>NC_059130.1:31806055-34325870 GCF_020740605.2 Lemur catta | reverse complement strand
ACTTATGGAGGATGAGCGCAATGCACTGAATCTGGACCGTGCGTATGCGATGGTATTGTCCGTGTGCTTTTTAATTTACTCGTGTGGTTTAAGAACTGTGTGACCCTCCAGGAGAAGGTGATGTGTGCGCCAGTCTTAAGAGACTCGCTGTCCTTGCTATGGGTTGGGCAGCCACGACAGCTTCTCAGGGTGCGGGGAGCCAGAGAGCGAGGCAACGTGGTGAAATGCGAAGAGAAGAGGTGCGGCGGGCGAGTGCAAGCGTGTGGCGCCGGGTGGTATTCCTTGAGGTGAAATGCGTGTGCGGACTGAGGCGGCGGCAGGCCAGCGAAGAGAATGGGAATGGGGACCAGGTAGGTGTGTGGCGGCAGCGGGGCTGAGCTGAGCTGGAAAGGTGTCTGGGGGTGGGGGGGCGTGGACGACCGGTTTCCTGGGCCGGGGCGAGAGAGGTGCGGGGAACCGGCAGAGGAGGGTTGCGCTGGCTGAGGGGGCGGAGCTGGTGTGGGACAGGCGCTTGGGGCTCGGGTGGAAGGAGGCAGAGTGGAGCGCCGCCAGGCATTTGGGGCTGCAGGGCCAAAAGGGGACGGTGGGCTGCATGGGCCGGGAATCGAACCCGGGCCTCCCGCGTGGCAGGCGAGAATTCTACCACTGAACCACCCATGCACTGGGGGCAGGGGCCCACAGAGGCTCCCACAGTGGCGCTGGCCACCGGCGGCCGGGCCCTGGTCACCGCCCACCGCCGTGGGCATCTGCGGGGTTTGAGCGCGCACCAGGGGCCCGATGGGGCCGGGAGCCGACGGTCCACCCGTAGGAGAGGCTCGGGTCACGTCGAGGCCACTGGGGCGCGCGCGCGCGCCCGCTCAGGGACAGGGGCGGGTACGCCGGGTCCTGCGCTTTCTCTGTCGCCCAGGGCGGCGGGACGGGCTGTCGGTGTCGCCAGAGGAAGCCAGGAGAGGGAGCGGCCATGGCCCGCGCCCGGACGCCAGGCGGGGGCCGCGAGGGTGTGTGGAAAGGACGGGATGTCGGGCGGTGTGGCTCTGGTTGCAGAAGTGCGCGGCTCGGAGAGCGTGTCGCTGTCCTCGCGGCAGGAGCTGGAGGGTGAAATGGGGCGGGGGGGGGGTGCCGAACGCTTGGGTGAGGGTGGTGCAAACGGGGGTGGGCTGTGTTGCAGGGAGGAGGGGACGGAGAGGGGTGCGGCAGGGGGAGGGGCGGAGGAGAAAGGCGCGGGAAAGCGAGGAAGGTGGACAGCGAGGTACTGAAGCGTCCAGGTGTGGGGGCCCAGTCAGAGGGATGTGTGAGTTGGCGGGGACTGGGTCTGTGCGGATGTCAACTGGCAGAGGGTGGAGGGCGCTGGCTCCTGGTACTGGGGTATTTCTGCGACGCCAGCGCGTGAGCAGGAAGAAGGCATGTGCCTGAGCAGTTGCTGCGTTTGAGAGGCGTGCGTCAAGGGCGCGGGAGTTTGGAGAGCGGGCGCGAGCGCGAGCGCGAGCGCGAGCGCGAGGCAGGAAGGCAGAGTAAGGCGGACAAGGGTCGCGGTGGGCTTTGCCCGGGCGCCTGGCGGGCGGGCCAAAAGGTGAGCTTGTCAGGAGTGGGATTCGAACCCACGCCTCCAGGGGAGACTGCGACCTGAACGCAGCGCCTTAGACCGCTCGGCCATCCTGACGGCGGACCTGGGCGCGGCGCCGCTCGCCTGGCTGCGACGCGGCGCCAACGCCGGCGCCCTCGGCCGGCGCCTTGCCCGGTGCGCAAAAGGCCCGCCGCGCGGTCAGAGGGGGCGAGCCGTGCGAGCAGGCGCGGCTCGCTCCGGCGTCGACGCCCCTACTCCTCCGGGCCCCCGCTCCCGCACGCCCCCGCCCCGGACCCAGCCGGGGCCGCATCGGGCCCGCCTGCCGCCGGCCCCCACCCGCGCCTCTCCTCGCGCGCTGCAGCACGGCGCGCGCCCTCCACCTCCTCGCAGCCTTGCTCGCTCGCCCGCGCCTCTTCGTCCAGGCGCCATCCCCGATTCCCGCGCTGGAGGCAGCAGGGAGGGCGCACTGGGAGGTTCCACTGCACCGAGGTACACGTCGGGGTGCGGCTCTGGGTCCGGGCGGGGTCGGAGGGTGCTTTGTTGGGAGTCGCGGCAGGCTGGCTTCGGCGACGGCGGCGGGGGTGCGGTGTGTGTGGGGGGCGGGCACGTGGGGGCCGCCTGCGGTGGGCAGGGGGAGGAAGGCGGGACTAGGCGTCGGCGGGTCGCAGAGGGGTCTGCCACCCGGGCCACCGTCACCGCCGTCCTCGTTAGTATAGTGGTGAGTATCCCCGCCTGTCACGCGGGAGACCGGGGTTCGATTCCCCGACGGGGAGGCAGCTGCCCTTTTTGGCCACCGCCTGGGTCCCCGCCGCCCCATGCGGGACCCAGCCTCTGGCGCCCAGGGGCCCTTCTTCTCCTCTCTCCGCCCTCCAGCCGGGCGCCCTCTCGTGCCCGGCCCGCATGGGCCCCATGCCCCGTCCCCCTTTCGCCCTCCCCCAGGGGCCACCCTGCACCCTGGCTCCCTTGACCACCCCCGCTCCCCCCCACCACAGGCACACACCGCCTCCTTCGCCTTTCTCCTCGCTGGCCTCTCGCTCGCCTAAGCGGAGCGGCCTCCTCGCGCCCCCACAGCTCCCGTCGAGCGTCGCCCCCCAAATTGGGAGTCGGAATGGGCTCCCTACGACGACGGCGGCGGCGCACAGGCCCGTGGGCCGTGTGGGGGCCGGAATGGTGAGGGTGGGGTTGGGAAGGGCAGGCGTAACGGTGAGTGCGCCGCGTGTGCCGGCTGTGGCCTCGCCGGGTCCCTGGTGGAGAAGCGCTCTGGTGAGCAGGGTGCCGGACGACCCGTCGAGCCCGCTGGGCGGGCGGCGGGCGTGCAGCCGAGGGCCCAGGGGCAGCAAGGCAGCTAGAGCGCCACCAGAGAGAGGCAGGAGGCGGGCGGTCCGGAGCAGCTGCGCCGGGCTTGCTCATGTGGGGCCCTTGGGCGGCCTCGGCTGGCGCCTTGGCAGCGCGGAGCTGAGGACGCGAGGGGCGTCGGGGCAGGGCTGCGCCGGGCGTGGGCGGCGCGCTCGTGGCAGCCCCGGGCCGGCGTGGCGGGGCTGCCGGGGCCGAGCGGCGTTGGTGGTATAGTGGTGAGCATAGCTGCCTTCCAAGCAGTTGACCCGGGTTCGATTCCCGGCCAACGCACTAGGCCGACCTTTTGCCGGGGTCCAGGTGCGGGGCCTTGGCCGGTGGGCTGCGTGCGTGCGTGCCTGCGGGCCTGCGTCCGTGTGTGCGTGTGGCGGGGGCAAGGGGGCGCGCGGGGCTGGAGGCCGCTGCAAGCAGGAGGAGCGCTGCCAGGGCACGCCGATTGCCAGGGGCGGCGGGTGGCTGGTCTTTGTTTTAAGCCGCAGGCGGCCCGGGCGCCAAGGTAGCGCCCAGAGTGCTTGCGACCCAGGCGCTGGGTCCACTTGGCGCAAGCTTGGCGCGCAGGCCGTGGCTCCCTGGTGGTCTAGTGGTTAGGATTCGGCGCTCTCACCGCCGCGGCCCGGGTTCGATTCCCGGTCAGGGAAGCCTTTCTCCTTTCGCGCTGCCTGCCAACCTTGCCGGCGCCTTCACACCTCCCCTTTTGACCAACAGACTCGCTCGCTTCTCGTGCGGCCCGACCCCTCCGCCCATCCGGCCTTTGGGCCTCGCTCGCCGCCTTCAGGCCTTCAGCTTCTCCCCTCCTCTCCCTTGCGCGACGCTCGCCTCGCTCCCGGTCTTCCTCAGCCCCAGACTCGCCTGGCCACGACAGCCTCTCCCCTCCGGTGGCCGCCGGCAGACACACCAACAACACGCCGCGCGCCCGCGCGAGAACACAGCCCCACACACAGACACAGACACGCACCCACGCACCCACTACGCGTACACACATACCCAGTCGTTTCTGCCCCGCCCCCCGAACGGACTAGGGCTCTCCAGCAGCGCTGCTTCCGCCAAGCCGAGCCACGCGGCTCACGCGCCACTTCTGCTCTCCCTGCTGGGGCATCTGCGCCCACCGGTTCGGCCACTTACGAGGGTCTGCGTTCTGTGACGTCGCCACTCAGGCGGTCAAGCGCTCTTGCTTTTCCACGGCGTGCCTGGCCTCGGGCGCCGGCCCGTGATTGGGCTCCACGGGTGTTAGTGGCTTATGACCGGGAAGGGGGTGTGGAGCTTGTGGGGGCCGAGGCTCCAGGCAAGGCGTTGGGGAGGCAGGGGTGTGAAAACGAATCTTTTTGAAAAATAAAAACGGTTTTTTATTGATCCACGAGGTTTGTGCATATTTATGGGGGACCTGCAGAGAATGTGTAAGGATCCAGTCAGGGCGTCCATCACCTTGACTATTTGTCACTACTATTGATATGTGTTGAACACCTTTCAGGTCTTCTCTTCTAGCTGTGTTGAAATATACACGTCATTGTTAATTAACTATATTCGCTACAATCTTCTGTGGGAAATCAGAACTTATTCCTTCTGTGTAACTGTCTGTCTGTACCCTTTAACAACCCCTCTTCATTCTCCCACCCCACCCCCGCCGCCCCCCTCAAACCCCATGCCCCACCCCCTCGCACCCTCCCCAGGCTCTCCCTCCAGGAGATCAACTTCTTTAGCTCCCACATATGCGTGAGAACATGTATGTTTGTCTTTCTGTGGCTGGCATATTTCACTTAACACAATGATCTTCGGTTTTATCCATGTGGCTGCAAACGATGGGATTCCATCCTTTTCTATGGCCGAATAGTATTCCATGGTGTATATCTACACCGCATTTTGTGTATCCATTCACCCGTTGATGGCCACTTAGGTCGATTCCGTGCTTTGGCCTTGGCGAGTAGTGCTGCAGTAAACATGGAGGTGCAGGTATCCCTTTGACGTATGGATTTCTGTTCCTTTGGATGCAGACCCAGCAGCGGGCTTGCTGGATCTATGGGAGGTCTAGTTGTAGGCTTCTGAGCAGTCTCCCTACTGTTCTGTACCCATTTACAGTCCCACCCCAACAATGCAGGAGGGTTCCCCTTTCTCCACATCCTCGCCAGCATCTGTCATTGCCTGTCTTTTCGATGTGAGCCATTTCAACTGGGGTGACAGATGATATATCACATTGTGGTTTTGATTTGCATCTCTCCGATGCTTAGTGGCGTTGAGCATTTGTTCATATACCTGTCAGCCATGTGTGTGCCTTCTTTTGAGAAATGCCTGTTCAGATCTTTTGCCCAGTTTTGAATCGGATTGCTCATTTTTGGTTTTTGGTTTGTTGTGTTGTGTTTTCTTGTACCATTGGGTTGTTTGAGCTCTTTATGCATTCCGGTTATTAACTCCTTGTCAGATGGACAGCTTGCAAATACTTTCTCCCATTCCGTGGGTTGTGTCTCTTCACTTTTCTGACTGTTTCCTTTGCTGAGCAGAAGTTTTTTTTGTTTTGTGCTTTTTGTGTTTGTTTCTGTGTTTGTTTTAACTTGATGCGGTCCCAATGGACTATTTGTGCTTTGGCTGCCTGTGCTTTCGAGGTCTTACACGAAAACTCTCTGCCCAGACCAACGTCCTGAAGCATTTGTCCAATGTTTCCTTCTAGTAGTTTCAAAGTTTCGGGTCTTAGGCCTAAGCCTTTAATCCATTTTGATTTGATTTCTGCGTACACTGAGATATAGGGGTCTAGTCTCATTCTTCTGCAAATATTAGTAGATGTCCAGTTTTTCCCCCACACCGTTTATTGAGAAGACTGTCCCTTGCCCATTGTACGCTCTTGGCACCGTCGTCGAAGGTGCCTTGGTTGCAAATGCCTGGGTTTATCTCTGGGTTCTCTACTCTGTTCCATTGGTCTACGTGTCTGCTTTTATACCAGTCCTATGCTGTTTCGGTTCCTATAGCTCTGCAGTACAGTTGCAAGTCGGGTAGTTTGATGGCTCCAGCTGTGTTCTTTGTGCTCAGGATTGCTTTGGCCATTCCGGGTCTTTTTCTTTTTACAAGTGGTTCCGTACCAAATTTAGGATTTCCGCCCCTACCCCTTCCCCCCCTCCCCCCCGGCCCCATTTCTGTGGGGATTGACATTCCCACCAACAGTGCGTAAGAGTTCCCTTTTCTCCGGATCCCGGCCCGCGTCTGTTACTTTTAAGTGCTAGCCATTCTAACTGGGTGCAGACGATAGCTCATTGTGGTTTTGCTTGTCATTTCCCTGTCGATGAGGGACGTTGAGCATTTTCTCATAATCCTGTTGGCCATTCGTCTGTCTTCTTTTGAGAAGTGTCTGTCTACTCATGAGCTTTGCCCGCTTTTTAACGGGATTTTTTGTGGTGTTTGGCTGTCGAGTTGTCTGGGTTGCTTTGTGTGTGCTGGATATGCAAATGAGGCTTGAGAGGTCCGACTCGCTAGATCTACCGGGCAGCGGAGGCGGAAGCGCGGAGATTGAGGAGCCGGTTGGGAAAACCGCACAGCCAGGCCGACCGGCGGGGGCGTGGGGAGATGCGTGTCCGGATAGACGTGTAGCCGGCATCCGATGGGCATTTCATTCCCGACGCTCTCCATCTGGTCTCCGGACGGCAAAGAACATGCCGAGAACGCCCCTACGTCCGGCGCCTAGATTTCATTTCTGATCGTTTCCCCTTCCCGCCTTACCTGCTGTCTACTACCCGGCTCTCCAGCCGCTGCCCGTCGCCATCTCTATCCATCTCATTCTGTGGCTGCTCCCCAAAGTACACTGCAGGGCTCAGTGTGCTTCATGCCAGAACTTTATTCGCAGGTCCAGCTGACGTCCAACGTACTGCACTAATCTGCGTTGTGACTGACGGCGGCGGGGACCTTGAGGCCTCGGTATCACGTGGAGAGACGAGCCCCTGTCGGGACAGGGGAGCTTGCCATCACCGGGGAAGGTTCTCTCGCGAGTGTGCCGTGGGTGGGTGTGAGTGAGTGGCGGCGATGGACGTGCGTGTCCCTTCCCGTGGGTGTCATCTCACACGGCCCAGGGCAAAGGGCATGACACCATAAAGGGGAGGGACGCCCGCCCACAGTGCTGGGAGTGGGGATGTGTCGGGGGTGTTGGGTGGGTTGCAGGGTGTGAGGTGTGGGATGGGAGAAGGAGTCCAGGGTGTCCGGGTGGAGCTCGGGACTCGCTGGAAAGGGCTGGGGGTGCGGCTGGCCAGTCAGGCGGGGCTTCTGCAGACGCCTGGGGCGGGTGGGCCCGCGTGATCTCGGGTGGCCGCGGAGGTGGCGGGTGTCTCCGGAGCCTGTGGGAGGCCGGGAGAGGGGGGACGCGAGTTCGTTAGAGCAGGACGTGTGAGACAGAGGCGCGGGAAAGGTGGGTCCCGGTGTGTGTGTGTGTGTGTGTGTGTGTGTGTGTGTGTGTGTGTGTGTGTGTGTGTTGAGGCTGGCGGGGGCGGGGGCGGGGTGTTTGGGGACGGCGGATTGAGTTGTGTGTGGGGGAGAAGGAGAGGTGGGGGCAGTGTCGGAGGTGGCGGAGGGAGGGCGAGACTGGAGGCTGGCAGGAACAGCAGATTGCCAGCCTGTGTGTGAGTGGGCTGTGGTCCAGGCAAGATCCAAGATGGAAGCCCGTGCGGTCAGAGAGGACCCCCGCGGGCGAGACTGGGGTGCTGGGCCGCCATACGGTCAGGCTAACGAGTGAGGCTGGGGGTGAAGGCCGGTGGGGGAGCAGGCAAGGGTAAGGCTGAGAGCAAGAGAGAGCGGGTCTGGGCACGGTCCGAAAAGGGTAGGGGATGCAACTGGATCCGAGACCTAAATAACCCCGCATCAGGACACACATTCACAGTCTCAGGTGTGTGTTTGGGGCTGAGAGTAGAAGAGACCCGAGGGACAGATACGCAACTGCACGGACGTTGACAAAAGCTGCGGATTGGGGTTCGGGTGGGGGGGTTCTCGGTGGCGGTGGGTGGTGCGTGGCGGACTGGGAGACTTATGGAGGATGAGCGCAATGCACTGAATCTGGACCGTGCGTATGCGATGGTATTGTCCGTGTGCTTTTTAATTTACTCGTGTGGTTTAAGAACTGTGTGACCCTCCAGGAGAAGGTGATGTGTGCGCCAGTCTTAAGAGACTCGCTGTCCTTGCTATGGGTTGGGCAGCCACGACAGCTTCTCAGGGTGCGGGGAGCCAGAGAGCGAGGCAACGTGGTGAAATGCGAAGAGAAGAGGTGCGGCGGGCGAGTGCAAGCGTGTGGCGCCGGGTGGTATTCCTTGAGGTGAAATGCGTGTGCGGACTGAGGCGGCGGCAGGCCAGCGAAGAGAATGGGAATGGGGACCAGGTAGGTGTGTGGCGGCAGCGGGGCTGAGCTGAGCTGGAAAGGTGTCTGGGGGTGGGGGGGCGTGGACGACCGGTTTCCTGGGCCGGGGCGAGAGAGGTGCGGGGAACCGGCAGAGGAGGGTTGCGCTGGCTGAGGGGGCGGAGCTGGTGTGGGACAGGCGCTTGGGGCTCGGGTGGAAGGAGGCAGAGTGGAGCGCCGCCAGGCATTTGGGGCTGCAGGGCCAAAAGGGGACGGTGGGCTGCATGGGCCGGGAATCGAACCCGGGCCTCCCGCGTGGCAGGCGAGAATTCTACCACTGAACCACCCATGCACTGGGGGCAGGGGCCCACAGAGGCTCCCACAGTGGCGCTGGCCACCGGCGGCCGGGCCCTGGTCACCGCCCACCGCCGTGGGCATCTGCGGGGTTTGAGCGCGCACCAGGGGCCCGATGGGGCCGGGAGCCGACGGTCCACCCGTAGGAGAGGCTCGGGTCACGTCGAGGCCACTGGGGCGCGCGCGCGCGCCCGCTCAGGGACAGGGGCGGGTACGCCGGGTCCTGCGCTTTCTCTGTCGCCCAGGGCGGCGGGACGGGCTGTCGGTGTCGCCAGAGGAAGCCAGGAGAGGGAGCGGCCATGGCCCGCGCCCGGACGCCAGGCGGGGGCCGCGAGGGTGTGTGGAAAGGACGGGATGTCGGGCGGTGTGGCTCTGGTTGCAGAAGTGCGCGGCTCGGAGAGCGTGTCGCTGTCCTCGCGGCAGGAGCTGGAGGGTGAAATGGGGCGGGGGGGGGGTGCCGAACGCTTGGGTGAGGGTGGTGCAAACGGGGGTGGGCTGTGTTGCAGGGAGGAGGGGACGGAGAGGGGTGCGGCAGGGGGAGGGGCGGAGGAGAAAGGCGCGGGAAAGCGAGGAAGGTGGACAGCGAGGTACTGAAGCGTCCAGGTGTGGGGGCCCAGTCAGAGGGATGTGTGAGTTGGCGGGGACTGGGTCTGTGCGGATGTCAACTGGCAGAGGGTGGAGGGCGCTGGCTCCTGGTACTGGGGTATTTCTGCGACGCCAGCGCGTGAGCAGGAAGAAGGCATGTGCCTGAGCAGTTGCTGCGTTTGAGAGGCGTGCGTCAAGGGCGCGGGAGTTTGGAGAGCGGGCGCGAGCGCGAGCGCGAGCGCGAGCGCGAGGCAGGAAGGCAGAGTAAGGCGGACAAGGGTCGCGGTGGGCTTTGCCCGGGCGCCTGGCGGGCGGGCCAAAAGGTGAGCTTGTCAGGAGTGGGATTCGAACCCACGCCTCCAGGGGAGACTGCGACCTGAACGCAGCGCCTTAGACCGCTCGGCCATCCTGACGGCGGACCTGGGCGCGGCGCCGCTCGCCTGGCTGCGACGCGGCGCCAACGCCGGCGCCCTCGGCCGGCGCCTTGCCCGGTGCGCAAAAGGCCCGCCGCGCGGTCAGAGGGGGCGAGCCGTGCGAGCAGGCGCGGCTCGCTCCGGCGTCGACGCCCCTACTCCTCCGGGCCCCCGCTCCCGCACGCCCCCGCCCCGGACCCAGCCGGGGCCGCATCGGGCCCGCCTGCCGCCGGCCCCCACCCGCGCCTCTCCTCGCGCGCTGCAGCACGGCGCGCGCCCTCCACCTCCTCGCAGCCTTGCTCGCTCGCCCGCGCCTCTTCGTCCAGGCGCCATCCCCGATTCCCGCGCTGGAGGCAGCAGGGAGGGCGCACTGGGAGGTTCCACTGCACCGAGGTACACGTCGGGGTGCGGCTCTGGGTCCGGGCGGGGTCGGAGGGTGCTTTGTTGGGAGTCGCGGCAGGCTGGCTTCGGCGACGGCGGCGGGGGTGCGGTGTGTGTGGGGGGCGGGCACGTGGGGGCCGCCTGCGGTGGGCAGGGGGAGGAAGGCGGGACTAGGCGTCGGCGGGTCGCAGAGGGGTCTGCCACCCGGGCCACCGTCACCGCCGTCCTCGTTAGTATAGTGGTGAGTATCCCCGCCTGTCACGCGGGAGACCGGGGTTCGATTCCCCGACGGGGAGGCAGCTGCCCTTTTTGGCCACCGCCTGGGTCCCCGCCGCCCCATGCGGGACCCAGCCTCTGGCGCCCAGGGGCCCTTCTTCTCCTCTCTCCGCCCTCCAGCCGGGCGCCCTCTCGTGCCCGGCCCGCATGGGCCCCATGCCCCGTCCCCCTTTCGCCCTCCCCCAGGGGCCACCCTGCACCCTGGCTCCCTTGACCACCCCCGCTCCCCCCCACCACAGGCACACACCGCCTCCTTCGCCTTTCTCCTCGCTGGCCTCTCGCTCGCCTAAGCGGAGCGGCCTCCTCGCGCCCCCACAGCTCCCGTCGAGCGTCGCCCCCCAAATTGGGAGTCGGAATGGGCTCCCTACGACGACGGCGGCGGCGCACAGGCCCGTGGGCCGTGTGGGGGCCGGAATGGTGAGGGTGGGGTTGGGAAGGGCAGGCGTAACGGTGAGTGCGCCGCGTGTGCCGGCTGTGGCCTCGCCGGGTCCCTGGTGGAGAAGCGCTCTGGTGAGCAGGGTGCCGGACGACCCGTCGAGCCCGCTGGGCGGGCGGCGGGCGTGCAGCCGAGGGCCCAGGGGCAGCAAGGCAGCTAGAGCGCCACCAGAGAGAGGCAGGAGGCGGGCGGTCCGGAGCAGCTGCGCCGGGCTTGCTCATGTGGGGCCCTTGGGCGGCCTCGGCTGGCGCCTTGGCAGCGCGGAGCTGAGGACGCGAGGGGCGTCGGGGCAGGGCTGCGCCGGGCGTGGGCGGCGCGCTCGTGGCAGCCCCGGGCCGGCGTGGCGGGGCTGCCGGGGCCGAGCGGCGTTGGTGGTATAGTGGTGAGCATAGCTGCCTTCCAAGCAGTTGACCCGGGTTCGATTCCCGGCCAACGCACTAGGCCGACCTTTTGCCGGGGTCCAGGTGCGGGGCCTTGGCCGGTGGGCTGCGTGCGTGCGTGCCTGCGGGCCTGCGTCCGTGTGTGCGTGTGGCGGGGGCAAGGGGGCGCGCGGGGCTGGAGGCCGCTGCAAGCAGGAGGAGCGCTGCCAGGGCACGCCGATTGCCAGGGGCGGCGGGTGGCTGGTCTTTGTTTTAAGCCGCAGGCGGCCCGGGCGCCAAGGTAGCGCCCAGAGTGCTTGCGACCCAGGCGCTGGGTCCACTTGGCGCAAGCTTGGCGCGCAGGCCGTGGCTCCCTGGTGGTCTAGTGGTTAGGATTCGGCGCTCTCACCGCCGCGGCCCGGGTTCGATTCCCGGTCAGGGAAGCCTTTCTCCTTTCGCGCTGCCTGCCAACCTTGCCGGCGCCTTCACACCTCCCCTTTTGACCAACAGACTCGCTCGCTTCTCGTGCGGCCCGACCCCTCCGCCCATCCGGCCTTTGGGCCTCGCTCGCCGCCTTCAGGCCTTCAGCTTCTCCCCTCCTCTCCCTTGCGCGACGCTCGCCTCGCTCCCGGTCTTCCTCAGCCCCAGACTCGCCTGGCCACGACAGCCTCTCCCCTCCGGTGGCCGCCGGCAGACACACCAACAACACGCCGCGCGCCCGCGCGAGAACACAGCCCCACACACAGACACAGACACGCACCCACGCACCCACTACGCGTACACACATACCCAGTCGTTTCTGCCCCGCCCCCCGAACGGACTAGGGCTCTCCAGCAGCGCTGCTTCCGCCAAGCCGAGCCACGCGGCTCACGCGCCACTTCTGCTCTCCCTGCTGGGGCATCTGCGCCCACCGGTTCGGCCACTTACGAGGGTCTGCGTTCTGTGACGTCGCCACTCAGGCGGTCAAGCGCTCTTGCTTTTCCACGGCGTGCCTGGCCTCGGGCGCCGGCCCGTGATTGGGCTCCACGGGTGTTAGTGGCTTATGACCGGGAAGGGGGTGTGGAGCTTGTGGGGGCCGAGGCTCCAGGCAAGGCGTTGGGGAGGCAGGGGTGTGAAAACGAATCTTTTTGAAAAATAAAAACGGTTTTTTATTGATCCACGAGGTTTGTGCATATTTATGGGGGACCTGCAGAGAATGTGTAAGGATCCAGTCAGGGCGTCCATCACCTTGACTATTTGTCACTACTATTGATATGTGTTGAACACCTTTCAGGTCTTCTCTTCTAGCTGTGTTGAAATATACACGTCATTGTTAATTAACTATATTCGCTACAATCTTCTGTGGGAAATCAGAACTTATTCCTTCTGTGTAACTGTCTGTCTGTACCCTTTAACAACCCCTCTTCATTCTCCCACCCCACCCCCGCCGCCCCCCTCAAACCCCATGCCCCACCCCCTCGCACCCTCCCCAGGCTCTCCCTCCAGGAGATCAACTTCTTTAGCTCCCACATATGCGTGAGAACATGTATGTTTGTCTTTCTGTGGCTGGCATATTTCACTTAACACAATGATCTTCGGTTTTATCCATGTGGCTGCAAACGATGGGATTCCATCCTTTTCTATGGCCGAATAGTATTCCATGGTGTATATCTACACCGCATTTTGTGTATCCATTCACCCGTTGATGGCCACTTAGGTCGATTCCGTGCTTTGGCCTTGGCGAGTAGTGCTGCAGTAAACATGGAGGTGCAGGTATCCCTTTGACGTATGGATTTCTGTTCCTTTGGATGCAGACCCAGCAGCGGGCTTGCTGGATCTATGGGAGGTCTAGTTGTAGGCTTCTGAGCAGTCTCCCTACTGTTCTGTACCCATTTACAGTCCCACCCCAACAATGCAGGAGGGTTCCCCTTTCTCCACATCCTCGCCAGCATCTGTCATTGCCTGTCTTTTCGATGTGAGCCATTTCAACTGGGGTGACAGATGATATATCACATTGTGGTTTTGATTTGCATCTCTCCGATGCTTAGTGGCGTTGAGCATTTGTTCATATACCTGTCAGCCATGTGTGTGCCTTCTTTTGAGAAATGCCTGTTCAGATCTTTTGCCCAGTTTTGAATCGGATTGCTCATTTTTGGTTTTTGGTTTGTTGTGTTGTGTTTTCTTGTACCATTGGGTTGTTTGAGCTCTTTATGCATTCCGGTTATTAACTCCTTGTCAGATGGACAGCTTGCAAATACTTTCTCCCATTCCGTGGGTTGTGTCTCTTCACTTTTCTGACTGTTTCCTTTGCTGAGCAGAAGTTTTTTTTGTTTTGTGCTTTTTGTGTTTGTTTCTGTGTTTGTTTTAACTTGATGCGGTCCCAATGGACTATTTGTGCTTTGGCTGCCTGTGCTTTCGAGGTCTTACACGAAAACTCTCTGCCCAGACCAACGTCCTGAAGCATTTGTCCAATGTTTCCTTCTAGTAGTTTCAAAGTTTCGGGTCTTAGGCCTAAGCCTTTAATCCATTTTGATTTGATTTCTGCGTACACTGAGATATAGGGGTCTAGTCTCATTCTTCTGCAAATATTAGTAGATGTCCAGTTTTTCCCCCACACCGTTTATTGAGAAGACTGTCCCTTGCCCATTGTACGCTCTTGGCACCGTCGTCGAAGGTGCCTTGGTTGCAAATGCCTGGGTTTATCTCTGGGTTCTCTACTCTGTTCCATTGGTCTACGTGTCTGCTTTTATACCAGTCCTATGCTGTTTCGGTTCCTATAGCTCTGCAGTACAGTTGCAAGTCGGGTAGTTTGATGGCTCCAGCTGTGTTCTTTGTGCTCAGGATTGCTTTGGCCATTCCGGGTCTTTTTCTTTTTACAAGTGGTTCCGTACCAAATTTAGGATTTCCGCCCCTACCCCTTCCCCCCCCTCCCCCCCGGCCCCATTTCTGTGGGGATTGACATTCCCACCAACAGTGCGTAAGAGTTCCCTTTTCTCCGGATCCCGGCCCGCGTCTGTTACTTTTAAGTGCTAGCCATTCTAACTGGGTGCAGACGATAGCTCATTGTGGTTTTGCTTGTCATTTCCCTGTCGATGAGGGACGTTGAGCATTTTCTCATAATCCTGTTGGCCATTCGTCTGTCTTCTTTTGAGAAGTGTCTGTCTACTCATGAGCTTTGCCCGCTTTTTAACGGGATTTTTTGTGGTGTTTGGCTGTCGAGTTGTCTGGGTTGCTTTGTGTGTGCTGGATATGCAAATGAGGCTTGAGAGGTCCGACTCGCTAGATCTACCGGGCAGCGGAGGCGGAAGCGCGGAGATTGAGGAGCCGGTTGGGAAAACCGCACAGCCAGGCCGACCGGCGGGGGCGTGGGGAGATGCGTGTCCGGATAGACGTGTAGCCGGCATCCGATGGGCATTTCATTCCCGACGCTCTCCATCTGGTCTCCGGACGGCAAAGAACATGCCGAGAACGCCCCTACGTCCGGCGCCTAGATTTCATTTCTGATCGTTTCCCCTTCCCGCCTTACCTGCTGTCTACTACCCGGCTCTCCAGCCGCTGCCCGTCGCCATCTCTATCCATCTCATTCTGTGGCTGCTCCCCAAAGTACACTGCAGGGCTCAGTGTGCTTCATGCCAGAACTTTATTCGCAGGTCCAGCTGACGTCCAACGTACTGCACTAATCTGCGTTGTGACTGACGGCGGCGGGGACCTTGAGGCCTCGGTATCACGTGGAGAGACGAGCCCCTGTCGGGACAGGGGAGCTTGCCATCACCGGGGAAGGTTCTCTCGCGAGTGTGCCGTGGGTGGGTGTGAGTGAGTGGCGGCGATGGACGTGCGTGTCCCTTCCCGTGGGTGTCATCTCACACGGCCCAGGGCAAAGGGCATGACACCATAAAGGGGAGGGACGCCCGCCCACAGTGCTGGGAGTGGGGATGTGTCGGGGGTGTTGGGTGGGTTGCAGGGTGTGAGGTGTGGGATGGGAGAAGGAGTCCAGGGTGTCCGGGTGGAGCTCGGGACTCGCTGGAAAGGGCTGGGGGTGCGGCTGGCCAGTCAGGCGGGGCTTCTGCAGACGCCTGGGGCGGGTGGGCCCGCGTGATCTCGGGTGGCCGCGGAGGTGGCGGGTGTCTCCGGAGCCTGTGGGAGGCCGGGAGAGGGGGGACGCGAGTTCGTTAGAGCAGGACGTGTGAGACAGAGGCGCGGGAAAGGTGGGTCCCGGTGTGTGTGTGTGTGTGTGTGTGTGTGTGTGTGTGTGTGTGTGTGTGTGTGTTGAGGCTGGCGGGGGCGGGGGCGGGGTGTTTGGGGACGGCGGATTGAGTTGTGTGTGGGGGAGAAGGAGAGGTGGGGGCAGTGTCGGAGGTGGCGGAGGGAGGGCGAGACTGGAGGCTGGCAGGAACAGCAGATTGCCAGCCTGTGTGTGAGTGGGCTGTGGTCCAGGCAAGATCCAAGATGGAAGCCCGTGCGGTCAGAGAGGACCCCCGCGGGCGAGACTGGGGTGCTGGGCCGCCATACGGTCAGGCTAACGAGTGAGGCTGGGGGTGAAGGCCGGTGGGGGAGCAGGCAAGGGTAAGGCTGAGAGCAAGAGAGAGCGGGTCTGGGCACGGTCCGAAAAGGGTAGGGGATGCAACTGGATCCGAGACCTAAATAACCCCGCATCAGGACACACATTCACAGTCTCAGGTGTGTGTTTGGGGCTGAGAGTAGAAGAGACCCGAGGGACAGATACGCAACTGCACGGACGTTGACAAAAGCTGCGGATTGGGGTTCGGGTGG
The DNA here is from genome assembly GCF_020740605.2 of Lemur catta. Taxonomy (NCBI): domain Eukaryota; kingdom Metazoa; phylum Chordata; class Mammalia; order Primates; family Lemuridae; genus Lemur; species Lemur catta. The sequence continues at coordinate 34,310,104 of NC_059130.1, read as the reverse complement.
GGGGGTTCTCGGTGGCGGTGGGTGGTGCGTGGCGGACTGGGAGACTTATGGAGGATGAGCGCAATGCACTGAATCTGGACCGTGCGTATGCGATGGTATTGTCCGTGTGCTTTTTAATTTACTCGTGTGGTTTAAGAACTGTGTGACCCTCCAGGAGAAGGTGATGTGTGCGCCAGTCTTAAGAGACTCGCTGTCCTTGCTATGGGTTGGGCAGCCACGACAGCTTCTCAGGGTGCGGGGAGCCAGAGAGCGAGGCAACGTGGTGAAATGCGAAGAGAAGAGGTGCGGCGGGCGAGTGCAAGCGTGTGGCGCCGGGTGGTATTCCTTGAGGTGAAATGCGTGTGCGGACTGAGGCGGCGGCAGGCCAGCGAAGAGAATGGGAATGGGGACCAGGTAGGTGTGTGGCGGCAGCGGGGCTGAGCTGAGCTGGAAAGGTGTCTGGGGGTGGGGGGGCGTGGACGACCGGTTTCCTGGGCCGGGGCGAGAGAGGTGCGGGGAACCGGCAGAGGAGGGTTGCGCTGGCTGAGGGGGCGGAGCTGGTGTGGGACAGGCGCTTGGGGCTCGGGTGGAAGGAGGCAGAGTGGAGCGCCGCCAGGCATTTGGGGCTGCAGGGCCAAAAGGGGACGGTGGGCTGCATGGGCCGGGAATCGAACCCGGGCCTCCCGCGTGGCAGGCGAGAATTCTACCACTGAACCACCCATGCACTGGGGGCAGGGGCCCACAGAGGCTCCCACAGTGGCGCTGGCCACCGGCGGCCGGGCCCTGGTCACCGCCCACCGCCGTGGGCATCTGCGGGGTTTGAGCGCGCACCAGGGGCCCGATGGGGCCGGGAGCCGACGGTCCACCCGTAGGAGAGGCTCGGGTCACGTCGAGGCCACTGGGGCGCGCGCGCGCGCCCGCTCAGGGACAGGGGCGGGTACGCTGGGTCCTGCGCTTTCTCTGTCGCCCAGGGCGGCGGGACGGGCTGTCGGTGTCGCCAGAGGAAGCCAGGAGAGGGAGCGGCCATGGCCCGCGCCCGGACGCCAGGCGGGGGCCGCGAGGGTGTGTGGAAAGGACGGGATGTCGGGCGGTGTGGCTCTGGTTGCAGAAGTGCGCGGCTCGGAGAGCGTGTCGCTGTCCTCGCGGCAGGAGCTGGAGGGTGAAATGGGGCGGGGGGGGGGTGCCGAACGCTTGGGTGAGGGTGGTGCAAACGGGGGTGGGCTGTGTTGCAGGGAGGAGGGGACGGAGAGGGGTGCGGCAGGGGGAGGGGCGGAGGAGAAAGGCGCGGGAAAGCGAGGAAGGTGGACAGCGAGGTACTGAAGCGTCCAGGTGTGGGGGCCCAGTCAGAGGGATGTGTGAGTTGGCGGGGACTGGGTCTGTGCGGATGTCAACTGGCAGAGGGTGGAGGGCGCTGGCTCCTGGTACTGGGGTATTTCTGCGACGCCAGCGCGTGAGCAGGAAGAAGGCATGTGCCTGAGCAGTTGCTGCGTTTGAGAGGCGTGCGTCAAGGGCGCGGGAGTTTGGAGAGCGGGCGCGAGCGCGAGCGCGAGCGCGAGCGCGAGGCAGGAAGGCAGAGTAAGGCGGACAAGGGTCGCGGTGGGCTTTGCCCGGGCGCCTGGCGGGCGGGCCAAAAGGTGAGCTTGTCAGGAGTGGGATTCGAACCCACGCCTCCAGGGGAGACTGCGACCTGAACGCAGCGCCTTAGACCGCTCGGCCATCCTGACGGCGGACCTGGGCGCGGCGCCGCTCGCCTGGCTGCGACGCGGCGCCAACGCCGGCGCCCTCGGCCGGCGCCTTGCCCGGTGCGCAAAAGGCCCGCCGCGCGGTCAGAGGGGGCGAGCCGTGCGAGCAGGCGCGGCTCGCTCCGGCGTCGACGCCCCTACTCCTCCGGGCCCCCGCTCCCGCACGCCCCCGCCCCGGACCCAGCCGGGGCCGCATCGGGCCCGCCTGCCGCCGGCCCCCACCCGCGCCTCTCCTCGCGCGCTGCAGCACGGCGCGCGCCCTCCACCTCCTCGCAGCCTTGCTCGCTCGCCCGCGCCTCTTCGTCCAGGCGCCATCCCCGATTCCCGCGCTGGAGGCAGCAGGGAGGGCGCACTGGGAGGTTCCACTGCACCGAGGTACACGTCGGGGTGCGGCTCTGGGTCCGGGCGGGGTCGGAGGGTGCTTTGTTGGGAGTCGCGGCAGGCTGGCTTCGGCGACGGCGGCGGGGGTGCGGTGTGTGTGGGGGGCGGGCACGTGGGGGCCGCCTGCGGTGGGCAGGGGGAGGAAGGCGGGACTAGGCGTCGGCGGGTCGCAGAGGGGTCTGCCACCCGGGCCACCGTCACCGCCGTCCTCGTTAGTATAGTGGTGAGTATCCCCGCCTGTCACGCGGGAGACCGGGGTTCGATTCCCCGACGGGGAGGCAGCTGCCCTTTTTGGCCACCGCCTGGGTCCCCGCCGCCCCATGCGGGACCCAGCCTCTGGCGCCCAGGGGCCCTTCTTCTCCTCTCTCCGCCCTCCAGCCGGGCGCCCTCTCGTGCCCGGCCCGCATGGGCCCCATGCCCCGTCCCCCTTTCGCCCTCCCCCAGGGGCCACCCTGCACCCTGGCTCCCTTGACCACCCCCGCTCCCCCCCACCACAGGCACACACCGCCTCCTTCGCCTTTCTCCTCGCTGGCCTCTCGCTCGCCTAAGCGGAGCGGCCTCCTCGCGCCCCCACAGCTCCCGTCGAGCGTCGCCCCCCAAATTGGGAGTCGGAATGGGCTCCCTACGACGACGGCGGCGGCGCACAGGCCCGTGGGCCGTGTGGGGGCCGGAATGGTGAGGGTGGGGTTGGGAAGGGCAGGCGTAACGGTGAGTGCGCCGCGTGTGCCGGCTGTGGCCTCGCCGGGTCCCTGGTGGAGAAGCGCTCTGGTGAGCAGGGTGCCGGACGACCCGTCGAGCCCGCTGGGCGGGCGGCGGGCGTGCAGCCGAGGGCCCAGGGGCAGCAAGGCAGCTAGAGCGCCACCAGAGAGAGGCAGGAGGCGGGCGGTCCGGAGCAGCTGCGCCGGGCTTGCTCATGTGGGGCCCTTGGGCGGCCTCGGCTGGCGCCTTGGCAGCGCGGAGCTGAGGACGCGAGGGGCGTCGGGGCAGGGCTGCGCCGGGCGTGGGCGGCGCGCTCGTGGCAGCCCCGGGCCGGCGTGGCGGGGCTGCCGGGGCCGAGCGGCGTTGGTGGTATAGTGGTGAGCATAGCTGCCTTCCAAGCAGTTGACCCGGGTTCGATTCCCGGCCAACGCACTAGGCCGACCTTTTGCCGGGGTCCAGGTGCGGGGCCTTGGCCGGTGGGCTGCGTGCGTGCGTGCCTGCGGGCCTGCGTCCGTGTGTGCGTGTGGCGGGGGCAAGGGGGCGCGCGGGGCTGGAGGCCGCTGCAAGCAGGAGGAGCGCTGCCAGGGCACGCCGATTGCCAGGGGCGGCGGGTGGCTGGTCTTTGTTTTAAGCCGCAGGCGGCCCGGGCGCCAAGGTAGCGCCCAGAGTGCTTGCGACCCAGGCGCTGGGTCCACTTGGCGCAAGCTTGGCGCGCAGGCCGTGGCTCCCTGGTGGTCTAGTGGTTAGGATTCGGCGCTCTCACCGCCGCGGCCCGGGTTCGATTCCCGGTCAGGGAAGCCTTTCTCCTTTCGCGCTGCCTGCCAACCTTGCCGGCGCCTTCACACCTCCCCTTTTGACCAACAGACTCGCTCGCTTCTCGTGCGGCCCGACCCCTCCGCCCATCCGGCCTTTGGGCCTCGCTCGCCGCCTTCAGGCCTTCAGCTTCTCCCCTCCTCTCCCTTGCGCGACGCTCGCCTCGCTCCCGGTCTTCCTCAGCCCCAGACTCGCCTGGCCACGACAGCCTCTCCCCTCCGGTGGCCGCCGGCAGACACACCAACAACACGCCGCGCGCCCGCGCGAGAACACAGCCCCACACACAGACACAGACACGCACCCACGCACCCACTACGCGTACACACATACCCAGTCGTTTCTGCCCCGCCCCCCGAACGGACTAGGGCTCTCCAGCAGCGCTGCTTCCGCCAAGCCGAGCCACGCGGCTCACGCGCCACTTCTGCTCTCCCTGCTGGGGCATCTGCGCCCACCGGTTCGGCCACTTACGAGGGTCTGCGTTCTGTGACGTCGCCACTCAGGCGGTCAAGCGCTCTTGCTTTTCCACGGCGTGCCTGGCCTCGGGCGCCGGCCCGTGATTGGGCTCCACGGGTGTTAGTGGCTTATGACCGGGAAGGGGGTGTGGAGCTTGTGGGGGCCGAGGCTCCAGGCAAGGCGTTGGGGAGGCAGGGGTGTGAAAACGAATCTTTTTGAAAAATAAAAACGGTTTTTTATTGATCCACGAGGTTTGTGCATATTTATGGGGGACCTGCAGAGAATGTGTAAGGATCCAGTCAGGGCGTCCATCACCTTGACTATTTGTCACTACTATTGATATGTGTTGAACACCTTTCAGGTCTTCTCTTCTAGCTGTGTTGAAATATACACGTCATTGTTAATTAACTATATTCGCTACAATCTTCTGTGGGAAATCAGAACTTATTCCTTCTGTGTAACTGTCTGTCTGTACCCTTTAACAACCCCTCTTCATTCTCCCACCCCACCCCCGCCGCCCCCCTCAAACCCCATGCCCCACCCCCTCGCACCCTCCCCAGGCTCTCCCTCCAGGAGATCAACTTCTTTAGCTCCCACATATGCGTGAGAACATGTATGTTTGTCTTTCTGTGGCTGGCATATTTCACTTAACACAATGATCTTCGGTTTTATCCATGTGGCTGCAAACGATGGGATTCCATCCTTTTCTATGGCCGAATAGTATTCCATGGTGTATATCTACACCGCATTTTGTGTATCCATTCACCCGTTGATGGCCACTTAGGTCGATTCCGTGCTTTGGCCTTGGCGAGTAGTGCTGCAGTAAACATGGAGGTGCAGGTATCCCTTTGACGTATGGATTTCTGTTCCTTTGGATGCAGACCCAGCAGCGGGCTTGCTGGATCTATGGGAGGTCTAGTTGTAGGCTTCTGAGCAGTCTCCCTACTGTTCTGTACCCATTTACAGTCCCACCCCAACAATGCAGGAGGGTTCCCCTTTCTCCACATCCTCGCCAGCATCTGTCATTGCCTGTCTTTTCGATGTGAGCCATTTCAACTGGGGTGACAGATGATATATCACATTGTGGTTTTGATTTGCATCTCTCCGATGCTTAGTGGCGTTGAGCATTTGTTCATATACCTGTCAGCCATGTGTGTGCCTTCTTTTGAGAAATGCCTGTTCAGATCTTTTGCCCAGTTTTGAATCGGATTGCTCATTTTTGGTTTTTGGTTTGTTGTGTTGTGTTTTCTTGTACCATTGGGTTGTTTGAGCTCTTTATGCATTCCGGTTATTAACTCCTTGTCAGATGGACAGCTTGCAAATACTTTCTCCCATTCCGTGGGTTGTGTCTCTTCACTTTTCTGACTGTTTCCTTTGCTGAGCAGAAGTTTTTTTTGTTTTGTGCTTTTTGTGTTTGTTTCTGTGTTTGTTTTAACTTGATGCGGTCCCAATGGACTATTTGTGCTTTGGCTGCCTGTGCTTTCGAGGTCTTACACGAAAACTCTCTGCCCAGACCAACGTCCTGAAGCATTTGTCCAATGTTTCCTTCTAGTAGTTTCAAAGTTTCGGGTCTTAGGCCTAAGCCTTTAATCCATTTTGATTTGATTTCTGCGTACACTGAGATATAGGGGTCTAGTCTCATTCTTCTGCAAATATTAGTAGATGTCCAGTTTTTCCCCCACACCGTTTATTGAGAAGACTGTCCCTTGCCCATTGTACGCTCTTGGCACCGTCGTCGAAGGTGCCTTGGTTGCAAATGCCTGGGTTTATCTCTGGGTTCTCTACTCTGTTCCATTGGTCTACGTGTCTGCTTTTATACCAGTCCTATGCTGTTTCGGTTCCTATAGCTCTGCAGTACAGTTGCAAGTCGGGTAGTTTGATGGCTCCAGCTGTGTTCTTTGTGCTCAGGATTGCTTTGGCCATTCCGGGTCTTTTTCTTTTTACAAGTGGTTCCGTACCAAATTTAGGATTTCCGCCCCTACCCCTTCCCCCCCTCCCCCCCGGCCCCATTTCTGTGGGGATTGACATTCCCACCAACAGTGCGTAAGAGTTCCCTTTTCTCCGGATCCCGGCCCGCGTCTGTTACTTTTAAGTGCTAGCCATTCTAACTGGGTGCAGACGATAGCTCATTGTGGTTTTGCTTGTCATTTCCCTGTCGATGAGGGACGTTGAGCATTTTCTCATAATCCTGTTGGCCATTCGTCTGTCTTCTTTTGAGAAGTGTCTGTCTACTCATGAGCTTTGCCCGCTTTTTAACGGGATTTTTTGTGGTGTTTGGCTGTCGAGTTGTCTGGGTTGCTTTGTGTGTGCTGGATATGCAAATGAGGCTTGAGAGGTCCGACTCGCTAGATCTACCGGGCAGCGGAGGCGGAAGCGCGGAGATTGAGGAGCCGGTTGGGAAAACCGCACAGCCAGGCCGACCGGCGGGGGCGTGGGGAGATGCGTGTCCGGATAGACGTGTAGCCGGCATCCGATGGGCATTTCATTCCCGACGCTCTCCATCTGGTCTCCGGACGGCAAAGAACATGCCGAGAACGCCCCTACGTCCGGCGCCTAGATTTCATTTCTGATCGTTTCCCCTTCCCGCCTTACCTGCTGTCTACTACCCGGCTCTCCAGCCGCTGCCCGTCGCCATCTCTATCCATCTCATTCTGTGGCTGCTCCCCAAAGTACACTGCAGGGCTCAGTGTGCTTCATGCCAGAACTTTATTCGCAGGTCCAGCTGACGTCCAACGTACTGCACTAATCTGCGTTGTGACTGACGGCGGCGGGGACCTTGAGGCCTCGGTATCACGTGGAGAGAGGAGCCCCTGTCGGGACAGGGGAGCTTGCCATCACCGGGGAAGGTTCTCTCGCGAGTGTGCCGTGGGTGGGTGTGAGTGAGTGGCGGCGATGGACGTGCGTGTCCCTTCCCGTGGGTGTCATCTCACACGGCCCAGGGCAAAGGGCATGACACCATAAAGGGGAGGGACGCCCGCCCACAGTGCTGGGAGTGGGGATGTGTCGGGGGTGTTGGGTGGGTTGCAGGGTGTGAGGTGTGGGATGGGAGAAGGAGTCCAGGGTGTCCGGGTGGAGCTCGGGACTCGCTGGAAAGGGCTGGGGGTGCGGCTGGCCAGTCAGGCGGGGCTTCTGCAGACGCCTGGGGCGGGTGGGCCCGCGTGATCTCGGGTGGCCGCGGAGGTGGCGGGTGTCTCCGGAGCCTGTGGGAGGCCGGGAGAGGGGGGACGCGAGTTCGTTAGAGCAGGACGTGTGAGACAGAGGCGCGGGAAAGGTGGGTCCCGGTGTGTGTGTGTGTGTGTGTGTGTGTGTGTGTGTGTGTGTGTGTGTGTGTGTGTGTGTGTTGAGGCTGGCGGGGGCGGGGGCGGGGTGTTTGGGGACGGCGGATTGAGTTGTGTGTGGGGGAGAAGGAGAGGTGGGGGCAGTGTCGGAGGTGGCGGAGGGAGGGCGAGACTGGAGGCTGGCAGGAACAGCAGATTGCCAGCCTGTGTGTGAGTGGGCTGTGGTCCAGGCAAGATCCAAGATGGAAGCCCGTGCGGTCAGAGAGGACCCCCGCGGGCGAGACTGGGGTGCTGGGCCGCCATACGGTCAGGCTAACGAGTGAGGCTGGGGGTGAAGGCCGGTGGGGGAGCAGGCAAGGGTAAGGCTGAGAGCAAGAGAGAGCGGGTCTGGGCACGGTCCGAAAAGGGTAGGGGATGCAACTGGATCCGAGACCTAAATAACCCCGCATCAGGACACACATTCACAGTCTCAGGTGTGTGTTTGGGGCTGAGAGTAGAAGAGACCCGAGGGACAGATACGCAACTGCACGGACGTTGACAAAAGCTGCGGATTGGGGTTCGGGTGGGGGGGTTCTCGGTGGCGGTGGGTGGTGCGTGGCGGACTGGGAGACTTATGGAGGATGAGCGCAATGCACTGAATCTGGACCGTGCGTATGCGATGGTATTGTCCGTGTGCTTTTTAATTTACTCGTGTGGTTTAAGAACTGTGTGACCCTCCAGGAGAAGGTGATGTGTGCGCCAGTCTTAAGAGACTCGCTGTCCTTGCTATGGGTTGGGCAGCCACGACAGCTTCTCAGGGTGCGGGGAGCCAGAGAGCGAGGCAACGTGGTGAAATGCGAAGAGAAGAGGTGCGGCGGGCGAGTGCAAGCGTGTGGCGCCGGGTGGTATTCCTTGAGGTGAAATGCGTGTGCGGACTGAGGCGGCGGCAGGCCAGCGAAGAGAATGGGAATGGGGACCAGGTAGGTGTGTGGCGGCAGCGGGGCTGAGCTGAGCTGGAAAGGTGTCTGGGGGTGGGGGGGCGTGGACGACCGGTTTCCTGGGCCGGGGCGAGAGAGGTGCGGGGAACCGGCAGAGGAGGGTTGCGCTGGCTGAGGGGGCGGAGCTGGTGTGGGACAGGCGCTTGGGGCTCGGGTGGAAGGAGGCAGAGTGGAGCGCCGCCAGGCATTTGGGGCTGCAGGGCCAAAAGGGGACGGTGGGCTGCATGGGCCGGGAATCGAACCCGGGCCTCCCGCGTGGCAGGCGAGAATTCTACCACTGAACCACCCATGCACTGGGGGCAGGGGCCCACAGAGGCTCCCACAGTGGCGCTGGCCACCGGCGGCCGGGCCCTGGTCACCGCCCACCGCCGTGGGCATCTGCGGGGTTTGAGCGCGCACCAGGGGCCCGATGGGGCCGGGAGCCGACGGTCCACCCGTAGGAGAGGCTCGGGTCACGTCGAGGCCACTGGGGCGCGCGCGCGCGCCCGCTCAGGGACAGGGGCGGGTACGCTGGGTCCTGCGCTTTCTCTGTCGCCCAGGGCGGCGGGACGGGCTGTCGGTGTCGCCAGAGGAAGCCAGGAGAGGGAGCGGCCATGGCCCGCGCCCGGACGCCAGGCGGGGGCCGCGAGGGTGTGTGGAAAGGACGGGATGTCGGGCGGTGTGGCTCTGGTTGCAGAAGTGCGCGGCTCGGAGAGCGTGTCGCTGTCCTCGCGGCAGGAGCTGGAGGGTGAAATGGGGCGGGGGGGGGGTGCCGAACGCTTGGGTGAGGGTGGTGCAAACGGGGGTGGGCTGTGTTGCAGGGAGGAGGGGACGGAGAGGGGTGCGGCAGGGGGAGGGGCGGAGGAGAAAGGCGCGGGAAAGCGAGGAAGGTGGACAGCGAGGTACTGAAGCGTCCAGGTGTGGGGGCCCAGTCAGAGGGATGTGTGAGTTGGCGGGGACTGGGTCTGTGCGGATGTCAACTGGCAGAGGGTGGAGGGCGCTGGCTCCTGGTACTGGGGTATTTCTGCGACGCCAGCGCGTGAGCAGGAAGAAGGCATGTGCCTGAGCAGTTGCTGCGTTTGAGAGGCGTGCGTCAAGGGCGCGGGAGTTTGGAGAGCGGGCGCGAGCGCGAGCGCGAGCGCGAGCGCGAGGCAGGAAGGCAGAGTAAGGCGGACAAGGGTCGCGGTGGGCTTTGCCCGGGCGCCTGGCGGGCGGGCCAAAAGGTGAGCTTGTCAGGAGTGGGATTCGAACCCACGCCTCCAGGGGAGACTGCGACCTGAACGCAGCGCCTTAGACCGCTCGGCCATCCTGACGGCGGACCTGGGCGCGGCGCCGCTCGCCTGGCTGCGACGCGGCGCCAACGCCGGCGCCCTCGGCCGGCGCCTTGCCCGGTGCGCAAAAGGCCCGCCGCGCGGTCAGAGGGGGCGAGCCGTGCGAGCAGGCGCGGCTCGCTCCGGCGTCGACGCCCCTACTCCTCCGGGCCCCCGCTCCCGCACGCCCCCGCCCCGGACCCAGCCGGGGCCGCATCGGGCCCGCCTGCCGCCGGCCCCCACCCGCGCCTCTCCTCGCGCGCTGCAGCACGGCGCGCGCCCTCCACCTCCTCGCAGCCTTGCTCGCTCGCCCGCGCCTCTTCGTCCAGGCGCCATCCCCGATTCCCGCGCTGGAGGCAGCAGGGAGGGCGCACTGGGAGGTTCCACTGCACCGAGGTACACGTCGGGGTGCGGCTCTGGGTCCGGGCGGGGTCGGAGGGTGCTTTGTTGGGAGTCGCGGCAGGCTGGCTTCGGCGACGGCGGCGGGGGTGCGGTGTGTGTGGGGGGCGGGCACGTGGGGGCCGCCTGCGGTGGGCAGGGGGAGGAAGGCGGGACTAGGCGTCGGCGGGTCGCAGAGGGGTCTGCCACCCGGGCCACCGTCACCGCCGTCCTCGTTAGTATAGTGGTGAGTATCCCCGCCTGTCACGCGGGAGACCGGGGTTCGATTCCCCGACGGGGAGGCAGCTGCCCTTTTTGGCCACCGCCTGGGTCCCCGCCGCCCCATGCGGGACCCAGCCTCTGGCGCCCAGGGGCCCTTCTTCTCCTCTCTCCGCCCTCCAGCCGGGCGCCCTCTCGTGCCCGGCCCGCATGGGCCCCATGCCCCGTCCCCCTTTCGCCCTCCCCCAGGGGCCACCCTGCACCCTGGCTCCCTTGACCACCCCCGCTCCCCCCCACCACAGGCACACACCGCCTCCTTCGCCTTTCTCCTCGCTGGCCTCTCGCTCGCCTAAGCGGAGCGGCCTCCTCGCGCCCCCACAGCTCCCGTCGAGCGTCGCCCCCCAAATTGGGAGTCGGAATGGGCTCCCTACGACGACGGCGGCGGCGCACAGGCCCGTGGGCCGTGTGGGGGCCGGAATGGTGAGGGTGGGGTTGGGAAGGGCAGGCGTAACGGTGAGTGCGCCGCGTGTGCCGGCTGTGGCCTCGCCGGGTCCCTGGTGGAGAAGCGCTCTGGTGAGCAGGGTGCCGGACGACCCGTCGAGCCCGCTGGGCGGGCGGCGGGCGTGCAGCCGAGGGCCCAGGGGCAGCAAGGCAGCTAGAGCGCCACCAGAGAGAGGCAGGAGGCGGGCGGTCCGGAGCAGCTGCGCCGGGCTTGCTCATGTGGGGCCCTTGGGCGGCCTCGGCTGGCGCCTTGGCAGCGCGGAGCTGAGGACGCGAGGGGCGTCGGGGCAGGGCTGCGCCGGGCGTGGGCGGCGCGCTCGTGGCAGCCCCGGGCCGGCGTGGCGGGGCTGCCGGGGCCGAGCGGCGTTGGTGGTATAGTGGTGAGCATAGCTGCCTTCCAAGCAGTTGACCCGGGTTCGATTCCCGGCCAACGCACTAGGCCGACCTTTTGCCGGGGTCCAGGTGCGGGGCCTTGGCCGGTGGGCTGCGTGCGTGCGTGCCTGCGGGCCTGCGTCCGTGTGTGCGTGTGGCGGGGGCAAGGGGGCGCGCGGGGCTGGAGGCCGCTGCAAGCAGGAGGAGCGCTGCCAGGGCACGCCGATTGCCAGGGGCGGCGGGTGGCTGGTCTTTGTTTTAAGCCGCAGGCGGCCCGGGCGCCAAGGTAGCGCCCAGAGTGCTTGCGACCCAGGCGCTGGGTCCACTTGGCGCAAGCTTGGCGCGCAGGCCGTGGCTCCCTGGTGGTCTAGTGGTTAGGATTCGGCGCTCTCACCGCCGCGGCCCGGGTTCGATTCCCGGTCAGGGAAGCCTTTCTCCTTTCGCGCTGCCTGCCAACCTTGCCGGCGCCTTCACACCTCCCCTTTTGACCAACAGACTCGCTCGCTTCTCGTGCGGCCCGACCCCTCCGCCCATCCGGCCTTTGGGCCTCGCTCGCCGCCTTCAGGCCTTCAGCTTCTCCCCTCCTCTCCCTTGCGCGACGCTCGCCTCGCTCCCGGTCTTCCTCAGCCCCAGACTCGCCTGGCCACGACAGCCTCTCCCCTCCGGTGGCCGCCGGCAGACACACCAACAACACGCCGCGCGCCCGCGCGAGAACACAGCCCCACACACAGACACAGACACGCACCCACGCACCCACTACGCGTACACACATACCCAGTCGTTTCTGCCCCGCCCCCCGAACGGACTAGGGCTCTCCAGCAGCGCTGCTTCCGCCAAGCCGAGCCACGCGGCTCACGCGCCACTTCTGCTCTCCCTGCTGGGGCATCTGCGCCCACCGGTTCGGCCACTTACGAGGGTCTGCGTTCTGTGACGTCGCCACTCAGGCGGTCAAGCGCTCTTGCTTTTCCACGGCGTGCCTGGCCTCGGGCGCCGGCCCGTGATTGGGCTCCACGGGTGTTAGTGGCTTATGACCGGGAAGGGGGTGTGGAGCTTGTGGGGGCCGAGGCTCCAGGCAAGGCGTTGGGGAGGCAGGGGTGTGAAAACGAATCTTTTTGAAAAATAAAAACGGTTTTTTATTGATCCACGAGGTTTGTGCATATTTATGGGGGACCTGCAGAGAATGTGTAAGGATCCAGTCAGGGCGTCCATCACCTTGACTATTTGTCACTACTATTGATATGTGTTGAACACCTTTCAGGTCTTCTCTTCTAGCTGTGTTGAAATATACACGTCATTGTTAATTAACTATATTCGCTACAATCTTCTGTGGGAAATCAGAACTTATTCCTTCTGTGTAACTGTCTGTCTGTACCCTTTAACAACCCCTCTTCATTCTCCCACCCCACCCCCGCCGCCCCCCTCAAACCCCATGCCCCACCCCCTCGCACCCTCCCCAGGCTCTCCCTCCAGGAGATCAACTTCTTTAGCTCCCACATATGCGTGAGAACATGTATGTTTGTCTTTCTGTGGCTGGCATATTTCACTTAACACAATGATCTTCGGTTTTATCCATGTGGCTGCAAACGATGGGATTCCATCCTTTTCTATGGCCGAATAGTATTCCATGGTGTATATCTACACCGCATTTTGTGTATCCATTCACCCGTTGATGGCCACTTAGGTCGATTCCGTGCTTTGGCCTTGGCGAGTAGTGCTGCAGTAAACATGGAGGTGCAGGTATCCCTTTGACGTATGGATTTCTGTTCCTTTGGATGCAGACCCAGCAGCGGGCTTGCTGGATCTATGGGAGGTCTAGTTGTAGGCTTCTGAGCAGTCTCCCTACTGTTCTGTACCCATTTACAGTCCCACCCCAACAATGCAGGAGGGTTCCCCTTTCTCCACATCCTCGCCAGCATCTGTCATTGCCTGTCTTTTCGATGTGAGCCATTTCAACTGGGGTGACAGATGATATATCACATTGTGGTTTTGATTTGCATCTCTCCGATGCTTAGTGGCGTTGAGCATTTGTTCATATACCTGTCAGCCATGTGTGTGCCTTCTTTTGAGAAATGCCTGTTCAGATCTTTTGCCCAGTTTTGAATCGGATTGCTCATTTTTGGTTTTTGGTTTGTTGTGTTGTGTTTTCTTGTACCATTGGGTTGTTTGAGCTCTTTATGCATTCCGGTTATTAACTCCTTGTCAGATGGACAGCTTGCAAATACTTTCTCCCATTCCGTGGGTTGTGTCTCTTCACTTTTCTGACTGTTTCCTTTGCTGAGCAGAAGTTTTTTTTGTTTTGTGCTTTTTGTGTTTGTTTCTGTGTTTGTTTTAACTTGATGCGGTCCCAATGGACTATTTGTGCTTTGGCTGCCTGTGCTTTCGAGGTCTTACACGAAAACTCTCTGCCCAGACCAACGTCCTGAAGCATTTGTCCAATGTTTCCTTCTAGTAGTTTCAAAGTTTCGGGTCTTAGGCCTAAGCCTTTAATCCATTTTGATTTGATTTCTGCGTACACTGAGATATAGGGGTCTAGTCTCATTCTTCTGCAAATATTAGTAGATGTCCAGTTTTTCCCCCACACCGTTTATTGAGAAGACTGTCCCTTGCCCATTGTACGCTCTTGGCACCGTCGTCGAAGGTGCCTTGGTTGCAAATGCCTGGGTTTATCTCTGGGTTCTCTACTCTGTTCCATTGGTCTACGTGTCTGCTTTTATACCAGTCCTATGCTGTTTCGGTTCCTATAGCTCTGCAGTACAGTTGCAAGTCGGGTAGTTTGATGGCTCCAGCTGTGTTCTTTGTGCTCAGGATTGCTTTGGCCATTCCGGGTCTTTTTCTTTTTACAAGTGGTTCCGTACCAAATTTAGGATTTCCGCCCCTACCCCTTCCCCCCCTCCCCCCCGGCCCCATTTCTGTGGGGATTGACATTCCCACCAACAGTGCGTAAGAGTTCCCTTTTCTCCGGATCCCGGCCCGCGTCTGTTACTTTTAAGTGCTAGCCATTCTAACTGGGTGCAGACGATAGCTCATTGTGGTTTTGCTTGTCATTTCCCTGTCGATGAGGGACGTTGAGCATTTTCTCATAATCCTGTTGGCCATTCGTCTGTCTTCTTTTGAGAAGTGTCTGTCTACTCATGAGCTTTGCCCGCTTTTTAACGGGATTTTTTGTGGTGTTTGGCTGTCGAGTTGTCTGGGTTGCTTTGTGTGTGCTGGATATGCAAATGAGGCTTGAGAGGTCCGACTCGCTAGATCTACCGGGCAGCGGAGGCGGAAGCGCGGAGATTGAGGAGCCGGTTGGGAAAACCGCACAGCCAGGCCGACCGGCGGGGGCGTGGGGAGATGCGTGTCCGGATAGACGTGTAGCCGGCATCCGATGGGCATTTCATTCCCGACGCTCTCCATCTGGTCTCCGGACGGCAAAGAACATGCCGAGAACGCCCCTACGTCCGGCGCCTAGATTTCATTTCTGATCGTTTCCCCTTCCCGCCTTACCTGCTGTCTACTACCCGGCTCTCCAGCCGCTGCCCGTCGCCATCTCTATCCATCTCATTCTGTGGCTGCTCCCCAAAGTACACTGCAGGGCTCAGTGTGCTTCATGCCAGAACTTTATTCGCAGGTCCAGCTGACGTCCAACGTACTGCACTAATCTGCGTTGTGACTGACGGCGGCGGGGACCTTGAGGCCTCGGTATCACGTGGAGAGACGAGCCCCTGTCGGGACAGGGGAGCTTGCCATCACCGGGGAAGGTTCTCTCGCGAGTGTGCCGTGGGTGGGTGTGAGTGAGTGGCGGCGATGGACGTGCGTGTCCCTTCCCGTGGGTGTCATCTCACACGGCCCAGGGCAAAGGGCATGACACCATAAAGGGGAGGGACGCCCGCCCACAGTGCTGGGAGTGGGGATGTGTCGGGGGTGTTGGGTGGGTTGCAGGGTGTGAGGTGTGGGATGGGAGAAGGAGTCCAGGGTGTCCGGGTGGAGCTCGGGACTCGCTGGAAAGGGCTGGGGGTGCGGCTGGCCAGTCAGGCGGGGCTTCTGCAGACGCCTGGGGCGGGTGGGCCCGCGTGATCTCGGGTGGCCGCGGAGGTGGCGGGTGTCTCCGGAGCCTGTGGGAGGCCGGGAGAGGGGGGACGCGAGTTCGTTAGAGCAGGACGTGTGAGACAGAGGCGCGGGAAAGGTGGGTCCCGGTGTGTGTGTGTGTGTGTGTGTGTGTGTGTGTGTGTGTGTGTGTGTGTGTGTGTGTGTGTGTTGAGGCTGGCGGGGGCGGGGGCGGGGTGTTTGGGGACGGCGGATTGAGTTGTGTGTGGGGGAGAAGGAGAGGTGGGGGCAGTGTCGGAGGTGGCGGAGGGAGGGCGAGACTGGAGGCTGGCAGGAACAGCAGATTGCCAGCCTGTGTGTGAGTGGGCTGTGGTCCAGGCAAGATCCAAGATGGAAGCCCGTGCGGTCAGAGAGGACCCCCGCGGGCGAGACTGGGGTGCTGGGCCGCCATACGGTCAGGCTAACGAGTGAGGCTGGGGGTGAAGGCCGGTGGGGGAGCAGGCAAGGGTAAGGCTGAGAGCAAGAGAGAGCGGGTCTGGGCACGGTCCGAAAAGGGTAGGGGATGCAACTGGATCCGAGACCTAAATAACCCCGCATCAGGACACACATTCACAGTCTCAGGTGTGTGTTTGGGGCTGAGAGTAGAAGAGACCCGAGGGACAGATACGCAACTGCACGGACGTTGACAAAAGCTGCGGATTGGGGTTCGGGTGGGGGGGTTCTCGGTGGCGGTGGGTGGTGCGTGGCGGACTGGGAGACTTATGGAGGATGAGCGCAATGCACTGAATCTGGACCGTGCGTATGCGATGGTATTGTCCGTGTGCTTTTTAATTTACTCGTGTGGTTTAAGAACTGTGTGACCCTCCAGGAGAAGGTGATGTGTGCGCCAGTCTTAAGAGACTCGCTGTCCTTGCTATGGGTTGGGCAGCCACGACAGCTTCTCAGGGTGCGGGGAGCCAGAGAGCGAGGCAACGTGGTGAAATGCGAAGAGAAGAGGTGCGGCGGGCGAGTGCAAGCGTGTGGCGCCGGGTGGTATTCCTTGAGGTGAAATGCGTGTGCGGACTGAGGCGGCGGCAGGCCAGCGAAGAGAATGGGAATGGGGACCAGGTAGGTGTGTGGCGGCAGCGGGGCTGAGCTGAGCTGGAAAGGTGTCTGGGGGTGGGGGGGCGTGGACGACCGGTTTCCTGGGCCGGGGCGAGAGAGGTGCGGGGAACCGGCAGAGGAGGGTTGCGCTGGCTGAGGGGGCGGAGCTGGTGTGGGACAGGCGCTTGGGGCTCGGGTGGAAGGAGGCAGAGTGGAGCGCCGCCAGGCATTTGGGGCTGCAGGGCCAAAAGGGGACGGTGGGCTGCATGGGCCGGGAATCGAACCCGGGCCTCCCGCGTGGCAGGCGAGAATTCTACCACTGAACCACCCATGCACTGGGGGCAGGGGCCCACAGAGGCTCCCACAGTGGCGCTGGCCACCGGCGGCCGGGCCCTGGTCACCGCCCACCGCCGTGGGCATCTGCGGGGTTTGAGCGCGCACCAGGGGCCCGATGGGGCCGGGAGCCGACGGTCCACCCGTAGGAGAGGCTCGGGTCACGTCGAGGCCACTGGGGCGCGCGCGCGCGCCCGCTCAGGGACAGGGGCGGGTACGCCGGGTCCTGCGCTTTCTCTGTCGCCCAGGGCGGCGGGACGGGCTGTCGGTGTCGCCAGAGGAAGCCAGGAGAGGGAGCGGCCATGGCCCGCGCCCGGACGCCAGGCGGGGGCCGCGAGGGTGTGTGGAAAGGACGGGATGTCGGGCGGTGTGGCTCTGGTTGCAGAAGTGCGCGGCTCGGAGAGCGTGTCGCTGTCCTCGCGGCAGGAGCTGGAGGGTGAAATGGGGCGGGGGGGGGGGTGCCGAACGCTTGGGTGAGGGTGGTGCAAACGGGGGTGGGCTGTGTTGCAGGGAGGAGGGGACGGAGAGGGGTGCGGCAGGGGGAGGGGCGGAGGAGAAAGGCGCGGGAAAGCGAGGAAGGTGGACAGCGAGGTACTGAAGCGTCCAGGTGTGGGGGCCCAGTCAGAGGGATGTGTGAGTTGGCGGGGACTGGGTCTGTGCGGATGTCAACTGGCAGAGGGTGGAGGGCGCTGGCTCCTGGTACTGGGGTATTTCTGCGACGCCAGCGCGTGAGCAGGAAGAAGGCATGTGCCTGAGCAGTTGCTGCGTTTGAGAGGCGTGCGTCAAGGGCGCGGGAGTTTGGAGAGCGGGCGCGAGCGCGAGCGCGAGCGCGAGCGCGAGGCAGGAAGGCAGAGTAAGGCGGACAAGGGTCGCGGTGGGCTTTGCCCGGGCGCCTGGCGGGCGGGCCAAAAGGTGAGCTTGTCAGGAGTGGGATTCGAACCCACGCCTCCAGGGGAGACTGCGACCTGAACGCAGCGCCTTAGACCGCTCGGCCATCCTGACGGCGGACCTGGGCGCCCTCGGCCGGCGCCTTGCCCGGTGCGCAAAAGGCCCGCCGCGCGGTCAGAGGGGGCGAGCCGTGCGAGCAGGCGCGGCTCGCTCCGGCGTCGACGCCCCTACTCCTCCGGGCCCCCGCTCCCGCACGCCCCCGCCCCGGACCCAGCCGGGGCCGCATCGGGCCCGCCTGCCGCCGGCCCCCACCCGCGCCTCTCCTCGCGCGCTGCAGCACGGCGCGCGCCCTCCACCTCCTCGCAGCCTTGCTCGCTCGCCCGCGCCTCTTCGTCCAGGCGCCATCCCCGATTCCCGCGCTGGAGGCAGCAGGGAGGGCGCACTGGGAGGTTCCACTGCACCGAGGTACACGTCGGGGTGCGGCTCTGGGTCCGGGCGGGGTCGGAGGGTGCTTTGTTGGGAGTCGCGGCAGGCTGGCTTCGGCGACGGCGGCGGGGGTGCGGTGTGTGTGGGGGGCGGGCACGTGGGGGCCGCCTGCGGTGGGCAGGGGGAGGAAGGCGGGACTAGGCGTCGGCGGGTCGCAGAGGGGTCTGCCACCCGGGCCACCGTCACCGCCGTCCTCGTTAGTATAGTGGTGAGTATCCCCGCCTGTCACGCGGGAGACCGGGGTTCGATTCCCCGACGGGGAGGCAGCTGCCCTTTTTGGCCACCGCCTGGGTCCCCGCCGCCCCATGCGGGACCCAGCCTCTGGCGCCCAGGGGCCCTTCTTCTCCTCTCTCCGCCCTCCAGCCGGGCGCCCTCTCGTGCCCGGCCCGCATGGGCCCCATGCCCCGTCCCCCTTTCGCCCTCCCCCAGGGGCCACCCTGCACCCTGGCTCCCTTGACCACCCCCGCTCCCCCCCACCACAGGCACACACCGCCTCCTTCGCCTTTCTCCTCGCTGGCCTCTCGCTCGCCTAAGCGGAGCGGCCTCCTCGCGCCCCCACAGCTCCCGTCGAGCGTCGCCCCCCAAATTGGGAGTCGGAATGGGCTCCCTACGACGACGGCGGCGGCGCACAGGCCCGTGGGCCGTGTGGGGGCCGGAATGGTGAGGGTGGGGTTGGGAAGGGCAGGCGTAACGGTGAGTGCGCCGCGTGTGCCGGCTGTGGCCTCGCCGGGTCCCTGGTGGAGAAGCGCTCTGGTGAGCAGGGTGCCGGACGACCCGTCGAGCCCGCTGGGCGGGCGGCGGGCGTGCAGCCGAGGGCCCAGGGGCAGCAAGGCAGCTAGAGCGCCACCAGAGAGAGGCAGGAGGCGGGCGGTCCGGAGCAGCTGCGCCGGGCTTGCTCATGTGGGGCCCTTGGGCGGCCTCGGCTGGCGCCTTGGCAGCGCGGAGCTGAGGACGCGAGGGGCGTCGGGGCAGGGCTGCGCCGGGCGTGGGCGGCGCGCTCGTGGCAGCCCCGGGCCGGCGTGGCGGGGCTGCCGGGGCCGAGCGGCGTTGGTGGTATAGTGGTGAGCATAGCTGCCTTCCAAGCAGTTGACCCGGGTTCGATTCCCGGCCAACGCACTAGGCCGACCTTTTGCCGGGGTCCAGGTGCGGGGCCTTGGCCGGTGGGCTGCGTGCGTGCGTGCCTGCGGGCCTGCGTCCGTGTGTGCGTGTGGCGGGGGCAAGGGGGCGCGCGGGGCTGGAGGCCGCTGCAAGCAGGAGGAGCGCTGCCAGGGCACGCCGATTGCCAGGGGCGGCGGGTGGCTGGTCTTTGTTTTAAGCCGCAGGCGGCCCGGGCGCCAAGGTAGCGCCCAGAGTGCTTGCGACCCAGGCGCTGGGTCCACTTGGCGCAAGCTTGGCGCGCAGGCCGTCTCCCCCTGGTGGTCTAGTGGTTAGGATTCGGCGCTCTCACCACCGCGGCCCGGGTTCGATTCCCGGTCAGGGAAGCCTTTCTCCTTTCGCGCTGCCTGCCAACTTTGCCGGCGCCTTCACACCTCCCCTCTTGACCAACAGACTCGCTCGCTTCTCGTGCGGCCCGACCCCTCCGCCCATCCGGCCTTTGGGCCTCGCTCGCCGCCTTCAGGCCTTCAGCTTCTCCCCTCTTCTCCCTTGCGCGACGCTCGCCTCGCTCCCGGTCTTCCTCAGCCCCAGACTCGCCTGGCCACGACAGCCTCTCCCCTCCGGTGGCCGCCGGCAGACACACCAACAACACGCCGCGTGCCCGCGCGAGAACACAGCCCCACACACAGACACAGACACGCACCCACGCACCCACTACGCGTACACACATACCCAGTCGTTTCTGCCCCGCCCCCCGAACGGACTAGGGCTCTCCAGCAGCGCTGCTTCCGCCAAGCCGAGCCACGCGGCTCACGCGCCACTTCTGCTCTCCCTGCTGGGGCATCTGCGCCCACCGGTTCGGCCACTTACGAGGGTCTGCGCTGTGTGACGTCGCCCCTCAGGCGGTCAAGCGCTCTTGCTTTTCCACGGCGTGCCTGGCCTCGGGCGCCGGCCCGTGATTGGGCTCCACGGGTGTCAGTGGCTTATGACCGGGAAGGGGGTGTGGAGCTTGTGGGGGTCGAGGCTCCAGCAAGGCACAGCGAAGTCAGGGGTTGTTATCACATCGTGAGTTTGCTTTTTTCTAGGGTAACCGAGAAGATTTTTAAGGTGAAAGTTTGGGCAGTTTTTGAAAACAGCATTGGCAGTTTGACTCAATAGCATGTAGCGTATGCCAGGACAGTAGATTGCTGAGGGACATTTGTTTTGCTTTTCTTTCTCGACGTTCTCAATCCTGTCTTACAATAGCAGGGAAGAATCCTAGAATAGCCCTGCAGTGGCGCCTACATTTCCTTTTTCATATTTTCTACTTCCACTTTATGTCATATCTTACCATATCTCCACCGCTCTCTCTCTTTTTTTTTTTTTTTTTTTTTTTGAGACAGAGTGTCGCTTTGTTGCCCTGGCTAGAGTGAGTGCCATGGCGTCAGCCTAGCTCACAGCATCCTCAAACTCCTGAGCTTAAGCGATCCTACTGCCTTAGGTTCCCGAGTAGCTGGGACTACAGGCATGTGCCACCATGCCCGGCTAATTTTTTATATATATATTTTAGTTGGCCAGATAATTTCTTTCTATTTTTTAGTAGAGACGGGGTCTCGCTCTTGCTCAGGCTGGTCTCAAACTCCTGACCTCGAGCGATCCACCCGCCTCGGCCTCCCAGAGTGCTAGGATTACAGGCGTGAGCCACCGCGGACCGGCCCACCCCTCTCTTCATCCTTGTATCCTTCTGCGGTGCTCCCCAAAGGATACTGCAGAAGTCAGTCCACTTTCCACCAAAACTTTTGCGCATAGCTGGATAGTTGTTCTAACTGATACATCCTGTGTACCCTCATCTTGCTGTGTACGTTCTTTCTCTCTCCACTGCACTGGCAACTCTGAATCCAAGGCCCTAGGGCAGTCACCACTTCCATTGTTTTCTCTTTGGCCTGTGTCCTCGTTCCTGCCTTGTTGGCAACCGCAAGTGTGAACTATTTGTCATCTCAGCTCTGATCTGGGTTGCCAACTCTTTTGATTTCTACTTATTATGGTAGAGGGCTTTTGGCTCCGCGGTTCACGTAGCTTAGTGTTCATTTCCTGTGTCACAGTGCTAACTCCCCTTTTGGGTTCTGCAGTCATTGGGACTTCCATATTCTTACAACCTGTTGATTATGAGGACCTTGTAAGAAAGTTTAATGATAACAAAATTCTCCCAACTCTGTGGATCCAGAGTTTTTGCAATGTCTCCCAAAATCTGCACTACTAGCAAACCTTGCCCATGGAATGTTTCAGAAACGTTTTGAATCCACGCTACAAGTATACTGGAGAGATTGGTATCTGCCAGCTGGGCTGCTTGACCGCCAAAGCCTGGGAGTGATATCCTGTTATTTTCCATTTTTTTTTTTTTTTTTTTTTTTTTTTTGAGACAGAGTCTCACTTTGTTACCCGGGCTAGAGTGAGTGCCGTGGCATCAGCCTAGCTCACAGCAACCTCAAACTCCTGGGCTTAAGCGATCCTCCTGCCTCAGCCTCCCGAGTAGCTGGGACTACAGGCATGAGCCACCATGCCCGGCTAATTTTTTTGTATATATATTTTTAGTTGGCCAGATAATTTCTTTCTATTTTTAGTAGAGACGAGGTCTCACTCTTGCTCAGGCTGGTCTCGAACTCCTGACCTCGAGCGATCCACCCGCCTCGGCCTCCCAGAGCTAGGATTACAGGCGTGAGCCACCGCGCCCGGCCTATTTTCCATTTTTAAAAGATCACTTTTGATTTGGTTTTAGACATAGGGTCAACTAAATTGTTGCTATTTAGAAACACAAACTGTATTAAGACTAACATATTAGATATGACATCCCTGTTTTCCGAGCTTATGTAAGATTAAATGGGTGGTGGGTTTCTCTAATCAGAAACTTCTGAATATGTCCTGGGAGCTACCCATGGAAATGTCAGAGGGTTTGGTAAAATTTATCTACACTGTAGAGAACTCTGAAAGGTTAACTTCAGCTTTGAGAATTCCAAAGGATCAGTGAAAAATTATATTCATTACTAAACTGATTTTCTTGATTCAAAATCTCTGGCAGATCGTTTTCACGTTTCAATGTAAAAATTAAATGTAGTCGAATAAGTTATAAAGCATTCATTCCCTATGGAAAGCCATGGCCCTTTGGGGATGTTTTTAATTGGGGGGGAGGGAGCACGGGAGGGGTGTAGACTTGTATATTCAACCTGCTCGATCACTTGGGTCCCTAAATGTTTTTCTACCTTGCTGTGGTATATTCAGTACTCTCCTTCCTTTCCCTTGAGAATCATATTCTGGAGAGCTTCGGGGTCCCTGCCATAATTCACTTACTTTTTTGAACAGACGCTTAGCATCTGGATTTAAAATTCAGAAAGACATGATATACTCGGGCTTCAAAGAACTTTACTGAAATAAGTATGTCAAGATGACCTCCCACGCAGGGATCCTTAATTCAAATCAGCAATTATCTATTCTCCCAACACTCACCTACCCGCGCTCCATTCCCTATTTCTTCAAGTCATTAATGAACTTGGTTTTACTCCTGTAAACCAAAATCTCAACTTTGGGAGAAAGACACAGTCGCTTTCTGCTGGCGCTAAGGAACTGGGAAGGAAGAAAGCAAGGATTAGAATGTTTCATAGCAGAGATGGTTTCACGTTCTGGGTTTTATTTGTTTGTTTGTTTGTTTGTGTGTTTTATTTTCTGTACTTAATAATGTACGTACAGACAGACGTTCTGGGTTTTAGAATTACTCAACTGAGACCTAAAATTGAAATCTCATGATGATCAGAAATGCAGGTAGCAGAATACTAATGTTTGGCAAAACATCTATAAATATGATATGCAAGATTAACATCCATAGGTTAGTCTCTGTGGCGCAATTGGTTAGCACATTCGGCTGTTAACTGTAAAGGTTGGTGGTTCAAGCCCACCCAGGGACGGCTTCAGTATTGAGTCATGATAATAATTGAAGATGCCCTCTAGTTCCAATTTTTCTTCATCCTCCATCTTTAACACAGTTCTCTTCTGATTTGAAAACCTACAAATTGGTTGCTGTCTAAATACATTTCCCAACATCCTCTACCCCACACGTTTGGAGGTCATCTGGAGTTGAACTACAGGCTCATGTACTTCTTTTTCCTCCAGAAGCAAATCCTTTCCTTCAGAATCTCACAGCATGCGGTCCCTTAGCAGGTGGGCTCTAGTACTACAGAAAACAGCCATGGCTCTTTCTCGCACAATTAATTCTCAGAGCAGATGCTAAACAACTGGAGAAACCCAGTGACCTCTGTCTAATTTTAAAGGCTGTAAGGGCAGCAAAACTCCACTTCCATCCTCTTAGGGTCCAGGCTGGACCAAAAAATTAAATTGATGTAAAATAGATTAACAGGAGAAAAGCATACAAATTTCTTTAATACAAGTTTTATGTGGCATGAGAGCCCTTATAAGGAAATGAAGACTGGAAGAAGCAGTTAGGGTCAGTTACCTATATACTAAATTGGATAAAGAGTAGCAAGTTGTGAAAAAGCAACTAAATTATGTGAGGAGGCTTAAAAGATAAGAGTTATTTTAACAAGATCTGTACAGAATTGTCTTGGTCTTCACTTCTTGTCCTTGAGGATAAGGAT
Organism: Lemur catta; assembly: GCF_020740605.2. Taxonomy (NCBI): domain Eukaryota; kingdom Metazoa; phylum Chordata; class Mammalia; order Primates; family Lemuridae; genus Lemur; species Lemur catta. Next base: position 34,286,487 of record NC_059130.1, on the reverse strand, counting down.
GTTGCATCTTTCATATGGGAATCTCATGCTCTGCTTTTAGGAAACAGCACAGTCAGAGTGATCTTTTTACACCTACTGTTTTTCAAGTGCCTGTAACTTAAGCAGTCAATATGCCCGAGTGGTATATTCTTTTAACTCTTTTAAGGGCCAGTATTCCACTCATTAATGTGCTTTAATTTATCTGGCTATTCACTTATAGTTGGACACTGCACATAGGGCTTCAGTAAAGGTCCTAGAAATAATCTGTTATAGGTTTTGTCCTTGGCCCCAACTCTTCCTGTTTCATATGACATACTCTCTCTTTAGGTGATCTCAGCACTCCTGTGTCTGCAGTTATACAGATAACTCTCAAATTTGTGTCTCCAACACTTCTGCATTCTCAAGCCATCCACGCATCCACCTTCCTGCTCCATACAATACTTTGGCCCTTAGGGTCACCTTCTCCCAAACTGAGTCCATCTTCTCCACACTCCCCTAAGCAGGAGTCTTCTCTGGTGTTTTCTCTCCCAGTGGATGGTAATATTTCTTCAGAGGAACAAGCCAGAGGAAAGAGGGACTATCTTGAAGTCTCTTTCCCTCACCCAGTATATCCGTTAGTTATCAAGTCCTTTTCATTTTAATTCTCTGGCTTTCATCCCTGTTAGCCCACAGCCACATGCCCCAGGAGGTAGATCTATGTCAGCTTGTGGAGTCCTGGTGTAATATGAGGAAGGTGCATCCAAGACCCTAGTCTGCATTTGTTCCCATATCAGGAACTCCTGTGACTGGCCTCTCTGCCCCAGCCAAAGCCAACTCTTTGTCCTCTTAGTGTCCTTCTCAGATCGGGAGTCAGGACCAGAAGACCACAGAGAGGAAATTCTCTGTTGACTGAAGCAAAATTTCTTACAATTAGCTGGTCTTCTTGAAGGCTTTTAGAAAAAAACAAAATTCAGACTTGTGTCCAGTCTCTGAATATGTACCTGTTATTCGTCTATTCTTTCATGCACACATTCATTCATTCAACAAACATGTATTGACAACTATTATGACCTGGGCACTCTGCAAGGAGCTGGAATCAAAATGATGAGCAAGAAAACAGATACAGTTACTATGGTTATTCAGCTCATAACCTACTTCCTTGTATTCCTGGAAACAAGGGCAGTGTGAACTGACTGTGCTCCTTGCAGAATTCTCAGCACAAATCAGCTCCATGGTCCCTAATTAGTCTTCCTTTTTTTCAATTTACATAGCTATGGCAGTTACAAGAGTGTGCTACGCAGGTGCCCCATATTGGCTGAATGAAACTGGCTTTTGGAATCACCCCAGTTTGTTCTGCTTTCAGGCTCAGTATAACAGAGCTAGGTCCTTGGCCACAGAGTCAAGCTCTCCCAAGTCCTAGAAACTGGCAGTACCCCCAGGATACACCCCTAATGTTTGGCTACAAATGATTCAACAGAAACTGCTAGCCAATGGACTCTACCTGAGATTTGTAGTATTATCAGTTAGGTTTTAGATGCTAGCTTAAAGCATAGTTGGTTCAGAGTCCACCCAGAGACTGCTGTCCTCTGAGACACAAAATATCTTTCCTTTGCCCTCAGGACTTCATGTACCCCATCTCTCCATAAACTACTCATCTCATTTCTGAGTCGCTGCTACTGTAGATGAGGCTCCTTGGGTACTTTCCTCTTGATCAAAAGTCTGGTCTCCACATACCTGTCAATGGAAAAGAAGGCAAAGTCTGCAAAATAATTCAAAGAGGTTTACTCTGAGCCAAATTTGAGGACCATGGCCTGGAGCTATGCCCAAGAAGCCTTGAGCAAGTGGACTCGCTGTGGCTGGGTTACAGTTTGTTTTATAGATTTCAGGGAGAGAGGAATTACAGGTAAAGTCATACATCAATACAGGTAAGGCGTACATTGGTTTGGCCCGAGAAGGCAGACATCTAGAGATGGGGGCTTACAAGTCATAGGTAGGTTTAGGGATTCTTTAGTTGACAATTGGCTGAAAGAGTAAGGCTTTGTCTAAAAGACCAGTAGTCAACTGAGAGGAATGCCTGAGTTGAGATAAGGGTCTTCTATCTTTCATGTGATCCTATACTGGAATCATGTTGGGAAGTAAACCACATTATATTGGGTTAATAAAACCTGTTTAGTGAGATTTTATCATTTAGAGGCATGACTCACCAGGCCCCCTTAGAAACGTATTTGGGCAAAAGAAAATGATCAGAGTTTAGTCCTCATACCCAACATACAGTGTTGAGACAGGCATAGGTTAACTGCTACAGATACTCTCATTCAAAAGGGGGAAATTGGATATACACAGCAGTCACTGGTCCCTAGCAATTCTGACATCCAGCCAGGTACATGTCACCAGTTCCTTGATTAAGGCTCACTGCTGCTCACTGGGAATGAATCTCTGTGGCTCTCAGTTCCACCTTTTCTTTAAGAAATGGCCAGTATTTGTAGCTGATAGTTTTCTCAGCCTACTTCCTGCCCATAGAAGTTTAGAGGTCCAAAGTCCACTTTGAATGTTGTACTGTCTCTCTCCCTCTCAGTCCATGATATCCCTCCTTTAAAAGTTTTGAGAGTTTCTTACATATCAATTTATATTCTACTTACTAGACAAAAGGCACACTCACAATCCCTTGAGTTACATCCTTTTCTCCTTGGGCTCCTGATAAGGCTGCTGTGAGTCAATGCCATTAAGATTCTTTAAAATACCAGCCTGAGCAAGAGTGAGACCCCCATCTCTACTAAAAATAGAAAAAAAAAATTACCCAGGCAATTAAAAATAGGAAAAGACAATTAGCCAGGCGTGGTGGTAGACGCCTATAGTCCCAGCTACTTGGGAGGCTGAGGCAGGAGGATCACCTGAACTCAGGAATTTGAGGTTGTTGTGAGCTAGGCTGATGCCACAGCACTCTAGTCATCTAGTGTGGGCAACAGAGAAACTCTGTCTCAAACAAACAAACAAACAAGAAAATGGAAGACAACACACTGAGACAACAGGTGTTCCAGTGGAGAAAGAGTAGTTTAATATTACAGGTGCCATGTGAGGAGATGAGAGGAATTTCTCAAATCCATCTGCCTGAGAATTTGGGAGAGAGGGTTTTTAAAGATAGTTTGGTGGTCAAAGGGCTAGGTAATTAGGTTTTCTGATTGGCTGGGTTCAGGATGGAATCACAGGGGTGTAGAAATTGTCTTCTTGTGCCAAGTCAGTTCCTGGGTGATGGTCGCAAGACCAGTTGAGTCAGTTCCTTGGTATGGGCCACTGGTCTGGGTGGGTCAGCTGGTCCATCAGAATGCAGGGCCTGGAAGATATTCAAAAACTAGCCTTAGGTTTCACAAGAGTGATGTTATCTATGGGTGCAGTGAAGAAAGCTAAGAATCTTTATGACCATTGGCTTTATGACTCCTGAGTAGTAAGCAATTGTAGGAAACCAACCTAGGGAACAATGGCTGGTTATATATATTTTTTAGCTATGCCTATACCTTTGCATAGTACAGTTCCCACCTTGTGGCCGCTTATTAATTGTACAAAGGGTGGTTTCATTAGGAAAAGGCAAAGCAGGATTCTCCCCTACAGGTTTTAAGAAGGAGTGTGGGGTTCTCCTGACACCTTGATTTTGGACTTCTAGCCTCCGGAATTGTGAGAGAATAAATTTCTGTTGTTTTATGCCATCTAGCTTGAGGTAATTTTTTATAGCAGCCTTAGGAAACTAAAAAAAATACCATCATATAAAACTTGCTCAAATTGTGATAAGGGAAAAGGAGGAGTCCTGGGGGAAGTGGAAGTGTGTTGGGAAGTCAACTCACAGGTGTAAAAGAGAGTTAAAGTTCTATATAGTATCATAATTTGATACATAATCACTGGAAGAAGTAAAAAGAGATACAAAACCTTTGATTTTATCAGAAAGAAAACAACAAATCAAACATAGACCACTTAATAAAAAAGTTTAAAAATTATGTAATAAGCCAGACATGGTAACTTTGTACATCGTACATTGCTGGTGGGAATGTAAATGATTCAGCAATTCCACTACTAACTATATACCCCCCAAAATAAAAAACAGGTACTCAGACAAATGCTTGTGCATAAATGTTCATAGCCACTCTATTCACAACAGCCAAGAGGTAGAAACAACCCAAATGTCAATCAACAGATGAATGGATAAATAAAATGTGGTATATATATATATATATGGAATAGAATATTATTCAGCCATAAAAAGAATGAAGCACTGGTACATACTATGACACGAATGAATCCAAAAAATACTATGATAAGAGAGAAAAGCCAGACACAAAATGTCACATACTGTGTGATTCCATTTATATGAAATATCTAGAATAGGTAAATTCATAGGAACAGAAAGCAGACTGATGGCTGCCAGGGGCTGGGAAATGTGGAGTAACTGCATTATGGTATGGAATTATATTTGGGGATGATGAAAATGTTTTGAAACTAGATTGAGATGGTAGCTGCATAACCTTATGAATATATAAATACCACTGAATGGTTTACTTTAAATGGTTAATTTTGTGTTATGTGCATTTTACCTTAAGAAAACAAAGAAGTCAGCATGGTCCTGCAGTACAATGGTCAGCAGATTTGGCTGTATCAATATACTTATGGTTCAAGTCTTCCCAGGGCCAGTGTGTTTTTAAAATACTATTCCCCAGCCCTGCAGCTTTTCTACCAGAAAGGACTCTTTCTCTCTTAATTCATCCATTTTGTGTAACAAGATAAAAGCATCTTTGCACTATATTCAGGGCAAAGTACCTTTTTCAGGGGAGCTAAAAGCAAAAGTGCTATGAAAAAGCAATTATCCTAATCTACAGCCCAACTAAGGCAATTTTCTTATGTGTGCTTAGTAAAAAGTGTCACCATCTGTAATGGTTATTTTTTTTTTTTTTTTGAGACAGAGTCTTGCTCTGTTGCTCAGGCTAGAGTGCCGTGACAACAGCCTAGCTCACAGCAACCTCAAAGTCCTGGGCTCAAGCAATCCTGCCTCAGCCTCCCAAGTAGCTGGGACTACAGGCATGCACCACCATGCCCCGCTAATTTTTTCTATATATTTTTAGTTGTCCAGCTAATTTCTTTCTATTTTTTTGGTAGAGACAAGGTCTCGCTCTTGCTCAGGCTGGTCTCAAACTCCCGAGCTCAACCAACCTGCCTGCCTCAGCCTCCCAGAGTGCTAGGATTACAGGCGTGAGCCACCGCACCCAGCGTGTAATGGTTAATTTTAATCTGTCAACTTGACTGGACCACGAAGTGCCCAGATAGTTGGTCAATCGTTATCTAGGTGTTTCTGTGATGTGATGTTTTTTAGGTGAAATCAACATTTAAATCCGTAGACTGTATAAAGCAGATTGTCCTGTCCAATGTGGGTGGGCCTCATTCAATCTGTTGAAAGCCTAAATAGTACAAAAAGGCTGGTTCTCCCACAAGAAAGAGAGAATTCTTTGCCTGAATGCCTTGGAACTGGGACACCAGTTTTTTTCCTGCCTTTGAACTTGAACTGAAACATCAGCTCTTTCTGGATCTCAAGCCTGCCAGCCTTTGTACTGGAACTAAACCATTGTCTCCCTAGTGTCTGCAGCTTGCCAACTCACCCTGTGATCTTGGGACTTGCTGGCCTCCATAACTGTGTGCACTAATTCCTTATAATAAAGTGTTCTATGTATCTATCTACCATCATGTACTGCATAATGACCTTTCAGTCAATGAGAGAACACATATATGATAGTGATCTCATAAAATTATAAGGGAGCATATATGAAAACCTTTTATCTAGAGCTTGATATTGGCATTGCAGATCAAGTAGGGGAAGTGACTGATATTCAGCAATGGTGCTGGGACATTTGGTTTTCCATATGAAAAAAATATATATAAATAAAAATATATATGTCATCTAAGATTGTATACACTCTGTAATGTTCACACAACAAAATTGCCTAACAATGCATTTCTCAGAATGTATCCTCGCCATTAAGCAACTCATGACTATATATAAATACCTATACATATATATAAAAATGCGCGCACACACACACACACATCCTATTGGTTCTATTTCTCTGGAGAACCCTGACTAATGTACTATGCATCCAGTCCAACATCAAAGAAACTTTACAGACTTCTTGTCCTTCCTCTCATTAACTCCTAGCAGGAAATCTGAGGGTTCCTGGAATTAAAGGAAGTAGAAATAGTTTTATAGTATTTTTTTAATTGGAAAAAATGCTACTGAATACAATTTTAAGGGGGAAATGCATACTTGTCACCTCACTACCCTAAACAACATGGGGGCTGCTTAAGTTGCAGAGATAAGAACATTCCTCAGAGAACTTGGCAGTGTCTCACTGAGGGGGAAGCCACAAAGGTTGGAACAGAAAGGACTTGAGACCTGATGGATATGGTGAGTAGTGCAAGGATTAGAGATTATTTTGCTAAGGGGGCTGTGATTTACTAGAGATGGAAACCCTGGGAAGATTCCTGGCTGGGGATGTGGAAGAAGATGAACTTAGTTTGGCGAGAGTGACCTTGGCTCCAAGTGGTCATGAGGAGCTGACAATTGGATATGTGGGTGGGCCTGGAGGTCAGAGAAGTGAGTGTACCCTCATCTTTGTAGTTGTGGGAAGAGTACAAATGGAGACCCACATACAATAAGTCTCAATATTTTAAAATTATAATTTAAGCTACAAACAGTAAAATAAAATAAAATCTTTCCTCCAACCTGAAAAAAATACCTCCTTAAGGATTTGTGAGGCCAGGTTTGCATTTAGAATATGGAACTCCTCACAGTTCTGTACCTGAGCATGACGATACAGAGAGGCCCCTCTCCTGCACTGAGAGGGACCTTGTGCAGGTGTGTAGGCACCTCACCTGTGAAGTCTAAGCTCTGTCCAAACCGCTACAAACAGCCTTGCTTTGGCCACCTGTTCATCCTTGCCTGCACACACCAGAGGTCTAGCCCACCTTCGGCAATACTGATGGCAGAAAAGACTTAATCAGACTTCAGGCATTTGTGCAGGTCATTCTCAGGTCCCAGAAACAGAGCGTGGCCTAGAAGAGGGGTGCATGTCCACTTGGCCCTGAATATTCCTCCTTCTGTACTGGTGATGTGCATATTCAGAGGAAATCAGGAATAGGACCCTTGGCGGGTGGGGGAAGGGACATGTTTTCCTCAATGGAATGTGAGGAAACTATAGAAGTGAGAGAGATACACAAATTTTAGGAACAAAAAATTAAAGAAATATGAGAAAGCTGGTCAGAGGGAGTCAGTAACAAAAATGTTTCAGGAAAGATTTTCCTTCTCCATGGCTTGACGTGTGACAATCTTTCTTCCAACTTTCTGCCACTAAAGTTTCTTGTCATTCTCTGACCCAGGAGACAGTGTGCCAAGTACTATACACACACCAACTTCAAAATATTCTTCAGGCATCACTGAAGGTTTCCATATTAACGTATGCCTGAAGTGGCTAAGGTTTCTGTCCTAAGATCTTTTTCCAGAAGGTGTTGCCAACAATATGCTGATATCTTTCCCTGGTGGTTTAGTGGCTAGAATTCAGCGCTTTCACTGCTGCTGCCCGGGTTTGATTCCCGGTTAGGGAAAACTATTTTTCTTCATCACTGTTCTCCTATCGATAGTTGGCAGCTGCGGTGTCGGCGGCCAAAGCCATGCTCTCTGATTCTCTGTTCAAAGTGTCAAAGTCTGCGCGCCTTTCAACTCCTCCCAGGGCAGGCGATCCTGAAGTCAATTTTGAGAACCGCGGGACAAGGTCACTGGAAAGCCAAGGACTGTTGTCAAGTAACTTATCATTTTAAGAGATTCATTTTCGATCTATTATAGTTCATCTTACAGGTATAGTTAACTAACAATACCATATGAAAATTTGTTCCTAGTCTTACAAAACATGAAACCGATTAAGAGCAGTTTTCCGTATTTAAGATATACAAATAAGTATAATGGATGGGTTAGCTTTCCTGATTGGGGCACCACTTGACTGCAGCTACCTGGAGAAACGGCAGTGGATCTGGTAAAATTACCTGGGTGGTCTACATCCCTGGAATGTAACTGCTCTTAGGCTTTTAATGAACTGGGGGGAAAATTACATCTATTATTAAAACTGTGTCTATGCCAATGCTTCTAGATTTAGAAGCCACTTGAAATATCTCACTTGTTTCATGTAAAAATGACATATTGATTTTTAAAAATCAGTAGTTCTCAATAGAGTAGGGCAGAGATGAGTGCTAAACTACATAAACTTTGTATTCTATACGGGCTCCCCATTTGCTGGATACTGATATACTTAAAAACAGGTAGTCAGTGATATCTTGTGGGGTGCATGCAAGGGGGCCTTGGATAAAACCAAGGAGGATGGGAGCCCTGGCAGCCATAATAGTAAAATGATCTGTAATTTTTTTGGAAGGAAAAACAGGCATTCCCTGACCAGGAATCGAACCCGGGCCACAGCAGTGAAAGCACTGAATCCTAGCCACTAGACCACCTGGAAGGGATACTTGTAGGTTCATGGTAGCACCTTCTGAAAAAATATCTTAGGATAGCAGCCCTAACCACTTCAAATATACATTACAAATTTGCAAGAGTGTGTAAAAAATGTTCTTAAAGTGTTAAATAATTTTATGTTTGAAGTGTGATTTGTTAGTGGAGTCCGATGGAACAATGGAGGCTGCACATGAGCAGAGAGGATACCAGCAATATTCTTGTCCATAATAATTGGCACTCATTTGCGTAGAACATTTGCTATTCCTGATGACCACAGAATTCCAGGTGGACTCACTATGCAATGGGACTTCAGAGACTCAAAGCGAATATAAAGTAAGCACATTGCCTCTGTGGCTGAATAACCTGACATGGCAGCCCTGGGGCCACAATTTCTTTCTGTTCAAACCAGAACTTGCTTCAAAAGCAAAAGGCAGGCAATAGCGATCTAAGAAACATGATTTAAGAAACATGAATGACCAAAGACTCTTATATCCTTTCTTAGGCTGCTTTCCTCTATAAGCCAGCCACTTATGTTGAAAATGATGACACAGAAAAAAAGGGAAAGACAGGGCAACCTATAGTTCATTCGTTTTCCTTTCAGACCTTCCTTATCAGCAAGCTAAAGGTAGAACGTGTTGGTGGAATGTGTGCATCAAGAAGTGAAATAAAAGCAGCCGAGTTCATTTTGTGCTGTGTTTCCACTATTCTGGTAAGGACAAAAATACATGTGCATGTAGGAGCTATGAAAAGACACGATCTTTTCGGTGATTGTACATATGAGGTACATCCTTTTGTATTTATATTGTTAAATAAAAACAAATCTGGACTCACATAAGGAAAGACTTTTCCAAAAAGACTATTGCAATAGCTAGAATGTTCTGATCTCAGAAATCTGCAAGAGTCTCAAAATCAAACCAAAAAAGGTATTTATTTCATGGGGAGGGGTAAGTAGAGCTTAACAGAAATTTTTAAGGGCAAGCAAGGGAGAGTGGACAACGTGATCAGAGCAGTTTCCCAGGAAATGTTTCTCCATGTGGTCAACTGATTCTCAGGAGAAGCTGATAAAGGGTGCATGTTTTGCATTTTAGCACTTGCCCAGGCTTGGGGTTGAGCCAAGGGTGACAGAAGGCTGACTAAGCTTAGGTCAAGATAAAGCAGAGGATAAGGGCAATAGTGAATGCTTGGTCAGCTTTTAAAACTGAAATTGCACAATATAAAGATAATGGGTAAAATTCAGGCTAATTATTTAAATTCTTAATTTTTCTTTACATAGAATGACATTAAATAGCAAATAAAGGCTGGAAACAGTGGCTCATGCCTGTAATCCCATCACTTTGGGAGAATGGCTGGAGTCCAGGAGTTTGAGACCCCAATCTCTGGGAGAAAAAAAAAAGTAGCTGGGCATAATGGTTCTGGTAGTCCCAGCTACTTGGAAGGCTGAAGTGGGAGGATCTCTTGAGCCCAGGAGTTGAAGGTTACAGTGAGCTACAATCACGCCACTGCACTCTGGCCTGGGTGACAGAGGGGAGCCCTAGCTCAAAAAAAAAAAAAGAAAAAGCAAATTAAAAAAAACATCATGACAAGAGGGAGACCATGGAAGAAAGGGAAAAGCTTTAGAGTTCACTACCTTTAACAGCACTTTTTTTTTTTTTTTTTTTTTTTTTTTTTTGCTGCCTTTCAACAAGACTCTCCATTGTCTTCTTGCACTGGGCCCCCCAATGTAGCTGATCCTGGTACCACATGGTAAGATTAGTTTTCTGGTATACGTTTGCACTACAATGGTTAAAGCTTCTGTCTCAAACTTCCCAGCTGGAGTTTAAGTCTTGTTTTTTGTTTTGTTTTGTTTTGTTTTGTTTTGTTTTGTTTTGTTTTTGAGGCAGAGTCCCACTTTGTCACCCTGGCTAGAGTACCATGGTATCAGCCTAGCTCACAGCAACCTCAAAGTCCTGGGCTCAAGCAATCCTTCTGCCTCAGCCTCCCAAGTATCTGGGACTACAGGCACGCACCACCATGCCCGGCTAATTTTTTCTATATATTTTTAGTTGTCCAGCTAATTTATTTCTATTTTTTAGTAGAGACAGGGTCTCGCTCTTGCTCAGGCTGGTCTCGAACTCCTGAGCTTAAACAATCCGCCCGCCTCGGCCTCCCAAAGTGCTAAGATTATAGGCGTGAGCCACCGCCCCCGGCCTAAGTCTTGGTTTTGTTATTTATTTTTCTTCCTTTCCACTACTACTAAGCTCCTGTTACTGTAGCCATCAATATTTCCCACTGTTCTGGGACCCAAGAACGCCCAGGCCACACCTTCCATCCAGGAGTCGAGGCGGCCCTACGCCCAAGCGGATTCCTTTTCTGCTTTGCCGGTCTGACTGAGAGTGGTAGCTTCTTTCCAGTTGGTTCTTTGTGGTAGTCTCACTCTCCACCTTCCTCAATTTAGAATTTGAGAAGGGCAGGTCAGAACATGTTGTTGGATTTTCCTGACCCAGTGTTTGCGAAAGGCCCCACCTCTCCTCTGCTCCGCTGCCTCCTGTCCCAGCGCTCTTGGGCACAGCAACCTCACACTTCCCAGGCCGCTCCCACACGACCTCTTTCTCCCTAGTGGGAGGAGGGGGCAGCTGCACCTAGAATTCCAGCCACCTGCCGCAAACGTTGCAGGATGCACGTGGGTTTTGTGGGGTGGGAGTGGGGGTGGAGAGTCCACAAGGTTTCTGGCATTTCCACCAGGTGCCACTCCTACGCTGGTCTCTCACTCTCTCCGCCAGCAGGGGACCCAACTCAGGTGGTGGCCTAGGAGAGAATGGGACAAGAGCAATTAATGCCTCCTACCTAGCTGGGCCCAGGGTAGAAGTAGGCGGTTGGATTAGATACCGACTTTAGATGAAAAGCCCCATCCCTTTTCTCATTAGCACAGTGGTATTTCCTTCTGTCCTGAGAGATCTGGATTTGATTCCCCCTCTATTTAGCTAATTTGTTACCACATGACCTTTTTTTTTTTTTTGAGACACAGTCTCGCTCTGTTTCCTGGGCTAGAGTGCCATGGGGTCAACCTAGCTCACAGCAACCTCAAACTCCTGGGCTTAAGCAATCCTTCTGCCTCAGCCTCCCAAGTAGCTGGGACTACAGGCAACCACATGACTTTCATTGATTTTATTTCCTGGCTTACAAGTAAAGTTAACGAACTTGTTATCATATAGATTTATGTTTTTATTTTACAAAAGAAAATCTAAACGGATTGAGTATGACATCCCTGATTTTGCAAACCCAGTAAAGGGTATTGGATGGCTCTGGACTTCCCTACTGAGGTACCTTAAACACCTGGTGAAAGCCACTAGTGGAAAGGTAAAATTACTGGGCTGCCTAGAACCCTGTACTTTTAACTACTTTTAGGATTTCAAAGTGAGGGGAGGTTTCATTAATTACTGGTACTGTGCCTATACTAGTATAGCCATTCTAGATTTAGAAGTTCCCTGAGATATACATACTTAAGTGTAAAAATTAAACAAACATGCTTAGGAGGCTGGGGTGGGAGGGTCTCTTGAGCCCAGGAGTTTGAACCCAGCCTGGGCAACATAAGGAGAAACACACACACACACACACACACACTTTGTTTCAAAAGGAAAGAAAAAAGAAGGGGGAGGGGAAGGGAAGAAAGGAAAGGAAGAGAGAGAATGAGAGATGGGAGAGAAAGGGAAGAAAAAAAGGAAAGAGAGAAAGAAAAGAGAAAAACTTAATTCAACAAAAGTATAAATCAGTGATTCTCAAGGCAAGGGGGCATAGCCCCCTTAAGGGGCATTATATTGATAGGATTACAGGAAGGACATCAACCTTCACAGCTTCAGAGCCCTCAGGCACTGAACAGACTTAGCGACTGGATGTTTGGCTCTCCCTGTTCGTTTCTCTAGAGAATTGCAGCCAGAGAGATTAGGAGCTCACAGCTCACAGCCATTCTTAATTCACCTCTTTGAATAAACGACCAGCATTTTTCTTTTAAAAATGTATTTCAGAAAGAAGTAGTGATACTGGACTACAGAAGAGGTTACTGAGATGTGGTTATCAGGCCAAGGGTCCGCGAATCCCCCACAGCCCCCTCCCCCTGCGCAAGGGAAGGGTGCCGCCTGCAGCCAGAAGAGGGTTCAGCTTGGTTCTTGACTCGCGTCCAAGGCTTAACTCTGAGTGAAAGAGACGGTCGCCTCGGGCTGGAGCCAGGATTTGAGAGGCAGGAAACGAGGCACCTGGTGCAGGGAGGTCAGCGGCAATGATTTCCGGTTTTGGAATTACCCACGTGTCCTGCTTCCAGCCTCAAGATCACAGCGCTGGGTTCTTGGAGGAGGGGAGTTCAAGTCCTGAACGTGATTCAGGTACTGGACCTAGGGCCTGGCAAGACACTGAGGACGAAGTACAGGCCTACTTCTCAGTGGTGAATGCCGCGACAAGATTTACCCAGTACCCATCAATTCATGAGTGGATTAATAAAATGTGGTGTATACACACACATACACCATGGAGTACTACTCAGCCATAAAAAGGAATGAATCAATGTCTTTTGCAGCGATTTGGAAGGAACTGGAGGCCATTATCCTAAATGAAGTATCTCAGGAATGAAAAAACAAACACCACACGTACTCTAATAATTTGGAACTAATCAGTGGGCACACATGGGCCCAGGGAGAAGTAAAAGCCATTGGAAATCAAGAAGCGGGGAGGAGGCAGGAGAGGAGAAGTTAAAAACCTACCTAACGGGTACAATTGGGGTGATGGGCATATTAATAGCCCTGACTTAAGCATGATAAAAGCTAACCATGTAACAAAAACATTTGTACCCCCATAATATTTTGAAGAGAGAATGAAATTAGATATACTTGTTCAATCTACCACCTTAATGTGAAACTTTTTTTTGGTCTACTAAAAATAAAAGCTCAGAATTACTTAGTTCTATTTCATCAGATCTCTTCATGGTAGGCATAGCCCATTCACTGGGGCATGCGACAATTCTCTGAACTTTCTTATACTTACCCACCCCTTGGTCCTGTCTGTAGCATCATCTGGTGACTGGCGTATACTAGGTGTTCCATAAATATTAGTTGTTTGAGTGGTTTAATGAAAGAACAAATAGCGCACACAGAGTATGTAAATGCAGTGGCATTCAGCAGTGCCAGTGAGAAACCCAATGCCACTCCAATTCTTTCTCTCTCTCTCTTTTTTTTTTTTTTTTTTGGTATATGACCAATTTTTTCTCTATAGAAGCTTAGTGAGTTTGTACAGCACATCATAAGCTTATTAATCACTTTTCTTCCATAAGATGCTTGTTTTTCTTGAGTTGTCTTATAGATTTATAAAAGTCCTTTTGATATTATATTGTGAATATTTTCATCTGAGTCAGTCCTCTGCCTTTTTCCCTTAAAATGCATTGTATACTTTCACTTTTTTTCCTCTTTTTGCTCTCAGGCACACAAAGTTGATTTAATCATCTCCCTCAGTTTATTGCATACTATAATCACTGATTCGGTAAGAGCCTTTTTTTCATTTTCCTGTATTTTTTTTCATTTTTTGCTCATCTCCCATTCCTCTCCCCTAAATTGCACCCAGTGTAGGTTTTGTTTTGTTTTGTTTTTGTTTTTGTTTTTGTTTTGACACAGAATCTCACTCCATAGCCCAAGCTAGAGTGCAGTGGTGTCATCATAGCTCACTGCAACCTGAAACTCTTGGGCTCAAGCGATCCTCCTGCCTCAGCCTCCCAAGTAGCTGGGACTACAGGCCTGAACCACTATGCTCAGCTAATTTTCCTTTTCTTTCTTTCTTTATTTCCTTCTTTCTTTCCTTTTTTTTTTTTTTTGGTAGAGATGGGGTTTCACTCTTGCTCAGGATGGTCTCGAACTCCTGCCCTCAACCAATCTTCTTGCCTTGGCCTACCAAAGTGCTAGGAGTGCAGACATGAGCCACCATGCCTGGCCACTAGTGTAGTGTTTTTGTTATGTCCTTTTTTTTTTTTTTTTAAGAGACTAGGGTCTTGCTATATTGCCCAGGTTGGATTCGAACTCCTGGACTCCAGTGATCTTCCTGCCTCAGCCTCCTGAGTAGCTAGGACTACAGCCATATACTGTATCTGGCTCTTTTTTTTTTTTTTTTTTGAGACAGTCTCGCTCCGTCACCCCAGCTAGAGTGCAGTGGCATCATCATAGCTCACTGCAACCTCAACCCTCAATCCCTGGGCTCAAGCAATCCTCCTACCTCAGCCTCTTGAGTAGCTGGGACTACAGGTGCCTACCATGACACGCAGCTAACTTTTCTATTTTTAGTAGAGACGGGTCTCTCTCTTGCTCAGGCTGGTCTTAAACTCCTGAGTTGAAGTGATCCTCCCGCCTCGGCCTCCCAGAGTGCTGGATTACAGGCGTGAGCCACATCGCTTGGCCTCTGTTTTTTAAATATACATATTATGTCTAAATATATTTGAATGTGGAGATATATATGGTATTGCTGTTTGTGTATGTGAGAGTGTGTGTTTATGTTACAAAATGTGATATTATGTATTTGCAAAAATGGATTTGTGCTATCAATTTTATGATCTTTCTGACTCCTTTTTCACTGAATTTTTGTGAATACAGTGTATTTTGTTGTTCTTTCCATGTTGCATAAGTACAACAAGCCTAAGTAAATCTATGCATTAGTAATGGACATCTGAGTTGCTCTGATTCTCACTATCACACACAGTCCTGTCATGAATATCCTGATAAATGTCTCCTTATAGACCCAGGTGCTAGTTCTTCTGCAGTATATAGCTAGAAGGATTGCTGGGTCATAAAGTATACAGTTACTTAAGTACTTTCTGGTTGCTTTCCAATATGCTGTACCTGTTTGCATTTCTACCAGTAGGACATGAGTGTTCCCATTTCTCTATATTTTAACCAAGATTTATAACTTTGTAATGTTTACCAAAGGTGTAAAGTGGTATTTCACTGTTTTAATTTATTCACATTTCTCTGATTACTGATGGGGCTCATCATGTCTCTATATTTTTAGCTACCTAGCTTCCCCTTCTGTGAATTGACTATTCATATTCTTTGCCCATTTTTTTCTATTGGGTTTCCTGTTTTTGTTTTTTTCTCCTTCTAATTTCAGAAGTTCCTTGCATATTCCAGACTCTAGATATTAATCCCTGGTTTGTTTTAGATGTTGTAAGTATTCTATGTAGCTAATCAAAACAACTGTGCCTCTTTGAGAAGATATATAACATCAAGGTTAAGGGACTGAAATCTAGAAGCTGTGAAAGCTATTATAGTTTCAAAACTAGCATTAACTTTTCTACTTCCTCTACAGATTACAAATTTCATAACCAATTTCCTTCTTTGAACTCCTCTACTGAAGACTAGTTCTATAACATTCCTTACCTTTCCATCACCACCACCATCTACACCACAAAGAACAAAATCTTTTGCCTATTGTCTTCTGCCGACATATTCCTTAAGGTCCATAGGTGTTAGAGTCATGCGAAGGACAATGTGGTGGAAGATACCGAGCCATATGGGATAGCAAAGATTCAGGGATGGAGTTAAATTTTAGAAGGAATTAGGGGGATGAGAATCTCTAACAGCCAAGAAGATCTGGGTTATTCAACTCAGAATGGGGATGGAACCTCAGCTTCATGTTGGTGGAGGATTCCCATCACCTCTGCCTAGAAAGAGATGACTGACATGCTGATATCACTGTGTACTCAGGGAAATAGCTCCCCACAGGGCATTGCCTTAGGGAGAAACCGTGGCGAGGAAGGGTGATGAGTAGGGCACGAAGAGTGATTGTCCAGAGCCAGATGCAGTGTAATGGGGGTGAACTCAAGGGGTATCTCCCATCCTTCAGGACTATCCCAGTCTCACTGACCACTGAGGTCAGATGCATGGCAGCTTTTCTTTTCCAGAGACTGGTCAGGGGAACGATCAGGAGAAAAGTACTGGCACAGCCTCTGCAGTTCCTGGCAGGGAGGGGCAAAGATAACCCATGTTGAAAGTGGCCCTTTGGGGTATGATGGGAGGGTCCTTGTGTGCTGGGCTACCATAGGTCTCATCAGACCTGGCATAGTGGATACTACTCAGTGGAGAACTGCCTTTACAGGGAAGCCTTTAGAGTGGAACTTTTCCTAACAATGACTCCAATTTCTAGAACTATAGCTCTTCTTCTTTATTCTCCATTGCACTGTGGTCTTACCCTCTGTAGAGAATGTTTGTTGGTTGCCACCTCAACATTCCCACCTCCTTTTCCCTTCTTAGAGATACTCCAAATTTATGAGCCCTTGAATTTGAGTGGGATTAATTTTATCCTGAACTTTGAGAGTCGGCCCTAATTGGCTTAAATGAAGGAACATATCCCATTCCTTTACACACAGCACAACTGCTGTTCAATAATGAGTTCTGCACGAAATGAACTTTTGCCTGCTGGCTGTGAACAAGGGAGCCTGTAGCCTAAGTTGCTGATGGTGGGCATTTTGAGAAAGAGTAGAATAGCTAATCTGCCTGAGAATGGAGTCCACATTGAGGAAGAAGGACCAAGAGAAACCAGAGAATTTTTTTCAGCCTTGTGTAAAGACTTGCCTGAAGCCCAGATCTACCTAGGACTGTGAAAGGCAATATTTTCCGTTTATTATTTAAGACAATATCAATGAATTTTCTGCAGAATTGGCTTAACCTGATAAACTCTCTCCTATCTGCCTAGCACTCAGGCCATTGGACGTTTCTGATGTCTTTTCACATTCTACGCAGCCTCAACCCATAGCCAGCTGCTTCCCTGGTGCTCTCTCACTACCACTCCCAACTCCTTAACACTCCTCCTTTGCTTATTCATCCTACAACCCACCTTCTCCTCTAGGCTCTTGCCAGATTTAAGCTGCCCAAGCAGTCAGTGAACGCTGTGCCATTCTAGCCCCTGCACATTTGTATCTTACAACAGCATGTAAGTCTTCAGGGATGCTTTGGTAATTCTTTCACCCTTCTCTTCTTAATTCCCTAATGCCTTCCTCACATGGCATCTCCAAACTGTCTCCACTCCCTACCTCTTCAGATAATTTCACCCCTAACACCCTGGAAAAGAGGAGTCATTCGACCTCGACTATCATTCTACACAAGGTATTTTGGGGTTCTGCAGATCATCAACAAAGTTATCTTGAATCCCTCCAGGCATACTCTTCGCTCTCTCTTTCCTCTTCATTTGCTTCCTCATACAATAGGGTGTGGTCCAGATAAGCAAGATACCGCCTGAGAACTTCAAGGTTGCAGACCGGTCCTAGATGTTAAGTGGCGGCGGTCCCATCTTATAAAAGTCAACTTTACTTAGTTTCAGCCTCTTTGAAACGGCGTTTAATACTTTGCTCATAGTACTGCTGTAAAAACTAAGTGCGAGAGAGTGTGAAAATGCCTTCTGAGTTATTAATAAGTGCTGGACAAAAGTAAGGTGTATTTTTATTCTGTTTCAAATACGAGCTGGTTTATCTTAGCATGGCCAAATCCGTCTCTTCGGTCTCTCCCACTGCTCCATTTTGCTCCAGTTCCGCCAGGCCGCACGCGCTAAGTGCCCGCAGGTGGCCTAAACCCCGGGCATCCGTGCTCCCCGCGAGCGCTCCTTAGGAACCGGCAGGAGCGGAGAAACTCCACGACGAGCCTTTGAGGAAGCCTGGAGGCCCGCTCCACTGCCTCGGAGTCCTGGCTGGAGCCCTAATTGTGTCAGAAGTTTCCTGAAGAGGCACCATGGAGTTCGCCGTGTGTCACGATTCCCCGCGAGCAGTCCCGGCCTGACCTGGGCTGACTGGCTGTTTCCCGGCGCATGAGTGAGGCCGCGGCTGTGTGGTCCGCCCGCCCTGAAACTCTTCTTGTTGGTCAGGGACAGGGTGAAGAACCTCTATCTTTCAAGGATAGCCTGCAAGACACCGGCTGCCGGCGGGTTTCCGTAGTGTAGTGGTTATCACGTTCGCCTCACACGCGAAAGGTCCCCGGTTCGAAACCGGGCGGAAACAGCGCGCAGCTCTTTTTTGTTTGTTTGTTTCCTTTCTTTTTTTCTTTTATTGTAAACTCTGTTTCAATCCTATAGAAGAATCCACCAAGATAGCAGGAAGATCCCAGGACTCCAGGGTCCGAGGTGAGTGATTAGGACCTAGGCACAGACCGGAGATGCCCAGTGGCTCTCTGCAACGCGCGCAGGAGGCGGACAATGGCGTCCCCTGGCGGCAGCGGCTGTCGGTGACCGGGTCCTTCGAGAGCAGTGAGACTTGAGACCTACGGCGCCGTTCTGCCCCGTCAGTTTGTGTCGAGTCTTTTCTGACACGCGGAAGACACATGACACATTGGGAGCCGGAAATGGCTACTCAGTGAAGTTGTCGGTTCGGACCTGGACCCCTGAGGACCAAGTCCTGAACAGCTGGTCCCTTTTTCGGACACTGCTCAGGTTCCAGCCTCTTCGGCCGGAGCCACGATAGGTCCGTCTGTCTCTGCCAGAGAGATTATGATTATCTCGCTTTGTGCTGATTCCGGGTGTCATTAGCCCTGCAGTCCGGACCAAACTTGGTGTCAGAGCCAGGATCACAAGTCGCTCTACTCTATCACCCCCACCAAACCTACCTTTACTGTGTTTCTTTTCTTGATTTAAGTTGTCACCAACCAGTTCTCAGTCATGAAAATCGTTAGTTCTTTCTCTCTCCCTACTCTCAGTGTCTCCCCACGGGGAATCTTAAGATTCTTGCTTCTAAATTAGGTGGAAACATGTATATTTTTAAATTAAAAGATTATTTTCACAACCCCTCCCCAAAGGGGGGCAAAAAATTTTAACAGACACTTCACCAAAGAAGATATATAGATTGCAAATAATCACATAAAAAGATGTCCAACAGCATTAATCATTAAAGAAATGCAAATTTAAAACACAATGAGATACCACTACACACATATTAGAACGTCTAAAATTAAAAAGACTGACCATACAAAGTTGGCTAGGACGTGGAGGAACACTTATACACTGCTGGTAAGAATGTAAAATGGTATATCCACTTTGCAAAATAATCTGGCAGTTTCTTAAAAAGTTAAAGTATTAATACTACAGTATGAACCATTCCATTCCTAGGTGTTTACCCAAGAGAAAATAGACATATGTTCATACAAAGCCTTATACCCAAATGTTCACAGCAGCTCTATTTGGAATAGTCCCAAACCGGAGACAACCCAAATATCAATCAATAGGTGAAAGATAAATCCATACAATGGAATATTATTTGGCCAAAAAAAGAACAAACTATTGATATACACAACAACATGAATCTGAAAAATAATTATGCTGTGTGAAAGAAGCCCAACCAAAAATGAGTGCTGTATAACTTCATTTACATACATTCTAGACAATGAAAACCAGGCCAGGTGTGGTAATCCCAGCTATTCCAGGGGCTGAGGCGGGAGGATCACTGGAGCCTAGGAGTTTGAGGCTGCAGTGAGCTATGATTGTGCCACTGCACCCCAGCCTGTGTGACAGAGTGAGACCCTGTCTCAAAAAACAAAACAAAACACCTAAATGACAGAGTTCAGAGAGCTTCTGGCTTGTTGAATACATTAAGGTGCTAGGAGGGTAGCAAACCTGGAGAGAGCATGGAACCTCCAAGCCCCTCCCCCATACTTGCCCTCTGTACCCCTTCCATTTGACTGTCCATCTATAAACTTTGTAATATCTTTTATAATAAACTGGTAAATGTAACTAAATGTCTCCCTGACTTCTGTGAGCCATTATAGCAAATTATCAAACATAAGGATGGGCATGGGAACCCCCAATTTATAGCCAATTGGTCAGAAATACAGGTGACAACCTGGAACTTACAATTGGCATCTGAAGTTGGGAGTAGTCTTGTGGGA
Organism: Lemur catta; assembly: GCF_020740605.2. Taxonomy (NCBI): domain Eukaryota; kingdom Metazoa; phylum Chordata; class Mammalia; order Primates; family Lemuridae; genus Lemur; species Lemur catta. The sequence continues at coordinate 34,266,132 of NC_059130.1, read as the reverse complement.
CAGAGCCTTAACCTATGGGATCTGCATTAACTCCAGATAGTGTTAGAGTTGAGTTAAATTGTAGGACATGCAGTTGGCATCCATTGAGAAGTGAATTTCTTGGTGTGGAAAACCCACATTTTTGGTACCAGAAGTCTGTGAGCAGAGGAAACAGAGTTTTCTCTATTATGTTAAATGTGATAAGTGTTAAGGAAAAGTAAAGAGGGCAGCAGGATATGAAATATCTGGGTGAATATGTATGTGAAATAGTGTGGCCAAGGAAGGCCCCCTGACAAAATGACTTTTGAGTTAAGACTTGAAAGAAGTGAGGGAACTAGCCATGTAGATATCTGGGGGCTACAAGTACAAAGGTTGGGTGGCAAGAGCAAGCTGTTGTGTTCCAGAAATAGCAAAAGACCAGTGTGGCTGTATCAGAGTGAGCTAGGGGTAGGTAAAGGGCCACGTAAGACATAGTAAAGATTTTGGTTTTCACTTCACATGAGATGGAAGCCTGGAAAATGCATTTTCTTGCAATGCACAGAGTGCAGAAGTAGGGCAGAGAGTGGATCTGAGTGCAAAAATGTAAATAACCAGTACACACGGTTTCATTGGGACTTCTTCAAGGCATGGGAGAGAAAAACTACAGCCAAATAGCTGCAATCAACCCAAAGTGGTTGATTCCTTTCCCTTGCCCTTGTCTCAGACTAACCACTCTAGCACCCCACGGTCACCCATTCTACTAGCTCCTTTCTAAGCAGACACCAGTAACCTGGGGCAGTGGGGGAGGAAGAGGATGGGGCAAATACCTCAGAGCTCTGTGGACCTTGAAAAGAGTCCATCCCTGTTGGTCAGAATATTTCAGGACTTTATGGAGAATACAGAGAAATAGTAGAGTGCTGGGCCTGCACCACCCAGTTGGGCCAGGATCTTCCAAAGTATGATCCTTGGTGGAAGGTGAGAGGGAAATCCAGGGTCAGAGAGCCAGGCCTTGTTTATGAGAGGAGGCCATCGTTTTGGAATGAGCTCCTGTACTAGACCTCTACAGACCAAGTCAAAATAGAGTCACTTATGCCAAAGTTCCACGTCACCAACTAAAAACTAAAAAGTTATCTGACCTTTCTAGAAATCAGGAGAGAGAGAGAGACAATTGCAAATCCCCAAACAGGCCAGTTTTAGTCAGTGTGATAAGAAAGTTCCCTCTGCTTTAACCCTTAGGAAGAAAGTAACTTTGAAATGACCAATCTGCTTTTTGTTCCCTGTTTCTGCTTTCTTCGGCCCTTTTCTGCCTATAAAGCCAACCTCCTCTGCTCAGCGCATCGTTGCTAAATCTTTGGATCACATGTTCCTGATTTATGATTCACAAATAAATGCCAATTAGATCATTTAACTAAATTTGTTGAAATTTTGTCTTTTGACAAGTGGCCCTGAATTTGGCATTTCTCTAAAGGCCCAGGAGGTCTTCTCTCCCAGCTCCCTTTTCTGCTGCCATGTGGAGCCCAGGCTACCGTCATCCCAGGTTAGAGGAAAGTATGATGAGCCTTTGAAGAATTGCAGGGTAGAATCAGTGCGGCCTGCCTCAGAAATAGGAAAATGGCTGGGTCACACGTACTTTGGGCCTGAAAGGAGTGGTCTGCATAACTGCTTCCTATCGGGGGAGGCCTGGGGATCTCCCACGGAGAGAAAAGCAGCCTCGGCTTTCAAACGGTCCATTGCACAGGTCAGTAATTCCACCCAGGCTTCGGTACTTCAGGCAAGGGCCACCCATGCTCCTGAGGAAACGGCTTCTTCAGGCACGGGCAGGAGCCTCAGGTTTCATTATCCCGAGGAACTGCATTGAGAACGCTGGAAAGCCCGTAATCCTAGCACTTGGGAGGCCAAGGCGGGCGGATCCTTTGAGCTCAGCCTGAGCAAGAGCAAGACCCTCGTCTCTACTAAAAAAATAGAAAGAAATTATATGGACAGCTAAAAATATATATAGAAAAAATTAGCCAGGCATGGTGGCGCATGCCTGTAGTCCCAGCTACTCAGGGGTGAGGCAGGAGGATTGCTTGAGCCCAGGAGTTTGAGGTTGCTGTGAGCTAGGCTGACACCACTAGCCCAGGTAACAGAGTGAGACTCTGTCTCAAAAAAAAAAAAAAAACAACCACTGGAAAGATACTTCCTTTTGTTTAGAAAGAAACAGCCACTTCGTGGCAAGGGCCAGAAATGCATCTTTTAATTCTCATAGTTGGCCCCCCTGCCTATATTGGCAAAAAGCTGGAAGTACTTTAAATCCTGGCCATAGAAAGTTTTAAATCACTCTTCATTTTGCAAGTCATCCTGCTCTTGGACTGGTTCAAGACATATAGTTAATTGAAAAAAGACTCAGGTGCAGAGCAGTGTGTATAGCATGTGATATTTGGTTAAGAAAAAATGGAGGAAATATATGCATGCAATTATAAATATATACATACATAGATACAGTTGGCCCTCCACATGTGCAGGTTACACCATCCATGGATGGAAAATATTAAGGAAAAAAAATTAAAAATACGACAATAAAAAATACAGTATAAAAACAATTTGCATAGCATTTACATTGTAAGTAATCTAGAGATGATTAAAAATATGCAGGAGGATGTGCATAGGTTATATGCAAATACTATGCCATTTTATTTATTTAGAGCTGGATTCTCACTCTGTCGCCCGGGCTGGAGTGCGGTGGCGTGATCATAGTTCACTGCAACCTCCAATGCCAGGTGTCACGCGATCTCTTGCCTCAGCCTCCCGAGTATTTGGGACTACAGGTGCGCGCCACCACACCTAGCTAGTTTTTTATATTTTTCAGAGACAGGGGTGGGGTGGGGGATGCAGGAAGGGTCAGGGGGTGGTCTATGTTGCCCAGGCTGGTCTCAGACTTCTGGCCTCAATTCATCCTTCCTCCTCAGCCTCCCAAAGTGCTGGAATTGCAGCGTGAGCCACGGCACCCAGCCAGTGCCATTTTATATGAGGGACTTAAGCATCGTGTTCCCCACAGATACCAAGGAGGACTATGATCTAGGGAGGGCATACAAGAAATTTCAACAGTGGTTGCTTCTTGGAAAGGGAATGGGGAACTCAGGGTAGGTATGGAAAGAGACTTTCCACCGTGAATCACACCAAGGCGAGGCGTCCGGTGACCTCCAGGCCTGGGCTTCGCGAGGGCCCAGGCGCGCTGTCAGGCAGAGTCCAGCGCGGAGCCCCAGCGAACAGAGCCCGTCTCCGGAGCATCGACCCTACACATCGGCCAACTTCGCCAGCAGAGCCCGTACGTTGCGGAGACCCCAAATTCGATAGAAAAGGCATGAGGCTTGTTGAAAAAGTGATCCAGGGTTTCCCAGAAGCTCAAGGACGCCCAAAGGCCCCAGCCCTCAGCCCCCGCGTCGCGCTCCGCCCGGTGTCCCGGGACCGCCCTGCCCCCCTCACGCGCCCGTTTCCTCCCGGCTGTTCAGGCTTGAGTCAAGACCCGAAGGCTGGGAAAGGTAGATCTCGGTTCCCGACAGTGGGGACAGGACGAGATGTTACCGGCAAGAAGCCCGTGGAAGGGAAGCTGAGCACAGCGCGAGAGGTAGGGAGGAGGCGGAGAAAGGGCCGAGAAAGGGCCCCGCACAGCGGTCCCCCGGCTCGACCCTAGAAGGGCGAAAAGACCCTGTGAGTCCTCCCCTCGCGGGGGAAGTGGCGGTCCGGTTGACCTGCACACCTCGTACTCGTGCGTGCGTGGGCGTGTTCCAACAGAGTCCCGTCCACTCCAGCTCCTCGATCTCCACCCTAATTCTCTCTTACCGCACTCATAGGTGTGTTATTTAACAGGGTTCTGTGAAGTTATCAACCAGGGAATTTCTGGGTCCGACAGAATTCAGCCCTTCTCTTTAATTAAATAGTTTCTGGAGACTTTAATTTGCTAATACGCACTTTCTAATCATAACTAACGTTTGTTTTACATTTATTTTGTATCAAACTGAGTAATTTACAGTGTCATCTAATCCTTTTAATAATCTTATGAAGTAACCATTATCAGAATGTTACAGATGAATAATAAAGTTGTAAAGAGACATGCCCAATATCTCATTCCATTAATTAAATGATGATGTACACTAAGAACCAGGTGGGGAAAAAAACAAAAAAGTATTAAGTGATGGAGCTAGATCCAAACCTAGGTCATTTATACTCATTGTCCACAAATCCTCTTTTATATTGGAGCATCACTTGAAACCAGTCTTACAAAGAATGCACTTTATTTTGGAGTCCTTTGAGGGTGCAAACTGTGAGGTCCAAGCCAAATATGGAACATGAGCTCCAGCCCTACCATTGAAGGGGTGGATTGCCTTGCCTGGCTTCTGGCCACAAGGTAAGGCAGTGATGAAACTATAGGAGGTTAAGGTTGGGGTATCAACAATACTTCCTGCTGCCTTAAAGGAATATAGATGCCACCTCTACACTCCTTGTAGGACACTCTCAAATATTCCAATGAAACCCCGAAGGCAAGACTAGTGCTGGAAGGATTCTGAGCCTCCTGCTCCTGAGGGAATGGATTTTAAAAACCCTAAGAGTAGGTGGTAAGAATTTCACCCAACCCAATCAGGAATTTGGGGGCTGGTAAAGAGAGAAATGGTTTCTGAACAGATTTAACTCCCATATCCTTCCAAGGGAAGACACCTAGACAAGAATAAATGTCTTTTATAGAAATCTAGGAATAAGACAAAGAAGCCCATTAGGCAGGGGCTTGGCAACTAGATGGATGAGGTGAATTCATAGACTTGAGAAGTTCATGTCAGTATGCTACTACAAAAGGCCCCGCAGAAAAAGCTGCACCTTGCTGAGCACAAGGCCAGCCTGGCACAACTGAGAGCAGTGAGGAGCCAGAGTCCAGCCACAGGGACCTGAGGGTGCCTCCTTTTTCTGCTACTTCTGCATTGAAGGCTCCACCTTCACCAAGATGCTACCTTGAGGACAAGGGAGTGTTCCAATTATCCACTGCTGTGTACCAAACCACTTCACACTTACTGGTACAAAACAACAACAAGTTTATTATGTCATGGATTCTATGGGCTAAGAATTTGGAAAGGGTATAGTGGGGACCGCTAGTCTCTGCTCCAAAATCATTGGGACTTCTGCTGAGAAGACTTGGAGGCCAGAGGTGACTTGACAGCTCAGGCTGGAATCATCTGGAATTGTTCATTCACACATGCAAAAAGGTAAACTCAGGCACAATAAAAAATTTTAAAGAGTTTATTTGAGTAAGAAATAATTCATGAATTGAGAAACACCAAACTGTTATGGTCTGAGACTCGAGAAATGACCACCTAGAGACCAAACTGAGCCAAATTAGGAGTCTTTATTTGCTGGTCAGCGATTACTCTCAGTGCCGCCACCAAAGGAGAGCAGCATTGAGCTTTTGAAGCAGAAAGCTTTTATCATGAATGAAAAATCACTGGGGCAGAGCAAGCATGATTACAGGGGCAAAAAGCACCATTACATCACTCTCATGTCCTGGTGCAACAGGATCTGGGCAGTTTAGGGCTTGGTCATGCAGAACATGGGTGTTGCATTCCCACACTTGGGGCACTGTCTTTAGCAAGCAGTTTTACAGAGGTGAGATAGCAAGTTAATGATTTTTTGGCACAAAACTCACATTATGACATTATAGAAATAGCTTTGACAATGTTAAAATTTCAGCCTTTAACATTATATGGCCAAAAGTTATAACAGGCAGTAGTCTTGAAGCTTTTGGCCCTTAACACAAACAGAAAGAAGTTTAGTGTTCTGATGACAAATCGTCAGGGGCAAGTAATACAGGGTAAATACTGAAGCAAAATAAAGTATTTGATTAGTTGCAATAATATAGTTGCCTTATTTGGTCTATCCCATTGGAAAGTCCCTAGTTATATAACTACAAGCATATTGGCTACTCTAATAGGTTAAGCTTAAGTTCTGTTTTCCTTTAATATAGGCATTTACAAGAAATAGATCAAGATAAGTTTTGCTTATGTTTGCAAATTGAGCAAGATTGAGGTCACTTATGTGGCCTAACTGGTTTTGTCTGCTCAGGGATTCTTTAGGCCTGGTCTTCATTTTAATTTGCTTTAACACATGTCTGAGGTTATGCTGGGCTGTTGGCTAGGATCTTGGCTGGGATTGTCAGCAGGCAAGCTTACATGTGGTTTCTCCATGAAGTCTCTCTGCTTCCTCATTCCCAGGGTGGCTGGATTCTAACTGCATCTTAAGACAGAGGGGAAGATGTGTCACCATTTTTTGACCTTGCATCACTTCCCCCGTAGTCAGAGGGCCACCCAAATTCAAGAGGAGAGAATATAAACTTCACCTCTCAATGGGAGGAGTAACAGCATCACATTTAAGAAGAGCATATTCCTAACAAATGTGGGGTGATAAAAAAAGAAAGAAAGAAAAAGAAAAAAAAAGGACATGAAGAAGAGCATATGGTGTGGAATATCTTGTTACAACCTTCTTGAAAATTACAACCTGCCACACAGTGGGGAAGAAGAACCATGAAAGACCAAGCGTTTACCTGGAGGGACTAAGTTAATACTGAAATGCTAAGTCTTATTTACTTATTTCTGTATAACAATTTCAAAATTTAGTGGCTTAAAATAGCAATTTATTTCTCATGGTTCTGTTGGTTGGCTGGGGCTTAGCTGGGCTATTCTGATGGGCACTTGGCTGGGGCTGGAACAGTCAAGATAGCTTTAGGTCTCTCTCCACATGACCTTTATCTGTGGCAGAGTAACTGGACTTCTTACATGGTAACTAACTTCCAGGAGGGAGTGTTCCAACCAATGAAGGCAAAAGCTACAAACCTGTTAAGGCTCCAACCTGGAAGTTACATTTCAGCACTTCTACCCCATTCTATTAGTCTAAATAGAACATAGGACCAACCCAGATTCAAAGGGAGGGGAAATAGAGTCTACCTCTTGAAGGGTAGTTGTTCAGGTCACAATGCAAAAGGGATTATGGGATGGGAGATATTGTCATGGTCATCTTTAGAAACACAATCACCACTATTACTTAAATAAGAAGAAACTGAGATATCTTTAATTGTACAGTTAAAAACTTCCCCATTTATCCCTACTTTGTAGAATAAAGTCTTAAGAACAAGGTTAGATCAATTATAAAATTTGCTACTTTTTCCTCTATATATCTAAGAGTAATGAGTAAATTGTGAGCTACTACATATGTCAAAATACTGGTCTGAACTAGAAAGATCTTAGTTTTATTACAAGAAATAAAATTGAAGAACAAATTTGGATCAGGATGAGAAACAGGAAGATTGACTTTGGTGTTGCTACTAAAGCTTTTGTACCTGCATCTGTCCACCATATGTGTGTTTGATGTGACTTAACAAACACCCCCAAGGTGAGATAAATGATTAGTTGAGACCTTTAAACCTAATTCACTTAACTCTTCATTTCCTTTTCTCCCACCCTGGTTCAATCTACCATTATCCCTCACCTAAACTACAAGAAGATGCCTAATCAATTTCTGTGCACCCACACTTGTCATCTTCCAAACCATTCTCCATTTATGTATCTTTAACATATACATTTAAACATGTAATCCTAATAATATACCTTGAAGATCAAAAAATTTACATAACTTTCTTGTTAGTAATTTCATTATAATATTTGTAGTCCCATAAAGCTGGAAGGGAACTTAGAGACCAACTCTTTCATTCTAAGGGTGAGTAAACAACCTCATAGAAGCTAAATAAGTTGTTCAAAGGCATACTGGTTAGTAAGTGGTATAAAATAGAACATGACTTTTTTTTTCCTTTTTGTTCTCTTTTTTTCTTTCACAGATTGGAAATGGAAAACGTGACTTCTTAATCTAGTGATCTTTTCACTCATCATATTACCTTTCAAGTAAAGAGAGAAAACATAATAATAATACCTTATTTTTTATAAGCCATATTTATACTTTTCAAAACCTTTACTTGTTTAAAATCTGATTTTATCCTTATAACCATGTGAAGTAGGCAAGGTAGATGTTACTATCCTCCATTTGTAAATTAAGACAATGAAATACTTGATGACTTCTGCAAGTCCATAACTAGTTGGTAATAGAACTGGACCTAAGAATAAGGGTCTTTGGGCTACTCATTCAGAATGTCTTATTTTTAAAAAATATTTTTGTTACCAAAGAATTATGTGCTTATTATAACCAACAGAGAAATGTAAAATGAGACATTCTTAAGCAAGAATAACAAAACAAAATGGAAGAGCTACAAAGGAAAAGACATATTTAACTACCTTTTTTCGAAAAAAAGAAAAAACTAAGGCAAAATACTATAAATAACATTTAAAAACTAGAAAAATGCTTAGAGAAGTGATTCTAACACATATGACTGATAAAGAGTATCTCTAATATACAAAGAATACCTATAAATTGATAAGAAAAAGAAACAAACCAATAGAAAATGGGCAAAAGATATGAACAGGCAATTCATGAAAAGAGGAATTCCATGTAGCCAATAAACATACGAAAAGGTGCTAGTAGTCAAGAAACTGGAAATTAAAAGAATAATGATATATTGTTTTTCACCCATCAGACTGATAAAAAGAAAAAGAGTAATAATATTCAGGGACTGAAAGAATGGAAGAAAGAGGTGCTTTTGTATTTTCTGGTTGGAATATAAATTACTATAAAAATTTAAAAGTAATCTGGGAATATATTATTAAAAATAGAAATACACATTCAGTTTTTCCCAGCCACTGCACTTATAAGAATCTAGCCTACTGAAACAAACCATTAGAATATAAGGCCAAATATGCAAAGATGTTTATTACAACATTGTGGTGGCAAAAATTGGAAATATCTTGAATGTCCATAAATTATAGTATATCTCTACTGTGGAATATTAGGCAGCTGTTCAAAAGAAGGAGATAAATATATATATAAACTCATGTGGTTCTATTTTACTGAGCATTTCTGATTCCTTTAGGCTATTGGGTCTCTGAACCTGCTTTCTATGTTTGGGGGCTCTCCCTCCACCTTATAAGATGCAGCTTTCCTCCCACCATAAAACAACAGATATTCATTTTTCTAGCTTCCATTGTAGCTGGAAACTCTGCAGAGTAGATGCACTAGTCCCACATCTTGAATTGTTAACAGATGAGGAAAAGAAGGAGGAAAGCATTGAATTCATTCTGGTGAGGGTATGGCAATAGGGCAGCTTCATCCAGTTCCTAGAGGTAGTACTGACAGTGACTCTAATAGCAGCACACAATGACTAGAACCCAGGACCAGCTACATAATTTGTAGAGCCCAGTGCAAAATGAAAATGCAGGGTCCCTTGTTCCAAAATTATTGAGAATGTCAAGACGACAACAGCAGAGCATGAAACCAAAAGCACAGCCCTTGTAAGTGCAGGGTCCTGTTTGACGGCACAGGTCTTATGCTCACCAAGCCAGCCCTGACAGTGCCAGTAAGTCAGACATGCAAGTCCCAGTGGTTGTGCCCAGTGGCAATGTCAGTTCAGGGTACCACTTCTTCAAGATGGTCAGGAATGATTTAAAATCCAAGTCTAATTCTTAAGCCATCCAAAAAATTGTGCAAACTATCCAATGTCTTTTAATAAGTTAGTTTTCTACTTAATTAGCCAGAGTTGGTTTGTATTGCTTGCAGCTAAGGACTCTGACACTTCAATGATACATTATATTAAAAAGGCAAGTTGTGTGGAGTACAAGAAGGGAAAACAATCTGAAAAAATACATAACAAGCATTCAAGATTATTTAGTTGCCACTAAATGGTTGCCACAGTTTCCTGACACAATTTCCCTACCTACTTCCACAGTAATAGAATTTTTAGTTGGGCACCTGTCCTCTCAGAATAAAAACTCTATTTGCAAGCCTGCCATGCGGCCAGATATGGCCATGTAAGTGGAAATACCTTTATGTGGACAGCTTCAGGATCATTCCTTAAAAGACAGCTGCTGTGTGCCCTTGGGAACCACTGCCATCTTGGATTCTGAGGACCAGAGATGGAGGAAGAGTTATCTGGAAAGAGCCTAAGTCCCAGAGGCCTTCAAGCAGCATAGCTGCCCTAACAACCTTGATTGCATATCTCTGGACATTTACATGGAAGAAAAATTAACCGCTCTGTATTTTTAAGCCACTCTTATTTTGGATTTTCTGTCCCAAATCTACTTTAACTAGAATAGTTTTTTGCCCTAAACTATTGAAGTGAGATTGAAGTGGTATGTGTGTATGTGTAAGTGTATGTGTTTCTTTGTACATCTCTGTATTGTTTGATTTACTAAATGAGAATGTATTCCTTCTGCAATTAAAAAAAAAAACTTTAAAAAAAGACCCATGAAATTGTGTGCAGAAAACCTAGATTCTAATTCCAGCTCCAATATTAACTGATTATGGCCTTGGGCAAATCATTAAGTTTCTCCATATCTCAATTTTTACAATCTTCTAAATGGGAGAAAATAATTCAAATATTTTCTTAAAGTAGTTGAAAAAGGCAGACAAAAGTAATATTGCATATTAAAATTTTGCAACATTTGGGCTGAGAAAGTTCCTTAAAATGCTCCATGAAAAATAAATCCAGTGGCTAAATAAATTGAGGAAATGCTGTATATTATATTCCCCTCCCATTTTCAAAGAATCTCAATGCACATTAAGAAATTAAACATCTCGGCCGGGTGCGGTGGCTCACACCTCTAATCCTAGCACTCTGGGAGGCCGAGGCGGGAGGATCATTTGAGCTCAGGAGTTCGAAACCAGTCTGAGCAAGAGCAAGACACCGTCTCTACTAAAAATATAGAAAGAAAGTATCTGGACAACTAAAAATATATATGGAAAAAATTAGCCAGGCATGGTGGCGCATGCCTGTAGTCCCAGCTACTCGGGAGGCTGAGGCAGAAGGATTGCTTGAGCTCAGGAGTTTGAGGTTGCTGTGAGCTAGGCTGATGCCACGGCACTCTAGCCTGGGCAACAGAGTGAGACTCTGTCTCAAAAAAAAAAAAAAAAAAAGAAGAAGAAGAAATTAAACATCTTTCAGCTGAAAATTGGAAGAGGGGGGAAAATAAACAAACAAATAAAAAAAGAAATTAAACATCTGAGAATTCCCACAGGAAAGAAATTTGTTTCAATTTGTGTACCCAATCAAATTAAATGAAGGCTAGGGAGGGTCTGGGTTTCCAGAACAGGGAAGTGTGGGGGTTTGCCAGACAACCTAGGTTTGAAATCTGGTTCTGCAACTTAATAGCTGTGTGCTCTTAGAGAAATTATTTTAATAACTTCCCCATGCTTCAGTTTTCTCACATGTAAAATGTACTAACATTAGTCTCATTTTACATTGGGTTGTTGTAAAAATAAGTTAAAATACTTTGGCTATATTTTAATAGCTCCAAAATGACAAGAGTCATAACTCTGATCTAGATTTTTTAAGGAAATTACTGACTCCGTGCAAGATTTCTAACAAAAGAAAAGGGAGAGGCTAAAATTTAGGAGTTGTTTGAGGCAGAGATATGAGTGATGATTGAGTGATTTATGCACGTAAAAAGCAGGGACACAAACTTGGAGAGAAGTGTTCCTGGCACTTGTTGAAATGAGACATGAGATCTCATCCTAGCATCAGTCACTGGTGCCTCATTTCATTGCTCCTCGGCAGTCCTCAGTAAGGTTCACATTACTCTTTTTTCCTAATTTTTTTTATTGTGGTAACACATAAAGTTTACCATCTTAACCATTTTTGAGTGTACTGTTCAGTGGTATTAAGCACATTCATACTGTTTTGCAACCATCGCCATCACCCATCTCTGGAACTCTTCATCTTGCAAAACAGAAACTCTGTACCCATTAAACACTCCTCCTCACCCCTCTCCCCCAGCCCCTGGCAACCACCATTCTACTTCCTGTCACTGTGATTTAGACTACTGAAAGTATGATTTAAGTGGAATCATACGATATTTGTCCTTTTGTGACTGGTTTATTTCGCTGAGCACAATGTCCTCAAATTTCACCCCTGCTGTAGCATATGTCAGAATTTCCTTCCAGGGCTGAATAATATTGCACTGAGTGAGGTTCACATTACTTTTTGTTACATTAGGAATTATGGTCTGAAGGCTGGCCTTTAGCAACCAACATGTTTGGGGAAAGAGTACCTTTCTTCCTGGCCTATCTTCTTTGTTGATGGACTCCAGAGAAATATCTTACATTTTGCATCCAGGAAGAGTCACCACACCTAGTTAGCCCAATTTTTCCTTCCAGAATTTTAATGTGTCTGGAAATTAACCTCTTAAAAGGAGAAAGTGAAGGCACGACAAGGAAAGGTGTGGGAATTGGCAGAAATAATTATTCAAATGAGTCCTTTCCTGAACAGCATTCTCAAGCTAGATATGTAAAAGAGCAGGACTAGTGGTTAATTAAGGAATTAGATTTTATAGGATCAGAAAATGAATTTAGGAAACTGGGCCATTTTTAGTGTATATTTCTTCTTGTATTCTTTCTTTTTTTTTTTTTTGAGACAGAGTCTTGCTCTGTTGCCTGGGCTAGAGTGAGTGCCGTGGCATCAGCCTAGTTCACAGTAACCTCAAACTCCTGGGCTTAAGCGATCCTACTGCCTCAGCCTCCCAAGTAGCTGGGACTACAGGCATGCACCACCATGCCCAGCTAATTTTTTATATATATATTTTTAGTTGGCCAGATAATTTATTTCTATTTTTAGTAGAGACAGGGTCTTGCTCTTGCTCAGGCTGGTCTTGAACTCCTGACCTTGAGCGATCCACCCGCCTCGGCCTCCCAGAGTGCTAGGATTATAGGTGTGAGCCACCTCGCCCGGCCATCTTCTTGTATTCTTATTGAAAATTGTAAAAGGGAGAGGAGATACATGCTGAGGTGGCACATTCTCTACTGAGGGCAAGATTGCAGTGCCAACAGGGAATAAAGAAGAATGGCATATACTTCTGGAAACTGGGAGTAAATGTTAGGAAAAGTTCCACTCTAAAGGCTTCCCTGTTAAGGCAGTTCTCCACTGAGTAGTATCCACTATGCCAGGTCTGATGAGACCTATGGTAGCCCAGCACACAAGGACCCTCCCATCATACCCCAAGGGGCCACTTTCAACATGGGTTATCTCTGCCCCTCCCTGCCAGGAACTGCAGAGGCTGTGCCAGTACTTTTCCCCTGATCTTTCCCCTGCTCAGTCTCTGGGAAGGCAAAGCTGTCATCCATCTGACCTCAGTGGTCAGTGAGACTGGGATAGTCCTGAAGGATGGGAGGTACCCCTGGAGTTCACCCCATTACACTGCATCTGGCTCTGGACAATCACTCTTTGTGCCCTGCTCATCACCCTTCCTCGCCACGGTTTCTCCCTATGGCAATGCTCTGTAGGAAGCTATTTTCCTGAGTATGAAGCATTATTACTAATAGCATGTTAATCAGCTTTTTCTTGGCAGAGATAGTGGGAAATTTTTAACCAAATGGAAGCTGAAGTTCCTTCCCCATTCTTAATAGAATAACTCAAATCTTCTTGGCTCTTAGAGTTTCTCATCCCCCCACTTTCTTCTTTATTTTCTAGAAATTTTTTAGAGATGGTCGCTATGTAGCCCAGACTGGTCTCAAGTGACCCTCCTGCCTCAGCTTCTTGAGTAGCTGGTATTACAAGGCCGAGCAATCGCGCCCGGCCCACTTCCTTCTAAAATTTAACTTCGTCCCTGACTTTTTGCTATCCCATTGCTCAGTATCTTCCACCACATCCTCCTTCTCATGACTCTAACACCTATGTAATTTAGGGAATATAGCTGCAGGAGACAAGAGGCAAAGGATTTATTTTAAGACGGTGTTTTACAACTAGTTCCCACTAGAGGGAGCCTTAATCTCAAGAAAGAGAACAAGACACGCCATTTGTCAGGTTGAGGAAGTAGAGGTCTTAATTTGTTTACATAGCTTTTGTATTGCAGCCAGCTATCTCTTATTTTAAAAACTTTTTGTTGTAAAAATAAAGAGAATTCCTTTGTTTTTATTCAAGAATTGCTTTTTTAAAAACAATTTTGTTTTATAATTGTGTAGAATACTTACATTGTTTCAAAATTCAATTCTGCAAAACAAAGTATATCCAAAGAACTCAAAGCCTTTGACTTCTACCCCTGTCTCTGCCTTCCACTTTATGTCTCTATCCCTAAAGGTAATCACTTTGTTGTTAGAGACAGGCTCTTGCTATTAATATGTTGCTGAGGTTGGGCAATCATTTTCTTTTCTTTTTTCGTTCTTTTTTTTTTTTTTTTTGGAGACCAGGTCTTTTTTGTTTTGTTTTTGTTGTTGTTTTTCAGACAGAGTCTTGTTGCCTAGGCTAGAGTGCCATGGCTGGCGTCAGCCTAGCACACAGCAACCTCAAACTCCTGGGCTCAAGCAATCCTTCTGCCCCAGCCCCCTGAGTAGCTGGGATTACAGGTGCCCACCACAACGCTGGGCTAATTTTTTTTCAATTTTTAATAGAGACAGGGACAATAGAGACACTCTTACTCAGGGATCAGGCTGGTCTTGAACTCTTGAGCTCAAGCAATATCCTGCCTCAGACTGCAAGAGTGCTGGGATTACTGGCGTGAGCCACCATGCCCAGCCTCGGAGATAGGGTCTTGCTCTGGGCTAGAGTACAGTGGTGTCATCATAGATGACTGCGACCTCAGGGTCCTGGGCTCAGGAAATCCTGCCTCAGCCTCCCAAGTAGCTGGGACTACAGGTGTGCACCACCATGCCAGGCTAATTTTTCTTATTTTTTGTAGAGATAGGCTCTCACTGTGTTGCCCAGGCTAGCCTTGGACTCTCAGCCTCAAGTGATCTCCCACCCCAAACTCCCAAACTGCTGGGATTACAGGTGTGAGCCACTGCACCTGGCCTGAATTATTTTTTAAATATTGAAATTTACAAAAGCCATTCAAAGCATAACATAAGATTCAGAAGCATAGAAAGAAAGAGCAATAAATTTGACTACATAAATATTAAAAACATGTCCATAACAACAACAATAAAAAGAAAGCCACAAACAAAACAAAATCAAGTGACAAACTAGGGATAAATGTTTGCAACCTATTTGACAAAGGACTAATTTCCTTAATATATAGAGTCCAGGCCGGGTGCAATGGCTCACGCCTGTAATCCTAGCACTCTGGGAGGCTGAGGCAGGAGGATTGCTCAAGGTCAGGAGTTCGAGATCAGCCTGAGCAAGAGCGAGGCCTGTCTCTACCAAAAATAGAAAGAAATTATCTGGACAACTAAAAATATATATATAAAAAATTAGCTGGGCATGGTGGCGCATGCCTGTAGTCCCAAACTACTCTGGAGGCTGAGGCAGAAGGATTGCTTGAGCCTGGAAGTTTGAGGTTGCTGTGAGCTAGGCTGACACCATGGCACTAGCCCAGGCAACAGAGCACGACTCTGTCTCAAAAAAAAAAAAAAGAGTCCAAACAGATTAATAAAAATGATCAACAGCTCAGTACCAAATGGCAAAAGATATGAAAGGTCATTTTCAGGAAAAAAAGGAAAAGTAATAAAAAAAAAAGGCTTATATACATATGAAAACACCCTAATTAAAGAAATGCAAATTTAAAACAATAATATATCATGTTTAACCTACAGCTTAAGAGGCAATATGGTATAATGGTTAAAATTGCTGGCTCTAGAGTCAGAACACTTGGTATTTCATCCTGGCTCTACTCCTTACTGTGTATGCCCCAGTTTCCTTGGCTGGGTTGTTGTGAGAACTAAATGAGAAAATGTAATAAAAAGCAATTAGAACCATGCCTGCCATATTTACAGTAACTACTCAATTAACATGAATGCCATTAGTTCAATTAATTAGTTTGATTAAAATTAGTTCAGATTGACAAAAGCAGGAAAAACATTGATAAACAGTGTGGGGCCGGGCACGGTGGCTCACATCTGTAATCCTAGCACTCTGGGAGGCCGAGGCGGGAGGATCACTTGAGGTCAGGAGTACGAAACCAGCCTGAGCAAGAGCAAGACCCCGGCTCTTAGTAAAATAGATAGAAAGAATTAGCTAGGCTACTAAAAATAGAAAAAATTAGCCAGGTGTGGTGGTATATGACTGTAGTCCCAGCTACTTGGGAGGCTGAGGAAGGAGGATTGCTTGAGCCCAGGAGTTTGAGGTTGCTGTGAGCTAGGCTGACACCACAGAACTCTTGCCTGGGTGACAGAGCGAGACTGTCTCAGAAAAAAAAAAAGTGTTCAAAAGAAAGCAGAGAACTAGGCACTTACATGCTGTTGGTAGAAGTACAAACTGGTGCAATGTCTTTGAATGGTAATTAGGCATTATCTACTAACATTTTAAATACACAACCCCTTTTGACTTTGCAATGCACTTTTAGAAATATAGCCTGCAGATCACATGTTCCTAAAAATACATACATATGGATGTTAATAAAGATGTATATGTACATATGGATTCTCATTGCAGCAATGTTTGTAGCAGCAGAAGACTGTAAATAACCTAAATGGTCCTCCATGTGGACTTGAATAAATAAAGCTACGGTGCCTCTCAAAATGGAATACTATACTATCATGAAAAAATAATCCCCAACATATTCAAAAAAGCAAATCACAAAGCAAAGTGAACAGCTTGCTCTTACTAATGTCTGAATCCCTAGGGCATTTCTGAAAGGAAATAGAAGAAAATAGTAACAGCAGTTGCCTCTGAAGAGCAAGACCAGAAGTTGAAGTCAGATGGAGATTTGCTTTTCATTGAAATGTAAATCCTTCTGTAAACATGGACCGTCTTGCCATGCACAAGTACAGTACATTTTCTATTAAATAAAAACTAGTTTTTAAGAGTGCAGTCATCACATATCACTACATCCGTATCAGAAAAGCAGAGGGGACGTATACCACTGAAGACAGAAATTCTAAGAGAAATGATGCTTGCCAAACTACCATTGTGGTTAAGGACCAAAATGGATATCCTAGAGCACAGATAGTCCTTGGTTTAAATAACTCCTCTTTCCCATCACTCTAGAGGGTGATAAAAACCACAGGGGCTAAACACACAAGTTCTCTTTCCAGACCTCATATTATCCAGCTGTTAACTCCAGAGCCTATAAAACAAGACCTGTATTTACCTCTGTCTTCTAGAAGTGTTAGGAGTGTTCTCATACTTGGTGTGTTGGTTGGGATGAAGACTTTGGGGGAAGAAGGAAAAGAGAAGGGACTGACAGTTATCCTTTATAATGCTCTCCTGGTCTCAATCATCTATTTCTTTGGACAACTTATTTCTTTGCTTTTCCCTTTCAGCTTGACACCTTATATACAAACAGACTTTACAAATCACAAAGCAATTCCCATTCCACTTTCTCATTAATTCTCCTAACAACCTGGTAGATGGGTACTATAATACCATTTTATTATGATTATTATTTTTTTAGTATGAAGGGAGAGGATAGGGGTTCAATTTCTTTTTTTCTTTTCTTTTCTTTCTTTTTCTTTCTTTCTTTTTTTTTTTTTTGAGACAGAGTCTCACTCTGTTGCCCTGGGTACAGAGCAATGGCATCGTTGTAGCTCACTGTAGCCTCAAACTCCTGGGCTCCAGTGAGCCTCTGCCTCCTGAGTAGCTGGGGCTACAGGCACACGCCACAACACCTGGTTAATTTTTCTATTTTTAGTAGAGATGGGGTCTCGCTCTTGCTCAGGCTGGTCTGAACTTGAGCTCAAGCGATCCTCCCGCCTCAGCCTCTCAGAGTGCTAGGATTATAGGCATGAGCCACCGAGCCCGGCCTATAATACCATTTTAGATGAGTCTCAAGGGGGTTGCCTAGTTCCACAAATATTAGGCTTGTGTCCTGGCACCACCACTTAACTCCAAACCTGGTGCTTTCCACTCTGGGACTCTCTCTCATCACCCCTGATCAATCTCCCCGCACTAGCCCCTCATTCCATCTTATCCCAGACAACACTAAGCACCTGTGTTTTTAGACTCTGTAATTCCAGAGAGTTATTGAGAGGGAACAGAATCATTTAAGGATCAAGGATAAGTTTTTCCTTCTGGGGACAAATTTGAACTAGTCACTTTTTAAACATTGTCCCTTTGTTATCCTGCCTGAGGAAACGAAGTAGTGGGCCTTTTAAACAAGATGCTATGATATCGCCTAGACACTTTATTCACTTTATCTCACTTACCCTGTAAAGGCAGGCTCTATTATCTCCCCAATACATGAGTGAACAGAAATTTAGTGAAGTGAAGCCAGTAGTTTAATGCCATTATAGCTCCTGTGTTCGTTCCCCTGTTGAATGACTCAAACCCCAGTATCTGGCTCTACAGTCTGTGGTATGCTGCACCACACTGCCCAAAGAACACAGCTCTTGAGGTTACATGGTTTGTTAAAGTGGTTAAAAACCCCAGTCAAAGACAACCTGGCAGGAATAAATTATGCTAGAAAGAAAGAGAGGCTGTTATTCAGCTGTCTCACGTTTACTCAGTCAGTCCCTCCCTCACATTTCTAAATGAAAAGGAATCTAAATTTCCTAGAGAAAGGATGAAGGCAGTATGAGCCAAGGAAGTGAATAATTATAAGGGAAAGGCAGCCCCCTGCTGATTGGGAAGTAGTCCCAGAAGGTTGGCCTTCAGCAGTTGCCAGGCAACAAGTGTACACAGCACAAGATCATGGCCACTAACTACAGTGCTAACCAGGTAAGTTCCCTTTCTCCATCTCTTCAACATTTACTTTTGTCATCCATATTCTATCTTTGGATTGACCCCTCTCACAGGATTCTGAAAAGCTGTGAGTGGGTGAGATAATATTTCACCTCCTCAGGGTAGAGAGGGCCCAGGGACATGCAAAAGGCATCTCTGGGTTAAATTTGTAGAGTGTAAACCAGAGGTCAGCAATTTTTTTCTGTAAAAGGCCAGAGTAAATGTTTTAGGATTTGCCAAGTAGCAAAGTCAAAGGTATTATGTAAGTTCTTACATAATGAGAGGAAACATTTTTCTATAAAATTTTTGACAAATTCAAAATATAATAACTGAGTACATTTTTGGTACTACTAATGAAAAGAATGGAATTATTTTGGGGTGAGAAAAACATTTCACTTAACTGAGATTCAAAGTTAATGTTCCCTTTTATCAAATCAACTGTAGGCCAGGCACGGTGGCTCACGCTGGTAATCCTAGCACTCTGGGAGGGCGAGGCGGGAGGATCACTCGAGGTCAGGAGTTCAAGACCAGTCTGAGCAACAGCAAGACCCCCGTCTCTACTAAAAATAGAAAGAAATGATTTGGACAGCTAAAAATATATATATGGAAAAAATTCGCTGGGCATGGTGGCACATGCCTGTAGTCCCAGCTACTCGGGAGGCTGAGGCAGTAGGATCGCTTGAGCCCAGGAGTTTGAGGTTGCTGTGAGCTAGGCTGACGCCATGGCACTCTAGCCCGGGCAACAGAGCATGACTGTGTCTCAAAAATAAAAAATCAACTGTGAATGTTCGTAAAAACCATTCTTAGCTCTCAGGCCATCCCAAAACAGGCAGCAATATGGATTTGGCCCATGGGCCACAGTTTACCAACTTCTGGCCTAGACCAGTGCTACCTAGTAAAGAGTGAGCCACAATGTAATTTAAAATTTTCTAGTAGTTACATGAAAAAATTAAAAAGAAATAAAATTTTAATAAATTTGAGAGGGAAGAGGGTGATGAAGCAAAAAATATATAAATGTACTTACTACCACTGAACTGTACACTTAAAACGGGTAAATATGTACATATATAACTCAATAAATAACATAAATTTAGGCTGGGTATGGTGGCTCACCGCTGCAATCCTAGCACTTTGAGAGGCCAAGTCAGGATTGCTAAAGGCCAGGATTCGAGACCAGCCTGAAAAAAAGTGAGACCCCATCTCTACAAAAAAAAAATTGAAAAATTAGCTGGGACTTGCCTGTAGTCCCAGCTACTCGGGAGGCTAAGGCGGAGGATCACTTGAGCCCAGGAGTGTGAGGTTGCAGTGAGCTATGACGATGCCACTGCACTCTAGCTCAGGAGACAGAGAGAGACTCTGTCCCCCCCTCCCCCACAAAAAATATATACAGATAGATAAATTTAACCCAATAAATCAAAAATATTATTTTAACATTTAATCAGTATGTTAAAATTATAATCAGACATCCTATTTTTGTGTAAACTCTTCAAAATCCATATACTTACAAAGCATTTCAAATTGGACTAGTCAGAATTCAAGTGCTCAACAGCTACATGTGGCTACTAGCTCCATGCTAGACAGCACACAAATTACACCCTTGTTACGGGTGTAATTGAGTTAAAGACTACATGGTTGTTCAGGCCTTTGGTCTTCAAATCTAAAGAACTGTGCGTAGTCATCATTTCCTGGACTTGGGGCCTTCAGGCCTTACAGGGATTCTTATCTTTCTCTCCACAGTATGAAAAAGCTTTCTCTCCCAAGTATCTGCAGAACTGGTCTCCTGCCAAGCCAACAAGAGAGGTATTCCATGTTCAGTGCACCTGAAAGTCTAGTTTCTGGTAGACTTGTTCTCTGTAATTCTGTAACCTAACTCCTTTTAAGCCTTCTTTAAACTCCCATATCCTCTTTTCACCACATCCTTAATTCAAGCCCCCTGGATACTTCCCTCTTTTTCATTCATAAGCACTTCTCTCCCCCACTTGTACCCCAGAGCATCTCTTCTCATGAAGGCTACACTCAGATTATCGCCAATGATCGTGGTCATCTACTGCCTTCAGTGCCCCGTTCCAAGGTGAGATACCCATCTCCATTCCTATCAAGAAAGGTAAAGAACTGAGACATAGAACTAGGAGATTTGCAATCTCCCACAGCCACTATCTGGAAAATTAAAGTTTAATCTAATTCATGTTGTAATGTGAGAGGCCCCAAACTTCCAGCCAGCTTTTCCAACAGCACGGAGTTGTGTATAGCACCCAGAAGTCCTTAAACTGATGAATGATCTGTATAAAAAATGCCTTCCAGTGATATTTGTGTAGTGGGTACTTCTTTGCCACACTTAGCCTATGGATGCAGAATTTAAGTAGGCAGAAGGAAGGGGATAAAATTTTTTAGGGTAACCTAAATGAGGGAAGGGGAAAAGGAAGAGTGGGGAGATTATGCTTTCAGTCTTGTTTCATTCCCAAAGGTAGAGTGGAAATTAGCACTCCTGCCAATAGGTTACTGGGAGCGAGAAGTCCTGTTGAAGAATCCCTTTACCTTTTAGGCAAATCCTTGGGGTTCCTTCATGGGCACCTGGCAAATGCCTCTGAAGATACCCCCTGCTCGGGTGACCCTGACATCCCGTACAACTGCTGGTGCTGCCTCCCTCACCAACTGGATACAGAAAAATCCTGATTTACTCAAGGCCTCCAATGGCCTGCGTCCTGAAATCTTAGGCAAGGTATCTATTCTTCCCATCTAACCCCAAACCCTATTCTATTTCTTTTCAACCTCAAAAAATACCTATTGTTATACCAGCCACTATCCCAGCAGGGAGAACCTCTAACCAATTCCATCTTATCCTATCCCCTCCCTAATCACCTTCTGAGGTCTGAAGGGATGAGCTAAGGACATCTTACCCACCACAGTAGAAAATGATCTAATCTCAAGGGGAGTTTAAGGGGAATCAAATTTAACTCTTCTTATTTGAAACCTGACCTGTTGCCCATGGTATGGGGAGAAAGGCAGTTAGAATTCTGAAATGCATTGGAAATGATCTGGGCCTGACCAGAAACATGATTGTCTCTTCCACTGTACCACCAACAGCCCAATGATCCAGACTGTCAGAAGAAACTCAGGAAGAAGTGTATCACAAAGACTGTACAACAAACACCAAGTCCAGCTATAATTCCATGCTCCCCAGCTGCCAAACTCAATTCCCCAGATGAACTCCAAAGCTCACACCCCTCTGCAGGTCACACTCCAGGTCCCCAAAGCCCAGCCAAAACTCCTAAGAGCCCACCTGGAAGCCCGTTAGAACAGTGGGCAGGTCCTAATCTAGCTGAGGTCCAGAAATACAAACCTGGAACTTCAGAAGGAACCAAGGGGCCATACTGAGAAAACCTGTCTAGAGATGGAGTGAATGAAGTAAACAAGACACCCTAGTCAGGACTGTGGAACAGGGAAATCATGGGGTGAGAGTAAAAGCAAATTTGGAAAATAAACATTGTTTGTTGAATCTTTTACTGATCTGGATTTTCTCTTCTTGTTATGGCTGCCTCTTGTGGCACACAATTAGGAGAAGGAAGGTGGGGGTGTGGATAGAGTAGGGAAAAGAACATGACAGTGGTTCAGGGTGGAACACACTTCTATAAGAACTGAGTCAGTTACACTCCAGAAATGCCAAAGAGAAAGTTGATCTGAGTCTCTCACCCCTACCCACTCATTTTTCATCCTAAGCATATACAACTAACAACTTCAAAATCAGAAGCAGAATTGTTTAATAGAACATGTGTATGTGTGTTTGGAGAAGGTGGAGAAGAAAAGGTAAGGAAAGCCAAAGTCGAAAAGTAGAAGATACTATCCTTGCCTAAGACTTTATATCTGAGCAAAAGTACAAATACTGTTTGAAAACTGAAGATATGGAAAGGACTGGAAGACAGAGAAAAAAAAATTAAGATGGTAAATAGAGGGCCGGGTGCAGTGGCTCACGCCTGTAATCCTAGCACCCTGGGAGGCAGAGGTGGGAGAACTGCTTGAGGTCAGGAGTTTGAGACCACCCTGAGCAAGAGTGAGACCCCATGTCTACAAAAAATAGAAAAATTAGCCGGGCATGGTGCTATATGCCTATTGTCCCAGCTACCCAGGAGGCTGAGGCAGGAGGATGGCTTGAGCCTAGGAGTTTAAGGTTGCAGTGAGCTGTGATGACACTACTGCACTTTACCCAGGACGACAGAGCAAGGCTGTCTCAAAAAAAAAAACAATGCTAAGTAGAAATGGAGGGCATTTAGGGCAGAATAACAAACATGAGGTTCTGTCACAGACCCTCCTTCAATCACCCGAATGGTAAGAAAACACCAAAAAAAAGTCCCTTATCCATTTCCTAGCCTCCAACATCTGTTTATCATTGACCCCATTTTGCATTTTTTGGCACTGGCTGTTAAATTTAATGCCCTTGCCAAACCTCTCCTGGTCCCCATGCCAAAGTGTTCTTTCATGAACACTTGTCCCTCACTCCAAGGACAAAGAAGAGGACAGCTGGTATAAACTGGTAGAAGGCTACAAAGACTTCCCAGGGCCAGTATAGCAAAAAGGGAAAAGCGATCAGTACTTAGGGCCAAAGATTATCTGGGAGCTGGGATGAAGATTGATGAGGCAGCAGGTCCCCACTGTCTTAGCTTATCCAACTGACTCCAGCTAGAGTCATTATGACTCCTCTTCAATCCATGGCTTTAACTAGTTGGCCAACAACTCAAAGTGACAGAAAAGATAGATCTCTTACCCCAGAGTTCCCAAAGACTATCTAAACAGCAAGCCCGCCAAGGGATTGAGGGACCCAAAAGCCTAGCCTAACTGGATTATAAAAGCAGCAAGTTTTCTCAGTAAATTATAATTTTTTTGCCAGGTTTTCAGTAATCCCTTCTTTTTTTTTTAATTTCAGCTCTTCATGGGGGTACAAAAGCTCAGGTTATATACATTGTCCGTGTCCCGCCCACCCCCCTCAGGCGTGTCCATTCTCCAAACAGTGTGCCTGGCATTCACCATGTAGTCATACCTCCATCCCCTCCCCCCCCACCTCCCCAAGTCAGCACCTTCAAGCATGACCATTCCCCAGACGGTGCGCAACACACTCATCATGTAGGCATGCATCCATCCCCTCCTCCGACCCCCAGTCTCAGTCTGATATCCAGTTGGTACCCTTCCCCGATGTGCATTTAGGTGATGATCAGGGAAACCAATTTTCTGGTGAGTACATGTGATGCTTGTTTTTCCATTCTTTGGATACTTCACTTAATATAATGGGTTCCAACTCTCTCCAGGAGAACCAAAGAGATGTCGTATCACCGTTATTTCTTATAGCTGAGTAATACTCCATGGTATACATATACCACAGTTTACTAATCCATTCATGGATTAATCCCTTCTTTTTTTAATCTCTACTCTCCTTTCTCCCCAAATCTATATCTTTAGGTCACCATCCCTTAGCATCTACCTCCAGTGGTCCTCTATATCCCTCACTAGGTCACAATCTGCTGAACTGTACCATGAGACTTATATAAATCATTAACAGAATTTTGGAGCCTGTAATAACCCAAAAGCTCTCTACATGCTTAACTTCCTTTCTTTTTCTCCTTCTCTCTCTGAGACATTTAAATCTCGCACTAACTTGTATTCGATTCCCTGAAAATTGTTCCAGTGGTCAGTTGTAGGACAAACTGTGTCCCTCCTGGGAAAGGTCAGATTGCAGATTGGGATGAGGGTGTGTGTAAATGCCTGAGACCTAACAAGGGGGAGGAAATTTGCTCCTCCCCAGCAGCCATTCTCTTGGTTTCTCTAGATTTCAAGGAGAGTCAAAGATAAAATGAGTATTTTAATTCAGTTTCAGAAAAAGATGGTACATGCACTTGGATTAGAAAACATGAAATTAAGAGGTTTGTTTGTCCAAAAATACAGGAAAAAGAAATAACCCTTAATATGTTAAATGATAATTTTCTGGATCTTCATCTTACATCAAAAGCTGTAAATTTTCTCCCCAAAGCACCTGTTCCAAGAACCAACTCACCCTCTTTTTCTCCCTCTCTGGACAGGCTAATTCCCCTCCACCCCCACCTCTCCTCTTTCGGTCATACTGTGTAGGTTTTAAAAGCCTAGGCTCTGACCAAAGAACAGAACTGTCCTTTAAGCCAGCAACCCACAAGCTGTGGCACCCAAAGCTTCACCCCCAGTCCCCAGAGGAGAGGCCACAGTGCTGGCATTGTTTCCACTGTCTCAGGAAGGAGCCAAAAGCTGACCCTCAGCACAAATCAAAGCCCAATATGGAAAGAGGAATAAGCGCTCCTAGGCACAGGGTAGGCTGCAAGCTGTGGGCAGGAAAAGGGAGTTTTTGCAGCCACTCCATCTTTAGAAATAAGAGAAAACTGGACCCTTTTCCACTACTATGGTTCTACAAGGTACTCTACTGCTACTGAGCTCCAAGGGGATCTGTAAACACAAAAGGATCCAAACAAATCAAAAGAACTTTGCCCTGGATGGAGATAAGAGTGACAAACAGGAAGACAAGTCAGTGTTGTAATTTGTAGGAAGATGATGCTGGGAACTTCAGCTCTTCACATGGCTGCCAGCCCTACAGAGCACAGAACAGTAAGAACCAAGACAGCCACTCCAGATTGGTATAGCTGGGGAACCTTCAGGCCTTTTCCTAGGTCCCACATCTGTAGAAAAAGGAAAAGGAAAAAAAAAGAATTTCAGTAATTAGGACTCTGGTCACCGTAACAGTTCCTTTCTCAGGAAGAAATTCTCTGTACCAGAATAGGCACCTCCTCTCAACATGATTCTAGAGAAAAGGACTTCTATCCTCATGCCCCACCTTCTCCCTTCTCAAAACCCACAATATGGTACCTCCCACTCACTTATTCCAATGACAGAAAATCAAGTCCTATTGTGTTGTGGTGGTAGGAGGAATATTTTCTAGAATGCTGCAGACCCTATACAGTATACAAAAGCTTCCGGACTGAACAGATAGAACTTTTCCTCATGACAATACATCTAGATCAATGTTTCCCCAAGTGTGTTCCTCTAAAAAGTAATTCCTCAGAATATTGAAAAGCATTATATGGGGGGGCAAAAAGGTCTGTGGTCAAATAAATTTGGTAAACACTTAACTGCAGGGCTTTTCAAACAATTTATTAATGCACATTGTGACTTAACAGGCCAATTAAGTCCAAAAGGGGGATAGAACATGCATGATTTCCTAGATATAATCAATCACAGAATCTCTTTTTAGAAGGAACATCCAACCATTAGAGGACTAGAATTTTAAAGAATACTCTTTGGGATCTAAAACATTATTTCTCAATTTTGTTTTGACTATGACCCCACTATGAAATCTCTTTTAAATTGAAACCCAGTGGATATGTATATATAATATAGTGATAGTTCATGAAACAATAAACAGCATTTACTGTTATGAATGTGTGCTGCATTTCATATTTTCTGTTCTATTTAAATTTCTTTTTTTGTTGGTTGCAACTCACTAAATTGATTTCCTACCCATTGGGCCAAAACTCGCATTTTAAAAAACGCTAATCTAGACTCTCTTGTGCCCTAGAGATATTACATGTTATGCTCTAAATCGCTGGAAGAGTCCCTAGGGCAAAAGTAGATTCTTCAGGTTCCACACTTTCCATACACATGGAACACACACATACACACCTATGCCTGCATTCTGAATGTAAAACTGACTAAATTAGAAGTCACTTCAGAGGAAAGTTGGAGATGGCCCAGAAAAAAAATCAAGATGAGAAGATGCCCCCACCTCAACCCTCAAATAGTTTCTACCTAGATCAGGAGTCAAGTAGATTCCACAAAGAGTTGTTTTGCTTATATAAGCAGTGTTTTACAAAAAATCGAGTCCTATTGGGTGGTGACGGTAGGGAGGATATTCTCTTGAATGCCATGGACCCCATAACTTCCTACTCTTACAGCAATCCCATTCTCCACTCCCCCATCAGACCTTCTGGCAAGTCAGCTATCAAGCTCAGAGGCCAAAAACTATGACTGTCACAAAAAACAGATAAAATTCTGACCCACAGTCAGAGCGAGTACTTGCTAGAAGAAAAAATAAAAGCAGATTTAAGAGCATAATAAAAGCCTTTTAGCCTCCTTACTTCTCTCAACAAAAAGATTGCCATCATAGGTAGAAACCAGGACAGACGAGCCCTGACTGAGTTCTGGGATTTTGTAAAATCTCTTCCCCTCCTCTCCCTCCATACTGAGACAAAGGCAAACATATAGGGCAAGTCCCCGCCTGAGCCAGGATGTGAACAGGAAGCTGATCAGATGATTTTCCTTACAGAGCTTTGTTCTGTGAATAAGAAGTCATTAATGGAAATGCCATCCCTTCCCCCTCAGGGAAGTAAAAAGTCATTTTAAATCACACTGAACACTGCCCCAGGGACCAGTTGATAGATACATTTAATTTAATATGTCATTCAGACTCTCACTTTTTTTTTTTTTGAGACAGAGTCTCACTCTGTTGCCCAGGCTAGAGTGAGTGCTGTGGCATCAGTCTAGCTCACAGCAACCTCAAACTCCTGGGCTCAAGTGATCCTACTGCCTTGCCCGACTAATTTTTTCTATATATATATTTTAGTTGGCCAGATAATTTCTTTGTATTTTTAGTAGAGACGGGGGTCTCGCTCTTGCTCAGGCTGGTCTCGAACTCCTGACCTTGAGAGATCCACCCGCCTCGGCCTCCCAGAGTGCTAGGATTACAGGCGTGAGCCACCGCACCCGGCCCAGACTCTCACTTTTTTGATTCCATTAAACTGTCTGTTGGAACAGACTTAAATCCAGAAAGTACTCATCTCTAAGGCTCTGATGTGGAAGTTATAAAAGGTCAAATTAAGGCAAAAACAACCATTTTGACAGTTGGCGCAGGTTCAGAAGCAATGGAAAATCAAAAAGAATGGAATTTCAATTGTCTTCTTGGAAATGGAGGCAAGACTAGGGCTAGGGAGACCACAAAATATGAAATCTCAAAATGCTGGAGGGACTGATCTCTAACCTGGGGCAGGTTTGATTAAGCTGTAATTCCTTTATAAAGAGAAGAGGGACATCAGTTTTGAACTGACCCTAAAGTCATATAGGAGGCAACACAGTTAGTTTTCAGTCCACTAAAAGATTCCTAAACCCAACATTAGAGCCTGGGATCCTTGGCATCCAGTTTCTATTCAAGTTGGTCCCATTCTTTCCAATAGCTCAAAACAAAAACAGTTAACACAATCTAATGTCTAGATAACAAAAGTCAATATATTTGAGTCCAGCCAAACTTGTCACTCTGAGTTGACATGAATGTTAGATTGAAAGCAGCAACCATGTTTATCTAGCTCATAATTGAACCTCCAGTGTCTACAACAGTACCTGACACATAACAGAGACCAATTAATATTTATTTAGCAAATATGCCTTCTATGCCAGATGTGGCTTCAGGGGTCTGTTTTAATAATACCCCTCTTAAAACTGGAGGAGTTCACACTAAAACCCTACAAGTTATCTGCCAGGCCTACGCTCATTGCTCAGCTACACCACCAGCAGGGCTGCCAAGGAATGCACAGCGGGTCTTTTCAGCTTTCCCCAAGAGGACTCTGAATAAAGGTCAGCACAACTAACCTTAAGAACAACACTAAACTCAGCAATGAAGGAGAGAGAATCCTCCCTGCCTCCGCACTCCCTTCACCCCGGATATGTGCAAATCCCCAGTTAACTTACCAAGTGTCGGATCCCATTCCAGGTGTGAAACATGAGAGGGAAGACAAGTGCAAACTTAGCTGTGTGGATCAGTGCTGGCCCCAGACATAGGGACTTCACAAATTCCAAATAAGACTCAAAGTTCCCAGGGAGCAACAGGGCCGACAAGCCAAAAAGAGAGACACCTGAGGAGAAAACCAAGTAGCCCATCACAGCTGCCCACAAATTACAATTCATATAATGCATAAAACTGGGTTCTGTGACAGCCCCTGGCACCTCATACAACTCTAAATCATTTTGAAATGGAGATGATTTAAACTCACATTCAAATTTTAGTGGGAGATAGGCTACTTGGGATCTGATTGTAATCTGAATGTGTCATACCTTTTAGCACATTATTCCTCCTTTCAACATCCTTCTCTATAAAAACCTCAATGGCCAGTTTACACCCTCTTGCTACATGATCTACAAAATCATCTCAGTAAGAAAAAGTAAAAACAGTATACTCAGTTCAGGGAGAAGAGTGAGAAAAAATTTTAAATCATTCAAATCTCTACCACACAAAAATTTAAATAAAAATGGATTAGAGACCTAAATGTTAGAGCTAAAAACGATAAAACTCTTAGAAAGAGAGCATGGGAACAAACTTCATAAGTTGGGTAAGGCAGTAGTTTCTTAGATATGACACCATAACCATAAATGACAAAAGAAAAAATAGTTAATTTGGACTTCATCAAAATTAAAACTTTTGTGCGGCAAATAATACCAACAAGAAAGTAAAAAGACAACCCACAGCAATGGAAGACAATATTTGCAAATCATATGTCTGATGAAGGACTTTTATCCAGCATATATAAAGAACACATACAACTCAATAATAAAAAGACAAATAACCCAATATAAAAACAGGCAAAGGATCTGAATAAATATCTTTCCAAGGAAGATAAATAAATTGCCAGTAAGTACAAGAAGAGATGGTCAGTATCACTGGCCATTAGGGAAATGAAGTACAAATCAAAACCATAATGAGAATGACTTCACACTCACTAGGATGCTATTATTTATATACATAAAATTATATTTTATTTATGTAAACTATAAGTTCATATAAACATAGATTTAATAAAATATACAAAACTAAAATTATAAAAAGACAGATAATAACAAGTGCTGGTGAGGATATAAAGAAATTGAAACCCTCATTCACTGCTGGTGGGAATGTATTAATAAAATGGTGAAGTTACTTTAGAAAACAATATGGTAGCTCCTCAAAATGTTAAACATAGAGTTATCTTATGATGCAGTAATTTCACTCCTAGGTATATACCCAAAAGAAATGAAACATGTCCATACAAAAACTTGTACACAAATGTTCACAGCAGCACTACTCATACTAGCCAAAAAGTGGAAACAACCGAAATGTCTATCAATCGATGAATAAGTAAATTATATATGGTATATCCATATAATGGAATATTTTTCAGCTATAAAAAGAAATGAAGTACTGATAACATTTATCTACCACATGCATGAACTTTGAAAACATTATGCTAAGTGAAAGAAGCCCGTCACAAGGATGATATATTGTATGATTCCATTTATATAAAGTGTTCAGAATAGGCAAGTCTATGGTGAGAGAAAGTAGGTAAGTGGCTGCCTAAGGCTTGAGGAGAACTGGGGGGAAATGCTAATGTATATAAGGTTTCTTTTGGGGGGTGATTAAAATATTCTAAAATTGATTGTAGTTACTGTATAACTCTGAATATATTATACTAAAAATCGTTGAATTATACATTTCAGATAAATGAATTGTATGGTATGTGAAGTATGTTTCAATAAAGCTATTAAAAAAATCTCTACTAATAGTTACTTAGTTTCTATCACTACCCATTTCCATCAGTAACTGTGGCTTAATTATAGAGTTATTCTAAACAGTAGGAGTGAAAGGGCACACCTGTTGAAAATATACAAGATTATTTTAATAACCATTTACTTCTCCATTTCCATGGGTGACAGAGCAAGACCCTGTCTCTTATTAAAAAAAAAGAAAGAAAGAAAGAAAGCAACTTCAGCCAGGCATGCTGGCGCACGCCTGTAGTCCCAGCTACTTGACACTGAAGTAGGAGGGTCACTTGAGCCCAGGAGATTAAGGCCAGCCTGGACACTTAGCAAGATCCCATCTCTTTAAAGAAAATCAACCTGGCAGCAATAAGAGGATGAAATGTAGAGAAATAAGAATGAAGGCATGAAGTTTGAATAGGAGGTCATGTTAACTCTAAGTCTTCAGTTGATAAAGTGGTAATAGCTTGATCTAAGATAATAACAGAGAGAATGGAGAAGGGACAATTAATAACAAAGAATACAAAGGAGGTAAAATTTTGGGGTGGGGGGTGAAGGAGTTAAATCAAGGATGGTGGTTTGCATGGGCTACTAAATAATGCTCTTCATCCATTTAGGGGACAAAGAAAATGCAGGTTGTTTTAGTTTAGTTCAGCTTTGATTTATTTGGGGGTTGACGTTGATATTTGGGTGGAAGATGAGAAAATAGGTTCAATTTAGGCTAATGCCTGCAATCCTAGCA
Organism: Lemur catta; assembly: GCF_020740605.2. NCBI lineage: Eukaryota > Metazoa > Chordata > Mammalia > Primates > Lemuridae > Lemur > Lemur catta. The sequence goes on along the minus strand of NC_059130.1, from coordinate 34,235,164 downwards.
CTCTGGGAGGCCGAGGCAGGCGGATCGTTTGAGCTCAGGAGTTCAAGACCAGCCCGAGCAAGAGCGAGACCCCGTCTCTACTAAAAATAGAAAAATTAACCAGGCATGGTGGCATGCACCTGTAGTCCCAGCTACTCGGGAGGCTGAGGCAGGAGGATCGCTTGAGCCCAGGAGTTTGAGGTTGCAGTGAGCTATGATGATGCCACTGCACTCTACCTGGGGCAACAAGAGAGAGACTCTGTCTCAAAAAAAAAAAAAAAGTTAAAAAAAAATATCCAGGCCGGGCTCGGTGGCTCACGCCTATAATCCTAGCACTCTGGGAGGCCGAGGCGTGCGGATCATTTGAGCTCAGGAGTTTGAGACCAGCCTGAGCAAGAGCGAGACCCCATCTCTACTAAAAAAAATTGAAAGGAATTATCTGGACAACTAAAAACATATAGAAAAAATTAGCCAGGCATGGTGGCGCATGCCTGTAGTCCCAGCTACTCAGGAGGCTGAGGCAGGAGGATCACTTGAGCCCAGTTTTTCCAGGTTATCACATCGTGGTAACATAAGGACTAAGATATAGCAGTCATGAAATGGAAGGGGCTCAGAATGAGATTTTTTTTAACTACAAATGTTCATTTCCTGAGAGGCATAGGATGAACTATTCCAATTATTAATATAAATACTAATCACCACCAGGCCTGTATTTGGAACTTTATATAAAGTATTTAATTCTCACAATCCTAACCAGGCATATTATTAGAAAAAGAAACAATGATCTAGTAGATTGAAAGGTAATCTACCTTTCTCAAGAGATCTTAAAGGTGACAAGAACTCCTGATGCATTTTCTGCAGTCCATAGCCTACCTGGTCTTCAGTCTTGTCAAAATTACAAGAGACTAAAATATATACACAAACTGCAATGAGTTAACATACACACTGTAGGATATCACTTCCAATAACCAAAATCTAAGGCCCAGAAAGCCAAATTAAAATTAGTAGATTAGTTAGAGCAAATGGAGAAAATAATTTTGAGAGAAGTGTCACCTAGGCCAAGATGAGGCTTTTTTTTTTTAAGAGATAGGGTCTCACTCTGTCGCCCCAGGCTAGAGTACAGTGGCAACATCATAGCTCATTGTAACCTGAAACTACTGGGCTCAAGTGATCCTCCTGGCTCAGCCTCCTGAGTAGCTAGGACTACAGGCATGTGCCACCATGTCCGGATAATTTTTTTATTTTTTGTAGAGATCTCCACATTCTAATTCCTGCCACCCCGCCCCTAACCCCCCATCCCCTGTACAGCAGAAAGGTATTATCCACAAATCTCAGGAGGGTGGGGCAAATAACTCATCCAAAGTTTCACAGCTAGTTAGTGACAGAGTTGGAACTGAACTCTAATCTGTTTTATTTCAAAGTCTGCACTTTTTTCACTTTCTCTACACTGCCTCAGTCTGAAATGACCAGGATTCCTAATGTATAACAGATCACATTTAATAATCAATAACTAATGTCCCAGCTCATGATAAGCCCAGAAGAAAAACAGCCATGTCAGGTGTTCATTAGTTACTTTATAAATCTATAAGTCCTTTGGCTTTTCTAGAAAAGAGGCTGCCTGACTGAACAGCAGGTTTGCCGATGGATTCAGGCAATCTCTCACTGATGTTCTGATTCTCCAATCTGACTGTTTTTAAAGACTACCCAAAACATTCAGGAGCATTCTTGTATCCATTCAAGTTAATTGTACAATTCATATATAGTTGCATTTAATACCAAAATATCTGTTGTTTAGCATCCTTATTTCCTCTTCCTAATCTCCTGCTTTTTTATTATTGTATGTTTCATCTTGTTATTTATCCTTTCCTAGTCTTATTCATTCTTGCAGCTTCAGCTATCTGCTCTTCTCAAGGAATTTACTTAATTTCGCCTAGAGTTTTATACTGATACTATTAAAAATCGTTAGTATTTATTCTATCCCTACAGAACCTAAGCAATGGAAGAATGCTATTAGCCTCCTCTTTCCATCTTTTAAAGCACTGTTTATAAAGTTCCTTTTCAATAAATTCTATTTTAAAATCAAACTAGTGTCAACATGCTTTTTAAAATTCATATATTAGCCATAAAATCTCTACAGTCTGAATAAATAATGTATTATGGATTTATGTAGGCCAGCTTGTCCTGTTGCTGGAACAAAGGAGAACATGAACCTTTAATGGCTTCTCCTGGTCTACACGATCAAGTTCCAACCTCTCAGCATGGCAGTGAAAGTCCTTCACAAAGTCTGGCCCACTTTCCAGCCTTATCTTCTGTTACTTTTCCCATAAACACCACTCTCAAGCAACCAGACCTTGTCATAATTATCCAATGACTCTGGATGATTTCTAATCCCTATGCCTTTGCATTAGGGAGTTTCTCTGTTGGTGCCCTCCTCCACCTCCTCTTCACGAACTCCTCTATTCATTTTTCTTTTAAGCTCTCCAACTCCTTCAAAGTACAGTCAACTCTGTATTGTGGGTTCCACATCCATGGATTCAACCAACTACAGATCAAAAATATTGGGGAAATAAATGGATGGCGGCATCTGTACTGAACATGTACACACTTGTTTTGTCATTATTTCATAAATAATACAGTATAACAACTACTTACATAGCATTTACATTGTATTAGGTATTATAAGTAATCTAGAGATGATTTAAACTATATAATGTGCATAGGTTATATGCACATACCACACCATTTTATATAAGGGAATTGAGCCTCTGTAGATTTTGGTGTCCAAGGGAGGTCCTGGAATGAATCTCTCAGAGATATCAAGGGATGACCATATTTGTTGGTCTCTCATATCTCTTATTAAAAATGTATCACTTATTAAATTTATCATTTATTTATCTCACTCTTTAGATTCTTCTACCCTTGAGGGCAGAGGCTATGTATTATCTTTATCTAATTTCTAATGTATAAGAGGAGATTAACTAGAAGGAAGGAAGAATAAACCCTTCTAAGTGACCACTATGAGTAAAGTGATTTACACAGATATGTTCATTTAGTAAATAATGATTTACTAAGCACCTACTGAGTGCTAGCAGGTATGAATGGTAAATAAAATAGACGCAGTGCCCAGTCTCTGAAGAGTTTGCAGTCTAAAGACATAGATTTACAAAAAGTTAGCAAACAAATAATTACAAATTGTATAATAAAAGCTATGAAAGAAACAACCAGCTCAATAAGAAGTATAAATGAATAGTGCTGTGAAACAGAAAATTAAGAAGGAAGCTACTACTTTAGATATGGTGGTAAGCAAAGTATTCTTTAACAATTTTGTAGAGAACTAAAAGATAAAATCATTATCCTTTCATTATGCCTTTTAAGGCATTTCAGACAAAGGAACAAAACATGCAATGGCTCTTGGGTGGGAAAGAGCTTTGCCCATTCTAAGGAATTTCAAGACCAGTGTGGCTAGAGCAGAGTAAGGGGAGGAACGGCAGGAATGAGTTAGGCAAGGGCCAGATCTGGTAGGGCAAAGGCCATGGTGGGTATTTGAATTTTAATCTAAGTGCTAAGGTAAATACAGTCATTGAAGAGTCTAAGAAAGGGAGTGACATAATTCCATTTATTATCAAAATATTTTTCTTGCTGTTGTATGAAAAATGGATGGGAAGAGGGCCACAAAAATGCAAAGATCACAGTTGCTGGAACTGACTTCACTTCAGGCCACATGATCCAATTCTTCTTGCCATTTGGTCCAGTGCACATCATCTTCTAAGAAAATATTGTTATTAAATTTATCATGGTTTTCATCCTTATTTCAATAAATTAACATCCAGAGTATAAAGTTTCTTCAACTCCCATCAATTCTGAGACAGGCATTATTAATATGCCCGTTATGTAAGTAATAAACCAAGGGTGAGAAAGTTAGGTAATTTACCTAAGTCATCTACCTGGCAAAAACCTGTTCCCTTCCAGTTTTTGTTTTTAAGAGACATAGTCTCGCTCTGTTACCCAGGCTGCAGTGCACTGGTGCCATCATAGCTCACTATAACCTTGAACTTCTGGGGTCAAGTGATTCTCCTGCCTCAGCCTCTCCAGAAGCTAGGACTACCAATGCACACGCCACAACATCTGGCTAATTAAAAAAAAATTTTTGTAGAGACTGGATCTTGCTGTGTTGCTCAGGCTGGTCTTGAACTCCTGGCCTCAAGTGACCCTTCTGCCTCAGCCTCCCAAAGCATTAGGATTACTGCCGTGAGCCACTGCTTCCTGTCCCCTTCCAGTTTTAAAGGAGGGACCGTCATCATTTGATAAAACAATATAACTACTACCCTAAAGAAAACAGCTACTGTGTTCTATCATGGAACTAGGGAAGAAGGTTTGGGAAAAATGCAAGGCCATTCAAAGGAGTAAAGATAAAGAAAGAACAAGTAATTATTAAGTATGTTGTGAAAAATATTCAACCTTAGCTATGTTTAGCATATGACTATTTTTTTATCATTACAGTCTTTAAAAGAGTCAATATGTTTTTTATATTCAGTGGTAAAAAATATACTAAGATAATAAGAGAAGTTATAGCTAATATTAATAAACTGCTCTTGTTCTTCCAGTGATTTTTAGATTAAATCTGCATATCAGTATCACCAAACTGAGTAGAAAGCATCAATCTAGAAATTTCTTAATCAATCTAAAAACGTCTTTAGGCAGAAATAAAAATAATTATGAATCTACAGTTAGAATGGCCTAATCTTAGTATTTATCCTATCAGGTCAGTAGAGATAGATTAAAAACCAAGAACTATACATGGATTCCTAGGAATACCAATCATCCTTCCACCTGGATTCCACTGTCCCTTTACTAACAAAAGGAATTATAGCATAGGAATGACAGCATCAGATCTTACATAGGAATTCCTACCCTTATCAGCAAAACTTATCAACAAAACTATATATACATGTATCTGATTGCAAATAGCAGAAGCTTAGCTTCAGATAATTCCTGCCAATGTTTCATCAACAGTTCCCTATGTACAGGATCCCTACACTAGAGCCACCAGCCGTGATGACTGCCTTCAGTAAAAACATAGTCTACAGAAGGTTAGGAGGGGTCCTGAAGGACACTATGAAAAGCAGAAAGAGCACTTTTCCAATACCACCACCACTTCACCAAAGCAAAAGTCAAGAGAAATTCCATATCCCACCTTGACAGCTCTATCTGGCACCAAATTTCTGGAGCAAGAGCACATTACATGCTAGGACCTGAAGGCTGCCATCTGCTCTACTCTGTACAAATGGGCCATTTCCTGGCAAGCTGGTAATAATGCCTGATGTGATGAGTAAAACTTGGGCTTTGCTCCCAGGCTAAAGTGCCAAAAGAGAAGAGACAGAGGGACTCAGAGTTTTACATCAGGTAAAACAGTGAAGCTTCTTTCTCTCACACATAGGACCTCATGCAGATTCTAGGCAAGATATTTTCTCTAATTCCCTAGGATGAGGTTAAAGACATGCCAGGGAAATAGCCACAGGAGAAAAAAGTTTGTACACACAGCAGGGATTTATATGCTGTTCAAAGTCATAAGCTCATTTTCCTTTGCCTGAAAAGGGCCTAGGACTATCGACTTGGAACAGACATCTTACTGAATATATGCTAACAGCTCATTCGAGCATTTCTTTCAGAAAGCACTTCATCACTCTTAGTTTGCATCTGTTCTTCCTGTGGATATATAAAAGCTAGATCACCTTTGCTGGGAGAAAGCATAAATTCCCTAGGTTATCTCAAGGAGACTGATCAAGAACAAACTCAGATTTACCTATGCAGCACTCTAAAGTCTGATAACCTCTTTTTTTGCTCCCACTGAATTGAGTAGCCTTTAGCTAAACTAGTAATCACATAGTACAGAAATATCAGTGGTGAAATATAATGCTAATTAAGTAGTTATCATAGTCAGTATGCAGGCAAACAAAATAAGATACCTGCCAGAGTCTGAAAATATGATTATAAACTGAACAGAAATTTAGGACACAAATATATGAAATGTGTAACAGAAAAAGGAAATGCTATTCATTTTGCATTCAGCAAATATTTACTGAATTATCTATTGCATTGTAGGTACCATACTCCCTGTTAAAAATATAGACAGATGCAGCCTAAGTGCTCATGGAACATATAAACCAATAAGGAAGAATGACAATGAACAAGTAAATTACAACTGTGATGAGTGTTATGAAAGAAAAAACCAGAATGCTTTGAGAGTGTGTATCTGGGGAACCTAAACTAGTTTTTGTTTTTGGTTGGGGCAGGGGAGCAACATATGCTATATGGCTAGAAGGAGGAAAGCTAAAAAAACAAAAAAAAAAGTCTTGTCACCAGCATTAGCCAGAGAAAATTTTTAAAATCTAGCCAATCCTCTTGTAAAGCATATCCCTACTGTGAAAAAATGGATCAGATTCCAGAAACGTGATTATAATCTGCACTCCATGTAATAAACCTTCCTACCTAAAATGGAATTACTACTTACCTAAGACCAGTATACAATTCACTCTGCAGGTGTATTTCCTATTATATAAATGAATAAATAGACATTCTGGTCTGTTAACCAAGATTTTGTGAGATTGGTTAGTGAGTTTGTCTTTGGGGGCCTGATCAATTCTAGGTGACAAGAATGGGTGCTAGGCCGGGCGCGGTGGCTCACGCCTGTAATCCTAGCACTCTGGGAGGCCGAGGCGGGTGGATCGCTCGAGGCTGGAGTTCAAGACCAACCTGAGCAAGAGCGAGACCCCGTCTCTACTAAAAATAGCAAGAAAATTATATGGAAAACTAAAAATATATACAGAAAAAATTAGCTGGGCATGGTGGTGCATGCCTGTAGTCCATGCTAGTCCATGTAGAGCATGCTACTTGGGAGGCTGAGGCAGTAGGATCACTTAAGCCCAGGAGTTTGAGGTTGCTGTGAGCTAGGCTGATGCCATGGCACTCACTTTAGCCCAGGCAACGGAGCGAGACTCTGTCTCAAAAAAAAAAAAAAAAAAAAAGAATGGGTGCTAAAACTAAGTTTCCAGAAGAATAAGGTTAATGACTGATCTTGAACTGTGTTTCATCAATGATCAGTCAGCCAACCCATCTCTATTACATTTCTACCTCTGCTCTCTATAATTTCAATAAATAGAATATCAGGAAGTGCTAAGGAATGAGTTAAAAATCTGCTAATAAAAGAACCTGAGCATAGTGGGAACTCTAATTAATTGTTAAAGGAATAAATGAACAATAAGCTTAAAGAGACTCACCATTCCCTCTAAATTGAGTTGCTGAGCTGTAAAGGAGGCAGTGATAAGAGCCACAGAAATAGCAAAGTTCTTCAAAGAAGCATGTGTGTGTGTGTGTGTATGTGTGTAAAAATATACATACATACCTGCACTCACAGCAATACCAGTGCCGCGATGGCAAATGGACATTGCCATGGGAAGAGACCAACTGCAAAGAAACACACGAAGACAATTTAAGAAGGAAAATATGACAACATAGTAGAAAGTCTGTCTGTGCAAACAGAATATAAATTAATTCTGAAATGGGCCCTATTTTAGCTCTCACATTCCTGTGTTTCCACTTTCTAATTTGAAAATAAGAAAACTGATTTAAGGAGAAAAGCCCCCTCTTTTACCAGCCTGTGTCACTGATAGAGCTGAGAAGAGAAAACAATTATAACTCAAAACTTCTTTCACAAGGAGAAACATGGTTTAAAAATACTGATTAAAGTTCGTACAATTACGACCAGGCACTGTGGCTCATGCCTATAATTCCAGCACTTTGGGAGGCCAAGGTGGGAGGACTACTTGAGGCCAAGAGTTCAGGAACAGCCTAGGTAACATAGCAAAACCCCCATCTCCACAAAAAAAATTTTTTTAATTAGCTGGGTGTGGCACACACCTGTAGCATTGTGTGGCAGAAGGATCACTTGAGCCCAGGAGCTTAAGGCTGCAGTAAGCTATGATTAAACCACTGCACTCCAGCCTGGGTGACAGAGGGTGACTCTGTCTCTTAAGGGAAGAAGAAAAAAAAAAGTTGGTACAATTTGAAATAATCACTAGAATACAACCACCTGGGTCCTTCTGTTTCTTTAGTCATGTCACTGAAATGAAAGAAAACCTAGTGAGCTTTATTTACCTTTGGTTTTATATGATATATGGTCATCCTTGAATTCTCCCTTATTATATGCCCCAAAATATCCAAATTGAGCATAATCTTAAAAAATTACCAATCTCAAATTTTTACATCCAATTTCCTGGATTTAGTATATATTTCTTAATCCATGGTAGTTCTAAAATGCTTTTTCATCGAGTCTCTTTTAAAATCATGAATCATCAATTTGCCAGAGTGTTTCCATAAAAGCACAACCAACATTGTTATTCTAGACCTAGTTCTCATGCTCAAAAGAGAACTGGTTGGTAAAATGGAAAGAAAAGAAGACTTTGGAGAAAGTTAAAATTCATCTTGGAATTAGCTTCGACAAGGAATACCGAGCATTATCAGACCACATACTCAAAACTTTAAAGAGAAACAAATTAAGGAGGTTGAAAAGATCTCAATAAGAAATCTTACCTACATAATGAAAATGGTAATAGTGAGTAAGAAAGGAATAACATCCAAAGAAACCAAAAAAACTGGCTAGATACCACTCTGATTAACTCAGATTTAACAAGAGAAAAATAAAAGGTAGAAGAGCCACATAAACCAAGTACAAAGAGAGAACAATGGCATAATTTGGGGAAAAAATCAGGAGACTGAAACCCAGAATGAGCTGAGGCTTGCAAAAATTTTCAAGGACAACAAAAAAGAGCTGTTAAAATTGTATTCTGGGAAAGAAAGCCTCCTAACTGGAATGGACAATCTTATGCTAATTGATGACAGAGTAAGAAACAGATTGTGCAACCATTTTATATGTCAAAGAGAATGATCATCAGAATGAAAAAGACAGAACAAATATTGATTTGAAAGAACTGCAACCCTAAAGAGGTGAGGAAATTGTAAAATATCACTTAAAATTCCAAATGCACTTACAGCTTCTGCCCAGATCCATTAAATCCTATGACTGAAGGAGCTAATGAAAGAAACATACACTGTTCTGGTAATCTTCAGAAATACTGGTATGGAAAGTGGAAGTAATGTGACATGAAACTGCTGACTTCAAATGTTACCCTAAATTTCAAAAATGGTTAAAATCATAGCATGGTTAGTCTACTATTGAGTAGACAAAAGAGATTTTATTTTCCAAAATTAACTGTAGTTTGTTTTTGTAGTTATTATTCTAGTCCCCCATGATTTTCCAGAATCTTGTCATTTCTCATCAGGCAAGTACTTAGCCCCTACCCTTGAACCTAGGCAGGATTTCATGACTGATTGCCCTCAAGAAACAGAATGCAACAGAAGTGCTGCCGCATGACTTATGAATTTCCCCTTCGTCCCTCACATTATGAGGAAGCCCAAAGTGGCCCATGCAGAGAGATCATGTGGAAAGGCCCATTTGGAGAGAAATAAGGGGCCCCTCCAACAGCAACAATCAACCCAAGACATGTGAGTGAATTGATCTTCAGATTAATTCAGCCTCTAGCTTTTGTGTTTTTCAGCTAAGACCCCACACATCCTGGAGCAGAGTACAAGTTGTCCTCACTAGTCCCTGTTCAAACATTAGAGTTAAGTATAGAAAAATCAAGATTGTTTTAATTCACTTACAGAAAAGGTAATCACTAGGAGCCAATATGATTTCCCTTGGGAAAAAAATTTTTTCAGGAAATACTGAGGTCTTTTTTAATAAAGTTTATATCTTATTTATCTTTGCATTTCCAACTCCTGAAAGAGCACCAAGTACACTGTGAGCAATAAAAACCAAAAATCTACTCACATGAACTGAATTAATTTTATTTCACTTTTTGACTTTGATAATAGAATGTTAATCAAAGGAAAGCTAGACACTAAATAAATGAATTTCAGCAGGTGATCTAACAATTGTGCTGCAAACAATACCATAAAGAAAGTAAATGCATTTCTCCAGAGATTACAAATGGCCAATAAGCACATGAAAAGATGCTTAACAACCCTCATCATTTATTTCCAGGCCTCTTCCAAAAAACTCTAAAAGTTGGTAATAGAAAATGTGATTTAGATATCTCAGATATCTTACCCTGACATGTCACTCTGGAAACAGCCCCATGTTTCCTGCTGTTTCTTTTTTTCCACAAGTATATCTGAAGTTACATAACTAGAAAAGCAAACTAAGTAGGGAAAGACTAACCTCATCAACCTACTACCATACTTTATATGACCTATGAAAAAAGACCTAAGCTTTAAATACAGATTGAGAATAAGTTGGGAAGTTCTTCATCATTATAACTCTCTCTTTCTTAAAACAAAAAGTTTCACCATTAAGTAGCAAGAATTGAGATCACTTATTAGCCTCCTTCTGTTTTAGTAGAATGTCTTGTTTCTACAATCAGGATTATTCCTGGAATCTGGCTTGCAAAAAAACTGAAGGGTTGTGGTATTTGTGAAGGTGGTTAAAAAATGGCCAGCCTCCTTGGCAGGAACCCAAGTAAAGAGGGTAGCAGAGCTTAAGATGCTTTGCTACGTTAGCTTTAAAAAAAAAAGAAAGAAAGAAAAGATCTACAGGGACTTTTCTTGGAAGACACCAGCAAAAACAGGTATCAGCGCCAATTCTGAGGACAAGATAAACAGATGTATGTATATATGTATGTACTGACATACACGTATACAGTATGTGTGTGTATCTATGTGTGAAATTGCATACATATATATCCTATCTCTACCGAGAGGGCCTAGAAGAAATTACATCCTAGTAGCAATGAGCACATCTAGCACCCAGATATTGATTTCACAGGAGACATCTTGAAGAATTCCTATTGACCAAGTCTGGGACAATTTGAACATCAAAATAAATATTAACAGAGTATAACCCTTTGGGCAAAATAACAATCCTTGAATCCATACTGATAAAGAAAGTAAGCTTTACCCTATCATAATAAATCAACCTAGAAGGTATATGAAATTAGAAAAATTACAATTTGGAAACCATCATAGTAATAACTGATTTAAGTAATTACCACCAGCAGATACTGGTGAGTAAACATCTGACAAGAAATAGAGTTTCAAAGTGTCTTCCCACAAGATACATATTAACTAATAAATACAACATCCTTATTCAGTAACTTTACAGTGGAGAAACCTAGCAGACACATCTTAACCAGTGGTAAAAGTTAACATCACCAGCAATGGGATAAATCATCATCATGTGCCTCCTGATACAATGTACCCTCTACCTTGAAGGGTTCACTTCATCTGTATAGCTGTACTTCAGTTGAGTAAAAGTGAGAGAAATACCAGGTAGGCTAAGGGTCAACCTTTAGAACTTTCACCCACTACCTCTAGATTCTCTGGCTCCAGATCCCTTCCTTACCTGTAGATAGAGATATGGGGGGATAAAGGACGGTTTGAACTTGTGTTCTTATTCCAGAACCGCTCCATCTCTTCTTTGGCTGTGGTTCCCAAGGGAACAGCACTAAAATAAAACCAGAAAGTTTTAAAAGAATTAAAAGTAAGGTTGGTTTACTATTTTGCATAACAAAAAGCTTTTTCAAAAATGGTAAGGTGGACTGGACAAATCTACTATATTAGGAAAACATATTCCTTCACTTAAACTTATTTTTATGCCAAGTATGATTCAGTTAATAACCCAATATCCAATGAGGTCCTATCAGAGGAAACATGCTTTCCAATCCCACCAATACACAGGTCTGGCAACGAAAGCCCAACTTCTTTCTTGCTATGCTGTAGGGCAAGTGCAACATTTCAAAACAATTGGAATAAATGGATTACCCTTTTCCCAGGCCACAGGTGCTATCTCATACATTACTATCTGCTCTCATCTGGCTTTTCAAGATTCCCTTTCAGGTTCTTAAAAACCAAGAAATTGTTTCAGCTCAGTACCTCTGAACAGCTTCTTGGTTTCCCTTGTCACTGGGCTAGGTTGAAACTAACTGTTAAATAGCTATGCTCAACAATTTATTATGTGCCTATATTAAACATGATTCTATTCTCCTTAAGAAAATATCCCCTATAAATTATGAATTATAAAAGGAAATAAGAGTAACTTTATAGCAGAAAAAAACCTAGCAGACATTTTCTTTTCTTTTTTTTTTTTTGAGACAGAGTTTCACTCTGTTGCCCAGGCTAGAGTGCTGTGGCATCAGCCTAGCTCACAGCAACCTCAAACTCCTGGGCTCAAGCAGTCCTTCTGCCTCAGCCTACCGAGTAGCTGGGACTACAGGCATGCCCGGCTAATTTTTTCTATATATATTTTTAGTTGTCCAGATAATTTCTATTTTGACATTTTCTTATTCAAATAATCAAAGCTAAAAATTACTGGTAATGGGACAATAATGGCATCATATGGACCCTGATATCATGTACTGATGCTCTAATGTCACCTATTACTCCTGCCAAAAATGCATAACCTGAATCTAATCATTAGGAAATAATCAGAGAAACTCAACTTGAGTAACACTACAAAATGACTGGCCTGTATTCTTCAAAAACGACAATGTCATAAAAGACAAAAGAAAGGCTAGGAAACAGTTCCAAATTAAAGGATACTAGCCTAACTAGATCCTGGATGTGGGAATATGGGGTTGTATTTCTATAAAGTACATTTGGGACAAATGGAAAATCTGGAAATCAACTGTATATCAGATAAGAGTTCATCAATGTTAAATTCCCTGAATTTGATAATTATGTTTGTATGATTATACTGTGTTACATAAGACACTTTTTGTTCTTAGAAGTATTGAGAGGTAAAGGGTCATAATATTCACAACATACCCTCAAAGCATTCAGTGACAATAATAATAATAATTAAATATATATCAGGCTGACCACACTACACTATCAATATTCAATCAGTTTTAACCTACAAAAATAACAATTTCATATGGTACAACCTAAAATACAGAGGAAGAGTGATAAGCAAACATAGCAAAATGTTAACAATTGATGAATCTGGGTGAAAGATATACAGAACTTCATCATACTATTTTTACAATTTTTCTGAAAGTGTAAAATATTTCCAAAATAAAAAGTTACAAAAAACACAAATGCAATTGTTGAAGTCAACAGACTAGGAATGAATATGTAGACTAAAGAAGTGTATTTAAAGACTGAGTCTTGGCAGCTGCCCAAAATTAAAGGCTTCAAGAAAAAAAAAAGCATAAGAGAAGAAAGACAAAACAAAGAAAAGAAGAGAATTAGATATCAAGGAAGGAATCAAGAAGGCAGAACAAATCAATGAAATTAAATATAGCAGAAAAGCTGAAAGTAAGAAAAATTAAGAAAAGACCAAATAAATATCTTTCCTTCTACTCCCAGATGAGAAAAATAGTAACCACAATTACTGAAGTTTCAACCAACTGTCTACAACTATCCGCTTTCATACATATCCCCCAAATCTAAGTCAACAACCTATTGCTTTTTCCTAAGGGGAAAAAAAAATAATCTCCAGACTTAAAAACTTACTTTCTGATACACAGCTGAGGACTAAGGTGAACTCGGAGACAATGGCGGCCAACATGTCTGCAAGATAAGAGAATCAAGAATCAATACACATTTAGAGATCAACTTCAGTATATCAACTTCTCTATTTCTGTAGTGTATTAGACTTAGGGGTGGAGGATTAAAAGATGAAAACAATGACAGTATCTGTCCTTGAGATCACTTTGTAGTCAGAAAGCTACAACTCTAAGTAACCCAAGAATAATCAGAAATATTACCTACAAATGCAAACTAAAGTTTTAACTGAACACAAATAATAAGGTAAAAAATAAGGCAAAAGAATAATCAGAGTCGGTAACGTTCAACAAAGAAATATATCATATTATAGAAAGTGATTTTTTTAAAGCTAGGTCTTATAGGAGGTGATGATTAAAAGACAGGGTTAAAAAAACAAACAAAAAAACAGAATAAGCCATTGGCAACAGTAAGCATATAACTTAGCTACAGCAAAGACTTGCCACAAATGGATGAATTAAAAAGGCTGAAAAACAAGGGGTTTGTGGAGAGAGGGTCCTGAATATTAAGCTAGGTCATTTTTGGAACTACCATCAAGTTCCAGACAATCTGGATGAATTTCAAGTCCAAAAGTCTCTCCTATATTAGTGCAAAAAAGGGTGCGGGTGGCAGGGAATGAATGAATGAAAGAATAAATAAATAAATAGAAAAAAATAGTGCAAAAAATATAAGAACGCAAAATTTTTTTTTATCAACCCATGAAAAGGTATTTAAAGAGGATACACAAATTTTCTACTAATAAGTTGCTACTTTTGAAATGTATACATTAGTGCCAGAATTGCTTTTCTAGTCAAAATACAAGATATGCCCAGGCATTCTATCTAAAGAGAATTTAACTGATCCAAAGTTTACATAATATAGGTTCAATATCCCTAATCTGAAAATCCAAAATCTGAAATGCTCCAAAATCCAAAATTTTTGAGCACCAACACAATGCTCAAAGGAAATGCTCACTGGAGTGTTTCAGATTTCGGATTTTTGGTATAGTGATGCTCAACTGGTCAGTATAATGCAAATATTCAAAAATCTGAAATCCTAAATCCCAAGCATTTTGGATAAGGGATGCTCAACCTGTATTACGAAAAACAAATGACTGCTATACTCATTAGTCACATCACTGTATCAAATCTTTCCAAAAACCATTTAAGGTGATCAGAGTGAAGTTCTGGGACTAAAACTTAAATATACATTGATTCTACAAAAGTTTACTGCATTATCTACTATGTGCAAATTACTATGGGGATAAAAGGTCTCATTAAGTCCCGTGATCTTTTAAGAGCTCCTGATGTCCCTCATACCACTGATATTAGACACACAATTTCAAAAGACCTATGCTTTATACTAGTATACTAGAAGGGCCCACTATTTGAAGGAAAAAAAATCCAACTAACACTTCCTTCTTTGGCTCTTCCCTCTTTCCAGCTTTGGAGGCAAGAGGTGAATACAGACATTGTGTACCCAAGACTCCCAGAAAGAAGTGGGAACAAATCTCTTTAAATCAATTGAATTGTGACTCTGAAGTTGCAGGGCATGCATTCCTCACACCAGGCTAGGCCCAGTCACTCAGCTACCCAGCAAGAGTTTGCAGATGTGGGTTGGAATCTATGGCGGGCTCTCTGTCTAGTGCTATTGTTTCCCAGACAAATACCAATGTAAACTTTCCACAAGGCCCTTACAGAAACAAGTTGCACAAATGCCATAACCTTATTAGAAATATGACAAAAGTAGATATCTATCCTTGCCTTTCATGTGAAACCAGGAACTCTGAAAAGATTTCTTTTCCACCCAGGAATGGTGCTTTATACATTATAGCTAGAAAGTAAGAGTACTTTGTTTCACTTTTTCATTTTTATTTCTTTATTTTAATTTATTTGGTTTTTTTAAAGACAGGGTCTCACTCTGTCACCCAGGCTTGAGCGCAGTAGCCCAATCATAGCTCACAGCAGCCTTCAACTCCTGGGCTCAAGCAGTTCTCCCACCTCAGTCTCCCAAACAGCTAGGATTACAGGTGTGAGTCACCACATCTGGCCTTTATTTTTATTTATTTTTTAAATTTACTTTTATTTTTTGCAGAGACAGGCCCAGGCTAGTCTTGAACTCCTGGCCTCAAGTAATCCTCCTGCCTTAGCCTCCTAAAGTGCTAGGATAACACGTGTGAGCCACCATTCCCACCCCTTTGTTTTTAATTAACAAGCCATAACTTATAATTTCTACTTAGTGTTGTCCCCTTCCACATGTACTATGTATGTCTCCCCCAAAAATGTAATCATTACTCAAATCATTTTTGAAACTCTTCTTTGGATTGGGGCAAAACCAGTAATGCAGAAAGAACACTGGAAAGTAAAAAAGCCAGACTGGAGTCTTAGATCTGCATAAGTTGTATAACTTGAGTGAGTCATTGAACTTCAGCTTTTGCATGTGTAAAATGGGACTGATAATACCTACCTTATTGGCTGCTGGAAGGATTACATGAGAGAATCCAGAGGAAAGCATTCTCTAAACTACAATATATATAAGATATTTTTTCACTGGTCTCCTCAATGTCTTTAACTAGAATTCATATCACATTAATTAGAATTCATATCACATTCTTTTTAAACCCTCAGTGGTGATAAAAATATTCATCTGCTAAAAATGAATTTGACTTCTGGAAAAAAACAAAAGTTATTCAAAGCCAAGTCTGCAATCAAAATTGAATAATACCACTTTCAGTCCAAAACAAGATGTGACTATTTTTCTCTTTTATGACCTCTAAACTTGATTTGATGGCATCCCAAAATCTTACAAAATACGGAAATAACAGCAACATATAACGTTGAATGACATGATGAAGAACAATCATTTATATACAAAGTTCTGGTTAGAGATTATTACCATCCAACTCACAAACTATATAACCTAAATCATTCTTGATTTCTTCTCTTCTCTCACTCCCCACATATATGCATGGCATCATCCAATCCTACCATTACTATCTAGGAAACTTCATTCTAGTTCATTACTTTCGTCTATACCCTCTTCATTTCTTACTAGGGCTTTAACAGGAGCTCCTAAACTGATCTCCTTAGCACAAATCTCTTCTCTACCATTCAATATCACCAACACTAACTTACTGAAAAATAAAGCTGATTTCATCATTCTTCTGCCTAGAAGTCTTTAACAATTCCCCACTGCTCATAGTATAAGATCCAAACTGTGAGCAAATGAAGCACTTCCCAACATGGCCCAATCCAACTCTCTGGACCCATCTTCCCACAAATTGCCTTCAGCCCCCTATATTTCTGCCACACTGAATGTGACACTACACCCAGATAAAGCAAGCTCTCTTATGACTGACTACATGCCTTTGCTAATGCTGTTCTCTGCCAGACCCTTCCTCACAGCCTGATAAACTCATTCTTCAAAGCCCAACTCCTGGATGACAAGTTCACCATTTCTTTAGTCTTACTTGCTGTATCTGCCATTCTCCCACACCACTTTCTCATATCTACCAATATTTATTACATTGTTTAATAATTAATCTATTTATTTATCTTCCCTGTTAGACTTTGAGCTCCTCAAGGATAGGACTGGAATGCCTTGCCTCCATAAGCACCTAGAATATCTGACATGTAGAAGAGGTTTAAAAAAATGGCTTGTGAATATACTTATCTTAAAAAGCAATCTCATGAACTGAGAGTTAAATCTTACTGTTTAGAGGGATTTCACATATAGCATTTAATATGATGAACACTAGCCAGATAAGATAGTTAATGACTCTTGGTGACTTTGTGCTTAAGGAGCATGAACATTATTAGATAGAAGCCCAGTTGCCCTTAGCTTAGTTCTCTCTTCTCTTGGCTTTGGCAAATCATTCCTTGACTGAGTGCCAATGGACTTTATTACTCAACTGGTTGTTCATCCCTGGCTGGTCCCTAAACTGTTTAGGAAACATACAAAATATAAAGCATATATTCAAAAGCTATGACATACAATACTCTCATAACTAATAATTTCTAATTAGCCAAGCATTAAAAATGTTTAAATGGGAGGAAGGGGGGATATGTTGGTCAAAGGATACAAAATTTCAGTTAGACAGGAGGAATAAGTTCAAGAGATCTATGGTACAACATGGTGACTATAGTCACCATGCACTGTATACTTGAAAATAGGGCCAGGTGTGGTGGCTTACACCTGTAATCCCAACACTTTGGGAGGCCGAGGCAGGTGGACTGCTTGAGGCCAGGACTTTGAGACCAGCCTGGGCAACATAGAGAGATGCCATCTCTACAAATAAAAATAAAACTAGCCAGGCATGGTTGCACACGCCTGTAGCCCCCGCTACTCAGGAGGCTAAGGCAGGAGGATTGCTTGAACCCAGGGGTTTGAGGCTACAGTGAGCTGTGATTGTGCCACTGCACTCTAGCCCAGACAACAGAGCAAGACCCTAACTCAAAAAAACAAAAAAGAAAATTGCTAAGAGTAGATTTCAAGTGTTCTCACAAGTAATGTACATGTTAATTAGCTCTAATTAACATAAATAATGCATATATATTTGAAAACATCATGTTGCACACTGTAAATGTATATAATTTTTATCAATTAAAAATAAATAAGTAAATAAAATTCTTTAAAAGTTTAACCAATATTTCTAAGTAGGCCCAACTTATTACCATTTTGAACTCACAAATGAGGAAACCACATCATGGAATCAATGACCTCGACTTTTTCAAAATAAGTAGAGAACTAGAAACCAGCTCCTAGAATTTCTTAAGAAGGTATTTTCCGTTGAGATTAAATCAGCACATCATAAACAGTTCCAAATCCCCCTAGTAAAACAGAATTAGACTGGGAACTTGTATCAAGAAAAAAATATTTGTGGCTGGTCCAATGGTAGTGGGTTATCAAACCTTGTTAACATTAGTGTCACTAAGATGGTATACAACCCCACACTACTAAATTTGACTGACTTAAAAAAAAAGAAAGGAAAAAATATTCTTAATTCCCTATTTCTCCTCCTAAAAAATCCTGTGTGAGAAATGGAGAGAGGAACCATTACCATGAGAGCTTCAGGATTACCACTAATGAAAAAGAAATCTGTTTGTTCGCTAGTGTAGACACTGCTATACAACTCAAAATGATACTGTATGCATACACTTAATGAGTATAATGACCCTTAGTTTCTAAATGCTAATCCTAAAACTCCTAAAAAGAACTGTTTGGAACCGATATGATCGTTTCAAGTTAAATGTTAATTCTACCAAAAGCCCCTAACATCTACTAAAATATGATATATCAAAGAATTCAAAAACATTCAATTATGGTCAAACCATCTGGAATAAAGGAGGCAGCTCTGGCAAGACTAGCCTTGACATACCTTAGAAAAAAGATACATATGGAGGATGAAAGACAGGGAGAAAATGAAGAATTAAGATAAACCTGATCTCAACTCCAAGAGGAATCATTTTGTCACTGAGAAAAACTAAACAAAGTCCTTCTATTTTTATACTGGATGACTGAAGTGGAAAGAGAAATGAGAAGACATTTGGGGAAATCAGGAATTGAAATCTCAACAGCATTGAAGCTAACTTTCCATAACAAATAGTTTCCAAAAATAGGGCTGGCACAAAACTATGCCGGGATCTGTACCAGGAGTGTCTAAAGGCGCTAGTCGCTACAAATAGAGAGGCTCCGAGTAGAGAATGAGACCTAGACAGTGCAAAGTTCAGAATGGAAGAAAATCTAGGGTATTTCTCCAGGTACCTAATTCGTCTTTTAGAGAAAAAGTGGGACACCCACTCCCCCTCTCAAATAAAAAGATAAACTAAAAACGAATTCCCTGGGCTGCTTCCGGGCAGCAGAGGACGGACCGCTCTGGGTGCTATTGCTAACTGCCAGCCCAGTAGGGGTCCAGACCTCTGCTAGAGGCCTGTTAGGGATCCAGACAGTGCCCACTCCTTGCCAGTAGCAGCTAGCGTTTGCAGGAGTTAGAAACAAAGGCAAACTACACCATGATATCTCTCCCCGTGATCCCTAAATAAGATCTCGAAATTGTGGGACCAGACAGGTGCGTTGGCTCACGCGTGAAATCCCAGCACTTAGGGAGGCCAAAGCAGGAGGATCGCTTGAGCAGAGGAGTTCCAGGCTGAAGTGAGCTATGATTACACCGCTGCACTACAACCTGGGTGACAAAGTGAAACCCTGTCTCTAAAAAAAAGAAGAAAAAGAAATCGAGGACCGATGGTCAGCTGACCTCGAAGTCAGAGCTACTACATTGTCTCAGGGCTCGGCTCTGTGTATGGCCCCAAGAGCAATTTGGGGAGAAGCACTAGAGGTGGGGGAAGTAAAAGGGGAGAGAGCAGCGCAACGGCTCAGCTCGGAGCAAGTGACCCCGAAGCCCTACGGAGCGCACCGGAGCGGCTTGTGGGGGATGGGGAGAGAGGGTTCTAGGATTCCAGAGCGCGTGACCTTCACACCCACGGATCCTTTCCCTGCCCGGGCACAGGGTAAACAGTTGTCAGCAAGACGTGAGAGGCCAGTTCAGGTCTCCCAGGGCCACAGGCACCGACTCCCAGCCCCACACTAAAGTCACCTCAGCAAGAGCGCAGCCATCTTGGGTTCCGGCCTGGACGGAAGTGACGCCAGGCGGCCCAGCCACCTGAGGGCGGCTGCGGGGAGGGGGGGGGGGGGGGGGAGGGTCTGTCACGTGACAACAGCGGACTCTCTAAAAGGCTCCGGATCCTTTCTGCTCAGCTCTACCCAGATGGTTTGGTTTTTCTGTAGTTCTTTCGTTTCCTCCCCCGCTGACTTGTACCGGAATTTGCCCGGATTTCGGTGGCAACGCCACTGGCTCAAAATCTGCCGTCCCCGTGCCGGCCGCGTAGGTAATCATTTTGTGTCGCACTACCGGGCGGCGAAGAGCCGACTTGCCCAGATTCTTCCCTGAGGACTTCGCAGCGTGTTTCCCTCCCTCACTCTCCGAGGTCGACCTGAAAGAGTCGTGGTTGGCCAGCTGAGACACCCAGGAAAAACAGTACTTTGGACTCCCTCCCGTTCTAATGTGAAGGTTCACCCAGACGGAGATACACAAGTTGAGACCCCAGTGCGGAGGGGTCCTCGAGAGAACCTCGCTGACTACCATTCCCAACAACGGGAAGCCTCGATTAGGCCCCACAATTCCTGGGCTTGAGCTGCAACGAACCAGACGCCCACTAGCCCAAGACAATGCTCCCTTGTTCCCTGTTTCAGCGCTAGGTGGGCGACACCCACAGCCAGAAGAACCTGGGGTGAGGGGGATAACACGCTTTGATTTACATATATAAACAGTTTTGAGGAACCCAAGCACAGGAATCAATTGCAGAGCACTCATGACTAAGGAAAGAAAAAGAGCAAGTAAGAAGGAAAGGAATAGAGTGCAAAACTTCGTGACCCTTTTTTGGGGAATAGGGTAGGGAAGAATAAAGGGGACAGCCCAGAGCAACTCCTATTCTACAATAAAACATCCTCAATCATATTAATATTCAGATCTTATTTCTATTTAGCAGCCCTGCACTTTTCCTTTCAGGATTTAAATAGCACAAATTCATTTATTTATGCATCAAACGAATAATACTATTTTGCATTTCTATAATGCTTGACAAAAAAGGCATTTTTATAGACTTTAGAATTGGAAGACACATTAAAGCCTCTCTAATCCAACCTATTCAGTGCAGGGATCTCCCTGACAGCAGATCTTTAAGACCCTGTTCCCAACGGTGGGACTTTAAAAAATAAGCTTCTGGCGCACTCACACCTGTAATCCCAGTACTTTGGGAGGCAGCAGTGTTAAGATCATTTGAGGCCAGGAGTTAGAAACCAAACTGGTCAACATAGCAAGGCCCTGTCTCTACAAAAAATTTAAAAACTGTAAAAAAAAAAAAAAAAAAAAAAAAAGCTTCACTTAGTGAACAACTTATTCATTACGAAGTTATTATAGTAAAATAGAGTTTTCTGCTATCAAAATTCCAGTCATTAATCCTACCTTGGCCCTCTGGAGCTTCACGTTAACAAATCCAATGAATGCCTCTTCACTTAGTTCTTTAAATAATTTCATTTAACACATATGCATTACATTTTTGCCAGAGTATGTGAAAAGTGCTGTGGGGGATTCAAAGCTACAAACATATTGTCCTCAAGAAGCTTATAGCCTTAGCAGGATCAATAAAAATGCCTGTAGTCTCAGCTACCTGGGAGGCTGAGGCCAAAAGATCACTTCAGGCCAGGAGTTTGAAGCCAGCCTGGGCAATATAGGGAGACCTCATCTCTTAAAAAAGAAAGAAAGATTAATACAACAAAGAAAGTAGCTATTCCATGAAAAGAATATAGATAAAGCAGGTAGATAGATAAGGAGAAAGTGATTACGTACAGTTAGGAGGTGGAGTTAGGTAGAAATGTTGACTACAACATCCTATAAACATTTGTTGATGATGATGATTTGCCTGTGGAGTTTATGATCAAGTCCCATATTTAGAGCTCCACAACCCAAATCTGATACTACTCACCAAACTTCCCAGGACTGTGATCTAAGGAGATACCAAGAAGATACCAAGAGACTGTGGCCTTACATGGATAAGCCTGCAAATGGTCTCATAGGAGAAACAACAATGACTATCACACTCAAACTAACTTCTAGAGCCCCTAACTCTAGAGGAGTTATGGAAATGAATGAATCACAATTGAAAGTCAAATCCAACATAAATCAGGCCCTATAAAGGGCTTATCTTAGAAGTAACCAGGAGGAAGAAACAGGGTCTAGCCAAGGCCTGAGGTGAGAGAAAGAAGGGGGAAGAAAAAGGGAAAACAATTCCAGATGGGAATATGGGAGGCTCAGTGAAAAGCAAAATCATTTCAGATGATCCCAAGGAGGGAAACAAAGGAGGCAACAATGAAGAAAGCTGTGTCTGAAAGAATTTTCTTGCCAGATTTGTCTCAAAAGTCAGCTCTGGGCTGGGCTCGGTGGCCCATGCTTACAATCCTGGTGCTCTGGAAGTCCAAGGCGGGAAAATAGCTTGAGCTCAGGAGTTCAAGACCAGCCTGAGCAAGAGCAAGACCCTGTCTCTAAAAACATAGAAAAAATAAGCTGGGCGTGGTGTATCATGGTGGAGTATCATGGTTTATTATAGTTGGTTGGTTGTTTTTTTTTTTTCGGAGACAGACTTGCTCTGTTACCTGGGCTAGAGTTCCGTGGCATCAGCCTAGCTCACAGCAACCTCTAACTCCTGGACTCAAGCAATCCTTCTGCCTCAGCCTCCCCAGTAGCTGGGACTACAGGCAGGTGCCACCATGCCCGGCTAATTTTTTATATATATTTTTTTAGTTGTCCAGATAATTCCTTTCTATTTTTAGTAGAGACGGGGTCTTGCTCTTGTTCAGGCTGTTCTCAAACTCCTGACCTTGAGCAATCCTCCCACCTCGGCCTCCCAGAGTGCTAGGATTACAGACATGAGCCACCATGCCCGGCCTATAGTTGGTTGGTGATGGGTTTGTCTTCTAATTGCTCCCACCTCCACCTCCTCAAACTGGATTGTTTTTTAGAGACAGGGTCTCATTCTGTCTCCTAGGCTGGAGTGCAGTGGCATGATCACAGCTCACTGCAGCCTCAAACTCCTGGGGTCGAATGATCCTCCCACCCCAGTCTCCTGAGTAGCTGGGACTAAAGGTGCCTGCCACTGTGCCCAGCTAATTTTTAAATGTTTTGTAGAGATGGGGTCTCACTGTGCTGTACTCCCAGCACTTTGTCCATTACTAAAGTGAGTATCATGGTTTATTATAGTTGGTTGTTGATGGGGTTGTCTTCTAATTGCTTCCACCTCCACCTCCTCAAACTGGATTTTTTTTTTAAGACAGAGTCTCACTCTGTTGCCTGAGGTAGAGTGCAGTGGCGTAACCATAACTCACTACAACCTCAACTCCTGGCCTCAAGCAATCCTCCTGCCTCAGCCTCCCAAAGTGCTGGGATTACAGGCATCAGCCACCATGCTCAGCCTACAAACTAGATTTTTAACTCCTTGCAGGAGGGACTTGGTTTTTATTCCTCCTTCTGTTACCTGCATTCCCATACTTTACATACAGCTGGCAGTCAGTACAATTTTATCACCTTGCTCTAAATTAAAATGGACTTAAAACTGAAGCACAACCCATTGAAGGAGTTCCTGACAAAGAGGGAAAGGTCAGGGGCTTCTTCCCTGAAATATTCCAATGAAGAACAGCTTCTATCTGGGAAGAATCACCCATGATGCAGGAAGGTAGAGGGGGAAAAAAGACTCTCAGAGGACCTGGTCATCTCAAGAAGTCTATAATGCAGCCCATGGTAGGTCAAGATAACAAGGGCTAGCCTATTTTCATCATTCTCTAGGGGAAACCTGCCTCTAGGTCCTAGAACTCTGAGGTAGCTGCTCTCAGCCAAGAAGGCTAAGGAGGAATCCCTTTTTATGGCCTTTGGAATGAGGTTTCCTGCCTATCTATCCCTCAGAGAAGTGTGTCTGTGTCCCTTTTTCTGTCCCTTTCTCTCACCACTCCCCCAACATTCCAGCCTGGGGCAGAGGGAGGCCAGTAGACACAAAGCCCTCTGTTTATGGGGTGGTATGTGTCCCCCCCACCCCTCTACCCAGACTATACAATGCTCCTTCTGCTCCCTGCACTCTGCCCCCCTCCTCACCACCTCTCAACTGCACATGCCAGGCTGCAATTGGTTCCTGGCTCAGGACAGCCCCCTCATGCTGGGGTACTGGGGGATTTTAAGCAGGTTCCAGGAATCCCCGCTCAGTTCCTGGTCCCCCACTCTCTCAACCCCACAGATGCTCTGGGCCCCTGTCCCTGCCCTAGCCATGGCTCCTGGGGCACCCTCATCCAGCCCCAGCCCTATCCTGGCTGTGCTGCTCTTCTCTTCTTTGGGTAAGTGGAGCCACCCCAGTCTGGGAGCCTTGGGACTCAGGTTGTCTCTCAGCAACCTCCCCCTGCCTTCACTGCACTCCCCACTGCAATCAAAGAAAGAGTAAGCAGGAGCAGGAAGGTGACGTTATATTCAGAGAGAAAAAAATATATGTTTGAAAGGAGGCAGTAAAAGGTATTCTATAAAGGAAATGGTAAGAGACAGTGTGCAGAGAGCTTCCCTGTGTGGGCATGGCTGGACCCAGGTTGGAAATCAGCAACATGACCCTAGAGCCATTCTAAGAGTCTGGTAGGAAGCAGTGTTAAAGCATGAGAAGCAGCAGGATCAAACCCCTGGGTTCTGGTCCCCATTCATCCCCTGATAGTGCAAGAGGAACCTAACCTTAGTTTCCCAGAAGAGAGAAGTCAGACAGTGTGATCTAAGGAAGGAGCCCAAGGTTTGTTGTTGATCTTAGCTCCTTTGACTCTTAGTGCCTTAATTTCTTTCTGTAGCTCCTTGTCTATTATGTGGGTGAATAGAGTAGAAGGGAAGTTCTATGAGATTCTAGGATCTTGTCCTTCTAAAGTTACCTTTCTTCACAAGTTGACCAACCCTTTCCTTGCCCCCCTGGCAGATGGTGGGTGAGCAAGAGAAGGACAAAGCAAGGTAATTTGAATGGATCCTTCCTTCTCTGAACTGCCCCAAATCCTAGCACAATCTGTGAGCGGTGTAGGCAAGCTGGGGTGTGGGTAGGGGACAGTGAGGGAAGAGGGGCTGGTGAGAATGCCCAAGGTTCTCTGCTGTCAGCTCCTTGAGTCCTAAACTCTTCTGAGCTGTACTGGATTCTAGGGTACCCTGGGAAAATGTTAAGGACAGGGAGTTGGAAAAAGACATGGCAAGAGAAATGGGGAGAAGAAATCTTGGAACATAATGGGGAGGGAGAGTTCTGTCCCAGCACCTGTCCCATTCATAGAACCATTGAGCAGAGCTGAGAAGGGCAATGGCTGATGTTATAACAGGAGGAAAAGAAGTTAAATCCAGTGAATAACCTCCCTAGTTATACTGGGGATTCCCAAGAAGGCTCTAAGGCAGAAAAGTCCCAGGAGGTGAGTAAATAATATTGCATGCTGAGGTGGGAAATTCAGGACAATGGGGGTGGGGTGACATAAGCCCCCCAACATTGGTCTGACAATGGGACTTTGTTTGGCGGCCTCCCCCTCCTCATATAGAACAAAAGGTCTACAGTTGCCCTACCAGGGTCCAGCCCACACACACAGTCTTTCTGGAATGACCTTCCTTGTGTGGGTGAGTCCTGAGGGTGGCACTGGGCCAGAACGGCCAAAAGGAGGGTAAGAACTGTTGAACCACAAAGGATTCATGTGCAGAGTTCTGGGTGTGGGGTCTTGCTCTGCACACAGCTGAGAGGGTTAAATAAGGTCCTTTCCTCCCTGTCTCCCCAGTCAAGAACAAGCTGTGTGGCAACCGGGGATTCAGCCACAAGGACAGTTGTGCCAGGGAAGAAGACTTATACTCTCTAGTTAGCTTCATTTTATTCTGCAAGAAATTTGGGTTTGCTGTACTGTGAAATACTATGCAGCTGTTAAAATTAAGATTGAAATCAACATGGAAAGCTCTCCCAGATACATATATTCTTAAGCAAAAAAAAGTAGACTATAATGCAATGAGTATGTAAAAAAAGAAAGCTCCACAAAATAAAACTATTTGTTATAAGTACATGTATATCTTGAATTTATTGAGTTTATATTGAGTTTGATTCTTAGGAAATGGTACACATTAAATTGGTAACAGTGGTTATATCTGGGAGGGGACTGACTACAGGAAAGGAATTGGTTGGCTGGGTGTTAAGAGAGACTTTAGCTTTATTTCTATTGCTTGACTAGTTTATAAGAAGAATGCAGTATGTATTACCTATATAATTTATAATAAATTTTTAAAAATTTAAAACTCTGCATCTAAAGGATAGCTTAAGAGTTAGAAACTGACCCAAAGGGAAAGTGAGACTTGGTAACAGAATGCAACTTCTAGAAGTCCTCAGGAGAGTGCTTTCTCTCTGCGCTCTGCAAAATTACATTCAGCTTCACCCATGTGACTTTCATGATGAGGAGAAAAGATTTCCTCGGGACCTCAGATTGCCCTTATGGTGGTTTCTCTTTCCTTGAGGGGTACAACAGATCTTGGGGAGAAAAAAAGAAAAGAGAATTCTGTTACTGATGATTTCATTTCCTCTACAGAAATGCCGAAGAGCTTTAACAGACACAGCATTTATGCTCCTCTGTTCAGTGCAGAGAGAGATTTGGGCCTCAGAATTTGTTTCTTTCCCAATCTTTGCTATGGCCTCTGGCCTAAGACTGAGCCCTTGATTTCCTATTGATATCACTCCCTCTATAGCCCTTACTGGGTCACATATGTACCTGATTCTCCCTCTGTACTTGCAGTGCTGTCCCCGGCCCAGGCCATTGTGGTTTACACGGACAGGGAGGTCCATGGTGCTGTGGGATCCCGGGTGACCCTGCACTGCTCCTTCTGGTCCAGTGAGTGGGTCTCAGATGACATCTCCTTCACCTGGCGCTACCAGCCTGAAGGGGGCCGAGATGCCATTTCGGTGAGTGTCTGGGGGAATCCTGGGGTTGGATAACAGAAAGGTTCTTCAAAGAACAACAGAAAAGAGAACTTGGGCTAAGGAGGGGGATATGCTTTATGAGCCAAACCCCAACTTTGGCAAGGTAAGTGGCAAGCTTTGTCACTCTTACTAGGGCCTGTGTGCATTATCCTCCCTCCCCCACAACTACCCTCTTCATGCCAAGATCCCTTACTCGGAGCCTGGAGCTAAGCTTTCACAGCCCTGTTCTCACTGGGGTTCTTTCACATGCTTTCTCTTGTTCCTCATAGATCTTCCACTATGCCAAGGGACAACCCTACATCGACGAGGTGGGGACCTTCAAAGAGCGTATCCAGTGGGTAGGGGACCCTCGCTGGAAGGATGGCTCCATTGTCATACACAACCTAGACTACAGTGACAATGGCACTTTCACTTGTGACGTCAAAAATCCTCCAGACATAGTGGGCAAGACTTCTCAGGTCACACTCTATGTCTTTGAAAAAGGTGTGAAGGGGCAGGGGTCTGGGAGGCAGTTCAGGGAGGGTACCAGAGAGGATCGATAGGCTGGGGGAAGAGGCAAAAAGCCCAGCCTAATGACCTTGGCTCTAGGAGGGTAGGCAGAAGGCAGCCTTAGCTGGGAGTCCTGCATCCTCAACCGCAGGAAACAGGTGTGGGACTAGAAACCAGAGGTACAGGTCCCTGCTCATTGGCCCACTTCTTTTCCTTCCCCTCCTAGTGCCAACTAGGTACGGGGTGGTGCTGGGAGCCGTGATTGGGGGTGTCCTCGGGGTGGTGCTGCTGGTGCTGCTGCTTTTCTACCTGGTTCGGTACTGCTGGCTGCGCAGGCAGGCGGCCCTACAGAGGCGGCTCAGGTAAGGGGTGGAGCCTGACTCCCCTCCCGCTAACCCACCACCCCTATCTGAGCGGAGACTGCTTCAGTGGGTGCAAGGGCCAAAGGGAAGAGGTTGTACGCGATGTGCAAGGGGTTCT
The DNA here is from genome assembly GCF_020740605.2 of Lemur catta. NCBI lineage: Eukaryota > Metazoa > Chordata > Mammalia > Primates > Lemuridae > Lemur > Lemur catta. The sequence goes on along the minus strand of NC_059130.1, from coordinate 34,207,067 downwards.
GGCGAGGCCACACCCACAGCGCCCCCTTTTTCTGCAGTGCCATGGAGAAGGGGAAATTGCACAAGCCTGGAAAGGATACGTCGAAGCGCGGGCGGCAGGTTAGCGGCACTTGGGGCCTGGATAAGCTGGGGAGGAGAACCCTGGGAGATGCGGAGCAGCTGTGAGGGGTGGGATGGAAACAGTCAAGCCGCACCAGGTCGGTGACTGATGTGTGACCCCTTCGCCCAGACGCCCGTGCTGTATGCCATGCTGGACCACACCAGAAGCGCCAAAGCTGCCAGTGAGAAGAAGGCCAAGGGCCTGGGGGAGTCTCGCAAGGATAAGAAATAGCGGTTAGCGGGCCGGGCGGGGGCTCGGGGGTTAGGGGCGGAGTCCGCCAAAGGCGCTAAGGTGGTGGTCATCGAGATGGAACTACGAAAGGATGAGCAGAGCTCGGAGCTCCGGCCAGCTGTCAAGTCCCCCAGCAGAACCAGCCTCAAAAACGCCCTCAAGAACATGATGGGCCTGGACTCGGACAAGTGATTACCACCCACCAGGCCCTGTTGGAGCAGGGAGACCTAGGCTCCTCTTATTCCCGTCTAGGTGCTTTCCTCTCTTGCTCCCCCCCGTCCAGCCCTGCCCTGCCCTCACCTCCCTTTGAGATGTAAGTTTCATTCCAGAATCCTTTCCCTAGGCGCTTGTATTCTCCGCCACCTTCACCCCTTGGTTTTCTGGGAGCCCAGGGGCTGATCCTACCCCTCATCTGCCCCAAGGGCTATGTGTTTGGTGCCTGTCCCTCAGGCACTGAGAAGAAAGGGACCTTGACACCCTCTGCCTCAACTCCAGGCCATCTGGCATTCTGATCCCCTGCACCCCTTAGCCTGTCCCTCTGGCTCTTTCTTCTCCTGTCCCCTCCTCCTCCTTGCCCTCTATCAGGTGGCCCAGCTTCATACTCTGTTCCCCCAGCTAACACTCAGATCACCCACATCAGACTCTCCTTCAGGGTTTATTTAGGTTGTTGATTATTTTTTATTTTTAATCCATTCTTTGTTTGTTCGCTTACCTGTGCCCATGCTCTGCCCTTATTCCCATGACTGAGGACCAATGAAGTCATGTGGCTTTTGCAATTCCTCACCCCTCTTAAGTCCTTAATAGAGAGCCAGCCTAAGCAGAGGGGCCTGATTCTCAAACGTTGGTTATAGCATTGGTGCCCCCTGACCACTTTGGAGCACTGTTCTGGGACTCAAGGTCCTGGGGAAGGACAGAGATCAGGATCCTCACAGGTCAGGCCATGGAAGAGGGGTAAATGACCCTTAAGAAATGATGTTTAAACAACCAAACAGAAAGCAGGAAAAACAAATGGGAACTAGCAGAGGGAAAAGGAAGAGGCTACACTCTAGCCACAGGGGAGTCTTAGGATTTTTCTACATTCTGTATATTTCTTCTCAAACCTCCAAATCTCCATAAATGTTTAATAAAACTGACATTTCCAGAAACTGCTGCCTCCATCTCAAATTTCCTATTTCTCCTGGGAATAATCCCTGCCCCCTACTCCATCCCCAACCTCCCATGCATGGTTTCAATTGTTGTTTGTTTGTTTTTTTTCCCTGCCCCATCCTTGTTGTTTGGTTTTTGGTATAAGCTTATATAATATAGTGGGAAAAAATGTATAATAGAACATCCCAGCAAGTCACTAGCTGTGTGACCCAGGATAGTTATTTGGCTTTGGTAAGCTTGTTTATGCACCCATAAACTAGATACCTGGCTTACTTAATTCTCTGGGGTTTTGTGGGAATCAAATGAGATCCTGTGTCTGGAAACCTTTGTAAACTATAAGTTGGTATACAACTAAATATTAAGGTGCTTAATATTTGTTTCTAGCTTTTGTCTAAAAGAATGCACTTTACAAACTAGCACAAATCCCATTCACCTTTCTAAATACACACACAACTTTGTTTTGTTGGCACACTATTTTAGGTATACTATTGATACCTCATTAGTTTGTTGGTATGTCAATTCAGGCACACCACTAATATCCTGGAATTCTTAAATGATTGTTCAAAACCATAATGTATCATTTTCCCTTGGGGGGGGCTCTCTAACAGCAAAAAACCAAGATGCCCACAAGTCATTTCTTCCCTTTCTTATGAGGCTAAAGCTATGATCAATATCAGCTTTGCCAAAACTCAAAGTGCTTCCATTTATTCCAGGGGTGTCTTCCACTTCTTTTAAAAGAAAAAAAAAAAATTTTTTTTTTTTTTTGAGACAGTGTCTCACTCTGTTGCCTGGGCTAGAGTACCGTGGCGTCAGCCTAGCTCACAGCAACCTCAAACTCCTGGGCTCAAGCAATCCTCCTGCCTCACCCCCAAGTAGCTGGGACTACAGGCATGCACCACCATGCCCAGCTAATTTTTTCTATATATATTTTTAGCTGTCCATATAATTTCTTTCTATTTTTAGTAGAGACAGGGTCTCGCTCTTGCTCAGGCTGGTCTCAAACTCCTGAGCTCAAACAATCCGCCACCTCAGCCTCCCAGAGTGCTAGGATTACAGGCGTGAGCCACTGCGCCCGGTCTAAAAGAAAATTAGCCAAGCGCAGTGGCTCACATCTGTAGTCCCAGCACTTTGGGAGGCTGAGACAGGAAGATAGCTTGAGGCCAAGACCAGCCTGGGCAACGTTAGCAAATCCCCATCTCTACAAAAATTAATTAACCAGGCATGGTGGGATGCATCTGTGGTCCCAGCTACTCCGGAGGCTGAGGCAAGAGGATCACTTGAGCCCAGCAGTTCAAGGTTACAGGGAGCTGTGATCGCACCACTGCATTTTTCAGTCTGGGTGTCAGAGCAAGGCCCTGCCTCTAAAAAAATAAATAAATAATAAAAAAATTATCTGAATTCATTTGAATATAAAAGCTAATAGATTCTATATATAGCTTTTAGAGGATAGGAGAGGACACTTAGTCACAACTCAATAAAGTTGGGAACATCTAAGCTCAAGATTCTTTATTAGTTAAAATACTAAACTATCCATTATTCATTAGATAGTTGCAGCTGCGTACCCTGCTTAAACTTTCCAGCTGTTACAAGAGTCAAACAAGACCGGGCGCTGTGGCTCATGCCTTTAATCCTAGCACTCTGGGAGGCCGAGGCAGGCGGATTGTTCCAGCTCAAGGAGTTCGAGACCAGCCTGAGCAAGAGTGAGACCCTGCCTCTACTAAAAATAGAAAGAAATTATATGGACAACTAAAAATATATATGTAAATTAGCCGGGCATGGTGGCTCATGCCTGTAGTCCCAGCTACTCGGGAGGCTGAGCAGGAGCATTGCTTGAGTCCAGGAGTTTGAGGTTGCTGTGAGCTAGGCTGACACCATGGCACTCTAGCCTGGGCAACAGAGTGAGAAAGAGTCAAACGAGACATTGTGTCATTCGTTCTCAGGTACAGCATAGCCCAAAGCTTCTCATTTAATTACACTTTTGTTCTAAAATTTATCAGCCTCCTGTATTTTGCTAGCTCAGTTTACCCAATTATTTTAACAGTTCAATTCCATCAAGATTCCTGGTACTTTAGAAAGCATTTTGCAACCTTTCCACTATGCATTTTCACAAGCATTGTACACTTTCATGGGTTTACCCAGGACTGAGTCCATTTTCCACAATTGTCACCTTGACCTGAATATTGTTTTTCCCCTTTGGGTGGGGCCTGCATCCTCACTTCTATTTCCTTACCAGCCTGACTACTCTGAACATGTGAATTTGCTATCCCCAATCTAAGAAATTGTTGGACAAATATTCATGTGTGGGAGTGAGGTGGGAGAAGGAAAGGCATGGTCAGGCTATACACATGGAGCTTTTCATGGTTCCTCAAATAGACCAACAGTGATTGCATCCATGTAACTATGTTAAATTCAGTCATAATCCCATGGAATATTGTTATGTGAATACGAAATTGTATTAACTTTCAACAATTTGCATAATATAAAAATGGGAAGGAGAGAGATGAATAAAATGGTTAACATAAACAAGTAAACACATACCTATAACAAGCAAATAGAAAATTTGCCCAGTACTGTGTAAGAGCAAAGGTAACTCCATGACGTGCTAGGTTTCCTGGAATAGGCCTAAGTTTCGGTTTCCCTGGCGTGGGCCCTCCCCTTCCCAGAAATGACGCCGATGACCACCGGAGGATCCCGAGACTTGGAGCCGACCAATCAGGAGTTAACACAACCATGGAACCGACCAATCAGGAGCCGACATGGTCAGCCAGTCTTGAAGGAACAAATGAACTGAGGGAGGGAGGGGGGATGGTGTGCCCAGTGTATGTAGCCACTGGAAAGTATAAAAGCTTAGTTTTACCCCAGGGCGGGGTCCTAGTTCGTGGACAGGCCACTGCGTTGGTGCTCTGGGACTTGGACCCTAGCTCGAGCTAGCCAGTAAACTCCTTTGCCTTTTGCAGCCTCGGTGACTCTGCCTCTCTGTTCCTGGGGCTGAGGGAAACCGGTTCTAACAACTGCAATCCTCATTTCTGTAATTGGTCCAGAAGCCATAATTGACATCTATTTTCTGTAATTCCCTGCTCTCCCAGCCAGAAGCTCAGATGGTCAGGGTTCTTTACCTGGTGGAGTGACCCAAACTTCCATTTCTGACTCAAAGCCTGAATTCTCAATTGTCTTGCCTTTTTTGTTGTTGCTATGTTTGTCCATTAACCTTTACCATTAGGCATGAAAGTACTAAGTGGTACTCCCAGAGAAACCTCTGGTTTCCAGAAATAGCTTTTCTCATCTCCGCTGTGCAACAACAACTCAATTTCCCCTAAGTAATCAGGACTGTAACTGCACCAGACCAAATCTGGCTCAACTTTTAAGTAACAAAGTTGTGAGTTGTTTTTCAGGTACCATGGACCCCCAGGTTGAAGGTCATGTAACCTGAGCATGCCCAAATGAACCAAGCCTGCAACCACAGGCAAAATCTAAGTACTTGGGGTTATCTCCAATTAGGCTGTCTCCAGTGTGCTCCTTACTTGTGCCAAATAATAAAACCACCTGCTATAACCAACTTGGCTGTGTCTTGGCCTGATAAATGCCAAGTGAGTGCACCTCTCCATTTGGGAGGTAACAAGATCAATCATACCAGCCAGTGGAGTATAGCAGTCCCCACTTATCTATGGAGGATATGTTCCAAGACCCCCAGTGGATGCCTGAAACCACAGATAGTACTGAACCCTATATATACTATGTTTTTTCCTATAGGTATATACCTGTGATAAAGTTCAATTTATAACTTAAGCACAGCAAGAGAGTAACAACAATAACTACTAATGAAAGACAACAATTATAACAATATGCCAGCATCACTACTCTTGTACTTTGGGCCATTGTTAAGTAAAACAAGGGTCACTTGAACACAAGCACTTCCACAGTTGATCTGATAGCTACTAAACGACTAATGGGTGGTAGTGTATACAGCATGGATACACTGGATGAAGGGATGATTCACGTCCCAGTTAGGATGGAGTGACAGGGTGCAAGATTTCATCATGCTACTTAGAAGGACATGCAATTTAAAATTTATGAATTGTTTATTTCTGGAATTTTCCACTTAATAATTTTGGACCGAGGTTGACTGTGGGTAACTGAAACATCAAAAGGCGAAACCTCACATAAGGGGATGGGGAGCACTACGGTAATCCTTTTATTTGCCTGTTGGGTCAGTAGCATATAGAACCCAAATGGCCTCTTGACATTCTTGTTAGGGTATGAAGTCCGTACGCGTGTGAGAAAGAATTCTTAGACAGAGTTTAGGATAGAAAGAAGCACTAAGCTTATTTTACTCCTTCTCTGAAGAGAAAAAGGGCAACAGCACCAGAAAATAAAGAGAGGCGCTGACCTTGAGGCCAAACGTCTCTGTTTATTAAGGCAGGCTGAAGAGGGGTAGGGGGAGATGTGTGATTGCACCCCAGTTAGTAGAGGATAGCTGGGAAACTGCTGAGTTCATCCTTCTCTGTCTCTCACGTAGCAGGTTGAAAACAGGAATTGGTTTCTTCTTTCTTTTTGATAGCGAGAAACATCTGGTGCTGTCTCTTCTTGAAGAGCTCATGCCTCTGCTGTTGGCCCAAGAACCCTTCAAGTCTGTTTAAACAAACTCAAAAAAACTTTTTGTCCATAGGTTGTGAATCTAAAATGACAGTTGATCAGATTGTTTACCCTTTTCGTCTCCCTCTCCTGAAGAGTCCATTCCCTTTTGGAATGTGAATTGACCAGCTCTGGCGAATGTTAATGAAGATTTACTCTTTCCTTTGTTAGCTCAGCTTCTTTTCATTGCTAGGTAAACATCATACTAACCTTAGAAACAGAATTCATACCACTCTAAGTGGCTGCCAGTTAAAAATTCATCTTCCTTGTTAGCCCATTGATAAGGCTGTCCTCTCAATTCTCATCCTCCAAGTGTATGAAACCCATTGCTGTGTTCACTGGTGGATGCATTTGGAGACTAAGTCCTCCAAACCAGCAGAGCTCAAAGTCACTGGGAAACAAAAATTCTATGAGTGGGTTATCAGGTGTAATAGTAAAAGAGCTTCTCCCATTTCCACCCCCTGACTCCTTTTTTTTTTTTTTTTTTTTTGAGACAGAGTCTCACTCTCTTGCCCAGGCTAGAGTGAGTGACGTGGCATCAGCCTAGCTCACAGCAACCTCAAACTCCTGGGCTCAAGCAGTCCTACTGCCTTAGCCTCCCGAGTAGCTGGGACTACAGGCATGCCTGGCTAATTTTTTCATTCTAGTGTGTTTAGTATATGAATGTTGTTTAATATTGCTTTAGGTGTAGAATAAAGGTTTGACAGAGTCTCTGATTCACCTAAATCTTTTCACTTATTCTAAAAGAACCAAAATTAGGGATAATCTAGAAACTCACCTCTGTTTTGGGCAAGACCTAAAACTGGGATCAAACCAGACCTGGTTGAAATGCCTGCTGTAGCTCTACGTGACCTAGGACAAATCACCTGACTCCAGAACCTTGTGTTTTGTAAAATTAATATCTTATGGTATACATAAAAGAAGAAATGGAAGAATATATGAAAATGTATGTAAACTATGTCACTAAGTACTTGGCATAGAGTAGAAGCACTATCCATGCTAATTCCTAGTCATCCTATACTTCTCCTTTCTTTTCTGATCAGTTGAAGGAAGTGGGGGAAACGTTCCCCCAACACGGGCTCAGGGAACAGGGATTCATTGTTCAGTGGTTCAGTCTATCACTGTCTGCTTCACAGTTCAGACACCTTCACAACTCAAGAATCCTTTCGTCCTGCAAAGGGTTTCCTTTCCGAGCATTAAGCATGCTCCCAGCTGAGCTCCCACTGTTTATCCTGCAATCTCTTCTTGAGTGCCAAGCCCATGGTAAAGACTTACAACTTGGCAGGGGGGTTTAGGTACTCTTTAGACAGAATGGGGGCAGAGGCAGGAGAAAGACAGGATTCCTGAATCTTTAGGCTAGTTCTGGATGTGGCTTTCCAAAACCTTAGGTCAATAGTTCCCAACCCCCTTGAACCTCATGACCCTTTTACTACCCTGAAGTTAAATTCATATGCAATATAAACTATATACTTAATTTCAAAAAATAAATATAATACTCTAACTATATTATAAAGGTGAAATAAAAGATTAATTTATAATAAAATTACAAGTATTTTAATACTTAAAGTTCAGGCATGACTACACTGGAAGCATATAATGTAGAAGTCAGAGCCTCAGATCTATACATAATCTCACTGTGAATGTAACAGCAACAAATGCAAACTGATAGGGGTGTAGGTATCAGCTACTCAAATCGCACAGGTAGCATTGTCATTAATGACATGGATGTCTGAATTGGTAAAGAACTCTTAGTAAAGTTCTGAACAGAACAAATTATGTTCCCTCAATCCACACATTAGTTGTATTTCTGGGAAATTTAAGATCTAAAATGGTGCAAAAAAATGCTTTGCATTTATGTGTAAAATGGAGTTGGGTTCTAGGTTCCCTCAGATAGTAACAGGTTTTCACTTACATTAATATCCAACGGGACTTTTAAAAGTCATGCAGGATGTGGGACAATTCTTTTCTGTGCAGCACTGCCCTGGTCATTACAGTATTGTCTGGCATTCTTGGCTCCTAAATACCAGGAACCTCCACCCCTCACCACACTGCCACCCCCCATTGTAAAATTAAAAAAAAAATCCTCACAGATTCTCAAAATATCCCCTAGAGGGCAGTACATTCTCCCATTGAGAACTGCTTTAGGGGACTAAATGGGGCCTGGGGGCTTTCTATCAGTTAGAGAAGAGTTTAGCTTTGCTTCAGGATATCCACACCTATTCACTGTTTTAGGCTAACAGGAGCCTGTTGACCCTTTCTTTTGTTTGTTTGTTTTTTTTCTTTCTTGTGAGACAAGGTCTTGCTCTGTCATCCCGGCTGAAGTGCAGTGGCACAATCATAGCTCATGGTAGCCTAGAACTCCTGGGCTCAAGCGATCCTCCAACCTCAGCTTCCTGAGTAGCTAAGACTACAGGTGCACACCACCCCCCTCCCTCATTAATTTTCTTCATTTCTTAGAGAGGAGGGCTTTATATGTTGTCCAGACTGGTCTTGAACTCCTGGCCTCAAGTGATCCTGCCACCTAAGCCTCCCAAATACCTGGGATTAAAGACACCAGCCACTATGCCTAGCCCTTCTTTCCTTCTAGGCCCACATATTAGCCCTACCTCCCGAGTCTGAGTTCCATTTCTCTATCCTTTTCACTTCCAACTGCTTTTAATTCCAGAGAGTCTGGCCACATGTTCCCTGGAACGCCAGGAGAGGCAGCTGGATGAGAAAATCAAGGCACTGGTACAACTCTGGGAAGAGTCTGCTGGAGCAGTCAGATACAGCCAGGATCTTGTTCTCCTCTGGAAGGATGAGGGACCAGAGAGGGTTCACACTGTACCTGTCTAGATGATGAGGGACCAAGTAGGTATGCCTGAGCTCAGCTAAAGGGAGCTCTGCCCTCTCTGCCTTCTAAGCTAGGCTGCCAACATCCTGGACAACCAATCTGCTGTTCACTTACCCAGTGCCTTATCAACACCGTACAAAGGGCACAGACTCTGGAGCCAGACTGCCTGAGTTCTGCTCCTGACTTAACCATTCGCTTGCCTTCCACAGGTTATTTAATATCTCTGTGCCTCAGTTTTTTCAGTAAAATGGGGACAATAATAGTATCTACGTCATTGAGTTGTACAAATCAAATGAGTTAATATATGTAAACATGCTTAGAACAGGATCTCACATGCAACAGTTTACAAGTCTTAGGTACTACTGTTATTACCATTTATGTACTGCAGGGAACATAAGGATTGGGAATCACCCCAACTTGGGGGATGAGCATCCCTAGGGACCCAAACTCTGATGAAACCTAAGTCGGAGAGTTATGTGCAGGTAAGAACTCTCTCAGGGATCTAGTGGGGATGGCTCCTCTTGCTTCATTCTTAAATACCTAAGTGACTGGCGAGTAAGGAAGGCTTGTGATAATGATGACCATGGTGAGGACGGTTGTGACAATGACTGAAGGATGATACTGGGAGGATGGGTTCAATGTAATCTGATGACTGCAGGAAGGAAGTAGCTGAGGAGGGAATGAGGAAGCTTTTTCTGCAGCCTTGTGAACAGGCTGGCTTTCTGCCTGTCTGTAGACTGCCAGTTATTGCCTTTGCAGATCTGGAGTCAGAGCTGCCACCCAAACAACCAGAAAGAAAGGCACCAGTGGTATCTATCTTAATACAGAAAGCAAACCTCCTGACCCCCAAACCCTCGGTTTTCAGAGGCACAGACAGCAGAGGAGCTACATTTGGAGAGAAGATGATGAAGAAAAGGAAAACAACACCTCGCTGGAGAGTGATTCCAGTGACGGCTCATTCTCAAGAACTGAGTACAGCAGGGACAAGGAAGCTACCAGGAGCCATTACCACTGCTAACAACTCCAGAAATAAGGGAAACTCAGCCGGGGCAAGAAGGGTGGAAAGAGAGGCAAAGAGGTGGGCAGGAAAAGCAGCTCCCAAAAAGGACATTAGCGCTGGGATTAATTGCAAAGGAGATGGAAGAGACGCTAGTAGAAAAAGCTGGCTTTGTATTGGGGCAAGATTAAGGGGAAATCAAGGGTCCTACCCAGCAAAAACACCAAGTCTCTAAAAATAGGATTACAAGGTTGTCCAGGGAGCAGAATTCCAATACCTTTAGTTGCCTGAATTGCCGTCAAGATCTTCATCTCCAAATTTGGGCTTTAGGAACATATTTAAAAGTATATCCCCTGCTCAGATCACCAGACTTCTCCATGTCTGTCAGAACTATAATCCCAGCCCTGCTACCCCTACACAGTTGAAAAAGCACCAAAAGAGATATCAGTGATATGGATGTGATATTGTGATATAATAAGAAATATATATTCGGTCTTCCTCCCCCAGTCCTGGCACAGAGGTTTACTTTTTTACTTAGAATTTTCTGAGTAAGCCAGGTGCAGTGGTGCATGCCTGTAGTCTCAGCTATTCTGGAGGCTGAGGTGGGAGAATTGCTTGAGGCCAGGAGTTCAAGTCAGTTGCTATGATCATGCCTACAAATAGCCACTGCACTCCAGCCTGGACAACATAGCCAGGTCCCTTTCCAAAAACAAAAATTAAAAAATAATAATAATAATTTTGTAAACAGCCACAGATGCTGTGAAAAAATAATAATTTTAAAAAAGAATTTCCTGAGTGGTAGGAGGAGAGCATCTTTTTTTATTCACAATAAGCCCCTTTCAGCCTTACCTGAGCTTGTGCTAATATGGTGACTTTTGGGCAAGGCTGGTTGCTGCAGAAACCAGTCATGTGATTAGAGGGTTCAGCCCCACCCACTGAACTTCAGGAAGGGCAAAGGGCTAGAGAATGAGTTAATCACCAACAGTCAATTATTTAATCAATCATGCCTACATAATGAAGCCTTCATAAAAACCCTAAACAATGAGGTTTGAGATTCATAGAGCTTCTGGGTTGGTGAACACATTGGGGTGCTGGGAGGGTGGCACACCCAGAGAGGGCATGGAAAGTCCATGCACCCCCCATCCCCATACCTTGCCCCATGCGTCTCTTCCATTTGGCTGTTCCTGAGTTGTATTCTTTATCATAAACCAGTAATAGTAAGTAAAGCAATTTCCTGAGTTCTGTGAGCCATTCTAGAAAACTATTGAACCCAAGGAAAGAGTCATGGGGACCCCTGATTTGTAGCCAGTTGGCCAGAAATACAGGTCACAACCTTAGACTTGCAACTGGCATTAACTCTGGGTAGTTTGTCATAACTGAATTGTAAGATGCCCAGTTGGTGTCCAGAGAGTTGGAGAATTGCTTAATGTGAGGGAAAAACTCATACCTTTGGTGTCAGAGTGTTGACTATAAGACAAATAGAGATTTTTCTTTTTTAGCTTTCTTCCTTGATTGTTTCTTATGCCTGTCTCTTCTGCTAAGCCATTTCTAATGGCATTCACCGATTCCCCCAAAGACTTGCGGTTTTTGCTCCACAAAACAAAGCACTCAAGAATAATTCCTCAGTGATTAGTACTTTAGGATTATTTCTCCAACAGTAGGTACTGAAGGGACAGAAAAGAAAAGCAGGGTTTACAGCCTCAAGATGGAGATCCCAGCCCACGCCCCAGGGCCCAAAGGAGGAGTTACAGGCATGCCACAGAGAAGAGGCTCAATTTAGGTATCCAAGGTAGGAACAGCAGCCTGGCAGAGGGAAACTAGCTTTCAGAACATTTATTGAGAACTACCATTGGTTCAGCAAAAGATGCCCAAGTCTCTCTTTCTGGTCAGAACTATCTTTCCCAGAGCAACAACTGTGATTTTTGCTACCATGCACTTTATTAAAAATATGGATGAGGACAGGCATAACACTCTTGAAGCAAGAGATGGTAAAGCGAAAAATCATTTCAGCACTGTCCTCCAGATCACTGCGGCAAAAAACAAATCCGCAGATATTCCCCAAACAGCAGACTGTACGGGAGAGGTGACAAAGAACTCCACCATTGCCTTAGGAGCAGCCAACTCTCAAGAGCCCACATCAGGGAGCACCTGCCTTACCTTAGTGTCCACAGGAGCAGACCAAGATACAGCACCAGTCAATTCTCTCGTGTCCATGGGACAAGGGAACAGGGAATACTTTTGTTTTACCAGAACACACTGGACACACACCAGGTGTGGCAATGAGGTATCCTTTTATTTACCTATGAGATCAGAACTAAAGGCCACCATCATTACTATACTGCACTCAGAACAGATTCCAAATGTAACAGTAAAATTTCCTTCTTTTCTGTCATCAGAAGAGGAAGTACTTCCTTTAACATGAGGCCTGCCCATGAATTACTGTTCAATTCCCCTAATATCCTATAGCCATGGGCATAAATAAACTTTGGGATATAGGTTGCCATCCAGGGATATTGTCTCTTGCCTCTTGTTTATATTATAGCTGCTACATAGTTTTGACTTTTATGTTCTTTAATCAAGAAGGGAAGGAGAAATACTAAGAAAAGAAAATCATAGCAACAGAAAGTAAGTGGCAGTTGCCAGAGGCTGGAAAGAGGGGAGATCAGGAGTTATTGTTTAAAGGGTCTAGAGGGGCTGGGCATGGTGGCTCAGGCCTGTAATCCCAGCATTCTGGGAGGCTGAGGCACGAGGATCGCATGAGCCCAGGAGTTTGAGACCAGCCTGGGCAACATAGTGAGACCTCATCTCTACAAAAGATTTTAAAAAATTATCCAGGCATGGTAGCACATGCCTGTAGTCCTAGCTACTTGGGAGGCTAAGGCAGGAGGATTGTTTGAGTTCGACTCTGTAGTGAGCTATGATCGGGTCTGGGTGACAGAGCGAGACCCTGTCTCTGAAAAAAAAAAAGGTATAGAATTTCACAAGATGAAGATGATAGATGGGTAGTGATAATGATTGCTCAATGTTATGAATGTATTTAATGCCACTGAACTGTATACTTAAAAATGATTAAGAGTCAGGTGTATTTTACCATAACAAAAACAATTTAAAAAGAAAAGAAGTGAAAGAGGGGGCAAAGGCAGATCATTCTTTGCTCAGTCTTCAAGCATTTGGCTTCTGGTTGCAATGCATATAGGTCATTTCTCAGCAATATAAGCTCACTTGAAAACCATCATTTTATTTAATTCATGGTTTAAAATCATCAGTGTAACAGTGGTACTCTCTAGGGACCAGTCATCTTCTCCTTCACTTATGTTTGATAAATAATGGGAGAGGAGGGGAGAGTGTGGGAGGAAGACAAAGCAGGAAGGAAATCTAGGATAGGTCATTTGGGGACAGGGAGCAAGGAAGACTAGGTTTATTTTCAGAGGGATGTGTGTCCCGGCCCGCAGGACTGTCAACGCGGACCCTGGAAGAGGGAGTGGGAATTGGGGGGACAAGAGACGCGAGAAATGGAGACAAGACAGGAGTCTGATCAAGTCTCGTTTATTGTACGCTGAATGGCAGGTTATATAGGTCAGCAAGGCGGGAGAGGAGAAGGCGGGGTAAAGACAAAAAGCAACCCTTAAGCAAGGCGGGAAGCATCAGTCCCTCCCACAGTGGAGATAACTGTGCTGCTGCTTGTGGAGTGGAAAACTACTGAGCTCAAGGTCAGAGGCAATGCTGTAGCCGGGCCTCAAGGCTCCGGACAGGTCCCCCTTTTTTATTATTTTTAATGCCGAGAGCATTCCCCTCGGGGACTGCGCCTGTCTTAGGTTGTCGAGTCTTAGGAAACCACCCGTACCCGTCATCGGTCGATAGTCCTCAGAGCGACTAAGACCTGTCTTAGGTCGGTGTGGTCTAGACCCAATCTTACCCGTCTTTGGCTGTCCAGTCCAGCTCGCAGGGAGGTGGCTGACAATGTGTCATCTCTTATTTAAAGACAAGCATGAACCACCCTGTTCGTTCATCTCAAGGCGATGATAATGGACCTGTATAGGCTTAGCCTGAATGGCCTCAATCTGTTGTCTGATGAATGCCATGAGCTTATTAAGCAACAAAGGTGCCAGTGTAAGGAGGAGCAGCAGGGTAATGAGGGGACCGAAAAACGGTAAGAGGTAGGGTAAGAGTCCATTTAATCCGGTCCAGAATGGGTTGTCTGCCATCTCCTTTCTGCGCCGTTCTAGGTCGTCTTGTAGTTGTTTAATCTTGTCTCTGACGATTCCGGATTTGTTTGCATAGAAGCAACATTTCTCCTGTAAAGTCAAACAGATGCCTGCCTGCTCTGCTGTAAGTAGGTCTAAGCCCCTTCTGTTTTGTAGCACTACCTCAGCCAAGGAGTCCACCTGGTCTTGTAGGTCCTGGATAGTGTCTGAAAGGATCTGAACATCTGAGATTAGCTGTCTGGATAGTTTGGTGTATTGGGTGAGGGAGACACCCAGGCCTGTAGTTCCAGATGCTACGGCGGTAGTTACTCCCAAACCTACAAGCAGCGGAATTAGCTGCACTGCTCTTTTGGACATTCCTATGATGTGATCTATGGTAGGAATGGGAACAGGTTTGTCTCCAGGGATGATGTCTATGTCTGGAAAGAGGTAAGTGACTGCACACCTGCCTGTCCAGTTCCCAGGCAATAGAGTGTAAGCCCTATTGCTACCACAGACAAAAACTGTACCATTTGGAGCACATAAAGGACCCGTAGCATTAAACGCTTCGCTGCAGTTGGCAAAGCCGGCCATACCAACGTCTACCTCATCAGTGCTGTTGACAGAGACAAAGCTTACTGTCCCAAAAGCTTGTGTCGGGGCCTGGGGCTGGCCCCTCATCCCATTTCCCTGCTGGGGTGGCAGAGAGTTTCCCTGACTATCAGTTTTGGACTGACACTCATTGGCCCAATGTTTCCCTCTTTTGCACCTAGGACAGAGACCCGGAGTTTTTGTTTCGGCGTTCTTGTTGTGGGCCCCCCAGCAGTCCTTTGCGAAGCGCCCTGACTTGCCACATTTAAAACAGCCCCTTTTATTTTTATCTCTATTATTGAGGAAATCTTTTACTGTTTGTCCACTAAAGGCTGCCGCCATTGCCAGGCCCTGTTGATATGAGGGGCCGATATCCGAACAGAGGCGGATATACCCTGTCAGATCTGTCTTTTTTCTATACGGTCGAATTGCTGCCTGACAGGCCGGATTGGCATTTTCGAAAGCTAGTTGTTTAACATAATCTACACCAGCCTCAACATTACCAAAAATCCTTCCGGCTGTGGTCATGAGCCTGTGGACAAACTCCGCAAATGGTTCGTCAGGCCCTTGTTTGACTCCAGTGAGCGAAGCTCCTGGGTCCCCTTTAACGGGGAGCTTTCTCCAAGCTTTGGTAGCAGCTGCCTGAATTTGTGCAAACAGTCCGGGATCGAACTGCATTTGAGCATCCGTGTTTGCATAATTACCGGAGCCAGTTAACATGTCAAAATCCCAGCTATTTCCCGCCTGGAAGTTTCTTTTGGCCGTCTCCCTGCAGTTTTCATAGTATTCTGATTTCCAGAGCAGATGATCCCCTCCTGAAAGGACTGCTCTGACCAGAGTGTTCCAGTCTACCGGAGTGAGCCATTGTTCAGCCGCAGATTCTAAGATGGCCATAGTATATGGGGCAGTAGCCCCGTATTGCGAGACAGCTGTTTTTAGTTCCTTTATCATGGTAAAATCAAACCCATTGTGATGTCTCCAAGCCTGTCCCTGTACATCGGCAGTTTCAGTTACTGGAAAAGCCTCCATAAGGGAAGCATCCTCCCCCTTAGATATATATTTTTTCCCTTTTGGGATATGCTGTCCAGGCCGCTGAGGTGGGAGGACATTTCCTTGGTCACTCCCCGTTCTTATCATTTGTAACCTAGCAACCAAGGTCTGTTACTGCTCCTCTAGTTTTATCTGCTCCTCAAGCCGTGCAATGTTTTCTTTGAGTTCCTCTCTAGGGTCTATGGCTGCCATCACCGTGGGTGCGGAAGCCATGTTATAGGGAGAAGGGTATGAGACAGACGGAGGCCAGTCAGGATTATATTTTGCTGTCTCCTCCTCTATTTTGCCCCAGTCCACCTCTGAGGGATCAGGATTATTTTCATTATTATGTTTTTGCAGTTCCCTGCTCACTGGGAACTTTTTAGGCCTTGTACTGCACTGCAAACTCTTTCTCCTTACAGAGGAACATTTGGCCTCCTCCTCTTCATTTTGTGCCAAAGGAACCTCCTGGGTGCCCTTTGCTGGAGGAGCCTTGGCTCCTTCATCATCACCTTTTAAGGAGATAAGATCTATCTCTTTCTCCGGCGGGGCTTCTCAGAGATCAGGTTTTGAACAGGATTGTCTTAATAAATCTTCCGTTTGGGCGATTGCTGCCACTATCTGTGGATAGTCCTCCCTTTTGTCTATTAATTCCTTGATCAAGTTCCAATATGAAAATGCTGTAATGGGAACCTTTTCAGGCCCAAAAGTTCTGTAGTAATCTTGTAAGGCATCTCCTACTCTTTTTCATCTCTTTATATCAATGGTTCCTTCTTGCGGGAACCAAGGACAGGTGTCCTTTATGAAGTCAAAGAATTTAAGCAAGCCATAACCTTTAACCTTTACTCCTCGCGCCTTTAAAGCCTCTTTTAATTGTTTCACATAAATCTTATGCTGGCTGAGTTCTTGCCCCATGTTCAGACGCTTTCACTTACCTTCGGTTCCAACGCGGCAGGTTCCCGCGGCGGCTGAAGGACACTTTGCTCACTTATATCGCCGGCCTTTCTTTGCGTCTGTTCCTCACGTTCGTCCCTCGTGCCCAGGCCCCACGTTGGGCGCCACTTGTCCCGGCCCGCAGGACTGTCAACGCGGACCCTGGAAGAGGGAGTGGGAATTGGGGGGACAAGAGACGCGAGAAATGGAGACAAGACAGGAGTCTGATCAAGTCTCGTTTATTGTACGCTGAATGGCAGGTTATATAGGTCAGCAAGGCGGGGAGAGGAGAAGGCGGGGTAAAGACAAAAAGCAGCCGTTAAGCAAGGCGGGAAGCATCAGTCCCTCCCACAGTGGAGATAACTGTGCTGCTGCTTGTGGAGTGGAAAACTACTGAGCTCAAGGTCAGAGGCAATGCTGTAGCTGGGCCTCAAGGCTCCGGACAGATGTGTACCAAGCATGCTCTTAGCTGGAAAGAGAAAGGAAAGATGAACACCCTTGCAGGTGTGCACTGGGGGTGGTAACAGCAGCAGAGAGAATGTGGGTGGCAAACCAAGGTGAGGACAAGGTCAGAGAAAGAAAGTAGGGTTGGCTTCAGTCTGAAAATTGCTCAGAAAGTGTTAGTTTCCTGTCCTACCACGTAATCCATGCAGTTGCTCTCCCACCCTCCCTGAGGCCAGCTCAGGCTTACATTCATATCCTCCCAAGAAGAAACATTAGTAGAGGTTAAATGACCCCAATTTAGGAGTTTTTATTGTTATAATTATTAAACATGCTAAAGTCACATAGAATGGCTATTCCATTTCTGCCCTGACTCCACAGTGGGGCAAGAGGGAACTACAGGGGTAACTTGGTTTGTGTGGCCTCTGGTGATGGGTAGACTTTGGGGGCTAGAGGTAGGAAGGTTAGCTAAAGCCCCAAGAATCCTTCATGAGCATACTTTCACCAACAGTAACTTGTGACTTCAGAGATTTTTCCCTTCTTCATTTTTCTTTCCTCCCTAAATCTACCCTACTTCTCATTTCCCTGCCAGTGGCCTTGGAACCTCTTCTACCGCTGCCCCTCATGGTCCTAGACTAGACAATAAAGGGAACTTTTCCTTGCGGGTACCAGGCCAGTCTTCCTTCCTTGGAACTAATGTACTTGGCATGCACTATTGTGGTAAACTGCGGGAATCAGGTTTGCCTGGGGGAAAGGGAGGCTCCAGTCTGCATTGTGGCTTAGATCCTAGGAGGGGAAGTTGGAGGCGGTGGTGCAGAAGGATCTGAAAGGGAAAGAATGTTACCTGAAGTGTGAATGCTGTAATATACCCACCTGCAGGTACCCTACTCTGAAGGCTTTCCCACACCTCCTTCCCACACTGTGTGTGTGTGTGTGTGTGTGTGTGTGTGTGTATGTGTGTGTGTGTGTGTGTGTAGGGGGAGGTCTCTCAACCTCAAAGCCTCTTGTTCTTCAACCCCATAGGGCAGGCATAGGTACTGATCAGGGAGCTTTATCCCCAAGGAGAAATTGGTCCACCCTTAGCCAAGTGGCTGCCAACTGAAGTCTTCATCTTCCCCACATTCCTTGTGCCTCTACTGCTGTGATGGCTTGATGGGACCAGAGAAAATACATAAAGGGTTGAATTTCCCTCACCAAGAGACTAGAGGAAAAAGGGGACAAAGATACACAGGAGTCAGGGCTGTGGAAAAGGGGAGAGAAGGGAATAGGGTGAAGGACAAGGCTGGCCATTCAGGAGCTGGGATCCTTTTTCCTTTTCTGAAATCGCCGGAACTTGCCCTGAATGGCAAGGGCAGCCTTCTCTGTTTCTGGTGCTGTCAGATCAATGTCAATCTCCTCCTCCTCCTCTGCCTTCTTGGCATTGCCAGCTTTTCCTGCAGATAGTTGGAAGACTCATTAATGGGTTAACCAGACCTGCCTCAGTTCCTTTCCCCAGGTCCTAAATACAACGGTTAAGATCCACTTTGTGCTGGACTCCTTGAGGGGACCAACTTTGCTAGGACTATCAATGCCTGATAATTTTCCTAGAAGTTTGAGTCAGGGTACCTAGGCTGGGAGTTAGCTATATTTACTTAGGGGAGCTTTGCTATTCTTGGACCAAATCACAGATGTCTTCTATCATCACTTATTCCTAAATCCTACAGTTCAGGTCCCAAAGCACACTGACTTCCCCAGCTTTCCTTCAATTTCTGTTAGAGACAGTATCTGGGATTATCTAATGAGTTTCTTCTTATCATTATACCTGCTTCCTCTAACCATTCCAGACCCAGTTTCTAAAACCAAAGAGCAAATACTGATAGGTTTACTTCCTAGGAAAAACTGGAAAGAAGACTATATATATATATAGTGAAGACTATAGATAGACAGATAGATAGATAGATAGATAGATAGATAGATAGATAGATAGTAGTTCTAGCCTAGTTCTTTGTTTCACTTATCCACATTCTTAATCCATCTGACATTAAGAGCTCCCAGATTTACAGTCCTACTTGCTTTCACGTCCCTACATTCACCCACTCTACAAACTGCCCAGCCCAACCCACTCACCCTTTTCATCTGGGCCAGATGCCTGGTTGGTTGCTGGGGATGTTTTGGTGTTAAGCTGGAAAAAAATCAGAATATTAGATATTAGTAGAAATATTAAAGTGCCAACACCTTAGACCCCTTAGATACTCTCAAGCCTTCCTATTACCAGGTGTATTTACTTCATCATATGAAGAAGTGGATCTTGATATCAGAGCATAAGAAAAGTTATCAAAATTTATTCAACAAAGATGTATTGGTGCTAGGGAAATTGTAGAGAACAAAATGGACAAAATTCTACCCCTATGGAGCTTACATTCTAGTTAGTGTATACACAGACAAATAAACATATTAATATAAAATGACTGCTATGTTAGATGATGATAAGTGCTCTAGAGCAAAGGCAGGGAAGGGAGGTAGTGAGCACTAGGTGGAAATGGAGGAACACAGTTTGACATGGAGTAGTCAGGAGAAGCCTCTCTGAAAGGTGGCATTTGAACAATGAGCTGAAAGAGATGAGGGAGTAAGGCTTGTGACTATCTGGGGCAAGAGCTTTCAAGGGACCTGGGGTGGAACTGTGACTAGCCTGTTTCAGGAATAGCAAGAGATCAGTGTAGCTGGAGTGGACAGAGGAAGGAAAAAGGAGGAAAGATGGATGGAGATGAGATCAGAGTTAACTAGGGGTGGGAACAGATTACGCAGGGCATTGGGAGCCTTTTTAATGAGTTAGACTTTTACTACAAGTGAGATGGGAAGCCACTGGAGACGTCTGATTTGTGCAAAAGGGACATGACAGAGGAAACAGAAAAACCTGGTAGGAGGTTATTGCAGAAAACCAAGCAAGAAGGGACGGTAGCTTAAATCAGCATAGTGGCAGTAGAGATGGTAAGTGGTTGGATTCAAGCTGTGACCAATATGATTTATTGATTGGAAAGATGGTATTGTGAGAAAGAGAGGAGTCAAGGGTGACTCCAGAGTTTTGGCCTGAGGATCTGAAAAAAAAGAGTTGTCATTTCCTAAGATGGAGAAGACAGCAAGGGGAGCAGCAGGTTTTAGGGAGAGAATCAGGAGCTTGTTCTTTTTTTTTTTTTGAGACAAGAGTCTCATTCTGTCACCAGGCTAGAGTGCAGTGGTGCCATTATAGTTCACAGCAACCTCTAACTCCTGGGCTCAAGCAATCCTCCTGCCTCAGCCTGCCAAGTAGCTGGGACTACAGGCACGCACCACCATGCCTGGCTAATTTTTCTATTTTTTATAGAGATGGAGTCTCACTCTTGCTCAGGCTGGTCTTGAACTCCTGGCCTCAAGCAATCCTCCTGCTTTGGACTCTCAAAGTGCTAGGACTACAGGTGTGAGCCACCACACCTAGCCCAGAAGCTTGTTCTTTAACAAATTTGAGATGCCTGTTAATCATCTAAGAGGAGACGCTTTTATGAATAGATAGTCAAGATGAATTAAAGAGAAGGGTCTGGACTAGAGATACAAATTAGGAGGTTATTGACATGTGAATAGCATTTAAAGCCACGAGACTGAATGAGATCACCAAGGGAGTGAGTGCAGATCAAGAAGAGGATCAAATCCTAGGGCATTCCAGTGATCAGAGTTGAAGAAATGAAGAAAAATCAACAGCTGAGAAGTCAGGTAGGAGAGAAACCAAGAGATTATAGTAGTGTAGAAGCCATGTGAAGAAATATTTCAGGGAGAAGAGAGTGATTACTTATGTCAAATTCTGCAGGTAAGCCAAGTGAAATGAGGACTGAGAATGACCATTGAGTTTTGCTGGATGGAGATGAGATCACTGGTGACATTGACAAGAGAAGTTTCCGTGAAGAAGGAAAGCAAGAGTCTGGTTGCAGTGGATTCAAGAGAGAAAAGGAGATGAGGAATTGAAGCAGCCAATGTAGAAATAGTCCACAGAAATGGAGATGAGAGTTCGGGGGGATATGGGGGGTCACAAAAAGATTTTATTTTAGATGACAGAAATTATAGAATGTTTGTGTTCTTATGGAAATTAACCAATAGGAAAAACTGTAGCAGAGAAAGAGGATCATTACTGGGGTAGGAGAGAGTAGGTGAGATCTAGTGTGTAGAGTAGAGGGATGGCCTTTAATAGGAGCTAGAACAGATCATCCACAGTAACTGGAGGGAAGGCAGGGCATATGGGCCCTGATACAGGCAGCTGAGAACATTTGGAAGTTGTCCCCTAATTGCTTCTGTTTTTGAAGTAAAATAGGCAACAAGGTCATCATCCAAGAGGATGAGGGAAGAGATATTAAAGGAAGGAAGGGGGAAAGAAGGAATGAAATACTCATCTAGGAGAGTAGGAGAATAAATGGACTAAGAAACAGTAATAGGACTGCTAGGAGACATTAAGGCCCCTCATAAAGTAGGAGGTCATGAATTTGAAGTGAAACTAATCAGCTGATATGTATGCTTTTTTCTAGCTTCCCTGATCAGATGGAGAGTTAAACATAACAGTAAGGCCTGGTGCAGGACACATGCCGTAGTCCCAGCTACTTGGAAGACTGAGGCAGGAGGTTCCCTTGAGGCCAGGAGTTCAAGACAAGCCTGGCCAACAGAGCAAGACCCAGTCTATAAAAAAAAAAATTGTTTTAATTATCCAGGCATGGTGGCAAGTGCCTATGGTCCTAGCTACCCAGAGGACTGAGACGGGAGGATCGCTTGGGGCCAAGAGTTGGAGGCTTCAGTAAGCTATGATCACACCACTGTACTCCAGCCTGGGTGACAGAGTGAGACTCTGTCTCTAAAAATAGTAATAATAATAACAATAATTCACCTTCCTCAGAATCATATTGATAAAGCTGCTTTATCTAGACATTCATCAGTCTAAAGGTACAACTCATCCTGAGACAGAGTCATTCCCATAATTGATGCCCTTGGAATCTGTTTATTCATTTCACAATTTTGAGTAGTTTATATTTAACAAAATACAGGAACTGGATGCTTTCACATATTTTTTCTAATCTAATTCTTAGAACAGTTCAATGGAGTATGTATTATTATCCCCCATTTTAAAGATGTGAACTTTTGTTGAATGACTGCAGATATAAGGGCTCTGCTTTAAGCTGATGGAATCCAATTTATGTTCTGTAAATTATGCTGTTTCTACCCATTTTGATAAATACTAATCAAGCACTTACTTGTGTTCATCTCTGTTCTATACACTAAAGAGATATGGAAGAAACAAAAGTTTCGTTCAGCAAGTCAGTGCCTGATATATGTCAAGTATTCTTCTAGGCATTGGGCATACAGCAGTGTGCAAAATAAAGTCCCTGCACTCATTAAACAAATATGTCAGTTAGTAACAAAAGCCATAAGAGAAAATAAAAGGGTAGTCTGAGAAGGTCTCTCTGAAGATTGACATTTGAGTAGAAGTTTTAATGACATATAAGAACAAGCCATGTGAATGTCTAGGAGAAGATTCTTCTAGGCAGATGAAATATCAAGTAGAAAATTCCTAAGGCAAATTTGTGCCTGGTATGTTGAAGGAAGAGAGAGAGAGAAAAAAAAAAAAAACATCATGGCTGGAGCTAAATAAAGGAGGAAGTATAAGAAATGAGATGCAATGACTTTAAATTTTGTCTGCGATAACGGAAAAGTGTTACAGGTTGCAGGGCAGAGGGAAACATGGTCTGATGTGTTTTTAAAGGATCACTATGACTGATGGATAGAGAATAGGCAAGGGAGAAACCAGGAAAAATAATTAGGAAGGCTTGCAGTGGTACAAGCAAGATGATGAGGGCTTGGTAAAATAAGCTGGATCTGTTGATGGATTTTTGCGTACAGAGAGCCTACCAAAGAGCTTTTCTTCAAAGGGCAGCAGAGGAATTGGACAGTAGTTGGAGATGAATGTTGGGTCATGGGAGGGTGTTTGGTAAGATGGGAGATTTAGTGAATGGTGATGGGAACAACTTAGTAAAGAAGGAAAAAATGATAATGCAGGAGAGAGAAGGGATAACTACCAGAGTGATATCTTGAATAGGCAAGAGGAAATAGATCTGGCACACAAGTGGAGGGGTTGGCCTTAGCTAGGAATATGGACAGTCATCTACAACATAGGGATGAAGGCACAGATGCAAGCAAGATAGCAGATGTAAAAGGAATGCATAAAAATTTTCTTCTGATTGTTTCTATGTTCTCAGTGAAATAAGAAGGACCGTTGTCAGCTGAGAGTGAAGAAGGGTCAGGAAGTATTGAAGGGTTGAAGAAAGAGGAAGAATGAGTGAAACAATCATCCAAGAAATTAAGAGAGAATGAAGGAGTAAGATACAGCAGGATTATCAGACAACATGAAGGGCCCACTTGAGGTGAGTGGCCATATGTTTAAGGTGAAACTGGTCAAGATATTGTTCTATCTTCCAGGCTAAGTGAGGAGATAAGACAAGTACCCAAATGATATTTATTGAGCATTTATTATATGCCATATATATATAACATATAATCTTATATGTTAATCATATAATCCATTTAATCTTCTGAAACTCTGACCAGATGTCATCTTATTTATAGTTGAGGAAACAGGCTTAGAGAAATGTTAAGGATCTTGTCCGAGATCAAGTCACACAATAGAAAACAGTGCACCTGGCTTTGGAACCCCAGCAGACTGACTCTACACTCCTAACTACCAGGCAGTCTCCTTAAAACCAAATATTGTCACGTGCTGACACAAATATGCTAATATATTAACAATTACTGAATCTAGGTGCAAGGCACATGGATATGCATTGAACTCTTCTTTCAACTCTGATAAGTTTTTCTAATAAAATGTTAGGAGAAGATAAGAATAAAATAATTTGAGGTAAAACAATGATTATTAAAATAAAAAAGCTGATGCAGTATTGTATTTGACATGGGAAAGTCTTTAAAAGTAGATTACAAATCGATATAGTCCAAATTTTGTAAAAGATACAGATGTATTTATGTACATAAACATTTTCATTTAAAAATCTAGAAGAAGGCCAGGCGCGGTGGCTCACGCCTGTAATCCTAGCACTCTGGGAGGCCGAGGCGGGTGGATCACTCGAGGTCAGGAGTTCGAGGCCAGCCTGAGCAAGAGCAAGACCTTGTCTCTACTAAGAATAGAAAGAAATGATTTGGAGAGCTAAAAATACATATAGAAAAAAAATTAGCCGGACATGGTGGCGCATGCCTGTAGTCCCAGCTACTCAGGAGGCTGAGGCAGTAGGATTGCTTGAGCCCAGGAGTTTGAGGTTGCTGTGAGCTAGGCTGACACCACGGCACTCTAGCCAGGGCAACAGAGCGAGACTCTGTCTCAAAAAAAAAGAAAAAAAGAAATCTAGAAGAATATATACAAAAGTGGTCCTGAAACTCTATGGAATTCCTGCTAGCTTCCTTTGACCAAAAGAAAGGTTCCATGAGCGGAAGGATTGTTCTTGAGACTCTTGAGGGACTGGCTCAGTCATTACTCTTTCTGTCCCCATAATCTCCTTGTGGTCAAATTTTTTTCTTTTTTTTCTTTTGCACATGATCAATATAACAACCTAGTAGTTACCTAGGTGACACCTTCCACTATGGCATACTGCCATCAGAAGAAGTTTGTCCACACTGCAAAGCATGATGTAGATGGGGTATGCGGTTAGATAACAGCAACTGTGCAGAAAGAGGGTCACAGGTTAAGAGGCAAGTTCTATAGTCCCATGATCTCTGACTTCACATCCTACTTTCTCTATGCCGACAAATCCCTGGCTCTGATCCTTGCTTCAGTCATTATCCCTCTGTGTGACTCCAAACCTATTCCCTTAATCCATCCATTCTTTTCTCTCACCCCAACCCCTCCCCTATGAAGGAAAATCTGGACCCTAATTCTAAATATGTCCCCTCAGGTGGCTCTTTCCTCTTCTTTCCTTCTCATATCAGCTGACCTTGAGAATCCGCTGAGCGGGAATATGGTTCAGGACTGAACCACACAGGCTGTCACTTTCCCTCTGCCCTGCCAGCTGCTCCCTTTCCTGAGTCTCTCCTGAGATCACTGGCCCTGGAATGCAGCAGTGGCTCAGCTAACGTCTGGCCCCCTTGGGGTTTCCAGCTGCATTTGGGTTAAATTTATGAGATCTCATAATCCAAGAGCAAAAGTCTCCACTAGGGACACCAGAAAACAGCGCTGTAAGGAGAAGAAAACCCCTATTACTCACAATGCCCCTTGAAGTCTCCCTCATACCTCCTGCTGAAAAGCAGTGTGCTGTAGCCCATCCCTCCTGCACCCTCTCTAGCCAGTTCTCAAAATAGCCACTCTGGACACTCTGGATTTCTGGATTTAGTTGTCTGTGACTTTCTGAGGTTGGGTGTAGGGGCAATGAGCTCACAAGTTGTTGCCCCTACCCTCTATATGGTACCCAGTCCTTTACTGGTCCTTGGCCTCTACCTCAACCCTCCTGTTTATCTTCCAGAAATGCAGCAATTTTAGATGAATGAAGGTGCTCTTGAATATCCATCTACAAGCCATAAGAATAAGCGTACTTCAGGTAAACTGTGGAGGCATGGAGGACCACTGTGGGTGAATCAGAAATCACATGCTCTATAAGAGTATCTCTTATACAAACTCATACCTCCAGAGGAGTGAGGCTAACCTGCAAGAGCTATAACAGGCCAGCATTTCTCAGCCTCTCATGCAGCCCCTCACCCTAGCCAGGTATAGATTATAAACCTCTCAGGTGTTCTTCTAATTCTTTCAATACTGAGCTTTTCTGACCAGAAATAACATCAGTTAAATGGTCCAGCAAATCCCTCTTTCTCCCTATGAGACCCATCTAGGGGAATTGGAAGAAATCAAGGACTTTAGAATGTCACTTCACCTTATTTTATTAATAATCACCTATGTAATACTATATGGCTGGGTGCGATGTCTCATGCCTATAATCCTAGCACTCTGGGAGGCTGAGGGAGGAGAATTGCTTGACCTCAGGAGTTGGAGACCAGCCTGAGCAAGAATGAGACCTCATCTCTACAAAAAACAGAAAAACTAGCCAGGAGTGGTAGCATGTGCCTATAGTCCCAGCTACTTGGGAGGCTGAGGCAGGAGGATTGCTTGAGGTCGGGAGTTTGAGGTTGCAGTGAGCTATGATGACACCACTGCACTCTCGCTGGGGCAACAGAGCGAGACTCTGTCTCCAAAAAAAAAAAAAAAAACCCACAACAACAACCAAAGAAAACCCATCACACCTTATAAAAAAATACTTACTATGTGACAGTTACTTTTGTTAGCACTGTTAGTTAGTTTTGTTATAAACACTAACACATTGAATCATTATCACAGTCCTACGCAATAGTTACTATTATTATTTCTATTTTTACAGAGAAGGAAACTGAGGTTAAGAGAGGTTAATTATCTTGCCTAAGGTCATAGAACTAAGGAGTCACAAAGCCAGGATTTCAACTCAGTCTGGCCCTAGAGTCCACCCTCTTGATCACTGTATTATTCTATCTCTCAGTCTCCAGTCAAACGCATGGGCATGTATGTGCATGTGTATGTGTACACTCGAGGACGATGACCAATGTGAGATTAACTTAACTAGACAAGTTCTTCCACACAGCAGAGCAATCTACGCCTAAGAAGGCTAGTCCTAGTGGTCATGATTCCCTTCCATTCCCGTAGTTAGGCAGCTGTATTCAAGACCCAGCCTTTCAATCCACAGTCCCCAACATTATCTTCATGTACACTCCACTGGGAACATGGGGAACAGGGTTCTGTCCTCCCATTATGGGGCAATTTTACATGTTATTTGAGGACGAATCCCAGACCATGCCTACCACTCAGATTCTTGCTCTGCTAGTTGATCTAACCACCCTGATTCTGGCTTTCATCTTAATGTTTGCTCAGTGGACCTCCTGACACACACCAGGCTAACCCCTGGAGGACAGCCATAGTCTGTATGTGTGTTCTTTATTCACAGGGCCAGATCCTAGCCCTCCATGTACAGAATCATCCCATCGGCTTCAATTTCAAAGGACTCCCTCATTAACATTCAAGCCTGTTATTCTAAGTTTCTAGTGAGCTTGGGGCTTGATTCAGTTCAGCCTCACTGCCCACACAGGACTGAATATTTCTCACTTCTCAATACATACCAAACACTAATTAGCAACTGTGAGGCCCATCAATTCTTGCCTTTCCCTAGAGGGCTCTAGTTTCTTTTCTTGCCTACCTTCCTGTATTCCTTTTCTGCTCACCTCTGGGCCGGATGTGCACCAATATTCCATTCCATCATCTAGGTGATGCTGCGAATTCCCAGGAGTGCTCTTTGTTTCCTCTGCAGCTCAAAGTTGTGGACTTTTCCTTCTCATGGGGAAGGAAGAAAAGGAGAGGCCTGCTAGCCTAGGGGTCTTTTTATCTTTAGGCTTTGAGATTGCAGAGGGACATGACATAGCAACACCCTCCCTTTCCCTAGTACTTTCCCAAAGAATATCTACCTTTTTTATTTCCTCCCACTTCCAGCAAGGGAAGCACCACTCCCTTGCCTTGTCACCTCCTCCCAGAGCATTTGTCAGCATTCAGACGATATCTTGTCCTTCCATTGGTGCTCTAGATCCCATCTCCTTTCTCCTTCTCAGGAATCTTGGCCATCAGTTCCTTTTACTCTCTTATATATAAGGCCTCTCTCTCTCTCTCTCTCTCTCTCTCTCTCTCAAAAAGAAAAGCCTTCCTCAATCTGAATTTCTTTTCCAACTACCATTAGAGTGAAAAGCAGCAGGTCTAGGAACAAGCCTTAAGGAACACAAATATTAGAAGGTTAGGGAGTCCTGGAGAACATTTAGGGGCTTAAAAAAAAGTTTAGGGAGACTGGATGTGGCGGCTCACACCTGTAATCCCAGCACTTTGGGAGTCTGAGGCAGGAGATTGCTTGAGCCCATAAATTCGAGACCAGTCTGGGAAACATAGTGAGACCCCATCTCTATAAAAAATAGAGATTAAAAAAATTAGCTGGGCATGGTGATGCATGTCTGTAGTCCTAGCTACTTGGGAGGCTGAAGCAGGAGAACCACCTGAGCCCAGGAGTGTGAGGCTGCAATGAGTTATGATCATGCCACTGCACTCCAGCCTGAGCAGCAGAGTGAGACCCTGTCTCAAAAAAAAAAAAAAAAAAAAAAGTTTAGGGAGATCTTTCCAATAAATAGTGTTGGAACAATTGGATAGCCATACACAAAAAAACCACTCTATCTCAATCTTTGCACCTTATATAAAAATTAACTTGAAATAGATATAAAATCTAAAACTATAACATCTTTAGGGAAAACATAGGAAAAAAGGCCAGGCACAGTGGCTCATCTCTGTAATCCTAGCACTTTGGGAGGCAGAGGTGGGAGGATCACTTGAGGCCAGGAGTTCCAGACTCGTTTGAGCAACATAGTGAGACCCCATCTCTACAAAAAATAGAAAAATTAGTCTGTTGTGGTAACGCAGGCCTGTAGTCCCAGCTATTTAGGAGCTTGAGGTGGGAGGATTGTTTGAGCCCAGGAGTTTGAGGTTGCAGTGAACTATGATGATGTCACTGCACTCTAGCCCAGGCAAAAGAGTGAGACTCTGTCTCAAAACAAACAAACAAACAAAGAGAACATAGGAAAAAAATCTTTGCAACCTTGGGGTAGGCAAAGATTTCTTAGACATACCAAAAGCACAATCTACAAAAGAAAAAAATTATAAATTGAAAAATTAAGAAATATTTTTTGAAAGACACTCCTAAGAAAATGAAGAGACTGGAAGAAAATATTTGTGAATCAAATATCTGATAAAAGACTTGTATCCAGAATAAATTTTGAAAGAACATTCAAATCTCTATAATTTTTAAAAATGGGCAAAATATTTGAACAGACACCTCAGCAGAACATGCATGACAAATAAGTACATGAAAAGGTGTATAACATCATTAGTCATTTGGGAAATGCAAATTAAAACCACAGTGAAATATCACTCACTATACACCTATTAGAAATCTTTTGAAATTATATTAATTTTTTTATTTTTTTAGAAATAGGGTCTCACTCTGTCCCCCAGGCTGGAGTGCAATGGTGCGATCATAGGTCACTGTACCCTCCAACTCCTGGGCTCAAGAGATTCTCCTGCCTCAGCCTCCCAAATAGTTGGAACCAGTAGCTGGGACTACAGGCATGTGCCATCATGCCCGGCTAATTTTTCAAAAATTTTTTGAAAAAATGTTTGTAGAGACAGGCTCTCCCTATGTTGCCCAGACTGGTCTCAAACTCCTGGGCTCAAAAAATCTCCCACCTCGGCCTCCCAAAGTACTGGGACTGCAGGCACGAACCACCATACCCAGTAGAATTTTTTTTAATGGCAATACCATGTGTTGGCAAGATACAGAGCAACTGGAGCACTGTTGCTGGTGGGAATGCAAAATTGTATAGCTACTTTGGCAATTTCTTAAGCACACACTTACCATACAACAGCAATCCTACTCCTAGTTATTTAACCAGGTGAAATAAAACTCATGTCCACATGTAAACTTGTAAGTGAATGTTCATAAAAGTTTTACTTGTAATTGTCAAAAACTGGAAACAACCCAAATTCAGTGTCTGGTGAGGGCCCACTTTCTGTTTGTGAATGGCTGTCTTTTTGCTGTATCCTCACATGGTGGAAGGAGAGAGGGAATCTCTCTGGGGTTTCTTATTTTTATAAGGGCACTAATCCCATTCATCCATGAGGCTCTGCCCTCATGACCTAATCACCTTCCAAAGATCCCACTTCCTAATGCCATCACCTTGGGGGTTAAGATTTCAATATATGGATTTGGGGGGGACACAATATTCATGCCATCACACACCCTAACACCATTGTCTCTTACATGGACCTCTGTAATACCCCAAGTGGTTACTGATGCTCTTGGAATAAAGAATTAAATTCTTAATATAGCCTAAAAGGCACTACGTTATGCAGCCTCTGATTATCTCAGTAACCTCATCTCTGGAATATACCATGTTCCTTCCCACCTCAGGACCTTGGCATGGTTCTCTTACCCCTGCTTCCCTTTTATCTGGTTAATTTCTATTGATCCTTTACACATGATTTACACTAAGTATTTGTTAAATGAATGAAGGGAACTCTGCTTTATTTGCCACCTCATCTAAATTTCTGACATCAAATTTGTTTTCAGACAGATGAGGGCTCCATTCTGTCGCTAGTTCAGAGGTTATGAAAAAGGGAATTTGGTATTAACTGATCAACACTTAAGTGCACATAGAGTAGTAACATTTATCGGGTGTCAGGCAGATGGGAGAGAGGAGGAGGGGATGGGTATATTCACACCTAATGGGTGCAGCGCACACTATCTGGGGGATGGACATGCTTGAAGCTCTGACTCAGGCAGGGCAAAGGCAATATATATAACCTAAACATTTGTACCCCCATAATATGATGAAATTAAAAAAAAAAGAAAAAGAGTATCAGAAGCCACGTCATTGCTTTTCCTCACTTTAGCATATGTGCCTGAAAATGCTGAGGAGGAAGGGAAAACCTTCTCATGAAGTATGTCATATTACCTGTACTATAGGTATTGTATATTTGTCTTACCTCCCCTTCTCCATCCTCAGCACCCCGCTATATTTCATTTTCTTAAAAGCACTGTCCATATTTCCCACTTACTTCTGTATTGTCTACAGTAACTGCAACCTGTGTCTTGCACATAATAGGTACTCAATAGATATTTGTTTATGTGAATTAAAATTTCTTCAGGCTTCAAATTCCTGGGAGCAGCAATGTGGCATATTAGATGGAGTCAGACAGATCTGGGTTCATACCCTGGATCTGCATTGACTATCTGTTGAAATCTTAGTCCTGCCACTTCTAGCTATGTGACATTGGGTAAATTCTTTAGCTTTGCCATGCTCAGACCTCTCAACTGTGGAAGAGAGATAATACTTATCTTGAAAGATGAAAAGAACTAGAGGAAATGTATGTAAAATGCCTAATGCATATTGAAATAAATAGTCATTATTCTGAAGTAATATAACCTTGGGGCCAGGCATGATAGCTCATGCCTGTAATGCTAGCACTTCAGGAGGCTGAGGCAGGAGGATCACTTGAGCTCAGGAGTTCAAGACCAGCCTGAGCAACATAGGGAGACCTCCATCTCTATAAAAAATAGGAAAATCAGCCAGGCATGGTGGTGCACACCTGTAGTCCCAGCTACTTGGGAGGCTCAGGCAAGAGGATTGCTTTAGCCGGGAGTTTGAGGTTGCAGTGAGCTATGATGATGCCACTGCACTCTAGCCTGGGCAACAGAGCAAGACCCTGCCTCAAAATAAATAAATAAATAAATAATATAAAGGTAAAATAGCTCATCGATAATTTTTAATATTGATTACATGTTGAACCAATAATATTTTGGATATAATGGATTAAAATATATTATTAAAATTAAAAAATGTATGTTAATATATCTCCCTGGGTTCAATATAAGAATAGGTCTAGGTCAAGTTGCTGAGGCTTTGCATGGTTAAAGTAGTGGAATCAAAGAGTGGAGTTGCCACAGAGTAGATCTTCACTATGAGGAAGGAGGAAGAGAATACTTGAGATTGCTCTTGGGGTCCTAGAGGCTTATTCTGCTACCACAGGCGTTGCATAAATGATCTTTACTTTACTCCAAACCAACTGTGGAAATCACAATCTCCCTGTATGCCCAGTGTCTGTCCCCCAAAGTGTTGAGAATGGCTCCAAACCTCTGGGAACCCATAGACAACCCCGCCCCCAACACACGCACTTTATTTGAATTATAGACCAAAAGGAGACAGAGATTAGTGCTCAGGAGTAAATCATATTTCCTTGATCAAGTCCTTTTGTTCACCTTTGTGTTACAAAAATGATTGTGTAAGTCTATTCCTTGCCTCACAAGGTAGTATTGTCTGGGCAAGCAACCAAAGACAGTCAAAGAAGAAGTAACATAGGTGCTGTTTTTCTGCTGTCACTGTTGGGCAATAGGAACCCTCTGACTCTAGGCCCGACTCACCCTGCCCCCTTCTCAGGCTGTTGTTTTTTTCCTTCCTTTGTGGCTTTCATCTTTAATGGCGTTGCCACAGCAACCATTGTCACCAGAAGAGGGAAGATAGTGTCACCCCTTCTGCTCCAGGCAGCAAGTTAGAACTAACCTTGGAAAGGATAAACTACCCAGATTTCTCCATACTCCTCATCCCACTGGGCTCTTTAAAAAGGGATAACAGGCTGTTAACAGCAGCAATGAACAGCAACATGGATCCCTTCATCATACCTGGACCACCTATACCTGCATTTGCATGACATAGCTTGGATACTGTGCAAATGAAAATACATTATAAACACATTACAGCAGTTACTGCCAGTATCACCTAATGTGGATGATTAGGAACTAGTATTTAGAATCCTGTCCTACAGTCCAGGGCAGGAAAACCTAAAAAGAAACTGAATCCTAAAAATCCTAAATAAGATACTATAAAAAGCTCTTCTATTGCCTTTGTACTGACATAAATCCTAGGCTTTATAAGCTCCCTGCTTGCTGTAGAAGTGCAGGAATTGAAGAGGGAAGTGAGTGAGTGGATCTGCTGAGTGGTGACAAAGGGGCTTTGCTCTCCCACCCCCCAGGGACCCTTCTATCCTTGATGATATATTCTCTCTCCCCCAATGTTAAATGAAGGTCACTGCCAAAGGACCTTAGAGAGGCCTCTGGGATCCTGTGGTGCTCCTAGAGGACCCTAGTCTGCTGTTTTTGGAGCACTGTTGGAACTGTTTCAATTCTTCCAGTGCAGCAACCAGCTGCAGTCCTCAAACAGCTTCAGAAAGACTTGCTCAAGGTCACCCTCAAGATAATAACAGAAAAAGAAATAGGAATCCTTACTTCAGATTCTACATACACACGTTCCTCTCCTAATATGTGGAATATTTCCCTGATGCCCTGTATCTCAGAGGTCTCCTAAGACAGGAATAGAACCTAAGCAGCCTTAGCTCCCAAGCCCCCTGGTCTGTCCCTCTTCTCTGAGCCACCCCACCCCTGTTTCCTGGAATAGCAGTACCCCCCACTGGAGTCACAGGCAGAATTCCTTGGCCATGCCAGCTCATGGTATGCAGTGAGTCAACAGCCCCAGCCCATTCCCCCCAGCATGGGCTGCCACAATTTAATGAGTGGTTATTTGTGGTACTCTGCACACAGCTTGGAGCTGTGCCTTCACCCCATACTGGGGGTAGGGGGTGGGAGAGAGAGAGTAGTGCCAAAGAATTATTTATTGCTATAATCTTCAATGTGCATCCCACCCATGGTGTTAATGTCCCAAAATAAATGTATTAATCCCCCCACAGCCTACAAAGCAAACACTCAGCTGGAGGGCTTTGTGTAGGAGGGAGACAGCACCAAGGATGGTAGAACGTTAAATGGTACCTCTTTTCCCTGGATAGGGTGTTGGGAAACCCAGGTGGGCATGCATTCAGGAGTCAGCCTGGAGGGAAGAAGAAATCAGGCTTCCTTGAGGAGAATGCCACAAGGTCTAGGTTTCTAGGTACTTGTTTATAGGCACCTCGCAGGGATGCTGATCTCTTGGAAAAAGTGGTTTCAGAACTCCTCTGATTTAGCTTACTCTTGCAGTTAAAATAATCCTAGGGCAAGTCAAGCCAGTTTGAGCAGCAGGTCTAAAATATGGATTTAGAAAATCATGCACTTAGGATCTGGTGTTCCAGTAGGCTTTAATCATTTACCTTGCCAGTCTAATACATTCTTCTTTCCCTGTCTTTCTTACCTTTCTCTTCCCAAAGTCTTTGTATTCCTCACTCAGAAGCCAAATGAAGGAAGACTAAATAACCAGAGCTTGTTTTGTCACCAGCTGTGCCAATTTTATTTAGACACGTGCTTTCCTGCACTGGGTCCTTCAGGTCAAATAGAGTTGAGAGAACTGTTCTCATATTAGTGTGCTAGATTTTAGAAGGAAATCCTCTCTTTCTGGTCTTTTTTTCTTTTTTGAGACAGAGTCTCTCTCTGTCACCTGGGCTAGAGTGCCGTGGCATCAGCCTAGCTCACAGCAAACTCAAACTGCTCAAGGCTCAAGTGATTCTCCTGCCTCAGCCTCCCGAGTAGCTGGGATTACAGGCGCACACCACCATGCCTGGCTAATTTTTCTATTTTTAGTAAAGACAGGGTCTCGCTATTGCTCAGACTGGTCTCAAACTCCTGAGCTCAAGAGATCCTCACACCTTGGTCTCCCAGAGTGGTAGGATTACAGGCATGAGCCACCATACCCAGCCTCTTTCTGGTTCTTGATGCTCTGCAATTACAGGAATCAGTGATGAACATTGAAACTAAGAACCCATGAAAAGAGGCCCTCCAGGCTTCCCCCTCCCCTCACTCCTACCAGCTTACCTACTCCACTCCAGCACATTCAGCACATCCATTTTTAAGTTGACGAGGCATCCTGCATAAGGATGGATAGGACCTGTCCTGCCTAATATTCTACCAAAATGTACCCTGTTGATAAATATTATCCCATGTTAGTCTCTCCTCTCTACATACCCTCTTGCTTAGCATTTATTAAATTACACTGCTTTTATTTCTTACAGAAAGTATCTGTAATATATTCATTAAGAGTTGCATGCAGATCAAATCATTCTCTATTTACTGGGGTAACATGTTAAAGAAGTCCTACGGAAAGTTCTTTTGAGATGAGAAGTCAGCAGTACTGTGCCCTAGTCTTGGTTCTAGTACTGTTCAGAAGTTCAAGGTTACAGTGAGCTATGATCATGTCAGTTGCGCTCCAGCCTAGGTGAAAGAGCAAGACCTTATCTCTAAAAAAATGAAAGAAAGAAAGAGAGAAAGAACCACCACCTCAAAGAGTTAAGTATTGATCTTTCTTCATCCCCTCCACCTGCAATCCTATCTCTATCACTTCCCTCAGTGAAGACCCTCCATAAGCAGACATGATAGATGCATCAGGTTTGCATATTTGGACCTCAGCCACATTACTTATGTTTGCCTGCCCCTATAGAGACTTGACATTCTGAAAGGTAAGTTAGCTGTAGCTTGAAAGAAAGAGTCATCCATATTCCCAGGTCACAGGTTGACAAAGTCATCTACTTCTACCAGCCAGAGGCTCCTGCTCAAGCAGCTAAAGCCAACAACCTAAATGGGTGACTAATAATAGTGGCACATCATTGAGAGAGAAACTTGGATTTCCTCCAAGTCCCTATCACGTTCCCTAACAACTGGCTCATGGAAGACATAATAGAATGATATCACTCTGACTGAACTTCCATTATGGGGAAGACTACAGATGCAGACAGATGTGCACAGGAAAGAGAATGTGATCCCCTAAATGTAATATCCCATTACCATTCAGTAAGAAGACAGCAAGCAGAATAATAAAGGGAGCACCAGTTCTAACTGGTCACCACTCGGAAATCTCCCTAAATGAGATTTCTAGTTGATCTGTCCCTTGTTCCAGCCCCTGCCAGCCAAACACAGAACAGACAACATGACAATGAAATTCATGACTCCCATTCAGCAGAATGACTGCTGGACCAAGGGATTTCTCCAGCTAAGCTCGTCACCAATGAGAAATGCAACAGGATCACAGAAGAACCTGCAGTTCTGCTTTAAGTGGCCAACGACACTGTATGAAAGGGATTATAGGAAAGAGCCCTCAGGGACTGAATGCATCTCCCATTCCCATCCTTCACTGAAACTAGGGAAAAGTTATTAAACTAAGGAAACAGACTGTGAGCCATAGCAATCAACTCCTGCCTGCAGCTGTGAATGCAGACAAGCTGGATATGAGTCCCTGCAGCTCCTCTGTGCACGAATGCACACGCACTCACAGGGAATGCTCTGCTGCAGTAATGAGTGACAGCAAAGAGTCACAAGGCAAAGCGGAGCCAGAGATCCTCCCCAGCAACCCCACCAGAACCTCTACACTGTTGGTTGCTCTAGGTCTGGAGGCTCCTCCCAGTTTTTGTTCTTCAGTTGAAATGGGAATCTCTTAAAGACATTCCAAATCCTCTCATTTCACACAGTTTCTCTGAAGCAAGAAAAAAAGCAGGTGGGGGAGGGGAAACTTACATAAGATGCAGGGTACACAGGGCTTTCCTGGGCTGAGCTCTTCAGCCTGAAAGAGGAGACCCATGGGGCTGGGCTGAGAGAAATGAAGCAGTTTGGAGTCTCCCTAGAGCTCCAGAGCTCTGGGCAACACTTCCACTTTTCATCATAGCTTTTATAAGAGGAAGAAAATAGGTTGAGTCTTGGCCCCTAGGGAAGCAGAGACCCCCTTGGTGATCTGCTTCAGAGACAGCTGGTCTCTGTGTACACCCAGGTGGCTGCTTCTGGATTTTATAAATACTCATCCCTGAAGCCAGGCTTAGCTCCGTATTAGGAGGCAGCTTTGATGGCTAAATTGCTAGTTAGAACCTGTTCCCTCTCACAGCCTAGGGGGCTGGACAGGCTTGCATACACTGACAGTCCTCATCCAAGGACCCTACCCTCACCCTCTCATCATTCTACTGAGCCCTGATTAAGGCTAGCCAAGTTCAGCCGCTGAGTCAGGAAGGACCCTAAGACTTGACTTTTCTACCAAACACCAAATTGGCTCCCTTGACACAAAAGAGCGTTGTTGCTCTGCCAAATAGCACCCTGAATGCCAGGCCCTGTAGTGTGTCCTACGGAGGGGCCGTGCACTTCCCCTCAAAAGCACAGGCTAACCACAAATCTTCATGCTGGCTTAGCCTACAGATCATAAACTCCCAGGGGATGGCTAAGATTACAACTTTCAGATTTAGAAACACTAGGGTGGGAGGAGTGGTTTGAACCCTAGACCTCAGTGAAAAGAGGGCAAAGAAAACCTCTCTTCTCACATTAGAGCTGAAAAAAGCAAGAGGAGCAAAGGTTGATCCATTTTTTTTTTCTTTCTGAAAGACTGTCATGGTCACAGTGACAACCAGCTGAGAGGCTGGAAACAACTTTGGTTCATCTGCAGCCCCCAGACCTGGCTGAATTTTCCAGGATAAACTTAGTGGACATGGCAACCAAGACAACAGAACAGTTGGCACTAATTGGCTCCCTGGGTGACAACTTTTGGTAGGAACCAGCAGAGCTCCTACTAAAGATCTTCATTTTTAGTATCTAAACTGGGACCCAGGTTCCAGGGTCCTATTCCTTCACTAACCTAATGTCCTTGAGAACTCTTATGCTAGGTTTCTGTAATACTCTAAAAGAAAAAAAGAAACAGGGAGATAATAGCTAACACAGATTGAGTGCCTACTCTGTGCCAGGTATTGTCTGAAGTAGTTTGCATATATTATCTCATTTAATCATTAAAACAACCAATATCATCCCCATTTTACAGATAAAAAGCTGAAGCATAGAAAGGTTTTGTAATTTGCCTGAGGCTACAATGCAGGTAAGCAGTAGAGCTGGGGTCTGGCTTATAGCCAAGATGCTGGATTAACACAAGGACCTGGGTACTAGGAAAGAGGTTGCAGAGGGCAAGCTTGTGATGCCACTGCCCAGACTGACTTCAGCTGGGAAGGGTGATTCTCGTTCTTGGATATGAGACTGTGCCTACAAATACAGTCAGACAATGAGAGGTCTTTCCAAAGTCTCTGCTTTTGACTCCCACCCATGGATAGTGTTTTCTGAAAAGAGCAAATCAGTTAATGGACCGGGTTTGGCTCCAATGAACACCACGGAGCCTGCAGGAAGACCTAGGATGTAACAAGCACTGCAGAGGGAGGTCTACTCTGGAAGAGGACATCTCCCCAGGAGCTGGACATGCCTCCACTACAGGGGCTTCTGAATATTAGAAATGACCCCTTCAACGTTCCTGACTGAATGAATGGGGGCAGGAAGCCACCTTCCTAAAAGGGGGAAAGTGGCCATCCTTGGGGCCCAGGGATGGAGTTCTCACTGGTTGCTAAATAAGAAGTACAAGAGCAATACAGCCCTCCGAGAGGGAGGATAGACGCGAACTGAGGGGAGTAAGGGAAGACAATGTTAGGGCAAGACAAATGCATAGGACAATATCCCGAGGAGACGACTTATCACCTGAGAGCTCAGCGCCCCACCCCGCCCCCGCCACAGCCGATTCCAGTCACCCCCAAAGCACCATCCACGGTAGGGAGACTTAAAACACCCCCTCTTCCAATCGCTTCCCAGTGCCCCGTGGTGGCAGCTTTCCCAGAGGGGCAGTAGGGCGCCACTGGAGGGTTCTCCGCGGCTTCCTGGGATCCCGCGCAGCAGCCCCCTCCCCGCCGCAGCCCTGCCCGGAGCGCCGGGGGCCAGGCGGCGCCGCTCACCTCGCTCATCGCGGCAGGCGGACCGGGCGCGCGGGGCGCGGCACGCGCAGGTGAGGCGAGGGGCCCTCGGGGCTACGCGGGCGCCGGCCGAGAGTTGCCGGGCTCTGAGGCAGGGGCCCCGGCTGACCGGGACAGGGGAGCTAGCGCCCAGAGCCGCTGCTCCGGAGCTCGCGCCCAGGGTTCGCGGCGCCCGGCTCCTGCCAGGGAACTCCCTTCGACCCCGTCCTGTCGGAGCCGAACAGCGCACCGCCTCCGGCCCTACCTTTTATACTCGGCTCGGTACCCGCCTCCAGCCCGACCAATAGGAGCTCCTCCTACCGCAGAGTGACAGCCCTTCACATCCAGTAGTGGCAGTCTCAGAGGTCTGCTGCATTTCCAAACTAGGGTAAGACAGACAGCGGGAAGGAGGGGGAGACCGTCGGGGGCTGAGAGGACAGAAAATGAAGCATGGGGAGCAAAGAAGGAGAGGGAGGAAGGAGCAGTACACGAAGGAAGGAAAGAGAGAGAAGAAAGGAAGGAGAGTGTGAGTATGAGAAAGAGAAGAAAGAAGAGCTGGAAGGAAATCAAGAGGATACATGGGAAGCAGCAGTGAATGAAAGGGGTAAAGCCCAGGGATGTTGCAGATTAAGATTTAGTCGTAGGATGGCACCCTGGATAAGGGAACAGCAGAAGCCGGGGGTTGGGGGGTGGTGAGAGAGAGAGAGACTGAGAGACTGCAGAAAATGAACAATGTTCTGTGGTAAAGAAGAAGGAAATTGTGAAATGCCCATTTAGAAGATCATAGGTTTTAAGAGTTGGAAAACAGTTTAGGATTCTTCAAATCCCACCTCCCACACAACGCAAAAAAAAAAAAAAAACAACAACAACACACAAAACCACCCAAAAACCAAAACCCTCTCTCCAGCAAAATGATGGTCCCCAGTGTCTACTTGAACAGGTAATGAGCTCCCTGCAAAAGTTAATTTACAACTGCTCATTCATTCCATCTCACTCTTACAATGTGCCCTCCACTGTGCCAAGGCTGTGAAGCTATTATTTGTTCTTTAAAGGCACTCTTATTATGACCTTTGTTGCCACTATTACCTATTGTTGCCACTATTACCTATTGTTGCCACTAAAATATGCAAGTCCTATCTCCTAGAGTCTAGCTTGTTTCTTCCCACAGCCTACCATGGGGTGGTCCATGTTCGAGTACCAAACTAGCCAAGTACATTCTGCCAGTGGGTGGGGAGCAGATGTAAAAGACAAAGGCCACAATCCAATCTAAACAGATTATTTTCCAATAAGATGGAAGTTTACTAAATAATTACTATGCTGCATAATTTGTAAGGAAAAATATGACTGCGGTAAGATAAAAAGGTAGGTAAAAGTCATGCACTTTCAGATAACTTCAGCCTCTATTCCTGTTTATCTAAATATCTAGCTTTTGTTTCTTCTTTAAGGAAATTCTTTAAATTCTCATGCCTATAACACTTCTAGTCATTGTAGAACCTCTTAGCCTACTTACAGCTTCAGTCAGCTAAAACCAAACACTTTCAGCTTTAGCAGTTACACCCTTTTGGTGGTTTCGTTCATGGCCTATTATAATTGAGTCATTAATAGCTGAGGTTCTCTCAGCTAGCAACTACTGAT
Source organism: Lemur catta (assembly GCF_020740605.2). Lineage (NCBI taxonomy): Eukaryota > Metazoa > Chordata > Mammalia > Primates > Lemuridae > Lemur > Lemur catta. Next base: position 34,166,955 of record NC_059130.1, on the reverse strand, counting down.
CTCCTCTCAACAACCAGATTCAGGTAAGATCCCAAATAGCCATTTCTCTAGCTAGACCCTAAGTGTTTTTACATTTTCTCTGACAGGTCAAAAAAAGAGAAGATAGAAAAAAGATCACCTCTTTTCCCTCATCCACCTGAGATCCTCTGACTCTCACCTTCCAATGGGAATCTGGTTACCTAAGTTACTAAGTGTCTAACTAGGCTAGCTCCTACTCATGCTATGCAGCCTACTCCTCCAGCTTCCTCCATCTTTGTAATGAACAGCTAATTAGCATTGGAAAGATTGTCTTTAGCGAAGTAGACCTCTCCCAAGTTCTTAAACAGCTATGAAAAGATTATAAAGACAATTCAAGACAAGACCAAGATCAGCAAGGTTTTTCAATAACAACCATATGGTAAATATTTTAGGCTTTGCACGCCATAGGTGGTTTCTGTTGAGACCACTCGAGTCTCCCCTTGTAGCTTGAAAGGGGACATAGACAATATGTACCCAACCAAATAGATTTGGCTATGGTCTAATAAAACTTTACTTGTGGGCTGGGCATGGTGGCTCAGGCCTGTAATCCTAGCACTCTGGGAGGCTGAGGCAGGAGAATTGCTCGAGGTCAGGAGTTCGAGATCAGCCTGAGCAAGAGCGAGACCCAATCTCTACTAAAAGTGGAAAGAAATTATCTGGACAACTAAAAATATATAGAAATAATTAGCTGGGCATGGTGGCACATGCCTGTAGTTCCAGCTACTCGGGAGGCTGAGGCAGAAGGATTGCTTAAGCCCAGGAGTTTGAGGTTGCTGTGAGCTAGGCTGATGCCACGGCACTCTAGCCCGGGGAAAAAAAACTTTACTTGTGGACACTAAATTTCACATAATTTAGTGTTAGGAAATATTCTTCTAAAATTTTAATTTAAAACCATTCTTAACTCACAGGCAGCAGGCCACATTTGGCTTATAGGCCATAAATTACCAATCCCCACCATAGATGATTAAATGCCCAAGTATGCTACAATAGTAAAGTATATAATAATAAATAGTAATAGGTCAAACAAGAAAGATATCAGATGGGACCAAAAGTCAAAAGCTTCCTGGGAAAAGTGAGATTTGGGTTGGACCTTAAAGGAAGGGTAGAATATAAACAATTGGAGGAAGGGAGAGAAGAAGGAGGAAAAGATGTGTCTCTGGTGTCTCAGTGATAACAAGAGAAAAGTGATGAAAGAAGACTCAGGTCTATGTTGGAGAAGTTACAAGAGATATGGGAGGGCCCTGAATATCAGAATAAGGAATTTAAACTTATCCCTCATACAAATAGGTTTTTGATCCTTACAGGAGAAACACAGGACTGATTTGATAAGAGAAAGACTAAGAGCAGGGAGGCCAACATGTGGACATTGCAGTTGTACAAAGTGTAAGAGCTTGGGTGAGTGTAGTGACAGGAACAGAAGAGAAGGGATAGCATCAAGAAACATATGGCTTGGCCAGGTGTGGTGGCTCACGCCTGTAATCGTAGCACTCTGAGAGGCCAAGGTGGGAGGATTGCTTGATCTCAGGAGTTTGAGACCAGCCTGAGCAACAGAGGGACCCCATCTTCACTAGAAACAGAAAAATTAGCCGGGCATCGTGGTGTGGGCCTGTAGTCCCAGCTACTCGGGAGGCTGAGGCAGGAGGATCACTTGAGCCCAGGAGTTTGAGGTTGCTGTGAGCTAGGATGATGCCACCATGGCACTCTCTTCAGGGAAATGGAGTGAGACTCTATCTCCAAAAAAAAAAGAAGAAACACATGGCTTAAGAAATCTATAAGACCTGGTGACTAAAAAGATTTAGGGGAGGATTCAAAGTGACTTGGAGTTCAAGACTGAAAAATTGGGAAAATTATTCAATCATTTATTATGCACAAATTATGGCTGGGACCTATGCTGGGTGTTGGGATAGAAAAACCCACATGACACAGAGCTTACAGTCCAGTGGGGGGAGACAGTCACGTGAGTGCAAAGGCATGATATCATTATAGGTGCTGTGATAGAAGTTTGGGCAAGTGCAGTGGGAGTGCAGAGGAAGGAACAGAATGAGATTTAATCTACAGAGGTATCAGAAGTGACAACTAAAAACAGCAAAATTTCATGGAGGTAGAATTGTAGATTTTGGAGATATTCACATACTGAGATGAGGATAAATCAAATAAAGCATATGAAGGTACTCTGTAAACTATGATGTTAAAATGTTAGCTATGTTTACTTTTTACCAGTGCCTTGTAAATAAATGAACTATTAGGAAGGAACACAGAGGAAGGGTAGGAAGGTTAAGATCAAGCCTTAGGGAAAAAACTCATAGTTTTTCCTAACCCATAGCCCTAGGAAACAGAAGAATCCATTAGAGGAGAAAGAAAAAGAACTATTAGAAATAAAACTGGAGGACCAAGAATGCATGACATAATAGAGGTTAGGGAGAAAAAGAGTTTCAAAGAAGAGAAAGTGGTTGTCAGGAGGTCAAAAGCAATAGGGAGGTTGATTGGGAGAAACATAAGAAAAAGCCCACTGAATTCAATAGACCACAGGAGATCACTGGTGGATGTAAAGAAAGAAAATTAGAACCAGATTACAAGGCTCAAAGGAAAGGAACACTTCCTGCTCAAAGAAGTATTTGTGCCAGAACCTGGGGTGCCAAACAGGACAGAACAGGCCCATCCTAGAAATTTGGCTCAATGGATACCTGACTGAGGTCAGCCAGATATCAAATGCAAACATGGCAGGTAGCAACAGCAGGTGGCAACAGTTCAGAAAGGAGTCAGGAATCAGACCAGCAGACTAATGGGAATCCCAGAGAATCAGGACAGCAAAGGATAATAGGCTCTGAAAGACAGCAGCTGAAAGGGAAATAGAAAAGTATTCAGATGATACCATGGAACCTACAGTGCTAGCAAAATGGTAGACATGAAGTAAATACCCATTAAATATTTATTGAATGAACAAATGTATTAACTCACAAATAATAGCATTTGATGCCATGTGGAAAGAGCATGAGTTTGAAATCAGACCTTAATTCATATCCTAGCCCATTTATTCACTCCATAACATTTATTATATGTGCCTGGAGTACCAGGGACCCTAAGGATTCAAAAAACAAACATGTAGCCCTTGACTTCATCAAGGCTGGTTGACAGAGTCAGAAAGAAACCTATAATTCTTCCATAATGTGGTTCATCAAGGTTGGTTAACAGAGTAAGAAAGAAATAGGTAATTCTTCCACAATGTGGTAAGTGCTGCAATAAATGTGTGCCCAGAGGTGTAGCTCTAAACCACAGGCTCCCAGAGGAGATCTGCTGCATTTAGGCCTGAAAGGGCCCAGAGGATCAGGAGGAACAGGGGAGGAAGGTTTGGAAGTGGGAGTATGTGAAGTGATTCCAGACAGACGGAACAACAAGGACAGATGTTCAGAGGTGAGTGAGCACAGCTTGTTCAGGGAACTCTAAATGCTTAAGCACTTCTAGAGCCAAAGTGTGATGTGCTAGGTCAGGGGAGGGAAGTGGAGATAGAATAGATGAGGCCAGAGTGATTAAATAGGGGCCAGATCAGAAAGGACTTTTTATGACATGCTGAAGAGATTGGATTTTATCATGAAGGTGATGGAAAGCAAATGAAGAATTTTAAGCAGGGGAGAGACATGATCAGATTTGCATTTTAGAAATAGCAAGAGCATAGAGGATGGGTTGGAAGGAGATGAGGCTGGGAGTGGGGAGAATAATTTAATAGGCTATGCAGCAATAAGTGGAAAATGATGAGGGCCCAAACTCAGCTAAGAGGTGGTGGGCACGTAGAGGTCAGAAGATAGGAATGACAGGTTATGGCATCTGGTTATTTTTAGGAAATGAGGGAGAGAAAGGAGGATAGGTGATGCCCCAGTTCCTGGCTTGGCATCTGGAGGGTAGCAGTGGAGGGGAAGGAAAGGAAGAGGGTAAGAGAATGAACATGTATTGATTTCCTTTCATGTTCCAAGCACTGTGTAAGGAATTTTACGTGTATTACTTTATTTAATCTTCACAACAAACCTGGATAATGGATGTTATTACTCTTTATTCCAGGTAAGAAAACTGAAATTCAGAGAGCTAAACTGACTAGGTCACAACCAACATAGATGTTTTTCAGACCCTAGCTTGGAAGAGGGTGAAGACATCAGTTAACCCTGGAAGCCTGTTCACCATGGATGCCAGGAGAATCCTGCAGCAAATTCCAGTCTCAGTCTGCTTTATGGGATAGCCCCTGAAGCTGAGGAGCATTTCTGTACATAGAAGAGCAAGCTCAGAGAGGTCTGCCCCAAGTCAACCCCATCTCAAAGAACTTCAAGTTGGACTTCTCCAAGAAGAACAAGGCTTGAGATAATCCCTGGACCAGAATATCTTTCTGTGTCTAGCCTCTCTCTAAGCACTCAGTGCTGTTCTAGGAAGAAGAGGTATACCTCCCTTCCCTGGTCTCGGGTTGGCCTGATTCTCAGGGCCCCCTGGAGCTGAGTCTCCGTCATGGCAAACAATTAGGGAAATGGCAAAAAAAAAGTAATTCAGCTAGCAAGAGCCAGAGTCAGAATTTGAACCCAAGTCTATGTGACTCCAAATCCCACATTCTTTCCACTTTCACATGTTGGGGTAGTCAGCAAGTTAGGCAATATAGGAGAGGTTGGTTTGTGGGGGAGGTTAGCAATGAGCTCCATTTAGACATATTGAATTTGAGATGTCTGTGACATCCAAGTGCAGTCATCTAATAAACTGCTGGATATGTTGGTCTTTATACAAGTTATTTAAACTCTCCGAGCCTTGGTTTTCTTATCTGTAAAATGGTGATATTACCTGTCTTACAGAGTTAACACAGGTAAGGATTCTTACATAGTACTCTACTCATATTGGGAATTCCATAAGAATAAATGAAGCAATTAATACCTATAATATCATACATAATCTTCTCCACAAAATTTAGAGCTTGATCATATATTTCCTTTAAGATCTAGGAGTTCAACTTATTTATTCAGTCCCATAATTAGACTGTAAATGTCTCTATAGTAGGGATTCTCTCTTTTGTTCCTCCTCATGGTAACTAATGACATAATGGACACTTGATAGCTTATTGCTAAATTGTCAACTGTGGAAGTGGATCAGGGCCTCTTCCTGTAGTCCCTCTCTCAGTTGGTGGTACCACCATCCATTCAATCACCCATATTAGAAACCTCGAATCATCTTTAACTGCTCTTCTTTCTCAACCCAGACATTCTAGTAGCCACCAAATTCCAATGATTTCACCTCCCATGTATTTCTCAAAACCCTTTTCTCCCCTACATCCTACCACTATTCTAGCTCAGGCTTAATCTTCTCTCACCTACATTATGGCGTAAGTTTTCTAACTGATCTCTTTGCTTCCAGTCCTGCTCACTCAAATCCATCTTTCAAATAGCCAACAGAGTAAGATATCTAGAATACAGATCTGACCAGCTTACCCTCTAAAAGCTTCTTGATGGACTCAAACTGCTTAACCTGAAACATGAGGCCTCCTGTGATCTGGGCCTGCCTACAGTTCAACCCCATATCACATCTCCCTAGCCTTGTCTTTGCTCACTCCCAACCTGAAATGTTATGCATCACTTGTGGTTCTATCATATGTACCTTTTGGGTGGGCGGGGCAGAGACTTACTCTGTTGCCTGGGCTAATAGTGCAATGGCATCATCATAGCTCATGGCCACCTTAAACTCCTGGGCTCAAGCAACCCTCCTCTCAAGTAGCTGGCACTATGCCACCATGCCTGGCTAACTTTTAAAATATTCTGTAGAGATGGTGTCTTGTTATGTTGCTCAGGCTGGTTTCGAACTTCTGCCTCAAGTGATCCTCCTGCCTTGGCCTCCCAAAGTACTAGGGTTACCGGCATCAGCCACCAAGCCCTGCCATATGTAACTTTTTGTATCTGGCTTCTTGAACTTCTCAGATTGCACCCTCTGCCTGGACTGCCTTTTATTTTCCCTTGGCTAACTCTTCATTATCCTTTAAAAATCAATTCAGTTGTCCCTCCTCCAGGAAGCCTTTCCTAACTCCTCCTCAACATCCTCTTGCCAAAGCAGGGTTATTTGCCCCTCTTCTGTGGTCCCTTAATGCTCTGTGCACAGCACCATCCTTGATCTGACCATATTTCTTTATATCTGTTTAAAGATCTTCCTATCCCACTAGCATTTAAACTCCATGAGGGCAGGAAAGCATCTTATTCATCTTTTTATCCCTAGTATCTAACATATAATAGGTAGGTTATGAGTCAATATTTGATTAATAAATTAGTGTGAATTCTCAGAGTCACAAAGACACCAACAGATATATACACATAAATATGCTTACCATCTCCCAAAGACCAGATCCAAGCATCTGTGCTCTCTGGAATTCAGCTTATTTCAAAATGCAAAGTTATGCATGGTTTGATGCTATACAGCTTGAGATTAAGGGTTCTACCAATTCATTCTGGGAACCTAAACAAGGCTCTTTATGACTCAGTCTCCTCTCTCTCTTTCTCTCTCTCTGTGTCTGTGTGTGTGTTTATGACTCTGCACTTGGGGTTTTTAACTCATCTTTAGAGAAACATTAATTAAATTGAACTCTTAACTGAAGCAGAAGACATGATAGCAAAAAAAAAAAAAGGAAAAAGAAAAATAAATGCTTATTTCTAGTAGGAAAAGACTATAATATACAAACAGCAAACACCCAGAAAGATCGGCAGTGAGAAGAATCTTTCTTTTTTTTTTTTTTTAGGAGACAGGGTCTTAAAACACAGGCTCTGTCACCCATGCTGGAGTGTGGTGGTGTGATCATAGCTAATTGCAGCCTCAAACTCCTGGCTCAAGTGATCCTCCTGCCTCAGCACGCCCAGTAGCTGGGACTACAGGCACACACCACTACACCTGGCTAATTTGTCTTATTTTTTACAGGGCTGGGGGTCTCGCTATGTTGCCCAGGCTGGTCTCAAACATCTGGCTTCAAGCAATCCTCTCACCTCGGCCTCCCAAAGTGCTGGGATTATAGGTATGAGTCACCGTACCCTGCTGAATCTTTCTGATTGAAAGACTGAGACTTTAGACTTTATTCCAGTTTGTATGGGACCAGATTTATCTAAAATAGATTTATCCAACATATTGCTCATCCCCAAAACATCCAAATATTTTGAAATGACTTTTTCTGTTCATAGATGTTGGGAGAGCAGATAGATAGATGGATATAGACACAAACACACTTATAAAAATATTCTCCAGTGATGACGATGAAGCACTAGACAACTCCAGTGAAGACTTATACTTTTGAATCTTAAACTTATTCATCTTATTAGTTAGAGGTTCTTTAAATTGACTCCAGACAGAACTAGGTACATAATTTGGGGGGCCCAACTTAAAATAAAAATGTAAGGCCCTTTGTTCAAAAATCATTAAGTATTTCAATACAGCAACAGTAGAGCACTGAACCAAGCATGAGAGTCCCCTGAATGCAGTGTCTTATGCAACTGCACACAAAAAGCCAGCTCTTATGCAAGAGTTCCCAAATCAACCGTAACTACCTCTAATGAGAGGTCACTCTGGTTTGTTTATTTATCTTAAATATTCCTCTTTTCTTTTCTTTTTTTTTTTTTTTTTTTTTTTTTTTAGAGATGGGCTCTTGCTATGTTGTCCAACCTGGCCTTGAACTCCTGGGCTCAAGTGATCCTCCTGCCTCAGCCTCCTGAGTAGCTGGGACTACAGGCTTGTGCCACAGTTTCCTGAGGTAACTCTGATTTAATTCTCAGCACTCTCTAGTTAGGAAGTGGGATCCTTTCTAACTCTTTACATAGGCTCTTTTTTTTTTTTTTTAGACAAGGTCTTACTCTGTTGCCCAGGCTGGAGTGCAGTGGCATGATCATATAGCTCACTGCAGCCCTGAAGTCCTGGGCTCAAGAGATCTTCCTGCCTCAGCCTCCTAAGTAACTGGGACTACAGGCATGTGCCAGCACACACCTGGCTAGTTTTTTAACTTTTGTAGAGACGGGGTCTTGCTGTGTTGCCCAGGCTAGTCTCAAACTCCTGGCCTCAAGCAGTCCTCCTGCCTTAGCCTCCCAGAGCGGTAGGATTACAAGCATGAGACACCTCACCCAGCCTGCATAGGCTCTTAATTAGACCCCAGTCTCTTTTTAAGAACTTTCCTTTTGGGAGCTTTGTGCAACTGTTATACCTATTCTTTTACTACTGACATACTGTGTGTGAAAAAGCTTGCTGGGTGTCTCCATCTCTCTCTCTCTCACTTCCCAGCTTGTCTGGGATCCACGTACAAAGGAGGCTGCAGATCAAAGCCTCTAATGAGTCATGAGGTCCCTGCCCACAAAAGTCCCTCCCCATGTGCCACCAACCAGCACCTTGGGCATGCTGGGAAAACCTCCTACCCAGCCTTTGCCCTGAGTCCAGGGTCTGTACCCTAACTTCATAGTCACTGAGAGCAACTGGAAGGCACATACCACAGACTCTTGTCTTCCGGGTACTGAAGGCCATAATCCCTAACTCCAATCACTGGCAATTGCTGACATCAAAGGGAAAGCACAGTCAGCGGGGGAGTTTGGGAAGGGGCATTCCACACCAGCTTCTGTGGCCTGCGGATGACATGCTGCCTGAGAGAAGCAGGTAGGAAATCTGGGAGGCCAGAGACTAAACACAATGAACTGTAGGTAATGCTGGGGATCAGGTTCAGGGCAGGTTTGGGAAGAGACTGTGCAAAAGGGGGAGAAGAAGGTTGGTGAGAAGAGGGTCAAGTGTTAACCCCTTCCACATTCAGGGATCTGTGACAGCGACCTGAATACCTGAAGCCATGGCCAGTTGGGAAGATGAGCCAAAGAACTGTGTGGTATGTGGAGACCGAGCCACAGGCTATCACTTCCATGCCCTGACTTGTGAGAGTTGCAAGGGTTTCTTCAGGTGAGAGCCTACTCCTCAATAGAAACCATCCCCCCAAACGGCCTGTCGGTTAGCCTCTAAACCCTGGCACATGCCCAAGCTTGTCCAGCTACATTACTCCTCTATCTTAGAGTCTAACTACCCTGTAGCTAGCACCCTACATCTTGCTAACCATGACACTGTATAAACTGGTGACATAACAGAGAGAAGGCCAAACATTTATTTGATAGACACAGCACATTAGTCAAGAGTACACATGTGGTCACTACCTGCAATGCACCAACCCAGTACTACATCAACTAGGCTTTCTTGTGTGATCTTGTGTCCCGATGGAAATGTTTGAGATGTGTAGGACTCTACCCACCCGGGGGACCTTTGGGCACTGCTCAGCTTAGCCCATGTTACCAGATTCCCAAGTGTTTTATACCATGTCATCTTAGCCCCTCACACATCCACCCGCCTGTTCACTGCCATCCCAGACCCTAATAACGTCTCTGTCTCTCACAGACGAACAGTCAGCAAAAGCACTCGTCTTACCTGCCCCTTTGCTGGAAGCTGTGAAGTCAGCAAGGCCCAGAGGCGCCACTGCCCAGCATGCAGGTTGCAGAAGTGCCTAGATGCTGGCATGAGGAAAGACAGTGAGTTGGCCCCCTACCATCTCCCAAACCCACTGACAATGCCTCTCTGCTTTGTCCTTATTCCCAACAGTGCGTGCTGCATATAGCGGGCAGAGCAGGCTTTTTGAAACTAATCAGGTTGAACTCCTTGTTCTGCTGCTTTCCACCCTTCTCACTACTGCACTTGACTGGTCTTAAAAAAAAAAAAAAGAAAGAAAAGAAACTAATCAGATTATGTCACTATTCTGCTCAAAACCTCCAATAGCTCCCCATCTCAAAGGACATGATCTCATGGTCTAGCTCCCCCACACCAGCTTTCAGACTTTATTTCCTACTCTTTCCCCCTTGCTCAATCCATTCTGGTCACACTGACTTTAATGCCATCCTTGAACACACCAAGCATACCCTTTCCCAGGACTTTCGCACTTGACATTCCCTCTACCTGAACTTCTCTTCTCCTACATGTTCACATGGCTAGCTTTTTCTTTTCTATCTCTTAAGTATAGTGCCTGTCAGCTAGTAGGTACTTAACAATTGAATTAATGCTTTCTCTGTGCCAGATAACTACACTATGCTCCCAACAGACAATGTAAGTGGAGTTCACAGAAGTCAATTTGCCCAAGTCCATTCAGCTAAAAAGTTGTACAGCCAGTATTCAAAATCGAGTCTCTCTGACTCCCAAATTCTTGCTTATCCCATGATATCATACTACTTTTCAATATGGAAGGGTAGAGAGGAAACTGTAGAAGTCAAAAGATCTTGGTTTGAATTCAATCTACATTACTTATTTTGTGGACCTGTTACTGGAATCTAAGCCTGTTTATGTTTCTGAAAAATATGAATATTACTTGCCCTGACTACCATAGGGCTATTTCAGCCAGGAGATTCAACCTCAGAACATTTCATATTATAATGCTATGAAAACATAAGGTGATGTTTTAGGTATCAAGGCCCCTCCCTCTTCAATGTTCCCCCAGAAGCCAAAAATGTCTCCTCACCCCTTTGCCACTTTACTCTCCACCCTTCCCTTCCTTCCATGCACTGTTTTCTGCTACAGTGTCTCACAGGTCAGTGAAAGTGTGCAGGAATTCCTGCCTCCGGGTGGCGCTAGGACTTCAGCCAAGCCCAAGGAAGCCCCAGGAACTCTCCTCCCTCCCCCACCCTTCAGGGCGGCTGAAGGGCCCCAGATCAGGAACTGGCAGAGAGAGGTGCTGTCAGCTGGTCTCAATAGCTTTGTCACATCTCTTGCTTGGCACAGTGATATTGTCAGTAGAAGCCCTGGCGTTGCGGCGAGTGAAGCAGGCCCAGCGGCGGGCACAGCAGGCACCTATGCAGCTGAGTAAGGAGCAGGAAGAGCTGATCCGAACACTCCTAGGAGCCCACACTCGCCACATGGGCACCATGTTTGAACACTTTGTGCACTTCAGGGTGAGCATTTACAGGACTTAGGCTGGAATATGAGCAAAAGGGTGCCAAAGGAGGCTGGCCTGAGGGAGAGGGCTGTGTGCTATGCACCAGTACAGAAGACAGGGCTTCTCCAAAACCCCTGCCCCGGCAGGCTCCTCAGCAAGGAACCCTTTTAAGATAAAGCAGGTGAGACCTAAAGGAAGGCCTTGGGCCAGGGCCCCTCACTCACATTCTGATCTTTGCAGCCTCCAGCTTATCTATTCATCCATCACCAGCCCTCGCCCGCCCTGGCCCCTTTACTGCCTCTGCTCATGCACTTTGCAGACATCAACACTTTCATGGTACAGCAAATCATCAAGTTCACCAAGGACCTGCCCCTCTTCCGGTGAGTGACTTCTGCTCATCTTTTAGGAAGTGAACACTTCAGTAAACTATACATCCAACCACCTACAAAAGTTATTGACCAAAGATTAACACATCCCTCAGCCTTTCCAAGCACCAGGTCTCAAATTCCCAGCTTTGTCTTTAATTGTGTCAGTCAGGATTAGGAGTTCCTCTCCCTCTCTGAAGTTGGGGCTTGAGTCTAAAGTGCCCTTGTTTCCTGTCCCCATAGGTCCCTGCCCATGGAGGACCAGATCTCCCTTCTCAAGGGAGCAGCTGTGGAAATCGTTCACATCGCACTCAATTCCACTTTCTGTCTCCAAACACAAAACTTCCTTTGTGGGCCTCTTCGCTACACGATGGAAGATGCAGCCCACGGTGAGATGGTGCTAGAGCAGGAGAGGGCATGTGTCCTTGTGGTATGGCATGTGGTTGGGTGACCTGGAGACTCCTAAATCTAGTGTCTCCCATAGTGGGGTTCCAGGTAGAGTATTTGGAGTTGGTCTTTCGCTTCCATGGGACACTGAGACAACTGCAGCTTCGGGAGCCTGAGTATGTGCTCTTGGCTGCCATGGCCCTCTTCTCTCCTGGTGAGCATCTCCCAAAGCCCAGAAACTTTTCTCCACCACGTCTGCCCAAACTCTCAGCTCCTCAAATCCATCCATCTCAGGCCTTCTAGCCTTCAAACCTGCAGAGTAGGTCTACACCAGCCTCAGCCTCCAGGACACTGCGCAGGCCTTCCCCTTCCCTCCACCTTGTCCTTCCCAGCTCCATATCTTACAGACCGGCCTGGAATTACCCAGAGAGAGGAGATCGATCAGCTGCAAGAGGAGGTGGCACTGACTCTGCAAAGCTACATCAAGGGCCATCAGCCAAAACCCCGGAATCGGTACAGTGGGAGACTAGGAGCTTAGAGGACACACTGAGGCAGTAAGGGGTTAGAAAAACACTGAGCTTGGGAGGAATGTTTTTTACTGTCCTTTCCTTAGGGAAACCAGGTCTCTTTTGGTCTATCCCATCCCAGTCTTACATAGTTCCAGCATCCAAATTGCTCTTACTGCTGTTTCATCTCACTTTTTCCAGATTTTTTTATTCAGTAGAGATGCAAAGTAGTAGCTCACAGGCTGTGTATAATAGCATTCCTGAGATTGATGACATCCATCACCTCACTAGTCCAACCTCTCCAGACTAAAGCAGATTTTGAAGAGTCTTGTTCATTCTTTCCCCCTGGCCCTTCCTCTCCTCTCCATTGGACCAATTCCTTCAATTTTTCATTTCCTTTGAAGTTGTGGTCATTCATAGTTTCATGGCCAAAGCCAGTTCCTGGTTCAATAGTCCATGATCTTTCCAGGCTTTGAGGTATGCACCACTTCCTCCATGAGGCAGTTTGGCCAGAAAGGGGACACTTTATACCATAGAACACACCCACCTTCTAGAATCTGCTCTAGCCAGACCCTCAGATTCCATACAGTTGAAATTCTAGCTAAGTCTGGGGCTTTCTTCACACTTGGCCCTCAGAGCTCTGGGTTCAGGAAAAACGGGCATGATCAAAGATGATAGTGTCAGACAGAGGGCCTCCTAGGGGACCTTTGGGATCTTTGATAAATTTGTCATACCAGAGGATGATTTTCTCTAATGTTCAGACCCAGTTTGACTTAGGGACAGTTGTGGGGATCAGGGCCTCAAGACAAGACTCCCAGCTGCCTTTTTTCCCTCCTATTTTTCTGGTGACCACACTACTTCCTCCAAAGGTTTCTGTATGCGAAGCTGGTAGGCCTGTTAGTTGAGCTTCGGAGCATTAACGACGGATATGGGTACCAAATCCAGCGCATCCAGGGATTGCCTGCCATGATGCCCCTGCTCCAGGAGATCTGCAGCTGAGTCCCAGGCTCACCCCCTTCCCCAGCTCACCTGGGGCACACTGGACTGGAAAGAGAAAAATGCTGTGACCAGAGATTGGGCTCAGGAGAAAGGGAGCCCAGTGGTTGCAATGAAAGTCTAAAGCAATAACTGCCTCTTCATGCGGTCATGGGGGTGGGGGGGGGTGACTGTGGGAATAAAGTTGTTCTCTGGAAGCACAGAAGATGGGGAAGGAGGAAGCCTCAGGGCTAAGAGGTAATGAAGCTCCTTCTGGGAATGGGTGGGCCCCGCTTTCTGAGGCCAGAGATTTGGCCCTTCAGCCCTACTTTTCCAGCCTTGGGAGGCTCTGGGATGGAAAACAGGGTAGTAAGCTAATCCCATGCAGGATTAACCAAAGGGAAATGAAGAAAGAAGTGGGTCAGGGGAGAAAGTCAGCCAGACATACCCCTTAATCCTCTTCCCTTAGTCCAGAGCCACAAGAGCATGGGGAAGATGATAGTGGGGCTTGTGGTAGTGGTTGGAGCCTCAAGCCACTGCCTCATCAGCTGCCCCTGTGGCAGCTCCAGTTCTGAGGAGGGCATGGTCCTGTCCCCCACTCTGTTCCTAGGACCTAGAGGTAACCCAGCAAGGTGGGCTCTGGAGAGGGGCCTGGTCTCTGGCCCTTGGGCACCCGACTCAGAGGTTCCAGCTGCTGTGGGGACCTCAGCCCACAGTGATGCTGAAGCCACAGTGGAATCTGTTGCGCCAGTGATTGAGGAAGGCTCCAAGGGCTAGAGTGACAGGCAGGGGGGGCATCTTCTTCTCCAGCACAGCACCTACACACCAGTTACTATCCACCAAGCCTGTTGGGGGAGAGAATATCAACTGGGTTATTTAACAAGGCTTGGAGAAAGGAGTCAGCAGAAGTAAGGTAGAGCTTCCCTCCCTCTGCATCCCCCACCCCTCAGCAATAACCCTCACCTCTAAACACCATGTTGGCCTGGGGCAGAGTCAGGTGGTAACCAAAGGAGAAGGTTGTGTCCTGTAGCCTTGTGTTTGCCTCAAACTCCACTCCAACCTGAACCTGAGAACCATGCGCAAAGATGAGAGGGATCAGTGTCAGTGAAGACTAGGGGGGTCCTGACAGGGGATCAGCAGAATGAGGGCATGCTTGGCAATGTATATGTAGCACAGATAGGAAGAATACTAAGTCAGCAGGGCCTGTGGAGGTCCAGAGGCACAGAAGTTCATGACCTGCTTGCTGGGCTGGGGGATAAGATCAGTGGTCTCACCTGTTCATTTGCCCTGTGGTAATAACTTGCATGGGCCCCGCCTGATCCCACATTCAATGTAGCTACCCAGTGTACAGCTGTGAAAACCAAAGTACAGGGGGAAAGGAGTGTTACTGTAGTAGGACACAGGCCAGGGACTGCAGCAAAGTCCAGAATTGCCTCCGTGCCCCCACTACTCCACTTTGCCCCATACCCGAGTACTTCCCAGCCAGTGTCAAGATGGCCCCCTCTTCGCCTGGCCGCCGGTGATAAACTAGCTCTCCTCCCAGCACCAGCCGATGAGTGAGACTCTGTAGGAAGTGAGCGACCATGATCACTGTGGGGGAATAGGGAGACATGGAGTCAGTCATAGAAACACCCAAGCCTGCTCCCTTACCCCCAGTAACCGTCATGCCAGTCTACCCAAGAAGTTCCTTTTCAAATCCCCGAACTGTACAGAACATGAAGAGGCATAGCCAACATTAGCAAATGGGCAGCCAAGATAAAAAGAACCCTGACCCAATTCCTCACCTGATTCCCCAATCAGGTCAGGATTTCCTAGGGTCAGAGTGGCTGTGTAGTCATCTCCTCGATACTCTCCATCAAACTGCCATGTCAGGAACTTGGCCTGCTGCGTCTGGGTGGGGAGAGCAAGAAGTAAAATCTCCCTCTCTCTTTCTGATCACTATTGCCTCTGCTCCCCGCCCCCATTTGCCAGAGCAGGAAACTCATGGGGGAGAAAGAGGAAATGGATGGAGGCAGGAACTGTGGGTCACCTGGAAGACAGCCTTAGCTCGGAGCCGCTCTGCCAAGAGAAGCAGGACCTGGGCGTTGAGGCTGCCACTGCTGTCCATATCCCCTACCACAGTGGGGAACACCTGCAGAAGAGTAGACAATAGTAAGGCTGAGTGAGCTAGGTGGCACCACTCAGCCTAAACCCAAATATAGAATTTCATTAAAGGCCCCCTGCGCCCCCTGGTGGAGGCACAAAGACAAACAGGGCTCTTCGCACAAATGTTTCTCTGCTCTTACCCATTCAGAAGAGACAGAGAAAATCAGGTTACTGACCATTTTTCTCCATAACCCACATTTCCTCCTCCACCAGACCTGGATCCCAGGTGGGCTTTTAGGGAGATGCCCGGTGTGTGGAGTCCTCACCTCAGTGGGGCTAAGCTGCCAGTCCCCTGCATAGGCCGCATGGAGGTGATAGCCTGGCAAGCCCAGGGCACTCATGTGTACCGTGTGAGCAACCTGAGGAAAGAGGCGTCAATGGAGAAGACAGCATTGCATTCCTGCTCCATTTCAATCCCATCCCACCCTTCATCTTCTCCCCATCCAGAAGGCCTCTTAAGAATCCCAAATATTCCAACACATACAGAGGGTCACCAGATCGAAAGCAACAAGTCTCACAGGCAAGGGAGGTAAAGAGAGCCCCACATCCTCCCTTATTTGTCCCACATCGCCTGGCTAAGGCTGGAGTACAAAGGAAAGGAGAAGAGGACCCAGGAACAGGCAAGGAGGAATAGTAAAGAGGGGCCAGAGAAGTGGGAGCACCTGGAAATGGCTGCTCAGAACCTTGTTGACAACGAGCTTCACTCCCTCCATCTGTGCAGGGAATACATCTGAAGGGGGTGAGGGGAAGGGAAGGAATAAGCACAGACAAGGAACCCCTACCCCAAGCGGTAGTCTCCCCTCTCAATCCCATAGGAAGCACCTTGGAGGAATTGACCTCCTTTCAAGTCCTGCAACGAAATGCTCCACTTCACTTGGGCACCTGATCCTCCCTGACGCGGGATACCCAGCTGTGATCTCTCCTTTCCTGCTTCCATCCCTAGACGCATTCAAGACCCTCCCCTTGTCTGCCCCTTCATCTTGAGACACCCAAATGCCAAGTTCTCACCTTTGCATAGCCGATGCAGCTCATCGAAGCTCCCAGGGTTGGGCAAAGGTTCCTCTCGGCGGGGGCTCCGGCGGAGCAAAGTCCCCATCGGTGCCAGGCCCAGTGTATTCCCCATTTTAGTCCAGAGGACCGGCAGGGGCAGAGGTTAGCCTGGGAAAGAACTATTGCTCCCTCTACCCTCCACGGGCCCCACCCCCCATCATCCAGCTCCCCAGTCCTAGAAACTTCCACATGGTCCGACGCTAGACCTGGAACAGGAAGAGTTGGGGGAGAGAGCACTGATGGGGAGACTGAACCCCAGGCACACTCCCCCCCCGTCTTTGATCCTTCACCCCCACCTGTCACCCCTGTCATCTCTCCCATTCTCTAATCCTAGCCCCCACCACAGACTTCATCTAGCTTCCTATTCCCTCTACTCTTCATTCCCAGGCCCCAAGGCCAGGCTCGCAATGGAGCAGTATCCCTTACCATGTCAGACCATCATGCTGCCCCTTTCCCTCCGGCACACCCCGGTCATCTTGATGGGGGCAGCCATCTTGGGTGATGGCAGAATTACGGCTTCACGCTGTATTACCAGCGTGGTCATGAGCGCCATCTTGGAATAGGGCAAAGAAAGACATCAAAGACCCAACCCTCCCCTAATTAGGCCCCGCCCAATCCATGAAAAAAAGCCTCCTCGATCTCCCAGGGGCCAATGGGAGAGGTGGAAGCAAAGGAGTGGCAGGCCTGACGGCCAGAGAGCTTCGGCCCCGGCGCTGCAGAGCTGGGCGGATCTTAGTTGGCGGCTCCTTAGACTTAAGTAGAAGGCCTTAGATCGCCAAGCGAATCCTCTCCAAGGTCGGGAAAAACCTGTGAGCTTGCAAGACACTAGAGGGAGTATCTTGTAGCTTGGGCCCTTGAAGCTCTTTCCACACCCCTGAGAAAAGTGAAACCGCAGCCTGAAGACTTGGCTTTTGTGAAGGGTGACAGAGGGAACGACTCTGAATACTTCTTTCAAACCTTGGTTCATTTATGTCGCTCCCTCCTTCCCGTAGAACTCGTGGGGAATCCTGCTCACAGCCCTCCACAGGTGGGCTACTCATAAGCACCGCTCTTCTTAGGACAGAGACCCACACTTCCCTCTGGCGGTCTACCTTTCTCAACGTTCCCCCTCTTGCCCTCTTGGTGGAATGGGGATGGGCGGCAGAGTTTGGGGCAGTGGGGTAGGTTCTAGCAGAACTATTCCCTGAAACAGCTGCCCTCTGTAGTTAACTCTTTCTTCCCTGCGTACCTAGGCAGAGTTGGCCATATGGACTCCAGCCCCCAAATGGGCTCCATCCCAGGCCCAGGGGTAAGCCAAGGGGGTGACCGTCAAGCACTAAGAGCTCACAGGGGAATAATTGAAGATGGAGTAACATTCTTGGTCTCTGGTCACTACCTCCCTCATTAGCTCTATTCCTTCACTCACACCTTTCAGAATGTTCCATGTACACAAAAAGTAAGCTCTGAGGTCAAAAGGGTGAAAGATACAAATGCTTCTGATATCTATTTGGCTGCTTTCACCCAAATGCTTTGGGCCTGGGGAATGTACTTCTTTCCCCCTCGCAATCAGGGCTGGGACAAGGGCCAGGGCCTTGGCCAGAGGGATGCTATAGTGCTATAGCCCCTCCTAACTCAATATTGGCTAACTACTGCCTAGAACCGATAATGTGATCAAATGACCAGTCACCTTCAACCTTTATCCTGGCAGAAGCCTCTTTTTCACCTCTTTTCCTGCCAGAGTCCTCCAGTTGGGAGGGAGAGGGCAGAAGTGTTTCCTGAATTTGTTTTATTGGGGGTAGGGTATGCTCATTGATCAGCACCTGGGTCATTCTGGGCTCTCATGTTTTCTTCCCCTATCTCATTACACATTAACTCAAAAAGGGACAAAGTCAATCACACCTGCCCTCTGTCCCTGACTCTCATTCCCCTAACCCCCATTCCGCTCACCCTGCCCCTGATTTCAACTCATTTCTCCTTCTGTTCCCCAATACCTCCCTGCCAAGTTGCAATGAAGCAGGGTAGGGTTGGGGAGATGAAATCTATCCATAATGGGATAGAGATACCAAGAATTGAGAGCTTGACATATCAGACCTTTCCAGAGAAATAACTAGGAATCCTGCTTCCCTCTGCATTCAAATCCAAGGATTGCTCACCCCAGACCCCAAGAGAATGGATCTTCCAAAGACCTGGAGTATACCAGCTTGGCCTCCATTAAGGCCTGTACCACTTGTCTCTCACCCCATCATGGAGCCCCTTTTTACTTGTCCTCTCCTCCCCCATTCCCCATTCCTCCAATTTGTTTATTCCAACATGGCCTCTGCCCCACTGAGCCCATCCACAGTTCCTGTCATCTGACTGGGGGTGGGTAAGGAGACAGGTATATAGCCCCTACCCCTCCAGCCAGGCCAGGAACAGATGCCAAGGACAGAGACGCTGACTAGGTAGGATAAGGGAATAAGAGGTGTGGGCAGCATCCAAAAAAGACCGGACTTTAATTGTGGAAAGAGAGGGAACCAGGTTGGAGTGGGCACCTACTTAGGGAGATCCCTGGGGAGGGGCTGAAGCCCATTTAGCTTCAGTGTCCCTCCTACTGCCACCAGCTTTGTTTCTGGCCACTTTCCCTACTGTCACCACCATGAAGCTGCTTGCAATGACTGTGCTGCTCCTCACCATCTATAGACTTGAAGGTGGGTGTGATATGGAGAAAGGGGCCAATAGGGGAGAAGGTGCTGGGGGTCATAGCTACCCATCTGTCTGTGCTACTGTGCTGAGGTCTGGCAACCTGAGGGCTCAAAAGGAAGATCATTCTGTCTCTAAATAAAGCCCAGAAAGCCCATCCAAAGACCTACCTGGATATCTTTTTAGGGAGAGGGCTGAGAGCTGGGGTAAGGTACTGGCAGAGGTGTGGCTGGAGGCCAGGATTCATTGCTGTGAACCCAGCTGAAAAGAGTGAGTGTGTGTGTGTGTGTGTGTGTGTGTGCGCGCGCACAGGAGCTTTGGTTCGGAGACAGGCAGAGGAGCCGAGTCTGCAGAGCCTGTTCTCTCAGTACTTCCAGAGCATCACTGACTATAGCAAGGACCTGGTAGAGAAGGTCAAGGCCCCGGAGCTTCAGGCCCAAGCCAAGTAAGTCTCAGGGAAAGGAGTTCAGAGGCTGGGGGCTCGGGAGGGAAAGAAGGAAAGATGGAAGGTCCCACAGAAGACTGAACTCAGGGGTGGGGATTAGCAAGGATTAGGCTTAAATTGGAGAGAAAAATTCCTTCATCACCCAAAGGTTCCACACACTTCTTGGACAGATAGGAGCAGTGGGAACTGGGCCTTGAATCTCAATCTCTAGGGTCTATCCTATGCTAGGATGGACCAGGCACTAGAATTTGGGGACCTGGGTCAGTCTGCTCTGACCTCCCACCACCACCATGGACCCTGCCAGTGCCTAGGGTCTCTCACGCTGACCTCTAATTCCTCACCTATCCAGGGCTTACTTTGAAAAGTCAAAGGAGGAGCTGACACCTGTGGTCAAGAAGGCTGGAACTGATCTGGTTAAACTGTTGAGCTATTTTGTGGACTTTGGAACACAACTTTCCACCCAGTGAGCTGTCCAGACCATTGTCTTCCAGCCCCAGCTGGCCTCTAGACACCCACTGCCCAGGCCTAGAGCCCCTCCCTCTACCTAATCCCTGTTTGCTACAATAAATGCTGCAGGAGTCAAGCTGTGAGCCTGGTGTGTCTGGGGGGACTGGGAAAAGTAGGGGAATGCGGGAGTAGTAGGAGGAAGGAAAAAGAGAAATCTGCTTCTAAAAGGAGGGGGATTTGGGTGTGAAGAGGTAGAGAAAGGTTGAAGAGACAAATGATGGAAATGACAGGGTGATTCTTTTCCAAGCGCAAGCAATCTCCTACAGGCCTGGGAATGGCTCTGTAGTGGAGAACTAAAGAGCCTTTACATTGAACATGGAACTAGGAAAGGCATGGAGGATTCATAAACAGAATCCCTAGACTTGTGGAGGTCTCAGGAAATGAGGGCACCCCTCAGAATTTCCTTCTAATCATTCTATGAAGAGGGGAAAGCTTCCAAAAAAAATGAAACCAGAAGTGTCACCCAAGACCCTTCCCTTCTGAGCTAGGCCAACACTATGTTTCCCCCCATCCCACAATAAAAGACCTCAGTTCACTCCTCTCCCCAAAAGGGCTCTGATTCCCGCATTCAAAACCTCTCATCTGGACACTCTGGGGAAGACCCATTCCAAGCCCCTCCCCCACTACTATCCAGGTGCTATTCCTAGAACTGGCCTGGTAGGCATCTTAGAGCCTGGAACTAGTAGCTATGGGAGCCACTTTAAGGCCTGACAGGTATCAAACTCGGTGGACACGTGGGACTAGAGAAACTTTGGGAGCTGTGATACCTAGATTAAATCAAAATGGAATGAAAATCAGGCTAGGTTGATGGGGAGAGACTCACAATCCCATAATGTAGGGCAAGGGAAAATGAGGCATTTTCCAATCAAAGTTTATCCCCGCTTTATCTTTAAAAGAGTTACTTTCCTAAACCAGGCAACTGGCACACAACTGTAATTCCAGCTACTTGGGAGCCTGAGGTGGGAGGATCACTTGAGCCCAGGAGTTTGAGACCAGCCTGGGCAACCTAGTGAGACCTCATCTCAAAGAAAGAGCAACTTCCCTACCCTGGCTCATTTCTCGTATCTCATCTGAAATCACCTTTCCCCTCAAACACTGGAGATGGCCACAATTTCTTGTATATATTGATCAACGTCCTTCATCTGGCCTTCTAGACCTTCACCATTCATGATTACTCACCTCCCCTTCTCTTTCCCAATATCTGCTTTTTTCTCATGTGGCAAAATGTGCAGGGACAAAGAGATTTCAGTCGGTCACTTGCAAGGCGACCTTGGACAAGTTAATTAACTTCAAAGAGCTTGAATTTCTTCACTGGGTTAATAACTGGATCAAATGATACAACGAGCTGGAAAACACTTTGAGAAGTATAAGTCACTATGCAGTGCAAAGTACTGTCCAGCATTGGGGGTTTCCAGGGGTAAGCTTGGGGACTCTAGACCCATTCTGAAAGGACTGCTGGGGCAGAGGTAGGACTGGCAGCATCTGAGGTTTAAATACTTGCAGGCAGAGCTTCCTTGCAGCTCTGGAAACAGGACAGGCACTGACAGGGGGATTCCTTGGCCACCACCCATGCACTAGGGGGAGATGACCTCCCATCTGGATCCAATTTGTTCCCCCTTGCCCTACCCACCACTAACCCTATCTGGCTCTCTAAGGTCCCTCTTGCCCCAAAACCCACTGAAAACTCATTGTTCCATTGAAACCTTCCATTAGGGGCTTCACACAGCCCTAGTCACACCATCCCTTCTGCATGTTTGGCTTTTTGATTATGCTCATTCCCATATGCATGTGGATTGGTCCTGTCTGGATTGGCAACTATTTGGAGTTGGACAGCCAAGCTCATCCACAACCTAACCTTGGTTCAACTGTCAGACATAGAAGGCCATGCTGGGTACAGAAGCCATGTCTTAGGTTCTAATGCCTTGGAATGTACCTAGACTCTCAACACATTACTCCTTGCTCCAGCTCCAGCCCAGAGCACCTGGGGGTCAAAGGTCTCATCCCTCCTCCAGACACAGTCAACATTCATCCTTCAGTTGAGCAAAACAGCCCTGAAGTCCATTAGACTGTGAGTTCTATGAGGTCAGGAACTGAGAAACTGTATCCAGCCTAATACTTAGTAGAGGTTGAATAAATACATGATAAAGGAATGAATGGAGTCCAGTCTATGGCAGCTTTATTGAGAGCATTCCCTTCCTATTGTTTAGTGGGAGATGGGCATGAGGAAAAGAAGAAGCGTAGGACAAGGAAGTGAGACTAGAACATAAACATCCATGAATAGCATCTGAGCATTAGTCTCTGACAGGGAGGAGGAACCACTGGTGTATATTAATCTGGGGTGTGGCATCATTATAGGGGTAGGGTCAGCTGGCATTAACAGCATGGAGGCATATGTGATGCCGACCATAAGGACTGGGAGGAGAACTAGAAGCCGAAGGAGGATGTGATCACATCTGTCCTAAAGCTATTGTGGCGGTTTCTCATGCTTCAGAGTCTCATAAGTCTCCTGGTTCCGGGTGCTCAGGCCCTGGAGGTGGCAGTTAAAGGATGATCAGGAGCTTGAGCCCATCACAGGCCCCCTCCCACCTCCACAGACTCTGCCCCTTCTGAAGGTCATTCAAAATCCCACCCTTTTCTGCTGACTTCCTGGGTTGCGGAAGCAGGTTCACTTACCGTGTAAACGCCATCTGATTTCTGCAGAGATGAAAGGAGCAAGGTATTAGAGACCCACACCTCCTTCAGGGCCCCCAGCATCTCCCCACCCAGGGAGAGATCTGGCCAGGGGTGGCTAGCCACCCTGGTCTAGAGGGCACTCACAAGGATGCTCTGAGACATAAATACACATTTGCCCACGTGGCTACGAACACATACACACATACAACACGCAACACACAGTCTCTCACATATGCATTGTCACGCTATGCTTGATTCTTCCCTGTCACCAGCTGAATATTTTACTTGTGGCTTGGCTAGGTGGCAGAGTGGGTAGGAAGAGGTGGGAGGGCCTTTGAGGTGTTCGAAGATGAGCACCTGAGAAGTATGCCCTCCCAGAGGCCTTGAACCCAGGCTAGAGCCCCAAAAGGGCTGAGAGTCTATAAAGGTGTCAACGTGCAGGTGTGGGAGGGTCCATACCTCATAGCTGGCTATAGCTGCCTTTCGAACTTGGATCTGGAGTGGGAGAAATGTTATCAGTAAAGGGGAAGTTAGTGGCCCATCCCCCTGCCCTCCAAACTTTGTGGGGGTTCCCCTTTTATTCCCTCTCCTTGAATCCATGCTGCTGCCACCCTCCCACTTCCTCTCCCAGCCCTCACCTCCCCCCTGCCTAGCCTTACCTTCAGTCGACAGTAGAGCAGGGTGAGGACAATACCGTACAGGAACAGGATGGCATCCAGGATATAGCAGAGCTGAGGCTCTCCCAAAGCCGCTGAGGGGACAGAGGGTGCCCATGGGGTCAGGGGATCAGGGAGGACCTGGTGCTTGGCGGAGAGAAGGGAAGGGGCTCTGGGAGGCAGGACAGGGGCACTAAGGGAAGAAACTCTACCTTTCTCCCTGGACTCCTATTTCTCTTACCTCTCTTTTTTCTCCCCCACCCAAGGGTTGGGTAGGATAGGAAGCGTGAAGGGTTCTATTGTGATAGGACTTACATGGACTAATAGTTGAGGACTTCCCCTCAGCCCCCAACCTGTTCTTTTTAGCACTGCGGGCTTCTCAGGCACCATTGAGTATTTCATCCACCTCAAGGGGCCCATCTCAGTCCACTGGGCTGAAACAAAAACCTCAGCCCAGAGCAGGAAAGGAAGGGGGAGGCAGTGCAAATTTCAGTGAAGAAACCACAGAAGTGTCTTTACTAAGTCCTGTGACCTGTGGCTGAGGGCTGGACAGGAAGGATGTGAGCTGGGGAAGGGAGGGAAGGCAATTACTCTATCATTGGTCATCTCCTAGCCTTAGCCTCATTGCTTTCTGTCCCACCACAAGACACTTTAATATGGACTAATAAAAAAAAAAAAACAGTCCACTTTCCTAGGCCTATAGATACCATTGGCCTTGCACACAAAGCTAGGGAATGACCATAGGCTCAAGAGAATGACCATAAGCTGTATGGATTCCATCTCCTGCTACTTTGCCTGTTGCCCAGTCTGGGTCTCTAAGAGGGGAAGTTTTACGCAATGTCAAAAATCAGATAGCCAGCCGCGGTGGCTCACGCCTATAATCCTAGCACTCTGGGAGGCCGAGGCTGGAGGATCACTTGAGCTCAGGATGTCAAGACCAGCCTGAGCACAAGTGAGACACCCTCTCTCTACTAAAAAAAAATAGAAAAATTAGCCAGGCATGGTGGCGCATGCCTGTAGTCCCAGCTACTTGGGAGGCTGAGGCAGGAGGATCACTTGAGCCCAAGAGTTTGAGGTTGCAGTGAGCTGTGATGACACCACTGCACTCCACCCTAGGGCGACAAAAAAATAAACAATCAGATAGAGTCTCGGCTCCGGAGATTGCTCCTGGCCCCTAACAGAAGGACTGATAGGGTACCTGTGACTAACATTGGTCAAGTACTGACATTGGTAAAGTACTTTCCATTCTACAATGCTCTTTCACACACACGGTATTGCATAAATCTTAAAACTATCCTGTGAGGGAAACAATGTCATCGCCATTTTATGGATGATGAAACCAAGGCTCGGAAAAGCTAAGTAACTCATTCAGGGCCACAGAGTTTAAGTGACAGAGCTGGAACTCACTTCCAGGCCTTCTGCCTCCAAAGCCTGTGCTTTCCTTTATGCCTCAGTGGCCCTGCTCCATTCTCATGCCATCACAGCAGACCAGTGAGTGGCCAACTTAATCCTTACCCACCTTCTCTGCTAGCCTGGTGGAACGTTTCCCCAGTCGTTCTCTTTCACGTACATCAATTTCCCTGAAGCTTCCTAACCTCCTCCTCCCCTAAACCCAGCTGCCACTGACTCTCTTCAAAACACACACACAGGGCAGGACATGGTGGCTCACGCCTATAATCCTAGCACTCTGGGAGGCCGAGGCGGGAGGATCACTGGAGGTCAGGAGTTCGAGACCAGCCTGAGTCAGAGCGAGACCCCATCTCTACTAAAAAAAAAAATAGAAATTAGCTGGACAACTAAAAATATATAGAAAAAATTAGCTGGGCTTGGTGGCACATGCCTATAGTCCCAGCTCCTCAGGAGGCTGAGGCAGTAGGATCGCTTGAGCCCAGGAGTTTGAGGTTGCTGTGAGCTAGGCTGACACCACAGCACTCTAGCCTGAGCAACAGAGCGAGACTCTGTCTCCAAAAAAAAAAAAAAGAAACACACACACACACACATACTTTCCAGCATAGACAACCCGAAGTGAACAAGAAACAAGAAATGAAAAGTTCTTAGAGTAACTGGAGCCTTAGAGCTGCTGGAATCTTTCCACTTCTGCCTCTATTTCTCAGCTGATGTTCAAGTCTCTAGCACTGGGCAGCTCATGCTGCCCACCCCCATATCAACTGTTGACAGTTGATGACATTAGTTCATTAGCGATGACCCACAGAACCAGCAATCACATCTATTTATCTTGACTACCCTGGCCTTACTCCCAAGCACCAAGACAGATCCTTGCCTTCCTAAATGGCGGTTTGTATGTTTAACCAGCTAGACATTGGCTCCCAGCAGACAAGACCAAAGGTACCCCATGGGAAATGCTGATCATGGGAAATGGAGCTTTTCCTCAGACCAGCTCTTCATGCCATATAGCCATCTCCTTCCCCTGCCAAACTGACTCTTCCTATCAATCCTGAGAAGTGAATGAGATATGAAGGCAACAAGGAAGGAGCTATGACTCTAGTGCCCTGGGTGTGAGCTGGATAGGACCAGCCTCAGAATCTCTGTGTCTATCGTAGCCCTATGTCCACCTGCCTGCTGTCAGCCTTCCTCCGTCTGTCCCTGACTCGGCCCCTTGATACACGCCGTTGATTTTAACCCTGGATCCCAGCTCACTCTCCCTCACCAAACCCTCTCACCTGCTTGTTCAACCAAAAGGAGTAAGAGTAAGACCACTGCTGGAATCATCTTGGGCTGGGGATCGGACGCTCTGACAGCACTGCGCAGCTGTGCTCGGCAAGCAGCTCCCTGACCACAGAGTTCCCCCCTTCCTGCCACGCCTTCCCCCACACTTTGGCCCCTTCCCCTTCCTGCAGTAGAGCAGGCGGCTCCCGGAAGGGCCAACTAAGGAAGCTGGGAGATCTGGGCCCTTAAGCCTCAGCCTGTCAATGACCAATCCCTAACCCACGGACTCTCATGCCTGGGAAAGGCTGTCTGTACCTGCCATCTTTCACTTTACCCTATTACAAACTGCCCCTCGAGGAGTTTCCCTTAGACACCACTATAGCCCTTTCCCTCCCACCAGGAACTTCATTTGAGCACTTTACCAATTCGTGTAGGCATTGAGAAGGTTTGGGCAGGGGGAAGCTGAGGGGAAAAGACAGTACGGGGAATGGAGAAGTGGAAAGGGCAAGAGTCAAGAGAAGCGGGTGGAGATGAGCTGGAAAAATTGCTAAGACCTAGGCCAGGCACGGTAGCTGATGCCTGTAATCCTAGCACTTTGCGAGGCTGAGGCAGGAGGATCACTTGAGGCCAGGAGTTTGAGACCAGCATGAGCAACAGCAAGACTCCATCTCTACGAAAAATAGAAAAAATTAGCTGGGCATGGTGGCACAAACCTGTAGTCCCAGCTACCCGGGAGGCCAAGGCAGAAGGATCACTTGAACCCAGGAGTTTGAGGTTGCAGTGAGCTATGATGATGCCACTGTACTCTAGCCTGGGCAACAGAGTGAGACCCTGTCTCAAAAAAAAAAAAAAAAAAAAATTTTGCTAAGACCTGAGTCTAATGAAGAAGTGGAGGGTTAATGAACATTCTGTTTCCCATCAAAGTAAAAGACAGTTAAGATACCAAGAAAGACATACCAGAAGTTTGGGCCTAGGGGCCGTAAGGCGGCTAATTTATTATAATTTCTCCTTTTGTAGTACATGCACAGAAAGCTCAACAGCTAAGTGTACATATACATGTACACACACACACACAGCCCCATATCCAGTGAGGGACAGGCTCCACAGAAGAAGCTGACAGGCAGAGGAGATCAAATGCTGTTTGTCAGCTCATCGATCTACTTCTCCAAACACAATATCTTGGGTACCTAGGAAGTCAGAGGATGAAGAAAAAAAGTCATGTTATCAAAGATACGCAACTCATTACTGTGCTCAGGTGACTTGAGGACTTGACTACATGCCCATAGTCTATATGCTGAACAGGAAGTGTTCAGTTTCCATCCCCCATGGGAGTCCCAAACCCCCTTCTCTAGGATACTGTTACTACACAATAGTCCTTATACCTATGATGGCAACAACATCCGCCAACATGTGTCCCTTAGACATCTTGTCCAAACCAGCCTGAGGAGATTGAGATAGCAACAGCGTTAGATAAGATTGGCAGGGTGGAAGGAGAAGGAAAGAGAGTTCATAAAAGTCTCAACCAAGGTTGATAAATCATTGCATCAATTTATTGGAGTTAGAATTATTGATATTGGTTCTTACCAGGTGGGCAAAACCCGGAGCCTTAATCTTGCATCGATAAGGGCGGCTGCTACCATCAGACACCAGGTACACCCCAAACTCTCCCTGTCCAAGGAAGAAGGTTAGGTGCCTCCAGTAATAGGAAGAACATTTTTCTCTGCCAACAAAACCTCTCTATTCATGCCCTCCTGTCCTCTCACTGATGAATGAGGATTTTGTTAAACATCTCTCTCCAGTTACTTACTCCACATATAGTCTTTTCCTTGCCCTCCTCTCCTCACCTTAGGAGCCTCAATGGCAGTATATGTGGCTCCCGGAGGAACTTGGTAGCCCTCAGTATACAACTTAAAGTGATGGATCAGAGACTCCATGGAAGTCTGCAGAGAGAAAACAGGGAACATCAATAAACCAAATCCAAACTCTGTCTCCTAGGCCTTCCTCCAGCACAGAAAATAATCTCAACCCTCAAAGAGACTAAACATGCACATAAGTCAGTAAGCAGAGAGGATACAGAATAAAAGAGGAGAGCTATGGAAAGTTAAGAATCTTATACAGTGAATTCTTTGAAAAAGGAAAACCGAAAAGTGGGACTCAATCCAAGGATACTCCTCCCCGGCCACTAGCTCCCTTCCAATTCCCCGCTTTCCCTCTCCCTGCAGCCAACCTTCATCTCTGCTCGCTTAGGTGGAGACACTTTGGCATCATCAACCTTGATCTCCCCGGGAGGCATCTTGTTCAGACACTGTGCGATGATTCGAAGGGACTGGCGCATCTCCTCCACTCGACACAGGTACCTGAAATGGACGAGACAGACTCAGAGTGAAGAGAAGAACGGTCAGAGGAGCAGGTGTGGGGCTAAGAAGGATGCCCTTCAGCTGACCTTAAAAGAGTTAGATCCTTCCCCAAACCCTCTCCTCAATTTTTCAGACCATGCCCTGTAGTATTTCCCTCTTTAATTATCCTCTTAGACACTTTTTGGACTACAGAATGGGTGAGAGTCAAATGGACTAAAAAACAACAAAAAAAAGACAGTAGCAAATCTGACTCAGGGTCAGTAAACAGGAGCGGAATCTGAAGCTCAGAATCTAGTAGAAAGAGCACTAGATCAGGAAGATTCTAGTCTCAGCCAGTGCTGACACAATAATCCCAGGCTAATCCCTAACTCACATGTCTCAGCTTTCTCAGCTCTAAAATGAAGCCAAAACAAGTTCTATCTAGGACAGGGTTAACAGAAGGTAAAATAAGATGCCATATACATGAAAGAACTTTGAAAATCAACCGAGTTTAACACACTCACGAGCTCCCTTAGATCTTGGGAAGTAGGATAAAGAAGAAAGTGACAAAGAGAAAAGTGAGGCAGGAGAAACTGGCTGGACAGTGAGCTGAGAAAAGACCAGCCCTTACCTATCATAGCAGTCCCCTCGAGAGCCAATAGGAACATCAAACTCGACCTGGTCATAAACGTCATAGGGCTGGGTCTTCCGCAGGTCCCACTGGATGCCTGAGCCCCGGAGCATCACTCCACTGGGGAAAGTATAATGGGCATGAGAGCCATTCTCCACAAACCAAATAAGGAAGCATATTTCTCCTTCATCTCCCCCTTTTCTCCCACTCGGGGTATGGCTAGGAGGGTGCCAAACACTGTTAGAAGCAAAGATATTAGGCTGGAACTCCCCCACTCCCACTCCCACCCCTAAGGACAGAAGTTGTATTCCTCCCACCTAAAACCATAGTTAAGGGCGTCTTCTGCTGTTACAACCCCAATGTCGACAGTCCGATTTCGCCAGATCCTATTGTTGGTCAGCATCTGTTGATCAAGAAAACTGCCATGTTAATATTCTTCATTACACTCTTCAAATACCTCTATATTTCTTTACAAAACCCCACAAAGCCTTCTTGGGGGAAAAGAGAAATTTTTCCCATTGACTCCTATCTTACCTCCTCTACCTCATCAATACGAAGAGAGAAGTTCTTAGAAAATTCATAAATGTCATCCATAAGCCCAAGGGGTAGGTCCTAGAAGCCAAATGGAGGTGATATTGAGTTCAGCACAGCCTTCCCCTGGGAGAGCCAGCTCAGCACCCCTCCCCCAAGGGCTACAGGGTTAGTTTCCATCAGCCAGCACTGCCCTCCAGTGGCCACAGAGAAAACAGGCCTGGACTGGAGGTCCAGGGAAGCAGGGGGCCACTCACCTGGTGCACACCTCCTGGCCGGACATAAGCCGCATGCATTCGGGCTCCAGACACTCTCTCGTAGAACTCAAACATCTTGATAGGACACACTGGGAATTAGTGACAAAGTCCCAGGCCCCACGTCCAACAACACAGTGGCCCACTCCCTTGCCCTCTTGTGCCCAACCAACCCCTCATGACAGAGTTCCTACGAATATAACCCAAGTTAAACATACCTTCTCCCCCTAAGTGTTCTCTCTTTTTAATCCCTTGTCTCCTCATACCTTCTCTACTTCCTGTACTTCCTTCCCTATTCCTATCTCTTCCTCCCTCTCATACCTTCTCCCTTTCTTCAAACATCCAGAAGAAAGGGGTCATGGCCCCAATGTCCAGGGCATGTGTGGTCACAGCCATGATGTGGTTCAAAAGCCGGGTGATTTCTCCAAACAGCACTGTCAAGAGGTGAAGACAGAGTGAAGAAAAGGATACAGAAGCTGATAGAGCAGCCTGGGCAGAGCCTGGGGTCTGAATACAAAGCCTGGGTTCAAAGCCCCTTGTAAGATGGGGAAGGGGTGGAGAGGGCACTGTGCTCTGCTCACAGTGGGCTGTAGGAAGAAGAGCTGGGGCATACCTCGGATCCACTGTGCCCGGGGCGGAGGCTGGATGTTTAACAACTTCTCCACAGCCAGTGAATAGGCCTGTTCGTTACACATCATGGACACATAGTCTAGCCGATCAAAGTATGGAAGGGCCTGGGAAGAGGGAGGAATCTGGGTCACACCTAACAGGCCCAAGAGCTCACAGTCTGGCTGCTGGAAGCTTTGCTCTCAGTGGGCATCAGAAATCGGTGCTGCATAAGCCTTTCTAGTCTTAGGAGCCCCAGCAAGGCAGAATGAAATATCCCAATGACCAGTGGTATGCTGGTAAATGTTTAAAAATTGGCTCTCCAAAGATGGGGAAGGACCCTGACTTGACATGTTCACCAATTTTCATGGTAAAAATGCTCCTGCCACAGCCAATTTTTTTTTTCTTTAAGACAGAGTCACACTCTGTTGCCCTAGGTAGAGTGCAGTGGTATAACCATAACTCACTGCAACCTCAAACTTCTGGGCTCAAGTGATCTTCCTGCCTCAGCCTCCCAAGTAGCTGGGACTACAGGCGCACACTATGATGCCTGGCTAATTTTTCTAGTTTTAGTAGAGACGGGGTCTTGCTCTTGCTCAGGCTGGTCTCCAACTCCTGAGCTCAAGCAATCCTCCTGCCTTGGCCTCCCAGAGTGCTAGCCACCATACCCAGCCACCATGGCCAATTTTAAGCTACCAATATTATATAAACGGGCCTGGCACAGTGGCTGATGCTTGTAATCCCAGCACTTTGAGAAGCCAAGGCAGGAGGATTACTTGAGGCCAGGAGTTCAAGACCAGCCTGCACAATAAAGCAAGACCCTGTCTCTAAAAAAAATAAAAAAATTAGCTGGGCATGGTGGTACATGCCTATAGTCCTAACTACTCAAGAGGCTGAGGCAGGAGAATCACTTGAGCCTAGGAGTTCAAGGTTATAGTGAGCTATGATTGCACCACTGTACTCCAGCCTAGGCAACAAAGTGAGACTGTGTCTCTTAAAAAAAAAAAAAAATTATGTAACTGAATGCAGCATTGGGACGAATAGCACACCATTATACAAATTTCCATTACACAGATACAATAAAAGTAAATACCTCAAGGGCATAGCATAGTAAAATGTATTAAAATAAGTGATGAGTTGTGAGTATTTCTTGCCTTTGTTTTTAATATATATTAAATCATAAGCTCATACAGTTTAAATCTTAATAATGGCCATGTTCAACAACTGGCTCATAAAATTCCTGAAAATTTAACAATCAAGATCTTACAAGCCAGTATGAGCTGGCTCTGGCACAGCATAGTCCCCTGGTTGAGTGACACCTCTGTCAAAGAAGAATGTTTCAGACTTCTAAGTCCCCCTTTCCTCTTAAAATTGATATATTGAAAGAGAAAGGTAATCAATCTTAAGAGTATCTTGGAATGAAGCATTTAAAGAGAGAGAGCATTGGGTAGAAATGATCCTTCCTCTAGAATGCCACAAAAGCTAAGTTCTAGCTGTCTGCTGAACCAGCTTCAGCTTCCAGGAAGAAGGCGGAGCTAAGATGCCCCTCTTTGGGACAGCCTGTTCTTGTCCTGATGTCATTGTGACGCAGGATACACTACAGGAGTTAACCCATGGACTCTGGGACCAGAAACCATCACTGCCTGGACTCTCTAGGGGAATCTAGTCACATTCTAGTCACTGTTCACTCCGACACAGAGCTGGCTCTAAATCCTAACCCACAATCCTCTGTTATCAGGACCTTTATTCAAAACAGTAAGAAAAAAACTACAGATTCCCATACCAGATTCAACTCCTTCAAATCTGACCCTCACCACTTAGGTCACACAGTTCTCCTAAAAACGACAAACTCTGTCACAAACCCCCTCTTGGTTGCTCTGACTCTTTGAGTGTTTTGAAAACAAACTTAGACAGCTGGAAGATACAGGAATCAGCTGTTAATCCTAGAGAGCTGACGTCTCTCTCTTCTTTCCCTGCCCCCAGGGACACAGGCTTTGATGCACTGGTGTCAAGAGCAGGGAAACTGAGGCACTAGAGTAATGGTAAAGGGGCCAGCCAAAAGTCAGCCAGAGAAGCTGGGAGTGTAGCTCCAGCTCCAAAGTACTGCTGCTGAATAAACCAAATTCCAATGGCTCAAGCATCCCTTGCCACCTCCCTCCATTCTCCCAACCAAGACTGTCCTAGTAACGTCAATGAGTTACTCCTCTCAACACCTTCCTCCCCTGAAGTTTCAGAGGCAGCAAAGTCCCAAGCTAAAGCATCCCCAGATCCCGTCAAAAGGCCCCTATTCACCCACCACACCTGCAGATAGGTCTTGTATTCAATGAGCTTCTCAGTGCCTCGGTGCAGGAGCCCGATGTGAGGGTCACACTTCCGCACCATCTCCCCACTCAATTCCATCACTAGTCGCAGGACTCCATGGGCTGCTGGGTGCTGGGGCCCAAAGTTTAGGGTCAGGTTTGACACCATTGTGTCCTTTGGAGGGTCCACATCTGAGAAGTAGGAAATAGTTTAGCCAAGTGGTAATTCCCTTGGGAACCCCCAAGAGAAAGCAAGGAGTTCATCTCTCCCTATAGATCTTCCATCTCACCATCTAAACCTTATTAATTTGCTAATTGCCAACATAACCAGAAGACCATTAGATGGGGAAAAGGGGAGATCTAAACTTTTGGATGAGAGGTATCATGAATCTCACTCTTTCCATGTCTCTTAGAATACCTTTTTAATAACAGTAACAATATGGGGTACAGAGGCACATGCCTGTAATCTTGGCTACTCGGGAGGCTGAAGCAGGAGGATTACTTGAGCCCAGGAGTTGTAGGGTGGAGTGCACTATGCCAACTGGGTGTCTGCACTAAGTTTGGCATCAATATGGTAACCTCCTGGGAGCTGGGGACCACCAGGTTGCCTTATAAGAAATGAACCAGCCCAGGTTGAAAATGGAGTAGGTCAAAACACCCGTGCTGACCAGTAGTGGTATCATACCTGTGAATAGCCACTGCACTCCAGCCTGGCCAGATAGCAAGACACTGTCTCAATAAAAAATTAAATTAAATAATAATAGATATTTATATAGTCTTATTATGTGTCAGGCACTACTCTAAGCACTTTACTTATTTTAACTGATTTAATTCTTATAACAACCATATGAGTAGTAAGTACTATTATTATCTCCATTTTACCGGAGAAACTGAAGCCACATGCTTTTTGACTTCTCCAGGATTACAAAACTAGTAAGTCATAGAACCAGGATTTATATTGAACCTGTTCAGCTCCAGGGTCCATACACTTTTTTTTTTTTTTTTTTTTGAGACAGAGTCTCACTCTGTTGCCCGGGCTAGAGTGCCGTGGCGTCAGCTTAGCTCACAGCAACCTCAAACTCCTGGGCTCAAGTGATCCTCCTGCCTCAGCCTCCCAAGTAGCTGGGACTACAGGTATGCACCACCATGCCCAGCTAATTTATTTCTATTTTTAGTCGAGACAGGGTCTCGCTCTTGCTGAGGCTGGTCTCCTGACCTCAAGCAATCCTCCTCCCTCGGCCTCCCAGAGTGCTAGGATTACAGGCATGGGCCACCACGCCCTACCCAGGGTCCATACACTCTTAACTATAATGATATACTGCCCTCCAAATGTATCTGATGAATGGCCAACCAATCAGGAAACATATACTTAATGCTTACTCCTACTAAATGACGGTTTTTACCCTCAAGAAGCTTACACTTTAACTTGGGAAATAAGTACACGTGAAAAACTAGTAACACAAGTCAAATTTATAAGTTACAAAGTAAGTGGCTTAGCCACATGTATTTAAAGACAGGAAAAAACACTGTGAAGACTTCATGTAGGTAGGATCTGAGCTGGCTCTTAAATACAGGAAATGATTTAGATAGGTATAGAGAAGCAGAGTCATTCCAGGCAATGGAATCAACAGTGGACAAATCTTAGAAACAAAGAAGTAAATATCTGTGAAACTCTTATCAGGACTTCCCAAGAGGCAGAATATTAATGTTGGGAGGTAGTAGGGGGTAGGGGTTCAATTATCAGTACATATCATTAATAATAACACTTATGGAGGACTTACATGTGTCAGGCACTACATGTTATTACCATCTCATTTAATCCTTACAATAATGCTATGAAATAGGTACTGTATTATTCACTAATAAATGGAGAGTTGAAATTTTTCAAAAATTCTTCATCATAAGCTTTAGAGTCAGACAGACCTGAATATAAACACACCTGTGTGTTCCTGATCGAGTTTTAGTCTCCCTGCACCACAATTTCCTCAAAACTGGGATAATACCCTCACAGTGTTTTTGTAAGAATTAAGTGAAATAATGCATACAAAAATGTTTAGCAAATGGTAAGCATTCAGCTATTGTTACTGTAACTTTTTGAAAGGTAACTGGAAGTGTCTTTGAAGGTTTTTGAGCATGGTAAAATAATGTTTGAAGAAGATGAAGGTGATGACATTGTATAAGATAGCTGGAAAGGGAACAAGATTATTGGCAGAAACCCAAAAATAACCCAGACTCCTGAAATAATCAAGGTCTAATACAAGAGAAGTCTGAACAAGAGTGATGGCAATGAAATTAAAAGGGAAAGGTGAGCAGATATAAAACATTATGAAAGAATCTACATGGTTTGGTGACTTCTTGGACATAGACATAGAGGGCAAGAGAGGCAAAAGAGCCAAAGATGACTAAAAAGGATGCCACTGATAAAAATCAAAAAGTCAAAAGGAGGAGCTAGTTTTGATGGGGGAAAAAAGGGTTTGTATTTAGGTAGGTTTCATCTGAGTACCAAGGGGAAAGCTATCTTGTCCACAGAGGGAGATGGAAATGTACTGAATGTGGAAAAAGCTGATACTAAAGATTTAAGTTAGATATTGACTGGGACCTACTCTTCCTTTCCTTCTGGAATGTCCTTCCCCATCTAACAAACACTGGTTATTATTACTATTATTATGTTTGTTGAATTGCATGGTGAAAGAAATAAACTGGGTAGGAGCTAAAACTTGCCTAAGACAGAGAGTTCAAGAGCACTTAGAAATCATCTGGGGGCAGGGATGGGTGTGGGTTGGGCCAGCAACTCTGGGCACACTCACCATTCCAAGGTGGAGGCTTCCAGTGGGCTGTTTCCTTGGTTGGGTACATGACAGCTCCTCCAAATTGCTCTGCCCATTCCACATCTGGCTGCCATTGTCGAGCACCTCTGAGGAGTTAAAAGACAGATCCTAGACCAAGGGCCTGAACAGTGCCTGGTTCCTCTGTTCCCATTCACTCTCACGTGGGACCAGGGAAAGGTGTCCTAGATTCTTAAATGCCAAGCCACTGGCACACAGTGTAGCTTTGACAAAATAAGCTGGAACTCTAGAGGTACCATTCCTACTAAACTTATTTCTGGAATCACTTCATCCATCACCATTGTGCATGCAAGGCTGGAGACACTAGCTCCTTCATATTTTCATCATATTCATATTCCCATCCGGGTAAGTATGAACATGAGAAAAGTGTTTATTCAAGGTCAATCTAAGACTGAGAAGAGAGACAGAGAGAGAGAGAGGGAGAGAGATGGTATTCTATTTCCTTGGCTGAGATCTGCTCAGGTAAGACAGGAGAGGTGCACTCAAATCACTAAAGTTCAGGGGCAGGGTCTCCCACTTCGCTGATATCACCTCTGGCAGAATGAGCTCAAAACCCTCTTTTCTCCCTCGGACAGACTGGGCGCCACTGCATCCTGGAGACCGATAAATCAGGCCTGGGCGAGAGGGTCACAGGCCTGGGTCATTCTTTCCTGGCGGGACGGGGTTCACCAGGCCCGTGGAGTGTCCCCAGACTCGACGAACCCTAGCCTTGAGGAAAGCGCGTCGAGGGCTGCCCTCGGTCTCACCTGCTGGGCTGAATCGGCAGTCGGACCCCAGCCCCGGGCCGCAGCACCTGGGCCGCTACGCCCCGGAGGCTGCACAGAGCCCTCAGCGCCGCCATCTTACCCCGACTGCCGACTGCGGGAAGGAGAACCGGGCGGAAGTGACTCCTGCGCGCCTCCGTGTGGGCTTCTCACCTACTGACACAGCGAAACCGCCCTCTTGGAAGCTGGCGAGGTTGTCAAACGTGAGCCAGATAACATCCGGGTTCTCTGCCTTGCCTTCACTTGCGCTCAGATAACGGTGACTGCCGTCATCTTTACTGAGGGCGGCTCCTCCTACTGCTCCTGGCTGGCTTTTCTAGGAGCGAGCAAGCGAAAGTTGCGCACTCCTGCCAAGGGCGACAACGCACTTTTTTGCGCTGTCTCGCCGAGCCCGCCTGCGTGTACCTTGGAAACTCGCGCGGGGGTTCCTTCCCTACTCATTTCCGCCTTGGCTGCCTTCTTGTTGTAGTGCTGCTCTCCGATTGTGTCAGAGCCCTGCCCTTGTCGGGTAGCCCCAGGCTTTGCTAATTACCTTCCCATCACTGAATCCAAAAGATTCAGAGCCGGGAAAGCCAGCTAATTTCCAGATGTCCTGAATTGGGATAGTGAAAAGGGGCCCATGTGGGGCTGGGCGGGTCTGAGAGTTCCCGCCAAACCAAAAGAAAAAAGGGTAGGACGCCAAGGCCACCAGCATTGGTGGTGCCGAGGGGGGTGCCCCGGAGTGTGTAGGAGCTACCTCCTCCCAGATGGGGGAGGGGAGGCTCTCTGTGGGTGACCCTGATATCCGTCAGGCTTCCTGGACCTACAGAATCACAGACCCAGGAAGCGCCCTTGGAGATGTCTCACATCCCACTTCCGTCCTGCGTCAGTCTCTTTTCCCTCATGTCTTTCTGACCCTGACACAGCCCTCATAGTGGCCAACAGCATGGAAATGTAGCACTGGGAGTCTGATCCCAATTCTGTATGGACAGAGTTTTCTAGCCTTGGAGGCTAGTTCCTGTTCTCTCCTTCTGCCTTCAAGCACGGTTCCAGCTGGGCCACCCACCCATAGAGTTTGTACAACTCTCCCACCCTGAGCCTGGAAAGAGGCCTTCCCCAGATCTCCCCTAGACAGGGGCCCTGGGACACGGCCCACCAGCATCGCAGCAAGGCTGAGCAGACAAACCACGGGAGTGGCAGAGACAGGGAATTCTTAGCTACAGAGAAAGAGGGGAAAGCCAGACTTCTAGCCGGGGAATGGACCTAATGGGAACCGTACCAAAGGGTGGGGCCGGATCCCCGGTTGTGGGAACTGACCAGGACTTGAGGTAGACAAGGCAACCAACCCCCACAGAGCCAAGCCAGAGGTTTGGTCCCCCTACACTCATTCTCCATTCTTTCCCTGGACCTTCTCTCCTATAGTTGAAACA
This sequence comes from Lemur catta, assembly GCF_020740605.2. NCBI lineage: Eukaryota > Metazoa > Chordata > Mammalia > Primates > Lemuridae > Lemur > Lemur catta. The sequence goes on along the minus strand of NC_059130.1, from coordinate 34,129,296 downwards.
TGGCAAATGTAATGGTGTTGGGGGATGGCAGGGACTGCATTTATTTGCCCTGATCCAGCCCAGGAGAAGTCAGGATAGACTCTGGGCTGCTTGGCCCTGGGGGCAGCTTGAACTGGGACTAGGGTGGGAGCTCCTGGGGAGCTGCCTAGGACACTGCAGCTTTTGTGCCTTCTCCCTGCTGCCAACACCCCCACACACACTGCTGCTGCCACTCTAAGGCCCTTTGTCTTTCATTGCTTAGTCACCCCCTTTGTCCTCATCTCAGATGGGGGAGTAGAAAGGGGCATTAGAGTCCTCTGGTGATAGCTCCTCTTGCCCCTGCTCCTGCTGGTCTCCTATCCCTTGTCTAACTCCTCTAGCCCCAGCCCCCTCCACTTAGGACCAGGCTTAGGGTATGTGGGGGGGGGGGTCAAGAGGTGGGTCAGGCAGTCACAGGGGGTGGGTAATACAGGAAGTGATGGGCACCAGAGCAGGTATTAGTGACCTGAGCAGGAAGGGAGTGGGAGAGGAAGTATTCTGGCAGAGGATATGATGTGGGGGACAGGAGGTGACAAAGCAGAGAGTGAATAGGGGAATGGGGGCAGGAGGAGGTGGTCCACCTGAAGGAAAGGGAAGAGACTGCTGACTGCACTCTCCTTCCTGGGGATTTCCTGGGGAAAGGAGTGGCCATGGGATGGGGTGAGCAGAAATTGCCCCTACTTCTGAACCTTTTATTTCCTTGCCTTGAAAGTCCACCCCCAAGACCTCTTTTCTGAGTTCTCTCCAATCCAGAACCAAAGGAATCATTTCCTTCCTTTCCCTAATACTACCTCTTCCTCCCCTGCCGTTCTCCCCATCCCAGGTGCTGGGTTCCTGTTTCTCCCAGTACCCTAATTTCCCTATGTGCACAAAGCTGCCTCCACCTTCACCCCGCCCCATGGAGAGTGAGAAGTAAGATTACTAGCTATTCCAGGAACAATTGTGTTCTCGGGGCAAAGTGGAGCCAGGGGACAGAGCCAGGTGGGGATTCCCCCCAGACTGACACTGAGTAAATCTGGGCTCTTAAGAGAGCAAGTCTTGCCTGTGCTAGGGGCTGGCTGACTTGAGACCTGGGGAGGGTTTAGGGTAGTTGGGAGTGGGTAGGAAGAGGGCCAAGAGCCTGGGGGAAGCTACTGGGAGCTGGGCCAGATAAATGGGGAGTCAGGAAGTGGGGAGGGGGAACCCTGGGGGAAAATGGAGGCGGAATGGCTGTTGCGGACTTTGGAGGGGGTGGGTAGTGGTAACTCAGGAAAGGGGAGCCTGAGGGAGAGAAAGGGCCCTGGGAGAAGAGGAGGTGCCAGCCTGGATCCTCTTTCTATAAAAGGAAAAGTCATTAACCCCTCCTGCCTTGTTATCTGCCTCCTTCATATGTTCATTCTAAGCAGAATCATCCTACCTTTGGGCAGTAAAATCCCTGATCATTGCCTCCTTGCCTCCTCCATCTCTCTGCCTCCTCTGTTCTCTCCAGCTTAGTTCCATCCTGAGCCAAGTCCATCTACCTTCTTTCTTTGTTCTTCCCTCTTGATGTTTCCTTACCTGTTCCCCACCTCTTTCTGCAGGGAGCTCACTCAATCCCCTCAACCCTGGAAACCAGACTTTAGGGCCAAAGGGCAGCATGAGGGAGCCTTGACAAAGGGGAGGGCATGCCAGGGTAGACTGTAAGAGCAGGAATTCTCCTAGGAACATGATCCTGTCTGTGCGTGTTAGCCAGGCCCTTTCCCTGACTCCCTGCCTCTCCTGGGGCTTTGTCCCACCAAAAAGGGAAAGAGAGAGCTGAGGGCTGATTGTGGGGTTTGGGAAAAGGCTATGTCATCGCTGGCCCAGTGCCTATAATCCATCCGGCTGCTAGAGATTCCCCTCCCCTGGGCAAGTCCCACTTTTTTTTTAAAGGAAAACAAAAACTAGGATTTTGGGAAGCAATGATACACCCATCTGAGTCCTACTGACAGAGCTCTGGCTGAATGGCTTAGAGAGCAGCCAATCGCAGAGGCTTGGGATGCTTGCTTAAAAGAGCTGGCACTGAGAGAGGCTGAGGAGAACCCACTGGGAGACCCGCAGACACATAGACACAAGACAGACAGAGGAGGAAAGAGACAGAGACAAAGGCTCAGTGGAAGAAGGCAGAGACAGGACAGGCACAGAAGGAGCCAAGACAGAGTTGTACAGAGGGAGAGGCAGAGAAGCTGCGGAAGATACAGACAGAGACAAAGATCCAGGAAAGGAGGGCACAGGAGGAGAGTTTGGAGGAGCCAGACCCTTGGGCACCTCTCCTAAGCCTGAGGGCAAAGTTTTTTCCATCTCCTCTGAAGGTCCCCAGCCCCTCTGAAAACTCTGCCTCTGACCTTGGCATGAGTCCGAGCCCCCAGGCTACAGAGAGGAACTTTCCAAAGCTAGGGTGTGTGGAGGACTTGGTGCCCCAGATGGCCTCAGTCCCTTCCAGCTGTAGCTCCAGTGCCATGTCCCAGACAGGCTTGCATCGCAGGAGGGGCTTGGCGGGGCGCTGGCTGTGGGGAGTCCAGCCCCGCCTGCTGCTCCCCATTGTGCCCCTCTCCAGGCTGGTTCGACTGCTCCTGCTGCTGCTGGCCTCCCTCCTGCCCTCAGCCTGGCCGGCCAGCCCCCTCCCCCGGGAGGAGGAGATCGTGTTTCCAGAGAAGCTTAACAGCAGCGTCTTGCCTGGCTCAGGCGCCCCTGCCAGGCTGTTGTACCGCTTGCCGGCCTTTGGGGAGACTCTGCTACTAGAGTTGGAGCAGGACTCCGGAGTGCAGGTGGAGGGGCTGACAGTGCAGTACCTGGGCTGGGCGCCTGAGCTGCTGGGTGGGGCAGAGCCAGGCACCTACCTGACTGGCACCATCAATGGAGATCCGGAGTCGGTGGCATCTCTGCACTGGGACGGGGGAGCCCTGTTAGGGGTGTTGCAGTATCGAGGGGCCGAACTCCACCTCCAGCCCCTGGAGGGGGGCACTCCTAACTCTGCTGGGGGACCTGGGGCTCACATCCTACGCCGGAAGAGTCCTGCAAGCGGCCAGGGTCCCATGTGCAACGTCAAGGCTCCTGGGAGCCCCAGCCCCAGTCTCCGAAGAGCCAAGGTAGGAAGCCCTGGAGTCTGTGTCCTGCAGCGTCCTCCCGCCATGTCTGTCCTACTGACCCCTATTCACCCTCTCTCCACCCACTTCCACTTCTGGCCATTCTGCTTCCCTCCCTTCTGCCTGCCTTTCGTCTCTCCACTAGCCTCCTTTCTTGGGAAGGCTCTGGTCTCTCCCTGCTCATGCCCTTCTCCTAGCCAGACCGCTGATCCACTGATCCGCACTGAGAGTTCTCAGAGGTGGGCCAGAGACTTTTGGCTGGGAATGACTGCTCCCCGTTCCCACTCCGCCCCTGCCTGGCCATGGCATCCTCTACTGGCACAGTCCCCAGCAGTAAAGCTCTCCTAACAGCCCCCTTTGCCTTGGCTCTTTTCTCTGCCACAAATTTGATTTTCACTCCCACCCTCAGCAAAAGGAGTGAGGTTTGAGGCCCAAGGAATTGGCCTCTGGCTTCTGATGCTGCCTTTACAATTGCTCTGGCAAACTGCAAACTAGGGCAGGAGTGGGCAAGGGAGGAAAGGCATGTCCTACCTCCTTCTGGTCAATCCCTTTCCCACACTGCGGACTGACTGCATGGCTGCCTGAGGCTCCATCCTTTCCTCCCTCCCACTCCTGGTCTCTCCCCCTTTTCCCTTCCTTCCTCCCTCCTCCCTCTTGAGCTTTAATACAGACCAGACGCTCCCTCCACACCCGCCACGCTGAGCTCTGGCCCTGGCCCTAGCTGCTGACTGAATTGTTCCTCCAACCACACAGGGCAGACACGTAGCAGCCCAGCCCTCTAGCCTTACTCCCACAGGCCCCAGCCACACTCAGGCCTGGGGAACCCCAAAGCTCTTCCCAAAGGCAGTTCTGGCTTCTTTCACCTCTAGGGCCCAGGCAGCCCTGGGACATGGAGTCCGCTTCTCCCCCCCTTCTCAGAACCAACGCTGATTCCTCAGAGTCACCACAGAAGCCCTGGGATTCAGGGTTGGAGGGAGGAATCCCATGGGGTATGTGGGGCCCAGCTGAATCTGCTGAGTTCCAGACCCAGGAAGTGAGGGAGGGGAGAAGTGACCCACAGTTCTGGAAGGCTATTTCAGGATTCTCCTCTCCCTTTTTCTCTCCAGCGCTTTGCTTCACTGAGTAGATTCGTGGAGACCCTGGTGGTGGCAGATGACAAGATGGCAGCGTTTCATGGGGCAGGGCTGAAGCACTACCTGCTGACAGTTATGGCAGCAGCAGCCAAGGCCTTCAAGCACCCAAGCATCCGCAACCCTGTCAGCTTGGTGGTGACTCGGCTAGTGATCCTGGGGTCAGGCGAGGAGGGGCCCCAAGTGGGGCCCAGTGCTGCCCAGACCCTGCGCAGCTTCTGTGCCTGGCAGCGGGGCCTTAATACCCCTGAGGACTCGGACCCTGACCACTTTGACACCGCCATTCTGTTTACCCGTCAGGTGAGGCCCCAATCAACACCACAGGCCATGTGCTGCACAATTCCAAGAAGCTCCACTACATAGATTGTGATGTAAGTGGTGCCCTTGAAGTTGTGTGACATGGTGCCTGGCCCTAGCCACATTGCCTTGCATGGCTATCTGGGCCCTGACAGTGCTGGGTACTCAGTGCCCAGGTCCCCACTAATCTGGATCTCATCCCAATGGACCCAGGTGTCTTGGCTCCCTGTGCATCTTCTATGATCCCTCTCCATAGGACCTGTGTGGAGTCTCCACTTGTGACACTCTGGGTATGGCTGATGTGGGCACCGTGTGTGACCCGGCTCGAAGCTGTGCTATCGTGGAGGATGATGGGCTCCAGTCGGCCTTCACTGCTGCTCATGAACTGGGTACAGTGGCAGTGGGGCTATGGGGTACCAGGGGTAGATGAGAGAGGAATCAGGGATAAGGGGAGGGGATAGTGAGGTCACCAGGGTGTTAATGGGGGCCCCAAAGTGTTTCTTCCTCCTCCCTAGGCCTAGCTACAGGACCATTATCCTTCTCTGCTCTGGGTATAGACAAACATTTAGATTTTCCTATTAAATATGAGTGTGTGGAAACATACTGTGAACTTGTGTGTGTGTGTGTGTGTGTGTGTTTGGAGGGGGAGTCAGTGAGGGAATGTGTGGGTTCAGGGTTGGGAAGGGGCCCTGAGTGTATTTTGGGAGGCGAAGGGACAGAGCAATGGGGGCTACATACTGGGGAGCCCCAAAGCACCATTAAGGGGTTTGGGGGCAGGGTGGGATGGAGAATGGATCTGGACCATCCACAGCTGCAACCACATTTATAAGGGAGCCCCCTGAGGGCACAGGGATGGGACCACTGGACTCTAGCCAGGCCTCTGCTCTCACAGGCCATGTCTTCAACATGCTCCATGACAACTCTAAGCCATGTGTCAGTTTGAATGGGCCTGGGAGCACCTCCTGCCATGTCATGGCTCCTGTAATGGCTCACGTGGATCCTGAGGAGCCCTGGTCCCCCTGCAGTGCCCGCTTCATCACTGACTTCCTGGACAATGGCTATGGTAAGCAGATGGGACTCACCTTTCCCTGTGTGGGACTCATTCCCTGCCCCCACTGTACTCTCACTTCTGCTGCATTTCATATGGGCCAGTTTACCTCCCCAGGTGTGCTGCCCCTGCAGCGTGGGATGGAGTGAGAAATGCTGCTGTCCCTGTGTGGTCCCCATTTCCTCTCAGAATAAATATACTAGCATAGCTACGGGAGGCAAATGTTGGCTCCATAGAACTGACCTTCTAAGGGCCAGAACTGTCCACCACTGGAACGGGCTGGCTGTGAAGGAGGTGACTACCTTGTCACTTGATGAGGTGAGCGAGAACAGCAGGATGACTTCCACTGTGCAGAGATGTTGATGAGAAGCAGACTCAAGCATGCTGTAGTTGGTTAGAATAGGCAAGAGCACTTGGTGCTTTGGGTTCCTGTGCTGATTCTGTTCTTTAGGTGTACAGAGATGTGTGATTATAAGTTACCTGAGCCCACTGTGTTTGTAGCTGATATATCAAATAGGTATAATATGGTAACCACCTCATAGATGTTTGCCATGATTAAATGAGATGTGCTGGTCAAGCATTTAGGCAATGCTCATCACATAATAAGCATCCAATAAATTGTAGCTGCCATTTAAAGCCTCTTAGAGCCTTAGGATTTTCTAGGATCCGTCAGGCCCCAGGGAGCCTAAGCTTTCAGCTGGCAATCCTGAATGCTCTCTTCAGCCCCTTGCTGACTTTGTGCCCCAACTTCCTTTCCAGGGCACTGTCTCTTAGACAAGCCAGAGGCTCCCCTGCATCTGCCTGTGACTTTCCCTGGCAAGGACTATGATGCTGACCGCCAGTGCCAGCTGACCTTTGGGCCTGACTCACGCCATTGTCCACAGCTGCCACCGCCCTGTGCTGCCCTCTGGTGCTCTGGCCACCTCAATGGCCATGCCATGTGCCAGACCAAGCACTCACCCTGGGCCGATGGCACTCCCTGTGGGCCTGCACAGGCTTGCATGGGTGGCCGCTGCCTCCACATGGACCAGCTCCAAGACTTCAATGTGAGATCTCAGGGCAGATGTGGCATAAAAGGCCTAAGGTGTGGGGAGTGGTATTAAGCCCTGCAGAGAGTGCACTCATCCCACTCTTCTGTTCCTCTGCAGATTCCACAGGCTGGTGGCTGGGGTCCCTGGGGACCATGGGGCGACTGCTCTCGGACCTGTGGGGGTGGTGTCCAATTCTCCTCCCGGGACTGCACAAGGCCCATCCCCCGAAATGGTGGCAAGTACTGTGAGGGCCGCCGCACCCGCTTCCGCTCCTGTAACACTGAGGGCTGCCCAACTGGCTCAGGTGAGGGGAAGGATGGGAGCCCTTGGGAAGAGATGGTAGAGCAGGAAGGACTATCCCTTGAGTGCAGGACCAAGAAGGCGTTGATTGCCCCAGCTGTTGGGGAAAGTGACTCTACCCTTTGGGAACTGTCCCTGGCAATCTGTAGGGGAGAACAGTTCTTTCTAGAGTTCTGAGGGGGCTAGGTGGAGGGGTTTGTGGACAACGTGAGGAGAGAGGGGCTCTGACTGTGCATTTTACCCCTACAGCGCTGTCCTTCCGTGAGGAGCAGTGTGCTGCCTACAACCACCGCACTGACCTCTTCAAGAGCTTCCCAGGGCCCATGGACTGGGTCCCTCGCTACACAGGTGTGGCCCCCCGGGACCAGTGCAAACTTACCTGCCAGGCCCGGGCACTGGGCTACTACTACGTGCTGGAGCCACGGGTGAGGGCCAGGACACCTATCCATGCTCACACAATCCCCAGCAGTCCCTCTGCTTTCTGATGGCAAAGATCCTCCAAAAAGCACCACTGCTGTCATTTCCACAGCCAAGCCAGGCCAGCCCAGGGGGCTACTCAGACTTATCTGTCCATGGGTATTGAGTAAACAAGCCCCAGACTCTGGATAAGTGGTCAATAGGCTGCTCTAGAGTGGCCCATTTCCCTCTATTTCTTTTCCTCTTTCTCCAATCTTCGAGTGCTGCATTTGGTGAGAAGTGTGTGACCTTAGGGGTCAGTCCTTGATCCACCCTTTCCATGAGCTCCTCTGTCAAATTACAGTGGTGGCCTCATTTGGTCCAAGGGGACAACCAGTCCCTCAAAGGACAGACCTCCCAGGGATGACTGACGTCCCCACACTTCCTCTGTGTGATAGGATAGTGGGTTGAAGGCTGAAGAAAGGAAAAACAAGCTCTGGCATCATTTTGCTCCCTTCACCCTTTACCTGAGGAAAATTCCTACAGGTTGGCTGCCCTCTAGCGTCCATCCAGGGACAGTATCCTCAGGTTTAGGGTTTGGTGTTAGGACTCAGACCTGCAGTTCCCATCTCGGCTCTTCTGCTTGCCATCTGTGTACCCTTTAGGGCAAGTTCCTTAATCTATCTAAACCTTAGTGTTCCATCCCTAGAAACCTCAAATAGTGGTTGTGAAATTTATGTTCACGTTTATAAAGCACTTAGTGTACAGCCTGATTCATAGGCAGTGCTCTGAAAATGATGGCTTTTATAATTATTATTGTCATTATGATTATCACCCCATATGGTGGCCAGCCAGAGCTCACTCTGCACACCATCTCTACATCCCCTACCTCATCCAGCTTTCCTGACATCCCTTTCTGGTGGGACAGGTGTCTTGTTTGACTTACCAAGCCCTCTTAGGAAGAATGCTTTGCATTGTTCCTTCTCTTCTCCTCAGGTGGTGGATGGGACCCCCTGTTCCCCAGACAGCTCCTCAGTCTGTGTCCAGGGCCGCTGCATCCATGCAGGCTGTGACCGCATCATTGGCTCCAAAAAGAAGTTTGACAAGTGCATGGTGTGCGGTGGGGATGGCTCTGGCTGCAGCAAGCAGTCAGGCTCCTTCAGAAAATTCAGGTTCTTTCACCATGTATTTCCTCCTTCTACCTTCCTGGACACTATGCTGGGTTCTGGGGATACAGAGGTGCCCTCAGCACTGCTTCCACTCTCGAAGAGCTTACAGTCTAGTGGGGAGACAGACGAGTAGGCAGTTACAGTGCAGTTTCCCATATGTTCACCAGGCACCCACCCAGCTTGCTGTGCATGCCGTTATGGGCATCAGGGGAGACTTCCTCAGGGGTGACCCCTGCGCTGAGTCTTGGAGGGAGAGCAGGAATTGGGTAGACACCGTGGGGGTGGGGCTTAGAAGGGCACCTCAGTAAGAGGGCAGCGGGTGTAAATGTTCAGCGATAAGAGAGAGGAGGACTCGTTTGCGTGTAGCTCTGATCTAAACTGAACAGCTCACATAGGTTTGGGGAGACAACCCTCTGCATACACGTATGCAGACAGACAGACAAACACAGCTCGGAGGGCTGAGGGGATTCAGGATACACTGAGCTCCCTGTCTACTCCTTCCACACAGGTATGGATACAACAATGTGGTCACTATCCCTGCGGGGGCCACCCACATTCTCATCCGGCAGCAGGGGCCCCTTGGCCCCCGGAGCATCTACCTGGCCCTGAAGCTTCCAGATGGCTCCTATGCCCTCAATGGTGAATACACACTGATGCCCTCCCCCACAGACGTGGTCCTGCCTGGGGCAGTCAGCTTGCGCTACAGTGGGGCCACTGCAGCCTCTGAGACACTATCAGGCCATGGGCCGCTAGTCCAGCCTTTGACTCTTCAAGTCCTGGTGGCTGGCAACCCCCAGAATGCACGCCTCCGGTACAGCTTCTTCGTGCCCCGGCCAACCCCTTCAACACCACGCCCCACTCCCCAGGACTGGCTGCACCGAAGGGCACAGATTCTGGAGATCCTCCAGCGGCGCCCCTGGACAGGCAGGAAATAACCTCACCATCCCGGCTGCCCTTTCTGGGCACCGGGGCCTTGGACTTAGCTGGGAGAAAGAGGAGCTTCTGCAGCTGCCTCACACTAAGACACAGTGGGGAGGGGTTGTGGGCACGATACCTGCCCCTCCTCTCTGCCCTAATGAGCAGGCTGGCCCTGCCCCGGTTTTCTGCCCTGGGAGGCAGTGATGGGTTGGTAGATGGAAGGGCTGAGAGACAGTGTCCTATCTAAACTGCCCCCTCTGCCCTGCAGGTCACAGGAGGGAGGGGGAAAACAGAGTGGGCCCAGGCCCCAGTTGTATTTATTTAGTATTTATTCACTTTTGTTTAGCACCAGGGAAGGGAACAAGGACTAAGGTCCTGGGAAACATGACCCCCACCCCTTATAGCCCTCCCCTGGCTAGGAAATCCAGGGTGGTGGTGTCAGGCATAAGTGATCTGTGTGCATTTGTGTGTGAGAAAATGTGTGTGTGCTTATGTATGAGGTGCAACCGGCCCTGGCTTTCCTCTTCCTGAATTTTATTTTCTAGGGAAACAAAAGTCAAGGGTAGGATGGACCTTCAGGGAGTGAGGGATTATCATATTTTTAAAATATAAATTGAATTCTGCTATTTATGTGCTCCTTTTGGGGTCAGACAGATGTGGGTTGCATCCTGGCTCCACATCTCTAAGCATTAGTTTTCTCATTTGCCAATAATAATACCTCCCTTAGAAGTTTGTTGTGAGGATTAAATAATGTAAATAAAGAACTAGCATAATGCCCAGCACTTAGTAAGCTCTCAACAAATGGCAGCTGCTGTTACTTATTATTATCATTCTGTCTGCATCCATCCTCCTTAGGGTCTGCAATGCACTCGCAAGTGTCAAAGATCCAGGTCAATGGTGCCTCCCCTTACCCCCAGGTTCCATTCCTTTAGTTGGCAGAACCCTATCCTGGAATCCAAGGGACTATCAGAGAAAGGACGATTCTGTCTCTCACTTCTGGTGGATCCTAATCACATGAAGGAGACACAATAAACTCTTGGCTCTGGGTGTGGTGGCACACACCCATAGTCCTAGTTACTTGGGAGGCTGAGGCGGGATGATCTCTTGAGCTCAGGTGCCCAAGCCTTCAGTGATGTATCTGGGGACAGAAAAAAAAAAAGGCTTCAGTGAGCTATGATTGCAGCTGTGACTAGCCACGGCACTCCAGCCTAGGTGACACAGTGAGACCCTGTCTCTAAAATTAATAAATAAATAAACACTTGGCTACAAGTACAATTGGCAAGAACATGAAGGCACAAAAATAACAAGAGCAAGAATAACATACATCAACATGAACGCAGACTTAGTTGTAAGAGTGCTAGTTGAGTGGCACGGGGAACTGTTACAGTAGAAAGAGCACCGAAGTGGGAGCCAATGGTCTGAACTTGAGCTGGTGTTCAGCATCTCATTAGCTGGGTGATGTTGGGTAAGCCACTGGTGCTGAGCCTTGGATTGCTTATATGTGGAATGGAACTAATGATCCCTGTTTCCACAGAGTTGTTCTGCCAACAAATGTTAAAATATTTTCAGAATAGTAAAGGCGATAGCCACGTGACAGGTTCCCCTTACAACTGAGTAACTGGGACAAGGTCTCCTGAATCATCCATTGTAAACCCAGCCAACTTCTTTGAGGATGTGAGGTTAAAGTGGAATTTCATAAAAGGAACGGGACATGGTTTGGTAGGGAATAGGCAGGAAGGCAGAAAGAATAACACAGAGAAGGACCTGGGGTGGGGGCAGGTGTTCGGTGGGGGCAGGTGTTCAGTGGTGGCAGAATACTTGAAGAGAGGTAGGGTGTGCAGACAGCTCTGCTCTTCCTTCTGAGCAAGGCGACTTTGCTTGAGAAAGAACTTGGGTGTCTCGTGTGTGTCAGGGAGGGAACAGGGATGGCAGGGAGCCCCAGCAAGAATTTGGAGTTTTGAATGGCAAAAGTAGGACTGCTAGGGATTGGGGAAAGGGCTGGTTATGGAGTAAGAGAGGAACTGTAGGTAAGGAAGACCCTGAGGTGGGGGTACAAGAGGGGAGAATGGGGAGCCAAAGACACTTGACTCTGCCATAGCAGGCCCAAGCTGGCTGCTAGACATTGCTTGGGATATGGAGCTGGGATTATGGGGTTGAGGCCGGCCATGAGGATTGTGGTGGGTAAGTGTGCTGTGCTCACTGGAGCTGGGCTTTTCTACTCGAGTTCTGTACCAGGCAGTGCCTTACACAGCACCCTGTGCTTTATACCACCCAGCACAGTGCCTGCTCCCTATGCAGCAATGAGAAAAGGGCCACCCACACTCTCTTCTCTCTGGTAAATGTGGCTCCCACTACTGTGCCTGGCCCACTGGCCTTTCTTCTGGTCCTCCTACCAACCAGGCTGAAGAAGGTTGAAACAGGAGAATGGGACAAGGGCAGAGTAATCTTCACACATTTTATCTAGTTAGCAAAATTGGACCACCAATATGTTTATGAACCTTAAATACTATGAGCTCATGGTACAATGAGCAGAGTGTGAGAAGTAGATGCCAGGTAAAAACATAAACAATATATGTGTTAGGTTTGTTCTAGGTGGGAACTTGAAAAGTATGTATGGGACAGAATGCAGCTAATGGAAAACTGAGGCTTGTGAATCAATAGCTGCAGTGGTCTGGAGAGTCCCCAGAGGTTGTAAAATCTAACAGAGAGCTGCAGAGGCTGGCATTCCTATCCTCCTGATGAGGATGAAACTACTCCCCTCTCTTATCGCTACAGGATAAGACTGACCCAGGGGTTCCAGAAATTGGTTGTTTGAAAATAAATTTTTATTGCAGAGGCTGTTCTGGCCCAGGTACTCACTCCCCACTAAAAAACCCAGGGCTTTTTCCTCCCTCAGTGTGGATGCTCTTTGGCCTCCACCCATCTGCACCCAGATGCCCAAAATAAACAGCATTTTGCTACACATGAGGCTTTGTGTGTGTGTGTGTGTGTGTGTGTGTGTGTGTGTGTGTGTCCCTCTCTCTCTTGGCTCCGGACCTAACATTTGGTGCCGAAATCCAGGAGGACACACCAGGTGGACACGACCTCTAGGTCTCTAGCAGGCAAGACTTGCAACTCGGGAAGCAGTAGGCAGTGGCAGCTCGTCCTGGACTAACTCCCGAATCCTGCCTTCCTCTGAGTCCATGGGTCACTGGTAGGGTTTCCATGGATCTTTGACTAAATTGAGAGGAACCAGTCTCCTGGGTTGATTATGTCCCCTTGAGCCATGTACCTCCCTTGTCTCTGACGAGGTGGCTGGGAGAAGTCCCGGGCCATGGAGGGGTCCCTCTCTAACTTGTCTCTGATCCTGGAGTGTAGGCAGAGCGCTCTAGCTTGGCTGAGTTAAGGTAATTGTCCACCTGGAACAAACCTAACAGTATGACCTTGTCCTAAAGGAGTTCACACTGCATTGTGGGTAGGGGAGGTGGTGTACTATACCTCCACAAGACAAACAATGGGACCATACAAGGAACTATCCCATTGTAAGATAAGGTGCCAATGAACTGTGCAGAGACTGAGCCCCACTTAATGGGCTATGAGGCTTAAGGAAGGTGAGTCTTGGGCTGGGCAGGGTAGCAGGAAATCACAATAGCTCTTCTCACCTTTCTGTAACGCTAATGGCGAGTCACACTTTGTAAATCACTTTTATGTGTGTTATTTTAAGAGTAGGCCCTTTACTCACTAAGTAGAGTTCTCACTGGCATAAAGACGTTTTTCTGAGAGTGGGAGTAACCTTAGGGGGGGCCACTTCTGTGATTGGGTGGGAGCTAGAGTGAAAGGGGCACACAGAGAGCTTGCCCCATAAAAAGAAGTGATGCAGGCCGGGCACGGTGGCTCACATCTATAATCCTAGCACTCTGGGAGACTGAGGCAGGTGGATCCTTTGAGCTCAGGAGTTCGAGACCAGCCTGAGCAAGAGAGAGACCCCATCTCTACTAAAAATAGAAAGAAATTATATGGACATCTAAAAATATACATAGAAAAAAATTAGCCAGGCATGGTTGGCACATGCCTGTAGTCTTGGCATGGTGGCGCATGCCTGTAGTCCCAGCTACTCGGGAGGCTGAAGCAGGAGGATCACTTGAGTGCAGGAGTCTGAGGTTGCTGTGAGCTAGGCTGATGCCACGGCACTCTAGCCCGGGCAACAAAGTGAGACTCTGTCTCAAAAAAAAAAAAAAAGTGATGCGCATCGCAGCCCTCAATTCCAGGTGAGACCTGGCCCCATTCTGGGATTGTCCCCATTCTGGGAGGCTCTGTGAACCTCCCACATCACCCCCAGACCCAGACTGTATGCAGGCTCTACCTAATATTCTGAAGTCAGGAGTCCAACAAATTTCTTGGTAGGAATTTGAGGGGCACATTCCTCCCTGTAAGAGCCAACATGATATTGCCCTCATGGTCCTGAGGTGGGGTGTGAATATACAAGCTGGAGCAGAAACAGGAATAACAGGAAAGAGTCACTGAGACAGTTTAAGTATCTGGTCATGGCAGTGGAAAGAGGGAATAATGCAGAGATGGAAAAAGAAGAGGCAGTGACTGACAAGGGAGTGAGCACCCTGTCCCTAGAGAAGTTCAAGCAAAATTTGGACAACCATTTCATGGGATGGCAAGTGTGGTATGTAAGTATGTGTTTGAAGTAGGGGAGGAGGCTGAAGCAATAACTGAATTGGGCTAATTTCTTTAAGCTTTTTCTGGCCCTGAGGTTCTCTGTTTCTGTGGTTAGAGGAGAAGAAATCTGGGCATTTGTTCAACCACTATTTTTATGATGGAGGTGGAAGAACCAGAGTTTCTGGAGGGTGCTATGGAATGGGCATGTACACTTCTATTCCATTTCTAGCCCCACCTCTTTAATCTCCACATGGTATTACAGTATTTTGTTTTCTAAAATAGAGGACTGACAGTAAGTGACAAAGCCAGCATCTTATTGGTCAGGGCTTAGGGTGGGGGAGGAAGAGGGAAGAAAATGGATTTCAATGTATTAACATTTTATTGGCTAAGAAGATGTTTCTGAACCAATTGAATATCTTCCCCATTGACTGTTGCTGGGGGGAAGCCAAAATCATTGGCAGCAAGAGCAACCAGATGACAGCTGGAGGAAACCACCAGTTCTAAAAATGCTCAGAAGGAGGGGGGCTGGGGAGGTGGGGGAGCAACAGTACTGAACAACTTCCCCAGACAGGACCTTATATGGGGACAGACCCAGAGTACTTAAGTAGCCATAGGAAGGAAAGGGAGGGGAGGAAGTAGAATTAAGCATCCTCACAGTCTTTGGGCAACCAGCAACAGGCCCCACAAACCCACGTAAACAGTGACGCACACTGACATACACACACACGCATCCAACTTCATCGAGATACACTGTCACATTCTCTTGATAATGTACGTGCAAATAAACATTAGGGAACTAAAAATATAAGAATTTTAGCCTGAAAATGGGTCTGAAGAGTAAAATATATTAATTGGCCTACTCTGTCATTGAGAATTGACTATTTATCCCAATTATTTGTTCAATAAATAAGTCATTGGGTTGTGAACTGTTGTAATCATGCTCTCACAGCATCTGGAAAGGACACAGATTTTTGGAGTAAAACCAAATCCAAGCCTTGCTACACACATGTAATGATGTGACCTTAAATTAATTGATCTCTGTGAACCTCAGTTTCCTTGTCTGTAAAATGGGTATACTACCTGCCTTATGGAAAGGTTGTCAGAACTTAACAATATAATACTGTAAATGTTTAACACTATGTCTGGCTTCTAGTAAGTGATCAATATATGCTGACTCTCCTTCCCTTGAATCTCTTCCTTTGCCTGCCCCCTGCCCCCAAACTCCTGCATTAGCATAAGAAAATAATTATACTAAGGAACCATCTAGGTCAGATCTAAAATGGGCTATTGTAGAATTTGTGCCAAAAGTTCTGGGTTGCATTCAGGGAATGATAAAAGGGAAGACATGGTCCGTATTCTCAGAGAGTTCACAATCTGATGTCTGAAATGGTCAGGTAGGACAAAAATTCCAGACCTGTGTGATAGGTGCCATGATAGAGGAGGGGCACCTAGCACAGAATGTGCAGTCACAGAAGTGTTCCTGGAGGAGATGTCTGCCTCCCTGTCTAGAAGTAAGCTGAAAGACTGCAGGGACCACACGAACAGTTGGGGAGAAGGAAGCATTTCTGTTTGCTAGGCCAATTCTAGGGCTCTTCCATGTTATGCAAAACCAAAGTGAAATAAAGAGAACAGACCTGAAGCTGGAGGGTAATATGGTAAGGTAAAGAGCTGAGTGGGGAGAGATCTGGGAAAACTGTGTGGGTTGAGGGGTGGGGAGGGATAGTTTTGGAGAGGAGCTATCATCCAGGTGGAAAACATTGAATGAGAGAGAAGAGGATTTTTAAGGACTTTGGGCTGTACATTAAAATGTGCACCTGCTCCACTCTCCCTCCCACCTGCCTCTGAGGTTTCCTTGAGAAATTAAGTAGAGATTTAAATGAGTTTTAGAGGGCTGGGCGTGGTGGCTCAGGCCTGTAATCCTAGCACTCTGGGAGGCCGAGGCGGGCTAGATCATTTGAGCTCAGGAGTTTGAGGCCAACCTGAGCAAGAGTGAGACCCCCATCTCTACAAAAAGAAAAATAGAAAGAAATTATCTGGACAACTAAAAATATATAGAAAAAATTAGCTAGGCATGGTGGCATGTACCTGTAGTCCCAGCTACTTGGGAGGCTGAGGCAGGAGGATCACTTGAGCCCAGGAGTTTGAGGTTGCTGTGAGCTAGGATGATGCCACGGCACTTTAGCCCAGGTAAGAGAGTGAGACTCTGTCTCAAAATAAATAAATAAATAAATTAGTTTTGGATTACCAGACTGGCTTTCTTTTATTGTGTTATGTGTCATGACTGGGCCACTAGGGGCCCTAGGACTTATTCAGAATATGGAAAGACAGGATGTTGTGCTGGAAACCAGCATATTAGAATTTAAGTTTTCAGAAATGTAGCAGGTGTGGCCAGGGTGATATGGAGTGGAAGTGAAGGTTCTTGGAAACAGGGAGCTTAGAAATGAATGCAGGGGAGTAGTCAAAAGATGGCAGATAGAGAAGGGAAGCTGGGTGTGGTGGTGTGTGCCTGTAGTCCCAGCTACTCTGGAGGCTGAGGTGAGAGGATCACTTGAGGAGTTCTCTATCCAGGAGCTTGAGGATAGAGGGGGTGTAGAAAGTGAAGTTCAGTTCTACACAAACAAAACACCATGGAGGAGCAGAAGCTTACAGGAAGAGTCCTCTAGGAGAACCGCATTTCGCTTATCTGCATAAGTCTATCTTTTCTGCTACACAGTGAACTCCTTAAAGGAAAATCAGGGCTTTTACTTGGCTCCTATTTGTGCTCAAAATTCACATGTGTTGATTATCTTCTGTGTGCTGACACTTTTCCACAGTTCTCATTAATTATCACAAAATCCCTTAAGATGGGGTTCAATTTACAGATGAAACACAGAGAATGTATTGCTCAGTCACACAGACAATGGGTTTAAATGCTGGTATTGTATTCAAACTCAGTATTATCTTTTTTTAAGCCTCCACAGGCGCCTCAAACTCATCAAGTCCAAAGTTTGTCATTTCCACCCCTCTGCGCAAATGTGCTTCCTAAACTTTGTTTCTCATTAAATGGCACCACCCAGTGGTCCAAATTAGAAATCCAGGAGTCATCTTGGAGTCCTCTAACTCCCTGACTTGGCCCATCCAGTCAATCACCAAGTCCTGTTTGCCTCCTGAAAGTTCACGAAGATACTGTTTTCCCTCCAGTTCCACTGATACTACCTTATTTTGCATGAGCTCCATCCTATTCCTGGATTTCTGCAGAACCTTCTAGTCTCCCTGCCTCCAGCCTTGACCACTTCAATTAATGCTCCACATTTCCACCAAAGTAAAGTTCCTAAAGTTCTGATCATAGCACTCTGTTTAGAGCAGTTTAATGCCTTCCGCTTGCCCTCAGGATAAAACCCAAACTCTTTTAATGTAGTTTATGGAGTCTTTCATTATCTGGCATCTGCTTACCCCTCCAGTCTTATATCTCCACAATCCCTTCACTCTATTGTCTAGCCTTACTGAACCATTTTTAATTTCCCAGACTCCTAATTTCTTCCTCACTTCCAGACTTTTGCACTTCTGGTTTCGCCTGCCTGGAACACTGTTCATCTGTTCAAACATAATTTTCAGGAAAAGGTAAAATTATGACTCTCCTACTGTTAAAGAAAAAAATTATTCTGACACTTGTTAAAACAGTAAGGAAGACTTTATTAAGGACTATTATGATAGGTGAAAAGTCTATCCCAAAAAGGGAGACAGAGAGATTGGGCTCAAATTCCAATACAGCACGGACAAGTAGGGATTAATAGTCAATGACTCAGTTTGCATAGTGACTTTTGGGTGAAAAAAAGAAAAAACAAAGAAAAAATGGCCAATGAGCAGAATGAGGGAGTCAGTGGATAGATGGAAAATTACATGAAGGGGGGGGATTCTTGCTAAACCGACTTAACAGGATTGTTGCTGAAGGCAGGTGAGGATGATCAGATATCAAGGATGGGGATGGGGATTCCCCTTAAACTGACTTGGCAGGATCCTGGCTAAAACTGGCTAGGCCGGCCCCACACAGGGCCCAAGGACAAAACCTAGTCATAAAGAGGGCTCAGAGGAGTCTATTTAAAGTTTGGTTAAGGGGAGAGTCTTTGTCAATACCCATATAAAAATGAACACATGTTGATTTTATTTACCTCATAAAGGAACTGGCAGATGTTAAAACTGGTACAAGAGAAAATCTAGAGAACAGACACATTTACAGATCAGGAATACAGAAATGGGCGCTTTTTCTTGCTGGTGTGTGAGGACGCTGCTGAGGCGCCGAGGGTGCAGCCATGGGCTGTTTGGAGCTTCTGCTGGTGGAGAACATCAAGTCGTGGAGGGGCTGCCAGGTCATCAGCCCCTTCGGGAGGTTCACCTGCACCATCAGCTCCAACGGCTCCGGTAACTGGGCACGTCGGGGGTGGGACCTGACAGCCTCCACCCTCTGCAGCCAGGAGGCACTTTGCCTGAGGGGACATGAGGGGGACGACGTGGCCTGGACTGTGGGTGGCTGCTGCGGGTGCCAGCCCGGCCTTCTCCTGTCCCGGGCCTGGACCCCCGCCCTCGACCCCCACCACACCTCACCTTGGACCCAATCCTCCACGCCAAAACCCCGGTTCTGCCCTGGGCCCTCTTCTCCTTGCCCTCACTCCTCCTGCTTTAGGGGCTTTCTCTCTTGCTCTCAGCCCTAGTCACTCCTCTCTGCCCCCTCCACTTCTCATCCAGAGATTGAAAGGAAGATTGGGGGAGGTCATTGGTTTGCAAGGAGCCTGAACAGCCATTTGGATCCAGGGAAACTTTGACCCAGGAATATAGTGATAACGGCCCTGTTTATTGAGCTTTTACTAAGTTTCTTGCACCACTATTTTTGTTTAACCCTAACGGATGGGTATTCCCCCCCCCCATTTTATAGTGGAGGAAACTGAGGTCCAGAGAGGCCGGATGACTTGCCAAGGTCACCCAGTAAGTGGAGAGCATGGCAGGCTCCCCTCCACGCCGTGTTGTGCCACCAGAGGAGCAAGGCCCCAGCAGATGGAGCAGGGCCCATAGTGGCGGTTACTTCCGTGTCTCTTCTTTGGGTTCTCTCAGCTCAGATATCCATCCTTTCTTAAAAACTAGATTCAAGTTGAAAGTTAACTGTTGTCTCAATAAAATAATTTATTTGACAGATAAGAATAGAACAGTTAAATATATGCTGTCCTGGCACAGGGGAAAAAAAAAGAAAAAGAAAAGAAAAGAAATACAGAAATGATTATGAAAATGGAAGCCAAAACTATTTTCCCCCCACAATATGGGGAGTAGCAGGTTAACTGAATTTCCACCAGACAGGGCAGAATTTGCATACGGATCAGTTACCCACACTGAGTTGTAAAGTAAGTCCCATGAAAACAGAATCTTTAAAGCGGAAGGATATGCCATAGACAAGTCCTTCAGGTTCCCCACTAGCCATCACTTCTGGAAAGCCTTTCGGGAATCTCCACGTGTGAACGAGAGGTACCATTTTTGGGCTAGCATATTTATCATGCCATATTGTTTACATCTCTCCCTCCCCCAATACACGCACACAAGACCATGAGCTTTTTGAGGCAGATTCTGTGAGTTATTCAAGTCTCTTATTGTTTCCTCAGCATGAACATCTGCTTCTAAGAAGCAGTATGCCAGAGGATAGTGGAAGCCACAAAATAAACATATTGTATATATGGGAAACAGATTTTTACATTAAAGCAGACGCTGCCTTTCCCTCCACATTTAATGTTTCATTGTTTTATTAACTAACCATTTCTATGGGAATACAAAAATGCTCTAGAGCGGTCTGCAACGCTGTAGCCTGTGTGAGAAACAATTTTGATACTAAGTGGCACTAGGCTGCAGGGGGCGCCTTTGACACGCTGGGAGAGGGGCTCAGCTTACCCCGGGGTGATAGTGAGGTCACCGGACGCCCCAGGAGCTGTCCCACTGGCCTCTTGGTAAGTCTCGGCCCTGAGGAAAAAGAAGAGCTTGAGCTGCTGCTTTTACAAATCTGAGAGGTGGGAAATGGAATCGCGCTAGCAGTCTGCGAGGTAGGGAAGAGCCCCCGCGCCCGCTCCCCAAGGGGCAGGGTCCCTCCAGCTTACACCGCAGCAGACCCCGGCCGGCCGGGGCGGCGCTACGGCCCGGGTCCCCAGGCCACGCGGCGCTGGGACCCTGCGCTCCGTCCGTCTGGGCGGCTCCGCCCGAGGCCCCGCCCCCCGCGCCCGCTTCCAAGATGGCGACGGTGATGCTTGCCCGGCTGCCGGGGTGGCGGTGACGACGGGCAGCAAAAGACCAGGTATGTGGGCTGGGGATGGTGGGGAGAGAGGCTCGGAAGAAAGGATCGGGCGGTCGGAAGGGTGAGAAGTTTTGGGTAACGCCTGGAGACAAGCTTGAGCAGTGACGGGGTCCCAGGTGGAAGCAGGGACGGGGGCCGGGTGGGCTCATATTGCAAGGTAGGGCAAACGCAAGAAGAGATTGGGACGGAATGGGCGTGCTTCGAAAGAACTGGGTTTTAACCTCCTGCACAGCGTACCAGGACCACACCCGTCCAGGTGAGCCTACCCAGGTACCCCCGACCGTCTCTGCCCCAGCCCCCTCTCTGCCCTTCTCACTTCAGCAATAATCCTCCTCCCCACCCCCTCTAGGACTGGGGAAAGGTGGAAAAGGTAGAGGACGCTACCCCCACCCTTCTCCCCGCCGCGCTCCGCAGCTGCTAGCTTGCAGCTCCCAGGTGGTCACACTCCCTGCACTTGCGGAGCTAGCTCCCAGGCACGTGAGGAACCGAAGGAGACTGTTTCCTGCTTTGCCCTGGGTACTCTTGAGGCCACTCCACGGTCCTGACATGACTGTCTCGCCCCTTGAACAGGTTCTCGATCTGGGAGAAAAACAATGTCTACATTAGCTGACCTGTCCCCACTCAAACAAGTTCGTCCTGTTGGAGTGGGGGTAGGGGGGTGGTTAAATAGGAATCTGACACTATCACTCCTGGGTAGCCTGGGAGAGAGGCCAGGGACTTAGCATCTCCTCCTCCTCCTCCTCTTTTCTTTCCAACCACTTTCCTTCATTTCCCCTACTGGGAAACTGGCTTCCCCCATCTTGATCTCTGCCTGTGCAGGTAGTTAGTTACCCTTTACCACTTCTGTTCCAGCTGGTCCCAGATTCGCTGCTGGAGTGCTGGATGGAAGCTTTCTCTGTCCTATGTGACATTTCCAATTTTAGATAATGCCTCACATCTCTGTCCCCCCGGGACCCCCTGGAGCCCCCATGATCCCGAAGAAGACAGCTTGAACCTAGGTGAGTCTGTTTCATTTCCTCTAACATTGGAAGAGGGGTTCTCCAGAGACTCTACTGAAATGAACATGGGACTTGAATGATGTAAGCATTCTTGGGGGTGGGGACTTGAGAGTAAATGGCAGGTGTGGTTTGGGGGGAGGTGGAGGAGAGTGAAACTTGGGCTGAAGTGACAGGTGGTAGGGCTGCCAGTGGTTAGGTTCTATTTTGCTTCCTTGCGCGACTGTACACCTGTGTGCTCCCTTCTGTGACTTTGTTCTCTGCCTGTTTTTCTTCTTTACCCCTGGCATCACCTTTATCCCTATCTGCTGAGCTCCCTGCTGGCTTGCTCTCTTCCTGCCTACCCCCAGTACCCCCCTCTCTCCCTTCCCAGACCTCACCCCAGGATGTTGCGGAGGCTGCTGGAGCGGCCCTGCACGCTGGCCCTGCTTGTGGGCTCCCAGCTGGCTGTCATGATGTATCTGTCACTGGGGGGCTTCCGAAGCCTCAGTGCCCTATTTGGCCGAGATCAGGGGCCGACATTTGACTATTCTCATCCCCGTGATGTCTACAGTAACCTCAGTCACCTGCCTGGGGCCCCTGTTGCCCCAGGGGGTCCTCCAGCTCCTCAAGGTCTGCCCTACTGTCCAGAAAGATCTCCTCTCTTAGGTGAGTGCAGGAGAAAGAAGGTGAAGGAAAGGACAAAGTATTAGGGCAGGGAGGCTTGGGAAGGCATGGAGTGGGACTTAGAAGAGGAGAATAATGTACCCTGAATGTGGGCTGAGGTTGAGATAGACTCTGAATTTGGAATTTAGACTAGGCTCTTGGATTGGGCCACAACTTTTCATTGCCTCCCCATTTATGGACTTTTCCTGCCCCAGGTTAGGAATTGTTTTTCTTGTAGATGAGCCCTGGTTTAGTTAGCTGGAAGTCCTGTTCTCTCTGTCCCCCAACTGTAGCTTCCAACCTTGTGAGACAGGAGGAGATTATGGTACTCTAAAATAAAAAGGTAGGCTAGGTAAGCCTGAACCTTCCAGGATTTTTGGAGCTGTCCCAATGATAGGGAACCCAAGACTTGTGAAATTTCTGGTTGAGCCCTTGGGGGAACTGAGTCCCAAAACCAGACTGCAAGGGTTGGAGGTATTCCTAGGCCATGGTGTTCATTCTTTTCTCTTTGCCCCTCTGATTCATGCACTTGCCATTCCTTTCCAACAGTGGGTCCTGTGTCAGTATCCTTTAGCCCAGTGCCATCACTGGCAGAGATTGTGGAGAGAAATCCCCGGGTCGAACCAGGGGGCCGATACCGCCCTGCAGGATGTGAGCCACGTTCTCGAACAGCCATCATTGTGCCCCATCGTGCCCGGGAGCACCACCTGCGCTTGCTGCTCTACCACCTGCACCCCTTCTTACAGCGCCAGCAGCTTGCTTATGGCATCTATGTCATCCACCAGGTACACCCAATCCCCACTTCACTCTGACTTTCTTATATGGAAGCTTCAAGCAAATGCCACTCCAGTCTCAACTGATGGGTCCTTAGAATAATTTTAAGGCCAGACTGTTGAATGTGAAGAAGCACCCAGCCCTGTTCTTCCAAACTTGTTAGTCCCATTCTTCTCATTCTGTTTAGGGTATTCCACTGTCATATTCTTCCATGACTTTTCCTTTGTTGAGTGGCTTGTGCAAATTTGGAATTGGACACATTTGGGCTAAAACTCCAGTTCTGGCATTTGTTACATGTGTGACATGTAACAAATAGCAAGATACTTAACCCTCCAAAATGAGGCAGAGAGCATTAGATAACTAATGTGCCATCTGTTTCACATGGTTGTTGGTTGTCAGGATTAAATGCTAAACAGGAGCATGTAAATATCAGGCGCTGATATGCAAGAAAAACTTGTTGAATGACTAAATGAAAAAGGTAGTTTGGTTTTCTCTTCATTTTCTTTGACCTGCATCCCACTTTGATTTCCCTCTTTTCACTTTTATCCTTTAGCCCTCTCTTCTCCATGCTACCTATAAACATAGTCTGGTCTGCCTCCATTATCTTCCAGGCTGGAAATGGAACATTTAACAGGGCAAAGCTGCTGAATGTAGGGGTGCGGGAAGCTCTGCGTGATGAAGAGTGGGACTGCCTGTTTTTGCATGATGTGGACCTCTTGCCAGAAAATGACCACAATCTGTATGTGTGTGACCCTCGGGGACCCCGCCATGTTGCTGTTGCCATGAACAAGTTTGGATACAGGTACAGGGCATGGAAGGGTGCTGGGAAGCAGGGAAACCCACCATCCAGTGAAAGGAGAGCCAGGGGGATTGTGGGTGGGGATGTCTCCCCAGAAGACTTGTGGAATGCAAGGATCTTTCTCTCCCTAGCCTCCCGTACCCCCAGTACTTTGGAGGGGTTTCAGCGCTCACTCCTGACCAGTACCTGAAGATGAATGGCTTCCCCAATGAATACTGGGGCTGGGGTGGTGAGGATGACGACATTGCTACCAGGTCAGACTTCCTGCTACCACCTCCCTCCCCACCCCATCCTGGAACCTTGTCTTCTAAGACCATCCATTACCATAGACTTCAATACCAACTTTAGTTCCCTGGTCCTGCACTGAGTCCATTCCTCTCCCTTAATCTTTTCAGTATACCAGGTCAGGCTCTGCACGCTACTGCCCATTCTATCATCCTTCAGTCTCCTAGATCTGGTTAGTTATATTCCTAGGAAAGGAGATAGACCAATAAGAAATAGTATCATGGGATCCCAGAGCTGGAAAGGGGCTTAGAGATAGTTTAGTCCCATCTTCTGCCAGGGTTACATCCAGACTACTTCCTATGGGGATGGGGAGAGGGGCTCCATTCCATGTAGCCCAGAATCACTTTATTTAAAAAGAAAAAAAAAATGTCTATGCCATTGGCATGATGCCAGCTATATTTTAGCATGAGACACATTATGACCTTCAGCCTCAGCTGACCCAATTTCATGTCTGGTGTATTTGGGCTTGGTATGCTGGACCAATTGCCTCCCCTCCCCCTTGTGTCCTCTGGGATGACATTACTATGTGAATTCTCATCCTCTGTATGTGTGTAAAACACCCAGCAAATTCTAAATGTATGTTTTGCAATTCCTTCCCAGGCCATCTTTATTCCTTGCTTGTGTGTGTCAGAGTTGGGGTTTATTTCTTTCAAAGTCCTCAGTACCTAGTTCCACCCTTTCTTAACACAGGGAGGCAGGGGGAGAAAAGTTAGGGGAGCTTAGCCACTATTCTAAATAAGAATTACTTTGCTTTGGGCTGCAACTCCCAGTCTTGTCTTATCTTTTTGACAATATGGCCTGTCTCCCTGTCCTTCCCAGACTGCAAGGGCAGCTCCTGGGAGCCATTTAGGAAGCAAAGGGAGGAGGCACAAACCTACCCCTGCCAATTGTTTAAAGGCCCCAGGGTGCTGGCACCAGGCCCTGGGGATTGGATATATCCAGCTTTCACATTCTCTTCAGCCATTTCTGTCTTTCTGTTTGGCTCCCCCTTCCTCCCTCCCTCCTTGGTACTTGGCACTTTTTTTTTTGCCTAATAATAATTGTTCTTTGTGTACGGAAACATGCAATCCCTTCCTTTCTGGCCTTAGCTCTTCTTGTTCACCTGTGAGCAGCTTTCTTCCACTCTGGATCCTCCAAGATTCCCTCCTTTTTCTCATAGGGTGCGCCTGGCTGGGATGAAGATCTCTCGGCCCCCCACATCTGTGGGCCACTATAAGATGGTGAAACACCGAGGAGATAAGGGCAACGAGGAAAATCCCCACAGGTAGGAAGGAAGGACTGCCTGGGATTTGTTACTGGATCCTCAGGGTTCTGATCCCCTAGCCAGGAAACTCCTAAAGTTTCCTAAATTCCTGGCCATTCCTTTCTGGGTCTTAGTCTCCAACCTCTAACCCTCAGATTTGACCTCCTGGTCCGTACGCAGAATTCCTGGACACAAGATGGGATGAACTCACTGACATACCGATTGCTGGCTCGAGAGCTGGGTCCTCTTTATACCAACGTCACAGCAGACATTGGGACTGACCCTCGCGGTCCCCGGGCTCCCTCTGGTCCCCGTTACCCACCCGGTTCTTCCCAGGCCTTCCGTCAAGAGATGCTGCAGCGGCGGCCCCCTGCCAGGCCTGGCCCTCCACCTACTGCCAACCACACAGCCCTCCGTGGTTCACGTTGACTCCTCCTTCCTGCCCACCTTAATCATGAAACTGAATTTGAGGGGTTGTATTGTCCGCACCCCCCAGCTCCTCACTGCTCTTAGAGGGATGTTGGGGAACTGAACTCTAGTGCTATACCGGGGGGGCAGGGGCCTCTCCTCACTGCTGGACTGGAGCTGGGCTCCACTAGACCTGGGGAGTCCCTCTTTCTAGGGTCTCCTGCAGGGCTTATGACTGTGAATCCTTGATGTCATAATTTTATGTGACGGGCTGGACCCCAAGCCCCTTCTTCTTCCATGGAGAGAAGAGTGATCTGGCTTCTCCTGGGAAGTTGTTTGGTGAAGGAAGCCCCTCCCTGGGTACTTTCTGCCAGTGCTGGAGTAGCTCCCTCTCTGGTCCTGGCTCAGGGGGCTAGGATTTTGATATATTTTCTAATAAAGGACTTTGTTGTCTTGCCTCTGCTCCTGCTTTCTGCATCCCAGGCACACTTGGTCTCTCTTTACTCCCCTCCACTCTTATGCCCATAGGTGACAGAACAGCCAGACCAAGGCAAGCTCCAGTAATTTTTATTTTCAAGATTGAGAGTTGGAGATCAGCTGTGACGTTCTGTGCCCAGTACACTGACTGCTGCCTGGCGCCCACTCTCTATACAGTCGTTAACAGCAACCCCCTCATAGGAGGCTCCAGCCAGAGTTAGGGGCAACCTTTGAGCAGTCAGGAACTGCCTAGCTGACTCTGGAAGGAAAAGATGAAAAGACAGTTACAGCTGGGAGTTGACCTTCCTCTACCCAGCTGCTTTCCCAACTTACCCAGTGTTTGCCAGTGGCCTAGTGTATATTGGGGGATGCAGTTCTGGGGAGAAAGGAGAGAATGCAAGGAAAAGTTTATTATTGATGTCCCAGGCCTTGGCTGACATACAATGACAAATATACCAGTCCTTGCCTTCAAGGCTTTCAATGAAGAGCTGAGGGGAGTTTACCCCAACTTACCTTGTGTAGATGGACCAAGCAGTAACTTGGTGGCTCTTTCAGTCCTAATTGTGTGGCAGCTGCTTCCTGTGCCTGCTGTTGGAACAGCTCCTGAGATAAGACACAGCCACTGGCCTCCAGTGTCTGTAACCAGGAACCTCCCATCATCACCTAGGGAGGGAATATAACACCAACCAGTCTTGGCTTTGCCTATACTGGGGCACAGAGGAGCCCTTTGAAAACCCCACTGAGTTGTTTCCTCCTCTCACAGTCACTCTGAGGTCAGGGGAGCTCCCATCCTGTTCAGGGAAAGCAACTGAGTCATACACGATTCCCAGGATGCCTGGGTCTTCTGAGGATGGCACCAAATGTCCAAATCCCTGGGGAGAAGGAAATCCACAGGTAAGGAGGGAAGGGCTCCAGCTAAGCCCATGTCTCCCCTTCCCCTCTGTATCATACCTGGACAGGCAGACGAGCTCCTCGGTACTGCAGATTCACCACAGCTACAGACACAGCAGTGATAGTACGCAGGGCACAAGCCAGAGGAGCAGCCTCAGTAGGGAGCAGCTTGCTGAGCACTGGAAGAGATCAGGCAGAGGCCTGATGCAGGAGGCATTCACACTACAATTTTATTAATCTTCTTTTTGATTAGACTCCTGTAGGGATTGACCAGTTCAGGGGTATAATGTGGTCCTCCTGGCCCAAAGAGGTATTATTATTGCCACACACTGGTTGGGGAAGGTGGCTACTCCATTACCTGAAGCTGGAATGGCACTAATAATGTGGTCAGCCTCCAGACTGCTGTCCCCTAGAGATACCTGAGAGAATGAAAACATGAGAGACACAGATAATGAGAATTTTATGGATGAAGTGAGACTTGCTGCTTCAGTCTCAGTTTCCCAGGCACCCAAGTGGCAGGAGAGACTGGGTGATTATGTAGACTGCACAAAAATCACTCTTCTATATACTCTAGGAAGTAGGTCAGACAGAAGCCAGTGTGGCTGATCTGAAATGTTCAGTGAAGCTGGGTAGTTCTTTCCCCTATCCCTGCACCACTTATAAGCACTACTTCTATCCACAGATTTGTATCAAAGGGATCTCTGTAGAAGGTCCACAAATAGGGCCTAGGATCCTGGGGTAGCCCATGTCTAAATAGCTTCTGTAACAGGAAAACAATGAGTAACTCCAGTCCTATCAGCCCTGTCCTGGTTAAGCCACTTAGACAAATACAGAAACAATGACAGGTTCATTATACTCCAGGGAACTCTCCTACCTTCCAGCGCCCTTCTGCCTGGAGGCTGAGCCCAGAGACTGGATGGCCTTTGAGAACACTGACCCCCCTACTAGTCAGGTGAGTTTCAAGGGCCTGGGGTAACATTTCTAGACCTCCACGGAGTGACCACTGGCTCCAGCGCTCAGCCCGGGCCTGGCGAATGAGTGCTGAGTCTAGCTGTGGACTCTGCCCTGCAGAGAAAGCAAAGAATCATCATCAAAATAGCACCCCTTAGGCCCCCAACACTCTGGGAGGCTGAGGCAAGAGGATCACTAGAGCTCAGGAGTTCGAGACCAACCTGAGCAAGAGTGAGACCCCGTCTCTAGTAAAAACAGAGAAAATTAGCTGTGTGTGGTGCTGTGGGCCTGTAGTCCCAGCTACTGGGAGGCTGAGGCAGGATGATCACTTGAGCCCAGGAGTTTGAGGTTGCAGTGAGCTATGATGATGCCACTGCATTCTACCCAGGGTGACAGAGCAAGACCATGTCTCAAAAAAGAGAGAGAGAGAGAGAGAGAGAGAGAGAGAGAGAGAAAGCACCCCTTGCCCCAAGTCCCTCACTTTGGCTATCCTTAAGATCTTCACCTTTGAACCAATCCCCTCCTCACCTGCTCCCAGCAGCAGCCCCAGTAATATGGAACGATGGGTTTGCTCAGCTTGAAAGAGACTGGGAAAACAGGACCTGATGCTGAGCTCACGGCTGTTGCCTGCAAACACTCCACGGCAGAGACTGTCCATGGCTAGAGACGCCACCTTAAGGGTGAGACAGGGACTGAGAGGCCAAGGAGTAAGCTGCACTGACTGATTTCTGCTGCCCCTGCTTGACAGGGAATGGGGTGGGGTAGGGTTTGGGTTTGGGGCATTCGCACTATAACAGAAAGATGAGAAGGAGGCGAAGGCATTCACCCCCAACACGGAGTTTTGGGAATTATGGGGGAGGCATGAAGAGAAGGGCATCCCCAAAATGATACAGAAGAGCCCCTAGGTGGTAGGTTTAAGTAGAGGGCTCTGCAGCTGGTTTAGGAGGATGTTTGGGGCCTTTGAGCAGTGTCACCTCAGGTCCAAGGCGGCGCTGGGCAAAACTGTGCACAGTCTCATCAGGCTCTTTGCCCCGGGGCTTGGTCAGATCCCTCAGCCCAGCCCAAAACAGAGGTTTGGAGAAGGGGGGTGAAGGGCGGAGGAGTCCCCTGCGTGGAGGAAGGCATAGTGAGGAGAGATTTCCTGATTTACCTCTCCAGCTCCAGGGGGTCATTTCCATTCATTTGGCCCCTTTTGCTGAGAGGGCTCACGGGGGTAAAAAGATGGAAAAGATGTGAGGATGAGGGGAAAGTAGAAACATGTGCAGTAAGGAGGTGATGGTGTTACCTGAGGCCAGTGGGTAGGGCATGCAGAACACCGCCTACATACAGGAACCTGTTCTGGGCTGCTGGATGGTCTCCCCGGACGGGCAACACTTCTGAGTCCAAGCCAAGTTCAGAAACCTACTCTCCACGAGCCCTCAGGAAGAGGAGAAACTAAGGAAAGGTCTGTCCCACCAAAATATACTTCCTCCCCTTAACTCTATCCCGTAGTGAAAGCCCCCCTCCACACCTCTCTTAGACATTCCACAAGGCTCTCACCATGAGCAAAGTTCGGGCTCCCAAGGCTCCTGCGGGTCTAATTCCACGAGGTCCAAGTTCAAAAATAGCACCATCACGCCCTCGGACTGAGCGAATCCAGCCTCCCAGACGCTCGCTGCCCTCCACCAGGACCACCTGGCGACAAAAGGGAGACAGTGCAGCACCATCTGTAGCCGCGGGCGAGAGGTCAGAGGAAGAAGGGGCGGCGCATTTGGGGGCCCAGGATCCATCCAGCTCTCGATGGAAATGGGAGAAGAATATTAAATGAGACCCCCTCCAGCACGGGTGGGGCACTCACCTTAGGGGGATAAGGGGCCCTGCTCAGGTGGTAACTGGCAGCCAAGCCGCTGATGCCTCCGCCCAGCACGACCACGGTCCGGCTCATTGGGAAATGTGGGGGAAAGGGGACGATATGGACAGGCAGACCGGGGGACACCCTGCGCTCCAGAAGCCCCGCTGGCCCTGTGTTCCACGCCCAGCTACTCACTGCTTTAGAGGAAACTAAGGCAGTGCGCGTAGATGGACTAGTGGAACAGTGAGGTCCCTGCCCAGGGACGAGGACTCACCCACGAGAGGTAGGGAGAAATGAGAGAAAGTGAGGAAGAAAGAGGAGGTCTTGGTCCTAAGACCTTACTCCACAGGCGCTTCGCTGGGTGCAGATAAGGGCCACACCCGCGCTATCTGCCCCCGCAGGGCTCAGGCGGCAGGCTGGCTGCGGGAATTCTGAGGCGCTTTGCCTCCCCACTCCTCACTAGGCCAACAAGCTGTTCAAACCCGCTTCTCCTGCCCCCAACCCTTTTGGTCTCTCCGACTGTCCGTCCATTCTATTCTCGCGGCACGCGCATGACCCTATCTTTCCTGCTTCTGGATTGGTGGGTCGTGGAAGGCCCCGGATCACGTTCACCAATGAAAACACTGAACTGGCAGGGGCAGTGACTGCCAGGCGGAGGGAAGGCAGCGGTAAGAGGTTGCTCTGTGGGGCTGGAGGTTAACCGCTTCAGTGCCAAGTTGGAGTAAGCGGTCGTAGGTGGCACTGCCTTCCCCAGGGCCTAGGCGGCGAGGGCTTAATCCTGGAGTTAGCATTCCCCAGCTCAAGCTTCCCAGGCCCAGCAAGGGTGAGAACCCTGGAGGGAGGGCCCCAGGAGCTTTGGTTGTAGGGAGAGTAGATAGTGACACTGGAGGCCGGTCCGCTGGGAAGCGGCTCCATAAACAGCTCCTTGGTTAGCAACAGACAGGGCCTACGGGAGCTAGGGCCGCCCGGCAACGTATCCAGTGTTTGTCAACAGGGGTTCTTGGATGTCTTGCCCTCGAGGGGCAGCCCCCATCGTCGGCAAAACCCCGTCGCCCCAGTGCCTGAACTCAAGTCTCAAATTTGCCTTCCTCTCTTTCCTCCCAACACTAAACTTTCACTGTTTGGGCACACGTGTCCGGATCCAGCACCTTTCCCCTGGCTTTAAGAGCGCCCCCACCTGTTCAGAGAGGAAACTGGGTCCCAGAGAGACTCCAGTTCAGCCCAGGTCTATGTCATCACCCCCAAGCACAAATACAAATACAAATAAGCACATCACTTTTTCTTAATAAATTTATTCACAAAAAGTGAGATTGCAGAGGGTCTGGAGCTGTACATGGGCAGGGGCCTGGTGAGCTCTGTACATGAGACTGAGAGACAAGGGAGCTTCCAGGTGGAAGGGTACTTTTTAATAAAAAAAATAATGGGAGCTACAACCACCCCCCTCCCCGATTAAAAAGACACAAAAATAGACGTCTCTGAGGTAAATGGGGAGCCTTGGGATTAAGGGTGTTGAAAGGGTTTCACAGGTGCTAGGGCTTAAAGGGGGTGTCACAGGCACCGGGGTGGTTCCTGCATCAGTTGGTAGAACAGCACGTAGCCCTCACTGGATGCCACCTGGTTTTCACTGACAGGGGAGACACTAGGAAAAAGGGAGATGGGGAAAGGGTTGTGGTCATTCCTGTGTATTCCCTCCTCCCCACAAGACTCAACCTCAGAGCATCCAGGAAGAGATCAGGAGAGCCTCCACCTCTCCTTATGCCTGACACTCTGCTCTCCTGGGGCTTCATAGAAGGGAAGGGCTGTGGTAGGAATGGGGCAGGAGTTGAATAGAAGGCTGTTCTCACCGAGAGTCATTGTAGACATGCCAGCCAGTCTGGCACCGGCACAGGGCTGTGTAGTGGCCATAGTGGACACTGCCAGAGTGGTTGCAAAGGGCATACAGCTGGTATACAGGGCTTCCTGTGAGGTTAGAGATGATTAGGTTCTACAATTAGAGCTGTGCACCCCCCACCCGACAGCCCCGCCCCCATCCCAGAGCTCCTTCGGACCTTCCCCACCAGACTTACCGGCTTTGTCACTGGCAAAGTCCCCTAGGCTTAGTCGCTGCAGTGGGAAGTCTACACCTACTGAACTTTTCTTGATGGAGCCTCGGGAGGCGGAAAAGCGATTCAGATCTAAGCCCTGGTTAAGGAGCATTTGGGAGGCAGAGGGCCTCTGAGGGAGACTTCAGTCCTGAAGGCTGTCCTCTCCCCTCCCTCAACACACACTGGGAGCAGTGTGGGGAAAGGTGGGGTGGCAGACTTTTCCTAAGGAAAATTCAATTTTCAAGTGGCCAGCTTTTGCAAACATGGAAAGTGAGGAAAGAGAATTTATGGGAGGTATCCTAAGAGAGGTAAGAATTTGAGGATTAGGATATGGAGCACGAGGATTCGGGGGAATCTTTGTACTGTCAACTTTTTGGTACTTCGTGTTTTCTGCCGACATCGATCACACACCTGAATAAATGCCAAATAGTGTTAGGTTAATGTGCTCCTCACTGCAATGGACTTTTCTGACATTCTGACCCACAGACAAATTTATTAGATAGTATTCTCGCCATTATTTCTGTACCCTTTGGGCCACTCCCCTTTGCCCTAGGAGTACTAGGACATATCTGAGACTCCAACACAAACCCAGACGTATAAATATTATTCCCCATCCGAAGGCATCATGCAACACCTTTTATCCATATGGGGTTCCCCCAGCTTTCCCACCCTTACTATATCCCTTGTGAACCCCCACATACTGGGGCATTCTCCGACTCTAGCTCTTCTTCCTTGGTGAAAAGGCTGAAACAATCCCGCAGAGAAACCTTGCCCCCAGCAAATCCTTTCTGGGGGGAAAGAGAAAAGAAGGGTCAGTATGTTCAAAATTTCCTTTTCCAACTCTTCTCAATCAATTTAGGCTTCAATTCTGCTCCAGACCCACAGGTTTCCCTCCCACACTCTGGGGGTGGGTAGGGTTGGGTCACAGAACCTGTGTCCCATCCACCCCTGGAATACTCTGGAATCCCACCTTGGGGATGGGCAGGGACAGGTCACAAAAAACCTCGAAGGTCGTGGAGCGATACCCACAGGCCTGGCACTTGAGACAACTTTTCAACTGGCCCACAAACAGGTCTAGACAGAAGCAAAAGAGCAGGAGAAAAAAGTCATTGTTCGATGGCTGAGATGATTTCTTGGATTTCCATCTCTTTCCACCCGTTTGCCTGATCCTTCCTGTCCCACTACCAACAATCCCAACAAACTTCATACTATTTCACATTTTTATCATTTGGTCCTCTTCCCACACCCCTTGATAGTATCAATATTTTTCTCCCAAGCCTGTACCCCCCCACATGCACTAATTTTCCTTCATTGCTTTGCTCCATTCCATACCCACAATCTTGCTGTCCTCTCGCTCCAGGTAACGCTTCCACATTAGGTTGGCTCGGTCATCATCACTACCACAGATCAGGGGAAGTGGGGAGCACCCATGAGACAGCAGGAACACTGGGCACCCCCAACACCCACTGAAATGATCCATAGAGCCCTGTACCCCACCCACACCATAGCTCTTTCCCTAAATTTCAATGAAAAGTCAAAAGAATAATGCTTTAGGGAACTTTCTGGGGAAATACAAGGTGAGAGGAAAAGAAAGGAATACACACAAGGGAAGAACATGCTGTCTTCCTCCACCTGTGAATCGATTATCCCCTCTTCCCTCAATTTGGTGACATCCGTAGAATATGGAGCACGAGGATTCTGGGGAATCTTTGTACCGTCAAATTCTTCCTCCATCTGCTCCCCTTAGCCTCCCTCCTCCTCCTCCTCCTTTCCTTCCTTCTTCTTCCACACTGCTTTTCAAACCATTTTCTACACTAAAGGGTTTCCCTGGACCCTATATCCTCAATCTTAACTAGTTCAGTTCTGTGAAGTATAAATCCTGCAGATACACTACTTGGGAGAGGAGGTAGGGGGAGCAACCCTTACCTTAACTCAGGTTCTTCTAGCAGAGCCCCTCCTCGGCGAGGTGGAGCAGGAGCTGGGCCATTGGCAAGAATTGGTGGAGCCCGGCGGCCTCGTCGGTTGATTTCAAGGTGTAGCCGCTCCATAAGGAGCTTCAGGAACTCTTGGGCATCCTGCTGGCTACAACCAGACAGAGAGTATAGGTAACTGACCCTTCCTTGTCCACAGACACTACCCCCTACCCGGATATTAGTCCCCACTTCCTGGATGAAGAACATCTCAAGGCTCCGAACAATGCTGCCTGGGCCCTTGCTTGGCCCCACCCCCAGAACCAACCCCTGAGATATCCCATACCCTCCAGCTCTCCCACCTGTATCCAGAGAAGGAGGGAACATATTTCTGGAAGACAGCTCGGAATCGAGTAGGATTCACAGCTTCGCAGGAGTCAGGGTGCCAGAGGGCACCAATCACATCTGCAAAGGCTGTTGGAGTGGGAGTGGATAAGGGAAACAAAGGTTAATGTCTGGAAGAGGTATGCAAGAGGTGGCTTAGAAGGTAGAAAACCACCTCTAGGAAAGTAGGCACTGGGAAAAATGGATACAACTGCCACAGTTAAGGGTTGGGGGCCACCAGCACTGACAGATGGACCTCCAGGTAGTTGGGGAAAAAGGGACTTGAATGGAGGAAGCAGAAGTTGTTAGCCCACCTTCAGTGAGTTCTTGAGCTCGGCCTCCTCCAGGCACCTCTTGCCGAAAGTCCCTTCTCAGACAAAAGTCCCGAAGAGGCCGAGTGCTGCTCAAACACTGTAGCACAGCATTCAGGAAGCACTGAGGAGCAGGAGGGACACTGGTGTTTATCTCTCCAGACCAGTGTCCAGGAAGCCTTAGAAGAGCTTCAGTCTACTCTTTCTACATGCTTTCCCCAAGCCTGCAGGTTCTCTCCACCCCCAGCACCATTTCACATTCCTTTTAGAAAAGAAGGACAGGAGAATGGCTCTCACCGTGTTTCCCAGATTTCGGAGGCCAACATGACCAGAACCCAGAAGCAGTGTGTGATGAGCCTGAAAGGTCAGTACAATCAGCAAGTTCCCATATCTCTTTATATGGGCACTTTAACCTTTCAACAGCATGCTGCCCACTGCCTCCCCCACCCCATACATGCTCCACCCCAAAACTGTACCCTCTTCCCCTCACTGGGTATTCTGGTCTCCCTACCTCACTGGTCATAAGCAGTAAGCCCATCACAGCTGAGTGTACCACGGACTCAGCCATGGCTGTCCCACATGTTCCCCACTTACTCCTCTGCCCAGTTAGTCGACGTTGCAGCTCCTGGGGCAACTCCCCAAGCACTGGCATGGTTGCCCAGCTGCTCCCCACCGCCACCCTGCTGCCCCCAAAGCCCCCTCCTGCCCCCGTGGCCCCTTCCTGCACCCTCTCTGGCGGGCTCCAACTGCAATCAGCCTAGCTCACTTAGCTCAGGAAATGGGCAACCACATTAGCTCAGATATTCTGACCCCGCCCCTCTTCAGCTCCAGAGATTAATTAGACCTAGGCAGAGTCCTAGGAGAAAAGGTGCAGCAAGGGAAAGGAAGGGCCTGGGGACCCAAAGAAGAATTCTAAATAGTTGGGCTAATTCCCTGGAGAACAAAAGGGCACACCATGCTAGAGAGTCACAGACAATCCAGAAAAGGGTCTTGGAGACTCAAGGGTACTTAAGTAAGGGAGAGGAGAGAGTCCAAACTGTGGTAATGAGAACTTAAGAAAGGAACCTGGAGAAGAGGGGGACAGGAAAGCCATAGGATGGCAAGAAAGCATACAGGAACATGGACATGGAAGCCTGGCAAGTCCTGGCAAGTCCTCACCATCTTGTCATCAGAGTAGAAAGGCTCAGAGGACCGGGCCGATATCATGTGGAAGGAGCCATGGGAAGTAGGGGGCTCTGTCCGTATGCTGAGCAAGGTGGGAGGTCCAGGAAAGCCCCCAAGGCGGCGGAGAGAAGTGCTACGTCTCAAAGTGGGTGGCTCAGGCCGGAGGGCCAAGCGGCTCAGTGCAGCCCCCAGCTCTCCAGTGCCACGGTGCCCTCCCAAGGCAATCCCCATTGGACGCAAGTCCCCACTGCTCACAGACTTGGACCGGGCTAAGTTGCTCCGGGATGAGAGAGGCAGAGCCACAGCTGGGGGTGGTGAGCCAGGCAGGGGAACCCCATGATCTGCCCGAAGGGGGCCTCTGGGACGAGGGCCTGAGGTCCGTCCCCGTCCCAGCTCCAGTTTCTTGAGCCGTTCATCAGGGGGACCTGGCCGGGGAGGCAGAGGTCGTAACATGGGGTTTGGCCCAGGGGCTGGGTTGCGGCGCTCCTTGCTGCGGGCCCTGGGAGCAAATGGTAGCTTGGATCCCACTCGGGGCTGGACAGTAACAGGTGGCTCTCGGGTCCGGCCCAGGCGGTGCTCAGAGGCCTGGGGCATTGTGGACACCACAGTCTGGACCTGGGAGGAGAAGAGAGTATCAGCATTTCAGTAAGGAGGGAGATGGGAACCTAAGC
This sequence comes from Lemur catta, assembly GCF_020740605.2. Taxonomy (NCBI): domain Eukaryota; kingdom Metazoa; phylum Chordata; class Mammalia; order Primates; family Lemuridae; genus Lemur; species Lemur catta. The sequence continues at coordinate 34,093,132 of NC_059130.1, read as the reverse complement.
TACCATACTAGCTTTTACATGCACTGAGGGCAGGAACCAGGTCTATCAAATCAGTCATTGTATCCCTAGTACCCAGCATAGTGTTTGGCACAAAGTAACTACTTAATATTTGTTGAGCAAATGAATGAATGATAGCAACCCTTTGACCCTTTATATATATCCTCCCACCTCCTCCCTGCAGAATACACCTTTACTGAAAAGCCAGTTATAATTCCTATCTCGGCCACCTTTATAAGCTCATAGCAAGGGCCCCCATACCTGGCTAGTCAAGTGGGATGCGCCCTGGGTCACTTAGGACCTCTGGTCAAATGGCAGTGTGGATGCAAGGATAATATCCCAAAAGACAGCATTCCATCCTCACACCCCGGCCCCTCCGGGCTGCAAATGAAGCAGACTAAATGGGTGACTTGTGATCCATTCCCTCCCCCACCTCCGAGCTCCGACATAGTGTCAGGGCTCAGGGAGCAGCGGTCGGGGATGGAGGACGAACAACTCCTTGACCCCTAATCTCTACACTTCTCCCACCACAGCAGGGCTGTAGCCGGATCCGCCCCCCTCGAGGGCAGAAAGGCCGAAGCCGCTGATTGGCTACGGGACCCGACGGCGTATTCCTAGCGGTCCGGGGATGCTGTCCCTCCAGCCCAGTTCTCCCAGGCCCCGCCGGGCCCCCAGCGCCTCTGCCTTTGTGGAGAGTGTCCTCTCGGGTCTGGAGCAGTCTTCTCTCAGCGCCCCCACCTCCCCGTGCCATAACGCCCCGGCCCGTACCTGTCCCCCGGTGAGGCGGCGGGGGAGGCCAGCTGGGGGCCAGGCCCCAGCTCAGGGCCACCCCCTACTGCCCCTGTGCAGCACCCCCGCGGGCCTGGCTGCAGCTTTAGCTGCAGCTGTTTCCCAGATCGCTCCCGCCGCAGGGGCTGCCGCCATCTTTGTTGGTCCCGCCCGGCCACCGGCCACCGGCTTCACTGTCTCTCAAAGCGCCTGCGCACCCACACTCGAACTCCTCCCACCCACTCCCGTAGTGTTTGTGTGAGCCCGCCTTCAAGGCGCCGCGGCCAGCACCATGGAAACGCAGCCAACTTTAGGACCGCTAGTTCTCAGTCCTGCCCAGAGTGATCTTTAAACCATGGCTCCAAAGCAAGTCCCGGACGTATAGAGTACCGTCGCTCCATCCTGTGGCCCATAGGGATGTAGATCTGACAATCGTAGTATAGCTTCAGGCTTGCAGAATAGATCCTACCCAGACAGCAAGTGTGCCAGTGTGGCAAGCTGCAAGCCTCCGTCCGGCCTTCAGACCAGTGGAGAAGCATCTAGCACTTCACATAGGGATGGGAAGCTCTCTGGAGGGCGGGAAATGCTGGCCCTGCAAAACCATTCCTCAAGCTCCTTGCAGGCCAAAGCAGTAGGGTGAAGCATGGCTCCCCACTGAAGGACAAAGGCAGATCTCAGCAGCAAGGAGAGCAGTCACATTTTCTTTCATTCCCCAGCTCCTGATTAGAGCATCCATTTCCCCGCCCCCCGACCAATGTAGCATAGCTGTTCATGTACCTCAGGTTTTAGCCTGCTCACCCTCTGTTAACAGCCACCAATGAGAATCACAGGCTAGCAGAGGAAGCAGCTTTTATTGATGGGTTATCTCCAGAAACCAGAAAGGCTATGCACTCACTTTCAGTTACCCCTTATGCCTCCAGGATCTCACATAGTTCCACCTGGGGAGAGGATACAAATTGCCTCTTGGTTTCCAAGGCCCAGTCCTTCTCTTCCCTGTGCAGCCTTAGAAACTCAGTAGCAATACTGTTGTGTGGTTTTGTTGTTATTGTTTTTCTTTCCTGCAATGCCTTCTGTAGCTACTTAGTAACAACCAAGGGTGGAGGGTGTGGAGGGAGGCAGGTAAGTAAGATGCACAGGAAAACAGGAATGTAGCCTATCAAAGGTCCCTCTGCCCTGTCTCAGTGGCTTGATCCTTCATTGGTTGCATTTCTCTTTGTGCTGGATCACGCCCTTCTGAATCAGATCAGGGATTTCCACTGCCAGCCATGGACCCAGCTGCAACACAAGGGAGACCCTGTGAAATTACTAACATCCAGTCAATGCCTTTTGTTCCATCAGAAGCTCCCTGCTAGAGAGAGAGTCTGGGGGAACATGCCCAAGGGACAACACTATTATTTCTTGTTTACTCTCAGGTAGTATCTTGTACTGCTCAGGGCCTAAGCCCCTCCCCCTCCCCCTTTTACACCAAATACACCAACTTACCCCCAGAGCCATGAGATGAGCTAGTCCAAACTTGGGCACGTTCCTGGCCCACAAAGGTTTGAAGTGATCAGTCAGGCATATTTTGCCACCCCTATGAGAAGGACAAGAGGAAGGTATTCACAGGCAAAGTTTACCACAAAACGTAACAACCATTTGGGAGCACAAGAAGACTATCAGTGATCAGAATTGAGGACAAGGTCAGCTAAGTTCTTTGTCTAGGCTTGGCAGAGGGAGGCCTGGAGCCCCTGTAGGCCAGCAGACTCTGGGAACATCTTCTGCCTCCTGAGTTCTTCCCTAAGGTCTTCTTTGACTCTTTCCCATCTCCTATTCAGTCCTACCTGTACATCTTTGCTGTCTTTCCATCCAGTTCAGGGACTGCAATTTCTGGAGCAGTAGTAGGATATGTGATAGGAATCTGGAGGAATTATAAAGCCTTAATACAACAGAAAATCAGGACAGAAATGAACTAATCTAATTAGACATACATATATCTTGGTTGAACTGAAATATTCAGCGAACTCCTCCAACAGCATGTACATACCAGGATTCTGGACATGGAGATGAGTAACTGTAATTTATGCTTGCTTGAAACCTCAGCTTTTCCCTCCCATTTTAAAAGTTTTCTTTGGTCCCTCCAAGAAAGGTTAGCTTATTAACAATCACCTAATACCTCCCCTTCTACTAACCTTCTTATTTCCCACTCCATCACACTCACGTCAAACTCGATGTCAAACTCATATTTGAGGAGGTCATGGATGTACCAGCATTTTCCAAACCACCTGTAACAAAGACCAAACCTGAGTCCAATTTGCCCATTCTTCTCATATTCAAATGACATCTTGGCCTAGGCCAGCAGCCTGGGAGACTCATGGGATGGGAACTGGGGAAGTCTGGAGCTGTGGGGTAGAGACAGATAACATGAGGCAGGGCAGCTCTGGTAGTGGGCACTGGGATATCAAATTGCTTAAGTCACATAGACTCCCATCCCACACCTCCCAAGAGGGTCTGCTCACCGAGTCCCTTCCTTGTTGGACTCCAATCGGAACCAATCATTGTCCGCATTCTTGTTGTTCTCCACATACTAAAAGCAGAGAATGAAGTCTCTGAGGGTGGAGTTAGGGCCAAAGGCCAAAGGCAGTACCCCGCCCCTCAAAAGAAAAGCGTGTGGTTACTTTCTGTTAGTATGTTTACCTGATTTTTCTGACATAAGCAAAGTTGAAGACAAGGCTACACTGGTAAGTAGGGGGCTTGCCTAGAGCAAAGAATAGAATGCTTATGTTCCACTTAATTTAGCAAACACAAAAGACTTGAAGATATCACCCAAGGCTCTCTTCTCACTCTTAATAGTGTCTGCCCTCAGCTGACAACTCATTTCAGGGTATACTCCTACCCCGGGTTGACACCCTCCCTTCCAGCCTCATATGACTAGCACCCACATATTGATGATTCCCAAACCTTTATCTTTATTCCTGACCTTTCCTCAGAGCTTCAGACTCCAGTATCCAACCAGATGTTGAAATATCTACCTTCATTTCACAGGCACCTCAAACGCAGCATTTCTACCTCAAATTTATAATATTCCTTCAGACCTGTTTTTCTTGCTGAATTTTCAATCTCAGGTGGCAGTGTCAGCATCCACCCAAGCCCAAAACCTAGGACTCATCCTTAACCTTCCCTATCCTTTACTCCACCAATCCATGATGTCATGCTGATTGCACTTTCTGAATATTCTATTCTACTTCTCTATTTTCACCACAACTGCCTAGTTTAGAACATCTTTCTTTTGCTTGGATTAATGACTGCTTCCAAACTCTTCTACCTTCAATCTTATCCCTCTCAATTGTATTTTCCTCTCTACTGCCACTGTGATTGAGCTAAACCCAAATCTATTCCTCAGTTTAAAATCCTTTAAAGGCATACCAATGCCTCCAAGATAAAATTCAAGTGCTCAAACCTATCTCCCCAGCCTTGTCTACCACTCCCTGCCTCACATTTGATGCTTTAACAACTCTGCACTATTTCTGTTTCTTCATATACATCTGCCATTTCTAGCTTCTATGCCCTTGCTCATGCTGTCCCTTTTACCTTGAATGTCTTTCTCCTACTCTTATGTTTTATCAGGCTAACTTAGATTTACTGTTTAAGTTTCAGTTCAAGCACTACCTCTTCCAGGAAGCCTTCCCTGACCAAAACCCAAGGTGGATATGGTCTCTCTCCTTATGCTCTCAAAACATCCAAGCCATTTCTTTCTATATATCTGTCTCTCTCTCTCTACTTAAACACTGTATCATAATGATCTGTTTTTGTCTACCTTAGTAGGCTCCACGTTATTTGGCTTTGTATCCCCTCCTTAGGTTCTAGATGCACAGTAAGTGTCTTTTTAGTGAATGAATACATGCCGTGGAACTGCTGGTCTTTGAAGCTGACAGAGACCATGCAAAGACAAAAACTTCCTTGTCTTTTATAGTAGAGAGATTAGCTGAGAAGATGGCCTATTTCTAACTACGAGCCCAGCTCCACAACCCTCTGCAACTAACACTTCCTTGAATTTTCACTCCTAACGTGCCCTCCTACCTCAGGAAGCGTGAAAGAGGGAGCAAAGAAATGCGGACTGGGACTTAAGGCCCCGGAGAGCAAACACCTGGAACCGGAGAGACACGTCGCCTTCTGGGGAGGTGTATCCCTAAATAAACTGCCGCTTTTAGTCACAAGGTCTGACCCCACAGTACTCGTACCCTGAGTTTCTTCTGCCCCCTTCCCACTATCCTCGTTACTCCTCCAGCCCTACAAACGACCCATTTCTATGAAATGTGGAGATAAACTTAAGAACCGGAAGCGGCTTCCACACGGAGCCTATTATTGAGGACACTTAATTACCCGCAACCTCTGAGGTGCATTCGGCCGTAGAAAAACAACTGACCCGGATAAGCGATTGATATTCCTCCTTCAGTCGCTGCACCCACAACTCCCGATCTCGGGGTCCAGCGTTAGTCTTCAGCACCGGGATCTCAGACACCACACGCCGAGTGGCTTCGTCCGCCATCTTGGACCAAGGCACAAGAGAAACACGGAAGTGGTGTCGCCGGCAGTTTACACTCAGGGCGCCGCCATCTTTACTATGGGAGGATGAGGCGTAAGGTTCCCTTAAGACTTCTCTGAATGCTATCTTTATTTTCTTGTCAGCAGGTCACCCGCTTGTAGGTGCAGCAGGAAGAACAGAATGGAAAAAGATTACTCTGTCCTGAATATGGTACCTATTATTTAAATGCCCGCGGAAGGCTCAAAGAGTGACTTCCGTTCATGCTCAGAGAAATAATCGCAGAAAACTCTTCCAGACACCTTCCCAAACTTGGAGAGTTGTTAGAATTTCAGGCTGTTCTAGGCACTCTTCAAGGCAGTGTCTTCCAAAAACGCGCGATTCGTGTGTTCTCTCTTGGAAAAAGCTTTCTTAGCTTATATATAGTTCGGCTGAGGTAGCAGTTATCCAATAGAAGAGTGTTTCACTCCTTATAATTATTAGAAACCATCCAGAATCAAATAAAAATATGCAGTCTCTTCTCTGAACAATTAAATTAGACAATTCTTAATACATGCCAAAAGACTTTAGAGGGCACAGGAAGATTTGCTTTAGGCTAGCCATTCACTAAGTCCTAACATTTTTTTGGTCTGGAACTAACTCATCTACGAAGGAATTGTCAACAAAAAAGAAGCCAAACTCTGTAAAATAATTTAAAGAGGTTTATTCTCAGCCAAATTTGAGGACCATGGCCCAGAGCCATGCCCAAGAAGCCTTGAGCAAGTGGACTGGCTGTTGTTGGGTTAGTTTGGTTTTATACATTTCAGGGAGACAGGAATTACAGTAAAGTCATAAATCAATACATGGAAGGCATACATTGGTTTGGCCCAAAAAGGTGGGCCATCTCAAAGTGGGAGCTTACAAGTTTAGGGATTCTTAGTTGACAGTTGGCTGAAAGAGTAAAGCTTTGCCTAAAAGACCAGGAGTCAGCTGAAAGGAATGCTTGAGTTAAGATAAGGGCCTTCTATCTTTCCTGTGATGCTATACCAGAATCAGGTTGGGAAGTAAACCACACTATATTAGGTTAACAAAACCTGTTAAGTGAGATTTTTATCATTTGTAGGCTTGACTCACCAGGTCCCCTTAGAAAGGAATTTGGGCAAAAGAAAAAGATCAGAGTTTAGTCTTCAGAATCATGTCTCTCTGTCCCCAGTGGATGGCACATAGTAGGTGTAAGGCTGGTGGCGGGCACCCCTCCCCTCCCTAATGGAAAAAGAAGCCCCTCCTACTCCTCCATACCCGCCCTAAAGCTGAAACAAAGAAATTCCTCACTCTTCCCGCCGAAACCTTCCCTCCAGAGAAACTCCCATCCCCCACCCCTAAAAAGGTATATAAGCCCACCCAGACTTCTGGGCGGGGCGGCTTGTCTGGTTCCACTCGTGGGACCATGAGGCTCGCCGGGGCCCCTCTCTTGGGACCCGTTACCCCCACCCGGGAGCACCCCAATAAGCCTCTTTACTTATCCCTTTTAACTCTGCTAGTCTTTCTTTCTCTGGCGCCGGCCACTCCATTCTTAAAACCTTATAGTAGGTACCCAGTAATCCTTTTGCAAAATTTTGTATCTTCCTGTTGGCTTTAAAACCTAAACACATTGGCTGGGCGCGGTGGCTCACGCCTGTAATCCTAGCACTCTGGGAGGCTGAGGCGGGTGGATCACTCGAGGTCAGGAGTTCAAGGCCAGCCTGGGCAAGAGCGAGACCCCCGTCTCTACTAAAAATATAAAGAAATGACTTGGACAGCTTAAAAATATATATAGAAAAAATTAGCTGGGCATGGTGGTGCATGCCTGTAGTCCCAGCTACTTGGGAGGCTGAGGCAGAAGGATTGCTTAAGCCTAGGAGTTTGAGGTTGCTGTGAGCTAGGCTGATGCCATGGCACTCTAGCCAGGGCAACAGAGCGAGACTCTGTCTCAAAAAAAAAAAAAAAAAAACCAAAAAACAAAACAACAACAACAAAAAAAACCTAAGCACATTAATTTTGGCTTTAATTTAAATATCTTGTTTATTCAGTGAATCATTGTAGTCTGTGGCAGTAATTTTGGATCTGGTTCTAGCAATCATTAAATTCTACGGTCCATCTACAAATTTGATAAGCATGCTATATCTTGTCTAATTGCCCTGGCTGAAATTTCCAGTACAGTATTGAGTAAAAGTGTTGCAAGCAGACATCCTTGTCTTGTTCTCATTTTAGGGGGAAAATCAGTCAGTCTTTCTCCATTAAGTATGATGTAGGTTTTTCATAAATGCACTTTATCAGGTTGAAGAAGTTCTCTTCTATTCCTAGTGTGTTGAGGATTTTTCTCATAAATGGATGTTGGAATTTTTTTTCAAATGCTTTTTCTGTGTTGATTGAGATGATAGTGTGGTTTTTGTCTTTTATTGGCATGTTATCGATTTATTTTATTAAAATATTGGACATTGGATAAGACTAAGCCAAAGCTTGCTGTATTTTTTTTCTTTTTTTTTTTTTGAGACAGAGTCTTGCTCTATTGCCCAGGCTAGAGTGCTGTGACATCATCCTAGCTCACAGCAACCTCAAACTCCTGTGCTTAAGCAATCCTACTGCCTCAGCCTCCCGAGTAGCTGGGACTACAGGCATGTGCCCCCATGCCTGGCTAATTTTTTCTATGTATATTTTTAGTTGTCCAGATAATTTCTTTCTATTTTTAGTAGAGACAGGGTCTCACTCTTGCTCAGGCTGGTCTCGAACTCCTGACCTTGAGCGATCCTCCTGCCTTGGCCTCCCAGAGTGCTAGGATTACAGGCATGAGCCACTGGTGCCACTTTGCTGTATTTCTCAGTAGAGATTTCTCTCTTAAGGGAAATAGAGATTTATTCCATTTTGTGTGTAGGCACGGTGATGTGGTACAGAGAGCAGAGATTTGGAATGAGGCTCTAAAATTTAATTGTCTTAAGACTTTAGAGAGTTAGGTTAACTCTGTGAACTGCATTTCTCACCTATAAAAAGAGGATAATAATGCTTATATAGTTGGTTTAACTATATATGCAATGTCCCTTCATTCATTCATATAATAGGCTTTCAGGATGAAAGTCAGGTAAATTAGATAAAGGGCAGTAGTTTTCAAACTTTTATGTAGCAGTGAAGCTAGGTTTACAAATAAAATCTTACTTGGAGTCTTAAAATGCAAAAGTGATCAAATTCAGAGCTGCTCTTGTTCAAGTGCAGGCAGAAGACCTCTATCCCTGATAATACTTCCCCTATGATAATCACTCATCACATTTTATTGTTTAATTGTCTTGATAGCCTGGAAGCTCAATGAAGGTAGGGATTGTGTATCTATCTTGTTCAATGCTGTATTTCGAAAACAGTACCTGGCACAGATTAAGTGTTCAATCAATATTTTTAAAATAAATGAATATCTTAATACATAAGGTAAGCACCAGAAAAGCTGTCTTTTTAAAGCTGCATGTTGTTTTGTTTCATTGTTTTGGAAAATCACTTTATTAAACCACTTAGTAAAGCAGAGCTCATAGTATGTATGATTATACAAACGGCTTTCTCTATTGTGAACATAGGGCTGTCTCTACTATAGGTGGTATAGTTGCTTCTCTGTAGAATATATCTTTCAGAGAAATGTTTATTTTTAAATTATGGACTTAGCTTATTCTTGCTTAAATAATTCTCATAAGAGGCCGGCCGCGGTGGCTCACGCCTGTAATCCTAGCACTCTGGGAGGCCGAGGCAGGCAGATTGTTTGAGCTCAGGAGTTTGAGACCAGCCTGAGCAAGAGCGAGATCCTGTCTCTACTAAGAATAGAAAGAAATTATATGGGCAGCTAAAGATATATATAGAAAAATTAGCCAGGCATAGTGGCGCATGCCTGTAGTCCCAGCTACTCAGGAGGCTGAGGCAGGAGGATTGCTTGAGCCCAGGAGTTTGAGGTTGCTGTGAGCTAGGTGACTGACGCCATGGCACTCTAGCCTGGGCAACAGAGTGAGACTCTGTCTCAAGAAAAATAAAATAAAATAAACAATTCTCATAAGAGATCAGAAATTAAAATTGAGGAGACTGAGGAATAGTATGTAGGCCTGAGCCTCACCTTTTTTCAGAGGAAAACTCATTCATGAGCAAATGTTCATGGAGTTCCTAATTTGTTCCAGGCATTGGAAATCCAATAGTGCATGAGATAGGCAGAGTCCCTGTCCTCATGGAAATTATCCTAAAACAGCTATAAAAAGAAGTTGGAGGCCGGGCGTGGTGGCTCACGCCTGTAATCCTAGCACTCTGGGAGGCCGAGGCAGGAGGATCGCTCGAGGTCAGGGGTTCGAGACCAGCCTGAGCAAGAGCGAGACCCCCGTCTCTACTAAAAATAGAAAGAAATTATCTGGACAACTAAAAATATATATAGAAAAAATTAGCCGGGCATGGTGGTGGATGCCTGTAGTCCCAGCTACTCAGGAGGCTGAGGCAGAAGGATTGCTTAAGTCCAGGAGTTTGAGGTTGCTGTGAGCTAGGCTGACGCCACAGCACTCTAGCCAGGGCAAAAGAGTGAGACTCTTTCTCCAAAAAAAAAAAATTGGACAGGATTGATTGAATAGCTCAATTATAGGAAATGCACTGATGGCAGACTATTGTTTTGGTGGGATAGTACAGTTTAGGTACATTGCATACATGGGAGAACCCTTGAAAGTAGCTGAAAGTCCCATTGTCAGTCATCATGGGAAAAGGCAGATCCTGGGACAGAAGGAGAAACAAATATTGAATTAGAGAAAAAAACTTTGGATTAGGGGGAGAAAAAAGAGAAACTTTTCCTCTCTCTGGTATTTAAGGCATTGGTCTGGACTCTAATATGCTGGAAGATACCCCAGAATGGTGAAAGGAATGCTGGCTCTACTTATAGGGAGGAAGCTACCCTATAGAGGATCAGTGTAGATGAGTAGCCAGTTTTGGAATTTTTTCTCTCTTGTTATTGTCTTTAATTATCCTGGAGACTTCAACAAAGAATCATTGTAAATTATAGTTTGGTCTCTGTTATGCTATGGAAAATTGGGTTCACATTTAAAATCATTTGGTAAAGAGAATGATAACATTAAACTAATATTTATACAGTGTTTCTTACGTGCTAGGCACTGTCCTAACCATTTTAGAAACATTAGCTCCTTTAATTTGGCAACAACCCTTGGGTGGGAACTCTCACTATTATTTACATCTGAAGAAACTGAAGCAGTGAGTTTCCATGAAAGAAAGCCCTATCATGCAGCAGTTAAAAGGTAGACCTGGAATTCAACCCAAAACACAGTCTGGCTCTAGAAGTCACATACTTAACCAGTTGATATGCCTTTCTGCCATCTCTAGGCCAATGTGAAATTAGCAGCAGGGATCTGAGGGGTTTGAGGCAGGACCAGGAGACTACTGATAGCCCGAAAATGGCAGATAGTGATCAGTAATGAACCTGTTTCTAAAAATACAAAGAGAGTCTGGTGGTTCTGAATTAAGCAGAGTAGAACTGCAGGAACACATATGAGACAACCACCCCTTCCCTGAATGGGCTGAGGTGTGCACAGGACCCTCTGAGATATTGTTATCTCTCATAGGGACACTGGAACTATGGATTTTGAGTTTAACTATTAATGTGACTTCATCTCTAACTACTAGTTAGTAAGATCTGGACAAGAATTGGGGGTGCCAAAGGATTTGGTTAACAAAGATAGAACGACTTAGTTTTGGGGGAGGAGAAACTAATATACAGACAATTACCATAACATAAGAAATTCCTATTCTGGAGGTATACAAAGTACTGTCCGAGTAACTATGCCTGAGAGAATCAGATAAGGCTAGCATTTGAACTGGAACTCTTAGGATGAGTACATTAAATATGCTGGTAATAATTTTTAAGTTGATTCTCATGAATTATCTATGTAAACAAGCTACCACCTGCCACAATGATAATTACATTATTTGATTATGTAAAAACATGTGTAAGTAGCTAAGGCTTGCATGAAAACACAAAGAAATGAGATAATATGAAGATTTTGAAAAATCCATTCTGCTTAAGTACATTAATGATTAAAATTACAGGATTCTTGGCATTTTAAATGAGTTCAAGATCCTGGGTCTGGACACATAGTATTCCAGAAATCAGAAATATTATATAAGTGAACTTGTGTCCCCTTTAAGTAATCTGAGAACTCACAATATTGCAAATATCCACATTTTCAAACAGGAAAATTCTAGATGGTGAACTCTGGAAACCAAAAAAGCTAAGATTATTAATTCTTACAAAATTTACAGACTAGTTAGTAAAGAATGATTTATGAACAATGAGATTAAAAAGCAGTGATTCCCCAGAAGCCTGCAATGGTTCATCAGGTAATTGATTCCCCCAAGTTGTCAGCTCTTCCTTGCCTCCAGGCCTTTTGCAGGTATCCTTTTCTCAGCCTAGGACATTCCTACCCATTCTCTACAACATGGCTGGTTCTTTCATGTCTTTTGGGTTGTAGCTTCCAGCTTACCTCCTTAAAGAGAGGCTTTCCCTGGTCATTCATTTTTCTATCACAACATTCTCTTCTTTTCCTTTATAGACTCTATATCTATTTAGAATTATATATTTATTTCCTAAGTGTTTGTCTACCCATGTAAATGGTGAGCTCCATGAAGACATGGACCCTGTCTGTTTTGTTCACCATGTGTATCTAATCCTATATGTCTATCACAGTACCTGACATTAGTAAATGCTTAAGATATATTTATAAAATAAATGACTGAATGACTTTCCTTTCTTGCCAGTGTTAATAGATTAACAGATTAGGAGAACATCGTAGAGGCAGTGTATCTTGTTTTTGGAAAAATTTTAAGTTTCCTGATATGTTATTTGAAAAAGAGAAGAATGGGCTAGAATATAAGAGCATTTTTATTTAATTGAACAACCAACAAAAGAAAAATTGTTAATTCTCTAATTAATTGTCCAGGTTGGTGAGACAGCTGTTTTTTGCCACGGCTTTCAGAATAACCAATGACTTGGAAAAAGTCATCCCCATGGGGGCAGCAGAGAGTCACTGAAAAAGAGCCTGTTTAAACTTATGCATACAATACAATAATAAATATTTGGTAACATTTAGCACTAGACCCTGTGCTGACACTTTATGTGTATATATATATTACTTAATACAATCATTACAACAATGACCTATGAGGTGGATGTTATATTTCCCTCTTTTACAGATAAGAAAACAAGCTTACAGAGGTTAAGGAACTTGCTTGGTCATATTGGTGAGGGTCAGAGCTGGGGAATGAAGAAAAGGGAACAGGTCCAGGGGACTTTTGGACAGCAGCTCATTAGGATTCAGCAAGTGATTGTGGTCCCTACTCTTCTATATTTAGGAGCCAAGAGATACCAGAATTCTAGCTAAGGGCTTACAGCTAGTTTGAAGCTTAACTGAAATTAGGAGCCAGTAGTATAATGCTTGGGTGAAAATGAGTACCTGGAGTTAATGGGGAACCAAGAACGAGAACAGATTATCAGGTCAGCAAGTCCCTGCTGGATAAAGTTCAAGCCCAGGCAGAGACACAGGGATCAGAGTGGTCCTGGAAGAGTCAAGAAGATACTTGTGACTTGGGCTGCTAAAAGGATATAGATTTCTTTAAAGGAATGTTTGGTATGAAAAGATTAGTTCTGGGCCAGGCGTGGTGGTTCATGCCTGTAATCCTAGCACTCTGGGAGGCCGAGGAGGGAGGATCATTCTAGGTCAGGAGTTCGAGACCAGCCTGAGCAAGATCGAGACCCCGTCTCTACTAAAAATAGAAAGAAATGATGTGGACAGCTGAAAAAAATAAATAAATAATATAAATTAGCCGGGCATGGTGGCACATGCCTGTAGTCCCAGCTACTCAGGAGGCTGAGGCAGAAGGATTGCTTAAGCCCAGGACTTTGAGGTTGCTGTGAGCTAGGCTGACGCCACAGCACTCTAGCTCAGGGCAACAGAGCAAGACTCTGTTCAAAAAAAAAAAAAAAAAAAAGAAAGAAAAGAAAAGAGAAGGCATGGACTGGGAAGAACAGCCTTAATAGTACTCAGAGATCAAGAAAAATAAGAGGCCAGGCACAGTGGCTCATGCCTGTAATCCTAGCACTTTGGGAGGCAGAGGCAGGAGGATCGCTTGAGGTCAGGAGTTCAAGACCAGCCTGAGCAAGAGCGAGACCCATCTCTATGAAAAATAGAAAACATTAGGGGCCAGGCGTGGTGGCTCACGCCTGTAATCCTAGCACTCTGGGAGGCCGAGGCGGGTGGATCATTCGAGGTCAGGAGTTCGAGACCAGCCTGAGCAAGAGCAAGACCCCTTCTCTACTAAAAATAGAAAGAAATAATTTGGACAGCTAAAAATATACATTGAAAAAAAATTAGCCGGGCATAGTGGCACATGCCTGTAGTCCCAGCTACTCGAGAGGCTGAGGCAGAAGGATTGCTTAAACCTAGGAGTCTGAGGTTGCTGTGAGATAGGCTGATGCCACAACACTCTAGCCAGGGCAAAAGAGCGAGACACTGTCTCAAAAAAAAAAAAATAGAAAAAATTAGCTGTGTGAGGTGGTGCATGTCTGTAGTCCCAGCTACTCAGGAGGCTGAGGCAGGAGGATCGCTTGAACCCAGGAATTTGAGGTTGCTGTGAGCTAGGCTGACTCCAAGGCACTTGCCCAGGCAACAGAGTAAGACTCTGTCTCAAAAAAAAAAAAAAGAGAGAGAGAGAGAGAGAGATCTACTGTATTCTGATTTGGTACTACCATTGACTTGTAAAAAAAATCTTTAGTGGGGACATGGTTAACTATTTGAAAAGCTGACATTCAGCTATGATGTGTTGATCCAGAGAGGAAAAAATAGGACCAATAAGTGGAATTTACAAAGAAAGAGGTTTTTCTAAGTATAGAAGAAGGCCTTTCTGATCATTGAGAATTACAAGGGAGTTGAGAGGTATACTGCAGGACATAGCAGAAATGGGAGCATGTAGACAGGTAGCTTAAGGGTGCCAGGTTAAAGACTCTGGTGAAGGAAGAAATAACTGTGGGAATAGGTGTTGAGAAGCAGAAAAGGATAGGCATCAGGGTAGAGCTAAAGGGGCTAGTCTTTGAAAGCTGGAGGGATGTTTTCTCAGCTGAGGAAGGGATATGAACTGATGTAAAGGAAGAGATATAACAAGTAGAGAACCTGCACAAGAGAATACCACACAGGGTTCTCAATCTTCTCTGGAGAGTTTCCCCAAGTTTCTGGTTGAAGCAAGGAGAGGATGGAAAAAGAACATAAGGCAAGAGATGAAGTTTTAACTGTATAAATGATACAGTTTAAGCCAAAGAGGGACAGGTGTCTACCTATGGCTAACAAAAAATCCTAAACTGTTTGAAATATTTATATTTTTTTCTGAGACAGGGTCTTGCTCTGTCACCCAGGCTAGAGTACAGTGGCATCATCATAGTTCACTGCAACCTCAAACTCCTAGGCTCAAGCAATCCTCCTGCCTCAGCCTCCCTAGTAGCTGGGACTACAGGTACGTGCCACCATGCCCAGCTATTTTTTCTTTTTTGTGGAGATAGGGTCTCTTTCTCTTGCTCAGGCTGGTCTCAAACTCCTGGCCTCAAGCAATCCTCCCACCTTGGCCTCCCAAAGTGCTAGGATTACAGGTATGAGCCATCACACCCAACCTGAATTTCTTTTTTTTTTTAATTAGTGATAGGCATGAGAATGCCCGTCTCTACACAGGTCCCTTTGGTTTAGCTAGTATTTTACTCCATTCCAACTCAGGAAATCTGCTTAGCTGTCTTTATTGGCATTAGGATCTCAAGGCTTCATATTGAAAGAGTGAACTTCCAGGGCTCCCCAAACAGAAAACATCCCTCCAAATGGACTGACAAGCTTATAAACAGCTGGCCAGGCAACTGTCCCAATGTTTGGAATTTGAAAATTTGGTTGTTAAAGTCTGGCCTCATGGAAGAGGATTGAGTTTATGAGTCTTGTAGAGGAAAAGGGATTAACTTGGAAGGCCTAATGAAGACAAATCCCAGCTCTTCCTTCAGCTTTCCATTCTCAGTGAAGAAAGCAATATTTTTTTTCCATAGGCTAGGCTGCAATAAGCAGAATGGATACCATACTATGACTAGAGAAGGCAGTCCTTAGCATGGACTCTCTTCTCTAATCCTCTAAATGGTATTGGGTTAGGTTTGGAGAGGAGAGGTGGGCTAGTGGAAAGGAATTACCACCATAGTGCCAAAACTGCTAGGTGTCAAACCACTTCAGGGTATGGATATGGAGGGAAAACATTATTCTACTTTAAGTAGTGCCTGTGTCTGCCTCTTTTGTGGACTTATGTGGGGAACATCCCCATTCCATACATCACAGCTACTTCTGTCCTGATGACTATTCCTCTAGGAAAAGCTAAGGAGCAATCTGGGAAGAAAATGAGGATATAGTGGAGGTTGTCTACAATGGAACAGGGTTCCAGGGAGTATAGAGGAAGAAAATGGTCAGAGGTGGGGTAGAAATTTTTGGCTTTTTCTGATCAATACTTCTTCCCTTCAACCTTCTAAAATAGAGGCTGTTTACTCTTCCACTGCTGCAAAAAGGGACAGCAAGGTGTACTTAGCCTTCTCTTTGCTACAATGCTAGTTCCAGACCATTGCACTTCCATGCTCTTGCAAAAATGCCTCCCCCTTTGAAGCTCATGCCATCTGGCTCCGCTACCTTTTAGCTCTTATACTTATTGAGGTCTTCAGCACCTATCAAATAACCTCTCTTTGTGCCAACTCTTACTATCATCCTTTGAGGTTTTAAGAAAACCCATGAAATATAGTTAGTTCTTGACCTTCTCAACTTTAACTTTACTCCTACTTTCAATTCCTTAATGTTACCATTTCTAGAAAAAAAAAAAAGCTTTCTTGATGGCAGCTTCACGGTCATAGTAAGGACTGCAGAGGGTAGCATTCTTGAGTGTGGTAAGATTGGTGGTGCCAGAGCCAGCTGGTGTGGACTTCAAGACCCTCTGAAAGACTGGGTCTGGCAGCCATGATGCATGAAGAAAGAATAGCATGGGGACTGGAGTGCCCCAGTGATACTTGGGGGGAAGGTTCACAATCTGGATTTGACTCTTGTGCTAAGCTTCCAAGAAACCTGGGTCTGGAGCTAAAAGCACCTTTCCTATTAGTTGCCTCTCTAGGGATATCTGACACTTTTGACAACTTCCACTCCCTTGAAACATTCTTCTTTCCGATTCTGTGACAAATATCTCATAGTTTTTGTTCTTCCTCACTTGCTGTCCCTTTTCAAAGATTCTCCAAGGACTCTTCTTCCTCTTATGCTTAAATGTTGTAATTACCCAGAGCACTCTTCTTAGCCCTCTGCTCTTTTCTAGGGAGCAAAGCCAAATCTATGGCTTCAACTACCCCTGGTATGTTGATGTTTCAGAATTTCTGGCCTGTACATCACAAGAGTTTTTAAAAAGTTGTCTTCGATATAAGTAATATATGTACACAATAAAACAAATTCAAGCAGTAAATGTGGGTTTAAAATGAAAAATATAAGTCTCATCCTTCCCAGGCCCACTCTTCAGAGTTAATTTTTTAACGTGTGTATAACTGTCATATTTATTCTTCTGCACTTGCTTTTTTCTCATTTAATATATTTTCTTACTAAGTTTTAGATCTGTATATTAACTGTCATTAGGACATATCCATCTACCTATCCCACAGGTACCTAAATCGCTTTCCTTTTCTTTGGGATTCTCCCTCATGGAACATCCTACTGCTAGCCTCCTTTTTACAGTCAGGACTATGAAAAAAATTGTCTTTATACGTTGTGCTTTTCCAGTTCAATCTGGTTTCTATCCACCATATCTACGAAACAGTTTTCTCCAAACTACATGTTCTCCTTGTTGCAAAATCTAAGGGAAACATTTTAGTCCACATCTTACCTGACCTCTCTTCTCCAAACTACTGCATGTTCTTTTTGTTGCAAAATCTAAGAGAGACATTTTAGTCCACATCTTACCTGACCTCTGTTACATTTAACACTTTTACCAGTTTCCTTGATACTTCTCTCCTGGTCTTCGTCTTTCCTTTCTCTTTGGCCCTTCTCAGTATCCTCTTTTCAGCTTCTTTCCCTCATCCCATACCTCAAATGCAGGTATCCCTCCTCTAGGACACCTTAGCCACTTTATGGCTTCTATCTATTCCTCTCTGCATTCCAGGACAGACCATCATCTCTTGCCTGGATATGAGCTTCCCAGTTGTTCTCCTTACTTCTGTGTCCCTTCAGTCCATTCTTCACTTCGTAAGCAGTGATCTTTCTAAAATGCAAATATAGTTGTTCATACTTCTGCTAAGGCCCTTCAAAACCTCTTCATTGCCCTTAGGATAAAAACCAATTAATTAATTCACAAGGCCTTGAGTGATCTGGTCCCTCCCTATTACCTCTTTCTTAAACCATACTAGGCTGTTGGCAGCTCCAGAACCCCACACCTCAACGCTCGTCCCAATTCCCAACAGTCCTTCACGATTCAGCTGAGGCGACACTTCCTAGGGATAACGGGCGCTCAAAAAGCAGACGCTGAAAGAATGAATTCCGAGAGAGTATCTGAACAGCCCTTTCAGCTCCGGCTCCGGGTTTACAGAACGTCCGGGTTAGCAGGAAGCTCAGAGCAAAGGTCAAATCCAGCTCTTGACCTTTCACCCAAGTTCGCGAGGCAATCCAACCCCCGTGCTATTCCGCCCTTATGCGTCATGGCTGCCAGGCCCAGTGATTCAATGGGTCTTGAAGTTGCCACAAGCCAGCTCTGGCGCCATCAGTATTTCCACATTCAAGAACGCTATCCTCTCCCAGCCCTTAGTACCACCCTGAGACGAGCCTGCGTTGCCAGCCTGCCCCAAAGCAAGATGGCTGCCAATCTGTATTCTGTCCTCCCAGATTGAAGCTATTCCCTCCTTGCTTAATACCGCTGCCAGGCTGCCCTCACCTAGTATGGCTACCTCGGCTCATGCCTCACTATGGTCTCGAAGCCGCCGCTAACCGGCCAGGTTCCGGGAGGCGCTGTTCAGGACGCAGCCACCCCCGTCCGCCTCTCCCCTCCCCCACGCCCGCGGCGGCGGCGGCGGCGGCGGCGGCGGCGGCGGCGGCGGCGGCGGCGGCGGCGGGCCCGGATGCGGCGCGGTGAGACTGGGCCGGGAGAGCGGCGCGGATGGATCCAACATGGCGGCGCCGAGCCTGAGCCGAGAGTGAGGCGGCGGGGCGGCCGGAGTGGGGAGGGGGAGTCGAGCGGGACGGGGCGGGGCCGGGCGGGGCCGCAAAGGGCTTGGGGAAGGAAAGTGGAGGGGGAGGCAGTGGCGACGTCCAGCCTGAGAACCTCAAGACAGGGAGGTGACGGGACGCTGCGAGGTGGGGGAGGGGAGCAGCCGAGGGGGGCGTGCAGGGGTGATGGCAACTGTGGGAGAGGGCAGGGGTCGAGGCGGAGGAGTGTGAGCATTGGGAGAGGCGTAAACAAGGGCTGAGACTGGGCCAGGCCAGGGGTATTAGAGAGGCCGAGGAGAGGAGTGGGGCTGCGATCCGGCCGTATTGTAGGGGGTAGGAGCAGGAAGGAGAGACTAGGGGTGTGAAGGGGAAGGGGGCTTGTGGCATGTGGTTGGAGGGAGGATCGGACTCTTGTAAGGGGTGTTGTGAGGCAGTGGGAAAAGGTGAGATTGGACTTAAGACGTTTTGGGGGGGAGTTGAAAGTGTTAAATTGGAGGTGGGAGGGGGAAGGGCCCAGGGGAGAATTTGGGTGGAAAAGGAGAGAACGGAGGTTTGGGGAATGGAGAGTGTCGGTGTGACGAGGTAATAGAGAAAGTGAGAGACTAGGAGGAAAGTTTGGGAGGAAGGGGAATGGGATGGAAGATAGGACAGTGGAGCTGCATGGGTTATAGAGGTTCGGGGGTTTCCCTTTCCCTGTGGAAAGGAAGAGAGCAGAGTTAAGCAGCATCAGTTGCAGCTAATTCTAATTGCCAGGTCCTTAGCTTTTAATAGGGTGGGAAGGGCAGAAGGGAATGGTCATGTGGGTTTGGAGAATTGGGGTTGGATGAGGATTCGACTGGATTTGCTTTCCAAAAAGCTCCTTAGCTTACAGCTCCCTTGTTTTTCCTGGTTACGAAAAGACGGGAAAATGGGGAAGCTGGTGTTGCCCAAGTGTGGAGGAGCAAAGGACTTTTGTAGTTTTTAGAAATTAGCAATACAGGAGTAGGGAAACAGACATGACTATATGGGAACCCTATATGCTAAGGTGAAGGATCTGGAAGTCTGATGAGGGAAACAGAAAAGACAGGATGGCATCTAGGCAGCCAGGCTAATTAAATGAGTGCTTTAGTTTCTAGACCCTTCTTTTGCTGTTGAAGTGCTTGGAGGGAGGGGGTCAGTATGCAATATTGTATATAGAAAAACTTTCCCTGGTGAAACATAGATGTATTAGTGGATGCTGCCCCAGTGGATATTTTGTTCTTATTGTGTGCTAGTTAAGGGAGAGGGCTGAAAATAGAATTTGGAGGATAGTTGTGGTCTGATAAGTGAAGTGATGGGAAGAAAATGCCATTTTTGTCTGTAACCACTTTCCTCCCAGTTCTCTCTAAATATGAAAGTTAATATTGTAAGAAAATAGGTGGAATAAGGAATTAAGTTTTCCCAGAAGTTGTGGAATTTGGGACCTTTCTTACTATGAGCCACTGAGACTGGAAATTCTTGGAGTTGTTATTGGTTTGTGAATTGACTAGCAGAGAGTTAGGGAAGCCTGGAGACTGTTGGGGGTGAGTTCTCGCCTTCAACTTTTGAGTGGATCGCCTCAATCAAAATGGCTTTAGACTCATTTGTGTATTTTTGCAACTGAAATTGACTAACTCTATGGGCCTTTGAGGTTCAAAATAAAGCTTGAAAATTGACCACACCCCCCTCCCCCATTTGTTTTTGTTTTGCTGCTGGCTTTGAAACTTGTGCTAGGAAGAGACCTGGGAAATTAAGTTTCTTGCAGAGGTAAGTCCATAACTTTTTACTGTTTTCAAACAGTGGAAGGGAATGGAAATGGCATGAGAAGTATACTGGGGCTGGCCCAGTAATAGGTTAGATGCCAGGGAAAATGAGTTTTTACTCAACTGGGTGCATGAGATCTGTTGCAATCACTATCTCTTTAGTTAACTGGAGCTGGGAGAAGAGGGGAAATTAAATATCTTGAGACAAGCCCTCAGCTTTGGTTTGTTGCCTGGTTGTCTTGTCTTGGTCAGCTCTGAGAGAAACATTTTTTAATATGTAGAATGCTGTACTAGTCTCACCAGCAAGAAAGTGCTTTATATACTCTTAGCCATCTTTAACATTTTCCATTTTCATTTCAAGACATCACTCTTTTTTGGTTTTTTTCCATGACTTTCTTCTAAGGACTTCTGAGAGAATCAAATATCTCTAGTTCTCCTGTGAAAATACAGATATCATTCTGTTGTGAAAAGACTAGACTGTTGTTTTCATTTCAGTCTTGAGTGACTTCAAGACATCACTTTTTTTAATTTATTCTACATGGCTTTCCCCTAAGGGCTTTTGGGAGAGTGAGGTATCTCAAAAAGTACAAATACCATCTCTGGTTGGGATGAGACTGTATCTTGCTTGGAAGGGAAACCCAATAGAGAATGACCTCTCAGGAGGAAATCCTATAGATACATAGAGACTGTCAGTTGGCCCTTGACTGACTTGGGCTTCCCTAAAGAAAAAACAAAAAAAAAAACTAGAACTCCAGGAAATACAGCAGTTCATCAGAATCAAGAATTATTCTTGGAAAATTGTATGGGGGAAACTCATATGCTACTATCTCAAATGGAGCTAAACCAGTCCAATGGGATGAGGACTCTGTTTACTGGAGTGTTTGTCTTTGGGTATCTGGCAGTGTTTCAGATTCAAAGACTCGAGTTCTTTCTAATTTTCTGTTTAGTGGGGTATATTCACCTCACCACTCTGATACCTTTCATCTAGAACTGCTGTATATTTTAAGCTGAGCTCCCTTGCTTCACTGCCACAGAAAGCTGAATATAGTTTAAGAGGAAATTGGTCACGTTCTTTTAATGCTGAAGTTAGATTGATGCCTAGAACCCCCATATGGGTTGCACAGTGAGTGAACTCACCATCCTAGATAATAATTAAGGGGGGAGCGCTGCCTATTAGCCTGCATGTCAGTCTCCTGACATTTTCCCCAAGGACATAGCTTTGGGAAACTTATATACTACTTCTATGTTTTGCTTCATTGAATAAGCAATATAAATCTGACCAGTGACCTAACAAGAAGAGTCTGCTACTGGTCTA
This sequence comes from Lemur catta, assembly GCF_020740605.2. Lineage (NCBI taxonomy): Eukaryota > Metazoa > Chordata > Mammalia > Primates > Lemuridae > Lemur > Lemur catta. The sequence continues at coordinate 34,071,514 of NC_059130.1, read as the reverse complement.
GTTCAGGACTTTAAAAGATGGCCCTGAGGCTTAAGAGCATGATTCTTTGTGTCTGTCTTGTAGAGGATTGCATTTCTCTTATTCCCACAGAACTCCAGATTGAACTAGGTCAAAGTAGACCTCCTGGGATGGGACAGAAGGGAGTGTAGCCCTACCACTTGCTGTACACCTGAATGACAACAGCAGGTGATAGAGGGGCCAAGGTTGGAGTGAGATGAAACACCTTAGTGCTAGTTGGACTTAAAAGTTAAATAAGCCATATGTCTGACAAGACGTTCTTCTAGAATATTGTTTGATGGGTTTGGGTTTGAGGAACCAAATGACTTCTTTCTCCAGATCTAGTGTGGAAAGTGACATGCATTCTTTTGACCCTTCATCATGGTCCACCTAGAATAGGGTTTCTCATCCTCAGCATTATTGACATTTTGGGCCAGGTAATTCTTTGTTGTGGGGGACTGTCATGTGCATTATAGGATGTTTTAAAGCATCCCTGGCTTCTGCTCATTCCATGCTGGTAGCAACCCCACTTCCCCATCAGGCATGACAATCAAAAATGTCTCCAGACATTGCCAAATGTCCCCTGGGGAGCAAATTTGCCCCTGGTTGAGAACCACTGATCTAGAAGCTGTGAAGTGATAATTCCTAGTACCTTGGATGATCCAGTCTGGAGTCCAGGACTTAAAGGTGACTGGGGTCTTTTTTTTTTCCCCTCCTTCTCAGATGTAGGGAGGTAACCCTCTGGGTATTGAGGCCTATTATAGAATTGCATCCATTGATGCATAATTAGGATCACAGTGCTTTCCCATATTTTGCCTCATTTTCCAGTGGCCGGGTACGCGGGAGCAATATTTCTTCATTTTCTGGGGCTTAAGGATGCTTTGAGGGGTAGGGGGGATTACAACAACGGTTTCTAGCCTTGGTCTGAGTGGACTGTCCCACAGAGACTCCAAGTGAGGAACTTGATAATAGAAGTTTAGAAGAGATTTTGAAAAGCATTCCTGCTCCCCCCCTAAAAAAAAAAAAAAACTACAAAAAAAAAAAAAAGGATGCTTTGAATTTGAAGCTGTGGAGCAACCTGCTCTTTTGATTGGTTGAATATGAAACCTGCCCATTTGCTTTCTCTGAGGTCCTCATAATCAACAGCTGGTCGAAGGCAACAGGTGGGATAGGCAACAAGGAGAAGTTGCACGGGCTCTAAGGAAGCTCAGTTTTCTCGTGTTGCCTGCTGTGAGTAAGAACTTATTTTCCTGGCCAGGCATGGTGGCTCATGCCTGTAGTCCCAGCTACTCAGGAGGCTGAGGTAGGAGGATTGCTTGAACCCAGGAGTTCTGTGCTGCATGAGCTATGATCATGCCACTGCACTCAAGCTTGGGATAAAAAAAAACAAAAAAAAAACCTTATTTTCTTTTAGCTCCTTCATTCATACCCAGTGACAGCAGCAGGTGAAACGAGAGGGAGAGATAAGGAAAACCAGTCTATAGTTGAATAACTGTTTTCCCAGCTGTTTCCCATGCTTTGGGTCGAGCATCTGGGCTCTCAAAACTATATATTGTTTTTATTTCCTTTCCTCGTATTAGAACCCATGGTATGGGGTTAAGTGATTCCAGGGTTTACCTTCTCTTTCTCTTTCTTTCCTTTCTTTTTTGAGGTAGGATTTCACTCGGTTGCCTAGGATAGAGTACATCATCATAGCTCACTGCAGCCTCAAACTCCTGGCCTCAAGCAATCCTCCTGCCTCAGCCTCCTGAGTAGCTGGGGCTACAGGCACATGCCACCACATCCAGCTAATTTTTCTATTTTTTGTAGAGATGGCATCTTGCTATGTTGCTCAGGCTGCTCTCCAACTCTGGCCTCAAGTGATCCTCCTGTCTCAGCCTCCCAAAGTGTTGAGATTACAGGTGTGAGCCACTGTACCCAGGCTACTTCACCTTTTCTTAAGAGGCTGAGTTTCTCTGTGCTTCTGTCTCAGGTTTACTGAGGAAGAGAGGACCAGGTCCTACTTGGCTGTCTTCAGCTTTCTGAGTCCCCATCTTCTGAAGTAGCCTATTTATTCTCTTTCCTAATCTAGCCTCAGTTTCCTGGTGTATAAAATGGACAGAACAACCTATCTTATTGTGGAGTAGGTTGGTGTGGTGTGAGTAGTTCTGCACAGTGTCAAGGAGGCTATTGCTAGCCAGAACATATGCATGGTAACTGAATTACCTTTGTTCTTAATGGGATCCTCATTCTTGGACTTTGGTGAGTTTATTTCTTAATTAGTATTGCTTGTGGTGATCTCTTGGAGATTAAGTTCAACAACAGGTTGCTCCTACTCTATGCCAGGCTCTGTCTGTTACTAGGTGCTAGGGATATAAAGATAAATATGACTTAGTCCTTCTCCATGAGTTGAGTAGGATCTAATGGGATAATAAATACACAAATAATTTTAGTACATGGTGATAAATGGTATAAGGGAAATATGCATAGTGTTCCATAAGAGCACAGAAGAGGACTACTTATCCCAGCATGGGGGTGTAGAGAATGCATTTTGAAGATGGCATCTGAGCTGACTCTTAAAGGATGAGTAGGAGTTAACCATCTGAAAAAGGGTGGTGATGGGGGTGTGTGGAATAGAGAAGGGAGAGGGGCATTCAGGCAAAGGGAACAGCCTAAAGAACAGTATAGAGAAATGAATTGCATGATGTACATGAACTATAAACAAACTGATTAGAGAATAACAAACTGTTAGAGAATAAAAAGTGGGACATGGTGGGAGATGAGGCTGGAAAGGTGATAGGCCTGATCTTAGAAGGCTTGATGTGCTCTGTAAGGAATTTTGAGTGTTCTTATAGATAAGGAGGGGGCTACTGATGGATCTTAAGCAGGAAAGTGATATGGTCAGTTGTGCATTTTATTTTATAATGAGGCAGGGTCTCACTGTTGCTCAGGCTGGTCTCCGAACTCCTGAGCTCAGGCGATCCTCGTGTCTCAGCCTCCCAGAGTGCTAGGATTACAGGCGTTGAGCCACTGTGCCTGGCTTGTGCATTTTAGATAGCTAACTCAACTAGATGTGGGGGATGGATTTAGTTGGGTTAAGATTGGTGATGGGGAGAACCCTTAAAGAGAGGCAGTTGCAGTAGTCCATGTGAGAGATTATAGGGATCTGAACTGGGGCAGTGGCAGTGGAGGTAGAAAAGGTGGGGCAGATTTAAGAAATATTTAGAAGTATCATCAACAAGAATTTAGAATTGAGTGATTGGAGGTTGTGGTCAGAGGGAGGAACAGTACTGGATGGTACTGTCTGGTGGGGCAGTAAATATGAGTGACTAGAGAGGAGTGAAAGTTGTTGGACTTGAGGATTGGCTGGGTTATTGTTAACCAGGATGATGGAGGAATTTTGTGAATCAAATGCCAAACTATATCATGAATGTAGGGCAGTCATTGGGCATTGACAGGGGACTGGCAAATGGCATCCATGAGGAAAGGTTAGAAGTTGGTATTTCTAAACGGTGTGAAGATCAAGGGAATACAAAGGAACATAGAAGAATTACAAGAATGCTCATTGTAGGAACTTCATAAATATTTGTTAATTTAAATCCGCACGTTTTGGTGACTATAATTGATTAACCTTCTGAACAGTTATGCATCTGGACTTGGTAAGATTGTAGGAAAAGTGGGGATGGGTTTGAAGAGAGATGAGTCTGGGCTGCAGAGGTCAAGGATGCTTATGTCTTTGAAATTTCTTTCATGACCATTTATATAAGGGTTACAAAGTGATTTCACATGTATTTCTCATTGGATTCTTAAAAACTTGAGGAATAGGTTCTTTTATCCCCATTTGATAGATGAGGGTACTAAGACTTTAAGTGACTTGCTTAAGGTCACACAGCTATACAGCTTGTTAATGATACAGTCAGAATTTAAACTAGTTCTAACTCTAAAGATTTTCAGTTTCCCTATTGTCAGTCCCTAAGTTCATGTGGTGCAGCTTCCATATTAGAGTTAAGAATGAATTCTTGGCTGGTCTAAGTGCAGTGGTGTTTACAACTAATTGATCACAACCAGTTATGGATTTCTTTGTTCTTTCTCCACTCCCACTGTTTCACTTGACTAGCCTTAAAAAAAAAAGTGAATCCTCTACTTCTTCCCAATTTTGTCTATATTTAAGAGGTGAACTGGTTAGGGGGTGAAGGGAGCAGTTTTCAAGGGACCAAAAGCAGTGTTTTGGAAACAAGAGGAACAATCACAGGATAATATCTAAAAGCAACCTTTGCCAAATATGTAGCACTAAAATTATATACAAGATTCTCATTTAGAGGAAGTGACTGTATTTCTCCAGTAGGGTCTAGACTTAGGGCAGCATCTGTTAAGGATGGATAACTCTAGAGTTTACTTTTTAACAAATAACTTTAAAAAATTTAATAAACATGTATTAAGCACTATACTGTGCCAGGCATTGTGTTAGGCACTAGGAATGTAGGAATGAATGACTAGTTCCTGCCGTTGAGTGGCTCACAGGTTCTTTCCCTCTCCTTACAGTACAGTGGGAATTGCAGCTGCTGAACAGGGATTCTGGAAAGTATTGCGTACCTGAGCCCCCAGCATGGCGGGCCTAAAGCGGCGGGCAAGCCAGGTGTGGCCAGAAGAACACGGTGAGCAGGAGCATGGGCTGTACAGCTTGCACCGCATGTTTGATATCGTGGGCACCCATCTGACACACAGAGATGTGCGCGTGCTTTCCTTCCTCTTTGTTGATGTCATTGATGACCACGAGCGTGGACTCATCCGAAATGGACGTGACTTCTTACTGGCATTGGAGCGCCAGGGCCGCTGTGATGAGAGTAACTTTCGCCAGGTGCTGCAGCTGCTGCGCATCATCACTCGCCATGACCTGCTGCCCTACGTCACCCTCAAGAGGAGACGGGCTGGTGAGGGTGTATTGAGGGCTGGGGACACTGGAATCTGAGAAGAGTCGTGGGAAGCCAGGGATGAACAGCATAGGGGTCCAAGGGGGAGAGGAGGCATTGACCCTGACAAGTACCTAGGAGAATAAGTTATAAGGCCCATTGGAGGTTTGGAGTGGGAGAAGGGAGGGGTATGTCTTTTCCTGAATGACTTATTCTCCCCCTACAGTGTGCCCTGATCTTGTAGACAAATATCTGGAGGAGACATCAATTCGCTATGTGACCCCCAGAGCCCTCAGTGATCCAGAACCGAGGCCTCCCCAGCCCCCTAAAACAGGTGAGAAGATACTAACTCCCCTTAATTTCCATTATCAAGTAAGAGGACACAGATCCCATCACATTCCAGCTTTGCCAGATTAAATGAAAGGATGCTGTCTCCCCACATCTAGCACCGTAAAAAAAAAAAAAATCAGGTGAGGTGTTAATGCTTCACCTAGGTCCCGTATTTGCTCTCATGTTGTGTCTTCCTTTCAGGTCACGTTATTGATGCTGCTTTTAGTGCTAAGTCTAAATGATTCCTTCTTCATTCCAAGAGAAGTGTTTGAATTTCTGCTTTTACCCTACTGTGTTTTCTTCCCTTTTACCTTCTTGTCAGTGCCTCCTCACTATCCTGTGGTGTGCTGCCCCACTTCGGGTCCTCAGATGTGTAGCAAGCGGCCAGCCCGAGGGAGAGCCACACTTGGGAGCCAGCGAAAACGCCGGAAGTCAGTGACCCCAGATCCCAAGGAAAAGCAGACATGCGGTGAGGAAGTTCAAGGGTTCCAGAGGTGGAGCAGACTTGAGGGAAAACATAAAGAACTGCTAGGATACTGGGCAGTTTGTTGTTCAGTGCAAGGCTCAGTTTGATTGCCATTGCAAAGTGAGGCTGAATGGTTTAGTCTCTGGCAGGTGAACTCTTTATGTTTGTGGCAGGGTACATTTCAACTCTCTTTAGTTAATATGAGAGCAAAGGGATGCCATTATGACATCCTTATTGTAGGATGAGCCAAATCAAGATGGAGTATTAAAGTGAACTTCTGTGCCTATTAATTAAGAAAGTATCTCCTATAAGCAAGGTGCTGCTTATGAGTTGGGAACAGTGTTGACATGGTTATGTCCCATTTAAGAGAACCCTCCTGCATTCAGGCAAGGATTTCAGAAAACATAGAAAGAACTAGTCCTAGGGAAGAGGTAGAGAAGTTGTCAGGTGATCTTCCCTACTTTTCTGTTCTGCTGTTCTTTTCAGCTTTTCAGACTTGAGTTGTAAACTCCATCCCTCACTGTAACCTCTTCTTTTTGTATCTTCTCTTTCCCACAGACATCAGACTGCGAGTTCGGGCTGAATACTGCCAGCACGAGACTGCTCTGCAGGGCAATGTCTTCTCTAACAAGCAGGACCCACTTGAGCGCCAGTTTGAGCGCTTTAACCAGGCCAACACCATCCTCAAGTCCCGGGACCTGGGCTCCATCATCTGTGACATCAAGTTCTCTGAGCTCACCTACCTCGACGCATTCTGGCGCGACTACATCAATGGGTCATTACTAGAGGCACTTAAAGGTGTCTTTATCACAGACTCCCTCAAGCAAGCTGTGGGCCATGAAGCCATCAAACTGCTGGTGAATGTGGATGAGGAGGACTATGAGCTGGGCCGACAGAAACTCCTGAGGAACTTGATGCTGCAAGCGTTGCCCTGACCTCTTTCCCTTCTCATTTCTCTGGGGACTGTTCCCACCACCCACCTCTGGAGCTTACATACTGTTCTGGGGTTTGTTCTCTACCCTTCCAACCAATCACACCCCTGCCTTTTTTTTTTTTTTTAAAGAAAAGACAAAGGAAAGTGGAAGTGGTGTTCCCTACCCCTCCCTGCACCCATGTGCCTGGGCTTCCCCTTTGTTTCCCTTTTCCACTTACCCCCTAATGTGTGTCTCTACAGCCACCTTACCACTGAGCCGTAAGACAAATGTATAGGGAGAAGCAAAGTCTATAGAACATACTCTTTGTAAGGGATTGAAGTGAACACTGCTTTTGGGTGCATTGAGGGGTTATCAATGCTTCTGGCTTTATGAGGGCTCTTAAATTTTGTCTAAAAAACCAAAGGGCTGTGAGTAAGGGAGCTATGTGGAAGGTGGGACTCTGAAGTGTACTTTGGAAATTAATCAACACCCTCTTCCAAATTATAGAATTTTTACAAAACAAAGAAGCTGTGGCCCTTTCCACTCTCTCCTGGCATCTGGTGCTGCTCCTCTCTGCCTTCTTTCCTCCATTCCATGGCTTGAAACCTCTGCCTGATTTGGCTCCTTCCTTTTACCCATTTGTCAAACCCTCTTCAAGGGAATAGTAGATAAAAGGACTGAGTCAGCCTATTCCCCCCTCCCAACTGTGGTGTGTGTGCATACACACATACACAGGGTGGATGCAGAAGAGGTTGCTGATTAAAAAACACTCCCCCTATAAAGGGGAAGCGGGAGTGTGACATTTTCCTTCCCTGTTAAAGTGAAAATAAATAATGTACCCTGCAGCCCTTTCCCCCTTTGCTTTCTTCTGGCTTGGGCAAAGGGCATCATCATAGGTGAAAGTGAAGTAATTCAGTATCAACTCCTTTTCCTTCTCCCTCCTCTTACCCCTATTCCCACTCCCATGCTTGGGAGAGTGGGGCTGGAACATGCACTGAGTGTTGCACTTTTATTTAGGTAGGGAGGCATGTTGAATGAGCCAGGGGGCCTAGAAGTGGAACCTAGTCCAACTGGTACAATACCACCTCCCCTTCCAGCTCCCAAAGATGTCCAGGCACAGACTTTATGATTATTGTATTTTTTCCAATGCCAGTGCTGCTCAGCCCTCAGCATAACTTCAGTTTTCATGAAATAAACAATGACTATATAAAATTCCACCTTTCTGAAACTGAAATCTGAGCTCAGGTGAAAGTTTCTTCTTTCCCAGTAAGCTGAGCCTATGTTCCATCAAAAGAGTCAAGGTTCTCCAAGTGAGGGGAGCTGTGCCTGGGTCCTGCCTACAGGTCACAGCAGCACCAGCTCACAATGGGTGTCTCAACTCACAGAAGTCAAAGTCTTAAGACAGCGGGTGACTCAGATTGCCATAGAGGTCAGGTCTGCGGTGCTGGAATACAGGCAGGTGTTGGCGCAACTGTCGCAGATAGCTGAGGTCGATCCGGGCAAGGCAGAGACCTGGCCCCTCAGAGCAGCGGGCCACCACTGTTCCCCAGGGGTCTACTACCATGCTGTGGCCATAACTTGCTCTCTTCTCATGGTGCCGTCCACACTGTGCTGCTGCTACTACATAGCACTGGGTTTCAATGGCACGGGCCCGCAACAATACCTGGAGATGAGATGTGTGTGGCAGCTAGTGGGGAAGTGACAGTAGATGGACATTTCAGGCCAGGCTACCCACTGTGACCATGCTAATAATTGCCTAGGAATGATTTACTGTGTTAACTATTCTGTATCATATGAGAGACAACTATCTGGGGAATGAATTTTCCCAGCAGGTGGGAAGGAGAAGAAAATCTTTTAACTAGTAGGGCCAAGGGAGGAGAATGAGGTGAAGAGGCCCTTACATTCTGAAGAGGTATCTTACCTCCCAGTGGGCTGGGCCTGTAACAGATCCAAAAGCTGAAGGGTAGGTAAGTATTTCTGCTCCAGCTTGAGCCAATGCCAGAGAGAGTTCAGGGAACCGCATGTCATAGCAGACAGCTAGACCAATCTGGAATGAAAAACAGCCTACTTAGCCTCCCTGTCCTGTTTGTCACACCATCTAGTCACACCCCCATTATCCCACTCCTTAGGGCTTTCCATACTACCACTTCAAAGTATTCTTATTTCCTTCCCTCATATTTCTCTCCCACCCTCATCCTCTCACAACTCCTACCTTGCCTGCTGGTGTGTCAACAGGTGACTCCAGACTGGGCCCAGGCATGGTAGAGTTGCTTTCACGCATAGGCCCCTGCCCTGGAATCTCTACATCACACAGATGTGTCTTCCTGTAAGTGGCCACTACTGATCCTAGAGTAAGAGGGAGAAGAAATATTCAGTGCTGGTGCTCTAGAATCCCAGCTTAGTTCCTCTCCTCCCAAGGAGGAGACAGTTTATAAGCTAGAAACAAAAGTACAAACTCCCCTAAAACCTTGGGCCAAGGAAGTAGAGTTGAAAAACAAAATTCTAGAGAATCTAAGTTTAGGTAGAAGAACCTGGGAAGAGGCAGGCTAAAGGGTTATGAAGTCTTACCCTTGCTGTTCAGAAGCACATGACAATTGTAGATTTTCTGAGTGTGCTCCCAGTCTTGGCCACGCTCATGGAAACCACCCAAGGACAGCCAGAGTCCACATTCCCTGGGGGGAGGGGACACTGACAACTCTTTTCAAGGCTCTACCCTCATATCTGACAATCCAGGGCACTGCCCAACAAAGATTCTACCTCTCCCTCCCTCTTTCCCTGATACCTGGCAAGCTGGGTATATTCTCCCAAAAGGTTCCCACCCAGTGGCTCAGACAGGCGCAGCGTCTCCGCAGGGTCCCGTGCAATGAAGTCAAATGCCTCAGGCAGGAAAGCCAGGCAAGCACCCAGTCTGGCAGCTTCTTGAACCAGCTCAGCACAAGTTTTAAAGTTCTGTTGCTTGTCTGGTGTCGATGTTACCTGGCACACAGCCACCAGGGGCAGTTCCCAGGAGGAAGAGGAGCTAGCCATGGCTCTGGGCCTGTGAATGGCACAGGCAGGATTCTCAGATTTCCTAGCATGGGGAAACCCAAGTTTAAAGATCAGGGGCTCAAATGGGTAGGCAGGAAGGTGGAGCTTCCTTTTGATTCTGCTCTTACAGGGCACACTGACCTAGGGTTAATGGGGCTCATTAATCAAATGTTCTACGGATGGTTGATGTCCATGTGTCTCCTGCTATCCATTTAACAAACATTTATTGAGCATCTACTATGTGCCTGGCACTGAGGACACAACGAAACATGTTACCTGGGCTGAGCACAATGTACTGACAGTCGAAGTATCCGGAGTCCGGGACACAGAAGAAGGGACAGGAGTTGGTGAGGAGGCCTGGTGATGAAGCCCAGCCTGAGGAAGGTGAGAAATCAGGACACGAACTCTCTCCCTCAAGCAATAAATTTCTAGGATTCTCTCTACATACTGTGAGGCTGAATCTGGGCTCTGCCAGTAAAAACCCCCAAGTCTTCAAAAACGCTCTTTATTATAATCATGGGCAACAGGAAGAGATCATAAAGTGGGAAGATGGAGGAAGGGGGTCTGCTTGGCGCCTGAATACCTCAACTTCCAGCGATCTCACATTAAACCGAAGCCCTTTTCCTCTGCCAAACGTCTCCGCAGTTCAAAAGTCATCTCCCGGAAACTTCCTTGTTTTTTCCAAGCCTCTCTTTTTAACTATGCACTTGCACAGCTTTACTGACTCAAAGCAAATTTCCCCTCTTACACCAGAACCTCTGAGGGAAAGTTCACCCTCCCTCGTCTCCCACCACCCCAACCAAGGTGAGCAGGAAGCACAGGAACCCAGATCCCAACCCGCGCTCCCACCCTCCAGTTAGCCCGTCCTTCCCAGCCTCTCCCAGGGGCAGCATTTCTGTTGCACAAGTTAAAGCAGTTAAAGCACCGCAAGTGAAATTCACCGCGGCCGACGGAATAGGGGGTAGGTCCTACATGAAGATACAGCCAACACCACTCGCAGCATCCGAACCGAACAGCAGCCTGGAGCCAGGGCCGCCGGGGCGAGTGGGCGGTAACTCCCAGACAGGACGTGACGCAAGGCGGGGCTGAGCTGCGCGGCCGGAAACCCGGCAGGCGGCAAAGATGGCGGAGAACAGCGGTCGCGCCGGCAAGAGCAGCGGGAGCAGTGCGGGGAAGGGGGCGGTGTCGGCAGAGCAGGTGAGAAGCCGAGAGCGCGAAGGAGGGTACCTGGCTCTGGGTCCGGAGTCCATGCGAGAAGTGGGAGCCCATGGCTTCTGCAGACCTTTTGGCCAGTCCCACATTTGCGTGGCTGCCTAGAGAAGAGAGGGCCCCTGGAGAAGCTAGCCCAGCCCCCAGGGAGAGAGTAGGTGGTTGGGTAGGTGAGAGCCACGCCTCCCTGGGGTATTGAGTGAGCCTGGCGAAAGGGAAAGCCCTGAGATTCAGGGTGTGGGAGTATGGGAGATGGTGGTCGCTTTCCCTGTCTCTCCTCAACACTTCCCAAACAGGACATGGCCGCGCAAGGCAGCTCGAAATGAATCCCAGAGGATGAGTCAATGGGGTGGTGTGTAGTCTGTTACCTGACCCTGAACCCACGTTGACAGTCGCCGTCACGCTGCAGAGCCACGTGACTCACAAACTCAGTCTAGTTGTATACTGTTTTGACTTGGGAGTTCATTATTAGGTTGAATTTTTTAGAGACCAGAAACCCTTTTCAAATCCGACTTTGTGTTTTCCCCAGTGGCTAGCATTGGGACACGTTTGATAAATTAATCAGGAATCCCTTTGTGGTTTGGGAACCGTGGTTTGCTAACAGTGGGGCTAGTGTCTAATCGGAGTAGGAACAAATCTACACAGTAGAATTGAAAGCAGTTAAACAACGGCTATTTTAATTGTAGGTTCATTTATCAGTTATTTTTGAACAATAAATGCAGGCAAAGGTATCTGCATAAAGATTTTTTAAGACCATCCTCTGCCGTCAAAGAGCATAGTCTGGTGGGGTAAAAAAGATATGCAAAATGCTAATAATAGGCAGAATATGTGTCCTAAGGGAGGTATAAAGTGCCATAGGATAGAGATAATTTCCGACATGGGGGAAAAGGCAGAAAGAAGGGACCTAATACTTTTTTATGGTCTACCATGTGCTAGGCATTCTGCTGGGTACAGGGAAACAGGTACAATAGTTCCCCCCTTATCCGTGGGCGATACATTCCAAGACGCCCAGTGGGTGCCTGAAACCACTGGATAGAACTGAACCCTAAATACACTGTGTCTTTTCCTATACATACATACATACCTATGACAAAGTTTAACCTATAAATTAGGCACAGTTAAAAGATTAACAATAACTAATTATAAAACAGGTGAATTATAACAATATACTGTAATAAAAGTTATGTAAATGTGGTTTCTCTCTCTCTCAAAATATCTTACTGTACTGCACTCACCTTTCTTGTGATGATGTGAGATGATAAAATGATGAGATGTCAAAGGTTGGAAGTCAGGAGCGGATGATGTCAGTGACTAATGGTGGTTGGCAGTGTATACAGCATGGATACGATGGACAAAGGGATGATTCATGTCCTTGGCAGAATGGAGCGGGATGGAATGAGATTTAATCACGATACTCAGAATGGTGTGCAATTTAAAACTTATGCATTCTTTATTTTGAAATTTTCCATTTAATATTTTCAGACCACAGGTAACTAAAACTTGGAAAGTAAAACTAAGGATAAGGGGGGACTACTGTAGATGGAATAGACTTTGTCTTCAGGTTGCTGATAGACTCATTTGAGAAAAGACAAACCAAACAATAAAGATTTATGTGTTGCACAGTCCCTTCTTTATGACAGCTAGAGGAAAGATCCCTTACTAATCAAGAGTTATAGGATTTGGGGGATGGGTGGAAAAGGGAAGCTGTGTTATAGAAGGAAGGCTAAGAGCATTCTTATACACTGGGGTCAGGCAAACCTGGGTTTGAATTCCATTCCTGCTATTTACTATTTATATATGAACTCCTATGAGTTACTTCTCAGCCTTCTCCATCTGTAAAAATATAATAGTACCTATCTCTTCACTGTATTTAGCGTATTAGGCAGGACAGTGCATGCAAAGCATTTTGCACATGTGTTTAGTAAATGCTAGTTAGCTTTTGTTTTCTAAAGGAGAAAATGTTTCAGTTCAATTCTAAAGGATAAGAGAAGTTAGTCAAGGGAAGAAGGAAGTAGAAGATTTTCTAGGTAGAGGGAATAATGTGTTCCAAAGCACTAAGGGATGAGATTGCCTGGCATTGTTTGGGATGTGGGTAGACATAAAGTTTGAGATAGATTGCAAGGCTTGAATATGGAGAAAAAGGAATAAAAAAAGGAATATGATGTCTTGGGTTTCTTTCTTTGGTAGGTAATGGTGCCATAGGGAATGTAGGAAGACTGACAAGTTTAGCAGGAAAGATAAATTTATTTTAGGATTTTGAGTTTGGATTTCTTGTGGGACATCCAGTTAGACATTTAGCAGGCAGTTTGATTTATAAATCTTGACATACAGAAAGAATTCTGAGATATGGATTAGAGAATTGAGTTTATGGATGGTAGAAAAAGCCATGATTGTGGATGAAAGTTATCACTTTTTGTAGTTTGTACAGAAAGTGAAAAAAGTGGAACAAGGGTGGTAGAGGAGAAAGAGAAGCCCTCAAAGGAGACTGAGGAGGTGTGATAATTGAGTTCTGAGGCTGTTCCTTGATTAACACTCTCTATTTGGCCTTTGTTTGTATTCTCAGAATACTGGGTAAAAAATATAATATTTATCATTGCTGCAAATTTGAGTCACATATGTCCCTTACAAACAAGATGGAAACCAGTAACACGTGGTAGGCACCTTACTTGTTTTATCTTCTGTTATTTAATTACTGCCATTTGAAGTAGGTGTATTATAGATGAGGACATTTGAATTTCAGAGGCTTTAGTTAACCTGCCCAAAGTCAGTAACTAGAAGATCCAGGGCTTTTAATTGAAGGACTTGAGAATCAGACCCATTTTTTTCCACTTATACCATGATTATATTAGACATATTTAAGCTGAGCCCTGAAGGATTGGATGGATTTAAATAGGTGGCAATGGGAATAGAAAATAGGGAATATGTCTACGGCCATACCACCCTGAACGCGCCCAGTCTCATCTGATCTTGGAAGCTAAGCAGGGTTGGGCCTGGTTAGTACTTGGGAGAAAATATGGAATAGAATAAGAAGAGGAGAGTTGGGGAGCATGGATTCACATGAAGTGTGGCTGGTTAGTTTACCTAAACCATGAGTTAGAAAGATGTGGTCCTTAAAGCAAGAAAGTTGAGTAAGGCCATAGGGGTCTTTGAGTGGATGGCAAGGAATTTGGGACTTTTTAACATAAGCAGTGAAGGAATCATAGAAGGATATATGTTATATTATTATTTTCCTATTATATAAAATAATACATGTTTATTGTAGGAAATGTAGAAAACAGGAAAAAGTTCAAACCAGGAAATAAATTACCCATACTTCTACTATCCAGAGATAACTATTCTTACCATTTTGGAGTATATTCTTTGAGAGGGTTTTTTCCCCACCTCCTTTATATTTTTGTGTATATACGTGTGGACACAAAGGGAGGGCATGTGTTTTATATTTACACATTTTATTTTCCAAAATTAGGATTATACAGTATATACTGTTTTGTAATCTGCTCTTGAAGCCTAATAATACATCATGAACACTTTTCTGTGTCATCCAAGTGTTAGGACAATTAAATTAGCAATAGTGTGTAGGATGGATTTGGAGAGTCCAAAAATAGGGAGATCATTTAGAAGACTATTGCAGTAGTTTAGACGAGAGGGTAATGAAGGCCTGAACTAGGGGTCAGTGAGCCTAAGAGAAATTGGCTGAGGTAAGTACAGAAAGTTTGGCAGTTGATGGGATTACAGTGTGTTCAAAGATGAAACCAGAGTTTCCTACTTCGAGGGCTAGAGTGATGTCATTAGCAGAAATAGGGGAAACAAGAAGATTAGTTCAGCCTTGAATGATCTGAGTTTAAGGTATCCATGAGACATTTAGGCAGAGGATGATCTGTAATAATAGCAGCTACTATTTATTGACAAGTTGTAGAGTAAAGGCAATTGTTGAAACTATAGAAGTTGCTAAGAATGACAATTGAAACAGTATACGTAGGGCTGGCCATGGCACACACCTGTAATCCTAGCATTTTAGGAGGCTAAAGCAGGAGAATGATCGAGGCCAGCCTGGGCAACATAGCGAGACCTCCATCCCTACCCCCACCACCAAAAAGAATTTTTAAAAAATTAGCCAGGCCTGGTCATTCACATCTGTGGTCCTAGCTACTTGGAAGGCTGAGGCAGGAGAATCCCTTGAACCTAGGAGTTTGAGATTAAAATGAGCTATGATTGCACCACTGAACTCTAGCTTGGGTGACAGAGGGAGAGCATCTCAAAAAAAAAAAAAAAGTGTAAGGAATAAAGGGAGAAGTACTGTGAACAGAATCTTAGAGCCTGTCTCCATTGTAGGAGTGAGAGAGGAAGAACTTTGAAAAAGGAGAAAGAAGAGGGTTGAAATAGGAAAGAGAACCAGAGAACTGAAGGGTCCTAGAAACCAAAGGGGAGTAGAGGACCTACACTGTATCAGGCCCTTAAAATATTATCGCAGTTGGCCGGGCTGGGTGGCACACGCCTATAATCTTAGCACTCTGGGAGGCCAAGGTGGGAAGATTACTTGAGGTCAGCAGTTCAAGACCAGCCAGAGCAAGAGCGAGACCCTGTCTCTACTAAAAATAGAAAAAATTATTGGGGCACAGTGGTGGATGACTGCAGTCCCATCTACTTGGGACACTGAGGCAGGAGGATTGCTTGAGCCCAGGAGTTTGAGGTTGCTGTGAGCTAGGTTGATGCCATGGCACTCTAGCCCGGGCAACAGAGTATGAGACTCTGTCTCAAAAGGAAAAAATAAATAAAACATATTATCTCAGTTTAGTTCTCATTGTTACCTTATGGTGGTGGTTCTCAACCTGTGTGATTTCCCCTAGGAGACATTTAGCAGTGCTTGGAGAAATTTTTGGCTTTTAATGGGTAAAGCCCAGGGATGTTGCTAAACATCCTACAATGCATAAGACAGCCTCCACAACAACAAATTATCTGGCCAGTGTTGAGAAACCCTGCCCTATGGTAAATTAGCTCCATTTTATAAATGAATAAACAGGAGAAGTTAAGTAATTCAGCCACGTAGCAAGTAAATGGCAAAATTAGGATTTGGACCCAGCTCAGACTCTACTTTGGGCTTTTTCCACTATACCATGTTGCTGCTCAAAGGAAGAGAGTTTTAAGAAGCAGATTGAAAACTGAGAATAGGTGGTTGGAATGTTCAATTAGGTAGAAGGCCATTCAAGGTCTTTGAGAAGATAGTTTGACAACTAATAATAGTTTAATAACTGGTATAGATAGAAGACAATTAGAAGGCAATTTAAAGTGAGTTGGGAGTGAATGGGAGGTGAGGAAGTGGAGGCAGTGAGTGTAGACTAGTCCTAAAAAATTCGATGAAGAGAAGGGATGAATACCATTATTTGATGAAGTAGTAAGGTCAAAAACGTTTTCTTTGATAGAGAGTTTAGTATGTTTGTCAAAAAAGGGGGCACTGAACTGAACAGACAGTAATTAGTGGAGCAGTAGCCCAGAAAATTCTTTTCCAGATGCATCCATTCATAATTCTTTACCTCTTCTATTGTTCCATTGAATCCAGTAAGAGTAAAAGTCGGCTGGGTGCAGTGGCTCACGCCTGTAATCCTAGCATTCTGGGAGGCCAAAGTGAGAGGATCGCTTGAGCTCAGGAATTCAAGACCAGCCTAAGTAAGAGTGGGATCCTGTCTTTACCAAAAATAGAAAAATTGGCATAGCATGGTGGCATGTGCCTGTAGTCCCAGCTACTCAGGGGACTGAGACAGGAGGATTGCTTGAGCCCAGGAGTTCGAGGTTGCAGTGAGCTATGATGATGCCACTGCACTCTAGCCAGGGCAACAGAACAAGACCCTGTCTCAAAAAAAAAAAAAATTAAGTAACTGACGTGCATTTATGTGTGAGCACATAAAAGGGGTTAATATATGGGAGTGCGGGATGGCCAGGACTGCTTACTGGAAGAATCTAAATTGAAACCTAAAGAAAGAATTAGAGGTAGGCAGAGAAAAATGGAATGAGAGGTTTGGGAAAGTATACTAGGTAAGGTGAAGATTCTGTGAAAATACCTAAAGGCAAATGATTAGAGAAACTACCAGTGGCTTAAGACAGTGAGAGTACTGAGTTAAGATGTGGAGGGAAGGATTGATTGGGAGAGGTAAGCAAGGCCCAGGTCTTTATAGGACTTTTTTCACTGTGTTGAGTAGCTTGGATTTTATCCTGTGAACATTGGGAACTGTTGAAAGTTTTAGGCATGTGAATAATGTGGTTAGGTTTATATTTTAGGTCACTTGTGCCACAGTGTGGGGAATAGATTGAAGGGGGCAAATCTGGAGGCAGTGTAGAACTGAGGAGGCTACAATAGTACAGGTGTGGTAGAAGTGGATGGATTTGAGGAATTTAGCAGAAAGATGTGACTTAGAGATTAACTGGATGTGGGTAGTGAATCAAGGATGATTACAAGTTTTCTGGAATTAGGATCTCAACTCTAAAAAATTATTAAATTAACAAAAATAGTAAAAGCTATACCTAGGGCTTTGGGGAAACAGGCACAATCATGACATCGCTGATAAGAATATAAATTCCTCTGGTCATCTTGGAGGGTTTTCTAGCAACATGTAATAGAAACTATAATAATGTTCATACCCTTTTGACTCATTAATGTCACTTTTGGGAATATGATTCAAGAAAGATGGCCATAAAACTTTTGTACTCCTTGTCCAAAGATATTTAACATCAGTGCTGTTATGGAAAAATTGGAAACAACCTAAATGTTCCAACAACAGAGGACTAGTTAACCAGTTTTTAAAAATATATCAGTAGGCTGCGCATGGTGGCATGCGGCTGTAGTGCCAGCTACCTAAGAGACTGAGACAGTAGGATTGCTTGAGCCCAGGAGTTCAGGTCCACCCTGGGCAACATGTAACGAGACCCTGTCTCTTAAAAAAAAAAAATCAATAGGGCATACATGCTATATAGCCCTTAAAAATTAGAAAACTATGTCCTATATAAAATGGTTTGTACGTGCCAATCATGAGAATGTAAAGAGTTCTGTGGAGTCGTAAGAATTGAAGTTACTTTAGAAAAGGATATATATTAGTAGTTAGTATTTTAATTTAATTGATTCTTTTCCAGTAGGGATGTTTGTAGAATGCTGATGCCAGACGAGGAGAATAGAGAATAAGGAAAAGAAGGAAAATTAGGTCTAGCCATAGGGAAGAAGACCATTGGAAAAGTTGTAGTTTAGAGGCTGGGCTTGTTGGCTCACACCTGTAATGCTAGCACTTTGGAAGGTTGAAGTGGGAGGGAGGATCACTTGAGTTTAGGAGTTTGAGACCAGCCTGAGCAAGAGCGAGACCCTGTCTCTACAAAAAATAGAAAAATTAGCCAGGCATGATGACAATGCCTGTAGTCCCAGCTACTCAGGAAGGTGAGGCAGGAGGATCGCTTGAGCTCAGGCGTTTGAGGTTGCAGTGAGCTGTGATGATGCCACTGTACTCTAGTTGGGGCAACAGCGCAAGGGACTCTGTCTCAAAAAAAAAAAAGAAAGAAAGAAAGAAAAAGAGAAAAAGAAACAGAAAAAAGAAAAGTTGTAGTTTAAGAGGAAGAATGTGGGAGTAATGTGGAAGTAGAGGACAGCCTTTCTGTTTTTATTACCTGGCAGACTCCAGAGATGGCAGGCTAATATTGGCTTATTTTGCATTTGTCTTACAGTTAGGTTGCAATTAGCTGTTAAGAGATTTCATTTCCTTTAAATACACTCATGGCTGAAATTTTCCATAATAACTGTGGATAACTCACACATTTAAATAGATTTGAGTTTGGTATTTGATTAAGTTCATAAAATGTAACAAGAGAAAATAGGTTGTTATTAGTAAGAATGTTGAAGAAAAGTTGGAATTTAAAAAAACCTCTTTGCCTTTAGTTGTGTTAAATTGGTGGTTGAAAAGTAGATTCCTATTAATTATTAAGGAAAATAAGTTCAGGCCTCAAATTCTGGGCACTTAAGCTAATTTAATTGGTATATATTTAACAACATACAAGCTTAGTGGCTCATGCCTGTAATCCCAGCACTTTGGGCGCCCAACATGGGAAGATCCCTTGACCCTGGGACTTTGAGACCAGCCTGAACAACATAGCAGGATCCCATCTTTACAAAAAAGTAGAAAAATTAGCTAGACGTGATGGTAGGCTCCTGTAGTCCCAGCTACTTGGGAGGCTAAAGTAGGAGGATTGTTTGAGCCCAGGAGTTTGAGGTTGCAGTGAGCTACAATGATGCCTTTGCACTCTAGCCAAGGCAACAGAGTGAGACCCTGTCTCAAAAAGAAAAAAAAAAAATCCAAAAGAGTAGATCATTTGGGTATTAGGAGAACATCTAGAATCATGTAGTTTTCTTAGATGAAATTATTTTGATCTGGAACATTCACAGTGGAGAGAAAGCTAACTATAAATGGAATGCTTTTGGTATAGCCAACAAAGATGAAAAACAGCCTGTAAATGAGTTAGATTTCCAAGGCATTTGTTGAAATGAATGGATGAAGTAGATTGAGATGAAGGGGTGATGGATGGGAGAAGGGAATGAACTGCTGGATTGACAAGTTATTGGTCAAATATTATTCCTTGGTTTATTGGCATTAGAAGGGATCTGTGGGGGTGGTGCAGTCCAGCCATTTGGATATTAGCTGAATATAAACCGTGCAGAGAAATAGCTAGAGATAAGGGGCCCTAGTAAAGATGAAGTGGTTAATCATCAATACCAGGGCAAGGTTTCTGGCAGTGTGACTACAGTTCATGTAAATGGGAGTGAGAGATTTGGCAGTGGTTTGAATGGACTGGGTCCACTGCTTTCACATGACCAGGGGGGCCCAAGGGGGCACTTCTGGATTTGGAGAGAAGGCCATGATAGTAATTAACACCCTTTACTGTTTACAAAGCTGTTTCACATTTATTGGTTCACATGATACAGCAACCTTATGAAGTAGATACCATTATTATCTGCATTTTGCAGGTAAGAAAACTAAGGCTCAAAGAGGTAACCCAGTCGTTCTCAGTTCTGGCTTCATGTTAGAATTATGTGGGAGATCTTTTTAAAAATAGTGAGGGCTAGGCCTTATCCTCAGTGATTTGGTAGTTGTTCTGAGGCTCCACTGTTCAGGTTTTTAAAATGCTCCCCAGATGATCCTAACATGTCGCCATGCTTGAGAACTGTAGGGGTAAGTGTTAAATGTCCCAGGCCGTAGAGCCAGTAGGTAGCAGAGGCAGAACTTGAAACCTTGTCTTTTGTCTCTGAGCCTCATGTTTTTCATTTTTTTCCAAATACTACCCATTCTACCCATTTACTTTATTCATTACATCTCTAATCAGAGCCCCATACCGGAAGTGATGGTGGGGATAGTATTAGTACCCAGTCTGGTTTTCACAGTTTTTATTCTCTGCTTAGTTTCTGGGCATCTAGGAGGTGGTAGTAATCACTTCTTTGGGCCTTTACATATGTTATTTCTTGTGCTGCTTTTGAGCCCATTCCCCCCTGCCTGCCTCCCTGATTTCTCAGGCTTCGGTTAAGACATTAACAGTTAGGGTTTATAGGCTATAGAAACTGACTCTGGCCAACTTACGATTTTTTTTAAAAGGAGTATTTTTGAAGAACAGTGGGTAGTTCACAGAATTTAACACAATGAAAAGAAAGGCCAAATAACTAGACTGAACAAAGTTCAATAACTAGGGCAGCTTTGGGGAACTCAGGAATAGGAATGGAGGGTCATCGCTACAGAACCACTAGGTGTCTTAGCTCCAACTGCCTTCTCTATCTGTTTATCTCTACCCCAAATTAAATCCCTATAGAGAGACTTTGGCCTAGAATAGGTCAGTTGCCCTGGGTAAGGGGTCCTGTGATCAGTGGCCCCACAAGAACCCTACCAAGTTAAGGAGGAGCAGTTCCCCAATGGATGGCATACTAGGCAGACCCAAACAAGAGTCACTTGTTACAAAGCTCTTCCTGACAGCCCTCTTTAACCTGCAAGTCTAGGCTCCCCTGTAGATACTCCAGTAGCTCTCCACCCCTGTCCCTATATTATAAATGCCTATTTCCCACCAAACTATAAACTACAAGAAGCCAGAGGCCAAATCTGTTCCGTTATATCCCCCAGATCTTAGCATATATCTTGCATATAGTAGGCTCTCGGTGTTTGGTGAATGAAATTCCAGACAGATTTAAATTAGAAATAGCAAACTTGTGTTGTCTTTTTCCAAAGTAGGTATACACTGTTGCCCCTTGGTAAAGCCTGTACCCTATGTGCTATCTTGACCCTCTGCCATTTCCACTGTCCCCTCTCTCGTCTGTTCTCCCTCTCACCTTCTTAGGTAATTGCTGGCTTCAACCGCCTCAGGCAGGAACAGCGGGGCCTGGCATCCAAAGCAGCTGAGCTGGAGATGGAGTTGAATGAGCACAGGTGAGAAAGTCAGGGAGAAGCAAACAATAGGACAGTTGCGTGGGCCATTTTGTAAGAGAGGGTTGCAGTAGAGTGGGATTGAATTCTCAGGTCCTGCCTTGTTCTACCCCAGCCTAGTGATTGATACACTGAAGGAGGTAGATGAAACCCGGAAGTGCTACCGCATGGTCGGAGGAGTGCTGGTGGAACGGACTGTCAAAGAGGTGCTGCCTGCTTTGGAGAACAACAAGGAGCAGGTGAGCAAGAATCCCTGCGTATAAACTTTAGGCAACAAAGGGGTAAGGCAAACGGGGAGGCCATAGATTTAGGAAATATGGTGGAGGAAAATCTGGATAGAAATTCGTGTTGAAGACAGCATACATAGCCTATTAGCCTATGCTTTTCTTTTTGTTTGTTTTTTTGAGACAGAGTCTCTTGCTCTGTTGCCCAGGTTGGAGTGCTGTGGCGTCAGCCTAGCTCACAGCAACCTCAAACTCCTGGGCTCAAGCAATCCTTCTGCCTCAGCCTCCCAAGTAACTGGGACTACAGGCATGTGCCACTATGCCCGGCTAATTTTTTTCTATGTATATTTTTAGCTGTCCAAATCATTTCTTTCTATTTTTAGTAGAGAAGGGGTCTCGCACTTGCTCAGGCTGGTCTCAAACTCCTGACCTCGAGTGATCCACCCGCCTCAGCCTCCCAGAGTGCTAGGATTACAGGCGTGAACCACCGCGCCCAGCCTAGCCTATGCTCTTTATGCTATGCTAAGTCTGGCTCCTTAGACAGGAGGAGTTGCTGACTGTATGCCCTTTGCATGGGCTCCGTGACCTGGCTAAATTGGGTCGGGGGTTAGAGCAGTGCTTCTCACAGTTTAGTCCATGTATAACTGCATCAGAGACACCTGAAGGACTAATGTAGCTTCCTGGACCCACTGGATCAGAACCTTTGGGAATGCCATGAAGTGACATTTTAAAAATCAGCAGACCAGGCAATTCTTACATACATTAAGGTTTATAGACCACTGTGTTTGAGAAAGGAATAATTTTAGTGCCTGGGCACTAAAGGACTAGAGGACTATTAATACTTGGTTAACAGTAAAGTTAGAAGTATCATCTCTCCTTCACTTTCCCCAATCATAGTCCATTCCAGGTGGGGGAAAGCAGTCCTGAAATCCTTATATAATCTCTGTTGCTTGCCCTCTAGATACAGAAGATCATTGAGACATTGACACAGCAGCTTCAGGCAAAGGGAAAAGAACTAAATGAATTCCGGGAAAAGCACAACATTCGTCTCATGGGGGAAGATGAGAAGCCAGCAGCCAAGGAAAACTCAGAAGGGGCTGGGGCTAAGGCCAGCTCAGCTGGAGTGTTGGTCTCCTAGAGACCAAGACCTTTGCATTTTTTTCTACCCTGACTCCCACTTCTTCTAATTTCTCTTTATTGTTATTATTATTTTCTCTGCTATTGTAATATTTTTTTGTTAATTAAATGTTTTGGTCAGAATGCTTAGCTGTATCCTGAAGCTTTCTCCCAATTAGGGGTGGAAATTGTATGGGGCAGGAGACAGCATATGATTTGTGGTTTTTGTTTCCATCAGGTTAATGCTTACAATATCAGAGTAGGACCCATATTTTATCCCTTCCCTTGCAAATAAAGGCATCTACTTATTTACTGCCTCCCCCCCCCCAAAAAAAAAGATTCAGAAACAAATGTTGACTCTCAGATTGAAATTTAATAAGCATTTGAAGTAAAGTAGATAGCTCTGGTGATAATGCTTTATGGGTTTGCAAGAAAATGGAGGTTTGGTGGGTGTGTCTTGGCACTATTCTTTAGACAAAGAGGTCCAGGATGCATACCTGTGGACTAGCTGTCCTGCCATCCTCACCAAAACCCCCAACCAGGTAAAGCTGATCATTCCAAAGGCAGGTACGATGGCCCACACGTTTCAGCCCACGGTCTGCACAGGGAAAGTGGAACCACAGAGAAGGAGACTTGCCTGTTGGGTAGGGGCAGAGGGTGGTTATTGAGGCAGAAGCACTTTGTCACCCACGGAATTCTTAACCAAAGTCTTGCCCATTATTTTCCTCTTCACTTGATTTGTGGGGTTCTTCAAATGTTTGATATTCCGTGTACTTTAACTTTTGTCAACTAATTCTTCCTCCTCCCTCCTCCATCCTCTGTAGTCTTTAGGTTCTCCTGTCTTCCCACCTTTTCCCCCTTCAACCATTAGTGTGGCTCTCACGGGTATCATAGATGTAGAGGTCATTGCAGATGGTGTCTCTAGCTCTGATTAGAGTTTCTCCACCAAACAGCACAGCAAAGGGCCCCACCACAGAACACGACTGATGCCGTAGTCCATGGGGCCCCTTCAGGGACCCCTGCCCACTGCTCACAAGCCTTGCAAGCTGTTCCATCAAATGAGGGGTAACAGGTGGTTCATCCTTAGGGGAGAAAGAAGGGACTGTCTGAAGGGATTTGGGCATCACAATTTTAGCCCCCTTCTACCCTAAGCAAGATATGAGGAGATAATACCTTAATCTTCCCATGACTCCAATGCCCAGCTACTTCTGGTTCACCTGAGTTGCAACCCCCAAAGAGCAATAGCTGATGACCTGGGTGGGGCCCAGGAGTTTGGAGCAGGGCAGCACAGTGACCTGAGCGTGAGGCTGTGTGGCAACCTTCTTCCTTGTAGCTGTGGATATGCAGAAATTCAGGCCTGAGTGAGGTTTTCTGGAAAATTTAAGTGCCACTGCCCTTGCCAAGAATAGAAAGGAGGCATGGTGCAGTGCTGTAGGTCTGATGAGAGGGAGGGTAATGCTGTAGAGCAGCATTTTCAACCTTTTTTGGCACCAGGGACCATTTCATGGAAGACACTTTTCCCATGGATGGGGAGGCAAGGGGGCAGAGCTCAGGCAGTGATGTGAGCAGTGGGGAGCAGCTGTAAATGCAACTGAAGCTTCCCTTGCTTGCCTGCAGCTTACCTCCTACTGTGTGCCCCTCCCTCAGTTCCTAAGTTTCGTGGAAGACAATTTTTCCACGGAAGGGGGCGGGGCACAGCAGCAGAGCTCTGCGTCCTGGTCCCTAACAGGCCACTGACCTGTACCGGGTCCGCAGCCTGGGATTGGGGACCGCAGCTATAGAGAGTTCGGAGGTCTTAGGGTAGGTTCCAATGGAATGAAGGTGCTAGGGTGAGCCTGTGGATAAATTGCCTGAGAAATTTAGCTTTTGTTTTTCCCGAGTAGATGAAAGGAGAGTGAAAGGTTTTGGATAAGGGGTGCCATACCAATAGGTGCGAGCGCGGGGGTCCAGCCTTAACGTGTAGATGCTTCCATATCGTCGCTGAGTGCGGATGCCTCCCTCTCGGCCAGCCACCCGCAGCTCTCCATCGGAGAGGCGGGTGCAGGTGTGGCTACTGAGGCCGGCAGGGGGGCGATCGCCAGGGGTCGCTGTCCACGCCTCCCATACGCCACGCTCTGTGTCCAGCGCAGTCACGGTGGCCAGGCGGCGCGACCCGTCCCAGCCGCCAACCACGCAGAGCCAACGCCCGCCCACCGGTGCAGCGTCGTGGTGACTGCGCTGGAGGCTGCCCCCGGCTCCCAGTCGCACGGCGTGGCCCCCAGCCGGGTCGAAGACCACTGTATCACTGCTGGGCTCTCTCGCTCCTCCTGCTAGGAGACCTCCCACCAGATAGAACCGTCCCCGCAGTTCAGTGCATGAATGGAAGGCCCGAGCCAAAAGCGCATCTCGCGCCACCGGCCGCCAGGCCCAGCCCGAGCTCCCCGCCCGATCCGGGGGCATAGCCACCGCCATGGGCCCGAGGGAGGGAACGGGCAGCAGGGTCTGCGGCTCGGAGCGCGCACCTACATGTGAGGGACAGGCACCTCGCTTTCCGTGGGCTCCCCGGGAACGTCCCCCTACCAGACATCGGTCCCGGTTCCCACCTCAAGCCTCTGCCTTCTCTCCGTTGTCGCCCAGCAACCACTGCACCGGCTGCAGTGCGACCGCTGCAAACTGAAGGTCGCAAAGCACCGGTTACCGTGGAGACAAGAGCTACCGGGGTGGTGTCACCAAGGCGACAGGTGCTGTACCAGGTCAATAAAAATCCTGTGGGATTGTTAATCTCAGAAAGTCGGGGAGCAGCCAGTTCCTCGGAGGAACCCCTGTTACCTGCGAACTGACTTGCAGTTATGACATTTGAGGTTCAGATGTTGCTTCACTGGGGTGGGGAGGGACCGTGTCCTTTTGGCTTGGGGGTTTAACTGGGACTGACCTCTCCTGGGATAAGCTAGGAAGGGGAAACAAAAGTCAGAGGGCGAGGAAGTGAAAATAGACTGAGCACTGGCCTGGGAATCATGAGACTTGGATTCTAGTCCCAGCTATGCCCCTGACTGTCAAGGGGCCTATTTCTCTCTAGGCCTCCTCAGCTTTCTCATTAGTAAAATGAGCTGTTGATTTATTCCTTACAACATTCTGTGGTAAAGCCTTGAAGATTCTGATTGATTGGGTGGGAGAGTCCTTTCAGCTCTGGCCGCTAGAGGGCAGCAGAACCCAGTCTCTCAGGACACACTGTTAAGAGAGTCCGTGTGTGTACGCACGCGTGTGCATGCACACTTGGTTGGGGTAAGGGAAGGAAAATACCTTAGACATACTTGAGCCTTAGACAATTTTCACTTCTGAGTCCTAGGAAGAGTAATTCTTTTTTTTTTTTGAGACAGAGTCTCGCTTTGTTGCCCGGGCTAGAGTGAGTGCCGTGGCGTCAACCTAGCTCACAGCAACCTCAAACTCCTGGGCTTCAGCGATTCGTCTCAGCCTCCCGAGTAGCTGGGACTACAGGCATGCCCGGCTAATTTTTTCTATATATATTTTAGTTGGTCAGATAATTTCTTTCTACTTTTTTAGTAGAGACGGGGTCTCGCTCTTGCTCAGGCTGGTCTCGAACTCCTGACCTTGAGCGATCCACCCGCCTCGGCCTCCCAGAGTGAGCCACCGCGCCCCGCCAAGAGTAATTCTTTATTTCATCTTGCCTCATTGGGCTCATACAACACAAGGAAACTGAAGCGCTGTGGCATCTGGAACTCAGGATTAAGGACGAGGAGTTTCTCCTGATGAGATCCCGGGCAGAAGCTGCCCAGCCTTGGAAGCTGGATGGGGGTTAAGTGGGACAGGGGGGAGAAAAACAGAGGCTTATCTCTCCCTGATCTCTTCCTTTTATTTAAGCCAGGTTCCTGGTCTTTTTTGTTGTTCTTGTTTTAATTTTTTAAAATTTTGAAACTTATTTTGCTCCCTTGTATTTTATTTTTTGCGCCATAAAGTTGCATCACATAGGAAGATGTCGAATGGGAGACTGTCAGTTAGTGCAGAAGAGGCCTAAGCCACTCACTCTCCCGCAGGTTCTTGATCTTAACTCTGTCCCCCTAGGACCCAGTGAAGAATGAAGAGGCCCAAATCCAAGCAGACTAGTTTCAGCTGCAGCAAGAGGAAATGCAGATACATTTCTACTCTCAGCACAGCTGGGGTGGGATGGAAACAGGATCTGTGTCCTTTGGGGCTGGGCTGAAAGTGGGAATGGTGACTGCTGCTTTTTGCCTTTGGTTTCTCACATCAACTTGCTCCCCATCATACTCAAGAAATTGAGGCCGTAGAGAGTGGCCAGGGCTGCAGTGGGGGTGTGTGATAGCATAGCAGGGCTTTCCAGTCTTGATCCCAACTCTTGGTCCTCAGAGAAAACAGCAGGGGAGGGCATGAGCAGAAAGGTACAGCTAGGGAGACTGGAAGGTTACCATGACCCGTTCCCCACCTGTACCTTAAAGCTGAGATTCAACAATAGCTTTGAAAGTCTCCGCCCTCCCAACTATAGCATTCCCTGAGTATGTCAAGCAGGATCCAAGATCATGGTAAAAATCTTTAAAAAATGACAAACTTCTACCATCCTTGGCTGAAATCTGAAAGTTAGTCTCCTCCCTAAGGCTCATCGCTGGCTAACCTCCCAACAGCTGGATTCAGATCTGTCACACTCCTAGGATTAGGCAAGGGCCTACCTTGGGGGTGGGGCGGTTTTGCTTGTTGGCCTATATGTCCATTTTAGGCTCTTGCTTTTGCCCAAGTCTTTGCTGCTCTGTCAGACTCTTATTTTCTGCCTCTCCTGGATAGAAATGGGAACTCCCCACCCCAGGGGCCTTTTCAGCTTCTCTCTCCCAGGTTTGTTTTCTTTTTTCTCCCAGCTTCCACTCTGATTCTGAGTCCTTAGCAGTAGGCATCTCACTTAGACATTTCACATACTCCTTGGCTGTACCCCCTCCAGTTCTGTGCCTCCTCCGGTTTTGCCTAGTAGCTAGAAGCAGCTACCCATTGCTGAGCCAACCCTGGACCCCAGGAGAGGAACTGCCCAGGACTTTTACCTCCTTTGGTTAGTTTGGACTAAGCCCATATTTTGGAGGAGGCAGAAAAACCAGAGAAAGGGAGAGAGAGAGAAGAAAGAAAACTAGCCAATTTACATTTGTATGGCACATACTTTACACCCCAGGACAGCATCTGAAATGGTCTATAATGATCCTGTCAATGATACACAAACTGAAAGGGCATTAAGATAAAGTGAAGGGGTCAGGTGTGGTGGCTCGTGCCTGTAATCCTAGCACTCTGGGAGGCCAAGGCAAGAGGATCACTTAAGGTCAGAAGTTCAAGACCAACCTGAGCAAGACCAAGACCCCATCTCTACAAAAAATAGAAAAATTAGTCAGGTGTGGTGGCATACCCGTAGTCCCAGCTACTTGGGAGGCTGAAGCAGAAGGATTGCTTGAGCCTAGGAGTTTGAGGTTGGAGTGAGCTATGATGATGCCACTACATTCTATCCCAGGCAACAGAATGAGACCTAGTCTCAAAAAAAAAAAAAGGGTAAAGTGAAAGTAGGCCTGAGGGAAAATTGTGAGAGGTAGGGAGAAGGGCAGAGCCAGGGCTCCTTGTTTTCTGGACCTGCTTTCACCTGCTAATGATATCCAGGGACAACCTCTGTCCAGGAGCAGGGGTAGGGGCAGAACATCTTGAAAGTCTCATAATCCTGATGTGATCCTATGATTTTGGTTTGTCTCAGTTAGCCAAGATCTCTAGCAAGCAAGGGTCCCTAGAGCCCAGCTTCCCAGCCTTAGATGTCTGTCCTAGCCCCAAATCCATGCCTCCTTGTCTCAAACCTTCACAAAACTCTTACTCTATCTTCTCCCTCCCTTAACCCCATTTTCTGACCCTGAAGTCATCTGGTTCTAGGCATTGTTCAGTACATACACAAATCCAACAATTGCACCATGGGGTCTTAGTCACATGCTCAAGACTCCCACATTTCCCTCTGCCTTTGCCTCTCAGGCTGTCCCATCCTTCTGGTTCTTTCTCTACTATCCTCTGACCCTTCTATATCTCTCACACAGCTCATTCTGGCCACTTGACTTCCTGGCCCCAAGCTATCCTGGCCCCAATTCTGGTTCTTTGCTCTCAGCTCAGCCAGAATAAGGACATGGACAAACAAAAGGACAGAGGAATGACTAAGAGAAGAGATTGCAGGAGGCCAGATCTTTTTTTTTTGAGACAGAGTCTTGCTCTGTCACCTGGGCTAGAGTGCCATGGCAGCAGCCTAGCTAACAGCAACCTCAAGCTCCTGGGCTCAAGCAAGCCTCCTGCCTCAGCCTCCTGAGTAGCTGGGACTGCAGGCATGTGCCACCATGCCCGGCTAATTTTTTCTATTTTTTAGTAGAGATGGGGGTCTCACTCTTGCTCAGGCTGGTTTCAAACTCCTGACCTCAAATGATGCTCCCACCTCCGCCTCCCAGAGTGCTAGGATTACAGGCGTGAGCCACTGTGCCCGGCCAGGAGGCCAGACCTTGAGAGTTCCTTTGATTGGATGTGAGCTAGAAGGAGTTTGAGAGAAAGGTGGAATCATAAGCAGACTTGGAGTGGAGAGGAGTGGGAACCAGCCAAGTTAGAGAATGATGGAGAGATGGGATAAGGATGGGGAGGAACTTGTGTTGTTGAGGGACTAGGCAGTGGTGAGTAGGAAAGTATCACTGAGTTATTGTTGAGTGGTGGGAATTGAGGGCAGAAGAAGGAAGTACCTGAGTGATCCTAGCAGTGAACAAGTAGGCATCCAGAAATTTATTTGGTCTTTCTGTCTGTTTCAGATTTTGTTTCAGCTGCTTTGTCTCTTTGAATTCCCCCCTTCAATAACACTGTGTGTGTGTGTGTGTGTGTGTGTGTGTTTCTCCCTCTCTCTTTTAATACAGATGGTCCCCAACTTATGATGGTTCACCTGTTTGACTTTACAATGGTGGGAAAAGGGTACACATTCAGTAGAAACCATACTTCAAATTTTGAATTTTTTTTTTTTTTTTGAGACAGAGTCTCACTCTGTTACCTGGGCTAGAGTGCTGTGGCATCAGCCTAGCTCACAGCAACCTCAAACTCCTGGGCTCAAGCCATCCTCCTGCCTCGGCTTCCCAGTCACTGGGACTACAGGCATGCGCCACCATGCCTGGCTAATTTTTTCTATATATATTTTTAGTTGTCCAGCTAATTTCTTTCTATTTTTAGTAGAGACAGGGTCTCATTCTTGCTCAGGCTGGTCTCAAACAACTCCTGAGCTCAAACAATCCACCTGCCTTAGCCTCCCAGAGTGCTAGGATTACAGGTGTGAGCTACCGCACCCGGCCAAATTTTGAATTTTAATCTTTTCCTGGGCTAGTGATAGGTGTACTAAATGCATTTTTGACTTAAGATATTTTCAATTTGTGATGGGTGTATTGGGACATAACTCCATCATAAGCCAAGAAGCGTCTGTCTATTTTTTTGTCCCTAAGTTTTTGTCTGTCTCTTTGTTCCTTGAAATCTGTCTCTTACTGTTTCCACTTTTGTGTTTCTCTCTCTGGGTTGCTGCCCCTTTTTTCCTGCTGAATGGAGCCAGCCATCTGACTTTCCTGCAGGGAGCTTTGGAACTTTCCAAAAGTGGCCAGACTTCTTTCCTTTGGCTGCATTCTAGAACTGTGGCACCAGTTTGGGGTCCCCAGGCACAGTTATAAGATCTTGATTATCAATGAGGACCTGAATGAGTTTCAATATGTATGGCCTTTTCAGGGAGTGGGATTTCCCCCAGAAGACCTTAGTGGGGAAAGTGCCTGAACCCTTGGTAGAAAGCAGACTGGCAAGGGAGATTAGATTCCAGTCTAACCAGCACACCTGGAGTCCTCACTAGAACCCATTCTCCCTTTCCTTATAGCTCATGGGCCAGTGTTTCTGACCTTGCTAATTATCACTGGCAAGGGACTTGCCCTGTTTCTTGATTCCTAGCCCTTCCTTTATGTCACTTATGGAACTGAAGGAGAAGTTGAGGTTCAAGAAGGCTTCAAGGTGAGGCTGAGGGTCAGTTACTTGGGGTTCCTGCAAGGAAGGCATGAATTATATCTTGAGGGGTGTGGTGGCAGATGTTCAGAGGGGAGCCAGGGGCATGCCTGCTTGGCTTCCACCCCCAGCTTCTCCCACAGACTGGGACTCACATCCTCCATCCTCAGCTCAAAGGCTCTCAACCTTGCTGACTCTGGGACTGAAAACTGGTGCAGGACAGGGTCCAAGTCTCCATATGCCATGGGAGCAAGGCCAAGAACTAGTCTTGCTACACCAGGGCCTTGAGAGTGCCTTGGAACTGGGAGATCTGGCCCCTGCCTTCCAGGACCAGGAAGAGACGGAGCCTCGGGCACCTGGGACGAGGGCTCCTCTATAGCTGCACCACATCCTGGCCTCTAACCAAGACAACTACATCTGCCTGCTGAGCCCCGAGCACTGCCAATGGAAACAGGGTGGAGCTGTAGGTCTGGGTGACTTTGGGGTCCCAGTGGGAAGAGCAAAGAGGGCATTAGGGCTTACAAGATGGAGAGATGGATATGCCTGGGACATATAGAAGGAAGATTATGCTAACAAACTAAAAAAGAAATTTTACCTTCAAATCACAGGAATCTCTAGTTCCTACTCCATCCCCCCCCACTTCCCACCTCCTCCTTGTGTCCTCTCAGCTTCTGCCCCTCTCTTCTCATGCCTTGCAGCTCCTTCTTCTCTGCCTCCAGGCTCCTTGGAATACCTGCCTTCTGTTCTCAGGGTCTTCCCCCACCCTTCCCTAAGTGCCTATCCCTTCCAGTCTCCTCACAGCCCCTGGGTCTCATGGTCTCTTTCCTGACCCACAGCCCCATATGCTGCTCCACAGCTGTCCTGTTGTCCCAGTGCCCGGTCTGAGGGTGAAGTTTTTTTTTTTTTTTGAGACAGAGTCTCACTTTGTTGCCCGGGCTAGAGTGAGTGCCGTGGCGTCAGCCTAGCTCACAGCAACCTCAAACTCCTGGGCTTAAGCGATCCTACTGCCTCAGCCTCCCGAGTAGCTGGGACTACAGGCATGCGCCACCATGCCCGGCTAATTTTTTCTATATATATATTTTAGTTGGCCAGATAATTTCTTTTCTATTTTTAGCAGAGACGGGGTCTCGCTCTTGCTGAGGCTGGTCTCGAACTCTTGACCTCGAGTAATCCACCCGCCTCGGCCTCCCAGAGTGCTAGGATTACAGGCGTGAGCCACCGCGCCCGGCCGAGGGTGAGGTTTGATTGTAGGGCCTCGGGAGGCTTTCCCCTGGGGAAGCTGAGTTGCATGGTAGCAGGAGCTCAGGCAGTCTTTGGTTTGGAGACAAACCACACCTTCAGCATCCAAGCTGGATGCTTGCAGACTGGAGTGTGAGAAGCTACAGAGGCCTGGTGTCACCTACACCTGCCCCAGGTAGTGTAGACTCTGCAGGCCAGGCTGGCCCTAGGGGTGCTTCCATGTTCCCCAACAGGAAGCTCCCTGGGAGGAGCCTAGCTCTTTCTTGGGTGTGGGAACAAGGGGAGAATGCAGGGAGCACACCTGGGGTCCTCACTAGAACCCATTTTCTCACCAAATTCTCAGGACCCTTCTAACCTTTTGCTCTTACCTCCCTCTCTCTGCTATATCTTTTGCTGCTATTTTCACCACTTGGACGACTCTGATTTCCATGAGGGCTCCTACTCTCATCTGTGGCAGCCAGGACGTATTCCAAGAGCTTTCTAAAAGTGCCAGCTCATTCAGAGTCACAGGGTCAAAGAACAAAAGTGTTTGTCTCTTAACCCATACTCTGGTCCCTGATTTTGTGGTAGTGTGTTTATAGAAGCTTGGGAAGTTCATGGGGTGAGAGCAAGGAGGAAGGGGCTCTGCACACAACTGGACCTACTGAGAAACAGGGCCCAAACGTGCCTTGTGTTCAGCTACCTCCTCCCCTGGGTGGCACACTCCAGCTTTAGGGCCCTTGAAGAACAAGCAAATCCAGCCCCCTGAGTTCTAAGGGATGTTGTTAGGCAACCAGGAAATGCTGTCATTAAAGGATGGGGCTGGGTATTGGGGAATCAATGGGCCTGCAGGATAGGCAGATAAGAACAACACAGCACATGGCAACACTTAGATGGAATCTCCTGGAAAACAGGATGCCACCATCCTAATATGGGGCAGAGTGAAGCTCCAGCTGGAGGGGAACAAATATGTTTTCCAATGGATGACAGGCTGCTGGAGCCCCTGTGTTCTGTATGGGGATCCCTCCTTAGACCTCCCTGGGGGGTGGGGGACATCCTAGAGAGAAGCAGGAGTGACATTGAAGCCTCTGTCCTGGGGGATGGGATCAAGTCCCACATTGGTAATCTTCCACCACATTAATCAACTCCCCAACACCTTTCTGTACAAAGTGTGCAGAAGCTAAGGCAATGAGCAGATTAGGGGTAGCTTATCACACTGAGAGACAAAGCTGTACAGAAATGATCGAAAACATTTTATCCACACCCAAGCTTCCAACTGGTTCCACTCTGATTTATTATTCACCAGGTTCTCTCCTAAAGTCCAGGGGTCTGCCCCTGCCAGCCTCTGACTCTTCTCTGACCTGGGATCACACTGCAGACAGACAGGATATTACTCACTAAGGAGCTCTCTCATCTATCCCCACCCCCAACCCATCTTCCTGCCACCCCACCCCCAGCCCTTCCCACATTAGCCCACTCCCTCCCTCCCCCACTCCCTCAATCTGACCCTCACTCTCACTCTTTTTCTCCTACACACCACTCCACCCATCCTTGTCCCTCCCTGACTCACCTCAAGTCCCATTGACACAAACAAAAATTTCAGCACAACCCACTCCAACCGGTTTGGCTTAGGCGTGCAGCCTGTCATGAGGGCAGAGATGGATATAAGTGGATGCCTGGACACATGCAGATCATGAACATTCACTGTTACACACACAGAGGCAGCCCCACATGTGTGCATGGCATGTACACATACAGAGACACATAGGGAATGCACCATGGTGGGATATAGGGTGTTATCGTTGTTTATGTGTCTGTCTCCTGATTAGGGGCTGCTTGAGGGCGGGGACTGTGTGTTATGTGTCTCTGTCTCCTCCCTCGAGTCTGGCACAAAGTGGTGCTCACTCTGTGTCTGTTGAATGAATGTGTGTGCGCAGGCATGCAGGCAGTGATGCCACTCATGCAGGCACAAATACACATTATAAAGATGCTACCATGGCTTGAATTGTTCCCATTCTTAGGACCCAGAATGTGGGTGGGAGGAGGATAGGTAGTGAGACATGAGGAGAATGGGATTCAATGTGGAAGAAAGAACCAAACCCAGGATACGAGGCACTAGTCTTGAAATTTTTCCCCAACCAATATTTTCTTCCAGCCCCAAGCTCAGTATAATCCTTCCCCAGGTCTCATCCCAGAAGAGAGTGAGAAAGGCCTAAAGATGAGGGCATATTTCCAAGAGCATGGCCCTTGTGAGACATATAGGATTGAGGGAAGGAGGAGACAGAGGGACTGGGAGATAGATATTTTTGAAATGAGGGAAGAGAGATCCCTGCCTCCATCAAAGGCCTGGAGTGGCTGCCTGACTCTAGCACTCCCTCTCAGGCCCTGTGGTGCCCTCAGCCCTCTTCAAGGCTGCATCTGGTGCTTATTAGGGCCTGAACAGACCCATGAAGAAATGGGTATGGCCATACCTTAACAGCACCTCTGGAAAGTTCTACCTTCTTTCAGTGCTCCATATGGTTAGAATTGACGGTGAGTGAGGGTCCTAACCACGGGCTCAGAGCCATCCTGACTGGTAGCACTTTGGAGGGAAGGGTATGTTGTGAATGGAAAGGCTGAAGGAAAGTGGATACCCACCTGTGATCTAACCGCTTTCCCACCCCCATGCCTCAGTTTCCCCTGTGGTTTCCTGTACCTGGAGGGGTGAATCCGTGGGAAGGAAAGGAGCTCCTCTTAAAGCGTGCGATAGGATCCGAGGTGTGATAATTATAACACAGGATGCTCTCTCCTCCTATTCCCCCGGCCCTACCCCACCCCTGCCACAATGGATCTCAAAGCAACATCTGGGTGGGGCTGCTCCCCTGGCACAGGTGGGGACCTGAGTCCTGAAGAGGGGAAGGGGTTTGCCACGGTGGAGGTGGAGAGAAACTGGGGAGTTTTGGCATCCAGCCTGGCCCTTGAGGCTACTTATGACCTGCAGGAAATAGTCCTTGAAGAAGAGGTCTCTGCCATGGTCACTGCTGAGAGCTGGGATCTAGAGCCAGAGTTGGAACTCTAGGGTTAAAGTCCAGGTCACAGGCCAGATTCAGGGTGGTAACTCATGGTCAGTCAGGAACTCGGCTTTTCTGACCCTGCCTCGCCCCTTTCCCATCCTGACCTATCATTGGATGACTGAGACAAGATTATAGAACAAGCCCAACCTTCAAGGGGTTCACAGACTACAGCTCTCATTCTGTCCCTCAATTTTACACATTTCCTGAATCCCTGACACACAACAGGCCTCAACTAATGTTTCTTGACTTGAAGCTTACAATTTAGTTAAGGAGATAAGATGTGCACAAATTATGAGCACGTAAACTATAATAAAAGGACAAGCAAGGGCTGAGGAAGAATAGAGGTAAGATTAATTTGGGGTGGGAGGAGCTGAGAAGGCTTCATGGGAGATGTGGCATTTGAGGTCAGCTTTCAAAGATGAATAAGATCTTGACAGGTAGAATTGGTGGGGACAGGGGCGTGTGTATGAAAAATATTCTACGTGAAATGGCCCTCCCTTATTGCTTCTAGAGTCCTCCTTCCTGCCCCCTCCAGACAGAAGGGCCCTGCTGCAAGATTTTAACCTATTGCTTTTTCCTTCCCCCAGGTCTATCTCCATGTTTACCTGTTGTTTTGGCCCTTGTCTGTGAGCGACCTGCCCCTCTCCTTCCCTAAATGTTCAGGGGCCTCAGAATATACCCCCTTCCTCTGGCCATCCTAGCTAGGCCAGTGAGGTTTTGTGTAACTTGGCGGTCACATTTTATGCTTCCCAAATGGAAACACGTGCTCTGACAAGTATGAGTATATTATAGGAATACAGGGACAGAGTGCTGGAAATCAAGATTGTCCTTGCAAAGTCTAGACATGTGGTCTTGTCCAGCGACCATGGGATGAAATGGATAAAATGACCATGGAGACGGTAAAAAGGAACCTCTTTCCACTCAAGTTGTGCTGATGCCCTTTCAGGACTCCTGGCCAAGAAACAAGGTGCTGAAGCTGAGAGAGGGCCCTGCCAGGGAAGCCAGGCATCTGTAGGGCTCATTCCTTCGCCAGTCCCCTGACTTCTCCTATGGGGTCAGGGCAGTCACTTAAGCTCTTTCTCAGGGGTCTTTGACCTACCTCCCTGCCTCAAGGATAGAGGTGACTGAGCATATTGTGATACTAAGTCGTTTGTCCTCTGTCTCTTCTTTTGGCTGGGCGTCAGTTTTCTCATCTGAAGAATGAAGTATACAGGCCAGCACTGACAGAATCCTGCTCTGCTCTGGCCTTCTCTGCTTCTGCGAAGCTGAGCCCCTCCGGGAGACTGGGGAACTGGTCAAAGCCCCCAGGAGGCAGCAAGGCTAGCTGAGGGTGGGATGCTTCGGTTCCTTTCCACGCACAGGGCCTTGCTCCTGTTGTCCTGGCCTGGCCTGGTTGCTTCCCTCTTTGAGGCACCCTGGGCCTTCCGTCCGCCACCCTCATCTCTCCCCTCACAGCCCCTTCCACACACGTGCAGGTAAAGTCTGCAGCTGAGGATGGGACCCCACTGCCCGCACCCAGGCCCTTCCCTCCCTCCCTCCCTCCCTGGCGCCCATTAGCTAGCCCAGGCCTTGGGGGCGGTGGCTGCTGAGTCTTCGTGCCAGGCCCGCCCCCAGAGACGCACCTGTTCTGACCTGCTGAGCAGGTTCCCAGGTTTCTGCCGTCGTTGTTGGCCACGGCGTGGGAAGCAGCTCTGGGGGAGCTCCGAGCTCCCCATCACGGCTTTTTGTGGGTAGCTACAGCTGGGTGGGTAGAACGGGGTCGGGTCCCCGAGTGGAGACCCAGCTGGGATAGGCAGGTGTGTCAGTGCCTTGGGACTCCACGGCTTCCTGCCTTCTGGGTCTGTGCCTTATCCAGCTCTAGAGCCGGCTCCCAGGGAGAAGTCGGTGGAACTTCAGAAACGCCGGGCAGATCTGCCCTCCAACCAATGCCCCTGTCCCTGGGAGCCGAGATGTGGGGGCCTGAGGCCTGGTTGCTGCTGCTGCTGCTGCTGGCATCATTTCCAGGTAGGATTTGCCTGAACCATCAGGACCCTTGCTTCTGAGCCCAGCCTGGCACAGACACCCATACACAAACACACAGACACACATGCATGCATGAACACAAATATTCTCTTTCCTTTGACTCTGAACTGAGGAACTAATCTCTCTCTCCCACACCCAGCTGCCAGCAGTGCCCCCAGAAGAGCCAGTGTAGCTATTTCCCTTCATGTCCCCTCCCACCCCCAGGCCAGGTCACTATGTCTGGGATCCTGACAACCTCTGCCAAAGCCTTGCCTAGGCCTGAGCTGTCTCAGAGGAAATAGATATGGTGACTCAGTGCAGGTGGGCAGGGAGGTGGAATTTGTAAGGACCCTGTTCACCCCAGGGGTTCCCTGAGGCTCCTTGGCCTATCCCCCAGGCTCCAGGACTGCTGCCTGGAACTAGGGCCGACTCAAGGCTGTGCTGGTCTCAGTAGTCATCAGGGTACAGGAAGCCTGATGCCCAGAGAGTGGACAGGGCATTTCTGTCCCCTTCTCTTCTGTCCATGATGTTCTAGAGTGCCAGGGCTGGGGCACCTGTTGGGGCCTATAGGAGAGCCAGAAACTCCTCTCCCTCTGGCCCTCTCTTTCCCTGGGCGCAGCCATAGGTGCCAGGGTGGTAAAAAGGGGATTCAGATGAGTAGGGTCTAGGGTAGGGTACCTTCTAGATAGGGTGTGGTCCCCTTTTGTTCACCTCCTGTCCCCCCATTTTCTCAACTAGATACTTTGTATTACTCTTCACCTCCTGCCTGTCTAATGTATGCAGAGCAGATACAAATTATAGGAGTTTATAATCTTCAGAGTGAGAAAGAGAGAGAGAGAGTGGCAGAGAGAGAGAGAGAGAGAGAGAGAGAGAAAGAAAGTGTGCACGCACAGTGAGACTGTGATGGGATTCCATAGGCTGTTCCCAGGGTAATGAGTAACTGAGAAACCTTTCTCTTTGGAAAGATGGGGCCCTATTCAGATAGGATAGTTTGATTCTCAGCCCCAGGAGCAGTAGCAAGGGAGCCTCAGTTGTCCAGCAGGATGTGGCAGTGATTCCCCCACCCCATCTCCAGCTGAAGCTCTAAGGAGGAGAACAAGGCCTAGCTGTGTAGATTGGTGAGGGTGGGGGCTGCTCTCACTCTGATATTGTCATGGGAAGGTCATTGGCCCAGCTGCCAGTCACAGGACACTGAGCTCCTACCCCTGCCATCCCCCTACCTCCAGCCCCATGTCTTAATTCCCATCTTCCAGAAAACCCTTCTCACTTGCTTAGGCCAAGGGTGGTGCCTGGTCGCTGGGGTCAGGAAACCCCGAAGTCACTTTACTGTAGGATCTACCCACACCTAAAGAGTGGAGCCATACGGTCTCAGGACTTGGAAGGGATCAAAGAAGGCACCACTCCACCTTTCTCATTTTACAGATGGGAAACAGAGAAACAGATAGGCAAGTGAGATCTGCAAGATTACTCAGTGTTAGAAGCATAACCAGGGTTAGTGTCTCGGTCTCCTGACTCCTAGTTCATTACAGAATAGTACATTTGA
Source organism: Lemur catta (assembly GCF_020740605.2). Taxonomy (NCBI): domain Eukaryota; kingdom Metazoa; phylum Chordata; class Mammalia; order Primates; family Lemuridae; genus Lemur; species Lemur catta. The sequence continues at coordinate 34,033,078 of NC_059130.1, read as the reverse complement.
GTGCACACTGGGTACAGCCAGAGTACTAGATGCTGGAGATGTAATGGTAAGACATGGTTCCTGCCTTCCTTTTCCATGAGGCAAAACTGTTCTTTCTAAGAGAAGCCCAGGGAAGGGGAATGGAGACTCCCTTCTAGTTAGGAAACTACCCCCCGGCCTCACCCAGCGCCTGATTAGGAGGTACTGCGGTAAGGGAGCAAGCCTGGCTCCCAGATTGCTAGGAGGAGACCACTCCGCCGCCGCCACAAGCCTCCACACAGCTGGAGGTTGTTCTGAAGGCCGGACACTCAGGCCCCAGGTTCCTAGCCTGAGGATTAGATGGTCCCGCCAACACTGCCACCCCCATTCTACTCCTCTGTGTGTAGGTATCTCCTTAATGGCCCTCCCAAAACTGGACTGTTTCATGTTTCTGAAGAATCCTTGCACTGGGAGGTCAGGAGCCTTGGGTCCAGATCCCGTTTCTGCTATTAATTTGTTAGATGGCCTTGGGCAACTAAGAAACTAGACTTCAGTGGGCCAAAGCTAGGACAGGATGATCTCCATGGACCATCCAGCTCTGAAATACTACGACTCTGTGATTGTCCAGGCCCTAGCTGAAGGGAGATGCTGGGGTGTTGGAAGAGTCACTCAGTCTGAGTGCAGAGATAGAAGGGGAAGGGTCCTGGCCCCATCTCTCAGAGGGGACCAGAGTACCTTTTCCCAGGATACTGCCTTCCTGGCCCCACTGCGAATTCAACCCCCCACCCCAAACTCCTGGGCCATTAGAGCGCTGAGCCCCAGGGCCCTGCCCCACCCCTGACAGGGAGAGGAGCCCAGGCTTGGGAGGCGCCTGACACCACAGCTCTTTGTTTCTCCTTAATGGGATGAGTTTCCGGGTGAGGTCCTTTCCCTTCTCCCTCCCCCGTCTCCTGCCCTGAGGCTCAGGGGCCCAAATCTACAAGAGCCCCCCCACACACACACACCAGGATCCCAGCCCCTAGCTCTTTGGGCCCAGCAGGCCCTGCAAGACCAGAGGGTGAGTGGTTCTCTGAATTCCAGGTCTGTCTTCTGAGGGCTAGGATCAGCTTCTGTCTGAGGTCAGTTTCCTAGAAAGGGAGGGGCCCATCCCTGCTTTTCTACTCCTATTTACAGAGGGGGGCAGGCCCTTTCCTGTAGGACCAATCCAAGCCCAGGGAAGCCAGCAAAGGAGGTTAGCTTCCCCACCCAATGTGGCTGTGAGAGACTAGGAGAATCCCAGGGAAGCCCTGTGGCCCCGGTGACCTAGGTCCCACCCTAGTGTTTAAGGGGCTGGGCTAAGGAGACCCCAGCCACAGAGATGGAGGTAAGGAGCTTAGAGGTCACAATCCCGTAGTGCAGACCACAGCCTGAGGACCCTGGGGTCCTCCAGGCACAGTGAAAGTGGCTCAGCACCGAGGGGAGGAGTCTGGTGAGGAGAGAACACCTGGGTCTCCAGCCTCCAAAACTTGCCCTGGCACTGACCAAAGTCTAGGCAGAGAGAAGTGATGGAGGTGATCTGGGGTCAGGAGGGAAGGGAGTGGAGAAACCTGGGGTCTGGATCTGGGAGCAGGATCTAAAATGAGGAGGTGAGGTTCAGAGCCGGGAGTCGTCCACCATGCCTCCTGGGGGGCGGCTGTGAAGAGGGCAGCTGGGATCCCTCTTTTGCTGGAACCAAGAACCTCTGGTCTCCAGGAGCTTTTCCCATGGTTTTCTGGTCACCCCCTCCCCACCCCCTTCCCTCTAAAGCTGTTATGTCTTGAGAGGTGGGGTTGAGACTGTGATTTGGGGTGGAGCAGAGCTGGCCATAGTGGGTGGAGGGGCAGTATGGGGCAGGTAGGAACACAGGAGTTTGGGAGAAGGCAAATTCTGGGCCTCCCACCCACAGTGTGGCTGTTGTGGTGACTCAGCCGGGCTCAGACTCTGGCTCCGGGGGGTTTAGGGGACTTATCTGTGCTGGGATCTGTGTCTGGGCCAGAGCTGGGGCTGCCTCAAGGCCTGTCCTCCCCCATTGTTCTCATCTCCCTTTGTGATTGGGGTGGCCCCCCTCCCCAGACACTAATCTGCAGGTGGGCACTTTGCCCGGGTTGGGGAAGCTCTCACTAAGCTGGGGGGCTTAGGATGATGGGGGGCAAGTGAAGGAGGTGGATGAAGGTGGAGGGAGAATCTTCTTTCTGGTTTTTAAAATTCCTTAGTGCTCCTAGGCCAAGGTTATGGGGGAAAGAGTGGATGAAAAGGGGTTCGCTGGGTTGTTCATGTCACCTGTCCTGGATGGGGAACTTCGCTGCTCTCCTCCCAGGTCCTTTCTTCTCCCAGACTTGCCCACAGACTCCCCCTCTGCCTGGTGAGGGCTGTTGCAAGGGGAGGCAAGAGTTAACAAAGGAGAATGAGACCCTAGACAACCTGGACCCCTCCCCCTAGCCCCAGGTGGAATCGCCCCCTTTCCCACCAAACCCACACCAGACAACCTTACCCCAGGCCTGAGCCAGAGCTGGTTTTTCTGGTGGTGGCAGCAGCAGAGCCCTGACAGAGATTCCCAGGGAGAGGCCTTCCTGGGGGGCCAGAGGTACTGGGGGGCCCAGGGGAGTGGGGGTGGTGGTGGTGAGAAGGGCAGGAGTCCCTTTAGTGGGAACCTGAGGAGCAAGGGCAGAGGGAGGTTTTGTTTTGTTCTGTTGGGGAGCCCTTGATGGCAATTTCCCATCACCTGGAGGGACAGTGACCTCATCTCTGGGTACCTCCACCTTGAGCCTGAGATGAATCTGCCCTCAAGTGTTGGGGTGAGGTGGGGAGAGATGCCGGGGGTGACATTCCAGAAAGGATCCAGAGGCGAAGGCTCAGAGCCACACACCACTGACCAAGGGCAGCTGAGACAAATAGAGATGTGGAAGCCAAGATAAACCGACATCAAAATATTTACTATGTGTGCAGAGTTCCGAGAGACAAGAATGCACGTCATGCACACAGAGGGTGAGAGACGCACATGGAATGGTGTGCGCATGTTCACGCACACCAACACATAGCTCTTCCCTCTGGACACAGACAATTAGTGCTTATACTCCCCCAAAGATAAGACATGAACTCACATATGTGCCAAACACCCCCAAATTCATGCAAGGAGATAGCCTTGCACGCATGTGAACCAGCACTAAGATGGGTAGCCCCTCACCCAGAGATCCTCAGACATTTAAACACAAATGACTCATGCTTATTCCCTTCCCCCTTCTCACAGACCCACCTCTAGGACCCCCACATGGACCCCCATAAGTACCGGCAGGGATGCTGGTGGAAAAAGGCCCCTCATAAATAAAAGATGCTTCCTCAAAGATGCTGTAAATGGCTGGCTATCTGTAGGTGCCACCTCAGTTTCTCACCAAGATCAGAGGCCAGCCCTCACACAGAAAGGAAAGCTGGGACCCAGGCACAGGGTGGGGAGCAGCCAGCCAGCCCAAGCCAGGAATGGAGGGCCTGTCTGAGAGCGGGCGTACACAAAGGGCTGGGCTCCAAAGAGGCCCTTGGGGGCCTGGCCATGGGTGGGGGAGGCCAAGGGCAGGGATCTCGTCTGGCCAGTTGGGCCTGTTCTCTCCCTTGCGCAAGGTGGTGGCAGCTGTGGCTAGGCTTGCTGCTGTGTAGCAGCTTCTGAGTCACCAAGGCTCCTGACCAGTGTCCTGGTGCTCCCTGGAGGAGGGGTGGGAGGGTCTGAGGGAGGAGTGCCCAACTAGCCAGAGTCCACCAGCTTCAGCAAACAATTTGCAGCAGAAGGGTCTGTGGGCTTGGCCTGGCCTGGCTACCACATGCCCACAGGGTGACCTCACCAGGGAGGCAGTGTGTCTCCTTCAGTCTGGTGACATCATCATGCTGATGCCAGGCTGGCACTGGGTGGGGGAGAGAAGGAGGAGACAGTCCTGGCCTGTCCTGGCCTGGCAGCCTGGGCTCCCAGGTCTGTTTATCCAAGGACAGGGATTCCAGGGCCCCAGTTCTATTTTCTCTTCTCTTGCAGCCTAGAGCGCTGTGGGGAGGTACACAACTAGAGGAGGGTGTTGCCCCAGGCTGAGATGCTCCTACTAAATTGCATAATGGGGGGCCATGGGGGACATCCAGAAGGGATATTCCTATTTTACTGGGTTCCTCATTCTGCAAAACTTGGGCTTGTCCCTTGGGAGTGGGGATCTTGGACTCACAGGTAGAAAGGAACATGGAGGATTGGGATTCTGTACCCAATGCCCGCTGTGTCCTAAAGAGGTATTTTTTGAGGGAAATATGGCTGACTGGTGGTGGGAAGGGGGCAGGTAGTTGGCAAGTATAGGAATAGAGATGGGAATTATGCCATCTGACATTGCCCGTAATCCTAGCACTCTGGAAGGCTGAGGCAGAAGGATTGCTTGAGCTCAGGAGTTCAAGACCAGCCTGAGCAAGAGTGAGACCCCCATCTCTACAAAAAGTAGAAAAATTAGCCAGGTGTGGTGGCACGTAACTTTAGTCCCAGCTACTTGGGAAGCTGAGGCAGGAGGATCCCTTGAGCCCAGGAGTTGGAGGTTGCAAAGAGCTATGGTGATGCCACTGCACTCTACCTGGGGTGACAGAGTGAGACTCTGTCTCAGAAAAAAAAAAAAAAAAGAAAGAAAGAAAGAGTCTTTAGAAGGGTTTGAGTGTCCCAGTAGGGCAGGGCTTGGGATCCCTATGACCTGCACAGATGCTAATGTTTGAAGCAGAGGATGTGCTGGGGCTCCCCTACCCCAAGCCCACTCCTAGTCCTTCCTTGGCAGGTCTGCTCTCTCCAGTGCCAGGAGGAGGTGCCTGGGAGGGGTGCGAGTGTTTAGCTGGACTCCTAGGTTGGGCTGGGTGGGACTAACATCAGCTTAGGCAGGTCAGAGCCCTGGTATCTGGCCCTGCAGGTCTGTCCTGTCCCATCCAGGCCCTCCCAGCTCTCAATAGCATCCCCCATCCTTCTACCCCTGCCAGCAGGGCCACAGGATCCCCTTCCTCTGCCCCATGCTCTCCCTCATTGGAACCTTCTGGTCAACTCCAGTGAAACTTCACTTCTGCTCTCCATACCTCCCTCCCCTCCATCCTGCCTTCCTTCCTCTGTCCAGTCTGGAGGTGTCCCCTTTGGCAGTGAACCCAACCAGCCAGCGGATCCTGCCTCCACCCCAAGATTGCCATGTCAACGCCCTCCCTGCCTAGCCCAACCAAGGACTGCTTGCTCCTCCTCATTCTACTCTTTCCTTCTTCTGCCTGATTCTCTCATTCATTCACCCATTCATTCATTCATTCAGTCAATAAATGTTAATTGAGCACCAACTATGTGCCAGGAATGGAGACCACATACCACTGAGTACTAAATCAGAAACCACAGTTACTGAGACTCAGTTTCTATTCTTGAGCTCAGTCTGGTAATGGAAGCAGACAAGGAAATAGCAAATACAAACTGTGGGGTAAAGTGCTATGGTAGGGGCAAAGGCAGGGTGCTGGCAAGTACAGAGGAAGGGCACCTAATGCCGCCTGAAGTTGTGGTGGGGAGGGAGGGCTCCGGGAGGAAGCGATGCCTAAGCAGAGTCTTATACGGTGAGTAGGAGTTACCCAGACAGTGATGAGTAGGAGCTCCAGACACAGGGAGGAGGGCATTCCAGGCAGAGAGTATGGTATGAGCAAAGGTGAAGAACACCACCAGGGTGTGTGAAGTGCTGGGCAGAGGCAGGGACTGCACACTGTTGAGAGTTGCTGGGGTACACATTCCAAGGCAAGGAGCTCTTGCCATCCCAGAGTGCCCTTCCACTCTGCCCCAGGCCCCAATCCCTGTATTTCACTTTTTATTCCATGACTCTAAATTTATTTCTACCCAATCGTGAGTTTCCCCAGGCCCTGCCTCCCTCATAAATTACTCATTCTGGAAATTTAGGAGCTGAGTTTGAGTCTTTTCTCTCCTTCATCTCTCCTTCTGGTCAGTGAGCAAATCCCTGTCAAATTTCCCCCAGGAACTGTCTTCTCCTCTCCACTGGGGCACCGCTGTGCCAGGGCTGCAGCCATAGCCTCCTAGGGAATGTTGGTCTTCAGTCTCCCCACTTTCTAGTCAGACTGCGTATCACCACTTGCCTCACGACACTCCCTGGCTAAGGAAGCTTCTGTGACTCCCCGTTTCCTCTTGACCAAGTCTGACCAGGTTCCTTTGCCTGGCATGGAAGGTCCTGGGTGATCTGGCCCCACCCTACCCCAACCATACTTTCCAGTCCTGCTCAATGCACACACCCTGCCTCAGGTCAGTCCTCTCCTCTCTGTTTCCTGAACCAGCCAGCCTCTCCACCTCCTCACTGTTTGCTCACCTTGGTCCCTTACCTGGAATGCCTTTCTAGATCCTTCTCCCTCCTATTTCCTACCCAACTCATGTATGAGGCCCTCCCACATGACTTGATCCCACAGAGACCACCCCGTCCCACAACTGGCCTGCCACACACCACTGAGCACTAAATCAGAAACCATCATCACATATTTCCCTGTGTGTCTCCATACACATACGTATCTTGCTCCTGAACAGACCTCAGGTTCCATGAGGGCAGGGAACAGATCCTTATCTACAAATAAGGTTATGTGATGGATAGCTCTAAATCCAGAATCCCCGAGTTTGCCTCATCAATACTGAAAACACTAGTCCCTTGTCCCTGGTCCTTTGATTCTGGCTCAGTATTCTAATCCTGTCACTGTGTGTCTGCCCTGACCTCATCTCTCTGAGCCTCTGACCTGGGCCCTTTCTGTCTTCAGTGACTTGCTCATTCCTGCCTTCGAGCCTCGGTTCACGCCATTCCTCCCACAAGGAATACCTCCTGTTCTCTGGGAATCCAGGTCTCTCATCTTTAAGCCATGAAAAGAATGTTCCAAAGGACCTACTGGATGGACCCTTCCCACCCTACATGTCTCATCCCAGCCACCAATGGATTCTGGACCCTCATGGTGGTTCCGGCTGCACTTCCTGAAAGCATTCACTTTTGCCCCGTTGGTAGATTGAGCCTCTTGTGAAAGCTTGTTCATGGCTTTCCCTGTTTCTGTGTGCATAAAAATTCCATTTCCCTGATGACTGTGAACTCCCTGAGGGCAGGGGGCTGTGTCTCTGGTCCTCTTATAGCCTCTCATTTTGCAATTGCTCAGGATACAATCTTAGTCTGCAAGAAGGTGTGAGTCTTCCATAAATCATCTGTATGGCCTTAGGCAAACCACTTCCTCTCTCTGGGTCTCAGTTTCCTCATCTGTTAAATGGTGATAATAACGCCTACCTCTTAGGAATGTTTTGTGGTTCTAATGAGGTAATGAACTGAACGCGCTTTGCAAGCACAAAAGGCTGCAGGAGTTCGGGCTGCCTTTGCTGTCATTATCGTTATGACTGTGTTCCCCCGGCTCTGGCAGCGCCCCTAATCTTGGCTGCTCCTGTCTGTCCCCTGCAGGTCGGTGCCCCGCGGGTGAGCTGGAGACCTCGGAGGTGGTGACCGTGGTGCTGGGCCAGGATGCAAAGCTGCCCTGCTTCTACCGAGGGAACCCCGACGAGCAGGTGGGGCAGGTGGCATGGGCTCGGGTGGACGCGGGCGAGGGCGCCCAGGAGCTGGCGCTGCTGCACTCCAAATACGGGCTACATGTGAGCTCTGCCTACGAGGGCCGCGTGGAACAGCCGCCGCCCCCCCGGAACCCCCTGGACGGCTCGGTGCTCCTGCGCAACGCTGTGCAGGCGGATGAGGGAGAGTACGAGTGCCATGTCAGCACCTTTCCCGCCGGCAGCTTCCAGGTGCGGCTGCGGCTCCGAGTGCTGGGTAAGTGGGGCTGGCTGGGCATGGTCAGAGGTCCCCAAGCCAGGTGTCTCGGAGGGGAGAAGCTGGAGGCAGGGGGAAGCAGAGATGGATAGGGCAGGGGCAGAACAGGAATAAAAGGTGGGGTGTTCTTATAGGGGTGAAGGTCTTCATCTAGCCGGTCCTTCCCTGCACTCAACCCAGAAATTCTCTCCAAGTAACCCCCAAAGCTGGGGAAGAATCATTTATTAGGAAGTTCTTCCTTCCGATGACTTGAAATCTCCTCCTCTGTTACTTTTGCCCTGTGGAGCAATATGGCAAGGGCTTATTCTCTTTTCTGCACAACTGCTTCTCAGAGAGCTGAGATCCTTTGTCATGCCCCACCTAAATCTACTCTTCTCCAAGCTAAACTTACTGGTTCCTGCCACAGTGCCACCAAAAACACTGACTCAAAGTTTCCCTCGACATCCTGGGGTCCATGATTTTTAAAACATGGGCCTGGGTGAGGACCCACAGACCCAGCTTTGTGGCCATACCTGACCAGTGGGGCTAATAGTGTCCTTGATCTGTATATTCGGTGAATGTGGTCTAAGATCACAATCACCTTTTAAACCACCACTTTGCACTGTGGGTGCTTGGGGTCAACCCCGGACCTATGGTCAAGTTAAGTCTTTTCCATTCTGTGCTTGGGCTGTTAATATTTTGAAGATGAAAATAAAAGCCTTTATAGTAAGTAGTTTCCCTTTTTTCACATGGAAGTTAGTAACATCAGCCTTGGAGTAGAAAAACCTTAGTGTGAATCTAGGCTTTGTCACCTAATAACTGGAACAAGTCATTTAACCTCCCTGAGCTTCAGTTTCCTCACCTATAAAATAAGGATAATAAGGCCGGGCGTGGTGGCTCACGCCTGTAATCCTAGCTCTGGGAGGCCGAGGCGGGTGGATCGCTCGAGGTCAGGAGTTCGAGACCAGCCTGAGCAAGAGTGAGACCCCGTCTCTACTAAAAATAGAAAGAAATTATCTGGCCAACTAAAAATATATACAAAAAATTAGCTGGGCATGGTGGCTCATGCCTGTAGTCCCAGCTACTTGGGGGGCTGAGGCAGTAGGATTGCTTAAGCCGAGGAGTCTGAGGTTGCTGTGAACTAGGCTGACGCCACGGCACTCACTCTATCCCGGGCAACAGAGCGAGACTCTGTCTCAAAAAATAAATAAATAAATAATTAAAAAAATAAAAATAAAATAAGGATAATAATACCTACCTCACTGGCTGGTTGACAGAATTAAATGAGATAATGTTTAAAAGTGTTTAGCATAATAGTTGGCATATAGTAAGGGCTTACTAAATGGTGGCTATTATTATTATAATTATTCTATACATGATATCTGGTTAGTTTTTAAATTACTCCATTAGTTTTATTTAAACAAATGACCCATGTTCACTGTAAAAAATTCAAACAATGAAGAAAGATACAAAGTCACCTGAAATTCTACTACTCATCTGGCGTCTTGGTGAAATGAGAGAATAGTTTGCACTTGTGCAAGATTGAACCGGGATGGGGTGGGGCCTTCAGAGAGGGGTTGTGCAGACCTGTGACTCCTGCCTTCCCCCATCTGCAGTGCCTCCCCTGCCTTCACTGAATCCTGGTCCAGCGCTAGAAGAGGGCCAGGGCCTGACGCTAGCAGCCTCCTGCACAGCCGAGGGCAGCCCAGCCCCAAGTGTGACCTGGGACACAGAGGTCAAAGGCACAACCTCCAGCCGCTCCTTCAAGTATTCTCGCTCTGCTGCTGTGACTTCAGAGTTCCACCTGGTGCCTAGCCGCAGTATGAACGGACAGCCACTTACTTGCGTGGTGTCCCACCCTGGCCTGCTCCAGGACCAAAGGATCACCCACATCCTCCATGTGGCCTGTAAGTACTTGGATGATTGAGTAGGGAGGCCCTCTGGGTTCTGAGAGGATTGTGAGACACTTTGAGGCCCCAAGCCACACCAGGCTGGCCAGCCTGGGTCCTGTAGCCTACAGTGTGTGAGAGAGCACTAGTCCAAAGGTAGACAACCTGAAGACCGATCTCAGATGAGCTTGGCAAATCACTTAGACCTCTCTGAGCTTTGGTGCCCTTATCTTTACAAAAGAGATTGCCCTGGTTCCCAGGGTTGTTGGGAGAATCAATTATAAACATGCAGTTCAAAGCACTTTGTAAAATTATAGTTTGAGGTTTGGAGACAGATAGACTTAAGAGAAGCCCTAGTTCTATTTACCAGCTGTTATTTAATCTTGTTGGGCTTCACTTCCTTCATCAGCAAAATAAGTCTAATTATACCAAATTTACAGGGTTTTGATGAGAATTAGAAATCATGAATGCAAAGCAACTCGCACAGTGCTTAATGTATAGTGCATTGAAGGCTCTCGGTAAATGATAGATATTGTTTTCCCAGAATCAGATTTCGAGCCTCTGGGGGGGATAAGATTATTCTCAGCATTTTGTACAAAGTAGGTTAGTTGTCAAGCGCGTTGGTGGTATAGCGGTGAATATAGCTGCCTTCTAAAGCAGGTTGTCAACAAATGTTTGTTAAAGAAATGAATGAACTAGTAGGATTATTAAGCCTTTGAAGAATCAAGCAGCACTTATGGAGCACCTGTTCTGTGACTAGCACTATGCTAGGCACCACAGGACATCCAGAAAAAGTGTGACACGTCACTACCCTGAGGGGCTTAAGGGCTCACGGCACAGGTAAACCAACGCAGGCTCTGAGCTTAGGGAGGGGAGGGGACTCTGTGGCCAGGAGCAAGGTGGGGTTGAGCTAGGTCTGGCAGCAGATGAGTAGGACGGAGGAAGGCAGGGGGAGGCTATTCCAGGCAGGGTGGAGCAGGGGTGGTGTCCCTTCGAGGTACCACACAATCAAAGGCATCATTCCCATTCTTTCTCCTCCCACCTCCCATTCCAGTCCTTGCTGAGGCCTCTGTGAGGGGTCTTGAAGACCAAAAGCTGTGGCAAGTTGGCAGAGAAGGAGCGACGCTCAAGTGCCTGAGTGAAGGGCAGCCCCCTCCCTCGTACAACTGGACACGGTGAGGGCCTGGGCCTGAGGGAGGGTCCAGTGTGGGACTCAGTTCCTTCCTTCTCAAGGCCAGGATGTGCTAATTAGGGGCTGGAACAATATATTCTGAACCCCAGATAAATCAGGGTACTTGTTCAGAGCAATACATGAATATGCACAGTCACCAAACATTATTATTGGCTTTCCCAGGGAATCTAGGACACGTGGTCATTGGTAGGGAGTAAATTGATAAGCCTTTAGATTATTTTTGTGACTTTTCTTGGATGGGGGGAGAGAGTCTCACTCTATCACCCTGGGTAGAGTCCAGTGGTGTCATCATAGCTCACTGAAACCTCAAACTCCTGGGCTCAATGATACTCCTGCCTCAGCCTCCTGAGTAGCTGGGACTACAGGCGTGTACCACCACGCCCAGCTAATTTTTTCTACTTTTTTTTTTTTGGTAGAGACAGGGTCTTGCTCTTGCTCAGGCTGGTCTTGAACTCCTGACCTCAAGCGACTCTCCTGCCTCAGCCTCCTAGAGTGCTAGAATTACAGGCATGAGCCACCACGCCCAGCTTTTTTCTAGCTTTTAAATTGTGGAATGTAACACAGCATTTCAATATTAATATTTTATATATTTATGTGAGTGCATAAAGAGCCAAAGACAAAAAGACACAGCTGAATCTTTTTGTAACTGTTATTAAACCAACACTACTGTAGACACCACAATGTTGCCTGCACCTTGAAAATATCCACCTACCTCCACCAGTTCCCTCAAGGACTCTTTGGCTTTTTTCCCAGGGTTTGAGATGTCCAGAGAATTGGGGAGGGGTCAGGTACACATGTATGTGAGCGCATGACAAGCATGTTCTCACTCATGAGCATATGAGCGATGCATGTGGCCTTGTGCCTGGAGCTATGTTCATGTACCCGGCCATGCAACATCACAGGTGTTGGAGCATGCAGTCACATTTTCCAATTACCTCTGAGCCTGGCTAGAAGTGGAGTGTCCTACTGTGTGGACTTTATAACATGTGTACCTGGTACCCAGTGCTGGATGACGTGATGCCTGTGGGAGCATGTGGGGTGGCACACATGTGGATCTTCCCGAATGTGTGTGTGGGGTTCCTGGGTCAGGCTGGGCAGCAGGGAGAAGGGACCTCTGCCTGGACCTGCCTAGGGGAGGGAGGGGCACCGTGGGAACAGCCGGCGGCTCTGGGTGACGTCATGGGGGAGAGGGGTGGAGAGCTGCCCGGGCATGTTGGGTAGTGGCAGCCTCAGCCCTCCCCAGCCAGCACCCTTAAGCTTCTCTGTCCTCCAGGCTGGACGGGCCTCTGCCCAGTGGGGTACGAGTGGAAGGGGACACTCTGGGCTTTCCCCGGCTGACCACTGAGCACAGTGGCATCTACGTTTGCCATGTCAGCAATGAGCTCTCCTCGAGGGATTCTCAGGTCACCGTGGATGTTCTTGGTAAGCACAGGGGGCAGAGGCAAGGGACCTGGGCTGAGGGCCTGGTGAGGGGCACCAGGAAGCAAGACAAAGAGAGTGAATTGGGAAAGTATGTATTTGGAGGAGGCTGGACTGTGTGTATTTTGCAGGGGGTCAAGCTGTGGGGGTGGTTTTGGATATGTTTTGTGAGCAGTGGCGGGGGGCTGTGTGTTCTGGGGTGGGTCAAGAGTCTGGGCATCCCCCTCAGTCAGTGGCCTGTCTCCAGCAGACCCTCAGGAGGACACAGGGAAGCAGGTGGACCTAGTGTCGGCCTCGGTGGTGGTGGTGGGTGTGATCGCCGCACTCTTGTTCTGCCTTCTGGTGGTGGTGGTGGTGCTCATGTCCCGATATCATCGGCGCAAAGCCCAGCAGATGACCCAGAAATAGTGAGTATTGGCCGCTCCCGGGCGGGTAGAACTAAGCTGGGCACAAAGAGGAGGCAAGCAGGAGGTGGGCCAGGTTGGAAGAGAGGAGACTGGGTGGCCTGACAGCTGGGGGGCTTGTGGACTAGAGGTGGGCGGGGTCTCTTGGGAAGTGAGAGGAACTTGGGGTCTGGAGCACAGCTGGATGAGGGGAGTCCTGCTGCCTGAGTGAGGATCAGATCCACATGCCAGGGTATCGCCAAGTATGTGCACATGTGCACGGCACACATACGCTCTTCAGCCACACTGCCACCTGCAGCCACACACTCATGCTTGCAGGGCTGGCACGGCACCCACACCCTCCAGCCCTGTCTCACATAGGCTCAGCCAGGGTAGGCTCACCCTGGGAGGCTGCCACTACCCTCAGCTCCTGACAAGGGGGTGTCTTTTCCAGTGAGGAGGAGCTGACCCTGACCAGGGAGAACTCTATCCGGAGGCTGCATTCCCATCACACGGACCCCAGGAGCCAAGTATGTGCTAATGCTGGGTGCACACATGGGGTGTGGCTACACTGGGGTCTGCTTGTGCCTGGCCCCTCTGCAGAGCGGGAGCACAGCCCTCCGCCGGGTCTGACCCTGACTCGGAGCTGGGCTGGGGGCAGAGTTGAGGGGTCGTAGCTGCTGTGGGTCTGCTAGGGCTGCTCCAGAAGGCCCATCAGCACTGGCCTAGGGGCTGCTCTGGGAAGCCCCCATCAGCACTGGTTCCAGGTGGGTGTGGGTTGGCGGCAGGGGAATGAGGATGTTTGTGTCAAGGAGAAAATGGACCTGTGCGGGAACAGCGGTTAGGGCAGAGGCTGGTGGAGGACAAGAGGGGAAGACTGAGGAGGCTGAGCTCTGTTCTAACTCCTCCCCCATGTCTGGGCCCCGCAGCCGGAGGAGAGTGTAGGGCTGAGAGCCGAGGGCCACCCTGATAGTCTCAAGGACAACAGTAGCTGCTCTGTGATGGTGAGGCCCCCGGCCCCACCGGTGTCCCCACCACTCTCCTCAGGCCCCTCTCCTGGTCCCAGACGTGATGCGTCAGCAGCCCCCTTACCAGTCCCTTTGGCCGCAGGCCCTGGCTCACCTGGCCCAAGACTGCATCTCTGCTATGCCTTTGTTCTCCCGCCTTCCCCTCCCCATGCCTGACACTTGGTCCTGGCCCCTGATCTCTGAGCCCCTACGCCTCAGAGAAAACCATTACCCTGGCTTGTGCCTGACCTCTGAGCCCACCGTGACCCAACCATAGCCCACTATGTCTGGCTGTCCCGGCCCGCTTCCTGACGTGCCCTCTGCCCTTGCCTGCAGAGTGAAGAGCCAGAGGGCCGCAGCTACTCCACGCTGACCACAGTGAGGGAGATCGAAACACAGACTGAACTGCTGTCACCAGGCTCTGGGCGGGCAGAGGAGGAGGAAGATCGGGATGAAGGCATCAAGCAGGCCATGAACCATTTTGTCCAGGAGAATGGGACCCTGCGGGCCAAGCCCACGGGCAATGGCATCTACATCAATGGGCGGGGGCACCTGGTCTGACCCAGGCCTGCCTCCCTCTCTTAGGCCTGGCTCCTTCTGCTGACACGGGGGATTTCAGCTCATCTTGGGGACCCCTTAAAACACCCCATTTCTTGAGGAAGATGCTCCCCACTCTACTGACTGCTCGACCTTTTCCTCCAACCCTTCTGTTCATCGGGAGGGCTCCACTGATTGAGTCCCTCCCACCGTGTGTGCTGGTCACTGTGTGTGTGTGTTTGTGCTTGTGTGAGTTTCATCGACTGTGTGTGCATGGAAGGACGGCTGTGTCTGTGGTGTGTGCCATGCTGTCATGTCAGAGTCCAAGTGAAACACGGTGTGTGTGCCGTGGGTTTGGTTTGCATGTTGCGTGGCCGTGTGTGACCTCTGCCTGTAAAGGCAGGCATTTTCCTCAGACCCCAGAGCAGTATTAATGATGCAGAGGTTGGAGGTGAGAGGTGGAGACTGTGGGTCAGATCCAGATATGCGGGCATAGCTGGAGCTGGAATCTGGCCTCTGGAGGGGGGGCAGCACGTCCCCTGCCACTGGGAGCCTTCAGGACGAGGATGAGTGTGAAGCAGCCCGCCCAGGGGTCTGCCAGAGGCTTGAACTGTTACAGAAGAGGCCCTCTGCCCTCTGGTGGCCCTTGGGCCTGCTGCATGTACATATTTTCTGTAAATAAACCTGCACAGGGGAATGTCTTTCAGAAATACTGCTCTGAATCCTTTAATAAGAGGAAAAACTTTTAAAATAGCTTTTGACTTATGCAATGCTTGTCCCTGGGATTGCTTAAAGTGAGGCTAGACCTCACTCAGACCCCACCCAGGGGGTTAATTCCTGTGGTTCTGAAAGGTGCTCCTTCGAAGGCATCTTCATCTAGTCAGCCCCTTGGGAGGGAGCCTGAGAACTGGTGGAGTCTGGTCACTGGCTACGGAGGACAAGGGAGGGTCCTTGACCCTAGTGGCCCCTCAACTCTCCCCTAGCCTTGTCTCTTTTTTCAGTTGTTTGTGGTCCCTTGGGGAGTTGCGGAGACTTGGTGGTAAGGGCTCCTGGTTCAATGGTGGTGTAGGGGAGAGAGAGTAGTGATTATAGACCGAGGGAGGGTGGGAGTTCAGGTGAGGTGAAGGAGGTACTGAGGGTGAGAATGTGGCCTTTTCCCGCAGGGGTTTCTGGGTCACTAATTCAAGGCTCCTCCAGCAGTTTCTCTGGGTGGGGGCTGGGGTTAGATGAGGTTTATTTTTACCTAGCCCACCCAACACACTCAGCCAGAATACCTAGATTTAGTACCTAAACCCTTCTTGCCCTGAAATCTGCTGGATTTCCGCATTAAAGGAGAGCCTCCCGACCCCCGTTCCTCAGCCAGCCCAGGACTTTGAAAGTGGAGTCTCAAGATCTAAGATCCTAATATGTACATTTTGTGTAAATATGTGCATATTTGTACATAAAATGATATTCTGTTTTTAAATAAACAGGAAAACTTGTTCTGTGTGGTTCCTGTCTTGTCCCTGGAACTGTGTGAGCCCTGAATTCCATAATTGCTGTCTCAGTACCATCCTTCTTACAGTCCTGAGTAGGGGAGGAGTTAGGATGCCTGTTGCTGGGAGAGAAAGGTGAAAGAACTGGCCTCCACAAGACCTTCAGCCATCTCCGAGAGTCCCCAGGTAGGACAGTGGAGCTAAGAACTCATTCTAGGATAGCCAATGCTTTAGTTTGCAAAGTATTTTAGATTGTTTATTTTACTGGAGAGTCACAATAACAGCTGTGTGAAATACCCTTTTTACAGAAAAAGCAACTGAAACTCAAGTTAAATGAGTTTTATAGACTGTTAGAGGATTTAAAGATCACCTTCATTTTCATATGTATGGAAAATGAGGCTCAGTGAAGTAATACGACTTGACTGAGGTGACAGGCCCCTCAAGGGTGGAGCCGGGACATCCTCTCTCCTGGGTGTGCTTTGCACAGCCCTGTGTCGCCTTGCTCCCAGGCAAGCCTCATGTCTTCACCTCAGACTCAAGAATTCTGGTCTCTGAGGATGTCAGTCACCTGCTCACACCCCAGGCGCCATCACCCCACCCCAGGGCTTTGACATCACCTCCCCTTGACCAATAAGCGAAGTCCCAGCAATGGGTGAGGATGCGAATGTCAGCTACCTCCCCCACCCCAGGCCCTGTGGTTGCAAAGATGCTCTATCAGGAAGTGGGTTTGAGGAGCTGCACAGCTTCCTGCCCCCCCACCCAGAGCTGAGTAGGGTGAGAAAGGCAAGTGCCAGTCTGGGCCACGAGACACAGCTTCTTGCCGGGGTCCTGGCAGCTTCCTCCTCCCCAGCCACTTCCGTGTGGCCGGGGCCCCAGTGGCAGGAGCCGCTGCCCGTTGCCCAGGCCACCCTCCACCCCCAGTTTGGAGCCCGGCCCCTCTGGGGCTGGGCCAAGCCCAGTGGCCGGCTGGGATCCCATGGGGGACTGGTAGGGCAAAGGTCTTGGGGGACAGAGGTGGCTGGGCCAGAGTCCTGGGGCTCCGGCCATGAAGTCTCGGCAGAAAGGAAAGAAGAAGGGCAGCTCGAAGGAGCGGGTATTTGGGTGTGACCTGCAGGAGCACCTGCAGCACTCAGGCCAGGAGGGTAAGGAGGCCAACTGAGAGCTGCTGTGGGGTGGGTGGGGAGGCACACTTCGTCCCCAGCCTGATCTGGTCTGAGGGTCAGAAGCAGCTTCCAGTGCTCCTGGGGAAGGGGCAGTGGCCTGGGGTCACCATTCAACAGACCTATGAGCAGATAAGACAGGAAACGTGGCTCAGCGAAGAAGGCAGTGTGGCTCCCTTGTGTAACTTTCTGGAAATGGTGGCTGAGGGGATGCGAATGTGAGTACCGGGGAGGATGGAGAGATTGGAAACCCAGGAGAGGTGGAGGAAACAGAGGTGAAGGGCCAATGACCAAGGACAGGAGAGGGAGGCTGAGCAGACAGGGTCAAGAAAGGAGTGGCTTGAAGGGGTAATGATTGTCCTTGGGTCTGAGTGAAAGGACAGGAGAAGGGCTCCAGGAGAGTCTGAGGATGGCGCTTGTGGAGGAAGGGGGTTTCCTGGCTGGAGGAGCGCACCGGGGCGAGGAGGTTGTGGGCTCTGGCCCCGCGGCAGCCTTGCTGGGCCGCAGGTGAGGATGTGGGGTGGGGATGGCCTCCTCCCACAGTCTCTGTGACTCTCCCACTCTCCCTGTGCAAAGGAGAAACAGGTCTGAAGTGAGGGCCGAGGGGAGAACTGCTGAAATGGGGAAGAGTGAAAGACATGGCGATGGTGTGAGGCCTGTTTGAAGCTGGAGGGGAGGGTGCAAAGGAGGGTGGGTGTGGGGGCTGTCCATGGAGCTCGCCCAGCTCCACCCCTGGGTTACCTTGGAGTGGGCTTTGAAGCCAGCAGGACCAGGGACAACACTGGGCTCACAACCGGGCCTGGCATGGAGTGTCCACTCAAAACCACTTCTTGATTTGATTTGAAATTGAACCCAGGTATCCTGGCTGCCCAGCCCAGCTTGTTTTTGGCACTTCAAGCTCCTCCCAGTGAAGGGCACAATTCTTTTCCCCCTATCGTACCCCACCCCAATCTGTCATTTCCTC
Source organism: Lemur catta (assembly GCF_020740605.2). Classification (NCBI taxonomy): domain Eukaryota; kingdom Metazoa; phylum Chordata; class Mammalia; order Primates; family Lemuridae; genus Lemur; species Lemur catta. Next base: position 34,015,289 of record NC_059130.1, on the reverse strand, counting down.
TTTGTACCCTCCTCTGCTCTGAGCTGTGGTGCCTGCAGTGGAGGAAGGGTGATGGTGGTTCCCAGCTCATTTCCTGCTTTCAGCCCCGCCCCTGCATCCCCAGACACCTCCTTCCCCTTTTCTCCTCCCCCAGAGGCCCCCATCCCCACTGGCCTCTGTTAAGGGAAAGCCCAGGCCCCAAGAAAGAGTGTTAAACAGCTGAAGTGAGCTTCTCTGGGCCTTCCTCTTCTCACTGGGTGGAGTGGATTCGGCGCAGCTGTCGGCACAGGGCTTACTCCTTTACAAGAGATTCCTCTCAAGAGTGATGATTCTTGGCCAAGGACCACACGATTTAATTGGGGATGATCTTCTTCTCCCAGCTCTCTGCAAACCTTCAGTTCAATCTTTCCTGGTGCTGCCCTTTCCTGTGGCTCACAAACCAACCCTATCTTGAAACACTGAACCCACAGCCAGCCCAGACCCTGCTCCTGTAACCCTCCTGGCTTCCATCTACATTCCCAGCAGGTGAGAGGTGTGCTCTCCAGAGAGGATAGACATCTGGTTGCTGGATCCCGATCCTGGGTGAATCCCAGAGCAGGAGAGAAGCACCTCATGCCCCTCACCAGCACCTGCCTCCTTGTCTGAGCTCAAAGGTGGAGTGATCTTGGGCATCAGAGTAGCAGTGGTGGCCCCTCACCTATCCCCAGCTCTTCCCCGGATAGAGTGGTGGAAAGTGGAAGGACAGAGAGAGGCTGGTGATGGCTCCTCTCTTTAACCCAAGACCCAGCAAAAAAACAAAGCCCAAGCCAGAAAGATCTGTGTTTCTGGTTAATTATCCTCCCTGATCATTCTGGTTTCCCCCACCCTCACAGCCTTGCTCCATCTCAGCCCTCTCTCCCAGCTCTTTGCCCCCTTGTATGTTTCTTCCCTCCAAACCCTCTATGTATTGAATTCTTCCTTTCCCTAATTTTTATTTCTTGGGTATCCTGTTCAGGTTTGTGATTCTTCTGGGTCCCTAAGCTTCAGGCCCTCCATCCTGATTCTACCCCCATTTCCTTCAGATATCCTTCCCTTTGACACCATCATTCTGATGCTGTCTCTAGCTTTTATCTCTGACCTTGTCTCTCTGATCTTTATTTCCCTGATTCTCCCATCTCTCTGACGCTGCTGTCTCTTCCATCATCTCCTTGACCCATTTCCTCTATGGCTCTGACTCCTTAGGCCCTTGAATGTCCTCTTTTAAGGCTTTCTCTGGAGGTTCAAAATCAACAGAGAAGGACAGGATGGAGAAGACCTGTTTTGGTCGCTGTTCACATGACAGCAGACTACCATGAGTCAACAGAGTAATGTGGTGGCCAAAAAAGTTGACAAAGCATGAGGCACCCAAGAGTAGAATGGCAGCTTGAACGAGGGCCTGCCCCATCTCTGCATTCGGTGCTGGGAACCTGAGGTCATTGGGAGCAGGTACTGAAGGGACAGACAGTGAATGGCTCGGGTGAGGCAAGAGAGATGGCTAGGGTGCAAAATTTAAGGAACAACTCACTCTCAGGGTCGTGCAAGTGCCCTAGGTGCCTCATCCTTCAGGAGGTACTCACTCTCAAGACTGTGCAAGAGAACTGTTGGCACTTGCACAGCCCTGGGAGTAAGTGCTTCCTTAAATTTTCACCCTAGATGCCTCCCTTGTCCCACCCAAGTCCTAGCTGTGGTGTGCAGGAGGGCAAAGGTCTGGAAACCAGGTAACCAGGTTATATGACAACAGTGGAAAGATTGTGGTTGATGGATTTATCGATTGCTTCTTTCATTCTATACTTTTATCATACTTTATTCTACAAAAAGCTTGGGATACAAAACTTCACAAAAATATAAAATAAATGACAGAAGGAATTGGGTTGAAAAGAAAACAAGAGGAAAAGGAAGATCAACACCCAGAAATGCAAATCAGATGGTTCTATATGGTTCCTAAAGGTGGGCTCTGAGCTTCCTAGTGGTTAAAGAGATAAATACAATCAGGTACAAAACTCATAAGGCCCATAAGAAAAGAAATATAGGTGGCTTAGGAGAAATACAGCTTTTTCTGACACTGGCACAAGAGAGATTTCTCTGGTGAGTCCTAGTTAATAGGACTCATTGCTTTGTCATAGGCAATATTCTCTATTAAATCTCCTAGGGATGTCACCAATTTTCATAACTGAGGCATTTAACAAATATCTATTGAGTACTTGCCCTGTTTCTACATCGTGGTAGATGCTGGGAGGGTGTTACTATTTGTCAGGAGGCATAAATACAAAACAAACTAATGATAACAAAGTACAATAAGTACTACTATACAGATATGAACAAAGGACTGCAGGAACTATACTATAGATATAAGCAAAAGGTACAGAACTGGAAGTGATGTTTGAGATGTATTTTGAGGAATACATAGGAGTTTACCAGGCAGAGTCAGAGGGTCGGGTATTTCCAGACAAAGGAATAACATGAGTGATGGCACCAAGCAAGGCTTGTTCACAGACTAGCAAAGGGCTGGATCATTGGATTTCTAAGGGAATTGGCTGGAGCTCAGGATGGAATGGTGGCTGGACCTGGTTTGTGAAGGGTCTTATACACCATGCTGAGGAGTTTATATTTTATTCTGTACCTGTAAGGTAAGCAATGGGGATTAAGGTGGGGTGGAGCAGGGTGTAGGTGTAGAAAAAGATCTAAAGTAGGGAAGTGCTTTGAAAAGATAACTGTGTGACATTGAGGAGATGGGATTCAACACATGATTTTTAAGGCTCTATCACATCTGAGACACCGTGTCAGGTAATATGAGAAATATGAGGAATACCAAGATGGATCACAATTAGATCCTGTCCTTAAGGAGCTTACAGTCTAGTAACAGGAGAGGACCCAGGGTTGAGAAAGATAATATATTAATAGCTTTTTGCACTCTTTGATTTGAATCCTGCCTCTAGCTGGGTGTTGCTGGGGACTTGTTACTTCTTTGATCCTCAGTTTTCTTATCTGTAAAATGGGAACTAAAATACCTAATTTATAAGACTTAATGGCAGAACATATATAAAGCAGTCAGTGCAGTGCGTGGCACATAGGCGCTTCTCTCCTGAATTGGCCTATTTGACGGTCTGTCACTAATTTTTGTACTTTCCTATGGCAGAACTAATAGCCATGAGTTTTCTTACCAGAAAGTGTGCTTCAAAATAATCCCCATCAGCCCTGTTCCATTTTGGTTGGGACAACTAATGATCCTTTATCTTTTGTTGAGTGTTATGTAAACTCACTCTAAAGATTAGTTCTTGACTCTGCCTCCCCTACCAACCAGATTGCTGCCCCTATAAAAATTCTGGCATAGCAACTAGTAATTACAGAGAGACAAATTTCAGGTCAACAAAGGCAGAACTTTCTAGCAAAGGACTGATTGGGTAGTCTGGAGAGACAGTTAGCTCTGCACCCCCAACCCAAAACTTTATGCCCAGGCTCTAGGATCCAGTGGAAAGAAATACGTAGAGGGGTTGGAGCTGATGACCTGTAAGAATCTTTCTGACAAAATTTTACTCCATGAGCTTTACCCTCAATCTCCTCACCCCCTCTTCCCTGGTGCTTCCATTTGTCAAACCCTCTGAAGTCTCTGACCTCTCAGACCTGATTTCTCCTTCTCTGTCCCATCTGTGTCCCAGTGCCCCAGGTACTAAGGAGCTGTGCAGAGTTTGTAGAGGAGTATGGAGTGGTGGACGGGATCTACCGTCTCTCAGGGGTCTCCTCCAACATCCAGAAGCTCCGGTGAGTCAGACAGAGTGGGAGGGCTCTGCGGCCAGGAGGCCAGGGAGCCAGAGGACCATGTTGACAGTTGCTGTGGAGAATGTGGGGAGAAGAAAGCATAGATGCTAGGTACTGATTTACGGAGGAGCTCTAAAGTCTCCTCAGGAAGGTGGAGACCACGGGCCCACTCCACCAGCCTCGCAGGTATACACGTGTGTGCACGCACACACACATACACATTTCCACTCCCACATACACCATCCCCACATACAAACACCCAGGTTTTTAAAAAAATTAGATATTCACATACCATAAAATTCACCATTTAAAAATGTACAATTCAGAGGTTTTTAGTATATTCACAAGGTTGTCCAATCATTGTCACCATTTAATTCCAGAACATTTCATCATCCCCCAAAGAGGCTCTGTACCCATTAGCAGTCACTCCACAGTTCCCCTTCACCCAGCCCCTGGCAACCACTAATATACTTTCTGTCTCTATGGATTTGCCTATTTTGGACATTTCATATAAATAGAATCATGCAATGTGTGACTTTGTGTGTCTGGCTCTTTTCACTTAAAATGTTTTCAAGGTTCATGCAAGTTGTAGCATGTACCAGTACTTCATTCCTTTCTATGGAATAATATTCCTTTGTATGGAATTTCCATGGAATAATATTCCATTGTATGGTTATATCACATTTTGTTTATCCATTCATCAGCTGATGGCTATTTGGGTTGTTTCTACCTTCTGGCTATTATAAATAATTCTGCTGTAAACATTCATGTACAAGTTTTTGTATGGACATATATTTTCAATTCTTTTGAGTAAATATCTAAGAGGGAACTGCTGGGTCATATGGTAACTCTATGTTGAACTTTTTAAGGAAATGCCAAATTGTTTTTCATAGCAGCTGTATCATTTTACATTCCCACCAGCAATGTATGAGCTTTCCAATTTCTACACATCCTTGCCAACAATTGTTGCTGTGTGTCTTTTTGATTATAGACATCGTGGTGACTGTGAACTGATATTTCATTGTGATTTATATTTGCATTTCTCTAATAGCTAATGATGTTGAACATCTTTTCATGTGCTGATTGGCCATTTGCATATCTTCTGTGGAGAAATGTCTAATAAAATCCTTTGCTAATTAAAAAAATTGATTAATTAATTAACTAGAAAATTTTTTTAGAGATGAGGGTCTTGCTATGTTGCCCAGGCTGGCCTCAAACTCCTGGGCTCAAGTGATCCTCCTGTCTCAGCCTCGTGAGTAGCTGAGACTACAGGCATGTGCCACCACTCCCAGCTGCCTGTTTTTTAATTGGGTTATTTGTTTTTTTATCATTGATTTATAAGAGTTCTTTATATGTTCTGAATACTAGACCCTTATCAGATATATGATTTGAAAATATTATCTCCCATTCTGTGAATTGTCCTCACTTTTTTGATAGTGTCCTTTGGCATACAAAAATTTTAGATTTTGGCCTAGGCACGGTGGCTCATGCCTGTAATCCTAGCACTCTGGAAGGTTGAGGTGGGAGGGTCACTTGAGGTCAGGAGTTCAAGACCAGCCTAAGCAAGAGTGAGACCCTATCTCTACTAAAAATAGAAAAATTAGCCAGGTGCAGTGGCATGTATCTGTAGTCCCAGCTACTCAGGAGGCTGAGGCAAGAGGATCACTTGAGCCCAGGAGTTCAAGGTTGCACTGAGCTACGATGATGCCACTGCACTCTAGCCTGGGTGACAGAGCAAGACTCTGTCTCAAAAAAAAAAAAAAAAAAAAAAAAACCAAAAAACTTAGGGTTACGCTTATTCATTTTTATTATTACAGGTATCCAGAGGCAGGCTCTGGGTCCATTCCCTTCTGCTACTCACTCCTACATACCCCTGCATTGCTACTCAAATCTACAGCTACATCCCTAACATACCCCCATTTGTGCATAGATCCACTTATCCTCACATCCACATCTACACATCAACACATACAACACCTTATACTTGTTGCCTCATATATACATACACGCCCCAATATTCTCCTTCCAAGTCCCACACATATTGACCCATGACCCTGCCTGGAGCCCATCTCCATAGCTCCTACCTTTCCCCACATTACCCCAACCCCTACCACTCCTGACCACTCTGCACCTCCCCAGGCAGGAGTTTGAGGCAGAACGGAAGCCAGACCTGCGGCGGGATGTTTACCTCCAGGACATTCACTGCGTCTCCTCCCTGTGCAAGGCCTATTTCAGAGAACTGCCAGATCCCCTCCTCACTTACCGGCTCTATGACAAGTTTGCTGTGAGTTGAGGGGTAGGGATGTGGAACACAGGGCTCATGGGTGGCTGTTCTGGTTGTGACATCCCAGGTGTGTCACATGCCAGCCAGGGTCCTAGTGACCCAGAATGGCAGAGGCCACAGTAAAGCATTACTGGGGAAAAACCCGCTCTTCTCTAAATATCCCAGCCCCTGCTACCTCTGCCCTCCCTTGCCCCCCTTCTCTTCAGTCTCCCTCCACTGTGTCCTGCACACTGCACACAGCACGTGGCGAGACTTGGGAAGGAGAGGCCAGACTGTCAGAGCTGGCAGGCCCTCGGAAAGCATCTCAATCAGTGCATCCCTAAACTTAAGAGAATGAGAACACCTTTTAGAAGTCAAAAATTTTTTCAGCGTGCTCTTCCATTAACTGTAATTGATGTTGAACATGTTTTAAATGAGAAAACACATGACAAAAATGCTATCCTGAATTAAGTAACACTTTAAAAATAAGTTGCATTTTATGGAGCACACCAGCATTGAGAGATCCTCAACAGTAGTGGCACCGCACTCAGTCCACACAGGCTACACGGGGTGGGTGTAGGCACACTGAAGTGACTCCACAGTCCCTGGGGCATCCACTGGGTGGGACCACTAATATATCCCAGTTCCAGAACTTTACCAATGAAGATGCTAAGGCAGGAGTGGCAGTGAGTCGCTCAAGTTCACAAAAACTATAAAGTGGCATAACCAAGACTCAGCTGCCATCTTTTGTGGGCCCCAGATTCTGAGCTCTCTCTACTATGTTAGTGTGTCTCAGAAGATCCGAGGTGAGGGCAGCACGGGGACAGTGCAGATCATTACTGGGGGTTTGGTTCGAAGCTCTGGGGAGTAAGCAGGGGCATTTCTGGGTCACTGACTCCTGTTTCTTGTACCCTTCTTCTTCCTCCATCAGGAGGCTGTGGCAGTGCAGTTGGAGCCTGAGCGCTTGGTCAAGATCCTAGAAGTGCTTCGAGAACTCCCTGTCCCAAACTACAGGTGTGTGGGACTCCCCCTCACAGCCCCATTCTCAAGAGTCCTGGCTCTGTCTCGCTCTCCACCTAGAGCCTTGACTTGTCGCTCCTGACTCCTAGGCCCTGGCCCTACCTGTGCCCTGGGTATTCCCTGTGTGATCCCTTCCCCCACTTTCTGCAGGACCCTGGAGTTCCTCATGCGGCACTTGGTGCACATGGCTTCTTTCAGTGCCCAGACCAACATGCACGCCCGCAACCTGGCCATTGTATGGGCACCCAACCTGCTGAGGTGGGTGCATGTGTGACATCGTGTGGGGATCCTGGGAGAGACTAGCCTCTGAGAGGCTGCTCCCAGGATGGGGTGCAGCTGTGTGGGTGCACTGGAGAGGGGTGTAGTGTCTCATGAAGCCCAATGAGAAGGAAATGTTCAGGATTGTGTTGAGTGTGATGGGGCCCACCTATTTGAGCCCCTTCTCTGAAATCAAATAAAGTCCCCTAAGGGCAGGGCCTTTGTGTTTTCCTACACTGTGTCACTGAGCTCAGGGACTGGAACGTAAGTCCTTGCCAAATGTTTTTTCAGCAAATATCTTGCAGTCTATTGGAGAACTGGCCTACTATGGTAGTAGGCAGACTATGAGAAGTCCTCTAATTCATTATAAACAAAGCCCCTTGGTATGCAAAGGAAATAGAGATTAATCCCGAAGAGAGTGTCCAAGAAGGCTTCCCAGAGGAAGTAGCATTTGACACTTGAAGGAATCACACATACTGCTTAAGAGGTGGAGATGGTGTTAAGGGCATGGAAGGAAGAGAGTATAAGGTATTTTCAGGGAGAGTTTGGACAGGAAAGTGTGGTAGGGCTAAGGGGAGAATAACTCCACATCTCCACAGATCTAAGGACATAGAGGCCTCGGGCTTCAATGGGACAGCGGCCTTCATGGAGGTGCGTGTGCAGTCCATCGTCGTTGAGTTCATCCTCACGCATGTGGACCAGCTCTTTGGCGGTGCTGCCCTTTCTGGTCAGTGTCCTTCCTGCCCTCCACATATCACCACTGTCTGTCTGGGAAGTCATGTCAGTTATAGAGGGCCTCAAAGATCAACTAGTTCAGGTTCCCCATTTTGCAGATAGGAAAACTGAGCCTCATAGAGAGATATTGGTGACTCACCAATATCTCTCGAGAACCCTGGAAAGACAATGGTGGGTACAGTCAGGACTACAGCAGGCCTCTTCTGCTGTCCAGGACATAGTTTGACCTCTGAATCACCATCCTGGTTCCCAAGGCTAGTGATGGCTCATACCTACCTCCTATCTCACCAGTCAAAGTCCTGGGATGTCCTGGCCCTCTTTGTCCATGAGGATACTCTCTTGAGGAGCTGGACATGGAGGCATTATCTCCAGTGGCCTCTGAACGTATCCCTAGCCTGGCAGTTGGTGAGGGTGATGAAGGGCTGGGTACCTGAGGTCCCTCTCTCAGCTCTGTTCTTGGCTGGCCAATTCCTTTTCTTTTCCCAGGTTGTCAGGTGGACAGTGGATGGCGACCACTTCCAGGGGCCCGGGCATCAGGTAGCTCTGAGGACCCTATGCCCAGGTCCCTGCCTTACCACCTGCCTAGCATCCTGCAGGCTGGCGATGGGCCCCCACAAATCCGGCCCTACCATACTATCATTGAGATTGCAGAGCACAAGTAAGGCCTCCTTCCTGGGCCCTCCTCCCTTACACTGAACACCAGGCCCCAACCCCCAATTACTTCTCCATTCCTTGCAGGAGGAAGGGGTCTTTGAAGGTCAGGAAGTGGAGATCTATTTTCAATCTAGGTCGTTCTGGCCATGAGACAAAGCGTAAACTTCCACGGGGAGCTGATGACAGAGGTAAGTCTGGGGAAGTAGGGGGACCTCTGCTGAGGGTGCACAAGGCCCTCGCTCTACACACATCCCTGTCTTGCAGAGGACAAATCCAATAAGGGGACACTGCGGCCAGCCAAGAGTATGGACTCACTGAGTGCTGCAGCTGGGGCCACAGATGGTGAGTATACGTGTGCACTCCTTCATGTGTATGTGTGTGCTGTGTGACCAACAGCATGGGCCCATGAGTATGTGTCCATGTGGCCAACTGTGTTAAAAAATATTTAAAGAGAGCCTATTATATATCAGCCACAGTGCTGGATGCTAAGTTTACAGATGCTAAATTTAGGCTTGTCGTCTAACGTATGGGTGTGTTGATGAATGTTTGTACATGAAGGGACAGCATGGGGTGTGTGTGTGTGTGTGTGTGTGTGTGTGTGTGTGTATTGGTGATGTCCAGTGACTGCATCTGCAGGGAAGGAAAGGGATTCCCTAGGTATACGTAGGTGGGGTAAACTTTAACCTACTGGGTCCTTGGAGAGTTTGTAGTAAAGGCCCAAAGAAGCTAGGCCTGGTGCCTTCCAGGCCATCCTGACTCTCAGACCTGAGAAAGCAGAGAACATTCTCCAGAGCCTTCCTGAGGTATTTGTTTAGGCTATTGCCTACCTGGCCCTCTCTCTCCTCCACAGAGCCAGAGGGATTGGTGGGGTCCAGCAGTGCCCGGCCATGCCCACTGCTGCCCGAGAACTTGGAGAACGATTCTATGGAGGCAGCAGAGGGTGAACAGGAGCCCGAGGCAGAAGCACTGGGTGGCACAAACTCCGAACCAGGCACACCACGAGCTGGACGGTCAGCCATCCGGGCTGGGGGCAGCAGCCGTGCAGAGCGCTGTGCTGGCGTACACATCTCAGACCCCTACAATGTCAACCTCCCACTACATATCACCTCTATCCTCAGTGTGCCCCCAAACATCATCTCTAACGTTTCCTTGGCCAGGCTCACTCGTGGCCTTGAGTGCCCTGCTCTACAGCACCGGCCAAACCCTGCCTCTGGCCCTGGCCCTGGCCCTGGCCCTGGCCCCCCAGGTAAGGACTCAGAGATTGTCCAGGACTGGCAAAGGGGACTAGGACTCTAGGCGGAAGTTCTGATGCTGGAAGATCCACCCTAGGAAGGGCAGAAGGCTCAGCCCTTGGGCTCTGAGGTGGTTACCTTCAGCTGCCTCCCTGGATTCAGAGCGGGGAAATCCAGTAATATTATCAGGTTGTATGAAATCTATGGAGAAGGGATCTCTGGTAGCCTTCGGATCACTGATGTACCCAACAACGGGGGTCTGTGTTAGACACATACTGCAGGGATTACTAAGTACAAATGTGAGACCATATTATAAATGATCATAATAATAATAGGAATATCAATACTAAGAGCTAACATTCATCAAGGGCTTATTATGTGCCAAGGGCTGTCTGTGTTTGCAGGCCTTAGCTTGTTTCATTTTCTTATAACCTTATGACATAGGTGTTGTTATCCTTAACTTACACTAGTGGAAACTGAGACTTAGGTTAAGCAATTTGCTATTGATTTAGGTAGAAAGTGGCAGAGCTGGGATCTGATCCTTGCTCGGACTCCAGTTCCTGAAGTGTCACTGGTGAGAAGTCCTAAGGCAGCATAGGATAGCGGGTAAGAACATGGGCTATAGAGTTAATTAGACTTGGGTTCAAATTTTGGCTGTGCTGCTTATTGGCTGGGTGACCTTGGACAAATTGCTTAATCTCTCTGAGCCTCAGTTTCTCTTGGACTGTACCCCCACATAATAGTTCGTTTTGCAGAGAAAATAAGACCATGCATTATAAAATGTATGGCACAGTGCTTGGCCCTGGTAGGGGTTCAATAAACGTAGCTATAAGCCAAACATTAGGGATATTGGTCTGAGAGGATCAGCTATGTGGAGTATCTATGCAGAAAGTGTTGGACCCCCTACTATATCAATGCTAGGGAGACCTACATTGAAAAGTGTCAGGGCTGGCCTTGATCTTTGTATTCCTGGAACTACTTCTACCCCAACAGATGAGAAGTCGGAGGAAAGTCCAGTCCCAGGTTCCCCGGCTGACTCAGGCTCAGAAGACATGGCTCCTGCCCTGGAGGATTCCCTGTCCCAGGAGGTGCAGGATTCCTTCTCCTTCCTAGAGGACTCAAGCAGCTCAGAGCCTGAGTGGGTGGGGGCGGAGGATGGGGAGGTGGCCAAGGCAGAAGCAGCAGGAGCCACCTTCTCCCCTGGGGAGGACGACCCTGGGATGGGCTACCTGGAGGAGCTCCTGGGAGTTGGGCCTCAGGTAAGGAGAAACTGTGCTGGGTTTGAGGGTGGCATGGAGTCCAGAGGGTGAACAGGGCCTCCTGGTCCTTAGCCACAATGCTGTGCCTACAGGTGGAGGAGTTCTCTGTGGAGCCACCCCTGGATGATCTATCTCTGGATGAGGCGCAGTTTGTCCTGGCTCCTAGCTGCTGTTCCCTGGACTTGGCTGGCCCCAGGCCTGAAGTAGAGGAGGAAAATGGGGAAGAAGTCTTCCTGAGTGCCTACGATGACCTATGTCCCCTTCTCAAACCCCAAACCCCAACCTGGGAGGCTGCAGAGAGTCTGGAGGAAGAGGCAGCAGGGTGCGGAAGGCAGGCTCCAGGACAGGCTGAGGAAGAACAGGCCTGCGGGGCAGTGGGAGAGGACAAGGAGGCTGGGCCTGGAAGGAGATGGGATATCAGGGAAGAGGCTGAAGGGAGTCCAGAGACTGAAGTGGAGGCTGGGAAGGGTGGTGAGGACAGAGGTGAGGCTGTAAGAAGCCAAGAGACAATGGCCAGTTTGAGAGAAGAGAGTGCGGAAGAGACAGAGGCCAAGGAAGAAAAGTCCAAAGATCAGAAAGAGGCTGAAAGTACAGAGGAGACTAAGGGTGTGGAGGAACCAGGAGGAGAGCAGGATAAAGACAAGGAGAAGGAAAGAAAAATTGAGAGAGAAGAGGCTGAGCACGGAGAGAAAGCCCAGGTAGAAGATGGAAGGGACCCAGAGCACAGGGCCCAGGAACACCAAGTTGCTGAGGAAAACTGGGAAGTTGTACACAAAGAAGAAGCTGAGGGAGGCAGAGAGGATGAAGTCAAAGAACAGAGGGGGAATAGGGACCCTGAGTCAAGAGAAGACCAAGGAGATGGTGAAGACAGCAGAAGCCCAGAAGCAGCTGAAGGAGGAGCAGGGGGGGTCAGCAAAGAAGGGGAGAGTGGGGATGGAGAGGCTGAGGGAGACCAGAGGGCTGGAGGTGACCATTTAGAAGAGGGTGCCCTCTCTGAAGGTTCAGGCATAGAGTCTTTGGAGGTTGACTGTGCCAAAGATGGCAATGCCCAGTCTTCTGACATGGAGCAGGTAGCCCCACAGCCACCTCGGCCAGAGGAGATGGAGCCTGAGGGGCAGCCCAGTCCAGAGAGCTGTAATCTGTGCCCCTGTCCCCTTGGCTCCACTGGTGGTGTGGGCATGCGCCTGGCTTCCACCCTGGTTCAGATCCAACAGGTCCGCTCTGTGCCTGTGGTGCCCCCCAAACCACAGTTTGCCAAGATGCCCAATGCAATGTGTAGCAAGATCCACGTAGCACCTGCAAACCCATGCCCAAGACCCGGCCGGCTTGATGGGACTCCTGGGGAAAGGGCTTGGGGGTCCCGAGCTTCTCGATCTTCTTGGAGGAACGGGGGCAGTCTTTCCTTTGATGCTGCTGTGGCCCTGGCCCGGGACCGCCAAAGGACTGAGGCTCAGGGAGTTCGGCGGACCCAGACCTGTACTGGGGGTGGGGACTATAACCTTATCCCCAGAACCCTCCCCTGTAGCATGATGCCTGCCCATTCTCCTTGGCCCCTTAGCTGCATGGAGCTCCCATCTGAAGGCACAGAAGAGTCTGGACGCCGAAGTCGGCTTAGTCTGCCCCCCAGGGAGCCTCAGCTTCCTGATCCTCTTTTGCCCCCCCAGCGCCGATCATATGCATTTGAAACACAGGCTAACCCTGGGAAAGGTGAGGGACTGTGATTAAGACCAGAGCCCTGGGCAAAGGGGACCAATATATTGTCTTGAATCTCCAGGGTCCCTGACTAAGCTGTCTCTTCTGCCACCTGAGCAGTTGTAGTGCCCAACGCTATAGGCTCTGGCTCTCCCAGCTTCTCTTTTGACTGTGGGAGGCACTGCTTGGTTGGTTTACCTGAGGTTGTCTCAGACACAAAGTACTTATCTCTTAGGAGATTCCCAAGAAAGTCACCAAAATCCTGTTCCCAGGGAGTGGGGTCATTGGCCAAAGGGAACATACGGTAAGCAGAAAACTTGGGTTTCTCAAAGTGAAGACCAGAGGGAGAATTCCAGCCAAATTCCTGCCCTCCTCTGAGGCTGTGAATTTCTTTTCACTGGAGCCCAGGGTAGAGATGGGGAGGAGAGTTCCAGGTCAGAGTCTTCCATATACTTCTAGAGTTGCTCATCCTTGTTCTATTCCTGAACTCTTGGATACCTCCTGATTCTTTTAGCTCCAGGTTAGGAGGAACATATCCAGGAAGCTCTTTGAAGCCCTTAGTGTTTGTTGGAGGGACTGGACCCCTCTCCAGCTCCCCTACCTTCCACCTCCAGGGACCATGTGGAAGAGAGGTCCTGTATAGATCTCTCCGACCTCTCCTTTTCCCTTTGGAATAACTTCCACCTATTTCAGGAAAAGGGGAATTGTGTCACTCAGGCCCTGGGACTGCATCCCCAGAAAGCTGGGGCCACATACTCTAGTAAGGATCAATGTCTCAGAATAAAAGATGTATTTTTACATTTAGTGTGGAGTCTCATTATTCTTATTAAAGTCTTGGGTGACAGATGTCGTATTTTCATATATTCGTACACACACTGTCTTTTTTTTCTTGCTGTTTAGGTGTTCTTCCTCAGTTGTTGTCATGGAGACCAGCAGCTAGAAACTAGAGCTGGGTTCATGGTGGTCAGGAAATAGGGAAGAGAAACTTATATTTACATAATGCTCATTATGTGCCTGGAACTCCGCTAAGAATGCTATGCACCCTTGGGTGGGTGTGGTGGCTTATGCCTATAATCCCAGCACTTTGAGAGCAGAGGTGTAAGGCACTTGAGGCCAGGAGTTCGAGACCAGCCTAGGCAACATAGTAAGACCTCATATCTACAAAAAAATAAAAAATAAATTAGCTGGAGATGGTGGCCTGAGCCTGTGGTTCCAGCTTCTTGGAAGGCTGAGGTATGAGGATTGCTTGAGCCCAGGAGTTTGTGGCTGCTGCAAGCTGTGATCATACCACTGCATTCCAGCCTGGGCTACACATCATGACCCCAACTCTTAGAGATAAAAAAAAAAAATCGACGCATCAATGCCCTTGATTTTACTTAATCTACATAACAATTCTGTAAGGTTTGTATTGGTATCTCATTTTATAGATGAGGAAACTAATTCAGTCAAAATGCTCGCAAAGATCAAAGATCTCAGGTAAGAAGTGGCAGAGGCAGGTTTGAGATCTGGATTTGTGTGGCCCCACAGTTTGAATTCTTCTCATTATGCCACACTACTCCAAATCCATTAAGGGTAGGTCCTGACTGAGAAGAATGGGAGTCAAGATTCCTGTCACAGAAAGTGTGAACCTCTGAAAAACCAGAAGCCTTGGGGTGTTTGGGTGAGTGACTGCTGACGCTAATACCAAGGAGTATGCCAAGATCTGTGTATGCCCTAACATGTACTAATCTCTAGTAGTAAACGCTTCAAAAATATACCCTGATCCAAGATGGCCTCCCAAATAGCCCTTGTTAAAGATGGCGCCTCCATTAGTTGTCCCTCCCTTGGTCTCAGCTGGCCTCACTCTCTCCTTTTTCCTGGAACCAAAAAGGTCCTTCTTAGAACAAAGATGGTAGTACAAGTTAGTCGTCCTTCTCCCGTGCTTGCAGAAAGTGGTTAGCACTTCAAGTATATTTCCAGGACATCGCTTCTTTTGGGCCCCAGAGAGAGCCCAACCCCCCTCATTCTTCAGCCCAACCCCCCTTCATCAAGGTGGAGCAAACGGAAATCGGGCGGCTCAGAATCTATGAGTAGACAGGGCGGGTCGAGAGCGACACTTCCGCCCCTCACCAACATGGCCACAGGCTGGAAGTGCGCATGAGCAGCTGTCTATGGCGATACCCAGGTCGGGAGAGGGAGAACGCTGTCGGAGAAAATCCGCGGCTGAGGCGGCCTTAGCCGGTGAGTACAGACCGGATGGGAGTCTGGAGGCTCGGTGGACCGTCAAGGCAGGGCAGCTTTGATTTTTGTTTCGGTTTTTAAGGTTAAGGAACTCCTGGGAAAGAAGCCTTTGTTTCGGGGGAGGGGGCCCTGCCTGGTTCTTTTATCTCCTACCGGGCTTTGTGGGCCGAACTCGCTCCCAGTCCCCCAGCGCGCGCGTCTCCGCCCTCCTTTGCTGTCCAGCCCCAGGCCGCAGCTGCGGACGCCGGCCCCCCGAGCCCCGGACTCCCTTCCTGCCTCCTCCGGGGAGCAGCTGAGGCGCGGGGTGAGCGCGGCGAGGCCGGCCGGGTCACGGCGCGGGCTCTCGAGCTCGCGCCTGGCGGGCGCTCAGCTCCGTCAGCGCATACTGGTTGGTGGGCCTGCAGGGAGACGCCGCATTCTCCCGCAAGGTGTAGGCGCCTGACTTCTTTCGGTGCTTCATTTTTCCCCCTTTGTGTCCAGCCTTAGCAAGAGCTCTTACTGGGCCCTCCTTGCCTGAGCGTGCACGCTACAACATCCCATCCTGGTTTCCTTGTCACATATCCTCAGTGCTCATGAAATGCTTCCGGATGTCCAACTAAGATTTGAATAAGTAGCCCGACCCCGTTGCTTGATGTCCTGAGAAGCTACCCCTGGCTGACAGCTGTGGCCAATAGAGACGCCTCCTGTGCCCTGCCTTCTCTTCCATTGCCTCCTGCAGTCAGCGAAGCAAGCCTTGGAGGGGCACTTCCTCCTCAGGTTTGAGGATGGAGACGTAGGTGGTCCCAAAACACTAGTGCTACTTCCTCTTTTGGACTGGGATCTCCTTACGGCGATGCTTCCTCGAAACAGTTTCACTTTCAGTTCCCCCCTTTTTTTCTTTTTGATTAACATGTTCCTTGGATGTGGGCTGTACCAGGCTTATCCGCCGAAGATTTTCCTTGTATAGGAAAGGTTTGGAAAATCTTACCGGTAGAAAATTTACAAAAATCTTGCCCCTTTCGTGTTGGGATTATCTTATTGCTTAGTACTTACTGTGTAGCTGTTTCTTTCTGGAGGCATCTGTCGGCTCAGCCCTTTGTTTTTCCTGTCCTCTGGCTGGATTTCAGGATCCTAAGGCAGGCACCTTGTAGATGGATTCCTCCCCTATTGTCTCTTCAAATCCTTGGGCCTGGAGCTTTTTCCCTTCTTGCTGAGGCTCAGTTGATTTGGAGTTGTCATAGCAACATTTTAGCAACTGTGTTATTCTACAGGAAGGCTTGGTGAACAAAACAGAAGGGGCTTGAAGATGATGCACTCGGGCTTTAGGGTCTCTAACAAATTACATAAATCTAGACACCCCAAAACAAGAGCCCTGTCAGTGTAATGGGGTATAAGGGCCAAGTCTAGTCTTTGTGGTTAGGCAAGTTTTTCCAGTGGCAATGGGCTTCAGATTTCCCCTTTCTAGATTTGAGAACAGAAATTTCTTGGTGTACAGTATGTAGCTGAGAAGCTGAAAGAAGCATCAGTGTCCCTGATCTTATGTTTTTTGATAGTAGTGGTCTATACATGGCGCTTCCTAATTCCCATGAAGCTGCCATCATAGCAGGTCATAATAGCTTTAATAATAATCCATCCAGAAATATGTTGTTTCTGTCTTCCAGTATAATTATCTCCTCTCTACCAGGAGTTGGAGTGATAATGGAGGGGCAAGGAACACTATTTATACTATTTATAGAGTTGCGTTTTCAATCACTGTAGGCCAGTCTTCAGCATCAGAATGGGGGAAGCTGATTGTCCCCTGCAGATGATTGGGTTATTTTCCTGGCTGTGTCTTCATGGAGCCTAAGTTCTAGAACCAGAGAGGCTGTTCTATTTCCTAGACTCACTGCAAACTCTGTGATTTCTACCAGGACTTAGCACTCAGGCCTGTGAATCAGGAGATACCAAGACTTCCAAAAAAGACCCAGTTCCTCGGATGTGCCCCCTCACAGAGAGATGAAGGGGTAAGTGAAGAAGAGGCGGGGTCTGGAATGAAAGATGAGTGGCCTGGGAGAATGCAAAATGGCTAAGAGCACTGGCTCTGGAGTCAGGCAGACCTGGATTCAGGCCCCACTCCATCCATCACTTATTAGCTGTGTGATTTGGTTTCCCCATCTATAAAATGGAAGCAGTGCTACCTACCTCATAGTGCTATTCTTAGTATTAAATAAGATAGTACATGTTATATGCTTAGCTTAGTGCCTATATACATAGTAAACACTCAGTAAGTACTAGTTACTGTTATTTTAAGCTAACCCAGCATCTGTTGGGAATGCCAACAAGTTTGGGAGCCATATGTTACTGGGCCAGTGAGCTTCTCATACATTTCTTCCCTTATTCTTTTTTTTTTTTTTTTTTGAGACAGAGTGTCACTTTGTTGCCCGGGCTAGAGTGAGTGCCGTGGCATCAGCCTAGCTCACAGCAACCTCAGACTCCTGGGCTTAAGCGATCCTACTGCCTCAGCCTCCCTAGTAGCTGGGACTACAGGCATGAGCCACCATGCCCGGCTAATTTTTTTGTATATATATTTTTAGTTGGCCAGATAATTTCTTTCTATTTTTAGTAGAGACGGGGTCTCACTCTTGCTCAGGCTGGTCTCGAACTCCTGACCTCGAGCGATCCACCCGCCTCGGCCTCCCAGAGCTAGGATTACAGGCGTGAGCCACCGCGCCCGGCCTTTCCCTTATTCTTTCTTCTGTCCTTTCACCACAAACAGGCAGCAGAAAACAGCTGAAACTGAAGAGGGGACAGTGCAGATTCAGGAAGGTAAGTGTTAGGAACAGAACCAAGACCAAGCCATCATGGCCCTCCTTCCTCCCCCACTCGGCCATCTCCTGTGTGTCCTTTCTTCAATGACATGCAAGTGGAAGAGAAGGAGAAAGGCAGTTAACTCATGGACCTTTCCTTTGCTCCCTTAATTCAGGTGCAGTGGCTACTGGGGAGGACCCAACCAGTGTGGCTATTGCCAGCATCCAGTCAGCTGCCACCTTCCCTGATCCCAACGTCAAGTACGTCTTCCGAACTGAGAATGGGGGCCAGGTAAGGGAGGGGGCCAGGTGGCTGCAGGTGTTACATGGGGTTGGGATTGAGGGAGGTAATTGAACATATTTTGGGGAGACCTGGCTTGGAAGATGAAGTGAAAATGTGGACTACAGTGTGTGGGGGGTACATTACTATAAGGTTTGGAGAAGAGATTGGTGTCAAGTAGGAGTATGCTGAATCCTCTGTATGGGGAAAGAAGGGAGAATGGCTGAATTTGTGTCACTGAAGGACTCTTGTTTTGGGGCTGTATTCAAAGGGCTCAAAGCTTTATGACTGGGATTCCTAGCACTTATTCTTTTCTTCTTTCTTTCCTTCCCTCCCCCTTTCTGTCTGCTTCTAGGTGATGTACAGGGTGATCCAGGTGTCCGAGGGACAGCTGGATGGCCAGACTGAGGGTACTGGCGCCATCAGTGGCTACCCTGCTACTCAATCCATGACCCAGGTACAGGGGTATGAGCTGGGGAGGAGACTAGAGCTCTGAGAAGTAAGATGAAGAAGGAAACCAATAGGATGGGGGTGAAGCTAGGAATGGTGAGGCATCTAGGGCTGCCTTGTCTTAAGGCCCTAGGCTCTCCCTTTCTGGATGTTTCTCTTCTCCCAAGGATAGAAGCTGCAGAGTGGTACAGTGGGAAGAAGTATCTGATGTCATGGACTCTGTTCTCTTGCTCCCCTTCCCAGGCAGTGATCCAGGGTGCTTTCACCAGCGATGATGCAGTTGACACAGAGGGCACAGCTGCTGAGACACACTATACTTACTTCCCCAGCACTGCAGTGGGAGATGGGGCAGGGGGTACCACGTCGGGGAGTACAGCTGCTGTTGTTACTACCCAGGGCTCAGAGGCACTACTGGGGCAGGCGACCCCTCCTGGCACTGGTGAGATAATTGTGTGAGGATGCTGGCTGGAGGGGCTAGGATAGGCTGTGGGACATGACTGCTGGGCAGTGGGCCTTCACTCATGACCCTTAGTAATTATTAAGACCTGAGCAGATAGTGAATCTGGGGCTGTCTTTCTAGCAGGAGGAAACATGTTCTTTTTATTTTATTTTATTTTATTATTTTTATTTTGAGATAGAGTCTCACACTGTTGCCCTGAGTAGAGTACAGTGGTGTCAGCCTAGTTCAACAGCAACCTCAAACTCCTGGGCTCAAGCAATCCTCCCACCTCAGCCTCCCAGATTGCCAGGATTACAGGCGTGAGCCACTGTGCCCGGCAAACATGTTCTTTTTAGAGGAGGGGCCCAAGGTCTTTGCCTCAGGGCTTGGTGAGGTTCCTAGTCGCATGTCCTGACTGAACCTACCCTGTATCTTCACAGGTCAATTTTTTGTTATGATGTCACCACAAGAAGTATTGCAGGGAGGAAGCCAGCGCTCGATTGCCCCTAGGACCCACCCTTATTCCCCGTGAGTGACCCTTGTTTCTTAATTTCCATGAGTGATCTTTATACCTGCTAAATCTTGTGTAATTCCTTACCCTAAATTTGAATCTTATTTTTTGTCCTTCCTCACTCTGGCTATCCTGGGCTCTGTTGTCAGGAAGTCAGAAGCTCCCAGGACAACTCGGGATGAGAAACGCAGGGCTCAGCATAATGAAGGTAGGCATGATCCAGATGTGAAGCTAGGAGCTGTCTGGTGGGATTGGGGTCAGCAGTGATGTCCGAGGGGAGGAGGGGTTAGGTAATTTTACCCTGGGGCTTGTGGTGAGTTTTCCCTGAGTTACCTTGACCTTCACTTTGCTCCACAGTGGAGCGCCGCCGCAGGGACAAGATCAACAACTGGATTGTACAGCTGTCCAAGATCATCCCAGACTGCTCTATGGAGAGCACCAAGTCTGGCCAGGTCATGGAAAGACCCTGGTAGTGGGCAGGATGCCTGAATTCTGTCTCCTGGTATTGTTTCCAGAAATGGTAGCGAGTGGGGCGTACACAGTAGTCGTCTTTTCTTATCTTTCTGAGGTTCCTGTGTCCCTGGGAGAGCTTTATCACCATTCTTAGGGGAAAATGAAGTCCAAAGTGTGAACTGCTTTTGGAAAGCAAGCTAGTTATCTGAAATCCTAGTCCTCATTTTGTTGGCCCTGTCTTGCAGAGCAAAGGTGGGATTCTGTCCAAAGCTTGTGATTATATCCAGGAGCTTCGGCAGAGTAATCACCGCTTGTCTGAAGAACTGCAAGGACTTGACCAACTGCAGCTGGACAATGATGTGCTTCGACAGCAGGTCAGACTCATACCCCCAGTATACGCCTCCTCAACTCCTATGGCCACTGACCCAGTTTAGGACTCCCTACTTTGTTCTCCATAAAGAGGGCTTCACCTTTTTCTCCTCACCTGTGGATGTCTAAATAAGTTCAGGGGCTTGGTAATGCCAACTTTTCTACTCCTTCCTCTTACTCTCTCCTTCCCATGTCAGGTGGAAGATCTTAAAAACAAGAATCTGCTGCTACGAGCTCAGTTGCGGCACCACGGATTAGAGGTCGTCATCAAGAATGACAACAACTAACTATGAGGATTCGAGGGCTTTGGGCCCAAGAACTGCAGATAGCCCAGGAGTAACAGGCTAATCCCATGCCCCTTTGCTTCACTGCCCACTTCTGGCATGGGAGTGGGGGGAGTTCAGAAGGCGTGTCTTTGAACTGAGGCCCTGTGATATGGCATCCTGCAGTGGTGTGAAACACACAATGTGGACGTGCACTGACAGCCTCGCCCACCCCCACCGTGCAGCCCCTGGGCCCTTGTGCTCCTCTTGCATAACGCATGTGCTGTCTCCATGCTGGACAGTGGACACTCTAAACTGGGGGGCTTGCCCTGTGCTTGCTTAGAGTGCCCAGGAGAGGGTCTGCTGACAGGTTATACTCTGGCTTGCCCCAGACCTCTGGCACTGCCATGGGTTCTTCCTTTCCCTGGAGCTGAGGTTTAGATGTGCACTTGGTGACTCAGGAGCAGGCTTAAGCAAGAAGTTGGGGGAAGGATGCTTAGCAGTGGCTGCTGCCCCCTGAAGAGGAGATTGGCCAGCCAGCTGCTAAGGCTTATACAGAAGTCTTTGGAGCCCTGGAGAACAGGCAGGGGCCGGCCCACTTGGGGCCTTCCCCCTTGTGGGTTTTTTTTTTTTTTTTCCTTCCTTTCTTTCCTTTCCTTTTTTTTTTTTTTTAAAGATAAAATCGTTCAGAGCCACAATTGTCTATTTTTCCTCCTTTTGTGGGCCCCAGGGCAGAACGGATGGGGCTCACGGCTCTTTGACCAGTAAGGGCTGGGCCAAGTTTAGGGTGGGGCGCTGCTCCTGTACTCATTACCCTGAGTCCTGGTACCTGGGCCTGACCAGTGTGTCGTTTCCGGACCATGCTGGGCAATCATAAGGATGTCTCCAATCGGCTGTTGTTAGAGGCACCCCAACCAGGTGCTGTAGGGGCGGTGCGGGAGGCCATGCCTTCGCTTCCGTTTCCGGTCTCGGTTGGGGGCGGGAGCGAAGGGTAGATGCTGCGTTCCTGCGACTCGATGCACGCACCCTGGCTGGAGGTACCTGGCCGGGAGACGTGGCCCTCGCCCTGCCCTACACATGGCCCGCTGAATTGAGGTGTTTGTGGCGGGAGCAGCGAAGGGGCGTGGCGGAGAGGTCCCCGTGCACGCCCCCACCGGGTTGGGGCGCTGCCAGGTGAGGGAGCGCCGTGGCAGCGGTGCCTTGGACTCCACCTCACCTGCCGGCTCTCATGCCCTTTCCTCGGCGCCCACGGTCTCCCTCTCTGAACTCCATTCGCTCCTATCCTCGGGCTCGGGACGGCTCTTCGACGTGCGATCTCGGGAGGAGGCGGCAGCTGGGACCATCCCAGTGGCGCTCAACATCCCGGGTATGGGACTGAGAGGGGACGCCCCGGTGGTGGAGTAGAGCCAGTCCAGGAGGGTCTTAGCTAATGGGACCTCACGTAGGATGGCGTGGGAAAGGCACCGGTTACGGGGGTCCTGCGTTAGCGTAAGCCAGCCCTCAGCTTCCCTAGAGAAGGGCTGATTGGAGGCAGATCCTGGCAGCGTAACTGGCTCATCCAGTTTGCGGGGATAGCAGGCGGTGAGAGGGGCAGGCCAGCTTCTCCGCGCTTGACCTCCCCGAGGCTGGATGCCTGAGGCTGCCCGCGCGCCTCTGCCTCCGCCTTCGCCTCCGCTTTCACCTCCACCTCACGACTGACTCGGGAGATGGCTCACATTCAAGGGTTGTTTGGCTGACTCCCTGAGGGAGTAGGCTGTTTCTTGTCCTGGAGATTGGGGTGGGGGAGTGGCCACCATATGTTGTTTGGGGTCCCCCGTAGTTTTGTTCGACCACCAGGATCCAGCCCTTCCAGGGCCAGTTTGCGAACCTGAGGGTGCCGAACCGCCAGCTCTCCATTCTGTCCTCTCAACTCCTCCTCCCAGTGTCGGAGTTGGAAAGTGCCCTGCAGATGGAGCCAGCTGCTTTCCGGGCTTTGTACTCCGCTGAGAAGCCAAAGCCGGAAGATGAGAATCTCGTTTGCTTCTGTCAGATGGGCAAGTGGGGCTTTCAGGCCACGCAGCTGGCCCGGGGCCTCGGATACACAGGGTACGGGAAGGTGTGGCTTGCTAGCTGGGAAATGACTGGGGACTGCCTACCGGGCCTGTCCTTCCCTCACCCCTCTTTGTCTCCACAGGGCTCGAAACTACGCTGGGGCCTATAGAGAATGGTTGGAAAAAGAGAGTTAGGTAGAAGGTGGCTTATTGGTCCCGTCCCCGCCCCCAGTGGCCACCTTAACCAAGGGTGATGAAGGGGCTGACTTGCTGGGTTGGGCAACTCCTTATAGTGCTGTGCACACAAAAGCATCAAATAAAGAGCAGTTAATTAAAATATTGGAAGCACTTAATTTTTCAGGTGGTTCAAAAATGTTATGATTTTAATCTAGACCTTAATTCAGCCCTGTGTCTTTCTCCTAATATTCATCTACCTCTCCCCACCTCAAATTCTAGCAGTTTCCTTAGAGGCTACAATGTATAATTTTTCCGCCAGGCGCTCGGTGGCTCACGCCTGTAATCCTAGCACTCTGGAAGGCCAAGGCAGGTGGATTGCTTGAGCTCAGGAGTTGGAGACCAGCCTGAGCACTGAAAATAGAAAAATTAACTGGGTATGGTGGTAGGTACCTGTAGTCCCAGCTACTGGAGAGGCTGAGGCAGGAGGATCGCTTGAGCCCAGGGGTTTGAGGTTGCTGTGAGCTACGATGATGCCACTGCACTGGGCGACAGAGTGAGACTGTATCCAAAAAAATAGAAAAAAATGTTAAAAATGTACAACTCTTCTAAAATAGTTGTTTTCAGTCAAGATGCACATGAGAATCACCTAGTAGCTTAAAAAAATCTTGATTTTTTTTTCTTCAGATTTAGGAGATGGGATTTGAGCATTAGTGGTTTTATGGGTCCCTCAGGTGATTTCTATATGCAGCCAGAAGCAAGTACAACTGCTCTAGATCAGAGGTCAGCAAACTATGGCCCCAACTGGCTATGCTGCTGTGACCATTTGTTTATGTATTATCTATGGCTGCTTTTGTGCAAAAGTGGCATAATAGTTGCACTATGTCCTTCAAAGCCTAATGTTTTTACTAACTGGCCCTTTACAGAAAAAGCTTGCCTAACATAATAGACCTTCAACTCCTTTAGCCTCGACCTCACCTCCTTCAGACTTTGTAACTGGGTTAGGGAAATGGAAGGGCAATCCCAGGCCTTTGGGTGAGGGAATGGAAGGCGCCCTTCATCCCTACTGATGTGTCAAACACAGATTACAGGAGCCCTTCCTGTGCCACCAAATCCAGGTCCCTGTTTTTATCATCACTGTTATTTTACACTGGATTTAACAGCATTTAATTGGTTAAAAAAAATGAAATAGCACATGCTTACTGAAACAAAATTCAACACTACATAGTAAGTGTATAACTTCCCTCTAGTAAAATGCATAGTTTGATGCACATCCTTCAAGACATTTTAAATATTTTGGTGGCAGAGTTTTCACTTCATAGTCGGATTTTTAAAAAATTTATTCCTTTATCAAGGCCGGGCACGGTGGCTCACGCCTGTAATCCTAGCACTCTGGGAGGCCGAGGCGGGTGGATCGCTCGAGGTCAGGAGTTCGAGACCCTGTCTCTACTAAAAATAGAAAGAAATTATCTGAACAACTAAAATATATATAGAAAAAAAAAATTAGCTGGGCATGGTGGCACATGCCTGTAGTCCCAGCTACTCGGGAGGCTGAGGCAGTAGGATCGCTTGAGCCCAGGAGTTTGAGGTTGCTGTGAGCAAGGCTGATGCCACGGCACTCACTCTAGCCTGGGCAACAAAGCGAGACTCTGTCTCAAAAAAAAAAAAAAAAAAAATTTATTCCTTTATCTGTGGAATAGAAGGTTGGGTCAAAGACGAACCCAATTTTCTGATTCTTCAAGTCTCTGAAGAAATTCTTTTAGACATTTCCTGCATTCCTTGACTTTTTCTTACCTCCTTTTCTTCTTCCCTTCTGCCTTCTCAACTACCCATCTGTCCTACATTTTTATCTCACAGGATACACACCACGTGGTTTAAAATCAGCCATTCTTGTGGGCTCTCCAGCTTCTCCGTAATAGAGCTATCCACTTTCTCCCTGGGCTATTCACACTACATTACTGTCTGAGTTTAGCCAGACATTGTTGGATCTGGAGATAAAGTTGAAATATGTGAGTCTAGCCCAGGGTCTGGCAAATAGTAGGTGTCAGTTATCCTTTCACCAAATACCCAAATCCCTTTGATTCTCAGGTTGGGAAGGTTTTCCTGGGGTCTAATTTCCCTTGGGTCTAATTTCTCTCTTTGTTTTGAGTCTTAACTGTTCCCCTCCCCAGGTCTTTATTATAATTTTGTTATAGTATTTATTATTATTATTGAGGCATAATTTACCTACAATAAAGTGCCCAGTTCTTAAGTGTTCAAATTCATTGAGTTCTCAGTATGCTAACTTGTAACCAATACCCTGAACAAGATCTAGAATGCTGAAATCTCCACAATTTCTCTAGATTCCACTTTCCAGTCAATTCTACCCCTACTCCCTTTCTAGGCAACCACTTTTATCTTCTATAACCATAAATTAGTTTTCTAGCCCCCTTCCTGGCCTGCCAACTTATATGTTTGCTTTCTTCAGCTTTATAGCTGATGAGGGTTCAAGAGAATCTTGGAAGTAACCTGACCTGGCCTACTATATAACCATGCCCTCTGGCTTGATCATTGTTGAGAGAACATTCCTATTCCTCTTTCTCCATCGGTAACTGTTGGGTTCATAACCCTGACAGGCTATTCCAACCCATTATCTTGCCCTTAAGTTCTCTTTCCCTCTCCTCAGAGCTAACTGTTTCAAGCAGCTATTTCAGGCACTAGGGTTTACCAGCTATATACACTTCTCTTGCCTTCTTCTGCCCTCCTTTTCATACTAAATTAAACTTCCCCCTTTCAACCTACTTTGTCTGTCCCAGGTTTGTGTTTACCACATACCTGTGCTATATCTATTACACCACACTTTTGTTCATTTGTCTCTTCCAATTGATTGTGAACTTCTTATTTTTTTTTTTTTTTGAGACAGAGTCTCACTTTTGTTGCCCGGGCTAGAGTGAGTGCCGTGGCATCAGCCTAGCTCATAGCAACCTCAGACTCCTGGGCTTAAGCGATCCTACTGCCTCAGCCTCCCGAGTAGCTGGGACTACAGGCATGAGCCACCATGCCCAGCTAATTTTTTTGTATATATATTTTTAGTTGGCCAGATAATTTCTTTCTATTTTTAGTAGAGACGGGGTCTCACTCTTGCTCAGGCTGGTCTCGAACTCCTGACCTCGAGCGATCCACCCGCCTCGGCCTCCCAGAGCTAGGATTACAGGCGTGAGCCACCGCGCCCGGCCTGTGAACTTCTTAAAGCCAGAAACTGGCTTTCATTTTCTTACCCCCATTTCTCCAATGCGAGTTCTCAGTGTTTGTTGAGCCTCATTAGCCTTCCGACCTTCAGAATATTCTAATTTCAGCCTTTAGGAAGCATCACTGCCTGCCCAACTTTCAAATAACATTTTTATCTTACCAGTCAGAGTTGATAATTTACAATAGGTCCTTATTGCCTAGTGGCTCAAGCACTTGTCTCAGCCTGGCCTTTTAAGCAATCTGTAGTCTAGATCTGGTGTTACCTTGCCTTTCCAAACTTATCTTCCAGTTAGGAAAGGCAACTTTCCCATCAAGCTGTTTTCCTTAGTATCCTAAGTAGACCCTACTCCTTCCTGACCCTGGCCTTTACTCACTATTTTCCCTGTTTGGGAAGCTTCCAGTCTCCTTTGTACCACACTGAATTTCATAAGAATTAGAAGAATGTATTTGGCAGGAGACTTGTTCTTATCAAGAGGGCTTTTAAACTGAAGGAGAAGGGAGAAAAATAACCAGATAAAGTTATATAACTGAATTCCATGAAGGACACAAGCCACAGGATAAAGCTCACACCTCTATTGTAGCGCTTATCACACTATATTTAACTTGCATGGTTCTTCCCTTTTTGAGTGAGCTCTTTAAGGGGAGGGGCTGGTTATTATTGCATGGCCAGTAATGAAACCAGAACCTGGCATGTGGGAAGTACTCAGTAGAGGTTGAATTTTTATTGAGGTATTTACCAATTCCCAGGGGAAAAAATTTGAGGAAGAACATGGATGGTAGCACGTTATGGTGGAAAGAGCAAAGGTTATGAGTCAGAGTTCTGAGTTCCAGTTCTGGCTTAGTGCAACTAAGTGGTCACCACAAGTTACTTTTTAACTATTCTAACTCTCACTTTCCTTATTTGTAAGATGGGAGTTATAAGACTTATCTCCTTGGATTGTTGTGAGAGTTTAATGGGATAACATAAGTAAAGTTCCCCTATTATATAGGACATATAGATTTAGAGATGTATATACAATGATACATAATAAACACGAGAAGGTAAATATAATAGCATAGATATAATTGAACTTTGGTGGAAGGGAACCTGTGACTGGCAGTGGAAAAGAATGTCATATTAAAAAGTAAATATTTGGCTGGGCGCGGTGGCTCACGCCTGTAATCCTAGCACTCTGGGAGGCCGAGGTGGGAGGATCGCTCGAGGTCAGGAGTTTGAGACCAGCCTGAGCAAAAGTGAGACCCCATCTCTACTAAAAATAGAAATAAATTATCCAGCCAACTGAAAATATATATAGAAAAAAATTAGCTGGGCATGGTGGTGCATGCCTGTAGTCCCAGCTACTCGGGAGGCTGAGGCAGTAGGATCGCTTGAGCCCAGGAGTTTGAGGTTGCTGTGAGCAAGGCTGATGCCACGGCACTCACTCTAGCCCGGGCAACAGAGCAAGACTCTGTCTCAAAAAAAAAAAAAAAAAAAAAAAAACAACCCAAAAAACAGTAAATAATAAAAAAAAATATGTCGAGACTTGCTTTATGGCCAATTTTTGTAAATGTCCACAAACACTTGAAAAGAAGGTGTATTCTTTGCCGTTTTTGGTGCAGTGTTCTGTATATTAGTAAACTAGGTCTAGTTTACTAATTACACTGTTCAAACCTATATCTCTACTGGTTTTTTTTTTGTTGTTAGCTTCTTTTATCAGCTATTTTCAGAGGCATGTTTAAATCTCTAACTATGATTTGGATTTGTCCATTTCTCTTTTTAGTTCTGTCAGTTTTACTTTATATATTTGGAAGCTGTGCTATTAGATGTATAAAAATTTAGAATCGTTAGGCTTCCTCCTGGATGGATCCCTTTCTCACTATGTCCCTCATTATCTCTGGTGATGCTTCTATTTTGTCTGATATTAGTACAACTATAACAACTTCATTTTGATTAGTATTTACATGAGGGATAGTGGAACATGCCTCCTGGAATTCATATTAACCAAAGAAAAGAACACTAAGCACAGTTAGACATACAAGAAATGGACTATAGGAAAGCAGATTTTTTGTTATTTATTTATTTAGAGACAAGAGTCTTGCTCTGTTGCCTGGGCTAGAGTGCCATTGTGTCATCATAGCTCACAGCAACCTCAAACTCCTGACTCAGCCTCCCAAGAGTAGGTAGGACTACAGGTGTGAGCCACCACACTCTGGTAATTTTTTCTATTTGTAGTTGCTCAGCTAATTTCTTTCTATTTTTAGCAGAGATGGGGGTCTCACTCTTGCTGAGACTGGTCTCGAACTCTTGACCTCTAGTGATCCTCCCGCCTTGGCCTCCCAGAATAGGCGTGAGCCACCACACCCAGCCAAGAAAGCAGATTTTTTAAATTGAAAGAAAATGTAGGTTGAGCTCATGGGCAGAGACTTTAAAGAGAACATGAGTCAAGAAAATGGAAAGTCCTCAGAAACTAGACCTGATGGTATTTCCCAATGAGAAATCCTTTCAGCTCACACTATACCACTAGTATTTCCATTCTTAATCATATGGAAATGATTCTATATCATATTCCTCAACCTACCAAGTCCTCCAATTAATTGATCTTATCAACTTTTTACTATTTATTACTTTTCTCATGCCCTTATTTTCCTCCTAATCCAATCTGTATTCTATGCAAGATTCATAATTATCTTCATTCCTTTGCATAACTGAGAATACACTTATCAAGAAATTTCTACCTCTTGAGCCATTGTGGTGAAATAATGCAAAAAAAAAAAAAAAAAAGAAAAGAAAAGAAAAGAAAAAGAAAAAAGAAAAAAAAAGAAATTTCAAGACCTATTATATATGAAGAAAGTACTAAAACACAAAGAAAAGACCTTAAAAGAAGACTTGTACAAATGAAAAGACTTGAAATGTTCTTGGATAAGAAAATTCAACTTCATAAATTTATCAGTTTAGTTGAAAACAAGAATTGACACAAAAGCTTGAAAAAGAGCATCAATGAAGGGAAGCAAGACCTACCAGCTAGCAAAATATATAATAAATTAGGTTAGTGTAGTGGTGCATGCCTGTAGTCCCAGTTACTCGGGAGGCTGAGGCAGGAGGATCACCTGAGCCCAAGTGTTGGAGGTTGTAGTGAGCTATGACTGTGCACCACTGTACTCCAGCCAGGGAATATTCTGTCTCTAAAAACAAATCAAAAACAAACAACAATAAAAAAAAAAACAGGCACTTGAAAATAGACAAGAAAAAGACAATTATCCCGATAGAAAAATGAGCAAAGCATATGAAGAGACAGTTCACAGAATACAGATGGCTCTTAAACCCATGGAGATGCTCAGTTCACTCATAATAAGAGATATGCAAATTAAAATTAAACTGAGCTATCAATTTATATTTATCAGATTGGCAAAAATTCAAATGTTTGATAAAACAGTCTTTTGGCAAAACTGTGGGAAAACAGGCAGGCTAATAGATTATGTAAATATAAATTGGTACAACACCTATGGAGAGCAATTTGTTAATATGAATCAAAATAACCAAATATATATTTTGACCCACTATTCATATTTCTGGTGATTTATACCAAAAATAAACTTGCATTCATGTGCTATGATATAGATATATGTTTATCCATTACATTATTTATATTAGCAAAAGACTAGAAGTAATTCAAGTGTCCCTAAATTAAAACTGGTTAAATAAATAACATTACAAGCATATAATAGAATATTATGTGGCTACAAAACAGAATGAGGAAGCTCTTAGTGTACTCATAAAAGATCTCCAAGACACATTGTTGGGTGAAAAATATGTAGTATTCTACCTTTTGTGTAAAAAAAAAGCAAGCTAACATGGATGTATATTTATAATTGCTTATATTATCAAGAAAGAAGCTCTGGAAGGACATGCAAAATTAGTCAGAAGTCACTCCCTTGCAAACCTCTTTAGTATTCTTGCTGCTCTCTCTATCATGTGCTTAGGCAAACCCCAACTAACCACTTACTCTATCCCTGTGGTCAAACAGCAGGGGTAAACTTCATACCAATGTGACTGGTATCTGTTTAAATCTATGTCCAAGATACTTAGTAAGCATTTAACACTGTTCACCAGTCCCGACACACTTCCCTAGTGTGTTCTTCTTCAGTCTCCACTTCTCCCTACTTTTCAGATCTCTTAAAGTTCCTTTTTCCTCAGCACTCTCAGCTGATAACTTTACCTCATACTTCTCAAAGGAAATCAGACTGAACTGTCATCATCTTCCCACCAACAAATCTACCAACTGTACTGTGCATGCTTCCTTCTTGTTGTGGTGGATAGTTGTCTCTGCTCTATTTTAACCCTCACCTTGGGCTTAAGATCTCATCTCTAGCCCGGGCAATAATAGAATGAGACTCTATCTCCAAAAAAAAAAAAAAAAAAAAAGATCCCATCTCTTCTTTCCCCTAGGACTTGGTACCACAACTCTCTTCTCTTTTTCATACATCATTTCTTCTCTTTCTTTCTTTTTCTTCTCTTTTTTTTAAGGGGAGGGGAAGGAAGGCAATGGAGGAAAGAGGGAAGGGGGGAAGGAGTGGAGGAGAGGAAGAGCTAATCACTTCCTCAGCATGCATGCATTTCCATCCAAACAAAAATACCTACTCTGCCTTTATCTAACATCCCTTCCAGCTGCTGCTCCTTTTCTTTGCTGCCCTTCTCAGCAAAATCTCTATTGACCTGTCTATAGCCACAATCTTTATTTTTTTAATGGGGTGTTGAATAATCCCAACCAGAATTTTCTACTTTGCAGACAAACTCACCAGCCTGTAGTTTATAAAATCTGCTTTTTTTTTTTTGAAAGACTACAGAAAACAATTGTCAATGACAAGGAAATTTAAAAATGTATCATACATTTTAGCAACTGTCTGGGAAAAGGAACCCAATGAACATCAAATTATTTTCATGCTCTAAAATTACTTGCATGCTTTGTTAATATATGCACAGATGTTTTATATAGTAATAACTGAAGTGCATACTATTTGTAATAATTCTTTTCATTTACTATTAATTATTAACATTATTTTATGTATACTTGTCCATTAACAATATTTTATTTTATTTTATTTTTTTGAGACAGAGTCTCGCTCTGTTGCCTGGGTTAGAGTGCCATGGTGTCAGCCTAGCTCACAGCAACCTCACACTCCTGGGCTAAGGCAATCCTCCTGCCTCAGCCTCCCTAGTAGCTGGGACTACAGGCATGCACCACCATGCCCAGCTAATTTTTTCCATGTATTTTTAGTTGTCCAGCTAATTTCTTTCTATTTTTAGTGGAGACGGGGCCTCGCTCTTGCTCAGGCTAGTCTCGAACTCCTGATCTTGAGTGATCTTCCTGCCTCGGCCTCCCAGAGTGCTAGGATTACAGGCGTGAGCCACCGTGCCTAGCCTATTTTATTTTTAAAACAAAAAATATAAAACTGGTTAGGGATAAATGCAAAATGTACTTTTAGGCTAAGAAAGACTGCACATGGAGGCCAGGCACTGTGGCTCATGCTTGTAATCCTAGCACTCTGGGAGGCCAAGGCAGGAGG
Source organism: Lemur catta (assembly GCF_020740605.2). Lineage (NCBI taxonomy): Eukaryota > Metazoa > Chordata > Mammalia > Primates > Lemuridae > Lemur > Lemur catta. The sequence continues at coordinate 33,983,697 of NC_059130.1, read as the reverse complement.
GATCCCTGGAGGTCAGGAGTTTGAGACCAGCCTGAGCAGGAGCGAGACCCCGTCTCTACTAAAAATACAAAGAAATTAGCTAGACAACTAAAAATATATAGAAAAAATTAGCTGGGCATGGTGGTGCATGCCTGTAGTCCCAGCTACTCGGGAGGCTGAGATAGAAGGATTTCTTGAGTCCAGGAGTTTGAGGTTGCTGTGAGCTAGGCTGATGCCATGGCACTCTGACCCAGGCAACAGAGTGAGACTGTGAGACTCTGTCTCCAAAAAAAGAAAGACTGCACAAGTATATGATATAGAAGACCACATTTAATAGTCCAAGTAAAAATAAAAAGCTTATGAATTTTAGTTTGCTATAAATTTAATATAACTCAATAATCTCAGTAGTGTAATATGACTACTATACTTGTGAATGCATTCTTAGATAGTAAATAAGAGTGATGAAAATAGCTACCATTTCAGTGCTAAAATGTGCCAGGCTCTGTGCTAAGCGTAGTACTTGTATTACATAATTTAATCCTTATTTTGCCACAAAGTAAGTGATTTTACTATCATCATAACTATCTTCTGGATGCAGTAAATTTCGGAGAGATGTGAGCTAGCCAAGAACAGAATGCTAGAAATTGGGGAACTAAGTTTGAAGTGTGAGCTGCCCATTCCATAGAGAGATGGCTTCTCCAGTGCCTGATTCAGTTCTTGCTCGTAAGTATTAATAACAAACAAGAGATTATCCAGAAGAGGGAGATTAATCTTGAAGGGAGGGGTCATAAAACTGTCACATGAAGACAATTTGAAGAATATAAAGATGTTTAGCTTGGAGAAGGAATGACTTAGGAGGCTCATGATAAGTATCTTAAAATATTTGAAGGAAGTGCTGTCAGTGGCAAAGAATAAGTAGACATTCTGTGTAACTCCAGAGAGTAACAGCTGAAAGTTACTAGCCAATTTGTTGAAAGGATATTTTAACAATTAAGAGTTGTTAGCTGAGCATAGTGGCTCATGCCTGTAATCCCAGCACTTTGCGAGGCCAAGGCAGGAGGATGGCTTGAGGCCAGGAGTTGGAGATTAGCCTGAACAACATAGCAAGACTGGTCTCTACCAAAAATGTTAAAAATTAGCTGGGTGTAGTGGTGCATGTCTGTAGTCCTAGCTACTCTGGAGGCTGAGGCAATAGGATGGCTTGAGCTCAGGAGTTCAAGGCTGCAGTGAGCTAGGATCCAGCAACTGCACTCCAGCCTGGGCAAAAAGAGAGAGACCCTGTCTCAAAAAAAAAAAAAAAAAAAGTATGGTCTGCCTTGAGAATTTTTAGGATTTTAAGCAGAGCATGTATAAACTGTTAGTAATTGTATGAACCTTCTTATACGGGGTGAGAGGTTGATCTAAATGACCTCTAAAATGACCCCCTTTTACCTAGCCACTATTATCAGTCTTAGAGTTCCTTTAAGCCCCTGCTCAAGCTATCCCATCTCCAAGTTTTCCCTGACAATAACAGCCCATAGTAAATGATCCCTCCTCCAAGCTTTTCTTTCCCCTACTCTTTACTATTATACTTAACTTCCTGTATATGTTCCTCTCTTCAACACTTTACATTTCTTTGAGGATAAAGAACAGAGCTTTGTACTTGGCAGGCACCCAAATACTTGTTTCAATTTAGTAATACAATGTTTCTCTTTCGGTTACATATTGTCATATTTCCTGTATTAGTCTTGGAAGCAGATTGTAAACCATTTGAAGTCAGGGATTGTGGTTTATATTGATTTGTAATCCCTGTGACACCCAGTAGGTGTTTGATAAATACTGTTTTGAATTGGGTGGAACCAGAAGTGGAGAGATGTGGGCAAAAGAATGAGAGCAACAGTGAAAGAGGCAAAAGGTCCAAGAATATCATTCTTTTGGATAAAAATGTAGGATTTTCACTTGCATTGAGTTAATGTTCAGGAAGTTTATTCCACAGGCAACAAGGATATATTTAGTACAGTTAAAATTAAGCCATCATAAAATAGAAACTACAAAGAGTAAAGGTGTTGAGTATGAGTTTCAATTAAAAATGATGTAACAATATAAACAGAAAACTTGGGTATCAACATAGTCTAGAGGAAAAAGAAGGCTTAGCACCCTACTATTAGTCACAGTGAGAAGATAAACAATTCTGAAATGTAGAGCCCTGTTGACAGATCAAACATGTGTAAAGGACATATCCACAGACACCCAGAGACGTTTTTAGGGCATCTGTAGGTCAGTTAGTATTATGTGGGTGTATTTTGTGTACATCTGTGTAAAGTTCTTGAGATGACGAGATTCTGCTTTTCCCACTTTTGAGATGAGCGCTCCCTTCTCCTTTCTGTTCTTTTTCCTCCTCTCCGCGCAGCTCATCTCTCAAAGCCTGTGAATACCGCCAGTGGGGTGGACAGAGGAAGATGGTTTGGAGGCGGTGTCAAGATATCACTCCACTTGTCTCCCGGTCCTCTCCTCCCAACCTCCCATATTAATATGTTTTTTACCTGCCAAGGAACAGGACCAACGTTCCTACAGCAATTTACATTCCAACAAACAAAAGAATCCCAAACCACGCCCGTCTCGGTAAGTTCCACAGCACGACTACTTTCCCTGCCCCCTCCTTAAAGGCACTCCTTTAGACCTGCAGCTCCAACTCAGAACCCAGCCGGTCAGAAAGTCCCTGCTTCAGGAACACCGCCCATTCCGGAGGCCCTCACCTGTCGAAGGTGAGGAATTCGTCTCCTTACACGACAGTCTCCTGGGCCAATCAGAGGCGGCTCGAGCTGGGAAAGGCGCCAATCCGCCCCAGTGGGGAGTAGTGGGCGGGGTTGCACCTGGCTACGGTACATCACTCAACGGAGCGGCGGCTCCTTTCACCAATCGGAATGTGCAGGGGCGGGGCGCTGGCCAATCGGGCGTGGAGGGAAGGGCCGGGCGGGGCTCAACCTGGCGGCCGGAGTTCAGTCCCTGCGCTGCAGTTCGCGGAGCTGCGTCTGTTGTCGGTGCTCCCGCGGCGGCTGGGGAATCGGGGTCCTGATCGTGATGGGGACAAAGGCGAAAGCTGGGAAGAAACAGTTGCGCCTCTTCATATTGGCTATCTTGTGTAAGTTCCCGCAGTTTCAGGAGAAATCGACGGGTCGGGTCAGAGGTTGGAGGAAGGCGCTCTCCACGCCCCTTGCCCTCGGGAGGGGAGGAGTTCGGAAACCTGCCTACCTCACCCTCTTAATTTTTTCCACCCCTGCTGGTCCCTATTTCCCCTCCCCCACACCTGGCGGAGTGGCTGGCTCCCCTCCCCGCCACTGGTGAGTTGTGACCCACTGGAAGGGAGCTGACCCTTCCGCACACACCCCAAAAATAACGGGGAGGGCAGATTCCACTCTCCCCTCTCTTCACATACTGGTGAGGGCCGGCGGGCGCGGGGACCCTTCCTGCACGCATCTACCCCGCCATCCCACGCCACACGCACCTGGGAAGGCCATTCTGCCCCCCAGCACGCACCCAACGCCCGCGGAGCCTCTCACCGTGAGCCTCTCACCTCCTGACTCCCTTGGCTCCTTAAGGGTCCTCAGAGAAAGTCTACTGGAGGTGGACTGGGATGGTCTCTTTACCTGGCTTTTGCTGAAGGGGTCTCTAGCCCCTCTGAGTCTTACGATTGCTGTGGTTGCGAAGTGTCTGCATATGGAGTTTGAAAAGGAAATTGAAATTTCTCAGAGCACAGCGTAGACTTTGGAAACTTGCGAAGTCCTTTTCTGGGGTAAATACCTCAGGAGTCCTTGACAAATGTTGTTGACCGAGTGACTATTCCCAGTGGGAGGATGTGTCTGTTGGTTGGCTAGATTCTCCTCAGAGCCAGAACTCTGCCCTCCCCCTGGTTGTGTATGAGAGTTTTTGTTTCCTTTGTAAACTCCCTTTCCTGGGGAACAATGAGGCTTGCTTGCTGGGGCCTGCCTCTGTCTCTGGATGGGTTTATGTGGGGCCGAGTGTGTAGTCGGTTGGTTTGTGTATTCGTCAACCTGTGTCAGCACCTATCTGATTCTTGTGCTTGTGTGGATAGTTCTGTCAGTGTGTATTCTGTAGGAGTCTCTTTTTCCCCTCAAGGTTCATGTTTTGGGAAAGTGTAAAAGAAATGAATTATTACAATCAGCATTGGTGTCTTATAAAGGCAATTTATTTTACTCAGTTTTTGAAGGGCAGAGATAGATTTCCCTGCCCTTAGATGTATTGACCACTCGTTTATTCCTTATCACAAAAACATAAACCTTGGGGTGGATTAGACCAGACACAAATCAAATCCTCTCTCTCTCTCTTTTTTTTTTTTTTTTTAACAATATCTGTTCTTAACTTTTAAAAATTTTCTTTTTTTCTCTTGTACTCTTGCTGCTTAGGAATCACATCTCCTTTCTATTGTACAGATAAGGAAACAGGTCCAAAGAGGGGAAATGACTTTTCCAGGTTGACAAGAGGGTCAGGGGTGGAACCTGGGAATAGAACCAAAGTCTCCTGACTCCTTTTCTACTCCTGGATCTAGCATATCAGGTACTTTATGCACAAGAACTGTTTGGGATACTGCTTCAGAATCTACTGTCTGTTTTACCTTTTAAATTTTTTCTTCCTCATTAGGTTCTTCTTTCTCTCACTTCTCCTTTTCTTTTGACTCTTCTATTTTCAGTTTTCTTCATTTTCCCTTCTTTTCCTACCCCTTCCCTATTCCACTTCTGCCTTTTTCTTAGAACTGCTAATGACACCCGTAGTCATTTTTGGGTTCTGTATGGTACTCAGTACTAAAGACTTTGCCAACCCTTGTACTGTACCAATACTTTCCCCCCTAAACCTAGAAGTTTCTTCTCAGACACTGACTGCATTTGTAACAGTTTTGTCAATGACAGTATTTATCAGACTATAAGCTTCCTGAAGCTGCTTTGTCCCCACCCCCACTCCTCCTTCCTTTCTTTTCTCTCCCCCTAATTTTCTATTTTATTTATGATACTCCCACAATGATCCCATACCGGCACTGGAAAGATTCTGAAAGCAGCATTCTGAGCTTGGGGGGTGTCTTAGGGAACCAATCAACAGTGGTTCAGAAGGAACTTGAGGTGGTGTTGCATTAGCCTGACAGGACAGTGGATTCTGGGAAGTAACATGTCCATGGGGTAGAGGAACTGACCTTGTAACTTTTAAAGCAGGTTTGACCTGGTGGGGAGTGATTTGGTTAATGCAAATGAGGACAGAAATGGGAGCCAGGCCACCCCATCTGGGTTCTAACTGGGCTCCCTCTCTGCCTTTTTTGTGATCTTAGGCTAGCAGCTCATGTCTTTTCATCTGGGGTAGGGGGAAACGGGGTCTAGTAATACTTGTCCTACCCTTGTCATGAAGATCTACCAGGATAATAGCTATACTACATGTACACGAAGGGATTATTGTTGGGCAGCTATTATCCCCTTCGGATTTTGTGAGGATTGAAGAATACCAGTCAGTTTTCTGTTTTTCAGTGGGTGAAACAAACAAAAAGGAAGAATGCCAGAATGCTGCCCCCAGTAGAGTAGGTCAAGGAAAGCAGAGAGATTCCAAATGGTAAGAGTCAAAAGGTAGGGGCTTTTTCTTGGGTGTCTAGTCTGTCCTCTGCCCCTGGGAGGCATGTATAGGTTGCCCATGTCTGCCCACTTCATAGGGCTGCTCCTCATTGTGGGTCCTGCCATCAGGGTAGAAGAAGAAAGGGCAGGATGCCATGGACAAGTCAAATGAAGGCCCAACCCCAGCCTAGGGAACCTAGTGGAGAGGAAGGGCTGACTCTGCTGGAGTGGGATCCAGAGGCTACACACTGGGAGAACTGGGCTTGGGAAAAGTAAAAGCAGTGACCCAGAGTACCAGCCTCTTTCTCTGGAGGACGTGTGCTTAGAGAAAAGGTTCAGCTGTCTCCCAGGTAGGGAGAGGTATTTCTGCTTAGCATGGTGGAGTGGAGTGTGGATAGGTCAACCTTTGGTGTAACTGCAGGAGAGGAAGGGAAGCCTGGTTTGGAAGGCTGGCTTTTGCTCCTCTCCCCTTTATTCGAGAGTAGTGTCACCACTAGAGTGTGGTATCACCTCTGAGGCATTTCTGGAAGGGTGAAACTGCTGCCCTGTGTCTGGCTCATTCTGAGTCCCATGTTTCCTACTGATGTTTCTGACTCAAGCCCTTCTAACTTTGAAGAGCTGTGCTCTTCAGGGGCACATTTACCTCAGAATTGTAGATTGGTGAGTCACTCCTCCTTTCCCCTCTGTCTACTCCCAGGAAACAACTGTTCCCTCTGAACTAGAAACTGGTGACTGGCAACAGCTGGAACTAGGAAATGAGTGGTAGTGGAATTCCAAGACCTTTTCTCCCGGTTTCAGAACACTTTCACTTCATGATGTTTCTCTTCAGTTCTTTGTGATCAGGGCTTCTCTGGAGTCTCTTGCTCAGTTCCGATTTGGGGTAGAGGTGCTGTGATGTAAAAAAGTTATTTATTTAGAATACATTAGTTGACATGGTTTGAGAAACAAAACGATATCAAAGGAGTGGAGTATCTCATTCTCACCTTGCTCCTGTTCACCCCATATCCCCCATGGTTTCTTATGTATCTTTCTAGTGTTTCATTATACAGATACAAATATATATAAATGTGTATTTGTGTCTTCTCCTTTTTCTTACACAAAAAGAATCATACATGTTCTACTGCATCTTGTTTGTATCTTGGGGATCTTTTCATATTGGTTTTATAAGGGTTGTGGCCTTGGCTGTTAGGATCCACCCTGCTCCCCACTCCAAGTCAACTGAGCTCAAGGGGCACCTATTCAATGGACACAGAAATGGCTGACACCCCCCCATCCCACCCCACCCAAAGATAGGTTTAAATGCAACACACATTGTATGTGATAGACTAGGAAATAATCGGGCTTGTTTTTTCACATCTGTTAGCTTAGAGGAGAGACCCTAGAGATCCCTAAACTCAAACCTGCTTCCTTTGAAGAGGTTCAGGAAAGACCTGGGTGACCATGCATCAAATGTAATTGAGGACGAGGTTTCAGCCCTGTGAGAGGGTTGTGGAAAGCAGTGGGAGTGTATACATAGTGGGGTTTTCCTAGCATGGAAAACCCAGAGTTCATCTGCCTGGACTCCCTGATAAGCAGGGTTTCTCTGTCTAAAGTCCAGCTGTGTCATTTGTTTCACAGTGTGGGGGTGGGACAGGAGGAAGCAGCTGGCAGGCAGGAAGTTTGATGCCAGGCCCCTGGAGTGAGTCCTGGGCCCCATGCCACTTTCCCTTGCAATGGGGAGATGGGTGGGGGAAGGGAGGGGAGGGGCTGAGCAGGTAGAACTGGAAATTCTACCGAGAGAGGGCAGGAGGGAGTGATAGAGTGAAAGCACTCCTGTCTGACGCTGCCATCACCACTTTCTGCCCTCCTCAGAGGGCCAGCCAGCTGATCGATGTCACTGAAAGTGCAGCCAAGGGTGGCTGTTTAGACATAGCCTGGCCTGTCTTTGGGCTCACAAATCCTTCCTCTTGCCCACGCATTCCTTATCTGATCCACCCCAACCTCCAGAAAGGGCTTGGCAGCTGTGGATCTCCCCAGGCCCAGTGCTGCTTCCTGGTCTTTAGTGGGAAGGCAACCCTTAAAGGAGTTAGTTCAGTCTCTACAGGGTGAGTGTTGGGGAAGAAAGGGCAAATTTGTTAATTTAACAAACATGGGTGCTTACCGTGTTCTGAGTACTGTGCTAGAGATTAGGGGGAAAAATGACTAATACCTGCTGTTAAGAAGCTCTGAGGTGAGCCCGGGTATTGGTAAAATTTGTATATATTAGGTAAACTAGGTAGCTGGTGGCTTTTGGAGGCCCTGATTCATTCCTCCCTATTCCAGGGCTCTAGCTCCCTTACAGCTGGAGGGTCCTATGAGGCTCATATGCCCAGAGGGGAAGTTTGGATGAATTTTTAGAGAAAACCACAGAGACTGGCTAGCTGGCTTCCCTCCTTTTCCTTCCTTTCTTAAAAAAAAAAAAAAAAAAGAATTCAAACAAATTCATGGCACAACAGCAACTTAAGGAAAATTCTAATAACTAAAAGGATATATAGAGAAAAAGGGTTCTTAGTAAAGCAGTGGAAGGAAGTAGCTTTTTTGTTGTGGGTTTGACCCTTCATGTACAAGAGATGATTGTTGGTGGGTTCTGTCAAGTGTCTGGAGGACCCTTAACACTCTCTGTGACCACCACCTCATCCCAGCAGTGCTTCTGTGTGGTTCATGGAGGCCGTCCTCTAGGCAAAGCGCAGTGCTAGGATACAGACGGAACCCAGGAAACACACAGACACATAATGACTAAGTAGGGTACAGCGCAGAGGGTGCCAGGGGCTGTCGTCAAAGTACAAAGTGTTTTGGGGATATAGGGGGGAAGAGAGTAACTTTTTAAAAAATAAGCTTTTTATTAAAAAGTTGATACATGCTCAATGTAGAAAAATGGGAAAATACAGAGGACTAGAGAGAAAATAAAGGATTTTCTCCTATTTAGAGAAAAACACTTATTACTGGTGTTTCTAGTTTCTCTTCTATGAATTAATGTGTGTGTTGTGTTTGTCGATATATGACAAAATATGCTTTAAATAAGTATATAGTATTCTAATGTATGGCTATGCCATAATTTACTCAGCTGTTCACCTACTGTTGGGCACTTAGATTTTCTGTTTTCTTTGCTATACTAAATAACATTAAATCGTCCTTTGTACATAAATCTTTAAATTTACCTTTGGTTATTTTTTTTTCTTTTGATTATTTTCTTAGGCTATGTTTCTAGAAATTGGGGAGAGATTAATTTTGACTGAGGAATGACATAATAGATCAAGGGACATTTGAACAGGACCTTGAAGGATGGATGGGATTTCCTTGCCTGTTCAATGAAGATGCAGTAGAGCATACAAGTTTTGGAGCCTCAGAATTAGGCAGACTTGGGTTAAAAAAGGATTAGTAGAGCGTTCATTTTTTTCTGAGCTGAAAAGTTTTAAAAAACCTTGTAGTATTGAAATTTTAAAAAGATTGGGGTTTGAAGTTTGTTTTTTCTTCATTTGGGCTTACCCCTTCTGCCAGTTTTAAAAATTTATATTTGTGGGTAAACCTTAACAAGTAGGTATCTTACTGAATGGTCTGCTATGACCTAATTTGTTGATGCTCAAATTTGTTTGGCCGGGCGCGGTGGCTCACGCCTGTAATCCTAGCTCTGGGAGGCCGAGGCGGGTGGATCGCTCGAGGTCAGGAGTTCGAGACCAGCCTGAGCAAGAGTGAGACCCCGTCTCTACTAAAAATAGAAAGAAATTATCTGGCCAACTAAAAATATATATACAAAAAAATTAGCCGGGCATGGTGGCTCATGCCTGTAGTCCCAGCTACTCGGGAGGCTGAGGCAGTAGGATCGCTTAAGCCCAGGAGTCTGAGGTTGCTGTGAGCTAGGCTGATGCCACGGCACTCACTCTAGCCCGGGCAACAAAGTGAGACTCTGTCTCAAAAAAAAAAAAAAAAAAAAAAAAAAAAAAAACAAATTTGTTCGGCAGACATTTATTGAATGTTAACTTGTACCAGGCATTATGCTAAGTGTTAGATACTGAGAATACTAAATAACACATGGTCCCTGCTCCTTGGGGATTTACCATGGGAGACATACTTGTGCACAGATGATGTCATTATAATGCAGAAAGTGGTTTGACAGTGTTTTGCATGGGATCATGAAAACCTAGGAAAGAGGCCTAGGTGAGGCTCTGGTGAGGTCATTTCACAGAAAATAATGTGGATGAATAGCTGCTGGCCAGATAAAGAGAGGAAAAGGGTGTTCCACATAGCAGAAATAGCACCTTGCTATTTGTAGCCACATGGTTTGGGGACACCGTTCTAAGCCTCAGTTTTCTCATCTATAAAATGGATGGTAACAACAGTACTTGCCTCATAGGGTTTTTGTGAAAATTTAGTGAGAAAATGCATATAAGGCCTGGCCTTAGTATGTCACTTGCACCATTACTCTTTTGGCAGCCACAGGACCCTGCCCAGATTCAAGGGGAGGAAATGTTAGACTCTACCTCAGTTACAATGTAAATAAAGCATGTGGGAGGAGATAAATAATATATAGATAGGTGTGGCCATTTTGGAAAATGCAATTTGCTACCATTTGTTGTTTTATTATTATTCAGATACATAGTGATTTTCAGATACATGCTCAGTGTTACAGATTTATACACTACTAACTGTCTGAAGTATGTGAACACATGTGAGGATTGATTTCACTACTAATTCCTTGTGGTAATTTTGACCACCTCCCCTTCTCTTTGCCTAACTCACCTTCTCTTCCACTGCCTACCCCTATGCCATTCTACCTACCTACTTTTCCTGTTCTCAGCCACCGTGTCTCCAGGTTACCTGTACTCTGGTTTTCTTTTGCCCTTTTTTTCTCCTCGAAATTTATCAGACTCACATATGCTCTCCAGAATCTTGATGGTGTAGTAATCTCATATTTCTCACTCGTTGTAAGATGGATACATAATATTTGTACATATTTATGGGTACATGTGATATTTTGATACATGTATAGAATGTGTAACGATCAAGTCACAGTATTTAGGATATTCATCACCTCTAACATTTATCATCTCTTTGTGTTAGAAACATTTCAAATCTTCTCTTCTGGCTGTTTTGAAATATACAATATATTGTCAGCTATAGTCACCTTACAGTGCTATTGAACACTAGAACTTATTCTTTCTACCTAACTGTATGTTTGTACCCATGTTAACCTACCTCTTTTCATCCACTCCTGACCCTTCTCCACCTCTGGTACCTATCCTACTCTCTACCTCCATGAGATCAACTTTTTTAGCTTCCACACATGAGTGAGAACATGACGTGTTTGTCTTTCTGTGCCTGCATTATTTCATTTAACATTATGAAATGATGTTAAATGACAGGATTTCATTCTTTTTATGGCCTTTGTTTTTCTTTTTTATTCCTCTGTCCCACTCACTTTTTCTCTAAATTATAATGCTTAATATATACTTGCTTATTACAGAAATGTAAAACATAGAAAGCAAAAGCTGCCTGTGTTCCCATCTCTCAAATAATATGCACTGTCTAGTGTTTAGAGTCTATTCTTTCATTTGTTTTGTTTTTTTGAGACAGTGTCTCACTCTGTTGCTCAGGCTGGAGTGCAGTGGTGCTATCATAGCTCACTGCAGCCTCGAACTGGACTCAAGTGATCCTCCTACCTCAGCTTCTGAGTAGCTGGGACTATAGGCGCGTGCCACCATGCCTGGCTAATTTTTGTATTTTTGGTAGAGAGGGGATCTCCCTATGTTGCTCAAGCTGATCTCAAACTCCTGGTCTCAAGTGATCCTCCTACATCAGCCTCCCAAAGTGCTAGATTACATGCATGAGCAACCATGCCCGGCTTATTCTTAGAGATTTTTTATGTATTTACTGGGGTTTATTATTAATAAAAGTAGGTTCATATTCTACATATTGTTTTTATATTTTGGGCATATTTCTATGCCAGTTCAAATCAATCTACCTTGACTTTTGAAATGGCAATATGTATTTTTACATAGTTGTGGTAGTTTATGCTGTGTCATGTACTGGAATCAGATTACCTGGGTTAAAACCTTATCTCTGCCACCTACTACCTCTGTGACCTTGAGCAAACTAATTAATTTCTGTGCCCCAATTATCTCATATGTAAGATGAGAAAAATAATATATTAATAGTGTCTATCTCATAGCATTATTGCAAGGATTAGTTAACCAGTAAAGGGCTTAGAAGAGTATCAGGCACCAGTAAGTGTAATATTTAATAAATGTTAGCTGCTATTATTTTATTTAGTGGTTTTGTCAAGCCTAGTAATTTATGTTTATTAATAGAATCCAGATATGATGAATTAAGAGTATAGGACAAACCTTGTAAAGGCTTTCAGGGTTATGCTGATTCTTTTATTGTGCAGAAATGTCACTGTGCCTTTTTAAGTCAAGGCTGTAGTCTCTGGGGACTCCATCAGGATTTCCACTGCTGATGCCCAGCATAGACCATTGAATTAGTTTGCTAGGGCTGTGATAACAAAACAGCACAGACTGGGTGGCTTAAACAATAGAAATTTATTTTCTCACAGTTCTGGAGGCTGTAAGTCCAACATCAAGGTACTAGTGTAGTTGGTTTCCTCTGAGGCCTCTCTCCTTGGCCTTGCCAATGGCCCCTCCTCTTGCTGTCTCTTCACCTGGTCAGCCTCTGTGTGTGTGTCCCTGGTGTGTGTCCTCTGTGTGTCGTAATCTCTTCTTAAAAGGATACCAGTCAGATTGGATTAGGGCATACCCCAATGGCCTCATTTTAGCTTAATTACCTCTTTAATGGCCCTAGCTCCAAATACAGTCACATTCTGAGGTACTGAGGATTAAGGCTTCAATATTTAAATTTTGGGGAAACAATTCAATCCATAACAACTGTAAGTCATTTTGAAGATTACTTCTGCAAAAAGAGCAGTGTTCTGGCTAGGGGTCTTCTCTTCAGCTGACTTGGACCTACTTGGAGTTTCTTGGTTGCTCTTGTGGTCATGAAGACAATGGAGGTGTTTTAAATGGATTCACATCTTGTCCTCACTTCCTGATGCTATTTTAGACCTTGCATTAGAAGACTTCCTGGCACTTCTTCTACTTTGGCTCTGCACACCAGCCTCTACCATTGTGCATGCAAACACCTGCAGACATACTGTGGCCTGGGTACAGAAATCAGTCCTTTTGCAAAACAAGTGGGAATTGCCCATGTACAGAGAATGTTAATTCTGTTTGGAAACGATGAAGCAAATTTAAAAACACTTTATTTTTAAGTTATAAAACTAATTTTTAAAAAAGGATTAATAGGGCTGGGTGCAGTGGCTCACGCCTGTAATCCCAGCACTCTGGGAGGCCGAGGCGGGAGGATCCTCTGAGCTCAGGAGTTCAAGACCAGCCTGAGCAAGACCGAGACCCCATCTCTACTAAAAATAGAAATTATATGGACAACTAAAAAAATATATATAAAAAATTAGCCAGGCATGGTGGCTCATGCCTGTAGTCCCAGCTACTCAGGAGGCTGAGGCAGTAGGATTGCTTGAGCCCAGGAGTTTGAGGTTGCTGTGAGCTAGGCTGACGCCACGGCACTCTAGCCTGTCTAGCCTGAGCAACAGAGTGAGACTCTGTCTCAAAAAAAAAAGAAAAAAAAAAAAAAAAAGGATTAGTAGAGCGTTCATTTTTTTCTGAGCTGAAAAGTTTTAAAAAACCTTGTAGTATTGAAATTTTAAAAAGATTGGGGTTTGAAGTTTGTTTTTTCTTCATTTGGGCTTACCCCTTCTGCCAGTTTTAAAAATTTATATTTGTGGATAAACCTTAACAAGTAGGTTTCTTACTGAATGGTCTGCTATGACCTAATTTGTTGATGCTCAAATTTGTTCGGCAGACATCTATTGAATGTTAACTTGTACCAGGCATTATGCTAAGTGTTAGATACTGAGAATACTAAATAACACATGGTCCCTGCTCCTTGGGGATTTACCATGGGAGACATACTTGTGCACAGATGATGTCATTATAATGCAGAAAGTGGTTTGACAGTGTTTTGCATGGGATCATGAAAACCTAGGAAAGAGGCCTAGGTGAGGCTCTGGTGAGGTCATTTCACAGAAAATAATGTGGATGAATAGCTGCTGGCCAGATAAAGAGAGGAAAAGGGTGTTCCACATAGCAGAAATAGCACGAGTAAAGGCAGCGATTGTGAAACAGCCCAGTCTTTGCTGGGAATTTTAGGTAGTTTTGTATTGCTAGGGGGTAAATTGCAACAGTAGAGTGGGTGATGAAGATGATAAGCTTATCTTGGGGTCATATAGTGCTGGAACTTTCTTAGCTTGCTGAAAAATTTGGATTTTATCAGATAAGCAATGTGGAATCATCAAAAGCTTGAAGCACATGGCAGATTTGCCTTTTTAGGAAGGCTGTGTAGTACGGTATAGCACAGCCCCTGCAATTGGACTGTGTTGGTTTGAATCTGCACCACTACTCACTGTGTGGCCTTGGGCAAGTTACTTAACTGATCTGGGTCTCAGTTTCCTCATGTAGAAAATAGTGATAATAACAAAATCACTCACCTCTGAAGGCTGTGGTAGGGATTAAATGATAGTACATGTAAAATGCTTACAGCAAGTTCCTGGCATATATTGAGTACTCAATAAATGCTAGCTTTTTGTCTGGCAGTGAGACAGAGGATGGATTTTCTGTACATGGGCCCAAAACCTGAGCAGGTAAAAAATCTGTTGATGCATTTAACTTTGTGGCTTTTCTTTTTGTGAACTTAGAGTAAACTTCACAGTGGAAGAGATGAAATTTCCTTGTATTTTGGTTTACCATGTGCATCAGTAGGTTGTTGTATGTGTGTGTATGGTATGGCAAATATAGGCCCAAGGGGGACTGTGAGGAGGGAAGAGAAAAGATATCATAGATGAGGAGAATGGGCTGACTGTCCTGATGTAGACAGGATTCGGTGAGAGAAAGCTCCTAGCTCTGCTGGCCTATATGTGAAGGTTCTAGAAAGGAATCAGCCTTTCTAAGGCAATTACAATGACAGGGGAAAGATGGTTTGGTGGGCTGGAGTGTAAGCACTTTTCAGTATTTGTACTTGTATTTATTTATATGTTTTGTTGAAAATGTTGAAGTCAGAAAGAGAAGTGTGTACAGAAGGACCTATGGGTGAATGATGATAATAATAAGATATAATACTTATTTGGTGCTTCCTGTTGGTCAGACACTGTTCTAGGCACTTAATTTGTACAGTATTACCTTGTTTACCCCTCACAACTGTTATCATCCCCTTTCAGAGATGGGTAAATTAAGGTTCAAAGAGGCTAAGTGGCTTGCCCAGGTCATATAGCCTAGTAAGTAACGAGCTGGGATCCGAATGAATGCAGGCAGTCTGTTTCCAGAGGCACATTCAGCAATGCGAAGGGGAATGTGGGCCAGGATGGCTGAGGTGTTCTGTGGTGAATGGGAAGGGCCTGTAGGTAAGGCTGGACTTGACCCGTGATGTGATATGCAGTCACAGTAGACTTCTGTCTCCTTTTCAAAACAAAATTTTTTTAAATAAAAAATTCTTTATTCTTAATTTCCTTTTTTCTCTTCTCCTCTCCCCTATCCCCAGTCACTTCAGGGGGAACACAGTAGGCTTTTGAGTACTGGCACAGTCAGGCCACAGGCAGACAGGCATTCCTGCAGTAGAGGGAGGAGGGAGGACATGAGGTGAAGTTACCTGTATTTTAAACAAAAGTAGAGAAGCAAAGACTAGGTAATGCCAGTCAGGAATAATGAGGAAAAGAGGAATATGCCTTTAGGCCAATGTGTCGGTGTCTATTTGTGGTACATTCCTGAATGTGTTTTAGATCTGATAATCTTAGAGAACTCAAAAAAGTCAGAGGTGATGGGGGAATAATCATCAAATTCATATATTGTGATTTGTGTGTGTGTGTGTGTGTGTGTATCTTTATTTCAAAGGCTTGTTTAGTTTAATTAGATGTTGGCCAGGCACGGTGGCTCATGCCTGTAATCCTAGCACTCTGGGAGGGCGAGGTGGGAAGATTGCTTGAGCTCAGGAGTTCCAGACCAGCCTGAGCAAGAGCGAGACCCCGTCTCTACTAAAAATAGAAAAAATTGTCATGGCATATGCCTGTAGTCCCAGCTACTTGGGAGACTGAGGCAGGAGGATCGCTTGAGCCCAGGAGTTTGAGGTTGCTGTGAGCTAGGCTGATACCATGGAACTCTCCAGAGCAAGACTCTGTCTCAAAAAAAAAAAAAAAAAAAAGAAAGGTAATTAGATGCTCTCTTCATTTGGGTGGTGTCACAGGTTGGGTTCTTCGGAAGCTGACTCTGAGATGTCAATTATTGTACAAAACATTTATTAGGGAGTGTGCTTGGGATCCACACCCATGGAAAGGACTGTAAAGAAGCAAGATTGGGCAGAGGGAGAGGCCAAAAGAGGCTGAGTTGCTGAGGCCTCAGCCTACCCCAGGGAGCTCTGGTGTAGGAGTGACTCTTCAGTGTTGTCCCTGGCTGGGGAGTTGGGTGATGGAGCTAGGGCTTTTTGCTTCCCCGTGACCCCACTGGTCAAACGATGCTCCTATTCCTGCATCTGGTGGGAGGCAGACCCCAGGGCAAGGCAGTTTCTGGGAATTTTCAAAGAGGGCTGAATAGCTAAGGACCTTCTGGCAGCGCTCCCAGCGGCTGGGGCAATAAGTCCTTCATTCCTGAAGACAGATCTGGTTTGAGCATCACAGGGCACTTCATGGGTGGCAAATTATAAAATTTAAGAATGTTATTTTCTTTCTTTCTTTCTGTTTTTGTTGCACCTGCTAGAAGGGGAAATTTAAGAATAGGGAAAAAAAGTTTCCATCATCAAAGCAGCAAAGGCTGACTTGAGCAAAAATTAAGGCATTTCATTACCAGCATTCTTAATGACAGTTGATTAAGAGACTTCCATATCCTCAGGAATAGTTTTCAATAAAAGCTATTTGATTTAATTTCCATGTCTGTTATTACATTTGAGTATAAATTTGACATTTAAAATGTTATGACAAATATACAGATATCAAGTAATATTAGAAATATTTTTTAGAACAAAAGGACCAGACTTTAAAAAGAATGACATTTTAGTGCATAGTTTGTCTTCATTAAACCAATAGCTTTTCTGAGAAACAGCCTGGTTTACAAAAAAGAAGGGTATAATAAGAGGAAAAAAGTGATATAGGAGTAACCTGTATGCTAATTGTGCACTGCCATTTCCTTTCTATGAAACCCTGGGCCAGTCAGTTAACCTTTTAGGCACCTAATTTTCTTATCTATAAAATGGGAGAGAATACTTACCTGGACTAATGGATAGTGTTCTTATATTAGATTGAAATTCATGTATTTAAATATACTCTCTAAACATTAATGCCAAAAGAAAAAAGGAACCTAAAGGACCTTACAGAACATCTAGTTCAAACCCCTCATATTTCAGATGAGGAAGAAGAGTCTCAGAGGTCAACAGACCATATTCAATTATGTGAGCGATTAAATAAAGGAAAAATTGAATTTAACAGATGTGCTTGCATTGCAGAAGTCTTTATGTATCTATCTAAGAAGGCAGGGCCCTGACTTGAAGCTATAAATAAAAGCATACTTGCATTTGAGCTTTGAAAACATGAATGAGAGCAATAGTGTAAGTGCAGGTTTGTAGATGCATCGTGCGATCCCAGAATCCTCCATAATTTGGCATATTTGGGCCTCTCTTGTGAACCCCGATGTGCCTCCTCCATATTATTAATTAGCCTCATTACTCTTCACTTCCTCTACCTCCACCACACCCCACCTTTTCTCTCTCCATTTGGCAAGGAGGAGATTCTAATGGGGTGACCTGAGCCCGATCCTAGTCCTTGCTCCATCTCAGAACCAGCTATGTGATCCTGAGCACGTTTCTTTACTTCTCGTAGTCTCAGTTCCTCATGTACAATTTGTATAATAATACTTGTCCTGCCGATCTGTCATGCTTGTTTCAAGGATCCAATGATGAAACGTGTCCTATAATGTATGTGAAAATGCATTAAAAGGCACCATATGCTCTACAAATGTCGTGTATTGTTATTATCCTCATTACTCCTCCTCCCTCCCTTGCCTCCAGCTTTTTGCTGGCTTCCCTTCAGGACCGTCTTGACAAGTGGCTGCAAACATTTATTGAGAAGCTTTCTCTGAACCGTGAAATGTCATTCTGGAAGCTGCCGTTGAGCTAGTAGGAATCTAATTCCATTATTGGGAGTCACAGAGGGAAAAATTAGAAATGAAAGAAATCGCACTTGGAAGATTCCATTGATTAAGTGTTGGCCTGCGAGATTGTAGCATAAAGTGATTAAAGAAGATACTTAGGATGATGGTGAGAAGGTGTGAGGGTTGGGAGGCGCTTGCATCTCTTGAATCCCTTCACCTTAGGATCACCATGGAGAAGCCCCCATTGGCTGGGTCTGCTCTAACCTCTCCACGGCCTTTTTCTGTTCACCCCTGATGAGGCCTATCTCTTTTCTCCTCCTCAGGCTCCTTGGGCAGGAGTAAAGTGTACATTCCTGAACCTGAAGTCAAAGTTGCTGAGAATAATCGTGAGTTGGGAGGGCCTGAGAGGGTGGACAGGGTGAGTGTGAGGGTGAGCAGTTGCCAGGCCCTGGGGAACTGGGCAGCATCTAGCCCAGCCTGTGCCTGGGGGCTGTTCCCCATCTTGTGCATTTGCTGCTGCTCCTTTCTTTGGTTCATTTTGATCTTGTCTGCAGCTGTCACGTTGTCCTGCTCCTACACGGGCTTTTCCTCTCCCCGTGTGGAGTGGAAGTTTGTCCGAGGTGACACCACCAGCCTCGTTTGCTATAACAACAAGATCACTGGTGAGTTGCTCCACCTCCTTCCCGACTGCCTGGATTCCAGGGGAGGGGCACGTGGGGGGGCTCGAGTGTCCATGGCCTTCCCATTCTCCTTTCTGGGGAAAGAAGAGGTGCCACCTTCGTAGGCCTGTCTTAGCTCTCCAGTTCACTCTGTCCCTACCCCCTTCCTCTCTCCCTGTAGCTTCCTATGAGGACCGAGTTACCTTCTTGCCGAGTGGCATCACCTTCAGTTCTGTGACCCGGAAAGACACTGGGACGTATACTTGTATGGTCTCTGAGGAAGGTGGCAACAACTATGGGGAGGGCAGCGTCCAGCTCATTGTGCTTGGTATGTGCCTCATGGCTTCTGGGTGGGCCTGGAGCCAATTGTTTCTCTAAACCCACAGCAGGCTCTGATGAGCTTTGGAGCTTGTAGATGGTGAGAATGCCCACAGGTTGGGGCTATTTAGGGTTACAGCACTGCCGGAGAGGGGATGAGCCTCTGGTTAGGTGGCAACTAAGGGAAGGAGAAGGGTGGAAGGCTCATCACCCTGGTCGGTTACTTAGACTCCAGCAGCCCCTGCCCTGTGTTCAGCACCTTCTCTCCTCCTCCCTCCACAGTGCCTCCATCCAAGCCTACAGTCAACATCCCCTCCTCTGCCACCATTGGGAACCGGGCAGTGCTGACTTGCTCAGAATCAGACGGTTCCCCACCTTCCGAATACTACTGGTTCAAAGACGGGGTGCAGATGCCTACGGATCCCAAGACTAGCCGTGCCTTCAGCAACTCTTCTTATGTCCTGGATTCCAAGTCAGGGGAGCTGGTATGAATGGAGTGGGGGTAAAAGATATGTTGGGGGCACAGTTATAGAACCCTTGAAGGTGGGGAGGAAGAATAAGCAACAGGGTGAACTTGGAGTTGGAGGCAGGAGACATAAAAGATAGGTTCTTGGCTTCTTTAAGCAGGAACCAAATTGTTTGCTTCCCTCCAGGTTTTTGAACCCGTTTCAGCCTCTGATACTGGGGAATACAGTTGTCAGGCACAGAATGAGGTTAAGATATCCGAGAGGTCAGATGCTGTGCGCATGGAAGCTGGTGAGTGAGTGTGACTCAGACCTGGGGTGGAGATCAGGGTCTGCTTTTCATGGTACCGTGAGTGAGCAACCAAGTGCTTGACCTCTCATTTGTATCTCACAGTGGAGCTGAATGTGGGGGGTATCGTGGCAGCTGTCCTTGTAACACTGATTCTCCTGGGAGCCTTGATTTTTGGCATCTGGTTTGCCTATAGCCGAGGCTACTTTGACAGTAAGTATCTGTCCTCAGACTCTTCTTTGTATTGTCCCCATGCCGTGGTCTGTTTATGGGTGTCATCTCAGTGCTGACTCTGATACTGTGCCCATGTGTGTGGGCGCCATCCGGGGGATGCACTGACTACCCATCTGACACATACCCTATCTTTCCATGCCAAACTGTCTTCTGTCCGGCTGACACTCATGATCCCATTTCTTCTCTTTCAGGAGCAAAGAAAGGGTGAGTGAGGTGCTGTCCTGGGGTTCTCTGAGGTTGAGGACATGGATGTATGTGGTCTGAAGCTGCGATGGGCCCAGGGGAATGGGTTGAAGGCAGAGGCAGCCAACCTGGAGGAAAGGCATCTGGATTTCTACCCCTGTTCACTGTGGCCCTGGGCTTGTCTTCTCCCCGCACGCCCCCCTCCCTCCCTACTGAGCACTCTGTGCTTCTGCAGAGTTTTCAGCTCTGGCCTCTAACGTTGGCAAGGGGAGGTTAATGAGTACCTAGGTGACTAAGCATCTCCGTCTTCTGGCTTGTCCACAGGACTTCAAGTAAAAAGGTGATTTACAGCCAGCCTAGTGCTCGGAGTGAAGTGAGTATGGCTGCCCAGGGGAGGGAAAGGCCTCTCGGCTGGAGTGAGGGGGTTTCTAGCCTATGTTTATGTGTTTGGGGGATTATCTGCTAAAGAAGACCATTGAGAGCCGACTGGATGTTTTATTTTCCCAGGGAGAATTCAAACAGACTTCGTCATTCCTGGTGTGACCCTGGTCTGGCTCATCTCCTGTCATCCGTACTTGCCTTACTCAGGTGCTACCAGACCCTGGCCCCTGATGTCTGTAGTTTCACAGGATGCCTTATTTGTCTTCCAGACCCCACAGGGCCCCCTACTTCTATCTTAGGATGTGTTTTTAATAATGTCAGCTATGTGTGCCTTCCTCCTTCATGCCTCCCCTCCTTTTCTTACCACTGCTGAGTGGCTTGGGACTTGTTTAAAGATTTCATTCCCCATCCCTATGAGAGATCAGGCAGGAATCCTGGGTATGTTATTGATTTCCCTTCTAAGTAGACAGAGTGGCAGGGCTCTGGGAATCTGCAGTCACTACCCACCTGGCCCTTAGTGACTTTTGAATAGGGATCCTGAGCCAAGTCCTAGGCTCTTCCAGTGCCGAGGACCGGTGCCAGCTGTTCCAGAATGGAGACTGGAGACTGGAGCAGTAATGACATCAAGTCTCTTCCATCTCTGGAGCTGACTCTCTTCTGTCTTCCCGCGGGAAGTGCCACTCGGATCCTCCTGCCCCATCCTCCTCTCTGAACACAAGCAGACTGAGGCTGACTGTGTCTATAGGAAAATGAGAACTCTTGTTGTGGAGAGCCTAGTAAAATTCCAGGGGATGTGGAGCCCAAAAGATTTAAAACCACAGATCTAAAGAAAAGAAAGCTGGAGCTGGCAGCTCAAGCCATCACCCTTCCCTTGGCTGGAGCAACTGGACTGACCCTTTCAAGATGTGTCTGTAGGACTGTGGGGATGAATGTAGTAGTCTTAGCTCTTTGTTGATCTTGTGTGTGTGCGTGCATGTGTGCGTGTAGTCTTAGCTATATGCTGAAATTGGGTGTGTGTTGGAGGGCTTCTTAGCTCTTTGGTGAGATTGTGTTTCTGTGTGTTTGTATTAGCTGGATGTTGCTGGAAATAAAAGCTTGGTTTGTCAAAGCTTCTTTTTGTGAGGAGTGCAGGAAATAAGGTCCTTGAGGGTCCTTGGGCCCCTTGTTTGTACAACAGGAAAATGCCTCAACGCCCTGTTTCTCAGCAACCTGGGGCTGGTTCCCAGTGCCCTGTCCTGCCCCTTCTTGGTTCTAATCTCAAGGCAGAGCTTCTGAGCTTTAGCCCCTCATTCCAGAACCCTCTTGTGGCCAGATCTTCTTCTGCTAGAGGAGGGTACCCAGAGTGGAGCTGATACTCTGCTTGGGGTTATACTTGGCCTGGCCTGTTCCAGCAAGTGAGATGAGAAAGTGCCCAACTCGCAATCACCACCCCCCCGCAGGCGCCGACTAGGAGCATTACTAGATTTCATGAAGGCTACAGGAACAACCGTTTCAGAGCTGAGGCAGGGAGATTTCTGAGGTCATTTGGAGAGGTACTTCTTTAGTAGTAGTTTAAAGTAGCAACTATTACTTTATTTAGTTGGGTGGAGTTCAGGAGAAGATATTTTGAAACCCCATCGTGCAGCAGCCTGCATGTGAGTGAACAGGAATAGGCAGGATAGGTCTGCCTGTTGCTGCTTTCCTCCTCCCTGTGTGGACCCCTCTCCACCCTTAATCTATTTCCCTGTCTACCATGATCCCCTGCTCTATTTATTAACTTAGCAAGAGGGCAAATAAGGGGTCTTCTAGGGTTGATTTTGCTTATTTCTTTCTGTGGAGAACACTAAGTGCCACTTTGCCAGATTCTGTCCCCTCATCTGGAAATTCCTAACAGAATTGAGTTTTCTATCAAGGATCCAAAAAGAAAAAACAAAATACAAATCAAGCCATCAGTTAAGGGTCATGTACCAATAAAAAATAAATTTTCTGGAGGAAATAAAATCCAACTAGACAATAAAAGTAGAGATTATGAAATGGTTCAGTAAGGATGAGAGTTTCAAAGCATGTTTCAGTTCTGTATCATGGTTGGGAGACAGGGTGGGAGGGAGGGGGGGAGAAAAGGCCATGGGAAGCAGAGGTGCTTCGTGTCCCCCGTAAGTGTGAGCTGCATGGTTCCTCCCTCTAGGCCACTTGTGATCAGTATGAGTCAGTTACTACCAGCCTTGGAATTTACCTCTAGCTTACAGCAGCTCTTTTGAGTTGGAAAACACCTTGTCTGCTTTCATTTTAGAATGTCAAAATTAACTTTTGTAATAAATGTTTATTTTTCACATTGACGTTGTTTAAATCCTGAAGTTCTACTTTAAGCGAGTTGGGACTCCCACTGTGACGTGGACATTCAAAATCTTCCTGATAGTCTCGTTAATGAAAAGAGGAGGGATATTTGCCAATCACCCTGATAGCTACATTTCAATTTGTCTTTTTTCATTGGCCTGTGCTTGAATGGGAGTGGCCCCAAAATTGACATTTCCTATGTTAAAGGGAGATTTGGGGGATGGAGAATGGAGTCAATTCCATGGATGTTGGTGTTTCCCAGGAGTTGTGAACTCAGCATGATTTGGGATGAAATGATTGTTAAGGATGTATTCGTTGTTCCTGTCTTTTTTTTTCCTTCAAAGTATACAACATGATGATCCGATATGTATATCCACTATGTAATGATTACCACAATCGTCAAATTAATTAAAACATTCTTCACCACCCATGTTCTACCTTAGATATCCAGAACTTGTTCCTTTTGTAACTGAAAGTTTGTACCCCTTGACCAGCATCATTCCTGTCTTTTTTTTTTTTTTTTTTTGAGACAGAGTCTCACTCTGTTGCCCAGGCTAGAGTGCCGTGGCATCAGCCTAGCTCACAGCAACCTCAAACTACTGGGCTTAAGTGATCCTCCTGCCTCAGCCTCCCCAGTATCTGGGACTACAGGCACTCGCCATCACTCCCGGCTAATTTTTTGTTTGTATTTTTAGTTGTCCAGCTAATTTCTTTCTATTTTTAATAGAGAGGGGGTCTCAAACTCCTGAGCTCAAGTGATCCTCCTGCCTCAGCCTCCCAGAGTGCTAGGATTATAGGCATGAGCCACCGCACCCTGCCTCATTGTTCCTGTCTTAACAGGATAGAAGATCAAGGACAGGGGAGGAGACAGTGGAGGAACATGGAGTTAGTCTATTTTTTAATCAAGGGACAATAAAGTCCATGGGGTATGGGAACGGCTTAATAGAGAGGAAAAATGAAGAAAAAGTACCATTTACATTAAAAAAAATCTCTAATTCTCTAGCTCTTCTAGTTTATTACTCCTTCTCTGGTACCAGTTGTAAAATCTAATATGGAACTTTTTTCCTTATTACTATGTTCCATTAACTTATTTACTAGATACTATTACTATCCCTACTTCACAGGCAGGGAAAAGAGGTACAGAAATGCTAAGGAACTTGCCCAAATTCACACAACCAGTACTAGGCAAGTGGTAGATGTGAGATTAAGACGCTGGGACAGGGAGGTTGGATAACATGTCCTGCTCACTGTGACCCTGAATGAAAAAGGCTGCAGAAGGAGGGGAGCTGAAAACAGAAGCTACCTTTTTCTGTAGAGGTGGGTATGTCATTGTTAGGAGAGAGGACATTAAAAGTAATGATGTGCACCTGGGGTTTCCTCCAAAATGTGACTAAATCTCACTTGAGTCTGCCATCCCAACAGGATCTACTAGACAGTGAGACATTAAGTGTGAGGCTCTTGATGAAATGGAGGGCCTGTGAGTGCCACCTTCTGGAATAAAGGATAAAACTCAACTCATTTTTGCTAGTGATCCAGATAAAAAACAGAAGACATGCATATCACATTAGTGAACGGCACAGAGTTAGCAGGGACAACAACTTCATCAACTTGCAGAATGAGGATTCAAAAAGTTCTCAATAGGCAGAAATGATAGACTCCATCCTACCAATTGAAATTCGATAGTAAGTAAGCCTGGGCAACAAAGTGAGACCCCCATCACTATAAAAAATTTTAAAAAATGAGTGGAGCATGGTGGCATGTGCCTGTAGTCACCTGTAGTCCCAGCTACTCAGAAGGCTGAGGCGGAAGGATCCCTTGGGCCCAGGAGCTTGAGGTTGCAGTGAGCTATGGTCACTGCGCTACAGCCGGGGCAACAGAGCAAGACCCTGTCTCTTAAAAAAGCTTTGGCCTTTAGGTTGAAAACGTCAACTCTTCATGTATAAAGGAGGAGAGATGCAGAATATCTAGAACTAGGAAGGTACTCTGTTGATGGATGGCATTATACTTCTGTATCAAGGTCTGCTTAGGTGCCAAACTTTAAAAGGATTATAGACAAACAAATAGGTTCATTGGAATGATCTGGATGGCAAAGGAACCTAAAACTGCCCTACTGAAATTTCTAAAAGAATCAGTTTGAAGCCCAGAGAATAAAAGACTCAGACAAGACAAAATTACAGTCTAGATATTTGAAGGTTACCGTGTAGATGTCCTCAGGATAAAATTAGGACCAATGGATGGATACCCAAAGGAGACCAGTTATAAATCCAAATGTAGCGCCCCTCAGAGATTTAAGGAGGGGATGTTGTACAGTGGAAAAGATACCAGTTTTGGAGTCAGGCAGACCTTGTTTGATTCCAGATTCTTCTGTCACCTTGGCAAAAGTTTTGTCTCTCAGCCTTAGTTTTCTCATCTAACAAATGGTGATAATACTTATTCTATGAAGTTTTGAAACATAAATGAAGCAACATGTGTAAATCACTTTGCAGTACCTCATATACCAGCTGTCTGTAGCCAATTTCAAACTGGATATTCTAGGACAGGGATTGGCAAACTTTATGTAAAGGGCCAGAGAATGAATTTTTTAGGCTCTGCAGGGCCACACAGTCTCTATTCAGCTATACAGCTCTGCCACTGGGAAAGGATCCATAGACAATGAATGAGTGTGGCTGTGTTCCAATAAAACTTCATGTATGGGCACTAAAATGTGAATTTCATATACTTTTCATGTGTCATGAAATAATTATCTTGATTTTTTTCAGTCATTTAAAAATGTAAAAGCCATATTTAGATCCCAGGCTGTATAAAAACAGGTGACAGACTGGCAGTTTCAACTTACCTAGTTGAAAGTAAGTTAAAAGAAAAAAAGCAGCTAACCCCATTTATTTGTTTTTGTTTTTTTTCTGAGACAGAGTCTCACTCTGTTGCCCGGGCTAGAGTGCCGTGGCGTCAGCCTCGCTCACAGCAACCTCTAACTCCTGGGCTCAAGCGATCCTCCTGCCTCAGCCTCCCGAGTAGCTGGGACTACAGGCATGTGCCACCATGCCTGGCTAATTTTTTCTATATATTTTTAGTTGTCCGGTTAATTTCTTTCTATTGTTTAGTAGAGATGGGGTCTCGCTCTTGCTCAAGCTGGTTTCCAACTCCTGACCTTGAGCGATCCTCCTGCCTCAGACTCCCAGAGTGCTAGACCACCAGTGTTTTGACAACATTCCCAATAGGATCATGACCTTTGATTTTGTTTACACCCAGGATACCTGAAGCCAATGTCCCTGTCTTTTTACAGGGAGGGGGAGTGGAGAGGTACCACGTGGAGGACAGGTTGAACTCCTTAAAGATGTCCAGGATGAGAAGGGATGGGATTAACATTGTATAAACCATCAGAGATGAAGGAGACATGAGAAAGATGGGCACTCTTCAGAGCTTGAATAAACAGATTTAGGTGAAAAATGGTTATATATTCCCTTGGGGAGCTACAAGTTTAGGAACCACAAAAGAGCTGATATAGCTGAAGGTGTTCCACAGGGGACAGCACTCTTGTTGGAAGGTGGGAGCTTGAAGCTGTGTTTGCATAGTGCTTGACATAATAATAGTTAACACTGAGTACTCATCATATGCTAGGCATTGTTCTAAAAGCTTTACAAGTACTAACTCCTTTGCTCTTTCAGATATATAAAGTAAGTTCTTTTATCTCCATTTTCAGATGAGGAACTGAGGCACAAAGAGGTCAAGTACCTGGCCCAAGGTTCTATAGCAGTGAGTGCTGGGAGCCAGAATGCCAACCCAGATAACAGGCCTGAATCCTAAAGACCACTCCTAAGCTGCCTCTAACAAGGTTACAGAAACATGATTGTGTATGTCAATAAGAGCTTTAGGAAATCTTCCCTAAACCATGCCCAGCACCTCACTCTACATAAAAGCTCCGGAAGGCTTTTTGGTAAATTTTTGAATAAGAGACTCCATGTTGGGAGGTATAGGCTGGAGGTCTGAGTCAATAAAGCATTTCTCTTGGAAGCAGGGGAAATTTCCATTTTAGCTGAAAACCTTTTTATTCACCTTTAGGTCTTTTAAGCATGTGGAAGAGCCAAGGAAAAAAGGCAAAAGACTTAGATGAACAATAGCAGAGCTGGGTGAGGCAGGCGAAGAGAAATTGTAGCCACCTGGTGGCGCCAAAGAGCAGAAGGCCGGGTTCGTGGCATAGGTGCAGCACTATGGAGCTATACTGGGATAAATGTGTGGAGAAGCCGGGGAATTGCCTGGATTCCTACACTGTAAATTGTCTCTCTATCTTGTGGACTGCTTCACTCACACTACTTTTGGTATCACCAGTCAGTTTGCCCACATAGTACAGAAAGGAGGGCAGTAGGCCACCCCCTGGGAGAATGACAGCAAGAGACTTGTTAGTAAGCTGACTGAAGGGCCAGTGGGGAGGCTTGTCAACTGATTGTCAGGTCAAGGTCAGGCTGTTACTAGTCCATTGGTGCTAAAATGTAACAGATCAAATCTTCGAAGAGTGAAATTTATTTATTTGAAATTCAGAAATTGCAGGTTCTATCACATCAGTTATCCAATAAATGTAAATTCTCTCAAAAAATTTTTTTTAAAGGGAAAAGGAAAGAAAGGGGGAACAGGATAAGGCAAAAGAATTGGGCTAGTGGTGGAAGCAGGTGCTGAGAAACTCTAGGCCTTAACCTCAGAATAGAGTCAAGTTCCAGCTGGGCCGGAGGTTGCCCTCCAAAACTTTAAAGTCTCAATGGGCAGAAGGACTAAACTGGTGAAACTGTGAAGTCAAGATGGTAAAAAGGTGAAGCCCAATGTCTGGCATGACAAAGGCCAATTCCCTTACCCTTCTCTGCCTGGAACTTAATGACTAGCAGGGTATTTATGAGTTTTTTGGTCCATTTAAGGTAGGTCTTTTAATGTGGGAGGAGACAGAGGGTGTTGGCTAGGATTGGGAATAATTTGTGGCATAATAATTTAGGATTGGTGGAAAACAGTGAGGGTTTCCACGCTACTCTTGTTTGATGAGCTATTTTATGCTCATGATGCATACTTAGTTGGGATCTCTAATTATGTGCAATTTCATCTTCTTGAGGAAGAGTTTCCTGGAATGGTAAGGTCTTAACGTAGACCTTCAAATAGTAAAGTCATGTTAATGTAGACAATAAATTGTGTGGGTGTGAATTGTTTTAGCACTCATCTCACTCAAAGTTTGGCATGTGGCATGTACTGCAACCCAAAGGAAAGGGGTTAGGATACCTGTATATTCGTTTAGGGCAGAAGGAACAGGTAATTTAGTAGGTAAGTAGAAAGTAAGTACAAATAGCTGTGAAGTAAAGTACTTTTCCAGCAGGTACATATGCTACCACCAGGTGGCGTTAGACCCTTCTGGAGTGACATGGACAGGAGTTTGAGGCTGCAGTGAGCTATGATTATGCCACTACACTCCAGCCTGGGCAACAGAGTGAGTGAGACCCTGTCTCCAGACAAACTTCTAAATTAGACATAATTACTTTAACAAAAACTACATTTCCATGTTTTAAAATAATCTTTCTTACCAAAAACATAACCTACTTTTCTTATACACTTTGTATACAAAATTGTTTCTCTTATATCTAGTAGTTTTAATTATATATATTAATTACAATGTTAACTCTTAGTAACCTTTGTTTTTAGTGAAAAACCTAGGAGGTAAGCAATTTGAATTGTGTATTAGATGTAGAGCCCAGGACAAAGGACGATGTCTGCAGCATCTAATCAACCCCATTATGGCCAAGAGGCATGGCTGGGCTAGGGTGGAGGGGCCTGGTGTCCCTAGGCCTCAGCATGGCCTAAAGGCTCAAATCTAGACACAAGCATCGATGCATGAGGCCCCTGTCAGTGGATTCAAGGGGCTCTTCAGATCTCACTGGGGCCACTTCTCAGGGAACTAGCTGAGGCATTGGGATGGAGACTTCATCTCTTCATCTGCTTCCACTGGGGCCAAGTGGGCCATAAGGGGAACCACTATGGCTGGGAAGCCTGTTTGTTGCCCTCAGACCCAGTTAGAAATGAATGAACAGCAGAATTCTAGCTGAGCCACGAGTTGCTTTGGATGGGCAAAGTGGGACATATAGTGGTTACTTGTCCTCTTGTTCTCTTTTCAGTGTGGAAGACCTAATCTTGGAGGGGATTTAAGTTACAGGCCTTGCTGATTCTAAGAAGATGGAGTTCCCCATCCTTGTGCAAAGAAAGGTGAAGCCCAGTGATGTCTTCAAGTCACTGGGAGGAGTTGTAGGCTGGGGGTAGAAAGGGTGACAGCAGGGAGTTCATGGGGATATTTGGCATCTCTGCTGATGCCATGGAGGACCCAAAGAGATGGAGGAGAGAGTGAGTGGGAGGACATAGCTGTGTTCACTCCTGCAGTCACCTGTTACAGAAAGTTCGGTACTTGTCCCCGAGGCCGAATCAGTGAGAACTAAGAACAAGGACAAGTGGTTTGAGAAAAAGGAAGGAGAAGTTAATTAATTTGCCAGCAAATGACAAGGGTGGCAGACTAGCATCTCAAAAGACCACCGTCCTGGCTTTAAGCAGAAAAACAGGGCTTTTTAAGGAGGGGAGGGTTTGATAGTTTGGTTCGGCTCTACATGACTGGTGTCACATGTCATGGTTTTGGGCTATTTTTGTTTACCTGTAATTGGTGGTTTTGGTGGACCTTATCTCTGGTGACAATGATCTTGTGACCCTTGTTTGGACAATTCTGTTGAGCCATCTTCTGTGGTTTTAGATGCTGGAAAACAAACAGCAAAGAACATTTTTCTGCCTCTTTGATTACTGGGCTTGGGAAGGCATGCGGGTTTTAATTCCCAAAAAGGGTGAGAGGTTTTAAAGAGACCACTCATAAAACATTTCATTGTCCTTTTTCAGACCTTTACCTCTGTTACATACCTAGTCTGCTGAGAGCCCAGTCTTCACCTCCCAATTTCCTCCTGTTTTCTCACACTTTACCTTGTCTCAATCCCACCTCCTATCTAGGGGACAGTAGATCCTGGCCAGACTGGTTCTGAATTTTTGTGATGCAGAATTATAGAGTGGGCTAAACTGAAAAGACTTTGGGAGTGGCAGGGAAGCTGATTAGTGTGCTCACTAGTTTTCTATGGGCTAGAGGAGTGGGATGGGAGAAAATAAAGGAGAAGAGAAAGGGGATTATAAAAAGTGGTACTGAGATTAGGGATTTATCCCCTTTCAATGTCTTTTGGGGGACAGCAAAAAGAAGGATTTTTTTCCCCTAAATATTTTGTGCTTATTTGGAATGTGATTTTCTGAATTGATCCCTCCAGGGCCCTTAATCGTCTCAGCTCTTATATCAGAAATTGTAACAAATATTATTGCTAACACTGTTGTTATGGGCTGAATTTTGTCCCCTCAAATTCCTATGTTGACATTCCAACCCCCAGTACCTTGGAATGTGACTGTATTTGCAGATAGGGCCTTTAAAGAGGTAACTGAGGTTAAATGAAGTCATTAGAGTGGGCTCTAATTCCACCTGACTGATGTCCTAATAAAAAGAGATTAGGATACAAATACAGACCAAGGGTGGACTATGTGAGGACACAGCGAGAGGGTGGCCATTTACAAGTCAAGGGGAGACCTTAGCAGAAACCCAAACTGACAACACTTTGATCTTGGACTTCCAGCCTCCAGAGCTGTGAGGGAATACATTTCTGTTATTTAAACTATTCAGTCTGTGGTATTTGTTATGGCAGTCCTTGCAAACTGATATAGCTGTACTTAAGGATGATGACTACTGTCGACCTAAAAGGAAGAGGCTGAGGCAAAATTAATAGAAACAGAGAGTTTATTTGGGTTAAGCTTGAGGATAGCAACCTGAGAACACAAACTGAAGTTGCCCTGAATATACACTCCAATTAGCAGCAGTTACAAATGAATTTTTAAAGGCAAAAAAGGGGGACAGGGAGTGGGCTGATACAAAGCTGTTTGTCAAGAATTTTTATTGGTTTACAGAAATAACAATGGTTAGTGATTGGCTACACATTGTTAAACTGTAGGGTGTGGGTTATAGTGACAAATGCTGCATTATTAGGTTAATTAAAGCAGTTTCAAGAGATGAATACATAGCTCAAGGGGGAAGTAGGATGTGATTGCTGTCTCATTTCAATGTCTCTCTAGGCCTGATACTTTAAAAGAACTCATACTCCTCAGATAAAAGTTATCTTCTTTTCTCACTATTGAGCATGCTTTTAATTTGTATAGGAAAAATAATCTAGGCATTACTCCATGTTTCCACTGGCCATTTTATTCATAACTCAGTCTTACTTTACCCACAGTCTCTGGATCTCTGTATCCTGTTTTGAAGTCAGATCCTGCTGGGGTTCATACTTTTCTCTAGGACTACAAGGTTTTTTGGGTTTTTTTTTTTTGTGCTGTGAAAGTCTACAGCTTGTATTTTCACTAGGTTGATCTCACATAGTTGAGGGCTATGTGGCAGTTCTGCTTTAGGAATTATTCTTGTGTTAGGTGTCCCAGAGTGCCTGTTTTTCTTTTGACAAAAAAGAAAATAAGAAATTACAAGCAGCATTTAAAATGAGAATCCATTAAATCTACACAGAAAAGTGACAAGGGCTAAAAAAAAAAAAAAAAAAAAAGAATAAAATGAGAATACATTTTACATCTATTAATTTATAGCAAAAAAACCCCTCCAAAGTGAAGCAAAAAACAACAAAACCACTCTATCACTGGGGCAAGAAGCTTTTGGGAAACTGTACATTAATGGTCTGCTGGTGGTGGTATAAATGGCCACAACCTTTTTTGGAGGGTGTCACAGCAGCATATTTCATGGCCATAAAATTGTCCATACCCTGAAGTTCAGTAATCCCTCTCATGGGAATAAGCCCTAAGGAAATAGTTATACAGAAGCAAAAGGTCATGTACATATACACGTGAAAGGTGTTCATTGTAGCATGATTTGTAAGAGTAAAAAATTTGAAAGAAACCAAATTCTCAACAATGAGCAAATCATTAAGTTAGAGCAGACAGGCCAATGGGATATTACATAGCTATTAAAATAATTATAAAGAACATGACAAATTTTTATGATTTTTTTGACATAAATATTAACAGAAAGCAAAATACAAAATAGCATACATTTTATGATTACATCTATGTGAAAATGTGCATTATGGGCAAAAATAGAGGATAAGAATAAATAAAAACAGTTTTCTTAGGGTGGCAAAGTTATAAACTAGTTTTCTTCTAGAAATTTTATTTAAAGTATATATTATGTTATAATTTTGATATTAAAAGAATAACTTATATAGGACCATGCTGGTGGGCTCTGTCAAAATAAAGTCTGAAAAACGTTAAAAACACGACTTTGATACAACTATAAAGTAAGTGTATGTCAGAGGTTTATTTAAGTCATTAATGAGGGAACTAGAAGATAGTAAAGCTGATTCAAAGAGAATTTGAGGTCAGGGGAGGAAAAATAGTTTTTCCTATATCAGTTTGAGCTCGTTTGTGGTTCCCAGAGAACCAGAGCCTGTTGGGAGATGTTGATTCTCTTGTCTCAGAGAATTTGGTTCGTGTTTGTCCCCTTTGGATTAGGAGATGCTGATTCTCAATTGAGAATATGGTTCTCATTCGTGGTTCCCATTTGTTAGGCAGTAGCATTTTGTGTTGGGGATTCCCTATATTGTCTGTTTTTGTTTATAAAGTTTTGTTGCAACATAGGAAAGTTCTGTCTAAAAGTCCCTTGGGAAAAATTTTGGCTGGATGGTTAACTTATAACTGCGAACCTATGTTTAAGGGAAATGGTTTTATCATATCCCAATGTATGTGCTGGAGTGTGAGGAAAAGTGCTGTTAAATGAAACTTTAAATTGTACTGTCTTGTAACAATTATTTTGTCAAAGGTTCAGGTAAAAGAGACAAGATCCCATATGTTTTGGGTTATTGGGTAGAAAATGTTTGATTCCGTTGTTTTTTTCCAGATCAGACATTTCATATTTAGTGACCTAATACAAGGTTAAAGGTCTGGGATAAACTTAACCGTTCAGTTAAACAGTTGAATTCCCCAGCGAAAGGGGGAACCCAGGGCACGGCCCGCAGCCAGGCCGTGAGGGGCCTGCGGGAGAGAGGGCCTGTTGCCCCCAACCCCAGGCGCGTGTGCTCCACAGGGCTGGGGTGCCAGTGCCCACCGCACTTGGGGTGCTGTAGGGCTCTGGTCCGCAGGTCGCCAGGGAAGCGGTTCCTTCCCCCGCCCGGATCCTGCCCAGGGAATCACCGCTGCTGCTGCAGAGCGGATCCTGCCCAGGGAATCACCGCTGCTGCTGCAGAGCTGCAGCTCCGGGCTGAGAGTAAGGGGGCGAGCTGTGAGCCTGCGGCCAGGGGAAAGTTGCTGTGGGTCCCTGCTTCTGGTCCCCGATGCGCCTCGCCTCCAGGGCTCTTGCCACGACTCCTGGCTTTGGCAGGCCACTGCCTGCTTTTCCCCCACGCCGCTTCCACAACCTGCGCGGGTGGTAAGTGGTGCCAAGGCCGAACCCAAATGTGTGGTCCTGGGGGAGCCTCCGCCCATCGTCATGAAGGGCAGACAGCAGCCGGCGGCTTGGGGGCAGCCGGAGCTTCCCAGCACACGGCGCTGAACAAGGCCTGCTAGTGGCATGCTACCCCCCAGGTCACAAGATTGTCTTCAGTGGAGATGGGATGATCAGAATCACCAACAGTAGTTGCACAGTAATTGCCTGAAACTGAGAACTCATCCTTTAAAAGCTCTGTATTTCTGCTTGTTATTATATTAGGGCAATGGCATTTCAGACAGGAGTCTCCATCCTCCTCCTTTGCCGGCAAAATAATAAAATTTCTCTTTCCTTCTCCTCAAAACACGTGTTCTTATTCTTCTGATGTGGCCTTGAGGACAAGTGGCCAAGCTTTTGGTAACAGTGCCATGCAAGGAGAATGAGCAGCTAACATCTAAAACTCCAACTCCCTGATGGCTCACAAGCCAGGGATTTTAAAGGCAGAGATGCGTTTGAGGCAGGCCTGGCCCCAAAAGGTGGATTATCTTAAAGTGGGGCACATAAATGGATTCAGAGATTCTTGGATTAGCAGAAAGAAATGTTACAATGGGTATGACAGGCCCCTTCGGGGGGAATTTAGAACAAACAATGGTGATCAGAGTTCCGTTCCTCAGTCCCCCCTTATCTGCATTTTCCATCTATTGAAGGTTTCTGAAAAACAACTCAAGAACATATGTTAATGAAATCACCTATATTAAAGTAATATAAGGCCATAAGGCAAGAACCGTGGTAAAAGTCTGATTTCTACAGAAGTATAGACATAGCTAAAAGTTAATGAACAATTGTTTCATAGCTTACCTTCCTATAATGGCTTATTGCTTAAGAGTCATGTATCCTTGACTGGTGTAAGATTTGTGACTGCCCCAGTTGCTTCTAAAGATAACATTGCTGTTGTAAAACCTAAGACTGGTCTTTGAGATATCTTCCAGCCTCTGCATTTGAGGGAAGTGACTGACATTAACCATACCAGTGGCCATTTGCGGGAACTGACTCAACAGTTTCTGTGATTCTCTACCCAAGAACTGTCTCAGCATAAGAAGATAATTTCTGATTAAAGCACCTTGTGACTCTGGCTTGCTTGGAGGGCCATTGTTCTAACCCGGTTGAACATTCCCATTTCAAGGCTACCCAGGTGCCTCAAACTTCCCCTGAAGGAATTCAAGATTTTCTTTTATTTCCATCTTTGGGGGGCCCTGCAGGCCCTTCAAAGGGGTCCCTGCTCAGTCTCAGCTGTCACACTCCATTTCCCCTCTTCCCACCTCAGACCTAGGCAACCACTAATCTTTCTTTTCCTTTTTTTTTTTGTTAATATAAAAATTTTATCTTTGTTAAAAAAATTTTTTTCTTTCATTTTTTAATTTTTAAATTGTTTTTTCCACAATGTCAGGACTTGAACGAATCTTTGTCTTGAAGGGCAGAAGGGGGAGCAGGAGTGACTCCATGACAGGCTGAATCTCCTGACACAGGCCTAAGTTTCGGTTTCCCCAAGACGGGTGGGCCTAAGTCACGAGTTCCCGGGACGGGTCCTCCTCTTCCCTCCCAATGACTCTGCAAGACAGCTGGAAAAGTATTGGGACGCGGAGCACCTTGGAGCCAACCAATTAGGAAACAACTCGATCAAGCCACCTTTGAAGGAGCAAATGAACTAAGGGCGGAGGGAAAATGGTGTGCATAGCGTATGTAACCTACTGAAAAGCATAAAAGCTTAGTTTTTACCCCAGGGCGGGGTCCTAGTTCGTAAAGAGACCACTGCGTTGGTGCTCTGGGACTTGGACCCTGGCTCAAGCCAGCCAATAAACTCCTTTGCCTTTTGTAGCCTTGGACTCTGCCATTCTGTTCCTGGGGCCGAACGGGGAACCGGTTCTAACATTTTGGGGGCTCGTCTGGGATCCCAAAACCTCCGGAACAGAATCCAGATCCGAGGAGGAGTTGAAGCGCTGAAAATCTGTACGGTGTAGGTGTAGGTAACTGGGTCCTGGGAAGTGACCAGCAGAAGACTCAAGGTGGACGCGCTGGTGGGTCGCTGGTCGGGAGTGACAGGAGACGTCCGTCACTCCCTCGGTTGGTTCCGCTTCTTTGTTTTTCCGAACAGTGGGAGGCAACCCGAAAGTCCGGGGCCGCTGGGCGGAAACTCAATTCGGGAAAGCGAAACCAAGTGGATCCGTTTGACGAGGAGGTTCGAGGCCACTTGGCAGAAAGTAATCCATTTGACGAGAAATCCAAACGGTAGTCGGCTAAATTCCTTGTTGTCTGTCATTCCTCTGTTTGTTCCCCGTTGTCGTTACTTTGTCTCATTGGTTTGTCACCTCGTCTGTGTGCGTTTGTATTCTTCTACTGGGTCGTAGTAGGAGTCCTAGTGTGGTTTCGGATCGACCCCTCTTTTTAAAGAGGTAAAGTCTGTCTGTCTGATTGAGTGAGTGAAGCGTGACTGTATGAGGTTCCACGGCTGCGGCTACGGAATCTGAGTGGGTCCTAACCTGCGTTTCTGTGGCAGCGTCGTACGGCATAACGGTGATTCACTCCCCTAAAAAGGAGTGACCGGGCCCGGGCTTTATACGGGCACACCTTAGCCAAGACGCGCCTAAGTTCCTACGAGGGACGCAGCCAGGCGGACACCTGAGAGAAACCGCCTTCCCCGTTTCCTTTGTGAGCATGGGACAGACTCAGACAACGCCTCTATCTATCCTTATAGGTCATTTTAAAGAAGTTAGGGATCAGGCTCATAACCTCACTGTAGAAATCAGAAAAGCAGCTTCCAAAGAGCGGGAGGCTCCTGAGAGGGGTAAGTCTGGGGCCGCTGGGCGGAAAGCAGTTTCCAACCGGCGGGAGGCACCCCAAGGGGTTAAGTCCAGGGCCGCTCAGTGGAAATTCTGGTTCTATTTGTCTGAGTTTTAGATGGTTAACACAGGACCGGTCTAGTATTGTCTGTTTGTGCCTTTGTGGATTTCTTTTGAGTGATATTGGCCAATTTTTGAGAAAAAAAAAAAAAAAAAAAAAAAAAAAGGACCAAGAAACGAGTCCGTACTCTTAGGTCAGGCGTGTGATTGGAATTAAATGCTTACTGTGTGAGTGTCTGTAAGTGTGACTAATGGTGAATGAGGTTCATGAGTGACTCTGCTGAGCCGAGGTGCTGCTGAGTGGAGCAGCCCAACAGCTTCTTTTTCTATGGCCCTCTCAATCTCTGGATTTACAATCTCCTGGTTACAGATTGTTCTTTGGGGGCTCCCTTCCCTGTTGGTGCTACTGCTTGGTATTGGCTTGTACACTGTGACTCCTCAATCCCGGGGACCTCTAAAGAAGGCTGCCTTCACACTTCTCTACTGGCTCTTGGTGGGACTCCTTGTGTGGCTGCAGACTGCCCCCCCCTTTCTAGTGGCTTTGTGTCATGCGGTGTCTTTTGAACATTTTCATTGCCCCCTTTTGATTAATAACCCTTTTTCTCCTCACGTGACTCAGGAGGACGGGGCATCCTCTGAGGCCCCACCGTGGAAAGAAATAAAACTAAAACAGGGTCTGACCAAGGCCAAGACCTGCTGCCCATTTTGTGCAAGGAACCAGAAAAACCAATGGGCAACAAGAGCGGGCAGCAGGAACTCACCGGTGATGCCAAATCAGCTGGTGGCACCAAATCAGACCAACTAACGGTGTCTGTTTCCTTGTAGGAGTGCTGTGTGGACATGGGACAGACACCATCGACTCCCCTGTCCATTTTTGTGGCCCATTTTAAGGATGTTAGGGAAAGGGTGCACAGCCTTTCCCTAAAAGTAAAGAAAAAGAAATTCATCACCCTGTGCGAGGCGGAGTGGCCGACCTTTGGGGTGGGATGGCCACGGGAAGGGGCATTTCATGCTGAGCTTATTGAAAAAAAAAAATAAAAGGGGTAGTCTTTGGTCATCACGGCCATCTGGACCAAGCCCCGTATATTATAGTCTGGCAGGACTTGGTCCAGGATCCGCCACCTTGGCTAAAGACCCTCCTGCCAGCATCAAGGAAGAAGACAAAAGCCCTAGTTACCAAAGAGCCCACCTGGGACGATTGTCAGCAACTATTAAAAGTTTTCTTCACCACTGAAGAGAGGGAAAGAATAGAGGGGGAAGCACAAAAACTGGTTCCAGGAGATGATGGCAGACCCACCGCTAACCCAGGGATCACAGACCAAGCGTTTCCACTCGAACGACCCCCCTGGGACTACAATGAGGCTGAAGGTAGGGAGCGTCTCAGGGTCTACCGCCAGACTCTAATGGCCGGTCTCCGGGCGGCAGCACGAAAGCCGACCAATTTGGCTAAGGTAGGGGATGTTCGACAGGGGCCCGAGGAGAGTCTGGCAGCATATCTAGAGAGGAGTATGGAGGCTTTCAGACAGTACACTCCCATAGATCCTACTGCAGAAGAGAGCAAGGCAGCAGTAATGATGGCTTTTGTTAACCAGGCAGCCCCTGACATTAGGCGTAAGGTACAGAAAATAGAGAGGTTAGGTGAGAAAACTCTGAGAGACCTGCTGGAAGTGGCAGAAAAAGTCTATAACAATAGGGAGACCCCGGAAGAGAAGTTAGAAAGAATGAGACAGGAAGATAGGAAATTCCAGGCGGGTGAGGCATGCAAGGCAAATAAGGAGATGGCCAAGATCCTACTTTCAGCCATGGGAGGGCGTCAGTTAAGGGCAAATGGCCGAGAATGACCCCAGAGGGAAAGACTAGGCAAGGATCAGTGCGCCCACTGCAAGGAGCATGGACATTGGGCTAGGGAATGTCCCAAGAAAAAGGGGGGCCCAGGGAGGAGAGCATCGCCTAAAGAGAGTCTTACTAGCGGGGCAAGGAGAAGATAGTGAATAGGGAAGACGGAGTTCGGACCCCCTCCCCAAGCCCAGAGTAACCTTAAATGTGGAGGGGAGCCCAGTCAGTTTCCTGATAGACACAGGGGGTGCTCAGGCAGACGCTGGGACCTTGGAGGCGGCCAGTGGCGCACCTGTCCAGAATGCTATATCCAGTGGTGGCAGGATGGCCAGCGTGCCTGCGGATCGTCGCAGCTACTGCTTTGCTGGTCAAAGACACCAACAAGCTCACCCTGGGAGAGCATCTGCAAATTACCACCCCTCACGCCATAGAGGGGATCCTGAGACAGCCACCAGGGTGATGGATTACAAATGAGAGGCTGACTCACTACCAGGGACTCCTATTGGACACTCCTTGTGTCGAGTTCCGGACTCCTGCCATCCTGAACCCAGCCACACTTCTGCCAGACCCTGAGTCGGCAATGCCCGAACATAGCTGCCTTGAGATCCTGGCCGAGACCCAGATGGCCCGGAGTGACCTGCAAGACCGCGGCCTCGTGAACAGCGACCTGACCTGGTTCACGGATGGGAGCAGCTTTGTCCGGGACGGACACAGGTATGCAGGGGCAGCCATAGTAGATGAGCAAGGCAGGCTTATCTGGGCCACGCGTCTTCCACAGGGGACCTCGGCCCAGAAGGCTGAACTGGTCGCATTGACAGAAGCCCTTCGCCGGGCCCAGGGGAAGAGGCTGACGGTGTATACTGACAGCCGCTATGCCTTCGGGACAGTGCATATACACGGAGCCCTCTATAGAGAAAGGGGCTTCGTGTAAGCTGAAGGCAAAGAGATTAAGCACAAGCCAGAGATACTCCAACTACTAGAAGCCATCCTGTTACCCAAGGCAGTGGCTGTAGTCCATACCCCGGGGCACCAGAGGGGGGATTCCCTTGAGGCCAGGGGCAACCGGGCCGTGGATGCAGAGGAAAGAAGGGCTGTGGAGGGAACGGTACTAACTGATGTTCTGCATCTGAGCTTGCCGCCCCCTGGGATGGGGAAGATGCCCCCCCAACCAGACTATTCCAGCACAGACATAAAGTGGGCCACAGAAAAACTGCAGGCGACCCCGAACAAGGACGGCTGGTTCCAAGACGGCTGGTTCCAAGAACATCGCCTGATAGTCCCTGAAGCCTTAGGCTACCACCTATTCGGACACTTGCACCGGACAACGCATCTTGGCAAGAGAAAGATGTTACAACTGCTGGACACTGCACAACTCAGGTTCAAGTCACAGGACAAGGCAGCAGAGAATATTGTCAAGAGCTGTCGTGTCTGCCAGGTCATGCAGCCGGGGAGGATCAGAGGGACCCATGCAGGTACCAGGGAAAGGGGGAGGCAACCAGGATTACTTTGGGAAATAAATTTTACAGAGATAAGACCAGGGAAATATGGGTAGAAATATTTACTGGTCATGATAGACACCTTCTCAGGGTGGGTAGAGGCTTTTCCTACTAAAGGAGAAACTGCTTTAATAGTGGCAAAGAAAATATTAGAAGAAATAGTTCCCAGATACGGGCTGCCGGAGAGCATAGGATCTGACAATGGGCCAGCCTCCACAAGTCAGGTTAGTCAGGGGCTCACCCGGGCTCTAGGGGCAAATTGGAAATTGCATTGTGCATATAATCCCCAGAGCTCAGGGCAGATAGAAAGAATAAACAAAACCCTAAAGGAGACTTTGACTAAATTGGTCCTAGAGACTGGTGGAGACTGGGTGACCCTCCTTCCCTTCACCCTGTTCTGAGCCCGGAACACCCCCTATCATTTAGGCCTAACCCCCTTTTGAGATTGTATATGGTGCTCCTCCACCTGTAATACCAAAAATGATCTCTGGGGCTCTGCCTGAAAACCCTAAAGAAGTGCTGCAGGCTGTACAGGCCCTGCAAATGAGTTCAGAGCCAGGTCTGGCCTGCCCTCCGAGCCTTTTATCAGGCCACTCGACAGGAGGGGAAAGAGGTTGACGGGCACCCCTACCAGCCGGGCACCCCTACCAGCCTGGAGATTGGGTATGGATAAAACGGCACAATAGCCCCGATTCCCTAAGACCATGAATTCACAGGACCAGGGCGGGACTGGTGGAATAATAACTCATATGGGGTAGGTGGCAGTGGTATGAGGGAACGGAGAGTATCCATGAATAGAAATGGGTTTTATGCATGTCCTGGGTTTAGGACAGGGGAAATGAGACACACATGTGGGAAAATTGAGTCTCTTTACTGTGCAGCCTGGAAGTGTGTGACCACCAATGATGGGGAATGAAAATGGCAGGTACCACCTCTTTTTTTTATCGAAGTGTCTTTTGTCCGGCCATGCTCACAAACCAGGTATGCCTCTGACTGTAACCTGATACGTGTAAGGTTCACAGATAAAGAAAAACGGGACAGACGGTGGGTATTGGGACTATCCTGGGGAATATTTCTCTATCAGTGCCCAATATTTGGCACTATAATACAGTTTAAACTAAGAGTTTCTCCCATCTCAGGTGCTGTGGGACCCAATACAGTGCTGGGAAAAAACCAAGACAGTACCAAAGCCTAAAAATGAGAAAAGTAGGAGACCCCATGTACGAGCAAGAGTACTCGTAGGAACAAGAAAAAGGGGGGAATGAAGGGCAGAAGGGGGAGCAGGAGTGACTCCATGACAGGCTGAATCTCCTGACACAGGCCTAAGTTTCAGTTTCCCCAAGACAGGTGGGCCTAAGTCATGAGTTCCCGGGACGGGTCCTCCTCTTCCCTCCCAATGACTCTGCAAAACAGCTGGAAAAGTATTGGGACGCGGAGCACCTTGGAGCCAACCAATCAGGAGACAACTTGATCAAGCCACCTTTGAAGGAGCAAATTAACTAAGGAGGGAGGAGGAATGGTGTGCATAGCATATGTAACCTACTGAAAAGCATAAAAGCTTAGTTTTTACCCCAGGGCGGGGTCCTAGTTCGTAAAGAGACCACTGCGTTGGTGCTCTGGGACTTGGACCCTGGCTTGAGCCAGCCAATAAACTCCTTTGCCTTTTGCAGCCTTGGACTCTGCCATTCTGTTCCTGGGGCCGAACAGGGAACCGGTTCTAACACTCTCTCTATGGATTTGTTTATTCTGGACATTTCATATCAATGGTTTATCCATTTTGTAGCATGTGTAAGGCTGGTGGCGGGCACCCCTTCCCTCCCTAATGGAAAAAGAAGCCCCTCCTACTCCTCCATACCCGCCCTAAAGCTGAAACAAAGAAATTCCTCACTCTTCACTCCGAAACCTTCCCTCCAGAGAAACTCCCATCCCCCACTCTTAAAAAGGTATATAAGCCCACCCAGACTTCTGGGCGGAGCGGCTTGTCTGGTTCCACTTGTGGGACCATGAGGCTCACTCGGGCCCCTCTCTTGGGACTCATTACCCCCACCCGGGAGCACCCCAATAAGCCTCTTTACTTATCCCTTTTAACTCTGCTCGTCTTTCTTTCTCTGGCGCCGGCCACTCTAGTCTTAAAACCTTACAGCATGTATCAGTGCTTAATTGGAAAATAACATCCCATTGTGTGGATTTGCCATATTTTATTTATCCATTCATCAGTTAGTGGACATGTAGGTTATTTCTCCTCTCCTCTCTTCTCCCCTCCTCTCCTCTCCTCTTCCCTCCCCTCTCCTTCCCCCTCCTCCTCTCCTCTCCTCTCCTCTCCACCTCTTTTCCTCTCCCTCCCTCCCTCTCTCACTTCCTTCCTTCCTTCCTTCCTTCCTTTCTTTTCTTTCACAGGGTCTCACTCTGTGGTCCAGACTAGAGTGCAGTGGCATCATCGTAGCTTACTAAAACCTCAAACTCCTGGGCTCAAGTGATCCTCCCACCTTAGCCTTCCAAAGTGTTGGGATTACAGGCATGATCCACTGCATCCAGCTTATTTCTCTATTTCTGTGTTGAGTAAGCAACACGAATTGTCAGCTGGGGTCACTCCTGTGGGTGCATTCAACTGGGAACGGGGCAGGGCCTCCTCAGCTCTCCTCCACATGCTTCTCACTCCATGTGGTGCCTTACCCTCCAGGGCCTCATCACATGGCCCCTTTCTCTTCATCAGGATAGCTTGGAGTTCCTTATAGCATGGAGGCTGGATTCCAAGAGAGCCACACAAAAGGCACCACTTCTTAAGAGCTAGGCTGCTCTTTCGTCATTTCTATGACATCATGTTGGTCAAAGGAGGTCACAATGTCAGCCAAGGTTTAGGGAGAGGGGAAAAGGACTGCACTTCTTGCTGGTAGAAGTGGCATGTGCATATAGGGAGGATACAGAGGGGAGAGATTGTAGGTGACATCTTTGGATTCTGTATACCCCACCTACATTTACCAGTCCTCTTGTAATTAGGCAGGGCCCTTTGACTAGTAATTTTTCTGTGAGCAACCCTTTTACTTCCAGGCTGGGAAAAAAAAGCCTGCATGATCCTCTAGATCTATCACCCCCTATCATCCCCTTCTGCAATCAAAAAGGCTTGATGGTGAAATTACTGAGCTGCTCTGTGGAAGACAATTACCCTGGAGAGTCACTCACACCTGCTACAGAGTGTGCAAAAGCAAGCAATAAACCTCTGTTGTGTTAAGCCACTGGAGTTTTGAAGTTTGTCAGGGTAGCATAATCGAGCCGTCTTGATGAAAATGTATGGCTTATGTCCTTATCTTGCCCCTAAACCTGACACTAATGCTGTTTCTGCAGCTCTGACTTCTGGCTCCCTGCCTCATCTGTTGAACCTGCCCCTTTATGTTGTTGCTTCTGACTTGTCTGCATAAACTTTTGCCTGATATAACTTGGCCCTGGATAGCTGGTGTGTCTGCCAAGGTCGGCCTTGGATTCCCCCAGGACCTGTCATAGAGAACAGACAGAAGTTGCAGCCAGGTGATTGAAGGTTCTTGTGACTGAGCAGGAAAAGGGGAGCTGCCAAAGGTTTTTAATCCAACAAGTGATTTGGGGAAAAAAAAAGTGTCTGAAGAAGAATTTGCTGACGAGAGCAGGATACATGGCCAAAGGGAGAGGTTGAAGAGTGATCATTTAAGAAAATGGTAGTGTAATTGTTCATGCCAAAGGTGATAATAATTTGATTTGTAAAATGCTTTATAGTTGAACTTTCACTTATACTATTCCTTATTAATCCTCATAATCCTATAAGATAAGTGTTGTTTTCTCTTTGCAGCTTGAAAATCAAGGTTTACAGAGAGGCTGGTGATTTGTAGTTACTAAGAGCTAAAGCAAACACTTTGATTTCATTCATCAATTCATTCATATAATTTTATTTGATTTCATTTATATCCCTTTTTTGAATCCTGCTAGACTGGTGCTTCCCAACCTTTGCATTGTGGGACACACATAAAAGGATAACCTTTGCCTGGTATTTCCCGGGGACAAGCTCCTTGGTGTAGCCAATAGAGAAAACTCTTGGGTGGTCAGTGTTATGCCTAAAGTCTTTTGCTAATATAATAAGAACTGAATTTAGGAAGTATACAGAGGGAGCCATACAACTAATGTTTAAATATAATTTTAGCTGAAGTAAAAATTTAAATGGTTGTAAAAACACGATTGTGGGTTTTGCATCACTGTAACAAATTTACCATTATCTCCTGGGACACCTGTGACCCATTCATGCCATACCGGGGTCCTATGATATGCGATTTCAGAAGCTCTGGGCTAGGCCCTGTACTGTGAGCTGGGAATACAAAGTTGAAGGAGACAGAATCCTTGTCCACCAGAACTAAGTCTAACAGCCAAAAGACCAACAAAACAATGGAGTTTAAGAAATCTGGTGATAGAAGTGTATTTAGGGTACACCTACCTCAGTCTATGAGGGTGGGGCTGCATTAACCAGTCCTCTTTCTTTTTTTTTTTTTGAGACAGAATCTCACTTTGTTGCCCAGACTAGAGTGCCATGGTGTTAGCCTAGCTCACAGCAACCTCAAACTCCTGGACTCCAGCCATCCTTTTGCCTCAGCCTCCCAAGTAGCTGGGACTACAGGCATGTGCCACCATGCCTAGCTAATTTTTTCTATATATTTTTAGCTGTCCAGATCATTTCTTTCTATTTTTAGTAGAGATGGGGACTCGCTCTTGCTCAGGCTAGTCTCGAACTCCTGACCTCAAGCGATCCTCCCACCTCGGCCTCTCAGAGTGCTAGGTGTATAGGCATGAGCCACCGTGCCCAGCCACCATTCCTTTTTTATTGTGGTAGTTTGACATCTTGGGGCCTTGCTGAACCTGGATAATTTAATTTGTATATATTCCTTGTGCTGTCTTAAAATCATTTTAATTTATTTTGATTAATATTTTTTAAAAGTTTGGAACAAAGTTTTTTGTTTTTTTTGCAAGGAGGCAAAGTGCCAAAGTTTATTAAAGCATAGTTCGTTCTGGAGAAGGAATGGGTCAACCACTTTGAGTGGAGGAAACTGGAACAAAGCTTTGAAACACTTTTT
The DNA here is from genome assembly GCF_020740605.2 of Lemur catta. Lineage (NCBI taxonomy): Eukaryota > Metazoa > Chordata > Mammalia > Primates > Lemuridae > Lemur > Lemur catta. The sequence continues at coordinate 33,939,251 of NC_059130.1, read as the reverse complement.
GTTTTTATTTATTTATTTGAGACAGAGTCTCACTTTGTTGCCCGGGCTAGAGTGCCGTGGTGTCAGCCTAGCTCACAGCAACCTCAGACTCCTGGGCTCAAGCAATCCTCCTGCCTCACTTCCTGAGGAGCTGGGACTATAGGCATGCGCCACCATGCCCGGCTAATTTTTCTATATATATTTTTAGTTGTCCATATAATTTCTTTCTATTTTTAGTAGAGACAGGGTCTCACTCTTGCTCAGGCTGGTGAAACACTTTTTGAAGTCCAGTTTAAAACAATTTATTACCAGTGAGATACTGAAATATTTTGCTCCAACCCCAGTCTTGGTGAAGGGCTGGCATTAATTAGCAGACACAAGGATCGATAAGTGATTCCTGGAAACAGGAACTTTTCTGAATTACAAAAGAGATCCTAGGCCAGCTTCTCACCTGTACCCTCTCCCTCATGCTTCTATCTCCTGAACTTACAGACCACTGGACACAACAAGGCTTATTCAGGGGGAGTTTGGGTTGGCTGTGGATATCCCCTTAGATGCCCCATTATCTGGGGAGCAGGCACCAGGGAGCAGATGTTATGCTCTACAACTCCAAAGGAGTTAATGTTATGTAGTGTTTGTGCAGTGTTTTACAGTTTGTAAAGTGTTACACATAAACCATCCCATGTGATCCTCTTGATAACCTTGTGAGATGTGTTAACATACTCGATTTCCAAATGAGGAAATGGAGCTTCCCCAAGGGGATGGTAAGGGTTTGCTTTCCTAACCATCCTGCTATATTGCTGCTTCTGGGCCTTTAGTCCTGGGTCTTTACCCTTGCTTGTGTGTGTGCGCAGAGGACCCTCTTGGATTTGGGTCTTCCTTTGCTTGTTAGCCCAGAAATGGTTGTTTCAACTCTTGTCATTTTAGCCCCTGGTGCTGGATTAAGGCCCTTTGCCAGGTGGCTGCAAGCTCTACTGTGCTCTGTGGATAGGATACAACTTTGAGAATCTTTGGCTGAGAAAAGTCTCTTCCAACTTGGAGTTGAAATAGGAACACTTATACACTACTGGTGGGACTGCAAATTAGTGCAACCTTGGAAAGTAATATGGAGCTACCTTAAAGAGCTACAAGTAGAACTACCATTTTATCCAGCAATCCCATTACTAGGCATCTACCCAAAGGAAAAAGAGACATTCCATAAAAAAGACATCTGCACTAGAATGTTTATAGCAGCACAATTCACAATTGCAAATATGTGGAAACAACCCAAGTGCCCATCAATACATGAATGGATTAATAAAATGTGGTATATGTATACAATGGAGTTCTACTCAGCCACAAAAAACAATGGTGATCTAGCATCTCTTGTATTATCCTGAATAGAGCTGGAGCCCATTCTACTAAGTGAAGTATCACAAGAATGGAAAAACAATATGGACTCACCATCAAATTGGTATTAATTGATCAACACTTAAGTGCACATATAGTAGTAACATTCATTGGGTGTCTGGAAGGTGGGAGAGGGGAGGAGAGGATGGGTATATTCACACCTAATGGGTCTGGTACGCAACATCTGGGGCATGGACACACTTGAAGCTCTGACTCGGGTGGGGCAAAGGCAATATATGTAACCTAAACATTTGTACCCCTGTAATGTGCTGAAATAAAAAAAAAAAAGAATCTGAATAATTTGAGAGATGAAAAAAAAAAGCTACAGATTGTGTATACCAATTAACTGGCCAATAGGGTGGGAGGAAGACTTCCACTGTTTACTCTTTTATATCTTCCGAATTTTGAGCCATGTTCATATATCATATCTTCAAAAAATAAGACATTTATAAAAATAAAACATAAAGTTTCTTCTTGGTTCTAACATACTATTTTTTTTCTTAAATCAGGAATGGATATTGGATTTCTTAAAATTGATTTTTATGTCATCTTTATTCATGATCATATATTCACCTTTAATCCATTATTTAATGCTAAAATACATTAATATCATGAATTATATTATTAAGTTCTCCAATATTGAACTATTCTTATATTTTCTCAATAAGTCTATTTGGTAATATTAAATTGTTATATTAACACACACACACACACACACACACACACACACAAAGAAAATGTGTCTCCCAAATGCACTATGATGTTTCTTGGGTAAGAGTAACAAGCATTCCTGGGATAACAGATGAGAATACACATTGTGAAATGCCTGCATTACCTATTTGATACTTGTATAATAGGTTACTCTTGCATTTTCCTCATCTTACTTTGGTTCTCATCAAACCCCTTATTTCTATTTAACAGGTGAGGACAGTGTTACCTAGAGAAGTAAGGAGATCAGTCTGAGTTGACACAATTAACTAGAGGCAGGTATAAATATTTTTCTCAAAGCTCTTTCCAGTCCATCAACCAGGGAAATGCACAAAAATTAGAAGTAGAACGAACTTTTATGGTGATTCTTTTTCTAGGGGAAATGGAATAGGTTCTATTGCCTGAATTTTCAGGACACATTTTCTAATTTAGCACAACAATTATGATTTCCCAGTTTTTGTCACAGATAAATAAGTCAAATACTGGGGTAGTGCTGAAATATATTTACTAATAAATATATTTAACTGGGCTGAGTGAGGTGGCTCATGCCTGTAATCCTAGCACTTTGGGAGGGTGAGTTGGAAGGACTGCTTGAGGAGACCAGGAGTTCAAGACCAGCCTGAACAACATGGTGAGATCCCATCTCTACAAAAAATAAAAAAAATTAAGCAGGCATGGTGACACATGCCTGTAGTCCCAGTTACTCTGGAGGCTGAGGTAAGAGGATCACTTGAGCCCAGGAGTTTGAAGTTGCAGTGAGCTATGATTGTGCCACTGCACTCTAGCCTGAGTGACAGAGCAAGACCTTGTCTTAAATAAATAAATAAATGAAAGTTAATTGAAACTTATTTGCATGCTATAATAATTTTTACTCAATTTTCATGCAGTTGTTATAACTTTAATTTTTAGAAGTATTTAATATTGCAAAACAACTGTATGGAATTTTGAGTATTGTCAAAAAGTTTGTTTTATTACCAGAGAAATGTTTCAAAATTTGGATGGACATCACGATGAGAATTTATAGTGATGGGAAGGCATTGACCATACAAACTTTAGGGACCAATTAGTGATTCCTGGAAAAAGGGTATTTTGTGACATTCAGAGCAAATTTGGCCAGCAGTGTTTTCCCTAGACCCCATTGGCATCTGGCCCTCTTCCTTCATCCCAAGCCCATGGGCCATGGGACACAAAAGGCATATTCAGGAGGGCTTGTTTTGGCTCTCCTTTGATGCCACACTATCTGGGGAGCAGGCATTAGGGAGTAGATGGTGAGTCCAACAATAATAAAGAAATCAATATGATCTAATGTTTTCTTAATGTTTATAGTGTGCAAAGTACATGCCTGTGCATTATCTGCATTTGAACCTTACAACAGTCCAATGAGGTCAGTACAAGTCTACAATTCCAAAATTCCAAAAATGTGATACTGAATTTGATTATGAAGGTTGTCTTGGATTCTGCTTGAGATGTTAAGCTATATATGATATGTTCAACCTATTTCTCTTGAAAATTCTCGAAGTTTTTGAATTCTAAAACTCATCTGGTGCTGATTTTTGGATATGGAACTATGAACTTGAATTACTATCCATACTGTACCTAGGAGGAAGCCAAGCTGTCTCAAAGGGATAGTCTTCCCCACTCCCTGCCCCAGAGGAATCTTAGGCAGAGTGGGGTTGATGAAGTGCAAGCGGGTGGTAGGGAAGGTTCCAAGTGGGGCTAACATCTGATCTCCTGCCTCTCTCTGTTCCTGTTTAACACAGCCTCTGGAGACCACATTGCCTGTAGTTTAGGCATCCATGGGGCACTCCATCTCCTAGTCTCTCCAAATATTTGACTTCTAGCAGTAATGGCCTGCATCTGCAGGTGTGGGTGCCTCCTAGGAATTTTGCATATATATAAAGAAAAAGGGTCATAAATAGAGATTAAATACATAAAGAGAAAAACAAAGTTTCATGGTAGGATAAACATTTGAAAATGACTATTTTCCTAAATTATTTTCTAGGTTTAATGCAATTCAGATCAAAATTCCAAAAAAATCACCACTGTTCAACTTCATTAATAACCAAGGAAATGAAGATTACAAGTTTGCTTTTTTTTTTAAATTTCAAATTGACCAAAAAATGATAAATCATAGTTTCTACTAGTGATCTCTGTTCATTCCAATCCCACTTTCTCCTTGCTTTCTTCTAATGCTGGTAGCAAAACACTCAAATTCCCAGCCTTCCTAATAGCTAGGGATGGCCATGTAACAAGTTTTAGTGAGCAGAAGCTTAATTCTTTGCCTTTTACTCTTTCATCTTCTTTCTCTCTGTAATACAGATGTGATGCCTGGAGAGACAGTAGCTATCCTGTGATCATGAGGCTGAAAATGCCAAAGGATGGTGAAGCAGGAAGGTCAGAATAGACAAGTACCCTCTTGACACTGTTGAGGCTCACACCAGTCCTGGGTTGCCTACTCCTGCGGTTTTGTTTTGTGATAACTATTCCTCTTACCTATTTAAGCAGCTATGGCAAGATTTTCTATTATTTGCAGCCAAATATAATTCTTATTAACATACTGGCATTGGCTAGAGTATAAGAAATGGACTTTTTAATTCACTACTAGTGGAAATAATTGACACAAGCTATCAGGAGGCCTTTATAGATAGCTTCCAAAATGTTTATAGTATTTTGCCCAGAAATTTCACTTCTATCAATTTATCCCTAGAAAAGAATTATAAGTGTAGGCTAGGCATGGTGGCCCACTCCTGTAATCCTAGCACTCTGGGAGGCCAAGGCGGGAGGATCGCTTGAGGTCAGCAGTTGGCAACCAGCATGAGCAAGAGCAAGACTCCATCTCTACTAAAAATAGAAAAATTAGCTGGGCATTGTGGCATGTGCCTAGAGTCCCAGCTACTTGGGAGGCTAAAGCAGGAGGATCGCTTGAGCCCAGGAGTTTGAGGTTGCTGTGAGCGAGGCTGATGGATGCCACGGCACTCTAGCCCGGGCAACAGAGTGAGACTCTGTCTCAAAAAGAAAAAATAAAGGAAGGAAGGAAGGAAGGAAGAAAGAAAGAAAACAAGAAGTTAAAAAGAAAAAAAAAATCACACATGAAAATAATTGTAGATGTAAATAAAAGCATATGTATAAGAATCTTTAGTGCAGTGTTTATTATAGTGAAAACTTGGAAATAGCTTAACTGTTCAACACTAAGAAATGGTTAAACAAATTATTAAAAATTTGTGTAAATGAATATTTCATTGTTAAAAATCTTGTTTTTGAAGAATATTTAATAATGCAGTAAAATGCTGAACAGTTTTGTGAAAGTAAATAAACAACCCAGGATATATGAGTTTTTCACTCTGTTTCTCCATTTATATGTAAAGATTGGAAGTTAATAGGAGCTATCTTTGAGTGATAGGCTAAAGAGGAATTTTTACATGATTTTTAGTTAGTATGAAATAAACATACAGGGAAGAATAGCAAATAAACATTTAATAAGAATTTACATTTAATAAACATTTTATGCATATGTGTAAATGTGGGCGTTAGCCTTTCTTAGTATCAAAATATATCATTAAACTATTATAATTTAAACATCATAGTACTATGCAAAAATAGATGACCCTAAATAAGAATGCATTTAGTGCCTAGTGAAGGCACTAACTGTGACTAAAAACAATTCATAAATAATGCTGGGAAGAGAAATTTGCAAGTTGAAAAAAGATCAATTTTTTTTAATTAAAAAAAGTATTTATTTATTTTTAACACAAGTTTTCGCTATGTTGTCTGAACTTGAGTGCAGTGGCTGGATCATAGCTCACTGCAACGTCAAACTCTTGAGCTCAAGTGATTCTCTCACCTCAACCTCCCAAAGTGCTAGGATTACAAATGTGCACTGTGCCTGGCCTACTTTTTTGTTTTTTTTGAGACAGAGTCTCACGCTGTTGCTCGGGTTAGAGTGCATTGGTGTCATTATAACTCACTGTAGCCTAGATTTCCTGGGCTAAAGGGATCCTCCTGGGTCAATCTTCCGTGTAGCTGGGACTACAGGCACATGCCACCACACCCAGCTAATTTTTCTATTTTTTGTAGAGACAGGGTCTTAATATGTTGCTCAGACTAGTCTTGAACTCCTGGCCTCAAGCCATCCCCCTGCCTTGGCCTCCCAAAGTGCTAGGATTACTGGTGTGAGCTACCATGCTTGGCCAAAAAGATCAATTTAGATCTTACATCGTAGATGAAAATTAAAACAAAAAAGTAGGCCAGGCACAATGCACATTTGTAATCCTAGCACTTTGGGAGGTTGAGGTGAGAGAATCACTTGAGCCCAGGAGTTCGATGTTGCAGTGAACTGTGATCCAGCCACTGCACTCAAGTTCAGACAAAATAGCGAAAACTTGTGTTAAAAATAAATAAATACTTTTTTTTAATTAAAAAAAATTGATCTTTTTTCAACTTGCAAATTTCTCTTCCCAGCATTATTTATGAATTTAAAAATTTATGATATTAAAAATGAGATTTAAAAATATCAGAATTTGCAAAGAAATGTCCTAAGTGGATAATAAACATTTATAAATATGTGATTCAAGCACAAGTTTTCCTTTCTTCCAGAGTCTTGGGCCACATTTTTCTTTAAATTCCAACGGAATGCCAGGAGTTCTGTGCAGTGGGAAACCTACCAGCATGGTCCCCAGTGGGACTGAAGAGTCCCAGGGAGATTTGTGTCCCTCCCCTGTGAATCTGCATTTCCACAGCTCCTTGGCTCTCATCTACTTATCATCTTCGATCTGACTGTGGCTGCCATCGATTTTCTCTGGCTTGCTCTGTCCCCAACAGGACACCACATCTCTTCCTTTGTACTCCCAAAGCACTGGTAAACACTAGGCCATTGTCTGGACGTTGTCTGTCAAATATTTATTGAATATTTGATGGTGGAAACATGGCATAGAGTAATTGCAACAAAGAGAAGAAAACTATTAAATTTTGTATTGGCCATTGTCATTCCTAGAAATTTTTTGGATTGGGGGTAGCATTTGAATACGATTTTAGTACTACCTGGAGTCAATTTCCTTTTTTTTAATTTAATTTTTAAATTTCATTTATTTTTCATTTTTAGAGACAGGATCTTGCTATTTCGCCCAGGCTTGTCTCGAACTCCTGGGCTCAAGTGATCCTCCTGCCTCAGCCTCCCAAGTAGCTGGAACTACAGGCATAAGCCATGGTGCCTGCCTCCTGGAGTCAATTTCTTTCATTCAACTAATGCATATTGAAGACCTACTATGTGCCAGGCATTTTGTGTAGCCCTGGAGATACGATGGACAACCACACACATGATCCCTGTTCTCATGAAAGAGGAGACAGGTATTAAGCAAATACCTATATAAACACTCAAATAAAAGGATCCAGAAGTTTCCTGAGAAGGAACTCACACAATCTTTCCAATAATAGATAGTACCTCAGGATTCTGTTAGGTTGGTGCAAAAGTAATTGTGGTTTTGGACCATGAATTTTAAATCATTAACTAGGCTCAAACACATCTTTATTAATCAAAATAGGAACCATTACAATAAACACATTTTTGTCAATGAGAAATAAGTTTGTTTATTGCTGTAGCATAAAAATCCATGCTTTGGGATTCTACGAACTCTTGGAAAGCATTTTCTACATCCTGTTGGCTGTGGAAATGTTTTCCCTGCAAAAAGCTGTTGAGATGCTTGGAGAAGTGGTAGTTGACTGGCGAGAGGTCAGGTGAATATGGCGGAGGAGGCAAAACTTCGTAGCCCAATTCGTTCAACTTTTGAAGTGTTGGGTGTGCAACGTGCGGTCAGGTGTTATCTTGAAGAATTGGTTGGGCCCTTTCTGTTGACCAATGCCGGCTGCAGGCGTTGCAGTTTTCGGTACATCTCATTGATTTGCTGAGCATAATTCTCAGATGTAATGGTTTTGCTGGGATTCAGAAAGCTGTAGTGGATCAGAATGGCAGCAGCCCACCAAACAGTGACCATGACCTTTTTTTGGTGCAAGTTTGGCTTTGGGAAGTGCTTTGGAGCTCCTTCTCGGTCCAACCACTGAGCTGGTCATCGGTGCTTGTTGTATAAAATCCACTTTTCATTGCACGTCACGATCTGATCAAGAAACATTTCCTTGTTGTTGTGTACAATAAGAGAACACGATGACACTTCAAAATGACGATTTTTTTGATTTTCAGTCAGCTCATGAGGCACCCACTTATTGAGCTTTTTCACCTTTCCAATTTGCCTCAAATGCTGAACGACTGTAGAATGGTCGACGTTGAGTTCTTTGGCAACTCTCATGTAGTTGTAAGAGTATCAGCTTCCATGCTTGGTCTCAATTGGTCGTTGTCACCTTTTGATGGCTGGCTACTGTGCTCCTCATCTTCAAGCCTTCTTCCCCTTTGCAGAACTTCTTGAACCACCACTGACTGCACTGTACCTTCATTAGCAGTTCCTGGGCCAAACACCTGTTGATGTTGTGAGTTGTCTCCATGCTTTACAACACATTTTGAACTAAATAAGAAAATTCCTCAAATTTGCTTTTTGTCTAACATCATTTTCATAGTCTAAAATACGTATAAAATAAACAACAAGTAATAAGTCATTAGCAAAAAACAAAGTGAGAAATGTGCATTAAAATGATGTATAACGTAACAACATTTAGTTAAGAATGTATTCCAATATCAAACGTGCTTCAGCTGTGGGCAGTGCTGGAAGGAGTCAGGGTGAGCACGGGGTGTGTGTGGAATGTAGAAAGCTTGTTTGTTAGCACACACGAGACATTCCCTGGGAATTATGGACTTCACAGTGGACCAGAAGTCTCCTTACCATGGAAGGCGATGAACGCCAGAGAAATTTCAGTGCCATTAATGCCAACTCAGCATGACCTCCCTAAGGAGGTACCAGTTACATTAAAAAGAGTTAATGATTGCCAGCGAGGGGCTCTGGCCTGTAATCCTAGCACTTTGGGAGGCTGAGGCAGGAGGATAACTTGAGGCCAGGAGTTTGAGGTTGCAGTGAGCTATGATGACACCTCTGTACTCTAGCCCAGTGACAAAGTGAGACCCTTTCTCAAAAAGAAAGAAAAAAGTTAATGATATGAACTTGATAATTATACTGTGGTTATATGTGAGAATATTCCTTTTATTAGAAACACAGGCTGGACGTGGTGACTCACGCCTGTAATCCTAGCACTCTGGGAGGCCAAGGCAAGCGGATTGTTTGAGCTCAGGAGTTCAAGACCAGCCTGAGCAAGAGTGAGACCCCATCTCTACTAAAAAAATAGAAAGAAATTAGCTGGACAACTAAAAATATACAGAAAAAATTGGCCAGGCATGGTGGTGCATGCCTGTAATCCCAGCTACTTGGGATGCTGATGCAGAAGGATTGCTTGAGCCCAGGAGTTTGAGGTTGCTGTGAGCTAGGCTGATGCCACAGCACTCTAGTCCGGGCAACAGAGTGAGACTCCGTCTCAAAACAAACAAACAAACAAACAAACAAACAAACAAAAAAACGAAAACACACACTTATTTAGAGGCAAAGGCCCATGATATTTGTAACTTGCCCTCATGGTTCAGAAACAAAATGTGTGTGGATGTGTGTGTGTATATAGAGAGAACATAAAAATGATAAAGCAAATAGGGTAAAATATTAAGAATAGTTGAATCTGGTGAACGGTATGTGTGTGTTTTTGTACTGCTATCTTTATTTTTACAACATTTTGTAAGTTTTAAATTATTTCTAAACAAAGTTAATATAACATTGAAATTGCAGTGTGATACATGCAATAAGTAGTGTTAGGACAACGTTCAGGAGTGGGACAAAGGAGGAAGCCATGAGCTTTGTCTGGGGTGGATGTCGGGGAAGGCTTCAGAGAGAAATTTAAGGAGGGACTTGAAGGATGTCGTCTTGACACAGCTGTCCTAGGGTACTGGAGCTTCTGGTTGAGGAGGGAGGAGGAGGACGCAGGGAAAGACTGTGAGGTCTGACTGACCCTGCCACTCTGGTATCACACCGTTACACTGTGTAGCCTGCCCTGACAAAGCAGGAATCCCCTCCTCGAATGGTGAGGGTCACCTGTGTGATCAAGAACGCAGCCCCCTGCCCCTCCAGCCAGTCTCACATCCCTTCTCACGCCCAGAGGCCCAGGATCAGGTACCCTTGAAGGGAAGCTGTCAGAGGGAGGGCCCCGCAGCCTGGGCTGGGCAGGGTTGAGCTCGGCAGAGCTTGCGTGGTTTGGGTGTCCACATAAAGGGCTCAGCACTGTGTCCCGTTTAAGGATCCTCTGCAGAGGGAGCTCTGAGTTCTACCTGGCAGGGACCTTTCAGCCCCTGGCACCTGCGAGGAAGGAAGGAGGGAGCTGTCCGTGCTGGCGAGGAAGGTGTTTCTGAGACTGAGACAAGATCCGTGTGTAGGGGCGCAATGATGCCAGCTCATGTCTGGTCTCAGGCTCAGGAATGGAGAGTTTCAGGGAAAGGACCCCTTGGCTGCTTAGGTATCTGTAGCGTTGGATAGGAGTAGGGGGATATTCTAGGAGGTTCTAGAATGCTCAGAAGCCCATCACTTTGCATTTGAGGTTTCCTGACTCAGAGAAGTCAGGGAGTAAGTATGGGAGGAAGACCAAGGATGGGCCAGTCAGTGACCTTGTGCATCTTGCTTCCCCTTAGAGGACAATGACCAGACTCTGGTTCCTGCTGTTTCTCTCTGTGGCCACCAGAGGGTGCAGTGCAGGCAAATCTCTCATGGCAGCAGCAGTTCCTTCTGCTCCTCTCTGGCCGACAGTGCCTGGGAGGGAGTAGAGCTGGGCTGGGTTCTAAGCCCTGGGCCGAGCGGGGAGTCTTGGAGATGCACAGAACCCACGCTGGGCAGCCAACTTGAGATGTTGACTGGGTGCCAATTTGTGGCCTTTCTTGGGTTCTGGTCTGACACAGTCAGAGGGTGAGTTGGGGCGTGTTCTGGGGCTCCATGTTGTGCCTCTGTGTCTGAGAAGGGTTCAGGGCTGAGAGAGTAAGGACTGTGTCCCCTCCCAGCCACTCCTGCTCCTGAGGCCTTGGCCTTGGGGTCTCCAGAGGGAGCTGGGTGGTCAGTGCTGTGTCCAGGGTACATCCTCCTCCCATCACCATCGTCACAAGTCCATTCCCTCAGTGGGCACACTAGTGATATTTTTCTTTGTTATTGGTTCTACTAGTTATTTCAATTTGTCAATTAAAAAGCACATTTGCATATATCATCTTATTTGATCTCCGTGAGTAAAAAGAGTTTATTAACGACGCCTTAAAGATGAAGAGAGACAGGATCCGAGCTGTATAGTGTCTGTTCAAGGAAGCTCTGCCATCAGGGCTTGTCTGGGATTTTAACTTGAGTCAAAGCACACTTTTCCTCATTCTGCCAGGCTTTCAGAATAATTTCGGGACTTTTATACTAGTCTACATGACCCTTCATCTACTGGCCTCTGTTAATTTCTTGGCTTTCGTTTTCACCCCTCCCTGGATCACAGTGTGGTTCCAGCCACAGGAAGAGACTGACCTGTAGTTTTTGGCAGGCTGAACCAGGCTCTTCCATCCTTTCAGGCCATCTTCTGTGCTCTCTTCCCTTCCTGTAGTGTCGTCTCTCCTCTCCTTCCTGTTATATCCCATTTCTTTTTGTCCTATCAGAATTAGCCTGCTCCGAGTTATGTCTGAGAGTCCTTGCCCCCACAGGTGGGCTTTCCCCCACCCAATGTCAGCTGGGTCCCTTTCTATGTGCTCCTCCCTCTGGAATGTAATCTCTGGAAGGAACATGTGAAATCATCTTTGAATGCCCAGTGTCTATATAGTCCAAGTGTTCAGCCTGGGCTAGCTGCTGGGTCAGATAGTCTTAGCACAGAGAATCCCTGACCTCTTGGGACTTCAGAACATAGTGACACGCTGATGCAGTGGGCAGGAGTTGGAAACTGGTGCCGAACTAGTAACGAGAACTATTTTCGCATCCTCTATCAGTGGCCCATTCTTTTGAGATGCTCTGGGAGGACAAAACCTGTGCCTCTTCCTTTTCTTCCCTGCCCAGAAGCTGCAAGGAAATCAAAGAAAGGTGCTGTAGAACAGGTGGTGAGTAATGAAGCAACATGGCATTCTCTCCTTGAAGCCACTTTTTCGCTAAGCAGAGCCCAGTCATGGAAATCAGGAGGAATGTATCCACATGGAGTCTGTTCTGGCCCCAGATCCTACCCAGGGAGGTTTCCAGTGGGAATTTTGAGGATTTTGTGTCCCACCCCTGTCACATAATCTTCTGAACCCAGGGAGAATGCAGCGTCCCTGGGGACACAGGGTGGGGCAAGAACTGTGAGGGGTCTAAGATTTCTCCCCATTTGTAAGCTAATGAGTTAGCCTGCCGCAGGTTCATGGAGCTGGGAGAAAATGTGAGACTCCTGAGCCAGAGACAGAGAACTTTATTAATCATAGAAATAGTAGTCGCCAGAGTGTCAGCATTGTCTTGTGCTGGGTTAGGTGACATCTGCACACGTAGTGGGTTTATCAAGGAGGCTAACTAATTTGGTTGGCAAAGAAACAATAGGCTCTTTGTAGAGTCAGTTTATTACTCATGTAGGTAGCAAAATCTAGATCAGCTTCTCCCATTTCCCACAGGCCAGCATGGAAATAACAGAGGCCAGATGACAATGCAACATGGGTAGTGGGTGCCCTGTTGCTGGGAGCTGGTCCACGCTGCAGCTAAGCAGTTTTATAGCCCATAGACACCTCATCAGAACCTGGGAGGTGATGACAAATTGTCATCATAGCTGTCTCATGACAGCTTCCATGAAAGACAGGGATGTGGGTGAGAAATGACCTCATAGCAGCTCCTGACAAACCTCCCATGTTTCTGGAAGATCATAGTCTTTCTGCCAAAACTTACGTCAGCTGTGCCTATGTGGCCTATGCAGAAATGTGCAAGGCTGCCAGGGTGCCACAGTGGAGCCCGTCTCCTACAGGGTTGTGAATGGGAGAGAAGCTCGGAGCTTAGGGGACCAGAACCTTCTACAATGCCCCAAGAGGCAGAGAGGCCACATCCTGATGCAGAATCAGGTGTGTCCCTGTGCTGATTTGTGGTTTCTCCTGGCCAGAGGGAGGCACTGTCCAGGGGGAAACACCGTCTCTCCTTTAAGGCTATTTGCTCTGCAACACGGAGAAGATGGTATGGGAAAAAGCAGAGGCACAAGACAGGTGGAGAATCATTTTCCCACAAATGAGCGTGAGTGGAAGCCTCCAGAATATGCTTCTTAGGGCCTCTCTGGTTGTAGGGCTGAGATGGCCATGAGCTCTGAGACAGGGAGGCTCTGGCTGGTTCTCTGTGCAGATGGCCTGTATTTCCTCCACGCCAAGAATGGTGTCGTCTACCAGACCTTCTGTGACATGACCACTGGGGGTGGTGGCTGGACCCTGGTGGCCAGCGTGCATGAGAACAACATGTATGGGAAGTGCATGGTGGGCGATCGCTGGTCCAGTCAGCAGGGCAACAGAGCAGACTCCCCAGAGGGGGACAACAACTGGGCCAACTACAACACCTTTGGGTCTGCAGAGGCGGCCACAAGTGACGATTACAAGGTTGGTGCCACTTCCCACGCGCTGGGAAAGGGTGAGGAGTTGAGGGAGGGTGGGAAGGTGGGGACATGGAAACAGGGCTGGAGAAGAGGAAAGAAATACTTAGACATCTTGAATCACAACTTCTTCCCCACTAGTCAGTTAGGGACGTGGGTGGTAGGGAGTCCTCATCAGCTAGAAGTGGGGGTGTCTGAGCACAGGCGACCATCTGCCCCCCTGGAGCCCAGAGCTGTCAGCTCAGCTGAGGGCTGCGTGTGTGGGCCTTTGCCTGGTGGGACCCCCTGGCCCCGTCAGGCTCAGTGTGTGTTGCTGTGCAGAACCCTGGCTACTACGACATCCAGGCCCAGGACTTGAGCATCTGGCACGTGCCCAACAAGTCCCCCCTGCAACACTGGAGGAACAGCTCCCTGCTGAGTTACCACACCGAAACTGGCTTCTTCCAGCGACTGGACATAATCTGTTTGGCCTCTACCAGGTACACAGGGCGGCTGGCTCGTGGAGCACTTTCTTTGGTTAACAGAGAGCCACGTGTTTGGGGTGGGGAGCAAATGTGCTCTGTGGTCCCATGTCACTAGTGAGTACCTATGCTCAGCCTTTTCTCCCACCTTTGGTTGACTGTGAACTCATGTCCTGCGTCTCTCAGAAAGTCTGAGTCAGGCAAGGGAAGAGGCCTATGGGTGAGAAGAGAGGGAGGAGCAGGGGGAGGAATGTGGGGCTGTTGGGAGCACAGGGCTGAGGGGAACAAGGAGCCACCAGTATGAGTAGTTTCTGAATAATAATAGTTTAACTTGGAGGGTTTACCACCCTCCCCAGCATGGCAGTTTTTCCACTGTCCTCACATAACCTCTCTTATTGGTTCCTACAGAAATACCCAGTGAAATATGGATCAGGGAAATGTTGGAATGACAATGGCCCGGCCATACCTGTGGTCTATGACTTTGGTGACGCTCAGAAAACTGCAGCTTATTGCTCACCGTGTGGTCAGCGTGTGTTTGCTCCCTAAGTCCAGTCATAAATCCTTCCCTGCACTCTCGGGGGAAGGTGGCAAATAACAACAATTAGTAGTTTCTAGTATTTAGTTAGCATTTAGAATGTGCCAGACTTTTCTAGATACTTAACATGGTTTTGTCCCATTTAATTATCATGAGAAAGCCATGAAGTTATTAACAGAAATGCTATTGTCTGCATTTTTACAGGACATAAACCCAGGCTTCTTAACCACCACCAGGTACAGCCTCTTATCATAGTTAAGAAAAGGTGCAGGCTAAGGTTCCCAGTAGCAAACAACTAGCACAGTGGCAAGAAAAATTTAATTTTGTTATGAAGGATAGCTATTAATTGTCTTAAAAAAGATATTTTCAGTATAATGAAACCACAGACATTAAGTCTTGGATGGGAAAATCAAAGCCATTATTGTTTGCATTTGTTATTTTGATGAAAGCAAATGATGGTTGGAAAAACAAATCCATGGTAACTGGGTGAGAAGTGTGTAAACAACAACGGGTGGCCACATGTGATCATTGCTTGTCCCTGCTGGACCTTCTGAGGTCTCCTGTAAACCTTAGGCAGACAAGGGTCCTTTGGTGAGCCCCAGCCTTTGTCCTCCTGCCCTAGATGGAGAGAAGTTGTCTCGAGGCCAAGTTCAGGGCCAGGATGCAACAGCCACTTGCCACACAATGCTGGGCACCACCCCTTAAGCTTGAAGTGGTTGCCTGTAGCCTAAACTTTTGCTTAGGGAATCCCTGGGCAAGTCCAAGGGAAGCTGTTTCCAATACTTCCTTTGAATATATGGCTCTTTGTTTGCCTCTTTTTTTTTTTTTTTCCAGGAGAATTTGTTGCAGGATTCATCTAGTTCAGGGTGTTTAATGGACAGAAGGCAGCCAACGCCCTGTGTGCTGGGATGAGAGTTACTGGCTGTAACACTGAGCACGTGAGTTTTTGGGGAGATTGAGGGTCCCTGCAGGAATGTGTGTATGTGTGGCTCCTCTATCATTCTCTTTACTCTCATTACTCTTGATAGTGTCTTATGAATAGAATTTATTTTAATGGAGTTCAGTTTACCAAAATTTTCTTTTATGATTAATACTTTTTGTGTGTTCTTTAAGATATACTTCCCTGGCTGGAGACTATCTTTGAGGGACGTCCTCTGGCCAGGGGCTAGAGAACAAGAGAGTCAGAACCATCAAGAATATTCTCGGCCGGGCGCGGTGGCTCACGCCTGTAATCCTAGCACTCTGGGAGGCCGAGGCGGGAGGATCGCTCGAGGTCAGAAGTTCGAGACCAGCCTGAGCAAGAACAAGACCCCATCTCTACTAAAAAATAGAAAGAAATGATTTGGACAGCTAAAAATATATATAGAAAAAATTAGCTGGGCATGGTGGCACGTACCTGTAGTCCCAGCTACTCGGGAGGCTGAGGCAGAAGGATTGCTTGAGCCCAGGAGTTTGAGGTTGCTGTGAGCTGGGCTGATGCCACAGTACTCTAGCCTGGGCAACAGAGCAAGACTCTGTCTCAAAAAAAAAAAAAAAAAAAAAGAACAGTTTCTTAGGGCCCCCTTTCCTCCCCAAGTGGCAGTCTGAGGTCATAGCTTCATTTTCACTTCCCCACTCAGCCTTCAGTTTGTCCATTTTCCAGCCAAGATAAGGCAGCTGTGCTCTCATGGAAGGACCCCTAGATTATGATTCAGAGGATGACAGGGTGTGGGCACTAGGTGTGGGCTAAGGTATGTGCCTTTGTGCCTGTTTCCTTGGCAACCATTTCTGGCACTTGCTACCGTGGCTCCTTGGACTATACATTAGTGCATGTTTGCATATATACCTGCATCATTAATTCTTAAAAATACATGCATAGAGCACCAACTACATGCTAAGTGTTAGAGAAACACAGATGACATGGTCATCTTGAAGCACTCAGACTGGGACAGAGAAGTAAAGGCATAATTGCAATCTCCTGTGGTATAATAGAAACATAAACAAGGTGTTCTGTGAACACCATAGAGGAACTCCTAACTGTACTGATGCACACAGTTGATTTTCCAAGGAAGGTAACATTTATGCTGAATCTCAAAAGAAGACAGGAGCTGACGCTGGAAATATCTACCGGAAGCAGGGCAAGGAAGGACATTCACATTATGTCAAAGATTTGGAGTTTATGTTGTGGCTGATGGAAATCATTAGAGAGTGTTGAACAGAAGAGTAACCCATGAGCTTTGGTTTTGCTAAGATATGCCGCATAGCAGTGTGGAGGGCATGGATCCAAAGGCAGGGAAATTAGGGTCAAGGAGATGATGGAGCAGGTACAAAGGTCTAGATATGAAATGCAGAGGAGCTGAGCCAGAGGCTCTTGACAAGGCTGGATGAGCACAGGCAGATTCCAGAGATATACAGGTGATGGAGCCAACAGTTTGGTGACCAGATGGTTTGGGGAGTGGGAAGAGAAGAAGACTAAAAAGACTTTAGATTTTTGTTTTGGGTAACTGGGTGCTATCAGTTAATTAAGACAGGGTGACAGGGTGAGGACCAAATTCAGAGGAACAAGAGAGACATCCCCCCCCCCAACATGGAGTTTGAGAAACCTGTGGGATACCTAGGTGGAGTCATCCAGGTGGCAGTTGGATATGCAGGTCTCAAGCATGAGATATATCTGGGCTGGAGTCAGAGACTTGGGAGTCATCAGTATATGGATAATAGAGTCGTGGGAGCAGAAAAGCCATCACAGTGCAAATGAGGTGTGGCCTGAGCCTGGAGGAATAGCATTTAGGGAGGGGCAGAGGATGAAATGCCAGCCGAGGGGCCAGAGAATGAATGCTAGGAAGTGTAGGGAGGAAGTCAGAAGAGAGAGCATTTTTTGAAATCCACTGGAGGAGAGGGTTTTCTGTGAGGGCGTGGTCAAAGCCAGGTAGGATGAGGACCAAGAGTCCATGGACTTGGCTGTTAGGAGCTCCCTGGTGTCAGCAGCCAATCAAATCCCTCACTGGAGCCTTTTCTTCTTGTTTCCCAGCACTGCATCAGAGGAGGAGGGTTCTTCCCAGAGGGCAAGCCCCGCCAGTGTGAGGATTTCTCTGCCTTTGGCTGGAGTGGATATGGGACTCACATTCACTGCAGCTGTAGCCGGCTGATAACAGAGGCGACTGTGCTCTTCTTGTTCTACAGATGAGAGAGCTCTGTGGTGGTGTGGGACCCAGAACCTGCCTCCTAACTCCAGATATTTGGTGACAGAAAAACTGGGATACTAACGAGAAGAGAATAAATTACACCAATCGGTAGCTCTAAGTTTCTTTGAATTCTTTTCACAAACTGGCTGACACCTTGAGAGATATTTTAAAAGGATACCTGTTGTTCCGGTGAATATCACATTCTGGGCTTGGCATTTCACCTCTCAGCTATCCAAGAACACCAGTATGCCCCTCTGTGTAGACCCCTGAATTAGATTTAAGGGCAAGGGAAAGTATTTCATGTTCATTTTTCTTAATGCACTCTTATTGGGTAATTAAATAAAGCCTTCAGTATAAACATTTTTTTTTTTTTTTGAGACCAGACTCTTGCTCTGTCTCCCAGGCTGGAGTGCAATGGTGTCATCAGTTCACTGCAACCTCCAACTCCTGGACTCAAGCAATCCTCCTGCCTCAGCTCCTCAAATAGCTGGGAGTGCAGGCACACACACCATGCCTGGCTAATTTTTCTATTTTTTTGTAGAGACAAGGTCTCGCTCTTGTTCAGGCTGGTCTTCAACTCCTGGCCTCAATCGATCCTCCTGCGTTGGCCTCCCAAAGTGCCAAGATTACAGGTGTGAGCCACTTTCTTTAAATGTCTTAAAGAAGAGATGACTATTTAGATTCAGCAGAAAGGCAGGAGATAGAGGGCACAACTCCCATTTTCTTTCTTTCTTTTTTTTTTTTTTAATTTTTTTTCTTTTTTTGAGGCAGAGTCTCGCTCTGTTGCCCAGGCTATAGTGCCGTGGCATCAGCCTCGCTCACAGCAACCTCAAACTCCTGGGCTCAAGGAAGCCTTCTGCCTCAGCCTCCCGAGTAGCTGGGACTACCGGCATGAGCCACCATGCCTGGATAATTTTTTCTCTGTATATTTTTAGTTGTCCAGCTAATTTCTTTCTATTTTTTTAGTAGAGACAGGGTCTTGCTCTTGCTCAGGCTGGTCTCGAACTCCTGACCTTGAGTGATCCACCTACCTCGGCCTCCCAGAGTGCTAGGATTACAGGCATGAGCCACCATTTTCTTTATTCCTCCAATACTGCCAGTCAGAATTGCCTCCCCAGGGGTGGATGTACCTGGCCACATCTGGAATCCTATCTCCAGTGGGTTATTCAAAAAGGTACCCAAGGGTTCCAATCAGGTCTCGATGTAGCTGTGCAAACAGGATGCTGGCTAGGGCAGGGCTCAGACGTTTTATACTGTTTTGATTCAAGTGCAAACATATCTGATCATAACATTCCCCAAGCCTCATTACCACACTTTTTCTCCCTTGCTCCATGTGGACTAGAACATTGGTTCTCAAACAAGGTGGGAGATGGGAGAGGTAGGGGTGATTTTGCCTCTCAGGTAGGCTTGCCAGATTTAGCAAATAAATATATAGAAGGCAAACTTAAATTTGAATTTCAGATACACAATGAATAATGTTTTTAGTATAGGTATGTCCCATGCAATATTTTATCTGGCAACCCTACCCTCAGGGAACACGTGGCAATGTCTGGAGACACTGTCACCAATGGAGTTTGTTTTGGGTAACTGGGTGCTATCAGTTAATTAAGACAGGGTGACAGGCATGCTGCTGGCAACTACTCAATAGAGGCCAGGGATGCTGTGAAACACCTTACACTGCACAGGACATCCCTACCCCACAAGAAAGAATGATCTAATTTGAAATGTCAATAGTATTGTTTTGAGAGACCCTGGACTAGAGGATTTTGTTTAAATTCTGTAGAATGGAAACCATGAGGCCCTGGCCTTTGGCAACTGAAGGAAATGATGAAAAGTTTTAAAAAGATGTTTAAACAAATATGCTCAGTGGTTTTTTTTTTTTTGTATTTTGTTTTTACAGTTTTTATAAAGGTCTATTTCATTCTTGGTGGGTAGCATATTTAACAGTTAAATCCATTTAAATAATGTTGAGGCTGGGCATGGTGGCTTATGCCCGAAATCTCAGCCCTTTGGGAGGCCTAGGCAGGAGGATTGTTTGAGGCCAGGAGGTTGAGACCAGCCTGGGCAACACCGCGAGAACTCTCTCTACTAAAGACAAAAAAATTAGCCAGGTGGTGTGGTGTGGTGGTGTATGCCTTAGTTCTAGCTACTTAGGAGGCTGAGGCAGGAGGATCATTTGAGCCCAGGAATTTGAGGTTATAGTGAGCCAGGATGAGGTTACTGCACCCCAGCCTGGGTGACAAAGCAAGATCCTATCTCCAAAAAAAAAAAAAAAAAAAAAAATGTACAAGTGACTGCATGATTACAGCACTGGTAACCAGATAGAGAACCATTTCAACTGGAAACAAGCTAACAAGAAATTAATACTCAGAATACAGCTCTTGTTGAGATCATCCTCTGTTTTCATCACCCTTTTGGGAAGGGAGGAGCCTGCTAGTCATACTGTGTTTTAAGGGTATCAGGGATTTATTTTAGTCGGGTGTGGTAAGACCTATAGACACAAAAATGACTGTCATGAAGGAAGACATTTTTGCTCACCGTCCCCTGGGAGCAGGAGGTGTGACACACCACGCAGGGCCACACGGAAGTACCAGTGTCGGTCAGGAGGCAGAAGGTTAGAGGTGAGGGGAGGGTGATTTGTTTGCTATCTGGAAATTGGCTTTCCTTGGCACTGGTGGTCCCTCCAGGGTCAGTAAGGCCTGCGGATGCCAAAGCATCAGGAAATATATAAAATAAGAAAATGATTGATACATATTATAACTATATTCAGAACAAATCTTCTGACATTTGGTCTCCGAGGTTTCTTCAGCTGGATTAAGCCTTCAACTTAAGTTGAAGTGTGTGGCCCAAGTTTGTGGCCTCCAGCATTAATGCTCTTCCCATCTGCCACCAGGCTTCAGAGTCAGAGCATAGCCTGCTCCAACTAAACTAGAGTTGTTGACTTTTGCAGAAATAGAGGTAGTGGGACCCGACTTATGTTTAGCTGCAATGTCAAAACAAGTGCAATGGGTACCTAATGTCCAAGTAAGGCGTACTGGTGTGTCAAGATCTCCAGGCATCTTCTGATAAATCGATCTTCCAAATTCTGTCCCATCATTGACATTCGTGTGCAGCTGGAAGTCCCCAGTCCTGCAGTGCCCTGCAGAGTTATTTCTTTGTCACCTGTCAAAAGTCATCTGGTACCCAGGAAGTCAGCCCTCATGAAGCCAAACACAGCTGAAGCCTGGATGGCAGGTCCAACCAAATGAAAGTCAACGATCACAACCAACATTTATACATTCCCTCCTGTAAAAAGACTTGATTTTGTTACTTTTCTTTCCTGTGTTTGATGAGAAGAGAGTATCAAATATCAGTTTCAAACCTTGACAGATCTGGTCTTCAATTATGACTCAAGTCTGTTCCCAGAGTGTTTTCAGTTTTCCATTTTTCTACAAAAGTCAGACCATACTCACACTATTTGTGTTTGGTCTCAAGGTCCCAGTAACTTTACCAGTAACTGAACCAGAGGTTGAGAATTCCATGCCACTGTGTGAGTTTGTTTTCACATCCAGTTTCAACCCTACACCAGATCTTTTGGTGAAAGTACCTCTGGCAGCTTTGCCAAGGTCAGCATATGATGTAGGAATACACACTGGCCACACCCAGCTCTATCCATAGGTCACTATGGTGACGGTATGGGAAGAGTTGATTAGGGGTCTCCTGCTGCTGCCGCCTCTCTGTTTACAGCTAAGGGTGCTAGGCTCACATGGGGTTGGGCTGTAGCTGTTGGTTGCAGGGTGAACTGAAAGTCCAATGGTTGCTCTTGGTTAAGCCTGATTGATACAGCCACTGTGAGTATATTTGCTTTTTTTCCTTAAACACTCATTTCTGCTTTTTATTCCCACTCCTTTATTGCCTTTGCAATGGTCTGAATGTGTTCCCCAAAATTCTTGTGTTGAAGCTTAATCACCATTGTGATAGTATTAAGTGGTGGGGCCTTTAAGAGGTGATTCAGTCATGAGGGCTCCTCCCTTATGAACGGATTAGGCTTCACACAGCATTCATCCCTTCTCCCCTTTGTCTTTTCCACTGTGTGAGGACACAGTGGTCATCCCCTCCAGAGGATTCAGTGTTCAAGGTGCCATCTTGGAAGCAGATACTGGGCTTCACCAGACACTAACCTGCTAGTGCCTTAGTCCTGGACTGCCAAGCCACCAGAGCTGTGAGAAGATAAATTTCTGTTCTTTATAAATTACCCAATCTCAGGTATTTTGTTATACAGCAGCACAAATGGACCCAGATACCCTCTTTTTCTGTTCACTTTTGTTACCTCCTACCTTGTTTCTCTCTCTCTTCTAATGTCAGAGTTCTAGAAGAAATGCATAGTATACTCAAATAGGGTAACTGAGGAGAGTTTAAAAAGGAGACTCTTTACAAAGTTTGAGGTATGGTTATGGGAAACCAATGAGACCTGCACAGTATCCCAGAGTTGGCCACAGTAGGGAGTAGTTACTAGCCCTAGGACGGAAGGACAAGAGAACAGAGCAGCTTCTGGAACCCAGGAGAGAGTAGCTGTAGAAGAGGTCTGCCAGACAGGAGCTTAGTCTTTGAAAGAGGGATGTAGCCAACTCATGTCAATCTAGCAGGACAGGAGCTGGGGAATAATTACCTTCATTATCCTCCTGCCCTTACATCTATTGTCAGTGCCTCTCATTGCTTGCACCCAGTTGGAAGCCAGAGGATAAGGGAGCTCATGAATGCATTCCATAAAGGTCAGCCCCTCTGAGCAATATAGTAGGGTAGGGAATAGATCCGGCAGGGCAAATGAAAAATATCCAACATGGTCCACTCTTTTTGCCCATAAACATCCATTTTTCCCTTTGTCCTGGTGAAAAATTCATGATTCCAATGCAGAGGACGTACCATCATCCCATTAGCTTTCATATCATTGTGGGGTGATATCATTGCAGTCACATTCTTGTATGAAACCTAATACATCAGGCACTACCAAAGGTCTTCATATGAAGGTAGCAGGGCAAAAATAGGGAAGCAATAAATAAACATAAATCATAGTTGCTACAGTTGTTGCTTCTGTAGCTGGTCATGAGGTCTTAGTTTTTTTTTTTTTGAGACAGAATCTCACTCTCTTGCCTGGGCCAGAGTGCTGTGGTGTCAGCCTAGCTCACAGCAACCTCAAACTCCTGGGCTCAAGCGATCCTCCTGCCTCAGCCTCCAGAGTAGCTGTGACTACAGGCATGCGCCACCATGCCTGGCTAATTTTTTCTATATATTTTTAGTTGTCCGGCTAATTTCTTTCTATTTTTAGTAGAGATGGGGTCTTGCTCTTGCTCAAGCTGGTCTTGAACTCATGAGCTCAAAGGATCCACCTGCCTCAGCCTCCCAGAGTGCTAGGATTACAGGCGTGAGCCACCGCGCCTGGCCGAGGCCTTAGTTCTTAACTGTAGTTCATTCTTCCACTACTCATTCCTTGTTCCCATCACCCTCTACCAACATTTTGATTGGATAGGGTTCTTTAACCCAGTTCTTCATTCCTGCTGGATCTGTGTAGCTGTGGTTCTACATTTATTGGGTTGTTGCTCATTTTTTCATTGACCAGGAATGTTGGCAAAGGGTTCAAGACATTGCCTTCCTTATCTCCATTGTGTAGCAGCAATGCAGTTTTCCCTGGGAAACCAGATTTAATTTCCCCAGCAAGTACAGTGGCCCCTTCTTTGCCTGTTGGTTCATTAGTGTAAGGAATCCAGAATGGTCACAGTGTGGTCTCAGCTTCCAAATTGAAAGAACCATAACTGCATTCCATGGTGGAAACATTCTTCTAATCCCACCAGCCCACTAGAACCTCCAAGCCTATTGAACCTAAGGTTGTGGGAATGGGAAACAAAAATTCCTTCAGGATATTGTTTGGTGTAATTGTGATAGGAGCCATTTACTTCTACTCCCTTGATTCCCAGGCCTGTGCATTCTGGCCATTTGGGAGGGGGCAGGGAAGACAACAACTGTGTATATAACAACTGCCAGTGAGTTCTGTGAGCCCTTCTAGTGAATTATTAAACACAAGGGTGGTCTTGGGGACCCCCAAGCTGGCAATTAATGTCAGGAAATTGAGGGTGATCTTGGGAGACCCTGAACTTGCAACTGATGTCAGAAGTGAGCGTGGTCTTGTGGACTGCTCCTCTAACTGTGCGCCCAGCATACCCTTGATACAAAAATCTGACAGATATCACAAAACAGGATAACTACAAGCCAGTCACTCTCATGACCGTATATGCAACAATCCTAAATAAGATATTAACAATTCTAATCCATACATTAAAAATACATCATAATAAAGTTGAGTTTATTTCAGAAATGCAAGGAATCAATCAATGTAACTAACTTCATTGAGGGAATGAAAGAAAAAAAAATCTTGTAGATGTGTAAAAAGAACCCGACGAAATTCAAAACTCATATATGATGAAAGTTATTCCTGTGGTAAATTGTATCTTCCAGAAAACAACAGCAAAGATCATACTTTATAAAGAAATTGAGTTTTCCTTCAGAGATTGGGAACTAGGTAAAGATGGCTGATAATACTGCTTATAGACAACATTGTGCTAGAGATCTCAGCCAGTGAAGGAAGGGGAGAAAAAGAAAATACTTGATTACATATGTAGAAAATCCAAAAGGCTCTGTAAACTTTAGAATTAAGAAATGAATTTAGGAAGTTTACAAGATTAAACAAGAATATTAATACATCCCAGAAACAAACAACTAGAAAATAAAACAAAAGAAACTCCACCATTTACAATGTCAAAAATAAATAACAAGAAATAAATTTAATAAACAATGAGTAATACCTCTAAAAACATCTATAAAACATTACTAGGAGAAACTGAAGAAGACCTAAATAAATGGAAGGATATACCATGCTCATGGATTGGAAATCTCATTATTATAAGGATATTAATGCTGCCAAATTAGTTTTGGACTCAATGCCACCCTAATAAAAATCTGAGCAGATTTTTGAAATCTCAGCTAATTCTAAAATTTATATGGAAATGCAAAGAGCCAAGAATACTGATGACAATTCTCTTTTTTTCTAAATTAAATTAAAATTTTTTTATTTTTTATTTTTTTTGAAACAGAGTCTTACTTTGTTGCCTGGACTAGAGTGCCGTGGTGTCAGCCTAGCTCACAGCAACCTCAAACTCCTGGGCTCAAGCAATTCTACTGCCTCAACCTCCCGAGTAGCTGGGATTACAGTCATGCGCCACCATGTCAGGCCAATTTTTTCTATATATTTTTAGTTGTACAGCTAATTTCTTTCTATTTTTTTAGTAGAGACAGGGTATCACTCTTGCTAAGGCTAGTCTCGAACTCTTGAGCTCAAACGATCCACTTGCCTTGGCCTCCCAGAGTGCTAGGATTACAGGCGTGAGCCACTGCGCCCAGCCCTGATGACAATTCTGAAGAAGAAAAATTTAGAGAACTTATACTACCAAATATCAAGATTGTCTTAATTAGGGTTCCTCCAGAGGTGAATGCTCAGACAAGGCATTGGGTATAAATAATTTTTGGGGAGAGTTGGCCTGGGAAACTATGGTGAAGGAATGGAGAAGCAAAATAGCGTAGGAAAGAAAGCCAATAAAATACGTATTAATTTTAGGTGATGTTGGCAATGAAGGTGTTGCTGAATCTGCAGGTGTTGACAAACTCCCTTAATGATTTAGTCTATAGTATATAATGTGTGTTAGACTGTATGCATAGACAAATGTATCCCAATCTGTGAACAAAATCTCTCTAATGCTTTTTGCTAATAGTAATGTGTTAGTGTTTTGTTAGGTACATTTTTTTACCCATCCTAAATATGTATACATAACTACTCAAACATATTCATATGAACAATATTGTGTTATCTAAATACAATCAATCTGAATATTTATAATGGATTTCAACGGAGGCAATGAACTGCCTTTCATTTTTAGCAGGTTGTTCTAAGCTACCCTAGAACATTTTTGGACGAATCATATCTTATTATTTTTACTATCTCAACATCTCTTTCTCTTACTTTTGTGTTTTCACCACTCCTTATGTTACTGGAGCAATATGACAGGACAGATCTTTTGGCACCACCAAGTGGTAGTCTGGGACACACCATAGAATATGTGCAGCAGGTGTGGAATTAGTGAATAATAGACAACCTGTTAGTCACCAAGACTTCCTTCTTGAATATCTGGGGCTTGATCTAGGAGAAGGGCAACATCATGTTGCAAGGAGAGCTAGTTGGAAAAAATTAAACAGAGATGCAACCTGGGATCTGGAATTGCTTGTTCCCAGCCAGTCTGTTTTTGTTTTTTGGTAACATTATCAGCTGGTCTACTTGATTTTTTGAAACATATGGTTTGTTTAAAATTTTTTCATTCATTTTCATGAGCTTATACATGCATATGTTGCAATATTCCAAAGGTATAAAAAGATACACAATGAGAAGTATACCTCCTTTTCACCACTGAACACAGATCTCTAGATTTCTGCTCCAGAGGTTATCACTATTATTCCTTTTTGTTATTGAATTTATTTGTTTTTTTTTTAAGACAGGGTCTCACTCTATTGCCTGGGGTAGAGTGCAGTGGCATCATGATAGCTCACTGCAACCTCAAACTCCTGGGCTCAAGTGATCCTCCTGCCTCAACCTCCCACCATGCCCAGCTAATTTTTCTATTTTTTTGTAGAGATAGGGTCTCACTATTTTGCTCAGGCTAGTCTCAAACTCCTGGCCTCAAGAGATCCTCCTGCCTCAGTCTCCCAAAGTGCTAGGATTACAGGAGTGAGCCACCACGCCTGGCCTGTTATACTAAATTTCTGAACTACGACAGCTCTTCTTCACTTTAAGTGACATAGATTAAATGGCAAAGATCTGCTGAAAGAAAGTTCTGAGTGACTAGCTGGAACAAAATGTCATCTTCTTTAACCTGAATATCTATCCTCCTTCAACAAACTTTTACTTGTAATCAAGACAAATGTTTTTGTTTGTTTTATGAAATTAAATTCATATTCAGCAGTTTACATCTCCCTGAAACATCTTGGGAATCTATCATTGTTCAAAAAAATTACACTAAAATATGTTCAACTACTTTTTGATTTTGGAGAATATCCTTTGTGTTTCACTCAATTCTAGAATTTCTCAGTTTTTAATTTTTAAAAAAATTTGTTATTATTATTATTTTTGAGACAGAGTCTTGCTCTGTTGCCCGGGCTAGAGTGCCATGGCATCAGCTTAGCTCACAACAACCTCAAACTCCTGGGCTCAAGGGATCCTCCTGCTTCAGCCTCCCAAGTAGCTGGGACTACAGGCATGTGCCACTGTGCCCGGCTAATTTTGTTTTTTTAATTTTTAGTTGCCCAGCCAAATGTCTTTCTATTTTTTAGTAGAGACAGGGTCTCACTCTTGCTTAGGCTGGCCTCGAACCCCTGAGCTGAAGCAATCCTCCCACCTCGGCCTCCCAGAGTGCTAGGATTACAGGTGTGAGCCACCATGTCCGCCCTATTTCTCAGTTTTTGATCTTAGGTAAGGAAAGAGTCAGAGCTCTTTGAACTATCTGGCGACATTTAAAATCTTGAGGTCAAGGTATCCATTGTACAAGGCCAGGAAATCCTTCACCTTTCACTACCTAAGTCAAGGATTCTTAGTCAGGTGGAGGAAGGACAGCTAATGCTTCTTTTCCCATCATAATTTCATAATATGTTCTTTAAAGCAACATATTTTATAATGGCAACATCAGGAGGTAATTGCAATGCTTGTAAAGAGTTTATACATAACGACCACTGGAAATTTTAGCTCCTCTACAAGTGAAGAAACCATGATGTTCTCACAACTGCTATACTTATGAGCTACTTAGTGTAAATTTTGAGACTAAATTGTGAACAAATTTTAGCAGCTGTTTGGGAAACAAGGAAACCTGCTTTAATAAGGCAATATGCTCTGCCACTTGGGCAGAATATAGAGAAAGCTACTGAGAAAGCTCCAGTACCTCATGTTAAGAACAGATGATACACTCAAAGCCATTTTTCTTTGAGTATCTGATTGGTAGGACCCTTCTTCATAAATTTTGAAGCAGGCTGTCGTGAGTATCAGTTCTGGGTTTTGTCAGGTTTGTAGAAACTGAAGGATAATGGTGAAGGTCTCTATCTACTAATACTAGAAACAAAGAGGCAAAGATTAATATAAGACAGGATATGAGAGTATCATCTCATATTTGGTTAAATAGGCATTGGAATAGCTTTGAGGTTTGGGCTTTAGGAGGAGGAACATTTATAGCTAAAGAGAGCCTGTGATAAAGATATAGAGGTAAATTCTACCTGTTCCAAATTACATCTGTGGCTACAGAACACAGGCAGGGGGACCACTCAGCTGTCCTAAGGCCCAGAGAAGGCCTGTATTAAACCATAGTTCTTTGCTTGTGTCTATGACTTATCTCACCTAACTCAATTCTGTTCTTCTCATGACAAAAGAGGGAAAGCTCTTATCCTAATCAGGAAGACCTGACTAAGTTCCATTTGAGGAGGAAAAATTATTCTTCTATTTCCAGTAGCCAAGCACAAGTCAATTGTATTTTAGGTCAACAGTTGAAGAACATCTCAATGTTTATTGTTGACAATGGCTGGCCATGCCTCAGAAGGTACGTAATGGTGAAACTGCAGTTGTCCTTGGAAGTTTGAGAATTTTTTTATTCAGGAGTCGCTGAGGTGATGCATGTGAAGATATGTCACAGGTAATAGACTTATGTCAAACATAACTGTTATTTTCCTTAGATGCCTTACCACTCTTTTGAATAAGAGAAGAGTAAAATTATTGAGGCTTGCTTGTAGACATCTATTTAGGAAGGTGCTGGTAAGAGATCATCTACATACTGAACAAGCATGGAGTATCCAGGCAAAATAACACTATCCAAATCTTTTTTAAGGATTTGTAAACATAATTATGGGCTTTTAGTATCCAAGGATACAGAAGACTTTGACATTTAATGGCAAACAAAACAAGATTGGCAGGATAAAAAGGGGTAGAAAAAAGGCAGGAGGAACACCTACATACCACTGGGGTATAGCAGAAGATGGAATGGATGCTTGAGTATATAGCGGTCAGATGGAGAATAACCAGAAAGTCAACACCATTCCATTGAATGTTCGGAGGGCTTAAATATAGTGGTAAACATATTTGTTTTGATTTTTAACTAAAAGAATTAGAAAATCTCTAGGGCATTTAGGTAGTATTATAATTTCTCGCAGCAGTGGCATAATAGTGTGGATACCTACCTCTGATTCTGGATGCAAGGGATAATGGAACATTTTAGGAATAGGTTTAGTTGTATTTAATGATTCCAGCTGGTTGAGTAGAATGAAGGAGTCTGACATCATTTGCACATAGGGATCGAAGGGAAGGGGGGATGGAAGCAGGAATTTCTTGTGTGTCATAGTTATTGAAACAGCTGGCAATGAATTGGGAATTTCAGAGAGGATGATGTCATCTGTCTTCCGGAGAGGATTTATCTTTGCTCCTGGCAGGTCCTCAGAGGCACTAGTACTTAGCAACCACCCTAATCCAATGATTCAAAGTTAGGTGTTTGTTCCTGCAAGGGCTATTATGGTTTTTAGACAGTTTAACAGTCTCTAACTTTCCCTTAAATTGTATCAGTTCTGTTCAAACACAGGGCCTTTTTGCTCTAAAACCGCACATTCTAACATTACAATTTTAATAATAATTTTCAGTTCTTTGCTAAAATTTCTATCTTCTATTTTATTGCCTTGAACATATTAAACATAAAGCCTATGTCTGATAACTCTACTGTCTGAATGTCTTGTAGGTTTGTTACTATTGTCTGCTATTTCTCTGGGTTTTGGCACATTGCTTTTTCCTGCACATTTGCTAGATTATTTATAATTAGATGTTTATCCTACTCTGTTCAAGCTGCTAAAACAAAATACCATAGACTCAGAAGCTTATAAACCACAGAAGATTATCTCTCACAGTTCTGGAGTCTGGGAAGTCCAAGATCAAGGTGCAGACTTGGGGTCTGGTGAGGGCCCACTTCCTCATAGACAGCTGTCTTCTCACTGTAACCACACCTGATGGAAGGTGTCCAGGATCTCCCTGGGGCCTCTTTTACAAGGGCACTAATCCCATTCGTGAGGGTTCTGACCCCATGACCTAATCACCTCACAAAGGCTCTACTTCCTACTACTTTCACACTGGGGATTAGGTTTGGACATATGAATTTTTGAAGGACATAAAATTCAGACCATGGCAGTGTAGGACATTGTATATGGCAAATTATAGACATAATTCAAGACCAAGGGTGATGATGGCTTTTGAGGGTTGAATTGTGTTCCCCAAAAAGATATGTTGAAGTCCTAATCT
This sequence comes from Lemur catta, assembly GCF_020740605.2. Classification (NCBI taxonomy): domain Eukaryota; kingdom Metazoa; phylum Chordata; class Mammalia; order Primates; family Lemuridae; genus Lemur; species Lemur catta. The sequence continues at coordinate 33,909,056 of NC_059130.1, read as the reverse complement.
CAGGTACCTGTGAATGTGAGCTTATTTGGAAATAGAGTTTTTGCAAATGTAATTAGTTAAGATGGGGTTATACTGGATTAGGGTGGGCCCCAAATCCAATATGATTGGTGTCCTTTTAAGAAGAAAAGAGACACAGAGACAGACACACAAGAGGGAAGATGGCCATGTGAAGATGGAGGCAGAGAATGGAGTTATGATTTCTTCAGAAGATACCAAGGATTGCTGACAACTACTGGAAACTAGGAAGAGACAAGAAAAAAATCCTCCCTTAGAATATATGGACAAATCACGGCCCTGTTGACACCTTGATTTTGGACTTCTAACCTCCAGAGTTGTGAGAGAATCAATTTCTGTTGTTTCAAGCCACCCAGTTTGTGGCAATTTGTTATGGCAGCCCTAGGAAACTAATACAATTGTGTTTTATTATTCAGTTTTTACTCTCTACTAGTTTTAAAGTTCTGCACTGTGTTTCTATTCTTCTAGTGGTTACCATAGAACTAACAGCAGGTTTCATAAATGTTTTCTAATCATTCCTTCATGTGTTCATTCTTTTTACAAGCATTAATTGAGAGCCTATTATATGCTGGAACATATTCTAGATGCTAGAGATATAGCAACAAAAAGGCAAGCCTTTCTGCCTTTCTGGAGATTGCATTCTAGTACCAGGAAACATATAATATACTATATACAAAAGTAAAGTAAATAGAATGTCACCTTTTGAAAAGTGCTCTGGAGAAAAAGAAAGTAGAGTAGGGACACAGCTATATTGGGGGTGCTGGTGGTTTGTAACCTTAATAGGTCTTTAGAGAAGGTTTCATTGAGAGAGTGACATCTGAGGACAGATCTGAAGACAGTGAGGGATTGAGCCATAAAATGCCCAGAGGTTGAATGTAACCACACAGAGAGAATAGTGTAACAGAGCAGTCACCCTTCCTTCCATAGATATGGAAGGGGAATATTGACAGTGGGGAAAGTGTAACAGAGGGAATGTCCATAAAAAATAGCAAAAATATTTTCTGTTTCTTTAAAACATCCTCTACTCCTTTTTGAGAACTAATCCCTGCATCCCTGTCTCAGGCCATTGGTTGGGAGAGGCGGGGTAAGCCCTTTGTTCTTTGTGCTACACAGGATGGCTCTGCTCTAACCTGGTGGAGAGAGGTTATGTGTGGAGGTCAAGGGATTGTCTTTAGCAGAGATGGGACAATCAGAATCATCAGCTATAGCTGAACACTCATTGCCTGAAGCTGAGAACCCACCCTTTAAAAGCTCTGTATTTCTGCTTATTATTAGGATGATGGCATTGCAGACAGGAGTCTCCATCCTCCTCCTTTGCCAGGAAAGTAATAAACTTCCTTTTCCTTCTTCTCAAACCATTTGTTCTTGTTCTTCTGATGTGATCTTGAGGATAAGTGCTGAGCTTTTGGTAACAGATTTTGGGTATCCCAGCATGGGCCATCAGCTTCCCAATAGAATGGCACCCTGTGATTGCTGGAAGGGGTAGGGAGCAGCTCTGGGTCAAACCATGGGCAGGAGCATCCTCTTTTTGGGCAAGAAAGGGATTCTGCCCGTTGGCTGCCGGGGCCAGTTTAGCTCTGGATAAGTCCCGTCTCTTTCTCCCCAAATGATTGCAGCTTCAACCAACCAGAACTGAGTTGAGAAGGAAACAGATTTGGGATGTGATGGGACAGTTATGGCCATTTGTAAGTAACATTCCCATGGACTCTGAGACCCTGTTTCCACCCATAAGGGGGGTGGGGTTCAGATCTCCCTGTTGGTGAGAGGTACTGTTTGTGGGTGGAAGTCTAGAGGTTTAGTGGAAGGAACGTGGAGACCTGGTTTGGATTTAGATCCTATTTGTGGTTCCCAGGGGACCAGGGGGGTTGGGAGATGTTGTTCTTCTTGTCTGAGAGAAACTGGTTCTTGGTTTCCTCGTTGGATTAGGAGATTCTGATTCCCAGTTGAGAATTCAGTTCCCATTTGTGGTTTCCATTTGGGTGGCTGTGGCATTTTGTGTTGGAGTTTCCCTGTATTGTCTGTGTTTGTTTGTAAAGTTTTGTTGCAACATAGGAAAATTCCATCTAGAAGCTCCTTGGGAAAAATTTTGGCTGAGTGGTAACATATGTGTAAAAAGAATGGTGTTATTGTAACCCAATATATGTGCTGGAGTGTGAGGAGAAGTGGCTGTTAAATGAAACCCTGATTATACTGTCTTATAGATGGAATTATTTTGTGAAATGTCAGGTAAACGGGATAAGATCCTATATGTGTTTGGTTATTGGGTAGGAAATGTCTGATTTATTTGAGGTCAGACATTTCATATTTAATGATCTAATACAATGTTAAAGGTCTGGGATAAAGTTAATGGTATGAGAGAGACCTCTACTGGTGGGATATTAACAAGATGTTAAACAGCTGGACCATCCCAGTTCTGGGTCTGCTGCTGTGCTCCCGGCTGGGGCAAAGCTGCCGCGTGGGACTGCAGCCCTGGAGGTGGACCTGGTGGGGGAGGGGACAGACTATTGTAGCCTGCTGAGTGATGGGGAAGGTGAGGAAGGAACCCTGTTGCCCAACTGCCCCCACCGCCAAGTGTGCATGACATGGTGGGGAGCGTCTGCAGTCCCTGTCACAGTTGGGGCAATCTGGAAGAAGGCACTACAGGCTTGACTGCACTCGAGCTTGCATTGATTGGTCCCCTGCCAGAGGCTAGAAGTGGTCTGGGAAACAGCCCAGCGAAACAGCCCCACATGGAATCCGGCCCAGGACAACTAACACCCGCCACAGCCATCTTGACACTGAGGGAGGGGAAACAGAGGCGGGCAGAGGGAGAAACGCTTGCTACCTGACCGCTTGAGAGGGCATGTGTGCTCAACATGTTGGGCAGGGAGGTTTCAGGGCCAGAGGTCAGCAGCAACCAGGAAGCAGTGCCATCCACCATCTGAGCGGATCCCGCCCGAGGTAGCTGCGTACTGTGCTCAGCAGAATTCCCATCTGCCTTTGGTGTTTGCCTAGAACAGGAGCAGGGTCCTTAAGAAAATTTCTTATGTGAACGCCACCCGGGGCGTGAGAGGGGTCAGGGAGGGTGCAACTTGAACTTTCCAGGCCTACACCCTCTAGGGTATGACTCAGGGGAGGGAATGGCCTCTCCAGCAGAAAGCTCAATTTGGCCAGGTGTCACTCTCTAGCCAGAGGAAGACAATTTATGTACAGTTAATGTGCTTTTTATAAAAAGAAAGGACACTAGACAGAACACTGCCAGGACTCCAGGTAGCAAGAAGCCCCCAGGAGAGTAAAGATTTTTTTTCAAGTCCAGGACTCAGATGGCAAAGGAGGGGGCCTGGAGTCCCATGCTTCCAAACATCCCCATGGGAGACAGGCAGCTGTGGAGACAGCTCAGCAGTTCCTCCTCCTATAGCAAGGGTGTCAGTAGACACCACAGAAGCATAGCCGAGCTGCAGAAATCTTAGGCCAAGAAGTGGAAACCGATGGAGACAGATGAGGCTCAGACAGGGAAGGTCAAGCTGTCCGTGTCCTGGGAGTCACCTTCTTGTTGCTGCCCTGGCTTCTAACTATTGGCTCAGTTTCTGGACTGACAGTCCCACTGTCGACAGGACTCAGGAGCCCAGGGAGTCCTGAGCATTTCACAGGTGACTACTCCATGGTGGTGCTGCTTCCTGTGGTCTGCACCTGAATTTACTGCACAATGTCCTGTGGTCGCCCATGAACTTCTTCGAGTGGAGCCTCAGTGGGAACCTGGTGAGCCTTTTCTACATGGTGGACTCAATGATCCCACAGGTCGTCAAGATGTTCATAGGCTCCCCTCCTCCATACAAAGTGATAATGGACACTCTTTTGAATCGGAGGTAACCCAACAAATAGGTAGAGTCCTCTATCTAGAATGACAATTGCATGCATCCAGATAGGGTATTATCTCTTGTCCTCCCCTGGATGAGGATAGCCCTCAGAAGCAGGCTTATGTTATGCCCTTAAGAAATAGCTTATAAGAGACCCTTCCTAACACCCCAAGGTAAGTATGGTAATATAACCATGAGTAAGGAAAACAGAGTAAAGCAATAGGTCCAATGAACGGGGCAGGTGCTAACCACTATGCATGAGTTTGCCTCTTTCAGGTCTCCACCACAGTTGGAAACAAAGAAGCGAAAGAGACCCTATGAAGTGCCTCTAATGACTCACACCTCGTTGAAATTGTCAGAAATGAAAACCTCAGGTCCATCATACCAAAGAGATGTCCCATGTCAGAAAAGGACTCAAGCCCCCAGCGGAAGGGCAAGCCTTTAGGTGATCTCAAGTATCTGTTACAGGAAAAGAGGAAAATGAAAATGTTGATATTGTTGCTAATGTTTCTTTGAGTATTGGTTCTGTCTATAAGATGGAGAGACAACTCCTTTGTGAGGATTTCCCTGGGCTATTGCCTCTTCTGTTGATCTGCCTTTGTCATCCTAAACCTTGTTCGGTGCTGTGTATGATTTCTGAATTTACAGAAGCCGGTATCTCAGATCACCTACAGAGTGCAAGTAATAACTCTGTACTCAGAGGTCCCGTGTTTCTTTCTAGCCCAGCCCTGTATTAGACATTGTGTGCAAGATGATAGTCCATTTTGCCTTGTCAATCCTCACTATTGTAATTGTTGCTTATGATTTTTTTCACAATCAGTTGTTGTAAATATACTGCCAAAGTTTTGCAATGCATATGTAAGCATAAACCTTCCATCTGAAACATTGCCCCAAATCAGCAGGAAGTAGCTTGATTACTATGTTGTCCCTCCTCCCATAGATACGGAAGGGTAAAATTGACAGGGGGAGAATAGGTAACAGAGAGAATGGCATGAAAAAAAAATGGCAAAAATATTTTCTGTCTCTTTAAAACATCCTCCACTCATTTTTGAAAACTAAAACCTGCATCCCTACCTCAGGCCTGTGGTTGGGGGGAGCAGGGTAAGTCTTTTGTTCTTTGTGCCAAAGGAGATGGCTTAGCCCAGACCTGGTGGAGGGAGGTCCTGGGTGGAGGTCACAGGGTTTGTCTTCAGTGGAGATAGGATGATTAGAATCATCAGCTATAGTTGAACAGCAATTGCCTGAAGCTGAGAACCCACCCTTTAAAAGCTCTGTATTTCTGCTTATTGTTAGGATGATGGCATTGCAGACAGGAGTCTCCATCCTCCTCCTTTGCTGACAGAGTAATAAATTTCTGTTTGCTTCTTCTCAAACCACTTGTTCTCGTTCTTCTGATGTGATCCTGAGGACAAGTGCCAAGCTTTTGGTAACAACAGCAACAGCAAAGTCCTCCAGGTGGGAGTGTCTTCCATCATGTTAGCTCTGGTAGCAGAAACTAAATGAGCATGGAGGAGAGTAGCAGGTGATGAGTAATGTGAGGGTAGATTGTGGAAGGACTTATGGGCCTTCTGGGCAAGCCAGGAACCCCTACCCAGAGGGGTTTGGGTAGGAGAATAACCTGATGTAACAGGATTGCTTTGGCTATTGTGTTGAGGATATATTGGAGATTGTCAAGGGCAGAAACAGAGAGAGCAGTGAGGAAGCAGTCCTGCAGCTCGGCAGGGGACACTAGTGGCTTGGATAAGGCTGACAAAAGTGCAGTTGTGAGCAGTGGTCAGGTTAGGATTATTCTGAAGGTAGGGCTGACTAATCAGATGTAGGGTATGAGAGAGAGGCATCAAGGTGCTTTTACTCACTCTCATTCCTATTTTTATTATCATTTTTATTTTATTTTATTTTTTGAGACAGAGTCTCACTCTATTTCCCCAGCTAGAGTGCTGTGGCGTCAGCCTAGCTCACAGCAACCTCAAACTCCTGGGTGCAAGTGATCCTCCTGCCTCAGCCTCCCAAGTAGCTGGGACTACAGGTGTGCACCACCATGCCTGGCTAATTTTTTCTATTTTTAGTAGAGACAGGGACTTGCTTTTGCTCAGGCTGGTCTCGAAATCCTGACCTCAAGCGATCATCCTGCCTTGGCCTCCCAGAGTGCTATGATTAAAGGCATGAGCCACCTTGCCTGGCCTATTCCTATTTTTAAAGCGATATCTGATCAAATACACCCCCCCCTTTTTTTTTTGAGACAGAGGTCTCACTCTGTTGCCTGGGCTAGAGTGTGGTGGTGTCAGCCCAGCTCACAGCAACCTCAAACTCCTAGGCTTAAGCAATCCTTCTGCCTCAGCCTCCTGAGTAGCTGGGACTACAGGCATGCACCACCATGCCCGGCTAATTTTTTTATATGTTTTTAGTTGTCCAGCTAATTTCTTTTTTAGTAGAGACAGGGTCTCGCTCTTGCTCAGGCTGGTCTCGAACTCCTGAGCTCAAAGGATCCACCAGCCTCGGCTTCCCAGAGTGCTAGGATTACAGACATGACCAACCTCGCCCAGCCCAAATACACCCTTTTTACTATTTATGTGACATAATCTTAAATTTTCTCCCTTCTGCTCATATATCTTGATTTTTAAAAAAGCAGTTTACTCGCCAAAGTGGAGTGCATATGTTTATTTCAATCTATGATACAATACATTTGCAGTAGTGATAAGGGCCTGTATTTATGCTGCAGTGGTTATTTTCTGAGGATGATTATCACTGACCATTTTGAGATGTTACGATTGCCCTTAGCAATGCTGGCTTGAGCCTAAGCTGCAGCTTTTTGTGCACCCACAGGTTTATACAAATAGTCTCCTCTTATCCATGGTTTCATTTCTTGAAGTTTCAGTTTCAGTCAACCATCGTCTTAAAATAGGTGAGCACAATACAATATTATATTGTGTGTGTTTGTGTGTGTGTGTGTGGTGTGTACAAGAGAGAGAGATATCACACTCACATTACTTACACTATATTGTTATAATTGTTCTATTTTATTATTAGTTGGTTCGGTATGATCTGTGGTTTTAGGCATCCACTGGGGGTCTTGGAATGTATCCGCTGTGGAAAAGAGGGGACTACTCTACTCTTTCTTTTTCTAAAATAAGAATGAAATTATAATGTTCTCTTAAGGCAGAAGATTAAGATATATAATAGAGTACAATTGCTTCACATTTTTGTCCAGTTTTCCATAAAATTTTGACTGGAAATATTGTCTAATGGGGTTACTTTTGAGGTTTTTATTCTCACAGTAAGGGATTTTTAGGTCTCTCTCTTTCTCCTCACGCGCACGCGAGCACACACACACTCACACCCATAATTAACTGAGGCAGAAAGGAATTTATTTAAAAATCTCAGAGCTATTCTAGAATCAATGGGAGGTGGGAAGGCTAGTGTCCTAGGCTTGGACAATGGGCTGGAATTCAGAGGTGGATGAACTTCAGGGAACACAGCCATGGCTGGTCACAGAGCAAATCTTGTCAGGATGCTGCTGCTGGCACCATGACTATCAGACTCTCTGAGGTTGTGGTTGGGCTACTGATGCTACCACCACTGTTGTGATTATTGAATGACTCTGACTCTGCTTCTCTATCTCAAGGTTTAACATTTTAGGCTGCATCACCTGATTGCAGCAAGCCAAGGTCATCTGCCTGCATCATGGACTGTCAGAGGGGTACAAGGGAGAATCAGGCACCTTCAGCTTCCTTAGTCAGAGGTGGAGCTCTGTCTCTCTCCCATCTTACATGGTGTAGGGTGAGGGAGAGAGTCCTCCAAAGGAGGCAAGGTGTCCTGGTGTGGGGTAGCCAGAAAAGGGGCAAAGGTCCACTATACTCAGTCCCCCCAAAAGAAGGGTGCAGGCTTTCCATGAAGGAAATAATTTTTCAAATTAATAGTGTCTCCAAAACAAGATATCTCTGGAAGTAGATTTGAGTCTAGACTGACTTTGGGAGATGCAAATTAGTAGTGAACATAAAAGATGCTCTAACTCAGCCAGTTGCAGTGGCTCATGCCTGTAATCCCAGCACTTTAGGAGGCCAAGGCAGGAAGACAGCTTGAGACTTGGAACCTGAGAACAGCCTGGACAACATAGTGAGACCTCATCTCTATAAAAAATTAAAAAATTAGCCAGGCATGGTGGTACATTCCTGCAGTTCCAGCTACTCAGGAGGCTGAGGCAGGAGGATGGCTTGAGCCCAGGAGTCTGAGGCTGCGGGGAGCTATGATTGCCCACTGTATAGTCCAGGCAACAGAGTGAGACCCTGTCTCAAAAAAACAAACACAAAAACAACACCCTGAAAAACAGATGCTCTATCTTACTATTCTACCAGTAAGTGGGAATTTAAACAAGAAGATACCCTGAGAGGATTTTGAATAGCCGAAGGATGTAGCCAGAATGCCTACTTTACAAAGGAGTGCTCCTTTACTCAAAGTGAAACTTTATTGTAGCCCAAACTCACTTGAAATGTCTCAACTTGTGAGTGATGAGGATTTCAAAATTAGAAGAAACCCGAACCAATGGAATTTTGATTTTGAAATTTGGTTCTAGCAGAGTCTGCTAGAATACCAAACGCTGAAGACTTCTATTTCAATCACCACATCCCTAGCAGACCCTGGTTTTAGATCTGGTTGAGGTCTATTCTTGCCGTTGTAGACACTTAAGTGTCTTCTGAATCCTCTCCTAAGCATACAATGTGCTAGTATGCCTTGTATGTAGCAGAGAGCCTTTTATAAAATACGGGCACTATGCACAGTTATTGATTGAGTCTCCCAGCTGAGGTGAACTGCTGGTGACAATGGTGGAAAAGAGAATTTAAGTTTTTTTTTTTTTTTTTTTTGAGACAGAGTCTCACTCTGTTGCCCATACTTGAGTGCCATGGTGTCAGCCTAGCTCACAGCAACCTCAAACTCCTGAGCTCAAGCAATCCTCCTGCCTCAGCCTCCCAAGTAGCTGGTACTGCAGGCATGTGCCACCATGCCTGGCTAATTTTTTCTATATACATCTTTAGTTGTCTGGCTAATTTCTTTCTATTTTTAGTAGAGACAGGGTGTCGCTCTTGCTCAGGCTTGTCTCAAACTCCTGACCTCAAGCGATCCTCCCACCTCGGTCTCCCGGAGTGCTACTATTACAGGCATGAGCCACCGCGCCCAGCCAAATACAAGGTTTTTGAAATCATCTTTCTTACTGGTAATCATGCTTTCTATATATTTGGACACATTCTCATGTTGCTCCTGACATTTCACTCCTTACAACAATCCTGTGAGGTAAAGCTTGTTATCCACATTTTACTTACATGGAAATTGAAGTGCAGAAGAATGGAGTGGTTTGCTTAATGTCACAGATCTAACTAGGACCAGATCCTGGACTGGAGCTTAAGTCTCTGGGTTCGTAGGAAGTTCTCATTCCAGTGTACCAACTATCTGCTCATGTCAGAGCTAGATTTTTCATCGAATCTAAGATGCCATTGATAAAATGCACCATTATTTTATGTGCCACTCAAGATGAAACACAAACTGTGACATGCCATTGAATGAAGGTGCAGTCAATATCAGAGATATTACTGTGTTAAATATAGTGTTATAGGAGGTATACATTTTATTTGAATATTTGTCTTATACTTGGACACAGTTTTATTTCCTTTTGTTAATGTATCTGGAAATATGTATCAATAATTCAACACTTTTTATTTACAAATATAAAAAGTATTAGCTTAACAGATATAGTGCCTCATAAACCTTTTCCTAAGAACTGCTGTGAAAGACATGTAAACAGTGAAAAGTTTACACTATTATGTTAAGATAACACACTACAGGGTTGATGCAACACCTAGGAGGAAGTGATCCATTCCACTGGTGAGGGAGGAGAGGAGTGAGTAACATGTATGCTCAGGGGACTGAGGAATGACACTGGGACTGGAATGATGGAGAGGTATTGAAGTATCAGAAGGAGTTTGTTCTGGATCAGTGATTCAAAATGCAGTCTGAGGACCAGTGCTACTGTAGAATGAGCCTCCTCCTGACCCCAAATGAGTTTGCATTGGTTTATAGCAAAATGAGAAAAAATATTTTTCATAAAACTAAATTTATTTAAGCTAACAATTTATATTTAGTTTGAGACTATGGGTTTCCTCTGCTGTCATTAACATATATTTTCTTTTGTAAAATCATTGTTATAGTTGATTTAAAATATGTTTTCACTTGGCAAAACAAAAAAATATTGGACCCATTCTCATTTTAAAAAAAACTTGGTAGGGCTAGAACTCCCAGTGTGCTCTCAGTGTTGTAGACTTCTGAGAATAATGGTGATGATGGTGACTTAACGATGCCCCTGAGCTACTTCCCGAGAATTGCCCATTCTTGTGCTGCAGAAAGCAGAGGTCATGGGCTCCTTTGCTGTGTCTGTGCTTTAAGATTTCTTAAAAGCAGCCTTCTGTATGTTGCCCTTCCAGCATTTCCAATGGTTGGAAGTTTTCATTGAACTACTTATAACCTAGTTATAAAGAGAGTTATTTTATATAATGAAAAATTAAATCCTCAGGAATATGGCAATTCTAAATTTCTATGTACCAAAAATATAGTCTCAAAGTAATAAAAGCAAAAATAATCAGAACTACAAAGAGAAATATACAAATCCAAAACCAAAGTGGGAGATTTTAACATACTTCTCTCAGTAATTATTATAGCAAGTGGACAAAAAACCTGTATAGATGCAGTAGATTCAAATATTAATAGCATTATGGACAAACTTGACCTAGTGGACATACATAGAGCACTACCAAATATCCATCCTTTTTGGACACTGGTCGGACACTTACAAAATATTTACTCAACACTGGGTCATAACGAGGCTTAACAGATATCAAATGATTGAAATCATTCAAAGTGTGTTCTGTGATCACAATGTAATCATGCTAGAAATCAATGAAGAAAAGTAACTGCTTTTCTTCATTGTGAGGAAAATCCTCACATGCTTGAAAGCTAAGAAATGCAGATGCTCCTTGACTTAAGATGGAATTATGTCCTAATAAACCCATTATAAGTTGTGAAGGGCAGAAGGGGGAGCAGGAGTGACTCCATGACAGGCTGAATCTCCTGACACAGGCCTAAGTTTCAGTTTCCCCAAGACAGGTGGGCCTAAGTCATGAGTTCCCGGGACGGGTCCTCCTCTTCCTGCCCAATGACTCTGCAAAACAGCTGGAAAAGTATTGGGACATGGAGCACCTTGGAGCCAACCAATCAGGAGACAACTCGATCAAGCCACCTTTGAAGGAGCAAATGAACTATGGGGGGAGGAGGAATGGTGTGCACAGCGTATGTAACCTACTGAAAAGCATAAAAGCTTAGTTTTTACCCCAGGGCGGGGTCCTAGTTCGTAAAGAGACCACTGCGTTGGTGCTCTGGGACTTGGACCCTGGCTTGAGCCAGCCAATAAACTCCTTTGCCTTTTGCAGCCTTGGACTCTGCCACTCTGTTCCTGGGGCCGAACGGGGAACCGGTTCTAACAGTTGAAAATAGTGTAAGTTGAAAATGCATTTAATATACCTAACCTGCTGAACATCGTAGCTTAGCCTGGCCTTAAATGTGCTCAGAATACTTACGTTAGCCCACAATTGGGCAAATCATGTAACATAAAGCCTATTTTATAATAAAGTGTTGAATATCTCATGTAATTTATTACATACTGTATTGAAAATTAAAAATAGAATGGTTGTATGGGTAATCCAAGTATGGTTTCTACTGAATGCCATCATAAAATTGAAAAACAGTAAGCTGGCTGGGCGCGGTGGCTCGCGCCTGTATCCTAGCACTCTGGGAGGCCGAGGCGGATGGATCACTAGAAGTAAGGACTCCGAGACCAGCCTGAGCACGAGCAAGACCCTGTCTCTACTGAAAATAGAAAGAAATATTCTAGACAACTAAACATATATAGAAAAATTAGTCGGGCATGGTGGCACATGCCTGTAGTCCCAGCTACTCGGGAGGCTGAGGCAGTAGGGTTGCTTAAGCCCAGGAGTTTGAGGTTGTTGTGAGCTAGGCTGATGCCATGGCACTCTAGCCAGGGCAAAAGAGTGAGACTGTGTCTCAAACAAAACAAAACAAAGTGAAACAAAACAAAACAAAACAAAACAAAACAGTAAGCTGAACCATTGTAAGTTGGGGGTCATCTGCACTTTGTTACAGGGAATTCTCAGAAACATTTTAAAAAGACATAACTCCAAATTCATTCAAATAAAGCCTATTATATATTCACTTTATAAAGCTAGCATAATGTTCATAGCAAAACCTGACAAAAGAAGGCCGGATGCAGTGGCTCACGCCTGTAATCCTAGCACTCTGGGAGGCCGAGGCAGGAGGATCCTTTGAGCTCAAGAGTTCGAGACCAGCTTGAGCAAGAGCAAGACCTTGTCTCTACTAAAAATAGAAAGAAATTAGCTGGACAACTAAAAATATATAGAAAAAATTAGCGGGGCATGGTGGTGCATGCCTGTAGTCCCAGTTACTTGGGAGGCTGAGGCAGAAGGATTGCTTGAGCCCAGGAGTTTGAGGTTGCTGTAAGCGAGGCTGACGCCACCACACTCTAGTCCGGGCAACAAGAGTGAGACTCGGTCTGAAAAAAAAAAAAACCTGACAAAAGAATATAAGAAAAGAAAATAAAAGACCAATCTCATGCATAAATGTAGATGCACAGATTCTAAATAAATATTGTCAAACTGCATTCATATATATATATATATACATGAATCTGTGATTGCCAAGTTGAGTTTATCCGAAGAATGCAAGGTTGCTTTAACATTAGAAAATGAGGCTGAGCATGTTGCATCTCGCCTGTAATCCTAGCACTTTGGGAGGCTGAGACGGGAGGATTGCTTGAGTCCAGGAGCTCTAGATCAGCCTGAGCAACATAATGAGAGACCACATTTCTCCAAAAAATAGAATATTAGCCAGGTATAGTGGCATGCACCTGTAGTCCCAGCTACTCTTGAGGCTGAGTGGCAGGAGGATCCCTTGAGCCCAGGTGTGGGGACCGTCCCTGGGCAAGAATTGGCTTGAGCCCAGAGTCAGCGAAGCTGGAAGTGCTTCTTGGGTCCAAAGGTGAATAGGACCAGAACACTCTTTGATGCCAGAAGTCAATAGGTCCGGACTCGGCCTATTGACTGCTGAATGCTCCCTGGAGCTAAAGGTGAATGGCCTATTGAACAGACAAATTGTTCCCTATGGAAAATAGCCAAGGGCCTTAGGTCCTGCACACAAGCCAAGGCATGTCTCATTGTCCTGCATGAGGTAATGAGGTCCAAAGGTTAACATGCAAATGTCTACCTTCTTTGAGCAATTTCCATAAGAAATGGAACATATCACCTCAGGGCTCTAAAGATAGTCATGTACCGGAAAGTAGCTGCTGGACAAAAGGAGTATAAAAATAAAGCGACTGGTGCTTTTCGGCTGCAGTCTTGTACCATCTTTGTGTGTCTGTGTGTTTCTTTCTGTGTTCATCCCCCGTTCTGTAATCGGGCTGCTACACCAGGAGTTTGAGGTTGCAATGAGCTATGGTCATGCCACTGCACTACAACCTAGGCAACAGAGTGCGACTCTGTCTCAACAAGCAAACAAACAAACAAACAAACAACCCCCCTAAAAACTCCACAAAGAACAAAAGAACAAAACATTAGAAAATCAATTAATAATTAATGTAACTTTCTTTAATAACAAGTAATCAGATAAAAAGAGTACATTGAATCTTGATACATGTAAAAAAGATGATAGATGAAATTTGACATACATCCATGATAAAACATCCATTTATGAATATTTTGAGCATTTGCTCATGCTAAAAACTAGTATAAGAAGGGAATTTCTTAATCTGATAAAGGTTATTCATAAAAAAAGTACAGCAACATCATATTTAATTGTAATTGTATTTAATTATAACATTGAAATCTTTCCCTTTGTGAAGGGAAGGAGAGATACTATCTTTCTTCTCTGATATTCCACATTACACTAAAGGTAGCAGGAGTGTGGTAGGGAAAGAAACAAACCAAAAGGCATAGAAATTGGTAAGGAAGAAATAATAGTTATGATTTTTCAGATGACATAGTTGCTATGTAGAAAATACAAAATAATCTACAGATCAACATTAGAATGAGTAAAAAAGAGAATGTTTGCTGGTTGCAAAGTCAACATGAAAATAAGTTGTATTTCTTTTTCTTTCTCTCTCTCTCTCTTTTTTTGGTTTTCAGAGATAGGATCTTGCTTTGTTGCCTGGGCTCTGGAGTGCAATGGAGCAATGATAGCTCAAATGATCCTTCTGCCTCAGCCTCCCAAGTAGGCAGGACTACAGGTGTGCATCATCACACCTGGAGAATTTAATTTTTTTGTAGAGATGGGATCTCATTGTGTTGCTCAGGCTAGTCTTGAACTTCTAGCTTCAAGTGATCCTCCCGCCTTGGCCTCCTGAAGTGCTGGGATTACAGGCAAAAATCAGTTGTATTTCTGTATAGAAACATCAAACAATTAGAAAATGAAATTTAAAAAGATAGCATTTACAGTTGCATCAAAAATGTCAAATACTTAGAAATAAATAGAACAAAAGATGCACAAAATCCCTGTGGAAGCTATAAGATATAATTATGAGAAAACAATGAAAATCCAAATAAATGGGGAAACATGCCACATACAGTATTTTAAAGGCATGAGTTCTTTCCAAAATGATTTATGTATTCAATGTAATTCCAATAAAATCCCGAGTGTGTGTGTGTGTGTGTGTGTGTGTGTGTGTACGTATGTGTATAAGTAGAGTTACAAATTTTATATAAAGGCAAAAGACCAAGAATAACTGAGATACTTTTGAAGAAGAATAAAGTAGGAGGCCTTGCTCTACTGGACTTCAAAATGTTTTATAAATCCATAAGACTTAAAACAATGCGGCATGGGCACAAGGAAGTGATGATTACCATAAGGGTAGTGATTACTTTAGGGGAAAGGGAGAGGTTTGTAATGTGGACAGAACATACGGGAAGCTTCTGGTGTGCTGGCAAAGTTTTATTTCTTGACCAGGATGATAATGACACAGGTATTTGCCTTTTGTAATTTATTAAACTGTATATTTAAGTCTTTAATCCTTTTCAGTATGTGTGTTGATTTCTACAATAAGGCTTTCTTTGTTTTAAAGAACAAAACAAAACCAAGTGACTTAGAGGTGCAGGTGCTGGGCTGGAGCGAGGTGGTGGGGGAGGGGTTTCTTCCATACTGTTGTCTCTCAGGCTGCACATATTCCGTCAAGTTTTTTTAGTTTTTGTTTTAGTTTTTTTTGCCTCAGGTACAATTTGAATTACTCAGACATGGACTGACCATTGATGATGAATCT
This sequence comes from Lemur catta, assembly GCF_020740605.2. Classification (NCBI taxonomy): domain Eukaryota; kingdom Metazoa; phylum Chordata; class Mammalia; order Primates; family Lemuridae; genus Lemur; species Lemur catta. The sequence continues at coordinate 33,893,822 of NC_059130.1, read as the reverse complement.
AAATCCACAAAATGCAATACTCCATTAAAAGCAATTGTCTATCCCCCTTTTTTAATGTTCTTATCAACCCTCCCCCACCTCCCAACAATTTGCAGCTTGTCACTACACAGAACCTAACCTCAAACTCTGGTGCACTCCTCAATTCCAATTTAGGCTGCAATATAGTGGAAATATCAGTTGGCTGCAATTGCTAATTCCTAACATTTCTCTCACTTTCCTCCAGATCTCTTCACTGCCAATGCTGTAACATTCCTTGCTGGTTCTACAGTTATCCTCTTAATTCCTCTACCTCATTCCTATTATTAGGAAAGTTGATCTAAAATGCACATGAGGCCCAAAGAAGGGAAGAGAAAGGTGGAGAGGGCAAGTGCCAGGCATCCATACTATTGCACTGACCATTGGCAATGGGCTCATTATTGCTTTCAGACGCGTGAACAATCCAAATCTAAAATGCACACAGCAAAGACCATGTGAGGACACAGAAAGGAAGTGGCCACCCGTAAGCCAAGGAGGCAGACCTGCCAATATGTTGATCTTGGACTTCTAGCTTCCAGAATTGTGAGAAAATAAATTTCTGTTGTTTAAGCCAACCTGTGTGTGGTATTTTGTTATGGCAGCCCTAGAAAACTAGCACAGCACGTGACCATCTCTGGCCAATGAGACATGAGGAAAAGTGTGCCAGAGGTCTGTGAGCAAAGCTTGCTTTCTCTGAAAAAGGAGCCACGGGAAGAGATGATCCCTCTTCTCCCTTGTCTTGTAGGTGGTGCCAGGAACACCAATAACCATCTCATCCTCGGACACAAGATGAAGCCAAGGTAGAGAGGCTGAAAGAGTCTAGGTCCTTGAGACATTGAGAAGCTGCTGAGTCAACCAAGCCTGGAGCCTGCTCTCTCTCTAGATTTCTGATTTCATGAAGTGATATGTTTGCTCTTTGGTTAAGCTACTTTGAGATGGGTTTTCTATCAGTCACAGCTGAAAGCATGCAAACTGACCTAGACCTGAACTAAACAAATATCAAGGGCAGTGGGATTTGGAGGAGGTGGTGTGAGAACAGATTCAAGAGGAAGTGGGAGGTGGAATCAACAGGACACAGTCACTGATTTGGGATGACGGTGTTAAAAGGGGCAATGTCCCTAAAATAGATCTACCTTTTTGTCTATTAGATACTGCCAATGGTAGGTTGTTCCGTGATTTATGTATTAATAACACTAAGGATGAGATGCATAGTGATATTAAAGATATCAAAATATGAAAAAAATGTGTCTTAGAATCAGTAAAAGAAAGTACTAAAAGAAGTATAAATTTGGAGCTTTTGTTCTTGGGGTGCTATTTTATTTTCTTCTGTCAATATATTTGAGTATTCTGTGCAAATCAGTACCTTGAAGCTACAAAGATAGACAATATTAGCTTCACAAGAAAGAGATTCACAATCTTTTCCTAAGAATTGCATTATTATTAGTGCTATATGACATCACTGAGGAGGACCTGATCAATTCTATTACAGCTGAAGGGAGGATTTAAGAAGTGAAGGATGACATCAGGACAGGAATGATACAGGAAGTTTGAAGCATCATTTGACTAAATCATTTTACTTAGTCTCTAATGCACTCTGTAGTAAATTTTCACTAATTTGTGGCAAAATGAGAAAATTAAGGACAATGTAGTGAGTCTTTCTGAGAAACTGGATTTATTCAGTCTAAAGTTTTATATTTATTTTGAAATAATCCCTTTCCTATTTTGTGGTTGAAAATTTCCTTTTTCTGTGAAATGATTATAGTAGATGTTTAGTTCTTTTTTTTTTTTAACGTTTTGATTTTGCAAGAGAGGAAGACACAAACAAAAACTCCAAACCAACTCTAGTAGTCTCTTCATCTATTTTCTTGTTGGAAAATGCACAGGTGCATGATATTCCGAATCTGGGATAGTGCTACTAGGCTAGCAGGTGACCTTTAAGATTTGTCCTTTGGAGTTGGAACCCATTCTCCTAAGTGAAGTATCCCAAGAATAGAGGGATGAGCACCACCTGTACTCACCATCAAATTGGTTTCACTGATCATCACCTAAGAGCACGTTTGGGAATAGCATTGATCGGGTGTCGGGCAGATGTGGGTGGGGGAGGGGATGGGTGTATACATACATAATGAGGGTGATGCACACTGTCTGGGGAATGGACACATTTGAAGCTCTGATTCGGGGGGTGGGGGGGCAAGGGCAATATACGGAACCTAAACTTTTGTACCCCCACAATATGCTGAAATAAGAATAAGATATATATATATATATATATATATATATATATATGTATAAAGCTTTGTCCTTTAGAGTCTGCTAATTCCATGAATTATCACTCTATAAAATACCTGCCCTGAGTCTTCACCTGCACTGGGCATCGTGCCAGGGCAGGGTGGGGCTGGAAGCCTGGGCCAGGCCCCACTGGGCTTTCTCCATAAAGGGCCCAGCGCATCACCCAGCATCAGGAGCCTCTGCAGAGAAAGCTCCACTCAGCGGACAGCTAACTCTGAGCTCCTGGCTGCTGTGAGGGAGGAGGCAGCTCTCTGTGCTGGAGGGAACTCAGCTGAGACACATGGTCTGTTTGTGGGGGGAATCCTGGTTTCAGCTCAGGGCTGCTTTTGGTCCCAGAGATGTGTGAAATTTAAACAAAATGCAAGGGGCTTTGGAGTCTTTGTAGGATTGGACAGGGGTGGGAGCAGGGATGTAGAGGAAAAAGATGGTCAAGACAGTGACCTTCTTGCTTTTCTTTAGATTACAATGAACCAACTTGGCTTCCTGCTGTTCCTCATTGTGGCCACCAGAGGGTGGAGTGAAGGTGAGTCACCTGTCTGGGGGCAGCGGTTTCTCCACTCAGCTCTAGTGTTCAAGAGGAACACAACGGGCTGGGTGGTTCAGGATGCTGGTCTCTCCTGGGCCACAGGGGATGTGTCTGAGATGCAGGGAGGTTGACTTGGATGTAGGCGAAGTGCTGATTTCTGGCCTCTTGTGGGAGGAATCTGGCCTGTAGCAGTGAGGGTGTTGCCCGAGGCATGTCCTGGGTCCAGCTCTGTGCCTCTGTGGGCCTGAAGGGGCTCTGGTAAGAACTGTGTTCCCTCCCAGCCACTCCCTATATCTGTGGCCTTGGCCATGGGATTTCCATGGGAATTGCGTGGTCTGCTTGGTGCCCAGAGAATATTCTTTCCACAGTCTTCCTCTCTACAGCAGAAATAACAATGGCATTTTAAAATTTGCATTTGTCTTCATATTTATTTATTGATTTTTTAAAAAGTAAAGGCTGTTTCTAAATATCTTCTCACTTAATCTTCACAAAAACACTTTATTAGCTTTGTTTTTGGGATGAGGAAACTGAGGCTCAGGTATGTTAAGTATCACTCCAAGGACATTCAACTAGTAGGCACTGAGTTACTTACAGGTGAATACCTGTGACCTCAAAGCTTGTGATTACTGTCATTCCTCTAGACTTTTAGAGTAGTTTGCAGGCTCTTTAGCCTTCACATTAGCATATAAGTTTCTTCATTCTGTGCCTCTGCTAAACTCTTGGCCATAGTCTCACTGCCACTCCCTACTTCACACCCTATGTTTCAGCCACATTAAGCTACTTATATTTCTTCAACAGGCCGGATTATGCTGTACTTTTTCTTCCAGGCTTTCGGACACGCTATTGTCCCTGGCTTGAATTCTCTTCTCTTTCTTCCTACTGATGAGTCATGTTTGTTCTCTCAGAATAAATGGTGGTGTCACCTGGACTAGCAGGCCTTCTGTGACTAAGACATGAGACAATCTCTGCCCCCAACCTCCACCTCCGACTCCCAAACAACCACCCTGCCTCCAGTCTGGCCTCTCCATTCTGCACTCTCGCCTCAGAGTCTTTGTTTTGTTCTCCTGAGCTTGTCTATCTTTTTTTTTTTTTTGAGACAGGATCTTACTCTGTCACCTGGGATAGAGTGCATAGAGTGCAGTGGCATCATCAAACTCCTGGCCTCAAGTGATCCTCCAGCCTTGGCCTCCCAAAGTGCTAGAACTATAGATGTGAGCCCATGTGCTGGGCCTTGCTTATCTTTTATTGTTTTTTATTTTTAATATAATTTTCTGTGGACTGATCAACAACTCCCTCTAGGGGCAAGCTCTTGGGGGAATGTTTAATTTCTTTGACTGCCCAGTGCTTAGGGCAGGGCCGGGCACAGGGTGAGGTCATGTGGAGGGAGGCGTGCATCAAGCCTGTGCTGGGTGTTGGGTCAAATGGGTGAATGAATATGACACTGTATACCTCTGGGCCTTACCACCCCAGCAACGAAGCTCTGCTACCGTGGGGTGGAATCGTTTGGGACTAGTGACGAGGAGAGGCTGGGTTTTGTAACAAATCAGCAGTGAGAATAAAACTGTGCATATTCTCTAGAGGTGGACAATACTTCCTCCCAGAAGGGGACCTGCTCTTCTTTGTCTCCATCTCTGCCCAGAAGCTGCAAGGAAATCAAAGCGAAGTGCCCCAGCGCAGGGGGTGAGTGATGAGACATTTAAACAGAGCCCTCTCAGGGTAATCAGGATTTTGTCCTCTGGGAGGTTCTTTTTAAAGTTAAGAAGAAATTGTAAAATGTATATATATATTACATATTGGATAGAATTTGCCACTTTCATTTTAAATGTAAAATTGATCAGCAGTACTTACCTTCACAATGTTGTGCAGCCATTGCCACTATCCATCTGTGGACTTTTTCATTACTTCTGTACCCACTCAGCAATAGCTCCACATTGCCCTTTCCCCCAGTCCCTGGGAACTGCCATTCTGCTTTCTGTCTCTGTGGATTTGCTATTCCAGTTACCTCATATAAGTAGAGTCATGTGATATTTTTCTCGTTGTGTCTGGCTGATTTCACTCAGCAAAATGTTTTCCAGGTTGATCCGTGTTGTAGCATGGATATGTCATTCCTTTTTATCCACTGTGTGTATACATATGTAAACACAGACACAGACACAGACACAGACACACACACACACACCCTGCATTTTGTTTGTTCATCTATTGACGAATATTTGGGTTGTTTCTCAACTCAAATATTGTTGTGACTCTTGTTACTCATGCTGCAATGAACACTGGTGCACTAGTATCTGTTTGAGTCCCTTTTCCCAATTTTTTTGAGTATAAACCTAGCAATGGAGTTGCTGGGTCATATGAAAATCCCATGTTTAAGCTGGTAGAAACGTCACTGGCCACTTCGAGTGCTGGTAACTCTATGTTTTGCTTCAGTCTCAGGAGTGTGGTCTTCTGAACTCAGGGAGATTCCAGGGCCCCCGGGAACACTTAGTGACAGGACTCAGGGAGGAAACTTTAGGCTATGTTTCTGGTTCCTAGGGCCTCTCTGCTCATGGGGCTGAGATGGCCATGAGCTCTGAGACAGGGAGGCTCTGGCTGGTTCTCTGTGCAGATGGCCTGTATTTCCTCCACACCAAGAATGGTGTCGTCTACCAGACCTTCTGTGACATGACCACTGGGGGTGGTGGCTGGACCCTGGTGGCCAGCGTGCATGAGAACAACATGTATGGGAAGTGCACGGTGGGCGATCGCTGGTCCAGTCAGCAGGGCAACAGAGCAGACTCCCCAGAGGGGGACAACAACTGGGCCAACTACAACACCTTTGGGTCTGCAGAGGCGGCCACAAGTGACGATTACAAGGTTGGTGCCACTTCCCACGCGCTGGGAAAGGGTGAGGAGTTGAGGGAGGGTGGGAAGGTGGGGACATGGAAACAGGGCTGGAGAAGAGGAAAGAAATACTTAGACATCTTGAATCACAACTTCTTCCCCACTAGTCAGTTAGGGACGTGGGTGGTAGGGAGTCCTCATCAGCTAGAAGTGGGGGTGTCTGAGCACAGGCGACCATCTGCCCCCCTGGAGCCCAGAGCTGTCAGCTCAGCTGAGGGCTGCGTGTGTGGGCCTTTGCCTGGTGGGACCCCCTGGCCCCATCAGGCTCAGTGTGTGTTGCTGTGCAGAACCCTGGCTACTACGACATCCAGGCCCAGGACTTGAGCATCTGGCATGTGCCCAACAAGTCCCCCCTGCAACACTGGAGGAACAGCTCCCTGCTGAGGTACCACACCGAAACTGGCTTCTTCCAGAGACTGGGACATAATCTGTTTGGCCTCTACCAGGTACACAGGGCAGCTGGCTGGGGCTGGTTTTAATGGGTTTATGGAGAAGCAAGTGTTTGAGGTTGGGCAGGCCCATCTTTCAGTGCGCCTGTCTCCCATGTTCTCCTAACCTTGATTTGCTGGTGGCTTCTGTCCTGCTTCTCTCAGGAATTCTGAGCCAGGCAAGAGAAAAGACCTACGGGAGAGGAGAATTGGGGCAGGAGAGGAAAGAGAGAGAGAGAAAATGAGAATGAAGTGGTCTGGGCTGTTGGAGAAGCACAGCTCCTGAGTGACTAGCAGCAGCAAAAGGGAAAGATTTTTTTTTTTTAGTAAGAAGTTTCTCATAAACAAATTGTGCTTAATAATGAAATGATTATTTCATATTTTTCTAGTAAATTTGCTATATCTATTGTCCCAGAATATCAAGAAAAATGTTATATAAACTGAAAGATGATAATCGCATGTTTTATTTAGGCTTATCATTCATTTACATATGTTCAAGAATAACCTGTTTTTACTTATTTTATTTATTTATTTATTTATTTATTTATTTTTTATGTCAGAATATTATGGGGGGGGGAAGAGTCTTATTTTGACTCGTTTTGAGATAATCTCAGTTACTGATAAGGTATTGTTTTCCCTCAGTGAACACCAGCATCCCTGGGAAGGAATGGCTGGTGAGTACAAAGCTATTGTCCTTGCTGAATGACTTTCTTTGTTCCCCATAGAAATTCCCTGTGAAATATGGAGAAGGAAGGTGTTGGACTAACAACGGCCCGGCGATCCCCGTGGTCTATGATTTTGGCGATGCCCAGAAAACGGCGTCTTATTACTCACCTCTTGGCCAGAGTGAGTCTTTAATGCTCTTCTGACCTCTTGGTAGGAAGAGTTTCAGTTTTGATTGAGTTCATTCAATTAGAACAGGTAGCAGTTATTGATCACTAAGCACAGCCCGGTTCTCTTCTGTGATTGTTACCCGTGTTGTTCCACTTAGTCTTCTTGACGGCCTTAAGGTCTGAGCTGTCATTAACCTCATTTTAGGAAACATGCACTGAGAGGTTCGGGAACTTGCTGAGATCACAGGGCACATACACAGGGGAGCTCGCATTTGCACTGCGGAAATTTGGCTCCAGACTCTTTAGTCCTAACAACCCCACTGTCAGCCCTTCAGTAACTTGTTAGGACCAGGCCAGGTTCATGTACACAGGGCAGGAGAACCAACAAAATGGGGAGGCCTTTTTATTTTTTATTGTGAGGAGTAATCATTAGTTTATTTTGTGTGAATCTAAATTTGGCAGCATAAAGCCATTCATTGAGATTTGGGATTTTAAAATAAAGGAGAGTAAGAAAAATGTAACAAGGAATAGAGTGAATCTGCCTCCCTATTGCTGCAACTCCACCCTTGGAGGTGTTCAGTGTGATCTTCCTGCATAGCTGAATTTCTCTTCACAAGCCTCTGGCAGACGTGAGGACAAGCTCTTGCTCTCTGGACTGGGAACAGGTCCCTGATGGGAAGTTTGGGGCCAGGATGCACCATCCATTGGCCCCAGAGGAGTTGAGTTCCACCAGTGTGGCTGGAGTATTGGGCTGTAGCCTGAGCTTCAGCATAGAGAATCTCTGGGCTGGCGTAAAGGAGGCTATTTCTAGCATCTCCCTTGAATGCTGTTTTCTGTCTCTCGTTTTCAGAGGAATTCACTGCAGGATTTGTCCAGTTCAGGGTATTTAATAACGAGAGAGCAGCCAACGCCTTGTGTGCTGGAGTGAGGGTCACCGGATGTAACACTGAGCTCGTGAGTCTTTGTGGGAACCAAAGGGGCTTTAAGGTTGAGTTTGTCCTTGTGTGTTGGTATGTGTGTTGAGTGTGGTACGAGTGTGCTGTGAGTGTGTGTATGTGTGTGGGAGTGTGACTTTCTCTTGCTCATTGTTGGGTTTCAGGGGCCAGAGCTGTGGGACCCATTGTCCAGGTATAGACGTCCTGTACCTTTGAGGACTAAAATCGAGGGCTGAGGCTTCACAAGAGCCACTGCTGGATGCTCAGCCTTTGGGATAAAGCACTCAGTTTCCTGGAGTTGGGGTGAGGCTTCCATGCAGGAACATTCTGTGGAAGCCTTTTGGAGCTGAGATTCATTGAGAAACACAAAATGTTGTCTTTCTTCACCTGAGATATAGCTTTCAGAGACAAACTGGGCTTCCCTAACCCTGGCCAGGGCTTGCATAGCTACAGGCTGTATTGGGGGTTACTGGGAGGGTCCTGGACATCACCTTCTAGAACCTCATTCAGGCCATCCCCCCATGTGCCTGTGGGGATAAATGATGGGCATCGATGAATTTTCAAGATTTTATTTTATTTTATTTTATTTTTGAGACAGAGTCTCACTTTGTTGCCCAGGCTAGAGTGAGTGCCATGGCATCAGCCTAGCTCACAGCAACCTCAAACTCCTGGGCTTAAGCAATCCTACTGCCTCAGCCTCCCGAGTAGCTGGGACTACAGGCATGCGCCATCATGCCCGGCTAATTTTTTCTATATATATATTTTAGTTGGCCAGATAATTTCTTTCTATTTTTAGTAGAGACGGGGTCTCGCTCTTGATCAGGCTGGTCTCGAACTCCTGACCTTGAGCGATCCACCTGCCTCGGCTTCCCAGAGTGCTAGGATTATAGGCGTGAGCCACCGCGCCCGGACAAATTTTCAAGATTTTAAATGGAATACCAGTTGAATATAGAGGATGGGAAGGGAATAAGTCTAGAATAGCATGGTTTTCATTTGAGTGAATGAGTGTCATTTATTAAGTCAGGGTGTCTGGATGATGAGCAGTTTGGAGTCCATGAGGGATATTTAACTCTGTTTTGATCATATGGAGCTTGAGATTCACTTGTGGAGATACAGGTTGGGTTTCGAGGTCTTCAGTACAAGGAACATCTGGACTGAAGATAGAGATTTGAGGGCCATAGTGAAGTGTTAGTAACTGAAGCCAAAGTGGTCATGCAGTCTATAAGGGACAGGGAGATGTGTCCCGTACTGAGGAGCAGCACTTAAAGAATTCAAGATGGAAGAGTCCCGCCAAGGAATCTGAGAATGAGTGTTCAGAAAAGTTGGAGGACAGTGAGGAGCAGACAATGAGGTCACTAAAGCTAAAGGTATAGAGTTTTTATGGGAGGATCAGAACAACACTGCCAATGGAGAGTCTGCTGAGGACCAAAGACTGCACTGGATTTGACCATTAGGCTGTCATAGGCCTCACCAGCAGATCTGTCATCTAAGTCTCTTCCTCTCCCTGTTTCCCAGCACTGCATCGGCGGAGGAGGGTTCTTCCCCGAGGGCAATCCCCGCCAGTGTGGGGATTTCTCTTCCTTTGATTGGAATGGATATGGAACTCACACTGGTTACAGCAGCAGCCGGGAGATAACTGAGGCAGCTGTGTTTCTATTCTACCATTGAGAGGGTTGTGGTATGGGACCCAGACCTCCTCTCGCAACCATGGAATCCCAAGGATGGAGAGCAACTTACCAATTCAGTTGTTCATGGCAGAGGAGAAGAGAATAAATTACAGTGAATCAAAGCTTGGTGTGTCTGAATTATTTTCTTGCGGGTGGTGAAACACTGTAGCAGATTTCAAAGAATGTCTATTGCTCTGGTTGGTTCTACTTCAACCACTTTTGTGCTTGGAATGTCAGGGCTTAGGAATCCAGGCCGGGTGCGATGGCTCACGCCTGTAATCCTAGCCCTCTGGGGGGCTGAGGCAGGTGGATCGCTCGAGGTCAGGAGTTCGAGACCAGCCTGAGCAAGAGCGAGACCTTGTCTCTACTAAAAATAGAAATAAATTATCTGGACAACTAAAAATATATATAGAAAAAATTAGCCGGGCATGGTGGCGCATGCCTGTAGTCCCAGCTACTCAGGAGGCTGAGGCAGTAGGATTGCTTAAGCCCAGGAGTTTGAGGTTGCTGTGAGCTAGGCTGACGCCATGGCACTCACTCTAGCCTGGGCAACAAAGTGAGACTCTGTCTCAAAAAAAAAAAAAAGGGCTTAGGAATCCTGATAGAGGAACATGCCCTCCCCACCCCCTTCTAGGTAGCCCTTCAAATAGCCAGAGGAATAAAGGGCAGGGGGAAGCATTTTATCCTAACCCTTCCTAACTCACGTGGACTGATCAATTAAATCCTTCACTTCAGGATCCTAAGGAAGAAAAGAGTTCATCTGTGGGGGTGCACCAAAGAGGAACGAGATACACCCAATATCCCCATCTGGTATATTGTAGCCTTAGTGGTTGGGGCATTGTCTGTAGGGAAGCACAGGGCTGGCAGCCTGTAATGAATGATAGTGACTCTCCTTGCATGGTGCCTTCACTGTTCCAGGGTTCTCATGTTTAGGTGCTTATTGAAAAGGAGCCAAGTGGCCAAATCATCCCCAATGTGTTATTGGTGCAGATTGGATGGGGATGACATCAGTTTTGATCAATGAGTAAATATTAGACATTTTATTGTTTCCTGTAGAATGCAAATATAACAAGCCCTTCCAATTCTCCCATGTTGAGTGTCAATTACTTCTCATTGGCTAGAAGGTGAGGCTCAAACTTCTTAGGCCTTAGGGAAATTACAAGAAGGGGAAGCAGAGGAGGGGAAGAAGGGAAACAGGAAGCTGAAGAAGTTTGCCTTAAAAATGTTTGAGAGGGTTCTCTTTGTTTCAACCATATTTATTTGGGCCTGGGTTAGAAATTGTCACTATTTTCCCTACAGTATTTTACTTGCTTTCTGCTGCCTGTTCTTTCCTGCCTTCTCTCTTACCCTTTGTTCCCATTCTCTATCCTAAAACACAGACGTCTCTGCCTCTCATCACTCTCAGCTGCCCTTCCTCCAACTAGAGCAGACAATAAGAAACCTGAGTAAGTTTTCACCTCTCACTCGTGTTCCCCTGTGTGTGACTCGCCTGCTGTGTGCCAGACAGTGTTGGCTGGGAGTGCACAGAACACTGGTGGGACAGGCGAGTGAACATTTTTTTCTCTTTCACATACTCTTTTTTTCAGTCATTTCGAGAAAAATTACTGGATGTGTGCTATCTTCTGGGCAAGGTGCTGGGAATACAGTGATAGAGAAGATGGATGAACCCAATTCTAAAGCTGCAGGTTGGGCCAGGAGCAGTGGCTCACGCCTGTAATCCTAGCACTCTGGGAGGCCGAGGCGGGCAGATCGTTTAAGCTCAGGAGTTCGAGACCAGCCTGAGCAAGAGCGAAACTCCGTCTCTACTAAAAATAGAAAGAAATTATATGGACAGCTAAAAATATATATAGAAAAATTAGCCGGGCATGGTGGTGTATGCCTGTAGTCCCGGCTACTTGGGAGGCTAAGGCAGGAGGACTGCTTGAGCCCAGGAGTTTGAGGTTGCTGTGAGCTAGGCTAAAGCTGCAGGTGGCAGAACCCATGGGCCCCTTTGGTGCACGGTGGGAAGATTTCACAGGAGAGCTGCCTAGGGATTCGTGGAAGCACAGAGGAGCAGCCCCGAATCCAGAAACGAATGTTAGGGAGGACTTCTCTGAGAAGGGGACTTTACCTTTGTTCTCCCTTCCACCCTGGAGTGACCACAGAGATCTCTGAGCTGGGAAAGTTTTCACCTGTCATTATTTTCATCGTGCCCCACATCTGTAGAGTGAAGTTGTTCAAGGTCCAAGCTCTGGCATTCGGTGGAATTAACATAAATCCTGGCTCCTTAAATTCACCTGCCTGTTGGAAGAATTTTTATATATCAGAGTCTCAGTTTCCTTATCTGTGAAATAGAGATAATAGCAGTATAGTAGTAACGTTCTCACCTGTGGTTTTTATTTCACATGTGGTTTTCATAAAAATTAAGTGAAATAACTTGTATATCTTTTATTTTTTTAATCCTTCAGAATTAAATCCACAATTTTATACATTTATCTTGTTTATAAGTCAATGAAAATTGCCAATTATTATAAAAACAGGACAAATTATATCAGGAAAGAACCAAAAAAATAGCAAAAATTTCATAAAAAATATTTCCAACTGTGAAAAGTATTGCTGTCTTGGTGTCTTCACATCCTTCTCTTCTGTGTACTTATGCAGAACACATTGTTTCCTCGGATAAGTGCATCCCCGTACTTATTCTTCAGTTGTTCATTTACATATTCTTCTGTCTGCTGTCTGCTCCAGGACTATATTGATGCAGCCATCCAGGCAAGCCAGGTCCCCTGTATAATACACTCCAGAATTCAATTTTACCATGACTGACCATCCAATGATTTGCTTTAGGAAATCACTGGGGATTTGCCTCCGATGACTCATTTTAATAATCTTGGGAGGCAGGAAACCTGAGTTCTAATGCCACCTCTGCTACTTAATTAGCTGTGTGACTTGGATAACTTATCATTTCACATCTCATGGCCCCAGGTTCCTCATCCTGTGGCCGGGACCCAGAACCCTCACTCCAGGCTCCCCACTAGCCCAGTCTCCGTGGACAATCACCACAATAACTTGTATAGCTTTTAAAAGAGTGCCAGACTTGTAGTATCTGCTTGATATATGTTAGTTATTATTATACTGTTTCTTGAGGGTTTTCAAAAGTCTATTTCAACTCAATTTCACTCACTCATGAAAAACAAATTTAGGGCACTGTTGTTGAAGAACCATTGTGCCATGCATTCTTGTAAACTCTGAGATTTAAAGAAAGTTAGTATGTGTTTCTTGACTCAGAGTGCTGTGGGAGGAAGTGCAAAGTCAGAGAGATGGCAAGGAGAGATGTACATGTAAGCAAATTATTAAAACACTGTGAATTCATTTTTTTCCTATAGAAAAAGCAAACTCTTTTTTCCTCTATATTCACACTACTCTCAGTGCTTGTGTGACCAGCTATGTCGATTTTTCCCCACATTAACCAATTCTCTGACACCAACTGAGGGTCCTACAATTCAATTCAGTTCTGACACCAACTAGATTGAGTGCAGACCCTACAGGTCAAGGGCTCAGCCCCACAAGCTTATCCCCTACTTAGGATGTCAATTGCAAGTAGTATGTCTCCAGGTTACCAACAACTTCTGTTTAACTTGGCTCCAAATCGGAGGTTCTCATAACTCTCTTTGTGGGTTTGGTCATTTGCTACAGTGGCTCAGGGAACCCAGAAAATCAGTTTACAGAATATTGCTGATTTACTACAAAGCATATTTTAAAGGATGTGAATGAACTGCTAGATGAATAGGTACTGGGCATGGTTTGGAAGGGTACCAAGCACAGGAGCTTCTGTCTCCATGGAGGTGGGGTGCTCTGTCCTCCTGGCACGTGGATGTATTCACCAACCCAGAAGCTTTCTGAATCCCTTACTTTTGGCATTTTTATGAAGGTTTTATCAGGTAGGCAGGATTGATTATTAACTCCATTTCCAGTCCTTCTTCCCTCCCTGGAGGATGGGGAGTAGGGCTTAAGGTTCCAAGCTTCTTAGCATGGCTTTGTCTTTCTTGGGTCCACCCCCATCCAGGAGCCCATCAGGAGTCACCTCATTAGAATATAGGACACTCCTATCACCCAGGAAATTCCAAGGGGGTTAGAAGCTCTGTGTCAGGGACCAGGGTCAAATAGCAAATACTGGAACAAAAGATTCTCCAAGTACTCTTATTTACAAGAGTTTCGGGAGCTCTCTGTCAGAAATTGGGGACAGAGACCAGTATACATATATATTTCTTATTATTCATATTTTATAGTTTTCTTTTCTCTTTCTTTCTTTCTTTCTTTCTTTCTTTCTTTCTTTCTTTCTTTCTTTCTTTCTTTCTTTCTTTCTTTTTCTTTCTTTCCTTCTTTCTTTCTTTCTTTCTTTCTTTCTTTCTTTCTTTCTTTCTTTCTTTCTTTCTTTCTTTCTTTCTTTTTTTTGGAGACAGAGTATTGGTATGTTGTCTAGGTTGGAGTGCAGTGGCTATTCACAGATGGGATCATAGCTCACTGCAGTGCTGCAGCCTGGAATTCCTGGCTTCAAATGATCCTCTCACCCCAGTTTCCTGAGTAGCTGGGACTAGAAACATGAACCACTGTACCCAGTTAGCTTACACTTTTCTATATAATTTAAAGGGCTAATGCATTACAAACGTCATTAGTTTCTGTTTTAGACACACAGTGCATAAAGATGTAATTCTGTGACATGAACACCTGAAAGGGGTGGGGACAGAGGTATAAAGGATCAGAGCCTTTGTATCTTATTGAAGTTCAACTGGTATAAATTTAACTTGGAATGTTATAACTTTGGGATGTAAAATGTAATCCTCCTGGGAACCATAAAGAAAATAGCTTCTACCAAATATTTAAGGAAGAACTAAGACCGATCACTCTCAAACTTTTTCAAAAAATGGGAGAGGAGGAAAAACTCTCTAACTCATTCTATGAGGCCAGCTTTGCCCTGATACTGAAGCTAGACAAAGACACTACAAGAAAAGAAAGCTACAGACCAATATCCCTTACGAACATTGATGCAAAAATCCTAAACAAAATACCAGCAAACCAGAAGCATATTAAAAAGAATTTACACCATGACCAAGTAGGATTTATTTCTGGAATGCCAGAATGGTTCAACATCCTTGCACTGGATCAATGTAACACATCATATTAACAGAATGAGGGAAAAATCATCCTGATCACCTCAATTGATGTAGAAAAAGCATTTGACACAACTCAACACCTTTTCATGATACAGTCAACAAAGTGGGAATAGAAGTAAAAACTTTACACAATAAAATAAAAGCCATATATGAAAAACACACAGTGAACATTATACTTAATATATGCAAGAGTGAAGACAAGAATGCCCAGTTTTGCTATTTCTATTCAATGTAGTACTGGAAGTTCTAGCCAGAGCAATTAGGTGGGAGAAAGAAATAAAAGGCATCTGAGACCAGCAGAAGCAGCAGCTGGAGCAGCAGCAGCCTGCACCATCTCCTGCCTGCCCTCTGTAGCCCTCCACTCATCCTGGGGTCTCTTTACGCCTTCCTCCTGCTCCTCCTCCACCTGTCCCCCCTTCTGCTCTGCTGCTGTGGTTGCCCTGCCCCTTGCCTTCCTGCCTGCCCCTATTATTCCGTCCCAGGCCTCCTGCCCTTCCCATTCCCGCTAGCTCCCCTTTTTCCCTCAAGCTGCCTCATGCATGCTGTTTTTGGCTTTCACCCCCACCAGTGACCAAAGACTTGACCACTCAAAGTCCAGCTTCCCAGAACAGTGCTCGACATGGACACCGGTGTGATTGAAGATGGATTAAATGTCACTCTCACCATCTGGCTACTTATGTATGGAAAGGAAGTTGACAGTATAATTGGAAAGAAAGAAGAATCAGTTAAGATGTGTGAGGTGAGTGGTACACATATCAACATCTCAGAAGGGAATTGTTCTGAGAGAATTATCACTTTGGCTGGACCCAGTAATGCCATCTTCAAAGCCTTTGCTATGATCATTGACAAATTGGAAGAGGACATCAGCAGCTCTATGACCAATCACACAGCTGTCAGTAGACCCCCAGTCACCCTGAGGCTGGTGGTCCCTGCTGGTCAGTGTGGTTCTCTCATTGGAAAAGGTGGTTGCAAGATCAAGGAAATATGAGAGAATACAGGGGCTCTTGTCCAGGTGACAGGGGATATGCTCCCCAACTCAACTGAGTGGGCCATCACCTTTGCTGGAATTCTGCAATCCATCACTGAGTGTGTCAAACAGATCTTCGTGGTCAGGTTGGAGACTCTCTCCTAGGCCCCCCGGAAGGGCATGACCATCCTCTATCAGCCCAAGCCATCCAGTTCTCTAGTCATCTTTTCAGATGGTCAGGCCTATACCATTCAAGGATTGTATGCCATTCCACAGCCAGATTTGACCAAGCTGCACCACTTGGCAATGCAACAGCCTCATTTTCCCATGACACATGGCAACACTGGATTCAGTGGCATTAAATCCAGCTCTCCAGAGGTGAAAGGCTATTGGGCAGGTTTGGATGCATCTACTCAGACTACTTCTCGTGAATTCAAATCATTCCAAATGATTTGATTGGCTGCATAATCAGGCATCAAGGCACCAAAATCAATGAGATCCATCAGATGTCTGGGGAGTAGATCAAAATTGTGAACCCAGTGGAGGGATCTACTTATAGGCAGGTTACCATCACTGGATCTGCTGCCAGCATTAGCCTGGCTCAATATCTAGTCATTGTCAGGCTATCCTTGGAGATGGGTGGCATGGGGAGCGGCTAGAACAATGCAGAGTCATCCATTATCCCTTTCTGCTGTTCACCAGAACACTCATGATCCATCACCCATGATCCATCTGTGTAGTTTCTGAACAGTCAGCTATTCCAGGTTTTAAATAGTTTGTAAATTTTCAGTTTTATCATCCACTTGCGATTTTTTAATCAAAGTATTTTAATTCCTTTCTCTGTTCAGCTATTAAATGCTGAGATCCATATTTAGTTTTTATAAGCTTCTCCCTGTTTTGTTGTTTTCTTTTTTGGCTTATGAATTTTTCTTTTTGTCATGGAAATATAACAGTGGACTATTAATATATTTCAGTTTAGTTCTGTAATGTCAGGAATTTTTCAAAAAAAATTAAAAGATGGCCTGGAGCTTTTTCTTTGTGAATAGAAAAACAAAAAAGGCATCTAAACTGGAAAAGAAGAAGTAAAATTATCTGTGGTCACAGATGATATGATCTTATATGTAGAAAACCCTTAAGATTCCACAAAAATATTATTAGAACTAATAAACAAATTCAGCAAAGTAGCAAGATAAAAAGTCAACACACAAAATGAGTTGTATTTGTATTCACTAGCAATGTACAACATAAAAAGTAAAATTTTAAAAATTCCATTTACAATTGCATCAAATAGAATAAAATACTTAGGATTTAACTTAGCCAAGGAGGTTAAAGACTTGTACAGTAAAAACTACGAAACATTTCTGAAAGAGATTAACAAAGACATAAATAAATGAAAAGACATGTCATATTCATGGATTGGAAAACTTAATGTTGTTAAGATGTCAGCACTACCCAAAGTGATTTGTAGGTTCAATGCAATCCTTATAAAAATCCCAATAGTATATTTTCCATAAGTAGAAAAACTCCTCCTAAAATTCATATGAAACCTCAAGAGATCCCAAATGGCCAAAACCATCCTTAAAAAGAACAATAAGCTTGAGCACTTACATATTCTTATTTCAAAACTTACTACAAAGTTACAGTAATCAAAACAGTATAGTACTGGCATAAACACGACATATAGACTAATGGAATAGAATGGAGAGCCCAGAAATAAACCCACATATATATGGTCCATTGATTTTTAACAAGGTTGCCAACACCATTCAATAGGGGAAAGAATAATCTTTTAAACAAATGGTGCTGGAAAACTGAATATTCACATGCAAAAGAATAAATTTGGACCCTTACCTAATACTATATATAAAAATTAACTCATTGGTATCAAAGTCATTGAAAGAAAAAAAATTAACTCAAAGTGAATCTGACCTAAATGTAAGACCTAGAACTATGAGATTCTTAGAACCAAATGGGACAAACTCTTCGCAGTATTGGATTTGGCAATGATTTTGTGGATATGGCATCAAAGCACAGGCAACAAAAGAAAAAATGCACAAATTGGCCTTTATGAAAATTTAAAAAATTTGTACACCGAAAGACACTATCAACAAAGTAAAAAACCCACAGAATGGGAGAAATTACTTGCAAATCATTTATCTGATAAACACTAATATCCAGATTATGTAGAGAACTCCCAAAATACAATAACAAAAAACCCAATTCAAAAATGGGCAAAGGACTTGAAAGGAATTTTATTCAAATGAGACATACAAATGCCCAATAAGCACATGAAAAGATTCTGAACATCACTACTCATTAAGGAAATGCAAACCAAAACCACAGTGAGATACCACCTCACACCCATTAACATTCCTACTATCAAAACAAAACAAAACAGAAAATAAAAAGCGGTGGCAAGGATGTGGAGAAATTGGAACTCTTGTGCACTGTTGGTGGGAATGTAGAATGGTAAAGCCACTGTGGAAAATGGTATGGAGATTCCTCACAAAATTGAACATAGAATGACCATATATGATCCAGCAATTCTACTTCTGTGTGTATATGGAAAAGAGTTGAAAGCAGGGTCTTGAGGAGATATTTGTTCACCTATGTTTATAGCAGCATTATTCACAATAGCTAAAATGTGGAAGCAACCTAAGTGTCCATTGACAGAAGAATGGATAAGCAAAGTGTGATCTATACGTCCAGTGGAACATTAGTCAACCTGAAAAAGGAATAAAATTCTGACAGAGGCTACAACATGGGTGAATCTTTAGAACATTCTGCTAAGTAAAATAAGTCAGTCAGAAAAAGACAAATGCTGTATGAGTCCACTTTATGAGTTCCTATAGGGAAATTTATAAGACAGGAGAATAGAACGTGTTTGCCTGGGGCTGGAGGGAGAGGGGAATGGGAACTTATTGTTTAATGACTACAGAGTTTCAGTTTTGCAAGATGAAACAAGTTCTGTAGTTGGAGAATGGTGATGGTTACGATATGAATGCAATTAATAGTTGCTCTTGACTGAGTTGAATGGACAGAAAGATTTTTATAGTGTGTGTGTGCGGGGAGTTAGCTATGCTCCCTGCAAAGAGGTTTTTCTGGTCGGGTCTCTCAGGCAGGGGTCGTTGCAAAGGATGAAAATATAGTAGGAAACAGAAATAAAAAAATAATACGCAGAGCCAAAGATATAGTTTATAAAGTAAAGGTTTATGAAGACAGACAAGGGGAGGGTGTCCGGAAGGTATATATCTCTCCCGCAGAAATATAACAAAGACTGAACTTTTTACATGGGTACTTATAGGGCAGATACATGCTCCCATTGCCAAGGGCAATGGGATTTACATAATAACAGGCACTTTGGTTTAGGGTCAAAGTCTTCTAAAAGGCTACTACAGATCCTTTAACTAACTCTATCTAGACGAACAATGAGTTACAAAATCTTCTTAGGGCAAACTTCTAAGTTTTATGATAAGCTATTACTTTAGCAAAATACAGAGACACCTTGGTTCCAGTAATTGTGTTTTTGGAGACAGAGATGATCTCAGAAGTCAGCATGAGCTGTGCCTTGTGCTAATTACTTTAACCCCATGGTTCCATCTGGGCCCGGCTTGGGCATTAGCATATCTGTTTGATCAGCTCTTAGCATATCTATTTGATCAGCTCTCATTTCTGGGTGGCCTGTCTTTGTTGATCAGCTCTGGCAACCTATGGCTCTAGGTGAGACCTGCCTTGTCTTTCAAAACAGGTGAGAACCATAGGCCCAGCTTACAACTGTCACTTTGAAATGCAGTTGTTACTGACCAATGAGACGCCCTCCTGAGGCGAGGCAGCTTTTTGATATGCGAACTAACATGCTTATTTTTTTTCTTTAAGGCAAAGCCTCATTTGACTTCTGAAATCAAATCTTGTCTCCAAAAATACAGGGGGCATTTCTATAACTCAGTATTCTTAGGTTCAACATGTGTGTATTTGTATGTGTCCAGTTGAAGATCATTTGTCAATGAAATTTTTCCATGCCGTTTACCTGTTGAAGACATTTAGTCAGTTATTCCTTTCATTTCAGTTTGCAAAACAGACCATGTGGTTTTTCTTTGGTCATCTCTTTTATAATATATTACTATTACCAAAGGCAGCCAAAAGCAGCTGACACAGGGTGTTGACATTCTGTTTCTCTGGTGTCTTCCCTTAGAGATCAAGTGCACTAGGTACAGAACATACTTCTAGAGTTACCACAAGCAATGCTTTTTAACATTTTCACTACTATATAACATGGAGTGCCATCTTTCCAATCTCCAATAAATACTAGTTTCTTCTTCACCTATAAACCTACCACCAAGCCAATGCTATATATTTTAGGTATTTATTGAAGGTGGAAAAGGAAGATGTTGACAGGTGCCTTGCTTCTCTTAAAGGCTTCAGTCTGAAAGTGACACTTTCTGCTTATATTTCTTGGCTATAACAAGTCACATGGTGCTGTTTAACAAGGGAAGAAGTGCAGCCTTCCAAATCATTGTGAGCAACACTAATGATTACCTGAAAGGTTTCATTATGAAGTGATATTAGTGGTCATTTCTTTATGCTAGTAACAAACAGCAGAAATGCATGGAAGCTAGGTCAGTTCTCTCACTCCCTCTCCCCCCATCTCCCTGCCCACCTGTCTGCTACCTTCATTTCTTCCTTTCTTCCTTTCTTCTACCATGCCATAGATGCTTATAACCCATGACAAAATCCAAGAACTAAAATGTTATTAATAATCTACACCTACCTCTGTGCTTCTCTATATCACTCCACCCCTTGCTTCCCACTCAGTTGTTGCCATTACCTCAATTTGTGATTAATGTTGTATCACTTAATTTACTTTTAAGCAATCATACACACACGCACACACATTACACATATGCCTAAATGGCAGATGGTTTAGTTTCTTTGTTTTCAACCTATGTAAAAATAGTATCATATTATATTAATATATTGTTTTCTGAGGCATGCTTTTTCCCCATGACCGTATGAAACTACTATACATCTATGCTGTTCCACATTCATTTTTCTGCTATTGATGTTTCATTATATGAATATAACACAGCTTGTTTTCCTTCCAGTTTTTTTCTAAGAACAATACTGTTATGAACATTGTTGTATGTGTCTCCAGGTACACATGTGCTAAAATTTCTCTTATATATGGATGTATAACTAGACATCAAATTGCAGAATCATTAGAGTTTATGAATATTTGACTTATAACACCAATTTATTTCCAGAAATTGTACTGATTTATATGCCCATTAGCTATATGTAACTAATCCAATTGACTTATATCCTCTCATATACTTGGTATTACTGGACTTCTTTATTTTTGGTAATTAAAATTCTCTTGATTTGCATTTCCTCATTCCTATTGAGGTGAATATCTATTCATGTGTTTATTGTCTGTTTTCTTTTTCTGTGAAATACTTGATCATATCTTTTGAAATTTTTATTAGATCATTTACCTTTTTAAAATTTTCTTATTGACTAGATAGTCTTTATATATTAGTATTAGTTTTTATTAATCCTTTATTGGATACATGCATTGAAAATATGTTTTCTTTTTTTTTGTTTTTTTTGAGACAGAGTCTTACTCTGTTGCCCGGGCTAGAGTGCCATGGCATCAGCCTTGCTCACAGCAACCTCAGACTCCTGGGCTCAGGCAATCCTCCTGCCTCAGCCTCCTGAGTAGCTGGGACTACAGGAATGCACCACCATGCCTGGGTAATTTTTCTCTCTCTATATTTTTTTAGCTGTCCATATAATTTCTTTCTATGTTTAGTAGAGACGGGGTCTCGCTCTTGGTCAGGCTGGTCTCGACCTCCTGAGCTCAAACGATCTGCCTGCCTTGGCCTCCCAGAGTGCTAGGATTATAGGCATGAGCCACCGTGCCTGGCCAAAAATATGTTTTCTAACCATGTATCTTTTATTTTTTACTTTATTGATGGTATCCTTTGAGGAACAGAAGCTCCCAATGTTAAAGATTTTCAATCTTTCTTTTTATGATTAGCATAGGATTTGGAAAAAGAAAGATGTGGCCAGGCACACTGGCTCACACCTGTAATCCTAGCACTCTGGGAGGCCAAGGCAAGAGGATTGTTTGAGCCCAGGAGTTGGAGGTTGCAGTGAGATATTATGATGCCACTGCACTCTAGCCTAGGTGACAGAGTGAGACTCAAAAAAAAAAATGCTATACTCTATAGTTGTTATTTGCTGTACTCATGACCTTTTGCTAAAAATAACTGAGCTTTACTGCAAAAATTTTGGTTGTCAGAGAGGTTCACTCAATACACCTCTGGATTTTGATAACCTGTAGAAGTAAGGTTAGGTGAGACTGTTGGTAATGGATATGCCAACTACATTTAAAGACAGTTTGAAATTCTCCTGGGAACATAGGGATGTTGAAAATAGGACAAAATGATGACATTCTGTCCCAGTGTATCTTGAAATTTCCAGGAAGTGAGTAACTGTAGGATCCCACTGCAAATTCCCTAAGGAATGGTAAAACCACTCAACTACAAAGACCGTGCTTCCATGAATCTCTTGCACAGTGTCTCCATACAACTTGCTCTGGACAGATTTCTACAGCTTTCACTCTTGGTGAGGCAAATATACAACCAAGTCTTGGAAATTCACTAATGGTTGAAATTATAGAAAAACAGCAAATTTCATTATCTTTCACTAAGCACTACATATTGATCATGCTATTTCATTCACAGTATCTAAAAATTCAGGCTGGTGGAATTCCACCTTGTTCTTTCCTCAAGTAGGGCAAAAGGTTTTAACCAATTAAAGGAAGTGCTCACAGGCTGCTTTTGAGTGATAAATGGATGTTGTGTCAGTATATATACCCACACACAAATGATGCAATAAATACGACAAGTGCTACTGTGCTAAAAGTAGTAATGTGCATGCAGAGTTGGCAAGTGGACTGTAGCCAGGAAAAACAGCAGATTTTAAAAGATCTAAGAAATGAAGAGCAAAAAAGGAGAGCAGAGCAGGAACCAATGCATTTAGAACAGAAAAAAGGGCTAGATGTGAAAGAGATGATATTTTTTAGACTTGAGGAAGTGAATGGGAGTAAGATTTCTAGGGCCCAAGATGTAGAAGTTGGTCTTTGATATAGGCTGGGAAGAAATCCCAGAATTAAAACACAAGGTAACAGAAGTCTTTGTTAAAGATTTATAAATATGAAATGATACTTTAGGAGCATCAGTTGGAATGAGGCTGATGCTGCTTTAGACATTCTGCCTAAAGTGTAATATATCTAACTCTCTGTCATAATACCTCCAGCTACCTGTGCATGTGCTGTATTGCTGTGGCTAGAATGAATGAAGACAGGAATAAATTATCAGTGAAGAGAGTGGAACAGGGGGAGGTCAGAGCATATGGTCCCCATGGACCAGGTCCTCATAAGAAGAAAGTACAGAGATGTGTTTAGGGACACTATCAGAGGCAACTAGATGGAGAGGGAATGCCAGAAAAACTCAGAGAACTTCACATGAAAGTCATGTAGGGAGGTGGGAGAGGAGCAGGGATGGGGAAAGGAGAAGGGAAACTCTTAGAGGAACAGGCAGTCAGATCTAGGCTCTTCGTCTTTTATGGTCTCATGTGTGGGTGTGTGGGCACGTAAATCTTTGCAGTGGATTCAGCAGCACATAGAGCCAGGGAAACTGTCAGCAAAGATAAGAATTCTGCATGACAGATAAACAGAAACCTGAAATAGAATAGTATCCTCCAGAATGAAGTTTTGTCATGTCAAAACAATTTCATTTATAGTCAATTGTGAATGCATGTCATCATTAAAATGACAACTTAATGTGGATGCAAGTTTATCTGATTACACTACTAAACTTTGGTCACATGCACTTGTTTTTAGAGGTACCCATGTAGCCCAACTTAAAATATTATAGGGAACATTGGCTTGTGAAAATTACCATATCATTAGAACATCAATTTTGATCTTCTATATTTATAATTCACAAACTAGGTAAAATTCACAAACTAGGTGGCAGGGCAGTTAGAGGGCATTATGTTTTCCTTCTTTGGTTTTATTTTTGCAAAACAATCTGATACTCTAAAATGTCAAACACAAAAATCTGATACTAAAATAAAATAGAAAAATTTGATACTAGATCAGATTCTGATTTACAGAATATAATAAAAGATACAACTACACAAAACAAAAATTTATATTTAATTATCTTTAAATTGCATAAGGCAATTCATTTGTGAATTTCCCTTGCAGTTGGGAAAACTTTTTCATTCATTTTTTGTGTAGAAACATCTTTTTTTTTCTTTTAGTTTGCACAATTCTTTTTTTTTAATGTCAACATACTATGTGGGTACAAATGTTTTTGGTTATGTGTGTCGATTTTCATTTGCTTGAGGCAGGGTTATAAGTGTGTCCATCACCCAGCTAGTGTTCCTTGTACCCGTTAGGTAAGTTTTCGCCCATCCCCTATAGAAACATCTTGTTCCAACATAAAAAAGCATAGATTGGTCCCATTTCCTGCATCATATTGCTAGTGTCAGGGAGATAGCCTCCAATTCTCTGCATCGTCCGTGTTGTTTCTTCACCTTGAAGCTGGGAAAGACAAGTTTCTTCTCACGGTGAAATTCTGAGATGAGTTATGATGTGGATTACACTCTTTGGCTGCTGCTCCTGGGTCCTTGACTTAGATGCAGGTCTACCAGGTTATTTGATATCCCAAGTATTGTTTAAGAGGCTCCATCTTCCATCTTCTTCATGGGAATTTTGTATCCCTCAACTTTAACCTGAACCTGTAAGTTATCACAGCCAATATGTAAAAAATAACTGGCTAATTCTGTTCCCACAAGCCAAAGCCCAAGAAGATAAATATGTATAGAAGGGGAAGCAATTTTCCAGTCCTTCTGAGAAATAGAGATAGAAAAAGAATGGTTGTGCTTGTGAAGAGTTTAGTTGTGGTTTCATTGAAACAGGAACACAGACAATATTCACATGGTTAGAAATAAAGGCAATGAGTTCTCATTTAGTGTCTAGTATCACAGAAATTATTTGTTGAGTTCTTGAAATATTGGTCAGCCATATCTGTAGGATTGGTTGGTCATATCTGTTGGGCCCCATTTGAAGGGTTTATCTTTGACTACTTTTACATCTTCTTCTTTGCGGGTATGCAGTAAAGGATTAACCTTACCCAAAGAGAAGCCTAGCCTTTGCCCTTGGCTCTTGGGAAGTAATCTCTAAGGCTTGAGATGACCTGCATGAGATGTCCCCAGTGTCTTCATTTACAGGGGACCTTGGGCCATGCCAGATAGTCTGTGCCAACAATGTAATTTATGGTGGGGGTTTTTGGCCACAAAGCCCTAGCTCAACTTCTGGAAGGACCAGAGACTGAGGTCAGCCATGTGGGTGGTCAGCCATGCCTATGTGACCAAGCCCTGGTAAGAACAATGGATGCCAAAGCTTGGAAGGGCTTTCCTGGTTGGCAGTGCTCTGTCTGTATTGTCACACACAATTCCTGGGAGAAGCAAGCACTACCTGCACAACTCCACTGGGAAAGGAGAACTGGAAGCTCTGTGCCTGCCCTGTGTTTGGGATGTTCCTGGACCCTGACTTAGGTACCTCTTCCCTTGGTTGGTATTCTTCTATATTGTTTTGCTGTAATAAAGTCTCACCATGTGTAAAACAGGTTTCAGTGAGTTCTGTGAGTCTTTCTAGTGAATTATCAAATTTGAAGGGGGTCTTGGAGACTTACGAACTTTGCAGTTGGCATCAGAAGTGGGATTTACTAGGATGAACTTGACTCACTGAAGCATGGTGAAAGTGTGGTTTGGGAAAAGGAAGGACGAGAGGGCATGAATTGATGCACCTTGGATTCCTATATGGCTGCTGACATTTAAATGCCCCATCTGAGTCTCCTGTCCCAGACTTTTAGAAACTTGGGCAATATGTATGGGAAATGGGACTACAAGTGTCTCTGAGTTTATGTGGACTTTGTAGGGTCTCAGGTCTTCATGTTAAAGTAATTGAATTGCACAGGAGGGCTTTCTGCACAAAGACTCGGCAAGGCAAGGTATAAACTCTATGAGGGTGGGGACCATGGTGGCTTAGCTTACCACTGCATCTCAAGGGGAATAGAAATATCTTCTCTGGGGAATTCATTCATTCCTTCAGCACTTGACAATCTATTAATCATGTATGAAAAACCAGGCACTGGGCCAGGCTCTGGAAACACAAAGCTCAGGAGAACACAGGCTTTATGTTGAAGAGCTCAAGGTGGGGGGAGGGCTGTGTGTAGAGCAAATAGCAGTTATTATGTGGTAGAGTTTGTTAAGGATCACAAAACAGACACATGCAAAGTAGTTTGGCTACTCCCAGCTCAGTTTCTAGGGGCTGGTGGGCCACCCACATGCCTGGTGGAGAGGATGGAGCTGGTTTTGGACTCAGGATTGATGGAGCTGACTCCTAATTCATGTGGTTCATTATTGCTTCCAACAGTGGGAGCTTGTGCTCCATCTATTATGTGAGGAAAGTTTACACTTCCCTGTTTTACCACATCTTGAACACTACTTCTCAAGGTCAAGGGCATGGCCAGATGAACTCCAAGGAAACTCCCAGGGGTTGAAGGCTACACCTTTGGAAAAGACAATGCAGAGAAGAGATGATACCATTAGACCAGCTGGGAAAAGCTATGCAGGGCTTAAGAAACAAAAACACAAAAGCCTCACCTATGTCTAGTGTTTTTACATGCATACTCTCAGGTATGTTTTTTTAATTTGATCTCAAAAACTACCTTGTGAGGAAGAGGAGCAAATATTGTTGACTCTGCAGGCTCAGTAAGTAACTAGGCCAGGATCACACAGATCACCAGGTACTGAATGGGAACTCAAGTTCAAGTCTTTGACTCCAAATCCAGTGCTCTGCCCAGAACCCCACTGCTGCCTCTATTGGCAGCTGACCCTCTCAGTCTACCTCCTGCTGCCCAGTTCAGACAGAGTGACTGGAAATATATGAAATGATGGGAAAGGGAAGAAGGGCGGACCTGAAGGGAATCAAAAGTATTTGCTGCTAAGGCAAAAGCGGAAGAAAGGGGCACGGACTCTGGGGAATAGCCATCTAAGCTTACTCGGGGAGATCCCAGCTGAAAGCTGCTCCCTTCTTCCTCCAACCCTGGAGTCTAGGATGCTGTGAGACCTAGATCTTGCATTTTACATCCCCATCTTCCAGTGTTCCAGGGGAAGTTGGATGTGGCTGTCCCCACCCTTCCACAGAGGCCTGAGGCCATCCAAAGCTGCCTGGCCTTTCTGGATGGTGGAATCCAAGTGTGGTTGGGAAGGGCAGCAAAAATGGGCCCATGCCCTTTCTGGGAGAAGACAAGAGAGGGCAGAGAGAACTATTATGGGAAAGTAGAAAAAGATGTAGGACAGGAATATAGAAGTACAGACAAGACACTTGGAGTAAAACCAAATTCTAATGAAAAAATTTGATTGGCTTATGTTTAAATTTTGGTATCCACTTGCATAGAATCCCCAAGGTCTGTTAGGTTTTCCTAGTGTTCCCAACCTCTTGGGTCTCTTCCTGTGTCGCCCCAGCTACTCATCCTGTCCTTCAACATTATCACCCTCTTATCTGGGGTTCTGTGTCTCAGCCCCCCATCCCAGGCCCTCCATACCTCACCTTTCCCTTCAACAATTCTGTGTGAAGGGATGGTCTGGGATAATGGCTGTTTCGTCCTCATGTAGGGCTCTGTGTATTGCCAGTAGGATGAAGAGAGTTGGAAAATTTCCGGGGCATCTGCCCTTTGAATGAAGCAGCCAGGCTGGGGCAGAGACAGGGATACAATTTTGAAGCTGGTTTTGTGAGTCCCTGAGAACACTGAGCACCCACCCACTTGCCAACTTCACAAGTTTGTCTTGTGGCAACTGTCAGACCGGGTCCAGGGGCTGGGGCTTCCTCAGCAGTCTTGTCAGCTCGCAGCAGACATTAACAGCCTTGAACTGAGGAAGCTGCGGCCAGATAGGCGGTGAGGCCACTCTGCTCCCCACCGTCCTCCTGCTGCCTAACGGCTGCTGAGCCTGTGCTCGGCAGAGCGTCTGGTGGGGCAGAGGGGCTGGCCTGAGCTTTCTGTCCTCTGGGGATGTTGGGGCAAGCTGTCACCCTCGCACTCCTCCTGCTCCTCAAGGTGTCTCAGGCCCAAGGTAAGGAGGCCCAGCGGGGGCTGATGTGGACTAAGGGCTGTGCCCCTCAGGAAGATCAGAGCCTGGAGCCTCCAGCAGTGCCACTTACATGGTCACCTGGGCCTGGGACTCCAAGGGGCTCCTGAGAGCTCTGACACTCTAAGTCAGATAGGACAGGCTGGCAGGGGGTTGGCAGGTCCTTAAGAGGAGCATCCGGCCCTGCCAGCAGCAATCCAGGCAGGCTTGGGCGAGGAGATTCTTTCCCACTGGCTTCAATTTACCTTTCTGTGTAGTGGGGAGAAAAGCCTCCTTCCAGCTGCCTTTAAGGGCAAAGGAAACCTCATCCTCTAATTGGGGAGTGAGAGGAGAAACAGCCCCAAGGCAGCTGGGTGGTTCTGGAGCTCAGAGACGGGCAGATGGATCCCTGAGGCAGGAAAGCTGGGAGGTGGGGTGAGTCCAGCGGCCAGACAGAGCCCGGTCCTCCATCTCCTCAGCTCCTCTAGCCACCTAGAAGCCACAGGGCCTGGGACCCATTAGGGAAATGTTGGCTTCCAGCAGGAGAAGGAGACAATAAGAGGAGGCTCCACAGCAAACCTAAAGCTGTCAGCTGGGCACCGAGCCATCTAAGGCTTACTTTGGGAGACCTCAGCTGAAGGCTGCCCCCCTCTTCCTCCAACCCTGGGGTCCAGGATGCTCTGAGACATGGATCTTGTATTTAGATCAGCAACTTTGCGAGAGGCTTTGTGGATGGGGGTGGAGTGAGAGGAGGGCACACTCTGGGCACCAAGGGAGACAAAACTGAGGCACAGGGTACAGCTGGTGCAAGGCTGAGCAGAAGTCCAATATGGAATAAAGTCCCATGCCCGGGTTAAACATTCTTGTGTCTTCCAGGAAGACCCAGTCAAGGCTCTCCAACCTTGGCAAGGAGACAGGCAGCCTAGGGCAGAGTATGAAGAGAAGGGAGCGGCAAGGGCGCTCTGGAGCTTGGGGCTCATAAGGGTGGCCTGGTGGGACCCTGTGGCACAGGATTCTAGGCTAGAGACCTAGGGTGGAACCTGGTCCAATTAGCCTGGAAAGCGGCTCAGAAACCTGAAGGAGGACTGATGGGATTTGGTGCCTGTCTTTGGGGATGAGAGTGACAGAGGCAGAAGCTGACCCTGAGGTTGTGAGCCTGTGTGACAGAGGACACTGCCCCCTCTAGCCCCAAGTCCAGGGCTTCAGCTCCGTGTCTGGCTGGCCCTGCAGCCCATTGCAGGGAGAAGCTGGTGAGTGACTCCTTGGGCACAAGGAGAGGGCACTTTGGTCTTCCTGAGCTTCTCCCTCCTCTTGCTATGTATGTCCTGTGTCTTGAGGGCTGGATTGGTGCAGGCTGAGTGAAGCTTCTTTGTTTCTTCCTTTCAATTTTTGAACTTCTTAGTTTGAAATCATTGCAGAGTTCCAGAGAAGTTGCAAGAATAGTCTGGGGAATGGACACGCTTGAAGCTCTGACTCGGGGTGGGGTGGCGGGTATGGGCAATAAACATAAGCTAAACTTTTGTACCCCCATAATAAGCTGAAATGAAAAAAAAAGAATAGTACAAAGAATTCTTGTATTTCCCTCACCTAGATTTACCAGTTAACATTTTATCACATTTGCTTTATTTTTTTCTTTCCATATATATGTGTATATATCTAAATTTATAATAATAATTATTTTCGCTGGACCATTTAAGAACAAGTTGCAGACATCATGTCCCTTTACTGCTAAATATTTTAGCACTTATCTCCTATAAGCAAGGACATTCTCATATCTGTAAGGTTTTAAGACCGGAGTCCATGGGAGAGATGGCACGGCTGAAAGTTAAAGTACTCTCCCGGGTCTCGGCACCAAATGTAAGGATTTTTGGATTTGGCCGGCATGCAGAGAAAGAAAGATGAGCAGAGTTGAAAGGGATAAGTAAAGAGGCTTTATTGGAGCGCTCCCGGGTGGGGGTAATGAGTCCCAAGAGAGGGACCCGGGCAAGCTTCACAGGCCCCACGAGTGAACCAGAGAAGTCACCCCGCCCAGAAGTCTGAGCGGGCTTATCTATGTTTTTAGCGCTGGGGGATGGGAGTTTCTCTGGAGGGAAGGTTTTGGCACGAAGAGTGAGGAATTTCTTTGTTGCAGTTTTAGGGCAGGTATTGAGGAATAGGAAGGGCTTCTTCTTTTTTCATTAGGGAAGGGAGGGATGCCTGCCACCAGCCTTACAATATCGTTATATAAGCACAATCATGAAATTTAGTACATTTAACACTAATACCATCAAATATGCAGTACATATTCAAATATTACCAATTGTCCCAATAATGTGCTTTATGGCATTTTTTTCATGATCCAGGATCCAATCAGGATCATGTATGACATTCAGTTATGTTTCTCCAATCATCTTCAATCTGCAACTATACTTTTTAACCTTTCTCCATCTTTCATGACATTGCATTTTTGAAGAGTATAAGCCAGTGGCTTTGTGCAGAGTTCCTTGATCTGGGATTGTCTGTTGTTTCCTTATATGAGTCAGATGATCACATGCATTTGGGGCAGGAATACCACAGAAGTGATTCTCTGCCTTTCTTACTGCATCCCATTGGGACACATATAATGAAAGGGAATTTGTTTTAAAAAACTTTGTTTACTGAAAAGTTTAATATGCATACTACTTTTTTGTTTTGTTTTGTTTGTTTTGAGACAAGGTCTTGTTCCGTCATCCGATATAGAGTGCAGTCGCATGATCGCAGCTTACTGCAACCTTGAACTCCTGGGCTCAAATGATCCTCCTGTGTCAGCCTTCTGAATAGCTGGGACTACAGGCAGGCGCCACCATGCCATTATAATTTTTAAATTATAGAGATGGGGTACTGCTATGTTGCCCAGGCTGGTTTCAAACACTAGGCCTGAAGTGATCCTTCTGCTTTGGCCTCTCAAAGTGTTGTGATTACAGACATGAGCCACCTTGCCCAGCTGTGCATACTATTAATATTTATGTAAGATGCACATATCACTCTTGAGTTTTGCAAAAATCTTCCAAAGCCTTCTCTTTTTAGGCAAAGTAAAAGTCATGCATTTTATGATGGCCTAAGTGACCTGGTCTCTGGGACTCCCTCCCCTTCATCTCTCCTCTTGCTCACCGCACTTCAGCCATGCTGGTGCTGGTCCTCGAGCATGCTTCCTGTTAAGGGTTTGCACCCCAGTGTTCTCTTCCCGGAATGCTCTCCCTCATTGGCCACGTGGCTCGCTCTCTCACCCACTCAGGGTTTTGCTCAAATACCACCTTCCTAGTGATGCCTTCCCCCCTGAAAATGTCCCACCATCCTGCAACCCCTTATCTCTCTCTCCACTTAATTTTTCTTCGTTGTCCTTATCTCCATTTTATGTTCTATCCTGTTTACTTATTTGTTTTATTTTCTGTCTCCTGGTCTCCTCTTCAGCCTATGAGAGTGTAAGTTCCTTGAGGCTTTCGTCTGTTTTGTCATCATTGTATCCTCAGCATCTAGAGCAGTACCTGGCACCAGAAGGCCCTCAGGTAATATTTATTTTCACACCAACATCTCTCCCTTTATTCTCATTCCTTCCCTGGCTATGATTTGAACAGCTCTGTACCAGGCACTGGGCCAGCTATTAAGGATTCAGTGGTGCATAAGTCCAGGGCCCCTTTGTTCACAGAGCCTACGGTCTTCTGAATCAGTATATATTTATAGCTGTGATGAGTGCACAGCACAGTGCCTAATACAGTAGATGTTCAAACATGTTTGTTGAGTGAATAAGTGAATTTTATTCAGGCATCATAGGGGCAGACTGGGACGATTTGGGGTCAGATATATTGGGGAGTGGGGACCTTCAAATCACTGTCCACATGGGCCAGGTGTGGTGGCTCACACCTGTAATTCCAGCCCTTTGGAAGGTCAAGGCAGGAGGATTCCTTGAACCCAAGAGGTTGAGACCAGCCTGGGCAACATAGCCCAGGCTACATCTCTACAAAGAATAAGAAAAATAAGCCAGGTGTGGTGGCACACACCTGTAGTTCCAGCTACTCAGGAGGCTGAGGTGGAGGATTGCTTGAGCCTGGGACTTCAAGATTACAGTGAGGTATGATTGTACCACTGCACTTAAGCCTGGGTGATAGAGTGAGACCCTGTTTTACAAAAACCAAAAAACAAAAATGAAAGAAGCCCAGCTCACAGGAATAGTCCTGGGCCCTAAAATTCATTTTCGACCCTAAATTCAAGTTTTGGTTGTCCATTCCGAGGAATCACAAAGGCCATGCTAGAGTCTGTGAATCCCCAGAGGACTTGGAGCCTGGGGTGAGACATGTCGGACAAGAAAAGGGCAGGAACATCTTACAGATTAGCTCTCAGGGTTGCGACAATTTGCATAGATGTGTAGAAACTTTCACTTCTCAGGGAGGGGTCTCTAATTGCAGCTGCTTTGGCTGGGATCCAGGCAAGCTCTAGGAAGGCTGGAGTTGTTTTTACTCATCTCTTCTTCATTGCACTTCCCCTCAAACAAAGGGTGAATGGCAAAATAGCTGGGAGTAGGGGAGAGATCCAACTCAGAGAAGCTCAGGCTGCAGCACCATTTTGAAGGGAATCCATTTCTCTAAAAATCAGTCTAGGGATAGCCAGACCATTGTCTTTATAAACTAATCTTTTTTTATTGAAGTGCAACATGTATACAGAAAAGTGCACAAAATTATAAATGTACCTCTCAATGACTTATTGTTAAATGAACACACTCTTATATCTACCACTTGTTCTGTCCCATTCATTGTCTCCTCCCTCTACCACAAATCTAACCACTTCTCTGACTTCTAACATTTACCTGTATATAAATGGAATCCTATGGTTTGTACTCCTGTGTCTGGCTTGTTTTGCTCAACATTCTATGAGATTTATCTCTGTTACTACTTATAGCTGATCATTTTCATGGCTGTATAATATTTCATTGTATGACTATACCATGGTTTTCTCACTCATCCTATTACTGATGAACCTTTGGCTTGTTTCCAGTTTTTTTTTTTTTGCTATTATAATAATGCTGCTATGAGCCTTTTGTACATGCATGTCTGTTGAGTATGTCTCTGTCAGATGAATTATAGGCAAATATTTTCTGTAGTGTCCTTTTTTTTTCATTTCAGAGTATTACAGGGGTACAAACACTTTGGTTACATACATTGCCTTTGTACCACCTGAGTCAGAGCTACAAGCATGCCCATTCCCCAGATAGCTACCTCCCCATTAGGTGTGAATTTATATACATCCCCTCCTTCCCTCCTACCTGCCTGACACCTTACGAGTGTTATTTCCATATTTGCATATAAGTGCTGATCAATTAGTACCAATTTAATGGTGAGTACATGTGGTGCTGGTTTTTCCATTCTTGTGATACTTCACTTAGAAGAATGGGCTCCAGCTCCATCCAGGATAATACAGGAGGTAGTTCACCAATTTTTTATGGCTGAGCAGTACTCCATGGTATACATATACCACATTTTATTAATCCACTAATGTGTTGATGGGCACTTGAGTTGATTTCCACATCTTTGCAATTGTGAATTGTGCTGCCATAAACATTTGAGTGCTGATTTTTTTTTTTAAAGCATGTCTTTTTTCCCTCTGGGTAGATACCAAGTACTGACGTTGCTGGATCAAATAGTAGGTCTACTTTTAGTTCTTTGAGGTATTTCCATACTACTTTCCATAGAGGTTGTACTACTTTACATTCCTACCAGCACTGTATGAGTGTTTCTATCTCTCTACATTCATGGAAATGTTTGTTGTTTTGAGATTTTTTGATAAAAGCCATTCTCATTGGAGTTCAGTGATATCTCATTGTGGTTTTGATTTGCATTTCCCTGATGATTAGACATGCTGAACATTTTTTCAAATGTTTGTTGGCCATTGATCTCTCTTCTTTTGAAAAGTTTCTGTTCACATACTTTGCACACTTTTTAATAGGGTTGTTTGATTTTTTTCTTGCTGATTTTCCTGAGTTCTATATAAATTCTAGTTATCAGCTCATTACCAGATGTATAGCATGCAAATATTTTCTCCCATTCTGCAGATTGTCTATTCATTCTAGTGATAGTTTCTTTGGCTGTGCAGAAGCTTTTTAATTTGATCAGGTCTTATTTATTTATTTTTGTTGTTGCTGTGATTGCTTTTGGGGCCTTCCTCATAAATCCTTTGCCTAGGCTGATATTTACCATATAAGAGTTTTTCCAACATTTTCTTCCAGAATTTTTATGGTTTCAGTGCCTTAAGTCTGTTATCCATTGTGAGTTGATTTTTGAGAGAGATGAGAGGTGAGAGGTGCGGATCCTGCTTCAGGCTTCTACATGTGGCTATCCAATTTTCCCAGCACTACTTATTGAATAGGGATTCTTTTCCCCAGTGTATGCTTTTGTCTGCTTTGTGAAAGATCAGATGGCTATATGAGGATGGTTTTATATCTGGGTTCTCAGTCCTGTTCCATTGATCTATGTCTCTGTTCTTGTGCCAATTCCATGCTGTTTTGGTCACTATAGTCTTGATGAGTCCTTTTTCTGGCTTTTTTTTTTTTTTTATCATGATGACATTGGCTTTGTAAAACTTGTTGCTTGAAGTCTGGTAAACGGATGCCTCCTCATTTGTTCTTCTGGCTTAAGGTTGCTTTTGCTATATGGGGTCTTTTCTGGTTCCATACAAAGCATAGAATGATTTTTTCTAGATCTGTGAAAAATTATGGTGTTTTAGTAGGTATTGCATTGTACCTGTAGATCACTTTTGGTAGTAAAGACATTTTAACAATGTTGATTCTGCTGATTGATGAGCATGGTATGGTTTTCCATCTGTTTATGTCCTCTGCTATTTCTCTCCTCAGTGTTTCATAGTTCTCCTTGTAGAGGTCATTCACCTCCTTAGTTAAATATATTCCTAGGTATTTTGTTTTCTTTGCTATTATTGTGAAAGGTACTGAGTCCTTGATTTGGTTCTCAGTTTGACTGTTGTTGGTGTATATGAATGCTACTGATTTGTGTACATTGATTTTATAACCTGAGACTTTGCTGAGTTTATTTATCATATCCAGTATTCTCTTGGGAGAATCTTTCGGGTTTTTGTGATATAAGATCATATGGTCAACAAAGAGTGATAGCTTGACCTCTTCTGCCCCCATTTTCATGCCCTTGATTTCCTTCTCTTGTCTGATTGCTCTGGCTAGGACTTGTAGCACCATGTTGAGTAGAAGTGGTGATAGAGGGCAACTTTGTCTGGTTCCAGTACTAAGCAGGAATGCTTTCAATTTTTCCCAATTCAGTATGATGTTGGCTGTGGGTTTGTCATATATGTCTTTTATCATTTTGAGGCAAGTCCCGTATATGTCTATTTTGTTAAGCATTCTTATCATAAAAGGGTGCTGAATTTTGTTGAATGATTTTTCTGCATATATTGAGAGGATCACATGGTCTTTGATTTTACTTCTATTTATGTGGTGAATTACATTTATAGATCTGAATATGTTGAATGATCCCTGCATCTCTGGGATGAAGCCCACTTGGTCATGATGGATTATTTTTTTGATGAGCAGTTTTATTCAGTTTGCTAGGATTTTATAGAGAATTTTTGCATCTACATTCATAAGGAATATTGGTGTGTAGTTTTCTTTTTTTTTATGAGTCCTTTTTCTGGCTTTTTTTTTTTTTTATCCTGGTGACATTGGATTTGTAAAACTTGTTGGGGAGAATTACTTCCTTTTTGATATTATGGAATGTCTTCTGCAGGATAGGCACCAGTTCTTTGTAGGTTTGGTAAAATTTGGGTGTGAAACTAAACTATCTGGTCTAGGACTTTTTTTTTTTTGAAAGGCTTTTTATTACTGTTTCAATTTCAGTACTTGATATTGGCCTGTTCAGGAATTCTATTATTCTAATATTTCTTCCTGATTGAGCCTAGGGAGGCTATGTGTTTCTAAGAGTTTGTCCATTTCCTCCACTTTTAAAGTTTCTGCATAGAGATTTTTATAATATTCAGAGATGATATTTTGTATTTCTGTGGTATCAGTTGGAATTTCTCCTTTTTCATTCCTTATTGAGCTTATTAGAGTCCTTTCTTTTCTGCTTCTGGTTAATCTAGCAAGAGGCATGCAAATTTTGTTTATCCTTTCAAAGAACCAACTTTTTGTTTCATTAATCTTCCATAGAGTTCCTTTGTGATTGATTTCATTGAGTTCTGCTCTGATCTTGGTTAGTTCTTTTCTTCTGCTGGGTTTAGGATTGGTTTGCTCATCCTCTTCCACTTCTTTGAGATGATTCATTAGATTGTTGGTTTCTGTTCTTTCTGTCTTTCGATCATAGGCATTTAAGTTACGAATTTTCCTCTCAGGACTGCTTTAGCTGTGTCCCATGGATTTTGATAGCGTGTGTCCCCTTTATCATTTCCTTCAAAGAATCTTTTGATTTCCTTCTTAATTTACTCCTTGACCTGACTATCATTCAGCAGTACGTTGTTTAGTTTCCATGACTTTTGGTAGAGATGAGTGTTTTTGTTGGAGTTTATTTCTAATTTTATTCCACTGTGGTCTGAGAAGATGCATGGTATAATTGGTATTTTTTTAAATGTGTTCAGACACATTTGTGACCTAGGATGTGGTCAATCTTAAAGAATGTCCCATGAACTGATGAGAAGAAGGTATATTCAGTGGTTTCAGGGTAGAATGTTATATAAATACCTGTTAGCCT
Organism: Lemur catta; assembly: GCF_020740605.2. Classification (NCBI taxonomy): domain Eukaryota; kingdom Metazoa; phylum Chordata; class Mammalia; order Primates; family Lemuridae; genus Lemur; species Lemur catta. Next base: position 33,857,211 of record NC_059130.1, on the reverse strand, counting down.
CATTTGTTCTGGAGGTCTTTTTAAGTCCATTGTTTCTTTGTTGATTTTCTGTTTGGAGGATATGCCCTGTTTCCATAGGTGTTCTTTTCACTCTGTTGATTGTTTTCTTTGCTGTGCACAAAACTTTTCATTTGATATAATCCCAGTTGTTTATTTTTGCTTTTGTTGCTGTGCTTTTGAAGTCTTATTCATAAAATCTTTTACCAGCTCTTACTATATTCTAAGAACTATGCAAGGTTTTGTGAGGGAAACAAGGATGAAACAGATGTTGATTTTATCCTTAAGAATCTTTCAGGCAGACGAAAGTAGGTGTGTATAATAACAACTACAAGGGAAGATAGAAAATGCAAAGTGTCATTAACAGGCAAGATATATTTAGAGAAAAAAGGGAACTAAGAAAATGGAGATTCCTTCTAGGTAAGGAAACAGGAGAACTGGACTTGCATAATAAATAAGAGTTTAGGAGGTAGGGATAAAGTATAAGGACAGTCTGAGCAGAGAAAATGGACCAGAAAAGCAGGGGAAACATGATATTTGAATGGGAAAATGAAAGGCAGATGCACTTGTTATTTTGGAGAAAGATAGTATTATAAATGAGATGATTTGGTTAACTACTACTAGGAGTAGGACATGAGATAGTAAATTTTGGTAGAGGTAAGGAGGTTGCTTTGCCTGAGGAGAAGAGTTAATATGGTCAGTATGAAGCTAAATTGAGAGGAAAGGAGGAGAAGTGGGGCGTGGGCCCTGCAGGATACTTTATTTGTTCTCCAATTTTTCCTTGATTAGGGCTAGCTCTGCCCCAGCATTTTTGGGCTCTCACTGGGCTGTATTCACTCACTCCCCAGCAGATACCCCTTTTTTCCCTCTACCCTAAGCCTGGTAGCACAATCCCAAGCTGAGAAAACCTCAATATGCTTTAGCTGGCTGGTGGAAGTTCTGCTTTCTCTGAGACCTTTCCCTGCCCCCTCTCCTGGTTGCTCAAGCCTCACACTTTCCTCTGACCAGCAGGTGCAGGCTGGAGGAAGCTGAGCAACTCTGGGCCCTTCAGGACTTTGGAGCTTGCAGCTCTTGCCTGTGGGCTCAGGGCTGAGTGGGGCTCAGGGCTGAGTGGGACTCAGGGCTGGTTCTGATCATCCCATTGAGTGCCCTCCATATTTGTTGTCCACTTTTTCCTGAGGCTGCAGTGGAGTTCATCACCTGTCCTCTACCCTCCCTCTGCAGAGTTACTGTTTCAACTCACCCATTCTTAACCACCGGAAAAGGGCCCCCAAAGCTGTAGCAATAGCAACAGCAGTGGCAGAGGCCCTGGGGCCTTCCCTGACTACCGGCATCTGCTGTGGCCTGTTGCCTCTGAACAATGGGCACTTATTGCCCGCCCCCCTTTCATCTCTCACTAAGCACGTGAGAACTTGTTATCTTCTCATACTGGCCTTTCTTCTCTCCCCATCTGGTGTGTATACCCACCTGGGACAGGGACCAAAGTCTTCTTGTATCAGCCACAATGCTTAGTACGTGTATCAGTACCACAACCCCACCCCTGCTCCTGTCCCCTTCTAGCCCATCCGTGGACACTCTCTCCAACCATCTTCCCACATCTGACTGTTGAGAGCTGCAGGAGAAAATTTAACAAAAAAGGGAAGCTATAAGTTTACAGCTTCCAACCTCAGCTGGGCCCCCAGTGTCCTGGGAATCCTTGTTTCTGGTCCATGGCTTTTCCCATCCCCCAAAAGTGATTCTACACCTTCGCCGTCTCTTCAAGGCCCTGTGAACCATCACAGCCTCTACAAGCCAGCAACCTCCTTCTCTAAGAAAACAGGCACCTGTTAGGGCTTTTGCCAACCTCGCCAACAACTCCCCAAGGTTAATGGGCCTTATCTACTCCTTTAAATGACCACATTTGCCTCTGTTCAGAGCAAGGGTGCTCTTGTCATGTTCTTGACTAACATGTCCTTCCTTGTGTGCTCTGGGCACTACAGCTTTGTCCAGGAGGTCGTCTGGGACATGCCTGGTCTTTCTTCAGCTGCTCCTATTCTGCTGGCTTTTCCCCCTTAGTTCATTTTCTTCCCTTTGGAAGAACCAAACCAATCACCCAAACAACATTTAATGTTCATCTTAGCTCCTCTTTAATTGCAGACAAACCCATCTTGAGTATAAACTTATATAATATTACATAAAAATAAAATAAAATATAATTATATAATTTAAAAAGTGATCCCAAAGGCAGTATAGCATCAACACTGCAGATCCCACTTTTGATTCTTTTGATTGATTGATTTATTTTTTGAGACAGGTCTCATTCTGTCACCCAGGCTAGAGTGCAGTGGAGCAATCATAGCTCACTGAAGCCTCCATATCCTGGGCTCAAGTGGTCCTCCCACCTCACTCTCCCTAGTAGCAAGGACTACGGGCATGTGCCAATGCACCTGGATAATTATTTTTATTTTTGTTTTTTTAGAGACAGGGTCTTGTTATGTTGCCCAGGCTGGTCTCAAACTCGGGGCCTCAAGTGATCTTCCTGCCTCAGCCTTCTGAGTCACTGAGATTATAGGCATGAGCCACAGTTGATTCTTTAAGTATTTAATAGTCTAGTCAATAACTTCACCATTTTCCTGTATAACCCATATTCAATTTTGTGATAGCAGAGAACTACATTCTTCTACATAGGGCTCTACATTCTGATTGACTAGTGGTTATATAGGAGTTTGCTTATATTTTAGGTACCTTTTCATATTTCTGCTAGCTCTCACAATTTTATAAAAGGTAAAAATAAAATAAAACCACCACCAAACCCTTAAAAATTAAGGTCATGTTCTGTCACCCCAAGCTCCAAAGTGCTGGACAGGGTGGGTTTGCTCCATTCTTACCAGACCCACAAGCTAGAAGTGTGGGCGCCCTTTCCCTGTGACTGCTCTGCCTGCAATACCCCCTTCCCTAGTCTTTTCTCCATCCACCAGGCAGGCCCTGACTTGTTCTTCCAATGGCAGCTCCTAGCCCCTCCTCTAGGCAGCCACTAACACCCGGGGCAGAGGAAGGCATGCTTTCCTTATGCCTGCATCACACCTGGGCATACCTCCATAACACATTGCAAATCGTATCTTAGTTGGCTGTTTTAGGTTTAGCATCCTCTAGACTGTAAGCTCTTCAAGACGGATCAAAACTTTTCTGTTATATCTTGAGCCAGTGCCCTTAATAACCCCATTCTTAAATAGGAGTGATAGTAAAAATCTACCCACAGATATGGCAAGAGCAACATGCAATTACCACAGATGCCGGCTCAAGGGTTGACAGCTTATTGGTGTGTACTGCCTGCGTGCACCCTCAATGCTGGCTGTGCACAGCTTTCAGCTATTGTCCTTACCTGCTTCTGTTTTGTTTCTGCTCTTCTCTTGTTATGATTTGGCTTCTATTTCTTATTTACAATCCTGCTCTACCCTATGGACTTTGGTTTTGTGGCAAGTACTTCTGGCTCCCATGCTGGAGCCCTTAGACTTGGCTTGTCTTGTGGCTCTTGGCATTTCCTCCTGTGAAATACTCTGGATCCACCTGTAGTCTCAGCCCATTAATGCTTTAGGTGGGGTGGAGCTCTGGATACCTGTCACTTAGCCCAGTGCCTGGTTAATGGACTGTATCCTTTGATGTGGCTCCCTCTCTATGGGGCCTTACCCTTGACCCTGCACATGAGTAAAACTGCCATTGCTAGTTAACCGTGTTCGGTGTTTCATTTTTTTCCACCCTTTTCCACTTGCTTGTTATATGTGAGTGGCACGTCCATCTTTCTGTGTAACAAACGTTCTATTCAAAACTCTCTTCTCCACCCCACTTGCCTGGGCTAGTTTCTTGAAAGTAATTTGGTTGGCTTATCTTCTTCCTTTTCCATAGGCCAAGAAGGTGATTTCCCATTTGTAGGAGATGAAGTCTTGCCACACATACCTATTTCTTTGCAAATCACTAAGACCATCTCTCTTAGTTCTTCTATCCCTAATATTTTGCATAAAGTTTTTATCTTCTTCTTAGTCCTTTGTCCCCAGAACTTGCTATTGCACCTACCTGGAATGTTTTTCCTCTAGCTCTTCCCATGGCTAGATCTTTCATATATTTCATTTCTCAGCTGAGATGTCACCTCCTCAAGGAGTTCTTCCCTGGCTGTGAATCTAAAGAAAGCCCCACACTCCACCAGCCACTCTGTCGTATCACCTTTTAAAACTCCCTTCCTAGCACTTATGCCTCTCTGAAAGAGCCTAAGTTTAATTTTTTGCTTACTGAGAGTGGAAATCTTATCTCTCTTGCCTATCCCTAGATGCTAACCCCAATGCTTAGAGCAGTGGTTCTCACTGGGGACACTTTTGCACCCCCAGGGGACATTTGACACTGTCTGAAGACACTGGGAGCAGGGGTGCTACTGGTATCTAGTGGATAGAGGCCAGGAATACTGCTAAACATCCGTGCAATGCACAGCACAACCCCCACCCCCAACACACATAACAAGGAATTACCAGGCTTCAAATGTCAAGTGCTGAGGTTAAGAAATCCTGCCTTAGAGCAGCATCCGACACACAGAGAATGTCCAATAAATATCTGTTGAATATAGGGGTGAGTAATCATCTCATCCGCTCAGAGGGTCTCAGTTACTCTTATAGATGCACCTATAACCTAGGTTTAGGGCATTTTCTTTACCAATCTGTAAATTTGTCTTATCCTATTTCTTCTTTGTTTTACTTATGTAAGTTTTATGATCCACCGATTTTTGTTTTATGTTATTTGAAACTTAGAATCAGGAAGAATTTTCTGATATTTAGCAAAGAGTTGGGTTTAGCTAAGAGGTGAGTGATTTCACTCTTGCTGTGGTCGTGTTTCCACAGTGGCAACATTATACTTTGCTCTTATTGAAGTACAACTTTCCTCATTTAATAGTCAGAAGAATTCTATGAGAGGTAGTCATTACCCCTTTTTTATTTTTTATACTTTTTAGTATAGATAGAACTTGTACTAATATGCACAAAATTTAAGTGAACAGCTTGATGAACTCTTATATATGTAGGTACATATTACCACTATCCACATAAAGAGGTGAAAGATTTCTAGCTCCCCAACAGGTCTTTGTGCCATCTCCAAGTTGATATCCCCTCTAAAGATAACCAGCATTCTAACCTCTTTCACCCTAGATTAGTTTTTCCTGATTTCATATTCCCTTTATATGAAATTTCATATAAATGGAATAATTCACTGTGTACTCTTTTGTGAATGGCTTCTTTACTAATCATCACGCTGGTGAGATTCATCCATATTATTGCCAAAAAGGTAGTTTATTCTTTTTCATTACTTTGTAGTATTCCCTGTAAGAATATAACATGATCTACTTACTCATCTAATGATATTTGGGTTGTTTCTATTTTGAATTAGCTTGACTAAAGCCATTACTAACACTCTTGTACATATTTTTAGTGGGCATAAACACAAGATTTTCTTGAGTATGTACTCATTCTCCTAGATCATAGGGTATATGTAGGTTTAGTTTTAGGAGATATTGTAAAACAATTTTCCAAAGTGCTTGTACCAATTTACACTCCCACTGGCAATAAATGAGTCTCACTTGCTCCTCATCTCTGCCAACACTTGAAACTTTCAGTCCTTTAAATATTAACCATTTTGGGGAATCTCACTGTTCTCTGATAACTAATGATGTTGGGTATCTTTTTGCATGCTTATTGGACATTTGGATATTCTCTTTTGTAAAGTGCCTGCTTAAGTCTTTTGCCTTTTTTATTTTTTGGTTGAATTGTCAGTTTATTGCTTATTGATTTGGAGGAATTATATATATATAATCTGGATATGAGTCCTTCATCAAATACATGTATTGCAAACATTTTCTCCCAGACTGTGGCTTGTCTTTACACTCTCCAAATGTTGTCTTTCACCAAACAAAAGGTCTAAGTTTTAACAGAGCCCCGTTTATCAATCTTCTGTCATGGTTGGTGGTTAGTAATGTTTTTCTGTTATGTTAAAAATGTCTTGTCTCCCTCAAGACATAGAAGATATTCTTCTGTGCTTTTTTCTAGAAGCTTGATAGGTTAGCATTCACATTTAAATTTGTGATCTATTTTGAATTAATTTTTGTATATGGTGTCAGGGAGATGTCAAGGCTTATTTTTTTTTTTTTTCTAACAGATATTCAACTAACCCAACACCATTTGTTGAAAAGATCAGGTATTTTTGCATCTGTGATCCTGGCATGCAGCTCCTAAAATCCTTAGAAACTCCAAAGTGATGTCTTTTTGTATACTAATGAGTTGACTGATGGCTGGTAGCCCCTGGGTTGGGGCTGGTAACTGGAAAGCCCAAGGGAGGGTTAGAAGGTTGGTACTTTGAGCCCAACCTTAACTTTGAAAGAGGGGAGAAAGACTGAAGGTTAAGTTGGTCACCATTGGCCAATGGTGTAATCATTCATGCTTGTACAATGAAGCCTCCATAAAGACCCAAAAGGTCTAGAGAGCTAAACATGTGGAGGTTTCTGAAGGGTGGTGGCCTTGGGAGGGCACAGAAGTTCTATACCTCTTCCCCTATATGTTGCTCTATGCATCTATTCATCGGTATCTTTTGTGATATCCTTTATAATAAACAAGTAAACATAAGTGTTTCCCTGAGTTCTGTGAGCTGCTCTAGCAAATTAATCAAACCTACGAAGGAGGTCATGGAAACCCCAATATATAGGCAGTTGGTCAGAAGCACAGGTAAAACAACCTGGCGTTTGCAACTGGCATCTGAAGTGGGGGCAGTCTTGGTAACTGAGCCCTCAACCTGTGGGCTCTGATGCTATTTCCAGGTAGATAGCATCAGAATTGAACTGAATTAGAGGACACCCAGCTGGTGAATTGATCGCTTGCTTGATATGTGGGGAAAACCTCCCACACCTTGGCCACAGAAGTTTTCTTCTGTGTGTATTCTTGCAGTGTGAGAGCAGAGGAAAACCAGTCAGTATTTTTCTCATACACAAGGTCTATTTCTAGATTGTCATATTCCACTATTTTTCTACCCTTTTAACATTGGATGCTATTTTAATTTCTTTTTTTATTTTAATTTTTTTTTTGAGACAGAGTCTCACTCTGTTGCCCGGGCTAGAGTGCTGTGGCGTCCGCCTAGCTCACAGCAACCTCAAACTCCTGGGCTCAAGCAATCCTACTGCCTCAGCCTCCCAAGTAGCTGGGACTACAGGCATGCACCACCATGCCCAGCTAATTTTTTCTATATATATTTTTAGTTGTCCAGATAATCTCTTTTTATTTTTAGTAGAGATGGGGTCTGGCTCTTGCTCAGGCTGGTCTCGAACTCCTGAGCTTAAACGATCTGCCCGCCTCGGCCTCCCAGAGTGCTAGGATTACAGGTGTGAGCCACCACGCCCGGCTGCTATTTTAATTTCTAATGTTTTATAAGCCTTGATATTGGATAGTGAAAGTGTTCTTCAAGATTGCCTTGGCTATTTTAGGTACTACATTTCCAGATAAATTTTAGAATAAATTTGTCATTTGCTGTAAAAAGAACTTGTTAGAATTTTTATTGGAATTCTGTTGAATCTATAATTTAGGAAGAATTGACATCTTAGCAATATTAAGTCTTCCAGTAAAAAGCATGATCTTAGACAAGGTAGCATGAGAAAAAAAGAAAAGAAAAAATTCAAAGCAATTGTATACCCCTGCATTTTTTAGCTCTTTAAATTTTTCTTAGAAATCTCTTGCTGTACTATATGTGTAGATCTTAAATATTTCTTGTTGAATTCATTTCTAGGTATTTTAATTTTTTGTGGTATTGCAAATAGTATTGTTTTCAAAGTTGCATTTTCTATGTTTGTACTAATATGTAGAAATACAAATGATTTTTGTATATTGACCTGATATCCAGCAATCCTGCCAAACTGACATATACATTCAAATAGTTTCTCATATATTTCTCTGGATTTTCTATATACACAGTTGTATCATCTGTGAATAATAACAGTTTTATGTATTCATTTTTATTCCTTTTATTTTCCTTGCTTTGTTGAATTAGCCATGACTTCTGGTACAATGCTGATTAAAAGAGGTAATCATGGAATCCTTTTCTTGTTCCTGAACTCAGGAGGAAAGCATTCTATATTTTATCACTAAATATGATGTTAGCTGTATGTTTTTGGTAGATATTATTTATCGGATTAAGAAAGTTCCTTTCTATTCCTAGTTGGCTGAAAGTTTTTTAAAAATCATGAATGTGTATTGAATATTAACAAATGTCTCTTCTGCACATATTGAGACAATCATTTTATTTTTTTGTTTTATTGTGTTACTATGGTGAATTACATTCATGGATTTTAAAAATGCTAATAAACCTTGGCAGGAGGCAGTGACCCATGCCTATAATTCTAGCACTCTGGGAGGCCTGTTGGGAGGATTGCTTGAAGCCAGGAGTTCAAGACCAGCCTCAACAAGAGCAAGACCCCATGTCTACAAAAAAATAGAAAAATTAGCCAGACGTAGTGGCGCGCACCTGTAGTCCCAGTCACTCAGGAGGCTGAGATAGCAGGATCACTTGAGCCCAGGAGTTTGAGGTTGCACTGAGCTATGATGACACCACTGCACTCTACCCCATGTGACAGAGTGAGACCCTGTCTCAAAAAAGAAAAAAAAATGCTAATAAACCTTGAATACTTGGGACAAATCTCAATTGTTCAGGTTGTATTATTTTATTTATGTACTATTATATTCAGTTTGCTAACATTCAGTTTTCATTGATGTTCATGAGACATATTGGCCTGTGACTTTTCTTTCTCATTATATTTTGTCAGATTTTGTTATCAGAGTTTTACTGGCCTCAAAAAATGAGTTTCCGTTCTGTGGAATAGATTGGTACTAATTTGTAAATGTTTGGAAAAATCACTAATGAAGTTGTCTGAGCCTAGAGTTTTGTAGAAAGATTTTAACGTATGAATTCAATTTCTTTAATAGATATAAAACTCTTCAGAATTTCTGTATCTTCTTATGTCAGTGTTGGTATGTTGTATTTTCTAAGAAATTTTATCCATTTAATCTGAATTTTCTAATTTATTGACATAAAGGTATTCATAATACTTTCTTATTGTCTCTTAAAATATCTGTAGGTCCTTAGTCATATCCTTTTTATTTTTTCTTTCTTTCTTTCTTTTTTTTTTTTTGCAACAGAATCTTGCTCTGTGGCCTGGGCTAGAGTGCCGTGGTGTCACCCTAGCTCACAGCAACCTCAGACTCCTGGGCTCAAGTGATCCTCCTGCCTCACCTTCCTGGGTAGCTGGCACTAAAGTAGCGTGCCATCACGTTCGGCTAATTTTTTCTATTTTTAGTAGAGACCGGGTCTCACTCTTGCTCAGGGCTCAGGCGGGTCTCAAACGCCTGAGCTCAAGTGATCCAAAACAAAACAAAACAAAACAAAAAACTGAAATTCAGTAGTTTAAAATAACCATCACCTACTCAGTCAATGATTCTGCTAGTTGGTCATTTGGGTTGGGCTCAGCTAGTCTGTTCTTTTGGTTTTAGCTTGCATCGCTCATGCATGTATGGTCACCTGCCCAATTGGCTAGGGTGACTCGTCTAGGAGGGCCTCAGCTGTGTTGGTTTATCTTTGCACTGTGTGATCTCTCATTTTCCAGCAGGCTATCCTAGGCTTGTTCACATGTTGGCTAGACAAGTTTCCAAGAGAACAAGTAGAAATGTGCAAGTACTCTTCAGTCTTAGGCTTAGACCTGTCACAACATCATTTTTGCTGCATTCTATTCAGAAGGCCAGCTCAGTTACAAAAGACAGGGAAGTGGATGGACCCCTCTCTTGATGATGGGAGGAGCTGCAAAGCTACATTGCAAAGACCTGGCTATTTTTCTGTTCTATCATACTAGCTCTCTGATGAAATTCTCAAACTTGTATTTTATTTTCTTGAACATACTAAACATAATTATTTTAAAGTTTATGACCCATGACTCTCTTACCTAGATACTCCCTGGGGTCTGTTTCTATTGTCTATTTTTTCTTTTGGTTTTTGGACATATTTTCTCTCCTTATGCTTATTTTAAATTTCATCTTGGATATTACATATGAAAATTTATAGAAATAATTTAATGTTATCGTTAATGTTCTTTTCCTCTAGGAATAATTTATATTTGCCTCTAGTAAACAGGCAGATTAGAGTTACTAGAGATTCTAGTCTAATACAGGGTTGTAATGATTCAAGATTGAGCTTCAGTTCCTATGCAGGCTGGTCATCTCTTGTTCACTCTTACCCTTAGTGTACAACCCTTTGTGGTACCAACACCAACTGTGATGGGCTTCAGGTATACCCACTTTCTAACAGGAGGGCCCTGAACTCCATGTTCTCTTCGTTCCTTCAATTTATTGTAAACTCTGCTCCGTTCCTCAGCCTTTCAGCTGCCATTTATGGAATAAGAAGATGCCTCCAGGGAACAGAAGTAAAAAATGTTGGTCTTCCCTCTTTAAATTTCCTTCTTATAGATCTTGGCCCCCTACTATTTTTGCACTTTATTAGCTCTCTGATGCCTTTAACAACATGCTTTCATATTATGTTCATTTTTCTTCTAGTTATTATCAGTAGGAAGGTTGGTTAGCATGTCTTAACCTGTTTTTTTCTTCTTTTTTTGAGACAAGAGTCTCACTCTGTTGCCCGGTCTAGAGTGAGTGCCGTGGCATCTGCCTAGCTCACAGCAACCTCAAACTCCTGGGCTTAAGCGATCCTACTGCCTCAGCCTCCCGAGTAGCTGGGACTACAGGCATGTGCCACCATGCCCGGCTAATTTTTTCTGTTTATATTTTAGTTGGCCAGATAATTTCTTTCTATTTTTAGTAGAGACGGGGTCTCGCTCTTGCTCAGGCTGGTCTCGAACTCCTGATCTTGAGCGATCCACTCGCCTTGGCCTCCCAGAGTGCTAGGATTACAGGCGTGAGCCACCGCGCCCAGCCTTAACCTGGTTTTTTATTATCAGAATTAGAATTCCTTAAATGATTATTTATCTCAACCATTAAGTGCATGCTGTAGAGTGATAGTATATTCTGTTTCCAGATCATGAACTCTCTGGAGTCAGGAGCCATGTCTTATACATGAAGAGGTCCTACTGCTTCAGGGTATAGGTACAGTGAGACTCAATGAAGACTAAATAATTGATGGTGACAGTGTATGTCCTTTTTGTAGGTTTAGTGATTACTTTTTTCTTTCACTTTTTTTTCTCAGGGTCTTTGTGCTATGCTTGGTAGGTTGACCTGTTCTCATAAATATTGCTAAGACTCTTGGAGACAGAGACACAGATTCAGGGCACAGCCTCTGCTTTTGAGAAGGTCTTGGTTTGGTAATTGGATACAGCCAGTACAAGTCACATAAATATAAGTCAAGTACAAAATGGGAGCCCTATGTGTTTTACTTAGGCACATCTATATCAAAGAAACATACATATGTGTGTATATGTTTAACAGATCTCTGGGGTACCTGTGTAGAGTCGTTACATGGATATATTGAGTAGTGGCAAAGTCTGGGCTTTTTGTGTAGCCCTCACCCAATTAGTATACATAATACCCATTAGGTAATCAGAAATCAGGGGTGGGATGAGAAATCATTTCTCCTCCCACACCCCACTCCTGCCCTTCTCCAATGTCTATTGCTCCACTCTCTGTGTCCAGGTGTACTCATTATTTAGATCCCACTTATAAGTGAGAACATGTGGTACTTGATTTTCTGAAAGAAACATATTTCTTCAGCCCAATAGTATTACAAGTCCTTTAATTACGTACTCAGTCCCTTGGCGAAGTGCCAGGATAAAGGTGTAGCTGGGAGAAAGTGCATTTATAATGCACTGGATGTCTAGACATCCCTCTCTCTCCACTTCCCTCTTCTTAATGACCTCCATTTTAACAGAGCCATCTGTATAACTATCCTCATCTCCTATTCTCTCATCTAGACTCTCCTGACCCTCCTCAACGCACCCAGACAGACTTTTTTATTTCCTACCCCTGCTGGGCCATGCCACATAGAGTCCCTGCCACAAACAGCTGCAGGAACGTCTACTCTTCTCCACTGACTGCACTGGGCTGCTCTAGGGTATCACACCCCATATTCATTAGCTTTCATCTTGATCCCTTGAGAGAGAAGTGCTAGGATATGCCTGGGAAGTGTATTTTTATTTTTCTCATTCTAATTGTTTTTAGGGAGCAATTTTTGTGGAGACTTTTTGGTCACTAAAAAATTTGGAAACATTAATGAATAATGACTACAATCCAGTGTGCCAAGTGCTACAAGAGAGGACCATGAATTGAGCTCTTTGGGCAGACAGTAGAGGGGCCATGAGTTTAGCATGAAGACTTAGTTTTGCTGGGGTCCAGCCATCCAGAATTTCTGGCCATCACCACTGGCCATTATTAGTTGCCTCAGTGCTGCTTGGAGGGAGTCACACTAGATATGGTGTTTATAATATTGTGGTTAAGAATTCACCCTCTAAAGACAATCAGACTGGGTTTCAACCTCATCACTCTCATTGTGTAACTTGAGCCAGTTACTTAAGTTCTTTCTTCCTTACCTATAAAATGGGAATAAGACCCTCATATATGGTCATTGTGAAATTAAATAGTTAAAACATGCAAAGTGTTTGAAATCTGACCATCACATAGTAAATACTCAAGGGATTTAAGCTATTATTAATTGGTCTGTGGACTCCTTCAGACAAGGGCCACAGAGCTTGGGGAGAGAGGGCACAGATAAGTGAAGTACCCTCGAAGGTTCTCTTAGGCTCTGGCATCCTCCTACTCCCCCCATCCTATTGGCTTAAGGGAAGTCACATCCAACTGCCCACATTGCTCAGGACTGACATTCTTCTTGCCACTTTCAGCTTGGGTTCTCTTTCTTAGAATGCCCAGGTTCAACCAACCATGCATTTGGCCTCTCAGGAGTGTCTCTCCAGTTATGGCCCAACACCCCACAGACAAAGATGGACTCTGTTGAATGGAAGGTGAAGCTGACCTCACATTCAGCATATCAGAATATACTGAAGTGGGAGAATGGGTCCAATTTGAAATATGAATCTTGGACTTTGAATAATATCAGCAATAAATACAGCTTTATAATTGAGACCTTGACTCTTCTAATCAACGCAGCTGAGCAGAAGGATAGTGGCCTCTACTGCCTGGAGGTCACCAATAAGTCTGGAAAAGTTTGGAGAGCCAAGTTCAAGGTTCATGTATTTGGTGAGTCTATAGGACCATTTACCCTGTCCCTCTGATTCCTGTAGGACTTGTATTTCCAGTGCTTTTCTGATCAGAATCTCTGTTTCCAGATGAAGTTGAGAAACCCCTCCTGTGGGGGCAGGGGAAGGTCCTGGACAGAGGGAAGTGCCAAGTGTCTCTGTCCTGCTTGGTCTCCAGGGATAGCAATGTGAGCTATGCTTGGTACAGAGGGAGTGAGCTGATCAATATGACAAGGAACCTCACCATCCTGGAGAAGACTGGTGCTGATGGCACGTACATATACACCTGCAATGTCAGCAACCCTGTCAGTTGGAAAATCCAAACCCTTAACCTCACTCAGGGCTGTCAGAATGCCCCGGGTAAGTGGCACACTTTGGGCTATAAGAGGGGCTGAAAGTGTTGGGCTCCACGAGCATGCTTATGTACAAGAGAGACCTGGGTATGAGAAGAGATCCCGTGGCTTCCTCCGCCAGGGCCTTGTAGCTCCTCCTCAGGGGGATCCTAACCTCTAGGCATATAGTTCCTATAAAGTCAGGCCTGTCCCAGCCTGGGAAAAATTTTATTCCCATCTTCTTCTGGGAGCTGCAACCTTTTCCTTCACATGGGGAATGCATAGTTGGTTGGTGAATTACAGTCCTGCAATGGCTCCCGGCCATTATTTCCTTCCTCTGAGAGGCTGATGGAGACCTGCTTTCTCCTCGTGAGTGATAACTTTCCCAAAGACATAGTCCCTCATGAGGTAACTACACTGTACAGCAGTAGCCTGGATGGGAGCATCAGGAGGATCACAGGGATGCTCCGAGAGTTCTCAGGCCATTGCTTATGCTCATCCTGAGAGTTACATGAGTTAAATGAGCACTCCTTCTTATTGGGTAGACAAAGACTTAATGTGCCATCAGTGTGGACATTACAGGAAAGAAAACCACATGCAGTCCCTATCTTTAAGAAACGTGCAGCCAAATTGGGGCAATAAAATTAAGTACTTGTGGGCAAAAAAGGAAACAAGACTGAGACAACGTGTAGTGACAAGGATGGGCTTCTGGGTCATATCAACAATGGCTTCATCATTCACAAGCTCTGTGATCTCAGGCAGATTCATTAACTTTTCTGAGCCTCAATTTTTCTCTTGAGTGAAATGGGGATGATAATAAATACATCAGGGTATTGCTGTTAAGAGTAAAAGAGATAATGTTTGTAAAGAGCCTAGTCAGGCAGTGCTTGGGACACTTAATTCCTTTCCCTTCCTTTTTTTTTTTTTTTTTTGGTGAAGTAAGAGCTATTACATCCCTTCCTCTTCTTGGTTGAATTATACATCAGGCTACATGTGTGACACAAATGTTAAATGCAGAAGTTCAAATGAGGAAGAGCCACGAAGGCAGGAATAGTAGGAAGGTGAAATAGAAGACTTGCCTGGCACATCATAGCTAAGCAATGAATATTTGTCAAGTTAAAAACAAATGAATGAATAGATGTAACATGTGCTGTGCCAGATGCTTCACATATGTAATCATCCCTTGATATCCATGGGGGACTAGTTCCAGGACCCCTCACAGATTCCAAAATCCCTTATATAAAATGGCACAGTATTTGCATATTATCTACACACATTCTCCCGTACAGTTTAATCATTCTAGGTTACTTATAACATCTATTACAATGTAAATGCTATGTAAATAGTTGTTATACCATATTATTTATGGAATAATGAAGAAAAAATCAGTACATATTCAGTACAGATGCAATTTTTTCCCCAAATAATTTGGATCTGCAGTTGGTTGGATCCACAGACACAGAAGCCACAGATATGGTGGGCCGCTTGTATTAGATCATGTAACTAACCCCTATAAGTAGATAGCATTATCTCCTTCTTACAGGTGAGAAAACCCGAGAGGCTCTCTAAGAGGCTCAGAGAGGTTAAATAAGTAGCACAGAGTTCATAGAGTTAGTAGTTGAGCCAGGTCTGTCAGATATTATTAATAATATCCATTCTCTTGGTATCACTCAGGGGAGGGCACCCAATTGAGCAAAGAGAAAACCTTGAGGGTGACTTCACAGGACACGAGGAGACCAGCCACACTAGAGAGGAGAGTGGGTTTTGAGGCAGCCCCTGCGGCAGACAGGTGGGAAGAAAGAAGAGGGAGAGCTGACAGTTCACTCTTTGTGCCTTCTGTATCCTGCAGAATTCAGATTTTGGACCTTTTTGGTGACCATTGTGATTCTAATCACACTGCTCCTTGGCACCCTCGCCAGCTTCTGTGTGTGGAAGAGGAAGAGGAAGCAGCCAGGTAAGTGAAAGGTCCTTGAGGAGGTGCTGTTGCCTGAGGCATCAGATCCAGTGACTTGGCCCCGTGTCCGGTGGGGGTGGGCGGGGGATGTGTGGGAGCAGGGAGTGTTGGGGTAGGCGTGTGCATGCTTGGGGGTGAGCAAGCAGCGGCTGCTCGGCCCTCTTTCCCAGTTCACAACTTCTGTGCTGCCTGCCAGATGTTCACAATCAGATCCCAATGTGCAGATTTCTCTGCAGGTGGCTGGTTGGGTGGGGGACTGCCCAGCCTGCTGGAGGAGGTGTGTTGGTACAGTTGCTGCCTCTGTGCTCTTTGGGCATCCTGGGAAGAGCACTCACCTGCCTCCTTTCTAGGACTTTTCTTCAGGTCTTGGCCATCTGGCATGGAGGTGGGACCTGTTAGAAACTGAAGCCTGAGCTAGAGGCCCTCTGGAGGTTTCTTCAGCTCTATTCTTTGCTTCCTTCTTCCTGCAGAGACCAGCCCTGAGGAATTTCTGACAATTTATGAAGATGTCAAGGACCTGCAGACTAGGAGAAATCAAGTATGGCATACTGGGGGCTAGGATCTCTCTCAACTAGCCTGGGAGATGCCTTTATGATGATGGCCATTTGGAGCAGGAGGACAAAAAAGACTTGACAATTGTCCTCTTGATGTGATCCTCAGCCCTTCCCATCTACCTTTCCTCTGTTTCCTAGCTCTGGCCATGGGGGGCGGGGGAAGGAAAACAAAGGGAGCAGAGAAGATGAAGGGGGGCAGGAGGGGCAATCTGGTGCAAAATCGCACCTGCCGAGCAGGAGGGAGCACAGCAGGAATCAATAGCAGGGTTGGGATGCTGCTGCCTCTGCCTCCTGCGCACACCACCCCTCACGTCCTCACCTCTGCCTCCCAGCAGCTGGGCTGAGCACCAGGAGGAGTGTAGCCTTCTTGTATTCATTGTGTCTGACCACAAATTCTCTTTTCCTAGCAAGTTGGAGCTTACTTTCTTGAGTCCCTTAATCGTGACCCAGGCTGGAGAGTGTGGCCAGCCAAAGCACAGCAGACCTGTAGCTGGCTCAGTAGGCTAAGTTCACAGCCTCTTAGGAAGAAGAGGCCTGAGTCTGGCTGGGGCACAGAGAGTAACCAGCTCAGCACAAAGCCTATGGATATCAGAGCAGGCTCCTCCAGGACCCTCTCTCACTGGCTCTCTGTGGCAAACAAGTCTGCCTGTCATCCTGGGATGTAGAAGGGGAGGAAGCTGTAGAGGGTCTGCAGACACCCCTGCTGCTGGGCCTCTGAGCAGGGCAGGATGTGGTGGCAGGCCCCAGGGAAAGGCCCCAGTGGGTCAGGCAGTGGCTACCGCACTGCTGGTGAGAAGGGGTGGTGGCAGGTGGGGAGGAAATGCCTTTTTCCTGCTGCCATTCCTGGTGCTTGGTGGTGGAGGCCCAGCAGCATGCAGGAAGCACACATGGCGGAGCTCTTATGCCCAGATGTGCCACTCTGGGAGGCCTCAGAACAGGCAAGCGACCGCTCTCAGGTCTGGGCTCGGTTGGCATTAGGGCGGCTCCCCTTGCCGGTGTTCTTGCCCCCGCAGTGGAATACTGGGGTGTGAAAAATAAAAGACTTTGTTTCTCTTGCTGCTACCAGACTCTGGTACAAATTTCATGCACATCTACCCACAGTCACTGATGCCCATGTACTCCCTAAAAACAGCCTTTTTTTCCCCCCAAATGAAGATGACTTTAGATTAGGAGACCAGAGGGGAAAAATAACAACTTAGAGCAGCAGGGATCAGCCCTCCCTGGCCTCTCCCTGCTGTCTCTGGGTTTGAGTTTGAAGGCCTAAATCCCGAGTTTCATAGGGTCTCACTTTGGGACCCACCTCCAATCTTTCTGGAGACACTTCACATGAGTGTAGACAGGAGAGAAAAGCAGCAAACTCCTGCTTCTTGACAGGTGCCCATGGCTCTCCAGCCTCCAGGGACAGCTGACATTTCTCTGCTCCTTTTAGCTTCTTCTTGCTTCTGGAAGTTGAGCTTCCACCTAGTCCAGTGGGTCCTGCTGGCCTTCACTAGCTCCCCACCAGAGCCCAAACTGGCAATATGTGCTCAGGGTCAGCAGCATGAAACACCTCCACCCCTAACCCCTGATCTCCTGAGGGGCAGGAACAGAGGAGGGAAGCAGGAAGGGCCATGTGTTCCCTTTTGACCTTGGGCCCAGGGGTCCGCCCAACACCCAGCTGCCCAGGGCAAGCTGGCCTGGTAGGCTGCATCTAGAGAGGGGGCTTCAGTGTACTCAGTCTTTGAAATGTTTAAACCCTCTGAATTGCAGTGCCCTGAGGTAAGGCTCAGATCACAGTGCTACTCAGAACTCTGACCACTATCAGGGATTACCTGGCAAATTTAGTAGAGAAGTCAGCAAAGGCAAGAAGGGTTTCTAAGTTACTGAAGTGAAGAAAGTGACAGGGTTGCTCGAATTCCTTCACACCTGGTGGTCCCTTGATCTTGACACTAACTGCTCCACAGCCAATGGCTCTTCTTCCTGTCTCTCCCCATCCTGGGGTGACCAGTAATGAGGCTCTCTGCAGTCCTGCCCCTCCTTCCCAGGCTCCTAGGAGCCCCCCTTCTTTTTGCTGTCTTTCCTTATTCAACCCCAATCTGAACCGACCCAGCTGTCTGCTCATGTTACCCTATGTCTCTTTCCTACCTCTTATGCAGGAGCAGAAGCCAAAGCAGAATTTTCCTGGAGAAGAGACTACCATCTACTCTACGGTCCAGTCCCAGGTATCCATCTGGTTTCTCCAAATCCACTCCATGCCTGTCTGTGGGGCTTCCTGATGCACTATGTCCCTCTCCCCTGAAACTCACACCCTTGGCAGAGTAAAATCTTGGTGCTCCTAGGGTCCAGAAGACAGCTTAGCCTTAGTTGCATTAACAACTTATTTGAAATGATCAGTGTGGTTTTGGAGTGTCTTAGCACAGCTGGATAGCCCAATGCAGGCATTCTTTCTTTCCCATGCCTGGCAGAAAGTCTGACCCAGATAAAGTCTGCAGGGGAGGAAATTTATTGGGGGACTTAACTTCTGTTTTTCATTCTTGCTGCTTCCAGTACTTGAGGCCCTTGTACTTCTTAATCTCTATTCCTTATTATACCTGTTTTCAGGAAAGAATAGATTTGTAGTGGTGCCTTTTATCTTATTATGACTTAGCAATAATGTCCATTTTCTTAAGCCTCACATAACAGCCTCATGAGGCTGTTCTAAGTACTTTAGATGTGGTCTAAATTCCTTATCACAGATGAGGAAGCATTAGTCAAGTTAACTAATGTGCTCAAGACCACTTAGCTAGGTCATGGCAAAGCTGAGTCCAATGGCTCTGAGTCCCCATTCCATGCCCCCCCACCTCTAGCATTCTGGGATTACATAGATGCACCCAGAAACTGGAGACACATCCTCTAATATTGACAGCTAAGGTGACATCGATAACTCAGGATAGGCATCTCTCCCAAGGAAAACACTGCCTCCTGGTTGCCAGTGATCAAAAATTTCTGACAAAAATGGCTTAAAAAAAAAAAAAAAAAAGAATTGAGACCTGAAACAGCAACATCCCCAGCATGGGGGCTAAGCTGTGGGACAAAGAAAATCTGATCATAAGGGTGATTGATATCTGTCAGTTCCCTGGTTTTAGCCACGTTGAATTCCAATGAGAGGTGTTTGAATAAATGCAAAGAAGGGCTCCTCTCAGACTAGCTGTTGAATGAGAATGAGATTCCTCCTCTGGAGCATCTTAAAAGGAGGATCGTTTACCTGCCTTAGAGAACACCTGGTTCAGGTCCAGAGAAGAAAGGCATGTTGCCAAAGGGAGGCATGGAGGTGTTGAGGAAAGAGCCCTGGAGAACCTTGGGTTTGAATCCTGCCTCTGCTCTGTACACACTGTCTGGCTTGAGCTATTTATCCTTTTGGAGCCTTATCTGTGGTGTGCAGCAAGTTATAATCATTTCTACCTATAGGAGTGTTATGAGAACTAGGGGAGAATACATGTATAAAGTAAGCACTCAACAAATAGTAGCTATCATCAATGACAGACTGGGACTAGCACTTAGGTTGTCTGACCTCCTGGCTAATCCAGGGTTCTTTCCACTAACACTTAGAGTTTCTGTCTGGGCAGGGCTGAGGCAGAGGGGTGGAAGAGATGACTTCCTAGGGTTGTCTTGGATCTAGACTTCTGAAATGGTTTTATTTCTCTTCTTATTAGTCTTCTGCTTCCACATCACAAGAAACTGCAAATACGTTATATTCATTAATACAGCCTTCCAGGAAGGTGAGTCTCTTCCTGGGGGCAGGGGTGCTGTGGATGCAGATGTGCGTTTGTATGTGCGTGTGCAGACACATGTTTGCAGTGTGTTTGCACATCCCAGTGAAGCGCCCTCCACTGTTGTATCTGAGTAGCTTCTGTTAAGTGACTGTATGTATATGTTAAGGAGCCAACAAGAAATGCCTTTCTGGTTCTGTCTGGAGAAAACTAACAGCTTCTAGACAAAGAGAACAGTGGATTAGAGGATTTTCTAGGAGTTTATGTGAGAGGTAATGGATAATCAGAACAGAAAGGAGATGGTTTGTGCAGAGCACCACAGGTCCTTAACAGGCTAGCTGAGGTTATGGCGAGAGATACTGGTGGTTTTGCAAGGCAGCGACATAATGCCTGTAGCTGCAGAAGTAGAATGGACCTACAGAGATGCAACTTTCAGGTTCCGACAAGGTCCTGGCCAGTCACTTGCTGGTCGAGGCCTCTGGACTGAGGCAACCCATCCTGGTGTACTCAAATCCTGCTCTAAGCTGAGCCCAGAGCTCTCATGTGTACCTGGAGCCAGAGTTCATTATCCTGGTACCCATGGTCACTGTTTTTTACTTTGTGTGGGAGGGGATGGGAACAGGGGTGTTCCCAAGGCTGCAGCCCCAGTATGAAACCACAAGCCTTAACATTGTAGTAGGGGAAGCTGGGAATCCACAAAACTGTGGAGGTCCATGCAGGTGAGGGACCATGTATTTGAAGGGGGTTAGGACAGATTTTCAGGCTTTTCATTTAATGTCCTCCCAATAAGTCATTCAACCAACTTGGATTCCGCCATGAGAGAGATTTATTTTTAATTATAAGGATATATAGATGGACATATAGATGTTCACAGGCACTGTGTTCACATGCTTTGGTATTATGTTATGAAAACTCCATATACTGAATGTTTCTTACTTTCAGTGATTCATAAAACCACTGTGTTCAGGGTATGTGCTAGGGTTGGCAATTATTTATGTGCCAGAATTGTTTACATTAGGGTATGTGTATGCTCAATGTTGAAGAGATACATGGTTTGGGGCAGTATTTGTGTTAGGATTGCCTGAGGGATGTGTGTGTGTGTGTGTGTCTGTGTGCACTAGGAATGTATGTATGTGTGGGTTTTAGTGGTGTGTGGGTGTGGAATGCTAAATTCTGACTTTGCGTCAGGAATGTCATATCATAGGTAAGTACCGTATGTATTGTGCCTTCCCTGGAGACCATAAACACCACTGTCTACTCCTGGGGTAGGAGATTCTATTCACTTTCTGGTTGAGGAAACCTCAGTGGTTTCCTGGGCCCTGAGTCTCTTTTGGGACCTCTCACATCAGGAGAGGAACAACTCTTGTCTTGAAGTTAAGCATTCTTTACTCTCTGAATTTCTAGTCTGGATCCAAGAAGAGAAATCACAGCCCATTCTTCAGTAGCACTGTCTATGAAGAGGTAAGATTCTGGAACTCCTTCTGAATGGGCCTAGTGTCTGGGGCATAGCCCTGAAGTCTGGCTATGAAAGGGTGTACCCATAAGAAGGTCATCCATCCAGTTTCAGAGTTGCCAGGATTTTAGGGATCCTATAATACTAATCTTAATTTTAGAGGTGAAGACATTGAGGCCTAGGGAGAGTGAGGGTCTAACTCACACGATATAACCAAGATCATAGCACGTATTCAGGTTTGACTCTTATTGGGCAGTTTGGGTCCTAAATCAGAACTATTCCCAAGCTAGTTCCCAGGCCACAAACTGGACCTCTCTCTTTTCCAAGGCTGGGGGGTAGGGGTAAGAGAGCGGATAATAAGTGACTTTCTGTTTTTTTCCCCCTCAGCCCTCAAGTGGAGCCAGAATAAGTGACTTTATATGATTTTCTAAAGTTAGCAAGTCATTGGAAGCCATTCCAGGACATGGGTGGCCTTAAGCTCTGCTAGGATCACACTGTTCCTAGGTGACCACTGAGCCTGGTGGCTGAGTTGATTCCCATCAGGGCATTTAGGAGTGGAAAGGAGAGACTCAACATTGATTGGGGATTTTTTATGTATGAAGCAGCCTGCCAGTATCATCACATGAATTATCTCATTTAATCTTCACAGAATGGTATAAGGTGTGTGTATAATTATATTCTCCATTTACACCTAGAGAAATTAAGGCACGGAGAGCACCCCCGTCCCCACCCATTAGCCTCATGCTACACCCGAGCCTCTACCTGTGGTCCAAGAAAGATGTTGCCATTGGTCACAAGGGTGGGTCCAGCTGGGATTCCTGCCACCTCAGCTACAATCCAACATTAAAGCCAGCTGGACAGTCTGGAATTGTAGAGGACACTGTTTGGGCCAAGGTGGTCTGGAGGTCTGCCTTGTGTATGGTTAAATGAGCACGGGAATTGGAGCCAGAAGAACTGGATTCAGGTCCCTCCTTTACTTCACATTGGTTGTTGACCCTGAGTAATTCGTTTTACCACTTCAAGCTTCATTTTCTTATTCTGTAAAATGGGGACAATAATTCATACCCCACAGGATTGCTATAAGGATCTCCTAGTGAGAGAGTCTGAAGTTTCTCCTTTTCTTCTGCAGGTTGGAAAGAGACGACCCAAAGCCCAGGACCCTGCTCAATTGAGCCGCAAAGAACTAGAGAGCTTTAGTGTCTATTCCTAGTTGCTATGGCTGTTCTCATCTCTCATAGCAGCGTCTGCTTTGGGAATCAGCACAATGGATGATGCCACATG
The DNA here is from genome assembly GCF_020740605.2 of Lemur catta. Classification (NCBI taxonomy): domain Eukaryota; kingdom Metazoa; phylum Chordata; class Mammalia; order Primates; family Lemuridae; genus Lemur; species Lemur catta. Next base: position 33,834,675 of record NC_059130.1, on the reverse strand, counting down.
AGTCTCTGTAGGACACATCCTAGTCTAGAGAGGATATGAAAGTTTGTTCGTTTTTTCTTTTTCTTTTTTTTTTTTTTGAGACAGAGTCTCACTCTGTTGCCCGGGCTAGAGTGCCATGGCGTCAGCCTAGCTCACAGCAACCTCAAACTGCTGGGCTCAAGCAATCCTTCTGCCTTAGCCTCCCGAGTAGCTGGGACTACAGGCATGCGCCACCATGCCCAGCTAATTTTTCTATATATTTTTAGTTGTCCCACTAATTTCTTTTCCATTTTTAGTAGAGATGGGGTCTCACTCTTGCTCAGGCTGGTCTCAAACTTCTGACCTCAAGCTATCCTCCTGCCTTGGCCTTCCGGAGTGCTAGGATTACAGGCGTGAGCCACCACGCCCGGCCTGTTCATTTTGTTTTGAAAATGATTTCTAACAGCCATCATAAGAGCCAGGCTGTTAAATAATATCTTCCAATTTACAGATCAGACAAAAACAGGTGGAAAGGTTGAGTGGTTCACAAAAGACCATATTCCAACTACATGTAATCTATAAAGTGCTATGTAAATGTTGGGTGGCATTGTTATTAGATTCCTTCCTCCTTGTTTTCTAATCTGTTATTTGTCTTTCCCACACCCTGATCTGGGATGACTGTACCTCTAGACCCTCCCCTGGCCTAGGCCCATCTTCCAACGCAAGAGGAAGGACAGAGGATGGTGACGCAGGGGAAAAGGAAAGGCTCTCCTCCATGGGGCCAGACTGTGTGGCTGTGAGTGGGCTGGCAGTTTCTCCAGGGGGCCAGGGCTTGGGCTGTACTGAAATGCAGAGAAAAAACTTTCCCCCCACCCTCACACCTTTACTTTTGGCTAGTTGGTCACCAAGGAGAGTGTGTGGAAGCAAGAGTAGATGGTACAGAGCAAACCCACCTCTGAGCTGAAAAAGCACCCAAGCACATGCCGTCCTGATGATCTGGTGGCAAGACCAGCTTTGTTCACAGTGTGATGTTTGATTTACAAAGGCACGTTATTAAAAATCTATTTTGGCTTCTTCACAGAAGTAGCTTCACAGCAGAAGAGGCCTCTTGGCAACCATATTCTATTTAAGTCCCGAATCCTGAGAGCGCTCCCACAGTGCACACTAGAGGGGGCCCAGGCAGCTGGGGGCTGAAGATGAAGCCGCTGGGTATTAGACACTGTGTCGGGTTCCCTGGGTCTTCAGGCCAGACCCTTCAACAAGGCTGTGGGGAGCAGGGCTGAGACTGGCTGAGCCCAGGAAAGGACAAAGGTGAACTGGGAGAGGGGCTTACTCAGAGACCCCAGTAGGTGACAGCGCACTGAGCCTGGATCTTCAAGTGCCCCACCCTGTATTTTACATATGAGTTTAATATAAATTCTGCAGTGTTATGCAGAGGTAGTCTAAATCCCTTGCCTGAACTAAATTTATGTATCTTCTCCATATTCTAACAGCCATGATCAGAGCCAGGCTGTTAAATAATCCCATCCAATCTACAGATCGGACAAGAACAGGTGGAAAGCTTGGGTCATTCACAAAAGACCAAAGGGCCCTTGTGGGCCAACATAAACACGTGTCTGTTTCAATTCTGCTTCATAGGGGTCTGGTTTCCTGGTGAGCTATCAGTGTCCCCCAGCTTTGTTCACAATGTGACATCAGAGAGCTGAGGGGTAGCCGAGGGGTGCACTTGCCCGTACCCTGCTTGATATCTCCACCTTGGAGACTGTGCAGCTGGCCAGGCTGGCTTCTTCCTGGAAAGAGTGTGAACAGACCGCATCTTAAAGCAAGTGCCAAGCTTTAAAACCAGGGAAATGTATTCCAAAGGAGTCTGGAGGCCTGAGGCAGGTATTGGGAGCTGAGTGGCAGAGTCAAGAAGTTTGGTGAGCAGAGGCAATAGGAAATGACTGGGGTCAGAAACAGTCCAGATGGACCAGATGGGTTCACACCTGAATTTTACCATACCTACAAAGAAGAACTGGTGCCCATCCTACATAAACTATTCTCCAATATTGAGAAAGATGGAGTTCTCCCCAACACATTTTACCAAGCCAACATAATTTTAATACCAAAACCAGGAAAGGATGCAACAAAAAAGAAAACTACAGACCAATATCTCTTATGAATATAGATGCAAAAATTCTCAATAAAATCCTAGCAAATTGAATCCAAGTGCTTATCAAAAAAATAATCCATCACAACCAAGTGGGCTTCATCCCAGAGATGCAGGGATGGTTTAACATATGCAAATCTATAAATGTAATTCACCACATAAATAAAAGCAAAAATAAAGATCATATGATTCTCTCAATAGATGCAGAAAAAGCATTTGACAAAATTCAACACCCTTTTATGATAAGACCACTTAACAAAATAGGCATAGATGGGGCCTATCTAAAAATGATACAAGCCATATATGACAAACCCACAGCCAACATCATACTGAATGGGGAAAAATTGAAAGCATTCCCACTTCGAACTGGAACCAGACAAGGCTGCCCACTGTCCCCCTTACTTTTCAACATAGTATTGGAAGTCCTTGTGAGAGCTATCAGGCAAGAGAGCAGAATCAAGGGAGTGCAAATAGGGAAAGAAGAGATCAAACTGTCACTCTTTGCTGATGATATGATGTTATATCTAGAAAACCCCAAGGATTTAACCAAGAGACTCCTGGAATTGATCAATGAATTCAGTAAAGTCTCAGGATACAAAATCAATACACACAAATCAGAGCCATTCATATATGCCAATAACAGTCAAACGGAGAACCAAATTAAGGACTCAATACCCTTCAAAATAGCAACAAAGAAAATAAAATGTCTAGGAATATATTTAACTAAGGAGGTAAAGGACCTCTATAGGGAGAACTACGAAACACTGAGGAAGGAAATCGCAGAACATGTAAATAGGTGGAAAACCATACCATGCTCATGGATCGGAAGAATCAACATTGTTAAAATGACTATACTGCCCAAAGTTACCTACAGACTCAATGCAATCCCTGTTAAATTACCAACATCATTTTTCACAGATATAGAAAGAATAATTCTATGCTTTGTGTGGAACCAGAGAAGACCCCATTTAGCAAAAGCAATTTTAAGCAATAAAAACAAAATGGGAGGTATTAATTTGTCAGACTTCAAACTATACTACAAAGCTGTGATTATTAAAACTGCTTGGTATTGGCACAAGTGCAGGGACACAGACCAATGGAACAGAACAGAAAATCCAAATACAAAACCATCCTCATATAGCCATCTAATCTTTGACAAAGCAGACAAAAACATACTCTGGGGAAAAGATTCCTTATTTAATAAATGGTGCTGGGAAAACTGGATAGCCACATGTAGAAGACTGAAACAGGACCCACAGCTTTCACCTCTCACAAAAATCAAATCACACTGGCTAGCAGACTTAAATCTTAGGTGGGAAACTATTAGAATTCTAGAAGAAAATGTAGGAAAGACTCTTACAGACATTAGTCTAGGCAAAGAATTTATGAAGAAAACCCCTAAGGCAATCACAGCAACAACAAAAATAAATGAATGGGACCTGATTAAATTAAAAAGCTTCTGCATAGCCAAAGAAACAGTCACGAAAATAAACAGACAGCCTACAGAATGGGAAAAGATTTTCACATACTACACATCAGATAAAGGACTGATAACAAGAATCTATTTAGAACTCAGGAAAATCAGCAAGAAAAAATCAAACAACCCTATCAAAAAGTGGGCAAATGACATGAATAGAAATTTTTCAAAAGAAGATATAAGAATGGCTAACAAACATATGAAAAAATGCTCAACATCCCTAATCATCAGGGAAATGCAAATCAAAACCACCATGAGATATCACTTAACTCCAGTGAGAATGGCCTTTATCAAAAAGTCCCAAAACAACACATGTTGGCGTGGATGTGGAGAGACAGGAACACTCATACACTGCTGGTGGGACTGCAAACTAGTGTAACCCCTGTGGAAAGCATTATGGAGATACCTTAAACAGATTCAGGTAGACCTACCATTAGATCCAGCAATCCCATTATTGGGCATCTACCCAGAAGAACAAAAGTCATTCTATAACAAAGACACCTGTACCAGAATGTTTATAGCAGCACAATTCACAATTGCAAAGATGTGGAAACAACCCATATGCCCATCAATCCACGAATGGATTAGTAAACTGTGGTATATGTATACCATGGAGTATTACTCAGCTATAAGAAATAACGGTGATACGACATCTCTTTGGTTCTCCTGGAGAGAATTGGAACCCATTATATTAAGTGATGTATCCAAAGAATGGAAAAACAAGCATCACATGTACTTGCCAGAAAATTGGTTTCCCTGATCATCACCTAAATGCACATCGGGGAAGGATACCAACTGGATATCAGACTGAGGCAGGGGGTGGGGGGAGGGGATGGGTGTATGCCTACATGATGAGTGCATTGCGCACAGTCTGGGGAATGGTCATGCTTGAAGGTGCTGGCTCGGGGAGGTGGGGGGTGGGGGGAGGGGATGGAGGTATGACTACATGGTGAGTGCCAGGTGCACTGTCTGGAGAATGGACATGCTTGAGGCTCTGACTCAGGGGGATGGGCGGGACATGGACATTGTATATAACCTGAACTTATGTACCCCCATGATGAGCTGAAATAAAAAAAAAGAAAAAAAAAACCCATATTATATGAAAAACTAAAAAAAAAAAAAAAAAAAAAGAAACAGTCCAGATGAACACCAGAGTCACTGACTATTGACTGCTACTGGCCTTTCACTTGTCTTAGGTCATGTAGATCTCGAACTGGTTATATTTGTTTAAGGAGCAGGAGAGACCCTATGGGCCCAGAACTTTTTTTGGATGTTCTATTTTGGAATGTAAGACGTACAGCATTATCATATTGCATGTCTGATTGTTGAGCTTCTGTGATAACACCTCACAAAGGTAATTATCCATGCAACAAGCCAGTCAGTGCGCAAGCAGTAATTCAGCTCCTGCTGTGTGGAGCATGGAGCACTGCCTGAACTCCCAGGAGTACCCACTGGAGGCCCCGGAAGCCATACTGGCTCCAGGGCCAGGTGCAGGAGAGCCTGACAGCAGAAGCACAACATTAAGGGAGAGCGATGGGCTGCAAGGTGCTTGCAACACAAATGTACACTAGAGTATCCTGAATATAAGCCAAGTATAGTGCATCTTACAGGCAGGGGTCAGGGCTGTGGCCACATTTTAAGGAGAGTTACTGTGGCTGTTCTGTATCCAGAATGGACAATAAGGAGGGAAGTTCTTTTGGGTAAATATGAAACAGGCATTTTAAGTACTTTTAAGAAATATCAAAAGAGTAATACATACATATAGTTTCAAAAAGTTCAGCAGTACAAAAAATTATGCAGTAAAAAATGTCTACTTCGCAACTTGAGTTTCCCAGTTCCTTCCCAGAGGCAGCAACTAATGTTTTTTATGTTTCCCTCCAGAACTTTTCTATGCCTATATAAGCATATAGATACACATTTTTTTCTAATCCAGCTGGTAGCATATAATACTCACTGTCTTGGACTTTGTTCTTCCCACTCCACAGTGTATCTTAGAGCTTGTTTCATATTAGCACATATTAGTCCTTGCTATCTTTACAAGTGGCAGGGTTTGCCACTGCCTGGGTATGTATCATGTATTTAACTGGACTCTCACTAAATGGGCATTTAGGTATTTCCTAACTTTTATTTTAAATAATACTGCAGTGAACCTCATTTTATGTAGATCTTTGTGCCCATGTGTGAGAATGTCTGATTCATTTTAGCAGCTGCTTAGAAGAAGGTGTAAAGGATGATCAGTACAGGTCCTCCCCAACATCTGACCAGCATTGGCAGAAGTTTGAGAAGGAAAAGCTATGACTGTACAAGGAGATAAATAGAGCAAAGGCTTCTAAGCCCGTAAGCTCCAGAGCCTGTGTCTGAACTAGTAATGGACTTGGGAGGCCACGAGTGTGAGAAGAAAGAGGAAGGGTCCAATCCAGACATCTTTGAAGTACTGAAGGAAATTCTCAAGTGCTTCTGTCTGCAGAGCCCCAGGCCCTACATGGTCCAGCTGCCTCTTCAACTCTTAACCAGGAGAGAGGCAGCAACTGCTTTTCCTTTTAGGTTAAATTTTCATAGGAAGGGATTTCAGGAGACTCGGGATTATTCTGTTGTGGTGGCGGCACTACCTGTGAGCCAAAAGAACACACAAGAATATGGTTAATGAAGCCTTGGAAGACTCTGGTTTCCTCAGCCTTGTGCTGGCAGGAGAAAGGCAGGCAAGGCCAGGCCATGACTGGTCCACCCTACAGAAGGAGGGTCATGTGGACTGGCCTAGGGATTGAGCAATCAATCAAGCTGATAACAAGCATTTATGGTGAATCTCCTAATAGAGATTCTCTGTAAGGATAAGACAAGACAGTTTTAGTGCAGCAAATCCAAGGGTACCAACATGACAGCAAAAGGCCTTGCCCCCAAGAAGCTAGTGTTGAATGATCCCAACCTCTGCTCTAGTTGGAGAAACAAAACAGACATTTTTATGAAGATAATTTAGACGGTGGGGGTTAAGTTCCAAAGTCATGGTCTAGACCATTAGACCTTCATGTTTCAAGGGTTCTTAGTATGCCCTGTCTGAGAGGGTTCAGGGAGGGCTCTAAACAACAGATGAGATTTGAGCTGATACAGAGGGGCGGGGAGTGAGGTACCAGCAACAGCCTGGGGATAGCATGAACGTTCTTTGTACAGAGATGTGTGTCAGAAAATAATAACTAAAGCAGATTTGAGAATTTCCAGGTCAACTGGGTGATAATGGCCTTCAGAGATCCAGAACCAGAATTCCTGATCCCAAAAATTCTGAAGACAAGGGATAAATTCCATCAAGAGCTTGGCTGAGGAAATGCATTGATTTCCACTTATACCGCGGGTGTGGGTGGCTTTAGGGATCTTAAGTCCCCAGGGTAGTGTGGCCACCTTGCAGGACTAACTAGGCATGTGGCGATTCATGGTCATTCTGAAACTCAGAGCAGGGATTGATGTCTATGGCTTTAAGTCTGGCCAGCATTGACCCACACACAAAGGGCCAGGCCAGAAAGAGCTCTGGGAATGTAGTGAACAGCACAGTTTCAGCCACAAGTCCAAAGGCGAAGTCCCTAGCTGGCTAAACATTAGACTACAATCTAGAAGTCAGGACGAGGCAGGTGATGGTTGAACTGAACAGCACATCTGAACACGTGTTTACCAAGCAAATTCTATCCATCTTTTAAGATCCAACCCAAATTCCTTTTTCATAAAGTCTTTCCTGTCTACCTCACTGTAGTGATATCTCCCACTTCCAATGTCTGAAAAACCGTTGGGAACTGTGCACGTATTTTATTTTATTTTTTATTTTTATTTTTTTTGAGACAGAGTCTCACTCTGTTGCCCAGGCTAGAGTGCCGTGGTGTCAGCCTCACTCACAGCAACCTCCTGCCTCAGCCTCCCGAGTAGCTGGGACTACAGGCATGCACCACCATGCCTGGCTAACTTTTTCTATATATATTTTTCTTTGTCCATATAATTTCTTTCTATTTTTAGTAGAGACGGGGTCTTACTCTTGCTCAGGCTGGTCTTGAACTCCTGAGGTCAAACAATCCACCCACCTTGGCCTCCCAGAGTGCTAGGATTAGAGGCGTGAGCCACCGCACCCTGCCTGTGCACATAGTTTATTAAGTAGTCAAGTACAGTTGACCCTTGAACAACATGGGTCCACTTATAAGTGGATTTCTTTCAATAAAAGTTATACCAAGTGAGCCTTCCTCTCCTGCATCCCCCTCTACCTCTTTTGCCTCTGCCACCCCTGAGACAGCGAGACCAACCCTTCCTCTTCCTTCTCCTCCTCCTCCTCAGCCTACTCAATGTGAAAACGAGGATGAGGACCTTTAGGATGATCAACTTTCCCTTAATGAATAGTAACTATATTTTCTCTTCCTTGTAATTTTTTAAATTAATTTTCTTTTTTTAAGCTTACTTTGTTATAAAAATATAGTGTATAATATGTATAACATACAAAATATGTGTTACTTGGCTTCTGTCAATAGTAGGCTATTATAGTAAAATTTGGGGGGAGTTAAAGTTGAACCCAAATTTTGACTGCATGGAGGGTCAGTGCCCCACCCCTCTGCATTATTCAAAGGTCAACTGTAGTGTTTTCTCTCCCCTTCCAGGTGACTAAATCAGTTCCACCTTTCCTCCACCAAAACATAGATAAGTCCTCAAGGTAAGGATTTGTGCCTAAACATATCTGAATCCCCACAGCACTCAACCTAGCTCTGGGCAAAAAAAGGTACTCGATAAACATCTACTGATGGATTCATAAATCACAGAGAAGTAGCACAATTGAAAAACCTTTATAGTTTTTTTTAAAAGAGTCTTTTTTAAATGTGTTCAGAAAAGGGAGGGAATTTAGAGTGGAGATTTGAATGCAAGAGTGTGAATGAACCCAGTGTTTTCAGGATAGAGAAAATGGAGTGCACAGCCAGATTCTGATCAAGGTTAATTGTTTAGGATTATTTGGGATTATTTCAAAACTATTTGTGGTTCTTTTTTTTTGTTGTTTGTTTGTTTTTTTTTTTTTTTGAGACCAAGCCTCGCTGTGTTGCCCGGGCTAGAGCGAGTGTCGTGGCGTCAGCCTAGCTCACAGCAACCTCAAACTCCTGGGCTTAAGCAATCCTCCTGCCTCAGCCTCCCGAGCAGCTGGGACTACAAGCATGCGCCACCATGCCTGGCTAATTTTTTCTATATATATTTTTAGTTGGCCAGATAATTTCTTTCTATTTCTAGTAGAGACGGGGTCTCACTCTTGCTCAGGCTGGTCTCGAACTCCTGAACTCCAGCGATCCACCTGTCTCGGCCTCCCAGAGTGCTAGGATTACAGGCGTGAGCCACTGCACCCGGCCTGTGGTTCTTAATACTGAAGCTTCCAACCACTATCTGTGTGAACTTAGGCAAAATTAACTTCTCTGAATTTCAGCTTCCTCAGCTTAAAATGTGGATGACAACACATTTCTAGAGATGTCACAAGGATCAGAGGAGAATATGTTTGTCAATGTTTGTAAACTGTAAAACTTTACATAACAGTTGTCATTATTACTATTATTATTATTTAATGATAAATGATACGCTGAGGGCTTCTTTTAATACTATAAGACCAATATATTATAGTTAACAGAATATTTTTCAAAGATTCTTGACATTAAATTTTTGGCTAATTTTGAATTGTTTTGGGAAATTGCTATTTTGGTAGATTAGAATTAGGATTAGGGAAAGATTTAGAAACATAGATAGATCATACATTGTTTGAGTTTATAGGATCTCATTCTGGTCAATGTTAAGAATAGTCAACATAAGATATTATTAAATCAGTCAGAAATATTCAGATATCATTAAATCAATTAGAAATGTTCACACAGATGTAAATCAGGAATATTTGTTTAAGCATCTGTTGACCATGAAGAGTGTCTGGGGGATATATAGTGGGTACAATTTAAGTTCCTCAGCCTTGGGAATCTAGGATTTTAGTTAAAATGGTCTGGGGAATAGTTCCTAATTTTATGGGCTTGGGATACAGTGAAAATTGTCCTCACCGTCTGAGATTTCTGCACAGAGCCGTAGATTGTGACTGAGCTGTCTTTCTTCTGAGGAACCGGGGTCTGTCCCTGTAACAGACCAATATCAGACTACCCTTAATCACCAGATGAGAGCTTTCCAGCATTTCCCCTCATTCCTGGAGAAGAGTGGGCACCACCACCCCAGGGTCCAGTCTCACATAGAAGGTGGGAGCTGCCTTAGTGTAGTGGGGACAGTGGCTCTGGTTCCCCAACACCTCCCTTATTCATGGCCCAAGAACAGGAGCTAAGGGACAAGTTTCTCCATTCCATAGGACCCCAAGGGTTGGTAAACATGAATAGAGCCATGAGTCCCTGCCCATATGCCCTTGGTCCTGTCCCCAGCCTCTGCTCTCCTGTTTGGAGAAACCCATCAACCAGGATATTGGATGGTCTTAAAAGTGGGAGGCATAGGAAGGTGGATTGATCAGATGGGCTCACCTGTGAATTGAAGAACACTTGCATATACACTGTGCTCCCTTTGACCACAGGCTCAGCTACTGTGTCATCTGGAGCAATGAGGTCATACTCTGCTTGGCCCTCGGAGACTGAGTCATGTCCAGACCCCTCCTGAGTGACCAGGTCACTTGGCTTGTCTCTTCCATTGACAGGCTTGTGCCTCTCGGGACTCTCCTCATCCTCCTCAGTTGTGATGCTGCTGTCAGAGCTGCTGTCTGAGGTGGGCCTAGGCTGTTGCCTGGCAGGCGTATGGGGAGAGTCCAGCTTCTCATACCCATGGGAGAGCATGGAGTATACCGTGTGGCCAGCCGTGGGTTCTGGAACACATGTGCAGGGCTGGTAAAAAGTGCCAACCCCACCTCTCTCTTGTTTTGCTGCAAGGACCCCACCTGCTCTGACTCCTACCTCAGGCGAGGCCTCGAGAACTGAAGGAGATATATTTTTCTTATGTCTTCCCTCAGGGGCTTCCATTTCACTCTCCCTTCTTCCTTCTTTTTGAGCACTCATTTGTTCATTTATTTGATACACATTCATCAAGTATGACACGTGATAGACTCAGCAATGCTCAGTGAGCAGCACTGGCCCCAGAACATAGCCCACGCCAAGCACATAACAGGTACTCTGGGGAGACACCAAGGAAAACTAGACCTGGTCACGGAGGAGGGTACTGTCTAGCGGGGGGTGTCGGATCCGTATATAAATCGGTTAATGTAAGGCCACTTTGACAAGTGGCGTAGGGAAAGTATGAGGAAAGTACAGGGCTGAGAGGAGATGGCCTCTGGGTAGGAAAGCAGGGAAGAAGTGAAGGTGGCAGAATTGAAGTGGGCCTTGAAAAGGGGCAGGATTTTGATAAGTGAAAGGGCATTTTTGGTGGAGGAAGCAGCATGATTAAAGGCAAGTGTGGAACTTGGAGTGTCCTCCCTTTTAGGAAAGGATGATATTGAAAACATCTAACAACTGCAATGGCTGGGGCATCCTAATGGGCACCTGCTGTGAGCACTGGTGTGTCACACTGGGTGGCTGTCAACCCTGCCTTTGGGAGTATATCAATTAGCCTATTTGACCTGACTGTAGAATAAAAACGGCTCACATCTGCTAATTGCCTATTATGTATCAGGCACTGTTCTAATTGCTTTTCATGAATACACTTACTTAATATGCATAAAATTCTGTAATCCTAGCAGTTTGGGAGGCCAAGGTGGAAGTATAGCTTGAGGCTGGGAGTTTGAGACCAGCCTGGGCAATATAGCAAGACCTTGTCTCTACAAAAAGCAAAAAAATTAGCTGAGAGTGGTGATGTGTGCTGGTAGTTCTAGCTACTTGAGAGGCTGAAGTGGGAGGATCACTTGAGCCCAGGAATTCAAGCGTACAGTGAGCTGTTATCACACCACTGCACTCTGTGCGACAGAGCAAGACCTTGTCTCTAAAAAAAAAAAATCTGCATAAAACCCCGTGAAGCATAGATAGTAACTATCCTTATTCATTTTTTGCAGATGAAACTGGAGCACATAAAGGTTAAGTGTTTGCCCAAGTAAGTGGTAGGGCCAGGGGCCAGGATTTGCAGGTAGCCTGGTCCCTGATGTTCTTAACCACTACTCAATACTGCCCCGCCCAGGTTTGTGTAGGAAAAAAGTAGATAAAGAGAGTCTGGCGCAATACTAAGCAGAAATAGTAATCACCACCTACTGAGTGAGCACTGTGGGCATTACTCCACTTGGTCCTCAGAGCAACTCTGAGAGGTAGGTACCCTCATTTTGCAAGGTAAGGAAACTAAGGCTTAGAGACTGAACTGCCCAAGATCGTACCACTAACAAGGAGAGGAGCTGGGGTTTGAACACAGGATTATCCTACCTGAGAACCCACACAACTGACTACGAGGTTATATTGGCTTTTGAACAACAGAAAAAGGCCATGGGGTACCACTGAGGGTTTTTAGAGAATTCAGAGTTGAGCTTTGCAGATTGGTGAGCAGAAAGGATAGAAAGGAGAAACTTGAGAGGGAATGGCCAGTTAGGAAACTATTTTAATATTTTAGGGAAGAAGTGACAAGGAGTGAGAAGGACTGGTCAAATAAATAAATTAAATAAATCTGAGGAATGGAATAAATGGAAGTCAGTTTTAACCCACATATACTAATATTGCTGGGTTATACTGTTAAGCTAAAAAAGCAAGGTTCAGAAAAATGATATAGATTGCTCTCAGACGTGAAATTAAAGGAACATCCTTCCACATATACAAATATATATGAGGCCTGTAATGCATTAAAAGTCTCTGAAAGGATTTAGATGTATATAAATCTTAGCAATGGTTGTCTCTGGGAGTAGGGGAGAACTTGGAACCTAGAGATTGGAATTTGGAAGGAGAGTTACTTTTAACTGGATACCATGTGAATATATGACTTTTCAATAAAAAAAGATTCAATTAAACAACAGATTGGTGACAGCATGAACTAAGGCAGTGGCAGTGGGTCTGGAGATTAAAGAATCAGGGTTGGGGCTGGAGAAGAGGTGCTGGGGAGGTAGGAGGGACAGGGAAGATGACAGTGTCCCCAACACCTCTTTACTCCTCCTCCTCTGCCCAGGTCCCAGGGAAGGAGGGCTCAGGATGGGGGAGACAGGGGTTCTGTTCTGCCAGTGGTGAGGAGGGAGCCCAGGAGAAGGCCCATAATCCAGCCTCATTCTCTTCCTTGCCCTTTTTCTCTTGGTTATACTTTCCCACCAGAAAAACCTGTATTGTCAGGTGACTTGGGCCCCTGGCCCTAACTCTGATTCCATCTCCATAGAGGGTCACCTCCATGAGAGGTGACATAAAGTTGATTTTTAAACGAGAGTTTGGTTCCTACAGGCAGAATCTGGGGATTTCTTAGCATTCTAGACCTCCAGAGTTCCAGGTGGTCCACTGGGATGGGGCCGGGGGAATAAGAGCAGGCATCTCAGCTCTCCACTCCAACAGCCGTCAGAACAGTGCCACTTTTATTTTTACACAGTCTCATGGGGTTTAATTTTCATTAGTATTCACTTTTGCTTTTGCTATAGATTTGCTATTCCAACTGCCTTTGTTTTTCTATTCTCAGAATGGAAAATATACCTCCATCCTCATTGCAGGACACATCCACATGGTGACAGTCAATGCCCAAGGAACCCTAGAGACCCTGGAGGACAGATGGTCTCTCCTAGGTCTGGTGACCATCTCTAAGGGGTCCATCTTGGTTGTGGCTTTTGTTCCCTAACCACCTTCATGTAGCACATTGCTTCTCAAACTTTAACGGGCATATGAATCACCTATGGATCTTGTTAAAATGCAGACTTGGATTCAGTATTCTGGGGGTGTGCCCAAGATTCTGCATTTCTGACCAGCTTCTGGGTGTGATCATGCTGTTGGTTGGTAGGCCACACTTTGAGTAGCTGGGCTTTGGAGCTTCCACATGGACCAGGGACCTCATAGCCTGTCACTGGTGATATTACCTGGTGTGACAGCTGGGGCCTCAACTGGGCTGGAACCGGAGGCTGGGACCGAACCTGAGGAGCCAAGTTGGAGAAGGATCATGAAAAGGGCTACGCGGGGGAGGTGTCATTGATTCTATGAGAGTGAAAGGAGAAGGGGAGAGACTTCCAGAGACACAGGCAGGGAAAAGCCTTCTGGGAGGAGGGTGAACCCTGATGTGCGTACAGGCCCTTAGGAAGGGGGACCCAGAGTCTAGGGTTACCCTCAGCTGTGGTAAAGGCTCTGGAGCTTCCTGCCACCCCTCTGGAAGGGAGAGCACTAACTCTTCTGTCGTAGCTACTAATCAGAATAGTTTGCCTGCTCACAGTAATTCTTCCAGGGGTCCTAGGTGTTCTAGCCATTATGCTCTTTTTGGGAACTACTCCATTTCCACTCCCATACTGAGATTCTAGAGGGAGCCTCCAATGATAATAGCTCTTCCCTTTGGTTATAGTGATTGGTCCAAGTAGTGGACACAGGACCTCAACCTGGGCCAATCAGAGATATTTCTTACATTCCTCAAATAGAAGTTGGAGGAAAACATATTTTTTTCCTTTCTGGTGTCAGAACTATTAGTATGTGTGAGTCTGGAGCTACCAGTTAGTTGCTGTGCTGTGGTACACCTCTCTCTGCTACCTCCACCCCTCCACCCCTGCAGTAAGAGAGTTAAGCTGGCTCAAAGAAAAAAGTAGAGATGAGAGATGGAGAGCTCTGCTGATTTTTGAGTCTCTGGTGATGTTTGTCTATTAGACCAGCTCTATCTGTGCCTTCCCCACGGATTGATTATACATGTCACAAAATAATAAATCACTCTTCCTGCCCCCTTCCCAGATCCCCCCCTTTTTTGGTTCTAGGCTAGTTTGAGTTGGGTTTCAATTATTTGTAACTACAGAGTCCCAACTAACACCCCTCCCCATCACCCTGAGAAAAAATGAGGTTTTGAGAGAGAAGGGTAGCAAGGGATTACGTGAGGACAGAGAAGCTTCCAGAGGTCCCAGGGGAATGGCCTAGAGCTGGTAGATGTCATCGATCTCAGAAACCCACATTGTCTTTTGTGCCTCCAAATGCTCCAGCAGAAGATCACAGAGCACAGAAGGAAAACCATCGGGATAAGCATGATCCACGACTTCAGATGAATCTTGGGCCCTTTGAGGAGGAAATAAGCGATATTAATACAAATAATGACAAGAGGAATTGGAGCAAAAGCTGGACAGAACATGTCGGCCATCCTACCTGCCCCTTAAAATCCTGTGATATTGCAAAATATATTTCTTTTCATTCATTGATTCTACAACCATTTTTTAAGCAAGTGTTGTTTTGGGTAAGAGGTTATAGCGGCACATAAGGCAGACACAGTCCCTGGCTGGAAAGGTTCATGGCTTGCCCAGTGTCACAGAGTTTTAAGTATATGACCTTAGATTTGAATGCTAACTGTCTGACCCTAAAGCACACTTAACCACCACACTACACTGTCCCTTTCTGTAAATGATATGAGGTGAGTTCTGGCTCAGACAGAGAGAGTCCAGACTGCAACTGAGCTGGGCTCTAGATCTGTCTGCCAAAACCAACATGTTCCAGCATGGTGAGATCCTGGGCAGACCTTACCTTTTCTGCTTCCCTCTAGGGAAGAAAAGAGGATAGAGCTCAGGGTTCTAATCCCGCTTTTACTGTGTGGCCTTGGACAAGTTCCTCATCCTTTCTGAGTCTCAGATTCTTTATCTATACAATGGGGAATAATAAGAATATCTGCTTTGTAGGATTGCTGTGATAACCAATTGTGCAAAAATGCACAAAGGCCTAGAATAGTGCCTGGCATTTATTAAATATTTAGTAAGAGCCACTAGGGCTTCCTATCCAGTTCCCACTCACACAGCCCTGGTTCCATATCCCTTCCCATATCAACTTCCCATCACCTTTTCTCCACAAGCCTCTAACTCTGTGCTGTCCAGTGTGGCAGCCACAAGCTGTGCATGAGCCTTGAAATGTGGCTAGTGTGACCAAGAAACTTAATTGCTTATTTTATTTAATTTTAAATAGTTTAAAGTTAAATTTTAAAATGGCTACTCAAGTCCTTCTTGAAAAACTATGCCAGGAACAACTTGAGTATGCAAATCTCTTTTTTCAACTGTAAATTTTATAAAATCTAACTACAGATCAAGTACTTCCAGTGAAATTTTAGCATCTGACTCGAGATGTGCTATACGTACAAAATACATACTGGCTCTCAAAGACTTAATACAAAATAAAATGTAAACTGCCTCATGAATAATTTTTTGTACTTGAATGCACATCGAAATGATGATATTTTGGATATATTGTGTTAAATAAAATATACTATTTAAAATAATTTTGCTTTTTTTTTGCATTTTCTAATGTGGCTATTACAACATTAAAATTATTTATGTGGCTTCTATGACATTTCTGTTGAAATGTGCCACTCTGAAAGGACTCTCACCCACACCCCTTTGCTGTACTTCATAAAGGACCCCTCAGAATGCGAGGCCCTGCAGCCTGCGCCCACAGAAATGGAGAGCAACCTGGACAGAGGTTCTCAGAAAGAAACTGGATGGAGCTGCTGCTGACAGGGTTGCTGGCTGTGCACGTGAAGTTGGGGTGATTTTCACCACTTCTCCAGGAGATGTTGAGTTGTGATCCCCCTTGGGACACAAGAGCTCCCTTTGGCAGGGGGGCCCACGTGTACGTCATGTTGTTTCCACCATCCTCCACTGAGCAGGTCAGACTGATCCTGCAGGTGCCATCCTTGGTGTGCCCAAGGCTCCAGGTGACTTTCGGCTTGGCCAGCCTCCCTGTGTGAGGATAAGGGCAGAAACAATGCACAATCAGGCCTGTTGGGGGGACGGTCACCTTGTCTCCACTCACTGAAAACGTATTCATGAAAGTGTGTGTTGACACTGCCGGAAAAGTGCCTTCAGGAGTCACAGGCCTTTTGGAGCGCACCTGGCCTCTTCCTCACGGCCTGTGAAGTCTCTGTGGGCCGTGATACTCAGGTGCGACAAAACCATCTCATTCTACATGTGTACTTAAAGCTGCGAAAAGCAAGAAAACCAGTCAACACAAATGAGCACAAAGCTTCTGTGTTCTGAAGACCCTTCAAGGCTTACATCTGAGGCTCCGTCATCTGATTTGTTTACTTACACGGGATAGGGATGTAGAGAGGTGAGCGCAGCACTTGACACAGAGTAGCTGCTCAATAAATGTTGGCAATTTTAAAAGAAACAATAAGACTGGCTCTATTTGTTCCTAGTTTATTATTACTTTTACTTAACCTTCTTGTGGGTTCTTTTATATTTGAGTCACTGTATCACTTGGCTGACTTGCTACATATTTTAACAGGACCATGGATGATGATTCTTTTCGCAGGTACCTAGACACCAACAAACTCAGGCAGCAGGTATGCGACAATGTCTGAATGGTACCGGTGGAAGAGCTGGCAAACTTAAACCATGCAAATTGTCAAGCCAAGCTCCCGTAGGCCCAGGGCTGAGGAGGTGAGTGTGAGTTCTGTCTCTCACACACAGGGGAGCTGGGTGGCCCACCCTCTCAGAGGCCACCGTGTCTTTGGACACCAAGGGCTTCTCCTCAGTCTTCTCTGATTCCACCCCAGCCAGATCTGCCCTTATTTAAAATGATAATGGTCTATAAAAATGCAGGTTGTAGAGTTCCTGCTCCTTCTGAGAATCAGTGCGGGAGGACAGGGGTAAGTACCAAAAGTTGGCTGGTTGAGGCCTAACTGGAAGCCTAGAGCAAGGGGAACTTTGGCAGATAGATTTTGTCCAGGTGCTGATTGTAATTTTTCCTCCTGGTGAGACTGGTGTGAACTGAATAGCTGTCCTAGAGGCATATCGGCAGGAAGCAGGCCTGAGAGAAGAAGGAGGTGGGAAGGCAGCAGAGGAGAAACCTTTCAGATAAGGACTCTAATGACGGGCACTCTGCTCAGAGACTCACGGTAGATGAGCAGGGTGACATGTGTCATGCTGGTGCCTCTGGAGGCCTTTGAGCACACGAAGGCATGGTAGGGGCCAGCATCCTCCATCTTCAGTGGGTCTATCTTCAGGGAGTGGTCCCGGCCAGAGACCCACACCCTGCTCTTGAAAGGATCCCTGGATTTAATGAGCAGATCTGCTGTTGCTGCTTCTTCCTGCCCTTTGCTGATAGTAGATGTGTTGAACATCCAGACAACATTGTCTACGTCCTGACGGGCCGGGAGTGCCAGTGGCAAGGTGACGGGTTCTCCCAGGATCCCCAGCACTGTCTCCCCAATTGCTCCTCTTCTGGAGGCTCCTGGACCTGCAATCAGAGATGAGACATTGCAGCTTCAGCCACTGTCCCTTGCTCCCTTGGCCCTCAGCCAGCCTGAAGGGGACTGGAGCCCCTCCTCCCCTTCCCCTTCCTCCAGCCTCTTCCCCTGAGGAGGGGTCCCTACTGCTTCCCCAGGACCACCTATTCCACCTGGCTCTGCCCACTGCATATCTGGACTGTCCTGCCTTTTCTGCCCTCCTGAAGGGACCGCAGGGGATACCTCCAGGCAAGCTAAGATCAATCTGGACTGCTTCATGAATACTTTCTTCTCCTCCTTTGCTCCACCCTTAGAGTTTCACAGCACTCTGGGCATTCCTAAGTCCTGCCAGCCTCTCTCAGGCCCCAGCGGGTAGAGAACAAGTGGTCTTCGGGCTTGTCCTCTTGCTTCCCCACCTACTCTTTGTCCTACCAGAACCCTGGGGTTTGGACCCCACAGCTGCCAGTTTCTGTAATCCCCTAGAGGGCCTAACCGGAGCCAGTTACCTGTGCAGAACTGCTGGGCACGGACAGGGCGGGACCTGCTCTTGCTGACCGGGTTTTGCACTGTGCAGGTATATGGCGGGTTTCGGTGACAGGGCATTCAGAAGATGGTGAGAATGGAGCTGTCATTGGACTCAGAAGCATGGGGGTCCCTTGAGGTCCAGCTGTACAAAACACCTGTCCCTGCACCCTTCACGGAGCACCTCAGGGTAATGTTACAAGAGGAGTTCTCAGACACCCTTGCAGACTTCACGGTGACTTGGGGCTCCTGCAGCTGCTCTGCAGGGACAATAACATTGGGAAGACACTCAGATCCCTTTGCCAGGAGGAAGAGGCTGAGAGAAGAAGGTAATGATGACAGAGGAGCTGGGAGCAGGAGGAGAGGCCAGCATTCCCTGTCTCAGGGAAGTTTTTTTCTGCAGGCCAGCTTGACTGTCTCTCTGTGCTTCCATACTTCCTCTACAGGAGTTATCACCATGTCTCAACATGACAATAGTCTGATGACTTCTCTCTCCCCTACCAATATGTGAACTCCTCAAGGGCAAGGCTGATGCCTGTATCTGGACATCTAACACCCAGCTTGGCCCATGAAAAACACTCATGAATGTTCAATGAATAAATGGATGAACATAAGCCCAGCCCCAAACACTAGAGAGCGGGGAGCTCTGCCTCTAGAATTTGAGTTGCCCTTGCCTTGCATGAATTTAGCATGCATTGTGTTTCCACATCTTATTCCTGGTCTTCTTCTTTCCTTTGGCTCCATCTCCTCTGTTCTTTCTGTGTGTGTGTGTGAGTATGTGTTCAATTAAGTTCTATTTCTTTTTTTTTTAATGGGTAATACATGCACAAAATTGAAAAGATACAAAAGGGTACATAATGAAAAAAGGAAATTTTCTTGGCCTATTTTCTTTCCCCAACAATTACAGTTCCTGGAGGCAATTACTGTAATGAATTTCTTGATCTTTCCAGAGATATTCTAGGTATATCCAGATATATAATAGCATACTGTCTTTAATCTTTTAAAAAATTTAACAATATATCTTGAAAATCATTTTAAATCAGTACATATTGAGTTGATTCATTCTAATTCTATTAGCCATATAGAATTCCGTTTCCTTAATATATACAGAGTACCCTACAAATCAATGAAAAAGGGTCAAACTACCTGATAGAAAAATGGTGTTAGGGGCTGAACTGTATCTCTGTGAAATCCTAACCTCTAGTACTTCACAATGTGACTGTATTTGGAGATAGGACTATATTTGGAGACAGATAATTAAGCTAGAACAAGGTCATTAGGATGGGTCTGAATCCAATATGACTTGTATCCTCATAAGAAGGGCAGATTAGAGTACAGACAACATGGACAGAGGAACAATCACATTAGGATAAAGAGAGAAGGTGGCCATCTGCAAGCCAAGGAGAGAGACATCGGAAGTAAGTAACTAACTCTTTTTACAGCCAAAGAAATCATACAGAGACTACACTATTGCATGTGCCCAGAGTCAAAGCCAAAGTGCCCTACTCAGCTAAGACCATGGATCCATCTTCAGAAAAAATTCCTCCTTTATAAAAGTAGATTCAAAAATAGGAAGAAGTGACTGTTACACTAGATATCAACGTAAGGACACTGGAAACATGAAAAAGCAAGGAAATAAAATACCTGCAAAGGAACACAATAATTCTCCAGCAGTAGATCTTAATCAGAAAGAAAATTTCAAAATCCCAGATAAATAATTCAAAATATTGATTTTAAAGAAGCTCAGTGATATACAACAGAATTCTGAAAAGCAATACAAAGAAATCAGAAAAACAATTCAGGGCATGACTGGGAAATTTACCAAAGAGATAGATATTTTTAAAAAGAAGCAATAGAAATTCTGGAACTGAAGAATTCATTCTAGGAAATACAAAATACATTTCATGACATTTGGGACAACATAAAGTGACTGAATATTTGAATTATCAATATCCTTGAAGGTGAAGAGACAAAGAAAGGGTTAAAAAACATATTTAACAAAATAATAGATGAAAACCTCCTAGGTCTAGAAAGAGATTTAGACATCCAGATAGAGGAGGTTCAATGTAATGTAAAAGGATCTTCTCCACAGCACATTAAAGTCAGACTATCCAAAGTCAAAGATAAAGATTGAATCCTAACAAAAGAAGAGAAAATATGGCAAGAGAAAGAAATCAAAGGCATCCAAATTAGGAAAGAGGAAAATCAAATTGTCCCACTTTGTTGACGATGTGCTCTTATATCTAGAAAAACCTAAAAACTCCACTGAAAAACTCTTACATTTGATAAATGAATTCAGTAAAGTTGCAGAATACAAAATCAATGTACAAAAATTAGTAGCGTTTCTATACACCAGAATGATATAGCTGAGAAAGAAATCAAGAAGGCAATCTTATTTACAATGTCTACAAAAAATTAAAATACCTAGGAATAAATTTAACCAATGGGGCAAAAGATCTCTACAAGAAAAACTATAAAACACTGATGATAGAAATTGAAGATGACACAAACGAATGGGAAACCATCCCATGCTCATTGATTGGAAGAATCAATATCATTAAAATAACCCTCTTGCCCAAAGCAACCTACAGATTCAATGCAATCCCTATCAAAATACCAACGTCATTACTTATAGAATTAGAAAAAAACAATCCTAAAATTCTTATGGAACCAGAACAGAGCCTGAATAGCCAAGGCCAATCCTGAGCAAAAAGAAGAAAGCTTGAATCATAACGTTACCTGACTTCAAAATATATTACAAGGCTATAGTAACCAAAACAGCATTGTATTGGTATAAAAATAGACACATAGACCAATGGAACAGAATAGAGAACCCAGAAATAAAGCCCCCTATTTACAGCCAACTGTACTTCAACCATATTGACAAGAACTTACATTGGGGAAAGGATACCCTCTTCATTAAATGGTGCTGGGAAAATTGGATAGACACAAGCAGAAGAATGAAACAACCTCTATCTCTCATCATATACAAAAGTCAACTCAAAATGAATCAAATGTGAAATCCAAAACTATAAAAATGTTAGAAGAGAACCTAGGGCAAACTATCCTGGATATTAATATAGG
The DNA here is from genome assembly GCF_020740605.2 of Lemur catta. Lineage (NCBI taxonomy): Eukaryota > Metazoa > Chordata > Mammalia > Primates > Lemuridae > Lemur > Lemur catta. Next base: position 33,813,184 of record NC_059130.1, on the reverse strand, counting down.
CAAAGAATTTATATTTATAACTAAGGTTTCAAAGGCACAGGCAACAACAACAAAAAATAGACAAATGGGACTTAATTAAATTAAAAGTTTCTGTATAGCAAAAGAAATAATCAACCAAGTGAAGGGATAACCTATTGAATGGGAAAAAATATTTGCAAACTACTTATCTTACAGAGGACTAATATTCAGAGTATACAAGGACCTCAGATAATTCAACAGGAAAAAACCCAAATTGTTCCATTACAAAGTGGGCAAAGGACATTAGTAAACATTTGACAAAACAGGACATACAAAATGGCCAAGAGATATATGAAAAAGTGCTCAACATCACTAATCATTAGAGAAATGCAAATCAAAACCACAATGAGATATTATCTTACCTCAGTTAGGATGGCTATTATTAATATTATTATGATTATTATTATTTTGAGACAGAGTCTCACTCTGTTGCCTGGTCTAGAGTGCCGTGGTGTCAGCCTAGCTCACAGCAACCTCAAACTCCTGGACTCAAGCGATCTTACTGCCTCAGCCTCCCAAGTAGCTGGGACTACAGGTATGCACCACCATGGCCGGCTAATTTTTTCTATATATTTTTAGTTGTCCAGCTAATTTCTTTCTATTTTTAGTAGAGACGGGGTCTCGCTCTTGCTCAAGCTGGTCTCGAACTCCTGAGCTCAAACGATCCGCCTGCCTCAGCCTCCCAGAGTGCTAGGATTATAGGCATGAGCCACTGTGCCTGGCCAAGGATGGCTATTATTAATATTAAAAAGACAAAAACCAACAGATGTTGGTGAGGATGCAGAGAAAAGAAAACTCTTACACACTGTTGGTGAGAATGTAAACTAGTACAACCATTATGGAAAAAAGTGTGGAGATTTCCCAAAAAACTAAAAATAGAATTACCATTCAATCCAGCAATCCCACTACTGGGGATCTACCCAAAGGAAAAGAAAGCAATACATCAAAGGAATGCCTACACTCATCTGTTCATTGCGGCACTATTCACAATAGCAAAGATGTGGAATCAACCTAAGTGTTCATTAACAGATGAATGGAGAAAGAAAATGTAGCATGTATACACAATGAAATACTATTCAACCATAAAAAGAATGAAATCATGTCCTTTGCAGCAACATAGATGGAATTGGAGGCCATTATCTTAAGTGCAATAAGCCAGGCAAAAAAAGATATATATTGTGTGTTCTCACTCATGTGTGGATGCTAAAAAGTTTGATCACATGGAGGTAGAGAGTGGACAGATAGATAACAGACACTGGGAAGGGTGAGTCATGGTGGGGAGGATGGAGAACGAAGAGAAGTGGGTTAAAGGATACAAACATATAGTAAGATAGGAGGAATAAATCCAATGTTTGATATCAGAGTAGGGTGACTACACTTAATGAAAATGTATTATACTTGGGTGATGGATATTCTAAATACCCTGCCTTGATCACCATGCATTATATACATGTAACAAAATTTCACATGTACCTCATTTTGTACAAAAAAAAAAAAGATCAAAACTCACACAAGCTCTCTGGAACTCACCATAGATGTGCAGGATGAATTCCTCCTTAGTGGTGACTTCAGAATTCTTTTGGTTTATCTGGGCTTTGTAAGTTCCTGCATCTTTCAGAGTCAAGTTGCTGATGTACAGGGAGTAACTCCAGCTGGTGTTTAGTCGACCCTGGTAGCTTTTGTCCACTAAGATTATGTTTCCTTTGGGATATGCTATAATAAGAGTGTCTTTAGGACCATTCCAGGTGACGTGCTCAATCTCTGTGTCTCCTGAGATGTTTAGGGAGAGAGTCATGGAACCCCCTAGGATTCCCGATACCACTGTTGGGACTGAGTCCTTTTCAGAGGCTCTTAGTCCTGCAGAAAGAGAAGAGGGACTTGGAAGAGGAGGTAAACTCCTCAGGCTAGCCTTCACTCATTCATTCACTCAGTAAACATGCATTGGGCAGAAATGCCAGATGCTGAGCAAGGAAAGGAAGTTCCTTCCCTCCTTCTTCTTGACCCATTGCCTAGTAAAGTAATTCATTCATTCATTCATTCATTCATTCACCAGACACTCTCCTCCATAAAAGTAGCTATAATAATCAGTAAAACAGACCTTCTAGGTTTCTGTTTGAACAGGGGATTTAGCCTTGTGACTTGGGGTAAATTTCTGAATTTTTCTGAGAATCAGTATACTTATCTAGAAGATTGGAATGCTCTCACCTGCACCATCCATCTTCAAGGGATATAGTAAAAATTAAATGAAAGCAGATTCCTACAGATTTTAAAGAGCCAGTGAAGTAAAAAGGAGCATGTTTTAAAAAATAAGATGAATAGATGGTTGACTAGAGGAATGGATAGATGGATAGGTGAGTGATAAAGCAAGTAAGTAAAACATGAATGGTAGAAACTAGATGGTAGGCATATGAGTGTTCGCTGTAAAATGCTCCAATTCCTTTATGAATGTTTGAGAATTTTCATAACAGTATTGGGAACAAAAGGAGCCTCTCCTAATTCTATCTGACCCTACCTTCCCACTCATTGTCCAGGGCCTCTCAGGCTGACTTTGGCTTGGCCCGGTTTGGATTTGGGAATAATTTGAAACATTGATTCAGCTCCTGATTTCCACATCTTACACAAAACTTATATTCCTGATAAACATTGTTACCAAGGCTTCCAGGAGGCTGTCATTTGGCCAAGGCAGCTAATTATTTCCCTGGGACCCTGTGGGTGTCTGCTGGGTGACCCCAGCTTGGGTCCCCAGATTTTAGGGCTTTGGAGGCTTTGGAGAGTAGTCTGGAAGTTCTAGAACAAATCATATGGTTTCAGGACCCAGACTACTCCAGGAATTCTGGATGGGAAAATGAGTAGAAAATGTTAGAGAGAGAGAGAAAGAGAGAGAGGAGAGGCATAAGTATAGCCTGGAGAGGGAGAAGAAGGCTGAGATGAGCTCAGAAAACCCAGAGGTTACATAATGTATGGACACAGAGAGGAGAGACCCTGATTCGTTCAGGTCATGGGTGTTCTCTGCCCAGACCCATGTCGGCTGAGCATTTGGACCTTGTGGAAAGGCAGCTAGGGAGGACACAGAGATAGGGACCCTGGAAGGTTGATTCAGGAGGATTCTGTGGGCAGATTGAGAAAGTGGAAGCTGAGTTGATGTGAGGCTGGTTTGAGGTTGCCTAAAAGAGAACTCTTCCCATCTGGAAGACTGTTTATGATTGCTATGTGCATATTCAGCATTTTATGTAAATCACTTAATTCCCAAAATTAGCCTATAATGATCACCTTTTTACAGATGATGAGCTGAAATTTAGAGAGCTTAAGTCACTTGCCTGAGATTACAGGGTTAATCAGTGGCAGATTCTATGTACATGTTGCCCCTGGAGTACAGAGTCCAGGAGTACTGACCACCCTATCCTGGAAGCCCAGAAGATGCTGGGTCTTGGCTGGGTGCATATGACCTGTTTTGACTTCATATTTCCTCACATCAGAGAAAAACAAAGCCTTACAGACTGTCAGGGGAAGGAGCAGGATGTGGGCCCCATGGGTCTAATCCTGTTGCTGAAAACAGTGCTATGTAGCTTCTAGTATAGCGACAGGTTCCTCAGGACCAGCCATCTTATTTCAAACTGCGCCATTTGACAAAAAATAAAAAAGGTTCAAAGATTATAATTGAATTTGACTCACCCATCTCTGAATAGTTTCCAAAGAATGCACGTAACAGTAATTATTATGACAATCATAGCTCTACCAACTATGTGCCAAGCATTTTACACATATCATCTCTAATCTATAGAAGAGTCTTGCATGATACATCTTACTAATTGCATTCCACACCTGAGAAATAGAGGCTCAGAGCTGACACAGTGCATGGTGGTGTGCTCCTGTAGCCACAGCTACTCAGGAGGCTGTGAAGCAAGATGATCCCTTGAACCTAGGAGTTCAAGTCCAGCCTGGACAGCATAGTGAGACCTTGTCTCAAAAACATAAAAAAAATTTAAAAAGGGTTAAAAAAATAAATAGAGGCTCACACAGCTAATAAATGATGGAGCAAGGATTTAATTTCAAATGTTCCTGATACTAAAGTGTGAGGGGGTCTTTTTGCCCCACTGCCTTCTATTAATATATTCCTATAACAACTCTGTGGGGACACAAAGGCATCATCCTTTTAGGCCAAAAGAGTGAGGTTTGAGGTCATCCCAATCAGTGAAGTGGGAGATGCCTCTTTGTCCTGAACTGTTTGAAATTCATTGCATTGATCATTTGAAACTTGGATGATCGTGGATGCCACTGATTTCAGGTTTATACAACACAACCAAGTAACATCACAAAGGTTGGGTGTAAATGTAAACAGCCCTGCTGCTTTCCGTGTTTTTGTGGTGAGCAAGGATGAAACTGAAAGTGAAGAGAGGTCAGACTGGACCTCAGCCCTGAGGTCTAGGCTCCCTGTCCACCCATACCTACATCTTGCGGTTTTTCTAGAACTCCTCTCACATACCACCTCCAACCCTCACTGCTCTCAGGTCCCTAGAGCTACCTGCTCCATCCTCCGTGAGGCCTTGGGGAAAGTGGGATCACAGAGGAACTGTCCTAGGAGGCTGAGATCCCCCTGGGGGACTGGGTCAGCTCTGCCTGCTGCACAGTGAGAGTCTGGGCCATGCAGTTGAGAGATGTTCCCAGAAACTAGCAGGAGTTGGGCCTGCTGGGAAGAATGCTGGGGAGAAAAGGACATTCAGATAGAGGCCACCTTGTGCAGGGCCACCTGACCACCTTGAGGTGCCCAGTGAAGCCTCAGCAGTGAAGCCACGACATGTGACCACTAGGGCAGGGTATGGAAAGAAGCTCCAACACTTCTCTTCCTTCCTAGGAAATTGCTAGGTGGCTTGTCATCAGGGGAATTTTCCTGGGTCCGTCTGTGGGTTTTGTTCACACTACACAGGGAACAAACACTTTACATATTTACTATTTCTTAGCAGGAAAATGCGAGGATGAGAGGAATGTAGTTTGAGCCCGGAGTTATTTGAAACTGGCTAGGATGTCACCTGTTCATGGTGCATGAATATGCACACACACACACACACACACACACAAACACACACACATGGAGCTCAGAATAAAGTGGAACCTGCACAGTAATTACCGCAAGAGAGGAGTTTCCTAATTTTACCAACAGGAATCTCCCTGGCAGGCAATCCGACTAGCCTCAGAGGAACACCAGTAAGTGAGCAGTGGCCATAATGTGGACTTACCCATGAGCAGAAAGAGGAGAGAGGTCCAGAGAGCGGAAGAGAAAAATTGAGGCTGACTCTTCTGTGGCTTATTGGAGAAAGGCCCTAGAGCCCAGTCATCTGTGTGACTCTTTGGGCCCGCCATGATGGTCTATTTTTAAATCTCACGCCGAAGGAGGATGCATTTACCACAGCTTCTGTGTCTGTGTGTGTATGTGTTCCAGGGAGGCTTGTATCTACCCAGCACCACAGACTCCTCCCACCTGCTCAGGATGCAGGAGAGGTTCTAAGTCTATCTAGGGCCTTCATTTGCAAGCTATGTTGAGCAACACTTGCTTTAGCATCAAGGGACTTGGGCTCTAAACTTGGCCCCTAAAGACGACTGCTAAAGACCTCTACCCCCTGGCGTTCATGCCCTTGTGTAATCACCTCTTCTTGAGTGTGGGCTGGATTTAGCGACTTGCTTCTAGTGAACAGCATGTGGCAGAGGTGATGAGATGTCACTCCTGAGAATAGGTAACAAAAGGGCTGTGACTTGCATCTTGGTCTCTCTTTCTCTCTCTTTCTCTCCTAGCTCACTCTGAGGGCAACCAGGCATTATGTTGTGATATACCTTATGGAGAGGGTCCCAAGGTAAAGAACTGAGGGAGGCCCCCAGCTGACACCCAGCGAAGAACTGATTCCTTTGGCCAACAGTCGATGAGGAGTTGAGGCCTGCCCAGAGCCACATGAGAGAAATCAGAAGTGGATCCATTCAGCAGAGCCTTGAGATGACTGCAGCCCTGGCTGACACCTGGACTGTAGCTTTGTGAGTGCCCTAAGCCAGAGCCACCCAGCCAAGCTGTGCCTAGGTTCCTAATCCATAGAAACTGTGAGATAATAAATGCTTATTGTTTTAAGCTGCTAAATTTTGGAGCAAATTGTTACACAGCAACAGATAACTAACACAATGGCTTGATAAATTCCCTATTTTGCTTAAGCCAGTTTGTGTTGGTTTCCTGTCACATGCAACTGAAAGACTTTTTTTCCAATTTATTTATTTATTTTCTTTTTTTAAATTTCAGAATATTATGGGGGTACAAACATTTTGGTTACATAGAATGCCTTTGCATTGCCCAAGCCAGAGCGACAAGCATGCCCTTCCCCCATGCAGTGCACTGCACACCCATTAGTTATGAGTTTACCCATCCCACTGCCCCCACCTGTCCAGCACCTGATGAATATTACTTCCATGTGAGCACCTAAGTGTGGATCAGTTAGTACCAATTTGAAGACTTTTAACTGATACGGAAAAATGCTCCAGGGAAACTGCGTTGGAGGGGGATGTTCCACGTGACAGTGTGGAATCAACTGAGCTGGGAAGGTAGATTGGGAGACGGCAATCCCTTCATCCTGCCTTGGGAAACTGTCTTCTTCTTCTCTCACTCCTCCTCTTCTTCCTCCTCTTCTCTGCCTGTTCCTCCCCTTCCTCCTCCTCCTTCTCCTCCTCCTCCTTAATTTAGTGTGGTAGCTAGTTAAGCTGTAGTTTGTGTCTTGAGCTTCAGATCATAGGTTTACTTAGGCTATAACATTAAGGGAGCGTGGTAAGAAAACTTGAGCTGGGGGAGTGTGTGGTCTTAGCTAACATTCAGTGAGAACTTACAGGGTGCTAGGCCCCCTTCGGACACCTTAGCTTATTCACTCAGTCATCACTGTGACTCTGAGCCTGCCATGGCGATCCATTTTTGGATCTCACGCTGAAGAAGGATGCACTTACACTGAAGGAGGATGCTTCCATGTGTGTGTGTGTGTGTGTGTGTGTGTGTGTGTGTGTGTGTGTGTGTGTGGTATGTGTCACGGCAGCACAGCAGATTTATGAGATATTTTTAATCATCTCCATTTTACAAATGAAAAACTGAGGCACAGAGGGGTCAAAAGCTTACTATGAGTTTTATAGTTCATAAGGATTTGAACCCAGGAAGTCTGGGAGGAAGGAGGGAGAGAGAGGGACAATTAAGATAGTAGGCTTCTGCCCAAGGAGAGCATCTGATATTGCACAATCCTGAGAGCAAGGGCCTGCTTAAATGTCATATGCTATGGGCCCCTCTTGCCTCACTCTAGTCCTGGCCTTGCCACTAGAACATGGGCGGTGTAGAGGGAATTGCAGGACATATGGCCAGGAGAGGTTGCCAGAGTCCAGATAAAGGGTCGTATAGCCCAAGCTAAAGGCAGTGAGGGTCTAGCAGGTGTAGAAAGCTTACTCCAGTAGCAGAGTTGAAGGAGGCTGGATGGAAGGAATGAGTCTGGGGATGAGACTTGAGAAGAGAAGACAGGTAAGGAAGCTATTGAAGGAGTCTGCATAAGAGCATGAAAGCAGGGACAGTCTGGATGGGAGGTGAGGACAAAGACAAGAGAGGGTTCAAAAATATTGGTAGTAATAAAAATCACTGCTAACATTTACTGAGTAATTACTATGAGTGAGGCTTTCTCTCATTCCTATATTTTCTCTTTTAATCCTTAAATCAACTCTATTTGGTTGACAGTTCTGTTATTCCCATTTTAGAGATGAGGAAACCGAGGCTTAGTGAAGTAAATGTCACCGGAATGACCACCTTTGACGTTGTGACCGTAGGTGGACACAGCCTGTGGTACACAGAATCCAATTTAAGTATTATCACTTAGGCATAGTACATGAAGGATAGTAAAAACCTAAAGTAATGTGAATTTTGATAAAATGCAGTTGGTAAGTGGGGTTCTGTCTTTGCCCAGCCCTTGGTCTCATACAGAAAGGGCTAATATTCTCATTAGGACATGGATGCAAAGGCACTAGTGTTGGAGTGAGGGAGCCACATGCAGTGGTGTTTGTCCCAGCATCTCCAGCGTTCTCCCTTCTCAGTGTCCCTGGACCAGGCCAGCAAATGGATGCAACTGACTGGAAAATTTCTGTAATCCCTGCTACTGTCCTGGGAGTCCAGCCAGACACAGGTCCCAGAATAACCCCATCAGCCGGGCATTGACCCCAGGTAGCATCAAACTGCAACCTGGGCTGAGAATTGGGTCCAGCAGACACAGCCCTAAACTCAGCTGCTTAAATTCACCACCAGCCCCCACTGGCCTGTCATCAACCTTGCAATTAAGATGACCCTGCATTTTATACAACTGCATTTTTTTGGACTTTATTTTTTAAGATTGTGTGGAGTTTTAATATGTATATTCATTTTCCTCCAGACTGGAAGAATATGAAAAGAATATACAATTTTGACAAGCTTGAAGCTCTTTATACCTAGATGGAAAGAAAATTAAATATCTTAAGAGCTAAAGAAATGCAACACCAAATCAAGTGCTATAGCTATAGACGAGGGAAGAAGTAGGTAATGTCACAGTGTGCAAGTCCATTCTAGGGATCTAGGCTATGAAACCAGCCTTTTAGAGGGCATCAACAAGGCAAGCAAAAGGGGGCATTGGAAGGTACCAACAGTTAATGTTTCAGTGAAATTTCTGGCCATTAAGGAAGCTTAGCTAGTTGAGAAGGTGTCTCAGGAAATAGCTGCAGTTGGGATGACGCGACTGTTTCTTTGGTGGTTATGAATCTTTCAATCCTGGAAAAATAAAGAATACTGAATAGACATGTTTAAGATAATCAATTAATATTTTTGGTATATGTATTGTTTGAAAAAATTTAGCTTATTAAAGTTATAGTAAATTTTGTTGCTATGGTTTGAATGTATGTGTTCCTATAAAATTCATATACTGAAACTTCAAACTCAAGGTAATAGTATTATGAGGTGGGGCCTTTTGGGAAATGATGAAATCATGAATCCTCATGAATGGGATTAATGCCCTTGTAAAAGAAGCTTCAGAGAGCTGCCTGGCCCTTTCTTGCACTTCCACCCTTCTGCCATGTGAAGACACAGTGTTCATCCCTCCAGCTCACAGCAACAAGGCCCCATCTTGGAAGCAGAGAGTGAGTCCTTAAAAGACACTGAATCTGCCAGTGCCTTAATCTTGGACTTCTCAGCCTCCAGAACTGTGAGAAATAAATTTCTACTATTTATAAATTACCCAGTCTAAGGTATTTTCATTATAGCAGCCTGAACAGACTGAGACATTTGTAGTTCTGATTTGAACTGTGTAATTGAGTAATTGATTACATTTGTGATTTCAGTTGGAAATCTCACTAAATTGACATGAAGCATTGAATATTTTAGGCCAACTTAAGAATTACCATACTAATAAGGTTAATGTATTACATTTATTAAACTTTCTTAAAATATTTGTTGATTAAAATACTGTAAAATGAAATTAAATATATTACATTTGTTGGTGAGGATAAAAAGGGAATCAACTTGTCAATTTGTAAAAAGAGTCAAATATTATCAGTAGTTTCTAAAAAGGGTAGTTAAACTTGCCCAATTTGTAAACAGATTACTATGACACGTAAGCTGAACTAAAGACCTAAGTTTTTAATTCATTCCTTTAATAAATTGAATATGAATTCTTAAAAGCAATATAGTCCATGAATAACTTTTTTAATGGAAACCATCTTCAAGGAAATAAATTATAATGGACTCTTGCCAACTGGTAGATAGTTTGCTAAGGTCCCATGGCTAGCAAGCAGCAGAGGTAGGATTTAAACTAGAAAACTTCATGCCCACCCCTATTGCACTCAAGCAGGAAGTGAAACCACCCACATTACTTTATTTTCTACTGACATAATTTTCTTTCCCACTAATCTGTGAGCAACATGACTGCAGATACTTCCTTTCGTCTTTATATCCCCAGACCTTAGCACAGTGCCTCTGTGGCACCTAGCAGGAGCTCGATATGTGTGTGTCGAGTAAAGGAGTAAGGAGAACCCAGTGAGAGTACTATAGTATCCTGGAGTCCAAGAGAAGAGAGTATTTCAAGCAGGGAGGGTCCCAGTGTCAAATGTCACAAGGTGGTTGTGTTAGTCAGGGGTCTTCTTAGAAAAAGTACCCTGAATATACATTTATTTCCTTTTTTTCCTTTTAATAAGATTGGCTCATGTAATTATGGAAGCTGAGAGGTCCTGCAATCTGATGTCTGCAAGCTGGAGAACCAGCAAAGCCTTTGTCTGAAGACCTGAGAACCAGAGGAGCTGATAGTGTAAGTCCCAGTCTGAGTCTGAAGGCCCCAGAATCGGAAGGCTGCTGATGAAAGTGTCCCAGTCCACAGCTGAAGGCCAGAGAACCAGCAGCAAGAGGAGACAGATGTCCTAGCACCATCCTAGCCTGCAGCTTCAAGGCAGTGAGGACTGGAGATGAGCAATGGGAAGATGTTAGGGTGAGGTAGGTGAGGCAGGTGGCAGGGACCAGGGCAATCCAGGAAGTAAAACTGCATGAGTACACAAACAGGGTTGAATTTACAGATGTGAGAAGTCCTAAGGGGACTGTGTGAGAAGCAGTTCTACGGTGACTGGAGCCCAAGGTGGGAGACTCGGTGACAGAATGTGAGTCAGGGAGGTTGGCAATACTCAGGCTGATCATGAAGGGCCTTGTCCACCAGGACTCTGACCTTGCACTTTAGGCCTGTGGGGGCTGCAGGCCTCTGAAGGGTTTAAAGCAGGGCTGTGACATCGCTAGCTTTGGCTTTTAAATATTAATAGCTCACTCCCGTGCCTCTAGGCCTTCTTCTTTTTAGGTCCCCTCATCTTCAGACCTTGTGACTCAAAAACTACATGTGATTAAAGTGTGACGCTAAAAATGGGAAATGTTTGCGGGCTGAAGTTTATACACACATAGTCCATCAGGCGCTGTGAGGTAGTCAGTCTGCAGGTGAATATCATGGGCCGTCCTCCACCATGGTCCTGGCTCTTCCTCGTCTTTTCACGGATAAGTCCACCCCTCCCACTACCTCCTAGGCTCTTCTGCCTGCCCTGCACACTGGTTTCCTCTAGGAATGGGCAATTTTCATGGAAGGTGCTGCCTCTGTGGGAGCCAGGCTCTGTGTGTGTATGCGTGTGTTATAATCTCAGGCCATGCAGGCCTCGACCGTGTCCTTGTCACACTCACGTTTCTTCTACTCACCAATCACAAGGAGGCTGGCCATTCCAAAGAGGCTGAATTGGGGGCCCTGAGAGAGAGGATCAGCCACAGCCAGTTTCAGGACCCACTAATTTGCATCTCACCATTCTGAGCATGTTTCTGGAGACATTCAGGTTTTAAAGGACCCATAGGGATGTGGTACCTTGGGATTTGTGTTCTGTGTCTGGTCCTCTTGTGTCACTTTTCCCTTCCTCTTCTCCTGCCAGCCTCAGGGGTCACCCTTCATCATGAATTGAGTCTTCCATGTCCCATAAATGACTTCAGGGGGGATCTCAAGCCTGGCACATGATGGCAGTTCTTGTCCTTGTGTATTCTTGCTGCTCAACCCTGAGGATCCAAGATAAGGCAGGGAATGATGTGCTTGGGAATGGGATTAGGGAGACAGAGCTCTTGAGGAATTCATGGGAAGGGGCCATCTTCTGTCCTTAGTTTCCAGGATTTTAAGCTTTCACTTTCATTCTCCTTCAGAGGAAAAACCAGCTTGTTTTGATTATCGGAGAGTCACCTACCTTGAGAGTGGAGCCCACCCCAGCCTTTAGGCTGTCCCCTTAACACATGGATGAATCCCCTAGATGTGTTTAAAACTTGGCAGTTTATAAAGAACTTTAACTTAAATTTCAAAAAATGTGATCTCTACAACAATCTTGTGATAGGGATAAGGCAGATAGCATTACACTCATTTTATGGGTGATAAACTGAGGCTCAGAGAGGTTAGGTGACATCTTCTGGCACGTGGCTGGTGATCTGCAAAACTGAAAGTCAGCACAGCTTGTCTGTGAGAATGTAGCAGCCTCAAAGTCCCAGAGAACCACAGTGTCCCCGACTAAAGACACAGAACTGAAACCAAGAAGCTGGCTTACTGTAATGTTTCTCTCGCCCCATTTTCCTCTTGTCCGTGGAGCACACATGCCTGTGCGTTTTCCTCCCCCCAAGGCATCTGGGCCAGGCCCTCAGTGGTCGCGGTCCACAGGGGCATCTCTTGGGCCTATGACAAAAGAGCAGGTAAGACGGATCTTGCCTTAAAAAATGTTCACAGCCCTGTGAAATGGAGGCCCAGAGCAGTTTTCCGGTCCTCAGTTTCCCTTTTTGCGCACACAGAGCAGCCGACCCAGCCATGTGTCACACTGAGCTGCAGGATCACTGAGAATGGACACTGCATCGTCACTCTGACATGTGTGGCAGACAGCAGAGGAAGCATTGTGACCTGCAGCTGGACACTGCTGGGACCTCAGACTGTTGTATCTCATGGAGGGTCTGTCTTCAGGGTCTCCTTGTGGCCTGAGGACAGTGCTCTGACCTTTACCTGCATGGTCAAGAATGCACTTGGTAAGGGCAGCTCCCACCCAGTGTCAGAGCCGCACTGCTGCGGGTATCCAGCGCACACCCTGCTCAGCAGCTCTGGAGTGGATGGGGAAGGTGAGGAAGGAGCACTGGGTCCCTTCAGGTCCTGGGGAGAGGGGACTAACCCCCTTGAGAGGGTGAGGGGATGGGGTGAGGGATGTTGGTCTGTGTGGACATGGGTGTGGGAAGAGAAGACCCACTGGGACTGGTGGTGAGGCTGGGGGAGTTTGGGCAGGAGGAGCTTGATGGGGCCTCTGGCTGTCCTGAGTGGGTGGGCAGACACTGACACTGGGGCTGTGGGTTGCCTTCTCTGTCTGCAGGGTCAGGAACCCTGGGGGAGGACACAGTGGGCAGATAGTGATCAGTGTCCTTGGGGAGTCAGTTACTGTGCCCCTGGAGGTCCTGGCAGAGCAGGAGGTAGAAAATATTACATGGAGCTCTGGAGGTTTTGTTGCTGCTCTGCAACAAGGACCAGCAGGCAAACCAGTCCTGGTTGCTGAAACTTAGGGACCCTGCAGCAGATGACAGAGCATCCCCCGCCATGGCTACTTTCTTCAGGTCAGCTCCCTGAGGCTGCAGGACCCTGGCCCCCATAGAGCCTGGATAACTCTGCGTACGCCCCCGGTCAACATCCTCCAGGATTTCACCCTGTGCATATATGGTGAGGAGGGGTGCAGGGTCCCACATTTGAACTTTGACTCTTCCTCTCCCCTGCTTCTCCCCAGAGTGTTCTCATAGCTTGAGCCTTCCCTTCTTGGCACAGCGAGATTGCGGGAGCTCAATGTCACTGCCAGCTCCCGGATCATGGGGGATGGGACCTGCTTCATCACCCTGGCCTGCTCCCTGGAACAGGCTGGAGAGAATGTCCAATACAGCTGGGACCCTCCTGGTCAGGGGGCAGTTATGTCCCATGGGGGGACCACTCTCAGAGTCTCCTGCTCCATCCCCACCAGACCCCTGTACTCAGGTAATGGCTGTCTTCTCTGAACCTCTCCTTCCTGGCCAGCCTGGTCCTGGGTCCTCAGCACCCCTGCCTGCCTTCCTCTTGGAGAAGAAAAGGAGGAGCGGGATTAGTTTGCAGCAGGGAGTGTTTTCGAGGTGACAGAAGACAAGGGCTCTGTAGCCACCTTCTCTCTGTTGGCTCTGGATCCTCTGTGCCTCCTCTTGCTGCAGACTCAGCTGAGCATCTGGCTCATTCTTGGGACCCCGAGGAAAGGTGCTTCCCCCAACCACACTCAGTCCTGTGCAGACCGCAGACTGCTGAGGAGAGATCCCAGACCTCCTCAGCTGTGGCTGCAGGGGAGCCTCAGCCCCTCGCGCCTGAGCTGCCCGGAGCCGCACCTGAGGCTGTGTTCCTCTGGCGGGCAAGGGGGGCCTCTCCTGGCATCCCTGGCCCCTTTCAACTCAGTCCTAGGCCATGGCAGGGAACTCTTTTTTTTTTTTTTTTTTTTTTTTTTTGAGACAGAGTCTCACTTTGTTGCCCGGGCTAGAGTGAGTGCCGTGGCGTCAGCCTAGCTCACAGCAACCTCAAACTCCTGGGCTTAAGCGATCCTACTGCCTCAGCCTCCTGAGTAGCTGGGACTACAGGCATGCGCCACCATGCCCAGCTAATTTTTTCTATATATATTTTTAGTTGGCCAGATAATTTATTTCTATTTTTAGTAGAGACGGGGTCTTGCTCAGGCTGGTCTCGAACTCCTGACCTGGAGCGATCCACCCGCCTCGGCCTCCCAGAGGGCTAGGATTACAGGCGTGAGCCACCACGCCCGGCTAGCAGGGAACTCTTAGTCCAAATGTACCCTGTCTCTCTCCTCTTCTCAGTTGTCTTCTGAAACAGTTGTCTTTGCTGTCTCCGGATTGTCAACCTTTCATTCTCCAACTTGCTGCTGGTTTGCCCCCTCCAGCAACCACCAGCCATCCTAATGGCTAAATTCAGTGGCTGCTCCTCAGTTCTGTTTTCCTTGGTTTCTTCCAGCACTTGACACGTGGACCTGCTCTCTCAGTTATCTGGGTGGCTCTCTCCTGGGACCTCTTCTCCCAGATCACGATGTTCTCAGGACTGGTGCTGCTCCACGCCCAGGCCTTTCCCATTCTCCTTGTTTTCCTTCTGTTGCCCAAGACAGAAATGCAGGCATCATTTCAGGGGCCCTCCTTCTCCCCACCACACACTGTCCTTGCTGACACTTTCCCTTTATTCCTTGCCTGGTCCACTGCCATAGCCCCTGCCATACCCACTCTCTTCTTCTGCAGTCCTTTCATTCCCAGTCATCTTCCTGACTGGGCTGCCAGAGGTTAATTCTAAATTAAGAAACGCTTTGTTACTTTTCAATTTAAAACTCTATGACTTCAGAGGGAGTGGGGAGATGTCGATCAAAGGGTACAAAGATTCAGACAGACAGGAGGAATAGGTTTTGAGACCTATCTCACAGCAGGGTGCCTGTAGTCAATAATATTGCATATTTCAGAATAACTAAGAGAGTAAATCTCAAATGTGTCACCATAAAAAATGAGAAGTAAGCAAGGACATGTTAATTAGCTCCATTTAATCATACTACATTGTATACATATATCAAAACATCACATTATACCCCATAAATGTACATAATTATGATTTGTCAGTCAAAATAACATTAATAATACATTTTGAAAAATGAAAAAAAATCCCTATGATGTCTGTCCACTATCTAAGGTGTAAGTATCTCAGTACCTATTCATTCTTGTAAGCACCAGGTATTTACTGAGCATGAGCATCTTTGATGCACCCTGTGCTGTTCTAGACATTGAAGATACAGTGAGGAAGAGATGTGGATAAATTCCTACCCCTCAGGGAACTCACAGTCACGATCATCACAAGCTGCATCTGACTAGCTTTTTGACCATTTTGTCTTCCAGTTAGCCCTAGTAAAAGACTTCAGAAGAGTATTGTATTGTGTTGTACAAACACAACATTGAGTGTGGTGCATTGTGGGCTTTAAGTGTCTGTCTTCTTCCCTGAACTGTGAGCAAAGCCCATTCTTACCTTTCTTTGCATTTCCAATATACAACATGTAAGAAGCATAAAATGTGTGGGTCTGATGTGTATTTAAGGAGCATCTATGCTGAGTGTAATGGGACGCAAGGTTTGAAGACCATTGGGAGGTTTCACAAAGATCTGTGATCTATTCCATTGTGTGTTTTCTCTTCCTGCTTTTGATAGAAGGAAGAAGAAAATGGAATCTTTATCCTAAAAATCTCCTCAAATTCTCAACAGTTAGCAAAAGACAAAGATTAAAATAAGAAGAAAGTGTGACAGCAAGCTGCTCTGGAGTGCTAGATAGGTTGATCTAGAGTTTGAACCACGTACAAACAACTGAACCAAAAGCAAAATCTAGGTGAGAGAGAAACCTTGAACTTCTCCTCCCCCTTTTTGACTCTCAGTGGATTAGCTTGTTTCCTATTTCACCCACAGTGAGGATCGACAAACTCCATCCTTTCCACACAAAACTTCCACTCAAATAGTGAGTGATTTATTCTGGAATATAAATGGTCATCTAGGATCATAAGATATTTGGGTAAGGCTTCTAACATAAAGACAGTTTCCAAACCTATTGAATTTGGAGGTGAGGGGAAGAAATTTGGAAGAAAAGAGATAAGGCAGGAAGCAAAAGAAAATCAAATAAGACCCCCCAAATTTATGCTTGATATTCTTAGAGACATATGAGAAGATATTTTATTTAAAAATAGGAACAGAATACCAGAATATGAAAAAATGAAAAAAATCAGAGAATAAGGAAGAGCTCTAGAAAAATTTTTTAAAAGGCAGAAATTTTTAGAAAATCAATGGAAGTTTTGGAAAATTAAATTGAGAAACTCTCTTAGAAAGTAGAACATGTCTATAATCCCAGCACTTTAGGAGGCTGAGACAGTAGGATCACTTGAGACCAGGAGTTTGAGACCAGCCTGGACAATGTAGTGACACCCCTTCTGTACGAAAAAAACATTTTTTAAATTAGCTGGGCATGGCAGTGCACACCTGTAGTCCTAGCTACTCAGGAGGCAGATGCAAGAGGATCGCTTAAGCCCAGGAATTCAAGGTCACGGTGAGCTATGATGGCCACCGTACTCCAGCCTGGGTGACAGAGCAAGATCTTGTCTCTAAATAAAACAAAAACAAAAACAAAAAACCGAGAAATAAAATGTAGAACAAAAGGCAAAAAGATAAAAATAAAAGAGAAAAGGTAAGACAGTTAAAGAATCAGCCCAGGAATCCCAAGACCTGAATAACACAAGTTCCAGAAAGGGAGATGTTTTAGTCTATTCTGTGCTGCTATAAACAGAATCTTACTGGTTGGATAATTTATAATCAATAGAAATTTATTTGGCTGATTACTCTGGACGCTGGGAAGTCCAAGATCAAGGGGCCGCATCTGATGAGGGCCTTCTTGCTGTGTCGTAACATCGCAGAAGTCATCACACATGGTGAGGAACAAGTGAGAGAGGAAGGGAGCAGAAGTCATCTTTATCAGGAATCCATTCCCCTGATAACTAGCCCACTCCTGAGATAACAGCATTAATCCATTCACAAGGGCAGAGCCTTCAAGATCTAATCATGTCTTAGAGCTCCCACCTCTCAACACTGTTGTATTGGAGATTAACTTTTAACACAGGAACTTTGGGGAACACATTCAAACCATAGCAGGAGAATAAAGAAAACAGAGGTGAGAAATTTAAGAAAGATATAATATAAAACTTTTTCTTGGAAATAAACATGTTTCTAAAGTGAAAGGGTCCACTTGATTCTCAGAATAATGACTGAACAAAAGACTCGGACCCAGTTCTTAAAATTTTAAGAGAGGAAAAAAGTGGGTCATAAACAGGAAACTGAGTTATCAGAGTGGCATGAGACTTCAGAAGTCCTGTAAGCCAGAATACCCTATGCTTTCAAAATTCTGAAGAATGATTTTCAGTCCAAAATTCTATACCAGGAAAAACCAGTTAGCATTCAGGCTAATAATCAAGGTTTAGATGAAAATATAGGCACCATCAGGTATTCAGAAATCAGAAATTTCCCTCCTATGCATTCTTTCTCAGCAAGCTACTGAAGGATGTTCTCTACCATAGTAAGGGAGGAAACTAGGAGAGAGGAAGACAAGGGATCCAGGAAACAGGAGAGAGGGGAAAGGACTTCTCAGGGTGGCGAACTGGAGAAGTCTCAGAGTGAGAGCCGTGCAGCAGGATCAGAGCATCCAGTAAAAGAAATTATCAACTACAGGAAAAGCAGAGCTGTTAGAAAGGAAATGGAATCATAGTACTCTACATGGCTCAAATGTGAATGCATATTGGCATGAACATTAATTATAACTTAACAAAAAGCCATGTTATAGCGTACCCTGGCAGGGTAGGCAGAAAGGCCTGTGTGTTGTTGGGGGGTTATAGAGGGAATGTGGGGGAACAGGGTGGGGGACAAGGGATAAGAGAGTCAAATATTCATCCCCATAGCAGGAAGTCAACAAATAATGTCTAAAATCAAGAAAGGGCAGAACTATTATTTCTAAATACTGAGGATATAGCATAAGAAATAGACCAAATAATTGATAATAGTTGCCTGTGTGAAACAGTAGTTCTGGGTGTGGTGTGGCAGAGGTTTGCTATTTTTTATTATAAGTCTTATGATCCTAGTTAGGTTTTATAACTATATATATGTGTAGTGTTTGAAAAAAGTAAAATATTAAAAAGCAAGCACCAAGAGATAAGGAACAAAAAAAATTTAAAAAAAGAAGCAAACTCTAAGGTCTAGGAAATTGACTAGATGGAAATGGGAGGCTTTAGACTGAAGATGAGGTTCTGCAGGAAGACTGAACAGTTTAAACAAAGATTCAGAGATTAACCAGTAAAATTTTTATTTAAAACAAATAAACTTAGAGTTGGGGATATCTTTTCTCCAAATCTAGCTTCAATTATGCATTCAGCAAAATTCAGCATTACTAACTGGTTAATATTTATGCTTATTTAAAAGGTAATAAAATGTCATAGCTGGGGAAGCAATTCTGGGGCTGTCAGTGATCTTGCCTAGTGTTCCACATGACTGTCATTCAGGAACCCCAGGTAGCATGATCCCTGAAAACAAATACACAGTTGTTGAAGGGACTGACTGACAAATGCAAATTTATGTCAGAGAGCATTGTTCACCCTTTGCATCTGAAGAGAACCAGAAGCCTTTAACTCAAGCGCAGTAGCCTGGCATCTGAGTGTAAAGAGGGAGGAAGTATTAGCTCAGTGTTTTCGAGATCTTGGAGAAGTCACCAGTGTTTTGTGGGAATGGAATGCTTCATTGCCCAGCCCCTAACCTCTGCTGGGTAGTGAAATGGGAGGCTAATTCCTGATGGAAAATGTCCTGAGATACTGAAAGCCCTGAGACTACCAGACAAGAGAAAAGCACAAATCCTGATACCCACAAAAAGCCAGAGAAGTGTGTATCTACTGGACATTATTTTAGATGTGAGGTCTGAACTATATGTATCTGAGGGCCTTCTGCCTGCCTGCCTAGGTGGTGCCAGACACACTTGCTGTGTGGCAGGAAGAAGTAAGAATAGGGAGAAAGAGGAGGGAATGACTCACTGAACTTCAGCAGTAAATCAATTATCGTCCTATGAAAGAGTAAGTTGATAGTTCAGACTATGCAGAAGCAAATTCTTGGAAAAGCCTCTTTAGTTTTTCTTAGCTGAAAAGCAAACAAATTTCCACAATCTGGTTTCTGTATATCTTTATCCACCCTCTCCACACCTTGAAGTGCCACCATTAAAGCCCCATGGTCACTACACATGCCTCTGAGCTGTCATGTCGCTACTCCTTCTCCCTGGAGTGCTCCTTGCTCTTTCTCCACCTGCCTCAAACTGTGTCTAGCTGCTTCTGGACCTGTTTGTTTTTCTATCAGATGTGAATTCTTTGAAGTTAGGTGTCATGCTTTATTCATTTCTGCTTCTTGGCCATTGCACATAGTAGGTGCTCACTAAATGTTTGTTGAGTGAGTAAATGAATGAAAAAAAGAAAAAATAAATGAATTAAAGTCTCTGTGGGAGATGCTACCCATCCATTTCTGTTTGCCTATCCACAGTTCTGGGTTTGCTTAGGGAATGTTCGTACCTCTGCTGATGTTTATTTTAAATTTTGAAGCAATAAAGAAGTTCAGAAATGGACAAAAATTTCAAGGCATCTGTTTCCTTTCTCCTCTTATTTATAGGTTTTATGTGTCTCCTATGACAATTATATTTTGCCTTCTAAACTATTCTTTTCCTTGTATTCTTTCTAGACTCTCATCCAGATTACAGTATCTCAATACTCTTCCCTCAGAAGACTTTAAGAAACAGACGCCATTTGGCAGTTTAACTCCTTAGAAATACTGTAAGTTTTTTCCAGTGCTCAAGAAGTTTAAGGTGCAGGTATTTTTATATATTTATTATATATTTTTATATTTTATCAAAAAACAAACCAAAAAACTGGTTTGCCAGCTGGGGCCAAGAGAGGGCAACAGTGAACTAACTCAGGGCTTGTTGTGTGACTTGCAAAATCCTGTTACCACCAGGAGGCATTTGTGACCTTGCTTTCATTTTCCATTTTTTTTCTCTCTTTTTTTTGAGACGGAGTCTTGCTCTGTCGTGTTATCAGAGCTCATTGCAACTTCTCAACTTCTACCTCCTGGGCTCAAGCAATCCTCCTGCCTTGGTCTCCCAAGTAGCTGGGATTATAGGCACGCACCATCATGCCTGGCTAATTTTTCTATTTATTATAGAGATAGGGTCTTGCTATGCTAATTTTCCTATTTATTATAGTGATAGGGTCTCCCTATCAGTTGCTCAGGCTGGTCTTGAAATCCTGGACTCGCGTGGTCTTCCCATTTTGGCCTCCCAAAGTGCTGGGATTACGAGCGTGAGCCACCATGCCTGGCCTTCATTTTCTGTCTCTCAGATGAGGGAGTTGGACAAAGTATCCTTAAAGTCTCTTCCAGCTCTAAATTCTGTGTGTAAATTTTAAATAGAAGTTTGGCACTGATTTAGGTTCTGGGGACAGAACAGCTAATGAAACAGACCCAAATTCCCTACCCTTATGAAGCTTACATTCCTGAGCAGCCTTCCAAAGCACTATCTATGGCTGCCATAGTGGTGAGGTGGGTTGGGGAATGGAGGGTGTGAGGCTGGGTAGGAAGTCAGGCCAAGGCTCAAGCAGTAGACATTAGACAGGTCCAGGGACCAGGCGAAGCAGGAAACTGGATGGGATCCACTGGGGCCAAGTGAGTGGGAGCAGGGATCCGGCTCTCCGCAGGGCCAGGCAATCAGAGGAGTTGGTGGTGGGTACCTGACTGACTGGGAGGAGACACTGCAGAGTTGTACCCACAGGACAGTTGTGCCTGCAACACCTCCAGAACAGAAAGCCTGCTTAACAATCCTCAGCAGAGCCTGCTTCTGCTCCTGGCGAGGTGCACAGGCCCTAACATGCACAGACGCTGGGAGGAAAAGTGGAGGACATGTGCACAGAGAGGAGGAGGGAGAGACAAAAAGAGCGCCAGAGGAGTGAGGGCTGGGAGGAATGGCTGGGAGCCTTGTAGTTGATAAGCCTTCTGTAAGGGTTGCTTAATGAGTGGGTAAAACAGAGCGAAGTATTGGCTACTTCACTTGATCTGTGAGCACTGGTCAGCCACCTCTTATCAGATGTCTCAACATTTCAATTGTCTGATTAACAGCTATTCTCAGGTCTTCAATTGCTCTTTATACTTAAAAGTCTAGGGCTCCGTTCTGAAGGGAATCTATATATTAATAATTAGGCAGTAGGCTCCTTAATATGAGGCAACTTTTGCTGAATGATTATGATGTTATAAACATCCTGCTAAACCTTTTCTGTGTATAATTACCTTTACCTTTAATCTCACCATAACTTCATGAGGTAGAAACTATTTTCCACATCTTATAGAAAAGAAACAGGTTCAGAGAAGCTAAGCACCTTGCTCATGGTTGTAGGCTCAGGAGTAGATATGTGATGTACAGAGTTGCTTTTCCCTCCCTTCCTTCACTTCCTTCTTTCTCTCTCTCTCTGTCTCATCCCAGTTTACAGGGTGAGAAATTAATGCAGATTAATGATTAACCACAACTGGGAGCATGAGCTTTTTATTTTTCTCTTTTTTTTTTTTTTTGAGACAGGGTCTTGCTTTGTCACCTGGGGCTGCAGTGCAGTGGTGTGATCATACCTCACCGTAACCTCAAACTCCTGGGCTCCTCCTGCCTCAGCCTCCCTAGTAGCTAGGACTACAGGCGCATGCCATGATGCCTGGCTAATTTTTCTATTTTTTGTAGGGATAGGGTCTCACTCTTGCTCAGGCTGGTCTCAAATTCCTGGCCTCAAACAATCCTCCCACTTCAGTCTCCCAAAGTGCAATGACTACAGGCATGGGTCACTGTGCCCGGCCCTTTTTCTCATTTTTAATTAAAAATCCTTTTATTTTGTTTCCTTGGAGCTCTAAGCCAGCTCACCCCTTGTTTTTTATTCTGCCTAGTTTGGGATGGAGGCGGTGTTGAAGAGGAAGAGCAACAACTTTGCTTGGGTGGCCTTAGTCCCTGGAGAAATGTGATTCATACCACTGTCTCTTCCTAACTCCTTAGTTTCCCTTGACCATTGCCTTGCTGTCCACCCATCTTTCAAGTTTAGACCTCAGCTGTTAACCTCTGCTCTCCTCTTGGCCTCTCCTTCATCTTTCCCTGTCCTTACCTTGTTGGCTTTCTTCCCAGACTAACTCAGCTCCTTCTGAAAGCTGCCCCACTGAGGATGTGCCAGCCTTGTGCACAATCTACCTTGGCAAAGGGGAAACAATTCTTGTTCCCTGTGATGGTTAATTTTATGTGTTGAATGCTACCTTGTTGTTTTGTTTTCCCCCTCGTGCTACTGTTTTGTAAGAGCTACGAGCTTTAACTTTTGGGTGTTTTTTTCAATGGTGGATGTCAATTGTTCTGTTCCATGCACTTTTGAGCATTTCCTGTGTTAGAACCGGTTTCCCTCGGCCCCAGGAACAGAGAGGCAGAGTCACCGAGGCTGCAAAAGGCAAAGGAGTTTATTGGCTAGCTTGAGCTAGGGTCCAAGACCCAGAGCACCAACGCAGTGGCCTCTCCACGAACTAGGACCCCACCCTGGGGTAAAACTAAGCTTTTATACTTTCCAGTGGCTACATACGCTGGGCACACCATCCCCCCTCCCTCCCTCAGTTCATTTGTTCCTTCAAGACTGACTGACTGTGTCGGCTCCTGATTGGTTGGTTCCATGGTTGCATTAACTCCTGATTGGTCGGCTCCAAGTCTCGGGATCCTCCGGTGGTCATCGCGTCATTTCGGGGAAGGGGAGGGCCCCCGCCGGGGAAACCAAAATTTAGGCCTATTCCGGGAAGCCTAGCCTGTCATGGAGTTACCTTTGCTCTTACACTTGTAGGGCAAATCTAGTGGTGACAAATTCCCTTAGTGTTTGCTTGTCTGAGAAAGACTGTATTTCTCCTTGATTTATGAAACTTAGTTTTGCAGAATACAAAATTCTTGGCTGGCATTTATTTTGTTTAAGAAGACAAAAAATAGGAACCCAATCTGTTCTGGCTTGTAAGGTCTGCCGTTAGTCTGATGGATTTTCCTTTGTAAGTTTGTTGTCACTTTCATCTTGCAGCTTGAAGGATTTTCTCCTTCATTTTGACTTTGGCTAGACTGGGGACTATGTATCTCGGTGATGTTCTATTTGCTATGAATCTTCCAGGTGTTCAATAATCATCTTGTATGTGAATATCTAGGTCTCTAGAAATACCAGGGAAAGTTTCCTCACTTATTCCCTCAAATAGGTTTTCCATGCTTTTTGCTTTTTCTTCTTCTTCCTCATGGATACCTATGATTTTTTTTAACCTATGATTCTTATATATTAGCTCATTTTACATAGTCCCATATTTCTTTGAGTGATTATGCATTCTTCTTTATTATTTTTTCTACATTTTCACTGACTGGGTTAATTCAAAATTCTTGTCTTCAAGCTCCAAAATTCTTTCTTCTGCTTGGTCTACTCTATTGTTAAAGCTTTCTGCTGTATTTTGAAATTCCTTAAATGACTCTTCCATTTCTTTAAGTTCTCTTATATGTTTTATTATGACATTTACCTCTTTTTATAATTTTTTGTTCATGTCCTGAATTATTTTTTTGGTTTCTTTGTGTTGGTTTCCAACTTTCTCATCAATTCCATTCATCTTATTTGCCATCCATAGTCTGAATTCTGTATCTGACATTTTGACAATTTAATTTAGGTTGAGGTTCATACTGGGGACCTATGGGCTAAGAGATGTCCAGATAACTGGTAAAACATTATTTCTGGTGTGTCAGTGAGGGTGTTTCTGGAGGAGATTAGCAGATTAGATATGAATCAGCAGACTGAGTAAAGAAGATCACCCTCACTAATGAGAGTGAGCATCACATAATCTATCCAGGGCCTGAATAGAACAAAAAGGCAGAGGGGAAGGATAGGGAGAAACTCGTTCAAGGATACAATGTTAGAGCTAGAACAATAAGTTCTAGTCTAGTTAACTACAGTCATGTAGTTAACCATAATATGGTTACATAGCTTCAAATGGCTAGGAGGATATTGAATGTTCCCAACACAGAGAAATGATAAACATTTGAGATGATAGATATATTGCTTACTCTGATCCGATCACTATACATTATATGTATCTAAACATCACTATGCGTCCCTTAGATATGTACAGTTATTATTCTTCAATTAAAAAATAAAATTAAATAAAGAACAAAAAGGCAGAGAAGGGTGAATTTTGCTTTCTCTGTTTGAGCTGAGACATCTATCCTCTCTTGCCCTCAGACATCCGCACTCCTGATTCTTGAACTTTTGGACTCAGAGTGGGGCTTATACCATTGGCTCCCCAAATCTAAGGTCTTCAGACTTAGATTGAATTGTGCCACTGGCTTTCCTGGTTCTCCAGCTTGCACATAGCAGCTCATGGGACTTCCTTGGCTTCTATAATTAGATGAGCCAATTCCTATAATAAGTCTTTATATATGTATCTCCTATTGGTTCTATTTCCCTGGAGAACCCTGACTAATACAGATTTTGGTTCTCAGAGTGGTTTCAGAAGAAAGAATTTTAAGAATAATTTTTCTAAATTGGTTCTGGATCTTCTGGAATTGACTTTCTAATCTGGTAAGATTTAAAATGCTAATGATTGAAAGGATGACCTTGCTTGCTAGTGAAATAACAGAAAAAATATTAACCCATAGTTTCTCAATAAAGGCTAAGATCAATCAGCTCTCTTGCTAACAGACCCCCATGGAGTTCTGTTTTCATAACATCTAAAAGGAGCCAAGTAGACAGAAAGGAAATGTAAAAAAAAATTTTTTTAACAATCGTTAGACCTATTGATTAAAAACTGCCTTTTAGAAATCTGCTTTTACAGCCTCAAGCAGTTCCTGAGCAGACAAGAGCAGACAGCAGGGGTGAGAGCTACAGGCTTCAGTTCCTGTCCTGGGGCCAGAATGAATGACAAGACCACAATGATCACTGATAAGCCTGTGTCCAAAGGGAAGACAGACATTTCTGTTATCAGCCTGCCACTAAGAAGAAAGAAGATACAAATGCCGCAGTTCACAGTGTCCTGTTAATTTGGCTACAGCCATAAACCTTCTTTACCTGCTAAATAAAAACCCTGAATAGCTGATTTTCTAGACCAGTACACTCTCCTTCTTTCACCTCAGTGCTGGCTCTTTTCCACCTGGGAAAAGTAAAATAAACTTTTTCTTCTTTCTATCCTCATCTCTGTCTGGAGATTTCTTTCTCAAAACCTGTGTGCACTAGGTCACACCCTAACACTTTATTTCTAGTGGTAAGGACAGCAGTGATAGTCCATGGCATGAACTATTTACAGAGAGATATGTAAAATATTTGCATTGACTACTTCTAATCAACCACTTATGTAAAGCAAGGAGCTAAGTGACTCTGTATATGATACTTCCAAACATTTTTAGAAAGCTAAGGAATATAATGACATTGGTTGTTTGCTCCAAATGTCAATGGACAAAGCAGTGAAAGAAAAAGATGGGTTCAGAGATTTGAATTCACAACTGAAGCAGCTTTTAGTTGTGCCCTGAAGGACAGCCTTATCTCTTATAGCTGCAGGGTTGAAATTGCTACAAATCAAATGCAGAACCTCATCCTGCAATTGGCTGAATTACAACACAAGTTGACCACCTAAACTTTCAGGGTGTTTATTGTTAAAATGAGGGCATTAATTGGGAAAGATTGTAATCCTGTAAGGTGAGATGGGACCATATGGGAAGAACACGATAGAGGTGGGAATATTGAGCCCCTACATTCTGATGAATCTTTTTTGCCAGTGGAAGAGGCTTCCTCCACCCCCAGTGGAAGCAGCCTCCCCACCCACCATGGCCTTGGCCATTCCCATCTGTCTGAGGGGAGTAATTTTGCATTGCCTAAAAGAAACAGTAATGGCTTCCCTTGAGGCAATTGCCATGCAAGACAATACTGATTAAGGACCCATTCCCCAACCCTCTTTGCTTCTAGACCTATAACTAGACTCACGTCCCAGCAGGGCCCTAAAAGTGAGGTACAGATTGGAGCCACGAGGAGGTGTACTACACTCCAAAAGAACTGCTTGAGTTTTCTAATTTATATAAGCAGAAATCTGGAAAACATGTGTGGGAATGGGTAATATTGAGGGAAAATGGTGGAAAGAACAGAAAATTTGGTCTCACTTTATTGATTGTTTGATATGCTGACTAAGCAGAGAGTCTACATTTAATGTTGCAGCTCATGGTGTTAGAAAGGGCTTTAACAGGTAGTTTGGTTGACTGGCTGAATCATGGATCAAAAAGTTACCCATTATGAGTGGATTAGAAACGCATGACCTCCCTTGTTCAGTGTAGAGAAAGGGTCAGTGACTTAGAGAGATTGGAATGTTAGAGCGGGTATGTTATTTAAGTCCTACTTATCCACACTGGGAACATGCAGAAGACATAATTTTTACTGATTCTGAGGAATAAATTTGTGAGGAAAGCCCTAGAATCCTTAAAGAGCTCCATGATCACTTTTCCCTATGACCAGAACTTACAGTGGGAACCACAGCCACTCAACTGGAAAACCTAAATACAATGGAAGTAATTGGACCTCAGGTGGCAGGAGCCAAGTGTGGGACTCAACCACCAAAGGCAAAGGGACAGTGGTTATCATAATAGAAAGCAGAATCAAAATAGCAATCAGAATAGTCTGACTTATGTAGACCGGTGACATTAACTAGCTGATATTTCCTAGAAGTGAAATTCGTACTTCATCTGTATATGCAGAAAAGTCCTAGATCAAGTGAATGAACATTTAACTCAATTCATAGAAACAGAGCATCATGGCCCCTCAATCAATTCCCAGACTTAAGCCAGTTTATATACCCAAAACCATGAATGAAGGGGAGCCTGAGTCCTCCGGAGGAAGGAACCTGGTATACAACAGAATATACTGTTAATCTTTCTCCCAGACTTACGAAAGGGACCTATGGCCTTAACCATTGTAACTGTGTGTTGGGGAAAAGGAAATTATCAGACCTTTTGGGAGCTACTGGACATTGGCTCTAAATTGACACTGATTTCAAGAAACCAAAACACCACTGTGGCCCTTCAGTCAGAGTAGGGGCTTGAGGAGGTCAGGTGAGTTTTAGCTTAGGTCCATTTCCCAGTGGGTCCAATGGGGCCCTGAGCTCATCTTGTGGTTATTTTTCCAGCTCCTGAATTCATAATTGGAATAGACATACTTAGCAGCTGCTAGAATACCCGTATTTGTTTCTTGACCTGTGGAATGAGGGCTATTACCATGGGAAAGACCAAGTAGAAGCCATTAAAAGTAGCTCTGTCTAGGAAAATAGTAAATCAAAAGCAATCCGCATCCCTGGAGAGATTGCAGAGATCAGTGCCACCCTAAAGGACTTGAAATATGCAAGGGTGGGTTTTCCCACCACACACTCGTTATTCTCCTATTTGCCCTGTGCAGAAGACAAATGGATCTTGGAGAATGACAATAGCTTATCATAGGCTTAACTAGGTGATAACTCCAATTGCAGCTTCACTATCCTACCTCAGGGGAATATCAACTCTCTCACTCTGTCATAATTAAATTCAAGGGCATCTTGATCACCTTTCCCTTCCACAAGATGCCACACTAGTCTGTTACATTCATGGCATTATGTTGATTGGACCTAGTGGATGAGAAGTAGCATCTATTCTAGACTTATTATCAGAGGGTGGGAAATAAATTCAACTAAAATTCTGGGGCCTTATACCCCAGTGAAATATCTAGGGATCCAGTGGGGTGCCAGTTGAGATATCCCTTCTAAAGTGAAAGATAAGTTGCTGCATCTGGCCCCTCCTATAGTCAAGAAAGAGGCACAAGGCCTATTTACATATCCAAAAAGCTTCTAGTTTTGAGTGGGGCCCAGAACAAGAGAAGGCTCTGCAACAGGTCCAGGCTGCTGTGCAAGCTGCCTTGCCACTGGGGCCACATGGTCCAGCAGACAATGGTGCCTGAAGTGTCAGCAGCAGACATGGATGTTGTTTGGAGGTTTTGGCAGTCACTTTTAGGTGAATCACAGTGCAGGCCTTTAGGATCTTGGAGCAAGGCCATTACCTCAGCTGAAAACAACTATTTTCCTTTTGAGAAACAGCTCTTTTCCTGTTACTAGACCTTAGTAGAGACTGAACGTTTGACCAAGTTTCTACATGACCTGAGCTGTCCATCTTAAACTGGGTATTATTTGACCTCCTAAAGCATAAAGTTAAGCATGCACAGTGGTGCTCCATTATCAGATAAAGTGTCATGTACATAATTGAGCCAAGCAGGCCCTAAAGGCAAAAGTAAGTTACATAAGAAGTGGCCCAAATACCATGATCCCCATGCTTGCTATACTGCCTTCTCCCTCCCAACCTGCACCTATGGCCTCATTGGGAGTGCCCTATGGTCAGGTGACAAAGGAGAGAAGATTCAGGCCTGGTATATAGATAGTTCTGCATGATATGCAAGAACTGTCTGAAAGTGGAGAGCTGTAGCATTACAGCCCCTTTCTGGGACATCCGTGAAGGACTGTGGTGAAGGAAAATCCTCCCAATGTGCAGAACATGGGCAGTGTACCTGGTTGTGTACTTTGCTTGGAAGGAGAAATGGCTAGATGTGTGATACTGTGCTATAGCCAACACTTTGGCTGGATGGTCAGTAACTTGGAAGGACCATGATTGGAAAGCTGATGACAAAAAAATTCGGGAAAGAGGTATTTGGATAATCCTCTCTGAAAGGGCAAAAGGCATGAAGATATTTGTGTCTAATGTGAATGCTTGCCAAAGGGTAACCTTAGCAGAGGAGGACTGTAATAATCAAGCGGATAGGATGGCCCATTCTTTGGAAACCAGTCAACTTCTTTCTCCAGTCATCCCAAGGGCTCATGACAAAGTGGCCATGGTGGCAGAGGTTGAGGTTATATATGAGCTTAGCAACATGGACTCCCACTTACCAAGGCTGACCTGGCTATGGCCTCTATTTAGTGCCCCATCTCTCAGCAGCAGAGACCAACACTAGGTCCCCAATATGGCAGCATTCTCCAAAGTGATTAGCCAGCCACCTCGTGGCAGGTTGATAACATTGGACCACTTCCATCATGGAAGTGGCAGTATTTTGTTCTTACTATAATAGACACTTACTCTAGATATGGATTTTCCTGCCCTGCTTATAATGCCTCTGCCCAAACTACCATCTGTAGACTTATGGAATGCCTTATCCATCACCATGGTATTCCGCACAGTATTGCTTCTGATCAAGGAATTGACTTCACAGCAAAAGAGTGCAGTAGTGGGCCCATGCTCTCATACTTCACTGGCCTTACCATGTTTGTCATTATCCTGAAGCAGCGGGCTTGGTGGAACAGTGGAACAGCCTTTTGAAGACTCAGTTACAGCACTAGCTAGATGGCAATACTGTTTTAGTTTGTTCCTGCCGCTATAACAAGATAGCTTAAACTGAGTCATTTATTAACAACGGAAGTTTATTGTTCACACATCTGGAGGCTGGGAAGTCCAAGATTGGTATGCCAGCAGATTCAGTGTCTGGTGAAGGCTCTCTGCTTTATATTAATAGATGGCACCTTGTTGCTGTGTTCTCACATGGCAAAAAACTGGCCCTTTCAAGCCTCTTTTCTAAGGGCACCTACTCCCATTTGTAAGGGCAGAGCCCTCATGACTTCTTAGAAGCCCTGCCACTTAATACTATCACATTGGGTATTAGGTTCCAAGTATGGATTTTGGGGGAACATCAACATTTAGACCATAGCATATGTCTTGCAAGGCAAGGTTCTCTAGGAAGTTGTATATGTGCTTGAATCAGTGTCCAGTATGTAGTGCTCTTTTTTTCAATAGCCAGGATTCATAGATCCTGGAATCAAGGAGGTGACAATGGAGTGGTACCACTCACTATTACCTCCAGCCACCCACTAGCAATAATTTTGTTTCCTGTTCCTGTGACTTTATGCTGCTCTGGCCTAGAGGTTGTGGTTACAGAGGAAGGAACACTTCCATCAGGAGACACAACAATGATTCCATTCAGCTACAAGGTAAGGCTGCCACCTGGGCACTTTGAGTTCCTCATGACTCTGAATTTAACAGACCAAGAAGGGAGTTACAGTATTGGCCGGGGTGATCAATCCTGAATACCAAGAGGGAAATCACTACTATATCACAAAGGAGGTCAGAGAGAGTATGTCTGGAATACAAGAGATCCCTTTGTGGAGCCTCTTAATATTACCATGCCCTGTGATTAAGGTCAATGGAAAACGACAGCAATGTAATCCAGGCAGAACTACTAATGGCCCAGGCCCTTCAGGAATCAAGTTTTGGGTCATCCCACCAGGTAAAGAACAAAAAAACCAGTTGAGGTACTTAATGAAGGTAAAGGAAATAGAGGATGAGTAATAACAGAAGGTAGTTATAAATTCTAGCTACCACCACATGGCCAGTTACAGAAATGAGTACTGTGATTGTCATGTGTAATATTTCCTCCTTACTTTGCTATGAATACATTTGTGTGTATATATACATATATTAAGCAAATATCTTTGATTCTTTCTTCTCTTATTATTTTATTATGTAACATAAGATGTATTAACTTTTTATCAGTACTTAGGTATTGTTAATTTTACATCATAGTATTTAAATTACAGGATATTAGAAGAAAGAGTAAACATCACTCAAGGACTTTACCTCTTCTTCTGTGGAAGGGATTAGTGCGTTTTGGGTTGTACATAAGATTGTTGTATCACGTTAGGTTAAATTATGGTCTTATTATTGTCTTTATTTGGAGATTTAAAGACATGGGTATGGGTGTCAAGGTGACAAGGGGTGGAGTTGTGATGGAAAATTAAGGGACGCTCAGATAACTGGTAAAACATTATTTCTGGGTATGTCTGTGATGGTGTTTCCAGAAGAAGTTAGTTTTTGCATTAGTAGACTGGGTAAAGATAGCCCTCACAAATGCAGGTGAGTGCCATCCAGTCCGTTGGGGGCCTCAATGGAACAAAAAGGCAGAAGAAGGCAGGATGCAGTGGTGTGCGCCTGTAGTCTCAGCTACTCAGGAGGCTGAAGTGCGAGGATTGCTTGAGCCCAGGAATTCAGCATCAGCTTGGGTAACATAGCAAGATTCTGTCTCACAAAAAAACAAAACAAAACAAAAGATTAAAAAAAAAAAGGCAGAGGAAGAGTTAATTTGGTCTCTCTGCCTGAGCTGAGACATTTATCTTTTCCTGCCCCTCAGACATTGATGTTCCTGGGTCTTGGGCTTTCTGAGTCAGACTGGGAGTTACACCATTAGTGCCCCAATTCTCAGGCCTTCTGATTTATACTGAATTACACCACCAGGTTTCCTGGTCCTCCAACCACAGATAGCAGCAGATCATGAGACTTCTTGGCTTCCTTCACGCATGAGCCAATTCCTATAAAAAATCCCTTCTTATATATATCTATCTGTATCCTATTGATCTGTTTCTCTAGGGAACCGTGAGTCATACAATCCCCTGTGAATCTTGTACACACCTCTCTTTTCTTACCTATCATCTCATCTTTTAGGGTCTTTTAGAATCCTTGTGTTGATCGTGAGCTCCTAGAAGTATGCAGAGCATATTGCAGGTGCATAATAAGTGTTAGCTGAAAGAACAAATGACCTTTATAATTAGTAAAGTTGGTCAGTACCAGCATTTATTTTAAAATAATAATTTTAAAATTCATTCATTCATTCATTCATTCCATCCAGAGCAGGAATACATGTGAGCTAATAAGACAAAACAAAACAACCCACAATTCCCAACAGGACAAAAGGCAATCTTGGTCTCAGCTACTTCATCTGTTAAATGGTTATTTGTTACAAGGACTAAATAAATTCACATACATGTATATACATATACACACAAACATATATATTAAGTGTTTAGAACAATGATTATCATATAGCGAATACTCTAAATATTAATCTTTTTATGTTTTATCAACTCCTCTCGGATACTGGCCATCTTCTCCACAGTCTGCAGTAAAGGGAATGCTTAGGATTATAGTCAGGTAGAACTCAAAACATCTTTAAAGCCTACCCACCAAGACACGAACTGAGGAAGTTTGCAGTTACTGCCTCCGTGTCCTGGGGAAGAAATAAGGGCAAATGGGGTGCTGCATCCGGGCCACAGCCCACGGCAGGCTCTGCCCACAGGGAGGCTCTTGCTCATGGTGCTGCCTCCTCATGGGCCTGGATGTATCTCATCACACGATGAACACTGTTTATGAAAAATTATTTGTAGGAAAAAACTTGAGGCCCAATAATGTTATTTTCTTTTAGAGATGGTCTTTGCTTGCTTCTGTCAGGTACTTGTGGGCACTAGCACGCTTAAATCTCTTTAATCCAATTTCCTGGCTTGAGATTTTTGTGGCTACACAGGTAACTTCAAACTGGTGAAGCTGTACTTCTTGTTTGCCCTTTCTCCTCGGGGAAGTCTCGTGGGGCCCCAGGTCAAAAAGATGATTTTTTAGTTCTCTAACCTAGGTGGGCCCTGGACTCCAAATTTTGTCTCTCCAGTCCCAAGAGGCTATCAAAAGCAAAGGCCAGCCTCGTCTCTGAACTTTTCCTGCCCTCCTGTCTCCAGTCCCACTCTCCCCTGAGCTAGCCATAGAAACTAGACTCTTTCTTCCCCAAGCCAGGTCATAGAAACCAACCCCTTTTCCTCAAAGCCAGCCATAAAACCTAAAAATATTACTCTAACTTTCCCTCTGCCTTTCTGTGTAAAAACTGGCTGTAAAGAAATTATCTGACCTACCTTGTTTGGCTGTAGGTCATGGATGCCCATTCCAGAGAGGGCCCTGCCCTACACCCAGAGGAAGGAATGCATGCTCAGAGAGGCCAAGAACAATCTACACAGGCAGGCCTTGTTGGGTTTCCCCACTAAGTCTATTAGCATTAGATCATCCCTTTTTTGTCCAGTCATACTCCTACACAGCTGTCTATACTTTGTTAAACCTAAGAATAAAAATGGATAATTTCCCTTATATCTTTAGGTCTTCATTCTGAAGGCTCCAGTGCACACATTATATAAATAAATTTGGATGCCTTTCTTCCAATTAACATGCCTTTTGTTATTTGATTTTTCAGCAGCCCTTCAGAGGGCAAAAGGGAAGTTTTTCCCTGGCTCCTACAATGTCCTTCCCTCTCCATCTCCATACTACCATCCTTATCCAACTTGTCATCACCTTTTTCCTGGACCACTCTAATAGCCTTATGAGTAGTTTGCCTGCATCCAGCCTTGACCCCCTACAACCTTTTTCTCATACTGCAACCAATCAGATTTTAGAAGCACAACTTTCTCTGGTCCAGCCACACGGACTTTCATTCTTTTAGGTCCTCACACCACAGGGCCTTTGCACACGCTTTGCCCTCTTGATAAAAGGTGGCTTTTACCCTTCCCACTTTTTGTAAGTAGCTCTTACTTACCTTTAGATCTCAGCTCAGTCTTCACTGTTTTAGAGACACTTTCCTTAACCACAGGAAAATTTCCCATTTCAGGTTATGATAACACCACACACCTCTTTTTCATATTAATAGCAGTCATCACCGCTGCCATGGTATTTGAAGGATATTTGAGTGTTGGCTGCTCTCATTAGAATGTAAGCACCCTGAAGGTGGAGATCTTTTTTGGCTCACTGTTGTATTCCCAGCATGCAGAATAGTGCCTGGCACTTAGTGGTACTCAAAGTGAGTAAATGAATGAATGCATGCATGAACAAATGAATGAGTGAATGCCTTGCAGTGGTGGGGAAACTGCGGCCTTCTGATTTCAAGATTGTTCTTTTTCAAGCACCACAGGATGCAAGAAAAGCTTCATCTTTCTCTGCTGCACCCCTTTTAATAAAAGGATTCGTTCTGTAAAATTTGGATTCAGTCAAAAAGCTGCATTTAAGGACCTGGAAGGCCACATGTGGCCTTAAGGCTGCAGGTTCCCCAGCCCTGTTTATTCACACCTCACAAGTTCCAAACCACACAACTCTGGGGGCTACCGGGGGCTGCATGTGGTGGGCCTGCAAGGTGGTGATTTCTCACATTGGTGGTTTCCTTTGCCTGCAGGTTGAGCTCATGAGTGGGAAGCCTCTTTCTGTAGCTGGCTTGGGAACAAAATTTATTGAGTGTCCAGACTCCAGATCTGCTGTCTTCCTGGTCCCCACTTTGATGGCTAGTTTAAAAAAAAAAATGTGTGATTGATCCTAATGATTTACCATCTGAATTGGCTTTGAAGAAAGAGGGGATGCATTCTAAAGCCCAGCAGTCTCCACTCTGCCCCCGCACCCCAATCTTCACACAGTGACAGCCCCCCAGCCCCAAGCCGCCCTCTCTGCAGGAGAGTCATCTTTTCCCCACCCCTTCTCACTTGCACTCAGAGGCCCTTTCCATCCTCCCCCACTGCGCCATCACCATGAGGGGCTCAGACTTTCCCGTCAGTCCCCCATAGTGGGCAACACCTCTTTTTTTCTCACTGAACATCTATTTAAAACTTCTTCCACTCTATTATGTAATACATACTTTCTCACTAAAGAAACTTTGGAAAATGAAGACAAGTAGAAAAACCCAAGTCACCTAAGATTTCCCACTCCCCAAATAAATCACATTAATATTTTGATGTATTTTCTTTCAAATTTTTCCATGCATAGGTGTTTTTTAAACACAGTTGTAATTATATGGCATGTGAAATTTTTACATTCTACTTTTTTCACTGATGGTGTCATAACAGTTTCTAGCTTTAGAACCCATAATTCTTTTATTTTTCTAATTTGCTAATTTAATATATAAAAGAAGAACAGATGAAAGAAAACAAAACTTAGAAACTCTGAGTTCTAATTTTGTCTCTGCAATGTTCATTGTACAGCTACAGACAGGATACTTAACACTTTAAGAGGTTGGTTTCCTCCTTTGAAAAAGCATTATGCTACCACAGTGAAATAGAATGTCACTTTTGCAACTTTAAAACCCAATGAAAACAAAAAGTACCATAAAAATAACATTTACATAAAATACATAAAATAACGTAAAATAACAGTACATGAAATAACATTTACATGTAATGGGTTGATTTGGGGTTATTTTATCTGCTACTTTTATTTATTTATTTATTTATTTTGAGACAGAGTCTCACTCTGTTGCCCAGGCTAGAGTGCCATGGTGTAAGCCTAGCTCACAGCAACCTTAAACTCCTGGGCTCAAGCGATTCTCCTGCCTCAACCTCCCCAGTAGCGGGACTACAGGCATGCACCACCATGCCGGCTAATTTTTTTCTATATATTTTTAGTTGTTCAGCTAATTTTTTTCTATTTTTAGTAGAGACAGGGTCTCACTCTTGCTCAGGCTGGTCTCCGATCTCCTGAGCTCAAACGATCCGCCTGCCTCAACCTCCCAGAGTGCTAGGATTACAGGCTTGAGCCACCGCGCCCGGCCTATCTGCTACTTTTAAAGCAAATTTTGTTAAATGGGGAAAAAAATCTCAATTAATTCCTATTTTTAAAACTTGGCTTTATGTACCTGGAATGCAGTGACAGAGTTGCTGATTTGTGAAGGTATGAGGCATAGCAAAGAGAACTTCTCCTGTTGATTGATGTACATAAAGTCTAGTAGGGTAAAAAGAAATTGAGACAACTAGTGGAGTTTTCAGGATCTGAAGGCACTGTTATTTTGAGTTGAAGAATCAGATAAATAAAATTTCCAAACCATAACAATGCCATCTCAAGTTACATATCCCTACCAAAAAAGGTCTAGATTTAAAAAAAACAATGAAAACCATGAAAGACATTTGAGACTCCTTTGAAAAGGTGATCTTATGAACATTTTAAAAATAATTACTTGCACATGGACCCCAAAAATACATCAAATTATGGGAAGGAGGAGGAGGTAAATGACAGAATCCATAATTCTTTTTTTTCCCATTTTTTTTTAACTTCAAAATATTCTGGGGGCACAAGTGTTTCTGGTTACATGGATCACTTTTGTTATGCCTGAGTCAGGGTTATAAGTGTGCACGTCACCCAGATAGTGTTCATTGTACCCATTACGTAGGTTTGCGCCCATTCCCTCTCCCCATCTCCCCTGCTTGATTTCCACTGGGTTTTACTTCAGAATCCGTAATTTTTAAAGTCTTGTTCACTTAGCCTGTGGTCAGACTCTTAGGTAGTTTCCAGAATTTGATTATTGCAAATAGCAAAATAATAACATGTTTTTATATGTGCATCTCACGATGCCTTTTTCTTTTAGGACAGTAAAGAAGAGTTTATTCCAGGGGGGATTACTACACTGGGGCTTTGTAGTAGGGAAGAGAGATCTGCTCAGCCCCTCACAATGCCTTTATTTATTTATTTATTTTTGAGACAGGGTCTCACTTTGTTGCCAGGCTGGAGTGCACTGGTGCAATCACAGCTCACTGTAACCTTGAACTCCGGGGCCCAAGTGATCTGCTGCCTCAGCCTCTGGAGTAGCTGCGACAGGACCACAGCCATGCACTACCACACCTGGATCACACTGCCTTTTTGAGACAAGGTATTAATAATTCTCAATCCCTTCCTTGCCCAGCAAGCATTTGTTTTCAAGTCCTTCAACACTTTCAACACTCAGAAGGATCTCCATTCAAGACATGTGTCAAGGAACACTTTAAAAGCAGCCCTTCCTCTCTCCCCTCCCTACATTTTTTACTTCATTAAAAAGGAGGTGAGATGTCTTTTTTATACAATGTCTTTTGTTCTTAGTGCCCATCAATACATGAGTGGATTAATAAAATGTGGTATATGTATACCATGGAGTACTATTCAGCTACAAGAAACAGTGGTGATACAGCACCTCTTGTATTATCCTGGGTAGAGCTGGAGCCCATTCTACTAAGTGAAGTATCCCAAAAATGGAAAAATACACACCATCAAATTGGTTTTAACTGATCAACACCTAAGTGCACATATAGGAATAACATTCATTGGGCATTGGGAAGATGGGAGGGGGAAGGAAGGGATGGGTGTACACATACATAATGAGTGCGATGCTCACTGTCTGGGGGATGGATGCCCTTGAAGCTCTGACTGGGGGCGGGTGCAAGGGCAATATATGTAACCTAAACATTTGTACCCCCATAATATGCTGAAATAAAAAAAAGGAGGCGAGTTCTATGGAGATGGGGATTATGTCCACTTTGTTTACCAGAGTGACCTAGCAGAGGTTCTCAATAAATATTTATGTAATGGATTAGCCAACTTTAAAGGTTTGCAAGTAACTCCCCCAACCCCACCCCCTGACTCCAAGTCTCTTATACTACATCTAAAACGTGTCTTCAAGCTCAGTTTCTCCATCAACAGGGGCTCTTCATAAGCCTTAAGGCCCAGGCATTTCTCTTGCAGCACAAGAGTGTAAATGAAGCTTGGCCAGAGGTCCTTGTCCTTGTGCCATGCACACTTCTGAGTCTCCATCCATGGTGCCTGCCAAACATGGTCTTCTACCTGGATCCCCTGCCTTTGTGCACTTCAACTTTCAAGTCCTGTGGATTCACACCCAATCCTCTGGGAAACTGTGGTCAGGCCTGCTGCAACTGCCCATGAAAGTAGTTCATGAGGAGCCAATTTCAAGAGTGCAGAGAGCACGTCTGACTGATCAGTGTAAGCTCAGCGCAGTGCCAGGCACATAGTTGATAAGTCAATGGATACATCCATTTTTGGCAACTACATCTGCTTCTGCTGGACATGTCTGTCTGTTCTGGTCTTCTTGCCCTCCTGGCAAGCAGACTCTTGGGGTATATTTCTGACTTGGATATATTCCTGACCTCCAAGCCCTGGGCTAGAATAAGACTCCAGGCCCTGACCTGGAGTCATCATTAGTATGACAGAGGCTGTCATTCATCGCTGTGACTCTGAATTTACATTTCTACAGAGACACTTCTAACCCCTTTTCTTGAGATTGGCTGCACATTCACAGACACATTTCCAGGAAGAGATAGTCACACATTTTGGTTGTGAGGAGATTTCTCATCGGTGGGTAGAATTATGAACTCTTAAGTCCGAAGGAGCCTAAAGGATAGTTTATTCTGGAAGGAAGTCATTCCTCCTCATTCTTCCTTGATATTTCTGGTCAAATCAGTGAATACTTTTGATGGCTTTCTTTAGGGAGTGGACTGCTGTCTAGATGACATTCTCATAGCTAAACAGCCTGGATGTGTCTGGTGTGGTGGGCAGTGAGTGAGGATCCTCCATCTGCAGGAAGGCATAAAGAAGCACAGCGCTGGAGTGGGCAGGGCTCTGGATCTTCCATGGAGACCCTGCCATCCCAGACACTCTTTATCTCCAAGGTCACCCAACCCAAACCTTCTGCCACGCTAGCTCCTAATCACGCCTAGCTTAGAGGAGCTATTATTTAAGTTTAACCCATATTTACCTTACTGAATGCTTAATAAACTGAACTTTCCTTGTGATAATTTATCAGAACCAACCTTTTCTATCACTAAGCAAATGGCTTTAATGATCCCCACTTTTCAAATCTGTTTGGGAGAGGAAGGGAAAGGAGACAGAATCATACCATTGCTTCTGCCAAGTGTGATCTGTTAAGGAATAAGCCTTGAAGGGAGTAGTTTAAGTGGGAAGAGGATGCAAAACAGATGTAACAGCTAGACCAAGAAAAATACTGAAAATCTCTTCCTTTTTTAGTTTACTGGTGGCTCAGGAGCAAGCTGGAGTCTCCTCCCCATGTGTCCCTCTCATCCCAGGTACAGCCTGGACCATTCCTTTTTCCTCATCCATAACCTCAGTCAGAAGCCTTTTGATTTTCTCTATAATTCCTATCTTGAATGTCTCTCCTATTCTATTTGTTTCAGATTACTCCCATTTGACTCTTAAAACACAATTCTCTTCTATTCCCCATATTCTTGTGTAACCCTAAGCAAAGAGAATGGGGAACTCTTGGGGTACCTTTTAATACCAAAGAATATGAGATCCTCAAGACACAAGAAATTTTAACCTAAACATGAACCAGGAAATGGGATGGAACAATTAATATGAAACTCAGCTCTGAAGCCTTTTACCTTTTTTGGTATCTGCACAGTGGAATAAAGTGTATTCGCTGGATCTTCCTTTGGGATAGTTTTCTATTAGAAAAGAAACAACAAACAAAAGAAATCATCATCCATCTCCTGAGTCACATAGACAAGGCAGGGAGATATTCAGAATGGAGAGAAGGGAAAGCAGAGGTGAGTAGTGGGAAGTGCTTGTTTTGGTGACTGCTATTATAAATATTGACAGCTTTTTCAGGAAGCCACTGCATTATTCTTAAACTGTGCTGTGTTTAAACAAATCTCAAAAATATATAAGATATGCAAGTCTGATATGAACTATAAGCCACAAGCCTCCTAAGGTGGTTAAAGGATAATTTGGAATAATATTCCGGATATTGCAAATACACTTTCCCAGCAGTTGAAGGACCCTTGGAGAAAATCAGTAAGGATGACTGAAGGAACGAAACAAAACAAAATAACAGTAACAACAATAACAAAAGCTCCTTCTTCACTGGAGAAAAATATCCTGGGTTGGTTAAGTTTATTCCCGAACATCCAAGGTAGCCCTGCAGCCTCCTGGGGATGTGTCTTAAGCAGGAGAAGAGAAAGGATGGTGATAAAGTGATACATTTTTTCTTAAACCAGCTGAGTGGAGCACAAAGCAATCTCTCCTATAAGGATGGAAGGAGATTCCGGAATACTAATGACTTTGAAGAGGAAAAGTAATGTCTCCTCTTTGAAGCAGGTAAATGTAGGTAAATGTTGTAGGTGTACATAAGAAGATGCAACTTGATCAATAGATAGACATCAAAAGCTGGAATAAAACTGGGGTTTTGAGGCTCCGAAGTATTTTTATTTCTTCATTAAATGGGCCATTGTGGAATAGAGCTCTATAACCTCTAAAGAGCTAGCCCAGCCTGGGCTGCAATGATTGGTCCTGGGGAGCCTTTTGAACTTGTCTACTTACTTCATGTCTCCAAATTGCCTTTTCTTTAGATTTTATTCTTATGATTTTCTTTTCAGAGGGTTTCCTACAAATTACATCCGTGTCCACTCACTTCAGCTCTGTGACCCACACATGGGAAGCCTTGGGTATAGGCCCAGAGCCACCACAGGCCCTCTAAGCCTTCTCCTGAGAGCTCCTGGAGTCACCTCAGGGAGAAAAGGCATCTCTAGAGTAATCAGTCTTCTGACACCATGACTCCAGCATCATGTCAAAGTCACACTTCTCTACCCACTGCTTTATGCAAAAGGAATCTGGCCTTCTGAGTGGCCATCGTGAACTGTGGATGGAAGGGGTGATTTTATGAACCACAGCATGAGCACTACTGATTGTGTCAGAACCAGGTGCTCTGAGGCCACCAACTTCTGCACAGAAGAGAATCCATGAAGACTTGGGAAAGACACAGGTGCACTGGGTTTTAAGGGCTATATAGCCTCACTGCCCTCCCCATTCCCATGTTGCCCAAAGCCATGGAAAAATCTCAAGTAAAAAAGGAGAGCCTCAGAGAGAGAGTCAGGTCCCAAGAAAGATGAGAAGGGACTCACATCATTGTAAGAGACTGTGTCATACTCTGTGGTCTCTCCAGAATGGGGACAGAAGTTAGGAATTTCTTGATGAATGTCTGTTCTCTTCTTCTCTTCAGTAGACTCTAAAACCAAGTTGGGAGAGAATGAAAGCTTATCTCTCCTACCACTCATCACCCCACTGGCCCACCATCCCTCTGGATGACCCACTCAGGGTGACCAACCATCCCTGTAACTGAAGGGTTATCTGGGACAGACTTTCAGTACCAAAAGTGGGAAAATTTCAGATGAACCAGGATGAATTTGTGATCCCTGTTACTTTACTCCTGATCTCTGCACAAAGGTGGCCAAAGTGGGATGCAGGAAGGTCAGAAATGCTTTCAGAGGGCTTCCAAGGGGGAAGGGAGATCTCAAAGTCTGCAGTTCAAACCTGACTGATGCTTAGGTCCCCCCCAGAACCCCACATGGATAGTGTCAGTGGGAGCCTGAGAAGACAAATCAGCAGGGTTTAGGGACACAGAGCACGGGGTGCAGCCGAAGAGAGTCAGGAAATGCTTCTCCAAGAGAATGTGTCTGGACTGAGGTGGGAAGTAAAGAGAGGTCTCAGATTGATTTCATGGAGAGGACTGGGACAGGTTTAGGGGTTCTGACAGGGATGAGGATAGGAAAGGCTGACTGGAGGGTGCTGGTCTGTGGGGACCTCAGAATTGGGGACCATTGCCTCCTAGGTCAAAGGAGCAGAGTCAGCAGTGTAGGGCCTATGTCAGAAGAAGGGCCACATTTGTAAGTCCCTCTGGGGGAAAGAGAGGAGTGGGATTTGGAAAGGGAACTGGGAGGGCCATGTCCTCAGGAGAGAAGGTGAGGACTTCAGCACTCTCTCT
This sequence comes from Lemur catta, assembly GCF_020740605.2. Taxonomy (NCBI): domain Eukaryota; kingdom Metazoa; phylum Chordata; class Mammalia; order Primates; family Lemuridae; genus Lemur; species Lemur catta. The sequence goes on along the minus strand of NC_059130.1, from coordinate 33,771,528 downwards.
ACTCCAGAGCTAAGGAGTGCAAGCTGCCTGTGTGCTTCCCAATGGCCTCTTCATCTCTGACCTCCGCACCAGCACCAAGCCTGGCACACAGCTCCATAAATGCTTGTTGAATCAATGGGGTAGAAAATGCATGAATGAGGGTAAGGACAAAAATAGTACATGTTCTACCTTTTCCTTTCTCTCTCCGCGTACTCAAAAGAGCTAGCCCCAGTATAACGGGACTGAGCAGGATGGGCACCAACAGGAAATGCAGGAAGACCACGGAGGAATCTGGGACACCTTTAAAGAAAGAACAGGTGGAGGCATGGGGAAAGGAGAAAAGTCAGCTTGGGAAAGTGACCCAACTTTTGGAGCACCTTTCACCTTCTTCCCAGCTTGGTGACTTCCCAGAGTGGCCTCCAGTTTTCACACAGGGGCTGTTCCCATGGGGACCAGGAACTGAGGAAGGTATAGGTCCTGGAGTCAGAGGCTCCTGTAGAGAGGGGAGAGGCAGTCACCTTCACAGAGCTTCCTGACAAGGATGGGGTTTGAGAAGTTGCTGCTGACAGGGTTCCTGGCCATGCAGATGAAGGTCATGTCCCCTTCATCTCGTCTCCAGGAGACATGGAGGATGGAGCCATCAACGGTCTGGTTGGCTGCTTGCTCCAAGGCCTCCCAGCTGTAAGTCACATCTTCTCCTCTGTTTGCCATAGAACATGTCAGGTTGGTTGTGCAGGTGCCATTCTTATTGCTCTGCAGACCTATGGTGACTTTGGGCTTTGACAGGTGCTCTGTGAAAGAGAAAGGACAACCAGGGATGGAAACCCTGCCTGTATCTCTCCTTTCTCTAAATTATCCTTAGATACCTTGGACCTGAATCACCCTGGGAGCTTCAGAATGGAGAGGAAACAGCCATTCAGAGCAGAATTCTCATTCTTATCTGGGAAAGGGAACTATCTAGGTCTGCTTGCCCACAGCTATGTAACAATATTAATAATAACAATAACAGTAACAACAAAAACAGTAATAGAAAAAATAATGCAACAAGAACATAGCCACCAAGCTTAGCCACATGGCAAGCACTGTGCTAAATACATTTTAAATGTCAGCTAATTTTATCTCTTTTAGAGGCTCATTATTCCCTGTCCTCAGACTTCCTTTAAGAGACTTTCACTTTTCCTCTCCAGGAGAGAATAATATTAAAACAAAACTTTTAGTCCCTCTCTCTATCTTGTGTTCACTCCCCTCCCTCAGAGGATGAACAATTGGTTCCTTGGTGAGATGATGGGAATCTGATATCTATCAACTACCTCCTATGCATGGGTTTGAGCTGTTAAAGATTGCTGTTCAAATGTGGTCTGCCCTTTTCCTTCCTCCTCCAGCTGGTTAGCCTGAAGAATGTATGTCTTCTGTTCAAATACACATGTATAACCATGTGTATATGTGACCAGGTGCCTGGCCTACCTCCTACAAGCAAGTCTGGAGGCCCATCTCCTCATGGCCATGACCCTGTGGCTCAGTGAGGGAGGCAGCTACTGTCCTTGTAGCTGGTTGAACAACTGTTTTGTAATTTCAGGTTCCTGGGATGGGCTCCAAGCTCCAGACTTGGCGGGGAGGTATTTCTCCTATCTAGCTTTACCAGAAATACAGCTGATATTTTTATCTTCTTTCTGATTCTGGTGTCTATTTATCAATTGGCTGGAATGTGCAGAGGAAGGGGTGTGATTGATCCTCATACCTAATAATTTTCCTAAGGTAAGCATTGCTTTTCTCTCCATTACAGATATGGAAACTAAGACTCGAAGAAATTGAGTAACTTGTCTAAAGTCATGCAACTAGTAAGTAGAGAAGCCAGCATTTGACCTAGATCTATGTGATTGCCACTTTCCATGTGGCCCACCCACCATACCACACTGCTTCTTACAGTATCTCTGAGTAGGCAGGGACCCCAGGGCTCAGCTACATCTACTTCATCCATGCAGGAGTCTCCTCTCCCACATTCTTGCCAAGTGTTCATCCAGCCTCTGCTGGAACATCTCTCGTGTCAGGGAGCTCACCACCTCACCAAGGCAGCCATCCACCATCAGAACTGATTCTGCTCACCATAGACACGCAGCACATACTCCTCGGTGATGGGAGATGGGGAGAATGAGCCATGTATCTCCACACGGTAGGCACCGGAGTCATTCTTCATCAGTTTGCTGAGCTTCAGGGAGTGGCCTTTACCTAGGAACTCCATCCTTTCCTTATTACGACTTTGGGTCACTATGAAATTGACTTTTTCATCTCCCATTGGCTCTACGGTGACGAGACTAGTTTTGTTAAAGGTCCAGACAATACTGTCAGCCTGCTTTTCTGTGACGTTTAGGGGAAAAGTCACAGACCCACCAAGGGCACCAACCAGCTCCTTCAGGGCTCCAGGGGCTGCTGACCCTGCAGACACAGAGAACCATAAAATAAGCCCAAGTCCCTGCCCTGTTCACCAATTACTCACCCACTTTGGGTCCTGGGAAGATCCTGAGAAACCCACTCAGTTCAACACAATCAACCCCTGAGAAACCCTTCAGAACCTCTCTCACATGAAAGCATTGAGATCAGAACTTTCTTCCTGAAAAGGGTGTCTGCAGGTGACCCTCCCCAACTTTTCCAAAAGACCTCTGGCTGGAAAGACCAAGCTCTGAGGTAGACCTGAAAGTCCAGTTCCATCTTTAACAGGTTCCTGTGAGAGGACAAGTGGAGATGTTACTGCCCAAGTCTCTCTTAGGATTCCCAGACTATGCCTAAGAGAGCTGGTGGAAAGGCTTGCTTGACCTGGGGCAGTGGTTCGTAGGCGCAGTTCAGGACGTTGGGAGGTGAGCTGTATGTTCCTAATCGTAGTGATAGCTTAGAAATTTGAGCATGATTTGTCTTTCTATTTTATGGTAGATTAGAGTGGATTCAAGGTCATCCCCAGGTGAAATTCTCACTCACTTGCATTTGAATATGCTTCCTTGAGCAGGGAGAAAAAAAGTGACAGGGAGCTCTGCAATATGTCCAGGCTAACTTGTGATGCTCGTCACAAACTATTAGGAATTGTAGTAGGGTTTTACTTCCATGAGAAATTTTTGTTTCACCATGATCTTAGTTCACCCCAGAGAGCATGTCTTATAAACAATCACCATGGGTTATGTGGCTCTAGGTGAAAAACTGTTAAGAATATCAGCTGAAGAAACTCCCAGAAGTGTTAAACTGAGAACTTTCAGTGAATAGGTGTGGAGAATGAATCATCTTCTACCTATTAAAATCTGAGAGGCAGATTCTGCGGGCAGCACAGAGCAGTGAGAGAATTTAGATTGGCACTAACAGTTTAAAAACATCTACTGTGAGCTTGTTTAACTCTTGAAACAACCCTTAGAGGAAGGATTCCTATACTCCCATCTTCCTAGGTAAATATCTTTTGGGAGCTGATTCCTATTTTCAATCATTTTCCTCCTATAATGTGTCAGTTAGTGCATATATACTTTGGATCACTCAAGCCTTTATCAAATCATACTGTTAATTAATCTGATTTTTCAAAAAGCTGTCCTCTCTATTTCCCTAATACTGAGGCCAGGATGGTTTCTGACTACTCGCTCTTAATCATCCCAAGGGATGTCAAAATAGTCTCAGTAGATACTACAGACAAAATCAATTTTATTTAGTTATTTATTTTTTCTCTGTACTTTAATGAATGCAAAATTTTGAATTTTCAATCAGTTAATTAATGCATTCATTCTTTTACTTCAACAATAGAGAGGGAAAGGGTGAATATATTGAAATCAAATGAAGATTGGGTATTACTTGTCCAAAAGTAGATGCAATCCCTAGATTTAGGTCAATCTTCAAGGAATTTAGTTTTCATGTTAGGTTTTGGAGAGATGTTTAAGGTGGTGGCTTTAGCTCATTAGCATGTGTGCATGTGTGTATTTAATCTGTGAGCAATTACTCTTTTCATCTTTCCACACATATGGTGCTACATTCTCGGGGTAAATGCCAAGAGATGAGAATTGTGTGGGGGCATAAGAAAAGCCTTGTTCCTTGTTAGAATGCAATTCACTGTCCCCTGTTAGAATGAAATTGGAGGATGACATAGGGCCTAGATGGAGCATATTGTTCTATCTTAAGTGTATCTTCAGGGAGAGAAGAGGTGTAATGAAAGAAGAAGGCAGCTGCCTGCCATTCCCTAATGTGGGTTTAGAGGATAGGGGGCAGGGTTGGAGAGTCCAAACTAGTTTTGTTTCTTCTTCCCAGCTGACCAGGTAAAAGGATCCAGAAACAAGACATTTCTCTTTTCAGCTGTCCCAGGCTGAATTGCACATCCCGTTTCTGTGATGGTTTTGCACCTGCAGCGTGTGATACTATAGAGTTTTACCATATCTAAGCAGGTCATACTTGTCTCATTTTGTCATTCCTTCCTTCAACAAGAATGTATTTAGTTGTTTAGGAGCTGAGGATACACCTAGGGGGCAAGACAGTCATGATTCTTGCGCTCATGAAGTTGGGAGACAGTCATTTAATAAGTAACTGCGTGTGTTATGAAAAGGGAAATAACAGGCACTGTGGGGACATACAATGGGGGACTTAACAGGATCTGTGGGATCAGAAGACTCTCTGGAGAATGAGTGGCTTCCAACATCTGCCTACCAAGCACCGGAGAATTGGGACTTGTGAGTTTCGTCCACTCTCCTCTGATGCCCACCTGCCACCTAAATCAGTGCCGTGAATGCTGTGACTCACCTCCTCTTCATCCATTTCACCCTCTCCTCTCGGGTTGGGTAAGAAGGACCAGCTCAAGTGGTAGCTTCCTCTGGCACAGCAATTAGTTCAGGGGTGTCTTATGACCTGGGTTGATCGTATCTGAGAGAAGCCCAGGACGTTTGCTTTAAGGCCAGGGTGAGGATACGGTGCTATGAAAGGATGTGAAGTGGAGGACCTCTGCCCACTGTGGCCAGGCAAGCAGCCAGGCCTCCACCCTCTCTGGGCCTCAGTTCACTCTCTACCTCATGTAGTTGTTTGTGCTTTGTCCTCCTGTCTGTCCCTCTAAATCTCTTTCAAAGCCCTCAAAGCCTAATTCAAAGCCCTTCCCTGGGGAAGTCTCCTACTCTTCCTTATACCCATACCGTGAAAATTTACCACGAATGTCTCTTCATTCTCACTTTAAATTCTCCAAAAAGAAGTACTCCCTGGGTGGCGATTGGATATACCATCTTGCTGTGAATTAGCCAACGAGTGACCTGTAAGGATTAGGTCCCAGATCATCTGGTGATGGAGTCATGGGGTCCTGCCTGGAGAGGGGTGGAGATGACTTCTCCTCCCCCCAGCATGCAGCTGTGGGAAAAAGGGCTCTGGTCTAACTGGGAGTCCGGACACCTGGGTCCATGCTGGTCCCTCCATCATCATAATCCCAGCAACAAACACCTGGTATCACCCTGCAGTTTGCAAGCCAGTGCAGTGGGCATTATCTCTCTTGACCCTTGGAACAGCTCCAGGAGATAGAGGTCAAGCCCTAAGGCCCAAAGAAGAAGTGGCAGACATGGAGGGAGAAGTTGGTTAGTTCCTCTGCCTCAGGGGTCTGTGTTCTTTCCACCACTGCCTCACCACTTACCACTTTGAGTTTTCATTTCTGAACTCTGACAGGGGAAAAAACAGCGCCTTGATTTGCCAGGAATTTGGGGAGAATGAAGCGTGAATACGGATTTGAAAGCATTTTGAGAAGTACAGAGCAGCCTAACAACATGAAGCGAGGTTGGGGGCAAGGGCCACAAGTGTTATCATGAGTCAGGCCTTGAAGAGGCTTCCCACTTTTTGGTTTTATTTCTGCCAGGATGGCTAAAAATGAGAAACTGACGTTTCCCAAAACACTTCTGGATGGTTTACCAGCAAGGTGAGCCAAAAGTTTAAGACAGCAGTGAACATCCCCCAGGCAACCTGCTGTTGGAGGTGGAGGGAGCTGGGGCAGGAGACCCTTTGCCTTCTGCCCTGGTCAAGACTCAGGTGTTCTGGCATCGGGAGAGTCAGCTCTGAGATGCCCTCCATAACAAGAGGGGATGACTGCTTCTCCCCCTTACCACCTCCCTTTCCACTGGGTTGTCAACTTCTCTTCTTTTCCTGTCCCCCAAAGTCTCAAGAGTCAGTGGAAGGAAGGAGCCAAATTACGAGTATGGTGCATTATCAGTGCAGCCAGAACCAAAGGGCGGTGATCCAGCAGGGAGACTGTGGGCAGGGGAGAGTGGAAAGCCCAGCTCCTGCTAGCCAGTCCTGTCCCCAAGCACCTCTCCCAGCACTTGGTGCCTCTGTCAGAATGCACCAGTGTGTTGTGGATCCTTCCTCACAGAAACCTGGACCAGAGCACCTTGGATCTGGGAGGAATCTTAGGGATTACTTAGTTCAATCCCACTTCCTAGATGAAGTGGCTGACGTTCAGAGGGTTATGGCGATGTTCCCAAGTCAATGGAAGGCCAGGATCAGGAACCAAGGATCCTGAGGCAGGAGTTCCCAAACTGTCTCCACCACCCTTGGAGTCTGTGCTGGTGCCTTGGTGTATTTCTGGGGAGCTCAGGGGGAGGCCTAAGGGTGGCAGGGGGTGATAGGGGCAGAAGCTGTGGGACTTGCCTTCATCAGAGAGGCTTTAACATTGGAGTTATTATGTGTCTGTTTCTGTGTAATATTTCATTTCATAAAAGGAAACCACAGTTTAAAAAAGCAAAATGGTTTGGAAGTTACTGCTCTTTACCCAACTTCTCTTTAACTAACATGCCCTGGAAAGAGCGCTGTAAATCAATGCTATGCGAGACGTACACAGGATGAAGGCTCGCAAACCTCCCACTTCACCACACACCTTCCGCAATACTCTAACCCAAACTACCATGTTCACATTCAATCTCCCGACCACTCTGCCCCTCACTCATCTTCTGCCCTTTGTTTCTTCTGGTTCTTTTCAACACTCCCCCCAAAACCCCCTCACTCATTTTTTCTGTTTTCCTTTTATTAGTTGTCTCCTCAACACTACTGTATCACTTAATCATCATAAAATATGTGAGAGAGGGGGACAAATTATTGTGCTCATTTTCCAGATAGAAACACTGAGGCCACCAGAGCTGCTCCTTGGCGCCTCTGAGATTGGCCAGGGTGGTTCCCTGTTGGTGCATTCACATCCCAGAAGCAGAGCTACCTGTTCTTCTTTAGCCTTTCTAGTTCCTACCTTGCACTTATGTACCTGGAGAGGGAAGAAATCCCAGGTGGCTCTCCTAGTGGACAATTCAGCTCAAATACACATTTATTGAGCACCTCTCTGGTATCAGTTACAGTGTTAGGCAGTTTGGTATGGTAAAAAGAGCACCAGCTTTGGAAACTCAATCTCTGCTTTACCTTAAGATAGCTGTGTAATCTTGCCCAAGAAACTTGACCTCTCTGAGCCTAAGTTTACTTATCTGTAAAACAAGGATTATAGTATCTGTCTTATAGACTTATGAGGAGATTGTATGAAAAAACACCTTGGATGTAGTAGGAGCTTAATAAATGGTCATTTTTATTATAATTATTTTGCATTTGATATGTCATTGAAAACATCACAATAATTCTGCAAGTTAGATTTCATTATCTGTTATGCACTTGAGAAGAGCAAGGCTCAAAAGATGAGTAACTTGCTCACAATAATACAGCTATGAAGTCAAACCCAGGATGTCCTTGTCCAGGGCCAGGACTCCTTCCACTGCTTTCCGCCCACTGGAGGTTCTAGGACAATCTCTAACTCCTTTGAGCCATGGGCAGTGTACCACACAGACTTCCCACAGCCCCCAGGAGTGGGACAGAGGGGACCCCCCCTGGCAGATAGTCATACGTGTACTCTGTTGCCATGGTTAGGTTTCAGGTGAGAGCCTGGGGCTTTCAAAAGCTCTGCCATGCCCTCCCCACCTCACCCCCCCTCAAGCTCTATTTCTGATCACCATTTCCGTTCAGGAAGTGGTTTTTAATGGGAGAGCCTATTCCAGGACCACCTGCTTAAAATCAGGTGCTTATGCAAAATTCTGATGAATTCAAGGGTATTAAGAGTCTGCTGATACTGACCACATAGAGAGGCCAGGTGATGGGGAGAAGAGAATTGGGGGCCCTAACTGCCTGTGTGGTCACTTCAGGTGGCTTGGGTGCACAGAATGAACCAGTTATGCCAAGTCCTCAGAGGGCTACCTCATGGTGGGACTCCATGAGTATGATGACAGGTGGGACATTTCTCATTTATGGGGCCCCTGATCCTTTCTAAGAGCCCTTAGGATAGTAAAATCTTCAAAGATTGAAATATCTGTGACAGCCTAGGACTCTGGGAGCTAGAGGCAGGAGTTCGAGACCAGCCTGAGCAAGAGTGAGACCTCGTCTCTACTAAAAATAGAAAAAAATTAGCTGGGTGTGGTGGCACAAGCCTGTAGTCCCAGCTACTCAGGATGCTGAGGCAGGAGGATTGCTTTAGCCCACGAGTCTGGGGTTGCTGTGAGCTATGCTGTTGCCATGGCACTCTAGCCTGGGTGACAGAGCAAGACTCTGTCTCAAAAACAAACCAAAAAAAAAAGAATACCTGTGACAGGTGAACAGTCCTTGGTCCTCCATGCTCCATGGGATTAAACAGAAAGTACCTATGGTATGAGTTGGTTTTCTAAGTTGAGACTGACTATATTCCTTGAGTTAAGAGAGAAACTTCAAGTAATTCCTTCTATTTATATCATTGTTATGCATAACCTGTTAAAATGTATTTATAAATATGTTTAAATTAAAAATATATATGTAAACAAATAAATACACACTTGTACAATCTCATTTTGCTTTTAGAGTTGCCCTCAAAGAGAGGGATGGCTGGAAGATAAAGTCTCTAAGGCACAGGAAAGCTTTGACATTTCTCATCTAATTCATGGCAGACTCTGGATTAGAAAACAGGTCTTCTGACACCCAGCACCACTTCTTTCAGCCCTTCCTTCCCTGGGACATGCAGAAGGGGAGTTGGTTCACAGAGCCATTCCTTTTCCTCTCCCTCCAGTCTCTTTCTGCTCTCAGTGATTCAGAGACCAGAGGCTGGTAAAAAGCAATGTTAGATGAGAAAGCAGAGCCTCCTGAGTTGAGCCAGAGATCCAAAGTGGAACTAGGAGCCTGGAGATACACTTCAGATGAAGACAGTCAGGAGAATGGAAGAGAATCTGGTGGGACTCACCTGTGAGCTGCCAGAGGAGCGAGATGAGGACAAGGCACATTGAGGAATCAGCCATATCGTTCTCTGAATGTCAGTCACTTAAAGGAACCCACTTCCCTCTTGCATTGCTCGAATCTCTTCTCTAGCTGGGGTTTTAAAAAACGCGGGGAGGGGGAGGGGTCATGGCCTTGACATGTGTAAATGAGTCATCTCTGGTTTACTTAATCGCTTATCTCAGTGGCAAACACATACTATTAATAGGTGTCTAATAAAGAGGGAAAAAATGAATTGAACCACAAAGGTGATGGAACCCCATTTTACAGATAAAGGATAACAGACTCAGAGAAAGGTTAGGAATTGATCAAGGCCATATGGTCTACTTTTTCTGCTATATCACATGACTAACTTCTCAGAGACTCAGAAAAAAAGGAAATAGAAAAAAATAAATGGGCACTGGAGATAATATTTACTGAACTTTCCTAAGTGCCAGGCACTGTGCTAGGAGTACATGCATTTAAAAAAAATGTATTCCTCATAACAACTCTGTGAGTGAGATACTACTGTAAATCCCACTTTACAGATTAGAAGATAAAGGCTTAGAGTATATTACAGGAGAATCAAGAATTTGTTTTTTTTTCCAAAGGTACAAAATTAATTTATCTATAAATGTTGAGCTACTATATTCTTTGGTTTAGTTGCAGATTTGTAGCAAACATAAGCATTGTTAACCATTTAAGCTAAGGAATTTAGAGACTTTTATTGTGTCACAATATTTTAGTCTCTTTAGTAATTTTGTTAGAGCCAGATTCCCTCGGCCCCGGGAACAGAATGACAGAGTCACTGAGGCTGTAAAAGGCAAAGGAGTTTATTGACTAGTTCGAACTAGGGTCCAAGCCCCGAGCACCAACGCAGTGGTCTCTTTCTATGGGCAGGGACCCCGCGCAGCGGGAGTACAGGTCTTTTATATTTTTTTTTTTTTTTAGCTCTCTATCGCAACCAAGCGTTTAAGCAAGCAAGCCTTGTATACAAAAGCGGACTTTGGCTGTTAGCTATAAGTTAGGCAAGCAGGCCTTGTATACAAAAGCGGACTTAGGCTATTAGCTATAAATTAAGCAAGCAAGCCTTGTATACAAAAGCGGACTTTGGCTATTAGCTATAAATTAAGCAAGCAAGCCTTGTATACAAAAGCGGACTTTGGCTATTAGCTATAAATTAAGCAAGCAGGCCTTGTATACAAAAGCGGACTTTGGCTGTTAGCTATAAGTTAGGCAAGCAGGCCTTGTATACAAAAGCGGACTTTGGCTATTAGCTATAAATTAAGCAAGCCATCACAGAATTAACTAAAATGTTGTTTCAGTCCTGTTCTACAATTTGTCCTAAGGTGGTTGAAAAATTACTTGTTATATGTCCTTTTGCATAAACTCCATAACTGAGGACAGTTATATTCAGGAAGTGCTAAGTCTATGGGAAACAGGAAATTTTTTGTGATGGGATGGATATCTGTACCACATGGCCCGGAAAAGCAAAGTCTCTCATTTAGTATTTGTTTAGGCTTCTGTGTGCCCCTTCTTGATCTGGAGGGTCTAAACTAATTCTGTCCCTCGGAATCGGCCTTTATAATCTCACACATCCCCTCTTCTGCCATAGTCCCTAGGCCTAGAGGGAGGATATTTGCAGCCTTAGTAACAAGGTGTTGGCAGTAAACAACAGGTTGGGCCTGGTGGGATTCAATAGCTTTAAATACTGGAGATATCAGGTAAACTTGTTATCCACCTAAAACTTGTCAAGACCCGGTTTGTAAAAGACAACTGGATCCAAATTTCTTCTGACAAAACTGGAACTTGTTCACATGGCAAAACTTTAGTTGCCCTGTAGGGTAACCTAATTACCCCTGACGATCAAAGTTTTGGGTAAAGCAGTTTCCACGGAAGTTCGATTTTAAAAAACCCTTAACCTTTTTTTCCCCTTCAGTTTAAAATGAGTTTTTTTCAATGTTTACATTTTAGCTGGAACTGCTGTGAGACCTACAGGTAGCCTTTCAAATGGAGATATCATAAACAATGAGTTTATCTCAACATCAGTAGAAAAAGTTAGCAGCAAGTTTTAGAGTAGCCAGGAAAGAAAAGAAGAAGTAGCTTGAGAGACATTTTAACTCTATAGTGGCAGGTCTACCATTTGAGCTCTGAATTTTCCTTGATGTAATTTGCCCTTTAGTAAAAACTTATGTGCAGGAATTGGCTATAACCAGCTGGAGCCCGAAAAAAACTGGTATGCCTTTGACCCTTTCCATTTACAAAAATACTTGCAAGTAGAGGTGCCATAAACCAACTTAGAGCCCGAAGGGGGTTGTTCTCTTCTTTTCTTTCCTCATTTTTAAAGGATTTATTTCCCATTTTTCCCATTTTTCTTTAAAAGAAGCAACTGAACTGTAGTCTAGGGTTTATTGTAGTGGATCAGAGTGTGCTGATTGTGGGTGGGGGCTTCTCAATATTTCACCACTGAGTTGGTCTCACCCTCTTACATGTCGCAGTTTCTCTCTTTGGGGGTCTAGTACTTCCAAGAGGGCTCAAAATGCTGAACGATCAGCTCCTGGACAAGCCTTCTTTTAATTAATTTTTTTGGGGGGTTCCTTATAGGGCCACTCATGCCATGGGGAATCAGCCCAGGCAACTCCCACTCAGGCCCCCAGTCACCCAGGTGTGCCTTTCAACTAGGAGGAGTAAAATGCCCTTTCTCTTCAGAGCTGAGGAACTCAGTCTCTCATTTATCTACAAACAAGACAGTTCAGTTTCCTCTTTTGCAAAAAAAGCCTATTGAGATTAATATTAGGATGAAAAGGCAATGGAGAAGACCCTTTAGACTGCACCTCCAAATCACAATTAGGATCCCACACAACAAATTCCCATGGAAAGAACCAACTCAGAATAAACCAGGACCACCAACCAAAAATGGGAGGTCCAGAGCTCAGGAGGACTTACCAGTTCTGCCCAAGGAAAAGCTTGGAGTCAGGGGGCTCCCAAAGGGGGCCATGATGGTACCAGGTACCCAGTTCGGGCTACTCCTTCGGGGGTTCTGAGTCCTCTCTGAGCCTCATGTCTGAGTGCCAATCTTTGCAACAGAAAAGAAGCCAAACTCTGTAAAATAATTTAAAGAGGTTTATTCTGAGTCAAATTTGAGGTCCATGGCCTGGAGCCATGCCCAGGAAGTCTTGAGCAAGTGGAGTCAAGAACTCGTTTTAATCACAAGAAACCACTATGAGAAAAAAAAAAGGCCACAGAGTGAAAGAAGGCATTTGCAATGCATGTATCCCTCAAGGGTCTTCTATCTAAAATATAAAAGGAAGTCCTACAAATCAATAAGAATTGAGCAGACAACCCAGTGATCAAGAGACTCAAATAGACACTTCATAAAAAAAGGATATCCAAATGACTAATAACAAGAAATCACTAAGAAAATAATGCAAATAAGGGCTGGCTGCAGTGGCTCTTGACAGGGATTGACAGGCCCTTGAAAGAGTCTTTCCTTCTAGCTGCATAAATCAACTGAACTGATCAAAAGATCTAAGGGGGCAATTTACTTCCCTTCCTCTCCCTGTTATCTTAGTGTATTGCAGAATTCAACCTGACCTGTCCTGAATCGTTTAAAACATAATATCTGTCTCTCAGATTAATTTATAAGTCAATCTTTTTCTCTCATCCATTCATCCTCCCTAGCAACTGTTTATCTCCCCTAAATAGAATTACCTGTACTTCTCATTTCCCCCCCTCCCCTCTAAAAGGCATCTATAAAAATATCTGAACTTCATTGGGATATTGATCCCAATCACTCTGTGATTCTCTCCATATGCATGGTAAATAAACTTTTCTTTTGTTAATCTGCCTTAATTGTGAGTTGGTCTTTTTTGGGGAAAGGGCAAATTTCCCCTGACCCCTACAGAAGAAACCCAAAGCAATTAACACCAAGACATATTTATAATCAAACTTCTGTAAACTAAAGACAGAGAAAAATGACACATTGCCTACATGGGAAAACAATTTGAATGACTACTGATTTCTCATAGAAACCATTAAGGGCAGAAAGAGTGTCATGATACTTTTCAATTGCTAAGAGAAAATACCTGTCACCCTAGAATTCTATCACCAGGAATAAAGGTAAAATAAAGATATTCTCAGGTGAAGGAAAATTAAGAGAATTTGTTACTAGCAGACTTATCCTGAAAGAATGGCTAAAGGAGTATCTTAAAACAGAAAGAAATAATTAAAGAAGGAAACTTGGAACTTTAGGAATGAAGAAATAATAATGAATGAAAAGAGTAAAAATATGAGAAGATATAATAGATTTCCTTTTCCTCTTGAGTTTTCTGAATTATGGCTTTGGCCAAGACTTTCCATTTAACTTTCTCTGACATCACCCTGTAGAACAGGACTGAAACAACATTTTAGTTAATTCTGTGATGGCTTGCTTAATTTATAGCTAATAGCCAAAGTCCGCTTTTGTATACAAGGCTTGCTTGCTTAATTTATAGCTAATAGCCAAAGTCCGCTTTTGTATACAAGGCCTGCTTGCTTAATTTATAGCTAATAGCCAAAGTCCGCTTTTGTATACAAGGCTTGCTTGCTTAATTTATAGCTAATAGCTAATAGCCAAAAGTCTGCTTTTGTATACAAGGATGGCTTGCCTAACGCTTGGTTGCGATAAAGAGCTAAAAAAAAAAAAAAAAAAAAAAAAAAAAAAAAACATAAAAGACCTGTACTCCCGCTGCGCGGGGTCCCTGCCCATAGAAAGAGACCACTGCGTTGGTGCTCGGGGCTTGGACCCTAGTTCGAACTAGTCAATAAACTCCTTTGCCTTTTACAGCCTCAGTGACTCTGTCATTCTGTTCCCGGGGCCGAGGGAATCTGGCTCTAACATTTTGGGGGCTCGTCCGGGATCCCAATCCCCCGGAACAGAATCCAGATCCGAGGAGGAGTTGGAACTCTTGAAATCCGTACGGTGTAGGTGATTGGGCCCTGGAAAGAGACCGGCAGAAGACTTAGGCGGACGCGCTGGTGGGTCGCTGGTCGGGAGTGACAGGAGACGTCCGTCACCCCCACGGTTGGTTTTGCTTTTTTTTTTGGTTTCCAGTCAGTGGGAGGCACTCCCGAGAGGGGAGATAAGTCCGGGGCCACTCGGTAGTCAGTGGGAGGCACTCCCGAGAGGGGAGATAAGTCCGGGGCCACTCGGCAGTCAGTGGGAGGCACTCCCGAGAGGGGAGATAAGTCCGGGGCCACTTGATGGAAACGGTGTTTAGAAAGGCGAAACCAGGTGGATCCGTTTGACGAGGAATCCAAACGGTAGCCGGCTAAGTTGTGTGTTGCGGGAGGCACCCCCGAGCGGGGATAAGTCCGGGGCCGCTGTTTGTCATTCTGTCTTTGTTTGTTCCCCCGTTGTCGTTACTTTGTCGTCTCGTCTGTGTTTTTCGCTTCTATGACGCGCCTGGTCTTGGAAGGTGCAGTATTCTGGGTGCAGCTCTTCCTCCTCTGTTCACTAGCCCTGGTGTTTGGTGTCGGTCTATACACTGTAACACCCCAGGCTTGGAGTACTCCACAGAAGTGTGCATTTACATTCTTCTACTGGGTCGTAGTGGGAGTCCTAGCGTGGCTCCGGATCGACCCTCCCTTCTAAGAGGTAAAGTCTGTCTGTCTGACTGAGTGAATGAAGTGTGACTGTATGAGGTTCCACGGCTACGGCTACGGAATCTGAGTGGGTCCTAACCTGCGTTTCTGTGGCGACGTCGTACGGCATAACGGTGATTCACTCCCCTAAAAAGGAGTGACCGGGCCCGGGCTTTATACGGGTACACCTTAGCCAAGACGCGCCTAAGTTCCCGCGAGGGACGCAGCCAGGCGGACACCTGAAAGAACTCCCTCCCCTGATACCCTTGTGAGCATGGGTCAGACTCAGACAACACCTCTGTCTATCCTCATTGATCATTTCAAAAATGTTAAGGAAAGGGCACACAGTCTTTCCTTGGATATAAAGAAAAATAAATTTATCACTTTGTGTGAGGCAGAGTGGCCAGCCTTCGGGGTAGGATGGCCACAGGAAGGAACATTTGATGCTGAGCTTATTGAAAAAATAAAAGGGATAGTCTTTGGTCATCACGGTCATCTGGACCAAGCCCCCTATATTATAGTCTGGCAAGACTTGGTCCAGGATCCGCCACCTTGGCTAAGGGCCCTCCTGCCAGCATCAAGGAAGAGGACACAAGCCCTGGTTACCAAAGAGATAAAGAGGAGTGGGGTGCAGGATCCTCAGCCCACAGGGTCACCTGTGCTGCCAGACTCTAATCTATATCCAGATTTAATAGACCTAGAGTGGCATACACCCCCACCTTATGATCCCAGGGTGGCCCAGGGGGCCCAGGCGGCTCCTGCGGCTCCTGCGGCCCAGGGGAAGACGGGGCCTCCGACGGGGGGGCCGGCGTACGGCACTAGACAACGGACTGGACAAACTCCAGATCTTGAACCAGTGAGGGTGCTTCCCTTGAGGGCCGTGGGACCCCCAGGAGTGGATGGGGAGCAGGCACATCAGTACTGGCCCTTCTCCACCAGTGATCTTTATAATTGGAAATCTCAAAATGCAAATTTCTCTGATAATCCGAGAGATCTAATTAACCTTTTAGATTCTGTCCTTTTCACTCATCAGCCCACATGGGACGACTGCCAACAGTTACTTAAGGTTCTCTTTACCACGGAGGAGAGGGAGCGAATCCAGGGGGAGGCTCGAAAGTTAGTTCCTGGAGAGGACGGCAGGCCTACTGTCAACCCTCGGGTCATCGACCAGACCTTTCCCCTTGAACGGCCGCCCTGGGACTACAATGAGGCTGAAGGTAGGGAGCGTCTCCGGGTCTACCGCCAGACTCTGATGGCCGGTCTCCGGGCGGCGGCACGGAAGCCGACCAATTTGGCTAAGGTAGGGGATGTTCGGCAGGGGCCCGAGGAGAGTCCAGCGGCTTATCTAGAAAGGATTATGGAGGCTTTCAGACAGTACACTCCCATAGATCCCACTGCAGAAGAGAGCAAGGCGGCAGTAATGATGGCTTTTGTTAACCAGGCAGCCCCGGACATTAGGCGTAAAGTGCAAAAAAATAGAAAGGCTGAGTGAGAAAACTTTGAAAGACCTGCTGGAAGTGGCGGATAAAGTCTATAACTATAGGGAGACGCCGGAAGAAAAGTTAGAAAGAATGAGACAGGAAGATAGGAAGTTCCAGGCCGGTGAGGCACGTAAGGCAAATAAGGAGATGGCTAAGATCCTACTTGCAGCCATGGGAAGGGGACAGTCAGGGGCAGATGGCAAAGAAGGACCCTGGAGGGAAAGACTAGGCAAGGATCAGTGCACCCACTGCAAGGAGCATGGACATTGGGCTAGAGAATGTCCCAAGAAAAAGGGGGGCCCAGGGAGCAGAGCATCGCCTAAGAGAGTCTTACTAGCAGGGCAAGGAGAAGATAGTGAATAGGGAAGACGGGGTTCGGTGCCCCTCCCCGAGCCCAGGGTAACTTTGCAAGTGGAGGGGAACCCAGTTAGCTTCCTGGTGGACACAGGGGCAGAATACTCGGTGATTACCAAAACTACTGGAAAACTATCCAATAAGACTAGCTGGGTACAGGGGGCGACTGGAATTAAGCCCTACCAATGGACCACTCAACGAAAGTTAGATTTGAGCTCGGGGCAAGTGAGTCATGCTTTTATGGTCATTCCAGAATGCCCCACCCCATTATTAGGAAGGGACATACTCACAAAATTAAAGGCCCGTATCTACTTTGAAGAAGAAGGAATAATAATAACTGATAATAAAGGCAATCTTATCAGTAGCCCCCGGGTTACTCAAATCTTGACCTTGGCTCAGGCAGACGAGTACCGACTGTATCAGCCCATGAAGATCAATCAGGAAGGGGAAATGAGCTACTGGCTTCATGAGTTTCCTGAAGCCTGGGCTGAGACAGGGGGAGCAGGATGGGCAAAGCATCGGCCGCCTCTCTATATTGAACTGAAACTAGGAGCTGAACCAGCCCGGGTCAGGCAATATCCTATGCCCCAGGAGGCCAAGACGGGCATAATGCCCCACATTCGAAGGCTTCTAGATGCTGGAATCCTCCGAAAGTGCCAGTCAGCTTGGAACACTCCGTTGTTGCCAGTGAGGAAACCGGGTGGGAAAGATTATCGGCCTGTGCAGGACCTCAGGGAGGTCAACGCGCGGGTCCTAGACATCCACCCTACGGTTCCCAACCCTTATACCCTGCTAAGCACGCTTCCCCCGACACAAACCTGGTACACTGTCCTGGATTTAAAGGATGCTTTCTTCAGTTTGGCAGTAGCCCCGCGCAGCCAGGAAATATTTGCCTTTGAATGGCAAGATGAGGAAAGGGGAATTCAGGGGCAACTGACCTGGACAAGGCTGCCTCAAGGGTTTAAGAACTCACCCACCTTGTTCAATGAGGCCCTTCATGATGATTTGGGTGAATACCGTGCCAACCACCCAAAAGTGACTTTGCTGCAGTATGTAGATGATCTGCTACTAGCTGCCCCAACCCCACAGACCTGCTTGAAAGGCACTAAGGACCTGCTTAGGGTGCTAAGTGAACGGGGATATCGGGCCAGTGCTAAAAAGGCCCAGATCTGCAAAGAAGAAGTCACTTATCTAGGATATAAAATAAAAGGAGGTCAGCGATGGCTGACTGAGGCAATGAAACAGACTGTGTTAGGGATTCCCACCCCAACTTCATGTCAAGAAGTGCGAGAATTCCTGGGGTCAGTAGGGTACTGCCGTCTCTGGATCCCAGGTTTTGCAGAAAAAGCTCGGCCCTTATATGAAGGCTGTAAAGTGGGCCAGAAATGGGAATGGACTATGCAAATGGAAGATGCCTTCCGGGCCCTAAAAAAAGCTATGTTAGAGGCCCCGGCCTTGGCGCTCCCTGACCTCACAAAGGAGTTCCACCTGTTTATAGATGAGAGAAAGGGAATAGCCAAGGGGGTGCTTACACAGACATTAGGACCTTGGAAACGGCCAGTAGCGTACCTGTCCAAAAAGCTAGACCCGGTGGCAGCAGGGTGGCCTGCGTGCCTGCGAATCATTGCAGCTACTGCTTTGCTGGTCAAAGATGCCGACAAGCTCACCCTGGGCCAGCGTCTGCACATCACCACCCCTCACGCCATAGAGGGGATCTTGAAGCAGCCGCCGGGACGATGGATCACAAACGCGAGGCTGACTCA
Source organism: Lemur catta (assembly GCF_020740605.2). NCBI lineage: Eukaryota > Metazoa > Chordata > Mammalia > Primates > Lemuridae > Lemur > Lemur catta. The sequence goes on along the minus strand of NC_059130.1, from coordinate 33,753,104 downwards.
CTACCAGGGGCTTCTGTTAGACGCCCCTCGCATCGGATTCCGGACTCCTGCCATCCTGAACCCAGCCACGCTTCTGCCAGATCCGGTGCCAACAATGCCTGAACACAGCTGCCTTGAGATCCTGGCTGAGACCCAGATGGCCCGGAGTGATCTGCGAGACCGCCCCCTCGCAAACAGCGACCTGATCTGGTTCACGGATGGGAGCAGCTTCGTCCAGGACGGACACAGGTATGCAGGGGCGGCCATAGTAGATGAGCAAGGCAGGCTTATCTGGGCCACACGCCTTCCACAGGGGACCTCGGCCCAGAAGGCCGAACTGGTTGCATTGACAGAAGCCCTTCGTCGGGCCCAGGGGAAGAGGCTGACGGTGTATACTGACAGCCGCTATGCCTTCGGGACAGTACATATACACGGAGCCCTCTATAGGGAAAGGGGCTTCATTACAGCTGAAGGCAAGGAAATTAAGCACAAATCGGAGATACTCCAATTACTGGAAGCCATCCTGCTACCCAAGGCAGTGGCTGTAGTCCATACCCCGGGGCACCAGAGGGGGGACTCCCTTGAGGCCAGGGGCAACCGGGCCGCGGACATTGAGGCAAAAAGGGCTGCGGAAGGGCCGGTACTAACCGATGTTCTGCATCTAAGCTTGCCGCCCCCTGGGATGGGAAAGATGCCCCCCCAACCGGACTATTCCAGCACGGACATAAGGTGGGCCACAGAAAAGCTGCAGGCGACGCCGAACAAGGACGGCTGGTTCCAAGACGGAGAACATCGCCTGATAGTCCCTGAGGCCTTAGGGAATCACCTACTAGGGCACTTGCACCAGACAACGCATCTTGGCAAAAAGAAGATGTTACAGCTGCTGGCCACGGCACGACTCAGATTCAAATCACAAGAGAAGACGGCAGAGGACATTGTCAAAAACTGCCGTGTCTGCCAGGTTATGCAGCCGGGGAAGGTCAGAGGGACCCATACAGGTACCAGGGAACGGGGGAGGCAACCTGGGTTGTTTTGGGAAATAGATTTTACAGAGGTAAGACCAGGGAAATATGGGTACAAATACTTACTGGTCATGGTAGATACCTTCTCAGGGTGGGTAGAAGCCTTTCCTACTAAAGGAGAAACTGCTTTAATAGTGGCAAAGAAAATATTAGAGGAAATAGTTCCCAGGTATGGGCTGCCAGAGAGCATAGGGTCTGACAATGGACCAGCCTTCACAAGTCAAGTTAGTCAGGGACTAGCCCGGGCACTGGGGACAGATTGGAAATTACATTGTGCATATAATCCCCAGACCTCAGGGCAGGTAGAAAGAATGAACAGAACCCTGAAGGAGACTTTGACTAAATTGGTCCTAGAGACTGGCGGAGACTGGGTGACCCTCCTTCCCTTCGCCCTGTTCCGAGCACGGAACACCCCCTATCATTTAGGCCTAACCCCCTTTGAGATTGTGTATGGTGCTCCTCCACCAGTAGTGCCAAAAATAACTTTTGGGGCTGCGCCTGAAGCCCCAAAAGAGGTGCTACAGGCTGTACAGGCTCTACAGCGAGCCCAGGGCCAGATTTGGCCTGCACTCCGAGCTTTTTACCAGACAACCCAAGAGGGGAAGAGAGAGGATACTGGGCACCTTTACCAGCCGGGAGACTGGATATGGGTGAAAAGGCATAATAACAAAACCCTAGAGCCCAGGTGGAAGGGACCTTTTCAGATTATTCTTGTCACCCCCACTGCCCTAAAGGTTGATGGTGTGGCAACCTGGATACACCACTCTCACGTGAAACCTGCCAGCGAGAGTGACCAGGAACAACAGCGTGACCAGTGGAAGGCCTCGGTGGACCCAAGAAATCCTCTGAAGACCAGACTGACTCGTGTGGCCCAGTGATAGAAGTGCCTGGAACAAAGATGCTTGTGGTGACTGTTATAATTGTGACTCTTGTGGGAACGCTAGTGACTGATCCAAATCCCCACGTGCCTTATAACCTCACCTGGGAAATCACTAACTTGGAAACCCATGAAGTTTATAATAGGACTTCAGGGACGACCCCACTAAACACTTGGTGGCCGGACCTATATTTCAACTTAGAACAATTACCGGGCATTGATGTGGACTATAACCCTGCAAAGCACAACAGGTGGATAGGAGGAACCGCGGGGGGGGGGATGGTGTGGCGCCAAGATGGCGAATTTACTCGACGCCAGGCCCGGATAGAGTTAAGTAGGAATGGGTTTTTTTGTATGTCCAGGATTTAGAACAGGGGAAATGAGACGCACATGCGGGGGAATTGAGTCCCTCTACTGTGCATCCTGGAGATGTGTGACCACCAATGATGGAGAGTGGAAATGGCAGGTCCAACCTCTTCTCATCGAAATGTCTTTTGTCCGGCCGTGCTCACGAACCAGGTATGCCTCTGACTGTAACTTAGTACGTGTGAGGTTTACGGAGGAAGGAAAGAAGGACAGACGGTGGGTCACGGGATTATATTGGGGATTCACCCTCTATGATCACAGCAAAGGGGGGCGAGGCACTGTAATACAAATTAAGCTGCGGGTCTCTCCCATCCAAGGCGCTGTAGGGCCCAATAGGGTGCTGACAGAAAAACAGTATACCCAGTGCCCGACAATCCAGAAACCCACCAGCACCCCACTTATACCTTCAGAGGCAACTCAGGTGGCCCCCAGAACACAGGCTCCGGTAGCAAAGAACCTTCTATGGAAAGTGCAAGAGCCACAAGACCCTTTATGGAAAATGCTGATCGCGGCATATGGGGCTTTAAATCGCTCCGACCCCAATGCTACGGCAGCTTGCTGGTTATGCTATGATATTAGACCCCCTTTCTATGAAGCAGTTGGATTAACTGCTCCCTTCAACTACTCAGAGGAAGAAGCCCCTGGATCTTGCATATGGGACCACAAGGGCCCCGGGCTAACACTTCAGGTAGTTGCCAAGAGTGGAATCTGTATAGGAAAGGTAACCCCCACTCATACACAGTTCTGTGCCAAAATCCACCCTTTGGTAAACCGGACTGTAAAGACAAAATGGATCGTTCCAGCACTCAATGGGTGGTGGCTCTGTTCTGAAGTAGGCCTGACTCCATGTCTTAGCCTGTCTGTGTTTAATGAGTCTAAGGAATTCTGTGTCCAGGTGTTAGTATTCCCTAAGGTTATTTACCATCAAGAAGATATAGTATACGATGCATGGACAAAGGGCACAGGCAGAGCCAGGTTAGCTAGAAAAAGGAGAGAGCCCCTTACAGCAATAACCGTGGCTACCCTTTTTGGCCTGGGTGTAATAGGAGCAGGGACAGGCATCTCAGCCTTAGCCATGCAACATAGAGGATTTGACCATCTAAGGGCTGCCGTAGATGAAGACATAACCAGAATTGAAAAATCCATCTCCCTTTTAGAAGAGTCCCTAAGCTCACTGTCTGAGGTGGTGCTGCAAAACCGGAGGGGACTGGACCTTGTATTCCTCCAACAAGGAGGGCTATGTGCGGCCCTTGGAGAAGAGTGCTGCTTTTACGCTGACCACACTGGAGTAGTTAGAGATACTATGGCTAAAGTCAGAGAGGGACTAGCAAAGCGAAAGCGTGAGCGCGAACAAAGAGAAGGATGGTTTGAGTCATGGTTCAATAGCTCCCCTTGGCTAACTACTTTGCTTTCCACTATACTAGGACCCTTAATTGTAATCCTGCTCATTCTCACTCTCGGGCCATATATCCTAAATAGGCTGGTTGCCTTTGTAAAAGAACGGGTTAACACTGTACAATTAATGGTTTTGCGACAGCAGTACCAGAGCTTAGAAATGAAAGACATAAGAGGCCCATAAACCAAATACGAGCAGGAGTGCTCGTATAAACAAAGAAAAGGGGGGAAAATGTAGAACAGGACTGAAACAACATTTTAGTTAATTCTGTGATGGCTTGCTTAATTTATAGCTAATAGCCAAAGTCCGCTTTTGTATACAAGGCTTGCTTGCTTAATTTATAGCTAATAGCCAAAGTCCGCTTTTGTATACAAGGCCTGCTTGCTTAATTTATAGCTAATAGCCAAAGTCCGCTTTTGTATACAAGGCTTGCTTGCTTAATTTATAGCTAATAGCTAATAGCCAAAAGTCTGCTTTTGTATACAAGGATGGCTTGCCTAACGCTTGGTTGCGATAAAGAGCTAAAAAAAAAAAAAAAAAAAAAAAAAAAAACATAAAAGACCTGTACTCCCGCTGCGCGGGGTCCCTGCCCATAGAAAGAGACCACTGCGTTGGTGCTCGGGGCTTGGACCCTAGTTCGAACTAGTCAATAAACTCCTTTGCCTTTTACAGCCTCAGTGACTCTGTCATTCTGTTCCCGGGGCCGAGGGAATCTGGCTCTAACAACCCAAAGCAAGAAAAGGGAGGAGTACTTCATTAGTGCAGAAAGGGAGTGGAGGTTCAATCTTTCCACTCAGCCTCTTCTGATGTCACCCCAGTGGAGAAGGAGGAAAAAGGGATGATTCCTTACTGCCAAGAGAGGGTGGAAGTCCAGGTTTTCCACTTGGCCGTAGGTGCTGGGGTGGGAGGTCCCATATATTTTCTATGGTGCTTGGTTAGAACAGAGTAGATATTGACTAAAGGATTATATCTTGCTAGGCTGCCCCTTTTTCAGTCCTTTGGCAAGAGAAAGCAGGCTTTTCTTGGGATTGGCATTTCAAGGTTACAGTCTTATCTATCACACAGACTATAATATATAGGAGACAAAAAGAAAACCCAGAGAACTCACTGCCATGTCATTCCAAGGGTCCAGAAATACCTAGCCAGTCCTTCTCTCCACCCTTAATAATCTTGTATTTGTGTTTTATATGTAATAGCCAGAATTTTTATCTGTTTTTAGTGGCAAAAATAGAGAAAAATGTGCTTACTCCATCTTGTCTGGAATGAGAAGTATGATTATGTGATTTTATATCCTTACTCTCCCATGACCCATTGAAATAATGGTGAAATCTTTAAAAATGGCTTCTTATGAATTTGCAAAATGAATCCATTGGAGTCTTCCATCCTCTAACTTGAAAAACACAGTAATGATAGATGAAACATTTTTAAATGTATTAATGTGTATGGTCTTGCTTGAAATTAAGATAACAATTTCTGTGAATGAGAAAAGATGCAGAAACCCACAGCACATAAGAAGGAAGGGCATATGTGTCCATAGGAACCTTGATACCAAAATCATGCAAAAATGGGAAAAGAAAGTTATAGACCAGCATCACATATGAAGATAGTTGCAAAGATCCTAAATGAAACATTAGCAAATCAAAACCATCAGTGTATTAAAAACACACCACGACCAAATGGCACTTATCCCAGGAATGTGAGAATGAGCCAATATTATAAAAATTTATCAGTGTAATTCATCACATGGATTAAATGCAGCATGACATATGATTGCCTCAGAAGATACGGTAAAAACTTTATAAAATTCAATACACACTCATAACTTTAAAAATTTGTAGGAAACTACAGCAAACATTATACATAATGCTGAACCTTTAGAAACAATATTGTCCATGTCAGATATGGGACAAAAATTTCTCCAGTCACTGATAGTATTCATTGATTGGTGAATTAGTGTCTTGACCAAAGCAATAAGACAAGAAAAGTATTTAAGGTGTATGTGAATTATAAAAGGAGAGGTAAATTATTATTTTCAGATCATATCACTGTGGACATAGAAAATCCAAAGGAATCTGCAAACAAACTATGAGAATTAAGCAAAGAATCAGCAAGGATTCTAGCAAACAACCATAATTGTATACAAGATTTTTTTATTACTTGGGTCACAGGTTGACAACTTGTTTACTAATCTTGAGCTAGTTCAATTAAGAGCCAGAGAGACATTTTCCCCAAGGTTATACAGCATCTTAGTAACAGAGCTGGGATGGGAACCCAAATACTCTGACTTCAAACCCAGTGATTTTCCATTATGAAGTATCGGCCATTTGTATATCATACTAGTACAATTGTGACAACAGTAGAAACAGCAGTTTTAAAATGTTGTGATTTTGATTCCTAAAATTCTTGACAAACAGAATGAGGATGAACAGGAGCTGTTCTGTAGAAACTGACCTAGAGGTGGTTTTGGAGCAGATATTTCATTCTCATTCAAACAATTTCATTCCAGTGTTTCATGTCATAGTTTTCCTTGTTCCTGAAAATGACCAAGCTAAGGCTTCTGGGAAGATATGGAAGAAAACTATCTATCATGGTACAGGAAGGGGATTGAATGGGTTAAAATGGGAATAGTAAAAAACCCAGGGGCACCCCACCAAGAAACATCTGGAGAGGAACTGAAAAAGAAACCTATGCTGAAAAAGAAAGAGAAAGGAGCTGGCTTTGTAAAGTAAAATTTTATCGGCAACATTTTGTAGTTAATCATTCCTTCTTTCTTGAGACATTGTGGCCCCTGGGACTTCACTTGCTTGGTTTTCTCCTTCCCAGGCTTTTCATTCTCCCCTGCTTGCTGCTACAAATCTCTCCCATCCATCTACACATATTGAAGTGTCTCTGGGCTCAGTCCTTAGACTCACCCATTTCTTTATCTACCCCAATTCCTTAAATGATCTCATTCAGTCTCTTGGTTTGACATATCCCATTTTATTTCTGACTCTGACCTCTTTGTGAATTCAAGCCTTATATATCCAGCTATCTACTCAGCATCTCTATTTGTATATATAACAGGCATCTAAAATATCTCACGTGCCAAATCAAACTTTTGCTTCCTTATCCTGTACTTCCTGCTCCACCTGTCTTTTTCATCTCAGTAAATTATACTTCTAATCATTCAGTTTTTAGGCTAGACAATTATAATTATCCTTGACTCCATTCTGCCATACCTCATATCCATCTGTGAGCAAATTCTATTGGCTCTGCCTTGGAAAGAATACTCAGAACCCTATCATCTTTCATCACCTTCACCACCCTCAACCCTTCCACCTCTCACCTGTACTATTGCAACAGCCACTTAACTAATCTTCTTGCCTATACCTTGGTCTTCCATGATCTATTCTTCACAGGCTACTAAAGTGATGCTTTTAACACATAAATCAGATCATGTTATTTCTCTGCTTGCCAGCTGTCTCCCATATCACATAGAACAAAACCCAAAGTCCTTCCCTGGGCCTCCTAGGCCCTTCCTAATGGTTCTTGGTTACCTTTCTAATGTCATCTCCTATCTCTTTTCCCTGGCCTGTTCCATGCCCATCACACTAACCATCTCACTGTTCTTTAATACCCCAAGCACGAGTTCACCTTAAGGCCTTTGCACAAGAGAAGAGTCCTTCTCCCTGATATTCACATGACTATCTCTTCCTTAGGAACTAGTCAGTGTCATCTATCATAGACACTCCTCTATAAAACATCCCTTTACTATAAAACATCCTTTTACTCTCTATTCCCTTACCCTGCTTTGTTATTTTTTTTTTCCTTAGAATCTACCCCCCTAAAATCTAAGGAGCATCAGAAGAGGGACTTAGTCCGCTTTGTTCACTGCCCTATCCCTAGTAACTACAACAGTGCCTAGTATATAGCAGACCCTCAATACACATGTCGAATGAATAAATGGGTGTCCTGAGCAATAAAAATTGAGTAATTATAAATGATATCCAAGATTTCCTTCTTTCTATTTGGAGAAGAAAATTGGGAACATAGGAGGGTGAGATTTCTCAGGCCCTCAGAACCTGTGAAATCTGTGAGATTGGTATGGTGGCAGAGCAGAATGTGGGGGAAAATTCAGTAACTCCACAGGGTTGAGAGAAAATTACAAAGAATAGAATATTTTTATTTCCAGGGCGGGGCAGGGTGGTGGTGGTGGTGGTGGGGAATTTGTGTCATCTCAAATTGAGACTGTTGTTGCTTATTTAAATCATTATTTCAGTACTGTTACAACTAATGTAGTTTTAATAATAGCATTTCATCAGTTACTTGTTTTTTAAAAAACACCTGTAATTAGATCATGCTATGCAAAACTGATCATATAGCAAACATAGCAGTTACCTTCTTATGGATGTGCTTTTGCACTCAATTATCACCTAAAATCTTTCTTTGAAAAGTAACTAAGCATGCCATTAAAAAAATAAAATAGAGAACTTTAAGCTAAAAAAATACAGGGACATTTGGATACCTCACTCACTAATGTATTCTAATCATCATTTAACCAAATTCTTGGACATCTTGAATACTTCTTCCAATTCACTGTGAAATACTTATATTGGTGTTAAAACGTCCCTGGGAATGCACATAATTTTCATAACTTAATGCTTGGGACTTCATAGAAACCAGCTACAGGCTTGATGAAAGCGCTCCCTTCTCCTGGGTCGGTGGCTTTTCTGCACCACAGCCGCAGAGCCTACAGTCCTGTTGGAGGTGCACACTGAAGCGCGCGGCTGGCTTCGAGGACTGGAGCGCGGTCCTTTCCTCTGTGAGCTTTGGTTCCGCTCCTGCCCACTGTGCCGATCGTCATATCCTGCCGAGGTCAGCAGGCTATGAGTTTGCATCTGTGCTTTCCTGAAACTGTCCCAGGTTTCTGCAAGTCACCTCTGAGTGGGCAGAGGTGGGAGAATCATGTGAGAGATCTCACATCTCTGTTGTGCATTCCGGTTTCCACGCTCCTTCACTCACTCTGGGCTCCACCAATCACGCGGCATGTCCTTTGGGGAGGGGAGCTCTGGGAAGGATGGTTACCCCTTCCCAGTGTCAAGGACAGTACCTGGTGTGACTACACCCCAGATACTGACCCCAAACACCCAAAGATCTATCTCAAGGACTATGGCGGAGCGCCCTGGACTGAAACCCTGGTGCCCCTCGTTCGTTATTAACGCCCCTGGCATCATCCACTGTGTCATGTGTTGAAAATGCAGTTGAAAGACATTTGTTTGCCTACAAAAAACCCCATGGTCTGTCGGGGGAGAGGCACACATAAAGCAGCAATTACACTGCAGAGAGAGTTCTGAGATGGGTAGAGTCCAGGCGGCTTTTAGAGCACAGAGCAGTTCTAATGTAGGATCTGCCACTACAGGTCTCTTCATCTGTGAAATTAAAATAAAACTGCCTTCTCTCCCCACCTCATGGGTTGTTGGGGCAAAACTGTAGAAAGGATGGGAAAGCACTTTGTAACTCTGAGGAGAAATACTACAGTGACTATGCTGCACAGGAGGCGACAGTGGAAGGACATGGTCCTGCTATAGCTGTCCCGTGTTGCACCCTGGAGGTTTCCTTGGATTTGGGGATTTACCTATGCATCTAGAGCTCTAAGCTGGTCCTAGCTCAGTTTCACAGCTTCTGAAATGAGAAAAGTAGGACAGAGGAAAAAAAGAGCGGAGGAGCCGCAGATATCCTGCACGGCAGAATGCCTCAACCCCGAAGGACTGGAATGCAGCATCTCTTCAGGCAAGGCTGATTCCAGCCTCCTTCCCTGCTGATCTTCCACTACATATTGCAGAACATGGTTCTTTGGGTCTAACCTCCAACCCTCCTGCTTTAACATATGATCATTTCATAGTTGGTAGGAGGAGAAAACAAGCCTTTTCTGAAATCTCTTTGTTTAACCCCTTTGAGAAGATGGGGCAGAAAGAAGGCAGGAGTGCTGAAGAAATGTCTAGTGCACTCACTGTCAATCCATATAACAAGGACTGTCTGTACTCCTCGTTCCTCACACACAGCCCTCCTGCTCACTGCTCCCCTCGGCTCCAGTCCCTGACTTAGCAGCTAACTCCCTGCCCCTCCCTCTCTCACTCTGGCGGTGTTGCATGGTAAGTGGGTAAGCACGTGGATGCTTCAGCCACACTGCCCAGACTTGAGCTCTGGTTCAGTCCCTAACTCCTTGTTTGGCCTTGGGCAAGGTGACTTTATTGCTCTACATCTCAGTTTTCTCATTTGGGAAATGGGGATGACCATAGTTCCTAGTCCACAAGATTGTTAAGTATTCAATGAGATAATCCATATTAAAATAGCATAAGGGGCTGCCTCCTAGTAAGTCTTCAGTAAACATTAGCTATTATTTTAATTAATTCATTTAAAACAGCTTCTGATAATTTATAAAGGGCCAGGCCTTGGGTTAGGTGCTAGGGATAAATAGATGAAGTCCTAGTCCCAGTCTTCAGTGAGGAATGTTGGTGAGCCACATGCCTGGGCCATCTCTCCTCTTGCCTTCTGTCTTCAGTGTTGATGTTCTAGCTTTCTGCCACTGCAGACAAGCCACTTGGTCCCTTCAGGTGGGCCACAGCACCCTTTATGGACACCACACCTCAGATACCCTGTCTCCTTGCTTCCCTCTGCTGACTCAGGTGTGTCTGTGCCATGTGCCAGGCTTAGCGAAGGTGTGGGGGAGATGACAGACACGAAGATGCCTGTTGCACCTATTCCTGCTTCCATGAGGTTCACACCACCCATTGTAGGCTAGACATAATATAAACATTTCTCGAAAAAAGGCGGGGGGAGCTTGGTAGAGACTCAACATTTTGTCAGTTGCTCGGTAGCTGTGAAAATCAGTATAAATAGATTTACAAAGCAGTTTGGGGGCTATTTTGTGGAAATAGGGTGGTTTTGATATAAAACACTATATTATGATATAAAAAGACAGGCTATGTTAGCACATTAAGCTGAAAATGATATTGAATTAATACTAGGAATGGAAAGCATGTTGAGAGAACCGCCCGCTACGTGCCCCTAACCTGCTGTGACTAACAGACTGAAGTGACTCCACAGCTAAACCAGGCAAGTGAATGCAGCCCACTGTAGTGGAAACTCATGCAAAAATCCATGCAGGAATATTAGCGAATGTATAGAAAAATTCAGTCTTAGAAGACACACAAATCTTATCCACAGCATCCCCTCTGAGTGGCCTTCTTGTTCTACTTGAAATCCTCCAGGGATGGGAAGCACATGACCTCCTGGACATTGCTGGGTAGGATGGACTCTTAGAAAGGACTCAACAAGTACAACAGCCAATGTAATCTTAAACACTCCCATTACCCTGCTCCATTACCTATTTTAGCTTTTTTGCAAGTTCTCCTCTTACACATGCCCTTACTTCCTGATTTTTTCCCCTCCTCTGGGTATGCTCATTCCCTGTACACCTCTAGCTGTTATTCCCCCTCTTTTTGACCTTTCCTTAAGTTATATCTGCTCTATGATCCACATTTTTCATCCCAAGTCCTCCAGTGGGGACTGAAGGTGAAGAAGACTCTGTGCCTCTAACAGAGTAGTCGTTCTCAGTGAGTGTGCTATATCCCTGGTGTGCTGCACACCCCGTAAAGGTATGCCATCTAATCTTGAACGATGCATTTTGTTTGTCAACTGATATGGTAATGTTTGTAAGACAGAAAATTGTGTTTAGAAAGTCATGCAAAGTGGTCTGAAGTAGTCTGAAGTAGGGTATAAACTGCTACAAGAACTAAGTTGTAAGGCATGATGCTAAAGACCAACACAAAAGGGAGATGGTATTTTTACTGGAACATGCAAGGAATTCACTTCCTGAGAATTTAACAGCACAGTCAGAGTTATAAACAGTTCTGGTCAAATATTGGAGGTGGTGGAGGGTGACCAAGAGAATAGTGCAATATCTGTGAATGTTAATCTCTTACAGTACATAGCCACCAACACAGAGAGGTCAAGAGTTTTAACTCCCTTGTTAGGAACCCCTGCCTCTGACGATCGAGTGTGGCTGCAATTTTGTAAGATCCCAAAGGGGAGGAGGTGACGTCACCTCTTTATATACTTCCTCACCCTTCAGGAAGAGTCTGTGAAGTTTAGCCAATAGCAAAATTAGGGGACCTTCCCAAGAACTCCCTCACTTCTGACATTAATTTGCAAGTTCAGGAACTTCCCAAAACTAAAATCAAGTTTGATAACTCACTAGAAAGACTCACAGAATTCATGGGAAGCTGCTATGCTCATACACCTACTTACAGGGAAAGGGTACAGATTAAAACCAGCCAAGGGAAGAGACAGAGAAACAGAGTCCAGGTGGGTTCCAAACACAGAGTTTCCAGTTGTCCTCTGCCCATGGAGTCACGGACAATGTTAACTCTTGCCGGCAACGATATGTGACAATACACATGGAGTGTTGCCAATCAGGGAAACTCATCAAAGCCTTAGTGTCCAGAGTCAGAATTGAAATTCCCTCATGTAGGCCTGGTTAACTGCCCATCTGGCTGATCTCAGTTTTCAGCCCTTCAGGAGGTTAAGCTGATACCGTGTGACCCAAAACCCCCACCCTAAACTGCATGGTTACCATCTGGCTAGTACAAGGCTCCCTGGCAAACAAAGACATTCCCATCAGGCATGACATTCCGTGGGCTTAGAGATTACCTCCTAGAAGCCAAGGGCAAAGGCCAGACCTCTCTTTGGATGAGGTTAAATTCTTTACAACACAGGATCTTTAAAAGGGTTAGTAAAATACCCTCGCCCTAAAAGTTAACTGAATTGAAGGAAAAGGAAGAAATAGGGTATCATAATTCATCTGGCTGCTATAACAAAATACCATAGACTGGGTGGCTTAAAGACAACAGAAGTCTATTTCACACAGTTCTGGAGGCTGGGAAGTCCAAGGTTCCATCAGATTCAGTGTCTGGTGAGGCCTCCTTCCTGGCACGTAGATGGCACCTTCTCACTGTGTCCTCATACAGTGGAAGGGGTGAGAGGGAAGCTCTCTTTTCTATTAGTGCTCTTTAATAAGGGCACTAATCCCATTCATGAAGGCTCCACCTTTATGACTCCCCAAAGGTCTCACCTCCTAATGTCATTACCTTGGGAGTTAGGATTTCAACATATGAATTTGGGGAGACACAAACATTCAGACTGTAGCATAGAGATCAAGTTTAATTTAAAGTGTAAATACAAGTTTTTTTAGTCAAATGGTGGCTAGTAATGTGAGTCCTGCATCTAACCACCCCCCTCCTTATTTCCATGGAAAAGACCATGGAAATATGAAATAAGTGGAAACCTGGACAAGTGTTGGTGACGTGGAAGGAAGCCATCTTTGGGTCAGCTTGCTTGTTAGAGAGATAAATTTGTCCAGATCAGACGGTAGTGAAGGTGAGTGAGGACAGCCTCCAGGCTCACTCTCCTGTGACGGAGTGCCACGTCCAGGAGGTGAGTGGTGGTGAGCCGCAAAGCCAGAGAGCTGGGTAAGGGAGCACCACTGGCAAGGCCAGGCCTGGACGATTTGTTTTATGTCTCAAAAGAGTCAGAAAATAATATTGATAGGGTTAGAGAGGGCGTAGATTATGACCCAAGAATCTATAGCCATTTCTAGTTGTTATATTGTACAAGGGGAAAGAAAAACCCAACATTCTCAGATGTATAAAAGATATGCCATCCTTGTGAAGCTGTAGTTGTTAGGGCAATAACTGAATGGAATATTAATAGATAGATTCAATGCATATTTAAATTGATAAGTCAAGTGCTTATATTTATGTATATGCATGTGTGTATATCTATATATATCTATTTATCTATATATATATCAACTTTCTCTTCTTGATATTAGAAAAATTCCTTCATGAATAACATGATACAGTATAGATTAAGCCACAGAGAAACAGTCAACCATTTAGGTTTACTTATGTGTGAGAAGAGAAAAGGGCAAAAAACATGATTTGGGGAAATACAAATAAAAAGAATGAACACAAGAAATAGAATCAGAACAGGAGAAAGAAAATAGGAGTGATGTCATGGAGAACAAGAGAACATACAGTGCTACAGGAGGAATGATAAATGGGTCAAATGCTGAGGGGCAGCCCGGGAAGATGAGGTCTAAAAATGGCCATTGGATTTGGCACCGGGTCATAGCTTTGGTGGCTCAGGGAGGGCAGAGCTGCCTGTCTATCCTGGATGGGAGCTGAAGGGACAGAAACAGTGATTGCAGACTCTTGTTTCAAAGAACCAGATTTCTGCAGGAAGGAGAGAAGGAGAATCGACTCAAGAAGGGTTTTGTTTCTCTTTAAAAATGAGAGTGAGCTAAACATCCTTATGGCTACCGCCATAGATGGACACTACTTTTTTCTGAAACAGGCGGAAGCAAGGTTAAGGTAGCCTACATAGACCTATTTTTCTGCAGGGCAGGCAGTTGACTGATTTTTATGATTGATGCCTCAGTCATATCTGTGGAGTAGGCAAGATCATCAACTTAGAAAGGGCGATGAGCTGTGATGGGCTACTCGAGGGTGTGTGTGAAGGCCTGTAGCCATTTCTGAGGATAGGGTAGGGGAGCTGACCAGAAACAAGTGAAAGAATTCTTGGCAGCACTGAAGAAGGTGGCATTGAGTTTGGAACAGGTGATCTGGAGCGCTGACCGTACACAGCACTCACATCTGGGCCTCTCTCACTGCCTCCTCGTCCCGCCTGCTGCGTAATCTCCTAGAACATGGTTTTAGCTCCCACCGGAGAGCCAGCTTTATCCTCTCAAAGGTCTTCCACAGCCTCCTAAGCAGCCTGGGTAATACTGATTGTTTGGCATTCAGAACACATTTTCCCATAGAAAATGTTGTAGATGGTGTTAGACTGTATCAGCCTGACTTCCAGTTCTCAGAAGGTCGTCAGATGTGCTACACAGAGCATGCATGCACTCAGTGCTAATGTATTGTCCCATTTTTAATTCAGGCACATGCAATGGGCTGGACTCTGTGAAAGAACTGATTCTGAATGGTTTTCGGGTTCTTCAAGTATGAAAGAATGTACTCAAAGAATACTCTCATAGAGCCGATTCCCAAGGGCAATTTAACTTCCATCCTGGGAAAAGGCATTATCACATCTGGCCACATCCACAGGCTGATTATTCTCCAGTGGATTCTGGGCTTTTCTATGCTTCAGGTATGTTCATTGGGCAGGATGAGACCTAAAATTGTATTTGTTCTTCCAGTTACAGAAAAAAGTGACCAGAATAAATGCCAGTTGCATAAATATCTACCTACATATGTAAATATACAAGCGGTGGTCAGATGGCCAAAATAGGCTGGAGGCCTTATCCAATCTGAACAGAAGGAAAGTAAAGGACGAGCCAAGAAGAGAAAGGCAACGAAGTCATGTGGGGTAGGGCTTCTTCTAAGAAAGAGCACTAAGGCTCAGATGGTACTCTGGCCACACGGAAGGAAAAACCAACAGCATGTTTGCCTCCATTCAGGCTCCCTTTGTACTTTGTCTGCGAAGGCATCGCCATAGTTGGCTGATGTGGCTCCGTCAGTGTCTGGAACTGTTGACCCAATTCACACTGTGTCCTTAGAGTAAACTGCTAGAGCCCCGGTGGGGAAGGGTGGCTGTGAGCTCCCTCCAGCACACTGTGTTCTACTGGGGAACTCATCACTAGATGGACTGGTGCTTGATTCGTGGGCTCCAACTTCAGCTGGGCCCAAAACATCCTTACTGCTACCTTCTTCGTTAGCTCTCTTTCCAATTCCCCAGAATGGCCATTTCAACAGTCACCGTTTTCTGCCAGTTACACTGGCTCTACTCCATCTTATGGCAGATAAACTAAGCCCCTGTGTTCCATGTGCCAAGGTAATATCAGATGTGGTCCCCAATCTATAGACCTGCATGTATTGTCACCCAGTCTTAGTGAAAGAGGTATCCCTGCTCTTGTCCACTGGTGCTATGGAGACCACTGGTCTTGTCTCTTAAAAAAAATGTGTCCCACCAATTATTCACTTACTTTTCCTTATTTTCAGCTCTGTCTTCTCTGTTGACTCTTCTCTGGTCTGCACATGTGTTCAAGTACCTCCTCCATCTTAGAAATAATCAAAACCACCCCTGGGGCCAGTGATAAGGTTTTCACCACCTCTTCCTCTTTCCCTACAGCTTCCAGTTACCACCATTGCTCTTCTTTCCTTAATCATCGTTTTAAAACTGCAGCCAGCTTTATTAAATATAATTTTCTTAAACAGCCATGGCATTTTAAGCATGACATGGGCAGATCATCAATAACAGTATATAACAACTTTTAAACTCCCCTCCTCTTCGGACACAAAAAATAAAAAGTCACCAAAAAAACCAGTGATGTCTTTGATATTCTAAACAGGGAGTTTAGTGCAATGATCCTCAACTGAGAGTGATTTTGCCCTTCAAGGGACATTTGGCAATGTCTGGAGACATTTTGGTTGTCACAACTGGGGCCAGGACATGCCACTGGCACATAAAAGATAGAGGCCAGGAATGCTGCCAACATTCTGCAATGCACAGAATAGCCCCTCACAACAAAGAATTAAGAATGTGCAACCCAGAATGTCAATAATAGTGTGAGAAATCCTGGTTTACAAGTAAGGGTTGACATTTCAATTAGTTTATTAACATTTCATGGGTCAAACCGCATTATGATAAAACAAAACAAAAACTACAGAACTCTCAATCTCCACAATCTAAAAAGAAAACCAAAGCTTGAGTGATGCTATTTCAATTTTGTCACTGGGAGGTCCAGTTTGCCTTACTCTGCTGTCCAATACTTTTAATTTGGAAGGGCATATTTGGGTTTAAGGAAGAGAAGAACATAAAAGCAAATTTTAATTTCCCTACACAACAAGACTTTCTTGCAGAATGACCGGTACATGTTAACATTAGGGAAGCCCTTCTCTTATAAACCAAAAATTCTTTCAAAAAACTGGAAGGAAAAGTTGTTTGTTTTCCCCAGCTGCTTCTGAGACATTCTATTGGTGACATTTTCCCCTTTCTCCAAAACAACAATGAAGCATTCTATAATAACATAACTGTAAAACAAAGTCAACCAAAACTACATTTTATAACACTTGATGAAAAAAATAGAATTTCAAATAATAGAGTTATAGAAGTACCGAAGTATCAAAAATCCACAGACCTCATGTGACGTCTTTAGCACTTTCAGCTTTCTGTGCCTGGTCTATTTGGTATCTCCTTCCTTTACAGGGTCATTTCTCCTTTTTCCCTTTTTTAGGTATCTTCTCTCTTTTCTTTTCGGAGGCTTTTTAGGCCTGCTTTCTGGCTTTGCAGGAGGGGGCTCAGCAGATAAACTGTGGTCCTTCTCTGTGGTCTGCCTTGGCTTTGTCGGCTTTAGCACACTGTGAACCTTGCTCTTGGGCATGGGGTGGCAGGGACAGTGGTGGGATGTCAATGCCAGGTGTGGGAGGAGTCGGGGACCATGAGCCTTGGCCAGTCCAGAAGTTGCTTTTGCCTCTTCTTCACACTATTCGCCTCTTTTTAAAACTTTAGATTCCCATTCTACTTCTTCACATTTATTTCTCAACTCAGTGCAAACTAATGTTTTCTCCCATGATCCATTCAAAATTGATGATTTATTAAATCCAATGGAAATTTTACTCCTTTTGAACATGTAGTGACAGATGAAAATAAAAACACATAATTATTGTAAAATCATCTAATAACAATAAAGGGCAAAAACTCTATCTAAACTCTCCACCCCATCCCAAGTTAGACGCTTATTTCGAGTTTTATGTAAAATTCTCTTGGATTGTTTTATATGCACATACAACCATATTATACACAACCTTCTCCACACACAGATTTTAACAAAAAGTCTATTATATATATTTGTCTATCATTTTTTCCTCAGCAATATATTATTCCTCTAAAGGAATCTAAAATTCCTGTAAAATCCCAAAAGGAATCTAAAATTGATCTAAAATCAATACATTCTGTTCTGTCTCATTCTGTATTATATAGCTCCACAACTTTCCACAGTATTTTTATAGCAAAATTTATTAATCTAACCTCCTATTGATTGATATTTGTAGGTTATTTCCAACTTCTGTTATTATAAATTAAACTATAATGAATATTGTCGTGTGTGTAATTATACCAGTATGTTTGTATATAATTACAAATAAAACAAAGTACCAAAGGTATTATACAGTTGAAATTTTGATAGGTGACACTAAATTTTCCTCCAACGTGAGTGTAACAGTTTATGCTCCCATCAATAGTATGAGTGTCTGGTTCTCTCTACTTTTGTCATCACTGGAATCTTATCAATTAAATTTTTTTAAAATTTTATAGACAACATTATCATTATTTGTTTAATTGGCATTTCCCTGATTCCCAGTATGAGTGAGCATTTTTCATGTTTATTGGTTGTTTTCTTATTCTTACTCTATAAATTTCCTGTTCATATACTTGGCAATGGACTCATCCCCATAAACTTATTATATTTCATTTCTGCAGCATTTAACATTGTTAACATCCCACTTCTTCAAATTTTCTCATTTCCTATAAATGCCCTAATTTTCTTTCTGCTTTTCTAGTAAATCTTTGTCATTCCCATTTACATAGGGCTCCTGTTTTGCCATCCCTAAAACGCTGGTATTATCAAGGGATTCCCCCCTCAACCTCCTTTCACTTTACATGTCCTTTCTGACGAGCACACATGGACATGGTCTGGCTCCAGCCATAATTTGTGTGCCGATTATTCAAATATCTGACATGTTGCTTAGATCTCTCTGGAGCCACAGGTAACATATATTCATCTGCGTCTTAGACATTTAAATCCTAACATATCCAAAACTGATCTTATCATCTCCAATGTCCCAATTTATCCTATCCGCTGATTTGATCACCCAAGCCAGGAAGCAGACTCTTCCTCTTTCCTCTGCCTCTACCCTCACATGCAACCAGGTATCAAGCTCTGCTCCTTCTGCCCCGCTCCCTGCCTCAGCTGAGGCCTTCGCTATTGCTTAGCTGCCTTCCTCACCTTAGATGTCTCCTTGCTTCTAGTTTCACTTTCCTCTTCATCAGAGTGTTCTTTCTGATATGTGGATTGGAGTATGTCATTCGTCGGCTCAAAACCCTGTACTTAGCTCCCCTCACAAACCTGCAGGATAAAATCTAAACTCTTGGCCAGGCGCGGTGGGTCACGTTTGTAATCCTAGCACTCTCGGAGGCCGAGGCGGGTGGATCGTTTGAGCTCAGGAGTTGAGACCAGCCTGAGCAAGAGCAAGATCCCGTCTCTACTAAAAATGGAAAGAAATTAGCTGGACAACTAAAAATATATAGAAAAAATTAGCCAGGCATGGTGGTGCATGCTTGTAGTCCCAGCTACTGGGGAGGCTGAGGCAGGAGGATTGCTTGAGCCCAGGAGTTTGAGGTTGCTGTGAGCTAGGCTGATGCCCCGGCACTCTAGTCCAGGCAACAGAGTGAGACTCTGTCTCAAAAAAAAAAAAAATAATAAAAATCTAAACTCTTCACCGTGCGCACTAAAACTTTAGTGATCTGGACCTGGTTTCCTTATCCAGTCTTTTCTTTATTTCAGCCACACTAAAATATTCTCATTTTCCTGAACTGGCCAAGTTCTTTGGGTAGTAATGGATGTGCTTGGGACTCTGACTCGGGGGGATGGGCGGGACATGGACAATGTATATGACCTGAACTTATGTACCCCCATGATGAGCTGAAATAAAAAAAATAAAAAATAAAAAAATAATAAATAAATAAGTCTTTACCCTTTATTGTTATTTGATTTTTCTCATGTGTTAAAAAAGGTTTTAACATGTTCATCTTCTTGGTGTACTACGCTCCCCTGCTCTTCACAGGAGCCACACCTACTCACTTGTCTCTCAGAAGCCTGGTCATACACGGTTTGCATTAGGTGTCTTTCCACATGACCCCACAGTTCCTCATTTCACAACCAGTTTTGTTTCTCTGTTTCCCCCATGAGACTCTGAGCTGCTTTAGGAGCAGTACTGTGACTTTTATTTCTATATTTCCAGATGCACCTCAAGAGATACCCAGTAGGGAGAGAAGAAGGGAAGTAGGGAGGAGAAAGAAAAGGAGAAGAAAGGAGAATCTGGCTTCTGCCTCCACTAAAATGGCTCTCTTTGGAGTCAAGGTTACTAATGACCACACTATTGCTAAATGCAATGGACATATTTTTTGCTAAACTGGATAGAGTTTTGAAATTTTTTCCCTTGTTTTTTGAGAAATCACCTTCTCTTAGACTTCTTTCTGACTGATCCTTCTCATTTTCTTCTTCAGGATTTCTTTCTTCTGCTGACTCTCAAATGTTAGAGTTACTCCAGGACACTGTCCTGGGTCCACTTGTTATTTCATTCCCCTTGGGCAAAATTCTCTCAGCCGGCGCCTACTCAGGCAGTGTTGTACTGCCCCCTGCTGGAGCCAGTGAAAGGCCAGCCCCAATAGTAATGGCCCTAGTCCTAGTGGGGTTGAAAATGTTTCCACAAAAACACTGGGCAGCAGCCCTTTTGAAGACTCCTGACAGGAGGACTGCACTCTTCTGCCTGGGCTCTTCAACCTCCATTTTCTCTTATCCTTGCCCTCTAGAATCTGGAGCTCGGAGGGGGCAGGTATCTCTTCTGCATCCTAGCTACATGTTTGCATCCATTCTATCTCCTGGGAGATAGACCTTGTTCCCATCTTTGCTCTCATTGTCTTGAAGAAAATTTATTGGAATGGCTTGGCTTTCTCTAACTCTTCATGCGCTTCCAAAGCTGTGCCCATTATGGAATTCAAGGCCCTGCTTGAAGACAGACCAAGGTGTCTATCTTCTTGTGTCCTCAGCTTAATACTGTACTTCTCCTAGAACATTTTTAGGCTACTGAGGGACTCTCATATTGTTTCCCATGTGTTCTCCATTTCCTGTAGGCACACTGCAGACTCCTTGATGCCTGGGACCTTGGTAAGCCCAGAGGTTGTGTGCACGGTAGTTAGGCATGCTGGCTCTAGCATCAGACAGATGTGGATTTGAATTTTCACTGTGGCTCTAATTAGCTAAGTAATTGGATAAGCTATTTGACTTCTCTGAACCTCAGTTTTCTCTTCTGTAAAATAGGAGTAGTGTTTATAGGTATCCTCATGAGGATGTTGGAGGATTAAAGGAGATATTGTAGGTAAAGGTCCTGGAAAGTATCTGACTTAGTACATAATCAGAAAATAATAGCTTCTGTCATTACCATCACCTTGTCAAAGGCAGGCAGTAGGTTGAGTGCCCACCAGATTAGACAGTAAAAGGAGATGGTATTTGGATTCACGTGATGAGGTTTGTTGACCTGTACCTTGCCTTCTGGAGTCTTTGCAGCACCACCTCTAGGCATGCTTAGACCACAGAGACTTCCGCACCCAGGGCTATGGTGCAAGACCCGCTGATTCATCCACAGCCCGGCCGTGGTTTCTGAGTCTCTATCTGTCACTTCTCTCAGACTTGTTTTAGAATCTGTTCAGAGGCCTAAGTAGTCAGCTCTGCACCTCAGAATGGGTACTAACAATACATCAGTGTCTGCTCCCACCATGGGGAAGGAGGAAGATTCCTTAGCTGAAGTTTATCTTCCATTTCTTTGTTTCAACACCAGACCACATCACATAGATATCAATTCAACACATCTAAGCAGACCTTTGAGAATTATAAGGGATTCTGTTTAGTTATCAACCTACAAGGAAGAGGCTGAAGCACAAAATATGATTTAAAGAGTTTACTTGAGGTCCCACAACCACTGCTCCATCTCCTCCATCCTGGAAGGTCCCTGGTGGATCAGCTGCCACAAAAATAAAAATAAAATAAAAGTTCAAAAAGAGTTTACTTGAGCCAAAGTGAGAACAGCTGCCTGGAATACTCAGACCCAACTAACCCCGGATATGAGCTCTGTTTGGCTTTTGTTACAAGCAGGTTTTTAAAGGCAAAAAAGAGGGACAGGGAATGGGCTGACACAAAAGTTTTTTGTCCAGAATTCTCATTGGTTCACAGAAATAACCTTGATCAGTGATTGGCTCTACTTGGTTAAGCTATTGAGTGATAGTGTCTGGCACAGCACTGTTAGGCTAATTCACAGCTGCTGTGGCACTAGCAAGCAGTTTCAAGAGGTGAACTCAGAGCTCAAAGAGGGAGAGTGGGACTCAACTGCCATCTCGTTTTAATGTTCCTTTGGCCTACTAATTTGAAAGAGCTTGTATTTCTCAGGTAAAAGTTCTTTTCTTTCCTCATTTCTCCCTTTTGATCAAAAATTTTTCTTCTTGAAAGAACTGATGATCAAAATCTGAGTGTCAAGGTGTCCTTTGTCACCAGGAAAGCTCATTCTTGGGTAGTCCTGTTCCATGCCTCCTCCAGGCTCCTGAAAGCCTAACATGATGTATCCGGGGGATTCAGCCATAGGCCCCACTGGGCTGTTTGCCCCGATCCTGGCTCCACTCCTCAGAGGGGAGCCTGCCATCCACAGATTTGCCCTCCCTCCCCTCAGGCCCTGTCCTCCATTCATCCTGGCTTTCCCTTCTAAAAAAGCCTCAAACTCTTTCTCATCCCATTTATTCCTACACCCCCAGCAGCCATTCCCTTTCCACCTTCTCCTGAGAAAGTCAGTACTGTGAGGGTAAGGGGGAAATTTCCCCTTTCCCCAAAAAGTTTGCAGAAAAATCAACTCACAATTAAGGCAGATTAATAAGAAGAAGGGAAGTCAATTGTTCTTTGCTGGGTCCATCTGGTTATGCAGGTAGAGGGAAAGCCCCTTCTAAGGACCTATTGATCTCTATGGGCCTTTAATTCAAAATACTCTTGGAGTCATATTTTGGGGTGAAATTTCCTGAGCTCCTTCATTTCCCCTGTCTGGAACTTCCTTAGAACTTTCTTTCACACAGTAAAAGTTGAGTTGGTGGCTGCGGAGAGAGAGATCTGGTTACTAGTCAAGTAACAAGAGATCCGAAAAGGGAGACAAGAACATAGATTAGAATGAGATTCAGTGAGTAGAAAAGAACAGATCTGAGCACATTTCCCCATACTCCGTTACATCAGTCTCCCATTCTTGGGAAGTAGTCTTCATTAATCTGATGGAGAATATTTAGATTGTCTTTTAAGAGTTATAAAACATAGTCTCTACTTGCCCTGAGTGCTTTATGTAGAAACCGCATTTTCCCCCAATAATCACACAAGTTCCTCCCTGTTGGGCTGTCAGGCATCCAGGATGTGGCAGTTTTCAAACACAACTGAGGCTGGGTTGTTGACTTGTAAGTGAAGTGCTCCCAATGCTTGCATAGTGATATTGAACTCTTGTTCTACTACTATGGAGAGATTCAAAACTGTCTTTTTAATCTCATGAGTTCCAAATGCCAGGAAAAGAATCCTAAGCACCAAAAAGAACTAAGAATTGTGATATACAAATGGGTTTTTTAATAATATCATGTCTAGTATGTTTGTGTGGTACCTCTGTATGAGTGAAAGCACCCAAGTTTGTAGCTTGGCTGACATTTAAAGTGGAATACCTGGTAACAGAGGGTGTCAGATAACCAAGTCTGCAGCATCCTGACTATCTAGGTGAGAATCACTTATACACTTTATCACTATATACAATAAAAAGATCAGTGTTATTTACAGATAGAGTCAGGTTGGAATCCGTGGCCTCCCAGCCTGGAGTTTGCTGTGCATTTTCTTCCACATCTCAAGTTTCTATGTGTCCCTGCCAGTATGTGGGAACAGAACAGGTTGCAAAATATTTGATATAAAAGGGCTTTGGTTCTGGCAGTTATAGGGTTTGGTTTTTATCACCTAACAAAGTTAGTCCAGACTTTTGGTCTGTCCATATATAATCTTTAGTGTCTGACAACTGCATAAGGGAAACCAGTCAGCTACCCCAAGTTGCATAGGCCTGGCTTGTCAGCCATCCACAACATCTTGTGATTTAACAAGCGTTGACATCATGAGGATTAATGTCAGCACCATCTAAGAGGTGTAAGAATGTCATCTGGGGCATGAAGCTATAACGTTTGATTGCAATATTGCCCTAGTATGTCACCCAGAAAAGATAAAAATTCTTTCTAATGACTTTATCTGAACAAAAGACAGTTCTTGAGCTTTCACAGAAGTTTTTCTGTGTCCAGTTGACTCACCAACAGCAGTATGATTTTTTTTTTCTGGTTGTGGATGCCACATCCTGTCACACATCCATCTTCCAGACGGGTTCCACCAGGTACTCATTGGCAGAAACAAAATGAGTTCAGGTTCCTTCATATGATCTAGATGTTGGCATAACCAGCAATTAGACTGATTAGTTAGTGTGGCCAGGGCTTGAAAGACTGAAGCAAAGAGATGCTGGGTCTGTGCCTGACCTGGTGGAGAAACAGTAAGGGTTAGAAAGAGCAAGGCACAGTTTGAAAGAAGAGTCATAGTAGAAGATTAAATGGAGAATGGGATAGGTTGAGGTAATCTCCATTCAGCTTCCAATATGCAATGCTTGAAGGGGAAGGCTTACAAGAAATGTTTAAAAAGGACCCTTTTATTGGGGGAGGGGGTAAAAAGGCAAAAAATGGGGGAAAAGGCAGTTTTTAGGGAAAAAATAGGGTTTCTTGATTTGCAATCTTGGGGAAAAGCTGTCTACTTCGTGAAGATGTCTGCTTCAGGGCCTGGGAACTGGCCCTGGAAATCCTTACTTTCAGGTCACCTATAGGGGTCAGCCTCCAATTGTCTCAGTGTAGCTTGTGGGGCTCTCATGAATCTAGGAAGATTTTCTTTTATTTTGATGGTGGTGTAGGTGGTTAACAGTACTTCATAAGGGCCTTCCCAACAAGGTGACAGTGCATGTCTTCTTCCAAAAACTTTGATGTACACATGATCTTTTGGTCAAAAAGGGTGGCAAGGCTTGTCAGTTGGTAGAGGCCATGCTCCTCCCACCTGTCGATGATATGCTCCAAGCATATTAGTTAGCACCTGTATGTAGCTAGACATGGTATCAAATTGTTCACTTAAATCCCCATAGTGTTCAGCCAGCCCAGGAATAGATGTTTTAGGTGTCAGTAGGCATGGAGTGACAGAACACTATTTCTAAAGGGGTTAATCCATGTCTCTTGTTTGGAGTGTTCTGGATTTTTATAAGAGCCAAAGGTAATGCTTCTGGCTATTTAAGTCCAGTATCTTGATAGTCTTTTTCCAAAATCATTTTTATTTCTAGATTTTTACATTCCACTTGCCCTGAAGATTGGGGATGATATGGGTTATGAAATTTGAATAAGTGCCCCCAAGCCTTTGCAAGCAAGTGGTTTATTTCTGCTGTAAAATGAGTCCCTTGATCTGACTCAATCCATAAAGGAATACCAAAACAAGGAATAGTCTCAGGTACTCATTTCTTTACCACTGCTGTAGTGTCCGCACACCTATTTGGGTAGCATTCAGTCTACCCACTAATCATGCAAACAATAACCAAACAGTGGGAAAAGCCTAAAACTGGAGGTAAACTTATAAAATTAATTTGGACTCCCATTAAGGGGCAGTCTGGGCCTTTGGAAGTTTCCTGGAGAGTGTTGGTTTCCTCCAGAGAGTCGGTGAGATTTATAAATAGTACCCTGGGAAATACTTTGGTCAGAGATTGTGTGGATCCCAGGGCAGTACCAACTATTTTTTAGTTCTTTAATTATTCCCCATTTGCACATATGTCCCACATGATGGGAGACAAGTGCAAGCCAAAAAGTTTTAAAAAAGGGGGCCACAGGGAGTCTGTTTGACCAATATACAATCTGTCTGATAATTATATAGCACCGTTTTGTATCCATCTATCTTTTTTGGATTGTGGGGTATTAGTCTGATGATCACTAATATCAGATAGAGATAAGGGCAGGGTAGTAAATTGAGTGGAAAAAGGATAAGGAGGGCCATTTTGGGCCACATATGTAGCAGCCTATCTGTTGTATTATTTTCTAGGGATACAGTATCTGTTTCCTTAGTGTGGGCTGGGCAATGAACAGTGGCAATCTTAGAAGGAAGGTGAATAGGGCAGCATTTATACGTCCATTGGCAATAGGATTTTCAGCAGAAGTTAGGAAACTATGAGATTTCCAAATTGTGCCAATTGCATGGCAGACGCCAGAGGCAGCTTTTCGTTTTGCCAATGTGCAAGCTCTAGTGAGGGTTTGACAAAATTGACTCAAGGCATTTTGGGGTGAGCTTTTCAGCGCGCTGAGATATTTTATGTCCTAATTAAGCAGCAGTTGTCTGTACCCACTGGAATCTAGGCCTAGAGGCTTCATGGCCTCATTCAGCTAGAGTCTTTAAAAGAATGAAAGAGCCTAAGAGGGCACCCTGTTACAGAGCAAAAGATCACCAATGTACTGAACAAGAGTGGATCCTTCGGTAAATGTTATAGAATCTAAATCAGCTTTAAGAATTTGAGAGATCATTGAAGGAGAATCACAATAGCTGAGGTATTTGGGTCCATGTTAATTGTCTCCCTCTGAAGGTGAATTTAAAGAGAAATTGAGAAAGTTGAGCAAAGGTTGATTACTGTATTATTAAAGTCACATGAACTAAAAGGCATTTGAGTTAATTTATATCTTCTTTTTAGATATTTGATTTAAACTCTTATTTTCTTAAGCTAATTAATTAGAGCTGTTTTACATATTTTGGTAGTGAAATATCGTATACACATGTCATAAATAGAAACAGACATAGACATACAGACAGAAGCAGATCTAATAGTTCTTATAAAGAATTGTTTGCCGGCTATTAAATATTATTATTTTTATTCAGACTATCAATCTTTTAATTACCTATTTTATGATTTTAAGCAATTATTAGCTAGGCAACAATTTGCCTTTAGTAAGATTTTGCCATTTCTGTAAACGTTTGCTGCTTCCAGGGCCAGACATAGCCAGAAAGTAGAGTACTCAGTTCTTCAGAAATTAAGGATTCTAATTTTACCTTGAATCTTGGTTCTCAGATCTCCCTGATCAACTTAAGCAAAGGAACAAAGGGATAGAACACAGAAATCTCTGTGAACTCCTGAAAGCTGGAGTTCGCACTTGCTGTAGTATTGCCATTTACTATTAGTTTCTGCCTGACCCAATCAGACATTTGAGGCCTCTAACTGGATCTAAGCTAATTAATTGTTGGATCTAATCTGATCCCAGACATAGTTTAATTTCCATAGTGACTTCTGAACCCAGTTAGGATGAAAAATATGCTCAAAAATACTCAGAGAGCTCAAAACACAAATTGTGGAGTTTTGCAATCTGAGAGGGCACTTACATGAAAGCCTCAGTTGTGTGTCAGCCCCTCACTGAGTGAGCAATGGACACAGCAGGTCCAGCGGGAACCGCGCTTGGCCTCTCAGTGCTCCTGGGGTCTTTGAAGCTCTGTCTCAGAACCCGCTTCAGATAAATTAAATTTAACAGAGTTTAATGGAACAAAGAGTGATTCACAAATTGGTCAGTTGAACCAGAACAGGTTCAGAGAGACTCCAATGCTGGAGAAGATTCAGGCACAGAAAAGAGAAAGTGACGTACAGGAAATGGAAGTGAGGTGTAGAAACAGCTGGGCTGGTTGTAGGATGGCACTTGCCTTACCTAAATATAGTGCAGGGGAGTGAAATGAATGGAGCAGACTTTAGCTGGGACAAATAGCTGACATTTTTTATTTTTGAATTTTTAACTAAAGCACACTTTTAAGTGAAACCAATAAGCCTTAACTGTTAGGTTTGTTCCAGGTGGGAACCCCAAAAGTATGCATAGGACAGAATGTGGTTAATGCAAAACTTAGGCTTATAAAACAATAGCCGCAGGAGTCTGGAGAGTCCCCGGACATTGTAAATCTAACAGACAGCTGCAGCCAGCATGGCTATCCCCCCGATAAGGAGAAGCTACCCCCCTCCCTTAGCTCTACAGGATGAGACTGACGCAGGGGTCCCGGAAATTGGCTGTTTAAAAAATTTTATTACAGCAGCTGTTCTGGCCCACGTACTCACTCCCCCTAAGAAGCCCTCTATAAAACCCAAGGCTTTCCCCTCCCTCGGGGTGAACGTCTTTTTCAGCCACCACCCATCTACACCCAGGTGCTCAAAATAAACAGCATTTTGCTACAAATGAGGCTTCATGTGTCTCTCTGTCGGCTCTTCCGGACCTAACATTAACCAAGGCTATAACTTAAATCAAGGAAGCAAGAGGTGTCATTAAAGAGATTGAGAACAGTTTGCATGAGCTCCAGAAAAGCCACAAAACAACTCAAAGAAAGAAAAGTCTGACTAGTCATAAACAAGGTGTAACCCACAATTTTGTCTAGCCATATATTCTAAGGTCCCAGATTTACATAAATGTCTAAAAGCCCCGTATGTCTCCACAGAATATAGGAAATCAAAAGCTGTGCACGGAAAGGGAAAGAATCAATAAATAGCAAAAGTTACACAAAGATCAAACCAGAACAGCCTCATTCCCTGCCTGGGAATCAAACCTAGGCTGCTGAGGCAAAAGCACAAAAGTTCAGCCATTAAGCTACAAGGTAGATTGGCCCCCACCATTATTCCCACAGGGACAGTGTTCAAAGGATTTTTTACCTTTGTTTAGATCAGATATTTGTTCTTCAATTGTGTGAAGAGAATTTTAAGGCCAGCCACAGCATTATTTGTCTTTCTTTTAATCTATTTGCTCTATTAATACCAATAAGGCAAATGTTTTGAAAAAGAGATCTCTAAAATTTATTTTTTAAAAATTTTGAAGTCATTTAATTTACAGGATCTATCTTTTGGCCATTAATAATTAGAATTCTCCATGGTATATTTATTCCACATGCAACTCAATTCAACCCTCTTCACTGAAAACTTGGCTGGTAATTTTTCAGGTTTAGCCCAGAGAGGGCACGGAGAAAGCAGTTCCCAAGATTCCCGAAAGTTCACTCTCAGAAATAGACAAAAAGGACCTTTCAAGACAAAGACTCCCCAAGAGCTTGACACGTTCGCCACAAAGAGTGTGCTGCTTAGAATCTTATGTGTCTCGGACCCCCAATTTTTTTTTAGATTGGCTGCCTGACATGTTCCCCAAAAAAGTACCCCCCAGATAACAGAGACTGAGGAAAAAATTCCCACTTGGCCACAAGACAAGCTTAGGGACATGAAACAGGATGAGAAGGGACCCTCATATGTTTTTTGTTTTTTTTTTTTTTTTAGTTGAGGGGAACCTGCAGCAAAATTTGTCTAAATAGACTCTAGACCTGTCAGAACCGTGTAACTGGCCAGCCTGCAGGGCCGGCTCAAACTGTGGGCTTATAGAGGTGTTAGGCCCCTGTTCTACTCTATGGTGACCCTCTTTATGACAAAAAGACACAGAAATAATGAAAGAAATTAACAATGACAACAACAAAAAAGGCTATTTCTGAGAGGAGAGGGAATCAGACAATATGAATATTCATACCACAAAGTACCAAAAAATATACCAATACCAGAGTCACTATACAAAGACTAGTCACACATAGAAACCTTTTCTCTCATTAATCTTAAATTTGGAAAGGCAAGAGAGGCAATGATCTTTACCGTCTGCTCATCCAGAGGCAATTGAGAGACCGAGAAAAACCAGGAGTCTGACTGGTAAGTTAAAGCATCTTACTGTGTTGGTGGCTGGTCAGATTCTCAATTCTCCTCACTGTGGCTTTCAGAAGAGCAGAGCAGCTTTGAAGATCCTGCCCCCTACGTCAAACTGGATTAAAGGGGATCAACAGGCCTTGGAAGGGGCTTTCCCTCTATCTGCATAACCAGGTGGACCCATCAAAAGAGGGGAAACTTCCCCTTCTCCCCACCCCAGAGTTCACTGAAAGATCAATTCACAGTTAAGGCAGATTAATAAGAGGAAGAGGTTTATTTACTGCGGGCAAGGGGAGGATCACAGAGTGATTACCCAAAATCCCAGTGAGGTCCTGACATTTTTATTACCTCCTTTTAGAGGGGAGGGATAGATGAGGAATATAGGTAATTCTGTTTAGGAGCAATAAATGGTTGCTAGGGAGGATGAATAGATGGGGAAAACAGATTGACTTGTAAATTAACGTGAAAGACAGGTATTATGTTTAAAATTATTTGATCTTCTTTCCTGCAATATATTTGGACAACAGGGAGGGGAAGGGAAGTCAACTGTTCTTTTGTTGGGTACATGTGGTTGTGCAGATAGAGAGAAAGCCAGTTCCAAGGCCTGTTGATCTCCTTTAATTCAAAATATTCTTTACACCAAAAAGTCATATTTTGGGGTGACATTTCCTGAGCTCCCTCATACCCTTTAGCCTCTGAGAAGTCACCATGCATATACAAGGTAGAAACAACCCAAATGTACATTAGGCTTCCATTCAAAATCTTATTGTTGAAGAAAGCTTAGTATCATGAGACAATACTCATGTGAAAAGAGTCATATATACAGTTTCTATGCCGTGAGATCCAAGTTATCTAATTGTATGTGCATAGGCATAGAGGAAGATACTAGAAGGGAATACTTTCACCAGAAAGTGAACAGTGCTTTTTTTCTGGGCAAAGAGATTATGGATGATTTTTACTTTCAACTTTCTTTTTTCCTTTTTTAGGTAACCATTCCATAATATACATGTATTCTTTCAAATTAGAAACCTCCTAACAATATCTTTCCCCTGTCTTCCAGCTTTTACTCTTCCCCACAGAGCTGCAACTTCTACTAAGTGATAAGAACAAGACTCCAGTGGAGCCAGAAACAAGGAGCCTAGGAGCAGGGGGAGATGGTTCTAGAAGGATTGCTGCAGGGGATAAACCTTGAGCTACTTTTGAAGGATGTCCAACTAGCCAAGTAGAGGAGCAGGAGAGGTAATTCAAGCAGAGGAAACAGGAAGCACAAAGCATGGAGACAAGAAAGAAGTAGCTCGAGCCTGGTCAGAACCAAGTTCTGGAGGACAGGGGCCAGTCTCATTGTTCTTGGCATCCAGATGGACGTGCAGAATACATTCACCTAGCACATAGTGGGCACTGTATGGGACGATGGAATCAATGAGCAGAATGACGATAACCCACTTTAGTATCCTCATTCACACCTCATCTCACTGCCCTCCACCAGGGGGCCCTCTTTCAAACCACACACATTTTAGAGGGAAGGCGGCAACAAAGTCAAATCATCACCTGCTATCTCCTTCTATTCTTAGCCCAGATTCCTGGAATAGCCAAGCTTGAGGAGAGGGCTTTAGGGAGTTGGAGGATAAGCTCTAGGGCATGGGGCACCTTGGGGAGGCTGGTGCTGGGCACAAAGCCAGAGGGGAGGATTGAGGGCAGCCCCTTGGGCTAAGTGGGCAGGAGAGGGAGCCAGGGAGGCTGCAGGCATTGTAACAGCTAGACACAGACCTACTCTCAGCCCTTCTGCTCCCCCCACTTCGCAATGAGACTTACCACCATGTGGCTGCCTCTCCACAGCTCCAGACCTTTTGGGACCCAATCTCTACTCTCCTGTCTGCACTGGAGAGCTCAGTTCCGCCCTTGCTCCCTCCTCCCACTTCCTAAGGACAGCCTGTGAAGCCTGGCTGGGACAGGGCTTCTCAGACATTTTGAGGCCTGAGCAAAGCCCACCCACAGTTTACTTCTTCCCCTTTCCCCTCCTCCCCTTCTGGGACTCTGCCTCCTTCTTAGTTCCCATTATGTGGTTTGCTTCAGTCTCCCCTAGTCATCTCCACCCCAACCTTGGTCATCCACTCCAGTCCCATCTTCTCATCTAGTCTGAAGATTTGCTATATCCCCCAGGCGGGAGGAAGAGCTGAGGACCGGGGTTGGTCTGACCCTGAGTTTCAGGTCGTTGAGAATGCCTGCCCTGCCCGCCTCACAGGACTGTGCGGGGATCGCAGGTGTGTGGAGTGCCACACTCAAGTTCAGGTATTGCTCTCACTCAGGTGATCTTTTTCTTTTCTTTTCTTTTCTTTTTTTTTTTTTTAACAGGGTCTCACTTTGTTACCCGGGCTAGAGTGCTGTGGCATCAGCCTAGCTCACAGCAACCTCAAACCCCTGGGCTCAAGTGATCCTTTTGCCTCAGCCTCCCAATTAGCTGGGACTACAGGCATGCACCACAATGCCCGGCTAATTTTTTGTATATATTTTTAGTTGTCCAGCTGATTTCTTTCTATTTTTAGTAGAGACAGGGTCTCGCTCTTGCTCAGGCTGGTCTCGAACTCCTGACCTTGAACGATCCTCCCCCCCCAGCCTCCCAGAGTGCTAGGATTACAGGCATGAGCCACTGCGCCTGGCCTCAGCTGGTCCTTTGAGGAGGATGACTACTTTTCAAGTTTTTACTTATTTATTATTGTTTCTGAAGTTAATGTACTTAATACTTTATTTTTACTCCAAAACGGGTAATTTATCTTTTAATTGCCATCCAAGTATTGCTTGTTACAGGTTGCTAACATTAATTTACGGTGTCTCTCTTCTTTTTAAATTAAACACAAAATTTTTATCCTTTTCTTGCTGAAGAAGCAGGGTTGTATCCTAAGATTAAATCTATTTATTAGAAAAAATATATAGTTCTAAAGTGTCACCAATTTGACCAAGAGGAATTTGATTCCGGTGCTGTTTTAAATTTTGCTTTTTAAGCTTCTTTTTCTTTTCATGTTTATATTTTTTTCTTTTATTTTTAGTGATCACATAATAATTGTACATCTTTATGGAGTAGCGAGTGATATTTTGATACCTGTATATAATGTGTAATTATAAAATCAGGGTAATTAGCATACCCATGACCTCAAACATTTATCATTTCTTTGTGTTGGGAACACCCAAATCCTCTCTTCCAGCTTTTTGAACATGCACAATAAGTCATCGTTAACTACAGTCACCCTGCAGTGGTATAGAGAACTTATTCCTTCTATCTAGCTGTAATTTTGTCTTCATTAACCAACCTCTCCCCATCCTCCCTTCCCCCCTCTGCTTCCCAGCCTCTAATAACCACAGTTCTACTCTCTACTTCTGTGGATTCAGGCTTGTTTTTTTTTGTTCCCACATACAAATGAGAATATGTGATATTTATCTTTCTATGCCTGACTTATTTCACTTAACATAATGTCCCCCAGGTTCAAGGTTGACTACTTCTATCACAGGAGTTCACAGAATGAGGAGAGCAGACATTTTATAACTGGTCACTCCCATGTTGAGAATCGGAAATATCCCCAATTCTGAAATGGTCACCAATATGCTGTATGTGGGACTGTGCCTTGCCTTATGGGTCCTGGGTAGGCAAATAATTCATTTAGATTCAAGAGGAACAGGCTTGACATTTCTTAGACCGCAAGGGTGGGGAATCTCTTCTCGTGGACCAAGTAATCTTACTTTTCTACTAATGTGCCATGGAAAGGCTGATGCAAAGCCACACACGGTGAATTTATCGTAAAGGAAGAAGAGACAGAGGGTGGGGCAGTGGGTGGAGATGCAGCACTAAGGCTGGGTGGGTCTGGTTTCCCAGACTGCTCTGAATGAGGCCTAGCCAGGCTTGGGTGGGCACCTGCTGTGTGCTAATTCCTGAACTAATCAGGGTGATTCTCCAACATGGGCCCTTCATCTTTTCTGAGCACTGACTCCTCTGAGAATCTGGTAGAACTTTTGAATCTTCTCCCCACAAAAAAGCACTCATGCATATTCAGAGGAAATTGTTTTCAGTTTCTGTGGTGCTCTCATATAAAAAAAAAAAATCAGGCCAGGCACGGTGGCTCATGCCTGTAATCCTAGAACTCTGGGAGGCCAAGGCGGGAGAATCGCTCTAGGTCAGGAGTTTGAGACAAGCCTGAGCAAGAGTGAGACCCTGTCTCTACTAAAAATAGAAAGAAATCAGCTGGACAACTAAAAATATATAGAAAAAATTAGCCGGGCATGGTGGAGCATGGCTATAGTCCCAGCTACTCAGGAGGCTGAGGCAGGAGGATCGCTTCAGCCCAGGAGTTTGAGGCTGCTGTGAGCTAGGCTGACGCCACGGCACTCTAGTCTGGGCAAAGGAGTGAGACTCTGTCTTAAAAAAAAAAATCAATGGGGCTTCCTGTTTCGGTCTCTGGGCCCGTGGGTAGAGAGAAAACGTCAGCGGGTGTTTTCTTCTAACCCTGCATGGTCAGTTCCCTTTTTAGCCTGAGTCCCTCTCTAGCCTGGCTCTCAGCTGACTTCAGCGTTCCTGGGAAGCTGTGGAAAGTAGCATGAGCTCCAGAGGATGGGAGTGGTGTCTGGCTGTGGAACTGCTGCTGCTGCCTCTGTTACTCCTGGCGACCAACACTCAAGGTACTTTCCACCAACTGTCTGCAGGTAATTGTGCACCAAAGGCGTGGTTGGATGGGAACAGGGGGCTGGGATGTGGCTCAACCCTGGAAGTAGTGGTCTGGTCTCCAGGCAGCAAGGGCTTACACCCCAGTGAACAGGGCTGTGGCAAGATTGGGGAGTCCTCCTTAGCCCTGAAGAATCAGGCTCCATCTCTTTTCCCAAAGGGATACTACAAAAACAGGACACTGGGGAGATGGAGAAGTAGGCCCGTCCTGTTTCATTCCATGCCTGGCGGTCTGTGAAGGTGTGGGAAAGTGCTTGTTTTTGCATTTTGAATAAGAGGAAGCTCTCCACCACTAGCTGCCATCTTTTATGCTCGGACATACTATGTTCCCTTAGGTGTTCTTCAAGACTTCTGTGTATGCAAGGAGTTGTGTCCTGAGCCAAGGTAAATGATATTGTCATTGTCCCAAAGATAGATCAAAAGTGTAGGAAGGAAAACTTGGAGAAGATTGCTCTATTGAGGGTCTCTGAATGAGGACTTCTGAGAAGAGAGGCCTGAGGTGCCTCAATATCACAGGAACACCAAAACATCTCATTGTTCAAAGTGAAGTAAGATCCATTCCTCCGCCACAGCCAGTTCTGGTCCCCCTTGTGTGCACAAGGGCTGAACCACTGTTCTTTTCCTGTTACAGCTGCCTCGCCCTCTTTCTTCATCTACTACCTGTCTTTCCAGGCTAGCTGAGAAGCAGAAGTTAAGCTGTTGCCTTTCTTGCTCTTCCCCGAAATAAATACTCAAGTCTTTTTTACTTAAAGGGCTTTAATGTTCACCACTATGAGCAAAAATGAATACACACGGGGAAGTCATACAGAATCATAAATTTATGATAGTATGTAACTTTTAGATAGATGAGATAGTAATGTACTGAGGAAACCTGGTTAATCACTCATGCACCCTGCCTCTCAGGGTGGCCATCGTTTGGGTCTGGTTCACGGCTGTGCAAGTCTAGAGACACTCGTAGCTGTACGGGCTCTGTGGGGCTGACTCAACTCATAGGGTCCTGGCATGGCCTTGGGAGTGGAGGCTGACGTGAAGTAGTAACCCAACTGCTGGGAAAAATAGAGATGCCAATGAGAACTGGAATGTTTCTTTTTTGTTTGTTTTTTTCAGGAAATTATGGGGGTACAAACATTTTGGTTACATGTTATGACTTTGCCATATCCCAACCATGATTTGAGACATGCCCTTTCCCCCCCTACAATGCTCACCACATCCATTAGTTGTGAGTTTACCCACCCCCAACCCCTACCCCAAGGAATATTACTACAGTGTGAGCACCTTAGTGTTGATCAGTCAGTGCTAGTTTGATGGCAAGTGCATGTGGTGCCTATTCTTCCAGAGAACTGGAATATTTCGAGACTGTTGCTAGTATGTCAAAAACACCCTGATAGATGCTCATTCTCTGACTTTCCTTTTCTAGGTTTCATCCTGGTCATTTATTCTCCTTTGGTTGAAACATGCAGATTATGTTATCCTTTCAATGGATAACATTGGTTTTGATAGGTTAGCACCATCCATTTCTATAACTTAAGTTAATAAAATAAAAATTAAGCATTTACTGTGTGTCAAGCATTGTGCTAGGTATTATATTTTATATACTATCTCATTTAGCTTTCATTAGAATTTAATGAGGTGGCTGTCATCATCTACATTTTTCATAAGAGAATACTATCTTTCAGAGAGATTAAGAAATTCTTCCAAGGATACACAGGTCTAACTTCCAAAGCATATGATTATGCTTTTATGAGACTGTGCCCCAGGAATCTTGATGAAGGTCAATGTGTCTAAATTTTTTGTGCACAGCTAATGCCTATAGATGGTCATTTTATCTCCAGTCTATGGCTTTGCTCCTCTTATCCACTTCATCTGGCTAAGCTTAATTTTGCTGTTTGCCCTAAAAAAGGTGTCTTCCCTCTTACATCTGGGCCTATGTACATTTCTTTCCTTCTACCTAGAGTTCCCTATACTCTCCTCTCACTCTGCCTCTCCTTTTGGTGTCCATTTTCATGTGATGGAAGCTTCCCTCCTGGAAACCTGAGGCACCAGATCATGGTTTGTGAATTGCTTGTTTGATTGTCTGTTTTCTTGAGCTTTATGAGGACAGGAACCACATGGTGTTACGCTGTTGAACTTAGCACAGTGTCTGGAACGTAGTATGTGCTAAATAAGTAATTGTTGAATGAATCAATGAATGAATGACTTCAAAGAACTTCTTTATGGAATATAAATCATATCTTCCTGGGAGTACAAAGTACTTCTCTCCTCCATGGGAAGAGATGTTTTTATGGAAAGGTTTGAGAAGCACTCTTAGATCTCCTTCTTTATCTCTCCGAACTTGAGTTTCTCAGCTCTCTGATTCAAGGCAATGATTCAGGGCACCGTCCACTACTAGGCATTTTCCCCTCTGCCCACAGCACTTAGCAAGGTGCAGTGGAAACAGCATTGTATTAGGAATGAGAAAACCTATGTTCTATCTGGGTTCCATGCCGTGGCATTTTCTGTAATCATAAAAGCTTCCTGAGCCTCAGCTTCCTCAACTCTGTAATGGGTATAATAATCTGCTCCCCATTTCTTCAAAGGGTTGCTATTAAGATCAAATGGAATAAAGAACATGA
This sequence comes from Lemur catta, assembly GCF_020740605.2. Classification (NCBI taxonomy): domain Eukaryota; kingdom Metazoa; phylum Chordata; class Mammalia; order Primates; family Lemuridae; genus Lemur; species Lemur catta. Next base: position 33,716,516 of record NC_059130.1, on the reverse strand, counting down.
AATTGCTTTGCACTTGTGATACACATGCAATCTGAGACAGATAAAAGCCTGAGAGAGCATAAGTAAACTCCAGAGCCCAAACCACTTGCCTGAGCCCCAGACATGAATTTATGCTTTGAAACATCTCCTCTAGACTCTCCAGACACATGTTCAAAACTTAATTCATCACCTCTGTCCCAGCTATTTTTGCTGTTTAAGCCATCTCAACACTATGGCTTAAAATAATCACTTAGTGTGCCCACAAATCTAGGGGTGCACTGTGCTCACCACATCTTACTCGGGGCCTTTCATGTGCTTGCAATCAGATCTTGGTGGGACCTAGGGTCATCTCAAAGGCTCCTCCACTCACATGGCTATGCCTAGGCTGAGTATGACTCAAACAGCCGCATGGCTGGCACCATCCCACAGAAGCCTCGCAGAGTGAATGTCCCAAGAGAAGCAGGCAAATGCTGCGTGGGCTTTTCTAACCTAGCTTTGCAAGTCTCATTTCTGCCACATTCTATTCACTGATGCAGTCATCAAGGCCTACTCTAGTTGAAGGGGAAGGAACACAAACTCCATCTCTTAATGGGAGCAGTGTCAAAAAATGTGCAGGATTTTAAAAAACTGCTATAATCCTCCTTCCCCTCAAACCTACTGCTTCCCCACTGTTCTCTGTCTCTATAAACCACGTCTCCATTTGTCCAGTTGCTCAAGCCAGCTAGGAGTTATCCTCAGTTCTTTTCTTTCCCTTGCTTCTCATGCCCAATGAATGTCTTTTCAATTCTACTTTTAAAAATATCTCTCCAATATGTCCAATTCCATCCATGCTCACTGCCACCTGTCCTAGATCAAGCCACCACTTTCGCTATCACCAATGATCACAACGGGCGCCTATCCTAATTGCTCTTTCTACTCCATTCTCTCTATCTAGCCCGTTCTTCACTTTGCTGTTGGTATAAATTTTCTAAAGCGGTTCTCTGCTTATTTCACTGTTCTGCTTAAAATGCCAACGGCCACCATGGAAAACAAAAAAGCAGAAATTCTGAGCACACAGCTCATAGTTCATGGTCTGCTCACTTCCTGCCCTAGTCTATATTCTAAACCGAATGAACTACTTTCACTTCTGTAAACGAATCTTGCTCTAGTCATCTCTGGGCACTCGATGCAATTTTTTCTTTTCTCCTCTTGTTCGAGCCGTCATTATACCCAGTCCTCGTCTTGGCCTGGCTTAAGCCTGCTTATCCTAGTTCCTCCTCACACTTCCTATGGAAGCCATTCCTAACCCCCAATTCAAGTGATGTGCTCTCTTTTATGCAACCCCCAGCACTCCATATTTTCCTTATCCCAACACCATCAGTGGTGGAATCGTCGAATTAATTGTCTCGTCACTGCAATAAAAAGTCCTTAAAGGAAGCAGTTATATCTGTCTATTGTGTGCGCCCAGAGCCTGGCGCAGAGTCAGTGCTTGCCATGCAGTTACTAGATGAGTGAATACATCGATGCACATATGTGTGTATGTGTGGGTGCATGGGTGGATGGATAGAGGGAGGAAAGGAGGGAGGGAGGAAGTTAGAAGTCATTGTTTCAGCCAAGCTGGGGTCTCAGAATAGCCCTGCTGGTCCTGATAAAATCTTCCTCCCATTTCCCACAGTGGCTATTTCATACCTTCACCCTCATCCTCGAGGACCCTTACGTTAGTCCTCTGCCCTTTCTGGAAAGAATTTGCCTCCTACTTTGCTGAAGAAGTGTGAATCAGAGAGGATTAAGCAGGAAGCCCTTCAGCTTCCTGTCTACTATCTCCAAATTAGAAACTCCTCCACATTACCCGCTGTCTTTGTGTCAGAGGATGCCATATCCCTCCTCCCAGCCAAGACCTGTGCTTTCAGCTCTGCTCTGGGTTCCACCAAGCCAGGCCCATCAGTCAACTCCCCTCTCTCCATATCTTCCCCTCCACTGGCTCCTTCCCTTGGCCTATCGTAGCTTCAGTCTTTTCTTTCCTTAAATTAATCTAAGAACAAAACCAAAAATCTCTCTTAAACTTTCATGCCCCTCTACATATTCCCTGTCATTCTACTTCCCATTCACATGGAAATTCTTCAAAGAAGAGTCTATTTTTGTTGTCTCTTAATCCTCACCTTTAGACTCCGTTGCATGGTTGCCTGCTGAACTCATTATACTTCCCATCTCAGGAGATGGTACCCTGCTCATCTTGTCACCAAGACACAAGTCTGGGGTCTTGATATCTACTGATAAATCACTTCCTAAGAGGGTTTGTATAGGCTCTTTAAATAATGAGATCTCATCAGAGAACTCCAGGTAACTCTACCTCCATATCTTTAAAACTCACCTACTTTTCTTCTTTAAAAGTTTTTCTAGAAACCATGTGTCTTGTTTTTAGAGTAATCAGAACTTCTCCTTTGGTATAGTAGTATGACTTCCTTTGATTTGAAGTTTTTCCCCTTATATTTCTGCTTTTCTACAGACAAGAAACATGGGTGGGCACAGGAAGAATCTGCTTCTTTTTCTATTATAAGCTACAGGTAAACACTGCTACTTTATCCTAAGCATCCAGACACATCAACTACTTCTTCCTGTTAGAATTAAATCAAAATAATAGTTATCTTTAAGGTTACTTCACCTACCTTCTAAAAGATGGAAATGTCAGGAAGGCAGATCAAGATTTTTATCAACAGTTAACCACTTTATTTCTCAGGAAGAAGTCACAGCCAACCATCTTGTAAAAATCTTTACACATAGGTGGTTAAGGAAGGAGGGAAGATACAACACCCTATGTGTACCTATAATTAGCACTCAAACTATATTGAAATGATCTGTCTGATGTTTAATACCTGCCTGTATCATCAGACAGTGGGTTGTGCTGTCTTCCTTGAGCATATGTCTCAGACTATTAGAAAGTCTGCCAAGGATGATTTAGGCCAGTAGCTCCCAACTGTGGTGAGAATTAGGCAATTTTGTCCCTCAGGGGACATTTGGCAATATCAAATAAATTTTTGGTTGTCACAACTGCACAGGTGATACTGGCATCTAGTGATCAGAGGCCAGGGATGCTGCTAAACATTTTACAATGCATAGAACAGCCCCCCACAAAAAAGAATTATCTGGTCCAAAATGTAAGGCCGGGCGTGGTGGCTCACACCTGTAATCCTAGCCCTCTGGGAAGCCGAGGTGGGTGGATTGCTCGAGGTTAGGAGTCCAAAATGTCAATAGTGCCAAGATTAAAAAACACTGACTTAGGCTGCCTGTTATTGCTACTTTTTAAATTCACATGGGAACAAGTAACAGAAGGAGAACAAGTCTGGAATATATGGCCAGTGTCTTTAAAATTCTGGAGAGAACATCCTCCTTGGCTGTATGCTCTGAGAGGGCAGAGATGCTGATATCAGAGCCTAGCATGGACCCAGGCACATCATGGTTGTGCAATAACCGTTTCTTGGACTGAACTGATTCTGTCAGGGGGATTATAGAGTGTAGACTAGACCGATCAGAAGCGCATGTGGAAATGAACGCCTGGCTGTGTCTGTGTATGTACCAGGACAGGGTGAGTGAGTGTTCAATAAGCATGTGTTGAATAGATCGATGGATGGTTGGAAAGATGAAGGAATAGGAACTTGATAACCCTGGGGACACAGACATTTTTATCTTTCAGTGGTTGACACTTCTCTACTGCTCCTTCTCAGCGTATGTGTACTATTCTTAGTTCTCCTCCCTCCAGACCTCCGTTCATGTTGTTCTTTCTCCTTGTCATCTTTTCTTTCTCCTTGTCTTAACCAAACCAGGTTTCTTAGAAACTGAGACTTATACAATTTGGAGTATCTTCATGGAAAAAAGGAGAAAAAGTAGGAACAAAAATGAATTCAGTTAGAATGAAAAAGGAAATCCCAGTGAATGACTACAAGTTTTAACAAGCTGACAAATACTACATAAGTCATGAAAGCCAGAAAAATAGCATAATATTTTTAATTAATTAAATGCCTTCAAGCTTCTATAATACTTTGCCACCAAATAGCTCTGGCTCTTGTTCACTTCAAACCTGGTTTCTCCTCTACATCCCACCTACAGCCCTATTGCAACATGCTGAGACAGGCAGGCGAATCAGCATGGAGGGTGACAGGAACGTCTCCGCATGCCATTCTTCACTAACATGGCAGGCAAGAACTTCACACACAGCAGTCTATGAAATATGTGTACATCTCTCTCACTAAGCCCAACTAAATATTCCCCAGTTCAAGTTCCGCTAAGCCAGATCCCAAAATGCCCACAACTGAGACACCATCCAACACAAGTGCAAATGTGAAGGGGATGTTGGAGTGAACAGAGGCAATGGGCTAGGTATGTGTATTTAAAGATATATAATGTGTTGCAAAACATATCAGTATAGGAATGCGCTGTTAGGGCCCCTCCAGGGCCATACAAGGGGCCTTGAAGCTTCCGTTTTGTCACTTTCACAGGACATCTACCTCTGATCCAAACTTTGTCAAATAACAGTTTAGACAAATGGTTTCTACTGTCTTCTAATAACTTGCTTCTAAATACATTGTAAAATAAATGTATTACACAGGACATGAGCCATTTTTATAGGGAGGAATTTTTTACAGGATAAAACATTATCAAGGAAGCTAAAATATTTTTATTCACTCTCCCCAACCCCACTCCCTCTCTGACTATGTCTTTCAACATCTATGCCCCTTGCTCCATCCACACTATCCACGCTGGCCTCCTTGCTGTTGGTTATATATGGCAGGCACGCCCTCGCCACAGGGCCGTTGCTGTAGCTCTTCCCCCTGCCTGGGTCGCTCTTGCCCCAGATGTCTTGGATCTCTCTCTCCCCCTTCAAGTCTTTGCTCAGGTGTGACCTACTTACTGTCTTATAAATGAAGTCTATCCTCTCCCTCCATCAGTACTCATGATTCCCTTAACCCTATTCTAGGTTTTCTCCCTTGTCATAGCAATTATCACCTCCTTACTTAGTGTATAATATGTTTAGTTACTGTATTTATTGCCTGCTGTCTTGTTACCCCACACTAATGTTAGCTCTATTAAGGCAGGGATCTTTGCTGCTCAGTTCATTGATGTATCCCAAGTGCCTCAAATAGTGCCTGACAGATGGTTCTCAACACATACTAGCTTTTAATCATCCTTTGCCTCATGTTAGTGGTCATGTACCCTAAAGAGATTTTCTTGGTATTTCCTACCCCTACACTCTGGATATGGGTACATTCCCACAACACACTGTACTTTCTTCCCATAGTACCTTGTGCTTATCTTTATTATAGTAACCAAGAGATTATATTAAGATTATTTGTTTGTGCATCTGTTCTCCCACATTGGTGTACTAAATCCTTTAGAAGACAATCATGTCCTGTCTATGTCTATGTCTCTAAGGACTAACACAGTGCTTATTGAACTAAATTGAACAGATAGGAAACACAAGATCAGAGGGAACATGACCTGTTATCACTTTATATGAAAATCCATTGGTATGAGAGTAATGGAGAGAGCCGGGGCTAGCCTCAGTGTCCTTTTCTTATTGTCTGGGGGTGGCACTAGATGGATTATAAACAACACTCTCCTGCCCCATGCTTACTTCTCAAGCCTCAACTTGTCTTGAATTCCTGACTAGGAGACCAGGGCCTCTGATGAAGACCGTACTCACTGCTCCCAATCAGAAATCCCTTCTTTCCTGCCTGTTCCACCAGCCCAGGCTAGACCAGGGGCCTTCCAGTAGCCCTGCTTCTCTAAGATGGGTTTCACTCTGACTCTCACTGGCAGATCATTTGACATGTGAGGTGATCGTGGTGTCCGGCAGCAATGTGAGTCTGCAGATCTTCAAGAGCCTGCCTGATAACTACAAACAACTAACCTGGTTTTACACCATCCACCAGAAGATTGTAGAATGGGATTCCGGCAAATCTAAGTACTTTGATTCTAAATTTAAAGGCAGGGTCATGCTTGATCCTCAAAGTGGTGCCCTGAACATTTATAACGTCCAGAAAGAGGACAGCAGCACCTACCTCATGAGGGTGTCAAATGCCACTGGGAAGGAGCAAGAGTGGAAGATCCTACTGGAGGTGCTTGGTGAGTTAGGGGAGCCAAAGGGCAAGTCTCCACTCCAGGGGCCTTAGGTGGACCCCTGGGAGGCTTCCTGGGAGGCAAGGGGTCGTTCTCTGGGAGGAGGAGAGAAAAACTTCAGGACAGGCTTAATTCATTTTTCCTGGAGCTAGTTCTACTTGGGAGTGAGCCTAGGCGGCAGACCTAAGACAAAATTGGTAATTGATAATCCTAGGACATTTAAAATTTCTTCTGAAGTTAGTGAGTCTAAGATTTGAAGAGAAGGAAATAGAGATGATTTCCTTTCTATTTTCCTTCATTCTGTCCTGTGATCAACCTAACCGAGTTCTGAGATCATCTGAATTATATCTCTGAACTTAGACTTTATCAGACATAAGGAAAAAGAGAAGATACAAAGGATGGGGCAGGAGTTATTGGGAGGGTTTTTTATCTTTGAGAATGGGTGGGATAAAAACTTTCACTCATAGCTCCAGCCTAGCTAGTATATATGGAATAAGGACTAGAACATTATACTTGGAGTCAGACAGACCTGGGTTCAAAACTCTGGTCAGTCACTCACTAGCTGTGTGACCTTGGAGAAAGATCTTAACATCTCTGTGCCATATCAGGTAAGATTCTTTTGACAGCAAGTAACAGAAAGTAATTCAATGTGCCTTTACTAAAAAAACTAGGGCTATTTAAAGAAAGTCAAGGAGTTTAAAAGAGTCCAGAAAGGCGGAAGGGGAGGAAGACTGAAAACCAGGACCAGTCCAGTGTCCTCAGCCTCAGGAATCTATGGATTATGCCTATGGATCCATGCCATTTACATAATTTACCTCTCAAAGCTTAGACTTTTATTCCTCTGAGTTTCAATTCTCAGGGAAATTTAAAGAGAGACAAACTGATTGGCCCAGCTTTGTTCAGGTATGTGTACCTGATCTAAACATTTATGGCTAAAAAGGTCAGATTATAAGGCAGAAAAATGGTTCCTGGGGAGGCCTGCAGGGGTCGGGATAGGCAATTATTGATGAAGAAGGGCCAGGCAGATATCCAGGAGAGGTTCACTTCAGAGTCTTGGGTTCCTCATCATATTATGAGGATAACTATATATCTACCTTTTAGGATATTATGAGGACCAAAGCAGAAAATGAAAATGAAAACATTTCTAAAATGCTAAAACAGTGTAAATGAAGAGTGTTACATATATTCAGGCCCCATGAGCCAGATAGTCCCTGGTCTCAGAGGCCAGAGTCTCCTTACTCACTTTGTCCATGTTACATGGCCTGAAAATTCAGGAGGTCCTGGGAACAGGAAAGATTCAAAGTCTTTTACAGTGGTGTTCTAGTTAACCAGCTCTCTAAGATCGAGTGGGAGGAAAAAAAAGAAGAAAAAAGAAAAAATATCCCTAATTTATCTCACTTACCAACTTTGTAATTTCTGTCGTTTAAATACTCCCACCACAGTCAACTCCAATATACTAACGGTTTTACAAACAGTTTGCAAAATTTCCAAATACCTAAAAATCCACAAGGTAGTTTAGCTTTAGCACATCCTGCCTGAGGGTAAGATTCTCAGGATATGATGAACAGAGAAATGGTCCTTCAGTCCAGCCCAAGCATTTCTGACAGCTCAAAGAGCCCGACCATGCAAGCTGGCTCAATAAATGCCATCTATGATGTGCCCGGTGCTGTGCTGATCACTGTAGGAAATGCAGAAGGAGCATAAGACATGAGGCTAGAACACAGGAAATGATGAAAAGTGTAAAAATTGCCCAGTTAAAGCATACAGGGGAAGTGCAGCAATCTGAGCGGGCTTCATGCAGGAGACACAACTAGAATTCTGGAGGCCAGATTAGCAGAGTTTCTATAGCCTCTCCGCACATACAACCCAGAGGCAACCTCTGATCTGCTAAATTCTGTGCCACATTTTAATCCTGGGGGGTCTGAGCTGCGCTGATTCTGCAGGTGTTTTACCCTTGACCAGAATGAAAAGATTCCAGAGGATTTCAGGTAAACCAGCTCTAGCCAAGAAAGGACCAGATGCTGGGATTACCTTGTGTGCCATGTGGCAGCAGGACAACAGTAATGACAGTAATGTGACCTCTAGCACGGATGTGATACTTATGTTCTGCAGAAAGCGCTCCTCCATGGCAGGTGTCATTTCTCTTTCCGACAATGTATTGTGAGGTAGAGTCATTTTACAGATGAATACAGGGGGGTTAAGTTCCATGCCTAATGTCATTCCATCAGAACCAAGTCCAGAACCCAAGCTGGTCTCACTCCAAAGCTGGTGTTTTGTCCTTTCTATCTCATAACTACTTCATTCGTTCATCCTGTCATCAGATACTTATAGAATACCTGCAGTGTGGCAGGCACTGTGCTAGACACAAATACCAAAGTTAAGAGGCCAATGCCATTCATCACCTCTGACATGTGCTGGGGTTACATGAGGTTTTTCTCTATAGCTCTGCCAGTGTTCAGGAGGATAGCGCCTCCCCTGGGTGTGCAAGGGGCTTTGCCATGCACAAGCCACTACCTCTTACCTCCGGACTCTTGCTGAATCTGAGCCTGAGCCTGAGAATTCTGGCCAAGGGGCCAGCTGTGGACCATTGCTAGAGAAGGGGCCGGAGCATCTCAGACAGCTGGAATACTAAGTCTGTCCCCAGCCAATCCCTCTGCTAACACTGGGCTGTTTTTTCGGGCTTACAGATGGCCATAACCCCATTTTGCTCCCGGTGCATGTAATGGACCCTGGCTCCCCCTCCTGGATCCACCTCAGAGGAGCCGCTCTTGCAGCCTGAAGCCTCCGGGAATCAAAGCTGCTCACTGGCTCCCTCTGCAGGGTCCTCTTCTCCATGACTCCGCCTCCTGTGGCACTCAGAGACCCCGCCCTGGTTCCCTTCGTTCTTTGTTGGCTAAACTCTCACAGCACAAATGCCTCATGGCCTCATCTTAACATCCTCCTCATTTTCAGACCCTGTACCCACGCCTGCCATAAAAATTGAGAAGACAGAGGAAACGAACAACATCTGTCATCTGAAACTGTCATGTGTGATACCTGACCAGTCTGTAAACTGCACCTGGTATGGGGACTCAGGGCCTTTCTCAGTGGCGTGCCAGAACAGTGTGCTTGAACTGAGGGTACCTGAGCCACAAAAGTACTCCAAGTTTTACACCTGCAAAGTCAGCAATCCTGTGAGCAGCAAGAATGACACAGTCTATTTCACTCCACCTTGTACCCTGGGTAAGAAATATCCATTAGGGACCTGGAGTGGGCACAGGGTAACTAACTTTCTTTTGAATGAAGAAAGGTGTGGGCGTCCTACTCAGCCTCCCGCCACAGAATGTCAGTGGAGTATCTGCAAAGTGTCTGGGAGAGCGAGAGACTAGAGCTCCGCTGCCGGCTCTGCCACCACCCGTCAGCCGGTTCACCTCACCTCTGTGGAGCTCGGAGTCCTCATCTGCAAAGGGCATTTGGGAGAGGATCTCTGATACTTCCCCCTCCCGCTCACCCACTCTAAAAAACATAATCCTAAACTCTGAGGCCAGGGTAAGTGTAGGACAGTCTGAGACATCATGGTGAGCAAGAAGAAAAAGGGCAAGAACCTAGAGGGTTTCCGGTCCACAGCCTAAGTGAGCCAAGGAAAGAAGGACCAAAGAGATGGACGTGAGAGAGGCCCCTGAGCAGCAGTGAGGGCCTTAGCCTCAGGGGGAGACTCTCCTCCACAGGCCTATGCTCCTTGGTGAGGTTAGAAAGACAGAGTTCTCTGTGTGTCCTGGGAGGATCCACTCACTGAAGCATCCCACCTGGCTCTAGATCAGCCTGTACTGGTGCTAGAGTGGGATAGGCCATAGGTCTTAGAGTCAGTCACACCAGGAATCAGTCCTGGGATTGTCACTTACAATTGTAGCTAACACGTTACTTAGCGTCTCCAAGTCTAGTGCTTCCTAAGTAAAAGGCAAAACAACAGTTCTTACCTCATGATGTTTCCCTTATCGCATGGTGCTTGCCTCTGCTCCCACACGTACACTGTGGCGCTGTAGGCTCTTCCTTCTTCTTCCCCACTAAGTGGCCATGTCTCTTCTAGCCTCTCTTCATATGCCCTGCTCCTCTGCCACCACAGGCCCAGTGTGAGAGTTTTGTATCTGACCACATGACCACAGTTTGGCTTGACAATGTCAATATCACCTTCATAATAATACCATGTCCGGAGATCCAGAAAAAGGAAGAGGCACAATCCCTGTCCCTTATAAAACGTAGGTGACTGCTCATCTGCAGAGAGGATAAAAGCAATAATACATCCATTTGGGGGAAGGGCTAAATCCATCTTGTCACTTTTTAGCCACCCAAATTATCCTAGAAAGCACCCTTAATCTCCCTTCCCTATTGTATCACTCATTCCCTTTTCCTTTTGATTTTTTCCTACCCCGCCCCACCCTGGCATCTAAAGGATGCTCTGTTTTCCTTCCTTCCCATTTCTTTTCTTTCCCTTTCTATTTCCCCTTCCCTTCCCACTTTCCTCCTAGTTGGTGCAGATGGCTAGTGAAGTGGAGAAACAAGGAAGGGAACTGGTCCTCTTCTCCCTAAAGTCAGCTGTGTATAGCATTATGTGGTCATTGGTCCACACCTGAAGCTCTGCCCTACTACATCAATGTCCAGGCCAGAGGAGTGATTCTTCCCCAGGCCATGGATAGGCCAAGGTAACCTTTAAGCACAGGACTCAGCTAAAGTAGTAATATAGGGAATTTCTGCACTCTTAATACTTTATGTCTTGGAAGATTGAGCTCTTGCAAGGAAGAGGATATCACAGGCACACCGGGATTGGATTCAGGGAGAAAATTTATTCCTGTTCTCTGCAAGCTCCCATGGCAATGTCCAGTATTCCTGCCCCTTCTCAACACATTAATCAAGACACCTAAGGGTTTGGGGGTTTTTTGTTCTTTCAGCCCGATCCTCTGGAGTGGATTGGATTGCAAGTTGGCTAGTGGTCATGGTACCCACCAGTCTTGGCCTCCTACTTACCTGAGATGAGCTCTTCTGACTCAAGAGTGATACTGCAAAGCCAGGGGATCTTACCTTCATCAGCAACCATGGACTCAACCGAGACAGAAGCTCTGACTCTGTGGGTTGGGGGAAAGTGTGTTGTTGAAGCATCAGTGAAGATTTTCAAATTAACTTTTAAAAAACTATGACTATTATTTAATTTTATATCCCCTAGTTATTTTATAATGCACATACATAGATGTTTCCATTCTTCCCACCAGAAAATGTGACCATACTATGAAAATGTTTTCTTATTTGTTTAAATAAACATTTGATATGATTTTCAAAGTGGATTATTGAAGTTGTCCCACATCTGTTGGACAGTTCCTGGTCCATCAGCCTGGACAAACTGGAACATGGAGGCACAAAGCCTGGGGTCGTAGGCTTCTGTGTGTCAGCACAGCTGAGGGACTAATTCGTGCTACCTCTGACCTTTGTTCCAACACCCGTGCCAAGCCTGCTGGGGTTCCAGCTCCCCCAAGACGCCCTCCGCTGCCAAGCTTCAGCCTCCGTTCTGGTGGTTTGCCTTGATCCAGCCCCACTGAGGCTCACACTCTTATGTCTCCTGTGAGCTGGGTCAGGCTTATTCCCCCAGAACTTAGTATGTGGCTTGACCACAAAGAAAGGGTCTTCCCCCAGCCTTTCACTGGGAGCTCAGTTCTCTCTCCTCTTTCACCATCTTGAAGCATGGGCAACTCTTCAAGTCCTAGTTGTGTCACAGAATCCAATAAAACCATTAAGGTGACACAATGTTTTCACCGGAGTCTTCCATTATATGCAGGTAAGAGCTCCCAGGCCCACCACTGATAGAATGCCTGGGAATTTTGCTTTGTGTTCCTGTCACCTGGACACCCCAACAAAGCAAATAGAAAACTTTAACAGTTCTTTTTCCTTTCCTTTTCTTTCTTGATTCTAACAGTTTTTCTTTAGTTTCTTTATCTACTGGCACAGCTGGTCGAGATGGCCTGGAGGTCACAAATAGCTAAATGACTCCCTGCCAGATGCAAGTGGGAGTCCAGACCTGCACAAAACCAGTGCAGACCAGAGCAGGTGACCTCCAGTTATCTTTCACTTATTAACACCCATTACATTACTAAATATATTTTCCTCTATGTGAGGAGAACAACCCCTTTTCCCAGCTCCACCTGCATCTAGCTGAGGCCATGCAACTGGATCTGACCAACAGAGTGTGGTAGAACTGATGGCAGGAGTGAGGGACTCTGGCAAGTGGAGCCCCATGATGCAAGGTGCCCAGCCCAAGCCATTGTTTAGAAGGCAGCCACCTGCTCTGCATTGCACATGCATGGTAAAATAGCTTGGGTTTTGTCTGTTACCACAAGACAGCCTGGGCTCTCTATGACACAAACCCCTCAGCCCAGCCTACAGTCCCATCTGAACCGCCCCACTGAGAAGCCTACATCCTCCAGTCCGACTGCCTGTGCCTCCTTTCTGTATGTAAGCAGCACCTCTCCCCTTCCTCTCGCTTTTCTCAGTGGAAGAGGAGCTTCCCTTGGGGACACACACACACACACACACACACACACACACACACTCCCTCTCTCTCTCATACACAGAGAATGGAATAAAAAAGCATTTCTAGGGGAAACAGTAAGAAGGAAACAAATGTCACTTTACATCAAAAATAAGCACATTCCTCAGCTGCTAATAAACCTGCCTCCCCCTCCAGACATCACGTTTCTGTTAGTTCTGGTTACTTGGAAACCTGAGGCAAAGCCCACCTTGGAGGGCCAAGGTCACAGGCATCAGGTGTTCCTGGCCTCTTCCGTCCGTCAAGGCTGTGCCAGATACATAATTTGTGGGGCTCAGTGCAAAATGAAAATGTGGACTTCTTTGTCCAAAAAGCAGGAAAAAAAGTGCCATTAAAAGTACTAACATATTAAGCTTTTTCCTTTCTTCTGTAGTCTCTTTCTGTACTTGAGGTGGTATTTTTTATTTTCTCGTTAATGCTGTTCTAAGTAAAGGCAAATGAACATTGTAAATTATCATGAATTTTACTGTCTATAATTTTGCAATGTCAGTTTTAAATGCAAAAATAAGAACATTTAATTCATGTGGAATCACTGAAATTACTCAATTCATATTTTGTAGCTCATGCATGCATATGTATTTTGTTCTTACCAGAATAGTGAAAATGCTGCAAAAACCTACCTTAACTGTTCTTGTTTTACTTCTTGGTGCACACACATTCTCCCAACACTCTATGGAAGCCATAACACAATGGCTTTGCCCTGGCTTTGAGTCTCACTGAACTGACCGCACACGCTGTGGGTGGGTCCACTGGAATGCTATGTTCCAGCAGTGCTATATGTGAATGAGGCAACACAGAATGGCGGTAGGCTGCATGTTGCACATATCTCCTCACATACATGCTCCATTGTCACAACTGACTTCACTTAAAAAGCACAATTTTGGAGCCGGGCACAGTGGCATGTGCCTATAATCCCAGCTACTCGGGAGGCTGAGGCCCAGGAGTTCAAGGCTGCAGTGAGATATGATGGGACCTGTGAGTAGCTACTGCGCTCCAGCCTGGGCAACATAGCAAGACTCTTGTCTCTTAGAAAAAAATAATAATAATACATTTTTAAAACCACAAGTTGAAAGATAAATTATTAAGAATTTCCAGATGGTGACAGTAGAGCACTAACCCACGTGCGGTGCTCTTCTGAACATGGGGCCCTGTGTGACTGCACAGGTCACAAGGCCATGAAGCTAGATCTGCCTCAAAGACACCTAACACCATATGCCAAGACAACTCCTTTCTCTGGAAATTATAGGGCAAAGACCAAGCCTGGTTCTCATTTGTTCCCCAGCCCCACATGTGTTTCTATACAACTAAACTTAGTGGGTTAGTAGGTTCACACTTGTCTTAGTGCAAAGAGGACACTCCAGCATTTGGCCCAAGTTCTAGTCATGAGCAACCTCAATGTGGACTGAAGTCTCAGGACAAATTGCTTCTCACTGTCCCGGAGCTGGTTTCAGCAAGCTCCGCAGCACCCTCTGCTGGCTCCACTGCTATAGCAAGTTAAAGACGGATTAGATCCGTGCTTCTCAAACTTTAATTTGCCAGCACATCACTTGGGGATTTTGTTAAAATGCACACCAAGATTCTGCATTTCCAAAAAGATCCCAGGAGATGCCAATGCTGCTGTCCATGGACCACTTTTTGAGCCGCAAGGCATGAGCTGTCTCTAAGCTTCCTTGCCATTCTGACCTTTAGCTACATGGTTCTAACCCTGTCCATGGGACTGGGTTCTCTCTTCCACTTCTTTCTCTGCTCTGTTCCTGGCTACCCACACCTTCCCTTCTCAGGTTAAAATTTCCAGTGGTCGCTCCCAAGCCTCATGATCCCAGGTGCACCAGCTCCGCCCCCAGGGACAAGCTTGTCTCAACAGCCAGCAGGAGGTTATACATGGAAAATTAGCAAGGCCAGGAGCTCCTGTGAACTAAGAGAATGCAGCCTTTGTATCTGGCTTTGTACAAACAGATAGCTTGGATTGGGTCCTGGTGGTGGGACAAGGTAGAAATACACATAAGTTAGACCTGGACCCTCAGATCAATGAGTTCATTCGTTCACAAAGTACCAAGTGCCAACCCATGTTAGGTGTTGGGGCCCCGTGCTGGCAGCTACTTAATGAGAACTAGCACTGACTGAGCCCATCCAGGTGCCAGGCTCTGTGCCGAGCTCTTTACCTGAATGACCTCCTTTAAGGAACAGGGCTGGGGTGTTGGGAGTGAAAGTCTTTCCAAAATTCTGCATTGGGGATTTGGACTTTAAACAGCTTTCTTGGTCATGATAATTTTACACAACTGTTAGTGTTACCAAAGCAGCCTTAGAAATGTTCCCTCTCATTGTCATTTCTTATCCAGGAATAAAAGGATCAGCCTTGTCCACAGTGCCCTTGAGCTGTGTTCAAGTACATTTGTTAAAGTGGCAGCCTCTGCACCTGGAGAGGTGTGCTCTCCCCTCCCTGCACCCCCTCCCCTCCACCTCCCCCGTCTCTAACCTCCTCAGAAGACCTCGTGGTAGGGAGAGGACAGATTTAGCCCAGAGCCACCTGCACCAGCTGGCAAATGGTAACCACAGGCCCTCTTCTCTTCCACCAGCTGCTCTGCCCAGCCCTGTGCTCCAGCGGGGCAAGCTAGAGCCCTGTCATTTGGCACAGTCCCCTCTCCCAGCCCCAGCCTGTCAGTCTTTCTTCCTCTCTCTCCCGCCATCTTCTCCCCCTCCAAATTTCTGTCACCCTCATTTTCTATTCCTATCATCTTCCCATCTCTCATTTTTCTGTTCCTCTGTCCCACTCCATCCTGCTGCTATGTTTTTTTCATCACTCTGGCTTTCCACCCTGGCCTCACCATGCTCAGTCTGCCTCTGATGTTCCATCTGCCATGAGGGTCTGCACATCCCCTGATAGGTGGTGCCTTGCTTTGTTTCTTTCTCTCTTAGTGAAATAGGAAATACAGTCCCCTCCACAAGTGCCTCCCGCCCAGTGACCTTTGTGTCCTGGAACCCAGCTTGGGCAGAGGATCCTTAAGGAGCAAACAACACAGCAAACACATTGGTTGGTTCCCTTAACAGATATTTGTAACAGAATTCCCAAGGAGACTTTTCCTGATGTCTCATATTTGGAGCTAGGACAAAAAGACTTCACATTCTAAAGGAAGTTGCAAATAAATTGGGGACAGCACCACCTGTAGGGCTTGGGAAGGAGTGACTGAGCTGGCTCACCTCCCCCAGCACTCTTCACCCTCACTGGAGGTAAACAGAGGACTAGGGAGAGAGGAGAGAAAGGGAATCATCAGGATCAAAACTGTTGGAGTTGGGAGATACCTGTGGCTTTCCCCTCCCCTCCCCAGGGTGAGGTCCTCTTCCATGATGCCAAATGAAAGGGGCCTCCAAGAGCACCACTTGAGAGGTTCAAGGTATGCAAAAGAAGGGAGGAATAATGTCTCATTTTCTAGTGGGGCAGTGGATCTGTTGTCTTCTTAAGGTAGACACATAGCATTGGAGAAAGATGGGAAGCTGCCTGAACACCCATTGTTTGGCATGGCAAGGATGTAGGAGTTCCCACAGTGGATGCTGCAGATGGTATCCAGGCTTCAGTTGTCTTGCAACCCTGGCCACCAGGTAAGCAGACCCCAGCAGCAAGAGGCTTTGTGATACATCATCAATGGGAGCTGAGCAGGAGCAGGGCCAGAATAGGCCAAGCCAGAGATCTCCCACATCAGCGCACTTTTCAGTGGAGAGTTCCCATCCCCACCAACTTTGCAGAGGCCTCTCAAGTAGCTGCACCTGTGCTCTACAAAAACCAGTGACAACTGGAAGCAGCCAGGTAACTAAGAAATAGTGTACCCCTCTCCTCCCTGCCTTGTTTCATTTGAGAAGCTGGAACTAGATAAGGTAAAATAGGAGGGAAAAGATCAGACCACACCCTCTTGCCTATTACAGATTTTTAGGTCATGAGACAAGCTTGGGCTGAAGTGACAGGAAGAGGTAAAAAGGGAGTTTTACATTGAGCTGTACTGTTAAATTACTGGAAGTGAGAGAAATGAAACTGAAGGATTTACCCAAACATTCTCAAGTGATGAAAGGCAGGTTTGACATAGTCCTTATGTGAATGGGAAGAGAAAGCTCTTTGATGTTAGCTCCCAACCAACCAAGTTCAGACTGTTCAGACAACTGGTTAGACGTATTCATTGAGCAGCTGCTATGAATCTAACATCTTTCTAGATTTAACACTGGGAAAGACAGGCACAGTACCTGCCTTCCTGCAGATTTCATTCTAGTCTGGAAGATGGCCATAGGGAAAATTAGTAGTTTAATTTCAACAATGACAACTGCTGCCTGTGTCAAATATGACAACTGCTAAGATAGAAGAACTATTGAGAGAACGTAAGTCAGGAAGTTTGGATCTAGTTTTGAGGGTCAGAGAGAGTTTCCCTTTGGAATCAGAGACTAAAAAAGGAGAGGTGCTAGATAGGTCAGGGGAGTATGTGTGGAGGAGTGTTCAAGGAAGAGGAAGGAGGCAGATGCAGGGATGCCTGGAAAGACAAAACAACCTGGTTGCTAGGAAGGTGTGCATAAAAAGGTATCTAAATAAAGCTGTTGCCTCATTTCTATGTGGCAAATAGAGAGCCCTCGTGGGTGGTGGCTCTTGAAAAGTAAACCAGTTCTCAGAGTACTGAGTGTTCTTTGGCATAATAATTCTTGGGTTATAATCTCGAAAGAGTCAGACTCATACTAATGAGAGGAATCTCTTTTCCTAATATGACTGAGGTCTGTTTATTTCTTTGGAAAACCAGTAGGGAGACTCAACTAGGATGGAGTAGACCCATCTTCTTCCTAATTCTTTAGACTGATGTTTACCTTTCCCTACTCCAAAACCACCTTTGATTGAGCAAAGAAAAATTTCAATCAGCATCTGGCCAAAGCTGAGGCATTTGCATTTGTAAACAATGAGAAAGGTTTGAAAGGACAGAAACTGTGCCTCTTGTGACAGCTGGCTGTATGCAATATACACCCCCCCCACACACACACACAAAAAAAAAAAAAAATGGTGGGGAGGAATTTTACTGAAAGCTTTTGGAGCAAGCAACTTGAAGAATCAAGTGAAAAGCTAAACATTGCCATATAGGTAATAAGATTTAATCGGCATATTTTTAGGGTCCCCATTAAGATGAATTAGCTCTAATTGTTTTCCCGGTTTTGACACTATGCTTCATCATGCAAATTTCTATAATCTTTGTTGCTTCTCAAGTTCCTTGTTCTTTTGAAATCTATTGAACAATTCAGAAAGATCTTTTTATATATCTGTGGTAAGGTGAGGTGTGTTTTTTCTAAGAAAAAACTGTGAAGGCAAGAGTCACTCTGAAAAGGGCCAGTAATCCCTCTCCAATTTCTTGCAAGGGCTCTGGACAGGTGAGGCTGGAGGAGAAGCAGCCCTATTCTCTTGAATAGGTAGAGTTGAAGATAATTACTAGTACCATCGGACAGATCCCCAGGCCAGCAATGAGAGACACTGCCCTAACTCCAACCTTCCACCTCCTCCTGCCTTGTGTCAGCACCGAAGACATAAAACTGAATTCCTTCATTCAGGAAAAGGAGGAAGCCTGACACGAGTTTTAGACTTAGAGAAGACCAGTTTGGGAACTGGTCTGGGAAAGCCAGAGAAAGCATGGCATGAGATGAGACCGATGGAGTAGTAGGGGTCATACCATGCAGGGTCTTGGGAATTTTATCCTAAGGACATTGGAAAGCCATTGATGGGCTTCCAGCAGGTTGGGTTCATGGTCAGATTTGTGTTTTGAAAGATTGATCCACTGATAAACAGAAAACTTCCTGGATGTTACAGGTATTAATAGAAGTGGTTCTATGCAAACTTTCTGCAGGATGAGGAGGGGAGTTTATAAATCGTGAGATTTGAAATATCTCATTGAAACATCCTGGATACTAATTTGGTTTTATTTTATAAATTTATTTTAGGTATAGAAGAACTAGTATAATGCAACGCTGAGGCTTTAGATATATATCCATGGTCCTCAGAAATGATGTTGTTTGAAATATATTTATAAATTAAATATTTATATATATTTATACATAAAGGGGAGAGAAAATGGGTTCAAAGTTGTGGCACAAATGGAGACAACTAGAGAAGGATTTGAAACAAAACCTTAAGAGCCAGTATTTTCTCAGAGTCTGCCTTTCATCATTGTCATGCTTTATCCAAATATTACATATGTACTGATAAGTGCATGATAAATTTTCACAGGTGATCTATTATACCTCTGTAATTGACATCCAGATCAAGAAATTCAACATTTACAATTAATTTTTAATATATGTGATGGAATTCTATTGTGACACTGTTCTCAGAGAAAGGGGATGAGGATATAAGTTGATAGATGTCCTCCTCATTCTACTTGACTGCCAAGCACATGTCCTTGCATACACACACATTCACATTTTTCTTATACATCTGATTACAGAGATGCTCCCTCTTACATGATCAAACCATTCCTAGAGTGACAAAGACACTTAATTGCCTATCAAATAAATATTTGTCCTTTTTTTTCCCTCTGAAACTCTCCTAATCCTAATCCTAACTGACTCACCATGTGTAGCCTCAAACGGATAATATACCTATTCTCCAATGGAAGCCAACTCAAACTCATAGCCAACTCCTGCATATAGAGACAATGTTGTAGGTACAGTTTTCTTTGAGTTCAGGTCTCCAGATAATGATTATTTTTCTTTTAGTACTATGATATATTTTAGCCCAATCTCACTTATGAACAGAAATCTTAAGTAAAATATTACCAAGTTGGATTCATTAATATTATAAAATATGTCACAGAGTTTATCCCAGGAGTACAAAGATGGTTTAAGTTTTAAAAATCTTATATTATTATAAAATATTATTTAGGTAATTAACCACATTAGCTAACAAAGGAAGAATACAATAACTTCAATACACGAAGAAAAAATGTAAAAAACTTGTGACAAAAAATTACTTAACAATTTAGTAGATGAGAACTCTCCTAACCTGATAAAAAAAATTTCACCAAAGAAAACTATAGCCAATTTTAACAAACATGGCAGAGTAATGAACTCCAAAAATTCTTTCCTCTATAAAAGCAACAAAAAAGTTGAAAAAAATTATCTGAATCAACTTTTTCAGAACTCCAGAAATCAACCAAAAGCTTTCAGCAAGCCAGGGAGTGTTTATTCAAGAAAAATGGCTGCATCTCAGTAAAAACAGTGAGTTTTGTGGCATTTTTAACTTACTCTATCATCCTACCCTCTCTAGCCCCCTCTAGCCTTTAAAACCTCACAATCATAGTGAAAATCAGAAGCCTAGAAGCCAATGGAGTGGGTAGAAGGGGGTTGGAGCTCCCTCAAAGATTCAGTACCAAAGAATGCCTAATTTGACCTGTCTAGTGGTTCCTTGGAAGAATCCACTTATACGACTGTCTTTGCTGGACCTGACTCAGTGATCACCCAGTGCAAAAACCTTTTTCCCCAGGGCTGTTTGTCAAAAACAATTAGAGACAATTGATAAACTTTGTGGCTGTCTGAGATGGTAGCTAACAGTTGGGGGCAAACAATATATTAACTAAAAAGATTAAAAGGAAAAGCTACCTAAAGCTAATGACATGTCCATAGGGGCTTTGAAAAACTCTAATGTATTCCTGGGAATCTAGAAGGACATGCCCATGTTTAGGGCTGAGTACATGCTCAGGGCTGTGTGTATGCACAGAAAACAATTGAGAGGCTCTAAGCTCTCACTTCTAGTTGACCTTTAGGTTCTGCACAAGGGAAAGTTAAGGTTAAGGGACAGTTGTCAACTATCAGGATGAGCATTGAAGGGATGCCCTAACACACATATAGCCCTCTGGCAAAGACTGAGAAAATTGTTGGTTCCAGGTATCTAAGAAAATGTGTCTAATCATTAGCTGATCACTAAGCTAAATAAACAGACTTAGTGGCCACACAAGACAAAGAATACAGACTGAATTAGTCTAGAAAAGTCACTAAACAAACAAATAGGATAGCAAAAACAAACCCGACATAAAAGGGTCAGGGGAGGGGGATCTGATTTCATGATTTACCATGTGTTATTGTTTTAAATGTCCAGTTTTCAACAAAAAGAATTACAAAGCATGCAAAGAAACAAGTAAGTATGGCCCATTCATATGAAAAAGCAATCCTTAGAAACTGTTCTGAGAAAGCATAGACATTGGGCTACTAGATAAGAAATTTAAACCAGTTGTCTATAATATGTTCAAAGACCTAACAAAAATCATAGACAATGAGTTAAATGAAGCCAGGAGTATGATGTTTCAGCAAATAGAAAATATTACTAAAGATGTAGAAAGTATAAAAATGAATCAAATAGGAATTTTGGAGCTGAATAGTATTATAAGTGAAATGAAAAATTCACTAGTGTTTCAACAGCAGATTTGAGCAGGCAGAAGAAAAAAAATCAGCAAATTTGATGATGTGCCAATTGAAATTATCTAGTATTAGGAGGAGACAGAAAAAAATGAAGAAAAGTAAACAGAGCCTAAGTAATCTGTGGGACACCATCAAGTATACCAGCTTATGCATAGCAGGAGTCCAAAGAGAGGAGAGAGAGAGTGGAAAAAAAGAATATTTGCAGAAATAATGACCAAAAACTTCTAAAATTTGATAAAAGACTTGAATCTACACATCTAAGAAGTTCAATGAACTCCAAGAATGATAAATGCAGAGAAATCCATACCAAGACACATTATAATCAAGCTGTTAAAAGACAAAGACAAAGACACAATCTTGAAAGCAGCAAGAAAGAGATGACTTGTCACATAAAAGTAATCCTCAATAAGACTAACAGCCAGTTCCTCACCAGAAATCATCTAGGCCAGAAGGTAGTGAGATGACATACTCAAAATGCTGAAAGAAAAAGACCATTAACCAAGAATCCTATATTCAGAAAAACTATCCTTCAAAAATGAAGGAGAAATCTAAACATTACTAGATAAATAATTACTGACAGAATTTATTCCTTGCACACTTGCCCTACAAGAACTTCAAAAGGAAGTCCTTCAGCCTGAAATAAAGAAAATATTAGACAACAACTCAAATCCAAATGCAGAAATACAGAGTACTGGTAAAGGTAACCACATAGGTAAATATAAAAGACAGTGTAAATGTATTTTTTGTTTGTAACTCTACCTGATTTAAAACACAACTGTATAAAACAATAATTATAAATCTGTGTTAATGACACACATGTACAAAGATATAATTTTTCTGATAATAACAGCACAAAAAAGGTGGCAGGAGAAAAATCAATATAAGAACAAAGTATTAGCCTGGGCAACATAGGGAGACCCCATCTCTACCAAAAAAAAAAAAAAAGAAAAAAGAATTAGGCATGGTGGTACACACCTGTGGTCTCAGCTACTGAGGAGGCTGAGGTGGAAGGATTCCTTGAGGCCAGGAGTTTGAGGTTACAGTGAGCTATGATTGCACCACAGTACTTCAGCCTGGGTGACAGAGCAAGAGCCATCTTTAAGAAAAAATAAATAAAAAGTATTTTTATATTATTGAAATTAAGATAATTATGATCTCTAAAGCAACCATGAAGAAAATAACAAAAACAAATACAGTAAAAGAGATGACAAGAGAATTTAAATGGTACACTAGAAAATATCTATTTAATACAAAAGAGGGCAGTAATGAAGAAAGAGAGGAACACAAAAATGTATAAAAACTATAGAAAACACATAGAAAAATGGCAGATATAAATTCTACCTTACCAGAAATTACATTAAATATAAATGGATTAAGCATTCCAATTAAAAGGCAGAGATTGGTAAAGTGAATTTCAAAATACATGATCCAACTATAGGCTGTCTACAAAGGATGCAATTTAAATTCAAATATACATATAGCTTGAAAGTAAAAGATGGAAAAAGATATACTATGCAAGCAGTGATAAAAAGAGAGCCGGGGTGGTGAAATTAAGATCAGACAAAATGGAATTTAAGACAAAAATTTCACTAAAGACAAAGAAAGGCATTTTATAATGATAATACAGTTAATTCATCAAGAAGATATAACAATTACTAACATGTATGCACTGAAGAACAAAGCCAAAAAAAATACATGAAGCAAAACTTACAGAATTGAAAGGAGAAATAGAAAAATTAACAATAATAATTAGAGTAAAATGACCCATTTTCAATAAAAGATTGAACAACTAGATGTAAGATCAACAAGGACATAGAAGATTTGAATAACACTATAAACCAATTGCACTTAACCAACATCTATAGAACACTCTATCCAACAACAGAAGAATACATATTCTTCTCAAATGCACATGGAACATTCTTCAGGACAGACTATATGTCAGGCTATAAAACAGTTCTCAATAAATTTAAAATGATGAAAATTATAACAATATTGAAAGTATGCTTCTAACCACAATGGAGTGAAATTATAAATTAATTATGAAAGGATATTTGGAAAATTCACAAATAAATGCAAATTAAACCACATATTCCTAAAACTAATGGATCAAAGAATAAATCACAAGGGAAATTAGAAAATACTTTGAGATGATTTAAAAAATACATCAAAAACTTATGAAATGCAAGAAATAGGTACTTAGAGGAAACTTTATAATTGTAAATGCCTATATTAAAAAAGAAGAAAGATCCGAGATACATAATCTAAACTTCTACCTTAAGAAACTATAAAAAGAACAAATTAAGCCCAAAGCAGGCAAGAGGAAGGAAATAACAAATATAAGAGTGGAATAAATGAGAGAAAGAATACAAAAACAAGAGAGAAACAAATCTAAAAGTTGATTCTTTGAAAAGATCAACAAAATTGACAAACCTTTTGATCAAGTGAAAAATAGAGAAGATCCAAATGACTAAAATCTGGACCTAAAGAGGGGACATTACTACTGGCCTTAGAGAAATAAAAATGATTATAAGGGGATACCATGAACAATTGTATGGCAATAAATTAGATGAAATGGAAAAATTCCAAGAAACACAGAAACTACCGAAACTGACTCAAGAAGATAGATGGTAATGGATAGATAAATAGATAGGTAAATAAAAGGAGGGCTCTTGGTTACAGTAGAATGTCCACTGGTAAATATGGAGTGAAGTGCTGAAGTGAAAAATTATCATTTTGCAATCATCACAGTTAAGATAGGCTTAGGCAAAAATCACCAATGGAAGCTAAATCTCAGAGGACAGTTTGATGAGGAATAGGATGTTTGCATGGTTTCACAGCACATATCAACAGATTTTTGGTAGTTAAAAAAAGAAGAAGAAAAAGAAGAAGTAACTATGCAATGGAGAAATCTGACATCTTGACCAGGTGAACAAAATTAGTGTCGCCCATGAGAAGACATCGAGGGCCTCTAAACATGATACCCTGAGAAATACAGAACATCACTTATATTGTACTTAATCTGGGAATGCATAATCTAAATCTAACCATAATGAAGTATCAGAAAACCCCAGGTAAGGAACTTGCTATTAAAAAAGAGAAGGTGGAAAGACTGTATTCTTCAAATATGTCCATGTTA
This sequence comes from Lemur catta, assembly GCF_020740605.2. Lineage (NCBI taxonomy): Eukaryota > Metazoa > Chordata > Mammalia > Primates > Lemuridae > Lemur > Lemur catta. Next base: position 33,692,310 of record NC_059130.1, on the reverse strand, counting down.
TAAAGGAGAAAAAGTGGCTGTGGAAATGCTCCAGATTGAAGGAGACTAAAGAGCTATGACAACTAAATGTAGTATCTGATGCTAGACTACATCCTGTACTGGAGAGAAAAACATGGCTATAAAGTACATTATTGGGTCACCTGATGAAATTGGAGTACACATAGTAGATTAGATAAAAAATATCGTTATCAATGTAAAATTTACTTAAGTGTTAACTATGCTGTGGCTATGGAAGAGACTATCCTAATTCTTCACGCTGAAGTATTTAGGGATAACAAGCCATGACATATGTAACTATGTAACTTACTCTCAAATAGTTCAGGGAAAAGAATATATATAGTGGGGGGAGAGAGAGAGAGAGAGGTAATGTTAAAACAAAATGGGGCAAAACATTAAAGAACAGGTGTTCACAGCCACACCCAACTTGTAGCCCCTCATGGCCTGGATATAACCAACTTGCAGGCTGGTTATAAGGGTGCTCTTTGCACTATTTTCTTTTTCTTGCTACTCTTTAACTTTGACATTATTTTCAAGTAAAAAGTTAAAAAGACAGATTAATGGAAGGTCTAGCGTACTTGTTTCCCCTTGGTGGTCCTTCAAGATGCTGAGGGCCTGTTTCGCATTTATTGTGTCCTCTTCTTTCTCCACATAGGCCTCTCCTTTTATGGATCTGTGAGATCTCAGCACACAATCGTTTTCAATGTTGAATTCCCATTGAATCATCTGCCACAAGAGGACAGATTGTTGATCTAATCAAGTGAGAGCTTCCATGAGTAACAAATAGGTAGACGCTACAAATTCCTGTGGCTCTGCCAGGCTCTGCTCCACGTGTCTTTCCATTCTGTTTCCCAGGCTACAGGAGCAGCTCCTCTCTCAGCCTTGCTGTTTCTGGCAGAGGGCAGGAACATACAGCAGAAGGATCTTTCTAACGCACAAGTTTGACAATGACAACATATCTATGCTGAAAACTTTCAAGGATAGGCTCTTTAGAAAGCCTAAAGATCCTTATGTGGTTTGGTTTCTGTGGATTTCTCCTGTCTCATTTCTAGCCTGGCCCCTTCCTTGCAGTAAATGCTGCAACCTTCCCGAACTGCTTGCAATTCCCCGAACTCACTCAGTGACTTTGCTCAAGCTTTTGCACTTCCTGGAAACTCCCGGCCCCCTCCTCGTTGGCCTGACAAACTCCTACACATTTGCTAAGACTCAGACCAGTTGTTGACTCTCCAAAGCTCAAGAACTACTTCTTACGAGTGGAACTCTCCTTCCCCCATATCTAATCTCTTTCCACCCCCTATGTGATAGAAATAATTATTAGAAAGAAGACATGGAATCATCAGCAAGGAAGCCCATAAAAATCTGCATTTCCCCATATTTTCTTTAATCTTGGAAGACCAAGAGAGGGAAGTGGTTAGCCCAAGACCATCTGGCAAGTTACTAGCTGAGCTGAGGCGGAACTCAAAGACACTTTCTCCTGTCTTTGCTGATGTCCATTGAATTCTCCCTGGGTCTTGACCCATTGCCAATCTTATATTCATGAGGGTCTCCTAGATTCTCCAAAACCCCAGACCACTGAATTTTGCAGGGCCTATTGGATGGCAATATTGGAGAGCTTGTTGGCTCCTAGAGAAAGCACTGGAATAAGCATGTTCCAGTTCCAGGCTTATATGTAATACCTGGAACCACATTCAAAGCCTCTGGAAGGCTGCATGATACAGGGAAAAGAGCATGACTTTTGGAGCTAGTCTTGGGTTTGAGTTCCAAAACCACCATTTACCAGCTTTAGAACGTCAGGAAAAATAAACTTTCTAAGCCTAAGTTTCCTCATGTGAAAAAAAGTGGATGCTCTTTTTATCAGGATTAAATGAAATAACCTCAATAAATCATTCAGCATAAGGTCTGCCATACAGTAAATGCTCAGTATTAGTTGCCTGCCTCTGTCCCAGACTACTTCCTTCTCTATTCCAAGTTCAGGACTCTAATTTGACTGAATTAAGGCAAGATCTCTTAGCCTAAGTTTCTCCAAATATAAAACAAGTGGGAATGGATGACATGATTTCTGAGCCCCAAATCATACCTTCTTTCCACTCTACTTGCTTTTATCAATCTCCTCAATCATGTCTGTAGACTCAGCACAAAGGTTGCCTGTGGGTGTGACCTGAACAACAGAGTTTTGCTCTCAGAGGAAGTAAAGGAGGGTTGGGAGGTACCTGGGGAAATGCAAATTTGGTGGCTAGATAGGACTTCCCTGGGTCTGATGACTTCCAAGATGCCTCTGAGATATAATTCCAGTGATCATGTGAAGACCTCAAAGAAGAGCTGCAATCAGTACAGTCATTCCACATACACTTACTGTATGTCAGACAGTGTCAGGCTGGGGAAACATGAAGATAAATTGAGCATAATGAAACTCAGTCAGGAGATGGGTGCACTGACTAGACCCAAGAGATCTGGTTTCTGGTCTTGGCCTTATAAAAACTGGCCACACGGCAAGTCCCTCAGAGGTGTCAGCCTCTAAATCATAGCTTTCTTTCTCACAGTGAGACAGTGGACTTGCAAAGGTGGTTTCTATATTTGTTTGGTTTTATTCCCTCCAGATTATACCTCTCCCCTGAAATTCAGCTCTCTATATTCAAATACCCCCTGGAAATCTCCATATGGATGAATCATAAATACTTCAACTGAACATATTCCAAACCAACAGATAATCCCATACCTCCCAATTTTTCCCCAAGGTTATCTCCACCTCCCATACTTCCATTCTCAGAAAATGGCATTGCCATCTGCTAGGAGACTACTGTCATCTAAAGGCCACAGTATACTGGTCACTATCCTGTTTGCTGAACAAAGCATACCCTTCCAAATCAACCTGCAAAATAGCTCTCCAGGGGACCTCGTTCTCTCCTACCTCACTGCCACTTCTTTAGTAGAGACTGTTATTTCTTCTCATCAGCTCCCAGCCTCTGGCTATACCTAAATCTCTCCCACACTAAGGCCAAAGTAATCTTTCCAACACAAAAATATAAACAGGTCACTTACCTGCTTAAAACCACCAAAAGGTGGCTCTCATCAAAGGATGAATGGCTTTCCAAGAATGTGTTGAAATATTTGGATGCAAAAATGAGTTTTGATCAGGCGAGAGAAGGGACAAGGCCTCCTGTGGGAGGACCTGGGTTCATTAGGTTGTGTATCCTTCCTAGGAATGAAAGAAAAACAGATCAAAAAAAAAAAAATGAGAAAGGAACTAGCAAATATTGAGTGTCCACGATATAGCAAATACTATACTTTGTATACACTGTTGTTCTAACATTTAAAAAAATATATATGAGCTATCTTAGGTCAGATTTCCCCCCAAATCAGACTCTGAGATAGAGATTTGTGTGCGGTAAGTTTATTGGGGAAATGCCCGTGTGGGGAGTGAGGGACTGAGCAGAGGGAGAAGTCAAGCTGTGGTTGCAGTTGCAACAAAGGCCTCTGCCAACTTCCTGAGGAGCTCTGGAGCTGGGAGGACCCTTCAGAGCTGTTTCAAATTAAGGCAAGGGAACTGGACTTTTGCATCTTTTCATCGACCAATTGACCTGTTGTTGGATGTGGGTTGGAAATGGCTGAGGGCAGTTCCTGGAGAGGGACTCCTCAGAGAACTGTCAGCCACCAACACTCCCAGCATAGGGACTGACTGCTTTGGCTCTGAGGGGAAGATCTGAGCAGCACATCATGGTGTCCACTGTGTGAGGTGACTTGTAGCGCTCTATTTTATAGATGAGAAAACTGAGTTCCTTCAACACTGTGACTGACCCTAGGTCATAAAAGTAGTGAGTGAAAACCCTGTGGTTCTAATTCATATTTGTCTTCATGCTCCTTTGGCTACATATATCCCTGCAATTAGAAACTTTCTTGGGGGTAAACATTTTATTAGAGTAAGGTCAAACTTGAACCCTTAGATACTTTGGGTGGCAGTATAAGTTATCACAAACATTAATCATTCGAGGAAGAATAGAGCTCAGCAATAGTGGGGGCAAGTATCTAGGGTCCCAGAGAGAGAGTCATGAGAACAGACAGTGGGAGCGTCAGGGCCTGTGGAGCCTTGGTGTGTAACTCAGGACAAGGAGAGCAGGACCATGTTTGTGGCAGCCCCAGGAAGGTTGTAGAAGATTGGCAGCTGAGATAGCCAACAAGGCAGCAACCATGGACATGGGCCTGTGGCCAGAAGTGGCCTGGGAACCAGAGAGCTCAAAGGGCTGAAGGGGGTGATAAAGGGAAAGGGCAGAAAGAGAAAGCCTAAGTCAAGACCAAGTCAGTTCCTAAGAAGAAGACAGGAAAGAGTAAAGGAAGTCACAAGTCAAAGATCTTTCATGACAAGTAGATAAGGGTATAGGGTAAGAACTTAAAAAGGATGTGATAGAAGGAGGGTGTAGAGCCACAGTTGTTCTCTTTCCCTGGTTTCTCCTTATCTGACCATCTTGTCCCTGAATATTAAGGGCTCTGGTAATGGCTTTGCTAAGCAGCACATACCCTGTGTGGTAGAACGTGGTGGAGCTTATATACAAGCGCTGGCTCTGCTATTTATTTACTGTATGACCTCGGGCAAGTTGTTTAATTCTCTAAGCCTATTTCCTCATCTATAAGTTATATGGAGATAATAACAGTGAGGTTAGACCTGGTGCAGAACTCAGGGGAAAGCTAAGCTGTTCTGTAGAATGCTCATATTCTTCTACTTCCATGACCTACCACACCTGCGTGAGCAAACCAAATGAAGAACCCAGGCTATTAAAGCAGATCTTTATTTTTATTTTAAGAAGTTCAGTAGACAATGTAGGAAGCAATACGATCCCTTTATTTCTCCCAGCCCTCTGTCCCACAGTAGGGTTTTCTCATGGTGTGGGAGTCGCCCCAAGGAGGAAGAGTGGATGCTCTGGGTTGCAGGGGGAATGTCTTTGCAGAAACTTCTGCTGGATTCTTGCTGGAGGGAAACCAAAAAGGGCAGCTGGGTCTCAGGATGCCACCTGAGCATGCAGGATAACATCCCAGCCACTTGGGGCTCAGAGGAGAACAGGGCTCAACATTTTAATAGTCTTTATCAGGTTCTGTCATCAGATCTGAGAGCCATGGGCCATCCTTCTTAAAGACAATACAACAGAAGTAGAGGCCTCTTCTTAACTGACCTATATTCATTCCTAGAAAAATTTCTGAAAATGGAACCTACTTCTTCCTGCTTTAATTCTATTATCTTGCTGAACCAAGCCAAGTTTAGAAACAATAAAACTAAGAAAGAAAGCATCTACCTCTCAGTATGGTCTTTACTTCTTATCCATAGAATGCCTTCTAAAATTTGGCATTTTGAATGATCTCATGATCTTTATTTGTTCTTTTTTCAAGATGAAATAATGAACACAATATTCTTTAAGAAATTCCTCTTCATAAAACTAGGCAACAACATGTAATGCATTTTTATGTATTATGTTAAATTAAGAAAGAACACAAAAGTGTGTGCATACTAGTGATTGTAGTTACAAATGTGCTTCTGGAAGGAGTAGCCCGCTGAAGCAAGAAACAACTCCACTTGAGCCATTGTTCTGTAAGAGATACTGCTTCCAAGTTCTCTGCCCCGGCAGTGGTATCTTGACCGTAATTATTATTTGGGATTAGCTCAACTATCAGAGGTTTGCTTATGATGATATCTTGAGGCATTCTTTTACTTGAAATTTTATAATACAGCAAAAGGATAAACTGAAGTGGCCAAACTCACCCTACAGAATAAGAACCCCACAGATGTTTTATACAGTGAAAATAAACAACAGCAATTACTGTACTGTGTGATTTTGATATTGTCTTCAAATCCCTCTACGCATGGATTTTGGGAAATTGCATCAAGTGTGGCAAAGGGTTCAGTTCATATTTTCATTCTATTCCCCATTTTCTTATCTGATTAATATTTTATTTTAGATGTCAACTTGATGGCCTTATGAGGTACCCAGAGTAAACATTATTTCGGAATGTGTCTGTGAGGGTGTTCTGGATGAGATTGGCATTTGAATAAGTAGACTCAGTAAAGTAGATTATATATCATACACTGATATTTTCTTTATAAAATGTGATAGTCTATGCTGAGAATTTTCAATTCCTTTATAACAGGAATAATACTTATTACATCAAATCCATCTGTCTGTCTTCAGTGACTAAAAGGTCTTAATGGCTTGTAATGTGCTGCTGTCAGTAATTTATGCTGCAAAGATACTCCTCTGATAGAGAAGCCCACAAATGACATTCATTTGTAGTGTGCCTAAAGCATTCATTCTATTCCATGTCCCAGAGGATTGTCCTTGACCTTGACCCTACAGTAGTACTTCCCATGCATCCCCAGCTGCTGCTACATGGGTTCATCATTTAATCACTCATGATCACCTTTAGGAAACAATAGAAATAACAGACACCAAATGCAAACTGGATACCGCATGCCAGGCTCTGCATTAATGTCATACCTTACTTGCATTAATGTCATACCTTACTTGCATTAATGTCATTTACTTCTCCCAGCAACCCTATGAGATGTTTCCTCATCTTAACTCTGTTACTAAGGAGGAAAGCATGGTTAAGAGAGATTTAAAAACTTGCCCAAGGTGGCACGATTTACAAATAACAGGATATAAATAACTGAAGACTTGAGCCCAGGTCTACCTGACTGTGGACCCAGAGTTCTGAACCAGTTCACTATTCTACCTTATAATCAAAGATTTGGAGGAGATTTGCAAGCACAAAAGCAATTGTGACAAGGTTATAAAACCATAGCAGATTTTATTCTTTCTTCTTTTTAAATTTTCTTCAGTGCTCCATCACATTTGCAATTTTAAAAAGAAGGGGTGTGTGTTAGTCAGGCTTCTCTACAGACACAGCATCAGTAGGGTAGATATACAGAAAGAGATTTATTATGAGGAACTGGCTTAGGTGATTGTGCAGACTGAGAAGTCCCATGACCCGTGATCTACAAGCTGGAGGCCCAGGAAAGCCAGTGGAAATAATTCCAGTCCAATTCTGAAGGCCTGGGCGCCGCAGGGGCTGATGGTGTTAACCCCAGTGCAAGGGCAAGAGAAGGCCCATGTCCCAGCAGGCAGGCAGGAAGCAAAAGGGTTAAATTCCTGCTTCCTCTGCCTTTTTGTTCTACTCAGGCCTTCAAGGGGCTGCATAATGCCCTTCACATTGGGAAGGCCAATCTACTTTACTGAGTTTACTTATTCAAATGCTAATCTCATCCAGAACACCCTCACAGACACATTCCGAAATAATGTTTACTCTGGGTACCTCATAAGGCCATCAAGTTGACATCTAAAGTTAACCATCACAAGATGGAACCCTAATGTTAAAAAAAAAAACATTGAATTCCTAAATATTTTTTCTTTTAACTAGCAATATTATCTGATAAAGTCATTCAAATAGTTGATACTTAGATTTGTTACTCCTTATAAGTATGACTATATCATTAAAGGATGTTTAGAGTCATATTTTAAACCAATGGAATGGTTTTCTCATGGTTAGTGCTGGGGCAGGCAAGTGGATGGTCCTCTCACACCACTGTACTTCATCTGGAGTTCTTGCCCACCATTCATCTCTCTCTCTCTAGTGATTCCAGTTAGAATTCTTCACTGAAACTTTCTACCCTAAAGTTAGGTCTTCCAGACTGCTCAAGTATCCTAGCTCTCCCCTATTCCCCGGACTCACTTCAGGTCAGCACATTTCACTGGTGTGACAGTGTCGGAATCCTTGTTCTGGATAGCAGAAGTGGCCTGTGAGTATCCCAGAGTGTCATTGAATGACCTTATGGAGCATGAAGCTCCCATTTCCCCTGCTGTTTCTGTTTCTCTGGGAAGTGACTGGTTGCTTACAGACCAGAACTATTCAGAGAGAAAAGAATGAATCCTGCTTCTCACCAGCCTTTGCAGGAAGAATGCTCAGTGGACTTGCCAAAGAGTCTTCTAGAATTGCCAAAGAGAAGACTTTGGTTTGAGCTTTGTATGGAGAGAAGAATAAGGCTGACCGTGGTTATCCAGGGTTTCCAGGGTACTTTGCAAATTATCCTAATATCTACCACTGTGTCTAAAAAGACAGAACAGGGGTATGGGAGGCAGTTTTCAGTACATAGAAAAGGTCTGAGGTTGGTGACTCAGTAGTCACCGTCACTGGTTCCTAAATCTATTCCTTCCTGGAAGGAGTAGTATGGCATGGGCATTTCCCTCTCTCTAACAACTTATGCCAGTAAAAAGCAGGCTAGCAAGCTACATGGCTGCCACGTGAAGTCATTTGAACAGTAGTAGGAAGCATCCCAATCCTAGCAAGATTGTTTCTAAAGATGCTGTGGAGAGAGTCTGTGAAGCGGTGACTCTTCTCTTCATCAGTCACCTCTTAAGGGACATGAAGAGTTCAGAATCAGTCCAAGTGGCACCTAGAAGAGAGGGATCCCCATATGCTGGCTCTGGGGTCTGGAGGGATGGCAGGAGCATCTGTGGAAATGACAGGAGTTTGGAGACAAGGTCCTCAGATGACAGAGGCCCACAGATAACTCTCCACTCCCAGACTCCAGTGCTCTGAACCACACCTGAACCCCTGGAGGAGGCACTGATGTGAGGAACCTGGTGAGCGCCTTGGAGGGGGCAATTTCAGGACCACAGACAGGCTAAGGGCCCGAGGGCACCACCAGCAGACATTTTCACAGGCCACAGTGGGCCATGTTTCCAGCTCCCCTCCCCGAGCCCAGGAAGGTGACTGGCAGGCGTGAACACTCAGGGTGTGGTGGGCGGGGGGCAAAGCCTGGGCCTGCATCTGAGCTAGAGCCACCTCACAGCCAAGTCTTCTCCCCACTCTGCCCTCAGCCCTGACAGCACCAGCCCCACAACAGGGCTATCTGGTCGACTGGTCTGCTCAGCCTCCATGTCAGACATCTGCCCGCGTGGGCTTCCTCATCTCACCCAATGGGGCCGACGCCACGGTGTTTTTCCCAGTGCTTTCCCCAGGCCAGTTTTAGACTCTTCAGTCAGGTCTCCTCAGAGATGTTTCAGAGTTTGGGGGAATTTTGTATTTTCGTTTTGGTTTTGAGGGTTTTTCTTGTTCACTTATCCAGATAGATGTGCTCATCGTGAGCTCCATGTGGCCAGGTGGTCTGGCCTCAGCGACTCTTCCCCATGGGTTCGTGTTTCGGAGGACCTCTGGTCAGAGGCTGTGATAAGTACGGCCATCAGCCGGGGAGCCAAGATGCTCAGGGGCAGTGCAGCCCAGACGCTGTCACACAGGTGACTTTGCCGCCCCTCACCATAAAGTGTCACGGGAGAGAGTAGCAAGTCTTAGGGACACATTTGAGAGTTTAAGAGTAGGAGATAGCCTCATTGTGTAGCCCACATGAGGTTGTTGGGGGAAGGCTGCTTTCCACAGAATACGGTGGACAGTCCTCCTCACTCTCAGGCTGGGGCTCTGTGTAACCAGAAGGAGCAAAGTGGCGCCATGCCACAGACACTGGCGGCTGGGGCTGGTGAATGCTGCTGCTGCCCGTGCTGTGACCTGAACATTGAGAGGGAACCTCCCCCAGACAATGGGCCATCAGCCAACACAAGTCTGAAGACTGGCTAAGGTTCTTGCTCAGTGTAGTGACATACTGGTATGGTGAATGGGTACAGCACAGACTCCGGAATCACATAATCCAGGACTGGAATCCAGCCCTTCCATTTTTTGGCTCTGCACCATTGGGCAAGTTATTTAGCAGCCTGTGCCTCAATCTGTAAAACAGGGATACTTATGCCTGACCCAGAGTCAAGATTCCCAAGTTCGGTCTAGACCCTGCTGTATAACACCACCAGCTCGACCTCCTTCATAGGGATCAAATAAGGTAGTGAATGTGAAGACTTTTGCAAATGGCTTTGTAAAGACAAGTTATATCACCTGTGTATCTTCTGTTGCTGGTCTGTCAACGTCTGCTCTTTACAACTGAAGGAAGCAGCTTGGTATACTAGGTGCACTGACTGCAAATCTTGGGGTAAATGTGTTGCCTCTTAAGTCCTGTGTTATTAATAGTTTCCCATGGCTGCTGTAACAAATTACCACAAACTTGGTCACTTAGAACAACAGAGATTCATTCTCCCACAGTTCTGGAGGCCAGAAATCTGAGATTAAGATATTGGCAGGGCCAGGTTCCTTCTGAAGTCTCTGAGGAAGAATCTTTCCTTGCCTCTTCCAGCTTCTGCTGGTCTCCGGTGTTCCCCGGATTGTGGCTGCACAGCTCTGCCTCTGTCTTCACGTGGTTGTCTTCTTTTATGTCCTTTCTTCCCTTTTTCTGTTTTTTGGGTTTTTTTTTTTTTTTGAGATAGGGTCTCACTCTATCACCCAGGCTAAAGTGCAGTGGCTTTGTCATAGCTCACAGCAACCTCAAACTCCTTAGGCTCAAGCGATCTTCCTGCCTCAGCCTCCCAAGTAGCTGGGACTACAAGTGTGAGCCACCATGCCTGGCTAATATTTTTTTAATTTTTTGTAGAGACAAGGTCTTGTTATGTTACCCAGGTTGGTCTTGAACCCTCACCTCACATGATCCTCCCACTTCAGCCTCCCAGATTGCTGGGATTATAGGCATGAGCCACCATGCCTAGCCTGTCCATGTCCTTTTCTATTTCTTATAAAGATACAGTCCTCTTGTTGGATTTAGGGGTCAACCTAATCCAGTCAGTACAATCTCATCATGATCCTTACCTTAATTATATGATAGATGTATTTCATCTGAAGGGTGTATTTGGAATAGCACCTATTCCAAATAAGGTCATGTTCTGAGGTTCAGGTAGACAAGAATTTTGGAGAGGGGGACTTTATTTAACCCACTACAGGGCCTCAGAAGCTCCATCTAAACCATTTTTTTTTTTTATTTCAGCTCATCATGGGGGTACAAAAGCTCAAGTTATATACATTGTCCATGTCCTGCCCATCCCCCTGAGTCAGAGCCTCAAGCGTGTCCATTCTCCAGACAGTGTGCCTGGCACTCACCATGTAGTCATACCTCCATCCATCTAAACCATTTTTGACCCTCAGTCAGTGTACACTTTTGCTGAGTTTTAGATTGCAATGAAGAGTAAAACCCTTCAGCCAGTGCCCAACAGTAGCTCCGTGTGTGTCTGTCCAGGGGATCAAGGGAACATAGTGGAGATGTCTCAGGGTGGGGCTAGAGAAGGGTTAATTCTGGAAATGAGAGGAAGAGCAAAATAAACAAGAGAGTAAGTACCTGTCTTTAGGAAAGGGGCTCGACACAAGTAGACAGAATGTACATTCCAGTAGCTGTGTGGCTTGAGAAGAGAGGACCAGTCTTGAAGTCAGACCTGGATCACAGGTTTCCCACTTGTAAAACAGGGCTAATAATTAGACCCCTACCAAGGTGTTTCAAGTTTTAAACTACATTACCTTAAAAGAGCATAGCATAGTCTTGTCTCACAAAATGTTCTTGTAAAAAGCCAGAATAAATATATATTAACATCACAGCAGTCCACTCTGTGCCAACATTGCTTCTCAATTGAGTGATTGTATAGTCAACACCAAAGCCTTATGGGAATATTTGATCCCAATATTCCCATATCATTTAGTTATATTTCAGCTGCTATTTTACAAATATAGGGAGACTATGCCACTCACCCCACCATTTGAATTCTTAGTTATTGTGGCAGTGCTGTGCTGGTAAATTTTACTTATATGAAGGATGTGTAGCACATAATTTATAAAGATACAATTTTTTGTATTTTAATAAACTGTGTAATACCCTTTATTGTAAATTCCATATAGTCAATTCATTCTCACAGAATTCCTGTGTTTATATTGGCTTAACTTATATCCGTAGCCAGTCTGAGGTTACAACTGACAAAAGAATATAGTTCCAACATGAATGTTGGTCAATGTCCCTTTGTAAGTTAAAGAGAGGTGAAACAACAAAGACACATGTGGGAACATCACTTGCCCATCAGTGACATTAGTCACTTTTTGCTGAATCAGATGACAGTTTTTGAGTATTGGAAAAATATCTCCTCAATTTTGTATACTATTCCCAGTGTAAGGGCTACAGTCATGGTATATACTTTTAAATTTAATCTATATCATTGTTTTCTATGTCACTTTCTTACATCTAGATAATCAATGAAACCATAGATTAAAGCTCTGCTTTATATCATTTGCCAATTTCCATGGTATAAACTCCCACCATGGGCAATTTCAAACTCTCAGGATGATGTCATTGAATGTAGAGCTGGGAAAAGAGGAGCAGCTGCACCCATGGGTTGGTGTGTTACTTCCACATGGAGACAGAGTAGGTGTCAATGACCTCAAGAGAATAGATATCAGTAATGTCATATGATAAATAGGAAGTAGTGAGTTTTGAGGTTTTATTCCCTCTGTTTTTAATATAATCCATTTAACTGTAAGTTTATATAATTTAATTTTGTATGGTTATATAATTTAATAATGGCCATGTTTATCAAGCAGTTCACAAGATTCCTAAAAATTTAACAATTGCCTCTCATGGGTTGGTATGTGCCGGCTTGAGCATACCACTGAGTAGAGTTGTGGGAAGGATGGCTGGGTCTTGGGGGGGGGTGGAGGGTGGGTCACAGTTGAGGATAAAGAGCAAGTTCACACATATCACCAGCTTTTACTATCCTGATCCCCTTTGGGAGGCCCATGGGAGAGGGTCTTTAACCTGTTGAGATGGATTCTAAAAACACTACCCAGGCCTTTCAAATATCCCTGTGAGCACTGGTCATAGCATTTTCCAGTGTTCCATTCTTATAGCTTAACTCCTAGAAAAACATGGGGTCTTCCTTCTGCCAACTCTAGCCCCGCCCACCCCCGCTTTCAATGGAAAGTTAGGCACAAACTCTAAAATAAAGGTGACCCCCAAAACATAACACAGGGCTCCCTACATTCTACCACATTGCACCCATCAGGGAACTTGGGTTTCTGCCAAGTGGTCTCTGTGACGGTGGCACCAGGACATGACTGCATGTTAAGGTGTTATTCAAAATTACAGAATAAGTCAGAAGTAAGAGGCCCATCAGTTCATCGACATTCAGTCATCCAAGTTCAGCTTTGAACTATCAAATTTGAGGGATGGTCTGACAAGCATCTTTTCTTTGCACTCTAAGAATAGAGAACTGCTCAGAGAAGCTGTGACAGCGTTTCCTGGAGACAGCTAAGGAAAGAAGGAGGACAGCACATTTCTGCCCTGAGCCGGGGTTTGGCCCAGGTGACAACACAGGCCCCGGGACCTCTGGAGCAGCTGCTTCTTGAGAATAGCTAAGTGATTTAAGGGCTGCAGTGAGATGAGCAATCCTCAAGACACAGGCAGAAAAAGTCCCAGTGACACAGGAAACTGGTTCAGGAACTGCTGGCTCCTGATGCATAAATCAGACAGCAGAGGCAGCACTGCCTGACAAAAGCTCGCTTCTGCCGAGGCAGTGGCATCTGTTTGCCACTGCCGGGCTCCCGGCCAGGCCCCCTCCCTTCCCCTCACTGACGGATGGATTCCAAGGGGCTCCTCTCCTTGACCCTCCTGCTGTTTCTGTCCCTGGCCTTTGAGTGCAGCTATGGAACAGGTGAGTGTGTCTCTGTCTGAGGGTTCGAGTCCCGTGTCAGCTGCCAGTAATCGGCTTAGCCTCCTGGATGGAGGGAAGGTGCAGATCTGGGGACTGTGGTTTGGCTGTTTCTTCCTTAGGGACTGGCTCCGAGTTTCAACTGCCTCTTTCAAAGAGGAAGAAATATTATGAGTTCCTGGACCCTTGGGTTCCAAGGCTCAGCCCCACTAATCCTAGGTTCCAAGGAAACCAGGAGCTCTAAGCCAGAGGCCCTGTCACATTCCTGCCTGGTTTCTCAGGGTAAGAGGCTCTGGTGGAAGTCCCCGGTCTGAGCAGTGAGTTTTGCATGGGTACCCTTCAGACCCAGGCTAGAGGGACTAAGCTGGAAGGACAGCACTCTGGGAGATTTGTCCTACATCCCTGCCCTGGATGTATGTATTAACATCACAGCAGTCCACTCTGTGCCAACATTGCTTCTCAATTGAGTGATTGTATAGTCAACACCAAAGCCTTATGGGAATATTTGATCCCAGTATTCCCATATCATTTAGTTATATTTCAGCTGCTATTTTACAAATATAGGGAGACTATGCCACTATATGCCTGGAAGGGTATCACACACACACAAGCAGACAAACCATGAACATAGTCCAACAGAAAGCAAGGGCTATAGCGGGAAGAGAGGGTAGAAGTGAAAACCCCAGCCCTTTGGCTGAGAACTGACATTGGCCACAGTTTGGTCATATTGGTGGCTACTTTCTGGGAAGAAGTGGTTTCAAGACAGCAAGGCAGGGAAAGGTTGGGATTCCTGGAGCCCAGGGCTGGTTTCAGTATTCGGGAAATGCAAATCTGGAACGAGGGTCAGAGCAACTCCAGCACTAAGACCAGACCCGAGGCTGCAGCTGCATTTGGAGTGGGTCTCTGTCTTTCTGGCTGTCTTCCTTCCAAGCAAGCTATTGTTTTCTGTTTAGTAGTATCAGGGCTGAAAGAAAAAGCCAAGCAAAAATTAGACTTTTGACTGACTGCATGAGTGGGGTGAGGATCTCCTTCTGCTTATCTGTTTGGACTGTGGGAGGCAGCCTGGAGTAGAAGAGGTGGCATCAGGGAAAGGGGGGAAGTCCTGAGGCCCAGGGTGTTTTGGGCTTGGGGTTTTCAAAACCGCAAATCCATTATGGACTTTTCTAGGAAAAGCCCCAAAATAGGCCAGGGATGTTGGGGGACAGCGCATCAGATGCACCTCCTGCCAGAGAAGAGCCCCTTGTAGGGCCTCCCTTCCCCTTGGAATCAGCAGACCCATGGCTCTTACTTCCCAAGATCTAGGAGAGGGAGAACTGAGCTCAGGGCTCAGAAAGCCAAACTGAGCTGCTGTAAGTGGTCGCAGGGAGAGCCAAGCCTTCCTTGTTGCACCCCGTTTGTGACTCCATTTTTGGAATACCTCTTGGTAACTGTAAGGAGTTATGGGCTGAACTGTGGTCTGGGCCATTCCATATCTGCTCACTGGACTCCTGGCCAGCCTGGCCCGTGGCATCTCAGGCGCTGCTGACGGTTGCTCTGTGTAAGGCTCTGGAGGTGGCTGGTTAGTGAGACACAGCGCAGGCCCCCAAGGAGTGTCTACCCAGTCGGTAGCTGCTTCCTTCCTTGCACTTTTTCTTCTCTGAAATATTTATAAAATGTTGTCAGTGTTTTTATTTTTAAATACACACCCTTTTGTGAAACTCCAATAAAACCCAGATGGAAATGCTTTGCAAATGGGACCAGCCAGTCATGACAGGTTTTACCCAAACAAGAAGTTTGATTCTTGTAAAATCGATACCTACTCCCTTTCCCACCTCTACTCAGTTGGACTTCCAATTCCCAGTCAGAATCATAAACCTCGAAAAGTCCACATGCCCCTCCCCCCAGTAAAGTGAACTTTCCATTTCCCCCAATGAGATTTTCTTTAAAAAATTGACTTTAGTTTTTAGAGCAGTTTTAGGTTCACAGCAAAATTGAGCAGAACATACGGAGATTTCCCCTAGAGCCTCTGCCCCCAAACAAGCGCAGCCTCCGCTGTTATCAACATCCCCCACCAGAGAGGAACCTTTGTTGTAACCGATGAACCTACCTTAATGAGATTTTTTATTCCCCTGCGCGGGTGCTCCCCACCCACTTCACACACGTAGGGGAGAGGTGAAGGGCAAGTCTATGGTTCTAGACTTGGCTTAAGCTTGAGTGCTCACTGGCCCATTCTATCTATCCCAACATGTCAATCAAGGCACTTTTATTTCTCAAAAACTTTAATACTGTGATATGATGTCGTCATCCTCACTATCTCCAGCATTGGACCGGAAATTAAAATATCAGGGTTATTTGATTTTATCCATAGATTGACTCTGGATGATCTTATTCAGCCACTATCTATTAAGAACACATGATATGACAGGCACCACTCAAGGTGTGCGGGAAGCAAAATGAACAACAGCCTCTGCCCAGCACCTGACACAGTGTCTGGTATTCTCCTGTCCATGAATGTTTATAAATGAATAATAGTATGTACTACATACTTGCTATATACCAGGCATTGCTCTAAGTGCTTTATGTGTATCATTTAATTTTCATATCAACCCTGTAAGATATATATTATTATTGTTAGCATTACAACTCTATAAACAAGGAAAGAGAGACACAGAGTAGTTTAGCAATTTCTGTGCATTCACACAGTCTGACTCCAGAGGCCTCAGTCAATGAAACTGGATGAGCCTCCATTTGAGGAGTGAGCAGGGTGTGGGAAGCATGCTAAAATTTGTATCCAGATCCCATGGTAAAAATTAGAATATGTTATCTATAATTGAAGCATATGGGTGGAATTGAATCAAATTGAAATAAATTAAAGTGTATGAATTTTCAAAAGGTGAGAGATGTTGATAAAATCCTAGGAGAATACAGAGGGCATATAAGAAGTATTTGATCTGGAATTTGGAAAATGTATAGAAACTTTTTTCATCATGCAAGTTTTCTTTTTTCTTCTGGGCTTAAGCGATCCTACTGCCTCAGCCTCCCAAGTAGCTGGGACTACAGGCATGCGCCACCATGCCCAGCTAATTTTTTTTCTATATATATTTTTAGTTGGCCAGATAATTTCTTTCTATTTTTAGTAGAGATGGGGTCTCACTCTTGCTTAAGCGGTCTCGAACTCCTGAGCTCAAACAATCCTCCCACCTCGGCCTCCCAGAGTGCCAGGATTACAGGCTTGAGCCACTGCGCCCAGCCACAAGATTTCATTTAACTTTTTTGTCAGCTAGTTTGTTTATTGGGTATCACATATATGCCTATAAAACTACAACAATACAAATGAATTTAGAGTAAAGACTAATTTCCCTTCTATACCCCTTGCTGGAGGCAACCACTGTGACTAGTTTCTTGTGTCTTTCCAAATGTAAAGGTCTTAGTGTTCCATAGATTGGAAAGGTGGCTATAATTAACAATAATCTGGCTGAGCGCAGCGGCTCATGCCTGTAATCCTAGCACTCCGGGAGGCCGAGGAGGGAGGATTGCTTGAGGTCAGGAGTTCGAGACCAGCCTGAGCAAGAGGGAGACATTGTCTTTACTATAAATAGAAAAATTAGCTGGGCCTCGTAGTGCATGCCTGCAGTCCCAGCTACTTGGGAGGCTGAGGCAGGAAGATCACTTGAGCCCAGGAGTTTGAGGTTGCCGTGAGCTAAACTGACATCACTGCACTCTACTCACTCAGGGCAACAAAGTGAGACTCTGTCTCAAAGAAAAAAAAATCTATTGTACATTTCAAAATAACTAGAAGAGAATAATTTGAATGTTCCTAGCATAAAGAAAAGATAAATATTCAAGGTGATGGATATCCCAATTATCCTGATTTGATCTTTACACAGTATTCAAATGTGTCAAATTATCACATGTACCCCAAAAATATGTACATCTATTATGTGTCAATTTAAGAAAATGGCAGAGAAGAAATCAGAGACTTAAGGGTAAAGAAAGTGGGGAGATAAAACTTCTCTGGATTTCTCGGTGTCCTGGGAAAAAGCATTGGCTTCTTGAGAGTTTTTACATATCATGAGAATTAGATCTGTAATCCTGTCTATAGGTAAGTGTTTTGATCCAAAATAATAATAAAACTTTTCTCTTCCTGAGAGGATCAAATGGTTACAGCCTGGACAAGGTCCCTAGGGTGAGCCCCCAAGGTGCCAGGAAGCCTCTCTCTTCCCAAGCAGGCCAGCAGAAGCTTGTGCCATCAGCAAGCAGCATACAAGAAGGGATGAGCCTCAGAACTTGGAGACAAGTCCTAGGACTTGTCATAAAAGCTGAGACATGCAAGGGGTTATCTGGAGCCTGGGGAGATTTTATTTACCTACTAAAGTGTTGGAGTAAGGAGGAGATCTTTAAGGAAGGGAAGGGGACAGCTGCCTTCCTGTCCCTACTCTAGGAAGCTTATAATTGAGGAAGGACAACAGGCATTGAATCAGACTTAAAAACGTGATGAGTGATACAAAGGAGAGATGCAAAGTGCGTTGGAAGCACATGAAGGGAAAGCCTAATCTAAGCCAGGAGTCAGCAAAGTCTTCCCTAAGTTTTCCCTAATAAGCAGGGAAAATAATTTTTCCTATGGAGTGCTTGGTTGCTCACAAAGGACAACTGACCTCACTCTCATTGCATCATCTAGGGCAAAAGGAGTCCAAAGCATTTACTATTTACTCTGAGTTATTTAATAAGAAATCTGACTCTGATCCAGAACATCTAGTGTGCACGTTTGGGATAAAATGAATAAAAATAAATATTAAAAACCTAAAATACTCCAGATATATAGGTCTGATAGGTTGGATGTTTGTGGGACTCGAAAAAGAGCATTCAGATGGAGGCACAAATGCAGAGGTAAAGTGGCGAAAGTGTTCAGGGTAATGGCAACTGGTCTGTTATAGGTGAAACTTAGGGTTCATAGCTAAGGCACTTCCATCTCCTCACCTGGCAAGTGAGGAAAAGTGTCCCCATCATTCCTCCCCATCCTATACCTCTTAAGGATATTATAAAGGTAAAGCAGAGTACATTTTGATTTTGGAAAGAAGAGAATTTAGACTCTGTATTGTCATTTGTTCACTCATTCACTCATTCATCCCATACCATTTTATTCATTCACTTGGGCAATAAGGATTTACTGATCTCCTACTATGTTCTAGGTGGGTGTTAGGGATACCGCAGTGAATAAAACAGATACAGTCCCTACTCTTGGGAGCTTATAATTGGGCAAAGATGACAGGCATTGAACCAGACTTAAAAATGTGATGAGTGATATGAAGGAGGGATGCCAAGTGCATTGGAAGCACATGGCAGGAGAGCCTAACCTAAGCTAGGAGTCAGAGGAGTCTTCCCTAAGGAAGAGATGTTTAAATGGATGGAAGGAGTTAGTCAGGCAAATACAGGGTGGTTATAGGCTTTCAGGGTAGGTAACGGTGTATGTGTGCGTAGTCTAAGATTTGGAACAGGAATAGAGTTCAACTGACTGCCGGGGCCACAGTTTAAAAAGCAACAAGGCAAGTTATCTTTTCTTTCTGGGCCTAAATTTGCCATAAGAACTGTGGGGCAAATAATAATTTCTGTCTCTTCTCTACCTTAAAGAAATGCCATAAAAAAGATGCTAAAAGCACATGAGAAAGTGTCAGGGCTAGGCAAAAAAAAAAAAAAAATTAAAAAGGGTTTTCCTTGGGTGGAATCTCATCTTGTGAAAAGGTTGGCAAAAACCTACTAATTTCAGGCCTGTGAAATCCATGGGCCCATGTGAATCACTCGCTTTTCGAAGTAGAATCACCCCTGAAGGAAAGTGAGTTGGTGTTGACAGCTACAAATGTTTCCTCCCAGAGTCTTTCAGTAAACAAGGGCAGACTGAATCACAGACCCACTGGAAAACACTCATCAGGCAGTGGGATGTTTCAGGAGCAGACACTCCACATGAAGGGTTTTATGAACCACTGTAAAGCCCCCACTTATGTTTCCACTTGTGCTTAGGTGGGGATGATCTCAAGTAACCCTCAGACGTGGCGACTCACACACTCAGGTGTTGCATCATCATTCTTCATGTGGGTGAGAGGTGTGAGGGTCTCTTCCTAGTGAAGCTTTGGTTCCACACCCCATGACCTTGTGCGCATACACCACTCAACCTTTACACATCTGCCCCTCTCCTTTTCATTTCCTCTTTTCCCTCCTATTTCCTTTCTTTTATCTTTTATGTTTTGGCTGCTCACTGCCTTATTCCATGTCCCCTCTTTCCCCTCCCTCCACCAACTCCAAGTTCTGAAAGCCACCATGGCGCAGAGAGTCTGCAGGTTTAGGTGTGGGGAGGGGTGCATGGGAGACATTTGGGAGGGTGAAAGGTTATAGTCCAAAATTGGGAATAATTTCCCTTCCTTTTTTCTCCATATCAAAGTTGATCCCAAAAAAATCAGTGGTATGATAGCAATTTTTAATCTTGTTTTAAATCTCAGATCCCTTTGAGAGATGACATTTATGGATATGTTTTCAGAAAAATGTGCATGTGCTTACATATAACTTTTTGTACACAAGTTCAGGGGGTTCATACTTGCACTTATGGCTCCAAATTTGCTCTCATTTCTCTTTATATACAGAAGTTTAGGTTCAGGATTCAAGAGGTTACTCTCTTGGGTATTGCGTCTACAGTTCAGGTATGTGGCCCCCAGAGGAGCCACATTACATGGACAGTCAAGCATTCATAAGTGTAGCTGGAAAAAAGTCCAACATGCTTCCCAATGTATCTGTGTCAAAACAACAACAAACACAATAACAATAATATTTCTCACCTAGTTAAGTAGCAGGGGAGAACACTCCATTTTAAGGGTCGATATATGAGCAATATTCCAAAGAACAAATTCCTAATTGCCTTTCTCACTTTTCCTTAAGAATGATGAGTTTCAACCACTCTAATCCTGATATTAGACCAGGTAGACTGCTTTTTCTTTTTCCCTAATCACTGAACCTCTAGCCTACTATTAGCCAGGCCCTTTACTGGACAGTGTTGAGATTTCTGGGTATTTGGATGTCAAGAGTATTTAGGCTAGTGTATCTAATTTTCCAACAGCTCATCTTAACCACAAATCAATTATGGAGAGGTCTCTTCTGTTAACCACATTACTTAAGCAGATGGTTTTATTTTACTCTTCTTTCTCTCTTATCAATTAGAACAATCTATGCTCTCTCTGAGTCACAAATAAAGCTCCTTCCTTTAACAACACTAGCTTATGGTTAAGTTCAATTATGTACATGTTAGGCAAATACGGTTTTCAGCATTCACAAATTGAACAGATACTTATTAAAAGCCTCCTATGTGACAAGCACCGTTACATAGGTCCCAGGATCAAAACTGCACAAAATGAAGTTCTTCCTCTTGAGAGGTTTGCATTCTAGTGGGAGAGACAAAAATAAAATAAACAAATATACAATATAACATCAGGCAGTGATGAGTGCAATAAGAAGGCAGAGGCTATTTTAGATAGATGGTCAGAAGAGGTCTCTTAGAGGAGATACTTTTTGAGCAGAAACTTAAAATAAAACGAGGGAAGGAGCTATCCAGGTATGTAAGGGAAGAGATTTTTCCATAGAGAGGAACAGCAAATACAAGAGCTCTGGGATAGGAATGCTCTTGGTGGGCTCATGGAGCAGCGAGGAGCCAGTGTGGCCATAGTGCAGTGAGGAAAGTAGAGAGGGCAGGAAACAGAGGTGAAGTTGTGCAAGGGCCTGGATGTGCAGGGCCTTTGAAGCCACATCAGTCAAGGACTACGAATTTTATTCTACAGGTGCTAGAATGCCCTGGAGGTTTAAAAGCAGGAGAGAGACAAAACCAGACATGGTTTTAAGAGATGGCTTTGTCCATTGTACAGATGCAAGAGGACAATGGCAGTCCCCAGGACTGTATGATGATAGTGGAAACAGAGAAGGTGCAAAGAGCTCAGATGCCAGACATATTCTGAAGTTGGAGCCAACAGGATTTGCTGTTAAACTGAGTGAGGAGTATGTGAGAAAGAAAGGAGTCAGGGATGATTCCAATGTTGGGGTCTGAGACATTGGATGAATTGTAATGTTTGCAGAAGGTGTTTTGGAATCAAGAGTTCATTTGCTAAGTTTCAGACACCCTTTAGACCTCCACGTACTGATTTGTGTAAGCAGTCAGGAGTACAGTGAAGGGTTTGGGGGGAGACATAACTTTGTAACCATTTCCAGAAATATGTCCAACTGTGCAACTGGATAAGAATCTGGATGAGTGTGGCTGGGGAAGAAAAAACATCTGAGTAGTGGGATGTTCCAATATTTAGAGGTCTGGAAGTGCAAAAGTTTCCTTCCAAGGACACTGAGAAGGGGTAGCCAATGGAATAGGAGAAAAAGTAGGAGAGTATGGTGTTCCAAGGGCCAAATGAAGACAGCGTTTCAAGGAGGGAGTGATAAACTATGTTAAGTGCTCCCAAGAAAGCAAGTAAGAAAAGGACTTTGACTTGGCGTAGTGGAGTAGACAGCGAGCTTGACAAAGATGGCACCAGTGAGTACTAGGGAAGAGCTCTTGTTTGGAGTGGGTACAAGGAAAAATGGGTGAGGAAATGGGAACAGAAAGCATAAACACACATTAAAGGACTTTGCTATAAAGGAAAACAGAAATGGGGAGGCAACCGGGGATGGACCTGGGATGTATTAAAAATCAGGGGACAGATTTTTAATATGAGGGAAATTATATGTTCACATGTTGTGTGTTGATGGAATTCACCCACAGAAAACGAATAATGCAGAGGGGCAGAGGCAGTTGCAGAAACAAAACCTAGAAGTAGGTGAGTGCTTCTTGAAGGAAGAGGCTGCTGGCCTTAAGTGGGAGCATAGACCACCCATCCAGGCAGATGGTTTGGTTTGGTGATAGATGGAAGTTTTCTTTTTGTTTCTTCTATTTTTTTCAGTGAAACACAAAGCGAGGTCATCAGCTGAGAGAGGAAAGAGAAAAGCAGGTTGTGGGTTTGGGGAGCGGGGAGGTGTTAACTAATCAGCAGCAGGATCCCTTATAGTGGTTTGAAAGGCTTTGGTTTTTTGTGTCTTTTTTTTTTTTTTTCTTGTTGGCTCAGCTTTTTTGAAAAAAGAGAAATAATATAATATCTCACCCTCAACATTATTAACTGTTTCAGGGTGTTGAGGGCTAGGATTCCACGATTTGAACCCTGGGCTTACCACCTCCCTGACTCTGCATCCCTCAGACTTTTCTGTTTTCCTCATCATCCAAAGTGATTCTCCTGTAACCTCGGTCCTCTGGGCACATGAGCTCAGAATCATTTTCAGTTGTCTCCATCCTTCATCCTATGTATTCAGGATGGTGAGAACCCTGTTAGAGGGAGTGGCAGACCTGGATTCTGGTCCTGGCTCTGCCGCTTGGCAGTTATGTGACTTTAGGGAATGCATTTAATTTCTCTGTGCTTTAGGCGCCTTAACTATAACTCTGAGTTGATAGAAACCTGGTGTTCTAGTTAATCTATACATCTCTATCTCAAGTAATTTTAAGATTTCTCTTGAGATTTTTGAAATACTCAGAATATGGTGGGGACTTTCATGGCAGACCTTATAAACTACTAAGCACCTGCTCACATCGGGGATAGCTCGAGAGGAAAAGGGAGAGCCTGCAGTCTGTCATTCCTGATCCACAGACATGATGTGGCCTAGAGATCTCCACACTAAGGGGCTCGCTTCTCCTCCCTCCCGTAGGCCCAGGCGTGATGAACTGCCCAAAGATTCTCCGTCAGCTGGGAAGGAATGTGTTGCTGCCCCTGACGCAGAAAGGGATAAATAAGAGCATGAACAAAAGCATCCGCATCCTTGTCACAGCAGCAACATCACCAGAAAACAGCGTCAAGGATAAAATAGTGTCTCTTGATCCATCGGAGGGAGGCCCTCGACCTTACCTGAAGGACCGCTACAAGTTTCACCTGGAGGACCTGCGCCTGGGGATCCTGAACACCAGGAAGGAGGATGAGGGATGGTACTTTATGACCCTGGAGAGAAACGATTCAGTTCAGCACTTTTGCCTGCAGCTGAAGCTTTATGGTAATAATGGTGGCTTCTCCTGTCTACACTGGAGGGCCAAGATGGTCCCTTGTATAAGAATTTAGGCCTCTCTTAAAAGAAGAGCTATTCAGTATTGGAAGCAATTTGAAGATCATTTAGTCCAGGGGTACTTAAACTGTGCTTCAGGGAAGAGGTTTTAGAGGTTGGCAATTCCCCCCTCCCCGCCCCCTGACATTGCACATTGGTGGCGGCTGATTGGTGGGAGTCGGTTACTCTTACCCATATTTCCCACAGGCCTAGCTGCCTGTGGGCTGAACAGCCTGTAGCCCGAAGAGTCTTGGTCTGCAAATAAGATTTCATTTGAAAACAAGATTTTTTTTCTGATTTTTAAAAAATTTGAATATCACTGATCAAACCCAACCTCTCCCATAGATGAGGATACTGAAATTCAGAAAGAAGTGGTTTGCACATGTTTATACATATTTGTGTGGGTGGTTCACTGCACTGGGGGTTCTGGGTAAGGAGGGCTGAAATTCTGCCCACACACCACTCACCAAGCCGTGTCCTGGCAGAGGATCATGTTCACCTGGTGGAAAAGTATCTTTTTTCTCATTTAAACGAAGGCTCTGGTTATAAAGTTGCTTAATTGCAGAACTTAAACTAGGACCCTGGTGCACATGAACCCGAGGCCAGTGCTTTTTCAAGCCTCTTTGACTGCCAGCCCCTCTTGTATACACCCAGGGTTTGTGTCTGTTAGGCCCAGACACTCACCTGAATTCCCAGGAATCCTGACAGCCATGTGGGACTTTCCTGCTTCTTCAGAATGACTTCCCTATATTTGAGGATGGGACAAGGATTCACACCTACCCGGCATTTCTTTGAAATCCTCAGCTATCTAGAGGGGAGATAGCAACACCCTCTGTGATCCTCCCTGTGCCAGCGTTCCCTTTCCTACAAACGGTGCATGTGGAATTCCCGCAGCCCTCCGCCAGGCACCAGGCAGTCCTGATCACTCCAGCAGCGTCTCTGGGGCAAGATTGCCAGGAGCATGAAGGCTGCACATGATGCATTTTTCAAAACAGGGTAGATGTCATACATTCAATACTTTTGTTCCATAAGTTTACTGCCCTTGTCACATCTTGTGATCAAATTCTTACTTTGGAAATGTGGTCTCTGCAACCATAGCATTCTTCTGAAGTCAAAGAAAGAGGCTGGATTTTGGAGTCAGACAGACTTAGGTTCAGCTCTCAACTTGACCACTTAGATGCTATGGGACATTATGTAAGACATTCCACTTCTCTGGGACTCAGTTTCCTCATTTATAAAGTGGGAATAATTACAACTAGAGTTATAATTGCCAAAAAGATTGAAGAAGATGATGAATGTGAAACTCCATCACTGTACTTGTCCTATAGTAATTGCTAAATTATCAAGACTTTCCCCTTTATCTTGCCTGTTCCATGGCATTAGGGTGGGATAGACTGATGGAGCCTACAGCTATAACTGAGAACCTATCCCTACCTCAGACACACACACACACACACACACACACACACACACCCCATACTATAGAGGAAATCCCATTACTAAGAAGTCATTCTTTTAGGTCTAGAGGTAATAATTTAAGTATCCCAAAAATGGAAAAATAAGCACCACATGTACTCACCAGCAAACTGGTTTCCCTGATCATCACCTAAGTGCACATTTGGGAATAACACCAATTGGGTATTGGACAGAGGTGGGGGCTGGGGGAAAGGGATGGATGTATTCTTACTTGATGAGTGCGATGAGCACTGTCTAGGGAATGGACACGCTTGAAGCTCAGACTCGGGGGGTGGGCGGGCATGGGCAATATATATAACCTGAACTTTTGTACCCCCATAATGAGCTGAAATAAAAAAAAATCCATGGGGATTAGTTGACAGCAAACTCCACAGATAGAATACAGGAGAACAACAACCTAGATCAAGAACAGCAGGAACAGCAACAGTATTGGAGCCCTAACAGTATTGGTAGAAGGGGACTGAAACAAAAATTCTTCTCTATTTTATCCTGAGGTGGTCTTAGAGAGGGTTTAGTGGGGAGCGAGGGATGGTGTGAAGCAATAGTTAGTTCCCCACTAGAAATAAATCACACCGAAGCCCCCTGGAGGGTGGGATGCCATTAGGCTGCACTTTGTTCTAACAAAAAGGTCAAGTGAGGATTCCTAGAGGTTCATTTCAGTGATGGCTGCCTTCCTCCCCCTCCTGACAGAGAAGGTCTCTACTCCAGAAATTAAAGTGTTAAACCAGACCCAAGAGAATGGGACCTGCACCTTGATGCTGGCCTGCATGGTGGAGAAAGGGGACGACGTGGCTTACAGCTGGGGCAAGAAGGTGGACACTCACCTTCTGAGCCCAGCCAACAGCTCCCACCTCCTGTCCATTACCCTCGGCCCCCAGCACGCCAACAACACCTACATCTGCACTGCGAGCAACCCCGTCAGCAACAGCTCCAAGGCCATCATCCCATGGCCCAGTTGCAGCCCAGGACCCGTGGGTGAGTACTTAGTGGTGGCCAGTGTGCCATTCAGTGAGTACAGGCTCAGCTTCCCCCTGAGCCAACTGCTCTGCTTCCCCAGCCATGGCATTCACCTTAGTGATGACACTTTACATTTTCTTTATAGTCTGCAAAAGCCACCTGTGTGCATTCAGTGAGTGCACCCTTACATTGACCAGGGTGGCATTGTTATCTTCAGTTCACAGTTGAGGAAACCAATGGGAAATGATGGAGCCAGACCCGGAAGCCGGGTCTCCAAGGCATGATCCTTCCTCTCTGCCTCCTGCCCTGGCTCCAGCCTATGAGGGTGGCTGGGTGAGGAGTGCAGGTGGCAGGTCCTGACTCTCAAGTCCGTGCTCCACTAAGGGTGGGACAGGTCTACACCACCAATAGTATTTATTGTTCACCTACCCTGTAGGAAATTGGGAATAAATATGACACATGATCTTTGAGATAAGATATGAAACATTTGCTTAATCATGAAACACAGGATATAATGAAGAGCCTCATTTTATGGAACAAACTGAGAATCCCACAGCAGGTCAGAGGGCCGGGGGAGTCAGAGAGAGGTGAAGTAAGACCTGGACTCAGAAGCTTGAGGAATGATGATGAACTGGATAGCACTTTACTATTGGCAAAGCACTTACAAACCTAGAATCTCTTTTTATCCTCACAATAACCTTGCTGGATAGGTGTTATTACCATCATCATGATGCAGATGAGGAAATTGAAGTTCATAGCATTTAGTACCCTCCTCGAGTTTCTTTAACTTGTAAATATTGGAGTTAGCATCTAAACCTAGATCTTCTGACTGCTCTTTCTCTAGAAAGAAAAGCATCATTATTCTGTTACCAAAAAGAAGAGAGAACTGATAAAGTACACACATCTAACCACTTGGATACAGGATAGAACACTGGCCCTTTTCACCAACAAATCTTGTGTCCCTGACTCAGACAGGTTCGGGGACAGAAGGACCAGGGTGCCGGCCCTGCAAGGTATTGCTTATGCCTTGACATTCTACTGTCTGCATCCACTGAGGGGAAGCAGGAGTCATTCCAAAGAGACTCCTTCCCACAGTAGCCGTGGTGTTCATGTGGAGGGCTTTCCCACATGACCATAGATGAGGTGACAGGGGAATCCAGCTAAGTTATGCCCTTTCACATAGCACCTCCTGTCACAGAGACTCTCCTGGAGTATTCCCAAGTGG
Organism: Lemur catta; assembly: GCF_020740605.2. Taxonomy (NCBI): domain Eukaryota; kingdom Metazoa; phylum Chordata; class Mammalia; order Primates; family Lemuridae; genus Lemur; species Lemur catta. Next base: position 33,664,941 of record NC_059130.1, on the reverse strand, counting down.
ACTTCTGGGAAAATCCCACCTGGCATTCAGGCTGTACCTGGGAGTTCTCTGGTAAACCTAACACACTGCATATTCCCTCTTCTAGCCATTTCACAGCAAGAGTCACCCCCCTGTCCACTTACTGGATATGTCGGGTTGCCTGCCCACATGGCCCAGTGTCTCTTTGTGGGTCCAAATTTCCTCTTCTTAAAAGGATACCAGTGAGATTAGATTAGGGCCCACCCTAATGACCTCATTTTAACTTAATCATCTGTCTAAAGATCCTATCTCCAAATACAGTCCCATTCTGAGATAATGGGGGTTAGCCCTTCAACATATGAATTTTGTGGTGAGATGATTCAGCCCATAACACCACCCTAATGACCTCATTTGAAATTAATTGCATCTGTTAAGAACTCATCTCCAAATAAGGTCACATTCTAAGGACATCAATATATAAATCTGGGGGAATACAATTCAACCTGTAACACAAGTAGAGATTTTCCCCCGAGTGCCCCGCACTGTCCCCAGGGATGAGGGACCACACTGTCTCAGAACCAGATCACACAGCTGGTTTGCATCATGCCCTTCCAAATACACCATGTTGCCTAAATACTGAAAACAGAGTTTTATTAGTCCACTGATTTAGTTTTGCAAATGAATACTACTAATTCCTAAAACACTGCACTTAGTGTGACAAAACATTTGCTGAAGCCCTACTATACCCCAACACTGTGCTAGGTGCAGAGTACACAAAGATAAAAAAGACATGATTCTTGTCCTTAAGGAAGAAGATAGTTCTACAAGTAAATAATTATCCTAGATTACATAGTGTGACAAGTGCAAAACAGATGTAGGTACAAGGTAACAAAGAAGAGGGAATGATTAACACCATCTCAGGGGATCAGAGAGAGCATCACAGAGCATATGACATAAGCTGGGATTTAAAAATAAATGGAAATTACCCAAGCTGATGAAAGACATTCCAGGCAGAGGGAAAAACAGACATAGCTGAGTCTTGTTCTGTATTCTCCTACAAGTGATGGGAGATAATAAGGAGTTTTAGGTAAAGGAGGGACACCATCAGTTCTGCCTTTCAAAGAGGAAATACTATGGTGGAGAGAAAAGACTGAAGCAGGGAAGAGGCAGAAGAAAGAGAAACTAGTTACGTGGGGACACTATTGCAGTAATCCATCAAGAGATGATGAGGTCTGAGCCAAAGCAGGAACTGTGAGTTAACAAAGACTTTTTTCACACGCACACAAAGGGAAATCCCAGCCCTGGGATGAAATGGTGAGGTTTGAGGGTTTATTAGAAGTCACTTTACCATCTATTACCAGAACAGTGATTTTAAGATATTTTTCATTTTCATTAACGAAAAAAATCTAAGTGCCCCATGATGTGATGAGACCAAATGCAATGTGATGTCAGCACTATCTCCTGACAGGACTCAAATGAAACAACCCATGCAAAAACATATTTGTTCCTCAAAATCATTTTCTTTAAGTGACATCTGTCCAGGCTCTTGGTCACATATTCATCCTTGTTCCAATTGCCATTTCAGTGTTTTATAGTAAGAAACACTTTAGTGTCTATTATAATGAGGCATCTTTATTGCAAAGTCCCAGTCCCAGGGTGCTACAAAGTGCCCTGGCTAGGCCATGTGAAGCATGCTGACCCTGGACAGTGCGGGACTTGCTGCCTTCCTTGCTGACTGTATTCTGACCTAGCTATGTCTACGCTAGAATGATTAATACATAACCTTAAATAATTCAACTAAAAGGGAATGCCCCTGGATGCTCATCTTGAAAAGATCTTTTTCAAAAGATTAGCAAAAGGCTGGCTCAGCATGTCTGAATTAGTTCAGTGGAAGAAAAGGCTGACACCTGCCCATGAGCTCCGGAGGCTCCGCCTTTCTAACAAGGCCATTTCCTCAAGCAGGGAGCTCCCACTGTGACAGAGCCACCTAGATGCTCCCGCAAAGGGAGGTCCCTCTCCGTGGTCTTTCCAATCCAGGCAGCCTAACAACAATGGTGGAAGCATGAAACCTGGGCATTTCTCATGGGCCAGAGCCTTGTCACATGGCCACGCCTGCTACAAGGGAAGCTGAGAGATCTACGTAGTCCTCACCTGGGCAGCTGTGTGCCTGGACAAAGCTTGTATTACCATGAAAGCATGGGAGAAATAGTACTGGGTGCACAACTAGTAGCCTCCACAATGCAATGCTGGGTGGGGCAGGCAGGGGTGAGGAATTTTTCCGGAAACTGTGAGCTCTGTAAAAATTTTACTTGGATGGTCCCAGACCTTAGATTAGTATATGGTTCCTAAGCATCCTCTCCCCGCCCCCAACTGAGTGAAAACTGCCACCAACAAGAAAGTGTCTCTTGAAGATGGTTGTCTTCTTCAAGGAGACGTGCACCACGCTGGCAGCCCTACTGACGGAACCACATGAAAGGCAGGAAAGAGATCCGGCACTCTCAGACCGTTACGTTAACATCTCAATAGCTCCTGGGTGAGCTACATTTGTTTCTCAGATTCTTTTTTGTTTTCTTCTTTATCTTCCCTAAAAAAATAAAATAAAATAAGATTTGAGGACTAGAGGAGGGAGAGAGACTTTTGTGTTTCTGTGGCAACAGTGTTTCTGAGACAAGAAAGGCCCTCTGACTTTTTCCTTGGAGGTGTGTGACACGCCAAGTTACCACGTTTAAACCACAGCCAGCAGAGGGGAGAACCACAGGGTGGAGATTCGTGCAAAGTACTCTTCTTAAATAGCATGGGAGCTCTCAACCAGCCCACTCAGCTATTTCTAAGAGGCTCTAGGGGAGAAAAGTCCCAAACGTCTGGTTCAAGAATGTTCAAGTAGCATTTCTTTGTGAATGAAGGAGAAAGGGGCTTTTGGCCCCAGGACACCTGTTACCTGATTTCTGAGCATCACCATCCCAAAAGACCTCACTACATGACTGAGAAAAAAGAGGGAGAGCTGGAGTTTCTGCCACAGGAAGTGGTGGTTTGAAATGGGAGCACAGGTGATGTGTTGAGAGCACAGACACATGCTTGCCTCCTGGCTCCATTTTGTTATTATAAAGCATAAGCCAAGTATGTCACTGCTGCTTCCCTTGACTCCTGCCTTGAGCCATTCAGAAGGTGACCCTTCATTCCTTCTGAGAACTTCTTATATTTAGCACTCTGTTAATTTTTAACAAAAGAAAACATGACAGTCTTCTCCCAGGTCCATTCATATGGACTCTAATTTAACCTAATTTAATTCATCAAGTACATATTGAATATCCTGCTGCCCTATATTATATCAGGTGGAATGGAGAATACAAAATAAAGAATAAGGTACAAGGCCTACCTTCATGAAATTTACAATCTAGGTGGGATTCTACAACTTACTAGATGGGAAAATATCATATTAAAGAAACTGCTTCTAGATTTCCTTTTTGGAAGGGAACAGTATTTGTTTAGGACAGTACCTTAATAAATGCTAGAAGCCAGAAGGTGAGAGCCCCAAAGGATCTGGGTGTTGTGCATGAGAAAGGGGAAAGATGTTGCTTGTACAGAAATAGAAAGAGAAAGAGAGGGTCTGAGCCTCTCAGGTAGTGAAAGCTGCCTGGTTCACAATGGATTCTGTGCCCTGTGACCCTTCAATCTTAAGTAGAGGATTTAAACCCACAAAATTCTTGGTGTAGGGCTTTTTTTGTCTTTGTTTCTTTATTTTTGTTTGTTTGTGGAAACTAATGGAGGAACTGAACCTTGCACCCAAGACAGCACAGAGTAGAGCAAGTGGAGCTATAGGAGCAAAGACTTAGAGGACCACGAGGAAATTCTTCTCAGAAATTATAGAAATCATGGGCAGCCTGACCTCAACATGCTTTAACAGTGGCATTTTGTCCATATTTATCTAAATTTCTAAGAGCATAGAGGGTCTCTGATGTTTAGTTTTCATATAAATACCATAATTAGAGAATAGCAACAAATGGATGAGCACCAAGTGTAAAAATACTTGGGCCTGCTATACAGATAGGGAAACTAAATCATAAAGGACTGCATGGGACTGAAGCATCTCCCGATATCAGTGAAGAAATTCCTTTGGACTTGAAATCAAACCTATCTTCTTGTCCTTCTAGTCAACCAACAAGAATTTACTGAGGACCTATTATGTACCAAGTGGAAAGAGAGCTGCAGAAGAAGTATAAGAGATGGTCTCTGGCCTCCTAGAACCCAATAGCTATTTGGGAAATTGAGGCTAGTGGAAGTAGTTGACATTTATTGACCACATGAGGATTCCAGGCATTGCTCTGGGCATTTTCCATACATTACTATATCGGTTCCTTGGAACCATTCTGTGAACTTATTGCTGTGCTCATTTTACAGATGAAGAAACTGAAACCACAGAGTGTACAAGTAGCCTATCTAAGGTCACAGGGCCAGAATCAAGTGGTAGACCCAGAATTTGAATCCTTCTTTCCAGCTCCAAGTACCATCACTGAAAATGGTCTCCATGGCAAAGATAATGCTGCCAAAACTCAGGTTCTAAGACACGTGACATAAACCACAGGTGCTGCAGGAGTCCCAAGGAGAAGGAAGAATAAGAACTGAGGTTGTCAGGAAAGGTGACATAGAGGAAGTAAGATTGGCCTGGATGTCAAAGCCAGGCAGGCATGGTGGACAGCTGAAGGTGCATGGGGAAGGAGAGTATGGGGTGGAGCCTGGGGCCAGGAATGGGCACGTGTTGGGTGGAGGGGTGGGGAAGGATGGGTTGTCTGCTCAGAGGGCTTTTGACTCAAGAAGTCCCCTGTGCATCACAGCCTGCCACTGCTTTCCTGATGGAGGCCTTGTCTCCAGAGTCTAAAACACAAACTGCAAAAGCTACAGTTCTCATTTCAACCAGTTTTGTCACCAACTTTTTCTACGACTCCAGGTACACCTGTCTGAGTCTCAGTTTCCTCCACATAAAATTAATTGGTTGGGTGAAATAAGCACTATAGTATACTTCCTTTAAGGTTAAAAAAAAAAGTCTATGGTTCATATTTGTATCCAAAAACTAGGAGAAAAATTACAGTTTGTGGAATATCTTTCAGCACTGTGGCCAAGTTGTCTCTCAGATCTAGCTGGGCTGGCAGAAGCTGATCACTTATGTCATAGGACAAAGGTCACAGATTGCTTTAATCCTCCTGAGGCCCTGGAAAGGACAGAGAGGGCTGGTGTTATCACATCCTCAGAGCCTCAGTGATGTACCCCAGTCACTGCTATTAATAGTTCATGTGGGTCGGTGGGCAGCAGAGCTGTCAGCATCAGGCACAAGGGAAGAGGAGAACGCCAGTAACTCGGCAGGTGTTACTGATGCAACTTTGTCATCTATTATTTTCCCGTTTTAGAGGCATTACCTTATTTGTTGGCTTCATTTTTTTTCCAATCTCAAATAAAATTTGGGAGAAATATTGTCTTTTGAAAGTATACAAATGGTTGAGTGTTTGTTCTCAAATCAACTATTGTTTTAGAAGTTCCCAAAATCCCTATAATAGAAGAAAGAGGAAATAGTCTCAAAATAAGTGCTACTGTAACAATTTGCTGCATCGATTCCGTAGGCTGATGAGGCACAAAGATTAGGCTGCTGGCTCTGTTTCAGGGGGTTTCTCCATGAGTCCCTTGTGTTGCAGCATCTCAGAGACCATGAGCCATTTAGAGTGGTCATTCAGAGTGGAGCTGTTCACAGGGTACCTCCAGCCTTAGTAGTGACTCTAAATTTTATGCTTTATACAAATTCAGGAGTCTTTTTAGAACTCTCTGCTTGCCCCTAACTTTTTGATCAAATCAGATGACTGTTGAAGTTGGTATCTGGCAGAGTTAAAACATGTTTAATTTGGGAAAGAGAACCTATAATTAAGGCATTCAGAAAGTTAGTTCAATAAGATTCCTTAAGATGACTTGATAATGTGAAAGGCCTAGGAAGAAAAAGGGAGAATCTTTTCAAATCCAGAAGGCAACTTCTGGTTAGATATCATATTGGAGGCCTACTTGGATCTCGGTGGGTTGTCTTTTATGAATTCATTGAGACTTTAGTGTGTATCTTTGGTCAACTCTGTAAACATCTGAATTGTGTCTGTGATCACTCTGTTCCTTTGTAACCCACCTCTTCCTTCCTTTCAATTTCCTCCCAATAAATCCATCCCAGGTTCAACAACAAGCAGGCTTATTCCACAATCATCCTGATAAGTTACCCTTACACATTAATGTTAACACCTAGTATTACGCTGTTTAGAAACTTTGTGCTATTACTTTACTTAGAACCCTAGTTCTTTAGGTTGGTCCCCACTGTTCATTACCCTAGTGCAACTTTTCCCAAGCCCATAGATCTCTGAAACTCTCCAAGAAGTCTGTCTTTAGTATTCAGTCACATTTCTACTCCTAGACCAAGCGCTAGTTTGTGAGGATCTTCATGCCTGCTTCCTTATCCATAAAATTGTAATAATGAGTGTACCTGCCTTGTAGAATTGTTGTGAGGATTCAATACATTAGTGCACACGATGCACTAAAAAATGTTTGGCCCATTGTAAGTGCTGAATAATTGTCTATTATTATCTTATTGAGCTAAATGTCTTGTTTACGGAGGCAATAGGTCTCACTCACTGTTTTCCAAAGTGTTGCTCCTGGTCCCAAAAAATTTGGTATAGAAAGAAAAGGGGAGAAAGCAGTAAAAGTTGCCTCTCTGATTTTGAGCCTGGGTGATTGGAACTGTAGGACTAATTTTAAGCACAAGAATGATTGAGAGGAAAACCTAAATGCTTTCCCTTCAGTTCAGGTCTGGTGGGTTCAACAGTTATTTGCATGGAAGAGCAATAATAGCACTATTATGTTTATTTTTAAACAAGAAAACCAGCTCTTTCTTCCTCTCGGTGTCTCATGAGAATAGCGTGGATGTGCAGTGACGGCACGAGGAGCCACCATGTTCTGTTTACCCAAAATGGATGCAGGATGCATTAGAAATTCCAAAATAGAGAAACTGGGCAGAGAGATTGACTTCGGAGAGATGAAGATAAGTTTAATCTTAGACATGTGGTAGTTGAGGTAAAAATAAAGCGTTTGGATAGAAAAATCTTTATGGAAATTAAGCAGCTATGGAAATCTTCAGTGGTCTAAAGCAGATCTCTAAAATGGTGGAAACAACTCTCCCTTGGGAAAGAATGTAGAAATAGAACTTGAGGCTCAGTCGTCCTACTTCTGTGCAGGATGTTTTTAAACTCACAGTACTTTTGAGATTGTCCTTTGACCTTGTTTTTTCAGAACCAAGTCCCCAGTGGGGACTGTATGCTGGGCTGCTCTTAGGGGGTGTCATTGGAGCCATCATGATTCTCGAAGTGGTAGTACTACTGTTGAAAAGAAGAGGTAGGTGTCTGACAATACAGAGATTCTCCTCAGGCTCTCTGTGGTAAGCCGGCGCCTCTCCCTACAAGCACAGACTTGTTCTCAATACTTTGGCTTTTGGCATGGGGCCACCTTTGCAAAAAACACTAAATAAACACATCCTGGGAACTTGCTCAATTCAGTCTAACTCAACATATCTTGATCCTCTCTACTAGGCTTTCGGAATAGAGAGAAGGGCCACAGGTGTCTAACGTGGGAGACATTATTCAGATAAGTTTAATTCAGTGTGACTAGCTGCCCGTGGGGTCCAGACAAGAGGCTTAACAGTATTCACCGGGAGCTGAATTCAGAGAATTTTTGGATCTCGTTCAAAAAATCAGTCAGGGAAGCATGGGGTGGGATCCCAGCACCTTTGCTGGATGGGTTGATGTGGATAAGTTAAGCTCAGTTTTCTATCCCTGGCATCTCACCATTTCCTTATAGTACAAGCCAAGTCTGATTGCCCCACCCCCACCCCTTGGGCTCTAAACATGATTTCTATCTGAATGACCCAGCTAACTCTTAGATGGAGGAAATGAGACAAAAGTAGGCAGCTGTGCTATGATCTAGATTTTTTTTATATAAGCAAAACCAACCCCAGAGTGCTGAGGTAAGGCACCAATGAAACCAATAAGGTGCAATTATTCTTCCCCTGCAGTTTTGGCCTCTCCTCCAAATGGTCCTGTGATTCAATGTCTCAGGGCAACGTGCTCCTCTCAGCCACACTGACTACCAACCCCCGCTGCACTCAGAATAGACCAGGAAAAGTGCTGCAGACAGCCTTCTCACGGTGAGGACAGAACCTCATCCTCGCACCACCAAGCTCATGATTGATCTCATCCTCAAGTAGGGCAGTGTCATCCACACACAACCTTCTTAGAAAAGCCCTTACCTCGGCACTCAGGGGTTGGTTTTGCTTATATAAAAAAAATCTAGATCATAGCACAGCTGCCTACTTTTGCCTCATTTCCTCCATCTAAGAGTTAGCTGGGTCATTCAGATAGAAATCATGTTTAGAGCCCAAGGGGTGGGGGTGGGGCAATCAGACTTGGCTTGTACTATAAGGAAATGGTGAGATGCCAGGGATGAGAAAACTGAGCTTAACTTATCCACATCAACCCATCCAGCAAAGGTTCTGGGATCCCACCCCATGCTCTTGCCTCAGCTACACCCTGCTGGTCACGTGGTTGTGCTTTGAAGGGGATGGTGATCCCATCCCAAAATTCCCTACCACCTTCCCCTGCACACATACCCATCCTCATCTCCAGTCACCATTTGTTCATTGTAAGCCAGTAACACACAAAACTCTGCCTCAAACCTGTGCTAAAATTTATATTTATTGGCTATACCCTCCACAAAACTTTGCTCGAGAGACTCCGTTGACAGGTTCTAATGGTATCATCTCCAGAATGCAGCCTGACTCTGAGGGTTTTTAAATTGACTTTCTGGGAATTTCATGTCCAAGAGAATACACTGGTTAAGAACAGGGGCTTTGGCATTAGAGAAACTTATAATCAAATGCAGACTTTGTCACTGACAAGGTATGTGATCAGACAAATGACCTAACCTCTCATCTGCAAAATGGGGATGATTTTACATACTTCACGGTACTCTAGTGGGGGTTGCTGAGTCAATACATGGAAAGCACCAAACACAGTGGCTTCCACAGATGGATGGAAGATAGATACACACATACATGCATACATATGTACATATATACAGGCTTAGACAGATTTCTTAATGTAGATGAATTAAAACACCAATGTTTAAGTCGTAAGGCCAGCAGAGGGCTGCACTGGACTACATCTGGAAACAGTGCCTAGAGTAAGTTTAAAGTACTTGAAGTTATGGTAATATAACTTTGCTTCAAGTAAGAGCTGAAAAGGACATTAAACAGCCTACACCCTCACTTTAAAGTTATGGTAAGAGAAGAGACCCACTGAGATGACATGATTTGTCCAATGCCACACAGCTTATGATGACTAGAATGTAGATGCCCTAATTCTAAGGCCAAGGCCTTTTTCATTAGACCCTAAGACTTTGCTGATTTTGAGTTGAATTGATCTTGCTACTGAAAACCTGTTTTTACATTGGGGAAAAAATGTGAGACTAAATTATCTTGATCCAATAAATTCATTCTCTTTTTGAGCAGTAACAATCAGCCCCATTTTTCCATCCATCTAACCATTTAGGATTGTCCCCCTATTTCTAAATTTCAGCCTGGGCTGACCTGCAAGATTGAAAGTCCTAGAGCAGTGGTCCCCAACCTTTTGGTACCAGAAACCAGTTTCATGGCAGACAATTTTTCCATGGACGAGGGTAGGGGGACGAGAGGGCATGGTGAGTGATGGGGAGCAGCTATAAATACAGAGGAAGCTTCGCTCACTCACCTGCTGCTCACCTGCTTTGCAGCCCAATTCCTAACAAGTCACAGACCAGTACCAGTCCACGGCCCAGGGGTTGGGGACTGCAGTCCTAGAGGACTGGAATCTGTTCTCTACTCTGGTTGTATATAGCACCTAGAAGAGTGCTGGGCAGGCATGTCTAACTTTGCAAACACTCATGGGTTTGAACAGAAAGGGTATATGTCACAGAACTACCTTGCACTCCCTCTGCTACCTCCAACTGATTCTCATTATCCTTGAGTCCACCCCTCCATTTTACACACACACACACACACACACACACACACACACACATGCACACTCGCTTCTCAGTCAGGATCAACCCTGACGAAACAAGTGAAGTTGGAACCACCAGTCACACCATACCCACACTCAAGCAAGAAAATCACATTGACTTTCCTTGAATCCTCTGAACTTCTTCAGTGACTGCCCGTCATTTTCTCCCCAGGGTTCACACCCCTTTTGCAGCACATTCCACCATGCTCACCACATACACACTAACAAAAATGTGCTGCTCCTAAATGCTGTTTCCTCAGAGATGTGCTCCCAATTTTTTAGGAGGTTGAATTTATTGCTGTTAAAATAAGTCTACCCTAAAGACTGTAATTTCCTGTGGGGAAAGCCTCCATTGCCTCTGCTGGACTTTGTGACAATCCCTTAATAGGGTTCATGCTTCAGCTTGTCACCTTCCCAGCATCCTCACTGCTGCATGATGTACACAAAGGATACCACGCAACGTTAGAAAGAACAAGATAGATCTACTGCACTGGCATGGAAAATGTCCTCAACTAATTTTAAGTGAAAAAGTCAAATTATAGAGAAGTGTGTATAGAATGACCCCATTTGTGTAAAAAAAAAATCTATGTAAGTATAATAAATGTCTGGAACTGCACTGTCCTATATATTAATAGTAGTCATTAGCACATGTAGCTTTTTAAATTTAAATTAATTTGAATTAAGTAATATTTAAAATTCAGTTCCTCAGTTGCATTAGTCACAGTTCAAGCACTCAATAGCCACCTGTGGCTATGGCTGTATTAGACAGTGCAGATATGGAACATTTCATCCTCTTGGAAAGTTCTTTTGCACAGAGCTGATCTACAAGGATATATATCAAACTTTTGAAGTGGTTACTTTGGGAAATAAAATTGAGTTGGTTAATGGGGGAAGAGGGCATACCTTTTACTTTATGCATCTCTACACAATTTTAATTTTTATAATGAGAATAAACTACCCGTATAATTTACAAATTTTTTAAAACTGGCTAAAAATTAAAACATTCTGCAACTTATTCATTTCCAGTTTGAAACCCTAGGCCCTTAGCAAAATTTCCAGATGGTGAGCAACAGAATGACATTGTTGCTTTGTTTTCCAAATAGTCCCGGGTGTATCATCTCTCCTACATGCCCCCACCCCTCCTCCACACACATACCAAGTCTCTCAGAAACAGTGAGGTGAGAAAGCTGTGAGTGAAGCAACATGCTAGCCCCCAGAAAATACAAAACAGGTATAACTAACTGGCCCTGCCCTCAAAGAACTTAGAATCGTATTAGGAAACCAGATATGCACATCAGAGAGATTAAAATAACTGAATGGCACACCAATGAGAGCAATGCCTAAAACACTGGGCATTTACTATGTGCCAGGAGCTATTCTAAACACTTTACAAGTAATATTTAACTGTCACAACAGCCCTGTGAGGCAAGTGTTTCAAATCCCATTTCACAGGCAGGGAAATAGGCCTAGGGAAATCCAGTAACTAACCCCAGACCATATGACAAATGTGCAGGGAGGTTAGGACTCAGTACTTTGTTTCTACAGTACTCTTGGGGAAGGTGGGTATGCAAAGGAGAGTAAAAACTACACAGGTCTGAGCAGGGAGTTCATGCTGGGCACCAGAGGGAGATAACCACTATGGTTTCTTTTCCCCAGGTAAAACGGACCATTACCAGCCAACAAAGGAAGCAAAAAGCCTTACTATCTATGCCCAAGTCCAGAAACCGGGTGTAAGTTCTATACTTTCTTTGAAGTGAACCTGTCATGTTTCCCAAAGGATTCTTGGCCAGTCCACCTTGCATGTCTGACATCCGTGGGTTCTAGAGAAGAACAAAGTAGGGAAGCAGAAATCAAGGACAAGAGCTCTCTTGAAGGTCATGACACTTCAGTGTCATATGGGACTGTTTATTATTTGAAACAGTGGGAAACACTGTAACTGGTGATCTGTTTCTTCATAGCAAAAAAAAAAAAAAAAAAAAAAATGAGGAAGCTGGAAACACGTGAGATATGACTCCTTCCAGCTCTGGCATTCTAGGACTTGATGGTCCCGGTGTCACCAAACTCTTTTCTTTTCCAAGGAAAAGTGTTCAGGCTTGAGGAGAGAGGGGAAGGTCTGGAAAAACTATCATGTGACATGTTGGACTGAGCCAAGTTTAGGTATTTGCATAGCACAAAGGGGACATGGAAGGAAGGATCTTGAAAATTCCAGCTACAGTAGGGTTGAAGACAGATACGCAGACTGCAGATAGAGGAAAGTGAGACAGTGATAGAGTGATCATTGAACTAAGAAGAGAGGGATGGCAAAACTGGAGGTATGGTGGAACTGAGGAGCAGATAAAAGGAAGAGATAGGGAGGCTAAAAGGGTTGTAGTTAGCTGTGGAGATTTTGTAGTTTTTCAGATATGAAGGCAATTCTAGGTGATTTATAGGCCAGAATCTGGCCATTGGCCATTTGGGGAATGAGGGGAGGCAAATTCTGGAGTAAAAGGATGTGAAGGTAAAGACAGCTTTGATTAGTACCTTAGAAAATTGCATCAAATGACTGTGAATGCATTTCTGAGAGCCAGGAGATGGACTTTTGGACGAAGCTCTTATTTCTTCTGTCCCCTAGTGGCCTGGAGGGTTTATTACACAACCCATCCTCATTCCCTCTGCCAACCAAACTCCATTTAAATAGATGAGTCCCAAGAGTAACCCGCCCCCCCATCTACACATTTAAGTAACCCACTTCATCTTTACCATGTTGTCTTCCCTACTATTTCATCCTATGCTGCTAGTATCCCTCTTTCTTTTTTTCTTACTGTGAAGCATGACATATATACAAAAAAAGTGTACAACACATAAATATCATCTCAATGAATTACTCTTAAGTGCACATCTTGATATCTGGTAAAGCAAGTCTTCCCATTTTATTTTTCTTTGAGAGATTTTAGCTATTCTTATCCCTTTATACTTTCACATGTATTTTATAATCAACTTCTCAAGTACTACCAAAAAAGTCCTATTAGGATTATGTTGAATCTATAGATCTATTTGAGGAGAAATTACATCTTTCAGTATTAAATCTTCTAATACCATAAAACTACCACCCAGATCAAGGAACAGAACATGGCCACTACCTCCTGAAGATCTCCTGTGCTACTTCTCAACCACTGATCCCTCTCTCCTTCCCAAAGATAACCATTGTCCTGACTTCTAGAAATAGAATTTAATTTTCCCTCTTTTTTTGAACTTTATAAAAATGGAATCCTTTATTCTTTTTCCTATTGTGTCTGGTTTCTTTTGCTCAATTTTGCCTTTATGAAGTTCATATATGTCTTTGAACTTAGATAAAATGCATTCATTTTCATTTCTTTACAGAATATCAGTGAGTTTGTTTATACAATTGACTATTGACAGACATGTGGGTTATTTCAACTTTGAAGCTATTATGAAAATTGCAGGTGCAAAAAAAAAAAAGAAAAAAAAAGAAAATTGCAGCTGTGAACATTCATATGCATGTTTTTTGGTGGATATGTTCACATATTTTTGCTGGGTATATACCTAGAAGTCGAATTGCTGAATCATAGAGTATGTATATTCTTAAATTGACTAGATAAGGCCAAACTGTTTTTCAAAGTGGGTGTACCAATTTACTTTTCTATCAGCTGCACATGAGAGTTTCAACTGCTACACAATCTAACCAAAACTTAGTATTGTCAGTCTTTTTAATTTTAGCCCTGCCAATGGATATATCTTGTTATGGTTTTATTTTGCATCCCTCTAATTATTGAGGAAGTGAAACAACTTTTCAAATGTTTATTGGCCATATTAAAATCCTCTTTCTTAAAGCACCTGTTAAATCTCTTGCACATTAACATTTGAATTTTAGGCTTTTTAATGAATTAGTTATAGATTAGTATAAGCTTTTTACATATTTTGGATATGAGCCTTTTGACAGTTGTATGTTAGCAAATACCTTCATCCGTCTGTGGCTTGCCTTTGCAATTTCTCAGAGATACCTATCAATAAAGAGTCATTCTTGATTTCAGTGTAGAATAATTTAGTAATCTTTTCCTTTAGAGTTAGCACTTTTTGTATCCTCTTTGTTAAATCTTTCTCTATTCCCAGGTAATGAAAAGTTATTTTTCTTTCACATTTATATCTATTTTTATACCTGGAAATTATTTTTGGAGTATGGTTTGAGAGGGATCAAGTTTTTTATTTTTTTCCATATGGATATCTTATTGACCATTTATTGAAAGGTTGTCCTTGCCCCACTACAGTGTTATCTTTACCATAAATCAAGAGTCCATATATGTGGGTTCTATTTTGATGTTTCCTATTCTGCTCCATTGATCCATTTGTTAATATTTGCAACACTGCCATACTATTTTAATTACAGATTTATTATTAATATAAATTTTGATATCTGGTAAAAGGAATCTTCCTATTTGTTCTTTTTTTTTTTTTTTTTTGAGACAGAGTCTTGCTCTGTTGCCCGGACTAGGGTGCCGTGGCTTCAGCCTAGCTCACAGCAACCTCAAATTCCTGGGCTCAAGTGATCCTCCTGCCTCAGCCTCCTGAGTAGCTGGGACTACAGGCATGTGCCACTATGCCCAGCTAATTTTTCTATATATATTTTTAGCTGTCCATATAATTTCTTTCCATTTTTAGTAGAGACGAGGTCTCGCTCTTGCTCAGGCTGGTCTCGAACTCCTGAGCTCAAACAATCCTCCCACCTCGGCCTCCCAGAGTGCTAGGATTACAGGCATGAGCCACTGCGCCCGGCCTCTTTTTTTCTTTTTAAGAGTTCTTGGCCATTGTGGTCTTTTGCCTTTTCATATGTACTTTAGAATCAGTTTGTGAAGTCCCTCCCAACCCCACCCCAAATCCTGCTAGCATTTTAATTAGAACTGAATAGATCAATTTGAGAACATACCTCTTTACAGGACTGAGTCTTTCAATTCACAAAAAAGGATACATACCTTACTTTATTTAGGTCAGATGATACAATTGTATATAAAAAATATGTTTTATTTCTTCATTTACAATTCACATACTTTCTCTTACTTTTTCTTGCCCTATTTTCCTGTTTGAGATGTCCTATATGACGGTTAATGGAAATGGTAATAGTGGCATCTTTACATAGTTCCAAACTCAAAAGGAAAGCTTTCAATGTCTCACTGTTAAGTATGATATTTGTTGAAGGTTTTTTGTAGTGGCCTTTTTACCACATTAAGAATATTATCTTCTCTTCCTGGTTTACTAAGATATTTTATCATGAATTGATATTGAATTTTATCAACACTCTGCATCTGTTGAGATAATCTTATGGTTGTTGTTTTCCTCATTTATCTGCTGCTACGCTGATTTGCAAAAGTTAAAGGAACTCTCCATTCCCGGAATAGAAGCAATTTAGTCTGATCCTTTTTAAATATTGCTGGATTTTATTTGCTAATATTTTGTTAAGAGTTTCTTCCTCCTATTGATGTTTCTGAGTGAAATTGGCCTGTAATTCTTGTCTTTTGTAATGCCTTTGTGAGGTTTTGATATCAAGATTATGCTAACCTCCCAACATGAGTTGGAGTATGTGTTAGTTTCCTAGGGCTGCCATAACAAATTACTACAAACTTTGTGACTTAAAAAAACAGAAATTTATTCCTTAACAATTCTGGAGGCCAGAAGTCCAAAACCAAGGTGTCGTGTAGTCAGGGCCATACTCTTTCTGAGGGCTCCAGGGGAGAAGGCTTTTTGTCTCTTGCAGCATCTGTTGGCGCCAGGCAATCTGGTCTTGTTGGATTGTAGCTGCATGACCGCAATTTCTGCCTCCATCTTCATGTGACTTTCCCCTGTCTGTGTGTCTTTGTCTTTTCCTTTTCCATCTCTTGCATGACACACTGGATTTAGAACCCGCCCTAACCCACAATGACCTCATTTTGAAATCCTTACCTTAATTACATCTGCAAAGACCTTTATTTCAAATAAAGTTACTTTCTGAGATTCTGGGTGGGCATATCTTCCGAAGACCACAATTCAATCCGCGATAGGGTGTACTTCCTTTTTGTTATTCTTTGGAAATATTTGGTAGGATTGATCTTATTACTATTTCTCCCCTTAAATATTTGGCAGAATTTACTGGTGAAGCTCTCTGACCCTGCAGTTTCTCTGGTGGAGGATTTTTTAAAAACATTTTTAATTATTCCATTTGCTTTATTATATTAGTAATTAAACAACTTTTTTCTGTTCCTTTAGTGGCTACCCTAGAAATTATAAAATGCATCCTTGACTTATTGAAGTTTAATATTTATTTCCCAAGTGTTGGCTAGCTCCTTTTTACTAAAGTATAGTGTGTGAACAAGCAGCATTAGCATCACCCAGGACCTTATTAGAAATACAGAATTTCGGGTCCCACTCCAGATCTTCTGAAACAAAACCAACCTTTTAACAAGATCCCCAGGTAACTCACATACATAATAAAAGTGTGAGAAGCACTGGTCTAGCCCATGCCCAAGCACTTCCAGTTACAGGGAACTGCCTTCCAAAGTAATCCATCCCACATTTGAGCATCTTTTATTATTAGTAGTAGAAAGATCTTCACTCTATTGAACCAAAATATTTTTCCAAATCCCAATCTTGGTCTAAACCTGTGGGACTCTACAGAGAAACCTAATTCTGCTTCTATATGGCAATCCATCACATAAGAAAGAGAAAAATCACGTCCCACCACAAATCTTCTTTCCTCCAGTTAACTTTTCCAGTTCCTTAACTCTTCCATCAGATGACAAGATTTCAAGTTCTCTCTCATTAAAACACATGTGCTGTGGTTTCAAGTCTTGCTCTATACCCATGGAGAGGGGAGGGCAGCATTACCCGATAACCAGCATCCCAAAGTGTGTTCAAGAGATGACTTCCCTATCATAAGTGGTGGCATTCCCATTTTACAGGGATGTGGTCTCAATTTACTCCTACATTCACTTTGTCCTAGTATTGTGCATTTTAATGCACTCAAAGTAACATCAACAAATACTAACCAAAGGGTTTTCTATGT
Organism: Lemur catta; assembly: GCF_020740605.2. Lineage (NCBI taxonomy): Eukaryota > Metazoa > Chordata > Mammalia > Primates > Lemuridae > Lemur > Lemur catta. The sequence goes on along the minus strand of NC_059130.1, from coordinate 33,647,844 downwards.
GCCTAGCATTGTTTTGTGGAGAATGCAAAGAAGTATAGGAATTCTTAAGGAATTTACAGTCTATTTGGAGAAACAACACATAAATATATCAGAGTCTTTTAAATACAATGTACGGTTGCCATAATGTGTGAATTAGGCTTTAAATACATGAGGAATTTAGGTAAAGGATGGTTCATTGTGAGGTAACAAAAAAGAGTGACAGAAAGAACATGCCCTTTAAGTTAAAACACTTGTTGGTACTCCTGGCTTCAATACATTTTGCATATGCACAAAGATTAAGTACTTAATCTTTTTGAGGTTTAGCTTCTTCATCTGTAAAGTATGAATAACAGCAATATTTAATGTATACAGTGGTTGTGAGGCAAATGAGAAAACATATGTTAGGGTGAGGAACAGCAGAAGCAGCAGTGTGGGATGGAATGAGCTCTGCCTATAGCAGGTGGTGAGTGACAGATCAAATTCTATTAAGAGCTTGTTCCCTTCAGCTGGCCTGGTGAGAGCCACACCAAGTTTGGTTTGCTGTGAGAAAGACCTTTAAAACACAGTGCTAACATTGAATGGGGCTGCCCTGGGAGGCTGTGAGCACCAAGATGTCACTTGGGGAGTCTAAGCAAAGCCTGGAGAATTGAGTTCTGGGGAAGCTGGAGGAGAATTCTCCCTCAGAAGGAAGTTAGATCAAGTGACCCCAAGGAGCTTTCTAACTCACAGCTTCTCCATGGGGAGATTTGAATGGGAACTAGCTCTCTGTTCAGCTAACCTGCTTTTTTTGCTTCTCTTATAGGGTCTTCAGAAGAAACCTGACCCCCTCCCAGCTCAGAACCCTTGCACTACCATTTACGTTGCTGCCACAGAGCCTGTCCCCGAATCTGTCCAGGTGAGGCATCTCTGTGCCTCCTCTATGTACAGAAGGAATACGTGGAGGAGGGGAAGGGGAAGATGTTTTTGCTTGTTTTTGTTTTTATGTATAAATGAAAGGAAACAGATTTCTGAGTCCTGAAGTGGGGAAGGTAGGCCACAGCAAGCAGTCAGCAAGGAGGATCTGTGGCCTTGGTTTTAGGGTTTCCATGAAACCCCTTACACCTGCTCACAGGGGATCACGGTTCACTCCCTACTGGCTGGTGTTTCCCTGGGAGTTTTCCAAGGACCACGTCAAAATCAGCTGGCACACTTGTTAAAAATAAGGATTCCTGGGGCAGTCCACCTAAGAATCCATTAAGTCATAATGGCTATGAAGAGTACCCAGGGACCTACATATTGGGGAGCAACGATAGCCCAGGTGATTGTGATGCACACTTAAGTTTGGGGATCGCAGCTTGAGTCCAGGAATTCTCACCTCCCGCTGCAAAACAGAATTGCCAGGGGAGCTTTGTGAAAACGTTCTTGCCTAGACTCTATCCAGCCCCATTTAATCAGAATATTTAGGGGTGCAGCTCAGCATGGGTGTTAAGCTTGGAAGAGAATATGAGGTGCAACTCAGAATGAGACCCACCTATTCTACCCCAATACAAAATCTGCATGAACTAAGCTTACTTCTGACAGGAATATTTCTGTCACTAAATGAATAGAAATAAATTCTGAGCTGAAATCTTGACCCCAGTTGGGCTCTTTTAGGAGACAGCCCAGGATTACAGAGGCACAAAGGTCACAAAAATGCTTACATCCACCTGTCTTCTTCAAAGTTCTTGCTGCACACACACCTGGAAATGCCTGGTGGGTGCCTTGTGTTAAGATGAAATAGACCATCAGCATGAAGTCTATTCTCAGTACGTTGTCATATCTGAGAGGAAAGCGAAAATATAAACCTGACTTCAAAAGCTTTAAACTTTAAATAACGTAAATTTTTAATGAAGTTTATTTGGGGAAGAAAATGTTATGGTTTACATTCTACGGTGAAACCTCCTAAATTCCCTGTTCCCTGTTCCCTTCTCTTTCTTTTTCTCCCTGGGAGAGATCTCTGTGCACAATCCTCTTCTCCTCTCACTCCCTGTCTTCTGCTGGTACCAATTCTACCCTCTCCTTTGGGTCTTCCTTGCTCTTTTGAAAGCTCAATAATTTAGAACTCCCTTGGCTTCTCCAGATTTTTTTTCATGCCTAACAGCAAAGCACCTGGTTCTCCTTACAAGGGAAGGGAAGGGGAGGGAGGGGGAGGAGAGGGGAGAGGAGGGGACAGAAGGTCACTGAGGACAGATCTCCTTGACTCCCTTATGCTTAGAGCTTGGAAGGGAGCTGTGGCCCTGCTGCAAGCAGGGCAGCAGTCTGGGGACCTGAGTGCTGCTCCAGCAAGGCCCCCTCTGTGACAGACCCTGAGCAAGTCGTTAACCTACATGATCTCTGAGACCCTTTCCTCAGCAGCGCTGTTTCCATTTGCAGCCTGTGAAGCTAGTGCTGGGTCCTTCCATTCACAGACTTCTTCTGCTTTGCCCCCAGGAACCGAATTCCATCACAGTCTATGCCAGTGTGACACTTCCAGAGAGCTGACACCAAAGACTCAGTAAAGGGACTTTCTGAAAGAAAATAGAAAAACCAAAATAAACACTGAACTTGGCCCCAGGCCCCAGGTTCCCTGTGACAGACACTCTACACATCTGTACCCTTCTTGGATCAACTCCCTGGTGACGTTTCACATACAGCTGTGAAATGGACAAGGAAGTGTGGCTTGCGCTGCAGTGGGCACAGTCACAGGACAGAGCTACTCGATACAGATTCCATCTTTGTGGTGTGGCAGACGAAATGGGCAATGTGAATCCAGACTTCGGGCATCCTGCTCTGTGCTGGAATTGGATAATAAAAACCAAAGACAGAAATCCAGGACATCTAGTGCCTATCTCAGACTGCTGAGCACCAGCCACAAAGTCTGGAAAAGCTTACATTTTGGCTGTCTTTACTTTATTCTGGGAGCTGATCCTGATCACCTGCAGACCTTATCAAGCCTCTGTGCCTCAGTTTCTCTTTCTGGATGAAAGGTGAAAGAAGGATGAAGGGTGAATTTCTTATTATATGTAAAACACTCTGAGATTGTTCCATAAAAGAAGCTAAGAGCATCAGTATTTTATTTGCAAAACCCAGAAACTGAAGAGTCAATAAACTGAAAGAATGACTTTGAGATCTCTGAACTTTGAACAATAGAATGAAAACCATCTAAGATTCTAAAAAGTACAGTTCTGTGCAAACAGCATTTAGTTAAAAAAAAAAAAAAAGTAGCGAGTGTTTGGGGTGCTGCTACAAGGGAATGTGAGATACTCAGAAGATCTTATCCCAGAGTGATTTTTTCACTACCCAAAACGATCTTTAAATCCTAGTTCTCTGTTTACTCCCTTGAACAACAAACCTGGAGCCTCTGCTAAGGCTGTCTCCAATCTGGTTCTGAACCACTTTTACACACAGAGCCTCACAGGGTATTGCAGGTCAGCAGGTCTCTTCCTACTCCTGCATACCTCTCCTCACATGAATTTTATCTTTGAGTAGCAAATTAAGTTATTTTGGCCCAACATCTTAAAATGATCGAATAGTCAGTAACTTAGTTCAGTAACTGTTTGCAGGCTGCAAGCAGAAAGAGCCTCTTTTAGTAAAGTCCTATTTCTTCCTATTCTCTGCTTTCAAACAGGCCATCTTCAATGTAAGCTCTTCTTATTGGTTCTTGCATAACCTCGGTGAACACTGTAAGAAATAATCACCGTACCACTGCATAACAAGGGGCACCAATTTCCCAGCTCAATATTCTGGGATCATCATTGCCTTGTATCTTACTTCCTCTATTCAGTCGATTCACAGTTTAGGTTCTGTTGGTTAGTACATCTCATTTCCTGGTACCAGCTTCTGTAACAGGGTTCTCAGCTGCAATCAGCAGAAACTGACTTTGGATTTTTTATATGTAGAAAAGGAACTTATTGAAAAGATATTGGTTGGTTTGAATAACTGCTAGGAGGTTCTACAAAACTGTGCTCTGAAAGTGAGCAGGAAAAAGGGAGACTAAACTAAGGCTGGGACCACAGCCCAAATTACAAAACCAGCCCAGGGACGACAATCCTGGGCCCCACAGTTGCACAGCCACCATCCCAAACACTAGGCACAGACTCCACCACTGCCTCACTGCCTCTGCTGGACTTGGAAACTTGATATTACTGTTGCTGCTGCACTGTCTGCCACCAAAACTAAATCTCTGGGTCCCTTGTTCATCTTTTCTTTCTTTTTGTTTTTGTTGTTTATTTGTTTTTTGCTGGTCAAGAGAAGCAGTGAGAGTGGAGAAGGAACAAAGGAATCTGTAACTAGTTGTGAGCTTCCTCATCTTTTCATCTCCAGTTCTAATTCAAAATCTGGGACTGAGTGACTAATCCGAGGCCACACATCCATGCACTAACTCCAAGGGAGGCTGGGAATTGAATATCTGGCATTTTCTACATTCACAGTGGTTGGGAGACTCTGCCTCTTATGAGTTGGGGAATTCTTCAAATAGAAGAAGTGGGGTCCCAGTTCGGGGCAGGCAAAAAGTAACATGTCCACTACACCACCCTGTGTAACCTTAAACACATTGGTTCTGTCTATTCTCAAAACTGTGTAGCTACTAACAGGGATTTGTGAATACTGGGAGTTTTGAGCACTCATTTTTTTTTTTTTAATTTTTTTACCACCACTCAGATTTCTCTAGAAGCTTAGTTCCCAACACTTGGGTTTTTCTTGTGGCTGAGTTCTGAATAGAAGGGCAGAAACAAATGAGGAAGAAGATGCTGTCTCTTCAACATTTCCTGAAACCCTGGACTCAAGACCTCGCCGGGGAGGGAAACTATATCTTAAGGGAATCTTTCAGGCCAGCCACCAAACAACACTTGACATTATTTCCCACACTCCCAGACTCTGGGTTACAGGTGGGAAACCAGAGGACCCTTCTGCTGGTCTCGCCACTATTCAGTTGTCCCCCAATGTCACTGTGGGTGAGCATGAGCTTGCTTTTTCTTCAGGCTTAAAAAATAAAACAGAGACTTTAGAGTCTGATTTCCCCATGTTCCCCTCTAATGTTGTTTTCTTTTGACCAAGCATATCTGAATTCTGGGGAAGTCAGGAGGAACAGATCTATTCTTGGTTTTGAGGAACTGATGCTCTGAAATACAACTAGGTGTGGTCCCAGGCTCTTTAGGACACTATCTCGGTCATGCAACCCAGACGTGAGTATTATTACAGGATGTTGGCTGAGAAGGCACTGAGAGTTAATTCTCCTCCTGAAATTTATGTTTCTACTTCTTGGAAGTGAATAAATTACGGCCAATGCATCAAGGAATTTGCACTTTTGTCCCATGTTTCCTAGAGGATTTATAACATGGCAGTGTGCCAAGACATGTCACCTGGCCTTGTGTCTCCACAGCCATAGTTATGAAACTCTGAAGGTAGCTGATCTGATCAGATGGGCTGTGAGATTGTCTCTTCCTAGCAGGTGGATAAGGGTTAGCCAGGTATCCACTTTACCAAAGGTCAGGCACCACCCTCCATGTGGGAAAGAGAACTGCATTTAAAGGATTATTTAATTTTTTTTTTTTTGCCACTGCCAGAGTAATCCCCTTCCCTGAACTTCCCCAAATTCCCCTTGTAGAGAAATTCTAGAGCAGGGTCTCTGAACTGCAGCACTACTGACATTTTGGATTGGATAATTCTTTGTTGTGGGAACCATCCTGTGCACTGTAGGGTGTTTAGCAGCATCCTTGGCCTCTGCCACTAGATGCCATAACACATGTCCTGCCCTCGATCACAACAATCAAAAGTGTCTCCAGACATTGTCAAAAGTCCCCTGCTGGGAAAAATGTCCCCCAGTTGGGAACTACTGATCTAGAAATATGCTGGCTCCCTAGTAAGCTTTGAAAAGACTAAATACGCTTCTATATACCAAGAAGTTGGTCTATCAAAAATCATATTTTGAAAGTGACCACCTGATCACTTAAGCATGGCCCAAACCTGCCAATACTTCCAAGATATTAGAATTACCTGAGTAGCTTTTAAAAAATAGTGATGTCCAAATCCAATCTCAAACCCAAATGAAATCTGGGTTGAGATCTATAGAACCACCATCCTAGAAATTAAAAGACAGAAAGGATTTTGTCATGAGTTCCTCACAACAGCCACAAGAGGGCGATGTGGCAATACAGTCCACCCTGTCCAAGCTCCCTGCCACCACTTCCCTGCATGTAAAGGATGTAGACTTAGTTACAGAGGCGCTGAAACTGTGGCTGGATTCTCATCCGCTCACAGCACTTAAGGCTGGAAGGAGAATTGCCGCCTCTCCTTGGAGATAAAGAGGCCCAGTGTGGGTTGATGACAAGTTCTGAAAAAGGGTAACTGCAATAAGTTTATTTCACAGAAATTGAATTCTACTCAATGCTTCTCTCAGTCAACAAATAATTATTGAGTTCTACTAAATGTTTGACCCTGTAACCCAGTGGGAGATACAAAGAACTAAAATATTATGATAGGCAGGTCACTACATGATCCACTGGAATCCACTGGAAAATAAAAGCAAATGCTATTAATAATTACACAGGGGCAATGGCTAGGGTATGTAGTCACCCTAATGACAGAAAAAGTGAGGGGTGTTCAGTAAGCACAAGGGAAGTGCCCCCAACTTTAGGAATAAGGAAGATAAGTTCATTTTAGGTAAAAAATTTGAAGTGGCAATGGAAATGAAGTAGAAAATGTGCATGAAGTAGCTAGAGATGAAACAGTGTAGCTCAGATTAAAAAAATAAAACTCAGACATGAGAGTCACTTTCATTGTAGTCACACTTTGAAGCTGACACTAGAGAAAAAGAGACAGAAAAGGTAGGCCATTGATAATGATATACTCACATTTAAAAGACAGAAGAATTTACAACATGGTCAAGGATGTAGATAAGATCACTGGTGTTACAGAAGGCAAGAGAAGAGATTCCAAAGAGGAGGAAACAGTCACCTATAGCAGAAGCTGCTGAAGGAGAAAGAGGCCTTAGGAAGGGCCACTAGGTTTGGCAACAGATAATAAAGATTCCTATCTCTTGTAATGATCTCCAAAACTTATACCCCCACTAACAGTACATTAGAATTTCTCTTCCCCCCTTTCCTCACCAGAACCTGATATTATTATTTTTCTTGACCAATCAAGTATGTGATCTACAACAATTGTTTTAACTTCCATTTCTCTGATTCCTAATGAGGGATATTGAATCTCTTTGTATGCTTATTCCCTGTTCCAGTGAGATGATTTGGAAAATAAGAAGTAAAATGAGAGAAGTAAAATAAAGATTGGTAGGTCAAAGGAAAGGTGGTGCTTTTTAAAATTTTTCACCATTTATTGCCCCCCAAAATGTTTGGGGATCATAAATCAAACATTTCTACTCATACGATTGTGGGTAGTCAGGGTTGGAAGACACCTTAAAGGCAATCAGTGCAGTCCATTCCACGGCCAGATTCCTGGATCTTCCCTCTGCATCCCTGACATTGTAACCTATGCTTCACCTCCAGCAGTGAGGGGGCACTTACTCTCTCAACAAGGTAGAGGACATTCTTGGTTGTTAGAAAGTTCTTTAAATGGAGCAAATATCCATCTTCCTATTATGACTCCCTCTGTTCACCTCTCACCTGCATTAATCCCATTATTCTCTTTGGAGTGGAGTAAAATAAAATTGAATCCTTCTTCTATTCTGAAAATTCTTTGAGTATTTAAAGACATTGATTCTTTTCTTTAATTCCTACTCCCAACTTTCCTCTAATCATCCCACTGTTAAATTGAGAAATGAAAAGTACTTTTATCTAAGAAATGCAAGTCCTTTTAAATTATCAGGCCCAGAGAGATATTAAAATGAGACAGCAATAACATCCTACTCCTCTCTTTGTGCTATGTATTCATCTCTCTTTTTTTTTAATTTCAAAGTGTTACAGGGTACAAATAGTTTGGGTATTTTGGTTACATGAATCACTTTTATAATGCTTTTTTTTTTTTTTTTTTTTTTTTTGAGACAGAGTCTCACTTTGTTGCCCAGGCTAGAGTGAGTGCCGTGGCATCAGCCTAGCTCACAGCAACCTCAGACTCCTGGGCTTAAGCGACCCTACTGCCTCAGCCTCCCTAGTAGCTGGGACTACAGGCATGAGCCACCATGCCCGGCTAATTTTTTTTTTTTGTATATATATTTTTAGTTGGCCAGATAATTTCTTTTCTATTTTTAGTAGAGACGGGGTCTCACTCTTGCTCAGGCTGGTCTCGAACTCCTGACCTCGAGCGATCCACCCGCCTCGGCCTCCCAGAGCTAGGATTACAGGCGTGAGCCACCGCGCCCGGCCCACTTTTATAATGCTTGAGTCATATTTATAAGAGTACCTGTCACCCAGATATTGTTCATTGTACCTGTTAGGTAGGTTTTTAGCTGTCCCCACCTCCCTCCACCCTCCAGGTTGATTTCCATTGAGTTTTTACTTCCCTCTATGTACATGTGTACTCATCAGTCAGTTCCAATTTAGTAGTAAATACATGTGATGTTTATTTTTCCATTCTTTAGATACTTCACTTAGGATAATGGTCTCCACTTCCATCCAAATTGCTGTAAAAGGCAATAATTCATCCTTTTTTATGGCTGAGTAGTCCTAGTATACATTTACCACATTTTGTTACTCCACTCATGAATTGATAGGCACTTAGGCTGATTCCACATCTTTGCAATTGTGAATTGTGCTGCAATAAACATTCATGTGCAGGTGTCTTTTTGATAAAATGTCTTCTTTTCCTTTGGGTAAATACCCAGAAGTGGGATTGCTGGATCAAATGGTAGGGAGACTTTTAGTTCTTTGAGGAATCTCCATGCTGTTTTTCATAGAAGTTGTACTAATTTGCAGTCCTACCAACTGTGTATAAGCAATTCCTTTCTCTCTGCATCCAGACCAGCATTGTATTCATCTCTTGAAACTGCTTGCTGTTGCCAGAAGTAGCTGTAAATTAACCTAATAATGCCTCACTGGACACTAGAACCCACATCCTATAGCTTAACAATGTATAGCCAATCACTAATCAACGTTATTTCTATAAAACAATGAGAATTCCTGACAAAAAAACCTTTGTATCAACCCACTCCCTGTTCCCCTTCTTTTGTCTTCAAAAACCTGCTTGTAACAAAGGCCAAATAGCACTCATATCCAAAGTTACTCAGGTCTGAGTTATCCAGACTGCTGTCCTCACTTTGGCTCAGGTAAATTCTTTAAATCATACTTTGAACTTCAGTCTCTTTCTTTTAGGTCAGCATAGGTCATAAATTATGCAAATATTCAATTCTCTGAATGTTCATAATTGATCTCAGAAACGTATACCCCCACTGACAGTATATTTCTCTCTCCCCCTTTCCTCACCAGCACTTGATCCACTGACAGTATATTTCTGTCTCCCCCTTTCCTCATCAGCACTTGATATTATCTTTTTTTTTTTTTTTTGGCAAATCCAGTATGTGATCCAGAATGGTTGTTTTAATTTTCATTTCTCTGATCCCTAATGAGGGATATTGAATCTTTTTTTATGCTGATTCCCTGTTCCAGTTTCCATTTCTATGACCTGTTTATGTATACTATTGACTGGTTTTCCCATAAATAATCTGTGCTGTTCTTGATAATGCGCAGGTTTTTCCTGTATATTTGGGATATTGATTCTTAGTAGGTTACATACACCTCTCTTTTAACTTTGTATATGATGCCTTTCATTAGGCAGAAAACCTAATTTGATGTAGATGTCTATTTTTCACTTTGTGCTTTTTATATCTTGATTTAAAAATCTTCCTCACTCTTAAGGATACAAAAATATTCTTCTATATCATCATCCAATAGTTTTAGTGTGTTTGTGGTATTGTGAAATATGTATTTGGTCTTAGTCCCCATTTCCTGACACACAGCTTCTAAAACACATGCAATCTCCAGAGTGATAAAACTATGCTAATGGGATGACTGTTGGTTGGGGGCTCCTACGTAGCATCAGGATTGGGGCTGGTCACTGGAAAGACCAAAGCAGGATTAGAGAGTTGGGACATTCATCCCCATCCTCTAATCTCTAGGGAGAGGCCACTAATGGCCAATAATCAATCATGCCTATGTAATGAAGCCTCCATAAAACCCCAAAAGTACAGGTTTCCTTTTGAAGTATTGCATGAAGTTGTTCCGTGAAGTTGAAGGCTAATTCACGCTTCTGATCAGTTATGGTTGTCCTTGAAAGAGGCAGTTGTTTGTACTTTGAAACATTATCAGAGTCTAAGCATCTTACAACTTTAACAATGCATTCTTTCACAATTTCTACAACACTGAATGGCTTCCCTTTTTTCCCCTCAACTATATACTTTATAAGTTGCTTCAGTGGCATTGTTTCCAGGTCTTGGTGCTGCTTGAAAGAATTGTCTTTGCTTGTGCTTTTCATCTTTTAATTGCTGCAATACAACCTTTCACACTTCTCTCTCTAATTTAAAATATCTGTGGTCCTTAAGAGTGTTACAATGCTGATGAGCATTGAATTTCTTTAATGTTGATATTGCAGTATCACAAAGCAAGAAAATCATCTTATCTTTAGCAGAAATAAGATAATATTGCAATTCCCAATCCTCATTTAAAAATCTGTTTTCTTCCTTCAGTGTTCTCTTGGTCTTCTTTGACATGATGGGCTGTTAAGCACACAGAATTAAAAAAATACTGTGCAACTATTCACAAATTCTACTGCAAACAAAAACACAGTGCACCATTGCCAAAAGCTGGTAACAGACTGGCGTACTTGACCGCCATAAACTCTCACCAACCAGCAACCTCCTACTGTAGTGGTGCCAGTCAGGCGGTAGAAGTTAGAACTAAATCATGAGCATAGCATCCATCAATTTAGCCCTTATGGCTTACCAAGGTTCTAATTTTGTCAGTCAATCTGGGAAGATTATTTCATTCAAACTTATTTTATTCATTGGTATTTTAAATATGTTCATTTTAAAAATAAAATACAAACATAAAAGAAGAACAAAATGTATTATTAACAATAAAAATAAAAGGATTTGTTCTGTAAAATTTAGATTCAGTCAAAAGGCCACACTTAAGAATTAGAAGGCCACATGTGGCCTTAAGGTACCAGATTGAACTGTGATAATCACAGCGGAATGGGATAACATGGAATAGCTGCATTACAGGCTCTCTGTGCACCCTCCACCACTGGGTCAGTCTTCCAGAGTAGGATGCAAAAACGCCATCTAGGGACCTCTCCTTCTTCTCACTAAGTAGGAGAGTTCCAGCAAAGGAGATGAGGATCCCTGGCAACCTATCAGCCCTGAGATGAAAGAGGAGGATTCAGATGAGAAGAAAGCATCAAAAGAACTCTGGCAACATGAAAAAACAAAACAATTCAACATCCCCAAGGGATCATAATGGATCTACAGCAATGGACCCCAACCAAAAGGAAATTGTCAAAATGTCAGAAATAGAATTCAGAATATGGATGGCAAGTGAGATGAATGGAATTTAAGAGAAAGTTGAAAACCACCAAAAAGAAGCCCAAAAAAATATTTCAGGACATCAGTGAAAACAATGAAAAAAATCACTAAAGAGCCAGACAACATAAGAAAGGATATAATAGAACTTAAAGAAATGAAAGACTCACTTGGGAATTTCAAAATGCAGCAGAAAGCTTTAACAACAGGCTAACCCAAGCAGAAGAAAGAATCTCAGAGCTTGAAGAAAAGGCTCTCAAATTAATGCAGGCAGACAAAGATGCAGAAAATATAATAAGGAAGAATAAACAATCACTCAGAGAAACATGGGACTATGTGAAGCAAACTAATATATGAATTATAGGTATCCCTGAGGGAGAAGAAGAAGAAAGCAAAAACATGCAAAATATATTCAAGGGAATTATTGAAGAAAACTTCTCTGGTATCATCAGAAATTCAGATATACAGATACAAGATGATCATTGAACACTAGGAAGATTAACAGCATATAAGACATCTCCAAGACACACAGTCATCAACCTGGCCAAACTCAAAATGAAGGAGAAAATTCTACAAGCAGCAAGATGAAAGCAACAACTAATCTACAAAGGAAAACCCATCAGGCTAACAGCAGATTCTCAGCAAAGACCTTATAAGCCAGAATGGATTGGGGTCCCATTTGTAGTTTTCTCAAACAAAATGAATGCCAACCAAAAATTTTGTATTCTTTAAACTAAGTTTCATAAATGATGGATAAATAAAGACTTTTCCAGACAAGCAATTGCTAAGGGAATTTGTCATTACTAGACCTGCCCTACAGGAAATACTCAGAACTGCATTATACATGGAACAGCACAATAGACACCCACCAGTGTAAAAACACCCAAAAGTTAAAGCTCATAGCTTCAATAAAACAATAGCACAAAAGGGAAAACAAAACAATAAGGTATTGCCCAACATGATGATCAGAACAGCATCCCACATACTAACACTCAACATAAATAGTCTAAATGCCCCACTTAAAAGACATAGACTGGCTGAATGAATGAAAAAACACAAGCCAAATATTTGCTGTCTCTAGAAAACACATCTGACCCACAAGGATTCATACAGACTCAAGGTGAAGGGATAGAACAAAATACTTCTTGCAAATGGAAACTGAAAGAGAGCAGGTGTAGCCATATCTTGTAAAGATAAAATAGACTTTAAATCAACAATGGTAAAAAAAAGGACAAAGATGGTCATTATATAATGGTAAAGGAAATAATTCAACAAGAAGACATAACAAGCCTAAATATATATGCACCTAACACAGGAGTTCCCAGATTCATAAAGGAAATCCCACTAAATCTAAGCAAAGAGAGAACCAGTAGCATCATAATTGCCAGGGACTTCAACACCCCACTGACAGAGCTGGAAAGATCATCACAGCAGAAAATCAATAAAGAAACACTGGACTGAGGACTGTAGAACGAATGGACCTAACAGACATCTACAGAACATCCTACCCAAAACTACTGAATATACATTCTTTTCATTGGCACATGAGATATTCTCCAAGATTAATCATATCTTAGGCCATAAGATATGTCTCAACAAATTCAAAAAAATTAAAATCATATTATGTATCTTCTCAGACCATAGTGCAATAAAACTAGAAATCAGTTCCAAGACAAACACTCAAATCTATACAAACTCATGGAAATTAAACAACCTGCTGCTGTACAACCCTAGAGTCAATGACGACATTAAGATGGAAATCAAAAGATTCCTTGAACTGAAAGACAAAGGGGATACAACTTATCAAAATCTGTGGGGCACATTAAAAGCAGTCCTAAGGGTAAAATTCATAGCCTTAACTGCTTACATCAAAAAGACAGAAAGATGACAAATTAACAACCTAATGTCCTGTCTCAATGAACTAGAAAAGGAAGAGCAAACCAAACCCAAATCCAGCAGAAGAAAAGAAATAACAAAACTCAGAGCAGAACTAAATGAATTGGAAACCAAAATAAATAAATAAATAAATAAATAAATAAATAAATAAATAAATAAAATACAAAGGATCAACAAAGCAAAAAGTTGGGTTTTTGAAAAGATAAACAGAATTGATAGGCCTCTAGCTAGATTAACCAGAGAGAAAAGAGAAAGGACCCAAATAAACTCAATCAGAAATGAAAAAGGAGATATTACAACTGATACCAGAGAAATACAAAATATCCCCCACAAATACTACCAAGATCTCTACACATATACACTAGAAAACTTAGAGAAAATGGATAAATTTCTATAAACACACAATCTCCCAAGATTCAATAAGGAAGAAATAGAAATCATGAACAGACCAATAACAAGTAGCAAGATTGAAGTTGTAAGAAAAAATTGGCCAACAAAAAATGCCTTGTACCAGATGGATTCATAGCTGAGTTCTACCAGACCTACAATGAAGAATTGTTACCTATCCTACAGAAATTATTCCATAGCATCAACAAAGAAGGAATTCTCCCTAACTCATTCTATGAAGCCATTATCACCTTGATATCAAAGCCAGGAAAGAGCACAACAAAAAAACAAAACTACAGACCGATATCCTTATGAATATAGATGCAAAAATCCTCAAGAAAATACTAGCAAACCGAATTCAACAACACATCAAAAAAATAATCCACCATGATCAAGTGGGTTTCATCCCACGGATGCAAGGATGGTTCAACATATGCAAATCAATAAGTGTGATTTCCCCACATAAACAGTAGCAAAACAAAGACCATATGATCATCTCAATAGATGCAGAAAAAGCATTCAATAAAATCCAGTACCTTTTCATGGTAAAAACTCTCAACAAACTAGGCATAGTAGGAAAATATCTCAACATTATAAAAGCCATATATGACAAACTCACAGCCAACATCATACTGAACAGGGAAAAGTTGAAAACATTCCCCCTAAGAACTAGAAAACACAAGAGTGTCCACGGTTTCCACTTCTATTCCACATGGTACTGGAAGTCCTGGCCACGGCAATCAGGCAAGAGAAAAAAATAAAGGGTATCCAAATCGAGAAAGAGGAGATCAAACTATTGCTTTTTGCTGATGATGTGATCTTGTATCTAGAAAATCCCAGAGACTCCACCAAATGACTCCTAGAATTTATAAATAAATTCAGCAAAGTTGCAGGTAACAAAATCAGTGTACACAAATCAGTAGCATTTCTTTACTAATAACCATCAAGGTGAGAGTCAAATCAAATATTCAATATCATTCACAATAGCTACAAAGAAAGTAAAATACATAGGAATATGCTTAACCAAGGAGATGAAAGATCTCTACAAGGAGAACCTAAAATACTGATGACATAATTTGCAGATAACACATATAAATGGAAAAACATGTCATGCTCATGTATTGGTAGAATAAACATTGTTAAAATACTGCCCAAAGTGGTTTACAGAGTCAATGCAATCCCCATCGAAATACCAACATCATATTTCACAAATCTAGAAAAAAAATAATTTTATGCTTCATTTAGAACCAAAAAAGATCCCAAATAGCCAAAACAATCTTAAACAAAAAGACAAATCTAGAGGCATTACATTACCCTACTTCAAATTATACTACAGGCTATCATAACCAAAACAGCATGGTACTGGTATAAAAGTAGAGACATACACCAGTGGAACAGAACAGAGAACCCAGATATAAAACCATCTATCTACAACTGATTCATCTTTGACAAAACAGACAGCAACATACCCTAGGGAAAGGAAGCCCTATTCAATAAATGGTGCTTGGAAAACTGGATAGCCACATGCAGAAGAATGAAACAGAACCCCTATCTCTCACCATATGTAAAAATTAATTCAAGATGGATAGAAGACTTAAATATAAGGCATGAAACAGTAAAAAATTCTAGAAGAAAATGTAAGAAAAACTCTTCTAGACATAGGGAAAGAGTTTATGACTAAGACCCCAAAGGCAATTTGCAACAACAATAAAAATAAATAAACAAATGAGATTTGATTGAATTAAAAATCTTCTACTCAGGAAAGGAAATAATCAACAGAGTAACTAGACAACCTACAGAATGGGAGCAAATATTTGTAAACTATATATCCAATAAAGGGCTAATATCCAGAATCTACAAAGAACTCAAGTCATCAAGAAAAAACAAACAATCCCATTTAAAAGTGGGAAAAAAACATGAACAGAAATTTTTCAAATGACCAAGAAACATATGAAGAAATGCTCAACATTACTAATCACAATAGCCAAGATATGAAAATAGCCTAAGTGTCCATCAATGTATGACTGGATCTTAAAAATGTGGTATGTATGTATGATAAAATACTACTCAGCCTTTAAAAAACAGCAAATTCTGTTTGCAACAATGTGATGAACCTAGAGAACATTATTGTAAGTGAAATAAGCCAGGCACAGGGAGACAAAAACTATATGATCTCACTTAAATGTGGAATCTAAAAAAGTTGAACTCATAGGAGTAGAGAATAGAACGGTAGTTACCAGAGACTGGAGGTGGTGGGGGTGGACAGGGAAAGTGAAGACTTTGGTGAACAGGTGCACTTTCAGTTAGATGGAAGGAATAAGTTCCAGTATTCTATGTACAGAATGGTGACTATAATTACTGATAATGTATTGAATATTTCAAAATAGCTAAAAAAGAGAATTTTTAAAAATCACAAAGAAATCATAAATATTTAAGGTATGGGTATGCTAATTAGCCTGATTTGATGATTTCAAAATGTATACACGTATCAAAACATCATATTGTACTCCATAAATGTATACAATTATTACTTGTCAATTAAAAATAAAATAAAACTTAAAAAATAAAGGAGACCCCAGAGAGCTAGCTCTTCTCTTCCACCACGTGAAGACACAGGGAGAAGGTGCCATCTGTGAGGAAGTGGGCTCTCATCAGACACCAAATCTGCTGGCACCTTGATCTTAGATTTCCCAGCCAGTAGAACTGTGAGAAATAAATGTTTGTTGTTTACGAGCTACCCAGTTTATGGTATTTCGTTATAGCAGCCTGAACAGATGAAGACACAGAATTTGGCAGAATTTACTCTGAGCTTACCAAGTACCTCAGCACTTAGGGAGAAGTTGGTTTCTCAGTTAAAAATATTGAGTTTGTAGAGAAGAGTCATTTAAAGGTGCCAACAATTTTAAATAATCATAAAATGAAAATTTGAAGATGCTTACAGGTAATTTTTTAAGAGAATTAACTTAATGAGAACAAGTTTAGTTAGAAAATACATTCTTTAGAAAAAATTGTAGTGGCCTGGTATGAGACATACAGCTGAAAAATAACTGAAACTCTGTGACTATGTACCAGAAATAATTATTCTACTTATGTTATTTTTGAAGTTTAGATGACCAATAATATAAACATAGTTTAATGTATTTGTAGTAATACATAAAATTTTTATTTTACCTCAATAAATAGATGTTGTTTATTTTTAGAAATAATTTTATTTTTGAAAATGTTTTTAATAAAACTATTTTCCAGTTCACCATTAGAATAAAAGTAAGTTTTCACCCAATATATTAATATTTCAAAAAATCAAATACCATTAATTAGTTTAGTGCTCCTTTATCCCCAATGCCTCCTAGTTTGGATGATAAATTATACGTTTGTTTACTCTAGAAAGAAGAGAACAGAGAATTGACCAACAGAGTTCATGACATGGAGATCACTGATAAACTTGACAGGTGGAGTCTTAGTGGACTCGGGAGCTGTACTGAAGAGGGCTGAAATAAGAAAGTAAAGTAAGGGAGTAGAGACATGGCACTATATTTACTTTTCCATATGTTTTGCTTTTAGTGAGAGCAAAGAAATAAGATAGTATATAGTGTAAGATGTGAGGTCAGCAGATGATATTTTGGGGATTAGGTTATAAAGTATATGTGTGTTTGTGTTGCTGTCCAGTAAGGAATCAGAAATTGGTGATGTAGGATGGAAGGAAAGAGATAGAGCCCAAAGAACAGGGGAAAGTTGACTTTTCACTCAGAGCCACCATATTGTTCCTTCTGGTAGACACACTGATTTTTCTCTTCTTTATTCTGCTTAATTTCCATATTATTCTATCTTTATTTGACTTTTTTGTAAGCATAAATAGTAACATAAGTAGAATAAGCAAAATAGAATAATTAATTCTTGCACGTATTCCAAGTTTCATTAGTTTTTCAGCTGTGTCTGTCTCTAATACCAGATCACTAGAATTTTTAAGAATGTATTTTTTAACTAACGTAAATCTTGTTATTTCAATTCTCCTATCTTCTCTTCAAATCAGTTTTGAAAAAAAATAGGAAAGAAAAAGAGGAAGAGAGAGGAGGAAGGAGGAAGGGGGTAAAAGGGGGTTTTATTTAAAATCTGAATCTCTCCCTACACCTTGAAGGTATGGATTAGATGCTCATAAGTGACTCTGAGCAAATAACCTAAGAAGCACGTGTGCATGTGTTGGGGGGTGAGGGTCATGGCTGTTTCTCATAGTTTTCTCCAAGTAACTGGAGAGAATGCTAGCAAGCCTTAACTGATGTTTCCTGCTCTTTCTGATATGTTTATTTAACTCAGTTAAACTCAAGCTTCTTTATTTTTCATGACCCCAAAATAGGTTTCCACATGTTGGTATAAAAAGTGATTAGTTCCTTCAATTCAGCTTGCATGATGAGAATATCAAAATAGTTGCAGAATTTATCCCTTCCCTACCTATATTTACCATGTTAGGTTACTCACATGCTGCTGCTGATCGTGTTTTTGAGTCAGCTAGCAAAACACAATCCATTAGATAAATAACCTCTAAGTTCCAAATTCATTGACCCTATATATTAGGTAGTTGGGAGGATTGCATTAAAATTTTTTTATTTTGAGATATTCAGGATTCAGCTACACAATGAAAAATCCCCACAATAACATCCACGTCAAGGTCCAACTGGTCTTGGCTTCAACTCCTCCATCTATTGTGGGATGACTACAATTGTTAAGAGGAAAATCCTCATGTTGAACTGCTCTGCTTCCCTGGAGCAACATTCGAGGTGACTAGTTCAGCCTTATGGATACACCTTGACTCCAAACAATAGCATTTTAAATACCTGGTTGTAATTATCATACGGACCCACCCACTACCTTAATCCTAGGTTCCTCGCCAGGTTTTCTCTTTTTCTGGTTAAGCCACCCTAATTGCTTCAACTGTTTCTCATATGCAAGTGTTTACCATAGTCCTAGAAACAAACCTGGCACTCAATGAATGATAATTTTGTCTTTGTTATTGTTCAGTGACTAATCTTTTACAATCTGTTCCCCTCTGGGGAATAGTTTTCCAGATCATGAATGTTCAAATTATATATTATTATTTATTAGTGATAATAATATTAAGAACATTTATTAAAAGCTTACACTGTGCCAAGCACTTTGCTAAGCATTTTCAGACATTTTTGTTTAATCCTCAAAACAAACTTAAGGCACTATTACAGCTATTCTTATTTTACAGAAATAAGAGGAAACAAAGACTTAGAACAGTTAGGAAACCTGATCAGGCTGACACAGCTGAGGGGTAGGGGGCAGTAATGCTCCACACTTTCTCCCAGGCCTTTGTCTGCTGTCTGCTCGCAGTAGATTGCCGTCTGGTAACTTTGCCTTGCTGTTCATCTAAATGGTGATTTCCTCCTTTCACTTTCCTCCTGATAGTTTTATTGTGAAGCTCAAAGCTATCACCATGAAGGTAAATGTTTTTGGAATCTTTTTATGCTATTTGGTTTTCAGTTCATTGTTTACTTAGAACCTAACTTCTGAGTAACGCTATAAAAATTGCAAATATCCTTTGATTTCTCTTTTAAGTATTTGCAGAATTAAAAGTGTTTCAATGCTTGTCTTTTATTGAAACCCTTCTTGTTTGGATTTCATGCCATCACCTCTCCTGTTTTCCTCCTATCACTTTAACAATTCTTTATTTGTTTCCTTTTCTTCCAAGCTGTTTTCCATAGGGCTTTATCCTTATGTTTTGTTTTTTAATCTATACTTTCTCTAGTGTACAGAATTTTACAACATGGAATTAAAGATAATTAGGAATCAAGAATCAGTTGCAACTAAAGGCTAAGAATAGACTTGGAAATGAAAGTATATTACCAAAATTTAAAACCCAAGCAAATTGTTGAAAAGCAGTATGGACATAGCTGAAAATCCATGTCTGAATGCCATTCCACAGAGTGTCTATAACGGACTTTATCAGATTGTAAAGCAAAAAATATAAAGACAAAATTAGGAGATGTTAATTCAGCAGTATGAAGGATAGCTTTAGAGATTTTAATAGGAATTTCAGGAAGAGTAAGTAGACAGACCAGAAAAGAAGTGATAATCAAGACAACAGAAGAAAATTTCCCTTTGCCAAAGAAAGACTTGAACCATCAGACTAAAAATACACCTAGATGCCACGTAGGAATTTTTAAAGAAAACACACCAGGACACATCCTGGTAAAAATCTTGATCTCCCAGGAGAAAGAGAAAATCTTAAATGTTTGGAGAGAAAAAATTAAAGAACAAGAATCAAACAAGCATATGCTTTTTTGTTTGCAAATCTAAATTCTAGAACCCTGAAAGTCAAAGAGGTCAGGTACCTCAATGCACAGAAAAGCAGACTGTTAGACCTGAGAGGAACTTGCCTGCTACTCCTAGGACTCCAGAAGGAAGACAGAGGACCCCCCCAAAAAAGGGGGTGGGGTGGTACCTTTTTTCAAGTTCCTCAAGGGGTCTCAGGGCTGCTAGAGGTCTCCTCTGGATTTCTTCATGTGGTTTCAAAGATGGCAAAGGAAGGAAGAGCAGCAGTGCAAGGAAATAAAAGAACAAGTCTTAGAGCAGCCAATTTGGGAGATTTTAAGCTTCCTAAAAGGTCAATGAAGTTTTACAGTTTTCTTAGCAAAAATCATGCCAACAAGAAAGGAAGTCGGACCAAATGTATTTTAATATTTAAAAAGGAGTTTCAGTTGACTGAGAAAAAAAATTCTCAGAAACAGGATCCAAAAGAGAAAAAGTAGAATGGTATTTTTTTTTCCAAAACCATATTATAGCTTAAATATCAGTTTTTAATTAAGCTAAATTCTGACCACAGAAGTTAGAAGCTCTTCAAAAAATCCTTTCAAATCTCTTGCCAGATTTTAGGCAGGACAAACAGAAAGTAGGTCTCCCATTTAATTTGGTTCTAAAACCTGCATTTTCCAATGGTGCATTCAAATATACTAATTTAGGCATTTCAAAAGATCCCCGTTTTGGCTACTGTGATTTGGAGTCATCTCAAGTTACATAGATTCATTTACCTAGGTATTTGCAAAATGGAGTTCCATAGGTATTACACACAAATCCAGCTGGCGTTTCCAGGGAGGTTTGCCCTTGAGGGGAAAGCTCAGTTTTTGACAAACAGTTTCCCATAATTTTAGAAATTTCCTTTTCAAAAATGACTAAAGCCAGGACAGTGTATTGGGTAGGAGTGTGCTGCTGTGTGCACGTCACTCCTCAAAGAGTCACCAGTGAGTTGTGATTTGCTCTTTTATGCGTCTCAGAATCTTTGATTGCCTTGTGGCAGCAGAGCACTCAAGGTGCAGCCTTATGTGCACCTTTTGGCTGAGCTGAAAGTCCCTGCAGGGGTTCTTGTGAGGAAGGCATCTGAGAGCACTATACCTCATGGACAAACATAAAGTCTCTAGTCACCTAGAGCACTCAATAGGGTTTGGGAGGAGCAAGTGTCTCTTAACTTTGGGGCGAGAGATCTCACCCTCATACACCTTTTGGTTTGAAACTTAATAGGAATTGGTCACAAATGAAAATACAAGTGTATTACAAGCCATGGGAAACAGCTGCAATTTTAAAAGCATGCTATGTAATTTTAGGCCAAAAAAGGTGAAACCACAGTGCTAAGACTGCCAATATTGTAACCCGAACCTCCTGCCATGAGGCAGAAGCAGAGAAGGCAGTTAGTTCTCTGCAGAGCTCTTTGCTAACTGCAACCCCACAAGTGTCATGAGTCAGGGTCAGGAGCCCTTGCTCTTAAAGGAAAAAGAAGGTTGAAAAACAGCCCAAATAAAATCTAGACCTCAACCAAAAAGAAAGGGAAGCCCAGATTCAGGAGGACTCGCCCTTTGCACCCAGGGAAGCCTCTGGAGTTGGAGGAACACAATATGTATCAAGTCCAAAAGGGAACTCAGGGTGTTGGTGATGGGGTCACTCTGAATCCTGCCAGTTGACTCAAAGAAAGAAACTGAGGCAAAATTAATATAAGTAGAGTTTCTTTCGGTCAAGTTTGAAGACTGCAATCCGGGAAACAGAGATTCAAATTGCCCTGAATATACGCTCTGATTAGTAGCAGTTACAAGAGGGTTTTTAAAAGAAAAAGAGGTGGGAAAGTTCTTACATTGATTCATTAAAATAACATAAGCTATTGATTGGCTGCACATTGTTCTTCATGTCACAAATTCTGGGAACATGCAGATAATAGATGAGGCTCACATTGTGCAACTTGTGATAATATTTACGGTAATTTATCAGCTAGTCTAGAAACTACAGGGAAAGAAAGAAAGAACAAAATGCCTTCAAAGAATTGCCGCTGGTCATGGGTGCAGGGGGTATGACTGAGGTCTCATACTCATCTCTCTCTGGGCCTGATAAATTTTGCATGCTTCACATTCCTCAGACTGCTCTGAGATACTTTTCTTTCTCATAACTGTACCATGGAGATTTGGAGATATATTGTGGGAATAAGTTACAAAAAATTATGCCAAAAAATTTACTCTAGGGCATACTCTAACGAAATAAAAAATAGATTAAATACAGATTTCCAAAAAAGAGGGAAATTATGAAACTCAAGATATACTGATGAGAGCTTTCAGATAGCTGAACATGTAGAGATTTCTGAAGAGTGGCACACTGGGGAGGACATGAAAGCACTGTGACCTTTCCCCCATACCTTGCTCTATGCATTTCTTCATCTGTGTTCTTTGTAATATCCTTTACAAAACCCTGGGTCCTGTGAGCTATGCTAGCTAATTAATCAAACCCAAGGAGGAGGTCATGGGAATTCCAATTTACAGCAGGTTGGACAGAAGCATGGACAAAATAATCTGGATCTTGTGACTGACAGGAGAATTGGGTCTCAGTCTTGTGGGACTGAGTTCTCAATCTGTCTGATCTGATGCTATCTCCAGGTAGATAATGTCAGAATTGAATTGAATTAGAGGACATCCAGCTGGTTTCTGCTGAGAATTGCTTGCTTGCCTGCTAGTGGGGAGAAATCCCTACACATCTGGTGTCAGAAGCATGTTGTGAGAGTACAATGGGAGAAACTAAGTTTGTCTTTTCTACTCCATTTGGTGTCAGTGAAGTGGGATTTGTTGGAATGGCTCTGGCTCATGGAAACATGGTTTGAGGAGATAAAAGATGCAAGGGCAGGGGATGAGGAACCTTTGATTCTTGGGTGACCACGTGGTCTCCCATGGTATGGAACAGCAACTGTGCTGCACTCAGTTATGTAACAGAGGGAATGACCTGGGGGTGGGAGGAAACAGCAAAAAGATGTTTTCTGTCTCTTTAAAACTCCCCCCACTCTTTTTGGAAACTGCATCCCTGCCTTGGGGGCAGGTGGTTGGGAGGGGTAGGGGAATGTCTTTTGTTCTTTGTGTTACAGAAGATAGCTCAGATGAACTGTCTGCTCCATCCCAGGCTCAGGGCCTGGCTGGTGGAAGTCTGGATGGACCTCCCAGGTGGGTGGAGGTCACAGGCTTTGCCTTTGGCAGAGATGGGCAGAGATGGGATGATTAGAATTGTTAACGACAATAGCCTAGAACTGAGAGCTCTCCCTTTGAAAGCTCTGTATTTCTGCTTATGTTCAGGAAATTTGGATTTTGAGACAAGAGTCTGCCATTTTTCCTCCTTTGCTGGCAAAATAATAAACTTTTCTTTCCCTCTCCTCAAACCATTTGTTCTTGTTCTTCTGATGTGGCCTTGAGGACAAGTGCCGAGCTTTCAGTAAAGGTTACTTAAGGTAAAAGTTGCCAGTGGAATTGTGATGGATCCAATTCTTATGGAATTGGTTCACTGGATGCATGAGGAAATGCCAACTAATAAGACAAAAGCAAAATATTCAATCCTTGGTTACTGTTATCTGTAATACCTAAAATTAAAAGAGAGTGCTGGGTCCGATCTTGATGCTAGACCAAGCTCAGATATCAGTGATTCTGAGTTTTGGCCACTGGCTGAAAGCCATCTCCAGAAAAAAAAATTATGCAGAGACAACAGAAAGTATCTCTGAGACCTGTGGTTACCAAGAAGATGGTCAATACAGGGGAAGGACAAAATCAAGAAACCACTGAAAACAGAGGGTATACTATGAAAGAATTATTTAGTTTTGTAGATGGGTATTGTCAGATGTTCCCGAGGAATGTTTACTAAAATGAATTGTGAGAGTAACTAATTTAGGAGCTATATCTTTCATTTTAAATGCAACAGAATGGAAGAGCATGTTTGGGTTGATGCAGGGCCCATGGCTCACTATTGAACAATCACAGATGGTTTATATGTGATCCAGACAGAGAAGGTTATTCCTGAGGGAACGGCCAGGCTAGTGGCCTGGATAAAAGGCACTGAAAAGTCTTCTTATGCTGAGAAGGGGAACTCCCCAACTCTGCCTATAAATGCCAAGTGGAGCACCCCAGATGAAGGAACTGCGGTGCTTCATATATAAGAGTGTGGAACTGGCTTCATGATGACTGGGATATTTACCTGCCGAATATGCTCATTACCCAGGTCATAGTAAATGCTGTGATTAAGGATGCCCCTTTAATGTGGCTCCACTATATAACCCTTCTGCTGCAAAAACAGAAGACAGTTCAGGAAGACTTATCAGATTTGCTATCTCAGCTTCCCTTCAGGTGTCTTACACATACTAATAAAAACATTAGTTTAATTACCAGTAGAGTGGGGAAAGGCAGAGGAGAAAATCAAAGGACTCCTCCCAGAAGGTGGAAAATTTTTAATGGTTTTTAAGAAGTAAAGTAAAGAAAGAAAACATTGATGATGTAAAACTGTTAGGTAGATAGTGAGAGATTCCAGGTCTCCTAGGAACAAAAGTGGGTGCTGTTGCCTTGGTGCAATTGCCCCACCTTGGAAGAAGGACAAGGGTGGGCCCCATCTTGGTCCTACCACACCCTAATTCTCTCTCAAGTGACTGCCATACCTGGGGGAGGAGGGAATACTGTATGAATCTGCCAATTATAACTCAGCGTGCCAGCTGCAAAAGAATGCAGAGGACTTTCTAGCCCACTAGCCAAGCAGCATAGGTGCCGTAGAGTCCAGAAATTGACCTAGAATAACCCGCATATGGAGTTAAGACTCAGATCATGCAACTTCCAACTGTCCATTCTAAATGGTTCCATGGTGACATCTGAGCCACAGGGAGGTCCCAATCCGGGCACTATAAAGCCAGTCACAGACCATAACCAAACTCTCTTTCCTGCTTCGACAAGTGGTCTTGTTGTCATCTGTGGAGTATGTATCTTGCTCTGTAAACCTATATCTTGCTCTTGCCCTATAATCCTATCTTGCTCCCCCTCAATAAATTTCACCTCATGCTTGCCTTACTTTAGTGTGTCTTGTCATTCTTCAGCCATGAGCACACCAAGAACTGAAAACACAGAACGAGACTAAACCTGACAAAACTAAGAGGAAAAAGAAAGGGGAGAATCATGGCTTTCATCCTAGTAGGGTGGAAATCTTTAGATGACCAGCAAAAAAAAAAAAAAAAAAGAAATGAATAAAATGGAAATTGATGAAGTTAAAACAAAGGTCTTAATACAATACTATCAAAGATTGGGTGGATGAAAGATAGCCCCTGCTTGTTCCCCAACATTAAAGGGCTCCAAACAAGTTTGCTGCATTTGTGCCAGTTTGGAGAAATTTAAAGTTAGAAGGCAGAGATTACAAAGAGAAATCTGATTTAAAATTGCCTGGGGAAATAAGCAGACAAATCTAGATAAAGATTGAGGAATGGACCAGGGTCACTTAGCTTAAACCCCTGCTGGGGACCCAAAGCCTTATGTATACAAGTAGGTAAAATGGTCAAGCAGTGGTGAAGAGAAATTCCTGGGACTCCTTGATATGGGAACCCCACAAATTAGTGTAGGGACCATGGGAAAACTTCACCCTCTGAAGATTAGCTGAAAAATCAACTAACAAAATATTAATAGGAGAAAAGACACACATATTTTATTAAGGTGCACACATGTGCATGGGAGTCATACAAAATATGAACTCAAAGAGGGACCACATGGTTGGTGCTTAACTATTCTCTTCATAGGGGAGGGATTATGAACTTAGAGGTGGGAGGCAGACATTTCTGGAAGGTGCCCACAGAATAGATGAAAAGTCCTTCTGGGTTTGGTGATGACTCTCAGTCCCTTCTCTTCTCCAGTGGTTGATCTTTCCTGGTTGCTTGATGAGATTTCTAGGGAGAGGGTATAAGACAATTGCATTCTTCTGACAAATTCTACTTGTATTTCAAGCAATTTTTGCTTTATGAATGTAAATGATACAGTGTTAGGTGCATAACATTTTATGATCATTACATCTTTTAAGCAAATTGAGTATACCTTTTATCACTATGCCTTCTCTAACCCAAACCACACACTGTGATTACACACAGCAAACATGAGAAAGAGATTTGGGAAGTATGTTGGTGACTTGGCAACACCAGGCATTTTGACTATTTGATATAAATCTGAGGACTTGGAATCACTAGATGATGCATCATCCATCATTTTCCAAGAATAGGTGAAACCAGTTGTTTAAAATGTCTAACACTAATATTGGCAGTATTACATTTGGGGATATTCAGTCAAATCCGCATGCTGACAGCAAAAATTGAACAACGTAGTGTAGAGTTTCAGGTACCAAAGTTTGATTTCTACTAAACGGAACAGGGATAGGAAACTCCAAAAGCTTTTGGCTTAAATATGTGTATACATATGTTTATATATGTATATATCACAGTCATAACTTCCTGACTCTCTATATACGTTATGAAACGATTACCATAATAGAAATAATGAGCACACTAATCACAGATAAAAGTTTTCTTGTGCCCTTTCTGATCTCACTCACTCACCCTGACCCCCTCCAATCAGGCAACCACCGATCTACTTTCTGTTCCTGTAGATAAGTTTGCCTTTTCTAAAATTTTTCATAAGTGAAACATACTTATGTTTCTGTATATTTTCTATCTGACTTCTTTCACTCCGCGTAATTATGTTGAGATTCATCCATGTTGTTATGTGCATTAATAATTCATTCCTTTCTATTGCTGATAGTGTGCCATTGTATGAGCACTACACAATGTTATTCATTCACCTATTGATGGACATTGGGTTGTTTCTAGTTTTTTAATATTATAGATAAAGTTGTGACGAACATTCATATCCAAGTCTTTGTATGAATATATGCTTTCATTTCTTTTTAGTAAATACCCAGGAGTGGAATTGCTGAATAACATGGTAGGTGTAGTTTAAGTTTTAAAGAAATTGCCACTGTTTTCTGAAGTGATTATACCATGTTACATACGTACATACCACCATATATTCTCATGTGGAGTTCCAGTTTCTCCATATCCTTGCCAACATTTGGCATGGTGAGTCTTTCTACTTTTATCCATTTTAATAGGTATGTAGGGATATCTCACTGTGGTTGTAATCTGTATTTTCCTAATGGCTAAGGATGTTGAGCATCTTTTCATTTGCTTGTTTACCAACTTTATTTATTTTTTTAATTCCTATATCACAAGATATTAAGTAATTGTTTGTCAAGTTTATATCTTCTTTGGTGAAGTGTCTGTTCAAATCTTTGCCCATTTATTTTATTGGTTTATTGTTGGTTTTCTTTTTGTTGAGTTTGAGAGCTCTCTATATATTCTGGATACAAGTCATTTATCCGATATACGTCTTGTAAAAATTTTCTCCCAGTCTGTGGCTTGTGTTTTAACTCTCTTAATAACGTCTTTCAAAAGTGAAGTTTTAAATTTTGATGAGGTCCAATTTATCAAGTCATTCTTTTAAAGACTGTGATTTTGGTGTTGAATCTAAGAAATCTTTGTCTACACCGAGGTTGCAAATATTTTCTCCTATGTTTTCTTCTAAAGTTTTATAATTTTATGTTTTACCTTTAGGTCCATGACCCATTTTGAATAAATTTTTGTATATGGTAGGAAGTATGGATCAAAGTTCTCTTTTTCTTTCTTTCTCTTCCTTTTTCTGTTTTTCTTTTTTCTTTCTGTCTTTTTTTTTATACGGATACCCAATTGTTCTAGCACCATTTTATCCTTTCTGCACTTCATTGCTTTTGTACTTTTATCACAACTCATTTGTCCATGTATGTGGGTCTATTTCTGAACTGTCTATTCTACCTTATTGATCTATTTGTCTATCTTTAAGCCTACATTATATTATTTAACTCTAAATTTATAATTCTTGAAATTGGGTAGTATTAGCTCTCCAACTTTGGTTTTACTTTTCAAAAATTTTTTGCTTATTTAGGTCCTTTGTGTTTCCATATGAATTTTAGAATCAGCTTGTCAGTTACTACAACAAAAGTCCTGGGATTTTGAATGAGATTGTGTCAAATTGACAGATCGATTTGGGAAGAAATGACATCTTAACAATTTTGAATCTCCATGCATAGGTATTTCTCTCCATTTATTTAGGTCTTATTTAATTTCTCTGAGGTAACTTTTCTAGTTTTTACTGTCTTTTGTCAGATTTATTCTTAATCTTTTGTCAGATTTCTCCCTAAATATTTCATATTTTTGATCCCTTCTGTACTTCAATTTGCATAGTTTTTTTAAACATAAAAATTTACCTTTATTTCCTCATTTTCTGTTTTTTTTTTTTTTTTTTTTTTGAGACAGAGTCTCACTCTATTGCCCAGGCTAGAGTGCCGTGGCATCAGCCTAGCTCACAGCAACCTCAAACTCCTGGGCTCAATCGATCCTCCTGCCTCAGCCTCCCGAGTAGCTGGGACTACAGGTATGTGCCACCATGCCCGGTTGATTTTTTCTATATATATTTTTAGTTGTCCATATAATTTCTTTCTATTTTTAGTTGAGATGGGGTCTCTGCTCTTGCTCAGGCTGTCTTGAACTCCTGAGCTCAAACAATCCACCTGCCTTGGCCTCCCAGACTGCTAGGATTATAGGCGTGAGCCACCACGCCTGGCCCCCTCATTTTCATTTAATGCTTGATTTTATAAAACACACACACAAAAAAATCTTAAGAGCTCTGTATTACAGTAGATTAAACAGTAGAAATACCCACGGCTTCATAGGTTCAAGTTACGTAAATTAAAATTAAATGATTGGAAATATATTTCATATGGAAACTATACAATGAAATAAATGACAAAAGGACCTAATAGAGCAATATGTCATTACTTATGGATTATTAGTTACTTTTAGGATTCAAACAAAGATTCTGAATATTCATACTGCTTTTGCTGTATTTTATATTTAAATTTCTCCCTGCCTATATTGAGTTAAGCTGCTCAACCAAAATGTCTGACTTAGGAAAGCACTTAGCTTTATAGCAAAAGTTTTTCCATCTACAGTTACCACCTTCAAAGAAATTAACCTTACAATGCTGACAAATATCTTCTGGTTCCCTTTGAACAATGTGCAAGAAATTCACTATGTCAGCCCTATGGTAAGTCAAACAGGTATCAAAAAAAATGGAACAATTACACATAGTTCAGTTAAATATAATGTTGGTTTTCCTCATCTAAAAATTAATCAATGAAAATAAAACATATCAAGTACAGTTGACTTGGTTTCAGGAAAGCCACATTTAAAAATTACATATTACATGATTTTCCTCATCTCATCCTCAGCCATTGACAGGAATTTTGTAGGCCACCATGTTATTTACTTTGTGGATTGTAGTAGTAAATGAACAAAGATGGACTTCCTCAGAATTGATAATAAACTGTGGTCCTGACTCTTCCCATTTTTCAGGTACAACCAAATCTTTGTCTATATAAATCAGTACATCAAATGAACAAGAAACTTCCAACAGTGGCGGAAAGTCACTGTAGCTGTGATCTGTCTGATCACTGAACAGATTTCATCCCGGATAGCTTTCCGAGACTTTTCTCTGGGTGCACTATCATCTTTTGCAGTCTTGTCGTACTCAGTATCAAACTGCCATCTTTCAAGGACCTCACCACTTCCAATATTTGAGATAACTACAACCAGTTTCTGAATTGAACACTTACATAACCAATCCTTTAGTTGCTCCACCACATTGTTTAGGTATTTTATGAGCTCGAGATCAGTAGTTACAAGGAAGGTGAGTCCATATTTCTGCACTCGAGTAAAGGTTTCAGATGGATATATGCCATGCAGATATAAAATGCTGTTGATGCCAAATGAGCAGGGCACTCTTGCCCTGCTCCTGAGAGAGCTGCAGCACCATAGCCTGGCACGCGCTTCCAGCTGGCAGACAGCGAACAGGCAGCTCCCACAGTAGTTCCCCGCCAGTGGTTCCCAATTTGCATAGTTTTTATTTTCTCAGTTTCACTGACCCTTTCCTCTACACAGCCTATTCTGCCATTAAGCCCATCTAATTACTGTTTGTTTCAGATATTATTTCTTTAACATTTTAGAATGTTCATTTGGTTCTTTTGGGAGGTTTTATTTCTCTCCAAAAATACCCATCTCTTCAACCTTGGAGTTCAAAAAGCTCACGGAAAAATGGAATTAAAAAATAAAAATTAAAAATATAAACTATTTCTCTACATAAGCTTCATCAAGTTCCAGACACTTTTATAAGCAATGTGATACCAGCCATTTAGTTCATCTCTAAAGAACTGAGGGTCCTAGGAATTTAACCATGTCAATGCAGTCTTTTCTACATTGAAGAAAAATAGCTGCCCTTTAAAGATTTGTAACACTAGGAAACAAAAAAACATCAGAAGGAGCCAAATCAGGACTGTAAGGTGAATGCCTAATGATTTCCCATCAAAACTCACAAAATTGCCCTTGTGTGATAAGATCATTGTGGTGGAGAAGGACTCTCTGGTAAAGCTTTCCTAGGCATTTTTCTGCTAAAGCTTTGGCTAACTTTCTCAAAACACTCTCATAATAAGCAGATGTTATTGTTCTTTGGCCCTCCAGAAAGTCAACAAGCAAAATATTTTGAGTACTCCAAAAATCTATTGCCACGACCCTTGCAGACAAACCATGTAGCCTAGAAATATAAAAAAAAAATTAAGAAAAAGATACGTCATGAGTGCATAAAATATACATACATACTAGCCTATTTTATCATTTGCTACCATAAACTATACACAAATCTATTATAAAAAGTTAAAATTTATCAAAACTTACCTACACAGATATTTACAGATCATACATAGCCATTTCTGGAAAATGTAAACAAATATAAAGAAAGATGCAATATTAAATCATAACTGTATAAAATTATCTGTAGTACATATTGCATTACTACAATAATTTTGCAGCCACCTCCTGTTACTATTGAGGTGAACTCAAGTGTTATCAATATTCACTTAAAATGTCATGTGATGCTATTCATCTCTGCATGAGCAGTTTTCTCTCCAGTAAATTGCATATCACAATAAACAGTGATCTCTTTCAGTTCTTGCATATTTTCCTTTGTATTTAGGACAACACTGTAAGCCTTTAATAAATACCATAGGACTCACACAAAGTGCCATTAGTGGTACTGAAAGTGCCCCTAAGAAACAGAGAAAAGTTATGACATTACAGGAAAAAGTTCAATTGCTTGATATGTACCACAGATGTCTACAGCGGCAGTTGTCTGCTATTTCAAGATAAAAGAATCCAGTGTAAGGACCATTGTAAAAAAAAAAAAAAAAGGAAAAGGAAATTTGTGAAGCCATCACTACAGCTATACCAACAGGCACAAAAACCATGCACTTTTTGTGAAATAACTTTTTATTTCATTTGAAAATGCAGTTTTTATGTGAGTACAGGATCGCTATAAGAAAGGCATACCTATGGACTCTAACATGCTTTGAGAAAAAGCAAAGTCCTTATATGACAACTTAAAGCAAAAGAAAGGTGAAGGATCTAAAGCTGGAGAATTTAATGCCAGCAAGGGATAATTTTATAATTTTAGAAAGAGATTTGGCTTAAAAAATATCAAAATAACAGGAAAAGCAGCTTATGCCAACCAAGAGGCAGCAGATGAGTTCCCAGATACCATTAAGAAAATTATTGAGGAAGGATGTCTACCTGAATAGGTTCTTAATGCAGATGAAAGTGCCTATTGTTGGGGCTGGGGGAAGCCACGAAGGACATTTGTTAGTAAAGAAGAGATGCATGCACCAGAATTTAAGGCAGGAAGAAATAGCTAATTCTACTATTTTGTGCAAATGCAGTTTATGATCAGTTTGTGATCATAACTATCCTTATCTGTGAAGCTGATAACCCCTGAGCCTTGAAAGGAAAAGACAAACATGTGTTGCCAGTCTTTGGGCTGTACAAAAGGAAGGCCTAGACAATGAGAACCCTTTTTCTGAAATGATTCCGTTGATATTTTGTCCCTGAAGTCAGGAAGTACCTTGCCAGTAAGGGACTGTCTTTTAAAGTTTTTTTTTTATATTGGACAAGGCCCCTGGCCACCCAGAGCCCCATGAGTTCAACAGTGAAGGCATTGAAGTGGCCTACTTGCCCCAAAATACAACATCTCTAATTCAGCCCGTATATCAGGAGGTCGTAAGGACTTTTAAGGCTCATTATGCACAGTGCTCTATGGAAAGGATTGTCAACACTATGGAAGAGAATCCCACGAAAGTCTGGAAGGATTACACCCTTGAAATGCCATCATTGTTATAGAAAAAGCCATGACAGCCATCAAGCCCAAACAATAAATTCCTCCTGGAGAAAACTGTGTGCAGATGTTGTGCATGAGTTCAAAGGATTTACAATAGAGCCAATCAAGGAAATCATGAAGGAGATTGTGAATATGGCAAAAAAAAAAATGTGGGAGAGTAAAGCATTTCAAGATATGGATCTTGGCAAAATTCAAGAGCTAATAGACACCATACACAAGGAATTAAGAGAAGATGACTTGATGGAGGTGAGTACTTCTGCACCAGTGCCAGGTGATGGGGAAGAAGATGCAGAAGAAGCAAACATTAGACAATCTGGCAGAGAGGTTCCACTTATTCAAGACTGCTTTTGACTCTTTTTACGACAGGGATCCTTCTATGATAGTGGTACTAAAGCTAAAGCAAATGGTGGAAGAAGGAAGAAGGTGGTACCATATAGAAACTTTTTTAGAGCAATAAAAAAGCAAAACACTCATACAGAAATCACAATGTATTTCTGTTAAGTTACACTGAGAGTGGCTGCCTCTCCTGCCTCCCCTTCCACCTCCTCCACCTCTTCCACCTCTGCTGCCCCTGAAACAGCAAGACCAAGCCCTCCTCTTTCTCTTCTCCTCAGCCTTCTCAACTGAAGATGACAAAGATAAAAACCTTTATTATGATTCAATTTCACTTAATGAATAGTAAATATATTTTCTCTTCTTTATGATTTTCTTAATAACATTTTCTTTTCTCTAGCTTACTTTATTGTAAGACTACAGTAATGTTATAGACATACAAAATATATGTTAATCGACTACATGGTATTGGTAAGGCTTCCAATCAACAGTAGACTAGGAGTTAAGTTTTGGGGGAGTCAAAAGTTATATATGGATTTTCGACTACATGGGGGGCTCAGTGTCCCTAACCCCTGCATTGTTCAAGGGTCAACTGTATTCAATATTAAACAAGTGTATATGGAAAATGATGAGCAGGATTGTTTAGTGAATTACTCCAGAGGCTCAGTTGCCTAGAAATGAGCTAGCTGATATGAAGGCTCCTCCCAGTGGGAAAAGCTATACACAACCTTACTTACCCTAGGTCTCAGGGGCAGTGCCCCCAGCTTCCCCAGCACTACCCACAGCAGCCAAGTCCAAGTTCAAACTGCTTGGCTTCTGCACCCAAATATTAATTCCCATCACCACTTCCAGACACTCCCCTAAATACACACATTACCAGCCACCCTTATTCTTGTAACCAGAATGGGGACGCTCTGCTGAGGAATAGTCCTGTGTTACACCTGGCTCAGTTCCACCTAAGCATGTCTCTCTGCACCTGCTGTCTTTCATGCTCATGAGTTCCAGTCTTTACTAAGTGACACTTGCTGGCTCATATCTCAGTTCACCAATTCACTGTGTGATCTTGGGAAAAAATCACTTCCTCTCCTTCTGAGCCTCAGTTTCCCCATCTACAAAGTAGACTAGTCTAAAAACCCATTGTATCTTATGTATTATATAAGATATATGTTATATATTAATATAATTGTATATTATCAATATGATATATTAAATAATTATTATATTAAATAATTAATATAATTGTATATTGATTGTATTATACTATAACATATCATATAATTTTATTAGATTATTTTATATAACTATAATTATATAATATCAATTGCTACCATTTTTTAAGCTCTTAGCATGTGTCAAGACAGTCTTCCTCTTTCCTATCCCCAACCAACTTCTCTACAAGGATGCCTTTTTGGAATTGCCTGTTTGATTGTTGATCCCTCCAAAAAGAGTATAAACTCCATGAAAGGAGGGTGATCAATTGCTTAGTTGCTCTTTATGTTGCCAGCACCCAGAATAGTGCCTGCACATAGTAGACACTCAATAAATATTTGTTGAATAAATAACTAATTAAAGCTAGACACTTTATATGTTACATAATCAGAAAAGAAACTAGCACAATAATACAATGACTAATGTTAACTAAATCAGTTAGCTCACACTTCCTTTCTTAAATGTGACTATAAAAAGCAGTAAGGAAACTCAAGTGAAACTGACTCTGCTAGAAGAGTCCTGTGCTCGTCCACAGATTAAACCCAGGGAAAAGATGGCTCAGCACCACCTATGGATCGTGCTCCTTTGCTTACAAACCTGTGAGTTCTGACTCTTGCTGATCCTCTCCTTATTTTCCATAAAGTTTTAGAAATTGCTCTTAAGGAACATATTGAAGTGTCCCTTTGATCTGTTTTTAACAGAACACCCTGAGTCTCAGCATGTACTGTACTCAGAAGGGAACTAACTGGCTGGGGGAAGACGTAAGGTCCAAATTCAAGTGTTTTTCAGCTTTAAAGTTTCTGCTTCTGAATCGTATCTGGGCTCAGTCTCCACAGGTCTGAGACAAATGTATCGCAGAATAGTCAGCACATGGTAAACCCACCCATAAGACCTGGCAAAAGAATAGATCATCCAAAACCTTGAACGACTTAAAAGCAATTTCTTCTTGGCATTAGAATGTGTTATGTGGTTGTTGACAGAGATATGTCCTTCCTAATTATAGTTCATTGCTCTATCAGCTTAGCGTGATGAATGACTCATTTTTATTATAGTGAAAACTTCATCTCTATAAGCTCCCTTTATTTTCAAAACACATTTAGGGCTATTCCTCTGCTTTTATCCTCCAAAAACTCTAAAATAAATGGGAAAGAGGTTATTATCCCTTTTTTAATAAATATGTCTCCAGAAAGAGGTGGAGAACTTGAATTAAAAATCCTATTTTTCTTACTTTTATGGTTTAACAAGAAACTATGAGACAAAATGAATGTTGGTTGTTATTGGTACAAAGAAAACTATGCAACATTAACACAGGTCTGAGAGTGCTTTGTAATTGCACGTATTATCTTACTAAATCCAAACAATTGCTCCAATTATACAGAAATTTACTATATTCAGAATTTCTAAATCTACTTCTAGTATCTCTTACCAGTTCTGAAAATGCACTAGCAAACTCCTGGCATGAGTGAAAATCCAAGGAACCCAGTGAGTTAGGATTTTCTGAAATGGTAGAATTGACTGTGGTCTCTCTGTTTCCCTTAACCACTTAAAGTTGTGGCTCCTTGAATTTGAGCTTCATGGAGATTGCATCCACTAGTCAGGCCAAGTTTTCAGAGCCTCTGCTGGTCACTCTAGCACAGCAGACAGAAAATGCAAGAAGATGGGAAAAAGAGTTGAATCTAGTGATGTCCCTAATCTTCCAGAGAAGGGTTGGAGAGGGTGGCATTTGACACCACTTAATTCACAAAGCATTCTACAAGTTTTATGCCTACATTCTTATTTCATCCGCACTAAAATCATTGGAATGGGCAAGACAGATAGTATGAATTCCATTATGCAACAAAACAAAAACACACACACAAAAAGAATAAACTAAGATTTAGTGGTTTAAAAAAAATCACCTGAAGTTTCACTACCTAAATTGGTAGAGCTGGAAAGGGACATTGGTTCTTTTAATCCCAAGGCTCTTTCTGCTCCACCTGACCTCCTCATTCATTAAGCTTTCAAATCCTTGATCTCTTCAAAGAGCTAACGTCTGCTAAGATAAAAGGCAGCTCTAGGATACACTTCTCTCATCTACTGAAACTGAAATCAAAGTTCTCAAATCAGCTAGTAGTAAATCACTCACCCATCAGCTTTGTGACCCTGAGGAAGTAAACTTCTAACTCCATTGTTTCAACTTCAAAATGGAGAAAGTATTAATACAATAGGATTGTTTTGAGAAGCAAAATGATAACACGAGTACAACACTTGGCATGGTACCTGAATATATTAAGTGCTTAACCAATATTAGCTAATGCAATTGTTGATTTGATGCTTGCATTTCATACTTTATTAGTAAGGGTCATGGCTTCATTACGCAGACATCCTCTTCTGTTTGGGATGGTCCAAGGAACATAAACAGGAGAAAAATTGGTAGGAGTTTGAGTTTAAGTATGGGCTGTTGAGATTCTGGAAAAGGAATCCAGGGGTGAGATATTTATTTCATCAGGGATCCAGAATTGGGAGTGGGGCTTGTTTTCATAAAAGCAAAGCTAGGAATACTTTCATATACTATTCACCCATACTGAATGGATCTGTGTGCCTCTTAAAGATTACTCTGCAAACATTTTCAGAGCACAAAAAGGGACCCTAAATTCCCTCTGCTACTGTTCCTGGTAGAGGTGACCACTTATACTCAGCATTGAGCTTAGGAGTCAACACTGATTTTGCACATTTCCCTGGAATGCAGAGCAGTTGAAGAGGCTGAGAAGCAGTGGAGAGATGCAGGTAAAAATCCCCATTTTCCCTTGAAGTCACTGGCAGAAGGGAAGTCTGAGTGTGCAAACTCATGACTGCTCCATGTTGGAAAAGTTTCTCTGAGAATCAAGACTCACAGTCTTATGCTCTGACCATGACTTTCCAATCATGGCTTTGGGAACACTGTGACTCTGACTGTCCCTCCACGTATCCTGGTAGCTACTCCCACTCTGGGGCAGAAGATGGAAGAAAGAGTCTGCCAGTTTTGCTTCTTGCCTATCCACTCCACAGGTTCTCTCTCATGCTGTTTTAATTCTTCCTTTTTTCCACCCCTTTTTTCTATTTCTTCAACTCTTCTTATCTCCCATCAGCAATAATAACTGCTAACCATTTCTGGAGCAATCACTACAGGCCTGACATTACTCTAAGGAGTCTACAGTTATTATTTTGTTTAATCCTCACAATATCCTATGAGATGGGTCCTATTAAAATACCCATTTACAGATGAAAACATTGATACATAGAAAGTCAGACGTCATTTAACAAAAAGTAGAAGAAGCAGTGCCCTTGGACTTAGCCACCGAGTCCTGCTCCCTCCACCTGCCTTGCTGCTGAAGTAGAGTAAAATACTGCACCCACTGCTGATGGTTATCACATCTAGAAATCTGGCAGTGAAGAGTGATGATTTATTCACTTCAAGCAAGACAGGATTATTCATGTAAAAGCTTTGCCTGTCTCTACACTCACCCATAGAGGGGTAGGGGCTGGAACAGGTCCTTACCCATAATAGAAACGTAGGTGGGCCAGTAAGGCAGAATGTCCAAGCAAATAACCATCTCCGGACATGGTTCAAGTACCATTCACTTCAATGTGATTGGGGTTGACTTAAATTAGCTTCTTTAAAACAAACAAAAGTCCAATATCAAGATGATCTTGATATTATGTTGGATGTAGAACATAGTCATGGGGCATTCCATCAGTTGAAACTTAAA
Source organism: Lemur catta (assembly GCF_020740605.2). Lineage (NCBI taxonomy): Eukaryota > Metazoa > Chordata > Mammalia > Primates > Lemuridae > Lemur > Lemur catta. Next base: position 33,610,213 of record NC_059130.1, on the reverse strand, counting down.
ACCGAGAGGTGAGTGGGCTCCCCTGGATACCTGTCCATGGATAACTGTACTCCAGCCATCATCCTGGGGTTAGAGACAAGATGCATGCCTGGGGAGTGATGCTGGCAAGAGCCATCCTGCCACTGATCTGAAGTCCTTGCATAGAGGGGCCTTCATGATGAAGACAAGGCCTCTGATCTAGAAAGATATTTGAGTAGATGACTATCACAGACATTCAGAAAGAGCTCGAAAGCAGAAGTCCAGCTATAAAAATGAACATAAAATATGTATAGGGAAAACTGGTTATCAGGATATCAGCTCAAAAACCTAGTTTCCAAACAGAGGCCAGAAAGCTGCCCCCTGTTATAACTCAGGACTCCAGAAGGAGAAAGTAAAGGCCCACTGATCTGCTGAAGCAGCCCTGGAGATCAATATGGTGACCAACAAGGCGGCCAGAGCACCTTCACAGCAGGAGCCCAACAGTCAGTGCTAGGCCTCTGAGGCTACTAGAGCATTCCCGATCAAACCTTTCTTGTCTTGGACCATGGAGAGGGATGAATCTGCAAGTTGCGGGGTAACTAGACTCACCTATGTAGAACCTGAAAAAGAAAGAGGTGTGAGCAATCGGTTGGGCAACTGATGTTGGTGGAACTGTCTAGGCACCCACGTTCTCTTTGTTATACTCAATGTTCAAGTATAGGCTAGTGAAGGGGAGGAGCAGTAAAACAGGGGATGGCCATGACCCCGTCTCTGTTTTGAGGTATTATGTGTGTGCGTTTTTGTTTTGAAGAAACTGTTTCATGTCAATCCAAATCTCAATAAAGATGACATAAAGTAAAAATTCCAGAGGAAGATAGTATACTATCATACAGGGTTCTTTTTTCTTAAAACCTCATGACCAAGGACTTTCCATCGTTGTGGGGAATGACACAAAACTTCCGGCTGCCCAAGCATTTTTTTCCTCTTTCCCTCTATGTCCCCTCACTCAGTGTGACCAGTTATTAATATAACAGACTCTCTTGTGGGTGCCTCGAGGTAAAGCAACCTCGGCTCATCCTCCCAGGCCTGCAATACTCAGGAAGGTTCCACCCTGACTTTTTGATCTAGGAGGCAGTAGATGAAGAAGAGGAGGGGAAATGTAGTTAGTGCCAAAACAGAAACAAAAAATGCTTATTTGAAGGATCCTAAGAAAGCAAGGGGGTGGAGGTGTCTGCTAAGGAACAATACAATCTTCCCCATTTCCACTCTTATTAATAGCTACATTTCGACTTTCTCTAACATCTCCCCAATATGCCAACCTCGATTTTGCCCTTCAGAGTTGTCTGCACTGCTATTTCAATCTCTGTGATGATGCATATTTGTTTTATATAACAAGCACATACAGTGCCTAGTATATGCCAGGCACTGTTTTAAGAAGTTTACAAATATTAACTCATTTAACACTCAGAACACTTTTATAAGGTAAGTGCTACCTACTATAATCTTCATTTTAAAGCTGAGGAAACTGAGGCATAGAAAGGTCACTAACTTTCTCAAGGGCTAATGGCCAGTATCTGACAAAGCCAGGATTCAAGCCCAGGCAGTCTAGCTCTTAATCACTAAGTCATGGTGCCTGGCAGAGGCCAGGCCAAGAATGTGCCTCAAGGCAAGGCTCCCTTGGGGTCTCTGGATTCTTCTCCATTAGTATACCCACTTGAGAGTGCTCTCATGTTGTCTGATCCTTGTAATTCCTTAAAGTGGCAGGACACCTCTGTTTTATCTTACTTACCAACTAGGACCATGAGACTTAGCAGGTAAGTGACATTCATGGTCATTTAGCTAGTTGATAACAAACTCTTGATTAGGACATGTTTCTTTTTTTCTTTTTGAGACAGAGACTTGCTCTGTCATTCAGGCTAGAGTGCAATGGCATCATCATAGCTCACTGCAACCACAAATTCCTGGGGTCAAGTGATCCTCCTGCCTCAGCCTACCGAGTAGCTGGGACTACATGCATGTGCCACCATGCCCAGTTAAGTTTTCTATTTTTTTGTAAAGACAGGGCCTTGCTTTTGCTCAGGCTGGTCTTGAACTGCTGGCCTCAAGCAATCCTCCTGCCTCGGCTTCATGCAGGGATTACAGGCATGAGCTATAGCGCTGGCTGTAGAACATGTTTCTTGATCCCTAATTCAGGATAATTTCACTATACTGTGGGTTCCCCTTCTGTGGCTCTGTATAGATTGTCTTTACAAACAATATGGAATATTGGAGTAGAAAGAAGTTACAATTAGCCACCCATTCCTTCTTATTAATCAACTTATACCCTTAACCTTTCACACTGAGACCCAGAGACCAGTAAAAAGTTCTGTCTTGCACTCACCTCTTTTTCTTGCTCAGTTTTTTCACTTTTTTTTTTATTATTGTTATAAAAAGGGTAATTGGGTCAGTAGCAAAAAAATTATTCACTGTTTATTCTTTTTTTTCAACAAACATTTATTTAATAATCATCCACTAGTTGTTGGGGGAACAGCAGTGACTGAAACAAAGACTACATTCTTGGTAGTTGCATTGTAGCAATCTCCCCATTGGGGGAAGATTGGAGAGACAATTAATAAATATGCACATGCAATGCTTTAGTAGTGATGACTGCTATGAAGAAAAGTAAAGCAAGGCAGGGCAACAGAGTGATGGGAAGGGAGTCGCTCTCCCTAGCACCTTTCCCACACTGGTCTCTTCTGTTTTAAAACAAAATCAAATAGATTAGCTTTACTTGACCCTCTAGCTACTGTCCTATTTTATCTCCTTTCTTTCACTGTCAAGCTTTTCCTCCACTCCTTACCCTCTATTCTCTCAGCCCCCCAGGCTCTGGCCTCTAACGGAATTGTCTCACTTGCACTACATTCTCAAAGGCCATCAATGACCTCCTAATGCACAAATCCAGGGCCATTTTCCGTCTTTATCCCACTGAACACTGAATTGTTAGACATCAGTGACAATCTCCTTGAGAGCTTTCTCCCGTCCTGTTCCGCGATACTGTCCACCATTGGTGCCTCTCTTGCATTTTTACTTACACAAGGAAGAAGTTTATCTTCTGTTCATGTAAAAAAGTCTGGAGTCAGCAGTTCACGGTTGGTAGAATAGTTCACAAGGTCATCAGGGTCTGGGACTTCTGTCTTCCTTCTCCCCCATCCTCAGTGCTTGGCTTCCTCCTCATGACTCAAGATGTCTGTCTGAGATCCAGCTGTGATGGCCTTCAGGACAAGGAAGACTTGAAGAAAGCAAATTCCCCTCTTCTTAAAGACACAGAAGTCACACACAGCACTTCCATTTTCATTCTGTTGGGCTGAACTTAATCCTATGACCAAAGTGTGTTAGCAGAGAGCAGGACAACATAGTCTTTATTCTGGCTGGCTATATGCCCTGCTGAATATTAGGGATTCCACTACCAAGAATGAAAGAGAGAATGAATATTGGAAAACAGCTGGCAGATTCTGCCACAGCCACCCAAATGATACTTCCAACCCATTCTCTCCTTATGTTCCATCCTTCCAACTACTTACTTAGATGGTCCACCATCATCTCAAATTCAATATTTCTAACACTAAACTTGTCTTCTCCCTTTGACTTCTTTCCAGCAAAAACTTTATCAGTTTTACAGTACCTCTCAGTTTTCCACTGACACAAAGTAGAATCTCAAAATACATGTTGAACAATTGAATTCTATTAGTGCCTCCTTATTTCTTGCCTTTCTTTGCACAGTCTCCCAAATCCAGCCCTTCCTTTCGGCTCCCATTATCATCCCCTGGTTCATGCCCAGGTGGCTACAGCAGCCTCCTAAATGGTCTCTCTAGCCCAGCTTATCTTTCCTGTTATTCTTCCCATACATCATTACTATGTTACAATAATTCTAAAACATTTTCTTACTCTTCATCCTCACAAACTTTAATAGCACCCCTCTGCCTATGATGTAGACTGCAAACTCAAGGCTATCTCAAATCTAAACCTAATTTGTATCTCCAGCTTTACCTCTCTCTACTCTGTTATACAAATATATACTCATCCAATTGACATCACAAGTTCTGCTTCTAAACTTTTATTCAGGACCTGAACCTCCCTTCTTCTCTCTCTCTCCATCCAGTAAAATTCCTCTTCACCCTTCAAGATCCTCCTCAAATTCTACTTTCTCTAAGAAGTTTTTTCTTTTATTTCAGCATATTACGGGGGTACAAATGTTTAGGTTACATATATTGCCTTTGCCCCACCTGAGTCAGAGCTTTAAACATGTCCATCCCCCAGATGGTGTGCACCGCACCCATTAGGTGTGAATATGCCCATCCCCTCCTCCCCCCTCCCACCTGCCTGACACCCAATGAATGTTATTACTATATATGCACATAAGTGTTGATCAATTAATAACAAATTGATAGTGAGTACATGTGGTGCTTGTTTTTCCATTCTTGGGATACTGCACTTAGTAGAATGGGCTCCAGCTCTATCCAGGACAATATAAGAGGTGCTAGATTACCATTGTTTTTTGTGGCTGAGTAGAACTCCATGGTATACATATACCACATTTTGTTAATCCACTCATGGATTGATGGGCACTCGGGTTGTTTCCACATCTTTGCAATTGTGAATTGTGCTGCTATAAACATTCTAGTTCTGATGTCTTTTTTATAGAATGTCTTTTTTTCCTCTGGGTAGATGCCCAGTAATTGGATTACTGGATCAAATGGTAGTTCTACTTTTAGCTCTTTGAGGTATCTCCATATTACTTTCCACAGAGGTTGTACTCATTTGCAGTGCCACCAGCAGTGTATGAGTATTCCTATCTCTCCACATCCATGCCAGCATTTAATGTTTTGGGACTTTTTGATAAAAGCCATTCTCACTGGAGTTAAGTGATACCTCATTGTGGTTTTGATTTGCATTTCCCTGATGATTAGAGATCATTTTTTCATATGTTGGCCACTAGTCTGTCTTCTTTTGAAAAGTTTCTGTTCATGCCCTTTGCCCACTTTTTAACAGGGTTGTTTGATTTTTATTGCTGATTTTCCTGAGTTCTATATAGATTCTAGTTATCAGCCCTTTATCAGATGTGTAGAATGCAAATATTTTCTCCCGTTCTGTAGGTTTTCTGTTTGCTCTCATGATAGTTTCCTTGGCTGTGCAGAAGTTTTTTAATTAGATCAGGTCTTATTTATTTATTTTTGTTGGTACTGTGATTGCCTTTGGGGTCTTCTTCATAAATTCTTTGCCTAGACCAATGTCTGTAAGGGTTTTTCCAACATTTTCTTCTAGAATTCTTATAGTTTCATGCCTTAGGTTTAAGTCTGTTATCCATTGTGAGTTGATTTTTGTGAGAGGTGAGAGGTGTGGATCCTGTTTCAGTCTTCTACATGTGGCTATCCAATTTTCCCAACACCATTTATTGAATGAGGATTCTTTTCCCCAGTGTATGCTTTTGTCTGCTTTGTCAAAGATCAGATGAAAATATGAGAATGGTTCTATATCTGGGTTCTCAGTTCTGTTCCATTTGTCTATGTCTCTGTTCCTGTGCTGATACCATGCTGTTTAGTTACTATACCCTTGTAGTATAGCTTGAAGTCTGGTAAATTGATGCTTCCAATTTGTTCCTTTTGCTTAAGATTGCTTTTGCTATACAGGGTCTTCTCTGTTTCCATATGAAGTGTCTGAGAAATTTTTTCTAACCACTATAGCTCAAAGTAATCTTTCCCTTTTTGAATTTTTACTGCAATTACAGTCTCTACTATTCACTTGAATTTATCATTTACTATCTCATATTTCAGAGGAGAGTTATGTGTATGTGTGTCTTATTTCTCTAACCAGATACTAAGTTCCTCAATAAAGGTAGAGAAACTATTTTTGTCATAGACTAACAGAGTGTATTTCACAGTAAGTCCTCAAGACATTTTTGTGCTACAAGTTCTCTCTGAAATTGGGTTTTTCTAAGGTTCTCTCCAATGATAATATAATGTTTGAGTTCCTTTAGCACCTATAAAAATAAATATTTGGGATGATTAATATGAAGATTCTTTCATTTAAAACTTGAAGTCTTTTAAGTGCAGAATAAAGTCCATCAAGAGTACCTAAAACTGTCCCTCCAGGCTTTACTTGAATTAGCCCTTAGAAATGGCTCTTTATACATGCCCCAGTATGGCCTAGGGAAGCCCCAAAGGGCATGTACCAATTGTTAAGACAACGATCATTATCAACCCCAGAAATAACTAACATTTATTTTGCCTTGGTGGTTAACAAAGCACTTCTACTCATATGACATTATTTGCTGCTCACTAAATAGTTAGGGCAAATATAGTTATTATTTCCATTCTATGGATGAAGAAACAGACTCAGAAATGTTTTGTGACTTTATCAAGGTTGTCCAGCTCATTAGTAGAAGTACAGACACCCACATCTGTGCCTCCTTATCTTTCCCCTACATGCTATGGTTTTGCAGTTGCCTCTCTCAGAGCACAGCTGGAGTGTTTGAAGGTGACATACTCTTCATTTTATGCATGTGCAAACCCTTTGCATTTTCTCAGCAAGCACAGTATTCTCGTCAACACAAGCAACACAAAAAGCAGGACTTCCCCAGCTTTGCTGCCTGATTGCCCTTTGATGCCTCAGCATCACTTCCTGAATGTCTTGCTATGGGAGATGAGACATACTTTTAAAACTGCACCACACACCAACCGTTTGTGGCTGCTCAACTGCCATAATATTAAGGCAGTCTCAGCCTTAGTGAACACCCTACCCATTTCCTGAGGTTTGGTGAGAGAACCCATGAGAATTATGAGTCAGTGGAACGTATGTTCTAACCAACTCCTCACGCCTAATATGAATCCAAAGAGTGGAGTGGCTGGTGTTTAGACACTAGAGCCTATCTCCAAAAATGCCTTGAGACATGGGAGATCTGAGACCAGGACTAGCTAGATAATCGGTGAAACCCTATGCAAAATGAAAACAAGGGGTCCCTTTTCACACAGTATTAAGAACTTCAGGGTGCATAGCAGCATAAACCCAATTCAGGGTTCTTCTGAGCTCAGGGCTCTGCACAACTGCACAGATCACATGTCCATACCTGGGTCATCCAAGTGCCCCTATACAGAAATCATCAGCCTAGTAAAATGGTTTATCTGGGGAGAATTAATGTTCAAGGATTTTGGCAAACTATGACTCCTAGCACCAAAGGCAGCATTAGCCTCTTTCTGACCCCCCAGCAGTTTGTTTCTATTGCTCTTACTATTTAGCACTCATCACATTGTATTACCTTTCATTTGTATACATATCTATCTTATTCTCTGGGCTGTGAGCTCCTGGAGTTGCAATGATGTTCTGTTTATCCCTGTGTTGCTAACACAACACAACATTGGCAGGTAGTTAGCACTTAATAAATATTTGTAGATAAGGGTCCCCATTTTCCCCTACCCATCCCTCCCTGCCGCCCCCCCCCAAGGCCCAGTTATATTTCCTGTTCTTAGCCCTTCCCAACTAAGTCATCAGACCTTGCCCAAGATATTCCTCCTAAGGGAAAATCTTTGTTGGTCTCAAAGGAAAGAGGTTGACATCTGCATTCTCTGGGCCTCTGTCAATAGTTGCTGATGGGCAAGGGCAGCCATAGTGAGGTGGCCCTATCAGGTTAAGAAATCCCTTTGTTTTTGTGACACTTCAAAGCAACTTGTATTCTCAATGATCCTTATTCTTGCCCTCTGTATGCCAAACCCTGGATAAACTTTAGGCTCAGCCTGAACCCAATTATGTGGAAAACTTATGATCTTCAGAGCTTTCAAGCAGCCAGTGCACAATGAACAGCCCCACTAGTTGTTTACAGCTGATACCCTTTCTGATGGGTCAGTGCCCGTGTCATTTAGGCTGTTAAATGTTTTGAATATTACCCGTGCTGGCCCCAAACACTGTTTCTCACTAAAGACAGCTCAGTGAGAATGACATGATAATGAACAAGAGCAGGAGGAAGAACAGAAAAAAATATATTTCCTCTCATTTTACAAACTATGTATTAAATCAGTTTATCTTCACAAGGTCATAGAGGAGAGGAAAAGGGAAGAAAATAAGCTTTTCATTTTCCTATGTTACATTGTTAAAGTACTCATCCTTCAGCTTTCACTCGGAAATGTTCCCTGGATTTCCAGAACAGACAGAGTCCCCTGGCTATTCTCTCTGGAGCACCATGATAGTCACATATTTTGTGTCTGTCCATTTGTTTGCGTGGTCCTCTGATCAAAGTTGGTATCTGCTCTTAACTGGAAGTTCTAGGAGCGGGAACTACATCTGCTTTTACCCACCATTGTAACCCCAACTGCTTGTATCTTGCTTAAAATGTAGATGCTCAAACAAATTTGTATTATAAATTAAATTAACAAACACGCACCACAGTATCTGCACCAAAACTGATCCTGCATAAATATATACATTAATTCATAAATGAATGAATGAATAAATGAATTTGCTTACTTCAGAAGTTGTTTCAAAAGAGTCTAGGAAACACATCAGTGAATTCCATTTATTAATTCATTCCACAAATATTTATTAAGCACCCTCTATATGTCAGGTACTCTTCCAGAGTCTGGGATAGAGAAGTGAACAAAAAAGACCCCCAAAAATCACTAACTTGGAGAATATTTTCCCCAGAATCTCCAAAGCACTCTCTGCCTGTATCTTCCAGGAAGAGAAGCAATATGTAACTTGCTTTTTACAAAGATCCCAGTAAAAGAAAAGGCAATGACCCAAGCATCCATCAGCCCAGATATTCCAGGTTCTTGTCCCAGCTCTTCCACTACTTGGCAATATGATCTTGGGAAAGAAATACTCATAATACTCTTAAATATCTTAGACCTCGTGGAGGTGGTGGCCTTCATTTCTCAAATGCCTTCTAACTTCCAGAGTCTATAAATCTAGGTAAACATGTTTTTAATAAAATGGATCCCTAGAAATTAACTCAGACACTTTGTTTTTGAATGAGAATCCTTTAGAAAATTTAGTTGTCATAACATATTAAGTATACCTAAAGTAGAATGCAAACAAACAAAAAAGGCATCCTTAAGAAACTAGATGAGCTGCATCTGTGGCAGCTCCTCAGGGGGATCCGAGGCCAGGAAGACAAGGAACTCTAAAAGGTACAACAGTCAGATGGCTACAGTTTTCCATTTGTGTCCTCAGGCCCAGAAGCAGCTAGAAGAGATGCAGACTTCCTCACTATGAATGGGATTCTGGGGGAATCAGTCACTTTCCCCTTAAATATCCGAGAATTGCAGCAAGTTATCACCATTACTTGGACTTCTGGAACATCTGTTGCTTTTGTAACACCAGGAGACTCAGGAACAGCACCCAAAGTTACTGTGACTCACAGTAATTATGATGAACGAATACATGTCTTAGGTCAAAACTACAACCTGGTTATTAAGGATCTGAGGATGGAGGATGCAGGAGACTACAAGGCAGACATACGGTTATCTGAAATGAAGTCTTCCCACACTATCACCAAGTGCTACAACCTGCAAGTCTATCGTAAGTCATGGGAGTTCAGAGGGCTTGTCTTTTATTTTTACTTTGCAAATTTGCAATCTAAAGAATCCCTATATTTCTTATAATTAGATTTCCTAAATATTTTTATACTTATAAATACTTATGTATTAATAAATACATCAGAACTTATAAAGAGGATGCAGTCTTATTGTAGTCCTAGCTTTGCCAGTTTTTTGCTATGTACTCTTTCATCAGCAGTTTGTCCCCTGGGCCTTGTTTTTCTTTTTTATAAAATGTCAATAATCATGCTACTCACTTCCCAGAGTTACCGTGAGAATCAAATGAGATAGTATATGCAAAGTTCTGTTTTGAAATAATTATAGATGCACAGGAAGGTACAAAGAAACATACAGGGAGGTTCTGTGTCACCTTCACCCAGTGTTCACCTTGCATAACTACAGCACAATAGCACAATATCAAAGCCAGGAAATCAACATTGGTACAATCTAAGGCGCTTATTTAGATTTCATCAGGTACACATGCACTCATTTATATGTGAGTATGTGTGTGGCTCTGTATAGTTTAATCACATGTGTAGTTTTGTGTAACCATTACCACAATCAAGATGATTAACTGTACCTATCACAAGATTCCTTCATGTTCTCCCTTTATAGCCACACCCACTACCTCCCTCTTTCTCCCCCCAACCCCTAGAAACCACTAATTTGTTCATATCTATAATCGTGTTATTTCACAAATGTAATTCAAATGGAATCATGAAGTATATATCCTTTTGAGATTGGTTTTTATCGCTCAGCATAATTTCTCTAAAATTCATCCAAACTATTGCATGTATTAATAGTTTATATCTTTTTATTGGTGATAGTATTCCATGCTATGGATGTAATAGTTTGTTTAACCATTTACCTATTGAGGGTCATTTTAGTTGTTTCCAGTTTGGAGCTGTTACAAATAAAGCTGCTATGAATATTTGTGTACAAGTTTCTGCATAAAATAAGTTTTTATTTTTCTGGGATAAATGCTTAAGAAGGAAGTCGTATGGTAAGTCCATTTTCAGTTTTAAAAGAAATTGACAAACTATTTTCTACTTTACATTCTCACCAGGATCATATGAGTGTTGCAGTTTTTCCACATCCTCACTGGCATTTGGTATTATTATTTTTCATTTTGGACATCTGATGGTTGTGTAGTGACATCTCGTTTTAGTTTTAGTTTGAATTTCTCTAGTAGCTGATACAAAATGCTTTTTAAAGGTAAAATATTAGAGCTATTTGTTATCATCATTATAATTGCCATAATTCACTGGGAGATGTGTGTGATTTGTTATGCAATGCTATCCAAAGTGTGGTCTGTGGGCTAGCAGCGTCAACATTACCTGGGAACTTTTTGGAAATGCAAATTCTCAGGCCCTGCCTTCCGCTCCCAGCCCTTTGGGGGTGAATGAAGCTCAGGAATCTGTTTAATACCCTCTCTGGATTATTCCTACATGTGCTACAGTTTGAGAAGCACTGATCTAGAACTGCCCTGTCCAATGTGTTAGCCACTAGCCACATGTGGCTCTCGAGCACCTGAAATGTGGTGAGTCCAAACTGAGACGTGCTGAAAGTATAAAATGCATACCAGATTTTGAAGTCTTAGCACCAAAAAATAGAATATAAAATATCTCAATAAGCTGTATATTGGAGACAGGTTGAAATGACATTTTGGATATATTGGGTTAAATAACATGCATTATAAAATTAATATTACCTGTTTATTTTCACTATTTAAAACATGGTTATTAGAAAATTTTAAATGACATAAGTGAATCACACATTACATTTCTAGTGGACAGCACTAGTTTCTAGCATAGAAGACATTTGGGCTATTGCTCAAAGGTTTCACTCTCCATCTGCCTCATAGCAGAAAAAGACAGAAATGTGACTAATCTGTGTTGTAATAGATACAATTCAGGTATATAGTTCACCCATTAATGTGAGTTCCATAAAGGCAGAGACTTTGTATGTTAAGTCTGTTGGTTTATCCCCAGCACCTATATTGCCAGGCACATAGTGGATGCTCCAGAAGTATTTGTTGAATAAAATTATGAATGAATCATAATATTTGCAGGTTCCACAGTGCCTGACAATTATAAGTGCTCAGTTAATAGAGGATGATTGAATCAGGTTGTGTCTGGATGGAAGGCACAGTGGAAAGAACATTAGTGTTGGAATTAGACAGACTATGCCACCTATGTGACCTTGGGCAAGTTGTTTAACCTGTCTGAGCCCAAGTTTTCTCACCTATAGAATGTGGATTATAATAGGTGGTATTAAATGAGATGTTAATTTAACACCTAGTATGGTGTATGCCTTAAAGTAAATGTTTAATGACTAGTACTTATTGTTAATTTTTTAATCCTTAGGCCCTTTTAAAATTCTAGAACTTCCTAGATGAAGAAGGCTCTGAATTGGGCTTGAATTATGTAGTCAAAGAACCATATCCAAGTGTGGACCCTTTAGAAAATATTTGACTCATTCAAGAACTTCAGTCGGGAAAATAAAAAGGATATTAAATTTTAAAAAGTTTATTTTTATCCCTTTATATGTTTAGTTTTGCCTGCCCAATCTTCAGGAGATGTTGTACCACCTGCAATTAGGGCAGACTACAGTAAAGTTATAGAGAAAGCAATGTTGTACATGTAACGAAATCTGTACCTTATGGGCAGTTAGTTGAGAAGATCAAGAGAAGGAAATTGATGTTTATTGAACACCATGTATGTGTCCAGCATTCTACTACCCAATTTCAAGATTATACAGGTAATACATATTTAAGCAATATACACATGACCACAGCAAAAGATAATACAGTGAAGTGTAACTCTCCCTTCTCAGAGGCAGTGGCTGTTGCCAGCTTATTTTGTCTCTTCTTAGATAACTAATGTAAATGCAAGTATAGGTAGATAGATAATAGACAAATTTATATGTGATATCTCATTGAATCCTCACAACAACCCTATCCAGAGGAAATTGTTATCCTGGTGTTATAAATGAGGGAGCTGAAGCTCAGTGAAGCTGTACACCTTCTCCACCATTCTACAGCTAGGGGTAGTGGGGCCTGGGTTCTCAGCCAGGTCTCCAGTGGCTTCCACACTCTTGGCTTGGGAGGATGAAGATCTGTCAGTCATAACTCTGACTTTCTCTGTCCAACATCTTTGTGTAGGTAACAGCTCCGTTCCTCCTAGGAAAAATTGGATGAGATCCCATTCTTCACCACTATCCTCCACCTCAACACTCACCAAACAGAAAAAAAAAAAAGTCTTTCTAAAAATAGGCAAATATGAAGCAGTGACATAGACATTCTTGTAAACCAAATTTCTAAAGAAATACACACACACACACAATTTGGTTCATTTTTTACTAATTCACATCTGTATCTATCATTATTAGAGCTAATCAAGGACTTTACTCCAAACTTCTTTAGAAGGTTTGTTCCAAGTCACCACTAATTTTAATCTGGAATAAAAGCCCTCTAAGAGACTGTTGGGATCAGGGTTTCTGGCTAGCTTGGAATCAAAAATCTTTACAGCTTCTTAATATTCATGTTTTACTCCTTCACAAGCACAGATTAATGGCTCTCATATTCATACTGCTGAACTTACTGCCTTTCTAGACTCCATATTAATTAGAAGGTTACTTGCCAGTTCCTTTTGACTCCTCTTTTCCTTTCCTCATATGGCTACAGCGGAGAGAACAAAAGTGTACTAAACTTACCAACTCTGAATGTGGCTATATTCTTACTTCCTGGTAAAAGAAAAAAACTTCTCCTTCCTTCTGCCAGCTCCAGATCTAGCTATTACTTGAACTTGAATATGATTGTTCTTTAGTAACACTTTACTACTCTACAACTTTTACGGTTTACCTTTTAATTGCTCTAGTAAAAACGTTTTTTTAAATGGACTTTTAAAGAGATTATAGCTTTTCACCATGGATATTTTAAAACAAAACAAAGCAAAAAACTTAAAAAAAATACACATACACCAGAAAACAGAACCAAAATTGTTTTTAAAAGATTGTTTCATGAAATAGTGTGCTGATAAATGTTCAACTGACTCTTGATGGGGTGTGTGTGTATGCATATATATATATATATATATAATTTATATTTAGTATAAATTTTATTGACATGAAGAATGTGTAGCACAGTTTTATTAATGAAAATAAAATATATGATAGTCTTTATTGTAAATTATATATAGCCAATTATTCTCACAGAATGCTGTCATTGATTTTTGCTGACCATTTATATCCCTAACCAATCTATAGTTGCAACTGATGATTGAGTATAGTTCCAACATGAATATTGGTTGATATTTTCATTTAAGTTAACTAATAAGAAAAAAATGATTCAACAAAGACACATAAATTGGAGCATCACTTGTTCATCCATGACATGAGCAGCTTCTTTGCTGAATTGGATGATGGTTATCAAATAGTAGAAGAATAGTTTCTAATTTTTTGTGCTATTCACAATGTAATGGCTACAGATATGATACACTTTTAAGTTTAATCTGCATTAGTAACCTTTCCTCCATTGCTATAATATTTTAGTCCCCAGCAACAATCAACAAAACAGTAAATCAAGCCCTGGTTTATGGCATTTTCCAGTTTCTGTGGGGTACATACTCCCACTATGGCTGATTTTAAGATGTGCACAGCTGGAAAGACATGCCCACTAACCATTGTTACAAAGGGCAGATACTATAGATGGAAATAACTTCAAGAGCACAGATAGTAGTAAAATGTAAAAAAATAATGAGATGCCAGGCACAGTGGCACATGCCTGTAGTTCCAGCTACTCAAGAGACTGAGACAGAAGGATCACTTGAGGCTAGGAGTTCAAGGCCAGCCTGGGCAACACAGGGAGCTCCTGTCTCTACAAAAAATAAAAATAATAAAATAATAAAAAATAAAGTGAACAATTCAATGACTTTTTAAAAATAATAATTAGAACATAATGAGTTTTGAGTATTTATTACCTTTTTTTAACATAATTTATTTAATTTTAAGTTTTATAGTTTAATTTTTAATAATGGCTGTGTTTAACCACTACCTTGCAAAATTTCTGAAAATTGAACAATCATCTCTCCAAAATTAGCACAAGCCAACTCCAGCTCACCACTGTCTCGTATGTTTTCCTCTCATAGGCCGGCTTGGGAAACCAAAAATTACACAAAGTTTAATGACATCTGTGAACAGCACCTGTAATGTCACACTGACATGCTCTGTGGACAAAGAAGAAAAGAATGTGACATACAGCTGGAGTCCCCTAGGAAAAGAGGGGAATGTCGTTCAAATCTTCCAGATCCCAGAGGACCACGAGCTGACTTACATGTGTACAGCCTGGAACCCCGTCAGCAACAATTCTGAGTCCATCTCTGCCCAACGGCTGTGTACAGGTAACCAGCTCTGGCTCTCTCTCCTGGAGAGTCTCAGAAACCACTCTAAGGAGCTGCAAGGCCTGAACGTGGGCCTCATTCTCTAGGAGAATGTGCCTGCCTTATGCTGGGCCTGGTCCCTAGGGGCATCTCCTCCCAGGAGGCCCACCGGGAAAGAATTCAAAGCCTTCTGAGAGATGCTAAGCATTTCAGGGTGTTCTGCAGCAGCTCCTGCTCAACTCTCTGATTTAGTTTTTAATCCTGACTTTTAATAGCAGAAAGTATAGTTCCCCTAGAAGCTTTGGCACTCTCTTGGAGAGCACCCAGTTTTGATAATGCCCCTGAATGTGGACAAGCCTGCCCAGCCTCTTGGGCCTATTTCCTGAGAGTCAAGACTCATTGTATCTTCTATTTCCAGATGTCACAATGGGCTTCCGTGCTCATCATACCAGGTTGCTGACTATGCTGGCTGGGTTCTTTCTGATTGTTCTCATTCTATCGTCAGTGTTTTTGTTTCATTTGTGCAAGAGAAGACAAGGTAGGATTTTCCCAGAAGGTAAAATGTGGAAATGCACTTTTTTTTCTCCCTGGGACTAAAGTCATTTTTCCAAGGTGTTGTGGAGAGGTCCTTTGTTCCAGAGAATCAACCTTCCTAAAATCTTCACCCCACCACCTCCCAGAATGAAGGTCTCTGTGACATCACCCTGAATGGTCTTCAGGATCTGTTCCCGAGATCACCAGTATTGGGTGGGCCCAGAACTTGGGTTCGAGTTTAGTACTGCCATTAACAAGCTATGCTTCATTGGACAAATGTGTTCATCTCTCTGGCTCAGTGTGCTCACGTGTGAAATGTTCAGACTAGAGCGTCTCTGGGGTCACTTCCAGTTTCACTGTATTTTGATAATGACCTTTACAGAGTCATTGAGGGTCATGTACTAATTTTGTATCCATGATTGTCACTAAATCTCTGTGAATCCCTCTGGCTCTTTCTGTAATTGTGCCATTCTCAATTCAAAAAACCTGATCTTAGACCCCTAATTAAGCATTACACCCTCCTATTCTCCCTTATCCCATGTCCACCCAAGATCTTCCTTTTCCCAGCAATCACAATAAAACACATGGAACATTTGCTTCCATGTTCCTGACTCTCTTTTGGGTATGATTCCTCAGATTCCTATTTGAAGATCTTCACTAAGAGCCCTGGTAAGTTCTCAGCCATGAGTTTCTCTGAATAACATTTGGGAGGGTTGGAGAGTTCACAGCAGTGGTTAAGACAAGCATTTACTTTGCAGTCAGTCTGCGAGGGGCGAAGGTCCCAGTTAACCATTTACCAGCTACCAGTTATTTTATCACTATAAGCTGCCATTTCCTCAGTTATAAAATATTTATAAAAAGTAGAGCATCCTGCATATATTTATTAAGTGGACTAAATGGAATTACACATATAAAATACTCGGCCCAGTTCCTGTTGCATAGTAAGTACTCAGTAAATGTCAGCTATCATATTTATAATTGACGGGCCTGGGCATGGTATAGAGGGGGCGTTCTAGGGGATGGGGATGGGGATTTGGGACTTGTGTCATACTCAGATGGCCTCATAATGGGGGGAAATCACAGCCTGCTCAGGACACAGACGGTCTGTAAGGTCCCTCAAATATACATGTGTCTTCAATCCCTCACAGCCTTTTGGGGAGAGAAAAGGGTTATTCTTTGCATCTATAGAAGAGATAAAAGAGAGCACTCAGTCTGCTCACTTGTACCAGGTCTGGGGCAGGGGCGGGGATAGGACAAAACTCTGAAATGTTGAAGCCCTGTGATAGTACTCAGCTCAGATCTGTTGTTTGTAGCTGTGTTGGTGCTCTCGAATATCAAGGCCCCAAATTTTGGCTATCTATTTTTGGCTTGACCCTAAGATTTTCTGTGTTGGTAGAAAAGTACTCCAAAGAAAAGGAGTACACTGGGATGAATGCCTCTTCTACCCCATAAAGTTTTTACAGTAGGGACTTATCTACTGTCTTTGCTTCTCTGAAGCCTTACACAGAGCCTGACACATAGAAAGAGCTTGATAAATGTTTATTAGCTGTGTGAATCAATAGAGCAGCAATAAATGTTTGTGGAGCATCTACTATGTGGTTGACATTGAGGTGGTTACAGTAGGGTACACACCAGAAGAATGCAACACAGTGCATAACTAGGGAGAGAAAATCAAGTTAAAAAACTAAGACCCTGACATGAAAAGTCAGCTAGCCATTTAAGGCAGTCACTGCTGTGGCCAGAGACACTTAGTAAGACCCTGGGTGGAAAAGCTGCCTTTGACTGCCCACACAGGGGCTGGGGAGATTCTCTTTAGCCTCACTTGGACTCTAGAGTAGAAGAGAATTCCCACTGAGCCACGTGCAACCTCTGGAAAGAGAGAGACAGTCCCAGAATCTACACATCCATCTCAAGGGATGAAAGCCATTTAACCCCTTAGGGCTTCATTTCTTCACCTTAAAAAGAGAACATTGGAGTAGATTATTTCTAAAAGTTCACCCACCTTTCACAGAATGTGGTTCTATGTTTATTTGTGAGACAGATGCTGTATCAAAGAAAACGATATACACATACATCACAGTTTCAAGAGACACCCAGCCAGCAGAGTCCAGGATCTATGATGAAATCCCCCAGTCCAAGGTGAGCTGGGGCTAATCATGGTGATCCCCGCTCCCACCATCACCAGGTTGGGGAGTCACAGGCAGCTATTGCTTTCTACTTGCTGTTGTCTAGAGCGCAGCCACCACAAAACTCTGGAGGGTCCAACCAGGAAATACCATGTCAGGGAAATGATGCCAAGAATCTTTCTATGAGGACAGGAACGTGGCCAATTATCACCCCATGGCAGCCTCCATGGGTTGTAGCCATGAGTTTCCACAAAAAGCCTGGCTCCAGGCTGGATGAGAGTCATGACTAGGAGTGAACCATCCCCTAGAGGGGCCTCACACACAACAAGGGAGCCCTGGTGTGAGGTGAGGGCTGTTATGTGACTACTCACATGGTGAAGGTTGCTAAGGGGACTTCGAGGCCACAGAACTGACAGAGAGACCCCCTTGAACTACACTTCCTGGTCTAGCAGCAGCAGCAGGTAGCTTTCCTCAGACTCAGAGTCATTCTGTCCTACACCCCTCTTCCCACCTGCCTTTTCCCTGCCTGCCCCCGCCTCGCCTCCACCCTGGATCACACCTCCTCTGTGCTCCCACCCACCTGCTTCCATGAAGTCTGCAAGGAGTGAAGGGGAAATGAGGTCTGCTTGGTCCGTCTGGCACTGTGTGTGGACTGACAGGCCAGTTGGATCCATAGAGCTGTGGAAAGCTAACATGCTCACTGAGCAAGACCCAGTCTGAACCACACAGACCCCTCCTCTTGGCTCCTGAGGTTTTGTGGCCCCCAGGCCCTACCTACCCACTCCTGGCCCTGATCCTCTCCAAAGTTGGATGGAGCCAGCACTGAGGCCAGGGGAGGTCCCACCTAGTAAAGTGGGACGAGGGAGGGCTGAGGTGGGGCAGGATTAGGAAGGGGGACTCCTGCTGTTGGGCCTGGGCTCCCTCACTGGGGGGAACATGGGTGTTTTACAGGTGCTGCCCTCCAAGGAAGAGCCAGTGAACACCGTCTATTCCATTCTGCAGCTCTCTGATAAGGTAAAGCTATTCTGGCTTTTTATCCCTGTTTTCCTATCTGCCCAGCCATTCTGGTGTACCCAGTACATCCAACCAGGGGCCAGCTGGCTCCCGTGGGACACTTCTCCATACCTCACAGAAGTAACTGCCTAGGGCTTTGCTCTATAGCTGCTCCACGCACATACAGAGCCCTGCTCCCCAGGTCCATGGCCGTCTACAAGTTGGTCTTCTTGGGATGCCAGTCCCACCTTTCACATGCAAAAGCCCCCAGGCCTCTGACTACAGTATGGGAACTCCTGCCCCTATAACACCCAAGGCCACTGCTAGCTCGCAGTGTGAAAATTAGAAAACAGGTGCCTCCCTCTCATAAGTCACAGGCCCACATCCGGTGCCCCAGTCGGCAAATGGGACAGAAGCTGAATTTCAGTTCCCATTTGCTCCCTCAGCTGCCCATTTACTGCACGCGGCCTGCGCAACCATTTGTAGTGGTCTAGTGACACAATTTCCTGTGCCTTATGTCCTTCTCTGCAAAGTGCAAAGCCCTGTGACAGGACTGTAAGTTTTTGGGGGATCTAGAGAGGGGTTGTCACTATCTGAAAGTTCTCACTTCTGCTACGGTCAGGACAGATTTGGGGTCACTTGAAGTATCAGATGTTTTGTAAACACTCCTGTTTAATAGCTGAGCTACCAGGCAGGAAGCTAAAATGAGTAAGAATTAAGAGTTGATTCTGTAAGGCAAGAGGGAGGACATCTGTGAGATGACAGGCAGGGCAGTGCCACATCCTTTTAAGGGGAAACGTGAAGCACAGGGCAGTTTGAATGTCAGGATAAGCCAAACGTACTGGAAAGCCAGACCAAAGGACCTGTACTTCTGCAGTGATCAGGAGAGGGGAGGAGGGGAACAGAAAGAGGGGAGGAGGAAAGGGGAAAAGAGAAGCCAGAAGTGAGGGCAGGGTACCCAGCATGTTTGCACCAGGACTTGAAGGCAGTGTGAGGAAGAAGATTAACCTAACTTCCCAGCTGGTGGACAGAGAAGGAGACAACATTTGAGGAGTTAATCACGGAGTCCTGGATTGAGAGATCTCAAAGTAAATCCTTACAGGCAAGTTGGATGGCAATTATTCATCAGTCAGTGTTTAATTTAAACCTAAGACTCCTCGGGCCAATGAGACAATTGTTTGCAGCTCTCTAAATGCCTAAAGCACTTGAGATGCTAGTGGTGACTCACCAACTGTGTATAGGTGAAAGAGGAGTTACTGGGATACAGAAAGAACTAGGGCTTAACTAGAAACAAGGAATCCACGTAGCTTGAGCCTGAGTATTGCCTCAAGCCTATAATCAAAATCAATGCCAAATACTCCTCCCCACATTCCTTTCTACTGCTCTTTTCTCTTAGTTACCCAGGGGCTCCCAACTGGGTGGCTGGAGCAGAGGCAAGGGACTCAGCAACAGATAAGGCCCTGCTCCCCCAGATTTCCCCAGCACTGGGCAAATCTAAGGCACCCCTCTTGCCATTTGCTTTACTCTCCTGGGAACCTCGCTGGACTGGCATTGCCCAGCAGCCACTTTCAGTTAACAAGCTCTCACATATCCCTCTCGTGCACAGATGGGGAAAACCAGCACACAGAACAGCAAACCTCTGGGAACTTCAAGCTATGAAATTGTGATCTAGGCTGCCAGACAGAGTTCTCCTTCTGGAAACTGCCACCCAACCACCAACATTGGCAGGTACCCTGGACCCAGCCCTTCTCTGCCCAGCTCTTACTGGGAGATTGCAAATCACCACATCCCAACATGTAAGCAAAGCAGTAAAACTTCTGTTGCTGGACATAGCTTGTGCCTAGATGGACAGATGGATGCATGTCCTTTCTGAAATGGCTCCCTTCTGGATGAATGACAAAGCAAGTTCCCTAGTACAGTGCTCTCCAAACTTCTTCACAACATAGCACGTGCAGCAAATAATATTTTTATATAGCACACTGGGATAGAAAAAAATCAAGATTGCTCACATCTGTAGGCTGCATATGACCAAAGGCTTCTCATTACTGGAAGTGACAAACCTGCCCGGCAAGGAGGGGATCAATATTTTGCACACCTGTAATATGTCATGGTACATCAGCGAGAACACTCTGCTCACACTCAGTATATGTGAGTAGCCCTGGTGCATGGCCTCCACCAGTCCCTATAGCACCTTGAGCAAATTAGCACGTTTGTTCAAGGCAGGTGCATGACTTGGAGAACAGAGTGTGGGCTGCACATCATTCCCCACCCATCCCTTAGCCTGAGAACCTTTTTTCAGGGTACAACTGGCTCAACCAGCCCAAACACAGATGATGGTCCTGTGTGGGGGAGGCTGCCAGAGTTGTGACTGTCAGCCATGCAGACACACTCCCCAAATGCAGTGTTGGAAAATGCTCTTTCTGTGCAGTCTAGACTGCTGGGGTACTTTTCTTTGGGTTCTACTTCAGAAGCCTCGTAGGACTTTCTTTCTGGCCAAGCTTTCCTTCCAAATCACTCCAAGCAGCCTCAGCAAGAAGCAGCAGCCATGCCCAGAGCTGAAGCTGGGCCTTGAAGGATGGATGGAATTTGGATAGAGAAGGAGGAACACAGAAGACCCAAGTGAGAGAAGCATGAAAATGAGCAGAGGCCTGGATCTGTAGGGTGTGTTCACGGTGCCTCCCCAGATATACCATGCATGCTCACAATCCCTTGCCTATGCGTGACGGTGCCTCAGTGCAATGGGCCCTCCCACCCCTGTGCATCCACACGTCCTTCGATGCCCACCTCAAATGGCACGTCCTCTGTGAAACTATCCCTGCTATTAGTAGCTAAAATTAATCATGGCTCTTTTTGCACTCCTTTTTTTCCTTTGGTCCTTCTATCACTATATTTTCATTCTGCCTTACAACATAGATAATTATTTGTTTTCCTCACTACATTGTACACTACTTACTGGCAAGGTCTATGATGTATTCATTGCTCTGTACCCACCACCATCCAACATAGTGCAGTGTATCTTGTGTGTGAGCAACAAATGCAGTTGAATAGGATTGAAAGTGACCAGCCAGCTCGAATAGAAGGTCTGTTCAGTCTCCCAGGAGAGCGAACTTGGGGTGGGGCCAGTGCACAGGCATTCTTAAGGTGGCCTTTGGGCTCAGGATCACCCTGTTCTTATCTCTCACTGCTTCTTTTCTATGTATCTTCTGATTCATGAAGATGCAAGTTACTCACCCCTTCCCTAGGGCTCAGCTCTCAGATTTTCCTTCTGTAAAATGAATGTGACCTTATTTTCCCCTTCACAGTCTTCCACATGAACTAGATTGTGACCAACAGGTCTATAAAATCAAAGTATTCTTTCAATGGAACAGAATCTTGTGTCAGACCAAGATGTGCCAGTTTTTTTAAATGTGCATGGAAATTGAAATCCCAGGGACAGTGCCCTCTAGTGGAAAGCACCAGTAAGCCAGGACAGTCCCTCTTCTGTCACACACACCTTGGGCTTTATATGGGGACTCAACTAGAAAATGAGGAATGTTGCAGCTCATGCTCCTCAGAAGAAGCAAATGAAGCTGGTTTAAAAATGTGACTGTTAAAAACATCTATAAAGCACTCTGAATGACACAGCCTACATGAGACGAGCTTGGCTGGGCCAGCTTGGAAACTGGGCACAGGCAGGAAAGAGCTTGGCCGATCTGGGTGGTGTCCACAAAGAGCACTTCTCAGGTTCCGCCTGGAGAGAAGAAGTGACCGGGCTCTATTTTCTTCTAGATTCATTACTTTTCTTCTGTTTTCACTTTTCTCTGATTTTCCTTGGTTTGTATAATTTTCTCAAAAATAATTAGTGACAGTCTCTAGTGATTGTAAAATGAAGCTTGAAAAACAAAGACAATAAGAGGCAGTATAATGAGTGGTCACAAACGTGGACTCTGACGGTAGAGTGCCTGGGTCTGAATTCTAGTTTCTTAGCTATGTGACCTTGGGCAAGTTATTTTACCCTCTCTGTGCCTCGGGATGCCCATCTGTAAAATGGGGATAATATTAGTTCCTACCCGTAGGGTTGATGTGGGGATTAAAAGAGGTGTTGCTCATGTAAGAATACGACGGCACATGGTAAAGCCCTGGATTATTTTACGAGCTGTTCTTACAGGCCTGAAACCTTCATAAGATGCTAATCCAAACTTACAAAATTAACTTCTTGCAACAGAAATGCAGCTGATATTATGCTAAATTAATACTGTATATCAAACATTTGACTCTCCTCCCTCCCAACTCAGATCTATTGTATTATACACGATGTCTGTCCCTGAGTTATTAACACACCACACTCTAATTACCTGATACTATACGTGTCTCCCAAGCCAGACTGAGAGAACAGGGGATATCTCTAAATAATAATAATAATAATAATGATAACAGAAATGGAAAGCTCCTTGGGGGCAAGGAGCCGGTAATAATTCATTGAGGGTTTACTTTGTATTCCAACTGCTACACTAGATGTTTTATACATTATTGGCAATACTCACAACACCCCTGTAAAGCAGAAATTAATTCTTCTAGTTAACATTAAGGCTGATGGAATGAATACCTAGCAAGTAACTTTCTAATTAACATGGAGTCTAGAAAGGCAATGAATTCAGCAGTGTAAATATGAATACCTTAGCAAAGGCAGGAAGCTGCAAAGATAGGATTTGAACTCAAGACTGCTTGTCACCAAGGGCCAAGCACTTGCATTCTGCCATGCTGCCTCTCTTTACCTGTTGTGGATTCTCAACACCTGGTACTTGGCCTCAGGTGTAGCACACACCCGGCACTTTGCTTGACACATAGTAGGTGGACCACAAATATCTGTTGAATGAATACTTGCATATACTAATATTTAAAGGTATTAAAAATAGCACAAAGTAAATATAGTTGTATATTAATTCTATATCATCCATAAATTTTACCTTGTAAGTGCCTAAGAAATGGGACTAATGGCTCCATTTATTATATAGGTAAAGACAATAAACATTATTTTATAATGCATCTATTCTTTTTTTGTGTCTTTATTTTTCAAGTTCAGAAGAAATAAAGTAAGTAGTTGTAACAGCAAACAGACTATTATGAGATGGTCAACATGATAAAAGTCCTGTGCAGTCTGAAAACCCAGGCGCTGAGTAGACACAAGGAGACCCAAGGGATTGAAAGGAAAAAGAAAGTTTGATGTGAGAGAGATGATTGGGACTCTGGGAGGAGACTGAGAGGCTAAAGACAGGGAGCTCTAATACCACAGACAGCAAGAAAGAGGGCAGCAGAGGTGTTTGGCTACAGGTGGAGAAGGGAGTTCTGCCTTGATCAGCCTAGAGGGAGGAAAATTGGGCACTTAAATCACAGGCTTTGGGTGTCATCTCCTTCCAGGGCAGGAGCTTTGTTTGCCCATCTTTTCACTCACAGTGCCCCATCATGGGAGCCAATGCCTAGCAGAGCTTAATAAATATTTCCCCAGCTGAATTCACATTAGGACCCAGACATCGGAAGTGAAAGGGGGTTCCCGGAAACCATTTACAGAGTCTGAGTCTAGGGAATTTGGAGTGGGGACTGTCTGTGTCACCACAGTGCCACTTGGAGGTAAGGGATAAAAAGACTGGGCTTTTTTAAATGAGGAGATCCCTCAGACCCATAGATGCAGGGCCTCAGGATGTTTTTTAAAACCCTGAAAGGGAAATGACTTGCTAAGAGGTGATGTGCGAGATAGCAAATGGAAGCTTGTAGGTCTGAGTAAAACCACTTCCTCTACTCCCTGTTTATCAAAGAACCCCCGCCTCCTCTGTTCTGAGCCACTCTTTGCAGATGAGCCTGGTCTCCCAGCTCCCTGGCTGTATCTCTTCCTCCTTTTTGTGTGAGGCAGAAAGTGACTGCTACCCAGGAAGAATTTTAGATCCTGAGTAGAAAAATTGTAAGCAGATACAGCAACCACTTGAGAATAAAAAAAAAAAAAAATAGTGGTGTTTCTCCAGCATCCTCTGAGATTTGGCACATTTCATTTCATTTCATCTACACATTAGCCTTAGGACCCTCCCTCTGCCTGACATCACCTCCCCTTCCCGACCCCCTCCACCTCTAACATACAGCTTCCCCTGGTCAATACACACTCGTTCCTCCATGCTCAGCTCACATGTCCCTTCCTAGGAGAGGTCTTCCCTGCTGTTCCAGACTATATCCGATGCCCATATTTTGCTCTTTTTGTACAATATCTTTCCTTCATAGCAGTTTTCAAATTTTGTCTTTACATATTTCCCCCTGTGACTATTTGATTAATGACTCTCTTCCTTCACTGGACCATGAGTTCCATCAGGACACAGACCCTATCTAGTTTTGTTCACCATTTGTATCCACAGTGCCTGTTCCTGTGCAAATTACAGAGGAAGTCCTCAACATATAATATTTTGTTCAATTCTTGAAGATGCAACAGTCTGTGCGGCCTTTAACTGCATTACCTGAGATGCGGCAATCCTTCGGCACGTGTCTCAATGACAAAGCTAGACATCGTTCTCTTTATTCCTCAGTGTTTTCCCTAAATAGAGTCTATAGGCTGGGCACAGTGGCTAACACCTGTAATACCAGTACTTTGGGAGGCTGAGGTGGGAGGATTGCTTGAGGCTAGGAGTTCAACACCAGTCTAGGCAACATAGCAAGACCCTGTCTCTACAAAAATTTTTTTAAAAATTAGCCCGGCACAGTGTTGCATGCCCGTAGTCCCAGCTACTCAGGAGGCTGAGGCAGGAGGATCACTTGAGCCCAGGAGTTGGAGGCTATAGTGAGCTATCTATGATCGCAACACTGCACTCCAGCCTGGCAAGAGAGTGAGATTTTGTCTCAAATAATAATAATAATAAAGATTCTATAAAACCTTTGTTGTAAATGTGGTAGGAAAATATTGATTTTACTTCCTATGCAGGAAACAAGAGTTAACACAATAGAACTAAAACTGTCATCCTTTGAAATATATCCTTACGAGACTGGCCCCTGGCTGGTGTCTGGGAACTTGGACTTTGGGAGGGTTCCTACTATTCCTTAATAAGAATGGCTCACACTGTACCCAAACTGCTTGCACAACAATTTGGTTTGTGCTGAAAAACTGCTTTCATTCTTGGATTCTGGAATTTTGGTACATGCTAGGCAAAGTGCCTACATCACTGACTGTGGAGCCTAGACTCCTAGGCTGTGGCAAGCTTCCTTGATATATAAGATTGCAAAAGTGTTGTCACAACATGTTGTTAAAGGAATTAAGCATGGCCTGTGTGACTCTATTAAGAGAGGAGTCCTGGAAGCTTACACCTGATTTCTCTGGACTTTTCTCTATGTACCCTTTTCCCTCCACCGATTTTGTTTTATATCACTACAATAAATCATAGCCACGAGTATGGCTATATACTGAGTCTTGTGAGTCCTCCAGTTAATCATCAAACCTAGAGTGGTCTTGAAAACCCCTAATACACCTCCTGAATGTTTTTGCAATCTATCTACTTGTCTTCTTTCATCACTAGCTCCAGTAGTCAAAGTCATCATCATCTCTTATCCAAGCAACAGCACTTTATCTCCTACAGTTATGCTTGCTCCAGTCTACTCTGTTCTCTAACCACATCAGAGTGATCTTTCCAAAGTGCCTACACGGTTATGTTGCCCATTCTAATGTAATCTGGTGGTGGAAAGAACCAATGGATTGCTCCGGTATATGGTTTTATATCTGTAATAATTCATAAGTTGAAAGTTTGTAATTAGAAAACTCCTTTAATCAGAAAAAAATGGAAATAATATTCAGGGATCTAATTCCCAAAAGTGTACCAAGCCTGGACAATCTTATGGACGAGTTCTCCCACCTACAACAAAAGGATAATTTTCACGTCATTTTAATGTCCCAAAGTACAGAAAACAGTGGGAAGCTTTCAAATTCATTTAACACTATAATACAGCAGTGATTTCAGAGCTAGCTGAAGATGACCCTCCAAAGAGAGATAAATAGACCAGAGGTTAGCAAATCATGGCCTGTGACTGAATCCGGCTGTCCACTTGCTTTTATGTGACTTGTGGACAAAGAATAGTTTTTACATTTTTAAATGGCTGGAAAACTTCCAAAAAAGAATAACATTTTGATGTGTGTTAAAATTATATGAAATTTAAATTTCAGTGTCCATAAATAAAGTTTTGTTGGAATACAGCCAACACTCATTCTTTTATGCATTGATTATGGCTGTTTTCATGCCACAACAGCAAAGCTGAGTATGGTACACAAAGTCTAAAATATTCACTACCTCAAATTTAACAGAAAAAGTCTGCCACATCATGATATAGAGCAATCTCACTTATAAATGTTAAAAACCTTAATTTAAACTTTAGCAAATTGAACCAAGCAGTGCTTTAAAAGAAAAAATGCAACAAGTAGGACTTATCCTCAGAATGTAAGAATTTATCTTTAAGAAATCATCTATTGTAATTTGCCATTTAAACAAATTAAAGGAGAGGAAGAAAAAACATAATCATCTTGACAGGTTCCACAAGATATATTTGATAAAATTCCACAAGATATATTTGATAAAATTCAACACCCATGACTGATTAAAAACAAAATTACTAGCAAGCTAAAAATAGAAGGTGTTTCAGTCAACGTCCAGTTAGGAAAACTGAAACCATGTTAAATATGGCAAATTCAGCAAAGTGAATACGGGAAACTAATTTAAAAAGTGATGAAGGAATAAAACAAGGAAGCTGAGGTTATCAAACAACCAATAATTCTGGGAAGTTGCTAACACTCCCACGGAAATTTGCCTTTGGAACCAGTGCTGTTGCCTTGCAGGATTCTAGTAGTTCACAATCTCATCAAAATTATAAGAGCCCAGGAGACGAAAGTCACCCACACTGCAGCTGCCACCATCAAAAAGCCTCAGCCCACAAGTACCGTGCTGCCAAGACTCCTGGAATGCTCGCTGGCACTGCACTGCTAGACCAGGAACCCTGCAGCTGGACCACCTTCCACTGTTGCTGCCAATATTGAAGACATCATTAGAAACCAAGATTAAGAGGAAAACATCATTTCTTCCTTCCTCCCAGCTTTCACCTGTAGCTCCCATGGATAAAATCTAATCAGAAGCCATCTGGCAAAGGAAAGATAAATGTAGTTTGCAGGCTTCCAACCCTCTGAAAAACAGAGGAAAAGCACAGAAGAGTGGGAATAGAGCTGAGAAGGAGACAAATTCCTAGAAACATATAATCCACAAAGACTGAATCATGAAGGAATAGAAAATCTGGCTAGACCTATAATGACTAAGAATATTAAATCAGTAACCAAAAGCTTCCCAACAAAGAAAAGCCCTGGACCAGATAGCTCTACTAGTCACCAAACATTTAAAAAAAAATGTTAACCCTAATCCTCTTCAAACTCTGCCAAAAATTGAAGAGGAATATATTAGTCCACTCAGTCTTCCATAACAAAATACCACAGACTGGGCAGCTTAAACAAATGAAATTTATTTCTCATAGTTCTGGAGGCTGGGATGTTCAAGATCAAGGTGCCAGCCCCTTTGGTTCCTGGTGAAGGATAGTAGTTGGCCACCTTCTCAATACATCCCCACATGGTGGAGAGAAAGTGAGAGCTCTGGTCTCTCTTCCTTTTTTTTATAAGGGCACTAATCCCATCATGAGGGTCCCACCTTCATGAACTCACCTAATTACCTCCCAAAGACTCCACCTCCAAATACCATCACATTGGGGGTCAGGGCTTCAACATATGAATTTGGAGAGGTAAAAATATGCAGTCCTTAACAAGGAGGGACCACTTCCTAACTCATGCCAACATTACCCTGATACCAAAGCCAGATGAAGACACTAAAAGAAAATAAAGCTACAGATCGATATAAAAATGTTCACAAAATAATTAGCAAACCAAATTCAGCAGCCTATTAAAAAGATTATATATCGTGACCTAGTGGAATTTATTCTTGGAATGCAAGGATAATTCAACTGCAAAAATCAATCAATGTAATACACCACATTAACAGAATGAAGGAAAAAAGCACCTGATTATCTTAGTTGATACAGAAAAAGCATTGGACAAAATTCAACCCATTTTCATGATAAAAATATCCAACAAACTAGTAATAGAAGAAAACTTTCTCAACATAATAAAGGCCATATGTAAAAGATCCACAGCTAACATCATACTCAAAGGTGAAAGTCTGAAAGCTTTTCTCCTACGAACAGGAACAAGACAAGATGCTCACTTTCACCACCTCTATTCAATGTAGTATTAAAAGCTCTAACCAGAACAATTAGACAAGAAGAAGAAATATTTTTTTTTTATAATTTTTTTTAAATCATGTAGAATTAAATGTTATTTTGAGTTAATAATTTATCAGTTGTGTGTGTGGCTTTTGGCTTTTTTTTTTTTTTTTTTTTTTTCCCCTTTCCAATCACTGATTTTTTTTTTTTTTTAATTTTTATATTTTTTTTTATTTCAGCTCATCATGGGGGTACATAAGTTCAGGTCATATACATTGTCCCTGTCCCGCCCATCCCCCCGAGTCAGAGTCCCAAGCGCGTCCGCTCCCACTCTCCAGACAGTGCGCCTGGCACTCGCCATGTATTCATACCTCGATCCCCTCCCCCCCCACCTCCCCGGGTCTGCACCCTCAAGCATGACCATTCCCCAGAGGGTGCGCAATGCACTCGTCATGTAGGCATACACCCATCCCCTCCCCCCACCCCCCCATCCCAGTCTGATATCCAATTGGTATCCTTCCCTGATGTACATTTAGGTGATGATCAGGGAAACCAGTTTTCTGGTGAGTACATGTGATGCTTGTTTTTCCATTCTTTGGATACTTCACTTAGTATAATGGGTTCCAGCTCTCTCCAGGAGAACCAAAGAGATGTCGTATCATCGTTATTTCTTATAGCTGAGTAGTACTCCATGGTATACATATACCACAGTTTACTAATCCATTCGTGGATTGATGGGCACTTGGGTTGTTTCCACATCTTTGCGATTGTGAATTGTGCTGCTATAAACATTCGGGTACAGGTGTCTTTGTTAAAGAATGACTTTTGTTCTTCTGGGTATATGCCCAATAATGGAATTGCTGGATCAAATGGTAGGTCTACTTGAATCTGTTTAAGGTATCTCCATATTGCTTTCCATAGGGGTTGCACTAGTTTGCATTCCCACCAGCAGTGTATGAGTGTTCCTGTCTCTCCGCATCCACGCCAACACGTGTTGTTTTGGGATTTTTTGATAAAGGCCATTCTCACCGGAGTTAAGTGGTATCTCATTGTGGTTTTGATTTGCATTTCCCTGATGATTAGGGATGTTGAGCATTTTTTGATACGTTTTTTGGCCATTCTTATGTCTTCTTTTGAAAAATTTCTATTCATGTCCTTTGCCCATTTTTTGATAGGATTGTTTGATTTTTTCTTGCTGATTTTCCTGAGTTCTAAATAGATTCTTGTTATCAGTCTTTTATCTGATGTGTAGTATGCGAAAATTTTTTCCCATTCTGTAGGCTGTCTGTTTATTTTCGTGACTGTTTCTTTGGCTGTGCAGAAGCTTTTTAATTTAATCAGGTCCCATTCGTTTATTTTTGTTGTTGCTGCAATTGCCTTAGGGGTTTTCTTCATAAATTCTTTGCCTAGACCAACGTCTGTGAGAGTCTTTCCTACGTTTTAAGAAGAAGAAATATTAATAAAAGATATCTCAATTGAAAAGGAAGAAGCAAAATGATCTTTGTTCACAGATGACATAATCTTACATGTAGAAAATCCTAAAGGTTACACACACACTGTTAGAGCTAATTAAAGACTCAGCAAAGTTGCAGAATACAAAATTAACACAAAAATAAGTTATATTTCTATAAACTAATAATAAACAATCCAAAGGGGAAATTAAAAAAAATAATTCCACTTACAGTAACATCAAAAAGAATAAAATAGGTAGGAAGAAACTTAACCAAGGAGACAAAAAACTTGTACACTGAAAGCCACCAGGCATTGAGGAAAGAAATTATAGACGACATAAATAAATGGAAAGATATCTCATGTTCATGGACTGAAAGACTCCATATTATTAAGATGACAATACTACTCAAAGCAATCTACAGATTCAATGCAATCCCTATCAAAATCCCAAAGATGTTTTTATAGAAATAGATAACTCATATTAAAATATATATCAAATCTGAACAGACATCAAATAGCTGAAACAATCTCTAAAAAGAAGAACAAAGTTGGAGGATTCACACTTGCTGATTTCAAACCTTACTACAAAGGTATGGTAATCAAAACAGTATGGTACTGGCATAAAGACATACAGACCAATGGAATAGAATAGAGAGCCTAGAAATAAACCCTTTAATATGTGGTCAAATGATTTTTGACAAGGGTGCTGAGAGCACTTAATGAGGGTAAGGACAGTTTTTTCAACAACTGGTGCCGGGACAACTGGATAGCCACGTGCAAAAAATAAACTTGGACCCCTATCACATACCATATACAAATATTAACTGAAAATGATCAAATGCTTAACTGCAAGAGCTAAAACTATAAAACTCTTAGAAGAAAACAGAGAAAATCTTAATGACATTGGATTCGTCAATGATTTCTTGAATATGATACTTAAAAAATGGGCAACAAAAGAAAAAATAGATAAACTGGACTTCATTAAAATAAAAAATTTTAGTGAATCAAAAAACACTTTCAAGAGAGTAGGAAGGCAACACACAGAATGGGAGAGCATATTTGCAAATCAAATACCTGATAGGAATCAATATCCAGAATATATAAAGAACTCCCACAACTCAACAAAAAATGTAAACAATCCAATTTAAAAATGGGCAAAGGACTTAGACATTACTTCAAAGAAGATATGCAAATGGCCAATAAGCACACAAAAAGATGCTCAATATTACTAGTCATTAGGGAAATACAAACCCAGACCACAGTGGGATACATTAGGATAGTCATTACCAAAAAACGAAAAATAACAAACGTTGGCAAGGATGTGGAAAAATTGGAACCCTTGCTCCAATTCCAGGTAAGAATGTAAAATGGCGAAGCCACTATGGAAAATAGTTTGGCAGTTCCTGAAAAGGTAAACATAAAATTACCACATGATCCAGCAATTTCACTTCTCGGTGAACCCAAGGAAATAGATACCTATACGCCAATGTTCATAGCAGCATTATTTACAATAGCCAAAAGGTAGAAACAACCCAAGTGTCCATTAACAGATGAATGGATAAACAAATGTAGTATATACATACAATCGAATATCATTCAGTCAGTTATAAAAGGGAATGAAGTTCTGTATAAGCCATAATACAGATAAACCTTGAATACATTGTGCCAAGTGAATAAGCCAGACACAAATGCACAAATATTGCATGATTCCACTTACAGGCAGTACCTATAAGAGGCAAATTCATAGCAACAGAAAGTATTAATAGATTAGAGGTTGCCAGGACCTGGAGGGAAAGGGAATGGTTAGTCATTGTTTAATGATCACAGTTTCTGTTTGGGGTATTGAAAAGGTTTTGGAAATAGATATTATTGATGATTACACAACATTGTGAATATAATTAATGCACTGAACTGTATGCTTAAAAATGGTTAAAATGATAAATTTTAGGTTACAAAACCACAATATATAAGTTAGGTTATTTTACCACAATGAAATGATTCCCCCAAAATGAAAAAAGTATGTAGATAGAAAATGAAAATTCCAATTGACATTGCACAATTAAGATTTTTGTACTTGGCTCAGAAAAAGTAAACAAAACAATAATAAATTTTTAAATTAGGATTTTTTACATGGAGGAAGAAGTTCTCACCACGCCTCTGAGAGGAAGGGGAAGTCTTAGTAAGTACTCAGTAAGTACTTTCAATTTATGACAGAATGGCAACGATGTTGACTGCCTCACATTCCCCAGCACCGGTCTCCACCGCTGAGAGCATGTTCTGGCTGTTCCAATCTCTCCTGCTTGTCTTCTGCCTTGGCCCAGGTAAATGTCAATGCAGATCTCGGTAGTCACTGAGTGACTCCCTGGTTTTGTGTGTCTTGCTCAATCTAAACAACCTATGCACAGCTGTCCGGCTCTCTGCCAAGGGATGGCGGGGCAAGTGGAGGCATTGGGGAGCCTCAGGGTAGTGCCTAGTAAACTACTACTTCCTCTTAACTTTGAATGCTAGAGCCTGAGAAGGTTCACAGTGAACAACTTCAATTGTGTCTGCATGTAAGAGCATTATTTGTTAGGGCATGGGAAATGAGCTTTTGTAAAACAAGACTGTTTGTGGTTTATGATCAGCATATTGTGGTATAAAGTGTGCTAAGATTAGGAAAATGATTCCTCGTACCAATTTAGCTACTTTCTTACCATGTAACCTCGGGGAGGTAACTTATGCTTCCTAAGCCTCACTATCCTCATCTAAAATGCTAAAAAACCTACTAAATTTCTGGGCCCAACCAAAAACACTAGAAATAGTCTTCTCATCTTTTGCTAACTGTGAAAAAAATAGGTCTCCAGCTCCCTGTTCCTTTGATGCAAATCAGAGCTAGCTAGTACAGCGATGCTTTCTGTATTACCATGAAAAAGAAATGAACTGACCAGCTAGCTTCTTGTTCCCTGCTGTCCATTACGTGGAGGACATGAA
The DNA here is from genome assembly GCF_020740605.2 of Lemur catta. Lineage (NCBI taxonomy): Eukaryota > Metazoa > Chordata > Mammalia > Primates > Lemuridae > Lemur > Lemur catta. Next base: position 33,576,985 of record NC_059130.1, on the reverse strand, counting down.
GGTTCGTATCATGTTTGGGGAACCACAGGTGGTCCACTAGGGCCACAGTATAGCATTCAGAGAGAGAGGGGACAGGAGACCAGACAGGAAAGCTAGCACTGACCTGGCCCAGGGTAGGTGATAAAAATAGCTAGGATTCATTGAGTGGTTATTCTGTTTCAAGAGCTGCACCAGGTGCTGTACATGCATCATAAGTCTCAAGGTAATTCTATGAATTTATACTATCATTATCTCCATTTTAAAATAAGAATTGTCTATGGCCATACCATCCTGAATGTGCCCAATCTCGTCTAAAATGAAGAACTGAAGTTAAGATAATTTAAATAACATCTCCAAATTCCATTCGCCAGCACGTGGCAAACTCTTGCAATAGTTCTGAGAAACAATGACAGCTGAACAAAAGGGGCAGCAACGCAAGAGAAGGAAGGGAGTGAAGCAAGCGATGCCATAGATGTAGAGCTAACTAGATTGATTCTCAGTGCAAACCAGAGAAAAGGGGACTCATTAAGCCAGTCAGTAAGTATTCACCAAGCACCTACTGGATGTCTGGCACTGTTCTAGTTTCTGGAGATACCTCATGAACAAAGCAGGCAAAAATTCCTGTTCTCGTGAAGTTAACATTTTAGCAAGGGAGGCAAACTATAAACGAGATAAATAAGTAAAATAGTATATTTTAAATGTATATGCTAAACATATATGATAAAGAAGAAGTGATAAGGAAGAAATAAATCAAGCAGGGAAAGAAGACATGAAATATGGTAAAGAGGGCAGTCAAATTTCAGATAGGCTAGCCAAAGAAGGGGACAAAATTGGGAGATGGAGAGCAGCCACTGAGAGGAAAGCGAGTTCAATTTTGGTTCTACTGATTTTAAGATGGCAGGGTGGTATCCAAGAGGAGATTTCCTGAAAGCAGCTGGAGATTTAAGACAAGGGCTGAGGCTGAAGACTTGACAGTTAACAACACAGAGGTAACAAATGAAGCTAAGGAGAAAAGTGGAAAGAGGACTGAACTTTGGGAAATATATATAAGATGCAGAAAGAAGGAGCATTCTTTGATTCAAGAAGGAACCAGGAGCAGAAACTCGAGACTTTGCCTCATTTTTACCTCCTTGCAAAATAAAACTAGCCTCTAGAATGAAATATTCTGAATGTCCTCGTGTTAAAACTTCTCTCCTTCTCCCCATTTCCATGGATGTTTCTTGGAATGACCCTATGAAATATACACTGTTCTAATCCCCACTTCACAGGAGAGGAAAGAAGGCACAAAACATTTAAGTAACTTGCTTAATAATGTCCCACAGTTGTGGAGGGAGGGGTGTAGAAAGAGAAACACACATGAATGTGTTTGCAGGTGGCAGATGCAAGTGTTCTGGGCCCCAGGAGGAGATCAGGGGCTGCTAGGATTGGAAACCAGGGAGCCTGGGCCAGGGTGCAAGCTCATAACCATTTCACTATGCTATTTAGCTTACATATGGTTACATATTCACACAAATGCATATATAACTACAAAATGTAAAGCTAGGGAGAAAATAAGCATGGTAAAGAAAAACAAGGGGATCTGCTTTGGACTGCGTGAGGAAGAAAGGACTTTGTGGAAAAGCAGCATGTCATCTGATATTAAAGGGGTGTGAAAAGTTAAACAGGAAGAGTCAAATGAAGAAGCATTTGAGGCAATGTGCAAAGGCCCTGATGCGGGGAAGACTTTGGAGTGATTTACGAAGGTAGAGAAGATCACTTTGGCAAAAGTGTAAGAAAATTAAATCTTGTACACAACCATGAAGGAAACAACTCACCAGCGGCCTACATCCTTTCAAGTGGGTTGGATACCATCCTGACTCCTTTTTGAAAATTGAGCTGAAAAGACAATGTTGAGGAAAAAATGTGATTTTCTCTAATTCAAGCCTTGGGTGGCAAAACTAACAGAACAAAACAATAGTTATAACTGAAGTCAAGCATCATGATGTCCTGGAGAAAATGAATCTCATTTGTTTCTTCATTTTATTCTTTCTAGATGGAAACTTGTCAAACTTTAATGTGCATGTAAATTGCTTGGGGATCTTATTAAAATGCTGATTCTGGGATGCAGACTAAGATTCTGCATTGCTAACAAGCTCCGCGGTGACAACTATGCTGCCTGTCCATGGACCACACTTTTAATAGTAAGGTTGCAAATTCCATCAGATGTCAGTCACACTGGGATTAGAGGAAGGAGAAATAGGAACTAATTCCTTGAGTGTGTTTGCAGGAAGCAGATATGAGAATTGTGAGGTCCAGGAGAGAATAGCGATTGGAAATATAGGTAAAGCCAATATATGTGGGCTGATTCTGAGGTTTTGAGTAAAAAAATGCAAGGTCCTTCTGCTAAGAGATTGTGATCTAAGGGGTCCCCTCCCGCTGAACAGCATTATCTGCTTTTTACCAGCCACCCACATCTTCAAATGTTTATCTGAAGCAGAGAGCTTCTTTACATTTTGTCATCTGCAAAGACACTCATATCTTTCCACCTCTCAGAAGCTGTGGTCTGTCCCCATTGTGATCTCCAGCCACCCATGCCTCTCAGTTTTTGGTCCCTCACCCCAGATCCAGCTTCAGTTGTTTCTCTATCCACATTCAGATTTTTTTTATTCAGGTGAAATTCATGTAACATAAAATAATAATTTTAAAGTATATAATTCAGTGACATTTAGTATTTTCACAATTTTGTGCAACCACCACCTCTATTATTCTAAAACATTTCCATCACCCCAAAACAAAACCCTGTACCCACCAGTCACTTCCTATTCTCCCCTCCCTCCAGCCCCTGGCAAACACCAATCTGCTTTCTATCACTCAGGGTTTACATATTCTGGATATTTCATATAAATGCAATCATACAATATATGAACTTTTGTGTCTGACTGCTTTCACTTAGCATAATGTTGTCAAGGTTTACCCACATCATATATCAATACTTCATTCTTTTTTATGAAAAAAGAATTCTTTGTGTGGCTGAATAATAATCCATTTTCTGTATTACTACATTTTAGTTATCCATTTATCTGTCAATGGACATTTGGGTTGTTTTCGCCTTTTGGCTCTTGTGAATAGGTGCTGCTATGAAGATTTGTGTACAAGTATTTGAGTACCTGTTTTCAATTCTTCTGGGTATATACCTAGGAATGGAATTGCTGAATCACATAATAATTTTATGCTTAACTTTTTGGGGAATTGCCAAACTGTTTTCCATAGTGGCTATAACATTTTGCGTTCCCACCAGCAATGGATAAAGGTTATAATTTCTCCACATCCTCATCAACACTGGTTATTTTTCTTTTTTAAAAAAATCATTATTTCTATCCTAGTAGGTATGAAGTGGTGTCTCATTGTGGTTTTGGTTTGCATCTTCCTAATGACGAATGATTTTGAGCATCTTTTCATGTGCTTATTGGTCATTTGTATATTGTCTTTGCAAAAATGTCTATTCAAGTCCTTTGCCCATTTTTAATTGGATTATTGGTCTTTTTATTGTTGAGTTGTTAGAGCTCTTTATAGATTCTTGATATTATACCCTTATCATATATAGGATTTGCAAATATTTTCTCCCATTCTGTAAGTTGTCTTTTCACTTTCTTAATGTTCTTTGATGCACAAAAGTTTTTAATTTTGATGAAGTATAATTTATCTACTTCTTTGTTGCTCATGCTTTTTGTGTCATATCTAAGAATCCATTGCCAAATCAAATATCATGAATATTGGCCAGATGTGTTGGCTCACACCTGTAATCCTAGCACTCTGGGAGGCTGAGATGGGAGGATCACTTGAGGTCAGGAGTTCGAGACCAATATCGTGAATATTTACTCATGTTTTCTTCTAAGAGGGTTATAGTTTTAGCTCTTATATTTAGAAGACAGATACATTTTGAGTTAATTTTTGCATATGATGAGAAGAGGAGTCCACCTTCATTCTTTTGTATGTGGATATCCAATTGTCTCAGCACCATTTGTTGAAGAGACTATTCTTTCACTATTGAATAGTCTTAGTGCACTTGTCAAAAATCACTTGGCCATAAATATATGGGTTTCTTGCTCAATTTAATTCCACATAGACATCTATCTATCCTTGTGCCAGTACCACACTGTTGTGATTACTATAGCTGTGTCAGTTTTGAAATTGGGAAGTGCAAGTCATACAATTTTGTTTTTCTTTTATAGTATTGTTTTGGCTATTTGGGGTTTCTTGCAATCACATATGAATTTGAGGATTGGTTTTTCCATTTATGAAAAAAGCTATTGAAATTTTGATAAGGATTGTGCTGAATCTCTAGAGTGTCTTGGATAGTATTGCCATATTAATATTAGGTCTTCCTATTCACGAATATGGGATGTCTTTCCATTTAGATATTCTTTAATCTCTGTGAGAAATTTTTTTAGTTTTCACTGTGTGAGCCTTGAACTTCCTTATTAAATTATCCCTGAGTATTTTATTCTTTTTGATACTACTGTAAATGAAATTTCTTTTCTAAATTTCTTTTTCAGATTGTTCATTGCCAGTGTGTAGGAATACAGCTTTGCTGAATTCATTTATTAGTTCTGATCATATTTTATAGATTCTTTAGAATTTTCTATCCATAAGGTCATGTCATCTGTAAATAAGAATAGTTTTATTTCTTTTTCATTTGAGATGCATTTTATTTTTTTTTCTTGCCTAATTGCTCTGGCTAGAACTTCTGGTACAATATTGAATACAAATGGTGAAAGTGGGCATTGTTGCCTTTTCCTGATTTTAGTTGAAATACTTTTAATCTTTCATCCTTGAGTAGAATGTTAGCTGTGGGTTTTCATAAATACATTTTGTCAGATTGAGGAAGGTCTGTTCTATTCCTAGATACTCAAGTGTTTTTATACGAAGAGGTGTTGGATTTTTTTCAAATGCCTTTTCTACATCAATTGAGATGGTCATGTGTCTTTTTTTCCTTCATTCTGTTAACATCATGTATTGCACTGATTGATTTTCATATGTTGAACCATTCTTGAATTTCAGAGATAAATTTTATTTGGTCATGCTGCATAATGCTCTTGTTATGCTGCTGAATTCAGTTTGTTAGTATTCTGCTACAGATTTTTGCATCAATATTCATAAAGGATATTAGTCTGTAGTTTTCTTTTTTCTGATATTTTTGGCTTTGGTATCAGGGTAACGCTGACCTAATGCTCTATAAAATTTAATGCTGACCTAATAAAATGAGGTAGAAAATGTTTTTCTCTTCTATTTTTGGGAAGAATTTGAGAATGATTGGCGTTAATTATTCTTTAAATAATTAGTAGAATTCACCAGTGAAGCCTTCTGTCTTTGTCAGGAACTTTTTGATTACTGATTCAATATCCTTTCTTTTTACAGGTCCTCTTAGATTTTCTCTCTCTTCTTGAGTCAGTCTTAATAGTTTGTCTAAGAATTTGTTTATTTCATCAAGGTTATCCAATCTGTTGGCAAAAAGTTATTCTTAGTGTTCTCTTATAATCTTTTTTATTATTATTTCTGTAAGGTCTGTAGTAATGTCCCCACTTTCATTTAATTTTAGTAATTTGAGTCTTCTTTCTTCTTTCCCTAGCCAGTCTAGCTAAGTTTGCCAATTTTGTTGATATTTTCAAAGAACCAACTTTTGGTTTCATTGATTTCTTTCTGTTTTTTTATTCTCTATTTAATTTATCTCTACTCTAATCTTTATTATTTTCTTCACTGTTATATTTGGGTTTAGCTTGCTCTTTTTTTCATTAAAGTATAAAGTTAAGTTATTGATTTGACATCTTCCTTCTTTTTAAATGTATGTATTTATGGCTACAGGTATCCCTCTTAGCACCGCTTTTGCTTCATCCCGTAAGTTTTCATACATTTTGTTTTTGTTTTCACTTGTCTCAGGTAGATTTTAATTCCCTTTGTGATTTCTTCTTTGACCCATTGGTTATTTAATTTCCACATATTTGTGAATTTTCCAATTTTTCTTCTGTTCATGATTCCAGTTTCATTCCATTATGGTCAGAGAAAATTCTATAAATTTACATCTTTTAAAATTTATTGATACTCATTTTGTGGCCTAACATATGATCTTTCCTGGAGAACAGTCCATGTGCATTTGAGGAAAATGTGCATTCTGCTGTGTTTAGATGAAGTGTTCTGTGTACATCCATTAGGTCTAGTTGGTTTATATTGTTTTTCAAGTCTTCTATTTCCTTATTGATCTTCTGTCTAGCTGTTCTGACCATTATTGAAGGTATTGAATTCTCCAACTATTATTGTAGGACTATTTCTCCCTTGAATTATGTTAATGTTTGTTTCATATATTTAGGGCTGTTATTTGGTGTGTATGTGTTTATAATTGTTATAACTTCTTGCTGGGTTGACCCCTTTATCAATGTACAATGTCCTTTTTCTGTCTCTAGTAATAGTTTTTGACTTAAAGTCAATTTTTTGATATTAGTATAGCTACCACAACTCTCTTTTGGTTACTATTTGCATGAAATATCTTTTTCATATTTTTACATCCAATTTATTCATGCCTTTGAATCTAAAGTGAGTCTCTGTAGATAGCAAGTAGTTGAATTATGCTTTTAAGGTCCATTCTGCCTATTTCTACATTTTAATTGAAGAGTTTGATTCATTTATACTTAAAGTAATTACTGATATGTAAGGACTTATTTCTTGCATTTTGCTATTAATATTTGTTTTCTAGATGTCTTACATTTTTTCCATCAATTCCTCCATTACTCTGTTCTTTTATGTATAATTGATATTTTTTAGTTTTGATTCCTTTCTCATTTCCTTTTCTGTATACTTTTTTAGTTAACATATTAGTTGTTATCCTGGGGGTTGCAATTAACCTCTTCAACTTATAACAAGTTGTTTTTAATTCACACCACCTTAGCTCCAAAAACATGTCAACATTGTGTTCCCATATAGTTCCATTCTGCTCCCTTTATGTTGTCACAAATTACGTCTTTGTACATGTGTGCTCATTAGCATAAATTTATAATCATTGCTTTATTCATTTGTCTTTTAAATCATATCAGAAAAGGAATTGCAAAGCAAAAATACAAGAATATTGGCTTTTGTATTAATCTAAATGGTTATCTTTACCTTTGTTCTTTATTTCTTTTTTTTTTTATTTCAGCTCTTCATGGGGGTACAAAAGCTCAGATTATAGACATTGTCCACATCCCGCCCATCCACCTGAGTCAGAGCCTCAAGCGTGTCCATTCTCCAGACAGTGCACCTGGCACTCACCATGTAGTCATACCTCCATCCCCTTTCCCCACCCCTCACCTCCCCAAGTCAGCACCTTCAAGCATGACCATTCCCCAGACGGTGCACAACGCACTCATCATGTAGGCATACACCCATCCCCTCCCCCCACCCCCCATCTCAGTCTAATATCCAATTGGTATCCTTCCCCGATGTACATTTAGGTGATGATCAGGGAAACCAATTTTCTGGTGAGTACATGTGATGCTTGTTTTTCCATTCTTTGGATACTTCACTTAATATAATGGGTTCCAACTCTCTCCAGGAGAACCAAAGAGATGTCGTATCACCGTTATTTCTTATAGCTGAGTAATAATACTCCATGGTATACATATACCACAGTTTACTAATCCATTCGTGGATTGATGGGCATTTGGGTTGTTTCCACATCTTTGTGATTGTGAATTGTGCTGCTATAAACATTCAGGTACAGGTGTCTTTGTTATAGAATGACTTTTGCTCTTCTGGGTATATGCCCAATAATGGGATTGCTGGATCGAATGGTAGGTCTAGTTGAATCTGTTTAAGGTATCTCCATAATGCTTTCCACAGGGGTTGCACTAGTTTGCAGTCCCACCAGCAGTGTATGAGTGTTCCTGTCTCTCCGCAACCACACCAACATGTGTTGTTTGGGGATTTTTTGATAAAGGCCATTCTCACCGGAGTTAAGTGGTATCTCATTGTGGTTTTGATTTGCATTTCCCTGATGATTAGGGATGTTGAGCATTTTTTCATATGTTTGTTAGCCATTCTTATATCTTCTTTTGAAAAATTTCTATTCATGTCATTTGCCCACTTTTTGATAGGGTTGTTTGATTTTTTCTTGCTGATTTTCCTGAGTTCTAAATAGATTCTTGTTATCAGTCTTTTATCTGATGTGTAGTATGCGAAAATTTTTTCCCGTTCTGTAGGCTGTCTGTTTATTTTCGTGACTGTTTCTTTGGCTATGCAGAAGCTTTTTAATTTAATCAAATCCCATTCATTTATTTTTGTTGTTGCTGTGATTGCCTTAGGGGTTTTCTTCATAAATTCTTTGCCTAGACCAATGTCTGTAAGAGTCTTTCCTATATTTTCTTCTAGAATTCTAATCGTTTCCCATTTAAGGTTTAAATCTGTTATCCACTGTGATTTGATTTTTGTGAGAGGTGAAATCTGTGGGTCCTGTTTCAGTCTTCTACATGTGGCTATCCAGTTTTCCCAGGACCATTTGTTGAATAGGGATTCTTGTCCCCAGAGTATGTTTTTGTCTGTTTTGTCAAAGATTAGATGGCTATATGAGGATGGTTTTATATTTGGATTTTCTGTTCTGTTCCACTGGTCTGTGTCCCTGCACTTGTGCCAATACCAGGCAGTTTTAAGAACCACAGCCTTGTAGTATAGTTTGAAGTCTGGCAAATTAATACCTCCCATTTTGTTTTTATTGCTTAAAATTGCTTTTGCTATATGGGGTCTTCTCTGATTCCATACAAAGTGTATAATTATTTTTTCTAAATCTGTGAAAAATGATGTTGGTAATTTAATAGGAATTGCATTGAATCTATAGATTACTTTGGGTAGTATAGACATTTTAACAATGTTGATTCTTCCAATCCACGAGCATGGTATGGTTTTCCACCTATTTACATGTTCTGCAATTTCCTTCGTTAGTGTTTCATAGTTCTCTCTATAGAGGTCCTTTACCTCTCTAGTTAAATATATTCCTAGATATTTTATTTTCTTTGTTGCTATTTTGAAGGGTATTGAGTCCTTAATTTGATTCTCTGATTGAATGTTATTGGCATATATGAATGGCTCTGATTTGTGTGTATTGATTTTGTAACCTGAGACTTTACTGAATTCATTAATTAATTCCAGGAGTCTCTTGGTTGAGTCCTTGGGGTTTTCCAGATATAACATCATATCATCAGCGAAGAGTGAGAGTTTGATCTCTTCTGTCCCTATTTGGACACCCTTGATTCTGCTCTCTTGTCTGATAGCTCTCGCAAGGACTTCCAATACTATGTTGAAAAGTAATGGGGACAGTGGGCAGCCTTGTCTGGTTCCAGTTCTGAGTGGGAATGCTTTCAATTTTGTTCTTTATTTCTTGATAGGGCTTTGAGTTACTGTCTAGTGTGCTTTCATTTTATCCTGGAAGATTTCCTTTAGCATTTCTTACAGTACAGGTCTACTAGCAATAAAATCCATCTGCCTTTGTTCATCTTGGAATATCTTAATTTCACCTTCATTTTTGAAGGATGTTTTTGTCAGATGTAGAATTTTTACTTGATGAATTCTTTTTTCTTTAAGCGCCTTAAATATGTCATTCCACTGCCTTCTGGCATCCATAATTTCTTCTGAGAAGTTGGCTGTTAATTTTATTGAACATCACTTGAACATGTTAAGTAGCTTTCTCCTGCTGCATTTGAGATTCTCTTTGTTTTTGTCTGTCAGTGGTTTGATTATAATTTGTCTTGTGGATATCTTTGTGATTATTCTTCTTGGTGTTCATTGACTTTCTTGGATGTATAAATTCATATCTTTTATCAAATTTGGGAAGTTTGGGGCCATTATTTTCTTCAAGTATCATTTCTGCCCTTTTCTCTCTTTCCTCTTCTTCTTGCACTCTCATTATGTTATTTGGTATGTTTGATGGTATCCCACAGGTCTCTTAGGTTCTGTATATTTTTCTTCACTCTTTTCTTTCTGCTCCTCAGACTGGATAATTTCAATTGACCTAGGTTCAAATTAGCTAGCTCTTCCTTCTGCCTGCTCACATTTGTTGTTGAAATCATCTAGTAAAATTTTCATTTCAGTTATTGCACTTTTTCAGGTACAAAATTTCTATTTGTTTCCTTGTTATAGTATCTATCTTTTTTTATATATTCTCACTTTGTTCGTATGTCTTTTTCCTGATTTCCCTTAGTTTGTTGTCCATAATTTCCTTTAGCTTTTTGAGCATATTTAAGAAGTTTGATTTATAGTCTTTATTTAGTAAATCCAATACCTATGCTTCTTCTGGGACAATTTCTGTTAATTTCTCCTGTGAATGGGTCATACTTTCTTTTTTCTTCACATGCTTTGTAATCTTTTGTTGAAAACTAGATGTTTTGAATATTATAACTCTGGAATCAGAATTTTCCCCCTCCTCAGTATTTGTTGTAGTTGCTTGCTATGGGTTGTAGTTTTTGTTTGCTTAGTGACTTTTCAAAACTATTTTTGTAAAGATTGTATTATTTGTTACATGTGGTCTCCGAGGTCTCTTTTTCTTTAGCTTACGGTCAGCTAGTGTTTTGAAGATCAGGAGCAAAAAAAGAAAATTCTTGTCCCTGTCTTTGCAGATTGGCTCAGTGTTGGGGCATTCCTTTAATGCCTTAGATGGGCTATTTATCACTCTGCCTTAGCCTTGACTTTCTGCTTGCACTGAGCATAAATATCAGCCATCAGTAAAATCTTAGGGTCTTCTCAGAACTTTTCTAAGCATATGGCATGCCCTGGGCATGCATGTGGCTTTCTAAATTCCCTATTATAAGTAGGCACTTTTCAATGCCTTATTCTCCAAAGAATCTCTCTCCTCAGCTCTTCCTTCCAGGCTTTTAGCATGTCTATTGTTTGCCGCACTTTAATGTTTTGCCCCAGGTGGCAGTGGGTTATTTATTTGTCTTTCATTGTTTATGAGGAATGTCCTCTGCATAGCTACTTTTCCACCTGATAGTGCTCAGTTAGGTGCCTTCCATTGGTTCTTTAGGGAGCACCCAGATAGGTCAAAAAAACAAACACTATTCTTTCCAAACAAGGTCAGCTCTGTGTCCCCTGGAACCAGAGACCATGGTTTCATGCTGGGAATGCAGACTACTGTCTTCAAGACTGCCACCAAACTGGGGAGGAGAGATTGGGGGAAGGACAAGCACTCCTACTATTCCACTACTATTCTGCAAAGTTCTCCTACTATTTTTTAATTGTATATATTTAAGGTGTGCAACATGACATTTTTATATACATAGTGAAATAAATACTGTAGTCAAGCAAATTAACATATCCATTATCTTGCATAGTTACCCTTTTCTTTTTGTAGGTGTGGTAAGAGCACCTAAAATCTACTCTTAGCAAATTTCCAGTATAAAATATAATATTATAGTTATATTCTTCATGTTATACATTGGATCTCTAGACTTATTCATCCTGTATATCTGCAACTTTGTACCCTGTGACCTACATCTCCCCATTTCTTCCTCTCACCCTCCCTCTACCCCTGATAACCATTGTTTTATTCTCTGTTTCTATATATTTGGCTCTTTTTAACTCCTACCATTTTTGAGTTGCCTCTTTTCTTGATTCATCATTTGTTTGGTAACCTTTGACTAGTTTCCAGAGTTCTGACAAAGATGATTCTGATAGTGTCTGTCCATTGTGTGTGGGAAGGTGCCTGTGTACATGTGCATGCATATGTGTTTGTTGCTGTGGAGGATGGACCCTTGAAGCTACTAATTGTGCCATTTTCATTGATGTCACCAACCCTCAGATTTTTGGATAGCAATTTCAACAAAGTAACCACTATCCCCTTGAAACCTCTTATCCCTTTGATGCCATATCTCTCCACACCCATGCCCAATGCTGGTATTGAGTAATTCCCAGTACCTTCTGTCCCTGTTACTGGGCTACATGGGCTAGCAACATTGGAGATAGTCAAAAACCTGTACAAACTCCACAAATGATGCCTGTCAACCAACTATGGCCAAGTCCACCTCATTGCTTCCACACTAGTTTATTGATCACTTGTCAGTTTCCTAACAAATTCCTCACAGTGACTTTTACTTGTCTCATCCATGTTCCTTCAGGCCTTATCAGATCTACTTCTCTTAGAACAACTTTGAGGCCAACTTAAGTGAAATATCTCAACTTCTCCCCCTTTAGTCTCTAAATCTCTTGAGATCATTAAATGCATTCTTTTTGGTAATGAAAGAAGAGGAGAACCACCTCTATCCAAGACTAACTCCTCTACTTGTGCTCCTGAGTCGCACCCTGGCTTCCTTCTCAGAAATGTCACTCTTTATTTTGAATACCCCCTTTCACCATATCTTTAGTCTCTCCTTCTCCACCAGCTATTTTCCTCTGCTCCAAAACTACTCAAAACTCTATTACCCTAAAGAGTAACTTCCCCTTATTCTACCTTCTTCTCAAGATCCTGCCCTATGTTTCACCTACCTTCTCTATTAAATCTTTTGAGATATCAGCCCCTACCCTCTGTCATACTGAACTTGTCTCGCACTGAGCTAAAACAGCTCACTATATCCCTCTTTACTATACATAGGCTTAAGCCAGCTCCCCAGCCTAGAAACCTCAAAGTTTCTTCTGACTTTTCTCTCTTTTTCAGAATCAACGTAGTCCTACTTCTCATCTCTCCTTTCTAAAACACTGCTTTCTTTATACCATCCCACTTCTCAAAAATACTCCATATTTCTTAAGACTTTCCAGGTAACCCTTCAAAACTTTCTGTATTCTAATTGCATTCTACTTAGCATTCATTGAGTTCCCTAGGCCAGGTTCTGGGGAAATAAAGAGCTGACTAAGACATTATTCATATTTCCAGAAACTCATCATCCAACAGATGAAACATGTAAACAAATGTACCCCAAATTTCTGGCCTGATATCCTTACCAGAGGATGGGCAAGACCTCAGCACCACCTCCTCGCTCTAAGTGGTGCCCAGTGATGTATGAGAGTCCCCAAGGGATGCTTCTCATGGGCCACCAAGGTATCTTTCCAATTCTTCATCTCCTTTTCTAATTCTAGTTGTCCACTTGGGGAATGGACTCTTGGAGCTACTTGGATGCCCTGCCTATCCCCAAGAACATCAATATCCATGCCAAAGGTGCTGACCCAGGATGCTCCCCAAAAAAGCACCAGTGCTGATTCCAGGCAGAACAGAGAAAATGACCTGCTTGTGCCCTCTCAGCCACACCACATCACCTGGTCCCCAAAGCAGCTCTACTTGTGTCCAAAGTCTCACAGAGGGTCTTTTGAACATTTTTGGAGCATCTGACCTTTACCATCCCTGAATATATTGGCACAAATCTAGTTTTATTTTTGGACCTGCAGGGAACTACTCCTACTACTTCATCCAACCTGCATTCCTTCTCCCTTTGCTCCACCAAAAATTCCTTTCTCCTCCTGCTGTACCAATTCAAAACCCCATAAATATAAGCAGAGGCAAACATATTTTAGCTCATCCTTGAAGGATAAATAGGACCTTACCATGTAGAAAAGGTGTGGCATGGGGTTTTAAGCAGAGGGAACAGCAGTGCAAAGAAAGCAGGGCATTCTTGGAAGAATTACAAATAATTGAGCAATAGAGAATTCCAAGTTTTTATTCAAAACCCTGGCACAATGTCATGTCCTGTGAAGTGTTCCCTGACAGCCCACAACTGTCCCCAGTCCATCATTGTCATGATTTGTGCTCCCATAGAACACATACTTCTATCAATTCAACATTTATTGAGCTAGAAATTGTGCTAAGTTCTAGAAATACAGAAAAAATAAGCAGAATCCCTGCCATCAAGATTACAGAAAAGAAAGGAAAACAATCTTGTATTATAACAAAGAGAAAGAAGTATGTGCTATTGCGTGCACAGGATGAGGGCCATGCAGAAGTGAGCCCCACCTGAGTCAGTGCCCAACCCACGACACCCTAACTAACTACTCATTAATCTGCCAGATAGACGGTGGACCCAGAGGACTGACAATGTCTTATTCATATTTGTATTCCATTTCCACCCCAGAAACTGGAAAAGTGAATAAAGGGGGTCTAAATGTTATGATTTCTAAGGTTTTATTCATTTATATTCACATAACTGAACAAATGGTAAAAATGAATGACTTGTTAAATAAACTAATAATTGCAATCTATAAAAGCAAGAAACCTTAGAGGAGTGTGCTAGGCAAGGGAAGAACAGTTCCTGATGAGTCCTTGGGCCACTGAGTAAGTCCAGATTCCTTACTAAGAGGAATTGAGCCTTAACGCTCTGGACAAAGAACCTCCAAGAGAGGGGATGGATAGAAATGTGTCCATTCACTTAACAAATAATCACTGGAGGCCTACTATGTGCCAGGCACTGTTCAAGAATATTCTCAATGGTAAACAAGACAGACAAAAATCCTTGTTTTCATGGAGCTTACATTCTAGTGGAGAGGAGAGAGAATAAACAAAACAAATACGTAAATTATTAAGTATGCTAGATGTTAAGTACCACAGAGAAAAATAAATCCAAAATCAGCTAGATGTTAAGTACCACAGAGAAAAATAAATCCAAAATCAGCTGGATGTGCAAGGGTGGGTGGGGCGTGGCAGTGAGGAAAGAGTGGTTAGTGGTCACACTTCTCCAAAGTCTCTCTGAGAGGGACCATTTACATTAAAGACCTTATGGGGGCAAAAGAGTGAGCCCTATGGATACCTGGAGAAAGTGCATTCCAGGCAGAGAGAACTGCAAGTGCAAAAGCCTTGGCTTGTTCTAGAAATAGCCAGGCGGGTGGGAGCAAAATGAACAAGGGGGAGAGGTATAGGAACTAGGTCAAAGAGAGAGAAATGGCCAGATCATTTTGATAGTTATAGGCCATTGTAATGATTTTGTTTGTTTTGCTTTTGTTACTGTTTTAACTTTCTTTGTCGAAATACAAAGAGAAAAACTGTACGAATCCTAAGTGTCAGATCAAAGAATTATCCTAAAATGAATAAATCTGTGTAGCCAAATACAGATCAAGAAAGAGAACATCATCAGCACCCCAGAATCCCTCCTTCACAGCTCTCCTATGCTCTCCCCAGCTCCTCCTCAAAGGCAACCATTCTCCTGACTTCTAACAGCATAGATTTATTTTACCTGTTTTTTAACTTTAAATAAGTGGAATCATACCATTGTAGGTGTTTTGTTTTGTTTTGTTTTGTTTTTGTATCTGGGGTTTTTTTGCTCAAGATTTTTCTTGTGACATTCACCCATGTGATTGCAAGAGGGAAAGGGGGTCTAGATGACAAATGACAGCATGTTCATGTGCTGATGGGAAAGACGTAGTGCAGGGGAGGAGTTGATGATGGCAATGTCCATGTGCCTGGAACCCATATGACAATCCAGGAAAGAGAGAGGAAGTGGAAGCTCACCCAGGAGCTGAGTATCAGGATCTCAAGAGACGTTTGCTCCCCTACTCAGCTCCTCTCCTGAGAAATAAGAGATCCTGAGAAAGCTGAGGCCATGGTTATGGTTATTGATTCATCGGCCCACTCAAACATTTCCACAGACCCCACTCTGTGTCAGACACAGTGCTGAGTGGTAAATGTAAGCACAATTAAGGCATCATCAAACAGGTAAACAGAGGAGTACAGAACAGTGTGATAAATGCTAAGAATTTGGGAAAGGATGCTAAGGGAGCACCTTCTTTAAGTATCATTGTGACCATTTCAGTTTTTTTGCTCAAACATTGATGGCTCTGAGAGAGGCTCACAAGAATGTGGCCATTATATGTTACTTTGACATTATATTTACTATTTGTATATTTATCAGTTTTATTTCCTCAACTACTATGCTATAATCTTTTTGAGAGTAGAAAAGATATTTTCTGGTATCATGAAAAGAGCACAAAGTAGTGAGAAGATCTGGGTTTGAATCTTGACTCTGCTATTCGTTAGCTGAATAACCCTGGGAAAATTAGTTAACCTTTCTGTTTCTCAGCTTCTTTATTTATAAACAGAGATAACGACATCCATCCTCCCTGCCTTTCAGAATTGTCAGCATCAATGAAATCATGTATAAGAAGAACTTTATACGCCACAAATCCCTGACATTAGTCCCTGTTATTAGTCTTCTAAATTGCACGCGCCTACTATGTTAGACACACAGTAGGTAATCAGTAAACATCAGGCTTTGATTATACTTCATCAGCAACGACTTGCAGTTTTTGGAGTCTGTAGTTTCCTGTCCCCCGCAAGCCTAATGCCCTAAGAATTCAGAGGCTGGGGTCACAGAGTATGGTCATGACCCAGGAGGGACCAGCCAGTATGGGAGAGTGGACTGAGGCAGGACCATCTGAACTAACTCTGCACTAACCAAGAGTACCAGACATTTTGGGGGGGGTGGAGCCGGCCAGGGGGTGTGGTTCCAGGGATAGTTTTAAAGCTTTTTCCTTCTGTGTTTACAGGGCATGTAGTTTCACGAAACAGCTCAACTCCATTGACAGTGAATGGAGTTCTAGGGGAGTCGGTAACTCTTGCCTTGAAGTTTCCTGAAGGAAAGAAGGTCGATTCCATCACCTGGCTTTGCAGTGGAACTTCTATTGCCTTCATAAAGCCAGATGAAGCCAAAAGTCCAACCATCCATGTGACCAATCCAAAATGGGGAAAGCGACTGAGCTTCACCTCGTCCTACTCCTTGCATCTCAGCAACCTGACGATGACAGACACAGGATCTTACAGTGGCCAGATGACCACAGGGACCTCTATAACACTTTCCAGCTATACTCTGAGGGTCTTCGGTGAGTCTAAATGTGGGGTGTAACCATCAAGTTAGTTTCACTGATCATCACCTAAGAGCACATTCAGGAATAACATTAATCGGGTGTTGGGCAGATGTAAGGGGGAGGAGATGGGTGCATACATACATAATGAGTGTGATGCGCACCGTCTAGGGGATGGACACGTTTAAAGCTCTGGCTGGGGAGGGGGTGCCGGCAAGGGCAATATACGTAACCTAAACTTTTGTACCCCCACAATACGCTGAAATAATAATAATAAAAATACAAATAAATAAATGTGGGGTGTAATTATGTATGGACTAAAAAACAATAATGCATTTCAATCCTATGTGACTGCACGTGCGCACGGAAGCCTAGTGGTAAAGAGTATAGCATTTGGAGTCAGAATGCAGTCCAGCAGTGAAGCAACCCTATGACATGGCACAGCCAGTTAGGGACAGAGCTGAGAATAGAATCTAAGTCTTGTGACTCCCAGCCCAAAATCACCTCACTCCCCCTCACCCAATAAAACAGTTCTTTTCAACTAGAAATGTAGCAAAAGTAATGGAAGTGAACTATTCATGATACGGCTACCATGTGTATGATACACATCTGCCATGTAATCCTCACAAAAGCTCCATGAGACAGGCACAATCCATACCCTTAAGGCATAGCCTCAGTCACGGTAACTTGCCTACAGTCGCAGAGGTGATAAGTGCCAGCACCTCCCACAGAACCACCCTGTCATGGTACCTCCCTTTACACAAATGCTAGTCTGACCCAATAAAGTGGTCTGTGTACAGGACAGTAGTCTACCTAGAAAGTTCTCTGTAAAGATGAGCTGATAAAGAGAAATGTCTTTCCTGTCAGGGTTATTTAATGTCTAACAATATTTTCCCTCAGACAGCTCATGTTGATTACTAGTCAAAACTCTGCCTCCCCAGGATTAAAGAATGAAAATGTCCACAACATAAAATTATGGAAACTATGATGAGATAGTTTCTGAATCAATATCAGAAAAAAAAATCTTTCTGGCAATCAATGATATTCAGAGATGCCATGAATGGCTTTAGGATAATCACTTAGCAGCAATGTCATACGGGACATTCAAGCATTAAATTGGAAATCAGATGACACAACATCAAAGGCCACTGAGATTCTACAATTTTTATCTGCTAGAGAGTCCATAGTATCTAAAATTCACTCAGAGTCCTTTGGGTTAAGACATGGTACCCCCAAAAATCACTGTTAAACTAAAATGTCTCCACAAATAGACTACATGTTAACCTTTAGTATCCCCTGAGGATTTGATAGGTTTACCATGTTAGATTAGTCAAAGTCATGTCCTTGAAAGAACAGCACACGGAACAGGTAAATGTAATGGGAAAGAGAGGATGTCTGGAAAAGTTCTGTACAAGAGATTCCAACAAAAATGGGCAAAATCACCCTGGGGCAGTGTATTCATTTCCTGAGGCTGCTGAAACAAAATGCCACAAACTAAGTGGCTTAAAACAACGGAAATTTATTCTATCACAGTTCTGACCAGAAATCCAAAATCCAGGTGTGGGCCAGGGCCTAGGGGACAATCTGTTCTTTGCTGCTTCTAGATTCCAGTTGCTGTCAGCATTCCTTGGTGGTCCTTGGCTTGTGGTTGCATCATTCCAGGTTCTGCCTTCATGGTCACATCACCTCCTCCTCTTCTCTGTGTTTTCTCCTCTTCTGTCTGTCTCGAATATTCCTTTGCTTTTCTCTTATAAGAACACTTTTTTGTCATTGGATTTAGCACCCACTCAGATGATCCTGGATGATCTCCTCATCTAACTTGATTCCATCTGCAAAGACCCCTTTTTCCAAATAAAGTAATATTCAGATTCTGGGAATTAGGACATGGACATATCTTTTGTGGGGTCATCAATCAACCCACTACAGGTAGGATCACTCTGGGTGACCAGTGAACATCAGGGCAGTGCTAGGACACTGAGAGAAGAAAGAAATGTGCAGTGGAAATCCTGGGAATAGACCCCATGCCAGGCTCCATCACATTAACTGAGACAATGTTCTTCCGACACTATTGAGAAGACCAAGCATGACTTCTCCTGCAACGGCCACACTCATGAGGTTCAATGTCAATCTCTTTTGGGGGCTTTTTGGAGTACCCCTTCTTCAAAGGCACATACACAGATGTGTAAGCTATACCAACTAGTTTTACAATAGTGCAAAGGAATTTCAAGTTATGAACTATATAGGGTTTTTTAAAAAAAATATTGACCAATCTCTCAGTATATGCCAGGATAGGAATGGCAAAGATTTTATTTTATGGACCAGTACCAATTAATTGGGAGCGACTGCCTAGCGTTCAGTGTTAAGATGTTGAAGCCATATTAAGTTTATTCATAGAGTCTTTGGAGTCACAGACAATGTACAAGGCACTGTTGTAGGCACTTGGAATATATCAGTAAGCAAAACAAAGAGCCCTGCCCTCACAGAGCCGACATTCTAGATGGGAAGTGAGGCAGTTGATAAACAATACCCATAATAATAAACAAATGATACATAGTATGTAAGGAAGCCATGAGTGCTTCTCTCCCCTCCCACTTCTCCAAGGGCCACCCTGTCCCATACTGATGTCTCTCATCATTCGGCTGTCCCAGACCTTGCTACCATTAACTGGGCATTAGAAGCAGAGTCACTTACAGAGTATGTGGGCCATAACACAGCAAAAGTGGAACACAAAACATCGAGGTGAAGGAGTTTTTCACAGGGAACTGAGCCAGGCCTTTTGTCCTTAATCGGTCTTTTTTTCTCCACACAGAAAAATTGAGGAACATACACATTACCAGCCACAGTGTACTATCTGGGAATAGGACCTGCGAGATCCGCCTGACCTGCTCTGTGGAGAATCCAAATGGCAATGTCTCATTCAGGTGGCAGGCCTCAGGAAACATACTTCTAAGTGAACCAAACCTCACTATCTCCTGGGACCCCCAAAATTCCAGTGAACAAAACTACACCTGCGTAGCTCAGAACCCCGTTGGCAATTTATCCTCCTCTGTCTCTGCCCAGAACCTCTGCAAAGGTAACAGTCTGCCCCAGGTCTCTCTGAGAGCCCTGAGCAGCTGTGGGGGATAGCATGTCCTCGCATCCTATGTGATTCCCAGTACAGCGGCCTGGTGGGAGGCAGCCGCTTCTGGGAGGGGACAGATGCCCTCGGGAGCTCTGTGCCTCTCATGGCTCCCAAAGATCTCCTTTCTCCTTCCGTCCTTCCCCCGCTCCTCCCCCAGCCCACTCAGAGCCCACGAGCAAAGGCTTCAGGAAGGCAGGGTTACTTTCTCCCCCTGACTCCACTGGCCCCCACCCTGCCCTGCTTGCCACATGGGACTCCCACTCCCTGAAAGCCTGCCTGCCCAGAGCCCCAGAGCCTCTGGGTGTAGACAAACCCACACAGCTCCCATAGGCTCCAAGAAGAGACTCTAGGAAGGCCTCACTCAATGTGTCTCAAGTGCTACTTCTTTTTTCTCTTTTCAGGTGTTAAGAAAAATCCACACCCAGATATCATATGGCTTATGATTGTGGCTCCAGGGATATGCATAGTCTTCATTGTGCTGTTTTTATATGTTTGGAGAAAAAAAAGAGGCAGGTTTTCTTTCTTGCATCTTGTCTGTTCTCCAAGGTTCCAGGGATTTAGAGTCTGGGACCTCTGATTCCCAAGGATCTCTTGTGGAGCACAGGTGAAGGGAGGAAAGATGCAAACCCTGGCTCAGCTGGTCCACTGGGATGACCCGTGGGGTGTGACTACACACCTGCCAATATCCTGATGGAGATGTCCTACTGGCAACCTCAGGGCTGCCTGTCCTTCTTTTGGAGTCCCTCCTGCCACATTCTCTAGAGAGACACCCATGGGTGGGGGCCGGAAGGCTTCTCTCACTGCAGTCACACATTTTGGTGTTCTGATTTTATCTTTCAGGTTCCCATTATTTGTCTCCATGGCAAGGCCAGGGTCCGGGTGAGCATCCAGATTTTTAACTCCCAGTCATGGAGCAGACAGGAAGACCCAAATGGAAGAGGAAGGGGGATGGCAAAGGGCTGGATACTGAGAGAGGACAGAGCCAGATGTCAGTACCCAGACAGACCACATGGTGTGAGGGGAGCTGACCTGTAACCGTGGGACCCATACAGTCCCTCACAAGCATGCAAACTGGTCACTCACGGTTTCTCATGATGAGATCAGGGTCACTGCCTATCCTGCTGATGAATAAACTAAGTGCCAGTGAAAGGGATCATCCACTGCCACCCAGCAAGTACAGGGCACACATAGGACTAGAGCAGCAAAGGCACAAAACCAAACAGCCTGGCTGCATCACTACTGTTAGGCAGGGTGTGGGCAATGGATAGGCACAGTTGAAAGTGATGGTGTGATATAGAGTCCCAAACACAGCCTCTGGACTCAGATTGGCTTTGAGTCTTATTTCATGGATGAGTGATGCATGACATCACTTGTACAGGAAGAGGCATGAGGCTCAAGTCAGAAGACATGCAGTCAAGTTCCTGTTTCATCACTTCCTGTGTGACTTTGCACAAGTCAATTGAACTTTCTGGGCCTCCAGTTCCTCATCTCTAAAATAATTAAATCCAACTTAAGGACCTCTGAAAAGTTTAGTAACATCCCATGTGTGAGATAATTGGCTCCATTCTGTTCACCAGTGAGGGATCTCTAGCTCTTCTGTAGGCAGTGGTATTTGGTCCCAGGAGCGTCCTGACCCACATGTGAAGGCGCAGGGAGACTCTGAAGCTTTAGGGTCCTTCAAGAGCACCCCCAACCCCAAGACATGAGGTCAGAAATACACCACATGACTGAGAAGGTTCTGGTCAACCCAGACCTCCAAAGACTCAAAAATGAATGAACCCTATGGAAGGTTGATGCTTCGAACAACTGCCTATTTGGGGACAGAAAATGCTCTGAAGGAGGCAAGGTCCTGGGAGAGCAGTCCCAGAGTTCTTCTGCCACTGACCGTGCCTTCCTGTGTTAACAGCAGAGTCCACAAGGAACACAGAGAATGTTTCAGTCTCTCCAGCCAGCAGCACTGTGTATGCTTCAGTCACTCATCCCAACAGGGTGAGTCTCTCAGCTTCATACTCCATCACTGTCAGTTTTACAGTCATTATTCATAAATTGTAGCCACCATGGTCTGACTGATCAAATGATCGACAGCACTGAGTGGGGGAGAAGGCAGCCACAGAGGCTGCAAAGCTATGTGCAAGACCATTCTAGTGTCTGCCGGCTGGTTTGCTGCTCTTGTGCGAGGGGATGTTTATTGACACCCTGCTTTACACTGTTCTTAACTGCTTGATGCATCAGTAAGTCTCTTCAGCTTAATTAAAAGCTGCCCAGAAGTGCAAATTATGTCTTCCTCTGTATCCTAGCAGGACACTCAGTAAAGACTTGCTAAATGGATCAGAGTTCCATTAAGTTTGAAAGTTTCCTAAGGAGATAGCTATATGGCAGGGGGCTGGCTCCTCACTCTGGATATAGGGGTGTAGGGTGTTAGAGGACCTCAGAAGTAGTCTCTCAAGAGGGGAAGGGGGCAAGAATTTGCAACTCCTCCACAGTAGCAGCCACTAAACCATGAGAAGCCCTCACTCCTCCCCTCCCCCCTAGCAACATAACAGGATGGCCTTGGTCATGCATCAGCAACTCCCCACTACCCCTAAATAAACCACCTGCAGGTGGCAGGTTTCTAAATAATACTATACATGCTGGGAGGCCAGTTTTCATGTCTTCTGGAAAGTAAGCCAAGAAAACTGGCATTTTCCAAATGATGGAAGCAATGATCCAGCTACAAATCTTGGATTCCCTAAGTAAATCTCCCCTTACATAGCCTCTCACAGGTATTTGTGAAGTATGCTCCTTGAAATTCCTCTTGAATTTGCTGAAACAAATTCAAATTCAAATAAAGGTTGAATCACTCTCCAACAAACCAAGAAACTAATCTTAGGCAAATTTGTTAGCTTTGTCTTTAACAAAAATTATTGTACTTTGGAGAGTTTCTGAGGTCTTGATAATTCTTTAAATATTCCTTAATTAATTTAAAGTGTCAAAAAAATTGAGCAGGTTCTTTAAGGGGCATGGGGATTTCTGCTGCTATTACTGTTCTGTGTATTCCAGGCAGAGCCATGCTTAAGACCACATGTTTCTATTCTACCAGTTCTCCATGTTTGAGGAGACCCCAGTGACATAGTGACCAGGCAGTTAGAATTATAGTGAAAAAATGAAGTAGGCAAAATGGTAGCTCTAGTTATAGCTAGTAAAAATCTGAGACAAAAGATATGATAGCCATTTGGTATATAAGTTTTTCTTTAAGATGAAGGAAGGAAAGTAGAGTTGGATGCAGGACAAGAACAATTCCTTCCCTTTGTACAACAAGGCTGCCTTTCTGTTTCTCTCTGATCCTTGATCCCAATGGTTTGCTGGAGTATTGCTCTTCTATTTGGGGTTCAAGAAGTGCCACTAAACCTTCACAAGTCTGAGAGCTGGTGGTGCCTGGTCTCCTGCTAAATGTGCCATGTCCTTCCTTGCAAAGAACTTTGACATATTCTCTCTTTCATCATACTACCTTTCCTAGCAATATATCTATATATTAATCTCTTTGTCTCTGTGTGAACCAAATGGGTATGACTCTTTTTACAGGAAACAGAAATCCCAACACCTATGAAAAACAATGATTCTGTCACAATTTACTCCACAGTTAATCATTCCAAAGAGGTAAGTCCATGATTGCCCTATGTTCTTACATTCTTACCTTTCTCTTCAGACTTATGATTTTGCGAATAAAGCAGAAGTAAAAGGGTCATTTCACAGATGCACAAATAAGAGCAGGATACAGAAAGTTTCAGGACATCACCAAAACATATTCAAGAAGTTGTCTTGTATTAGTGTCACCATGCAAAACTAAGTTTTCAACCTACTTGTTTTTTTAATTTAATCCTGCCTTATCTTATCAATGTTCTTACTCACTGCCTGTTGGTGGTCTTCAGTCCTCTTTCTGTAGCCAAGATGGGTGGGTTGATGTTCTGGTCCCTATTTACCTACTTAATCTTCCTCTTTTACCCATAGAATAAACCCACTTCTCCCAGGGCAACTGCCCTTGACAACGTTATGTAAGTTGCTGAAAGGTCTCAAAGGAATTCGGGAATGATATATCTTCTCCTGATCCCATGGAGAGGACAAAGAGCAGGAAGCTTGAGTTTGTGCCTGGCAACAGAATCTGAATATCTAGGATATCACCTCCAGTCCTTCAGACTTGAACCTGCTTGCCTAGGTCATATACCTAAGGATAACATCATTTCCAGCACGCGATCCAAATATTTTCCAGTTCACTCTGGACCAAAACATGCTTCAGATATCACAACTGAGTATTGACTTTCTCTTTGGTAACTGAGCAAATGGAATTATGGTTGACAGAGAGATTATGGATTTCGGATTTTTGGATTTGGTATGCTCAATTTGTACAACGTTTACTAGACATATCACCTGGGACATATTACCTAATCTCTTGGAGCTTTTGTCTCCTAGACTGGAAAAGTGGGAGGATGGTAATACATTAGCTCCGTTGCTCAAGCCAAGAATCTAAGTCATCCTTGACTCCAGCTTCTCTATCACCAGGCCCTTTGGACTCTACCTCAAAAATATATCCTGGACCTATCTATCCACTTCTCTCCAACTCCTTGACCACCATCCTTTATTCAGCCATCACCACCTGGAACCTGGAACCTATAACAACCTTGGAACTGCTCTCCCCAGTTTTGCTCTTGGCCCCTTTCAATCAATTCTCCACAAGATAGTCAGAGTAATGTTTTTAATAGAAAGCAGATCTTTGACTTGCCAGCTAAAGCCCTGCAGACTTCCCATTGCACTCAGAATGAAATCCAGTCTGCATGACCCTGGATAGTCTGACCAATCTCCAGCCTCAACTAGCATCACTTTCCCCACACCCT
Organism: Lemur catta; assembly: GCF_020740605.2. Lineage (NCBI taxonomy): Eukaryota > Metazoa > Chordata > Mammalia > Primates > Lemuridae > Lemur > Lemur catta. The sequence continues at coordinate 33,552,247 of NC_059130.1, read as the reverse complement.
CTCTATTTAGCCTGCTTGATCGTCTTTCAGCTCCTCTGTTAGAGGAAAAGGTTCTCTATATTAAAGTCATTTACATCTGCCTGAAGGCCCTTCCTCTGCCTCCTGGGTTCCTCTTTATTCTTTATTCATAGCTTAAATATGTAACCTCTTAAGGGAGACTTTCCCAGACTTCTCTACCTAAAATGGATCCTCTTATTATTCTGTCACATCTTCCATGTCATTTATCATTAAATGACATTAAATATTTATTTTTATTTTTTAATGTCTATTTCTCCCACTATTTAGAAATGATGACTGTTTTGTTTATCATTGTAACCCTAGCACCTAGCATAATATCTAGCATGTTGCAAATGTTCAATAAATATTTTTTAATAAATAAATAAATGTGTAATGGGTTTTGTGAAAATGAAATAAGACAATATACCTGAAGCTCTTAGCAGTTTCTAGCACATAAAAGAGCTCAATAAATGCCAGTCATCATTGTTGGTATTATTACTAATGTAATTAATATAAGTTAATAATTTATTATTATTAAATTACATTCTCCTGAACTCACAGAATCTTCTTACAAACCCTCAGCACAATAAAATATCTGACAAAGACTAGCTCTCAAGACCTCACGATTCAAAGGGAAGGGGTGGGGGAGTTGGAGCAGGAAAAGAGGAGTGGAGTGGGGAAGAACTGAAATAATGACTGCAAACAATACAAAAGGAAAACAAAATTCACCAAAGTTAAATTAATCTCAAATCCTGGCCATTAATTACATTTTCAGTCAGTGGAATGGGACAAGACAGAGAAAGCTTAATTAGGAAGAAGGAAGTGATTCCAAAGAATAGAGTCATGGAGGCTTCAAAGAAAAGAGAAAGAAGAGAATTACTGTCATATCCATATGGCCTAAAGCTTAGGGAAATCTTGCCAGGCAGGTAAAAGAGTACCTTCCTTATCAAGGGGATCAAGAATAAAAAGCTGCGCTCACTTCAGCAGCACATATACTAAAAATTGGAACAATACAGAGATTACCATGCCCCTGCATGAGGATGACATGCAAATTCGTGAAGCATTCCATAACAAAATAAATAAATAAATAAAAAGATTACTTTTTTTGAAACCTTGAAAGATGTCCAAGGTCCTTCAGAGGGAGAGAAGAAATAATCTGTGAAGTCAAGGCAGGTAGAGAAATACTTTCAACACCTAGGGTGTCCAAAATCAGCAAGAAAATTAGGGGATATGTCATGGAAGAGATGGCTGATCCATCTAGAGCAGGAAATCTACCAGAATCTACTGAGTCTGGGTTGCACTGGGGAGGATCACAGCTAAAACAAAAACTAGACACACGTGTACAGATATCTATGAGGAAAGTAAAAAAAGAGCTTACAAGCAAAACTAAACTTATATTTCACTCTATACCAGCTAATAAAATACAGACTTCCTGATTCTTATGTTTCCTTCAATCTTTTAAACCTTCTCCATATTTAATTTCAATGCCACCCTCTCTTCTCTTGGCCTCTGTGACTCTACATTCCAGTTTTCCTCCTTTTCCTCCTTCCTCCTAGCTGCTTCTCAGTCTCCTTGTGAACCTCTTCCTCCTCTGTAGGACCAGTGAAGGCTGGAGCTAAGGCTCAGACGTGGGTCCCTTTCATTTCTCCAACTATGTGTTCTCCTTATCTGATGTCAATCATTTCTATTCCAATAAGCTAACTGTTCCCAAACTTATGCCTTTAGTGCTGGCCCCCTGGCTTACACCACTAACTACCTACTTGGCATCTCCACTTGTATATCTCATCAAAGTTGTTTTAAAAAATCAAAACTCTTAGTTTTTTGTCTCCAAGCCTTTCCTTCTACTACTCTTTTTCACATCAGTAAGTGGCACCACTGTTATGGGACATTCTGGATCAGATCTCCTTTATAGGCCTGAAGACCACCCAGTACTCACCATATAATTAATCATTTTCTTCTCTTGTGAGAAACAAATGGGTTTAACTAATGATAACTAATCCATTGTTCTGAAGGTAAATATTAATACATTAAACCTGAATGCCTCATTCCCAAAGATATATTATGCATTTTGTAAGCAGGGGAAAAAAACATGCAATGCTTACAAAATTCCTACCAAAAAAAACTTTTTTGTCTAGAAAGTAAGTTTGTTCTTTATTATTTTTATTGGATAATGGAGGAAACTGTAGACCCATTAAACTGCTTTGATTGAGGTAAGAAGGCTGTAACTAGCTGTCCTAGGAAGGTAATGAAAGGGAATACAAATCCTCTTCCCTTTTCAACAGCCCAAGTCATACCCACTGGGCAGTTACAAACATTTGTCATGGCCTACGAGACCTTTACTCACATCTCTACCCCTTCTTTTACAGTATCCCAGCCACATTGTTCTTCATCCTGCTCCTAGAGTAATCCAAAAAGTCATTCCTGCTTCTGTGCCTTTGCACTTTCAGTTCCTTCTAGAACATCTTCTACACACATGCACAGAAGCTGGCTAATCCTTATTCATCCCTCAAGACCCAGCTTCTACATCACTTCCCCAGAGAAGCCTTCCCTAACATACTCACCCTCACCCCCAGCTAGGTCAGTTCTCTCCGTTATTTGGCCTCATAGCTCCCTGTATTTTTCTAATCATTTACAAAAATTGTAATTTTATCAGCATTTATATCATCGTATATACATATATTATCCATGTATAAGTATGTATCTAAGCTCCACTGGACCTTAAGTCCTAAGAGAATAGGGACAATGTCGCCAGCACCTCACCTAGTACCCTAATCTATCAAAGGAGACACTCACTAAATACTGGTCTAATACATGAACAAACAATAGATAGGAAGTAATTTTAGTGGAAAGGGGTGGAGGAGAGAAGTTTTAAAGACTAGAGAAAGAATCAGGGTACAGAATGAATGAACTAAGATTGTTAGAATGCAACCAACATTGGAGAATGTTGAGAACCTAGTAGGGGTTTCTTCTACACAGAAGGGACAAGTCTTCAAAGGAATCACACCAGGATGACAAACCCCAAACTTCCTCATCACAATAACTTGATCTGCCTCTGAAATCTCAAATTTGAAATTACCTCTCCCCCTCTTTCTTTCACTCCACGTATACCCACTGGTGTTTCTTCCCTTGGCCCCTATCTGACTACCTTTAATTCCTTGTTCACAGATGAATGAAGCCATTATTAATACTCTATACACCCTCTTCGTTAGCTTTCAGCTCTGCTGGGCCAATATCCAATCCAAAGTATTCCCTACCCCCATCCTGATTTCACTAACCTGTAAAGCCCATAAGAGGAAATCATGAACCATGCAGCAAACCACAAGTCCATTCAATTTCTCTTTGGGCCTTTGTCCCGTTCAATGATACTTTTACTCCCCCAGCTATTCCACACTTTCTCCACACTTTACATATACTCGATCATACCACCCTATCACCTATCCAATGGTTCCTAACCCCTCAGCTGCTCATTTGAATCACCTGGGGATTTTTAAACTACCAAAGTCAGGGCCAACCTCCAGAGATACTGATTTAATTGGTCTAGGCTGGGACTCAGGCAACACTATTTTTAGCTACCCAGGTGATTCCAGTGTATCACTCCCTCCCATACACCCTTAATTTCTTTGTCCCTCAACTTTGTGTTGTACCAGACATGCCAAAAAATAATATTAAATAATAATAATAAAAGTCAATACTTTTTAAATCCAACTCTTTGACTCATTCATGCCTGAATTTGCACAACTAAAGTTAGCTGGAGAAAAGCACACAACCTCGCTGATTATTCTCACTCAAATTTATGATCCCTAACCTTAATGCTGCCAGGCAATTATCCTTTATTGCCCTATTCATTCTGTCACTCTCCTAGACAACTAGAAGATGAAAGCAGGGAAATAATGGGGAGCATAAATCTTCCAATACTCCCACAACCATCTTCACTCTTAGCTTCCTTATTGATAAAATAGAAGCCATCTGAAGAGTATTTCTACACACTTTCACCATAACGTCTACCTACCTGCCTACATCTATACCCTACTCTGTCTTCTCTTCTGCTACTATGGATAAATTAACTGTGCTTCTAGCAAGGGACAACTCCTCTACTTATGCACTAGAACCCATCTCTTCTCACCTGCCCAAGGACGTCACTCCAGCAATTCTCCCCTTTCTCTCCCTGCTTTAACAAATTCCCTCTCTACCTGATCTTTCTCATCAAATTACAAACATGTTTTTATTTCTCTCATTTAATTAAAAACAAAATGAACAAAACTCCCTTGAATCCACTTCTCTCTCTAGCTACTGCCCCATTTCTCTCCTTCCTTTACAGTAAAATTCCTATTTCTCTCCTTCCACTGTCTTGGCCCATTAAAACACTCATTCCTCAACTTGCTTGACCTATCAGCAACATTTGATATGGTCAATCCTTCCCTCCTTGAAACATTTTCTTCAGTTATCTTCCACAACACCACACTTTTCTGATTTTCCTCTTACCTTCTGGCCATTCCTTAGTCTCTTTTGCTGGTTTGTCCTCCATTTCTCTGCCTTTTAACATCAGGTTGTTCCAGGGCTCAGTTCTTAAAATGTTTCTCTTTTCTATTTATTCCCATTCAAAGGATTAACTCATCTAGCCTCATCAGTTTAAATACCATCTACAGGATGATGACTCCCAAATTTATGTCTCCAGTCCCACTTCACCAATAAACTCCATGCTTTATTCAACTACCTCAAGACTTCTACACCTGAATGTCTAATAGGTATCTCATATTTAATTGGTCCAAACATTACCTCCTAATACTCCCCACAACCTGTTTTTCCCACAGTATTTCCAAGCTCAGTAAATTGCATCTCCATCATTTCGGTTACTCAGGCCAAAACTCTTTGAGTTCTCTTTTTGCTCAGACCTCACATACAATCCATCATCACAGGCTATTGGTTCTCCAATAGCATATAACTCATAATCAGATACTTCACTACTGCTACCCTGGTCCAGATCATCATCATCTCTCATCCAAATTACTGCAATAGCCTCCTAATCTGGTTGCCCTGATTCCTATTTTGCTCTTCTCAATCTATTTTAAACAGAGTGGTCCTTTTATTATAAAACTTCAGTCATAACATATTGTTTCTTTGTTCAACCCTCCTGTGGCTTTTCGTCTCACTCCCAGTAGAAGTTAGGGTCATTAAAATAGCATATAGCTTGCATGATTTCACCTTCATTCTCACCATTGCTTCTCCAACCTCATTTCTTACTAATTTTCTCTGCACACTCTCAGCTCCAGCCACACTGGCTTCCTTGCTGTCCTTTGAACATGATGAACACACTCCTACCTCAGGGCCTTTACACTCGATATTTCCACTCTCTGGAAGGTGATTCTTCCAGATATTCACGTGATTCATTGCCTCACCTCTTTGAGGTTGGAAAAAAAAAACACAGAGCTGGAGATATATAAACTTGGGAATCATTTTATTTGGGTGGCAGCTAAAGCCGTGGTATTGTTAAGATCACCCAGGGAGTGTTTCGTGAAAAGAGAAGATGATCACATGGAGAGCCCTGCATAACGCCATTGAGGAAGAGAATCCCAGGAGAAGGGAAAAAAGGAATTGATGGAGAGTTAGAGGAACCAAAAAATCCTCTAATTTTCAAAATTAAAGGGAGAGAAGAGTTCCAAGAAATAGAAAACTTGTAAGTAAATTCTGCAGAAAACTTAAGTAATATATGAGTTTAGTGAGTAGGAAGTCATCAGGGACTTTCCATTCACATGGTAGGGTTGAATATGGTACACAAAGAGTTGAGAAATGACTGGAAGAAATGGAAGTAGAGAATGAAATTGGAGATTATTCTTTTGAGAAGCTTAGTTCAATAGAGAAAGAGAAAAATTAGCTGTTAACTAGGGGGTGAATGTAGGTACATGAGAATGTTTTTATTCTTTTAGGATGTCTGCCTTTTTGTGTTTTAGGGTAAAAAAAAGTTTGGGTGTGTTTATAGACTGAAAGATAGGAGGTACAAGAGGTAACAGATTCAGGAGAGGAAGGGAATAATTGATGTAGCAAAGTTATGCAAAGAGGATTCAATATGTATTCAACAAATGTTTATGGTGCACCTATTACCACATGATGCCAAGTGTTGGGATACAATAATGAGTAAAATGAGCATCAGGTAACTTGTAGCACAATGGATATGGGTGAGGTTAAGACCACAACTGCAGATTCTGGTCTAAAAACTAAAAGGAAACAAGGAAAGGAGCAAAGATTGGTTATAGGAAATTGAGGAACTTTGTATGTGATAGCCTCAATTTTCTAAGCAAAGTAAGGGACTACAAACTGTTGAGAGTGAGGGGAATATGAGAAGGGACCTTAAGAAAAATACTATGGGTTAAAGATTTGCAATAATAATTAAAGGGAATAGGAGAGGAAGCTAAAAAACCAAAATAAAAACAACTAACAAACAGCTCTGAGTGTTAAGTGATAATAAATGCCATTCATTTGTAGAAGCTCTATTGTCTATTTGTGGTTTTTATCCAATAACACTCAGCATTCAAATACAAAACAATTTGTCGAGCTAGCAGATGGTTGGTGGTTTGTGGGGCTGGTGAAAAGGTAAAATACAGTGCTGGAATCCAAAGAAAATCCAAGTTTTTCTGCTTGGGTTTGTTCACTTCCAACTCTTCTTTGCCCAACTCTAGTACAGAGACAAGGCTAAACACTTAATTTCCCAGTCCCCCTGCAGCTAGGGGAAGCCACGTGACACCTTTCTGGCTAATAAGACATAAACAGAAGTCTGCAAATTCTGCCTCTTCCACTTCCCCCTTCCTTCTGCCTAAAGTATAGTCATGAGACCTAGAGAAGCACAGCCACTTAACAACAAGTAGGAGGACAAAGTCAACATAGTAAAGATGACAGAGCAGACATGTAGAAAGAACCTGGTCCCTGATGGTATTGTTGAGCTGCCACATCAGCTCTGGACTACCCTACTCCACTCTTTATCATGTGGGGCAAATAAATCCTTATTTTTGTAAGACACTTTTTTGTGTGTTTTCTGGTGATTTGCAACCAAATGCATTCATAACGGAAACAGAGGTCCAGGCTAGGAAAGGGTGTTAGTCACAAAACTGTAAATATTATAAAGTAGTACAAGAGAAAAAAGGTGGGAAAGGATTTTTTGGCTTATATAGCTAGAAAGTCTAAGTGATAGACTTTGCCTCAGGTAAAACAGAATCCATGGTTCCAGTAACGTCAGAAGAATGTTTTCTCTCTTCAGTCTCTCAGCTCTGCTTGCCTTTGCTTGACATCATTCTCTCCAAATACAACAGGACAACCACCAGCAGTTCTACTCTTACACATTCCTTAGAGCTCATGACCCCATAAGTAGACTCTGGCCCTTTTTCTCACAGTTTACATATCAGTCCCCAAAAGAGGTTTCTTGGCCAGTCTGGGTCAAGAGCCCACACTTGTGGTGGCAGTGGTTAGGCCACATAATCAACAGCCCCACCAACACAATGTGGAATGGAAAAAGAGCCATTCCCAAAAGACATAGATGTTTCACACATAGGAAAGCAATAGGTTGACTATGGTTAAAAAACAAAGTGTGGCCAGAAAGGAGACAAATAAATCAGGAATAAACGAGGGGGTCATTGATGAGGCTTATAATTTGTGTGAAGAAATGACGTAAGAGATAGAAGGATATAAAACTGTGGTCAAAGGTAGGGCATAGAAATTCAATATTTCAGAAGAATGGAGCCATTCTAGATGATAATTGGCAAGGTCTAGTTTATGGATGGTTAAGAAGAAGAAAGATGAGTCAAGAAGATTAAAATATTCGATCAAAATTGTCAAGGCTAGATTTATACCTTTAAGGCTTAAGCTAGTAAAACAATTATAGTACCTGTATTAGTTATCTATTGCTATGTAACAAATTACCCCATAATTAAGCAGCTTGAAATAAGAGACATTTATTACCTTATGCAGTGTCCAAGCTCCAGGAATTCAAGAATGGCTTAGCTGGGTGGTTCTGGTTCAGGGTTCCTCAAGAGGTTGCCATCAAGATGCTGGCCAAGACTGTAGCCATCTGAAGGCTGGAAGATCTGCTTCCAAACTCGCTCACATGGTTGATTGTTAACAGGCCTCAGATCTTCATTGATTATTGACCAGAGACATCAGTTCCCAGCCACACAGGCCTCTGAATGTCCTCATGACATTGCAGCTGGCTTTCCACAGAGTGAATGATCAGACAGAGAGAGAGAGAATAATCAAAGCCCTGATGCTTTTAAACTAAATCTTGGAAGTGACATGCCTTCCCTTCTTCTATATTCTATTGGTCATACAGAATAACTTTGGTACTATGTCGTAGGGGATTACACAAGGGCATGAATACCAGGAAACAGGGATCAGTAGAGGCCCTCTTGAAAGCTAGTTACTTAGTACTTCAACCAGGTATAATTCAAAATGAAAACAACACTAAAGTTAACACAGGATCTTGAACCTCAATGCTCATTTAAGAACAATAAATGAGGCCTTGAGACCTTTCAAGGTGGAGAGATGAAACATAAAACTCCACCTAAAATTAAGACCATCCACAGGCTGCACTATCTGATGGATCAGGGGAAAAATCCATCCACCTGAATTGAGAGTTGACTAAGAAGCTTATCTGTCTGCCTGGGCTCTGAGTGGAAGAAAGAAATGCCTCCTCTGAGAACCTGAGAATTCAAAACCATGGGTGTCCATCTCCTATTAGGTTTAGGGCTCAAATTTATGCTACCCATATAGCCTTGGAATCCTCAGATCAAGAATTTTTTTTTTTTTTTTTTTGAGACAGAGTCTCACTCTGTTGCCTGGGCTAGAGTGAGTGCCATAGCGTCAGCCTAGCTCACAGCAACCTCAAACTCCTGGGCTCGAGCAATCCTCCTTCCTCAGACTCCCGAGTTGCTGGGACTACAGGCATGTACCACCATGGCCGGCCCCCGTAGGAAGACTGTGCTCTCACCCCACGCCAGGATCCCAGGCAGGAAAGTTCCCCAGCCTTCAGCACAATCGGGGGGGGCGGGGCAGTGCTTAGCTAGTTCAAGCTCCTACCTGCCAGCAAAAGTTGGAGGGAAACTACAGAGCAGAGGAGTGGAGAGAAGAGCAAAACCTGCCTCTGACAGCCAGATTATGAATCTCAGATGGCCCACCTCCATAAGCAGGCTTTCTGGTTGGGTGAGGCCAATTCAGCCCCTCCCTGGTGGCTTTCCCCAGAAGCTGGGAGTGGACTTTTGATCTCTGCTGCCCAGCCTCACTCCCCCACCCATCTCTGCTGGTGGGACACACCAGAAAGTTCCAGGGCCCCACCCACCACTTGGGGCAATTGAGTGCTTCTCCTCAGGGACTAAAACCAGTCACAGGTCCCAAAATCAACACTGCAGCTTGTGCCTTCTGGAAAGCATAACCTACTGACAAGGAGGTCAACCAGCACAGCCCTTTACAGCATCTATTGACTCAATCATATAGGGTGTGGTTGATTCTCAGCCACAAACAGCACCTAGTCTCAGAGATTAAACTGGGCATGGCAATACAATTCACATTGTTAAATATACCACAGGGCTGGGGAAAGAGAAAGGATTTCAAAGACCTCCATCCTCGCCTATCAAAGAGAGACAGGGAATCTGACCACTCAAGTAGCTTACCACAGCTACAGCCTGCAAACAACTAGCAACTGAGAAAACCACTACACTAAGGATATCTATAACTAAGGCATTCATCCAGAAACTAGAGCAACATCAAAGCACCCACAAGCAAGGCCAAAGGTTCTTACACAACATATGCTACAAACATACCCGTAAGGGGGGGGGGGGAAGACCTATCTAAACAAAATAAAATCCAAAAATAAGAAGCAACAGCTGCTCCAGATGAAAAGGAATCAGTGAAAGAACTCTGGAAGTACAAAAAATCAGAGAGAAAGGACACCCCTAAAAGGGAACACCAGCTCTCTAGCAATGTATAACAACCAAAATGAAAATATTGAAATGACAGATAAAGAATTCCAAATATGGATTTAAAGGAAGCTCAATGAAATCCAAGAGAAAATGGAAAATCAACTCAAAGAAACCAGAAAAACAATTCAAGAAATGAATAAAAAATTCACTAAAGAGATTGACATATTAAAAATAAATAGAACTTCTGGAAATGAAAAATTCATTTAAGGAAATACAAGACACAGTGGAAAGCTTTAGGAATAGACTAGACTGGGCAGAAGAAAGAATCCCAGAGCTTGAAGACAACTCTTTTGAATTACTTCAGTCAGTCAAAAATAAAGAACAGTGAATTAAGAGGAATTAACAGAGCCTCCAAGAAATATGGGATTATGTAAAATGGCCAAATTTAAAAATCATTAGCATGCCTGAGGGTGAAGAAGAAAACACACAAGGGCTGGAAAGCCTATTTGAGGGAATAATTGAGGAAAACTTCCCTGGTCCTGCTAGAGATTTAGACATCTAGGTACAAGAAGCTAAACAAACATCTGAGAGAGTCATTGCAAAAAGGCAATCTCCAGGACACATAGTCATCAAAGTGGCCAAAGTCAACATGAAGGAGGAACTTCTGCAAGCCATAAGGTGAAAACATCACGTAACTTACAAAGAAAAACCCATCAGTTTAACTGCAGACTCCTCAACTGAGACCTAACAAGCCAGAAGGGATTAGGGCCCTATCTTCAGTCTTCTGAAACAGAACAACTGCCAGCCTAGAATTTTGTATCCTGCAAAACTAAGTTTCATACATAAAGGAGAAATAAAGATGCTTTCAGACAAGCAAACCCTGGGGGAATTTGTCAAGACTAGATGTGCCCCACACAAAATACTCAGATCTGCATTATACATGGATCAGCACAAGAGTCACCCATCAGTGTAAAACCACCCAAAAGTTTAAGCTCAGTTAAAGTTAATATAAAACAATAGTACAAGAAGTAAAACAAAGCAATAAGGTACTACCCAATGGGATGAACAGAACAGCATCCCACATATCAATTCTATTAATCGATGTAAATGGTTTGAATTCCACACTCAAGAGACATAGGCTGGCTAAATGGATGAAAAATATAAGCCAACACATCTAACCCACAAGTATTCATATAGAGTCAAAGTGAAAGAATGGAAAAAAAATATTCCACGCAAATGGAAATCAAAAGAAAGCAAGTGTTGCCATTCTTATATCAGATAAAATTGACTTTAAATCAAAAATAGTAAAGAAAGACAAAGATGGTCATTATATAAAGGCAAAGGGATCAATTCAACAAGAAGACATAACAATCTTAAATATTTATGCACCTAACATAGGAGCACCCAGATTCATAAAGCAAACCCTACTAGATCTAAGCAAAGAGATAAACAGCAGCATCATAACTGTCAGGGACTTCAACACCTACTGACAGATCTGGACAGATCATCCAAGCACAAAATAAATAAAGAAACACTGGAATTAAATAGGACTCCATAACAAATGGGCTGAACAGATTGACAGAACATTTTAACCAAAAACTACTGAATATACATCTTCTCATCAGCATATGGAACATTCTCCAGATTGATCATATTTTAGGCCACAAAACATGTCTCAACAAATTCAGAAAAATAGAAATTTTACATGTATCTTCTCAGACCACAGTGGAATAAAACTAGAAATCAACTCCAAAAGAAACACTCAATTCTACACAAAGTCATGGAAATTAAACAACCTGCTGCTGAATGATTATTGAATAAACCATGAAATTAAGATGGAAATCAGAAGACTCCTTGAACTGAATGACAAAGGGGACACAAGCTATCAAAATCTATGGGATTCAGCAAAAGCAGTCCTAAGGGGAAAATTCATACCCTTAAATGCCTACATTGAAAAGACACAAGTTAACAATCTAATGACACATCTCAAAGAACTAGAAAACAAAGAACAAACCAATCCCAAAGCCAGCAGAAGAAAAGAAGTAACTAAGGTCAGAGCATAACTAAATGCAATCAAAAACAAGAAAATAATACAGAATATTAATGAAACAAAAAGTTGGTTCTTCGAAAAGAAAAACAAAATTGATAGACCTCTTGCTAGTTTAACCAGGAACAGAAGAGAAAGGACCTAAATAAGCTCAATCAGAAACAAAAAAGGAGCTATTACAACTGATAGTACAGAAATACAAAATATCATCTGTGAACACTATGAAAACTCTATGCACATAAACTTAAAAACATAGAGGAAATGGACAAATTCCTAGAAACACATAACCTCCCAAGACTCAATCAGGAAGAACTAGAAATCCTGAACAGACCAATATGAGCAATGAGATTGAAGCAGCACTAAAAAATCTTCCAACCAAAAAAAAGACTCACACCAGATGGATTCACACCTGAATTTTATCAGACATACAAAGAAGAGCTGGTGCCCACACTGCAGAAATTATTCCATACAATTGAGGAGGAAATCTTCCCCAACTCATTCGACGAAGCCAGTATCACCTTAATACCAAAGCCAGGAAAGGGCACAACAAATAAGAAAACTACAGACCAATGTCCTTATGAGTATAGATGCAAAAATCCTCAATAAAATACTAGCCAACCAAGTTCAACAACACATCAAAAAAATAATCCCCCATGAATAAGTGTGCTTCTTTCCACAGATGCAAGAATGGTTCAACATACGTAAATCAATAAATGTGATTCACCACATGAACAGAAGCAAAAACAAAGGTCATATGATCATCACAATAGATGCAGAAAAAGCATTTGACAAAATTCAGCCCCTTTTCATGATAAAAACCTTCAATAAACTTAGCAGAGAAGGAATGTATCTCAAAATTATAAAAGTAGGCCGAGCGCGGTGGCTCACACCTGGAATCCTAGCACTCTGGGAGGCTGAGGCAGGCGGATCATTTGAGCTCAGGAGGTCGAGACCAGCCTGAGCAAGAGCAAGACCTTGTCTCTACCAAAAATAGAAAGAAATTATATGGACAACTAAAAATATATATAGAAAAAATTAGCTGGGCATGGTGGCGCATGCCTGTAGTCCCAGCAACTCGGGAGGCTGAGGCAGAAGGATTGCTTGAGTCCAGGAGTTTGAGGTTGCTGTGAGCGAGGCTGATGCCATGGCACTCTAGCCCAAGCAACACAGCAAGACTCTGTCTCAAAAAAAAAAAATTATAAAAGCCATATATGACAAACCCACATCCAGCATCATACTAAATGGGGAAAAGTTGAAAGCATTCTCACTAAGGACTGGAACAAGACAAGGATGTCCACTGTCACCACTTCTATTCAATATAGTACTGGAAGTCCTACCCAGAGCAATCAGGCAAGAGAAAGAAATAAAGTGTATCCAAACCAGGAGAGAACAGGTGGAACTATCACTTTTTGCTGATGATATGATCTTATGTCTATAAAACCCCAAAGATTCCACCAAGAGACTCCTGAAATTGATAAATAAATTCAGCAAAGTCTCAGGTTACAAAATCAACATACACAAATTAGTAGTATTCCTATACACCAATAATAGTCAAGTGGAAAGTCAAATCAAAGACTCAATACCATTCACAATAGCTACAAAGAAAATAAAATACATAGGAATATACTTAATCAAGGAGGTGAAAGATCTTTACAAAGAGAGCTACAAAACACTGAGGAAATAAATCTCTGATAAAACAAACAAATGGAAAAACATACCATGCTGATGACTCAGCAGAATCAACATTGTTAAAATGTCCATACTTCCCAAAGTGATTTACAGATTCAATGCAATCTCCATCAAAATACCAATGTCATATTTCACAGATCTAGAGAAAATAATTCTATGCTTCATTTGGAACCAGAAAAGAGCCTGAATAGCCAAAGAAATCCTAAGCAAAAGGAACAGATCTGGAGGCATCACATTGCCAGATTTTAAACTATACTACAAGGCTATAGTAACCAAAACAGCATGGTATTGGCACAAATACAGAGATATAGACCAGTGGAACAGAACAGAAAACCCAGACATCAAACCATCCCCATACAGCCAACTGTTCTTTGACAAAGCAGACAACAATACACAGTGGGGAAAAAAAAATTATTCAATAAATGGTGCTGAGACAATGGGATAGCCATATGCGAAAGAATAAAACAGGATCCATATCTCTCACCACTTGCAAAAATTCATTCAAGATGGATAAAAGTCTTAAATGTAAGGCATGAAACCATAAGAACTCTAGAAGAAAATGTTGGATAAACTCTTCTAGATAACAAATTAGGCAAAAATTTATGAAGACCCCCAATGGCAATTATAGCAACAACAAAAATAAATGGGACTTGATTAAATTAAAAAGCTTCTGCGTAGCCAAGGAAATAATCAACAGAGCAAATAGACAACCTACAGAATGGGAGAACATATTCACAAGCTATACATCCAAAAAAGGGCTAATAACCAGAATCTACAAAGAACTCAAGCAAATCAGCAAGAAAAAAATCAAACAACCCCATTAAAAAGTGGGCAAAAGACATGAACACAAGCTTTTCAAAAGAAGATAGACAAATGGCCAGTAAACATTTGAAAAATATGTTCAACGTCACTAATTATCAGGGAAATGCAAATTAGAAACACAATAACGTATCATATTACCCCAGTTAGAATGACTTTTATTAAAAAATCCAAAACAATAGATGCTGGCATAGGTGCAGAGATAAAGGAGCACTTATGCACAGTTGGTAGTACTGCAAATTAGTACAACCTCTATGGAAAACAGTATGGAGATTCCTCAAAGAACTAAAAGTAGACCTACCATTTGATCCAGCAATCCCACCACTGGGTATTTACCCAAAGGAAAAGAAGTCATTTTATCAAAAACACACCTGCACTGGAATGTTTATTGCAGCACAATTCACAATTGCAAAGATGTGGAATCAACCCAAATGCCCATCAATTCATGAGTAGATTAACAAAATATGGTATATGTATACCATGGACTACTACTCAGCCATGAATAAGGATGACTTAATGCCTTTTGCAACAATATGGATGGAACTGGAGACCATTATCTTAAATTAAGTATCTAAAGAATGGAAAACAAACACCACATCTACTCACTATTAAATTGGAACTAACCGATGAGCACACTTGTGCATAGTATAACTCATTGGAAATCAATCAGGGGGGTAGGAGGGGATGGCAAAAACCTACCTCATGGGTACAGTGAACATGCCTATCTGTGTGATGGGCATGCTTATAACCCTGACTCAAGCATTACAAAAGCAATCCTTACAACCAAAAACATTTGTACCCCCATAATACTTTGAAATTTAGAAAACCCATATGCACCTAAAAAAAAATTCATTATGAGTAAAAGCATATAAAAAAGAGGGAAATTCTCTGTACTATGAATGCCAAAAAAAGAGAAAAATTAAAGCCCTTTAA
The DNA here is from genome assembly GCF_020740605.2 of Lemur catta. Taxonomy (NCBI): domain Eukaryota; kingdom Metazoa; phylum Chordata; class Mammalia; order Primates; family Lemuridae; genus Lemur; species Lemur catta. The sequence continues at coordinate 33,536,863 of NC_059130.1, read as the reverse complement.
ATAATAGGTTGGCAACATGAACTAGAATATGAAACATTTATGTTTAAAATTACTAAAGACACAAAGTAAAATAAAAAGCAAGGTTTTATAATATTTAATTTCCATAGATTAACCATATAATCACTAAAATTAGAAACCTGATAATTAGCCCTAATAAATAAAATTCTGTCACATGCTACAAAATGGATAGACCTTGAAGACATCATGCTGAGTGAAATAAGCCAGTCGCAAAAGGACAAATACTGTATGATTTCACTTAAATGAAATATCTAGAGTAGTCAAAATCACAGGAAGTAGAATGGTAGTTGACAAGAACTGGGAAAGGGGAAAGTGGGGAATTGTTCCATGGGTATAGAATTTCAGTTTTGCAAGATGAAAAAGTTCTAGAGATCTGTTACACAACAATATGAATACAGTTAACACTATGGAACTATATGCTTAATGGCTGAGAGGGTAAATTTATATTATGTGTTATCACAATTTAAATGTTTTTAATTGAAAAAACCTTTACCAGACACTTCCACGAAGACAGAGTTGATATATTTTTTCCTATTCTTCCCACCAAATAGAAGATTATGAAAGATAGGCAGAAGAAAGCAGACAGGCTAGGGATCTCCGGAACCAATGAAGGACTTACTAGGCGGCAAGTTTCTTGGGTTTTCTTCTTGCTTTATATATCCCAAATTCGGAGATGAAAAAGTCAGCAACCCAGAAATGCTAATAGGAACAGAAAACATATACCTGGGAATCACCAACATATAGATGATATTTAAAGGCATGAAACTAAATGAGATCACCTAGATGTGGTATAGATTGAAAAGAGGAAAAGGCAAAGGCAGACAGCTGCCTCTGAAAAGTAAGATAAAATAAAAGAATCTAACAAGGAGTGGTGAATGAGGTAGGAGGAAGCCACTATGTGCCAGGCAGCATGCTGATATTATATATAAATTACCTTAATTCATAAGTCCTAGACAGAGCAATTAGGCAAGGAAAAGAGATAAACGGTCTTCAAATTGGAAAAGAAGTCAAATTGTTCCTGTTTACAGATGGCATGATCTTATATATAGAAAACCCTAAAAAACAAAAAAAGACTCTTAGAACTGTTAAATTCAGTAAAGTTGCAGGATACAAAAATCAACAGACAAAAATTAGTAGCATTTCTTTTTTTCTTTTTTTTTGAGACAGAGTCTCACTCTGTTGCCCGGGCTAGAGTGAGTGCCACGGCATCAGCCTAGCTCACAGCAACCTCAAACTCCTGGACTCAAGCAATCCTCCTGCCTCAGCCTCCCGAGTAGCTGGGACTACAGGCATGCGCCACCATGCCTGGCTAATTTTTTCTATATATATTTTTAGATGGCCATATAATTTCTTTCTATTTTTAGTAGAGACGGGGTCTCGCTCTTGCTCAGGCTGGTCTCGAACTCCTGAGCTCAAACAATCCGCCCGCCTCGGCCTCCTAGAGTACTAGGATTACAGGCGTGAGCCACCGCACCAGGCCAAAAATTAGTAGCATTTCTATATGTGAACCATGAACTAGCTGAAAAAGAAATCAAGAAGGTGATCCCGTTTACAATAGCTACAAAAAAAACCAAAACCCTAGGAATAAATTTAACCAAGGAGGTGAAAGACCTCTACAAGGAAAACTACAAAACATTGATGAAAGAAACTGAAGAGGACAAAAATAGAAAGATATCTGTGCTTATGGATCTATGCATCTATAGCCAACTGATTTTTGACAAAGGTACCAGGAACACTCATTGGGGGAAAGACTGTCTCTTCAATAAATGGTGCTGGGAAAACTGAATATCCATACGCAGAAGAAGAAACTAGACCCCCACCTCTCATTCTATGCAAAAACTAACCCAAAACGGATCAAAGACCTAAACGTAAGACCTGAAACTATAAAACTACTAAATGCTTTAGGACATTGGTCTGGGAAAAGATTTTATGAATAAGACCTCAAAAGCACAGGCAACAAAAGCAAAAATAAACAAATGGGATTAAGACAAACTGAAAAGCTTCTGCACAGCAAAAGAAACAATCAAGAAAGTGAAAAGACAACCTACAGAATGGGAGAAAATATTTGCAAAACTATTCATCTGACAGTGGATTAATATCCAAAATATTCATAAAACTTAAACATCTCAACAGCAAAAAAAGACAGCCAATTCAATTACAAAATGGGCAAATGATCTGAACAGACATTTCTCAGAAGATGACATAGAAATGGCCAAAAAATATATTTTAAAAAATGTTCAGCATCACTAACCATCAAGGAAATGCAAATCAAAACCAAAATGAGGTATCATCTCACCCCAGTCTGGGTGACTATTATCAAAAAGACAAAAAACAATAAGTGCTGGCAAGGATGCAGAGAAAAAGAAACTCTTATACACTGTTGATGGGAATGTAAACTAGTACATCCACTATGGAGAACAGTATGAAGGCTCTTCAAAAAACTACAAGTAGAACTGCCATATGATCCAGCAATCCCACTACTGGGCATTTATCCAAAGGAAAGGAAATCATTACATCAAAGAGATGTCTGCACCCCCATGTTTATTGCAGTATTATTCACAATAGTCAAAATATGGGATTAACCTAGGTGTCCAACAACAGATAAATGGATAAAGAAAATATGGTATAGATACACAATGGAATACTATTCAGCCATAAAAAATGAAATCCTGTCATTTGCAGCAACATGGACGAACTGGAGGACATCATGTTAAGTGAAATAAGCCAGGAACAGAAAGTTAAACACTGCATGTTCTCGCTCATAATTGGAAGCTAAAAAAAGTTGAGCTCATAGAAGTAAAAAGTAGACTAGAGAATACTAGAGGCTCAGCAGGGCAGGAGAAAGTGGGGAATAGGGAGAGATTTGCTAAAGGACACAAAATTACAGCTAGAGAGGAGGAATAAGTTCTAGTGTTCTATACCACTGTAGGATTACTATAGTTAATAGTAATATATTATATAGTTTTAAATAGCTAGAAGGAAGATATTGAATGTTCCCAACACAAAGAGATGTTAAATGTTTGAGATGACAAATGTTACCCCGATATGATCATTATACATTATATGTACAGCAACATCACTGTGTACCCCATAAATATGTATAATTATTAAAATAAGTTAGTTAAGTCTGTTAAAGTAATACATGATCATGAAAAGGAATCTGGAAAATATAGAATATAGGAAGAAATTAAATCATACCAAATACAAAAAAAATTACCTCATATCATCCTCACAACAACTCTTTGGTATAGGCACTATTATTATTTCCATTTCACAGTTGAAGAAATTGAGGTTTAGAAGCTCAATTATTTGCCCAAGTTTCCACAGTAGGAAAAGGTAGAGTGAGGACTAAAATCCAGGTCTAAAAGTAAAGTCCATTCTTTTAATCAGCACACTACGGAAAAAAGCGGGTTTCCAAAGTCTAATGTAATGACAGTTTATAAGACAGCGTGGAGAAAGAGCCCAGACAATTACAACTAGAGAGTTGTGGAATAACCTTGATATAGGTGACAAGGGGTTAACCAGGAGAATAAAAATAGAGAAATAGAACCAAGGAAACACTGACAGAACCTTAAAACTGACTATACCTGGAAAATAGGAAAGTTACTGAAAGATGAACCCAAGGCCTCAGGCTTAGTGACTGTGATACAAAAATAGAAATTTGGTAGTGTGTATAGAAAGTTTGGAAGAATTTATGAGTTTGGCTGTAAATAAGTTGAGAATGAGATGAAAGCAGAACATTAAGTGGCAAAGTGTAGCCAGTGGCATAATTTAGATTTCTTGCTAATATTCAAACTGTGATAAATTAGGAAAGTGGTTAAAGATAATTTTTTAAAACTCAAATGTAAGAATTGGATAGTAAGTCTGCATTTATCCAGCATTCTTAAGGAACAAAGTGATTTGTATTAATGAATTTTTTTCAAATAACTGAAGTTTACCTCTAACTAACTTCCTTTCATTCTAAATAATTTTTAGGCCGGGCGCGGTGGCTCACACATGTAATCCTAGCAATTTGGGAGGCTCAGGTGGGAGGACTGCTTGAGCTCAGGAGTTCAAGACCAGCCTGAGCAAGAGCAAGACCCAGTCTCAACAAAAAATAGAAAACTAGCCAGGCATGGTGGCATGCGCCTATAGTTCCAGCCTACTCAGGAGGCTAAGGCAGGAGAATCGCTTGAACCCAGGACTTTGAGATTGTAGTGAGGTATGATTACACCACTGCACTCCAGCCAGGTGACAGAGCAAAACTGTCTCAAAAAGAAAAAAAAAAAGAGTTGGTAGGCTCTGCAAGCTGACCCTAGGACCTCTCCTACAGGGTTTTAGGACAAAAACATGTTGGCAGCCATTTTAGCAGATTAGCTCTTCTGTACTTATTGTCTCTTCTGGTCAGGTAATCTGAATGTCTAAAGTTTACGGAAGTCTGGGGCAATTTCTGTGATAATTTTATTGGCATAACTTTTGGGACTTGCTTTGTGTACATATTGCCATGTCATCCATGGTACCATTGATGTAAATAACCTCATGAGCACAAAATAGTAAAGTGCAGTAAAATGATTAGAAAGTGATGCATTTGAGTACTTACTACCTTTTAAAATATATAATTTATTTAAATGTAAACTTTTCTACTTTAGTTTTTAATAGTGGTATGTTTAACAACTGGCTTGCAGAAATCCTGAAATTTCAGTAATTGACTCAGGCGAACCTGAATGAGCAGGTTCCCACATACTGCTAGCTTTGGGGAGCCTGGAACGTGGAGAAGAGAGTGAGACGGAGTGTGGGCCCCCAGGAAGGATACGTGCTGGGACCTAAGGAAAATGAGACCCAGTGAGAAACAAATCCTTTTCATAAAGGGACTTGCTCTGTGAAATTTGGATTGGGTCAAGGGGCCACACTTAGGGATCTGGAGGGCCATATGTGGCCCTGAGGCCACAGGTCCCCCACCCCTCCAATAGCCTTCCACTTCTCAGATAAATTTTACCAACATCCCTAAAACTTGCAACTGCTGCCGTGGTTTTTTAAATAATCTATCTACAAATCCTTGAGTAATTCTCTGTTTTCTTCAATAGCAAATACTGAACACAATATTCAGTACTGAGATGACTTAGAAGTTAGGGTGAACGAAGAGGGCAGGGAAGTTTGCTGTGACCTCGGAAAAACTGAGTCGTCCTCAAAGAAGGGAGTTAGGAGGGTTTGAGTTGTTGTTGAAGGAAAACTTCTGAAAACAAAGCAAAATGGAAACTCTCCTGTCTGGGAGGGGGATAATAAAAGTGAGGGGAGCGCCCCCTTCCATTGTTTATGAGTCATTTCCTATCTTAATTCTTCCTGTTTGTCCTTGGTTTTTCCACAGGTAATTGTGTCTAGCTTTCACCCCCACTCCTCCTGGTCATGATTATCACAGCCCGGTATTGGGTGAATATGTTGGGGGCTGTTATGCACTTTGATGTTGAAAGCTGTTAGGGAGCCAGAAATTACTTCTAAATTTGTAAACTTTCCAATCACTGTGAGCCTACCTGACTAAATGTGTAGATATAAACCCCAAGCCTAGCCCTCATCTGAATGCTTCTTCCTTTCATTGCTTTTTTTCTTTTCTTTTCTTTTCTTTTTCTTTTTTCTTTTGTTTCTTTCCTTCTTCATGATCTTCCCCCTTCACCTATCTATCTATCTTTCTTTCTTTCTTTCTTTTTCTTTCTTTCTTTCTTTCTTTCTTTCTTTCTTTCTTTCTTTCTTTCTTTCTTTCTTTCTTTGGGAGAGGGGTTTCACTTTTAGTGCTTTAAATATATCTTGTTTGGGGAGTACTAGCACAAGAACAGGAAGTAAGGTTTGAGCATAAGATCTCGAAGCTCATAACTGAACGACTGTTAGTCCACCGATGGCATGAGAAAGGGACAGATAAGAGAAAGGAGCAAAACAGTGTTCCTTTGAAAGGGGAACTACAAAAATGAAACTTCTCAGCCTTGTTTACCCTTGTCCAGATAATGTCAGTGTAACTGCTTCTGAGAATAATAGCTAGCCTTGGTGTGGCTGCTTTCTTCTGAAGTGTTCAAATAGCTACAAAGAGCAGGAACTTTTGTCTTGGGACAGCTCGGCCCTAAGAGTAAATTTTGGCCCCCTGCTCACTGGCCACCTGACTTGTGTGAGTTGCTCAGCCTCCTCCAGCAGGTGCTAAATATTTTTCAGTCAACTCTGATTGAATTAAATAGTGTATGTAAAGAGCCTATAACAGAGCCTGCCTGGCATATAGTAGTAGATGTTCAATAAATCTTAGTTCTATGGCCCTGCATGGTGGCTCACACCTATAATCTCAGCACTTTGGGAGGCTGAGGTGGGAGTGTTAGAGCCGGTTCCCCTCGGCCCCGGGAACAGAAAGACAGAGTCACTGAGGCTGCAAAGGCAAAGGAGTTTTATTTTGACTAGCTCGAGCTAGGGTCCAGGTCCCAGAGCACCAACGCAGTGGTCCCTTTACGAACCAGGACCCCGCCCTGGGGTAAAAACAAAGCTTTTATACTTTTTTTTTTTGCTGGAGTCTGTTGCTAGTTATTTCTGATAAGAGACTCTTTCCCAAGAGATTCCCTCCCAGGAGATTCTCTCCCCAAGGACACTCGCCCTGCACAGCCACCTCCCTATCAGGAAGCCACCTGGGGTGCGGTTTTTTTCTTTTTTCTTTTTTAACTGCATTTGAGCATGGTTTTAGCTCTTTATCATAATCAAGCAATAAGCAAGCAAGCTTTGTGTACAGAAGCGGAATTTGGCTGTTAGCTAAGAGCAAAAAAACAAGTCACCATCAAACAAACTAAAATATTGTTTTAGTCCTACTCTACATTTTCCCCCCTTTTCTTTGTTCCTACGAGCACTCTTGCTCGTGCATGGGGTCTTGTATTTTATGAGCCTTCTATGTCTTTCATCTCTAAGCTCTGGTACTGCTGTCGCAAAACCATTAATTGTACAGTGTCAACTCGTTCTTTTACAAAGGCAACCAGCCTATTTAGGATACATGGCCTGAAAGTGAGAATGAGCAGGATTATAATTAGGGGTCTTAGTATAGTGGAAAGCAAAGTAGTTAGCCAAGGGGAGCTATTGAACCATGACTCAAACCATCTTTTTTTTTGTTCACGCTCACGCTTTCGTTTTGCTAGTGCCTCTCTGACTTGAGCCATGGTATCTCTAACTATTCCAGTGTGGTCAGCGTAAAAGCAGCACTCTTTTCCAAGGGCCGCACATAGCCCTCCCTGTTGGAGGAATACAAGGTCCAGTCCCCTCCGGTTTTGCAGCACCACCTCAGACAGTGAGCTTAGGGACTTTTTTAAAAGGGAGATGGATTTTTTAATTCTGGTTATGTCTTCATCTATGGCGGCCCTTAGATGGTCAAATCCTCTATGTTGCATGGCTAAGGCTGAGATCCCTGTCCCTGCTTCTATTACACCCAGGCCAAAAAGGGCAGCCACGGTTATTGCTGTAAAGGGCTCTCTCTTTTTTCTAACTAACCCGGCTCTGCCTGTGTCCTTTGTCCATGCATCGTATACTATCTCTTTTTGATGGTAAATAACCTTAGGGAATACTAGCACCTGGACACAGAATTTCTTAGACTCATTAAACACAGACAGGCTGAGACATGGAGTCAGGCATACTTTAGAACAGAGCCACCACCCATTGAGTGCCGGAACGATCCATTTTGTCTTTTTAGTCCGGTTTACCAAAGGGTGGATTTTGGCACAGAACTGTGTATGACTGGGGGGTACCTTTCCTATACAGATTCCACTCTCCATCATTGGTGGTCACACAACTCTAGGATGCACAGTAGAGGGACTCAATTCTCCCGCATGTGCGTTTTATTTTTCCTGTTCTAAATTTTGGACATATAAAAAAAAAACATTTTTACTTAACTCTATCCGGGCCTGGAGTTGAGTAAATTCGCCATCTTGGCACCACACCATCCCCCCCACACACACGCGGTTCTTCTTATCCACCTGTTGTGCTTTGCAGGGTTATAGTCCACGTCAATGCCCGGTAATTGTTTTAAGTTGAAATATAGGTTCGGCCACCAAGTGTTTAGTGGGGTCGTCCCTGAAGTCCTATTATAAACTTCATGGGTTTTCAAGTTATTGATTTCCCAGGTGAGGTTATAAGGCATGTGGGGATTTGGATCAGTCATTAGCATTCCCACAAGAGTCACAATTATAACAGTCACTACAAGCATCTTTGTTCCAGGCACTTCTATCACTGGGCCACACGAGTCAGTCTGGTCTTCAGAGGATTTGTTGGGTCCACCGAGGCCTTCCACTGGTCGCGCTGTTGTTCTTGGTCGTTCTCGCTGGCAGGTTTCACATGAGAGTGGTGTATCTAGGTTACCACATCATCAACCTTTAGGGCAGTGGGGGTGACAAGAATAATATGAAAAGGTCCCTTTCACCTGGGCTCCAAGGTTTTGTTATTATGCCTTTTTACCCACACCCAATCTCCCAGCTGGTAAGGGTGTCCAGTAACTTCTCTCTCCCCCTGTTGGTAAAAAGCTCGGAGCGCAGGCCAAAGCTGGCCCTGAACTCGCTGTAGCGCCTGTACAGCCTGTAGCACTTCTCTTGGGGCTTTAGGTGCAGCCCCAGAAGTTATTCTTGGCACTACTGGTGGAGGAGCACTATATACAATCTCAAAGGGGGTTAGGCCTAAATGATAGGGGGTCTTCCGTGCTCGGAACAGGGCGAAGGGAAGGAGGGTCACCCAGTGTCCGCCAGTCTGTAGGACCAATTTAGTCAAAGTCTCCTTTAGGGTTCTGTTCATTTTTTCTACCTGCCCTGAGCTCTGGGGATTATATGCACAATGTAATTTCCAATCTGTCCCCAGCGCCCGGGCTAGTCCCTGACTAACTTAACTTGTGAAGGCTGGTCCATTGTCAGACCCTATGCTCTCTGGCAGCCCATACCTGGGAACTATTTCCTCTAATATTTTCTTTGCCACTATTAAAGCAGTTTCTCCTTTAGTAGGAAAGGCCTCTACCCACCCTGAGAAGGTATCTACCATGACCAGTAAGTATTTGTACCCATATTTCCCTGGTCTTACCTCTGTAAAATCTATTTCCCAAAACAACCCAGGTTGCCTCCCCCGTTCCCTGGTACCTGTATGGGTCCCTTTGACCTTCCCCGGCTGCATAACCTGGCAGACACGGCAGTTTTTGACAGTGTTCTCTGCCGTCTTCTCTTGTGATTTGAATCTGAGTCGTGCCGTGGCCAGCAGCTGTAACATCTTCTTTTTGCCAAGATGCGTTGTCTGGTGCAAGTGCCTTAGTAGGTGATTCCCTAAGGCCTCAGGGACTATCAGGCGATGTTCTCCGTCTTGGAACCAGCCGTCCTTGTTCAGGGTCGCCTGCAGCTTTTCTGTGGCCCACCTTATGTCCGCACTGGAATAGTCCGGTTGGGGGGGCATCTTTCCCATCCCAGGAGGCGGCAAGCTCAGATGCAAAACATCGGTTAGTACCTGCCCTTCCGCAGCCCTTTTTGTCTCAATGTCCGCGGCCCGGTTGCCCCTGGCCTCAAGGGAGTCCCCTTTCTGGTGCCCCGGGGTATGGACTACAGCCACTGCCTTGGGTAGCAGGATGGCTTCCAGTAATTGGAGTATCTCCTATTTGTGCTTAATCTCCTTGCCTTCAGCTGTAATGAAGCCCCTTTCTCTATAGAGGGCTCCCTGTGTATGCACTGTCCCGAAGGCATAGTGGCTGTCAGTATACACCGTCAGCCTCTTCCCCTGGGCCCGGTGAAGGGCTTCTGTCAATGCAATCAGTTCAGCCTTCTGGGCCAAGGTCCCCTGTGGAAGGCGTGTGGCCCAGATAAGCCTGCCTTGCTCATCTACTATGGCCGCCCCTGCATACCTGTGTCTGTCCCGGACGAAGCTGCTCCCATTCGTGAACCAGATCAGGTCACTGTTTGCGAGGGGGCGGTCTCGCAGATCACTCCGGGCCATCTGGGCCTCGGCCAGGATCTCAAGGCAGCTGTGTTCAGGCATTGTTGGCACCGGATCTGGCAGAAGCGTGGCTGGGTTCAGGATGGCAGAAGTCTGGAATCCGATGCGAGGGGCGTCTAACAGAAGCCCCTGGTAGTGAGTCAGCCTCGCGTTTGTAATCCATCGCCCCGGCGGCTGCTTCAGGATCCCCTCTATGGCGTGAGGGGTGGTGATGTGCAGACGCTGGCCCAGGGTGAGCTTGTCGGTGTCTTTGACCAGCAAAGCGGTAGCTGCAATGATGCGCAGGCACGCTGGCCATCCTGCTGCCACCGGGTCTACCTTTTTGGACAGGTACGCTACTGGCCACTTCCAAGGTCCTAGTGTCTGCGTAAGCACCCCCTTGGCTATTCCCTTTCTCTCATCTATAAACAGGTGGAACTCCTTTGTGAGGTCAGGGAGTGCCAAGGCCGGGGCCTCTAACATAGCTTTTTTTAGGGCCCAGAAGGCGTCTTCCATTTGCATAGTCCATTCCCATGTCTGGCCCACTTTACAGCCTTCATATAAGGGCCGAGCTTTTTCTGCAAAACCCAGGATCCAGAGATGGCAGTACTCTACTGACCCCAGGAATTCTCGCACCTCTTGACATGCAGTTGGGGTGGGAATCCCTAACACAGTCTGTTTCATTGCCTCAGTCAGCCATCGCTGACCTCCTTTTATTTTATATCCTAGATAAGTGACTTCTTCTTTGCAGATCTGGGCCTTTTTAGCACTGGCCCGATATCCCCGTTCACTTAGCACCCTAAGCAGGTCCTTAGTGCCTTTCAAGCAGGTCTGTGGGGTTGGGGCAGCTAGTAGCAGATCATCTACATACTTCAGCAAAGTCACTTTTGGGTGGTTGGCACGGTATTCACCCAAATCATTGTGAAGGGCCTCATTGAACAAGGTGGGTGAGTTTTTAAACCCTTGAGGCAGCCTTGTCCAGGTCAGTTGCCCCTGAATTCCCCTTTCCTCATCTTGCCATTCAAAGGCAAATATTTCCTGGCTGCGCGGGGCTACTGCCAAACTGAAGAAAGCGTCCTTTAAATCCAGGACAGTGTACCAGGCTTGTGTTGGGGGAAGGGTGCTTAGCAGGGTATAAGGGTTGGGAACTGTAGGGTGGATGTCTAGGACTCGCGCGTTGACCTCCCTGAGGTCCTGCACCGGCCGATAATCCTTTCCACCCGGTTTCCTCACTGGCAACAACGGAGTGTTCCAAGCTGACTGGCACTTTCGGAGGATTCCAGCATCTAGAAGCCTTTGAATGTGGGGCATTATGCCTGTCTTGGCCTTCTGGGGCATAGGATATTGCCTGACCCGGGCTGGTTCAGCTCCTGGTTTCAGTTCAATATAGAGAGGCGGCCGATGCTTTGCCCATCCTGCTCCCCCTGTCTCAGCCCAGGCTTCAGGAAACTCGTGAAGCCAATAGCTCATTTCCCCTTCCTGATTGATCTTCATGGGCTGATACAGTCTGTACTCGTCTGCCTGAGCCAAGGTCAGGATTTCAGTAACCCAGGGGCTACTGATAAGATTGCCTTTATTATCAGTTATTATTATTCTTTTTTTTAAAAGTAGATACGGGCCTTTAATTTTGTGAGTATGTCTCTTCCTAATAATGGGGTGGGGCATTCTGGAATGACCATAAAAGCATGACTCACTTGCCCCGAGCTCAAATCTAACTTTCGTTGAGTGGTCCATTGGTAGGGCTTAGTTCCAGTCTCCCCCTGTACCCAGCTAGTCTTATTGGATAGTTTTCCAGTAGTTTTGGTAATCACCGAGTATTCTGCCCCTGTGTCCACCAGGAAGCTAACTGGGTTTCCCTCCACTTGCAAAGTTACCCTGGGCTCGGGGAGGGTCACCGAACCCTGTCTTCCCTATTCACTATCTTCTTCTTGCCCTGCTAGTAAGACTCTCTTAGGCGATGCTCTCCTCCCTGGGCCCCCCTTTTCCTTGGGACATTCTCTAGCCCAATGTCCATGCTCCTTGCAGTGGGCGCACTGATCCTTGCCTAGTCTTTCCCTCCGGGGTCGTTCTTTGCCATCTGCCCCTGACTGTCTCCTTCCCATGGCTGCAAGTAGGATCTTAGCCATCTCCTTATTTGCCTTACTTGCCTCACCTGCCTGGAACTTCCTATCTTCCTGTCTCATTCTTTCTAACTTTTTTCCGGCGTCTCCCTATTGTTATAGACTTTTTCCGCCACTTCCAGCAGGTCTTTTAAAGTTTTTTCACTCAGCCTTTTTATTTTTTGCACTTTATGTCTAATGTCAGGGGCTGCCTGGTTAACAAAAGCCATCATTACTGCCGCCTTGCTCTCTTCTGCAGTAGGATCTATGGGAGTGTACTGTCTGAAAGCCTCCATAATCCTTTCTAGATAAGCCGCTGGACTGTCCTCGGGCCCCTGCCGAATATCCCCTACCTTAGCCAAATTGGTCGGCTTCCATGCCGCCGCTCGGAGACCGGCCATCAGAGTCTGGCAGTAGACCCGGAGACGCTCCCTACCTTCAGCCTCATTGTAGTCCCATGGCGGCCGTTCAAGGGGAAAGGTCTGGTCGATGACCCAATGGTTGACAGTAGGCCTGCCGTCCTCTCCAGGAACTAACTTTCGAGCCTCCCCCTGGATTCGCTCCCTCTCCTCCGTGGTAAAGAGAACTTTAAGTAACTGTTGGCAGTCGTCCCATGTGGGCTGATGAGTGAAAAGGACAGAATCTAAAAGGTTAATTAGATCTCTTGGATTATCAGAGAAATTCGCATTTTGAGATTTCCAATTATAAAGATCACTGGTGGAGAAGGGCCAGTACTGATGTGCCTGCTCCCCGTCCACTGCCGGGGGTCCCATGGCCCTCAAGGGAAGAGCCCTCACTGGTTCAAGATCTGGAGTTTGCCCAGTCCGTTGTCTAGTGCCATACGCCGGCCCCCCTGTCGGAGGCCCCGTCTTCCCCTGGGCCGCGGGAGCCGCAGGAGCCGCCTGGGCCCCCTGGGCCACCCTGGGATCATAAGGTGGGGGTGTATGCCACTCTAGGCCTATTAAATCAGGATATAGATTAGAGTCTGGCAGCACAGGTGATCCTGTGGGCTGAGGATCCTGTACCCCACTCTTCTTTATCTCTTTGGTAACTAGGACTTGTGTCATCTCCCTTGATGCTGGCAGGAGGGCCCTTAGCCCAGGTGGTGGATTCTGGACCAAATCCTGCCAGACTGTAATATAGGGGACTTGGTCTGGATGGCCGTGATGGCCATAGACTATCCCTTTTACCTTTTCAATAAGCTCAGCATCAAATGTTCCTTCCTACCCCGAAGGCCGGCCACTCTGTCTCACACAAGGTGATAAATTTCTTTTTCTTTACATCCAAGGAAAGGCTGTGTGCCCTTTCCTTAACATCTTTGAAATGATCAATGAGGATAGACAGAGGTGTTATCTGAGTCTGACCCATGCTCACAAGAGTATTGGGGAAGGGAGTCCACTCAGGTGTCCGCCTGGCTGCGTCCCTCGTAGGAACTTAGGCGCGTCTTGGCTAAGGTGTACCCGTATAGAGCCCGGGCCCGGTCACTCCTTTTTAGGGGAGTGAATCACCGTTATGCCGTACGACGTCGCCACAGAAACGCAGGTTAGGACCCACTCAGATTCCGTAGCCGCAGCCGTGGAACCTCATACAGTCACACTTCATTCACTCAGTCAGACAGACAGACTTTACCTCTTAGAAGGCAGGGTCGATCCAGAGCCACGCTAGGACTCCCACTACGACCCAGTAGAAGAATGTAAATGCACACTTCTGTGGAGTACTCCAAGCCTGGGGTGCTACAGTGTATAGACCGACACCAAACACCAGGGCTAGTGAACAGAGGAGGAAGAGCTGCACCCAGAATACTGCACCTTCCAAGACCAGGCGCGTCATAGAAGCGAAAAACACAGACGAGACGACAAAGTAACGACAACGGGGAACAAACAAAAGACAGAATGACAGACAGCGGCCCCGGACTTATCCCTGCTCGGGGAGGGGGGGGCCTCCCGCAACAGACAACTTAGCCGGCTACCGTTTGGATTCCTCGTCAAATGGATCCACCTGGTTTCGCCTTTCCAAACACCATTTCCATCGAGTGGCCCCGGACTTATCTCCCCTCTAGGGAGTGCCTTCCACTGACTGGAAACAAAAAGAAGTGAAACCAACCATGGGGGTGACAGACGTCTCCTGTCACTCCCGACCAGTGACCCACCATTGCGTCCGCCTAAGTCTTCTGCCGGTCTCTTCCCAGGGCCCAATCACCTACACCGTACGGATTTCAAGAGTTCCAACTCCTCCTCGGATCCGGATTCTGTTCCAGGGGGGTTTGGGATCCTGGACGAGCCCCCAAAATGTTAGAGCCGGTTTCCCTCGGCCCCGGGAACAGAAAGACAGAGTCACTGAGGCTGCAAAGGCAAAGGAGTTTTATTTTGACTAGCTCGAGCTAAGGTCCAGGTCCCAGAGCACCAACTCAGTGGTCTCTTTACGAACCAGGACCCCGCCCTGGGGTAAAAACAAAGCTTTTATACTTTTTTTTTTGCTGGAGTCTGTTGCTAGTTATTTCTGATAAGACACTCTTTCCCAAGAGATTCCCTCCCAGGAGATTCTCTCCCCAAGGACACTCGCCCTGCACAGCCACCTCCCTATCAGGAAGCCACCTGCGGTGCGGTTTTTTTCTTTTTTTTTTTTTTAACTGCATTTGAGCATGGTTTTAGCTCTTTATCATAATCAAGCAATAAGCAAGGAAGCTTTATATACAGAAGCAGAATTTGGCTGTTAGCTAAGAGCTAAAAAACAAGTTACCACCAAACAAACTAAAATATTGTTTTAGTCCTACTCTACAGGAGGATCGCTTGAGCCCAGGAGTTCAAGACCAGCCTGGGTAACATAGCCAGACCCTGTTTCTCCAAAAAATAAAAATAAAATTAGCCTGGCATGGTGACATGCACCTGTAGTCCCAGCTACTTGGGAGGCTGAGGCAGGAAGATTGCTTGAGCCTAGGAGTTGGAGGCTACAGTGAGCTATAATCGTGCCACTGCACTCTAGCCCAGACTACAGAGTAAGACCTTGTCTCAAAAACAAATAAATAAAATTCTTAGTTCTATCTTTTCTTTCCTACCCACCCCCCCAAACATCATCATCAACACAGTTCTGTTGGGAAGCATGTGTTATTTTTTTTTAAGTATTTTTATGTTCCACAGCTTATATAAAGGGATATTTAGGCACAAAGGTAACTGGACTAAGAACACAACAGTGTGTCAGAGGCACCAGCACTTGAACAAGACTCCTCATGCCAACTCAGAGTATTAATCACAAGACTCCAGGCCTCCCAGTAATAAATAGATGTGCCTGAGGATACAGAGCAGAGAAAGAAAGAGGACTGACCATCCTCCCCAGATGGTGGGATAGGAATTCAGGAATGTTCCCACAGACCAGGTATAGGCTCTCCAAGATGGAGCTGGCCTGGAGCCAGTTTGAAAGCTCATGGCTCATAGAGGTTCCCCACGACCAACAGAGAATTGAAATTAAAACCAGCCAGTCAGATGAGAAGCCTCACCCACATCACAGAAATCACAGTTAAAAGTTCCCAGCAGAGGAATCTTTGAAGAAATATACCCCATGAAATCAAATAATCAGATTAAAAAATGGGCAAAGGATCTGAATACACATTTCTCAAAAGAAGACATACAAATGGCCAACAGGTATATGGAAAAATGCTGAACATATTTAGTCATCAGAGAAATGCACATCAGAACTACAATGAGATATCATCTCAGCCCAGTTAAAATGGCTTTTATCAAAAAGACAGGCAATTACGAATCCTGGCAAGGATGTAGAGAAAGGGAAACACTGTTCGTGGGAATGTAAATTGGTGTAACCACTACATAAAAGAGTATGTAGGTTCCTCAAAATACTGAAGATAAAACTACCATGTGACCCAGCAATCCCACTGCTGCGTATATATCCAAAACAAAGGAAATCAATATATTGAAGAGATATCTACACTCCCACGTTTATTGCAGCACTATTTACAATTGCCAAAATATGGACTCAACCTAAGCATCCATCAATGGATAAACGGATAAAGAAATTGTGGTACATGTACACAATGGAATATCATATACCCACAAAAAAGAATGAAATCCTGCCATTTGCAACAACATGGATGGAACAGGAGAACATCAAGTTAAGTGAAACAAGCCAACCACAGAAAGACAAATCTCACATGTTCTCACTCATATCTGGGAGCTAAATATTTAAAACAAATGATCTCATGGAGACAAAGAGTAGAATGATGGTTACCAAAGGCTGGGAAGAGTAGCGGGAAGAGGGGGATAAAGTAGGGATGGTTAATGGGTAAAAAAATAGATAGAATGAACAATATTTGAAAGCACAACAAAGTGACTATAATCAGCAATAAGTTAGGGTATACTTTAAAACAGCTAACAGAGTGGAATTCGAATGTTCTTAACACAAAGAAATGTTAAATGCCTGATGTGATGGATTCCCCCATTACCCTGATTTGATTAATTCACATTGTATGCCTATATCAAAACATTACATGTACCCTATAAAGATATACAATTCTTATGTACTCATAATAATTTGAAATTAAAAATTAAAAAACTAAAAAAATTAAACATAACCTATGGGAAAAATAGCCAGCAATTGTACATTAGCTCCATTCCAGGTAACATGGCACATAAGATGTGCTCAAACTTCTATTTCAGATCCTGTGGCAATCCAATCTAATGCCCTCTTTCGTAGCATGGCTCTCATGGTCACTTCTGGCTCCAAATTCCTGATGCTCAATTAGTTCAGTTTCCAAATCATTTAACCACCTGTGTATTTTTCCTTATTCCTTAGTACCTTAAACCTAGGCAAGGCCCAGGATCTTTTCCATAATTTCCACCTAAAAAGCTCAATTTACACGAAGTCACTGCATGGATAGGACATTCTGATTATACTGGAGGGTTTTGGAAGGGGTTGATTTACACTGAAGCAATTATTATTTTTATCTTTCCAGCAAGCATTGCCATCCCCTTTCTTTTTATAATCAACCCTTCCCACTACACAAAAACGGAGGCACGTGACATATGTAGGATAATGATAGTACCCTATCTCCCTGGCATTGATGACTGGCCCAAGGGATGGACATGTAATCCAAGAAGAGCCAATTATAACATGTCCTTGACATTGTTACATGGATACTTGGACCAAAAAAGCTCTCTTTCTATGGTTGCTGAGCTGGGTCTGGCAGCAACCACATTTCCCACCGTATTATCAAGTCCTGTCAGCAGTAGGTCAACATGGAAAGAGAAACAGAGTCAAGCAGAAATGAGAAAAACAGGAAAAGAAACGAGGGAGGGAAGAAGGGAGAGAAAGAGAGATCCAGCAGTGTTAATTCAAGTTTCCAGTTCCAGTTTCTGTAGTTCTATTATAGTTTCTATAATTCTTCCTTAGATGCTGCAAACTATCCTGGAATCATTCCAAACTTTGTGAGCCACTAAGATTGCTTTTCTATTAATATATAAGGTTTTTTGAACTGGGTTTGTGTCACTTTCAAAAATAAGCCTAATTAATACAGCAAATAGCTTTCAGTTAAACATTGGGTATCTCTAACCTTAAAAGTCCTTACCCCATTTTATACCCAAGAACTTTCACTTCATGTAGCTCTCTAGTTTTATACCCTCTTAATGATTTTGCCCGTTACCTTTTTCTTCTTTCCTTTCTTCCTTCCTTTCCTGTTCCCTCAGAGGACCAAAACCAAATTCCTTCCCTTTCTTATGCAGAACAATCCAGCCACTTTTTCTTAAATTCTATTGGTTCCCAAAATCCTGAAATCCATGGCCTCATCCTTTACCATGAGTGGTTTATCAGGATATTTTTTGAAAGACAGTTCAATACAAGAAAAAATCTTGAGCAATTTGTTGGCTGTTAGAGGGAAAAATCCAATCCATACATTCTTTCTATAACAAATTTTTGAATAATTGGTTGGGTAAATTACCTAAGTTTTCACACCTATAAAATTACATTTTAGAGTTAAAACATCTATGTAGATGAACTAGCCCAACACCTTTAATAAGCTTGAAGAAGTTAAATGGCTTGTCATGTACTAAAAAGAAATTAGTAGTAGCGTCATGAGTAGGACATTGGGATTCTAAATTTTTGTCCAGGGCCTCAGGTCCCCAGAAAAAGAGTGAGCCTTTATGACTTTACTGTTGCCATAATTTAGGTTAGTTTAGGTTTGTAAATTCTGTATTCAAAAGGGATGTCTGAGCTTTAGTCCTTCAAATATAAAATGATGAAATATAGATCACCAGCTCTCAAACACTTCTAGATCTGGAACTTTTTATTTATTTATTATCCTTTATTCTTTTTTATCTCAATAAATTCAGAAGGTGCAAGTGTTTTTTGTTACATGGAAGACCTGTATAATGGTTAAGTCAGGACTTTTAGTGTACCTGTCACCTGAATAGTGTACAGTGTGCCCAATATGTAATTTTTGATCCCTAACCCCCTTCCCACCCTCCTCTTTTCTTAGTTTCCAATGTCCATTATACCACTTTATGTCCATACACCCAAGGCTTAGTTTTCATAAGTGAGAACATGTGATATTTGTTTTCCCATTCATGAGATACTTAGGATAATGGACTCCATCCAAGTTGCTGCAAAAGACATTATTTCATTTCTTTTTACAGCTGAGTAGTACTCCATGGTACACATGTACCATATTTTTTTATTCACCCACTAGTTGATGGGCACTTAGGTTGATTCCATATCTTTACAATTATGAATTATGCTACAAAAAATATTCAAGTACAGGTGTCTTTTTGATATGATGACTTCTTTTCCTTTGGGTAGATACCCAGTAGTGGGATTGCTGGATTGAATGGTTCTACTTTTAGTTCTTTGAGGAATCTCCATACTGTCTTCCACAAAGGTTGTACTAACTTACATTTGCATCAACAGTGTGTAAGTGTGAAACCTTTTATTTAAATGGAATCCTATACTGACTGGAAATAAAAAAAAATAATGATAATAATAAATAGTTCAGATCCTCCAAGAAGCAGATGCCAAAGACTTATTGGGAATGATGCCTATGGAGGGAAAAAAATAGCGAGCTGGAGAAGGTGGGGAGGTTCTTTAGACCATGATGTATATCTGACCCCTACGAAAAGATTTGGGTAAGTAGAGTCTCAGACTGCTGTGTTGTCTAAGAAAGTTGCAGCCTGGTTGATGGAGAGTCTTCAAGCCAAAGTCACCCATCAGAGGAGTCTGCATCTTTCAGGAAAAGGCTTGCATTAGTATCTGTACCATATTCAATCATTGGCTAGGAGCAGCCTGTTAAAAGTGTGGCTTCAGCGCAAACACAATGGTGGATTCAGAGAACAGCTGCTGGAATCGTTCATCAATTAGCCTCCTGAAACAGAAGATCTGAGTGGTGTACTTCTGTGGCTGCTCAGAGGTCCCTTTTGAATTCTGAGTTTACAAACCTAAACTAACCTAAATTTTTTAGGTAGAAGTTGCATTTTTCTCTTTTTTGTATCTTCTACTTCTCTCATGGTGTTCATGTGGAAAGAAATGGAAGATACAGAAAAGAACCAAATGGAAATTATAAAGTTTAAAAACACATCTGATATAATAAATCACAGGCTAGGTTTAACAGGTGCAAAAAGGGTGATCAGTGAACTTGATGACATTCAGTGGAAACCACCCAAAATGAAGGATAGAAAAAAAACTTAAAAAAAAAAAAAAAGAGTGCCTCAGCAAAGTGTGACACTGTTAAGCAGTATAACATAAATGTAATCAGAGACCCAAGGAGGGGGTAGGAGGAAAATGTTTGAAGGAATAATGGCTTAAAATATTCCAAATTGTTAAAACTGTAAACACACAGATCCAAGAAGCTCAATGAACCCCAAATAAGGTAAATATAAAGAAATCACATCAAGTAATATCTTAACCAGATTGCTGAAAATCAGTGATAAAAAGAAAATCTTAAAAGCAGCCAGAGGAAAAAGGAACATTACATACAGGGGAAGAAAGATTAGAAATGTTGACGAATTCTAGTAAAAATAATTTGAAAGCCAGAAGACAAACAATATCTTTAATGTGTTGAAAGAAAAAAACACTAAATCTGGAATTCTATCCAGAGAAAATATCCTTAAGAAAGAAAGGCAAAATAAAGACTTTTTTTAACCTATAATTTTTTTATTGAAATTAAAATGAATTTATTATGCTGGGCGGAAATGACATCTTCACAATAATGGATTTCCCATTCATGAGCATAATCTATCTTTTCATTTATCTAAGTCTTTAAAATTTTTTCCACATTGTCTTGTTTTTAAATGAGGGAAGTTCTTACACATCTGTCATTATATTATTTGCTAGGTGCATGATATTTTTCAAGTTTGTAAGTATTTATTTTCAAATTTCTTTTTTGCTAATTGTTACTAGTTGTGTTAATTCCAGGAGGCATGGAATGTGTTAAGCTGGTTTGCTGCATGACACTGATACCTGAATGAGGTGTAAAATGTACTGATTAATTGCGAGTCTGAGCTGAGTTTGGGTGTGGTTTATATGATCATGTCACCATTGAAACAAAGACTTTTTAAGAAAAATAAAAGACTAAGAAATTCATGACCAGAAGACCTACAGTATACAAAATGTTAAAAGAAGTTCTTAAGGCTGAAATAAAAAGATTCCAGATGGAAATTTAGATATATACAAACAAATAAAGAGTTCTAGCTTTAGTCTCACCTAATAAAACTTAAAAGCAAACCTCAAAATATCCAAGTAAATTAATTATACACACAACTCAAAATTATTTGAAGGAATACAAACAAACAATTCTAATAATCTAAATTTCACAATATCTGGAATTCAATAATAAATTATTGGATATGCAAAGAAGCAGGAAAATATGACCCATAACGAGGACAAAAACAAATCAATAGAAATATGCCAAAATTGACACAGATAATAGAATTGATAGAAAAGGACATTAAAACAACTACTTTAAATAATTGTATATATGCAAGAAGGTGGAAGAAACTGTGAGCATAATAAGGAGACACATGAAAAAATAAAACAGGCCCTAATTGAACTTCTACAGATGAAAAAATACAATGTCTGATATAAAAAATGCACTGGATGCAATTAAGAGCTGATTAGAAATTGCATAAGAAAAGGTTAGTGAACTTGAAGACATAGCAATAGAAACTATCCAAAATAAAACATAGAGAAAGGCTGGGCGCAGTGGCTCACGTCTGTAATCCTAGCCCTCTGGAAGGCCAAGGCGGGTGGATCGCTCAAGGTCAGAAGTTCGAGACCAGCCTGAACAAGAGCAAGACCCCCATCTCTACTAAAAAAAAAAAAAAAAAATAGAAATTAGGTGGACAACTAAAACTATGTGGAAAAAATTAGCTAGGTGCATGCCTATAGTCCCAGCTACTCGAGAGGCTGAGGCAGAAGGATTGCTTGAGCCCAGGAGTTTGAGGTTGCTGTGAGCTAGGCTGACGCCACGGCACTCTATTCACTCACGGCAACAGAGCGAGACTCTGTCTCAAAAAAATATATATATATAGAAAATATTAAAAATAAAATAACTAAGCATCATTGACCTGTAGGGCAACTTCAGATAGACTAACATACATGTAATTGTAGTCCAGGGAAAGGTTAGAGGCAAAAAATTGAAATAATTCTAAATTTGATGAAACTATATACCCATATATCCAAGAAGCTCAATAAATTCCAACCACAAGAAATTTAAGAAAACTATGCCAACGAGCTTCATAATCAAATTGCTTAAAACTAATGATAAAAAGAAAAACTTAAAAGCAGGCAGAGAAAAAAGACACAGTATGTTCGGAGGAAGAAATTTAAGAATGAATACAGACTTCTCACTGGAAATAACACAAGCTAGAAGACAGGGAAGCAACACTTTGAAATCAAGGGGAAAAACTGTCAATCTAGAATTCTATACCTGGTGAAAATAGCCCTCAAAAACAAAGGTAAAATAAAGACTTTTTCAGACATGCAAAAGCTGAATTCATCACCAGCATATCAGCACTACAAGAAATACTAGAGGAAGCCCTTCAGGAAGAATGAAAATGATAGCAGATGGTTTTATTCAAGGAGAAGGCACAGTTACCACTCAGTCCTTTCCTTACCCCTCTATTAGGGTACTCCAGGTGGGGAGTCTGGAAATGCCTAAGAATGCCTCAAAACCACCTCAAATGATTGCTAATGGCCTTTCCAGTTCTTGGCTTTTTAAAATGACTTGATTCTGAATTGTGTATTTTCTCTTGGGCATTTTGCCTATGTGAAGAATGAACACCCATCCAATAAACAGTAGTGAATGGGGTATGGTTTCATGATGCAAAGAATCAGAAATAATAACTTAATGAGATGATAATTCAAAAACCATCCTTTTTCCAGGGCTAGTGATATGTACAAAGTATTATCTTGATCATCAGCAATGAGGGATGTAGCGGAGGCAGTACAAGGAGGCAGAATTTGTGCTAGAACTCAGAGTCAGACAAAACTGATAGAAAGAATCATTGTATATGGTAGTTGAAAGCATACTGAAGCTGACTGTTGGGAAACTGAGTGCTAGGCAAGCTCTATAACTAGTTATGCAAGCTTGAGATTCTCGTCTCTTCTGGACCTCAGCTTCTTCATATTTATAATTAGGATGTTAGCTAAGTGGCTCTGAAAGCCTTTCCAGGTCTAAACACCTATGATCCTATGCATATGACTGAATTCAGACTAATCTCATCCTGTCTCTGCGACTTTGCTCTTCTCAATCTGACTAGTTACCAGCAGGGAAATCCCCTCCAACCCTAATAACCATTATTTTCATAATTCAAAAATTAACATTGGTAAGTTTCAAGTTTGAAAATCTTTTTAAAATTTATGTGTTATACAATGTCCTTGTAAAGGCAAAACTATGGAGACAAAGAACTGATTAGTGGTTGCCAGGGTTTGCAGGTGGGGAGAGAGGGGTTGACTACAAATTGGCAGCACAAGGGAATTTTTGAGAGTGATGGAACTATTCTGTGTCTTGACTGTGAAGGTGGTTACATGACTGTATGCATTTGTGAAAACCCATAGAACTATATGCCACAAAGAATAAATTTTATTGTATGTAAATTTAAAACTCACTCAATAAATATTTTTTAAACAGAGCAGCAGGTTTGTTGGTGATGTGCATCCCTTTTTTAAAAAAGTTTGCATCATTTTAATATATTCTAGATAATTTTCCAGGCATTACATTTACCTTCTTACTTGAATGTCTAGTTTCTTAAAAGTACCTCAATTCTTAGCACATACTTTAAATATATATAATGTATACTGTTAAATAAATACATTGTTCTAAAAATATAGCAGTTATGGTCTTAAGAGACTTTCCAAACAACAGATTTATTGAGATATAATTTACATGCCATAAAGCCATCCATTTTGAAGTACACAGTTCAATAATCTTTAGTAAATTTACAGAGTTGTGCGACTATCACCACAATCTAATTTTAGAACATTCCTCCACCCCAAAAAGATCCCATTTTCCGTTTAAGAGACTTTCAAAAAAGTAGAAGAGCAGTCAACCTGCTAGTAAATTTACTAACACAGAGTCATAGGATTTTGAGTGTTGGAAAGCTCTTAATACCACCCTTAATACTACCTAGCTCAAACTCCCACCTCATGTTCAAATGCTGCTATAACACATCTGATGGGTAGTTACCCAGCCTAGTTAGACAACATTCAGTGATAAGTAAGTGACTGTCTTGTTTAACAACTCCTTTCACCCTTGACCGGGTCTGTTTATTACACAGTTATTCCTCACTTTGAAGCACTGAAGCTTTACATGGGTAATCCCCCATATGCCCTAACCCTCAGCCCAGTAGTCTTTTAAGATTTTGTAAAAATCAAAAGTAGCTCTGTTCTAGGAAAAAATTGGCAATCTCTGGAACTGAGAATTACATGAGTATCCAAGGAAAGTGGCAGGAAAGGTTTAAAAGGAATTATTCTTGAGCACTTGAGGTTCAAACAGAAAGCTGAAGTAAGTAAAAGAAGCCTGCAAGCCTTAAAGCAGAAGGAAAGGCCAAGGGAATTGAACGCAGCACTCAAAGATGGGCTGGTGCAGAGGGTTGCGGGGTGGCGGTGGCTGTAGAGTATGTTCTGGGTAGAGGACAAGGAACAACAGAGTAAGAAGTTAGGGGACACCAATGGGAAAGTCTAAGTGATGGCTTAAAACCATTCAAGGCAGAACTTTGACATCAACCAAGTCAAAAGGACCCGTCAGTAAAGTAGACCAAAACCACTGAAACTAAGATTATTTACATTTTTGTATATTATAGATTCAATGAATTCCCTCACTTCTTACTAAGTGGATAATAGCTTGCATGACGGATCCTTGTGTATTGCATTGGATGAGTGAAAAGACTGAAGAAGTCACAATCCAACAAACCATGGAGAAATGCAAGGATAGCATATATGCTGGGTGCCCAAGAAATTACAATCTGGAAACAAAATCATCAGGGCTGGATTCATGGGTTTGTGACTTGTGTAATCACCTAGGACCCTAACATTTGATTTAATGCTCTGCTGTTGCCATTCTGAATGTCTTAATAGTTTCTTAACATGGGTCCCTGTTCTCATCTTGCAATAAGTCCACAAGTTAAGTAGCCAGTTGTGAAATTCATTCAGACCTGTTTTGGGGGGGTGACAGTAATAACCACACATCATATTTGTGCAGCCCCTTAAGGTTTCTAAGTCCTTTCACACACATCTCATTTGACCCTTACGACCTGACTACTAAGGAGGCCAAAAAAGATGAGGAATAGATGTGGTTTGTTCAAGGGCACAGAATCAGAGAATTTTAGAAGAGCTGTTATCATCTCTCTGCTCTATCTTTCCCATTCTTCATTTTACAAATAAAAAAGTTCAGGTTCAGGAAAGTTGGAAGACTTGGCCAAGGTCACACACAGTATACTCCCAGGAAACAAGGCTTCTCGTGTCTACTCCAGGATTCTCTCCACAATGCCGTGTTGTCTCCACGGAAGTTCTGGGATCATGGGTTATTTGTCCTTGGCAGGATCAGAGTGGGTACCTAGAGAGTGTCTATATAAGTACTTCCATTTTTTAAATACTGTATTATCTATATGTACAGTCTCTGATTTGATTGTCCCAACAAGTGCATAAAATAAGTGAGGTAGCTGTTGATGTCCTCTTTGCTAGTGAAGGAAACAGGTTCAGAGAGGTGCCTGTATTGTTACAGGGCTTCACAGTGACCAGGGGAATGCCGAGCAGGCTTTCACCCTTTTTCACAAACTTCTCAATGCTCACCAAGAAGGAGGCCTCCTTTCCATTTCCTTCTTAGGTGTATCATCGCTGTCCTGCCCAAATCAGGAAGAAGTCACATATTTGTTTAGCACTCACTCTGGTTAATGTCTCTAAGAGAAACCAAAAAGATGTTTAGATACATATAGTCACAGAGAAAGAGGGTGACAGTGTCCCACTGGAATTTTAGAAGTGAAAGAGATATTGTAGTTCATGTAATCCAACAAATAAGAAAACTGAGGACAGCCCCAGGCTGCACAGGAAATGGTTAAAGAAAGGACCCAGATCTTCTTGCTTCCAGGTTAGTACACAACTTCTGCAGGCCCAAGTCCTTTGCTCGGTGACTTGAATTATCCCCTTGTTCACCCCAAAGTATCAAAGCCTGAGGGTCAGCTCTTCACAAGCTCTGATCTGGATGACTTGGGACAAGACTGCAGATGGGGACACGGGATCCAGGGGACTTACAAATCATTATAAATGTGGTGATCTGACTAGAACTAACTTGAGGAAGTTAAGAAAAATGATACTAATTACACTGTAGTGTTTTCACAATACATCTGTAAAACAACCACAAGGAAACAATAAATAGGGAAGAGGAGAGAAAAGGCACACAAAGTTAATAATCCCATTATTCTCAAATTTGAACAGCAAACAATGATTACCCACACTGGAAAAAGCAATGGAAAACTGACATATAGCAGAAGTATCAGTGCACATCAGTGGGAAAAGGATGGATTTTTTAAATAAATCACACTGGAACAATTGAACCTTCTCCCTCTACCTGATGCTATACACAAAACTCAATGCCAGGAGTATTAAAGACAAAAATATGAAGATTTTTAAAGGCAATATAGGAGAATATCTTCATGATCTTGGCCCAGAAAAGGATTTCTTAAACAAGACATAAAAAGCATTAACCACACTTATACATTAAACTTTTTAAAATCTATTTACCTAAAGAAAGTGAAAAGCCAAGGCATAAACTGGGAGCAGATATTTACAACATATATAGCTGACAAAGGACTAATATCCAGAAACATACTTAATATTTAACATATCTAATATAATGAATTATATTCTGTGAACAGAGAAAGAAAGAAACAGTAAAATAAAATAGAGGCAAAATACATCAATAACATTTCTCAAAGGGTGAAAGAGAAATCCAAATGATCAATCAAGACATGAAAAATTGTTCAATCTCTTTAATAATCAGGAAAATGCAAAATAAAATGACAGTGAAGTATCATTACGCATCCCTATATGGAAGAAATAATAAAGTCTAATAATACTACATGTAAGAGAGGATGGAGCAATGGAAACTTGGCACCTGCTAGGTGCACAGTGATTTGGTATAAACAGTTTAGCTTTTCTTCCACTCAGTAGTTCTAGCCATCAGTGTGTACCCTAGACTTGGAGGGACTCCTGCCAAGTGCAGCAGGAGACACATGCAAGAATGTTCACAAAGGTGTTGTGCTAATTAGCTAAAAACAACCGAAATGCTCTTTGATAGTAGAATAAAGAATAAACTGTGATTTATTCTCAGAATGGAATATTATACAACAACAAAAACAAGAACTATAGCTGCATGCCTCAATCTGGATCAATCTCACAAACATAATATTGAATGAAAAACAGCAAGTCACAAAAGAACATGTGTGATATGATACATTTATTTGAAGACATAAGCAAAACTAAACTTTAACGATGCCAACACTGTTGTTAAACTACAAAGAAAAGAAATGATTATCACAGAAGTCAGTGTAGTGTGACCTCAAGAGGAGAAGGAGGGGCACGAGATGGGGAAGGGCACAAGGAGAACAATGTTCCAGTCTTTATGCTGCCTGGTGGTAATACTGGGGTTTGATTTAACATCAAACTAGTTTATTAGACTAGGACATAGTATATTAAATCATGAAGTTACCATTGCTATGTGTCAAATCTGAGCAAATATCGACAATTTCACACAGTTTAACAAAAACTATGTGTGTGTTCATGCAATAGGGTCTGTGTATGATACATTTCACAATAAAAAATGAAAAAAAGAAAGAAGCACTGCCTAGGAGTCAGGAAACCTAGGTTCTAAGATAGATCTAAGTTCTAAGACCACACAGGTATCCTTTGCCCCAGTTTCTACAGAGAAGCACTGTAGGCTAGTGGTCAAACATTAGGTTCTGCAAATGGTAGACTCAGGTTTGAATCCTGGCCTTGCCACTTATAAGCTATGTCGCTTGGTTCAATTACTTAATTTTTTTGTTACCGATTTCCTCATATGTAAAGCAGGGTTAAGTAATAGTACCTATCTTACACAGTCACTATGAAATGTATGTAAGTGTGTGTATGAATATAAATGAAGTGCTGTAAGAGTGTAAAAAAATAGCTTAATGCCTAGCACTTTGTAAATGACTTACCAATCTTAGTTGTGTAATTAGGTCCCATTTCTTCAGAGGGTCCCAGAAAGGTGCAAATGAAGAATTATGTGACTATGTTTTTGAAAAACACAAGATTCCATGCAAGCACCATGCCTATCACTCTTCTTATTCTCTTACACGTCCACATCTGTCCATTGTCATTCATCACAAAAGCAACACTATCACCTTGGTGATATTAGAGACAAAACAGCCAAAAGGAGTTAGGATAGAACCACCACTACCTTCCATGCAGTCTTAGATGTGAACAGAACACCTGAATTTCTTAACAGAGAAATAAACACCAGACTCTTCCTGAGCCCAAGCTCTTAGTGCAAAATTGGGATTCTTGAAATCAAGAGAAAAAGACCTTTCAAAAAACCAGCTAGAGGTCAACCAATCCAACCCCCTCAATTCACAGATAAGAACCAAGGCCCAGAAAGAAGTCTAATACAAAACCCAAGCCACCTTTCCAGGGGACCCAGCTACACCAGTGAGGCAGGGTCAGCCAAGACTTGCCGGGTACCAGGAGCAGCGGCTCTGAGTGTGCAAAGTTCTTTTTCAAGCAGAGCCGCAGGTTGCCCAGACTACAGTGGATTTCTGCCTCACTAGGCTTTGTAGATGGCTTGGTTTTTCCATCCTGAAACTCTTTTTTTTTTTAAACTAAAAGTTATACAAACTATTTCTATATGGAACACTAGAAAATAAACAGGAAATAGGAGATATCTGCTGTGGAAACAGAATAGACTGTGCCAACGGTTCCCTCCCCACCCTCACACGCCACCTCAGCCCCCTCCCGTTAGCAACAGGCACCAAAGGCTGGAAGCTCAGTTTAAATCTGGAATAAGAAGAAAGCTTAAAATTCCTGGTTAATCTTATATTCAGTCTCAACTAACTGAGTTAAAAAAAAAAAAAAAGCCCAGGCATGTGGAAAGAAAGCAAGTTATGTAAAAATGTAAACATAGCATAGCTCTCTCATTCATATTTCAGGAGAGAACCTCAAGTTTTATATTATAGTTTGGCTGGTACTGTTGGGTGAATTGAGAGAATGGAACAGACTTCCCAAAATTCAAAACAAAGTGCCAGCTACATCCTTCCAAAAATTTTCTAAGATTCCCTGAGCCCGTGTCATAGATATCTAGGTCTAATCTCTGGGCCATTGTTTTGTTGGGTTAATCCTTTATTGATGTAAAAACTGACCTTGGCAGGGGCCGGGCGCGGTGGCTCACGCCTGTAATCCTAGCTCTGGGAGGCCGAGGCGGGTGGATCGCTCGAGGTCAGGAGTTCGAGACCAGCCTGAGCAAGAGTGAGACCCTGTCTCTACTAAAAACAGAAAGAAATTATCTGGCCAACTAAAAATATATATACAAAAAAAATTAGCCGGGCATGGTGGCTCATGCCTGTAGTCCCAGCTACTCGGGAGGCTGAGGCAGTAGGATCGCTTAAGCCCAGGAGTCTGAGGTTGCTGTGAGCTGGGCTGATGCCACGGCACTCACTCTAGCCCGGGCAACAAAGTGAGACTCTGTCTCAAAAAAAAAAAAAAAAAACTGACCTTGGCAATCCCCATTATGTCCCAATACTATTTCAGGAACACAAAATAAACCAAACATTAATAAAAAATCAAAATGAAAATAAATATACTGAGCATTCCCATTATTCTTCCCTTACTTAATTTACATTGTCTTTTACCCAGAAGATACCCTCCTTAAGATGAGATTTGCATAGGTATGAGTCAGTGACCCTATTTACAGTGGTGAGACTAGTCAAGGATGGTTATTTACTTCGTGTAGTGATGCTGGTGAGCTCCAGAAAGTATGGCCCAGATGTAAAAAAACTGTCAATGATTTTGCGACTGAGTTACTTTATAAGGACCACCTGCAAAGTTGATCAAAATGGACATACTGCATGGATTCTCCTATCCTAGACCTTGTATGCTCTAGATCCTCAGTTGCACTGGCCAAAATTCACCTCAGTCCAGTTCTGTTGTTACTCACAAAGACCAACTCCAGTGTTTAAAACTGAGTGAAGATTGTGGTCTAGCTACAGACATAGCAACGTATGAAAAAGATTCTTAGTTGTCTGTTTAATCCTTACTCCAGACTGGATAGTGATTATGAAGCTAAAATTGAGATATCATCCCATTAGTCATTTGACAGGTATCCAGATACTGAGCTTGGAATGACATGTTGCAAGTGATGGGAAACCCAGCAAATCTTAATGACCGCTGTCGTCCATCAGTCCACTCCAGGGATCCCACAGCCACCTGCACTATTATTTTGGCCTAGTTATTACCTTGCAGTGGATGAGGGGCCACAGTGATAGTTAACGTTCTTGCCCATTAATTTATTACATAAAACAGCAACCCTTCCAGCCCTCCTGCCTGTGAGGTGTTGCTCCTATGTAGAGCTTATAAAAGTTCATCCCTTTGGGCAAGAGTGAAGTTTCTCCTGACGGGAAAGTGTTGATCATGCTACAGGGAAGTAAGTAGAAAGTCATGAGTCCACTGTTCGGCCAGAATGGAGGTGCCTATGAATAGGGCAAATTAGTAACCAGGATGCAAGTTGGAGAACTGGCACCTGGAGTCAGGCTACATAGCTCATGTAGGGAGTCTCCCTGTACAGACAGTCCCTGACTTACGATGGTCTCACTTAATAATTTTTTGACTTTACAATGGTGCAAAAGTGATACACATTCCAGTAGAAACCATACTTTGAGTATCCATACAACCATTCTGTTTTTTACACTTTAAGTACAGTATTCCACACTTTATTATAAAATAGGCTTTGTGTTAGATAATTTTGTCCAACTGTAGGCTAATGTAAGTGTTCTGAGCATGTTTAGCCAGGCTAAGCTATAATGTCCAGCAGGTTGGGTGTCTTAAGTGCATTTTTGACTTATGATATTTTCAGCCTACGATAGATTTATTGGACCATAACCCCATCATAAGCTGAGTAGCATCTGTACTGGCAAATTTGTCATTTTATTAAGTAAGTCAGAAGATTTCTTTATAACCAATGATTGAAAATTATGTGTGCTGTGGATTAAATAACCAGAAAATACTTTGGAAATTTAAGTGCTATTCAAATATTCAATTAACTTGAACATTTGAATGGCATAATTTTCAGATCTCCTAGCAAAGTTAGCAGCATTACACAGAATCAGGTAGGTTTTTAAAAATATTTCAGATGAATAAAAAGTATAAGGAATAATAGTAGGCTGGGCACGGTGGCTCACACCTGTAATCCTAGCACTCTGAGAGGCCGAGGCGGGTGGATTGCTAGAGGTCAGGAGTTCCAGACCAGCCTGAGCAAGAGCGAGACCCTGTCTCTACTAAAAATAGAAAGAAATTATCTGGCCAACTAAAATTTATATATATAGAAAAAATTAGCCAGGCATGGTGCTGCATGCCTGTAGTCTCAGCTACTGGAGAGGCTGAGGCAGTAGGATCGCTTAAACCCAGGAGTTTGAGGTTGCTGTGAGATAGGCTGACGCCACGGCACTCACTCTAGCCCGGGCAACAGAGCGAGACTTTGTCTCAAAAAAAAAAAAAAAAATAGAAAGAAATTATCTGGACAGCTAAAAATATATAGAAAAAGTTAGCCGGGCATGGTGGCACATGCCTGTAGTCCCAGCTACTCGGGAGGCTGAGGCAGTAGGATCGCTTGAGCCCAGGAGTTTGAGGTTGCTGTGAGCTAGGCTGACACTACGGCACTCTAGCCTGGGCAACAGAGTGAGACTCTGTCTCAAAAAAAAAAAAAAAAAAAAGAAGAATAGTAAACACCCATATAGTCAACACCTAGTTTAATAAATAAAAATTACCATATAAATTACCTTTCCTTAAAAATTTTAGAATATCCTTTCCAAGTTAAAATCTAGCTGAATCCCCCATGACCACTCTTGGAGAGTTTTCTCTCAACCAGATGTAACCACTACCCTGAATTTGGTGCTTATCATTCCCATGCATTTTTCTTAATACTTTGACTACATTGGCCTCCCTAGATAATAAAAGGTATTATGGTGCATGTTTTTAAGTTCTAAAGTGATATGCTCTATGTATTCCTCTATAACTTCCTTTTTTGCTCAATATTATGTTCAAAAAAATTCATTCATGTTGATTCATGTTTCTGTAATGTGTTTTCACTGCTGAATAATATTCTATGATATGAGTAAACCACAATGATGGATTTTTTTTTATTTGCTTTGCCTTCTTTATTTAAAAGAAAGGTAACACATCTTTTTGTGCAAATGTTGGAAGAGTTTCTTTAGAGCCACTACCTAAGAGCAGAATTACAGAGCTATCAGGTGGAGGCCTTGTCAAGATTACCTGATTTATCAAATTGTTTTCCAAATGACTGAAGCCTTTCACACTCCCATTGTCTCATCTTCTCTCCAGCACCCAAAATTGTCAGAATTCCACTTTTGCCAACCTAATGAATGTGATAAGAACTCTCATTGTGGTTTTAATGAGATCTATAAATGTATATCCTTTATAATAATACAAGTATATTCATTGCAAATATCTTATCCCAACTTATCACTTTTATGAAATTTTTCAGATAAACAAAAGGATTTTTATTTTAATATAGTTAAATTTATGAGTATTATCTCTTATGTTTTGCTATTTTTGTGTCTTGGCACAAAGTGCAGAGCAATATAAGTGCAATATACTGCCATTTGTATGAAAAGTAAACAGGGGAAGAAAATATAATTGTATTTTGTATGCATGCAAAGAAAATTTGGAAGGCTACACAGGAAACTATTAACTGTGCATATTTGGGATGAGGGTAGTAGTGCAGGGCTAGGCAAGGGCAAAACTGTGTGGGTGGGAGAAAAATTCCAATCTAGTTAAGAATAAACAAATGAAGTCAGAAGCAAGACCTTCTTTTCAATAAATGGGCACAATGAGTGATCCTGCTGGAAATTTCTCTTTTTTTATTATTTTTTTTATCTTTTTTTTTCAGCTTATTATGGGGGTACAAAAGTTCAGGTTATGTATATTGCCCATGCCCATTGGAAAGTTCTTTTATCAGTTGTTGTAGAATGGAATTTAGTTAGTCAAGTCTGGAAAGTTTTGGGATTTTACAGTTAGAATTATAATAGAGGGACTACCAGCTGTCCTTATGGTCTCAGGGTACCATTAGGATCTTCCTGTAAGTTTCCCATCGGTCTGATTTTCAAGGAAAAGGTGGATTTGTTGTTAGTCCCAATGTCTAAGGAAAAACAGAGATTAATAGGAAGCAGCTGCTTAAATAGGTGGGGATGATATTTCCTTATTGCAAGACATGGATCTAAAACAGAGTCCTAA
Organism: Lemur catta; assembly: GCF_020740605.2. Classification (NCBI taxonomy): domain Eukaryota; kingdom Metazoa; phylum Chordata; class Mammalia; order Primates; family Lemuridae; genus Lemur; species Lemur catta. The sequence continues at coordinate 33,503,834 of NC_059130.1, read as the reverse complement.
TTAATAGCTTAATTTAATTAGACCCCTCTCAGTAAAGTGCAAACAATGTCTTTTGGGAATGAAACTTGATTTGAATCCATTGAGTCAGGGTTTCTTGAACCTCTGAATGAATCGCCCTTAATGTTTTACAATAATTTAACACAACATTATCCATTACATAGATGTCTCACCAGTGCAAAGCCATTAGTAACCAGACGTCTCATGGGCCTATTCATTTATATTTTTGGAGGGAGAAAACTAGCCTTATATTTGCTATAATGGTCATGTTCATTAGACTTATGGACAGAATGTCTGGCCCCTGTAGTTTGAATAAATAAACTGCCACAACTCTTGATGAATTTTTTTAAGTTCTATGTTAATGTTTTTATTGCCCTCCTTTAATTATGGAAGAAATTAAAGGCAATGAAAGCATTGATAATCTTGAGGTTTTCAAATCAGGAATGTGTGCCCTGATTACTATTAATAGACAAGGATATTGCAAACTGAGAGAAATCATTTGCTGACCATCACTGGCCATAAACCCTTACTTGTAAACATGCTAGATGATCACCCTATAAAGGTATAAAGGTATACACAGTCGCTAAAGCACGTGCAGGTGAGCAACGCTTCACTTGTATAAAATCAATCCAAGTGTTTACTGAAGCCCCTACAAGGGAGGATGAACTGCCCTCTTTCCCTGGAGGCCCGATAACAGGATAACCTACACCATACCATTAAAAAACCAAGGACATATGGAGCAAACCAGCCATTACTAATAATTCCTGGAAACTTTTCTTTGTTCACACGTGCAATACAATAGCTACACAAGCTTGGTGCTACCAAGCATCTACCTAACAAGTCCCAGAGATAATCTGAGTGCAAAAAAACAAAAAAAAACAAAAAAAAAAACCAGCAACAAAACACCCTATTTGTTTCCAAAAATCTTGAATGTGAGATCTGATTTTAGAGAATAGAAACATTTGATAGAATTTGCCAGTGGAATATAGTCAATTGATAAAGATCAGAACAAAGATACCTGTGAAAAGAAAATGCCCAGAGCCTTGACTGCACTGTTAATGAAACCAGCCATTTATAACAACCACAACAGAAGGTAAGAAAAGAGACTAGAGAAATGTTCATTCTTCCAGAAGTGAAAAACTTTTGTTTTTATAATCAATGAAGTACCCAAAAGCATAACCAGAGTCAGTTTAAATGTTAATTTTGAGAAGAGGACACACTCTGGCAGGGCAATGTTTTGCCACCCGGGCAGCACACATGGAAACAAACAAAGCAAAAAGCCTCTTTACTACCACAAAGCAAGCACAGACTGCATAACCAGAGGCAAACTCATTTCTCTCAGCTACTCGTCTCCTCACCTCAATTTTACACATTTCTTAAAAATTCAATGTTCCTTAGTATGACATTCACAGTGTTTGATAGTCAGAACTATTTTAAATGATAATATTTACTTAAGCCTTTAAAATTCTCTTTTATAAAACATAATCTCACCAAGTATTTTATGAGAAAAATCTTATAATACATTGATTTTATTGTATTAATGTGATTACTTGCAGAAGAAATATGCTTATAAGAATATAGAAGTTAAAAACACACATGAGCCCTATGTCGTGGCTAAGTACTATTTTTTAATCTCTCTTGATTTTAATTTCTTTAAAAGTTGCCAAAGATTTATTAATTCAATATTATACATATATTCTTACATTAAATATTAATTCAATGTTATATTAAATTCAAATTCCAGTAAGAAGCTTATAAAATATATTTAAATCAATATTCAGATGTAATACACTGTTAATATTAAGAAATTATCAGAAAAACAAAAACACCTTACAACTCTACAGATAATATAAATAGATTAGGTCTATAGGTTACATAATGTGCAATATTGCCTAAGGTTTGCATAAAAGAAGGAATTATACAGATGTACCATTTATTTAAATTATAACTCAATGTAGTTGCATATATCTACTTTTAGATTTACATATTTATAAATAATAGAATAAGTAATTACTTATTTGACCTATAGAGCAATTGTAAGGAATTTAGATAGCTCCATATAATCTAATTTTTGTTAAAACAGAAATGCAAAGTTCTGAATTAATTAATATGCCATGCTTGCATTTTTATTTCCTGCTATGGAAAAAAACAGCAAAATGAGGCAGACATAATTTAACCCCAAATAATCACAAAACAATTTAATTTATTATGTGGTTTACTTTGATTAGGAATGAAAATAAAATTGAATTAAAATTTAGTTCTTTTGTTTTTATTTTACCAAATAATATTGAAACTTTCTAAAAGTACAAAATATCTTATTCTAGCCTTTTAAAATTATAAATTTAAATTTATAACTAAAATTATAATAAATCTATCATTTTTATCTTTTTACAAAACAAAGAAATATAAGCCTGAAGTCTCTTGCATTTATTTGTAATCAAATTTAGATATTTAGATTGAGTTACCCCCCGCCGCCCCCACCCCCCCCCCACCCCCACCCCCCGCTTTAGGTGTCTTTAAGACCCCCTAGAGATTTGCAGTAAGCTGGTGCCCTCGTGCTAACAACCTTTCTCCGTTTGAAAAGCAGTTCTCCACTTCTGAGAGCTGGTAGAGATTGAATGTCTGCCTTGGGTCTCCAAAGTATCATGCAACACACTGTCCATCATGAACTGGGTGTTATCTGAACCACCAACTATAAAACTGAACGTGCCTAGCAGCAATCCATTATAAAACAGAAGTGGAGTACACAAAACTGGATCTTAACAGGTCCGGGACACACAAATAAACTGCATAAACAGGTGGCTTAGTAATTCCTCCCATTGCTTTTCTCCCCCCACACCAACAGCTGCATGGGGAGTTCCCCAGGAATGGTTAATGGAGGAAGAAACGGCCTGGGCCTGGATCCGCACACTGCGCCCGCCCCAGACGGACAAGAATGGCCTCTCCACTACAACCCCACTCAGCGGAGGCTTCCAAGTCAGTGATGAAAGAAAATCTCTCCAGCAGGCAGAACTTCAAGCAGCACATCTAGTTGTTCACTTTGTCTAGAAGGAGAAATTGCCTGAGGCACATATCTACATTGACTCCTGGGTAGTGTCTAACAGGTTGTCCACCTGGTCAGGCACTTAAAACAAAATTTGAAAATCAGTGAAAAGGAAGTCTGGAAAAGAATGCTGTGAAATAGGCAGAGTGTAAAAGATATATGTGTCCCATGTAAATGCCCTTTAAAATGCTAGGCTTTCCTCAGATCAGGGGTCCTCAACTGGGAAACAAACCTACAATATGCAGAGCATCCACCTGGGCTGCTCTGTGTCACCCAGTGGAACTTGAAAGAGGAACCAGTGCAAACATGAAGCTCATCCTACCTGCTGGGCCTTGGGCAATGGTGTTGGTAGTGAAGATATCGAGCTTTGGGTAGACTAAAACCAGAAGTTTGTTTACCTGAGCCTGGACCCACTGCCATTCATTTGAAACTGAAGGTAAACACAAAGCTTTGCTCATTAACACAGAGCCACACCCAAGAGCCTGGTTAAGTCATTGCCCTCTGGCCTAGATACAAACACTACCTATCTTCCGAGCACATTAAAGGCTTAACTACTTTATATTTGTTGTTTATAAAAAGCCTCTCTATAAGGCAGTGACATTAAGCTGACATTTGAATGGCAAGAGCTTGATATGTGAAAATCAAGTGGTAAAGAGATGTGGTAAAGCCAGGCGTGGTGGCTCATGCCTGTAATCCTAGCACTCTAGGAGGCCAAGGCAGGAGGATCACTTGAGGTCAGGAATTCAAGATGTGGTAAAGAATCCAGGCAAAGAGAACACCTAATGCACAGACTCTGCATTGAAAATGAGCATGGCATGTTCCAGGAACAGATGGAGGGATGAATGTGGGAAATAAGCAAAAGAGGCATCAAGGATGACGCCTGTGTTTTTCAGCTTGAGCAAGTAGGCGGATGGTGGTGCTGTTTAACGAGATACTATCACCAGGGAGGAAGCAGATTTCGGCAGGGAATCAGTTCTGTTTGGATATAGTAAGTTTAAAATATCTCTTAGATGTCTTCGTGTAGGTGTCAAATAGGCACTTAGATTTATGAGTCTGGAGTTCTGGGGCAAAGTCAGGACAAGAGATAGAGATTTGGGAGTACTTGGCATATAACTGACATATATTGGGTACTTACTGCGTGCCAGGCATATCTAAGCAGTTTACGAATATTTTCTCAATTACACTCCCAACATCCCTGCGGAGCTGGCACTGAATTATCATCTTCATTTTAAAGCTGAAGAAACAGAAAATTTCCCCAAGGTCACACAGCTACTAGGGGCAAAAAGTGAAAGAAAAACCAGGGAAGTTGACTCCAGAGCCCAAGCTCATTATCACAACGCTGTGATACCTGGTATACAGACCATGGTATTTAAAGCCATGGGATGAGATGAGAACACCCAGGGCAGTATGTAGAAAAAGGGAAAAGGGGACTGAAATACTGCACCATTCAGTAATGTTCTTTCAGAGAATTTCCAATTCCTCCTGTCTAGTTCTGTACTCAAGATGCTAATTTGTCAATTTGGTCTGTCCCATCAGGAATATGCCTGTTCAGATGACCAACTCCAGTTCCCAAACTAGATCCACCAGTTGTTGTAAGTTAATAAATTAGAATTCTTATTTACAATTGTTCTTCTATGTGTATGGCTGGCTTTATTCCATCCCCAGAATGTTATTAATATTTCCCTTTAATTACTTGATGAAAACAGAATGTCTGGATGAGTAATGACCTCCTAAATGCTAACACTCTGTTGGGGTACTACCTGAAGCACCCAGAAGACCTTCCTGGGCATTTCTTTAGCCACAATATGTGCCATACCAGAAATCCTAGAAAGTAAGATTTCTATGTGGCTTGTTGAAAATTCAAGGGAAAATAAAATTCTGAACTGAAATGTTTAACTCAGAATGCTCCTCAAATAGTAAATACTGTTTCAGCAACTGTTGATGAGCTTCGGCAGGGCAGAGACCCTGCCCTCAGGAAGAGCCACGGCAGCTGAGGGGTAGCAAGTTCCAGGTGTGGGCTTGGGGTGTAAACATGAGGGTTCCCACAAAGGTCACAAAGGTCCTCTTCTCTTTAATATGGAGAAAGTATGCGTGCATACACACAGAGCACATTAGACGCTCTAATTCTTCTCCCTCTCTCTTTTTATTTTATTCTTAAAACAAAAGATGCATTTATAACTTTTATTTCAGTTGCCATCCCTGGATCTTAATAAAATAACACTCCCGTGGTTCTTCAAAAAATCTTTTTTTTAATTATTTATTTTTAATTATTATGGATACATAATAGTTGCACGTATTTATGGGTACATGTGATGTGTTGACACAGGCACACAGTGTGTAATGATCAAATCAGGGTAATTGGGGTATCCGTCACCTCAAGCATTTATTATTTCTTTGTATTGGAACTCCAAATCCACTCTTTTAGTTAGTTTAAAATATATGATAAATTGTTGTTAACTATGGTCACCCTATTGTGCTACCAACTACTAGGTCTTATTCATTCTATCTAACTGCATTTTTGTATCCATTAACCATCCCCCCCTCCACCCCCATCCCTTCCCCACTACCTTTCCCAGCCTCTGGTAACCATCATTCTACTCTGTATCTCCATGAGTTCAGTTTTGGGTTTTGTTTTGTTTTGTTTTTAGCTCCCGTATATGAGTGAGAACATGTGATATTTGTCTTTTTGTGCCTGGCTTATTTCACTTAATATACTGATCTCCAGTTCTATCAAAACTGTTGCAAATGACAGGATTTCATTCTTTTTATGGTTGAATAATATTCCATTGTGTATATCTACCACATTGTCTTCATTCATCCACTGATGGGCATTTAGGTTGATTCCATATCTTGACTATTGTGAATAAGTGCTGCAATAAACATGGGAGTGTAGCTATCTCTTCGATATACATTGATTTCCTTTCTTTTGTATATATACCCAGCAGTGAGACTGCTGGATCATATGGTAGTTCTATTTTTAGTTTTTTGAGGAACCTCCATACTGTTTTACACAGCAGTTGCACTAATTTACATTCCCACCAACAATGTACAAAGATTCCCGTTTCTTCACATCCTTGTCAGCATTTTCAGGAAATCTTTTGAAAACTTTTCAAAGTCTAATGATTTTGACACTCATTTCATAGACAGCAATTACTTGGACACAATTTCCTCATTGAAGAAAGAGAGGAGGCTCTTCCTGGTCAAAAGGTTTTTGTGTCCCACCCTTTCAAGCAGAAGTTTTTCCATGGAGCTGAAATGAATGTTTTTCAAGGAAACCTTCCCTGACATCCCTCACTTGGTCAGGTCCTATAGTCCTCTATACTCCTTCATTACATTCATCACATTTGAAATTATGTGATCACTATTTGAAAACAAAGACCACATCTATGTTATTCATTGCCATGTCACCAGTATCTAGCATAGCTCCTGACACATAGAAAGTGCTCAACAAATATTTGTTGAATGACAGAATGAGTGAAAAACACTGAAAACAGGTAGGACAGTTTCCAGCAACATTCAACTACATGATCATTATGATCTTGATCTTAAAGTTTGCCTAGTGATCACAAATTGGGCAAAGAAACTTGAGAAGAGGCCAAGCGTGATAGATCAGGCCTGTAATCCCAGCACTTTGGGAGGCCAACGCAGGAGGATTGCTTGAGGCCAGGAGTTCAAGACCAGCCTGGGCAACAGAACAAGACCCTGTCTCTACAAAAAAGTTTAAAAATTAGCTGGGCATGGTGGCATGCAACAGTAGTCCTAGCTACTCAAGAGGCTGAGGCAGGAATCACTTGAGCCCAGGAGTTGGAGGCTGCAGTGAGCTATGATCATGCCACTGCACACCAACCTGGGCAACAGAGCAAGACTCCATCTCTAAAAAAAAAGAAAGAAACTTAAGAAGATATTTCTAAATTATTGATATATGATGCTACTTGTAACATAATTATTGATGTATGATATTACTTTCATTCTATACCCAGAGCAATTAATGTAAATATTGAAGTACACTACATCATCTTATCTCAAATTTTCTAAACCTGGTAAAACTCCTGAATTTCCTCTGTTCTATTGGTCATGTTGGCAAGAAATTTCTGGCCAAAGATAATTTATATTGTAAACTGCTCCTTTAATTGCTGTGGCCTTTAGTGATAAGGTCTCACCAGGCTGGCTCTTTTTTGTGTCATTATAAATGTCTCATTGAATCAGTTAAGAGGTCCACTGAACTGCTTTTGTATAAACTGCACATATAAAGCCATCTCACAGCATATCATTTACGAGTCTTATAAAATCACAATTTGATACAGATGGTGCAATTTTATGACATAAGCAAGAATGACTTTACCAAGCTATTTATTACATTCATGAAATTTAGATCTCTTAACAATTTTGATCTCTTGCATCTAGTATCTTAGTGTTAAATATGGCATGTTTGGGCCCCTCAAACTGTCAGGGATATCTAAAGCTTCTTTTAGAATCATGCTACTCAAAGTAAGGTCTGCAAAATAGCAGCAGCAGCAGCACCTAGTGCTACAGACTGAATTGTGTTCCCCTAAAATTAACATATTGAGGCCTAGCCCTCAATTTGATGCCATCTGGAGATGGGGCCTTTGGGAGGTAATTAGGTTTAGATGAGGCCCTCAGGGTAGAGCCCTCCTAATGGGATTAGTGCCTTATAAGTAGAGACATGAGACACGTGGTTCTCTCCCTCTCTCTCTCTCTGCTATGTGAGGACACAGTGAGAAGGCAGCTGTCTACAAGCCAAGAAGAGTCCTCACTAGATCCCAACCATGCTGCTGACACCCTGACCTCAGACTTCCAGCCTCTAGAACTGTGAGAAATAAATTTCTGTTTTTTAAGCCACTCAGTCAGTCTATTTTGCCATTTTGTTATGGCAGCCTGAGCTGCCAAAGACACCTGGGCACGTGTTTGAAATGAAGAATCTCAGAATCTACCCCAGAGCTATGGCATCAGAATCTGTAGTTTTACAAGATCTTCAAGTGATTTGCACACTTTCTATGTACAATTAAAGCTTCATTTTGGAGATCTACTTCAAGATAGAATAAAAACCACTTGAACATTTCAATCCCAGGACACAAGTTCCCTGGTTTCAAATTCCCAGATTTCATACCAGTCCTTAAAAATGAAATTTGTAAGGTCAGCTTTCCCTGTTTTTGTTTTATTGTTTTGTTTTTGGGATTTTGGGTGTTTTTTTTTTTTTTTTGAGACAGAATCTCTCTCTGTTGCTTGGGCTAGAGTGCAGTGGTGTCATCATAGCTCATTGCAACCTCAAATTCCTGGGCCCAAACTATCCTCCTGCTTCAGCCTCTCAAGTAGCTGGGATTACAGGCACGTACCACCATGCCCGGCTAATTTTTCGATTTTTTGTAGAGACGGTCTCGCTCTTACTCAGGCTGGTCTCAAACTCCTGGCCTCAAGCAACACCCCCGCCTCAGCCTCCCAGGGTGCTGGGATTACAGGCATGAGCCACTGTCCCTGGCCTCCCTCCTGTATTTTTAACTAGATTCCATCTTGGAGGCCTGAGGTACTGTGTTAAGATATAAATAAACTGGCAGAAGACAAGCAGTCCCTCAAGAAGAGTTCTTTATTACAGTAAAAACTATCCCACTCAACCCCACCCTAAAATCACACATTCATGTATCAAAGAGAACTAACATTAACAGGAACTTGAAAGGAGCAAAGACCTTCACTAATGTCTCTGACTCATTTAAGTCTGCTCTTGCAAATTTTTGGCTGTCACAGATGAACTACCAGACCCTCCTCTTCCTCTTCAGTTGTCTTTATCAAATTTCCAAGCTACAAAGTAATACAGTTTAAAGGATTCAAGAGAAATAGCATATAATTTCACTTTTTTTCCTGAATCACAAATACTTATACTATTACTCTTTTTACTAGACCTGTATCTAGAACTAGGTAACATTGTGCTTGGTGTTTTGCTTCTTTCTTTTTTAAGAGACTTTATTTTTTAGGGTAGTTTTAGGTTCACAGGAAAATTGGGTGGAAGGTACAGAGATTTCCCATAAACCCCCTTCACCTTCATACGCGCAGCCTCTGCCATTATCAACATCCCCCACCAGAGAGGCATATTTGTGACAATTGATGAACCTACATTGATGCATCATTATCACTCAAAGTCCATAATTTATGTTAGGGTTCACTATTGGTGTTGTACATTCTATGGGTTTGGACAAATTTATAATGACACATATCCACCATCATAGTACCATACACAGTAGTTTCACTGCCCTAAAAATCCTAAAGATCCACACTTTCACTTTATATATTTGGTGAAGCAGCAGCATGAGCTAATTGGGCCCAAAAGTAAGAAGAGACAAGACACACCCAAAGATCTCATACTCCCAATATTTTTCAACCATAGTGATTCCTTACAGGATATCAGAGAGTACAGATGGCTCTTTCTGAGAAGTGACATCAAAAAAGTTTACATATCAGGCTCAGTACACTCATAGTGTTGGCTCTGCCTCTTGCTGATGGTACTTACCACCTCTAGGGAACAGTGTATTTCCTTGGGTTACCTATAATAGATGACAAAATAATAAAATTTCCAAAATTTCCCTTGGACTTTTGCTCCTAGGGAATTGGGGCAATGTATTATTTATCTTTGTATCCCAGTGCTAAGCACATAGCAAGTGTTTCCCCAAAACTTGCTGACATAAAATAGGAGAAGCCATGCCTTGCCTAGGTTTCCCAACCCTACACCAGTAACTTCTCCCACTATTGCACACATACTTAAATGTGGCATTTGCTGTTATGAGCTCCCAGGGTATCATGTCTGCCCTGCCCTTTGTAAAAGGGACCCCATTCTCAGCCTAAAGATAAACTGAGGAACTGGACAGGGATGACTCTTCTCCAAGATCTACTATGTGGATGGTCCTTTACTAACTTTCTAATATCTTCCATGACCATGTGTGCACTAATGTTGTAATGGTTTTCCAAAGGCTGACTTTCCCCCACCCCAGCCTTCCCAGCAATTGGAAGAGCCCTTCCATTACATGCTTAAATTAACAAATAAGAAGTCAGAGGCTATTTTAAGCAGCTGGCCTTCAGTTCTCTAGAAGGCATCAAACTGCCCCAAACAAACAAAACCAATAATGAATCACTAAGAACTGAGTCTAAAGATCTTTCTGTCTCTTCCTCTAGAGCCCCAGCCCCCAGTCCCCCTCTCCTGGCTGCATTTCAAAGGCAAAGGCTAGAAAATCACATATGGGCAGCACATATGTGATCACATATGTCATATAATCACATATAATGTCAAGAAGTCCCAGGCCTAATCCTAACCATCCACCAAGCTGAGTCCCAATTTTCAGTGACACGTGAAGCACTTCCATGGAAAACAAATCCTTTCAGCTAAGTTACAAGTACCCTTTGCTACATGACAAATGGTTGGGATTATCACTTTTGTTTTCAGCAAATTCCTAGAGAAAATATGATCCCACTGATCAAATATTGAGATCTGATCTTAAATCTATTAATTCCTGGGACTAGCAGTAGGGGAGGAGGTCCATGAGGTCAGATAGGCTCCTCAAGGGTCCACAAAGGTTAGCTCAGTGCGGGCAGGATCATATCCAATATCCACACCAGCCAAAGCACTTTAGTACCAGGCTGGGAACATCATAAGCACTGAATACTTACTGGTGCTTACTGTACTTGACCATTAAGAGAAAGAATGATTTCAGAGGCATCTAGGGTAGAAATTTGGTCACAGTAAGTCAAAATTTGACTCTGAGGTGAATAGAAAACAGCAAATGAAACTATTCTTCCACAAGCCTAGTTACAAAAAGAACAGAGCCGTGAGAATGGGGATGCAGCTTCAAGGAAGTGTTTTTGTTTGTTTTCCCATGAGAAAGACTTGAGTGCTATTTTAAAAGGAGAAGAAACAAGCAAATGATCTCTTTCATATGCCCCTATTGTACTGTTAGTTTTTTAATTCATTAGCTATTCAATAATTTTTTATAGAACACCAGCTATATGTGAGGGACTGGTATAGATTCTAGGAATACTTAGGTGAACAAAACCTAAGCTCAAGGAGATTGTGTTATCCTCTCTTGAGTCTTACACAAACTCCCTAAATTTCTAAAAGGAAAGCCCCCCAAGCTCCTTGGAATCCAGCCAGGGCTTGTTTGCACTCTGTCTGAGAACACGCCGTGCAGCCTTGCACTAGGTCCCCTGCTCTGTCACCTCTTGCAGACTGGGTCGTTCTCCAGGACAAGGACTGATCTGTCTTATTTCTGCATCCCAGAGCCTGGCAAAGCATGAGGCAGGAGAGAGGAGGAATAAATCTAGTTAGCAAACAGGTCACCTCCACATGGGAAAGTTTGTTTGCTTTTAACCTTAAGAGGCTGTTACTATGCTAAGTGTCTTGCCCAAAGTCACACAGAAGGTCAAGTCTGGGTAAGGCTGGGAGAAGGGCCTGATCTCTTGACGGTGATCCTAGTGCAATGCAGTGACAACTGGACAATGGTCTCACTACAAACTTAGAACTGAGAGATATGCTTCAGGGGTTTTTCTCAATGAAATGTTATGAACAGTCACTATTGACTGAAATCTCAACTATTCCCTAAAATTTCCGTGGCACTTTCTGTTTTAGCAAGATGTTTAGAAACCTACTCTTGTCCCTCCCCTAACAGCCACACAGACACAAGCCTGCTTCAGAGGATGTACCCAGAAAGTCATCTTTCTTTCCGCCTCATTCTGACAACCACCCCAGGGAGCAGCCGAGTCCCCCATTCTTACATTTCTCTCTCCTCAGAATCAGGATTCAGCATAAGGGATTTCAACACATCCAAGGACCTGCAGAGCAACTGGCAAGCTCACACTGCCCCCTCCTGGCCCTTCACACCCTAACAAGGAGCACACATTCACTCTTCCCTGACCCTCTTTACTCCCATTCCTGTTTCAAAAAAAAAAAAAAAAAAAGCAACCGAATGTCCCCACAAAAGTCAAATGTCTTTATTTTATATAAAAAAAATTTGTACAGTTTTAGTTCCTATGTTTAAGAAAAAAATCTCTAAAGTTGCCATAATGTTTAGATCCACTGCAAACTATAAAAACAAGCTTTTTATATATTAAAAAAAAAAATTTACATTTTACAGTTTTCTACATGCATGCACAAGGTCTCAGCTCTGTAACCCCAAAAAAGAAAAAAACATATCTAGATCCAACAGTGGAAGATTCTACATTTACAATCTCACTTGGAAGGGACTCCAAAACGTCCCCTTCCTTTTGCGCACAGAAGAACAAATCACAACAATCACACACCAGGACTGAATCCATCAGCAGATACTGCCCCATGTGAAGGGCAGAGGAAAGAGAAGACAGACAGACTGACAGACACCACGGAGGGGCCACGGGGCTCGTCTGGGCCCCACGGAGGCGGACAGCACAAACCCTGGGAAACAGGTGTTTCAGACCAGAGGTTGCAGGGATCCGGATGTCTCATCACAGGTGTTGCGTCAGGGTTTGCAAGGGGAATGCTGGGCGGGATGGGGAAGTGAAAGATTAAGGGCTGAAATGGAGGGGGATGGGAAGAAAAATGAGAGACTAGAGGGAAATAAACAAGAATAAACAGAGAGCACAAAGACTCGTTTAGGAGAAAGGGACCAACGGGGAGGGGGACAGCGGCAAGCGGCGAGGTAGGTGAAGGACTGAGGCACACAGTGTCTTGGTGTGGAGGGAAGGAGGGAAAGCGTTGTGAGGTGATGAGAAGGGAAGCCCAGTAGGCACGGCAGGCACGAGCCAGGAGGCCACGAGTCACAGAAAAGAGCGCTGGAAAGGCCCAGCCACCGCCCCCCTACGGTGGGAGAGGGGCAACGGGAGGGCACGCCCCCGCGGCGGGAAAGCGAGGCGGTCCCGCGGTCCCGCGTCCCGCGGTGGCGCAGGCGGAGCGGGGAGACTGCTCAGAGCGACTGAGGCAGCTGTGGCCCACAGCAGTTCACAGCATGGAGACAACTTCCCACAGAGGAGAAGCAAAGACAAACACACAGCCATACGCTTGACAGTCCATCCTGACGTTTCAAAAAATAATAATAATAAAAATCAAAGACAAAGATACCACAGTTCTGACGCAAAAGACCAAAATGCTACCATTCTCAGTCACAGCCCTTAGTGCTTAGTGAGATGGCGGGGGGGGTGGAATTCTTTTCGTTTTTAGGAAAAGGGAATGAAAAAAATCACAGTGATTAAAAACAGGGCAGTTTCTTAAAATGAACATTCCCCCCCACCCCTAATCTAGGGCAGAAACTGAGATCCCAAACACTTTCCCTCTCCCCACCCCAACCTGCTCCTCAAACCACAGCACACTCCATCCTGCCCGCAAAAGCAATGTTCCGATCACCATCCAGGCCCTGTTTTCCAGGATAGTGAGGTATTTATGTGACCAGAAGGGACGCCTCTGAAACCAGGTTTTCGAGGAGAAGAAAAGATACCTTCCCAGACCTCCAGGACAGGACATATTTCACACAAGCATATCCCAACATCCCCAACTCACCCCCCAGGGGGACAAGGTGAGCACTGGCTGATGAGCCCCTCTCTAGCAAGTTGGGGGGAGAGGGGAACAGGTGTGCCTTTTCTGAAAGGACAGCAGGAGAAACCCGATCACTAGGCTCCATCACCCCCAGGACTGCCACTAGATTACAGAGATCATGGGATCTCTCCTCAAGGCAAGTACTGATGAGTTTTCCAGGGGAAACAAGGGCCTATAAAGGACACTGAGTTATTTAGAGGACTGGCTCAGGGGCATGCTTCATCCCAGCCATCGGAACGGTCCTCCAGGAGGATCCTGGCTAGAGTATTATGGGTACTTCTTATTTCTATCCTCCTTGGCAAAAACCACACAATTTAAAGGTGTCTAATTTAAAGGCTCAGATTCACACTGAAATGTGTTAGCGGGCCAGGATATTTTGCTCAAAATGAGATCTAAACTATTGAGATTTGGGATGTGGTGCAAAGACTATGGAAGCTAAAATAGGGTGAGAGCCTAAGTACCCACAAAAGGCAGTAATCCTGGTCCCTCACCCCAATACAGAGGGAGCCCAGAGCCCAGAGAATCAGGCAAGGAGAGAAGGTATAGGGGCCCTGGAAGGCCAAGAAAAGAGACCCCTGAGGCAAAGAACTGGACTTAAGGCAGGGGATGAGGAGGAGGTGCTGGCTCGTCCCCAAGAGATGAGGCAACAGTCTCTGGAGTCAAGAGAAGACAGCAGGACAGGGGGTGGCTGGTGAAGGAAAAAAACCACTTGTCTAAGAGAATGGAGGCTGGGTCAGGGTCTACAAGCCACTAAGTCTGTATAGGAGTCTGCATGCCATTCTTCACTGGGGAGGGCAGGAACAAAGGTGAGGGCAGGTCAGAGGGTAGGGGTCAGTGATGGGGTCCCTCCAAAACCTCAGGGATCTATTCTGCCCTTTCGCTCAGGGGCTGCCTCAGAAAGACACATTGGAAGAAAGGTACCTTCCCCTAAGGCCCAGGAAAGGTCGTCATGGAGTCTTTCCACCTGTTTCCCTGTGGTCATGGGAAGGTGGGGACTCACAAATGGAAGGTGGAGACTTCTGGGAAAAGGATGAGATCTTCCCTTGCTCTAAATACGTGTGGCTGGGGGAGAGAGCCTCTACCAGCCAGAAGCAAACAACCCCAGCAGGGAGATTCCTAACTCAGCTGTGTGGCAGGAGTATCCTTGCCCCAGAATTCAGGGTTTGTTATGTGGGGGAAGAGGCAGGTGGTGGCAGCTGCTGCCCTGGAGGGGTTTGGCACTGTGCTCTCTGGAATCATATCCGTGTCACCAGAGAAACCCTGTTGGGGCCACTGGAGAGACCCGGTACAAGAACTTGGGTTTGTGAGTGGGGGCTCAAGAGGGGAGGTATACGCAGCAGGGCCCTGTGCCCTTTCGGAAGAGACTGCCATCCAGGAAAGGTGAGGGAAAGGAAAGGGAGACAGGCACTGACACACCTACAGGGCCCAGAGTTACAAAAAAGTTGGCAGGGTGGGGTGGGGGGTGGTCCCAGGTACTGTTGACAGCAGGATGGTCTCTCCAGGTTCACATGGGGTAAAATAAGGAAGAGAGGAGGAGACAGGGTGGGGTAAGTTAAATTCAAGTAAAAAAAACCAAGAGCAAGAGGAAGAAGGGTGGTAGGAATGTGGCTGGGCCTGAGAACCGTGCCCCTCCCACCCCTTCAGGAGCCCCCCAGGGTCTCCCATTCCCCCTGCTATTACACAGTCACACTGAGGTCTCAGATTGCAGCCTCATGACAAACTTGTGCGACTTGGGATCCACAAATTCCTCGGAGAGTTTGAAGAATGGGACCTTCTTGGTGCTGACCACCAGGCTGAAGTCCTGGCGTTTTAAGAGGAAAACGATGCCATCCTTGAGTCCATTGGTCACCGGTTCCTCGCTCACCAGTGTCCACTGTTTGGCCAGCCAGCGTTCTTTATGGTACTGGATAGTGGGTCCGGCCGCCAGGTAGCGCTCCAGGAAGGCCTGGGGAGGAGAGAAAGAGCTGTGTAGGAATCTCTCTTGCTCACCCACAATCCTTCCTTCGTCCCCTGGGGCACAGCTTCTACAGACAACCAAGACGTCCCTGAGCTCACTCTATGAATATCAACTAGAATCTCAGAATGGTAGAGCAGGAAAGGGCCTGAGATCAGCTGCTATAGACCCCTGTTTTATCAAACAGAAAGCTGGAGGGCAGGTGTGGTGGCTCATGCCTGAAATCCTAGCACTCTAGGAGGCTGAGGTGGAGGATCACTTGAGGTCAAGTGTTCAAGAAGAGCCTGAACAAGAGCGAGACCCTGTCTCTACCAAAAATAGAAAAAATGAGCTGGGCATGGTGGCAGGTGCCCACCTACTCAGAAGGCTGAGGCAGGAGGATCACGTGAGCCCAGGAGTTGGAGGCTGCAGTGAGCTATGATGATGCCACTGCCCTCTACCCAAGGTGATGCAGTGAGACTGTGTCTCAAAAATAAATAAATAAAAATAAAAGAGGAAGCTGGAGCCCACAAGTGATGCAGCTCCTCAGAGTCCGGACTAGAGCCTGGCTTCCCTGACACCATCTTCTGCCCTTCTCCCTGCACCCAGCCAGGACCCAGGCAAGCCCTCCCTCATTCTTCCTTCCTTCCCACACAGCTCGTATGATTCATGCCAACCAGGAGGAAGCCAGAGATGTCAAGGTTAAAGTGCAACATCTTTAGTTACCTGTCCACCAAAGGGGCTCAAGGAAAGCAATTCTAGGAAGTTAGCAATAGAACGGAGGGGTAGGCAATGGCTCAAAATGAGCACAGAGCAAAGACGATCTAGGGGAGGAGAAGGGGACAAGGGGGTATAGGAGGAATGTGGATCTGGAAATCCTGGAACCCTTATAAAGATGAGAAATAGGTTTCAGCCATCCCCCAAATGATCTCAAAGTCCCCATTCCCCTTATCCACCTTCACCCAATGCAGACAGGGTGGATGGGGTAGGGATAAGAGAAGAGATTAGAAGGAGGAGGTGTAGAAGAGAGAAAGAGAGGGGTGGGAAGTGAGGAAAGAAGTGAAAGACTAAGGGGAAATGAAAGTGGAAAAGAAGAGAAGCTGGGAAAAGAGGAAGGATGATGGGCAGAGCAGGCCTACCTTGGGAGTCATGTCGTGTGTGATGCAGAATTCAAGGTGTTGTAAGATGCTCTCCATGGTGTGGTAAGGCTGCTGCTTGGTGGTCCGAAGGTACTTCTGCATGGCACGGGCCATGGATGCGAAGATGGCCTGGGCTGCCTCCCGGGGGTCCATCACCTCTCTGGGATTCTTCTGCTCCTCTTCCTGCAGCCGCTTAATGTGAGTGAAGGCCTCCTCCACTGCCACCACAAGTCTGAAGGACAGGAAAGGCTGGACCAGATGCCCATTCTCTCTTCCCTGCCCCCTGGCTCCAACCCTCCAGCAGCCTGAGTGGGGTCAGGTCTTTGTGCTGTCCCTGGGAGAAATAGGGCCTTTCCCCCACTGGGAACAGGAAACAGTCATAGAGCTCAGTGAGCTAAGCCCGAAGACACAAAGAGGACAAATCTAGTATCAAACGAAGAGAGACAAGTAGGAACTATGCTATAGGAAAGACCAAACATTCCATCAAACCCTAGGAAGAGTCTTCTTTTTTTGTTTTGAGACAGAGTCTCACTCTGTTACCCTGGTTAGAGTGCAGGAGTGAGGTCATAGTTCACTGTAGCCTCAAACTCCTGGGCTCAAGGGATCCTCTGGCCTTAGTTTCCTGAGTAGCTAGGACTACAGGCACATGCCACCATACCCAGCTAATTTTTAAACTTTTTGTAGAAATGGGGTCTCACTATCTTGCCCAAGCCTGGTCTCAAACTCCAGCCTGCCTCGGCCTCCCGAAGTACTCGGATTACAGGAATGAGTCACTGAGCCTCGCCTAAACAGGACACCCAAATCACACTTCATCAGGTCAAAAGTTAACAGGTATGATCACATCAAAATAACAGATTTCTATTCAACCATGACAGCACCGACAATATTAACTGACATCTGATGGGGGTGAGGGGCAATATATGCAGCATCTAAAACCAGCAAGGGATTAACATCTGGAACATACAAAGATTCACTACAATTTCTACCAAAAAGAAAAGCAAGAACTCTACAGAAAAATGGGCAAAGCAGGTGAACAGAAAATTGACCAGAGGCTTGAAAGGCTAAAAAATATACAAAGTAGTTACTGGGTAGCAATTAGAGAGATGCAAATTAAAACGTTAATATGATACTAATTATGCACCAAGATGGAAAAAGTAAGAAGATGACTATAATCCAAATATTGGACAGGATGTTGGGAGTAGACTATGAACTACTATGCAGTGAGAAGATGCAACAAACTGGATGTACAGACAACGTGGATGAGTCTCAGAGTGTTAAGGAGGAAGCAGGAAGTTAATTTACATTAAAAGCATAGAGACATACACACTAACACTCAATTTGTACAAGCATACACACAGGTTTTAAGGAAATTAAAAAATTGAAGTGGGTGCTAAAATGTAGAAGTTGAGTAAAGACAGGATTTGGGGAAAGGGAAATAGAGAATGAGGCACTGTGAAGACCCACATGATGGCTATGTGTTAGGAGCTGGAAATGGTGATTTGTGCAATTCTCTGCACTGGAAGTTCAAAAACCAAAATAAAAGCCTCTGACCTAAGAGCAGGACCAGCCTGAGGTGACACAAAGAAAGGAAGCGAGGCCTGTGGCTCAGTATCCAGAAACCCAGGAACCTGGGAACTAACTCAGGGTCAGAATGGGACTCTGGGTATGTGTGGACCTGTGCACGGCTACAGTTTCTGTTTATTCTTTTGCTTCTCCTCTTTGTTTCTCAGCAAAGTTCCTTTAGAAAAGATCCTTTTGTCTCAGGTAAACCAAAGGAAAAAATTTTCTCTTGGTTATGATTAGGGTAATGGGGGAAAGAAAGGGCCCCCTAAGTGCCAAGAATGGTGGTGGCAGCATAGGAGACCCAAAGACCTGAGGCAGGGCAGGAGGTAAAGGGGTAGGGGACATCACTGGTTTAGGCTACCTCCCTCCCTTGCAGCCTGAAGATCCTGTGGGAGGTGGGGCGGAGGGTAGGTGCAGGGTCAAGACCCAAGGCGCCCTGCTCTTCCCGCATAGAAATCCCTACACCAAGGCGCATCCTGGCAGCTGTAGGCACCAAGAAGGATTCTTCCGGCATGACTTAAGTTCACATAATAATGTGAACAAGGAAAGGGAAGGAGTGAGCACAGCATTTAAAAATTTACCAAAATATGGGCACTAGAACCTCATTTTTTGCAGGCAAAAAAAGCACCCATGTGCTGAGCAAGCCTTCAAGATCTACTGGCAGGAAATCTAGCCTAGCCTCAGTCCCTGCTGTTGCAGGTGAGGCTCAAATCCCTTCATTGGGTCCCTACCCCACTGTAATAGGCAGAATTCAAAGATGTGCCTCGACTTCCACCAGATTCCCATCCCCTCATTATTCAACAATCTCAGTACATTTTGCAGATGTAATTAAAGTGCCAAGTCAGTGGCCTTAAAAGAAGGAGATTATCCTGTTGGGCCTGATCTAATCACATGAGCTCTTTAAAAGCAGAGTTTTCTCCGGCTGGTGGTAGACAGAAGTAGTCAGAGAGACCTGTTCCTGCCGGAAAAAGTGAACTGCCATCTTGTAAACTGCCTATGGGGCCGCGTGACCAGGAACTGAATTCTGCCAACAATAGTGAGGCTGGAAGAGAAGCCAGGCTCAGATGAGAATCATCTTGATTTCAGCCTGTGGGGCCTGAGCACAGCATCCATCTAGCCTGCTCCTGACCCATGGAACTGGGAGATAATAAATCTATGTTGTTTCACAGCAGCTGAGTTCATGGAAAACCCCACCCCTATCATCATTGCTTTGTATTTCCAGCAGTTACAGAAGTCCCTTGGTCTTCCTCTCCCCAGCTCAACCCACAGGCACCTCCCCCCACCTCTTCTTCCCTAGGGACCCACCTGGCCCTCCTCTTGCGCACCCTCCGCTCGTGCTCGGCCTCCTCATAGTAGTACTCGTTGTGGCTGTTGTCCCGCCTCCGGGCTGCTGCTGCGATCACAGCCCTAGACTGGCCCGTGGAGTTATTGGTGCTGTTTTCTGCATAGGAGCAGGAGAGAGGGGATGGTCACCTCAGAGTGTGGCCTCTTCTCCCACTCCATGAGCTCTTGAGACAGCAGCCGGACATGTCCAGAGGAAGATGTTCCCACCACCCAGCAATACCTCCCATTCCCAACCCTCCTGGCCACCTCTGGGAGAGGCCACAGGAAATCAACAAGGAAAGTATTGGAGGGGCAGGAGTCCTGCACAAGTTCCTCCCTGGGTCAAGAGGTTCTGCAGCTCAGGGAGCCAAAGCCAGGGGTGATGAGCAGACACAGAGGAGCCAGATCAGGGGACACACAGTAGCATAAAGGGACAGCCAGTGGAATCAGCAGCCAAGACCAGCCACCTGGAGTCAAGGGAAATGACAGAACAAAAGGGGCTGGGACATGGGCCAGGGAAAGGAAAAAGCAAGGGAAGAAGGGTGAGAGAGAATGAGGAGGTAACTTGGAGTCCTGCAGGGGAAGAGACCGGGAGGGGCCGAGGAGCAGGGCTGCTCACCCTCTCCGAGGGAATACACCTTGAAGCCAGACACTTTCTTGGCCAGGACGGACTTGGGCAGGTTGAGGAGGGCAGGGTTGTAGACAGGGAAGTCATGGTAATACTTCTCCAGGATCCACACTGCCACGCGCTGGATGCTGTGGGGGAGACGGCAGGGAGGGAGGGAGAAGGGACAGACAAAAAAGGGGCACAGGGGAAGGGACACATCAGGGAGGCTGGCAGGGCAGGAGAGGACACAGGACAGGGACAAGCTGCTTCCAAGAAGCCTGGCTCAGGCCTGAGGTCTACTCACCAGGCTCCCAAGCCTTCCCTGGGGCTGGGCCTGCTACTCTTTTCCTGCCGTGCTGAAGCCCAGAGGAGAAAGGGCATTGGGCCTGGGTCCACAGCCAAGGGTCACCTCATCCCCTCTAGCATTCCTCGAAGACTCTCTATAGAACCCAGGACCTGCCACTGATACTCTGTATGGCCTGGGGCAGGTGTGGGGACCCTGCCCACAGGTTTAGGGGAAGCGGAAGAACTCTCCTCCCTATCTCTTCCTCTACACTCCTCCTCTGGCCCACTCATTTCAGTGACCACTCACTGAGTGCTCACGAGAAGCTGTGCCTCCAAGAATGGGCTAGAAAAGGAATTCCAAAGAGCCCCTGCCCCTGCCACACATTCTTCGCCCCTTTGGTTCATCCCCCTCTGAGATTCCCCATCTCTAACTGCCTGTTCATTCTCAACTCTTAACTCCCACCCCTCTTGTCCCACAGCCCTGCACATAACCCTCCCATTAAGCAGAAAACATCGTTCAAAACCTACTGTGCACAAAGTACGCAATTCCTTCCCCCACACAGCCCTCCCAGCCATCACCTTCAGTCCACCATCACGCCCTCCCACTCTAGGGGCCCCTCCGCCTCCCCCGTGCCCTTTCCTGCCCAAGCCATCTCCCTCCTACCCCACGTGCCCTCACCTGAGATGGCCAACGTTGTAGAAGCGGCTGGCCCCGTCGGTGGAGCGCACGACCTTGAGCGTGAACTGAGGCTGGAGCTGGCGCAGCTCCAGCAGGACCACGGCCAGGTAGTGCACGAAGAGGAGGGCATCCACCAGCGACACTGCGAACTGCACCACGCCCTGGTAGCTACGCTCGCGAGCGTCCAGGATACGCACACCGTAGAAGAGCCAGTAGGAGACGACGAGCAGGAAGACCAGCACCATGAGCAGGGCGCGCAGCACGAAGACGCGGGGCAGCGAGGCCTTGGGCCGGCGGAAGAACAGAGCCCAGCTGCCCAGCAGCAGGATGAGCAGCTTGAAGGCCACGGAGATGAAGAGGCCCTCGCAAGCCGTCCCGCACGGCTCCAGCTCTTCCCGCCACAGCAGAGGGGGCAGCAGCAGGAAGGCCAGTGGCGTGAGGAAAGACAGCAGCGCCAGAGTGGCTCCCGCCGCCACGCCCAGGTGACGGGAGCAGTCCAGCGGGACGCTGTCCTCCATGTCCTTGGCGATGCGTGTGAGGTCATCGTGGGAGATACTGTGCTCTGAGGTGCCGGTTACTACCGTCGTCGTTTCCCCCCAGTTGTCATCCTGCAGGCAGGAGGGGGCCACACGATGAAGGGAAAAGGATGGGGGAAGGGGGGGGACAGGAGAAAGTATAAGGGAGAGAAGAGAGGGGAACGCAAGGAAAAGGAGAGGGTAATCAACAAATATGCAACCATCAAAGCATTTACTGATCTCCACTGTGTGTCCAAGTCTGGCCTCTGCAGATATCCAAGTTGGAGACCCAGGCACTTGGGAGCTATACACAGGTCAGTGAGAGAGGAAAACTGCAGGTGCATCAATAACCCTCAGAGTAGAGAGCAGGAGACACCAGGACTGCTCTGGCAGTGACTCAGATCTGAGGGCAGACTCGCCATGCAAAGCAAGCAGGCTTCCCAGGAATGGTGGGACCTGAGCTGACCCTTGAGGGCAAGTGACATGAAGAAGCTGGACTGAATTAGTGGTTGCCAGCCCCAGCCGCACATATCAGAATCACGTAGGGAGGCTGGAAAATAATACCCATTATTGGAGAATGGGATCTGCTTGTCACCCTTTTCTTTTAAAAAGCTCCCTGGATGATTCTAAGGGTCATCTAAGACTGAGAATCACTGAACTCAACGATCTCTAAGGGCTGGCTACTCAAAACGTGATCTGTGGACCAGCAGCGTGGACATCCCCTGGGAGCTTGTTAGAAAGGCAGGAGCTCAGGCCCACCCACCTTTACTGAACCAGAACCTACATTTTAACAAGATCCCCATGAATCACTCAAACATTACAGTTCTAGAAGTACCTCCCTAAGTTCCCTCCAGCTTCCGCATCATTCCATGATTTCAGCTGAAGCTAGAGGAGGTGCACCCAGGGCGGGAATGGCGTGAACTGAGGCACCCAGAGAACTATGAGATCAGGGGATCCACATGCAAGAGCAGAGTGTGGCACAGAGAGGAAGGTGGGGCTGTGCAGGCCATGCCGCAAAGCCAGGCTAGACAGTAAGCACCGATTCTCCAGGCGTGGAGAGCCACTGAAGGTTTCTGATTAAGGGGATAACCTGACAAAAGCAGTGTGGACAAGAGGACACCAAGGAGATGAGGGGGAGAAAATGATCACGGCAGGGAGTAAGGGACACAGTGCAGATTAAGGACCACTCTAGGTCTCTGGTCTGGTCTGCAAGTCCAGCTCTGCTGGGCCATCTGAATGCCCACAGCACAGGGGCTGCCTGTTCCTGGAGCCAAGGGGGTAGACAGGCTGAAGCGACCAGGTGGCCTTCTGAGTGTAGTCTGCTCAAGCTGTTTCCCTGCAGTGGCTGAGGGCCATCCCACGGAGGAGTCCCAAGACCATGAGTGGCCTTCAGCACCCACACCCTTCACTCCTGGGACAGCCTAGGGACATAGAGTCATGTTCTGACACCCAGGAGATTCAGGCTATAGGACTGAGACACTGGGGTGGGGAGAGTAGGAAACAGCCTGGCAGGGCCAGTGATTAGGGAGGCTGAGGAATCTCCTCTCTGCAGGATGGCAGAAGAGCCCAATCTGAAGATAGAAGGCAGATGCACTGACCCCCAGGCATACTGCCCACCCTCGCCAACGATCAAGGGCTTGGGAACTCCCCCTCAACAGCAGGTGAGCCGATCATGTCTCAGGGTCATTTCAAGAACTCAGGAGGCCAGGTCCCAGGAAGAAGGGATTGAGAAAGAAGGAGAAAGAACGTTTCCCTCAGGTATTGATATCTGCTCCCAAGACCCAGGAATTCCAGTGTCAGCCACAGAGATTTCTTCTGAGGCAAAGGGAGCTGGGAGTCTCCAGCCCTGTAAGATGATCCCAAGAAGAAAGAATAGAGGAATGAGACTTGGGCAACCTCAGTGTCATCTCAAATTCTGCCTCCCGCATTCTGGGACTGTGTCCTGCCCACTGTCCTCCCTGCCAGGTGAGCACAGTGGACCACAGGGGTTAGAGCAGAAGCAACTGCTCATCCCTGTCCTACAGAACTCTCTTCCAGTGTCCCCCTTCAATCCTCAGCCTCACTTCTCCGTCCCCCTTCCTCTCTTCCCACACCTCCTTTCCTAGACCTAGTTGATGCTAGTCTACAGGCTGCCACCAGAGGGCACAGGAGTGCCCACACCTTAAGGTTCAAGGAAAACTCAGACTTGCCCATACTCCTCCCACCCCCGGCCCCACCCACCTACCCCCTGCCCTCCTACTCCAGACTCCCAACCAGCCTGACTGGCTGGGATCCGCTCCAGAGGAGCTGGGCGATTCCCATTACACACCCAGGTAACCCCCACCTCTCTGGAGATAAGGAAGGAAGAGGCTGGTGCTTCCGAAGGGGTCTCTACAGAAATTCCCTGAATTGGACTAAAACAAGGTCCTATCTTGGGACACTAAGCTGAGGGAAGTATACCACAAGATACCCTCCCTGATCTGGCATCTTAGTAGAGAGATCAGGTTTCCAGGCCCTTCCCCTCTCTGACGGCGCCTCCAGCTCCTCCAAGGACCATTCTGAAAAATGCCTGGTCTGGACCACCTCATCCCCCCTCCGATGCTCACCCGCTCATCCCCCCGCGTGGACTCATTGTCCAGCAGGGGCTCCCCTGGAGCCTGGATTGTCACCGACTTGTCCCCACGGCTCCCATCTCGGCTCTTAGAGCGGTGTCGGTCCCGGCGGTCCCTGCAGCAGGAAGCCAGAGGAACAGGCACAAAGTCAAAGGAAGGACCAGGGTCTTCTCAGCAGCCACCCCCACCGCCCCACCGCTGCACGTGCCCGCTTCTCCACTGCCCCCAACCCCCCTCCACCACTGGTGTCACTCCCGCACGCATGCCCACCTGTGTTTGCGGGAGCTGCGGGAGTGGCCCGACTTGTAGGAATAGCCCGAGTACTGGGACTCGGTGTCCATGGCGTCTGAACGCCGCGCCTTGTAGCGCTCCAGGGCCGCAGGCTGGGGCCTCTTGGGGGGCCCCACAGCCACCTCCTTCAGCGCCGGCTTCTTCAGGCCAAGAGGCACCCTCAGGAAATCAACCGTCACCCTGAGGGACTCTATTTTGCTGGACAGGTGGGCTTGTCTCAGAGAAAATCAAGCGACGCTCCTGATGAGATGAAGCAGCTGGTTAAAGGTAGCTCATGCTCCGTGTGGGGTCAGGGCAGAAAGGAAGACCATCCCCAAATGGAAGCCACAGTTAGCTCAGATGAGCCTAGCCACTGCCTGAGAATATTTCCACCCAGTTCCCGCTCTGCCCAATGGGCTCAGTTCCTCCTGCCCCGCCTCCTAAAAAGAGCCCCCCAGACTATGCCAAAGGCTCAGGCATGGAGGGCAGATGGCCAGCAAAGGTTCTCATCTAGAATGACCCAACCCTGAACCTCCTAGAGGGGAGACTCAGGGGCAGGGCTTCCCTCCTCTCAGCCAGGAAAACTGAGGCTGGGAGAGGGTAGGTTCTGGCCAGGCCAACAGGCTGAACCAATGGAGACCTCAGAGAGCAGAAAGCAGCTGGCTTCTGTCCAGAGGCTACCCCAGGCCTCTCCCACCCTCTCCATCCCTGCTCCCCTCACTCATAATTTCTCAGTGTGCCCAGAGGAGGCTGCGTCTCTTGGCACCATCTTTCAGCATCTACTTCAAACACACCCACAGTTACTGGCCAGGTCAGATTGGTGGCTCTCCTTGAGGCTGTGAGCGTAGTGTTTGTGTATGTGAGCATGCACACTAGGGGGTGAGGGGTGGAAACTACTGATAATATAAGGTGGGGAGTGGGAGGAAAACACAAGTAGAAACTTGCCTTCTTCTCCAAAAGCCTAAAGTCCTGAAATAGGCAAGGCATGTGTTTCTCTGGCTACTTATGGGCTAAAGGGCAGCATCTTTCAGCTATATTTCACCTTCTAATTATGCAGAGGAGAAAGATCTTTCCTTCTCCCCTCTTCCACAACTCCCACCAAAGTCCTGCTCACTCTTTAGAGCCCAGCCCCCACCCCTCACAGGAGCCCCCACCTACTCCAGCACCCAATGTTATCTTCCCCTCTGACCTCAACTCCACTAATAACCATCACCTACTTTCATTGACTGATTCATCCAATATTGTTTAAGTACCTTCTATGAACCATATACTTTGCTAGGCCCTGGGTATACGGTGGAGTAACAGACCTTGAGTTTACAGTCTATTGAGGAAGAGGCACACTAAACAAGCACGCAGGTAAATGTAAATCACCAACTGCAGGTGTGATGGAAGGAAAAGAACAGGAAAAAATTCTGGAAAGTCTCTCTGGGAAAATGACACCTAAGCAGAGGCCTGCAGGAAAAGCAGAAGTTAAGCAGGAAACGAGTGGAGGGAAAAACTGGTGAAGCAGAGGAATCACACATGCAAAGGCCAAAGGCAGGAAAAATCTCTGTGTAAAGAACCAAAAAAAGGCCAGTGGAGCCAGACTGAGGAAGGCAGAGGGCAGCAGAAGCTGGCGCTACATGGACAGCCAGGAGCCAGGTGAAGGGCTTAGGTTTTATTCTAAGGCCATAGGAAGCCTTTGAAGGAATTCAGCTATGCAGATAAGGATTAAAAGGGAGAGAGTAGAAATAGGGAGATCAGTAAGGAGGCTACTGCAGTAGTGCAGGCTTGGCTAGGGGTAGAGCAGCAGCAGAGGTGAAAAATAGTCATTTTTGAGACTTACGTTGGTCAAATCAACAGGACCTAAGGAAGGATTGGCTGAGGGGGAGGGGAGCATCAAGAATCCCTGGCCTGGCTGGGCGCGGTGGCTCACACCTGTAATCCTAGCATTCTGGGAGGCCAAGGTGGGAGGACAGCTCGAGGTCAGGAATTCAAGATCAGCCTGAGCAAAGTGAGACCCCGTCTCTACTAAAAATAGAAAGAAATGATCTGGACAGCTAAAAATAGATATAGAAAAAATTAGCCGGGCATGGTGGCACATTCCTGTAGTCCCAGCTATTCAGGAGGCTCAGGCAGAAGGATTGCTTGAGCCCAGGAGTTTGAGGTTGCTGTGAGCTAGGCTGACACCACCGCACTCTAGCCTGGGCAACAGAGCAAGACTCTGTCTCAAAAAAAAAAAAAGAATCCCTGGCCTGAGCAAGGCAGTAGATGGTAATGCCATTAGTAAGGTAGTACCATAAGCAAGTTTGGGGAGGAAGATGAGCTCAGTCTCCAAGGTGCTAAGTTCATGGTCATGAGACAGCGGGCAGCCAGGTGTCAAAGGAGCTGGACTCAGAAGAGAGTCTGAGGTGGAGGTATGTACAGTGTGCAAAGCCACGGGGATGAACAGGATCACCTAGGGAGAGTAATATATACAGGACCCCGAGAACTCCAATGCATAGACGTATCCAGAGGAGAAAGAATAGGCAAAGAGGCTGAGAAGGCCAAGCCAAAGGAGTAGGAGGGCCAGGAGAGTGGGGTCACAAGTCAACCAAGAACTTAAAGAGTGTTTCAAGGTGGGAATTAAGTCAACCAGGTCAAATGCTGTTGAGAGGTCAATTAAGAATTAAAATGGATTTGCTTTGTAACTTTTTTCCAACTACTCTACACCATCAGCACCTTGAGAATAAGCAATATGATTGACACATATTTGTATCCACCTTCCTCCACTGGGCACAGGGCAAGTAACTGGTATCAACCTAGTAAAAGAATATAGTCATTTGTTGCTTAACAACGGGATACATTCTGAGAAATTCATCATTAGGTGATTTCATCATTGTCCAAACATCATAGAGTGTACTTAGACAAACACAGATGTTGTAGCACACCATACACGTCGGCTTTAGAGTACAGCCCATTGCTCCCAGGCTACAAACCTGTACAGCATGTTACTGTACTCATTACTATAGGCAAGTGTAACACAATGGTAAGTATTTGTGTATCTAAATATATCTAAACATACAATATTATAAATACAAAATACAAAAATACAATATTATAATCTTATACAACCACCATCATATATGTGGTCCGTCATTGATCGAAACGAAGCTATGCGGTACATGACTATGTGTCTCTCTGACACTCAGGAAATTACAACTGTAGGGAGATGAAATCAATGTGAAGTCCAGTCATTTATCCCATTAACAGAGTCATTTGAAGACAGTCCATGGGCATGTGATGTTTGTCAATATCCCCATGTCAAAACAAGTGTGTCACAGAGACACACTTAGGGGACAGAGACACAATACCTTAACCCAATCCTAAACCTTTCTAAAAATTTTTGCCACAAAAGTCTGCAAATTGCATATTGGGCTCCTCTACCCCCTCTCCTGAGAAATCATTCCAGCGCTTTACTCCTCCACAGAGTTTACATGTCTCATCCACATCTCTCTTGATGTGGTTCCAGCCTATTCATTCTAGTCCTCCTCTTAAAAACTGAATTTTGAGGCTGAGTGTGGTGGCTCACGCCTGTAATCCTAGCACTCTGGGAGGCTGAGGCGGAAGGATTGCTTGAGCTCAGGAGTTTGAGACCAGCCTGAGCAAAAGCAAGACCACGTCTCTACTAAAAACAGAAAAATTAGCCCAGTGTGGGAGGCTGAGGCAGAAGGATCACTTGAGCCCAGGAGTTTGAGGTTGCTGTGAGCTAGGATGACGCTACGGCACTCTAGCCCGAGCAACAGAGTGAGACTCTGTCTCAAAAAAAAAAAAAAAAAAAAAAAAACCTGCATTTTGCCAGGAGGTTCAAAGACAGCAAGTAGGTTACAGAGTGAGGGTAATGGAGAAGTAAAAGGGAAAAGAACTGCCACCGACTAGAGTCTAGACACAGATGCTAGAACCCAGACCCTCCATCTCCTCACCCTCACCCTAAATACCCACATCTACCAGAGCCAACAGCAAAAAGTGCCTGAGATTTGCACTCAAAGATCCAGGTTCAAAACCTAACTCTCCCACTGACTGTGTGACCACAGGCAACTTACTTAACATCTCTGTGCTTATAATCTGGTAGGCTCATTGGTAAAATAGGGAAGAAAATGATACCTACTTCATGGGGTTGCTGTAAGGATCACAGGGACAAAAGAAATGCTATTATACACTGCTCAGCTAGTAATTATAGTTAAGCAATTAATAAGCTCTAGCTCCAGGATCACTCATACTCCAATCCCCAGACACTTCCTCTGAGAATAGAGAAAGAGGTAGTATAAATAAATCTTGCCATGGCCAGGCGCAGTGGCTCAGGCCTGTAATCCTAGCACTCTGGGAGGCTGAGGCAGGAGGATCGCTTAAGGTCAGGAGTTCAATATCCCCGTCTCTACCAAAAATAGAAAACTTAGTCAGATGCAGTGGTGTACACCTGTAGTCCCAGCTACTTGGGAGGTTGAGGCAGGAGGATCGCTTGAGCCCAGGAGTTTGAGGTTGCAGTAAGCTATGGTGATGCCACTACATTCCAGCCTGGGGTGATGAAGTGAGACTCTGTCTCAAAAATAAAATAAAATAAATAAATCCTGCCATTCGTTATGACTAACTAAAGAAGTCTTACGCACACACACACACACACACACACACACACACACAGTCACCCCCCCAAACACAACACACCCAGGAGGTAAGCTGATGCGATTGTGTTGCCCCTACAGATAAATTTCAAACCAGACAAGGATGCCAGTCCCCTCCCAACCCTTTGTTCTGAGCTGCTCAGCCTAGAGCCCTCTACCTTCTTCTTCAGCTATGTATTAAAGACCCAACATAAACCCTGCTCCCCTGGATAAAGGGGCCAAAAATGAACCCCACTCCTGAGACCCTTGCCTGCTGTCCCTTCAAGTATCCCAGGGAACTAATCCAAGCTTGAAGAGGCTGGGGGCGGAGGCGGGCGGGTGCAGGGGGTGAGCAAAGAGAAGGGCAGAAGTTCCTCTTATTTAATCAGTCTCAGGAACCAGGGGTTTGCAGGGTCTCTCGGGTGGGCAGCATTCCCATGGAAGAGAGTGGGGGGAGGGGATCACTGGATGAGATCAACAAGTGGAAATGTCAGAGGGAGGAGCCCTGGCGGGAAGTCCAGACTTGGTGCAGGGCAGGGAGCTGCCCTAGTCTGGGGGCAGGGGGAGGCTGTAAAAAAGGAATGTGTCCCACTGCTTTTCACCTTGCCCCCCACTCCCCAAGACACAAACACATGCACTCAGTCTCCTGCTCAAACCAACCATGGATTATCTGGGGTTAAAAGGAGGCCAGAGTGGAGCGAGGGAGGGAAGAGAGAGCCCGTCACAAAAAGGAGACCCTTCTCCCCTCCAAAGGCCTTTCAGAAATAAAATTAATGGAATGTGTCTCAGTATCATCTCAAGGGGATTGGAGGAGGGGGATGGGGGGGGATGTGGGGGCTTTTGTCCCGGCTGCCCAGCTTCTCCCACATTGATCACCATAGCAACCAAAGCCCCCTGTTGCCTAGGTGATGGCAGCCGGGTCCTGGAACCCATACCCAGCATCCAAAGCGAGGGAGGTTATGGAGGTGGGGGCATAGGGACAGAGAGGGAGAGAATGGGGTTTCTCCTCTGGCAGCCCCAGCTTTTGTCTGAGCTCTGGTATCAGGTTTCTTCAGGAAACAATTGGAGGCCTTTGGAAAAAACACACCCAGAACCTGGCAACAGGCAGAGGGAGCAAGGCCCTGGAGGGGGGTGGGAGGGTGTTGGCCAAAACACAGACCAGGACAGACCCTTCCCCACTCCCCTACTCAGAGGAGGCAGCTCAAGTGGACAAGGCATGGAACACAGGCACAGGCACCCCCATGCGCGGTGCGTGCTGAGGACGCATGACCAGACGCAGGCAGCTGTAATCACCACCTCCTGCCACTGCTCTAGCCCTGGCCCACCCCACAGAACAGCCCAGTCCCAGCTACTTTAGGGCGGGTGGGGAAATGAGGCAGAGCAGAGATGAGGGCCGGGCTGGGAGAAAGAGCTGTGGAAGCCAGGATGACAGCCAGGAAAGAAAAGTGGGGCAGGGACAGAACACAAACATGCACCTAAAAAGGGGGGGGCTATTGTTCCTCATCTCTACCAAGGAGGGGCTGGAAGTACGTGGCCAGCAGTGCCCCGGAAAGCACTTGGGTTTGATTTTAGAAAGGACTTCTGGCCAGACAGGGGAAGAGGATGGGAAAGAGGACAAGAAGCCAATCTCTGATAGGACCATTTTCCTCTCCTCAGTCAGGGACTAGGGCAGAGTGGCCCTGCCTGGGAGGCAGGGAAAGGGGCATGGAGAGGAGTCTGCCGGCCCTTGCCCATGAGAGGTCTCTGATCCCTGCACAAGAGCCTGGGCCTTACTGCATGTGGGCACCTCCGGCCCCCGGGACCCTAATCTCATCTTCACCAAACACAGCCCCAAGGTCCAAGGAAGTCAATGTGAATTCAGCTCAAAGTGCTGGATGCCCACCTTTTGAGGGGAGAGGAGATGGTAAGAACCAAGCCTGGGGTCCAACCTCCCAGCCCAGTATGCAAAGAGCCAGAGGTCCGTCCAGAGTCCAGGCACCTCACCAACTCGTGAGGCCAGCATGAGGCAGTGCTTAGAGATTTGAAGGCACAGCTGTCCCACCTCAGAGCCCCTGCTTGGTTCCACTGCTTGCCTGCTACTTCCTGGGTTCCCTAATGTGCCTGACCTTGTCAGCACTGCGGGGGCTGGGGTGCTTGGAGTGAGTGAAAACACAGACACCTAACATGGCTTCCACAGAGGAGATGGGTGCCCACACCCTCCCCACTGCCCTTTTCTCTCCCACTGCAGGAGGAGACAGTGACTGACCCACCCACTTGCAGCAGGTTCCCGCCCTAAACTGAAAGGGGCCTTAGAAGTACAACCCCAACCTTTACTGAAAAAAAAGTGGAGCCCATAGAAAGCAGGTAACTAGTCCATGGTCACTGCTTCTATAGCAGCCCATTTTTGTTTGGCCTCCTCTTATGGTTGAAAAATCTTACTAACCCTGTGACTTTGAGGTGTGCTTCTCTTGGAGTAAGACCAGATCCCTCTATGAGACTCCTTCTGGACTCTGACTCTTTGAATAGCCAAGACTATAAGAAGGCCAGGATAGGAGCAAATTTGCCGACTCCTGCCCTCCCCAGCTTCTCACCAGTGGCAAAGGAACAGAGACTAGATAGGCCTAAGCCAAGAAAGCCTAGACCGGAGACCCCTACTCCCCAAAGGGGTGGTTTCTGCACCCACCCATCCACCACTCCCAGTCCTAAGAGCCTTGGTGTTCCTTCATTCCTTCCTATTCAGCCTTGGGCCGTGGGCAAACAACCATCTGAAGAGGCCTATGCTGGGTTTTCCCTACTACAAAAAGTATAAGGTACAAAGTGGGCAAGGACTAGCCCCAACCCTAGACCTAAAATGGTCCCCACTCTCATCCTCAAGAAAGGCCTCATACCCTAAAAAAGGCCCCAGTGCCCCTGGGTGACATGCTGTCCAGAAGACCAAAGAGAACAGCTCTACCTCCAGTGGGCTGAGGGGTGGGAAAGAGCTGGCACCAGGTGCCCCACCCCCGCCCTGTTAACCAGCACTCTCCCAGGACAGCCCCAGACATGAGCTCACCATCCTCATAGCCCCAGGGTGAGGGCAGGATCCTTCTCCTCACTAGGCTGCAGCACAGGAGGGGCCGTGCTTGGGTCACCCAGGCACCTGTGCTTCCAGAGCAGCTTCTCACCACCAGACCCCAGTGCAGGGGGCACCATGGGCAAGGGACCCACCTCCTGGCCAGGACACCTGAGCTGGCATTCTAATCAAAAAGGAGCCCCTCTTCACCTACTTCCTCATATCTTTCAGTCTAAGGCAGAGGGTGAGGCTGAGTACCCTTCGACTCCACAGACATACTGAAACAGCGACACACACACACATACGCCCACACTTATATTCCCCCTCTCCCCCTCTGAAACCTGGACGGCTCCTGCCTGCCCCACCCAGCTCCACCCACCCTGGCTAGGCAGGTTCTGTAGAGACCTGCTCTGCCGTCTCTCTGGCACTCCCACCCCATCCCAGCTCTCAGAAAAGTCCTTGCCCCCCTAACACAGCACACACAAGCACACATGTGCATGCACTCACACACACACACACAAGTGCACACCCACACCCCACAGCACCCCATTCCCCAGCCTCCCCAGACCCATTCCTAGCCAGTCTTGAAGAGAACATGGGGGAGGGGCTGGGGGTTGCAGGAGAAAGGATGAGTAATCCTTTTGGCATCTGTTCCAGGTGGGGGCTGGAGGGAAGACAGGACACTAAGCTGGTGGGAAGGTAACCAGGGCTTCTAGATGCCTGGGTGCTCCATTGAATTTTCACCAGTGGGTGGGCCTCACAATTCCCACCCGCTGGGCTTTGAGCTGCTTTCTCCCTCAGCTTTCTCCCTCAGCGGGCGGAAAGGACTGGCCCCTACCTGCTCACCTGCTCAGGTAAGCTATGGAAGAACCAAGAAGGAAAACAGGCATCTCAAGGTGTCCTCAGGGACAATGGGAGGTGAGTGAGCTGTGTGAACCCATAAGCCAGCTTCCTGTGCACTGCAAAATAAATGTCTCCCTCTCTTCATAGCCCGCTGTTCTAGGTATGCCTCAACTGTCCCTGACCCCAAAAGACCTTCAAAGCCTACTCACTCAGCCTCTGCCTCGAGGAACAAGGAGGTAGAAAGCAGCCACTTGGGAAGGGGGAGTTAGCCAATCTTAGGCTTGCTGTGGAAGGGGACAGTTGAGTTTTGGGAAGGAGTGTGGGGGTGAAACATATGGGGACACTGTCAGTGCAGACTGGATTGTACGGGAAAGCAGTAGAGTGGGCCTCAGAGTACGAGACGCAGTGTGACTGGGGTAGGGGGCGGGCCTGGGCTTCCCCATCCTCAGCTCAGTGCTGCAGATCTGCCACATGGGCCAGTTCTTACCTAAGGCAACTGAGCCAGCTGAAGGGTCCAAGTACCCACCAGCTCCAGTGCTTGACAACCCCCCCTTGAGGTTCTCACTCTTTTCTGAGAATTCTCAACTCCCCCATCCCTTATATCTGCCACCTCCATTCCTGGAGTAAAGCAGGTGACAGAATGTTTCTGTTCACACTCAGATGTTTTTTAAGTTACTGCATTCACACCTCGGGCTCAGCACCTGTTCCCATCTAACCCCCACTTACCCTAAAAATCCAGAGCCCCCCTCCCCAGACCCACAACAAACACTCTCTCTCTCTCTGGCCAGGCTGAGAGAGCCAGGAATGCTCTGGTGAAAGCAGGGGTCTGAAGGACATTATTAGGGGGCTGTGGGAAAACCTTATAAACAGTGAGGACAAGGCCCCTCCTAATCACAAACAAGACCCCATGGGCTGTGGTGGCCAGAGCCTACCGTTACTCCTTTCCCACAGCTCCCATCCAAAATAGTGGCCCAGCAGGGAGGAAGAGGCCAGCCCCAGGAGAGGTTTCTGCCCAGAGAAGAGCCCTGCCCAAGGCTCACAGCAATGATGTGCTCCTCCTAGAGATGGAGCCAGGTTCTTCCATGAGATCCCACCTGACTCCCACCCTAAGGGACAAACTTCTCTACTCCTCAAGCTGACATCTGGACTCATGTCAGCTTTTCAGGGGACGGGGGAATTATTCAAGTTCAAGATTAAAGGCAATAATGAGCAATCAGACCTAACTGGAATGAGAGTAAGGAAAGGTAAAGAGAGCACTTTGGGAAAGGAAGAGCAGTGAGGTCAGATAGACCTGACACAGCCTTTTATGAGCTATATAATCTCAGGTGAGTCGCTCACCTTCTCTAACCCTCAGTTTTCTCATCTATTCAATGGGGCTAACAATGCCTGCTTCAGAAGGTTAAGAGTTTCCAATGAAATAACACATATAGAATATCATGGAGTCTGTCACATAATAGATGCTCAATAAAATGTCAGTTCCCACCTTTTTCTGCTTTAGGGTATACAGCCAATCCCCTCCACTTCCTGCTTCCATAGCCTCATTTTAGAAGAAACACCCTAGAATAAGATGGAATCACCTTTAGGTACAAGGTTGGCCCCTCCCTAACTTAGACCACATCCAGGCACTGCCTGAGAGAGCAGCCAAAACCCCTCTTCCCACTCTCTGCTTCTTTCTTCAGGGGCTCCTGGAAACCCCATCCTCCCTCTTCTCCCTCCTTCCTCACTTACAGTGAGGCAGGGCCTGGGCTCCAATCACGTCCCACTGTCCTCTAGGCTTTAGGCCCAGCTGTGTGTAGAGTGGCAGGGAAAGCGGGGCCCCAAGCTTTCCACCCCACCCCAGCCCCCAACTTCTTCTCACTCTTCCCATCCATGCTCACTGCCCCACCCTGATTACCAGGATATCCTCAGCTCTGCTGATTCCAAGCCTGCTTCTCCCAAACCAGTTCCCAGCTGTCATGTCTGTAATTACCAACCTTGCCAGGGGCATCAAACAAGCGAGCAACACCTCATTTCCAAAGGGCCCCACCATAAAGGGCCTCTGCCTCTTATTCTGTACCAAGCAGGGTAGAGGCAAAGGAAGCAAACATTCTCCATGACCCACCAAAGTTCTGTCCAGATCACAACAGAGAAGGTGGCAGAAGGCTGCCCAAGCCAGATCACCAAGAGACAGAATAGAGAAGGAGAGGGCCGGTGCTGGGCAGAGTGTGAGTGGGATTCACTCCAGGCCTTCCCTTCCCCTCTGCTGCCAAAATCTCATGCACCAGCTGACCCACCTGTCATGCCTAAGAGGAAAAGTTTCAGGTCAACTCAGAGAGAGGGAAAGATGGTGCCAAGTAAAACAGGAAGATGGCTACCCACAGGGATGTGGGTAGATGCAGACAGGAGAGAGCTGCCCAGCAAAAGAGGAGGAAAGGGCAAGTTTTTGAAAGTCCCATCCGCAGCCCAGACCCTGATTGGGCCTCTCCTCCCCTAACACCTGTACCCCCGCCAACCCCACAAGACAAGGAAGGAAAGAGATGATTAACTTTTTTATAGGCAGGGAAACTGAGGCCAAAAGATCCAATAATACAAACACCAGTGCTCGTTCTTACTCACACTCAGCCTCTACCAGAAGTGCCCTCCTCAGTTCCTCCCTGTCGGCCTAACTCATCGTTTAACCAGCCAAGTTCTATCCATATCAGGGAATATTATTCAGCCATAAAAAGGAATGAATTACCGATACATGCTACAATGTAGATTAACTTTGAAAACGCTATGCTAAGTGAAGGAAGCCAGATATGAAAGGTCACACAGTGTTTGATTCCATTTATATGAAATATCCAGAATAGGTAAATCCATAGAGACAGAATGCAAATTGGTGGTTGCCAGGAGCTAAGGTGGGGGGGGGGAATCGGGAGCAACTGCTTAATGGGTAGGGGTTTCCTTTTGGGATGGTGAAACTGTTTTAGAAAGAGATAGAGATGGTGGCTGCACAATATTGTGAACGTACTAAATGCCTGTTTCACTTTAAAATGGTTTATCTTACATGATGTGAATTTCACCTTAATATTTTTTTAAAAATCCAGCTAAGGGCACATCTCCTCTAGGAACCTTCTCTATACCCGACTCTAGGGCCAAGCACTCTTCCTCTGTGCTCAGGTGGCCTCCTGAACATACCTCCACACAGCCATTCACCGCGTTACAGCGAATCGACGTGTTTCTGCATGTCTCCCCTGTGAAAGCCTGTCTTACTACCTCTCTGTCCCCCGTGCTTCACACAGCTCCTGGCAGATAGTAGGTAGTGCCTAAGAAGAAGAGCAGAACCAAAGCCTAGCTCTCCCGCCACACTACTCAGACCTCTCTCCCTTACAATAATCCTCCCTCAGAATCCAGACTAGTCCAGCTAACCGAGTGCTTCTATGTGCCAGGCACTGTGCCACATGCTGTCTCTAGATTATTTCATTTAACCCTCACAAGCCTAAACAGCAGGGCCTATTACTAATTCCATTTACAGGTGAGGCTTCAAAAAGATATCTATTTTGTCTGAGGTCACAGAATCAGGAAGTGGCAAAGCCAGAATTCAAGAGCAAGGGAAGGAGGCAACTGTAGGGACCAGGGGTTCCTTGTGGAAAGGCTCAGTCTGAGCTTAGAGGATGGTGCCTTAAGATACCTACCAGGCTGAGGAATGGGGTTTATAACTTGCCCAGGGTCACACCACTGTTAAGTACTAATTCCAACCAACTCCCTGGCTCCTTCTTTTGGCCCCAGTGTGGGGACCTATCGTGTGAAGAATAAGCACAGGAGAAGACTGGAGTTCCTAAAACTCAGAGGAGATCAGCAGAGTCCCAGATCTCTTCCCTCTTTGACCCAAAGCTTCTATTAGCCAAGTTCCCTCCCCCTCAACTGAAGGATCTCTTGGAAACCAGATGAGCACATAAAAGTCTGTCCTGCTCTAGGTCCAGGGAAGGATCTTCCTCAGACCTACAAGGATCAGAAAGAGCAGAGGGAGACAGACCAGAGGCCTGCCCTGGAAGAATTAGAGGAAATACAAGTCAGGAGCAAGACAATGGGTGAGGAGGGGCCAATGTGGCCACTGGCTTCCAATCTGGAAGTACTTTCAGAAATGGCACTTCCTATTGTCTGAGCACAGTTCCTCCTCCTTGGAAGACAGCCCCCACCAGTATAATATACCATGCAAGTGGTGAGTGTATATACAGCAAACGAGGAACTTCAGAAGGCCAGGGCATAGCGTCTCATGCAAGTGCCTTGCTAGCCATGGGAACCCTAACCATCAGACAGTGGTAGAGTTTGGGGAAATCATGCATAAAAAAAAGAAAATCTGGTCTTTTCCTACTCTGCCTCTATCCCCGGTCTCAACATTTTCTAACCCTCACTACTTTTATCTCCAGGCCTTAAGAAGGGTTGGGAGCCCTGAGGACTAAAAAAGAGGGAACATTCCAATTGCATGTGCCTATTAGAGACTCTAACGTTCCAATTCCAATTGCCCAGAGACCCTAATGGGCATGTGCAATCACAGCCTCAGCTCTTGAAACTAGGTGTCTCAACCCAACCTCTGGCAGCAAGAGGAAAATGGCTGAGAGTGTACAATGGGGAACCAAGGCTAGCGTCCTAAAGAAGGACATGGCCAGCCCCTTCCCTTCACCCTAAAAGAGAAAGGACAAGAGAGAGGAGAGGGAAACTGAGGAGAGAGACATCCACTTTCCAGGTAGTCACTGACCTCCCACCACACTTTCGTGATGATGAGTATAGCCCCAGACAGAGTGCCTGCCCCTTCCCCAAAGCACAGACACTCAGCTCTGGCCCCATACCCACAGCTCCATCCCAACCATGCTTCTCGCCAGGGAGAAAGGAAACCATGTGATAAGCCACACAGGCTAACTTGAAGAAAATGCTGAAGAAACACTCCTATGCCACCTTCTCAACCCCATGAGGAGGAACCTAAGCTGTCCCCTACCACATCTCATCCTCCAGGCATCCTTCTTCCTCTTGTTTCCATCCCACACCGAAATCCCAAGACTCCTCACTCCTCCGGAACTTTGGGATCCTAGAGGCCCGGCAGAGTTAGCAGGCTCTGAGGCAGCAAACTTCAAAAGAGCTTTCCAAGAGAACTGTGGTCTGCGGGGTGTTGAACTACAGCTGGGAAACCAAGAATGGAGCCTCTCCAAGCACTAGAACCCAACCCATGATAGCGTGGGAGGAAGTTCCTCTTATTCTTCTCCCTGACTCCTTCAATCCCCCAAATTCCTCTAGGACTATGACAAGAACCCTTATCCCCTATTACCCACAACACACACCCTCTTCCAGAAAAACTCATCTCCCAAAATGGGCACTTCCTAAGACAACTCACTCCCTCCCACCCAGAGGTCTCAGATACTTAAAGCACTCCCCGGAACCCAGGCAGGGCCATCCAAGAAGCCTCAGAATCCTGCAGACAGCCTTCCCTTTGGGCTTACTACCAGGAAAATCTGCCTGCAGAGACAAGAGGCATCCCCAACACACACTCAGAAATACACACACCAGCTAGGGCAGGCACACACACTGATACTTACCCATCAACACAGTTTACACACAAGAGAACACAGATTCACTCAAACCCCTTCCCAGAACACAGGTACACACACACCCATCCACATGTACCCCATTCTGCTCTTACACACCCACCTTCCTCAGTACCTATACACCTCTTTCCCACAAACCCCTCTCCCAGTACACACACACAAACACACACCCCTTCCCTTGAGTATACAGATTAAATACATATCCAAACACACAGCAGATGCATGGTCAGCTGCTTCCTGGGTGCGCACACACTCTAGAACAGAAAAACACCTATACATCCAAACCTAGTGGCCCACCTGCAGGAACATGCAGCAGTAAAGACGTGCACACACACACACAAAAAACAAAGAATCATGAACACTGATCCTTCATCAACCCTTTAAAACTCACTAACGTAGAGCCCACGGTCCCCTAAATGGGAAAATATGATTGCGAAGAGGGATGCCAGCGCCTATCCCCTGAGCCCCCATAAAGAGTCTACTGCCACCAGCCCCATCCTCGGGCTGTACACACACTCCCATTACTCTCCCCAGCCCGCTCCCCAGACACTCTACACCCTGAACACATACCTGCCCCTCCCTCCCCACACTCCTGAGGTGTGTATGCACCCCAAAACACCCTCGGCTTCCAATACCTCCAGACGCCGATCCTTCCACCGCCTCTCCCCCCACTTCCAACACACGCTCCCAGTCTCCGGCTTCAACCGGCTCCCCTGGGATCATTAAGGCCCCCGCCCGGCCCCGGCCCCGGCCCAGGAAAGTCCCCGGCTCTCCAGGCCCGGGCTCCGCCCCCTCCCCGCGCGCCCCTTCCTCTACCCAAAGTTGGGGGGTACTCCGCTGTGCAGTGGGGGCGAGGACCGGAAGGGGGTTGCCCCGAACTCCCCTTCTCCCATAAGCCACCCCGCTCGCTCCGGGGCCGGGCACCCCCTGGCCCCTTGCAGGATTGTCCTCCTTTTTAGTTTCTTTCTTTTTCTTTCTTTCTTTTTTTTTTGCAAACTTTGCCCGCGCCCCCGCGGCCCGGCACTCACCCGCCGCTGCGAACTGCCTGCCGGGTGGGCTCCGCGGGCGCCCGGCTCGGCCCGGCGCCTTTGTATCCGCAGCGCTCTGGGTCGCTCCGAACTCCGTGCTCCCGGATGGGCAGCGCGGGCGACGGGGGCTGTTAAGGGGGAGTCTTGAGTCTGGTCACCCCCTGCTCCGTCCCAGACCGCTGCCTCTTCCCCCTCAAGGCCCCGAGGGCAGGGGGCCGGGAGGAATAGGGGGCGCTCAGGCTCCCATGGCGGGACCAAGGATCACGGAATCAGGGATCAGGAATCAGATCGGGAGCCGGCGGCCGAGGAGGAGGGGGCGGAGGGGGAGGGGATGAGATTGGGGGGGTGCAGGGGGCGGGGGACCGCGCGCTCCCGGGTGCCGCCTCCCGGCTGTTCCCGCAGCCGCCGCCCCTCCTGCCGCGGCGTCCATTGTCTGCGGCCCCGCTCTTCCCAGAGTCGCTGCTCCCCCAGCCCTTCGCCTCCAGATGCCCCGCTGCCCTCCCCGATCCTGGGAATCAGCGGTGGGGCTGCGACCCCGGCCCCGAACGGTGGGCAGGGGGCTGCTCGAGTCTTGGCCTTGGT
Organism: Lemur catta; assembly: GCF_020740605.2. Classification (NCBI taxonomy): domain Eukaryota; kingdom Metazoa; phylum Chordata; class Mammalia; order Primates; family Lemuridae; genus Lemur; species Lemur catta. The sequence continues at coordinate 33,463,670 of NC_059130.1, read as the reverse complement.
CCAGCCCGCAGCCCCTCTTGGGGCTGCCTTCCTCGACCCTCCTGTCAGAGACGGAGCCCCCAGACCCCCGGGGCTGGCCGTATTCTCTCCTTTAGGGCCACAGACCCGACTACACAAAATCCAATGAAATCTGAGACGTGGGAAGGTTGATTTTTTTTCCCTAGGGCTACAAGAAGGGAGTGTCATCCCTGATTTTAATTAGTGGCGAGAGACGCTCCCCTGCATACCGGGATTTCCCTGACACCATCACCACCATATTCCCCCTTCCAAAAACAGTTTAATTACTCCGTGTTCTAGCTGCGAGCAGCGACCGCCCCCGTCAGTCTGGGACGCTCCCTCATTAACACGTTTTTCCTCCCCTCTGGTTTGAGTGTTGGGATTAATTACAAAGGGAACCCTGCCCTGGGGGAGAGGGGGAGGAGGAGGTGACTACGGCGCCAGGGAGTTTGGATGGCGGAGGAGAGGGGGCCTTATCCCAGGAAACCTTCCAAGAGTAAAAGTACCTTGGCCAGTCGGGTCCCTAACCCCAAACCAGGCAGATCTCTCCGCCCCAGGAGTTTCAGATACCTTAGAGTTGAAAGTACTACGCTGGGATTGTAGGGTCTCACAAAATGTCCAACACAATTGGAGCATTTCTGCCTCGGAGCACGCCAAGAAACCAGTAAGGGTTCAAGAAGTGGGGCGATAGATCTGACCCTACCAATAGTGCCCCCCCCGCCCCCCGCATAAAAGCCTGGGCTGTGGGAAGTCCACGTTTCTCTTGGCGGGAGTGAAAGCAGAAGTGTTGTATTATCATTAGTGTTATTGCTGTGCAACCCAACACTTTAGAATAGTATTACTTCAAAAGCATCTTCATATACTTCTCCCCAAGCAGGGCAAGGCCCTCTTAACCTCTCAGCTTCCTCCAGCTCCCCGTTCTGGTAACCGCTCTCCCAACCCTGTGATTAAGAAATCCCAGAGAAGGAGATTCCCAGCCTCTGTTCCTCACTTGTTTGGGGATTTTTGCTCCTCCCTGATGAAAGTTTTTCTCTGAGACCTAATCTCATCCCTTTTGGTGGTCTATTCTAACCTGTCCAAAGATGAGGACAGAGCCACCTTGGCCTGTGTTGTTCAAAGATGGAGAATGTTAAGAAACACTTCCTTTCTCCTTCCTCCCAACCCTGCCTCTCCTCATCCCCTCTTCCCATAGTATGGGCCAGCGAGTGACTCAGCAGCAAGATTCCATAAAATATGCAGAATCATTTCAGGTGCCCAGGTGCCTGCAAACAACCATGCATTCAGTGACCTTGTGCCTATCATGCCCAGGCACTGGGTTGCACTGGGGACCGGGGCAGTGAATACAAGTAGGCGTATGAAAGACAAGTGGCAGGAGAGCTGGGGAAGGGTGAAGGAGGTAAGAAGGGCCTAGGGTATCCCCAGCCCTGTCAAGAGCACACTGCGGTGCTGGGCAGTAAGTGTATAATTTGACACGATGTCAGGACTACCATGGCACCGCTGTCTGACTCTCCCGCAGGTTTTAGTGTGAATGATGTTCACCTGCCGATAGCCTGTTTCACAAACCTCAAAGGGGTCCAAAGAATCAAAAAGGGCTTCTGACGCCAGAATTACAGAGACTTCTGTAGACGGGCCCCCACCTAAAGCTTGAAACCTAGGTCAGGATTTCAACAGATGAGGCTTCAGGATTAACAGATATCAAGCATCAGGCTGGAATAAGCTTGATCCCTCATTTCTCTCCTCTGAGGGTGAGAATGGGGCTTTCAATTACATCTCTGCAGTGAAAACACTAGGTTACAGACAAGAGGCCCAACAGTAGATTTAATTTGGTGTGAGGTAGCCCATCCAGCAGTTCTCTGGACTACCCTCTACCCTCGCCCCTAGGATAGAAACCCATCTGGATTTCACACATCCTCAATTCACAGAATGAGGAAACAGAGACCCAAACATTAGTAGAAGGCCCATGTGCCCTACAGTACAAGGGATCTAGCCTAATTTTTTTGGAGGAAGGAGAGCACCGAGGTGACTTTCAACTGAGATTTTCCCAAAGTGGCCAACTTAGAGCAACAGAGGGAGCCAGGAGCCTAAAGGACAACAGAGTGGAGCAGATTGGACTTTGCACAGCTCCTATCCTTGAGGACATAGGCAAGGTTCTTAATTTCTCCAAGCCTCAATTTCTGTTTATATAAAAGGTACTAATGAGGTCACAGAAGGAGCCCCTTCTACATACCAATAGTACCGCAGTCAAGCCCCAAACAAGCTTCCCCTCTCTGTTATGTGCCTGGGGTACTCTCAGTTCTTTCGGGAGTCCTGCTCAGGGAAGGAGGCTCCTTGTCAAAAAGCCAGGGCCCTCAGTTAGAGCCCTTTCAACTCCTGACCAGCTCATGGGCCTAGGCAGAAGAGGTGGTCAGGGAGACCGGAGGCCTCTCAGGAGCCCTGAGAAGTTGAGTCTCCTGGGGAAGATGCAGGGAGATCAAGAAGTGGCAGCAGGCCGGGCGCCGTGGCTCACGCCTGTAATCCTAGCACTCTGTGAGGCCCAGGTGGGTAGATCATTTGAGCTCAGGAGTTCGAGACCAGCCTGAGCAAGAGCAAGACCCAGTCTCTACTAAAAAAATAGAAAGAAGTTATATGGACAACTAAAAATATATATACAAAAAATCAGCTGGTCATGGTGGCACATGCCTGTAGTCCCAGCTACTCGGGAGGCTGAGGCAGAAGGATCGCTTGAGCCCAGGAGTTTGAGGTTGCTGTGAGCGAGGCTGACACCACGGCACTCTAACCTGGGCAACAGAGTGAGACTCTGTCTCAAACAAACAAACAAAAAAAAGAATTGGCAGTGGACCTTCTCCAGGGGAAGGCTCAGGCTCCAGAGAAGTGCCTGCTTCCTGTGTGGATGAAGCTATCCCTGGAGGTCAGGCCCAAACCACAATAGCAAAGGTTAGGTTTTCTGCTCTGGTGAAAAATAGGGCCTTTTTACAGGACTGTTCTGGGAAAGGGGAATCCTTAGCAGGATGGCCATCAGAGTGTTTCAATGTGAGCAATTAGCAATTCCAGCCACCTCCCAGGTACAGGTGAGCACAGTAAGGTACCCACATGGCAGACCACAACCACCACCTTTTAGCCCTGCCAAGGAACCTGGGGATAATTCAGCCTCCCAGGATAATTAAAGCTCTTTCCCCAGCACCCACCTTCCTAGAAAGGCTACTCTCAGTGCTTATGAAAGTATTTCCAGACCCAGTCTTTACTGTGAAATAGCTGGGTTTAGTGAGGTTTTTTCCTCACTTTTATTGGAAAAGGAAGAAAAATAGCCAAAAAAAAAAAAAAGGTAACTGATCAAGAACTCCGCTATGGCCGGGAGCGGTGGCTCACGCCTGTAATCCTAGCACTCTGGGAAGCCAAGGTGGGAGGATTGCTCCAGGTCAGGAGTTTGAGACCAGCCTGAGCAAGAGTGAGACCCCCATCTCTACTGAAAATAGAAAAAAATTAGCCAGGCATGGTGGCACATGCCTGTAGTCCCAGCACTTGGGAGGCTGAGGCAGAAGAATTGCTTGAGCCCAGGAGTTTGAGGTTGTTGTGAGCTAGGCTGATGCCACGGCACTCTAGCCAGGGCAACAACAACAACAAAAAAAACTCCGCTATGACATAGGGCTGTTGTGAGGTGTCTCTCACAGAAGATCCTGATCTCTGAGAACAAGGATGGAGCCTCATTCATTTCTATATCTCTGGCACATAAAAGTCACTGTTAGCATTAGTTCCCTTCCTTTCTAAATTCCTTCTCTTTCCTCAATCCTCATCTGTCCCAAACCTTGACCACTCCCTATTCATCCAGCCTTTATTAAGTGTGAGTTTCCTCAAATCCAATCCCATTATCACCAATCTAAAAAGTTACCTACAATTAAACCAGTGGTTCTGAACCTGGTCTGCAGATTTTAATAACCTGGGAAGCTCTGAAAACATACCAATACCCTGGACCCATCCCAGACTAATTAAACGAGAAACTTCCAAGGTGCGTGCGGCCCAGATATTGGCATTTTTTCAAGTTACCTCAATGATTCTAATGTAAGCACCACTGAATTAAACTCTTTCTGGTTTCTTTCCTCCCTTGTTGGCAGAATAAATGCTCTCCCACCTTGCCTAGGACTAATCCCTCCAGGTGTGCATTATATCCTGTCCTTTCCTACCTCCATCCATTAGCCCTGTCTCACTTGTATCTAACTTCGACCTCTTTACTCATCTTCACCTAGCAGATGTAACAAAATAGAATACCTCCCTCCACTCTGTAACCTCCTCTTGCTTCAGCCCTCTCTTTCCTTTCCTTCTCATCCAACCTTCTTAAAAGAGTAGATTCTTCACCAACATCCTTCCTCCTCAGCTCCTTGCACCCCAGCCACCTTCTCAATGTCTTTCCTCCACCTGACTTCAAATACCAATATTTCCCAGAATTCAGCCTTTGGCCCCTTCACTCCCCACTCTACCTGCTTCCCCAGAGCAATGCCATTCACTCCTGTGGCTTCAGTCAGGGCTTACTTATTAATGCTTCTCAATCCAGGTCTCTCCTCTGAGCATGAGAGTCGTATTTCCAACTTCCTACCAGATATTTTAACTTGGCTATTCCCTGGGTACCTTAAACATTGTAAGTTTAAAAGGAACACATTATCTTCCTTCCACCTCTATCCCCTTGGCTTATTCACACCTTTCTCACTTCCAAACTTGTCTCATTCCCTTCCAAACCATCCTTCTCCCTGTTGCCAATGTGATTTTTCTGAAAGAGAAATCCGCCTGTCATTCCCTTGCCTAAAACAATCCAATGGCTTCCCACAGTCTGCAAGAGGAAATCAAAACTTCTTGGTGCTGCATGTAATGACCTTCAGTACCTCGCTCACTCTCCTCCTCCAGCCTTATCTCCCATTGCTCTCCATGCATTCAAAGCCCAAACATTCAACACACTAATTCCAAACCATACCCAACTACTCATTCTGCCAACTTGGGGCTCTATTACTCCTCTGCCATCACACAGTGTTTCCTTTGCATGAAATGCTTCCTACTTCTTTTCTGCCTGGAAAGTTCTGTTCATCCTTCAAGATTCCTGTGTCTGTGGCCTCCTCTGCAACTCTTTCCCAACTTTCCCAAGCAGAGTTAGATACCCCCTGCACCCAGAGAGCCTTCTTTGCACCCCTGGAGCTCTGCATACTTCTGTTTTAGCATTTATGACATTATATCGTAATTTCTTATTTAAATATATGTCTGCCCAGCTGTTCTGTGAACTTCTGAAGTGGCAGAAACAGTGTCTTATTTAGCTTTCTATACCCGTTAGCTCAGAGAATGGCACATAGCAGTAAATGTTTGTCTAATGAAATAGAACAGAGGAGAGGAGACTGAGAAGAGATGAACTGTGGAATATCTCATGTTAAAGGAATCTACTTGTACAATAAAATAATAGTATTTTGAGGTGGGAAAAGATCCTTGTCTATTTTACAGATGAGGAAACAGTTGCAGAGTAGGTGCTTCATTGCCCCAAATCATACAGCTAATTAGTGGCAGCACCAGAACTAGAACCTAGATCTCCTGATTTCTTGTTCGGTAGTCTGTCAAGTGCATCTTGCTACTGAGCACTCATTGTTTCATCTGAAGTAAAGATACAGGGCAGTGGCTCTTAGCCTTTTGTGGGCTCTCTCTTTGAGACTTTCATGAAAGCTATAAGCTCTCCCCAGAAAAACATACATATATACACACAGAATTTCACATCCATTCTCAGGGGATACAGGGGACTAGTAGCTGTGTGAGGCATGGTTCAAAGGGAGAAGAATCTAGAAGTGGAGAGACCAGGCCGGGCACGGTGGCTCACACCTGTAATCCTAGCACTCTGGGAGGTTGAGGCGGGTGGATCGTTTGAGCTCAGGAGTTCGAGACCAGCCTGAGAAAAAGTAAGACTCATCTCTACTAAAATAGAAAGAAATTATATGGACAACTAAAGTATACATAGAAAAAATTAGCTAGGCATGGTGGCGCATGCCTATAGTCCCAGCTACTCTGGAGGCTGAGGCAGGAAGATTGCTTTAGCTCAGGAGTTTGAGGTTGCTGTGAGCTAGGCTGACGCCACGGCAATGTAGCCTGGGCAACAGAGTGAGACTCTGTCTCAAGAAAGAAAGAAAGGAAGGAAGGAAGGAAGGAAGGAAGGAAGGAAGGAAGGAAGGAAGGAAGGGAGGGAGGGAAAGAAAGAGAGAGAGAGAGAAAAGAAAGAAAGAAAGAAAGAAAGAAAGAAAGAAAGAAAGAAAGAAAGAAAGAAAGAAAGAAAGAAAGAAAGAAAGAAAGAAAGAAAGAAAGAAAGAAAGAAAGAAAAAGGAAGGAAGGAAGGAAGGAAGGAAGGAAGGAAGGAAGGAAGGAAGGAAGGAAGGAAGGAAGGAAGGAAGGAAGAAAGAGGAGAGACCAATAAGAAGACTAATGTAGTGGTTCATAGGGGGAGGCTGGCTCCGAGACTATGATGATAGATGAGGATAGAAAAGAAAGCTCAAATTTGGCAGGTGACCTGCAAGTGGGATGGACAGAGCTGAGGAACAAGGAGGCATTTAAGATGACTCAGAGGCTTCTCGTATAGATATTAAAGAAGATGGTGATGCCACACATCAAATTAGGGGCAAATGAGAGAGCACAGGTTTAAACAGTAGATAATGTGTTTGATTTGACAGGTGTCTCAGGTATCTGTGGGCTATTGGGGTGGGGATGTCCATAGGAAACTGGCAGTAACATAACAACTTTCCACATCTCTCCTGCCACTCTTCCTCAGAACATCTGGGCAATCTACTATTCTCTGAACCAAACACATGCTTTCCTGCCTCCAACCCCTTTGTTCATCCTGTTCTTTCTATATGGAACACCTTCCTTGTACCATCACCCATATCCAAAATATTTCAAGGTCCAATTCAAATGATATTTTCTCTATTAAATCATTCCTGACACCACCAGTTTGACCTAATCTCTCTCTTCTCTAAAATCCCAAATCTTTCTCTGAATCCATCTTATCATATTTCTATTTTGAATTTAAGTTATTTGTGTTCCTGAGGAACAAAGAAAAAGAGCCTTGGCACAGTGGCTCATGCCTGTAATCCCAGCACTTTGCAAGGCCAAGGCAAGAGTATCACTTGAGGCCAAGAATTCAAGACCAGCTTCGGAAACATAGTGAGCCCCCATCTCTACCAAATAAATAAATAAGCCAGGTGTGGGGGTGCATGCCTATAGTCCTAGCTACTCCAGAGGCTGAGACAGGAGGATCGCTTGAGCCCAGGAGTTCAAGGCTGCAGTGAGCTATGATTACACCACAGCACTCCAACCTGTTTAACAGAGTGAGATCCTATCTCTTACATACATACATACATAAGTTGACCAACCCTATCAGCTAACTTGACTTAATTGACTATAGAACATTCCACTCAACAACAACAAACTACATATTCTTTTCAGGAGCATTGCAAATAGAACATTTACTAAGATAGATCATATCTTAATGTCATAAAAAAAGTTTTGATCAATTTAAAAAGAATCAGGTCATATAAAAATATATTCTCTGATTATAATGACATTTATTAATAATTAGATATCAACAATATAAAGATATCTGAAAAATCCCCAAGTATTTGGAAACAACACAATTCTAAATAATTCATGGATGAAAAAAGAAATCAAAGGGAAAATTAAAAAATATTTTGAACCGAATGAAAATAAAATACAATGTAATAAAATTTGTGGAATGTAGCTAAAGCAGTACTTAGAGGGAAACTGATAGCACTAACAGCCTATACCAGAGATGAAAAAAGGTCTCAAGTCAATGATGTCAGCTTCTACTTTACAAAATTACAGGAGAAATACAAATTATACTCAAAGTAAGCAAAAGAAAAGAAATAATAAAGATTAGAGCAGAAATCAATAGAATAGAAAACAGAAAATCCATAGAGAAAAATCAATGAAGCCAAAAGCTGGTTCTCTGAGGAGGTAGGTAAAATAGATAAATCTAGCTAGAGTGATCGGAAAAAGAAAAGACGCAAATGGCCAATATCAGGAATGAGGGAGGTGACATCACTACAGATTCTACAGATATTTAAAGAGTAATAAGAGAATATTATATACAGCTTTATGCCAATAAATTTGACAATTTGGACATACAAATCTCTTAAAAGTAACAAAGTATCAAACTCACTCAAGAAAAAGTAGATAATCAGAATCATCCTATGGCTAGTAAAGAAACTGAATTATAGTTATAAACCTTCCACCAAGGAAAACACCAGGCTTAAATGACTTTAATAGTGAATTTCACCAAATATTTAAGAAAGAAGTAATACCAATTCTACATAAACTCCTCCAGAAAATTGAAGTAGAGGAAATACTTCCCTATTCATTTTATGAAGCGAGATCAATATGCAAAAATCAATTACATTTCTGTATACTGGCTGTACTAGTTTCCTAGGGGTGCCATAACAAAGTGCCACAAACTGGAATGGCTTGAAACAGCATACATTTATTTTCTCACAGTTCTGAAGGCTAGAAATCTGATAGCAAGGTATTGGCAGGGCCATGGTCTCTCTGAAGGTTCTAAGGGAAGGTCCTTCCTTGCTTCTTCCAGCTTCAGGTGTTTTCTGGCAATCCATGGTGTGGTGTTCCTTGGCTTATAAATGCATCACTCCAATCTCTGCCTTCCATTTTCACATGGCTGTCTTCTCCCTGTGGATCTCTATATTATCTTCCTTCTCTGTGTGTGTGTGTGTGTCCAGATTTCCCACTTCTTGTAAGGACAACAATCATATTGGATTAAGGACTCACTCTACTCCAATTTGACCTCATCTTAACAAATTACCTATGCAAAGACCCCTATCTCCAAATAAAGTTACATTCAAAGGTACCAGGGATTAGGACTTCAATATGTCTCTTGGCGGGGGGCGGGGGGGAGTCACAATTCAACTCATTACACTAACAATGAACACTCAAAAATTAACTTTAAAATGCCATTTATGATAGCACCAAAAAATATAAAATACTGAGGGATAAATCTAAGATGTACAAGTCCCGTACACTGAAACCTATAAAACATTGCTCAGAGAAATTAGAGAAGATCTAAATAAATGGGGCAATATACCATACAATGTTCCTGAATTGGAAGACTCAATGTTGTTAAGATTTCATTTCTCCCAAAGTTGATCTATGGATTCAATGCAACCCAAACAAAGTCACAGCAGTCGTTTTTATAGAAATTGACAATCTGATTCTAAATGTCACATGGAAATGCAAAGCACATAGAATAGCAAAAATAACTTTGAAAAAGAATAATAAAGTTGAATGACTTATTAAATTCAATATTTATTATAAAGGTACAGTAATCAAGGCAGTATAGTATAAAGAAAGACAAAAAGATCAATGGAATAGAATAGGGGGTTCATAATAGACCCACATACATATGGTTAATGGATTTTTCACAAAGGCGCAAGGGCAATGCAGTAGACAAAGATAGTTGTTTCAATAAAGAACAGTTGAATACCTACATGCCAAAAAGATGAAAAATTTCAATCCATACCTTGTATTATACACAAAAATTAGCTCAAAATTGATTATAAAACTAAGTATAAAACCTATAAAACTTCCTGACGAAAACATAAGAGAAAAATCTTTGTGATCTTGGGTTAGGCAAATATTTCTTACCCCAAGAGCATGATCTATAAAAGAAATAAAATGATAAATTGGACTTTACCAAAATTCAGAACTTTTGTTTTCAAAAGACACTTGTAAGAGGTGAAAAAACAAGCCACAAATTGGGGGAAAATATTTGCAAATCACATATTTGATTAAAAGAAACTTGTATCCAGATTATAAAAATAATTCTCAAAACTAAAAAGAAGGGGAAAAGAAAAGGAAAAAATAAATTAAAATATTGCAAAGGAAGAAATAAAACTGTTCTTTTATTTTATTTTTTTCTTGCCTCCCCCTCCTCCAAAACTGTTCTTTTAATAAAGAAAAGATGGATTGTTCAATAAATGGTATTGGGACAACTGGGCAACCAATTGGAAAAAGTAAAGTTGGATTTTTACCTCATTTATTATATCTAATAAAATGCAGATAGATCAAAGAGTCAAAGGTAAAACACCACTAACAAAAAATTAATAATATAAGTATTAGAAGAGAACAATGGAGATTTTTTTTTCTTTTATGATTTTGAAGTAGGGAAAGCCAATGCCCAAAATGCAGAAGTCATAGAAGAAAACATTATAAATTTGGCTAAACAAAAATTTTCTGCCTGGCAAAAGAGTTACTATCTGTAATCCTATGAATCTTGCAATTTTATAATCCTAGTGATCTGAGAATCAATTGGAAAATTTCAAACAATCAAACAGAAAATGGAAAAGGAATACCTATCATTTTACATCAGTTTATCTGAGCAGAAAAACATAAAAGTTGGATAATATCAGGTGCCAGTGAAGTGGTGGGAAATAGAGCTCATCATGAGCAGACAGTGTGTGTATAAATTGGTATCTTTTGAAGGGCAATCTAGAAGTGTCTCATAAAATTGAATACGTGTATAGTCTGTGATCTAGCCCCATACAGAGGAGTATATTACAAAAATGATCCTGCTAAGTATATATAAAATGACATATTCAAGGATATTCGTTGCAGCAAAAAATTAGGAAAAAATCATATATGATAAATATATTATGGAATATACACATAGTATATGTAGATAAAAAGAATAAACTAGGTCACCGTATATTGTGTTTAAATTCCATCTCATGTATAAAACCAACCAGAATAGAATATAAAAACACAATGTTTACTACAAAGAAAGAAGAAAAGAAAAAGTGAAAAAAGCAGAGTGAGATGTACACTACAATATTGTTCTGAAATGTAAAATATGCAAAATAATACAATGTATTGATCATGGATACATATTTGTGTAGAGAAAGCAATTAAAGGTAGATTCAAAAACATGCACTAAATACATGAGTAGATGCCTATGGCGGTGGCAAGGAGAACAGGGCTAAGGATGGGAAAAGAGGAAGCAACAAAAAGGGAGGCATGGACTGATTATTTAGTATGCCACCAAGTGAGTAATACAACTGATCAGAGTAGTTCGACTTTGTAAAGAACAAAAACATTTTTACTTTATTTAAAATAAATCATAGTTTTAAAAGAAAAAATATTGCGTAATAAAAAAGAATGAAACAAAAATTTTAATAAGCCAAGGATATGAATAGGAAATTCACAGAAGAAATACCAACATCTAATAAGTGCATCAAATTATCATCAATCTCAAATAATAAGGAAAATTCTAATTAAAGAAAATTTGATATTTCCTTTTGCCCATCAAATTGGCAGAGAGAGAGAGAGAGAGAATGATGATATTCATTGTAATAAAGGATGGGGAGAAATATAAACTCTCACATGTGGTTGGAAATAGTGTATATTGATAAAGCCATTTTGGAGAGCAATTGGAAGTATCTATCAAAATTTAAAGTGTATATTCTTTAATCCAGCAATCCCATTTCTAGGAATATATTTCTTCAAAAATGCTCAAATAAGTTCACAAATATAGGCATGTAATGATGCGCACTGCAGCATTATTAATAACAAAAGATTGAAACCAACCTAAATGTCCATCAGCAGGAGGGAGATTCAATGAATTATATACGTTCCATGCAGAAGTTTAAAAAATGAAGTTAGAGCTGAGCACAGTGGTGCACACCTGTAGTCCCAGCTACTCAGGAGGCTGAGGTGGGAGGATTGCTTGAGACCAGGAGTTTGAAGCCAGCCTGGGTAACAGAGCGAGACCCCTCATCTCTAAAAAATTAATTTAAAAAAACTTTTTAGGCAGGACATGGTGGCTCATGCCTGCAATCCTAGCACTCTGGGAGGCCAAGGCAGGAGGATTGCCTGAGCCCAAGGAGTTTGAGGTTGCAGTGAGCTACAATGACGCCACTGCACTCTACCTAGGGTGACAGAGCAAGACTCTGTCTCAAAAAACAAAACAAAACAAAACAAAAAAACTTTTTAGTCTATATGTATAGATACAGAAAGATGTTTATAGAGTATTTTTAAAGGAAAAGTAAGTAGCAGCACATATTAAGTAAAAAAAAAAAGTCTAACAGTAAATGTACAACATAATTTATTTTATTTTATTTTACTTATTTATTTTTTTTTTGAGACAGAGTCTCACTCTGTTGCTGCAGCTAGAGTGCCATGGCATCAGCCTAGCTCACAGCAACCTCAAATTCCTGGGCTCAAGCAATCCTTCTGCCTCAGCCTCCCGAGTAGCTGGGACTACAGGCATGCACCACCATGCCTGGCTAATTTTTTCTATATATATTTTTAGTTTTCCAGCTAATTTCTTTCTATTTTTTTTTTAGTAGAGAACGGGGTCTCGCTCTTGCTCAGGCTGGTCTCAAACTCCTGACCTCGAGTAATTCTCCCGCCTCAGCCTCCCAGAGTGCTAGGATTACAGGAGTGAGCCACCGCAGCTGGCCACAACATAATTTTTAAATTCATGCACCTACATGTTTATATATTAATATATTTGCAAAGTGTAAAGTCAGGAAGGATACAATCCAAACAGTTAATAGGGATTACTTTTGGGAAGGGATGTCTTATTGGTATGTATGAGTCATATATTTACTTTTAACTCTATATACTTGAGTATTATTTGAATTTGTTACAATAGGCATATATTACCTTGCTAATTTTTAAAACATTTTTAAAAAATGAGTGGTCCTATGGCTTCTAGTGAAAGGTGAAAAAGATAAGACACAACTTTTGGAGAGAAATAACTTATGTGAACCTCGCCTGAAACATCCAATGGATTAGAATAGATGAACAAATCTGTATTCTCAAAGTGAATGGTAACAGGCGGCTGTTGGGAAAACTCAACGATTTAAAGTGGGAGATAGTAAAAGCATCACTTATCCTAATACAGCCACCATTTATTGGGCTTCGTTATGTACTCACACCAGGCTAAGGGCTTTACATATCTCTGAATGAGGAAACATGCTCAGAGAGTTGAAGTAGCTCACCCCAGGTCACACAGAAACCCATGTGACAGTAGATAGATGATGTCAGTGTAGTGCGTGCAATCATAGAGATATGCACAGAAAGACAAGGAGCACAGGAGGGGCCAAGCTTGGGCTATAGGAGGTGCACACCAAGTTGGGGAGCTTTTCTGGAGGTGAGGACATCTGCTTTGTCTTGAAGGATGGGTAGGACTCACACCAGGGAAGTACAGGAGAGCACAGGAGGAGGAACCACATGAGGAAAAGCACAAAAATAGAAAACAATATGGCGCATGCCAGAGAGCTTTGAGCTCCTTAGAACTGTTAGAGCATAAAGTACAAAGGATAAAATGCCAGATGGGGCTGGACAGACTGAGAGGAGTTGCACTGTGAAGCGACTTTCATGCTGTGTTGAAGAATTTGGGTTTTATTCTGGAAATAATGGGGAACCATTAAAAGGACAGTATAGGAGTGTACTGGTTAGATTTGCTTTTGGGGTGGGTAAGTCTGATGGCGGTCTGGAGGGTGGACGTAAGAGGGGGGAAGGCAAGAGGCAGGGAGACCCAGCCAGGCAACTGCAGTAGTCCAGGTGAAGGGATGCAGGTGTTGTCCTGGTGGAAACATAGGAGGTAAAATGAATAGCTACTGATGATGGATTGGAGGTGGGAGTAGAGGGGGAAGAGGTGTAATAGTCAGGGCAACTGAATGCTGCTGGTGCCATTTATTGACGTGGGGCATACCAAGGGAGGAGAAGGGTTGAGGGGAGGAGAAGATAAGGTGGCCAGTTTGTGGTGTGTGGCATTGGAGATTCTTGGGAGATGCCCGAGTAAAGAGGTTCCACTCTTCAACAGCAAACCCAGAGAGCCAACTTCCATCTGGACAGCTCCACAGGAAGGTTCCTAGACAACTCCTGCTCAATTTGTCCTCATTATATCACCACTACTGCCGCTGTCCCCACCACAATTTCCCACAAAGTTTCTCCTCCTGCGCACTCTAGTTTAGAAAGTAGCACTACTCTTCATCCAGGCTCCCAGACCGGAAACCTGGGAGTTCTCTTCTAGCCTACCACATGTAATAAATCACAACGTTCTGTTCAATCTACCATTTAAATAGGTTTCCTAAATCTGTCCTCCCTTCCACATTCCTATTGCTGCTACCTGAATACAGATCCTCTCATCTTCTTGCAGATGATCTTGCAATATCCTCCTAAAGCTGTTCCTTGTCCAGACCTTACCCCTGCTCAGCCATCTTCAGTATTGTCCTTATGGTGATATTTCTAAAATGTAAATCTGATGATGGTGTTTATCTACCCTACTAGAGAACATCCACTGGTTTCCCAGCACTATGGGACAAAGTACAAGCTCCTGGCACAACATACACGGCCTCCCCTGGCCTGGTCCCTGCTTACCTCTGCAGACCACTCTCCATCACTCTCCTGTCCCACCAGCCCCTTGCATTTTACGTCCCCCAAATACCACAATGCTTATCGTGTGCTCTTGCTCACCAAGCTCACCAAGCTCACCAAGGGCTCCCTGCCTTTGTATTTACAGTGCCTTCTACCTGGAATATCACACTTTAGGTAGGGTTCCCTGGGAAATGGATTCTTTAACTCTGAGACTGCATGCAGGAGAGTGCTCTCAGAAGTGCTCTTGGAAACACCTGTTAGGTGTGAGAGAAGCCGAATTAAGCAGATAGGGAAGCTAAACTGCAATGCAATTGCCACAGAGGCCTCTGGCAATTCCGTGGGAGCTCTCAAGCTGGAATAGTGTTGTAACCGCACACCAAGCAGTCAGTGCCTGCAGACTGCCCTAGGGAGGGAGCAGAACCTTGGGTAAGGCAGCTTTCTTCCTCCAGAGGCAATTTCTGGAGAGGGACTCAGCTATGAGTCAACACTGCCACAGCTGGGGAAGTGAGCAGCCTGTCCAGTGAAGGAGAAAATCTGTGAAAGGAGGATCTTGGCAACACACCACAGGATTCACTATAAACACCTTTGGTCTCCAAACCCCAGCTCAGATTTTACCTGCTTCCTCCCTCACCAACGCCCCCTCTGAGGTAATCACTCCCTTCCTTGCACTACTACTTCTCTTCCTTGCAGATGCTTTTCACTGTTGGGAAGTTAAACAGCTGCCTGCCCTTGCTCCATACCTGACAGCTGTCACTCAGATTCCTACATAAAGAAGGGCACGGACAACAAGCACATGGATGCAGGCATGTGCAAAACCCACAGACGCAGGCAAGCATCCCCAGATACAGAACACACAGACACACAGCAAATGAAATAGGTACAGGCCAAAAAAAAATTGATCTGAAAATTATAGACTATTAGTATATGCAAATTAACACCTATGAATTCTACTTTCTATTTATCCCTAGTCAGCGATTAACCTTCCTTCACCTTCCAGAAACCTCTGACAAGCACAGAATTTGGGATTGCAGAATTGCATCTCCTTCATCCTTTGTCCCCAGGGTGGTGGCTTCTCTTTTCCAGTCTCTCAGCAGCTCCTAGCAAGAGACAGGGAAAATGGAAAACATCTCCGCTAGTGGCCAGCAGGGGGCAGTGTTCAACAAGCAGTGATACAGAAACTTGCTTAAGGGCGGGACAGGAGGAGGAGGGAACCAGAGAAAGGTCCTCAGACCAACACGGTGTTCTGATCACGCTCTCCCCTCAGCTCTCCCTTCTTTCCTGCCTCGTCAGCCCCCTTCTTCTCTTCAGCTGCAGCTTCTCCATCCTCAGTTTGGTGGATTTCATAGCTTACGTATTCCCCACTTTCCAGAGAAGACTGAGTTCAGGGATCTCCCCCTCAGGGAGAGGCATCCCCCATAGCAGCTTGTCTCCTTCCACTCTCTCTTGGTTTCCAAGATGATCAGGACTCCTGAGTTTTCATCTGGACTCCTGACCAATGTTCAGGAACCCACACGAAGGGCTCCATTCCAGGGCCACCTCTCAGGGGCTGCATGCATCCTGGTGCATAGCTGGTCTGGTGGCAGAGGGGTTGCCTGTCCAGCCTCTGCACTGCCCTAGCCTGGAGCCTTGTACAGTGTACAAACTGTACAACAATACAAGTTGATGCTGCTACTTACTGCACTGAGGTACCATTTGACGAGCACTTATGGTGCTAAAACCTCCATCATGATTTCATTTAATCCTCATAACAGCCTGGAAAAGTGGGTCTTGTTATCTTTCCTGTTTTACAGATGGAAAAGTTGACACCAGGGAGGGAATATGGTTTGCTCACTGTGGCACAAAGAGGAAAGATGGATAAGGAACTGGGACGCAGGTCCTCTGGCTGCCAGGTGTGAGGTTTCTTTCCCCTCAAGCACAATGTTGCTGCGGCTGCCGCTGCTGCCACCACTGCCTCCCTTCTCCCCCCTCCCTCTCAGCCTTCCAGATGGCATCTCTGCTTGCTTCCTTCTTCGATCCCTGCACTAACATCCTAGGACTGTGACCCTCCTGTTAGCTTCTTTCTTCTTCCCACAATCGTCAGCCAGTTAGATTTTGAGAGCTCAGGAAAGGACACAAGAAAGAAGCAGAAAAATCCAGGAAGGGGGTGGTGTAAGGGGCCTCCCAGACAGAGGAAGAAGAGAAGGCAAAGACGACAGGCCCTGCATTGGAGGCAGAGAGGGAAGGGAGGTGGGTGAAGTGATGGAGAGGAGCATGCCCCACACTGTGCCCAGACTGGGGAAGGGCACAGACAGGGCCTCCATTGTGTGGGCACAAAGAGGCCATATGCCTGGCAGCCTACAACAATGTGTGTGTGTGTGTGTGTGTGTGTGTGTGTGTGTGTGTGTGTGTGTGTGTAGGGGGGAGTGGCTTAGAGGCCCCACAAGCCCACTCACAACCCCCTGGGGCCTTGCCTCTGCTCTGTCCCTGGCAGTGGGGTTTGCTGAGACAGAGGTCAGAGGGGGGCAATTATGACAGACAGGACTGGAGGGTCTGGGGCCTGTGGTCACTAGGCCTGGGAGAGGGCATGGACCACTGGAAGGAGCAATAGGCCACAGCCCAGTCCGAAATGAAATATTTGGGAAAGGGCTAGAGGAAGAAGAGAGGGGTGACTGGCTTGGGGCCCCCAAACTGCCCTGCCCCTGCCCCATGGCCACTAGCTGGGTTTGGAGGGATGTGAAATGAGGGCCCAAGAATGGGTCTTCTTCTAACAATCCCTTTCCTCCCTCTCCCTGTCAGCAAGCCCCCAGCTCTCACTTTCCCCTATGCAGGGACTTCCATCTCCCGCTGCCTGGTCCCCTGCGCCTTCCTCCTCCCTCCGCTCTCCACCTCCTTCTCCTGTCCTGCAGAGAGAAGAGAGGCAGCCGAGGCCAATTGATTATCCAAAGAAATTCGGAGCTAGCAGAAGAACAGCTGCAGCTGCCCCTCTCACCACCCCCAGGCCCTGAGGGACCTCTGAGGGGAGGGGCTCCCTAACCCCTTCTGCTCTCCAGCCCAGGCGAAGAGGCAGGGAGCCTGGAGGACTGTGGCTGCTGAGCAGGGAGGCACAAAGTGCTGGGGCCAGGGGTGGAAGACTTGGGTTCTAATCCCAGTCCATCATCATGGGGGAGCTACATCACCTTTCTGGACAGTACTTTACTTGCCTTTAAAACAAAGGTGTTGGATTCGCTTATTTCTGTGTTCCCTTCCAACTCTTGCCCTTTGCAGTCCTAAGATTCTCCCTGATCTCAGTTCTGCCCTCCCTCTTGCCAGGCTCTGCAAAGCACATTTCACTTAAGTCACATGGGAAAGGGAAGATGTCAAGTTCTTCCTGTATTGAAGTTCCTCCCCACATCTAACTGAAACCCCTCTTGCTGCTTATGCCATTCTTTGCTCATCAAAGATGAAAACCCCTCAGGGACTGAAAGATGTCTCAGCATTTCCTTCCTGCTATTTGCCGTCAGCCTTCTCATATGACCTTAAGTTACAAAAGGACCTTCAAGTGTACCTAGCCAGTGTTCCATCTGAGGCAGGAATGTGCTCGCCTGTTTCTCTGCACTGGGTTGATTTACCAGCATCTCTATTTGGATTCCTTCTCGCAAGGCAGGCACTACTGTTGCTGGACAGCTCCAGGTGTTGCAAAGTTTTTCTTGGAATTAAAATCTGCTTTCTTATAATTTTCACTCCCCAGTCCTGTTCTGCCTCCTGGGGCCCCACAGAATGTCTGTTTTGGATTCTTCTTTCAATATTTAAAGATGGGCATCATACACCCCTAAATCTACTCTCATCCAGACACATATCCTCAGGTTTTCAGCTATTCCTTCTATGAAGTGGTCTCCAGAATTTTTGGCTTCTTGGCCACACAACCCTGAATCCTCTCTAGTTTATCAGTGTTCCTATTAAAATATGGGCTCCAGAAGAGTGCCACCTGTCAGGCTGGGTCATTTTAGGGAGGCAAAGAGGAGTTAGTAGAAAATGGCATAACGAACCTGGATTTGGGCTTTAGCTGTGGCCCCAGTTAACTGTGTGACCTTGGTCAATGCCCTCTCTCTGGGCTTTAGTTTCCTCATGTATAAATTGTTTTGAGGTCTCTTCCAGCACTCTTCTGTTATCCCTTTCTATACTACTCTTTCAGTCCCAAGTCCTCCATCATGTTCTTCCAAGTATCCTAAGGCTGGGGAACACAAAATGGGCCAAGAACTGAGATTTCAAGGAATTTTGACCCAGCCTAGAGACAATAAAGGGAAAGACAATGTCTCAATTTTATGCCATGGATTTTCTCAGCAGCATAAACCCACAGACACATGTTTAACTTGGGTTCCACTGAGACACTCAGCTCCTTTTTAGCCCCACAGGAAGCAGGAGCTTCAGCTCCAGTGAAGCATCAGTGAAGTCAGAAAGTGTCACTCAATGATTGCCAAGATGAGGTATCCAGGACATTAGGTAGAGAGATCTGGGACCCATGTGTGTTACATCCTCCTCTGCACCTCTTTACCTTGTGGCCCCTTCTTCTCCCTGTCTTCATTTATACACCACGCTGAGCTCTTATGACCCTATCAGAAGAGCCTTCAAAGCCTAAGACCCTCAATGCCCACTCTACCATAACCTGCAGGCCAGATTCCCAACCCAATCCAAAGCAGCACAACCATACCTGGTGCTAGAACGAGGTCACTTTAATTTTTCTTTTTGTATGAAATTGGAAATGCAACAGGAAGGAATTACACACAGGACACAGACCCCTGGGGCCTGTTCTTGGGGGTATCAGGAAGAAGCAAGGGTCATGGGGGAGAGCTGGAGAGAGAAAAGAGGAAGGTGTGACTGGGGTGGGATTGTCTGGGGATGGAAGGAGTTCAGGAAGGACATCCAGGAGCCCCGGAGCTGGGAGAGGGACACTGTCCCAGAGGACTAGGGTGTCAGGACAGGTGGATCTGAGGAAGGGATATGGGTGTGGTGAGCAAAGGGGATCCTCACACACACCTGGAGTTGGAGCAGGAGCAAGAAAAGGAAAGGAGTAACCAGGGAGGAAGAAAGACAGACCCAGCTAGAGCTGCTGGGAGCCTCCCTCACTCTACCCCAAAGTGCACAACTCGGCAATAAATAGTAATATTTATAAATAAGTAAATAAATAGATGAATAAATAAATAAATACATAAATAAATATACTTGTAGAGCTAGGAGTTTGGTGTGAGGGAGGAGGGAGTATAGAGGTGCAGTGAGTTCAATTCTTCTACACAGGGTCTAAGGCCCTTTGTTCTACTGCTGACTCTGAGCTATAGTGAGCAGGTGGGGCTCGGCAACGTTGGGGGGCACAGAAAGCCACGAGGTGGGGTGGGGGTCTCTTCCCTTGCCAAAGGAAGCTTAAGGAAGGAGGAAAAATGTAATAAATAGGTCCTAGGGCCAGAAGAACTGAGCATTCCCAGAGAGCAATAATAGCGCAGCCTCCCTGCATCTGAGGGAGGAACCAGTGTAAGTTTTGGGGGTAGGCTGGGATGGAGGAAGAAGTTTGGGGATGTCATCCCCTACCCCAGGATCTAGGTTTTTCTTTCTCTAGTGGCAGACAGGGAGGGAGAGAAATGGGACAGTAGGGATGAGAGAGGGCAGGGAAGTGGCCAAATAGCTCAGAGAGGGCAAGGCACTCACTACCAAGTAAGATCTGAGGTCTGTATGTGCTAAGCCACAGGAACAAGGTGGACAAAAGAAAAACAGGAAGGGTTTTTCCATAACTCCTGGCTACTGAGGTTCCCGGCACAGGAGGGAGGCAGCCCTCCCCAGGGCCCCACCCCTCTGCCCAGCTGGAGAGACTGAGATCTTGGAGGAAGAAACCCACTCCCCACTCTAACCCCGGACTTCCTCCCTTCCAGTTCTGATGCTCCATCCCTACCATGGGCAGGAGAAGTTAGAACCAATGGGAGACAGAGCCCGAGTCTGGGGTCTCTGAAAATTTGGACATGGGGTAGAAGGGATGGCAGCCCATGAAAGAGCTGAGAGAAAACTCCAAGTGTGGCTGGCTTGGTGAATCCAGCAAGGATTCCATACCAACCACACTAGCAAACGATTCTGACCAGCTGGGCTCCAGCAACAACCCCCAGAAGGAACCCATGAGGATAGCCCTCAGGGTGCCTAGGTCAGTAAAAGTAAGTCGCCTTCACCACCAGACCAGCCAGTGGACACCCTGCCTGGGCCCAGGGCCTTTGGAACTCCATGCCAAGGACAGGGGCTCAGGCAGGAGGCGCCATTCGAAGCAGTGAGCATGAATGAGAAGGGACTCCAGAGAGGCCCTGAAGGAGGGGAGAATCCAGGGCAGGAGACAGGCCGAGCTCAGACGTCCAGCACATGGTTCAGGTAGGAGATATAGCAGATGGCGAGGCGCAGGATTTCAATCTTTGAGAGCTTCTTGTCAGGGGGCAGCGTGGGCAGCAGCTTGCGCAGCTCGGCGAAGGCCAGGTTGAAGGCTTCCACGCGGATGCGCTCCCGCGTGGCGTGGGCCGTGCGGTACTTGGCGGTGGCGCGGCGCCGGCGCCGGCGCTCCTCCCGGCTCAGGTGCTGCAGGTCTTTCCGGCCAGGCTCTCCCGGCTCTGGGCCCCGGGCTTGGCCTCCTCCGGTACCTCCGGGGCCAGTACCGTCAGGGCCCGCCCCGCCCCCACAATCGCTGAAGCCCGACTCGGTCTCCGAGTGGGTGGGAGGTAGGTCCAGCTCCATGGCGTCTGAGTTGAGCATCATGATGGAAGCCCCCTGCCCTGTGAGATCAGAATCTCCTCCCCACCCCTCCCTCCGGGCGCTTGAAAGCTGGTTGTGGGAGGGGCAGGAAGGGCCTGGGGTGGTGGGGTCTGCCACTGAGCTCTGGAAGTCAGAGCCACTTCAGGGTTCCATGGTCAGGGTTCCAGTCTGGAGCCTAAAAAAGAAGGGAAAATTGATGGGGCAGAGGGAAGAAGGAGTGGACAGCTCAGAGATTGGGGAGGAGGATTTGAGATGGGCTGGGAGGAGTAAGGAACTGTGAGTGTGGGGGAAGAACAGCAGAAACTGGGTGTGGGGGGCAGGTGGAGAGACAAGCAGGTGGACATGGTGAAAAAGAGTAGAAGGAAAAATGGTAAGAAGGGAAGAGAATCCAGAAAATGAGTAACAGGAGAAGCAATGAGGACACACCAGGCAGGATAAAACTGAGCAAGAGTTAAGACCTAAAACTGAAAAGCTTCATGACATCGGACTTGGCAATGATTTCTTGGATATGACAGCAAAAGCACAGACAACGAAAAGCAAAAACAGACAAATGGGACCACATCGAACTTAACTTTAGCGCATTAAAGAAGGTAACCAACAAGGCCAGGCGCGGTGGCTCACGCCTGTAATCCTAGCACTCTGGGAGGCCGAGGCGGGTGGATCCCTTGAGGTCAGGAGTTCGACACCAGCCTGAGCAAGAGTGAGACCCCCGTCTCTACTAAAAAATAGAAAGAAATGATCTGGCCAACTAAAAATATATAGAGAAAAAATTAGCGGGGCATGGTGGCGCATGCCTGTAGTCCCAGCTACTCGGGAGGCTGAGGCAGTAGGATCGCTTAAGCCCAGGCGTTTGAGGTTGCTGTGAGCTAGGCTGACGCCACGTCACTCACTCTAGCCCAGGCAACAGAGTGAGACTCTGTCTCAAAAAAAAAAAAAGGACATAACCAACAGAGTAAAAAGGCAGCCTATGTATTGGGAGAAAATAAATGCAAAGCATGTATCTGATAAGGGGTTAATATCCAGAACATATAAAGAAGTCCTACAACTCAACAACAAAAAATCAAATAACCCAATTTTAAAATGGGCAAAGGATTTGAATAGACAGTTCTCCAAAGATGATATACAAATGGCCAAGAAGCATATGGAAAGATATTCAACATTACTAATCATTAGAAATGAAATCAAAACCACTATCAGATACCACC
Organism: Lemur catta; assembly: GCF_020740605.2. NCBI lineage: Eukaryota > Metazoa > Chordata > Mammalia > Primates > Lemuridae > Lemur > Lemur catta. The sequence continues at coordinate 33,441,318 of NC_059130.1, read as the reverse complement.
TCATACCCATTAGAATGGCTACTATAAAAACAAAAACAAAACAAAAAACCAGAAAATAAGTGTTGGCAAGGATGTGGAAAAATTGGAATTCTTTTGTCCTGTTGGGATTGCGAAATAGTGCAACTGCTATAGAAAACAGTATAGGTGTTCCTCAAAAAGTAAAAATAGAACTACCATATGATCCAGCAATCCCACCTCTGGGAATATATCCAAATAAAGGGGTGTCTCCAAGAGATGTTCATAGCAGCACTATTCATAATAGCCAAGAGGTAGAAGTAACCCAAATGTCCATTAGTGGATGAAAGGGTAAACAAAATGTGGTGCATACATAAAATGGAATCTTACTCAGCCTTAAAAAGGAAGGAAGTTCTGTCACATGCTGCAAAATAGATGAACATTGAGGACATAATGGTAAGTGAAATAAGCTAATCACAAAAACACGAACACTGTATGATTCCACTTATATGAGGTATCTAGAGTAGTCTAATTCACAGAAACAGAGAGTAGAATGGTGGTTGCCAGGGGCTGGAGAGAAGGCAGACAGGGAAGTTGCTGTTAAATGGGTATAGAGTTACATAGTTGCAAGATGAACATGTTCTAGAGATCTGTTTCAGCAAGTAAATACACTTAACATTACTGAACTGTACACTTAAAAATGGTTAAGATGATAAATTTTATATTATATATTTTTACCAAAATAAATAGGCAAATAAATAAATAAGTGGGGTGAAAGTGAGCAAGACTGGAGCCACAGCTCCAACAGAGGTTAGCTATGACTCTGGACCTTTCCCAGCTGTGAGGGGAGAACTGCAAGCCTTGGCCCTGCAATCCTCTCCTTCTCAGGGCCCCTCTCCACTCTTGCTGCCTGGGAAGTGGATAAACACACAGATTGCCCATTGTAGAGTAGACTAGGACATATGGAACTCTGCACAGCTGCCCCAGCTCAGTCCCTCCCAGGCCCCCAAACCTCCCCAACATAGCCACCATAGTCATCTAGTGGACATCATCCTGTCCACTAGAACCAGGGGAAGATATCTCCTCTCACCACAATCCCCCTGTGCAGGACCAGCCCCTTCCCTCCACCTCTGTCCTCAACACCTCACCCCTTGCCATTCCCTGGCCCTTTTGGAGACTCTTGCAAGGAAGATCAGGGAAAGGGAACACACAATCAGCTTTCTACTCCTGTACTTTCCCATGGCCCAGGTAGGTTCACAGGTGGCCTGTAAAGGAGGACGTGCAGAGCTTGGTGGAGCAACCCTTATGGGGCTTGGCTAAGGGTTGCTTGTCCCAGGACCAGAGGAGATCAGGGCAAGGCAACAGTAACACAGCCTGCAAAAGGCTGGGGAAAGAGCTTTGCTTGGGGGGAGTGTTACAGGGGAACAGTGGGCCACTCCTGGTGAGCTCAGCCTTACTTCATCGTCAGAAACAGAAGCACTAAGTCATCTTCACAATCACCATCTCTCCTTTCTCCCCATCCTGACTCTCCTGCCTGACAGATACCCTCACGGAGATCAGGACCCCCATCCCCATCCCCACCCTCACCAAGGCTTGTTTCACCCCACTACACAGAAGACAAGTTCAAGTCAAGTCGACAAACAGTTATTAAGCTTGGGAGGGATGCAAGATCAACAACATCTGATTGTGGGGAAGACAAGTACACACACAACCCTAACACAAAGCATGGTGGTTGGTGCTGAAATTTTGAATACCCTCCATATTCTGGATTCCAAAGAAACAAGAAAGGATAGCAATAGTGTGAGGCCACAAAGTCATCATCTACCAGGACGTGTTTAGTGCTCACAACTCCCCACCTCCATGCTTGGGTTGGGACCAGGAGTTCAGGTGCAGGTTCTCAGCACATCTATCCATCACAGCCTGATTCTCTCTCTGCCCAGTCCCCATGTTCCTTCATGCTCGATCTCTTTGCTGTTCCCTTCCTTCTTTCCATCCTTCCCATCTGGCCCCAGTCCCATTTCCACCTGACCCTACTGTCTTCCCCAGCTCTAGTTCCAGCAGCAGCTTCTATTTTGCCGTCAAATCCTCACCCCCAAATCCACTTCTGGTCTCAAAGTTCCAGGCTCCGAGGATTAGGGGAGCAGCAGTTCCAAGCACCCAGGATGGGACTTCCCACCCGACTTCTGCCAACCCAAATCCAACTGATGATAGACAGGCACAAAGCATCAAAAGAATGAAGTGAGGAAAAGGAAGATGCAGAGACAGAGAGAGGGAAGCTCTAGGAGGGGGCTTGAGCCAGAGAATGCGAGGGACACACCTACCCCTCCCCAGCCCATGGTTCCCCCTTTACCTAGGAGGACCCTGTCAGGGGATCCAAGCTGGACAGGGGGCAGCGTTGACAGCCCCAGTCTCCTCTGGCTGCTCGGGGCTCATCCGTCTGCAAAATTAGTGACCAGCTTTCTAGAGCTCTCAGGGGCAGCGTGGCATGGCTGTACAGGCTCCAGGGCAGATGAGAGCGCTACACATGGTGGGGATGTAGGGCCCAGGTGGAGGGGGTGGGCTTGGCCAGGTACTGGGGCTAGCCGCACTCACACTCACAGACACATACACACCTGAGCTGGCCCAGCCCTATGTATATATATGGAGTTACACACACACACCCCCAGCTCCCCATTGGCTGGCCCAGGCCCCCCCCCTCATCAATATTAAACAGCCAGGCCAGGCAGCCATTGGCAGAGGGATCTGGGAATCCCCCCGGGAGCTGGGGGCGGGGGCTGGCCCTGGGGGGGGTGGGGAGTAGGGGAGCAGGGACATCTGTTCTCCATGCATATTTCATAAGCAAGAAATGGAAAGCTGGGGAAGGGGTGGGGCTGGGGCGAGAGCCAGGGCAGGACCACAGATGAACCCCCTCTGTCTCCCACACCAGAGGCAGCAGGGCAGAGGCTCCCAGCAAGCTAGGGTTAAGCACCATGGTCCCATTCTGAGTCCCAGTGTGACTTTGACAGCCTCTTTCCCCCTTCTTTCCTTTTTCCTGGAAATAAGACTCTCCAAGGTACAAACAGGGAAAAGAGCAAGTAGACAGCACCAAAATGCAGAAGAGGACCCAAGAGTCCTTGCCCTCAAGCTCTCATCTTTCATAAAGCTGGTGCCCACAGCTTGCCAAGCTCTCTGTGGCTACTGTTCAGGCCCCTGCCCTCATCACCCTGGGACTCAATCACCCCCACACCCTCTCATCCCAGCCCCTATCCTCCTATCTACACCTTCACCAGGGGCGGAGCAGAAGCAGATTTTGAACACAGACCCTACAAGGAGCCTTTCTAGGCTGGCCAGCCCAACCTGATCCACCGGGAATTAGGGGCTCTTAGGAGGAAAGAGGTAAGGGCTAGAAGGAGAGGAGTGGAGTGCCAAGAGAGGACGAACCGGATTGGAAAGACACTGGGAGAGGAGGGCAGGACAGCCCAGGCAGGCTTTGGGAGTGCTGGGGCATCAAATGAGCAGTAAAAAGGCCAGATTCAAAATTATATGCAAATGAGCACTGATTAGGTTCATTTCAATAGCTCAGGCGCCTCTAGCATGCATGTGCATGTGTGTGGGTGTCGCTGGGTGGCAGGGTCGGGGAGGGGGGCACCAGGACCAAGAGAAGCACAGAGACATGGGCTGGGTTTCGGTATCTGAACTTCTTTCCCCTACTCAGCTGTTGAGTGTCTTCATTGAGCCTTTGTGAGTATGCAGAGTACTCTGGGTGAGTACTCTAGAGGCAGCATGCTGCAGTGAAAAAGGCTGTCAGCTGTGTGACCTTGGACAAGTAACAACCTCTTCAGCCTCAATCTCTTTTTCTGTAAAATGGGGTTAATTTTAGCTGCTTCTTAGGTTGGTATGGAGATTGAGATACTGTGCCATTTAGTAGGAGCATAGCCCACCTTCAGGCTGGAGGGATTTGCTGTTTCCCTGTTGCTGATCAACCTCTTCTGGGCTTTCTCCAGGGTGAGGCATTCCCTAAGGGGAGCCCCACAAGTCCTCCCCAGGTTCTCCCACTTATCTCCACCCCTGAGTCTGGGAGGTGCCAATTCTTACCTGGGCAGGCCCAGACAGGTGCTTAGGCGCCAGCAGATGGGCTGAGCTGGAGGGGAAAGGAGGCTTGAGGAGGGGGGTTGGAGGGGCAGGGGATCAGGTGGCATCTCAGCTCTTGCATCATCATTGCCATGGTGCTGATTAAAAACCAATCTCCACCTAATGAGCCCCCAGCAACAACAATTCTACCTCCCCCACCCTCCTGCCCTCCACCCCATCCAAGAAATTGGGAGACTAAGAGACTCAGGAGAGAGGGCTGTGGGGGAGATGAGAGATACAGAAAGAATGGGAGATGGAGACAGAGACAGGGGAAGCAGAGGGAAATGGCGAGGAAGATATGGGGAGATACTGAGACCGAGGGAGAGAGAAAAATGAGAAGCCAGAGTCGTTGGGGAACAGACATTGGGGAGACACAGAGAAATGGGGAGGCAGTTACTGGGAGATCAAGACATAAGGGAGACAGAAATAAAAAAGAGCACTGGAGCAGAATCGCCAGGTTGCCGAGGCTTTGCGCAAGACTCGGAAATGCAAGATATGTGGGAAATAGAGACATGGGGAGAGACTTGAAAAGAGGAGGCCGTTAGGGAGACACAGACCTGTGTGAACACAGACATGGAGGAAACAGAGCTATTCAGTGAGAGATACTGACACGGTGACATAGAGTCCTGAGGGAGGCTTCAAGGCAGGGTAGAGACATATAGGCAGGGGGGAAGCAGAGAGCAGACAGTTGGGAGGAAACAAAAAAGCCAGAGACACGGAGACGAGGTGGGGAGATGATAAACAGAACAATGGAGAAGAGGGACTGTTACTGAAATGGGAGGCCCAGATCCCAAAGGGTAAGACGTTGAGGAAAACAGACACAGAACATAGAGATCCCCAAGCAGAAAGGAACCATGGGGGTGGCATGGAGGATGGAAGAAGGAGCCAAGACCCTGTTGCCACCCTGCCTCCATAAGGCCATTTTGCTCAGACACTTCAGCCTTGCAGTCCCCATCTCTGAAGCACCCAGCCGAGCTGTGCCCCCGCAGAGCTGTCCCCAGTGCATGCTGAGGTTCCGTGGTACAGGAGGGTGAGAGTGCTCCAGGGACCACTTCCTCCTCCTCTGCATCTGCCATCCCTGGATCCTGGACTCTGGGGCCCCCAATCCCAGTCTTCACTCAGGGATTTAGTTTTTGCACATTAGGGGAATAGCTAAAAAGAACACACTCATGTGATAAAGAGGAACTAAAAGCATGAAACGGTGGAAAGAACATTCACTGAACCTGGGGGCCACTTAGACCCAGGTCTAAGTCCTGGCGACCTTGGACAGGTCACTTAACCTTGACTGAGTCTTATTTTGTCATAGGGCTGTTGTGACACCCAGGTGAAACAGCACGTGGGAAACTGCTGGGTAAACTGTAAAGCACTCATCCCAACCCCTGCTGTACAGCGATTTCAAGGTGGCAGGAAGTTTCATCCACACATACACCTGAGGCATTCAGTTGAGGGAAGCAGCCCTAGGCCCCAAGGGGAAGAACAGTGGCAGTCATGGGGGCCTTTAGTGTATGGAGGGCAGGAGGAGCAGGGCCTGCGGATGGGGAGGAGGATTATGGCTTCATGGCTTATTGTTGTTATTGTGCTTCTTTTTTAGCTTGAAAATCTCCATTGGCTTTTATTTGTGATTCTAGAACCGGGCAACACCTCTTTCTATGTGATAGAATGAGTGTTCCCTGTTATTTTACATTTTATAGGTGTTCACTTTTTCAGACTGTGGTTCACAAATCTCCTTGTGCCCAGACAGCCTGTGAGGTAGATTGTCGTGGGGGAGGCTGGTGTGCAGGGAAGACACAGAGGCCTGGGCCTTGTCCTTGAGGGTGGGGGCAGGGCCTGGAGGAGCTGGGAAGCAGTGGGTTTGGCAGGAGAGGGGGGTGACATATGTGGGGAGCCCTGGGGACCCAACCAGGCAAGCAGCTGGCAGGGAGAGCAGACGGCATTAACCCTCGCTGTGCCACACTGCCCGACCCTTCCCCAGAGTGGCTCATGACTGGGGTGTTATTTTCTGCGAGTGGCATTTGGGGCCACAGGAACAAGACAGGCAGAAGGAGCCTGGGCAGAAGCCGCTGTGTTTCTCGGAAGGGGTAGCACATCTTGGAGCATCTTCACCTTTGAGTTTCTCTCCTTGTCTGTTTCCACATGGTCTCTGTCAGTCTTTCTCTGTCTCCACCTCTCTGTGCCTCTCTCTGGAAGGTGACAGCGGGTCTCCACTCTGGCTCACTACACAATCTGTCACTCTCTTTGCTGCCAGCCCGGCTGGAAGCCCCCCTTCTCAGCACCCAGCCCGAGCCCTCTCGCCCCTGGCCCCCTAGGCCTGTCGCCTTTGTCTCCTAAGGCGGCCTCCCCTTTCTTCTTTCCTCTCCACTCACCTCTCCTCAGCTCTGAGCCCATCTCCAATCTCATTACGGCCTCCAACCACTGTGCCGCCCTCCCCTACCCAGCCTCTTCCCTTCCCTCCCCCATCCATCTGTCTTCCCTGAAGCTCTCTTCTTTGTGTCCACCCATCTGTCACCACCAGCTCTGGGCCTACTCCCCTCCTGGCCACGCCTGCCTGGCCTTTCTCCCCTCAGGCTCATTTCCCGCTTGGCCCAGCTCTTGCCTCCCTTTCCTCCATCAGCCCTACGAGAAACCCCACTTTCTTAGTTTCCTTTCACTAGCTTATTTATTTCTGAATACCCTCTTGCCTCAGTTTTTTCTCTTTTCCCGTTGCTCTAATCCCTTCTTACTGAGAGTTGGGGGAGAGAGAGTAGGGACTCTGGGGTCCTAGCCCCAGCCCCTGTGCAACCAACCAGCTTGAGTCAGAGGCTGGTAACGTTTACTCACAATTGCGTCACCTCAGACTAATGGCTTCTCCTTAGGCCTCTTGAGATGACCTCTCCACTCTGCTCCAAGTTTCCTCTGGTTGGGGACAGGGCCTGCAGCTGCCCTTCTCCACAATAGGAGTGTGGGAGCTCCTCTAGCTTCTGAGTTTGAATTCAGGAAGGAGTAAAAACCAAGCGGCAGCCCACTCAGACCCCAAACTTCCAAGGGTCTCTGCTTCCCCAGCCCAACCTCAGCAAGTCCTGTCAAACTTTTTTTGAGGATGAGATGCTGAGTGACAGGGTCTTTTTGCTATAGTGTTATGCCACAGTTTTCCCCAAATTCCTACTGCCCCTGGGTTAGAGGGCAATAGTGCCCCTCAGGCCTTCCTCCCTAGAACTGACCCGAGTACCACCTTTGAGAGTTCAGGAATTGATCAGCCTTTCAAATCGCCCCTGCACTGAGGAGTTTAAAATGAAAGGGAGAAGGGAGAGGAGGCTACAACTCTAGCTCTCCTGTCACAGAACCAGGCTGACAGGGCTGGGGACCTCAGAGAGTAGCCCCTTGTCCAACTCCACATAAAATGGAGAGGATGCCCTTTCCAGGGTCATGGGGAGCATTACTGGGCAGCCCAGAAAAGCTGGCCCTAAACTCTTTGTGAAGCTTTTTATGGCTCTGCCCACCTGAAGCAAACCCGCTATCCTACTAACTTGGGTAGAACCTGCTTATATCACCGAGTTTCGTACACTGCCTCATCTGCTTATTTATCTTGTGTCATGTCCCATCCTGCCATCTAGACTCTGCATCCCAAGACTCCAATGCAAGGCACCACATCTCTCGCCCTTCGACGATGCTGCGACAGAGTGCCTTGCCCAGAGCCATGCTCAATAAATGCTTACTGCTGCTGAGGTTGCCAGCGCAAGATGTAAGGAATGTTCCAGTCCCAACTCTGTCTCTAATTTGCTGTGTGACCTTGGGTAAGCCACATCACTCCTCAGGGCTATTTCCCTCAGCTACCAAAGGAGTCAGACCATCTGTATGATTTCTGCATGATTTCTAAGGCCCCTTGAGGAAACAAAGGCCTATTGAATCTGGCGGGAGTCTTGGTACAGAGCATCAGACTCTGGATAAAAAATATCTCATCTCAAGATGTGCCTGTGGAAGCAGTGACCTAGATGTGAGAGAGAAAAAATAGTAAACCCCTTTACTCAAATAAGCTGGGGAAGAAACACCAGCTGGTAGGAAAGCCTTTAGTGTTAGTCTTGAGGGACGAGGTGTCACAATAAGTCAAAACAGGCCAGGCCCTGGAGCAGGGGGAGGGAAGCCCTCAGGGAAATGAAAGAAGCTGGAAAATGATAAATTTCAGAAGGCACAGGGGTGAGCAAGGCCTAGATCAAGGGGGAGAAGGAGGCTAGGGAATTGAGAAGTACGTGGCCCATAAAATGCGGCCAGGCAGTCACATGTGGTCTTCAGGACACAGGAGATACCTGGTGAGGAGGCAGAACCATGGTCTCGGACAGGGAAGGTGCTTGGGAGCCCCGGCAGGTCTGCCAGGTGGCTGTGGTCCTTCCATGGAGCCTGGCTTCTCTAAGAGCCATAGAAAGAACCCAGTTATATTTTTTGGTGGGGGATGGGTGAGGGCAGTGAGGTAAGGGAGCGTGGAAGGCAGAAGACTAGCTTGTGTTCAGAATTCTTCTCTAGGAAAAGACTGCAGTATTGAAGGTTCTACATCTTGTACCCTTCTTTCTTACTCACTTCCCGATCCCTTGATTCTGCCCAACTCTCCATTTCCCTGTTCAGCCCCCTCACTGGGTACCCAGCCACTTCTCTGCTTCCTGAGGCTGCCAGCAGGATGAGGGAGTTTACTGCTCTGTCCGCTGGGAGACCTGTTGGCCGAGGGAGATGGGGAGCTGGCCCAGTTGATGGTGGCAGCTGTGCTCAACTCCCGCCAGCACAGCACACAGCCTCTCCAGCTCAAACTGGGAGGGCTGGGCTGGGGGGAAGCAGCAGGGTATATTTCCATATCTCAGAACCCCAAACATGCCCCCTCACCCCCAAGGGAACTCGGAGAGAAACCTGGAGAAAAATCACCTCTTCTCAACAATATTCGAAAAGGTAAATAGCCCAATCAGGAAGTAAGAGGAGTGCTGGGGACCCTGTGAAACCGCCCAGTTCTTTTCCATTGCTGCCGGCCTTCAGGCATGCACCAGAGACAGCCTCTTGGCCAGCATTGCAGAGAAGGTTGGGTTTAGGCTTCCACTCCTGCTTCTCTTTCCCCCTCAGCTGACTCAGCCACTGCCCATGATCATTTACCAGTTCTGCTATATTCCAGAATTTTGCCTCCATGAAGACCCAGGGAATTAGAGCATCCCCACAGAGCTGAGGTTCTCTCTCTAAAATGGTTCAAACTCATCCTGGTTTTGGTCTACAAAATGCCCACCATCAACAGAAAGCCCAAAGTCCTTAGCATGCTACCCAAGAGCCCTCAGGATCTGGCCTCCTGCTGACTTTTACGGCCCAGGCACTCGGAACAACTTATTGTTTCCCAAACACGACTCTGCCTTTTCTTGACTTCTACACCTGGTGAACACTTTGAATCATAACTCAATTGTCAACCCCCTGGCCCTGACTTCCTCTATGTGCCACCAGAGTGCTCATTGATTACACTGGATTACACCCGGTCATACTTCTGTCTCTTCCCTCACCCTAACTGTGAGCTACTCAAGGGTAAGCGTCATATTCCCTTCATCTCTCTACCCTAACCAGTGTCTCAGAGTGAATAAAGAAATGCTTGTCCCTCACAAAATGAGAAGAAATCATGTTAACACTGTTCTTATAAGAGGGGAAACCAGGCTCCAGGACTTGGCAAAGAGTCCTTCTTTCAGGACTTCAACTGTTTTTGACAGAGCCTTACTCCTTGGATCCTCTGGAGACCAAGAAGATCATACACAGGTAAGAATTTCATGACTTCCAGTCTGGGGCCACTGAACAAGGTGGCCTGGAAAGAATAAAAGGTAGCAGTACAAGTTGTGTGGGATAATCTATTTTAATGAAACCCGCTATTTATATATTTACAAAAAAAAAAAAAAGAAAAAAGAAAAAAACCAAAAATAGATATTACAGCTTAATAAAAAGTACAACTGAGTACTGTGGGCTGGAGGTGGGATACCCACCCAGCAGGACGCCCCCCCTAATGTGCCATCTGTGGACCTGGAGAAAGGACAGTGGGAAGGAGACAGCAGGCTTGGCCCAGAGATCCCCTGTCCTCCTCCTCAGGGTTTCAGTGTAGCTTGATCCCAACATTCAACCCTTCATGTCCTTCCTCCTGGTCAGGAAGTGTTTGGGTTAGGGGTTGAGGAGCACAGGCGGGTACAGGGTGGGAAGAGAAGGAGAGAAATGCTGAAGAAGGGGAAATTAGGGTGGGTAATTAGGGAGTTAAACAGGAGCAGAAAGCTTCTATTTGTAATCCTGGAATCGGGCAAAGGTAGAGAAGGAAGAGGAAATGGAGATGGGGAGGCAACTTATTTATCTCTCCCTGTCTCTTCTGGATAGTTCCACTCCTTTATGTTAATCCCAGTCTGAGACAGGCCCAGAGAGTTCCAGTGACAAACTAGTGGCTTGTGTCCCAATGGGACAAACAACCTAGGAAGTAAACTGTGGAGCTGGCAGGAAAAGCTGAGGTCCTTCTCAGTAAGACACAGATCCTGGCTCTCGGGGAACAATGAAAAGGACATCAGCTTTGGCATTGATGCAGTACGTGACGACAAGAGAGAAGATGAGGATGCCGAAGCCCACCATCAGGGTGATGAACTGTGGGGGCAGAAAAGGAGAAACTGTTCTCAGAACTCAGTGTGGTTTTGGGTTATCATTTGGGGTTGGGAGTTAGGATATTGGAATCCTGAAGCTGGCTCCAAGCACCAACTGTGGAACAATCACGGGCAACACCTCCCCAACCTGTAGACTTACTCTCCCCATTTGAAAAGAGAAGTAGAGTATCTCTGTTCTTGCTTCCATTTTGTATTACTTACTCGGCATCTTGAAAGTAGGACCCATGGTTTTGATTCTCCCATGGCATTTGCATTACTGACTTATGACAGGAGCTCAATAGAGAGCAGAATGCCAGATGGGAGTGGGAGCTGTGGAGGAGCTTCTAGGATCCACAGAATGAACACAAACTCAGACTATCTGTGAAGAAAGCCCTCCTAATGTGACTTGCTGGCTGACCAGGGACAGATTTGCAGTAGGATTTTGAGGCAAATCTGGGGCAAATGGGAGATGGAAGGGGATATGAGACAAGAAACCACAGAAAGAAGTTCAATAGATCTCTGCCACCTCCCTTCCTGCCCCATCTCACCTCAAGCTCTTTACTGGCGATTAGAAATATCCGGGCACGGATATCTTTCCAGCGGCTCTCAGTCCATGTAGAGTATTCAGTAGAGCTCCACTGACTCAGCTCAAAGGCAGGGGACAAGGCCCTGGCCAATCGTGCAGTAGATCGCACACACCGGGGGAGCCGGTCCGTCTCGTTGGAATTCAAAGGGCCCTGAACCCATGAGTACTCATACAGCTGCACAGGAAGATGCCGTATGAGTACTCTTACTCGCTCTCTTTACCCTTCATCAGCACCATGCTCTAACCAACTGAGCTGACTGGCTACTGTCCCTTTACCCTTTAGGGGGTCCATTTTCACCCAGGCTACTGCCTCTTCAACACTCAAGGTCTGGGGGCTACATCCCTCTACCTCTCCACCCCAATCCCAGGGGTCCAACTGGGCCCAGAAGAACCTCCAACCCACGGCACCTCTGACTCCCATCACCACTCACATCTTTGTTTTCATTCGGGACTTTACTTGGATCCTGGCACTGCTCTCGGGTGAGGTTGATCACCTTGCCGGTCAAATTTGCCAAGGCATATTGTACAACATACGTGGTGTTGGTGGGGCTGGAGACAGCGATGTAATGTTGAAGAGGCCCATCACCTGATTGTAGACCAATGGCAAGGGAGGATTTGGTAGGTGGAAGGTGGGGTGAGGGTAGGCAAAAACAGGAAGAGCCCAAGATTGGCAGGACCCAGAAGACCAGGAGAGAGAGGTTAAAAGGATTCAACAAATATCAGGAGAAAGAAAGGAAAACCGGGGGAAAGAGAAAATAGAAAAAAGAAAAAAGAGAATAAAAGTTAACCAAAATGATGATTTCTTCTTGATCCCTTTCCTCTGTTAAGGGTCCCATTCCCACACCAGATGTTTACCTAAGTAGGACCTTAGGTCCTGCCTGAGGATAGACTGGAACCATGAGTTGTTGGCTTTAACCAGAAATCCATAGAGCAGGCGGGTAACCTAGGATTGGAATAGCGAGAAGAGAAAACCCTTGGAGCAAGCCCAGGGAAAGAATTATCAGTGGAGATCCAGTCAGGGGACAGGAAGCAGACTGGCCAGATAGGCTGCAGTTGGGAGAAAGCTCGTAAGGATGCAGATGAGACCCATCCAAGAGCTCCCTGGGGCATCAGGTGTCCTCACCGGCATGAACAGGCATGCTGAACTCCAAGGTCTGGAACACTAGGCAAGGGACTAAAGGATGCGGGCAGCCTGCTGTGTAAATGGAAGCAGAGGAGCTAGGGCCCATCTGCTCTTACCGTTTGGGGATCAGCCTGAACTGAGTCACTGAAGTTGGCTCCTCCCGCAAGCTCATACAATGCACGTCCCAGCACTGTGGCCACATCTGCCAAAGCCTGTGGTATTTGGGGTTGGGGGTGGGGAGACGGTTGCTGAATGACTTGCCCCATCTATCCTCAAACGTGAGCATTCTAACCATCTTCACTGAGTTCCCCATGCTCCCACCCAGCCCAGCTCAGTGCTACCTTGGCAGTGTCGGTCACAAAGTTCAGGTCCTCTTCAGGGCTCAGCCATTCAGGATAGCTCACATTAATGTTCTCAGCAGTGTCATAAATGCTCTGGTAATACCTGCCAGGAAAGCAGCATAAGCCTTAGCTACATGTAGCCAGGGCTCTCCCCTTTCCTCCCTCAAATGTCCCTTATGCAGGAACTCAGTAGCTCATTTCTCATCATCCAGGCAAAATGGGTGGGAGAAAAATCAGGATCCTATTAATATACTGCAGAAGGTGTGGTGAATGGGGTGGTAGGAGTGAGGATCGGAGTGCTTAGTGAAACACAAAGACTTGCCTGACAGATGAGGTAGAAAAGGTAAATGAGCTCAGATCTTTAAACACAGAAGAGACTCTTCCATATTGTTTGGATTGAAGACATAGGGGGATGGCTAAGCTGATTTTCAGAGAACTCTGCCACACATCGTCAGAGCAACTGTGTAACTGTTCCAATGAACATTTATATTGAGGGTGCCGGCAGCAGAGGTGGGATTAGGGGGTATTAGGATCAGGTCTGTTCACAGATATATAAAAACAAACTGGAACTACCATGAAGATGCTTGGGGAGCCTCAAGGAGACAGATCTTAAAAGAGGGGCTAAAAGAAGAAAGCTCCCAGCCTTTACCATCAACAAATCCCTGCCCCACACAGTCACGTCAGCCACATAATCAAGTCCGAAATGTGTTCAAAATGATGAACTGTCCCTCACCCCAAAGTGGTGCAAAGATTTGGAGAAGAAAGCTGACCCTAAGTGCTAGAACTGTCACTCTCCTAAACAAATAAGAAGGTGCTACTTGGCTGGGCTCAGAGCTCAAGCATTTTCACTCAGAAACTCACTTGGCCCCATAGCCTTAGGGGACTTGGCAATTCAGCCTGAGTACGAAGTCTCCTGTCATCCTAGGCCTCAGGTTAGGAGCAGTTTAAGGGCACCCAGGACCAGTGACTAACTGGTAATTAACAGTGCCTCACTTCCTATCTCTGAAGCCCCCTCAGCTGTAGAAGACACTTTTACCCTCACATTGAACCATGTGTACCTACCACATGGCAAGAACATGTTACATTTCAAAGAGTAAGAATACTGTTTGTGGCACCCTCTCTGGCAGGACCCAGAGAGGGACTGCTTTCTGTCCTCCAGTCAAAGAACCCCCACCATCTTTCCCATGCTCTTGTTTGAGATTATGCCCTCTGCTGGCAGCCCTAGGGAATTCAGGCCCCCGGAGAGCTTGGGAGAAGCTAACCATAACAGATGACTGTTGGAAAGGAAGGAAGGTGACAATGGTTTTCTAAGATGAACATCAAGTCAAATAAGTGGAGTATGTCAGATGTGAATAGGCCACTGAGCAAAGAATACAAACTGACCTAATGTTTTGGAGAGAGTGGTGTGGGAAGAGCGGAGAGCAGTGACCCTTCTCCCAGACTACAGAATAGACTCTTCAAGAATGAAGAGGGTGTAGGGCCAAGTGATGCTTACTTGTTGTGGAAGGCAGTGGAGTGGTCAGCCAGAACAACACCAGGGATGTTTCGAGCTCGAAGAAATCGCTGCAGAGAAGATGGTGGGAGAGGCTGGGACTGATTCGGCCTCCTAAGGATGACAGCGGGGACGCCAGCACCACTATTCTCCAGTGTGGCCAGAAGATCCTCCACCTGGGTGGGGGGGATGAGAGAGATTAACTGATGGGAGGCTGGGGAATGGGAAGCAGGATGTCTCTTTCAGGCCTGAAATGCTCTATACTTCAAGTCCCCTGCTTTGGGAGCTGCCCTGTATGCTCCTAGACCTGTATCCCTCAAGCCTTCTGGGACAAAGGCCCTCTGAATTTCCTGTAGCTCCCATCATTCTTTTTGGAGTTAGGAAATGAGGGCACAAAGAAGAGGCCAGTGTTTTTTCATATTTACAGGTAAACTCCACTATCCTCAGGACTCTGCCTTATCCTCAGTATTTGCTTCACTTCTTTGTTGTACAGAAAAACCAATCCTGTAAGTGCTATAGGAGTGCAGAGCAGGGATGACACTGAAAGCACAAAGAGGACCACTTGGGAAAAAGCAGACCTAAAGCTGAACCTAAAGGGAAGGGAGGGTCTTGACCAAGCAGTGAGGAAAGCAGAAGACAATTTGGAGAGGAAGTCTGACACAGTCAGGACTTGGGCAGAGTAGCCTTGACAACTGGATCCATGAGGCAGCAAGGAGAGAACGAAGCTAGTCAGTTACCTGCCCTTAATGGGCAGTGGCAGTTTGCTAGGCACCAAGTTATCAAAGAACTACCCATTCCAGGGAACCATTGGGATGTCACTGAGCTCCTGATTTTCCCCGGCAAGGAATAACAGCTGTGGTTTTCATCCTTTAACCAATACCCAATCTAATCCTGTCTCTTATCTCACAGGCCCTGAGAGTTGGTGGGAACAGGGCAGGATTGGGGTCCATACTGAGCTGCTGAAACAGGAAATGAGGAGAGATGCTCGGGTTACCTGGTTCTGTACAGACTCATTTTTCTGAGACATGGGATCTGTGTGCATCCAAAGCTCTAGTGAAGTTCTTAAGGCAACCTGGGGGGAGGATGAACAAGTAACACTGTTAATCAGTCTTCTGTTTTGGCTCATGCCTCAGAGAAAGGAGTAAAGCGAAGAGGTGGTGGTATCTGCAGTAAGGACAACAGAACAACAGAGGGGGAAGCTTTAAGTAGGAAGGAAGGGAGTGGAGGAAACATGCTACACACCTGTCCCAGCTCCACGAATGAATCAATGTTCTCTAACGGCACAGGAAACTTGCCCTTCTCCATGTCGTAGACCATTCTAGAGCTGCCAATGTAGTCAAAAGTTTCCTGACGGGTAGACATGGGTGAGAAAAGGAACTGAGATTCCAAACGGTTAGGAAAGCCTCAAGGAAGGCCACATCATCAGAGCTGTAGGCAAGAAGGCCACTGTCTCAGGTCATCTCAACTGCTAGTCAACTTACACAGTCATATGACTTTGCCCTCCTCCCAGCTGTGACTCTCCCACACATGTATGTATCACAGGACTTCTCAAGCCCAGAAATGGGGAAAGTAGCCTTAGTAAAGGCCTAAGGCAAACATCAGCTGTTATATATCTGCTTTTTAACTCTCCCTCACTCCCTCTAACTCAGCCACGGCTGCTGTTCCCTTTTTCTAGGGCCAGGTTGTGGTGCCAGTGGGGACAGGCAGGAGCCTCAGGGTTCCTGGTGTAGACAGCAGTAAAGGGGTCCAGAGAGTAAAAGTAAAAGGAT
This sequence comes from Lemur catta, assembly GCF_020740605.2. NCBI lineage: Eukaryota > Metazoa > Chordata > Mammalia > Primates > Lemuridae > Lemur > Lemur catta. The sequence continues at coordinate 33,425,343 of NC_059130.1, read as the reverse complement.
GTCTCAAATAGATTTTATCAGTGGGGGACCGTGGGGGTTGGTAACACACCAACTCAGGGTATAGAAGCTTCTTAAAATGGAGGAATCCGAAGGGGAGACACATGTAGACACATCCAAAAGCTCTGTGTCTATTAATAAATTAGGTCAAATGCTGAGGTCCAACCAATAGCCACTCCCCCTTTACCATTTCCTCCTTTCCTGTCATCCCACCCAGCCAAAACACCCTTACCCCTTGGAAGAAGACAAACATGACATTGTGGGGCAGGGTGGACACATCAGGTGCCTTTTGCAAAGCTTCAGCTGCAGCCAACTGGGTGACGAAGGAGGCAACAGCACTTTCAGCCCCTGGAGCCACATTCCAGAAAAACGAACGACTGTCTAGCTAGATATAGCAAAAGAAAGGCACACTTTAAAACTGGCCCCAAGCCCCCTTTCCTGCTCCAGCCAAGAGAATATACATGTCCTGGAGCAATGGAGACAAACGGGAGTCCCACAGCCCAGATCCCTCCACATTTGAGGCTCCCCAACATAGCAACTCTGAAATCTGATATGCCAGAGAGAGGCCTGCCAGCTCTTCCTGTGCCAGCCCTGCCCATCTTGATCAGGGACCAACACTCACCCGGGTGGCAGCAACCACAACCCTGTCAGCAGACTTTAATGTCCCAGATGTATTTATAGGCTTTAGCATGCTCCATACGTTGTAGTCAGACAGGGGGTCACAGACAATTTCTAAGCAGAACATAAACAGTAAGAGATCAACAGGACTAAGGGAAAGGGTAGCTATAAAGAAGGCATGGAAGACTTCTTTGACCAGTGCCCCATGGACTTTGTGAGTCATTTTCTCTACCTCTACCGGGTCCAGGTTGGTTTCTCAGCCACCACCCACTTCAGGAAGAAGGTGCCTAAATTGTTCAGAATTGTTTCCACTCCTCCCACCCAATGCTCCCTACCAGCGCCCATGCCTTCCCTACCATAGTCTCCCTCCCACCCCTCAAACACACCCAGCATGTCTTGGATCTGCCCTACCTGGGTTGATGCTGAAGGTGTTCTGGATGGAGCTGCGCCGCATGCAGGTGACAGTGCTGATGACAGCGTGCATGTGTGAGAAGAGTTGCATGGCACACAGCGGGAAGGTTGGTGCTGAGCCATTCTGACTCAGGTTGTGATCTTGATAGCACTGGAAGGGGAGATGGATCCCACTGAGACGATAGCTGTGGAGGCCCTCCCTTACTTCCCAGAAAGAGGGCCCAGCTCCATCCTTAAGCCACTCCCTTTCGGGAGACATTTGTCCCTGAGCTATAGTTGTCCTGGTACAACCACAGGATCTATAAGTTCAAAGAGAAAAACTCATCAGAGGTGCAAAGAGGCGCAGATTCAATGGCTTAATTGGAATAGATAAAATTACCCCATCCCAAATGGCCTGCCTCAATTTGGAGCTTCAGCCACCGAATAAGATTCAGTATGATTTGATATAAAGAGCACCGTAACAGAGGTAAAAAATCAGATTCAAGACAGCTTGCACATCAACTCATTATGTAACTTTGGACAAATTTCTTAACTGGTCTATGGGTTAAAATGAAAAACCTAGACTGGAATTAGAGTATACTAAACTTAAAAAGAACCTCAGATATCACCAAACTGAATCCTTCCATTCCTAGCCCAATGCTCTTTTTACCATACTAGTGGTCCTTAACACATGGACTGCCACAATAGAAAAAATTTTTTCCCTGGGGCCACGGTGTTTTATTAAAACAAAATGATCCTTTCTAATTTGTTATTTTTTATTGTTTCCTCTGCATAAATTATAAGCAATGCAATCCATGTTTTTTAGAATTGTCAATATTAATTGTCACAGTAAGAACATCAACACATAAGATTTTCACAAACCAACTGCAGGGTTTTGCTTCATGCAGCCCCAGGCTCAAAATTAGCCTGAGTTAAATACAACTTATATGGCAGTTAATGTGTAAACCAGGGCTGTACACCTTGTTTCATATTATTCTTTCAAATATTCTTTATATTTTCTTCCACTCTAAAACCCTTTAATCTATGATATCAGGCAGGAGAGAAATGTGAGAAAAGTAAACCTCTTCGTTGTTTTTTGGAGCAACTGTCTTTCAGAGGGTACTCTAGTAGAATGAACCTCCCTCCAGATAGGAGGAGAGCCTAAAAAATAGTCTTCAGTTTCTAACTTGGAATTGCTAGGAGCTGGCAGAGTCATTACCTGCTTGATGACCCTGGTTTCATTTTCATCTTCAAGAAGAAAGATGGGGAAACTAAAGTCTTCATAAGCCAAGCCACTGCCCAGGGTATTCCACTGTATTTCTCTGCAGTGAGCAAACTCTGGCCCATAGGAGTTGGAGTAAACACCTGAAGGAGAGGACGGGGATAGAGGGGTGGATGGGTGGGTGATAAGTTATTGGGACACCAAGCACTTAGGGACCAGGTAAGGGAGAAAGATTAGGATATCACAGGGTTGGGACTAAGAGTTGAAAAACAGATGGTGATTCAAAGCAGCAGGCATGAATCTACCACCATCCACACTAAAATAGAGACACTGGTATCAGGAAGCCCTAGGCTGACAGAATAAGGATCCAAGCATGTGACAGAAGGGGATGATAGAAGGTAAGCAAAGGAAGAGGAAGCAGGAGAGGGAAGGGATGAGTGGCAAAGACAAACACTATCTTCTGTCTGGGAGTCAGTTGCTGACAGTATACACAGACACACACATACACCCCTCACAAACATATGAGACCGAAGCAACAATGAGCCTTGGGTGACGGTGGGCTCTCCTAATCCTTTGGGACTCTTACCAAACCCATCATTTGGGCACTGCACACTAGGAGAGAAGCCTGAGGCAGGACTGGGCTTGGACAAGGATACTGCAAGACCAGCAATTCGGCTGGTTCTCCCCTTCAGCTTCTCCATTAAATCCCTGGAATAGGGAAGAGACAGGAAGGTATCAATCAGACAGCCCAACATCCTACCCTCCAGGATGGAAACAAATGGGGAATTAAGGGAATCAGACTGTTGACACATTTCTTTTCTTTTCGGTTTTAACTTCTGACTCTGGACTATGACCCACTCTGAGCTCAAGGCTTAATCTCATCTACCTTGTCCCTGAGTAACCCTGAGTACCCCTCCTTTTCCTCCCTGGGGTACTTACTTACTAGATCTCACTTAAGGTCATCAAGATGATTCCTTCCATCAAGATGGTCTCCTCCTCCTGAGGACCCCTGCTCCCTCCCCTGACCTGACCAGGGCAGCCAGGAGTTTTCACCAACAAGTGTGAGGACTGTTTAGCGAATCCTTCCTTCTCTGGATGCACTGTCCCAGCAGGAACATCTAGTTCTTACCTGGTAAAGAGGTTGCCCTCCAGCAGAACCATGTAAGGGGGGTTGGGGCCATCAGTCAATACCCACTGCAGGTCCTCCTCTTTCTCCACTACATGGATAACCCCCGTGTCTCCACTAATTGAAGCTGCCGGGACAGAATGAAACAAGTTAAAGCTCCCACAGTTGACAATTTCAACTTTGCCTCACTGATTCTGCAGATCTTTTAATTCAAACATGTTACAACATATTTGTGTGAATACAGGCACCTCTGGATTTGAACTGAAAGGTGAATTTTTCCAGCTCCATCTGAAGGTTATCAAGAAGGAATGGAGGACAAAAGAATCCTGAAGGACTCATTAAACACTTTACTCATTAAATGCCAGAAAGGCTCTATGAACTTCATTTTCTTGCCCTCTTTCCCCAACCTCATTTAGCCACATATATAAGATTCTAGAACAGTAAATACCAAAGTTTTTAAACCTGTATTTTATCCAGGAAATGCCAGGCTCTAGATCTCTAGCTCAGAGTTCTAGCTTTGAATCTTCCTTTGTGAAAACATATGTGTAGATTCCCTTGGCCTCAGTAGTCTTCCTGGATCGCCATTCCTTTGCCCTATTTGGGAATGACTTTACTTGCTTCTGGCCAGTTTTAGGTGAGGTTAATCAAGAACTCTGAGGTCTGTAGAACAGAGCTTCCCAAATTGATAGGTCTTGAATGGATTAGAGATGTGCCTAATCCATTCCTCTCATTCCTGGGGACCTAGGGTTCCCTAAATTGGTCACTTCCAGCCAGAAGCAGACTTATTATTTACCCCAGGAGGCCCTGCAAATATCAGCCATTTCCATATGTGCCAGGATGCTATACAAATAACATTTTCTATGTCTTTCATGACATGACAAAGATAGGGAAGCACTGCTCTAAAGTATGGATGATCCATAGTCCAGAATGCCTTGAATTTTATGTAATTCAAGGCATTAGGTTATACCTCTCAAATCCCTTACGATCCATGTAGGGATATCCTAGGGTCTCCCTGTGAGTCTCCTCCCCATGGAAAATTCGATGTGTTATTCATAAATTATTTTAGGCCAGTAGTTCTTAGCCCTGGCTGTGTGTCAGAATCACTTTGGGGTTTTAATTTTTCTTTTTTTTGAGACAGAGTCTCACTCTGTTGCCTGGGCTAGAGTGCTGTGGCATCAGCCTAGCTCACAGCAACCTCAAACTCCTGGGCTCAAGTGATCCTCCTGCCTCAGCCTCCTTCAGCCTCCCGAAGAGTTGGGACTACAGGCACATGCATGCCATGACGCCCGGCTAATTTTTCTGTTTTAGTAGAGATGGGGTCTTGCTCTTGTTCAGGGGGTCTTGAACTCCTGAGCTCAAGCGATCCTCCCACCTTGGCCTCCCAGAGTGCTGGGATTACAGCATGAGCCACCACACCTGGCCAGGGGTTTTAAATAATACAGATGCTTGGGCCTTACCTTAGATCTAGTAAATTAAAATCTCTAAAGGTGGGGCCCAGGTATATGTATTTTTAAAATATGCCACATGTGGTGCTTTATTATAATATACACAATCTGGCACAGGAAATACAATTCTGGACCAAGGCACTGAAATACTTGTAACTGGCATGAGATATAAACCATAAGCACTTCCCAACTACCAGCCAAGCAGATTTTTTTCTCCTATGCGATCTGCAAAAATCTAGACATGGAGGCAGTGTCCCCAACATTCAACTATGTCTTATACATAGTAAATACTTAGCAAGTTCATGTCAGTGATAATAATAAAATATAGAGGAATAGCAGAGTCTAGAACAACTTTAGTTAAGATCAGATACCAATGGAAGTTCTAAGAAAACAAAAACAAAAACAAAAATAACAGTTCTTGCCATAGCATTTAAAACATGGGAAAGGGAAAGCTAGTATGGCAAATAAAAAATATATAACTTCAGCTCCAGGGAGGACAGGAAGAAGAAAAGCTGTGATACTGGACTGAAAAAACCTGGATTCTAATCTGGGTTCCCAGCAGTGACTGTGTAGTCTTTAGTGACTTGCTTATTTTCTCTGGGCCTTCAATAAGGAGAAGCTTTTCTACCCCTATTCATGTCATACGGGGGGAGAGATTACAAAAGAAAGGAGGGGAAAAGAAACACATACATAGTTCCCACTGAGCAATTTAGAGGGTCTAATAGAAGCAGGGCATTATAACCAGAAATCAAATCTGGGTATCACTTTTTTGCCTTAGTTTTATCATGTTAGTAATCCTAATTAAAGAGGGTGTAGCCTTCTCAGAACAGATAGATATGATGAAGTAAGACTTAGAAATAAGTAGGTTGAAAAGGAAATAAGGTCTTAATGAGGAAGTGGTCAGAGTCCAGCTCCTCCCCTCTTGTTTCTCTGTATTGGCCCTTGGCTTTATCGCTAAAGGCTACTGCTTTGCTTCCCACAGAGCTGCTCTAAGAACACACAGCAGAATGGCTCATTCCCAGAGGGGATTTCTTAGAGCCCAGTTGCAGAAGGATGGTGTCCTAATCTTTTGTACTTATGGTGAGGTTCTAGCAAGACCAGTGCTAGCAGTCTGATCTTAGCCCACACTGGACATAGCTCTCTTCCACTCATAGAACCAGTTTAGAAACTAAGTCCAACAAAAACCACATTTGAGGCTGTTTGGAACCAATCAGTGCTTCATATAGCAGGAACATGGGAAAACTAAAAGGAAGGATGGCTAGAAAAGCAGTAACTGCCTCCTTGAGCAAGTCTTTCACTTCCCAGTTTCTCAGCTTCCTTTTACCAACTTGGAAGAAGGTTTCAGGCAATCACACAGTACTGTTGAGACCACGCTATTTACTCAGCATTATCAATAAACATCTATTAAAAGGTAGTGTGACTTTCAGCTTTGAGCAAGACTATTCCAACCACTATTACAAGAGTAAACTGAAATTCAGAGGTCATCAATTTGATGATGAAGCCAAGATCAGACCCTAAACTTCTTGCTTACCTGCAAAACTACATTCTGGCAGAGCTACTATCTGTGGAAGAACAAAATCTGAAGACAGCAGGTTAGCCTTCAGATCACAACTCCCCTCCCAACCCCCCTATGATTTTTATAGGTTTTAGAACCATGGTGCCATGGCATCTTATTTTGGAACACATTTAGAAAGTATAAAGATAAATTTGAATGCTTCACTAATTCCTCTTGCAACTATTTGGCATTTTCAATGCCTTCTCTTCAAATAGTTCATTGCCTTTAAGCAGTTCAACTGGTTCCTAAAAGATCATTCAGACTGCAGGTGATGACTGGACTCTATAGAATATGAGACTTCTGTCTCCTTAGAAAACAGTATATTAGGATGGTTAAGAGTCCTGGCTTAGAACTTGGGCCACAAGGTTTTAAATCCCAGCTTCCTCACTTATTACCAGTGTAATCTGGGGAATGTTACTCAATTTCTCTAAGTCTCAGTTTCATCATTTGTAAAATGAGGATAACAATTAGATCTACTTCATGGGGTTGTTGTGGTGGTTAAATGAGATGTCCTTGTGAGTTAATATCTGGGGGGATAAATAAAATGAGATTCACATGTAAAAAGCTTGGTATGCAGCATTTACTAAATGTTAGCTCGTATTAATTATCTTCCCTGGTTTGACAGATGGTTCTCAATTACTTCCTACTCACATAGTCTAATTTGAGTGCTGAGACTCCTAAACAGGTCATAGGTCTTTCTTAGTATCTAGGGCACAGACTGAAATATCAATGTTCACAAACACAAATCCCAACTTCAACTCACACTGGCAGCCAATCTGATGAGTGGCATTAAGCAGACGGACACAGGGAGCCGTTTTATTTAAGGGGATATAGATCTTCCTTTCCACTGAGTTTCCCTTGCACAAACCTGATTGGAAGATAAAAAGCATTAGAAAAAATAGAGAGACACGGGTACCAGCTTCTGTTATGTCATTGGCTCCATGTATGCCTTGGGTAAATCATTCAATATCATACTTTCTAAAATGGAACTAATGTCCATTCTTCTCACTTCTTGGGCACATTATTAGAACGGATAAATGCTCCAGAAAGCACCCAGATACGTGCCTCACAGGGTTATTACAAAGTCCACATAGAGCAATTGACAGTGAAACTAAGAGAAAAAACTTTATCTGTCAAAGTAAAGTGTTTGACCTTAGATGCGCCAGATTCTGGTTGCATGGGTGACCATACTTCTGCTTTTCTATCCTGTGTGTACATTACTAATTAGTTAATAAGAAGGTACTGGTCTGAGAACATAGATCATAAAAATAAAAACTTTCTGAGACATTTTTCCAGGAGTGTGAACAGAATTGGAAGAAACATTATGCCATGATGTTAATCAAACATCAGTAGGTTATTTGCGTGTGCCCAGTGTGGGGCAGCTATAGTTTCTCCTTTGGGTATCTTTAAAAACAATGTGAATTTGGAGGAAAGCACAGTCATAGTTATATTCAGGCATGTTTGCATTTTAGGGCTCTACCAACTAGAAAGCCATATACCAGAAAATAAACGCGTGTAAGCAAATACTTATATACATTATAAATGTCTAAAATTCCTTGAATCTTCAAGGAAGAAATTCATGATCTTAACAGTTAAGAGTAACCATATCTTCCCTTAGTCTCACTTTACTGATGAAAGAAACTAAGGCAAGGCACAGAGATATGGGTTTACGGTGCAATCAACAGAGGAAGAAATGAGGACTCTACGTTTTAAGCGCCGCACAGTACCCACAGAACGGTGCTGTTTTCATCCCAAAAAGTCTAAACACGGAGAAGAATGCTGAACTTTCACACCTGTTCCTTTTGATTGTGGGTGGGGCGGCTGGGACTGTGGGGAAAATAAGGCACACGGACTAAGTGGGAGAGGGTCGGGCTGGAAGTACAGGAAGAGGCCTGGAGGAGAAATGAAGCGACACGACGTGCCGCGGGGTAAAAGGGACCTTCAGGTCTAGGCAAAGGGGGAACTTCTGTCGTGGGAACGAAAGAGAAAGAGGAGTTATAGGGTGGGGGGACGGAGGGGCAGCTGGGACCAGAAGGGAGACGGCGGCGCTTACGGCCGGGCAGATCCCGAGAGTTACCCTTACAGAAGGGAGCTTACGGGCGAGGAGACCTCACCTGCCAGTAGGACGCAGAAAGATAGGCGAAGAAGACCCCGACTTCCCGGGTCAGCTCCAGAGCCGCCCCCAGCCGTGGCCATCTTGCCTCTCAGCTGAGCGGAAGCTTCGGTTTCCCTCCTGTCGGATAGCAGCCTCTCTAGGCTACCCCAGTCTCTGTGGCTTGGAGGTCCAGAGACCGGAAGTTCGTGTATCCAGGAGCTTCCGGGAGCCGCGGCCCAGTGTCGCCGACGTGGAAGCGCCCGAAGGACGGCGGGGAGTGGCAGGGCTCCGATTAGGCCGTCGGATTCGGAGGCCTGAAGGATGCTAACTAAATTCGAGACCAAGAGCGCGCGGGTCAAAGGTAGTGGAGATGAAAATGGGGAACATGGAGGCTTGATGTCAGCGGCAGCGCTGACACAGGGGAAGAGAGAATGGGTCGACATGCCGGCCGAATTGGGCCTACCGTACGTACCCACAGGCAGACGGGAGGGAGAGAGATTAGGCTTAGCCGGCTGTTCTTCAGTCCTCTCTTCTTTGGCATGTCCTGGGCCTTTGATTTACCTATATAACGTGGTTCCCGCACCTCAGGGGATTCCTTAAGTCCGCTGCTTATTCTTTCCCCTCCATTTCTCTTCTAGAGGCTGTGTTCTCGACTTTTTATTTTTCTGTTCCCAAGGCCCTGCGGCCTTTTTTGTTGTTGTTGTTTTAAATTTTTTTCTCTTAAGACTTTATAAGCAAGGAGAGCAGTGACTTTTTGATTACTGTGTTATGTGGAGTGGCCCTAGGGACTTTTCTCGAGCTGTGTCACTCGCACCCAAGTCAGTAGCTTTTTTGGAGACGAGCACTGGCTACCTCACTTAGGGAGAAGGCCTTGGCTGCACCATCTCAACATCCATAAAGTCTGAACTTGATAAAGTTGTCAGATAAAATACAGGACACCCAGTTAAATTTAAATTTCAGACAAACAGCGAATGATTTTTTAGTATTGTTCGTTGTTTACCTGAAATTCAAATTTAACTGGCCAATTTTATATTTTTGTTTGCTAAATGTGGCAACTCTAGAGGTGGAATGTAGGTCGATGGGGGTGGAGGGCAAATGACTGAGATCACAATAGTAGTCTTTCAGAATTGTTAGAATGGGAAAGCCAGAGAAGAAAGGTTTCCTGAGACCTGTAAAAAATATATATGGAATATTTAGCAAGATACAGCATAGCAAGCAAAGTTGTTAGGAGCCTGGTCTTTGGAGTCAGGTCAGCTTGCTTTAGAATCCTGAAACATCCACTAACAAGCTAAATGACCTTTGGGGGACCTACTTAGCATCTAAATCTCCTGTTTCGTCATCTATAAAATATGAGTAATTTTCTCTTATAGAGAAATTAAAATGAGAAAGTATATGGAAAGTATAATGGTGTTTGGAGTAGACTCATTAGCTCAAAAAATGGAGGCCATTATAAATGTGAGAATATGTTTTGAGCAGTTTCTAAGTCTCATGAGAATCTTGATCATGAAGGGTATGGTGGCTCATGCCTGTAATCCCAGTGCTTTGAGAGGCCAACGCAGGAGGATCACTTTAGCCTAGGGAGTCTGAGACCAGCCTGGGCAACATAGACCTCATCTCTACAAAACATGAGAAAACTAACCAGGTATGATGGTGCACACCTGTAGTCCCAGCTTCTGGGGAGGCTGAGGCAGGAGGCTCACTTGAGCCCAGGAGTTCGAGATTATAGTGAGCTGTGATCATGCCACTGCATGCTAGCCTGGGTGACAGAGTGAGACCCTATCTCTAAAAAATAAATAAAAGAATTTCTGGGACCTGGATAGTTGAAATGGGTCTTCATAATTTTTGAGTTTTCCCTTCTCCTAATTTATTGGGCAATAGAGAAGGAAAAAGAAAGATGTCAGAATATTTGAGGATTAATAACCATTAATGAGTGTTCCTGCATATCATAATAAAAAAAAAGAACAACTTGAGGAGGAAATAGACAATTTAGAAGAAGAAATATAAGTGTTCAATAAATTACGAAAATAGCTCCCCCTCACTAATCACGAAAGAAATGCAAAAAAAAAGTGGTAACTTTTTTGGGGGGTCTTAGATTAGTAAACCAAAACAGCAAATAACTGATAACATCCTGTGTTGGTCAGTGTATGCCAAATGGGTACCTTCATAAACTTGGTGAGACTGTACAGTGTTTTTACAATTAAACAGTATTTACTAAAATATTAAATGTACATACTCTATTCCTGAGCAATTCTACTTTGATGCCTTTAGCCTAAAGCAGTAATAATGCAAATAGGTTAGATTATGTGTAGAAGTATCTTCAGTAGGCTCTTCTGATAGCCAAAAATTAGGGAGAAAAATTTAAATGCCTATCAGAATAATATAAGTGTGGTACATTTGTACCTTGTAGTTAAAAAGAATGAGGTTATATTTATATGTACTTAAATGTAATGAGGTCCATATCATGTAGTTAAGTGAGAAAAGAAGTTTGCAGAACATTATAATGTGATCCCCATGTTCATAAAATAATAAGGCCTATGTTTATATGTAACTGCATTAAAAATCTGAAAGGATATACTCCAGACTGTTAATAGTTGTAATGTATGGGAACTTTCATTTCCAGTCATGATCGAGTAACAAGGACCAGATTTACCTTCCCATCTTAAACAACTGAACAAAATGTATGAAACAAAGGTTTATAGACATTGGACAACAGGCAGTACAGGAAGGTGATTCATGAGAGAAGGGATATAAACAAGGTGCGTCCTGTGGTCATCTTAGGTTACTGCCCAGGAAGAGTTTCCAGGCTGCAGTGAAGGGAGAGGGAAGAGCCATGTGATCTTTCTGAGGAGACAAAAGTTTGAGAAAGCAAAGATAGCTATAATTTGCTGGGCAAAATGCCAGACAAGAGGGAGCTGCATAGAGAGAGTACTGGATATCTGCAGGGAGTCCCCTTAGGCCTTTGAGTACAGATCTGCATGTGGGTGAGTAAACTATCCAAAATCTAGAAAAGAACCACTGGAAAGGAGAAGGCAGAACAATCCCTAGAGCTCACACAGGGTTGGGAATAGTTTGCATTCTTACTAGCCAGAATGGAAAGACTTCCTAATGTTACAGGTTTTCATGTGCAGACCTCCGAAGAGTATTACTTTAACAGTGGTTCCAAATTAGACCTAGACTAAAAGCTGCTATGACCCACTGTAATGAAACTTAAAAGCGAGCCTTGAAAGAATCAGCTGATTCCAGGTAACTTATTTGCATTCTAGAACAAAGCCCAATGATATTTAAAGTAATATAACAAAAATCCAGTACCTAACAGCTTGAAATTCACAATGTCTGGCATCCAGTAAAAAATCATCAGATATGTTGAATGAATAAATGAACCTAGGATTAACCTAGCTATTCCTTTTTCTTATCAGAATTGACAAAAGGTGACATTGTGGGGCCTTACTTAGCTCATTGTATCATTTTCTGTTTTTTTTCAGGGCTCAGCTTTCACCCCAAAAGACCCTGGATCCTGACTAGTTTACACAATGGTGTCATCCAGTTATGGGATTATCGGATGTGCACTCTCATTGACAAGTTTGATGAACATGATGGTAAGACAGGAGGAAGTTAAAAGAGAAGTGTTTATTATATTCTGAGGTATTTTAAGCCTTGTTTGAGGTGGATTCCTCTATGATTAAAGAATGTGGAAATGACAGAACTAAAAAATCTTGAATAGGAATCACCCTAGGAATTAGAAAGGATAGATCTCTCTAACGTACATTGCCTGCCTTCTCCCCCAGGTCCAGTGCGAGGCATTGACTTCCATAAGCAGCAGCCACTGTTTGTCTCTGGAGGAGATGACTATAAGATTAAGGTACAGGTTCTGTCATGACTGGGAATAAAGGACAGAAGGATGTGGAAAGATTTGGGGATTGTGGAAGGGACTAAAAGATAGTATAACTCATTTATACAGAGCTTAGGTTTTTGACAACATTATCCAGAGAACTTACCCAGCAAACGTTTATTGGATGCTTCCTTCTGTTTTGATAATTAAAAAATCAAAAATAAATAAGAAATGGCTTCTGTTCTCAAAGAGCTTTTATTCTAATAGCAGAGATAAACATATACCCAAATAATAGCATGTACAGTTTGGTGAATGATATGATAAATATTTAAAGTGAAATAGGAAAAGAGCAGTCCAGGTGCTAGGGCAAAAGGCATGACATAGCTGGATACATTTGAGAAACTCTAATTAATTTTGTATGGAGAAAACCTGGAGAAAAGGTTAGAGAGAGGGCAGGAGAGGGGCCAGATCATGGAGTACTTGTTTATACTGCTCCGGAGTTTGAATGTTATCATACAGGTAGTAAGGAGCCATTAAAGAGGTTTAAATATAGGAGTTACATCAGATTTACATGTTTTTTTTAAAGGTTACTTGAGTAGTAGTGTAAAGAAAAGATTGGATGATTTAGGCAAGACTGGAGGCAGAGATACCAATTAGGAGACTATTGTATAAGTCCATGTGAGAGATGAACAGAGCCTGAGCTTAGGCAGTAGCATTTGAGATGGAAAGAAGATGGATGTGAGAGCTTTAGGAAATGAGTTAGTAAGTCTGTTGAATGGTTGGTGGAGGGCCAATAAGGGGAAATAAATGAGGTGACTATAAGTCTTCTAGTTTGTTTAGGTCACTGGGTAGAAGAAGTGTTGTTAACTAGGAAAGGAAAATCAAGAGGAGTACAGTTTTCCGGAGTAGGGGAGAATGAGTAATTAATTCCATCCTGGGCTCTGATGAGTTTGAGATACCTAAGGGACAGTCTAGAGGAGGTATGTCCGCACTAGAGATGTGTTTGGAAATTGTCATCATGAAGGAGGAAGCCACAGGAGAAGTAGCAGAAGATATCACTTGGAGCAGGTTGAATAAGAAGACACACCATCATTTGAGAGAGAGAGAAAGAGAGAGAGAGAGGAAAGAAGTAGAGTTAGTACAGGAAAGAATGATTTGGGGGTTGGAGGTGAACCAAGAGGGAGAAGCAGAAGCCTCTTGGATGTCAAGGAAGGAGAGAATTTGGGGACGGAGATAGTGGTCAGAATAAGACCAAGACTGAGAAGTAACCTTCGAATTGCTTAATTAGGAGGGCATTAGAGATCTTAACACCTTAATGTGAAGTGAGGAAGCAGAGAGAATATCGGCAATTCTTTGAAGAAGATTGTGATAAAGGCAAAAGTTAGAGCCAGTGACTTGGAACCTGTCAAAATAAATGAAATGCTCTATTTACTTCTATAAGTCCTTCTCATTAAGTCTGTGTATCCAACCAAACCATTGAAACTTACTTCATAAAAAAGATTGTGTTTTTCATAAACTACTTCAGGAAGTTATATATTGTAGATTATAGAGCAGAACTTATGTGACAGGAGTGAAGACTGACAGCAGCTGGCAGAGAAAAGAGATATTAGAATTAATAGGAAGAGGCTGGGCGCAGTGGCTCACGCCTGTAATCCCAGCACTCTGGGAGGCCGAGGCGGGCGGGTCGTTTAAGCTCAAGAGTTCAAGACCAGCCTGAGCAAGAGCGAGACCCCGTCTCTACTAAAAATAGAAAGAAATTATCTGGCCAACTAAAAATAGATATAGAAAAAATTAGTTGGGCATGGTGGCGCATGCCTGTAATCCCAGCTACTCAGGAGGCTGAGGCAGTAGGATCCCTTAAGCCCAGGAGTTTGAGGTTGCTGTGAGCTAGGCTGACGCCACGGCACTCTAGCCAGAGTGAGACTCTGTCTCAAAAAATAAATAAATAAATAAATTTATAGGAAGAACAGTTCTTTCTGTTTTCTAGTTCTTAGGCACTGTATCCTGGGGGCAATGGAAACTCAAACCACCTGATGGAGCTCAAAAGCGATGAGGTATCACCTCATTGTAATATTTCTAATAATGTATTTGTTATTTGTAGTGATGAACATTGAGTATCAAATATGGTTAACTTGGGTTTTATATAATCTGTTTCAGAAAGGAAAGGCTGGATGTCATTTAAGAAAAAAATTTTTTCCCCAAATGATTAATATTTTAGAAAAGGAGTTATTGTCTATTTATGAAATGTCCAGAATAGGTAAATCTATGGAGAAGGAAAATAGATTGATGGTTGTCTGGGGTTGAGGGGTTGGAAGGAAATGGACAGTGACCACTAATGGGTATGAGTTTGTTTTTAGTATGATAGAAGTGTTTTAAAATTGATGGTGGTGATGGTTGCACAACTGTGAATATACTAAAAACCATTGAATGTGTAGATTGTATGGTATTTGAAATATATCTCAATAAAACTGTTATTAAAATAAAGGAATTAGCTGGTGGGTGTAGTATTATGCTGTGGATTAAAATAAAGGAATTAGCTTGCTGATGGGTGTAGTATGATGCTGTGGCTTTGGTTTACATTTCTCTGATGACTAGTAAAGTTGAAAACTTTTTCATAAAAAGGGGAATTATCTAGAAAAGTCATGTCTATGGGTCATCATATTGCTTGCTACTATATATCTAGATAAATGTAGCATTAATACAATCCTGATTTACAAAGATTAAGAAAGCCCAGCAAATAGCCAAAGTATTGGTCTAAAAATTCTATAGGTCTTTAAGAATTCATAGTTTTGGAACTTGACAGGACATTAAAGGAATCAAGATAATTTGAAGCTAGAAATAAGAAAATTTAAAACACTGAACTCTATAAAGGAAAAAAAGCAGTTAAAGAATAGTATTTGTGGTATGATCTAATTTTTGTGTACATGTATGTTATATAGATGATTGAACAGAGGAAGGTAAAAGTATTGGCATACTTTTCACTTTTCATGTTATTTGCCTTTTCTCATTTCTACACATACTGAGCACTTATCTAGTGTCAGCCACCATGTTAGATGCTAAGGCTACAGTAGTGTGGAGCATGATGGACAAAGAACCTTGCCTTTAAAGAGCTTACATTCTTGTTTGGAAGATCATACTTTTGGGTTGTCTGATTTTGTTATACGAAATGATACTACTTTTTGTAATTTACAAAAGAAAAATTTAAAGAAAAATAATAAGCTGGTCCAGATAGATTATAAACTAATATTAAAAAGAAATTTTTAAAAATTAAATGAAAGAAAAATGCATCTGACCTCTGATTTTTATACTTTTGGGGGGCATTTTCTGGATGAGAAAGATGAGCTGTTTTACATTTATGGTACTGGTTTTAGTGTCTTCATTTGTGTCCATTGATGCCTGGTGCTTTGGTAGTTGACTTAACTTCATATCTGAATATGATATTGTTTCTCTGCTTAGCTCAGCCTAACTGAACAATGTAGCATTTTCCATGGTAATAAGTTAAAGTCTGTTTGCTTGATAAGTGAGTACAGACCACAAATATATGGGCATCTTTTACCACCAAGTTAATCTAAGAAGATGCCATATGTTATATGTTGTTTACTTTGGAATCATGGTATATGTCCTACTTTTTTTTTTTTCTTTTTTTTTTTCTTGAGACAGAGTCTCACTCTGTTGCCCGGGCTAGAGTGCCGTGGCGTCAGCCTAGCTCACAGCAACCTCAAACTCCTGGGCTCAAGCGATCCTACTGCCTCAGACTCCCGAGTAGCTGGGACTACAGGCATGTGCCACCATGCCCGGCTAATTTTTTCTATATCTATTTTTAGTTGTCCATATAATTTCTTTCTATTTTTAGTAGAGACGAGGTCTCGCTCTTGTTCAGGCTGGTCTCGGAACTCCTGACCTCGAGCGATCCTCCTGCCTCGGCCTCCCAGAGTGCTAGGATTACAGGCGTGAGCCACCATGCCTGGCCTCTACTTTTTTTTTGAGACAGTCTCACTCTGTTGCCTGGGTAGAGTACAGTGATGTCATCATAGCTCATTGCAGCCTCAAACTCCTGGGCTCAGGTAATCCTCCTGCCTTAGCCTCCTAAGTAGCTGGGACCATAGGTGCATGCCACCACACCCAGCTAATTTTTTCTATTTTTAGTAGAGCTAGGGTCTCGCTTTTGCTCAGGCTGGTATTGAAATCCTGACCTCAAGCAATCCTCCTGCCTCGGCCTCCCAGAGTGCTAGGATTACAGGTGTGAGCCACTGTGCCCAGCCTGTCCTGCTTTTTTAAGGTGACAGATAAAACACTTAGGGATCTGTATTCAAGCTGAGAACGTAATTATAGAGTAGAAAAAAGAGTTTCAAGTTAGGTCCTGGATAGGTATCTTGTCTCCTGTTGCTAAATAGAGATGGTGTCACCCCAAAGAAAGAAAAGTTTTTCCATACTTTTATCTTTAGCTTTTCCCTAACCTTGTCCCCACTCCTCTGACCCCATGTTGTTTAGCTGACCAGTATTTTTATTCTTGTTCTTTTTCTCATTAATCTTTAACCAGACTCTCTACCAAGGTTCCTAACTATTTAGAAATAGCAAAATATAAATCCAAACTTGTTCATTGAGAAATTTGAGCCTTTCAGGGGCCCAGGACCCTTCTGTTCTGTTTCTTAGTTGGATTTCTGTCTTTGCAGGTTTGGAATTACAAGCTCCGGCGCTGTCTCTTCACATTGCTTGGGCACTTAGATTATATTCGCACCACATTTTTTCATCATGTAAGTAGTCATTGTGGCTCTATTTTTGGAGCATTCTTGATTTTCTCTGTAGTAATATGCTTGACTCTCAAGAATCCATGTTTTGATAACAAATTGTGTTTTTGGAGTAGCTCTTCTAGGATCTGTGTGGTATTGACCTTTCTGTTTTGTTTCTTTCTACAAAAGGAAACACTTGGGGTTATACTGAATTGAATCTAATTGGATTCAGTGGGGTCTATGAGGAAGTCCTTGTTTCTCTGTAGGGGAAAGTAGGGATTTGATTTCAACTTTGCTGAGCTAGAAAACAAAAGTTGGCAGGCAAAATCTATGTGGGGTGTTATCAGCAAGTAACAGATATATCTGGAAGAAGGTCAAGCTAAGGTGCCATTTTTTTTTTTTTTTTTTTTGAGACAGAGTCTCGCTTTGTTGCCCGGGCTAGAGTGAGTGCCGTGGCGTCAGCCTAGCTCACAGCAACCTCAAACTCCTGGGCTTAAATGATCCTACTGCCTCAGCCTCCCGAGTAGCTGGGACTACAGGCATGCGCCACCATGCCTTGCTATTTTTTCTATATATATATTTTAGTTGTCCAGATAATTTCTTTCTATTTTTAGTAGAGACGGGGTCTTGCTCTTGCTCAGGCTGGTCTCGAACTCCTGAGCTCAAACAATCCACCCGCCTCGGCCTCCCAGTGTGCTAGGATTACAGGCGTGAGCCACCACGCCCGGCCAGGTGCCATTTTGATAAGCTGAGAAATGTTTTGAGGTATTAACAATCATGCCCCTCTGTCCTAGGATTTTGGGGTCTAGTGGAGGCTGTTCCCTTAGCCAGGCTTACTACCTTCTTTGATCTATCAGGTATCATAGTCGATTTAGATACTGAGTTACATATTAAAGACTCCCAACTTCTTAATCTAGTCCCAACCTGGCAGGATTATGCTATTAGAATTAACTTGTACTATTCTTTGGCTTTCAATAAACTAAGTCTCTTGAATTATATTAGAAAGAATATAGTGAAATAAATAAGAATTTACTGATTTAGTACACTTTATTTCATTTCTTAAAATTTAAAAATTTTAGAATAGGAGAGAATGAGAAAACTACAACTGAAACATTTGTGAATAACTACTCAATAAGATAATCTATTAGATGACAAATAGACAAATAATGACCAATAGAAACTATTTGTCATTGCCATAAAGGACTTGCTAAAGACCCTTGCCTAGAACAAGTTGCCATCTACTTGGAAAGTTATGAAAAGCCTTGTTTTCTTTTATTTTTTCAGCTCCCTAAATATATCTGTGCCTTATACTTGCTAAGGTCTGTGCTAAACACTGGAGATACATCTGTGAAAAAGGAATGCTTCCTTTTCTCAGCAATCTTATGGACTCCAAATAGCCTGTATCATCTTTACCTGTTACTTTCTGCTTTGGTTACTGAGACTTGGGAAGTTTTTGAAACTGGATGGTCTGACTGGAAGAAATCACACCATAAAACAGTATTCCCGTCCTAGAGTTAAAGAGAGTGAGAGCCTTTCACAGGATCTTCATTTATAAGATTAACTATATGTAAATATAAACACATACATAATGTTTAGAAGTAAACATATTAATAAATACATAGTATGCTGTCTGCCCCTGAGAATGTATTATGCATCTGTTTGGCTTCCATTCTTAAATCTTACAGTGAAAGTGCCAGAGTTGGGAAAAGCTGCTGGAGAGGTGGGGAAGAGGAGATAGCTAGCCTGGTATCAGAAGTAGCAGCCCCGTTGCTATTAATAATCTAGCTGAAGCGTTAGGCAATGGAATGTTCCTGTAAAACGAGAGAAAAATAATCACAGGAACCTGACAGAACAAGTTTGTTTGATGTTTAAAGCCTTTGTCTGGAATATCTTTCAGGAGTATCCTTGGATTCTGAGTGCCTCAGACGATCAGACCATCCGAGTGTGGAACTGGCAATCTAGAACCTGCGTCTGGTAAAGCAGGAGGCAGAGGGCTAAAAAGAGTCTTAATTCTTAGTTTTTCTTAATCAGTTTCTCTTCAGAACAATCGTCTCCCTTTCCACGTGAGCCATGTATGCTGGCTGATTACTGGTTGTATTTGTAAAAAGCTTCTAAGTACAAAATAATAAATATAGAGGCAGTGTCATTAGTAATGTATAAATCTGGATCTTCTGATAATTTCTTACTGGGGAAAAGAGGTCATATAGCTAGCCTTTTAGATTAAGAACTTCTAGCTGGTTTTCAATCCTTTTTTCGTAAAACCTGAGTCAAGGTCTAGACTTCTGTCCTACTTTGTATTTGGGGCTAGAGTTCTATATAGAACTTTTCATGAAGAGATAAGGACAATTTAAAATGATATCCTTTAAGAGGAATTCCCTACTATAAAATCTAACAGATAATGCCCAGTATGAATTACCAAGATTCCATTTATTTTGATATTTTAATATTTCTTTAATCTGAGAGGAGAGCTATGTAATCTCGGTTCTCCTGAAATTAGTAATATTTAAATACTAAAGCATTAGAGGCAAGAAGAGAGCTATTGTTATTAGGTTATTAAGTATGAAATGTCCAATTTCCTTAAGTACTGAGTTTAACAGTTGATATCTCTGACATTTCACTTTGACACTTCTTGTTTTATTTTTATTGTGAAGATACATCTCAGTCGTTTTCACACACACGTTTTGGCTTATGATTATCTTTCACATTTTTTTTAGAGTAACTTTTCTGAAACTGTAGATAAGTCAAAAATTCATGTTATTTTCAAATATGAGTTCCAACGTGGATCCAATGCAACACAGCTCAAAATATCAATGATGTGTTTGGGAAGGAGGTGACTGTGAACACACAGTACATTGATGGTTTCAGAAGTTCTGGTGATTTTAATCTTGAAAATAACCCACATGGGCTACCTGAGACCAAGATGGATAATGATGAGCTGAAAGCTCTAGTAGGATGGAATCCATCTCAACGTACATGTGAATTAGCAGCAAGGTTTGACATTACTATTCCAACAACATTGGACCATTTGAAACAAATCAGGAAGGTAAAGAAGCTGAATAGATGGGTTCCTCGTGAATTAAACAAGCATCAGCAGAGAAATTGTCTTGAAGCTTGCCTTTGTTTGCTGTCACGACATAAAGGCAAACCATTTCTACACCATATTGTTCTATGTGATGAAAAATGGATTTTTTTTGACATTTGCAAGCATTTGGCACAATGATTGGATAAAGATGAAGTGCCAAAACACAGTCCAAAACCGACTATTTGGGCGGGGCACTGTGGCTCACACCTGTAATCCTAGCACTCTGGGAGGTCAAGGTGGGAGGATCGCTTCAACTCAGGAGTTTGAGACCAGCCTGAGCAAGAGTGAGACCCCGTCTGTACGAAAAATAGAAAAATTAGCTGGGTGTCATGGCACGCACCTGTAGTCCCAGCTACTCAGGGAGGCTGAGGCAGGAGGATCACTTGAGCCCAGGAGTTTGAGGTTGCAGTGAGCTATGATGACACCACTACACTCTAGCTGGGGCAACAGAGCAAGACTGTTTCAAAAAAAAAGAGTAAAACCAAATCTGAATATTCATCAAAAAAAGCTAATGGTGTCTGGTGGTCCAGTGCTGGTATTATCCACTACAGCTTCATGAAACCTGGTCAATTGATTATAGTAGATGTCTGCTGCAACCAGTTGGATGAAATGATGAGGATGCTTGTGATTAAACAGCTGAGATTGGTCAATAGAGACAGGCCAATCTTCTTGCAAGACAATGCTTGATCACATGTCACGCAAACAGCGCTGCTCAAACTACAGAAGCTGGACTTGGAAACTCTCTTGTTATCCACCTTATTCACCAGACCTTGCATCAACTGAATACCACTTCTTCCAAGCTTTGGACCACTTCTTGCAAGGAAAAATGTTGAATGCTCAACAAGCTGTGGAAAACACCTTCATGATTTCATCACCACTTGCTCGCCAGGCTTCTTTGCTGCTAGCATAGGCAAGCTACCATTAAGATGGCAAAACTATTTATAGTTTAGGCGCATAGTTTGATTAATTGTACTGCTTCTTGTTTGAGATATAATAAACTACACTTTTGATTTGAAATCGGACATCTCATATTTAATATCCTAATAAAATGGCTGATCTTATTTATTCTTACTCAGAATTGTTAGGATGACCTACCTTTACCTCCATAAAAGTATGATTGGATAAGCATCTATTAAATATGGAGAAAGGTATTTAGTATTTAGTTTAGGAGTCATTGATTCTCACCTCTAATTTGGTGTTGTCTTTTTTCTTTCTTGCAGTGTGTTAACGGGGCACAACCATTATGTAATGTGTGCTCAGTTTCACCCCTCAGAAGACTTAGTTGTATCAGCCAGCCTGGACCAGACTGTGCGCGTTTGGGATATTTCTGGTGAGCTGCCCAAGTTTAGGGGACAACCTAGTTATGTCTGGTGCAAAACTGCAATTGCTTAAAATAGTGAGGATAGTTGACTTACAATAGGAGAATTTAGAATATTCCATTCCCATATAATAATATCTTTATTTCTGAGGGTAATGAATCTGCTTTGATGACTCTTCGTATTCACGGTATTCTCTAAAGGAGGTTAGAAAATCATTTGATTTGAAGAAATGTTAACTTTAAGTTAGATGAGTTTTTAGTTAAAATCTATATACTCTTGGGGTATTTGATTAAGAATCAAGCTTTCCGCTAAAATAAAAAAAATACATTTTGGACAAAAAAATTCTGAGAATGGAT
The DNA here is from genome assembly GCF_020740605.2 of Lemur catta. Lineage (NCBI taxonomy): Eukaryota > Metazoa > Chordata > Mammalia > Primates > Lemuridae > Lemur > Lemur catta. The sequence continues at coordinate 33,403,579 of NC_059130.1, read as the reverse complement.
TAATGCAGGGAAACCAGACTCTTGGATCCTGTTGCTTTATTTAGAAATAGGAAAAAAAACCTCTATTAGATTTCTTCTAGTGTAAGGAGAACAGTTGGGATAGGGGAGTTGGTGATTTTTATGTCCAGAATACGTTTTAATGGTCAGATTTTTATTAGACTTCTAGGACCAGAAACTAAATAATTTGTAATTTTGGATAGTTGAGATAATTCTTCCTGTCACAGTTTACATATCATGATTTTGAGGTAAGGGTTTAAATGTTTAGTGCTGTATAAAAGAGAGCTAAGAAATTGCTAACTAGAGAATTTAAATGCATAGAAAGGCCCATACCTGTGAGACGGATGGAAACTCTTTGTGTTGGAATAGGGAAAAGAGACACAAAATGCTGTGATTCTCTGCCTAGCTACATTTATTTATTACTTGATAATTATCTCTCTCCATTTGTTGCGTTAGAATTTCTTAGAGATTTGAGTTCCCTATAATGTCAGTGGGACTAGACTACAAAACAGTGTTTCCTTCTATAAAAGACTCCTTCTTAGGTCCATGCCTAGTTCTTTGTGGTAATAAAGGAGTCACCGTTCTGCATTGTGCAGCTAATGTGATAACTTTTCCCAACTCCCTTGTTGCATGGTAGGCTAGGGCAATATGGTACTTGTTCTTATAGACCAATAATGATCATCCAGTTGGAAATTGGGATTCCTGGATACAGCATTCGGAATGTTGCAGTAGCAGTTGTTTACATTAATGTAGCATACAAACAATCCAAGGGAAGATGGGGACAGTTGTAGAATAGAGCCTTGAGTCTAGATCATGCTGTCTTTGCAGTTTTCAAAGGTTTAGAATTAAAGGGAATGACATATACAAGATTGTATTGGAGAAAGGGCAATGTTTTCTCTAGGGCTTTGCCATTGCAGTTTTTCATCAGACTGACTATGTTTTTTGAAGTACACCCAGATATGACCAGCCATGCCAACAGGAGGAGCTAGGCCCAGGCACTATGAGCCTGTGCCCTCTCCTCACTGCCAGTACCAGGGAGCTTAGCATCCACTCTCCCAATAACCTAGCTATGGCTTTCCATGGTTTCTCACTGTGCACACATTCAAAGCACCCTCTCTATCTCAGGATATGGGAGCCTGATGGGGTTGGATCCCAATTCATGCTGTTCTACCTGATCAGAGGCAGTTATTTAGGATATCCTTTCCCAGCGTGGATTCTGTGAGAGAATTAAGTGCTACAGAAAGTACTTTGCATGACTGTTTATTCAGTTCTTCCAAGAATGGCATATAGCTAATGCCATTCTAGCTTGTGGAGAAGTTAATTTCTTATATACCTAAACTAAAGCTTTTGGGCATTAGGGCTTAATTCTTACTTAAACATGGGGTTGAAAAGGGCCCTTATACTGCTTCACTCTAAGGAGTATGGTTTGTGCCATCTGATGCTAGCACAGCATGTTCCCTTTGGTCAAGCTAAAGCAATTTGGGGTAATCAAGTGGTTGGATTCTCATTGGAGATCATGAAATGCCCAAGGCAAGAAATACTTTTCTTCACCTTTTGTAGTGTGAGAACGTTTTTGCCTCAAAATTAAGGGCCCTAGATCAGAGAAGAGAGGGAGGAAGTGTGACCCCATGGGATTCATACTTGCTCTTGAATGTGTGAAGTGCATGGATTACTATAGAATAACATTGCAATTGCTATACTTAGTATATGTGATAGTGAGAATTTTGTGCTAACTTGCTATATTAATGTTAATGCTCTCTTTACCATTTCTAAGTGTTTTTCTTACCTACAACTCTCTTGACTTCCAGTAACCCCTTAACCAGAGTGGAAGGAGATGCTTTTGTATTTAACTAAGAAGCACCAGCTTTGGGGTTAGACTTTTGTACTTATCTTTTTTTTTTGGTGGGGGGTGTCTAGAAACCAGCGTACTCTTTTCAGCAGAGATCTGTTTTCCTTGGGTTTAAAGAAGACCGAACATAGGAAGAGGAATTAGCTTTTAGATCTATTAGGGACCAGAGCTAATACTAATATTTCCAAGAGGGAAAAATTAGTTCTGAGTAAGAGTGAATATCCCCAAATTTAGAGGACTGCTGAAAATTCTAATTTTTTTGACTGTCTCTTTTTGAGCTAGATAAGCAATGAAAGAGTGTAGGAATGTTTAAAGGTCTTTTGATACTTCTTACATGAAGATTGAGCCCTGTAGGGCTTAGCTTAACCTGATAAATCTTTCTTTTTTTTTTTTTTTTTGAGACATCATCTCGCTCTGTCACCCTGGCTAAAGTGCAGTGGCATCATCATAGCTCACTGCAACCTCAAACTCCTGGGATCAAGCCATCCTCTTGCCTCAGCCTCCCAAGTAGCTGAGACTACAGATATGTGCCACCATGACCAGCTAATATTTTCTAATTTTGGTAGAGACAAGGTCTTGCTCTTCTCTTGCTCAGACTAGCTCAAACTCCTGACCTCAAGTAATTCTCCTGCCTTGGCCTCCCAGAGTGCTAGAATTACAGGCATGATTACACTGTGCTGGCCCTGATGAATCTTTTGTGTTAGCCTGGCAAAAACTATTTGTTTAAAAGGGAATATATTTACAACCTAGATAAAAAAGATAGGTTATTTTCTTAGCTTGAGCTTCCAAGTAAATTGACTGTTAAATTATTTTAATGTGCTTATACCTTTGCATGTCAAGCCCATGTAATTCAGACTCAGTCTTAGAAATGGCTACTAAAAAAAGTATTAATATGCTGCCAAATCCTCTCCTCATCCATCTCTCTTTACTGCTTTCCCTGGTCCTCATTGGGAGGCATGCATCAAACTGGTCCATTCTGAGAGTGTTCTCTCTTCCTCTGGATTTTGGTAGCTTCTGTAGAAATTTTCCATCTGTCGTCTAGTCCCAGTGAGTGGGTTGTTGAAGGCTCAGGTATTTCTTCTCTAAGTTATCTTTTCACTGCCTGTCACTATTCATTTGTCTGTTTTTGCCCTTCCCCTTTTCCTGGATCATTACATGCAAGTGCAACAAAGGCTTCCATTCTGTTGTACAGCCTTCTTTTTAATGTGTTTGTTGAAGCTTGTTGGAGGTGAAGTTCCTCACAGCTGTCTGTCTTTATATCTTCCTTTGAATCTATTTCATATGCCAACTCATTAGAAAAAATTGACAGATCTGATGAAAGAGACAAGTGAAATAAGTGAAAGGCATCCCAGCGATAATGTATTTATGAAGCTTTCCTTCATAAGAGTACATTTTTTTGTAAAGGATCAGCTTTATTTCTCTGTACTTATTGGTTAAATGTTCATCTTGGGCAGAGGACAAGATAATTAAAGCTGTCATGGCCTTTTAAGCTCTTGCTTCTCTAATGCCAATATGTAGGCGCCACTATAACAGAAGAGATATAATTTTAAAACGATGAATATAAATATAGTCATTAAACTTGAGTTTTCATATTTTCCTACAGATGGCAAAATTTAGGCTTGAAATTACTTAGATTTTATTTTCCTTATATTATACATAATTGTCTTTTGTTTTTTTATTTTACACATGCTAGGTAATTTCATCTTATGCTTTCCCCTCAAAATATTTCTAAAGATAGAATTTTAGTCCCAATTCTGTTTTCTCATCTATAAATTGGTATAATTATATCTGCTTGCTTGTCTCAAAGGTTATGAGAATCAAGTCATATATTAGAGTGCTTTGACAGCCACAAAATACTTTTCAAATGTAAGGTAGTATTGTTATCATAATTTTGGTCCTGACTGTAGCTGTTGAGTCTCTCTTCTTTAGTCTCTCTCAATTTCTTTTTCTCTTCTTCTTCACTGTATCTTTCAGTATTTCTGATACTGTGCTCTTTTTGATAACATTTTGTTTTCATCTTTCATCTCACTCCTTACCCCTCAAAGGTCTAAGGAAAAAAAACTTGTCCCCTGGTGCGGTGGAGTCAGATGTGAGAGGAATAACTGGGGTTGATCTGTTTGGAACTACGGATGCAGTGGTGAAGCATGTACTAGAGGTACTTATCTCTACAGCCAGTGGCTGGATATGGGCTGTCATCTAGGGAATGTCACAGCATGCCATTCATTTATTCATTCCTTCAACAGATATTTATGGAGTGCTTATTAATTGCCAGGCACTATTTGAGGCCCTGGAAACAGAATTGTGAGTGAACCAACCAACAGAGAAATGAAGCCTACATGCCACCTGAGGGAGAGTCATGTACCTTATAAACCCAGTTGGGAGACAGAGAGAAATCTGGGCATAGGTTCCATCGCCATCTCAAGGCAGAGCCCATTGTCAAGCCTTCTGTAAGGGGTAGAACAGAAAGAAATTTAATCAAAGTTACTGAGAACTAGCCATGTATCAGTAACTTTTGTGCATGGTAAGAAAATAGAAAAGCATAAGGGAAAGAAACTAATTTTTCTTTAAGAATATTATTTAATCCTCACAGCTATCCACTGAAGTAGGTATTATTAACCTCATTTTACAGATGAAAAAAATTCAGATTTAGAGAAATTAAGCAGTTTACCAGAGTCCACATGTATCTGGTAAATGGAAGAACTGGGATTCGCAGATGATACTTCTCAAAAATACTGCTAATTCAGAACTGCCTTTTCTATGATTCTGTCACAGTAAACATACAACTGTATCCATAGGGTATAGGATTTCTTAAAATCAGCAATTCTTAAACTTTTTGGTCTGAGACACTCCTTTTTTGTTTTTCAATGTGCCTACTGCATGAGGATCTCTTTATACTGTTAAAATTTATTGAGGACTCCAAAGAGTTTTTGTTTATGTGGATTATACCTGTCAGTTTTTACCATATTGGAAATTAAAACTGAGAGCTTTTAAAAATACAAAATATATCAACACACACTAGCTATGAGAGCGGTAACATAGTCACACATCATGTCTCTGGAAGACTCCACTGTACACTCATGAGAGAATAAGAATGAAAAAGACAAATGAAGTCTTAGTATTACACAAAAAATAGTTTTGACCTGCAGATTTAGTAAAAGGGTCTTGGGGGTCCTCCGAAGGTTTCCAGGTCACACTGAGAATTTTTGCATTAAGTTATAAAATTGGTCTTATACTTAAAATGTTAATAATTGGTTGGAGAAATAAGTAGATAAGTAAAAAATAAGGCAGCATATCCTAAATGCAGATGAAACTAAGTGTCAAGTTAGAAATACACATTTGGAGATTCCTGTGAGAATTTAGTATAATGTTGGATAGATTGACATACTAATTCTGATGGTCAAAATCTTAGAGCAGCATAGTCAGTCACTTGAGTCTTTTCACATGAAGAATAAATGAGAGACATCTTTTATAACCACTAGCATGGTTCATTGATTTGCTTTGAGTAACAGTTATAAAATTGTTTTAGAAGAACCACTTATTTTTTTTCTACAGGGTCATGATCGTGGAGTAAACTGGGCTGCCTTCCACCCCACTATGCCTCTTATCGTATCTGGGGCAGATGACCGTCAAGTGAAGATCTGGCGTATGAATGGTGAGTGAACCAATGGTAGCATCACCATGTCTAAGAAATTGACTGCTGGTCAGCAAAGTAAAGTAGCCAGGTCTTCTGGACTTTGACCTATTTTCCTACCTTAGGTGATTATCTGATACTAATCCTGGGAACACAGAAATTGCCCCTTTCCCTTTTTTTCCTGTGGTGGTATCCTGATTTTGAGGAGTATGAACATAGCTAAGAGTAAGAATTCATCCATTCATTGACAAATATTTATTGAGTACCTACATTTTACTAGATATTGGCAACAATGTTGGGAGACACAGTGGTAACTAAAACAGATAAAGCCCCTGTCTTATGGAGCTTGCATTTGGTCTAAAATGGCAGCTAGTGACAGTTACTATCAGGAAAAATAAAACAGTAAAGGGATAAGCAATGATGAAGAAGGGGTGTTATAATTGATAGGTAGATCGGAATGAAAAAACAAAGAAATATGTAAAGTTTAAGAGACTTAAATCAAGAAAATTGCCCTGTAAGAAGTTCCTAATTTAACAGTTTGTAGCAGTTGATTAAGAAGATGTCATATCTCCAAATCCCAAAATTATAGTGGTAGGGAATTGTGATGACCTAATTCTTTTTGTCCTTTAGAATCAAAGGCATGGGAGGTTGATACCTGCCGGGGCCATTACAACAATGTATCCTGTGCCGTCTTCCACCCTCGCCAAGAGCTGATCCTCAGCAATTCTGAGGACAAGAGTATCCGAGTCTGGGATATGTCTAAGCGGTAAGGGAGTCATTGATGTTGTGTGACCAAATCCTGCGGAATGCCCCTTTCTCTCTCTTTAAAATTAGATTGGAATATTTCTTTTTGTCTCAGCATCTTCAGCACGTAGAAAAATCAAATCATATGTTGTAAAAACCTGAAGAGACCTAGAGATTGGCTGATGTTTACAAATTTTCCATTAAATAGGATTCCTCATGTGTATTCTTTTTCTCCTCAAAATGTAAACATGTTTTTCTTCATCCCCTTTCCACTAATTCTGTAGCTAGAGAAGAAATAAGAAATGAAAGCAATACATTAGAAAATTATGATGAATGGGGGAAATTAAAATATCAAAATAATATGGTCAGTTTGAATTCTCTTCTTTCTGTTCCTTGGTAGAATTTATCATGACTACCTTTACTTAGGATACCCAGTTTACTGTCCTTGATTTACTTTTTTAATTAGCTTGCTCAATATTCTTATATATGATGGGCTAAAGATGTCTGGGAAGTTAATTTTTCTTTGTGTGCCTTTTGCTTTCCTAGGACTGGGGTTCAGACGTTCCGTAGGGACCATGATCGTTTCTGGGTCCTAGCTGCTCACCCTAACCTTAACCTCTTTGCAGCAGGTAAAGGCCATTTCCTTTCTTAATTGCTTCACTTCAAAGTTTTTAAGAATTGAAAGTGATTCTCTATTAGCTTTGTCTCTAGTAAATGCATAGTTGGATGACAAGGAGGAGCAGAATTCTCAGAGCTACTTAGTTGAAGATTTTTTTCCCCTTGCCTTCTTGGAATAGTGTTCTTTTTCTACCAAGATCCACTTAACAGTGTAGCCCATACTCTTTGGCTACTAAGAGCTCACACAGGAGGCTAATACTGGATACTTGTAGTTCTTAGACTGAGAAGCTAGAAGTTGAGTTTTATACATTCATTTAGCAGATACATACTGAGTGCCATTTCCTATTCTGAGTGCTGATGTTGTAGCAGTGCATAAAACAAAGTCCCTGCCTTTATGGAGCTTGTATTTGTAATGAAGGGAGATAGACCATAAAACAATATATATATAAAATGATGCATGGCGAAAAATGCTTTGAAGAAAAACAAAAGTAAGGGGAATAAAGAGGGATGAGAGTGTGGGATCTATTTTATGTTGGGTGTTTAGAAAAGTGTGAAAGAGAAAGAGATTGGGAACAGCAAATGCAAAGATAAGATGTTAGAGGTGCTTAGTAGCATGTTAGCAGGACATCAGAGAGGCCAGTTGGAGCACAGTGAGTAAGGGACTAAGTAATAGGAGGTGAGACCAGACCAGATTGTGCATTGTATTATAGGCCATGGTTAGAACTTAAGATTTTCTTCTGAATGAATGGAAAGCCATTGGAAGGTTTTGGGTAGGGAAATGACATGATCTGGTTTATCTGTAGAGGCAGATAGTAGGAGGGTAAGAGTAGAAGGGTTCTCTATGGCTGTGGTTCCCAACCCCCGGGCTGCGGCCCATTACCAGTCCGTAGCCTGTTAGGAAATGCTGCACGTCACCACCTGAGCTCGTACCACATGCCCCCACCCCCTACGATACTCCATCTCACCAATCCCTAGTCCGTGGAAAAATTATCTTCCGTGAAACTGGCCCTTGGTGCCAAAAAGGTTGGAGATCACTGCTCTAAGGGGTGGATGATGCTAATAGGGAAAGAGCAAAACATTTTTTAAAAACAGAACCATAAAGGCTTTTTAAACTAAAATTCATTTTTTCAGCAAATACTTTTTATGGTTTTTTTTTTTTTTTTTTGTTTTTAGAGACAGAGTCTTGCTCTGTTGCCCAGGCTAGAGTGAGTGCCGTGGCATCAGCCTAGCTCACAGCAACCTCAAACTCCTGGGCTTAAATGATCCTACTGCCTCAGCCTCCCAAGTAGCTGGGACTACAGGCATGCGCCACCATGCCCAGCTAATTTTTTCTCTATATATTTTTAGTTGGCCAGATAATTTCTTTCTATTTTTTTTTTTTTTTTCTAGTAGAGACGGGGTCTTGCTCTTGCTCAGGCTGGTCTCGAACTCCTGACCTCAAGGGATCCACCCACCTCGGCCTCCCAGAGTGCTAGGATTACAGGCGTGAGCCACTGCGCCCGGCCAACTTTTTATGATTTTTTAAAGAGACAGGGTCTCCCTCTGTCATCCAGGCTAAAGTGCAGTGGTATGATCATAGCTCACTGTAACGTTGAACTCCTGGGCTCAAGTGATCCTCCTGCCTCAGTCTTCTGAGTAGCTAGGACTACAGGCACAAGCCACTATGGCTGGCTAATTTTTAAATTTTTTTGTAGAGGTGGGGTCTCTCTATGTTGCTGGGATGGGTCTTGAACTCCTGGCCCAAGTGATGCTCCTGCTTTGGCTTCCCAGAGTGCTGGAATTACAGGCATGAGCCACCACGCCCAGCCTATGCTCTTTTTATACACTAAGGACTAGGGAAGGATGGAAATTATTGTAGTTTCTGCCTTCAGGGAACTCTACTTTCCCTAGTATAGTAGGGGTGATAAATGATTACAGTGCAAAGTGATAAGTACTATAAGAGAGGTTTGTGCAGAGCTTTAGGGGAACACAGAGAAGGGCATGTCTAAATGTGGCAGTGTGAATAGTATTAGGAAAGGATTCACAGAGAATTACTTGAATAAAAATTCTAAGAATTGAGAATTTAGGTAAATAAGGGATACATTTAGGTGTCTTGCTTTGTGTTTAGAATATATATATAATCCTCATCCTTGTGTATCTCCTGTTTTTGGCTTTCTTTCTTGCCTATAGCTAATTCTTTCTTCTCTTCTCCCTGTCCCCTAGGCCATGATGGTGGCATGATTGTGTTTAAGCTGGAACGGGAACGGCCAGCCTATGCTGTTCATGGCAATATGCTGCATTATGTCAAGGACCGATTCTTACGTCAGTTGGATTTCAACAGCTCCAAAGATGTAGCTGTGATGCAGTTGCGGAGGTAAATCAATCTTGTTTCTTCCCTCTAAACCCTCTTCTTATCTGTCACTGTGATATAACACCCACAAACAAGACTCTTCTTTTAAACATTTTGGATCTCATCTCCTGTCATAGATGGAATCCCCGTTAGATGAGCCTGTTCAGTTTAAACCCTAGGAACATAGTAGGCAAGGAGTTCCCCTGTTGAGAATGCTAGTGACCCTGTGGATAGGAAATCATACTATCAGATCTCTTGCAAACCAGAGAAGGTTTCTTGGTAGAGAGTAGCCCAAATGGGTAACAGGCCTTTTTGCTTTTATTTGGCATTATTCTGGTAAAATGCACACAATTCTAAACTAGAATATATGCCCCTGGAATGATAACCTGTGGGATGCCTGGCAAAAGGAACTGTCCTTTTAGAAAGCCAGCTGCATCAGCATGCTGAAACATTAATGGTGGCAAACTTTGGCATGAGGGTTTGATAACCACCCTCTAGCATCACTACAATAAAAAGATGGGTTTATGTGAACACTCCAAGGGACAGGAGAAACCAGCCAGAGACAAACCACATCATGTTACTCTGTGGTGTCCACTGCAATTATGTGTAGGAATTTGAATCCAAGCAGAACAAGTCCCACTCACTGCAGTAACCCTACCTTCTATTGAATAATTTGACTTCTTGTATGGTTTTCTTTTTTAAACTGTTTGTTCAAAGCTGAGATAGGTACATTCCCAAGCCTTAAAGGAAGGAAGAGAATAAATGCAATATTTATTTTTATTCCTGATTATAAAAGCGGTAAGTATGTATGTATAAATATTGGCTAAGTTAGAAGTATAGGGGTAATTCCTTTCTTCCTTCTGTTCTTATGCCTCTTCCTTATTTTCTGCTTTTTCTGTGTATCTGTCTAGTGGCTCCAAGTTTCCAGTATTCAATATGTCGTACAATCCAGCAGAAAATGCAGTCCTGCTCTGTACGGTAAGTAACCTATGGAGTCATCCTAGGTTTTCTCATTTTCGTTAAGGTCTCTTTCTCATGCCCTTAGGGAACATTTAATGGCTCCTTATATTAGAAGCTATTTAATGGTCATTTTGCTAGAGCTAACACAGTGCAAGCTCAGAAGCTCAAACCAGGTAGGTAGACTTTAGTTGTCATAAATATATTGAGCATTTGTAAACTTGTATCTCTCGTGAAGCTAACAATGTCTAAATTTAATGGAATATCAAGATGAATGACCAAGATCACTAAAAGTGATTTGAAAGAATGTTTGTGACTATATCTTGTGTTATCTTTATCCGTTCCTTTGGGTGAAAATGGAAGAACTGTGATTTTGAGAGGGAGTTCTTTTCAGTGGGGTTGTCTTCAGAGTCATCAAGGAGCCGTCCCCATGTCTTGCCACGCAATTTGCAAAAGAAAAGAAATAACATCCTAATTTTAGTGCCCTGGTGGCCAACTTGAATGAAAACTTCTCTTTCCCTATATAACTTTTGGTGTTTAATCTCAGTTTTTCTTTAATATTTAGCAATCCCATATTGTCCTGGCAATTTTCTTTGATGTCTTTTTTTTTTCTTTCAGGCAGACTTTTAAGTTGATGAGTACTCAGGTGGGGCACCAGAATATCAGGGTCTTAGTCTGTTAATTTGTGGAGTAGAGAGCAATGCTTGCTTTCATTCAAATAATATCTGCATCTTTGGAGGTTAAGGAAAATAAAGTGACATCAATGCTGAGTTGTTTGGCAAAGAGCCCTATAATTCTTAGATGTGGAAGCATTCAAATGCCCACTAGAGGAAGGGTGAGAAAAGTATGGTTTCAGATTGTTGTCTGTGCAATGGAACTGTTTTCTCTGTCAGAATAAACTGGTAAACTGGTATCTTGGATGCCTCTCACTAACATTATAATTTCCCCTTTTCTTCTACAGAGAGCCAGCAATTTAGAAAATAGTACCTATGATCTGTACACCATTCCCAAGGATGCTGACTCCCAGAACCCTGATGGTAAGCATTCAGTTTGTCTACCCCACTCTGCCTCCAGCTCTCCTCACCCACAGCATCACTTCTCTTCAAGTTTTTATACATTCCATGCCCAGGCCATTGCCACATCACTCCTGTGTTGGCAGGTGCTGCTAACAATTGCATCAGAGGCAACCATGGTGTGAAATATTCATGTTCCTCCCCCATTTTATTACCCCAGCTAGATATATATATTTTATAATTTGGTTATTAGAAACTCTCCATTTTCTCTTTCAGCACAGCATGTTATCCTAGTTTACTGTCAACTGAGATGACTTTCACCCTGGTAGTTTCATTTATTTTAAAATGTGATTCCAATCTTACAATGTCTCATCCTGGGACTAGGGATTTATACTCTCCCATACACATCCAGATCCGATTTGCTTCCTTTTGCATGTCAAAAAGATGAGGCTGCTAACAGCCTCACACCCCACCTGGGATCCTAGTATCCAGCTGAGACCTCTGTGTAACTCTTCCATCACCACCATCCCTTACTGATATCCTTGTGATTAGAACTTGCTGACAAAACATTTTTAGAATAGGTTTGACTATTGCTTATGCTCCTTTCAGTATACTTCCTCCAGTGGCCTTGTGGATATTGCCAGGTCAGAGGTTTATTCTTCAGATCTCCACTCTTACTAGCATATTTTCATGATATTTTAGACCCCATCAGCAAATTCCTGAGAACCATTTTGCCAGCTCTGTTCCTTTGGTGGAGACCACTGGGTAATAACCAGTGTTCAGTTAGGTAATAACCATTGTTGCTAATTGACTTATTCTCTTTTAAATGTGATCATAAAGAGAGAAAGAAAACCTGTATGTATGTAGTATCCATAAATCAAATTCCCCTTTATAAATTAGTCAGTTAAGCCATTTGTGACTAAGTCATGTAATTTAGTCCCTCCCAACTCATCCCCTTGCTTTTTTCCCCATATTTGTTTACAAGTAATAGAGTGTAAAATATCTTTTTTTTTTTATTACCACTTTTATTTTCTCTACTCCATTTCCAGGGGGAGTAATTAAAGTGCAGCCCAATGGTGGGCAACAGAGAAGAGGAAGAGAAAAACCAAAAGCTTAAATAGTATGGTTCCCTGGACCCTGGAAAAATAGGAATATTGGTTGTGATAATAATTAGTTTTGTAAATTGCCTGCCCACTCCAGGTGCCAGACAAGTACAAGGCAAAGCTGTCCAGCATGTTCTGTTCACTTTTCTGCTGCTCTAATAGGCAAAAGAGTATTTTGATGCATTCTTCTGCTTACCCATCTACAAGTTTCCCAGAGAGTGGATCATCCATTTCAAAATTCTAATCAGCCACTAAACTGAGGAACATTTTGTAATTCTCGTTAGGGTGATAAGAATCTGCAGGCCAGGCGCAGTGGCTCACGCGTGTAATCCTAGCACTCTGGGAGGCCGAAGTGGGTGGATCGCTCAAGGTCAGGAGTTCGAGACCAGCCTGAGCAAGAGCGAGACCCTGTCTCTACTAAAAAAAAAAAAAAAATAGAAATTAGCTGGACAACTAAAAATATATATAGAAAAAATTAGCTGGGCATGGTGGCGCATGCCTATAGTCCCAGCTACTCGGGAGGCTGAGGCAGTAGGATCACTTAAGCCCAGGAGTTTGAGGTTGCTGTGAGCTAAGCTGATGCCACGGCACTCACTCTAGCCCAGGCAACAAAGTGAGACTCTGTCTCAAAAAAAAAAAAAAAATAGAATCTGCAATTGACATTTACAGAGCAACAGCTTGGTGCTAAGTGCTGCCCATCACTGAGCTTGCTGTCAAGATTTAGTTAGGATTGCTTTGCCCCACCCTGCCCTACTTGGAGGTCTGCATTTGCATGTTAAAAGCAGCAGAGCAGCTGTGTCCTGGGGAGGGGGTCCTATGACACTGACAGGCTGCTTGTTCTGCCACAGCTTGGCCAGGGAGGCCCTGCTCGTTAGCTTGATGGAGTGTGCTGTCTCCCAAGATGGGCGGCCCTTCTGCCAGTGTGTGGTGTTAGCTGAAATGCAGCCACTTGGCCTGGAGAAAAGAGGCTTGGCAAGGGTGGAGGTTGGAATTTAGAGGGGACTGGTGGGGAGAAAAGTCACTTGACAATAGCCTCAGGTTATGGCTGAATTAGTTAGGAAGCAGCTGAACTGGCAAGCCAAGATGGCAGGCAGCAAGACTGGCAGCTCCATAGCACCTGACTCTGTCACCTGCCAGTGGCTCACCACATGCTCCCGCCTTTGGTTTTGTTCTTCTCAGCCCCTGAAGGGAAACGATCCTCAGGCCTGACAGCCGTTTGGGTTGCTCGAAATCGGTTTGCTGTCCTAGATCGGATGCATTCGGTGAGTTAAGACTAAAAGCAGAAACTAATTTGGGGAGTGTGGTTGCAGTGGCCTATGTGTTGCAGAATAAAGAGCATCGTTTCTTCCTTTTCTCCCCTGGGCAGCTGTGATCTTCATGTTTTGGCTCTACCTCTATCCCTAGCCCTATGCCAATCCCCTTGGGAGAAAAAGGCTTTAAAATTGATGTGATTGGGTTGATGATCACTGTGACTCTGGGCCTAAGAACCAAGCTACAGTCACTCTTAACTACAGGAGCCAGAAAAGCATCAAATTTGAAGTGGGTGAACTGGATGAGTAGTCGTCCTCCCTCGTTCTACTACCTCCATTGGTACTTGAAATGTAACAGGTCTAGCACAAGATAAGCAGTGCCCTCTCAAGGAAATGTTTAACAAAGTGTAAGCCCCAGAAGTGCTATTGTCTCTCTCTGGTTGATTGAGGAACTCAGACTTTAGTTGAACTTTTTAGGATGTTTCAGTTGGGCGGGGAGAGGAGAGGATCTTGGTTGGAGTGGTCTACCTGGAGTGGTAATTGACTTGGACAGGGGAAAATCTGCTCCATAGTTTATTGAAGGTAAGGAACAATTACTGAGGGACATCATTAGTTGCTATAATCTTATGTACACACTTCTTCTCTTAACCCCATCTTTAATACTCATTTCAGCTTCTTATCAAGAATCTGAAGAATGAGATCACCAAAAAGGTACAGGTGCCCAACTGTGATGAGATCTTCTATGCTGGCACAGGCAACCTCCTGCTTCGAGATGCAGACTCTATCACACTCTTTGATGTGCAGCAGAAGCGGTAATATGTCTGGTGCCCCTAAGCAGACAGGTATATAGTGGGGAAGAGTGTACGTCTTTAGTAGGAGCTTCTTTTCCCCAAGTAAGTTGTCTTGTGGCTTGGCCACTTCTTATGCTATAACTGTAAGACTCTTTCTAGCCCTTTTTTCCTTTCTATGATCACCCTCCATCCTGCACATACACACTTGTGTTACAGCAAAGAGGCTTGTTTATTTACCTGTTTTTACAGTACTTACCTGAACAAAGAGTGCTGTTGGGGCTTAGAATGAGGGTGACACAGAGATTAATAACACAGTTCTTGTACCTAAAGGAGCTTACAGTCCAGTAGTGAAGACATACACAAATCGTGAATAATACAGGGGAAAGAGGGGTAGGGGGTTCAGGAAGGGGGAAGTACACAATGTGAGCCAAAATGTTTACATCACCAAGCTACTATGTGGGGAATTTTGTGTGGTATTACATTAAGAAATTGGGGTTTACATTAATTAATGTACAATTAATTAATGCAATTAATTAATTTACATTAATGAGGGTTAGGGGGTTGAGGAATGGGGAAGTGTACAATGTGAGCTAAAATGTTTACATCACTAACCTGCTATGTTGGGAATTTTGTGTGGTATTACATTAAGAAATTGGGGTTTACATTAATTTAGGAGTGAAAGGATATAGGTCATAGCCTGAGATAAGGGAATAAGATGCATTCATGTTTGCCCTCTCTCTATCTCAGGACTCTGGCATCCGTGAAGATTTCCAAGGTGAAATATGTTATCTGGTCAGCAGACATGTCACATGTAGCGCTACTAGCCAAACATGGTAAGTCTTCATTATATCCACCTTGCTTTAGAGACCAGTCCCTCCCTCCCCCATCCCTGCCAGTGTATTGCACTCACCCTGTCCAACAGAGCACTCATGCCCTTTGCCTCTTACAGCCATTGTGATCTGTAACCGCAAACTGGATGCTCTGTGTAACATTCATGAGAACATTCGTGTCAAGAGTGGGGCCTGGGATGAGAGTGGGGTATTTATCTATACCACAAGCAACCACATCAAATATGCTGTCACCACTGGGTAAGTTAATTATCTGGGTTACAGAGTGGGAGAAGGCAGTTTTCATGAAATTACTGTCCTGCCCCTTGAGATGTAGGTAAAGTCCCCCAAGAACTTTCTTCGTGGAAAAACCTTATCTGGCATATTATGTGGTAGGGGCATCTGAACATTGTTTTCTCAACTATTTTAAAAATTATGATGAAATATAACACATATGTAGAGAACTATATAAATTATAAATATACAGAATAGCAAATAAGTCATGTAGTGCACATCTGTGTAACTGCCACCCAAGCCAAGAAATAGAACAGCTCTGACACCTCAGAGGCCCTTGGCCATGTGGTCCTTATTGATCACACTCAAAAATAACATTCTAATTTTTATGGTGATTTCTTCCTTGCTTTTCTTCACAATTTTACCACCTAATGTGTGTTTTAATATAATTTAGTTTTGCCTGGTTTTGAACTTCATATTAATGAAATCATACTGAAGTCATACAAAATATTATTTTGTATTTTGCTCACTATTTTGTTTGTAAGGGTCATCCATGTTGTAGCTCTAATTTATTTACTTTTATTGTTGCATAATATTCCATTATGTGATTATACCATAGTTCTACTCTTCAGAAATACTTGAGTGAATCTTACTTTTTGGCTCATATGAACAATGCTCTTTTAAACATTCTATTACATGTTTTCTGGTGCACATGTACATACGTTTCGCAGAGTATATACCCAGAATAGAATTGCTAGGCTATAGAGTGTGTATATTTTCACATTTACTAGGCAATGTGAAACTACTTTCCAAAGTGGTTGTACCAATGCATACCCACCAGCATTGTATAAAAGTTTCTTTACCTTCTTCATCCCGACTGACACTTGGCTTTGTTAGACTTATTTTTGTCCATCTGGTTGATGTGTAATGGTATTTCATTGTAACTTTATTTTGCTGTTCAGTGTTTTGTAATGAGATTGAGCACCTTTTCATCTAGCCATCCTTCAGGGTTTCCTCTTGTATGAATTTTGTTTAAATCTTTATTTTTTATCATTTTTCTTATTATATGATTTATATTTGGATATCAGTCCTTTGTCAGAGCTGTGTTACAAATATTAATATCTTCTCTTGTGTAGCATGTCTTCTGATTTTCTCTATGGTAACCTTTAATGAACAGAATTTCTTGATTTTAATATAGCTGAGTTTATGAATCTTTATCCTTTATGGATATTGGGTCTTCTGTCCTGTTTAAAAAATCTTCATTGACTCTGAAAATTATAAAGGCATTCTTCTATATTCTCTTGTGAAAACTGTATAATTTTGCCTTTTATATATAGGTCTATAATCTGCCTGAAGTTGATTTTTGTGTAATCAACTGTGTGAGGTATAGGAGGCGCAATCCCATATTTTTCCATAAGGACACTCAATTGCCCAGCATCATTTATTGAAAAGACCACTCTTTTTTCCATTTTTTCGTAGTCTCATCTTTGTTATACACAAATCATGTTTGCAAAAATGCAAGGATCTGTGGTCTGTATGTTTATCTCTGCTCTAATTCCACAGTCTTAAATATTGTATCTTTATGATAAATCATTACTTCCGGTAAAGCATGTCCTCCATTCTTTCCCATTTTGTTTATTTTTCAAAAGTTGTTAGAGTGTTTTCAAGTAAATTTTGCCTTTTCACATAGAATTTTGTTTTTCACGTAAATTTTTGAATCAGCTTGTTAAATTCTATACAAAATAAAACAAAAAAACCCTTGTGATTTCATTTAGAATTACATGGAATCTGTACATCAGTTTGGGGCTAACTCATCTTTACAGTCTTTATAATGTTAAATTTCCTAATCTATGAACATGGTATAGCAGCTTTTCATTTATGTAGGTCTTCTGAACCATCTTTTGATAAAGTTTTATAGTTTGCTCAATGGAGATCTTGCATGTCCTTGGATAGATTTATTAGACACTCGATAGTTTTTTAATGCCATTTGTAAATGGATAGTATCCATTTAAAATTTTAATTTTTGCTGATACTTGATTTTATTTCAAGGACCTTGCTAGACTCATTAATTCTAGTAATTGTATTTTCTTTAGCATCTGTGAGTGATGACAGTTTTATTTCCTTTTTCGGATACTTATGTATTTATATATTTTTTCTTGCTACACTGACCAGGATCTCCAACTATGTTCAATAAATATGATTGTAGGCTGGGTGCAGTGGCTCACGCCTGTAATCCTAGCACTCTGGGAGGCCGAGGCGGGTGGATCGCTCGAGGTCAGACTGAGCAAGAGCAAGACCCTGTCTCTACTAAAAATAGAAAGAAATTATCTGGACAACTAAAAATATATATAGAAGAAATTAGCTGGGCATGATGGCACATGCCTGTATTCCCAGCTACGTGGGAGGCTGAGGCAGGAGGATCACTTGAGCCTAGGAGTTTGAGGTTGCTGTGAGCCAAGCTGACACCACGGCACTCACTCTAGCCTGGGCAAAAAAGCGAGACTCTGTCTCAAAAAAAAAAAAAGTGTTAATTTCATAAAATAAGCAAAATAATGTATCTTTTTCAATTCTCTCAATGAGTTTGCAAAGATTGGAATTATTTCTTCCTTGAATGTTGGTAGAATTTGCCAGTGAAGTCATGTGGATCTGAGGCTTTCTTTATGGGAGGATTTTTGTTATCTGATTCAGTTTATTTATCAATTATAAGACTATATAGGGATTTTCTATTTATTTTTGAGTCAATTTTGGAAAATTTCATTTTGGGGGCAGTTTGATCATTTTAAAAAGTTACATCCTTGGCCGGGCACAGTGGCTCACGCCTGTAATCCTAGCACTCTGGGAGTCCGAGGCGGCCGGATCATTTGAGCTCAGGAGTTCGAGACCAGCCTGAGCAAGAGTGAGACCTCGTCTCTACTAAAAATAGAAACAAATTAGCTGGACAACTAAAAATATATATATAAAAAAAAAAAATTAGCTGGGCATGGTGGTGCATGCCTGTAGTCCCAGCTACTCAGGAGGCTGAGGCAGTAGGATTGCTTGAGCCCAGGAGTTTGAGGTTGCTGTGAGCTAGGCTGACGCCACAGCACTCTAGCCTGGGCAACAGAGTGAGACTCTGTCTCAAAAAAAATAAAAATAAAAAGTTACATCCTCATTCTGCAGGATCTATGGTGATATCCTCCTTCTCACTCCTATTATTGGCTTTTTCTTCTTTTTTTCTTTTTTGAGACAGAGTCTCACTTTGTTGCCCGGGCTACAGTGAGTGGCGTGGCATCAGCCTAGCTCACAGCAACCTCAAACTCCTGGGCTTAAGCGATCCTACTGCCTCAGCCTCCCGAGTAGCTGGGACTACAGGCATGCACCACCATGCCCAGCTAATTTTTTCTATATATATTTTTAGTTGTCCAGATAATTTTTATTTCTATTTTTTTTTTTAGTAGAGACGGGGCCTCGCTCAGGCTGGTCTCGAACTCCTGACCTCGAGCGATCCACCCGCCTCGGCCTCCCAGAGGGCTAGGATTACAGGCGTGAGCCACCGCACCCGGCCTTCTTCTTTTTTCTTAAATACCCTCATAAGAGGCTTATCAATTTTATCCAACTTTTGCCTTTATTGAACTTCTCTATTTTTTCTATTTCTTAATTTCTACTATTAGCTTTATTTTCTACTAAATGCTTTCTTTAGTTTAACTTTTAAGATAACAACAAAATTTTTGATATATGTAGTCACGAATTTTTAGTTTCTCCCAATATATGCATATAAAGCCCATTAATTTTTAGTATTTCTTCTAATACAGTGTATGTATTTAAGGCTATAAATTATTTATTAAGTATTGCGTTAGCTATATTGACAGGTTTTTTTTCCACCTCACTGATTTCTCTTGAGAAATCAACATTTTAAATTGTAATCTTTTTATTGTCATTGAGTTCAAAATATTTTCTGCTTTTCATTATTTCTTTGTATGTCAGAACTCTTCATACCCACCTCTCTTATAATTTCACTTAGAGTTTATAAAGGAGTTAACCTGTCCACCATGGTTGCCTACTGATCTGCACTAAAGAGTTAACTTTTAGGTCTGATTCCTATAGTCAGGTATGTTACTCAGCTCCTAGAATAATAGCTTATAAATAAAGATCATGTCATCTGCCCCATCATACAAAAGAATAAAATAAAATTTGGTGTTTAGTTCTGCTCTTTTTTGAATCACTTCCCATCTATACTGTTGTTCAAATGGCACTTGACAGAAGGATAAAGAGGAGACAAAAGGCTGTGTCCTAAGTTTGTTCCATTTCTTCACAGGCTGGATTTTCCCCCTCACTTACTGAAAGTTGTGCCCTTCTACCCCCTATTCTTAGGGACCATGGGATCATTCGAACTCTGGATTTACCCATCTATGTCACACGAGTGAAGGGCAATAATGTATATTGCCTAGACAGGGAATGTCGTCCTCGGGTACTTACCATTGATCCCACTGAGTTCAAATTCAAGCTGGCCCTGATCAACAGAAAATATGATGAGGTATGAAGTGGGGATGGATACTAGGAGTATTAAGAGGGGCAGCACTCTTTTTTTTCCTGTAAGTGATCTCTACTTCCTGCCCTACCGCACCCCAAATGTCTAGGTACTGCACATGGTGAGGAATGCCAAATTAGTAGGCCAGTCGATTATTGCTTATCTCCAGAAGAAGGGCTATCCTGAAGTGGCACTGCATTTCGTCAAGGATGAGAAAACTCGCTTTAGTCTGGCACTGGAGTGTGGAAACATTGAGGTGAGAGGAATATGGTTATCAGCCCCATATTGCTTTAGAGGAGGTGAGAGGGTTAGGGTATCATTGGGACAGCATTATCCTGGGCTTGCTTCTTTAGCCAGCATAACGAAATTTTTTTTTAGTTGGGTTAAGTTATCTTCTGGCTATTTTCTCATCTCTACTGTTTCCTGTCTCTGCTTCTGCCATAGCATTTGTACCACTGTTGGCATTCTGAATTCAGAACTTCTATGTTGAAAGCCAGATATCATGGAATTTGAAGATCTCATTATTTTCTTAACACTTAATCTTGCTGACTGGCTACTTAGATGGAATTCCTGTTAAGTTTTGGGGCTTAGATTATACAGGCATTATTTTCAAAGGGAGAAAGTGCTTAGGAAAATTGTTTTTTTAATTCTGAACCTTCTCCTTTTATTATTTCTTCTTTCTTTCCTAAAGTCCCTGTGTATCTTCAAACCTGGCAGGTAGGAAATAAGGTAGCTAAGCAAAACTGGCCAAATGGAATCAGCATCTGCTAGGTGATTTTGTTGTAAAGTAACTTTCTGAGGAGGATAGCATGATGTGATTCTTCTGACCATGGATCCAAAGGGATGCTGTTTGTTGATAGGATTTTCAGTAGAATTGGATTAAAAGCTAGGAGTGATTGAAAATATAGGAAGTTCCTTGGGAAATTTACTTAGAGGCAAATGCTTTGACTGCAGAGTCCGTGGTTTTGAGTCACAGTACCCTCCAACCTATTAACACAGATTGCTCTGGAAGCAGCCAAAGCACTGGATGATAAGAACTGCTGGGAAAAGCTGGGAGAAGTGGCCCTGCTACAGGGGAACCACCAGATTGTGGAAATGTGCTATCAGCGTACCAAAAATTTTGACAAACTTTCCTTTCTGTACCTTATCACTGGCAACCTAGAGAAACTTCGCAAGATGATGAAGATTGGTGAGGCCCCTGAAACTAAGGATGGGAAGAGGGGTCCTTGGGGAAAGGAAGAAGATGAATAGAGGATAGAGAGAATTTAAGAGAGAAGACATAACATGGTTTCTCTTATTGACTTGGTGCAGCTGAGATCCGAAAGGACATGAGTGGCCATTATCAGAATGCCCTATACCTGGGTGATGTGTCAGAACGAGTACGGATCCTAAAGAACTGTGGACAGAGTAAGTATCTCTCCAGGACTCACCAATTCCTTTGGGGCCTTAGGAAGTGTTTTCTTTTCATGTTGAGTTATTCTTATATAATGGTGTGGGATTTGTCTTTATTGTGCATTTTTTCAGGAGAAACAACATGCTCCTATCATGCTCAGATTTTCTTCAAAGCCAAATGGAGGCGCAGCCAGAATATTAATTCTGGCCAAACACCCTTAGAAAAATAGTCATGGGGAAGATAGGAGGTTTTAGAAGGCTTAGAACAGATACTGCAGTAAATATATTTGGTTGGAATTTTATTCCTTTACTTCTAATTCTAGAGGTTTCACTCATTATTTATTCACGGATACATTCAGAGAATATTTTTTGAGAACCTGCTATAGCATTATACTAGCATTTGAGATACATTAGGGAACAAGAAGGGTGAATGATGTGGCTTGGACCAAGGTGCTATTAGTGGAGGAGTGAGTAATGGTCAGATTTGGGATATATTTTGAAGGTAGGGTCAACATGATTTATTGAAATACTAGATGTGAGATGTGATGGAGAGAAGTCAGGGATGATGGCAAGGTTCTCATTAACATGATGATAGATGTTAAAGATAAGCAACTATATTAGTTATCTATTGCTATGTAACACCATTACCCCAAAACTTAGTAGTTTAAAACAAATATTTATCATCTCACAATTTGGGGTATGGCTTAGCTGAGTACCTCTGGCTTAGTGTCTCTCATGAGGCTACAATCAAGGTGTTGGCCAGGGTTGCAGACATCTCAAGGCTCCACTGGGGGAGAATCCATTTCCACACTCAATCACATGACTGTTGGCAGTCCTCAGGTCCTTGCTCTTTGTTGTCTGGGAGACATCAGTTTCTTGCCATGTTGGCTTCTTGAACATAGGGCAGTTCACATGACAGGTGGTCTCCCTCAGAGCAAGTGAGCAAAAGAGAGCACCCCCGATAAAAGCCACAATCTTGGTAATCTAATCTTAGAAGTGAAATCCCACCGCTTCTGTCAGGTTCTATCCATTAGCAGCTAGTTAATAAGTCCAGCCCCCACTTAAGGGGAGGGCATTACACAAGAATTTGAATTTGAATGCCAGGAGGCAGGGAACATTTGGGGTTCATCTCAGAGCTGCCTGCCACAGCAGCATGCACTTGGTGTACCTGTACCACAAAGTCTGTTTTTTCTATAGAGTCCCTGGCCTATCTCACAGCTGCTACTCATGGCTTAGATGAAGAAGCTGGGAGCTTAAAGGAGACATTTGACCCAGAGAAGGAGACAGTGAGTCTTTATTTACATATTGTTTCTGATTATAGGATTAACTCTGAGGTTGTGGGAACAATTTAAAACTATAAATGTCACTCTCCCACCTCGTTACTGGGGAAGGCGGGGAAACAAATAAGATCAAAGGAAGCTCTGTAACTTTCCCTACATGATTTCTAAGAGCTGTTTGCTTTTTGCCTCTTTTCTTCTGCTGCTGTTCAGATCCCAGACATTGACCCTAATGCCAAGCTGCTTCAGCCACCTGCACCTATCATGCCATTAGATACCAATTGGCCTTTATTGACTGTGTCCAAAGGATTCTTTGAAGGCTCCATTGCCAGCAAGGGTAAGTGCCCAGTTCTGTCATAGCATTTTTGTTGTATGTTGTTTTGTGAAGAACTGTCTTAGAGAATACCATTAGCAATTAGTTTCATATGTCCTTTTTTCTGTGTGAAGCCTCAAGGAGCACTAAAATGCCAATCAGAGTTGTGGTGCAGTCTTAAAAACTAAATAAAAGCATTTTGAGATCATTAAAGAAAATTTGGAAAATGGGGGGGGAAAAGCAGGGATGCCCTACTACCATTGATAACTTCTGTTAATATCTTGGTGTATTTCCTTAGGTTTTACCATGTGTATATAGTCATAGTCTCTGTTCAGTATTTTATCATTCATGACATAAATCTTCAGTTGCTGGCTGAGTGTCGTGGCTAGTTCCTGTAATCCTAGCACTTTGAGAGGACAGGGCAGGAGGATCATTTGTGGCCAGGAGTTTGAGACCAGCCTGAGCAATAGTGAGAGCCTGTCTCTACAAACAATAAAAAATTTAACTGGACATGGTGGCACACACCTGTAATCCCAGCTACTTGGGAGGCTGAAGCAGGAGGATCACTTGAGCCTAGGAGTTTGAGGTTGCAGTGAGCTGTGATGATACCACTGTACTCTAGCCCAGGCAACAGAGTTAGACCCTGTCTCAATTAAAAAACAAAACAAAACAAAAAAAACTTCAGCTACCTCTAATTCTGTTATTTGGCTATATGCAGATGTGTGCTACAAGTACTTCCACCACTCCCCTCCTTACTCTCCTCCTGTTTTCTTGGATGTGTCTCCTAGTTCATGCCTCCTGAATAAGAGCCTAAACAGACCCTTGGGCATTTTGTGCCCAGCCCTGCTCTTTCCTCTGTCTCCTCCACCTGCTCTATGTTCTGAAGCCTTGCAAAGCTATCAGGAAGAAATTTGAAGAGGCTACTAAGTAAAAAATGGTTTAAGAGCCAGTTTTTGGTAACATGAAGACCAGTTACATCCATCTCTCTTATATTCCCTCCCTCTATGAAACCTACTGCAAGTTAGCATAACATATGTACCACAAAAATAAATGACACATAAAAATAATAAGTGGGCAGAACCTTGGTACCTGATTTTGAAAGGATGCAGCTTGTGTGCAAAGAAGGCCATATCTCAGAATCTCAGACTTGCTGGGCTGTGACAAGCTCCTTTCTGTTCCTTCCTTCTGTAGGGAAGGGAGGAGCACTGGCTGCTGACATTGACATTGACACTGTTGGCACTGAGGGCTGGGGAGACGATGCAGAGCTGCAGCTGGATGAAGGTAAGAATGCTGTTTTAGGACTGTTCTGGGAAGATGGTCTCCCTGGAATGGGACTGGGTTGTGGGACAGTTCTGCAGGCTCTCAGACCATGAAGCCAACTGAGATTCCAACATTTTGCTTCATTTGGCTAAGATTGTGCCACTATCCAAATCTATTTTGAGTTTGATTTTCTTTACAGATGGGTTTGTGGAGGCCACAGAAGGTTTGGGGGATGATGCTCTTGGCAAAGGACAGGAAGAAGGAGGTGGCTGGGATGTAGAAGAAGATCTAGAGCTCCCTCCTGAGCTGGTATGTGGAATTCTTACCCTCGTGAGGTCCTCTCCATTCCTCCCTGTGGAAGCCAGTGGCCTTATTGTCCCCCACCCCTATCCTGAGGACTCCAAAAGGGAGTCTGGACCCTTCTTCTGATCTGATGCTTATCTCCCATTGAAAGAAGGAAGAATAAGAGTCAGAGGCCTTATCACTTCCATCTATCCTGATATACCCAAAGAGCAGGGGATCTAGGACCTACCTCTAATCAGATGCTTTTGTCTCATTTGAAAGAAAGAAGAATCAGCATTGTACAAACAGTAGCTTATGAAAAGGCAGCAAGCTTTTTGTCTTTCTTTAAATCTAAATTGAAGCTTTTGCTATGTCATTTTGTCACTAGTGAGGTGGCTTCTATTTGGGGGATCTTCTCCTGCAACTACCACCCCTCCTCCCCAACAGAGGCAGGGAATAAGGTAAATGGCTGTGTTTTAGATTCATTGGAACAAAATGGCTTAAAAAATGACTCAATTTTTGTTTTTCTTCTAGGATGTACCCTCTGGGGCAGCTGGTGGGGCTGAAGATGGGTTCTTTGTGCCCCCAACCAAGGGAACAAGCCCCACTCAGGTAAGCAGGAAAACACAGCCCTGTAGGGATGAGTATTTCTGAGCTGGCTAATACTTGATTAATGTATAAAAATTGTTGGATATTTTTGTACTGTAGGTATGGAGGAGGATAGTTTGGGAAGAGAAAGGGCAAAATTTCACTTGGCTTGGGCTTTTGGTTTCTTGTTAGATATGGTGCAATAACTCTCAGCTTCCAGTTGATCACATCCTGGCAGGCTCTTTTGAAACAGCCATGCGGGTAAGTCTTCTTAAAGTAATCTTGGCTCTTCCTCTTGGGTGTGCCTAGCTCAGGGTTCCAGGGAGATGATTGACTGATTTTAACCAAATGGAAATGATCCTACTCAAAGGGCAGAGGTATATATTCGTCATGGAAGCCCTTGGTCTTAAGTATACCTGCCTCATAAGGTCTTCCTCTTACCTGCTTTCCACTTGGCCTAGCAATCTCTTAAGGTAGATCCTTCAGCCATCTTCCACCCATTTCCAGCTTGCCTTCTAGCTCACATCAGTGAAGTTAGCACCCCTTCCTGAATAGGTATATGTTTGAACACTAAACCATGTATTATAATAAAATTCACAACAAAATAGCAACTGCAACAACCACTAACATTTATTCAATGTTCGCTGTGTGCCAGGTACTATCCTAAATAGGCAAGATTATTACGTAGGTATTATTAAATGAGGTAGGGTCTTATAATTAAGTGTATTTTACTGATGAGGAAACAAGTACAAAGAAGTTAAGTACCTTACCTACGGTCAATTAGTTTTTAAGTGGCAGTGCCAAAATCCTTATGTTTCTTTCCTTCTGTGTCCCAGCTCCTTCATGACCAGGTAGGGGTAATCCAGTTTGGCCCCTACAAGCAGCTGTTCCTACAGACATATGCCCGAGGCCGTACCACCTATCAGGCTCTGCCCTGCCTGCCTTCCATGTATGGCTACCCTAATCGTAATTGGTAAGGCTCCTTGCTCCTTTTTTCCATCTGTTCCAAGTTTTGGTAGATACTTCACATGGTAGTCTCAGTGACACAGAATCATCTCAGAACCAGAGTTTCCTAGTAGGAAAAGATTTTTGGTTTGTTATTCTATGGGGTTTGGGGTTTATACCTGCTGCCATCCTATCTCCAGCTAATTTCACAGGATGATGGCTATGATGACGTTTGCCAGAAAAAGAAGTTGAGTCCTAGTTGGCTACTGACTATCCTCCTTCCTACTTTTCCCTTTCCAGGAAGGATGCAGGGCTAAAGAATGGTGTACCAGCTGTGGGCCTGAAGCTTAATGACCTCATCCAGCGGTTGCAGCTGTGCTACCAACTCACCACAGTTGGCAAGTTTGAGGAGGCTGTGGAAAAATTCCGTTCCATCCTACTGAGTGTGCCACTTCTTGTTGTAGACAATAAACAGGAGATTGCAGAGGTAGGAGGGGTCTAGCCACTGTGCCAATGCTGGGCACCCCCACATTGTCTTTCTTCCATTACCTTCCTCTGCCCTCTCTCCAGGCCCAGCAGCTCATCACTATTTGCCGTGAGTACATTGTGGGTTTATCGATGGAGATAGAAAGGAAGAAGCTGCCCAAAGAGACTCTAGAACAGCAGAAGCGCATCTGTGAGGTAAGATCTATGGGACTGTGAGCATTACAGAGGCATCCTCCCCTTCTCCCTCCATTAGGTCTGAATTCTTTAATTCTAAACCCAGATCTGACTCTGGGGAAGAAGAGAAATTTGGGTCCATTTCTGCTTGGAGAGGCTACATTTCTTCACTCCACTTCCTCATCTCGTCAATCCTCCATAACTAGGAGAGGACTAGAGTCCTCCTAGTTATGGAGGGTAACTCTGCTTTATAGCTAGTCCTGCTGTTGTTCTGTTTTGTTTTTTGCATATGTAACAGCTTAGAAATGACCTGTACCAGCTGTGGCATCAGCCTGGCATGTATTCCTCTTTCTATCCACCAGATGGCAGCCTATTTCACCCACTCAAACCTACAGCCTGTGCACATGATCCTGGTGCTGCGTACAGCCCTCAATCTCTTCTTCAAGCTCAAGAACTTCAAGACGGCTGCCACTTTTGCTCGGCGCCTGCTAGAACTTGGTCCCAAGCCTGAGGTGGCTCAACAGGTAGGTGGGAACTCTTTCAGTGACCACAGGGGAACCAGATCTTCTCTTACATGGAAGGAACAGACCAAAGTCCTTGCCTCTGAAACAAAGCACTTTATAATATTCAACCAAAAAAGCCAACAAAATGCCATTCTCTGTTTACCTACTGACCTAGGTGCTTCTTTTTGTTCCTGGAAACTGAATTAATAATTTATTCATAGATGCCACTGGTGTGAGAGTGATCTGCAACATAGAAAAGGCTCTACTGCAACTGAAAATAACCCTAACCCTATCCTTAAGCTCCAGATATCCCAGCACAACCACCACTAACCATCACATATACATGCTGTTACTTGTGCCCTCCAAAAGCATTCTTCTTGGGTGATGGAAGCCTGTTTTAACCCTTTCTGGGGCCTGACCCTGATAATCCCCAGACTTGGTGGAGGAATGTGGGTCTAGATCCATGGGTCCACTTTAGTATTGAGAGGGGGAAAGCTTGATACAACAGGAATGGTGACAGTTAATTATTCACATACATCCTGTACAGAGGTTGGGACCTATATCCACATAATACAGTTACATCTCACATCAAAGGAACTACCAAACCATGGTGATGAGATCCTTAGAGTTGTGTGCAGTTTTCTGTCCTAAATAAAACACTCCATCCTTCCCCTAGACCCGAAAAATCCTGTCTGCCTGTGAGAAGAACCCCACAGATGCCTACCAGCTCAATTATGACATGCACAACCCCTTCGACATCTGTGCTGCATCTTATCGGCCCATCTACCGTGGAAAGCCAGTAGAGAAGTGTCCACTCAGCGGGGCCTGCTATTCCCCTGAGTTCAAGGGTCAAATCTGCAAGGTCACTACAGTAAGTACTATCTTCAAGAAATATATCTAATTCTACCTCCCCTAAGCGATAAGAAAAAAGAAAGAAATTTAAGAAAAAAAAATATATATCTAGGATGTTGAGGGAAGAGAAAAGAGAAAGCATGATGGTCCTTTTTTTCTCTTGTATTTGCCGTTAGCTCCATTGACGTGTGACACTAGAGAACGCTAGAGCTTCTCCCCACTGCTCTTTACCAATCAGCAACAAATGTACCCATCTACCGTGCTCATTGAGGGGTACAGGGAATAAACTTTCTAGGGTTCTTAACTTCATGAATCTCTAATTTGTACCTCTGTTTTCTCTTCTGCAGGTGACAGAGATTGGCAAAGATGTGATTGGTCTAAGGATCAGTCCTCTGCAGTTTCGCTAAGGCCCCCTTTGTGTGTGTAGGTCCGCCACCATATGTTCCCCCCAGAATGTATTAGTCTTTATATCCTCCTCCTAACACCACTGCCCACCCACCTACCGCTGCTGACCCTGCAGCTACCCTTCAGATTATTGATGTTTGGCTCTCTCTGCCCTAAAACGTAGTGTCATTTTCTCTTCTTCTGTGGCAAATCAAAATGTCTAAACTTGACTTTTGCGGACGTATCTTCTGAAGTTGACTACAGTTATGGTCAGAGTTGGCCTCTCCTTTCTCACTTAGCTCCTTCAGGGAACAAATGAATACTCTATAATGGACATATGTTTAGTAAATTCCTTCAGTATTTATTCCTCCCCTCCCCACCAGCTTTGTTTCTTTTCTACTAGAGAGGAGCAGGATGTAATAAACAAGTTGCCGTTTTTGACTCAGCCAAACCAACTCTTAGTCATTTCCCATTTTCCTTAGGCATTTAAACTCCCAGGCAGGTACCCTCAGCATACCCAGAAACTTAAGGTTTGAGAAGAAATCTTTTGGTTTTCCAAAATGCACACCACTTGTGCATAACTTGCTATTGATTTGTCCTTCACAGCCATTGTTCTCATATTTTGTTTCTCACACTAAATAAATTTCTATAAGAGCTTCTTGGCTTGCCATTTATTTCCTGGACACACTCATATTCCTGTTCACCTCATGCAGCTGCCCCACCAAAGCAGTTATCTTTCTCTCAGTAATTTTTTTTTTTTTTTTTTTTAGAAACAGGATCTTGCTGTGTTGCCCAGGCTGGTCTCAAACTCCTGGCCTCAACAGTCCTCCTGCCTTGGCTTCCCAAAGTGCTTGGATTACAGGAGTGAGCCATCACACCTGGCACAATAATTATTTTTAATTACAAAATAATATCCACTATTGAAAAAGAAGCACATATTTTTCATAGGCTATATGTGAGGCATAGACCTAAACTGCTGTGAGGATGATAGAAAGCAAGTAGCTCCTGTATTCTATTTTTGATTGCAACCTTCCATCTGTTGCTAATTGTAGCCAGTATTTATTGAGTACCTACCATGTGCCTGTCACTGTTCTTGATATTTTATATGTTTTATATATATGTGAATAATTAGTACTTTATGTGTATTACAATGATTACATTGGCAATAGAGTATTTTGCTTGTCATATACTAAGAATAATTGGAGTTCAATAGGTAGCAGGAGTGCAGAGTGGACCCCCAGAGAGCCCTGAGCAGTGCCACCCCTGCCGCTGGCCTAGTTACCATCACACATTGGAAGCAGCCGTAGCTGCCACAGCTGGCCCCAGTCACCATCACTGCAACCATGAGTAGTGAGGCTGAGACCCAGCAGCCGCCTGCCACCCTACCCTCTGCACTGCCAACACCAGGCCTGGCACCATAGGCAGCAGTGGAGGGAGCAGTGGCCCAGGCGGTCTCACATCAGCAGCACCTGCCAGCGGGGACAAGGAGGTCATCACAATGAAGGTTTTGGAAACAGTAAGATGGTTCAGTGTAAGAAACAGATACAGTTTCATCAATAGGAATGATACCAAACAGGATGTATTTCTACACTAGACTGCCAGCTAGGCTGACACCAAGGCACTCTAGCCCAGGCAACAAAGTGAGACTCTGTCTCAAACAAAAAAAAAAAAAGATTCTTCTGTCATACTTGTGTGTATATCTAATCCAACCTCCAGCCTACCTCTAGTCAGCTACCTTACAGCAAGTGTTAGTCCTGATTTATCTCTCTGTCCTGCACCGTGCCTAGAACAAGTTGTTGTTTGAGCCAGGATCTTGCTCTGTCACCCAGGCTGGAGTGCAGTGGAACAATCATAGCGCACTGCAGCCTCCAACTTCTGAACTTGAATGATCCTCCTGCCTAAGCCTTCAGAGTAGCTGGGACTACAGGCACGCACCACCATGTTGGGCTAATTTTTAATTTTATTTTTTAATTTTTATTTTTATTAAGATAGAGTCTCACTCTGTCACCCTGGGTAAAGTGGAGTGGCCTCATCACAGTTCACTGCAACCTCATACTCCTGGGCTCAGCCACTCCTGCCTCAGCCCCCCCCCCCCAGTAGCTGGGACTACAGGCGCATGCTACCACACCTGGCTCATTTTTTCTATTTTTGGTAGAGACGGGGTCTTACTCTTGCTCAGGCTGGTCTTAAACTCCTGACCACAAGCCATCCTCCTGCCTCCCAGAGTGCTAGGATTACAGGCGTGAGCCACAATGCCTGGCCATCAGCTAATTTTTAATTTTTTTTGTAGAGGTAGGATTCTTCCTATATTGCTCAGGCTGGTCTTAAACTCTTGGCCTCAAGCAATCCTCCTGCCTCAGCCTCCCAAAGTGCTGGGATTACAGGCATGAGACACAGCACCCAGCCTCAGCAGCAGGTACTAATTGCTAAAATAGATTTGTGTCTCAAACAGTTGCTATGTTCTGACAGATCTGAATAGAACAATTCCAAAGGAGGGAAGGGAAGTCTAGAGTTTATCTGAGCATCCCTCATTGTCGCTCAGTTGGAGGTTGGGTTCTGTATGGAGAAAAGGAGATAGGTCAGGGAAAGTATATTCAAATTGCCCTCTTGCTCAGGCCAAGGTCCCAGAGTCCCTTTTTATAACATTGAGTTCTAAATTCCTGGCCCTATGTTGTTTAGTCAGACAGTACTAATAGAGAATAGGAAATTGAGAGATATCCACTAGATTCAGCAGACAAATATGCCTAATTAAAGTTGGAGAGAGCAAAGAATGGCCAATAAGTGCAGTAAGTTTTAAGCCCTAGCTTAGGAGTGGGGGATTCAGCAGTGAAGACAACAGACGAAAATCCTTGCCTAAATTCGTACTTAAATTCTGCGAGGTGGGAGGCGGACTATAAACAAGTACTGTGCATGTTATGATACCGTATGTTAGTGTTAGGAAGAAAAAGAAGGGAGATAGAAAGTGTGGATGTGTGTGTGTATTGGGATGGGTTTACAATTTTATTTAGTAAGGCCGAAGCGCTTCAGAGAAGATAACACTTGAGTGATATACTGAAGTAAGGTGAGAAAAAATAGTATGTTAAGCCCCATAATGTCTTCTCCGTTACATATGCATAGATTCTAGTTATTTGTAGGCAGTTTGTCCCAATCTGGCCTACTCACAGCTCAGGAAGAAGTAATGAAAGTTTCTCCAGGTAATGTGGTAAGTTGAAAGAAAGGAGGCCAAGCCATTAAGAAATCTGGTAGAAGATAACAGTAAGTTCCCCCTCTCCTTAGTTCTATGGTTCCAGGTGAAGGGGAAAAAAAAAAAAAACCAAACTCCAGAGCTTCCTGTCCCTTTAAAAATGGCGGTTCCTCACTGGCCGACAGTACCATTGGGTGCACGAGGCAAATCGCGCGAGCGAGGGGTGGGGCACGTGGCGGCGCGGAGAGGTTCCGCCTCCTACGGCACGTCGGGGCCAGCAAGATGGCCGCTGCTGGGGGCGACTGTGGTGGCGGCACCGACGCGGACCAGGAATTGGAGGAGCTTCTGGAAAGTAAGAGCCCGTAGTGGAAAAGGCCCGAAGGCGGCGATTGTGAGGACCCATTCAGCGGGTTAAGTGAACCTGAGATATTTGGGGCAGGGCGGGAGATGCTCTCCAATGTTAGACTGGGGCCGGAGTCTCTGACCGCGACTCTGAAAAAAATCTTTGGGTCGGTCACCCTGTCCCACCTCCCTGGCGGGAGTTGGGGAGCTCACCTTGGGTCCCTGAGCGTCCCAGACCTTGGCTCTTCCTGCTGGAGGAGGAAACAGTAACCTGTAGGACGGCGTTTCACGATCCCCCTCCAAACTCCCCTTTCTTAGGTTAGTTAAGTTCTTGGAAGTCTGACTCCCCGCCCCAATCCCCGTTAGGGCCAGCAGCATTTGGTCTTCGGTGGGCAGCGAACCGACACTAACGTTAACTCCTAACAAGCCTGCAGCCCATCCTTCTGTGCCTTGCCCTGTCTTCCTTAACACAGAAGACACTTTTTTTCTCCTCGTAGTCTTTTCTGTTTCTCTCACCAGGCCCCTTAGTTCTTTGATCGTGTCAGTAGCGCAAGAAGACTCCTTTCCTATTATTTTGAGAAACTGGGACGACGTGATTTCAGGGGAAGACAATTCACCGTCCTGAAAGACGGTGCCTTGTCCCTTACTCCTCTGTTGGTTTCCTTCCCAGAGTGGGGCCAGTGCCTTCTCCCTAGGCCTGGCAAACAGAGTGGTGGTGACAACACAGGCTTTTCAGGGCAGAGGTGATTTTTTTTGTTTGTTTCCTGCCTAGTCAGAGAGTTGGGAGCAGGCAGAAAAATGAACAGAAACGGTGAGGAGTGCCAAATGACTCTGTGAATTGGCATACGGTTATCTGCAGAGATGAGGCCAGAGGGAGCGCTAGGAGCTTGCAGGAGAAGAGCCATGTTGGAGGGTAAAAGAAGAGAGTTTAATGCTTTCCCATGGAGTGCAATACGTAGTCCTTCAGTTTGTACTAGTATCAGGACCAGTGGTAAGCTGGGTGGGGCATCTTGTGCCTTCTTGCCAAAGATTATTCCCTTTAGGACTCCAGAGTGAGTTCAGCGGGATAAAGATATTTATGCTTCTGTTGAATATTTATATGAAATTTCTAGGGAATCATTAGAGTGTGGTAAGGGAGACATCGTAAATGGCGATGTCTCTGCAGAACTTCTTTTAACCCTCTCCTTCCAGCTCTGAGATGGACACTTGTTCTACCTTAAGGGATTTTGAACCCTTTGATCACAATAAATTAGGTAATCCAAAGGGAAGTGGGAGGCTTATTTATTGGGGGTGGGGAAGAGACTCAAAAAAAGGAGGAAATTGAGGAAAGTTGGCAATTTGAAAGATTTTTTTTTCGTAATGTTTTGCCCAAAAACCACCCAGCCTTCCATCCTCATTTATCCCCAACACATACACCATGTCTCTTGTCTCTGAAGGTGCTCTTGATGATTTCGATAAAGCCAAACCCTCCCCAGCACCCCCTCCTACCACCACGGCCCCTGATGCTTCGGGGCCCCAGAAGAGATCGCCAGGAGACACTGCCAAAGTATAAATTCCACCCCTTGAGGGAGGGGGAGGGGTTGGGCATGTAGCTCTGTATAGAGGTGGGGCAGGCCCTGTGGGCCAGAGGGGAAGAGGTTGGGGGAGGGTGCCTTGGCCTCACATTGCCGAGAGCTCTTACAGACCTCAGTCCTTGTAAAATAAGGACTTGAGGTTGGTTGAGTGGAAGGATCTCAAGGGAGTCCTTGAGAAAAAGAACAGGTTTAAATAGTTGGATTGGTATGCTACCCCATACCCTCCTTCAATGGCCAGATACCTTTTTTCCTGTCCTCGTTAGGAGCGGTAGTTAGAATGTCCAGTGGAAGTGGGCAGGAGGGAGGCACTACATTTCCCAGAGCAACTGCCTGTGGCTTCTGTCAGAGGTCAGGTGTAGTACTGTGCCAAGTAAGATGTATTTTGGCCACCCCTTCCCTGCAGGATGCCCTCTTCGCCTCCCAAGAGAAGTTTTTCCAGGAACTATTCGACAGTGAGCTGGCTTCCCAAGCCACTGCAGAGTTCGAGAAGGCAATGAAGGAGCTGGCTGAGGAAGAGCCCCACCTGGTGGAACAGTTCCAAAAGCTCTCAGAGGCTGCAGGGAGAGTGGGTGAGGAGAGGACCTCAGACAAATGGATACATCTGAACAGACCTCTTAAGTCTTTGTTGCTTGAGACACCAGAATTCTTAGTAAAGTTGATAGCAATCATGATGTCATAGCCATGGGGTGGGGCAAAGTGATGGGAGGAGGGATGGGAACCCTGCTCAGTGAAAGGGGGAAGACAGGTTGGAAAGTAATAAAGATTATTCAAAACTGATCATTTTAAAGGCCACAGTATTACTGTGGATGTTATCATAGAGAATAAACTTAACACATAGTGTAGATTTATGAAATGACTGAAGATAACTATAGGATTCAGATTTGGAGTGCTAGTGATTCATATCCAAGCTGGTAACCCGTTCATTCTAGGCAAGGAAACAGTTAAAATCTTAAATGACGCTGTTTTTTTTTTTTTTATCTGTGCTAGGCAGTGATGCAACCTCCCAACAAGAATTCACTTCTTGCCTAAAGGAGACACTAAGTGGACTAGCCAAAAATGCCACTGACCTTCAGGTGAGGGGGAAGGGATTAGGGGCCACAAGGGGCCCACTCCCAGACACTTCACCAGCAGGGTCTCAAAAGACCGATGCTCTTGAGTATCATCCCAAGTCTGTCTCTACCTCACTGTTTTGTTACAGGCAAGTTTAGACAAGTTTATCTTTCCCACCTAAAACAGTGGGAAGCATCCCAATAAAGCAGTATATTTGCTTACCTCTCTCTTGTCCTGTCTAGAACTCAGGCATGTCAGAAGAGGAGCTGACCAAGGCCATGGAGGGGCTGGGCATGGATGAAGGGGATGGGGAAGGAAACATCCTCCCCATCATGCAGAGTATTATGCAGAACCTATTGTCCAAGGATGTGCTATACCCATCACTGAAGGAGATCACAGAAAAGGTTTGTTAACTTCCATTTCTGCTTTTTTTCCTCACTCTCTATTATATCAACTTATATGGGCTATTTTGTCTACTCATAGCCTGCAGAGAGAGAGAGAGTAACTTGAGTACACAAATCCCTCCGGTTTTTTCTCCTTTGTTCATTTATTGGGGGTGGGGAGAGTTGCGGGGTGGGGAAAGTTGTGTCTCTGAGAGAATAAAGCTACCACATTGAGAATGTCTAGGGTAGAAGGGGAAATCCTTCAGCTCTAGTTTTTTGTAAACTGGTTCAAGACTCTGGGGTTGTTGTCTAATCAATCCTTTCTTGCATTTATGACTTCATTCATTTCCCCAGCAAGGATTCACTGAGCATTTACTGGCTTTAGGTCATGAATAGTGTAAGAGTAGTTTAAATGATGGTCCCTGCCATCAGAGAGCTTATGTTTTAGCTGGAGAGATAAAATATAGGCATGGAAGCATTTCAGTGACACAGGGCAA
Source organism: Lemur catta (assembly GCF_020740605.2). Taxonomy (NCBI): domain Eukaryota; kingdom Metazoa; phylum Chordata; class Mammalia; order Primates; family Lemuridae; genus Lemur; species Lemur catta. Next base: position 33,368,243 of record NC_059130.1, on the reverse strand, counting down.
CATATGGTTAAGTGTAACATGAATAGTGTGGACCAAGAGTGAGCAGACCAGAGTCTGGTGAGGCAGACTCAACTCTTAAGCAAAGAATGGTTTTTACGTTTTTAAGGTTGTTTTAAAAAACAACAAAGAAAATACGCAACAGAGACCATATGTGGCCCTCAAAGCCTAAAATATTTACTGTCTGGACCTTCATCATGAGGAAAAAATATGTCAATCTTTGGCGACCGTAAGTGCTATTATGGCCAGGTGATCTAGTTGGAGGCAATGCTGCTTTTCATGGTGAACTTGCTTATTTAGCTTTTCCTTCTGTTTCCCTTTCCCATTTTAAGTATTGTTCTCAGTACCTTTCCATATTCATTATTTACTTAATTATTCTCTACCCATTCTCTCTTTCCTTAGTATCCAGAATGGTTGCAGAGTCACCGGGAATCTCTATCTCCAGAACAATTTGAAAAATATCAGGAGCAGCACAGTGTCATGGGTAAAATATGTGAGCAGTTTGAGGCAGAGACCCCCACAGACAGTGAGGCCACTCAGAAGGGTCGTTTTGAGACGGTGCTGGATCTTATGCAACAGGTAAGGCCTCTTCTTGCCATCTGCCCACTGGTGCTGCCGACTTAGATGTTCAGTACAGGAGGGATCTAGGAAGGATGCTTCACTGCCAAACCTGGGTGGAGGAGGCATCACAAGAGAGGCCACATAATGTGGTTCTCAGAAGAAATCGGAAAGATCATTAATCAGGTTTCTTTTCTGGGCTGTTTTCTGGGGTTTCCTGTATCTCATGTTCCTCTTTCCTCATTTTCCAGTTACAGGATTTGGGCCATCCTCCAAAAGAGCTGGCTGGGGAGATGGTGAGTATGTCTTCTCCTAGATTTTAATCTGAGCCCCCACAGTTTCCATAATTCTATAACCTTCAGTGAATCCACCTAAGGTGATAATTGTGGCTACTGGGGATGGATTTTCAGAAGCTCTGACCTGAAATGTGAGCAGTTATCTGAGTCCCTTCATCTCTTCTCCAGCCTCCTGGCCTCAACTTTGACCTGGATGCCCTCAATCTTTCGGGCCCACCAGGTGCCAGTGGTGAACAGTGTCTGATCATGTGAAACACAACACGTTTTCCTCTCTGAGTCCCAGCCATGGGGAACATCTGGAGTCAGCAGAACCATTGGGAACAGAGGCAGGAGTGTCGTCTGTGGGAGCGGTCTGCCCGCTGCCCTTTTGTCATCTCATTCAAGACTGTGCCACACCAGCTGAGGCTTTTCCTCTGTCTTTCTAGGAATAGGGTCTGTTTTGCAAGCCATTTCTGTGAGCCCTACTTCATTGTGGTTTCTGCTGCTGTCAAAGGCCTAGCTACCTGCCAGGTGAAGGAAGGCATCCCTTTTGTGGCATGCACCTTCTTTCCTCTCCCAAAATAATGTTATATGTGGCCACACTGATGTTCACCTTTATGCCCTGGTCTTTGTGCCTTGTGTCTACTCCCTCTCTTGGATCTAGGGAGCAGGGGCAAAGTCCTGGGACTCTTGTATTTCTAGTTCTCTTGGCAGAGCCTTTGGGAATGAGGAAACACTTAGCCTAGGCTGGGTTACAGGTCTGTCACCATGCCATCTCACCATCAGACAAACTGTTCCAAATTCTCTAAAGGGAGAAAGGGCTTTTGCATCTAATCATGGTAGAGTTGGAAGAGAAGCCCTGAGATTCTCTTCTCTCCAGGTGCTGAGCCCTTAAGTCCCTGTTCTAGCCTGAGAACTCAAGTCACTACCCTCGTTCTTCCTACGATGCTATGTGATCTGGGTAACCCAGCCCCCTGACCTTCCTTTGTCACCTGTCTGTCCTCTTACTTCCTGTTTTTTAAGTACTTGTTTATTCTAACCGTTTTGAGCCCAAGCTGTGACAATAAAGGGCCCATCCTATTTCCCCTTGTCTAGTCTATCTACCAGTCTCACTGGCTTCCCCTCTGCCTGGCAAACAGTTGTAGTGTCAGGTCTGGGAAATGAATGGCCATTCTTCCCCAGGAACATTCTGGCTTATTTGAGATATTTCATTCCCTTAGAATCCTGTCCCTTGGTTCAAGAAGGTAGCTTGGATAAGGGGGAGGGGTACAGCCTGGGTCCCTTTTCCTGCAGACCCCGTGAGGCACTAATAAATATTCTGAGTGAGGAGTGTGGCCTGTTTTTCATTCAGGTCTGTTTCTGATCTTCCTCACCTTTTTAAGCTGCAGAGTGGAAAATGTTAGGAGATTAGTTCTACATGATATTGTAGAACTGGGCTCCAACCCCACCACCCTTCCCCGCTTCATTGTGTATCTCAGTTGGCAAAGGACACTGGGTGGCCATCTTTTCCTCATTTTCTCCTGAGTATTTCAATCTGGAAAGCCCTTCAACTTGTAATTGTATTTGAACATTTCCCATTGTTATTATTAATGTTAGTAATACATTGTTAACATGTTTTTTTAAATTATTTCTCTTTGAGCTAACCTTGCCCTTCTCTGTGGCTCCCAGTGGTTCTGGGGAACCTCAGCTACTATATGTTGGAGGATACTCTGGTCAGCCCAGCTGAGTGAGTTATTTTCACTCAGAAAATCTGCCAGAGCAGATTTACATTCATCATCTGAGTCACTTTGAGCTCCTGACATGTCATTTCCCCTTGGATTAAGACTTTTCACCCCTTGAAGAACTCACACATTCTGTGGTATTGTCAAGGCAGGAAATGTTCTTGAGGCCTCAGGCTGCTTAGGAAGGTCCAGCTACTGTACCTTATCAGAGCATGGAAGAGCCTAGGTCTGAATGTGAGACTTCTGTATTCTTTGAGAGATGGAAAAGTACAGGCAGACTTGTGATGATGGTCACAGAGCCTAAAGACCAAAATTTTCTCCTTGAAGCTCCAACCAAAAACTGGACAAGGAGAGGAGGAGGGAAGAACAAAAGGGCCCTGCCCCTTGACCCTTGTGCCTCTTGTCCTGCAGTTTTGTTTTATAGATTCTCTCTTCTGCTAGCCTGGCCAGGGCTTGCTCCAGGAATCTAAATGGATCCCCTAGTCCATTTTGGCTGTGTTCCCAAGGCACTCATTTTCATTTTCATTTTGATTGAATTTGAGCTAGTTGACCTCAGGTTATTCTCTGTTCCAGAAATACTACTTGACTTATTCTAGGACTTGTAGAGGTATGAAGCTTGGTACTCTCTGGCAGTCCTTCTTAAACTGTATGTGGTAAAGGACCAGGTTTTTTGTTTTTCAAATATCCAATCCTTTATGTATCAATATGTGTTCCTATTGCCCATCACAGGTATACATTTCACACTGTATGCTATCTACCATGCAAGTTTGACAACACCCAAACTGGCCAAACCCTGTTCAACAGATTAAGTTCATTGATGATGTACTTGGGTATCACAGCAATATCAAAATGCTAAAAAGTTTCTAAACATTCTCATTTTCTAATGTATCCTGTCACTGACGGGTAAAAAAACTGTTCACAGACCAGCACAAGTCTGCAAACCACCTTTGAGTAGCACTGCTCTGGGGCCCTCCATCTCTCCATATATCCAAGCCAAACTGATACATATCTGTACTTGTTCTCTCCTATTTGAGGATTGCCTCTAGAGAACTTGTTCTTCAGCAAAAATGTGTCACCGTAAGAACATCTGTAGCATTTCTCTAGCCTTTTCTGCTGCTTAAAAATAACCATTACAAGCTTAGGTTTAAGCTGTATATGAAATATTTATGCTGCTCTCAAAATTTAAAGGAGTTGCTGCTTTGTTCCAAAAATTCTGTATGTTAGATAACAAATTTGTGATTGTATGACTGGCTTCATGAATTAAGAATTGAATTCATACAGAATTTGTTATAATAGGTACATTTTCCTGTGACTCTGGAACATCCTGTCAAGGCTCCAAGAGGCAGTTACAATATGCTGTTGAGATGGCTTTGGGGAGCTTGAGCAGAAAAATGGCCCCTGTTAAATGAAGTGGAGGTTGCAGACCATACAAAAAAGACTTGAGGAAGTAGGCATGTAGGAATGAATGTTGCATAACACTGGAAAATATATCAACTGACCATATATACCTCAAAAAGTCCTAGGGAATGTTTGTTTTTTAAATAAAGGCAATAGGAAAGGCACTGCTGAAGGGGCCCTAGCATCTTTGAGAAATTTAGAAGTGCCTATCTCTGTAGATTGAAACTGTTAGAAGATGTTAAAGAACTGGTTTCCCTGGTAGCAATGGGGATGATAGGATTCTGACATACCAAAAGCTAGATAGCAACACTTAACTGTCAGAAAAGGTAGGTGAATTTTGATAAGGGTAGGAGGGTCAAAGTGGAGATGGCTAATAGAACATGGGTGGTCCTAGAGGCAAGACAGATAGCCAAGGAGAGTATTGATTTATATACAAGAGAGACCAAGACTTGTTGAGCAGAAGGCTGAGGTCAGTAACTTCTGTGAAAAGTCACAATTCCTTGTCCACTTTCTAAGCCTTAAATAATTCTTACACTCACAAACTATCAATTGAAAGAAAGCCATTTACTCAGTTAACCACTGAGTGGAAAAACAGTTTGTTTTTCCTCCGTTGTCATAACACAGTCAACACAGAAGACTTCAGTGACCAACTGTGTGGGGTTTTCCCCCTACATAATGAGCAAGCAATCAGTTCTGCAGTGAAACCAGCTGGGTGTCCTCTAGTTTGATTTTGACACTATCTACCTGGAAACAGTGTCAGATCCTACAGGTTGAGGGCTCAGTCCCACTTCTGATGTCAGCTGTAAGCCCCAGGTTATTTTGCCTGTACTATAAATCAGGGTTCCCAGAGCCCCCTCCTTGGGTTTGATTAATTTGTTAGAGTGGCTCACAAAACTCAGGGAAACACTTACACTTACTAGTTTATTATAGAGGGTATTACAGCAGATATAGATGAAACGATGTATAGGTCAAGGGGTGTAGAGCTTCCATGCCCTCTCTGCGCATGCTACCCTCCAGGAACCTTCAGGTGTTTAGCCATCTTGGAACCTCTCTGAACTCTGTCTTTTTGGTTTTTTATGGAGGCTTTATATGTAGGCATGATTGATTAAACCATTGGCCATTAGCGATTAACTCTATCATCAGTCCATTTCCCCTCCCTGGAGGTTAGAGGGTGGAGCTGAAAGTTCCAACCCTCTAATCCAGCTGTGGTCTTTTTGCTGACCAGCTCCCATCCTGAAGCTACCTAGGGGCCGCTAGCCATCAGTCAACTTATTAGAATACAATAAGGTATCACTTTGAAGATTTTAAGGATTTGGGGGTTATATACCAAGAAAAGGGGTCAAAGACCAAATATATATTTTATAATATCACAGCTATACACTGCGGAAAGAATACCAGATTTTATAAGTTGGGAAACAGGTATACAGAGTCTGAGTTGACACTGATATCCAGGGACCCAAAGCACCACTGCAGAGCCTTCCCTCCCAATACCGGTAACTACTCTCATTACATTGGGGAAATATGCAGTTGGTCAGGTAATAAAATGAAGTGCTGGCCTAAATCTTTCTCACAGTGTGTCCAAGAAACCCACTTTATGGTCATTTGCCAGTTTCTAAATATTTAATCAGATTGAAGATGTTTAGCAGTTGGCAGAAAGCCCAAATAGAAGCTCCTAAAATTATACCCCCACCTCTGCCAAGATAGTCAATAAAAAGTAATACCGTGTTCTGGGGGAAAATGGAAGAAATTAGTTCAACCCTTAAAGATTTAAAGGTTGTTGGGGTATTGGTCTCCATTATATCCTCATTTAGTTTCACCTGTCTGGCCCTTGCAAAAACTGGATGACTTATGGTGGGTAACAGGGGACTACTGCAAACTTAAGTAGTAGTCCCAGTCGGGATGCCGTGTTGGATATAGTTTCTTCTGTTAATATAGCACAGGGATCAGCAAACTACAGCCCAGAAGCCAAATCTAGCCTGCTACTTGTTTTTGTTAATAAAGTTTTATTGACATGCAGCCAGGATCATTCATTTATGTATCATCATCTATGGATGCTTTTGTGCTATAATGGCAGAGTGTAGTAGTTGTGGCAGAGATCATATGGCCTGCAAAATCTAAAATATTTACTATTTGAAGTTCATGAACCCCTGATCTAATGAATATGTTCTCTCAATACCCATTAGGAAGGAGTATGAAAGCAGTTTGTATTCACACAGTATGGGCAACATTGTATGTTCACAGTCTTGACTTAGAGATGTTAATTTATCAACCTCTCTGTCATAGTATAGTCTAAAGGGACCTGGATATTCTGCAGAATATCACTTTTTTTGCTATATCAAGATTATGCCAATTAGGTAATAAGAATATGTTAATTAGACTTGATGACCAAGTAGTGTCAAGTACTCTGGATTCCTTGGTGAGACATACGTACTCAAGGTGGTGGGAAATAAGTCCTGCAAAGATGCAGGGGCCTGACACATTGGTGACATTTTTAGTCCAGTGGTCTGGAGCATTCTGGGACATCTATAAAGTAAAGGACAGATTATTGCAGGCCTCTTACAGTTTTGGAGCCAGCATATTCTGTACTTGGGAATGCAAGAAAGCCCTCTGCAGGAGGTTGAAGGGGCCATATGACCTGGAAAATTTTGTTACCAAAAGTTCGGTACTTGTTCCTGTAGCTGAACGAAGAACAAGGACTAGCAGTTTGAGGAAAAGGAAAGAGAAGTTTATTAATTTGCTGGCAAATGAGGAGGATGGTAGTCTCTTATCTTAAAGAACCATCTTCTTCCCTTTTAGCAGAAATACAGAGCTTTTAAAAGGGAGTTTTCAGCTTTGGGCTATTGCTATTCAAGTATAGCATCTTTGATGAAGATGATCCCCTGACCACTGTTTCATTGAGCTATCTCCTGTGGTTTAAGATACTGGAAACAAAGAATAAAGAACATTTTTCTACCCCTTTGATTACTGGCCCTGGGCAGTAATGTAGGTTTTAATTCCCAAAAAGGGTGAGGGGGTTTTAAAGAGACAACTCGTAAAACATTTTTGCTCTTTTTTAGGCCTTTGTCTCTGTTACATATTCCCCACTGTCAATTTTACCCTTGCATGTCTATGGGAGGAGGGTTGACATAGTCATCAAAGCTACTTCCTGCTTAATTGGGGCAATGTTTAGATGGACGGTTTGTACTTACTTATGCCATTGCAAAACTTTGGCAGTAGATTTACAAAAAAGAAAGAATGTAACCGGTTACCAGGTGAACAAGGGCATAAGCAAAAACAACCATGAGGATTGACAAGGCAAAATGGAAGATACCTGATAAAAGTTATTTTTCTCCACTTGGTATCTAAGATACCAGTAGGACTGTGGGTCCTTGCTATCTCACCTTGTACATAGTGTCTGATACAGGGCTGGGCAAGAAGGAAACATGGGATCTCTGAGTATGGACAGAGCTATTTGTTGCACCCTGTAGGTGATCTGAGGGACCAGCTTTTACAAATTCAGAAATCGTGACACTGTATACAGGAATAGTTGGACTGAATAAGGTTTAGGATGGCAAACAAAAGTGAACAGATACTTTTATATCACCCAAAGTCTGGCACATCCATTGGGGCCTTGGGTCTTCTTCCTCCATGTGTCACCTGTTTACTCTGGTGTGATGGACCCAAGGTTTTAATTCTCACAATTTCAAGGGGTGAGTTGTTAGAGGCACTTTGTAGGATCCCTTCCACTTCTCTGCTTCCAGCTGGAGTGGGAACCTGAAAAAAGCAAACTCATAGATAGTGTATAGTATTTGATATATTGCTTTACTTTGTTTTCTTCACTTATGGTTATATTACCACACTAACCTCGGGGTGCTAGAAAGGGTCTCCTATAAACTATTTCATAGGGGCTTATGTTAAGTCTGCTTCTAGGGGCTACCCTTATTTGGAGGAGGGCAAGTAGCAACACCCTATCCCACTTTAGATGGGTTTCCTGCATCAGTTTTTCCCAGGATGTATGCAATTTCCCTTTTAGATGTAGGGCTTTGCTTACTTGCTGAGTTACCTCCAATATAAAGGAGGGTCCATTATCACTCTGTATGGAGGAAGGGAGCCCAGACCTCAGAATGAGTTCCTTCAGAAGGATTCTGGTAATGTCAGACACTTTCTCTATTCAGGTAGGATAAGCCTCTACCCAACCTGAAAAGGTATCTACTAATACAAAGAAGCATTTGAAGTTTAAATCACTTTGCCAATCACTGAAAGGGTGGGTCCCCACATGTTGGGTTCCCCATGGAGCAGGTCAATTTTCTGTCTTTGGCTTGTTTTGAGTATATTAAGGGCACCCCTGAGTTATCTGTCAAACGTGCTCCTCTTAAATGAGGTCCCACCACATCCAGTGAGGCATCATGCCCATAATGTGTGCATTCATGTAGGTGCCTCATGAGCCTCGGGTAGAAGAATGAGTCAATGAGAATTCTGTCTCCACTTAGCTTTGTCATCCCGTGTAAGAGCCACAGTCTTTAGTCTTAAAGGAGGTTTATAATGATCTAAATCTAGCCAGGGTATGAAGGCCCTGAGGAACAGATCACCTTTAGCATCCTCCTTTTTTTTTTTTTTTTTTTTTTTTTTTTTTTTTTTGGTGACCAGGACATTGCATGGGCTCATCCGTGACCTATATCAGGGCCATTATTTCAGTGGCATACTTAATATCCTTATTCCCTACTGTCGGGGGCCCTCATTCCTTCCAAATGCACCATGAGCATGCATGACTATAAAAGCATATTTAGAGTCTGTATAAATGTTTACTTTTTTTCCTCTGGATAACTGAAGAACTCTGGTTAAAGCAATCAGCTCAGCTTTCTGAGCTGCAGCACCAGGCAGCAGTGCCATTGCATCCAATACCTGTCGTTCCACGATCACCGCATATCCATCCCTTCATTGTCCATAATGCTGTTCTCATTGGTGAAAAAGATCCCAATCTGGCTCTGGCATCGGCTGATCTGATAGATCCATCCTGCTAGAATAGACAGCTTCCAGAACCTCTAAACAGTTATGCTGCAAAGGCTCATTCTCTTCAGCTGCCAACAGGGTGGCAGGTTTGAGAGTAAACACAGTGTTTAATAACAACTCACAAGTAGCTGCTACTGCCCGGAGGCAAGGAGGCCATCCTCTCCCAGTATTGTCCGTAGTTGCTTTGACAAGTATGCCACTGGCCATGGGATGTCTCCCAGTAGCTGTACTAAGACTCCATGGCTCATTCCTTGTTTTTCATGAACATACAAATTTAAATTCTTTCTGCAAGTCAGGCAACCCCAAAGTGCAGGTGGTCATAAGACTGCTTTAGTTTTTCAAAGGTATTTTTACAGTCTGTGGTCCAGATCAGGCTTCACATCTAGTCCTTTAAGGGCCTCGTACAAGGGCTTTGCTATTAGTCCAAAGTTTGGAATCCAGATGCGACAGAACCCTGTCATTCCTAGGAAGCCATGCAGTTGCCATGGGTTCCCTTGCTAATTTGGAGTCCCAAATAAGTAACCTGCTGTTTGCAAATCTGTCCAATTTGCAGGTTCTGCAAGTCTCTTGCTAAGATCTCACTAAATAGGATAGGAGAATTTTTTTTAATCCCCTGAGGCAACACAGTCCAGCAGTGCTGTGAGGTCATCGTAGTCTCAGGATCCTGTCATTCAGATGTGACAGAGTACCATTCATAGTCACTTGTACAATGTCATTAATGGCACACAGATCCTGCACAAATCTGTACTCATTGGTATGGAAAATTTAAATTTTTTCTACACGTCCTGGGGTCCCATTGGCCCATATGGCCTTACCTTTTGGGTAAACCTCAAGAAGAATACAACTTGCTTCTTGCAACTGCTATAGTTGCAGTCAAAGATGTGCAAGTCTGCTGAGGCTCAAACTTCAAAACGAACTGCTTTGCAGTGGCAGCCTCCTGTGTGCTTTACCAGGCCCTGCTATTCAAAGCCAATAGGAGCTTGGCAGCGCCCTGGAAGTGAGCTTCTCCTGTTTCTGGAATAGCTCCTGACACTCTTGCTGCTTGCCCAGGTACAGTCTGGCCACTGAAGATGGGGTTACCAGAGTCGGCGGTGGAGCAGTGCCAGCTCTGGCAGCGGCTCCCTGGGGCCCACCTCCTGGCCCTGCAGCAACGAGTTGCTGAGCCACCACTGCCTAGCCTCTGCCCCCTGCCTGGCTCTCAGAGCACCATGCAAGGCTGGTGTCAGGGGGCTGGAGTGGTGGTACTCCTGTGTCAATGAAAAAGTTCACTTGTTGAGCCCCCACTGTCAGTCAAACCTGGGGCTCCCATGGGGATATTTGGATAGGAGCCACTAGTGAGGCATGGAGGCCCAGGCCCCCTTCTTCATCATCTAAGTCCTAGACTTGAAAAACCATTTGGTTTCCTGGGGTGTTTCTTGTTACCTGGTGCCTTCTGCAATTTTGGGTGGTTCTTTCCAATGTTCTTTACAAACATTCTCTTTACAAACATTCTCCTTACAAAAGCATCAACCTGGGGTGACCTTTTCCACCCTTTTCCTTTTGGCTGTCTCTACCCTTGGCACAGTTAAGAGAACACACATAAGTTTCAGTTTCTCTTCTTCGCTAGTGTTATATACTTTAAACATGGTATCAACAAGCTGTGAGGGATTTGTGCCAATTGGCCCTTCCACACACTGCAGCTTTCTCCTTATACGTGAAGCATTCTGTCCTCTAAAATTCGTATTAACTATGCACAAATTTTTCAGGGGGCCTCAATCTGCATCTGTATATATCCAATACACCTGATAGATGCATTCCAAAAATTCAGAGGGATCTTCATTAACTTTTGGTTGTAATTTTTGGACCTTGTTTTAACTCTTCTGTCTAGGCACTCCTCTCTGGAGGCCTACCAGAATATACTTTTGGTAATGATTTATTCTCACACTGTCTGCACCCACATTAGGATCCCAATTTGTGTAAGTCCAATAATACCCTGCTGGCTGTCCTTGTGCATTCAGGCCCCCATCTGATATTTCCACAGTAGAAATTTCCCTGCCCCGGCTATGGGTGCCCTGTGGCCAAATTGAGTTCCCTGCTGGGTCTTGGAAGGAGAGATCATTCCCACTCCTGAGTCATAATCCAGTGAATGTGGGACTGAAAAATTAGTTCCATTCGCACCCTTGCTGGCCCTTCTCACAGTGCCAAGATGGCGGTGGTGGCAGTTGGCGGCGGCAGTTGCCCCAGGCCTGCCTCTGCACTGGGCTGCTTCCTAGGCTGGCTGCGGGGCCAGGCAGGGGAAAGCTGCTCCCATTAGTGCACTCTGTGACCACTGCATCAGGGGCCACAGTGGACAGGGCAGTGGGGCCTGGGCAGAATGAGCTCAAGCGTGGCCGAGTCCACATCACCTTCCCTGGTGGATGGGGAACTGGCAGCACAGGAGCGGGTTCATGAGATCCAACCTGGTTAATTCCTCCCCAATTTTATTCCAGGGTCTGACTGTCCTTACCATTAACTTTGTCCCAGGCTTTTCAGCCTTGTTATAAAGCAATTGCATGAAAGATTGTACATAAAGGATCTCGTCCCATTTACGTGACCTTTGATGAAATAATTCCAGTTGTAAGATAGTATAATAATTTAAGGTTTCATTCAATGGCCACTTCTCACACTCCAGCATGTACATTGGCCACGCAGTATTATAGTAACACCATTCTCTTTCAGACATAGACTTATACCTATAAGTTGGCCATTTACGCAAGATTCTCCCCAAGGGACTTTCTGATAGAATAGAAATGGAGCCTCCCATGTTGAAACAAAAACTCACAAATGAGTTGTGAGCTGACAAGTAGACAATATAGGGAATTCCCAATGCAAATCATCTGAATGCTAAGGCCTACCAACAAATGGGAACCATACAAATGAGAACCTAATTCTTCAATTCAAAAGGGAATGAATTCCCCAGGTTCCCTACCAATGGGAACTGTACAAACAAGAATCAAATTCTCCAAATCCAAAAGGGGACAAATTCCCCAGTCTCCCTAGTTCCACTCAACTGTGACTTCTACCCCCAAATGACACCACAAACAAATGCCCTGCCACAGTGTTGGAATAAGTTTCAAAAACCCCCAAATGGGTGGAATCAAGGGTCCTAGTGTACACACCAGGGAACTTACCAAAATGGCTGAGGCATTGCAACTTCAATTCGTTTCCTTTTTCTCAATGAGGTTTAGGTTGGGAGGAGCTGTGTCTAATTCAGGGAAGGAGAGATGAGAGTCCCCTGGAGCTAAACAGGCTTCAGCAGCTGCTGGGGCAATCCCTTATTCTCTCATCCTGAAAAGACAGTGCTCCTACTGGAAGACTGACCCGGGGCTGCTCCCTGCCTCTTCTAGCCACAGCAGCAGTTGCAGGTTCTATTCTGCCAGGGTGCCAGTGGGCCCACCAGGGTTGCTGAGTTCTGTTACCTGGTATTTGTCCCCACAGCTGAATGAAGACGACAAGTGGTTTGAGGAAAAGGAAAGGGAAGTTTGTTAATTTGCTGGCAAATGAGGAGGATGGTAGACTCTCATCTTAAAGAACCATCGTCCTCCCTCTCAGCAGAAGTACAGAGCTTTTAAAGGAGGGGGGATTCAGCTTTGGGCTAACGCTATTCAATTACAGCATCTCTGGTGAAGATGATCTTGTGACCTCTGTCTTGTTGAGCCATCTCCTGTGGTTTAATCACTGGAAATGAAGAACAAAGAACATTTTCTGCAGCTTTGACTACTGACATCAGGCAGGAATGCAGTTTTTATTCCCAAAAAAGGTGAGGGGGTTTTAAAGAGACAGCTCATAAAACATATTTGCTCTTTTTCAGGACTTTGCCTTTTACAGTTTCATGGTACTAGAGATATTTGTGGTAGGAAAAGATGTTGTATGGATTCTCTGGCAATCCACAGTAGGAGAGCTCCAGCCCAGACCTTCAGGCTTCTGTAGTAAAATGATGCCATCTTCAGGAGAAAACGTTTTACCATTTGAAAAGTATTTCCTGGCATGCTATTATGCCCTGAAAGAGACTTGGTACCTGACCATGAGATACGAGGAGACTGTATGACTGTATATCAATTGCCCATGTAACCAGCTGGTTATCATCAGACCTGCCGAGTCATAAAGTTGGGTGTATAGAGCAGCAATCCATCTTACAATTGAAATGGTACATTTGGGAAGAGGCCTGGGCAAACTTGGTGGTATAAGTAAGTTAAATTGAACAGGAGACCTCAGCACCCTCCATGTCACCTACCTCTGCTGCACCAGTACCTTTCTCAGCTCACACCTATGGCTGCATGAGAATTCCTTCAGCCATCTGACAGAGGAGGAAAAATATTCAGATCTGATTCATGGATTGGCTTGATATGTTGGAGCAAGCCAGATGTGAATTAGAGCCTCTCAATATCCCCATTCAGGAGTGACCTGAAAGACAATGATGAGGGAAAATGCTCTTAATGTGTAGAGCTTCAGGTAATACACTGGGGAATGGTACTGAACTGGGGGCTCAGCATTGGTCTTTGTTGCTGACAGGTTGAACACTTAGCAATAGCAGCAGCTAAATCAGCTTTGGGTGAAAGGAGTCTATGCTAATAGGCCAATGAATAGCCTCCATCTCTGCCACCATGGCAATTCTATTCAAGAGCACACTGTGCAAGCACTAGGATAGGTGAGGTAGTCCTGATCGAATCATCCTGTCCATTTGGTTATTTAGTGCTCTGATGGTGAATACTTTAACAGGTTCCATCGTCTGCTTTGGAATAAAAAGTGGACTGAGATAAGGATATACATGTATGCATGGTCAGTGGGTTGGTTGGTCAGGAGCCCAGAGGAGCAATATAGGAAAATGTGTGAGAACAAGGATTAGTGAAGAACATTTGGATGGGTCTATGAGAGTGGAACCTGTTAAAGTATTCACCATCAGAGCACTAAATAACCAAATGGACAGGATGATTCGATCAGGATTACCTCACCTATCCTAGTGCTTGCACAGTGTGCTCTTGAATAGAATTGCCATGGTGGCAGAGATGGAGGCTATTCATTGGCCTATTAGCATAGACTCCTTTCACCCAAAGCTGATTTAGCTGCTGCTATTGCTAAGTGTTCAGCCTGTCAGCAACAAAGACCAATGCTGAGCCCCCAGTTCAGTACCATTCCTCAAGGAGAACAGCCAGATAACTGGTGGTGAGTAGATTACACTGAACTTTTTCTGTTTTGGAAAACGCAAAAATTAATTCTGACCAGGATTGATACATATTTTGCTTTCCATATTCTGCGTATGGTGCCTCAGCCAGTATGGGATCCTACATAATAATGCCTTGGAACAAGAGACCCACTTAATGGCAAAGCAGGTGTGGCAGTGGGCATGTGACTTTGATCATAGGGGCAATGGGATCCACTGATCTGACCAAATACCTTTCCATTCAGAAGGTGCTGGCCTCGTAGAGCAGTAGGATGGCCTTTTGAAGGTGTAGTTGTGGTGCCAGCAAGGATGGGGCACTATCCTTCACAATGCAATATGAACCTACTTGACCATAATAGGGTGCTTTACCATCAGTAGGCTCTGGAACCAAGAGATGGCAGTAGGGGTTACCCTGCTCAACACACTCCCAGTAATCTATTTGAGGAATTTGTGCTTCCCCTCTGCAACTTTAAGCTTTGTAGGTCTGGAGGTCCTGGTTCCCAGAAGAGCTATGCTTCCACCAGGCACAGCATAAGAATCTCAGTAAACTTAAAGATATGGTTGCCATCTTGTCAGTTTGGGCATCTAATGCCAGCACTTACAGGCAAAGAAAAGAACTTACCATACTGTCTGGAATAATTGATCATTATGAGGAGATAGAACTGCTGCTACATAAGAGGAGGTGTGAGTCCAGGGGGAGATGAAACCAGAATGGGTGGTAGAGAGAGAGAAAATGAGTATGACTGATAGCTTCAGGACCAACTGCAGCAAAACCCCTCTCACATGTCTCTATAAATTGTGACTAACCAGAATGCTGGAACAACTACCATAAATAGAGTGAACTTAATGTACAAAGCAAATGGATCAGAGCAGTGCTAGAGGTGGACTGTAATGGGCATTGTTGATACCCTGTCCAGATCCCTTTAACCAGGAAATGAGTGTAGGCTGCTAATAGCTCACTGCATCTTTCTCCTGAGAATTACCTTTTGTAAACAGAAGCCGCTTCTAGACCTTCTTAGGAGGTATGCCCTCCCAGGGACAGCACTACAACCAGTGGTGTGGTGTCAATTTCTACAAAGAAGTCAGCTGCAATTCTGATAGAAACTATTATCAGTGCTGATATGCAATCAGTAATTGTGTTATCAGCAAGTGATCCTAGGGTACGAAATTCTTCCTCCCTTCCCTCAAGGTGGGACAAATATGGTGCCATTTATGTCCCAGACTCCCAGTGGAGGCTAAACTTATCATGAACTTATATCTCTGCCTCTTTCCCCTGTCCTATCTTGCCTCCCTCACTTCATTGCAGGTTTTGAGAGCAACCCCTCAATAAATCACTTGCACAGAATCCCTTTCTCAGGCTCTGTTTTTAGGGAATCCAGCCTAAGACAGGTGAATAAGGGGTGCTCAGTGATAACAAAAATAGGAGAAGTTGGGTTTGACAGAAGGTAGAACAAAGGTGAGTTTAGTTTTGGAATGTTAAAAGTGTCAGGGCTGGATGCTGTGGCTCACACCAGTAATTCCAGAGGCTGAAAGAGGAGGATCACTTGAGGCCAGGAGTTTAAGACCAGCTTGGGCAACATAGTGAGACACCATCTCTACAGAAAATCTAAAAATTAGCCTGGCATGGTGGCATTCGCCTGTAGTCCCAGCCACTTGGTAGACTAAGGCAAGAAAATCACGTGAGCCCAGGAGTTGGAGGCTATAGTGAGTTGCAATTGCACCACTGCACTCCAGCCTGGGCAACAGAGTGAGACACTGTCTCAAAAAAAAAAAAAGGCTGGGTACAATGTCTCACGCCTGTAATCCTAGCACTTTGGGAGGCTGAGGCAGGAGGATTGCATGAGGACAGGAGTTTGAGACCAGCCTGAGCAACATAGCAAGACCCTGTCTCTACCAACAGAAAAGAAAAATCAGCTGGATGTGTTGGCAGGCACCTGTAGTCCCAGCTACTTGGGAGGCTGAAGTGGGAGGATTGCTTGAGCCCAGGAGTTTGAGGTTGCAGCAAACTAAGATGATGCCACTGCACTCTAGCCTAGGTTGCAAAGCAAGACCCTGTCTCAAAGGGAAAAAAGGTGTCATTGGCCAGAATAGAAGGGAACTTCCTCAACTTGATAAAAATACATCTATGAAAAACCTATAGCTAACATCATACTTAATGGTGAAATACTGGATACTTTTTTCCTAATGTCAGGAACAAGACAAAGATATCCACTGTTGGCACATCTAGTCAACATTGTATTGCAGGTTCTTGCCAGGGCAATTAGGCAAGAAAACGAGATAAAAGGTATCCAGATTGGAAAGGAAGAAGTAAAAGTATATTCACAGATGGCATTGTTTTGTACATAGAAAATCTTAAGGAATCCACTAAGAAACTATTAGAACTAATAAATGAGTTCAGAAAGGTTGCAGAATACAAAATCAATATACAAAAATTAATTCCATTTCTGTGCATTTACAATGAATAATACAAAAATGAAATCAAGAAAATGACTGCATTCACCACGGCATCAAAAAGGGGAAAAAAGGGTAAATTTAACAAAAAGAAGAGAAAAGCTTACATTGTGAAAACTACAAAGCATTATTGAAAGAAATTAAAAAGGATCTAAATAAATGGAAAAATATCCATGTTCACAAATCAGAACACTTAACATTGTTAAGATGACAACACTCCCCAGTCTCCAGATTCAATGCAATCTCTATCAGAATCCAAGAGGACTTCTTTGTAGAAATTGATAAGCCAATTCTAGACTTTATATGGAATTGCAATCCCAATGAAGAATAAAGTAGGAGGATTCATTTCTCAATTTCAAAACTTATTACAAGATGGCTTATGGTGGTTCATGCCTATAATCCCAGCATTTTGAGAAGCCCAGATGGAAAGATCACTTAAGGCCAGGAGTTCAGGACCAGCCTGGGCAACACAGTGAGACCCCGTCTCTACAAAAAATAAAATTAGTGAGTTCCAGTGACGGATGCCTGTAGTCCCAGCTGCTCAGGAGTCAGGAGAATCCCTTGAGCCCAGGAGTCCAGGTTACAGTGAGGTCTGATCATACCACTGCACTCCCACCTGAATGACAGAGTGAGACCCCAGTCTCAAAAAAAAAAAAAAACCAAAATAAACAAAAAACTTACTACAAAGCAATGACAAAGACAGTATGGTACCGGCATAAGAACTGACATAAAAATCAATGAAATAGAATTAAGGGTCCAGAAATAAATCCATATATCTTATCGTCAACTGATTTTTGACAAGGGTACCAAGACCATCCCACGTGGAAAGCATAGTTTTTCAGCAAATGGTTCTGGGAAAACTGGATAGTCACATGCAAAAGAATGAAGTTCTATCCTTGCCTCACACCATTTACAAAAATTAAAATGAATCCATGACCTAAGAGAACTAAAGCTCTTAGAATAAAACACAGAGACAAAACCTTTACAACTGTGTTTTGCAAAGGATTAGATACAACACCAAAAGCATGAGCAACAACAACAAAAATAGATTGGATATCATAAAAATTAAAAAAGTTTTGTGCTTCAAAGGACATCATCATGAAAGTGAAAAGACAACTCACAGAAAGAGAGAACAGATTTGCAAATCACACACCTGATAAGAGACTTGTATCTAGAATATATACTCTATAATAGAAGACAAGACGCTGGGTGCGATACCATGCAACTATACTCCCAGCTACTTGGGAGCCTGAAGCAGGAGTATTGCTTTAGGCCAAGAGTTCAAGGCTGCAGTGCACTATGATCACGCCCATGGATAGCCACTGCACTCCAGCCTAGGCAATATAGTGAGACACCTGTCTCTTAAAAAAGAAAAAAAGAAAGACAACACTATTTAAAAATTGGCAAAGATGTAGATGTTCTCCAGAGAAGACATAAAAGTGACCAATAGGCCGGGCGCAGTGGCTCACGCCTGTAATCCTAGCCCTCTGGGAGGCCGAGGCGGGTGGATCACTCCAGGTCAGGAGTTCGAGACCAGCCTGAGCGAGGCCCCGTCTCTACTAAAAAATGGAAATAAATTATCTGGACAACTAAAAGTATATATAGAAAAAATTAGCCGGGCATGGTGGTGCATGCCTGTAGTCCCAGCTACTCGGGAAGCTGAGGCAGGATCGCTTAAGCCCAGGAGTTTGAGGTTGCTGTGAGCTAGGCTGACGCCACGGCACTCACTCTAGCCCGGGCAACAAAGTGAGACTCTGTCTCAAAAAAAAAAAAAAAAAAGTGACCAATAAACACATGAAAACATGCTCGCATCCTTAGTCATCAGAGAATTGCAAATCAAAACCACAATGAGATACCACTTCACACCCACTAGAATGGCTAGAATCAAAAAGTGAGACAAGTATTGGCAAGGATGGGGAGAAGCCAGAACACACATGCACTGCTGCTGTGAGTGTAAAATGGCACTCAGAACTTTAAACAGAGTTAATCATATGACCCAGCAATTCTCTTCTTAGGTATATACCCCTAAAAAATGAAAATGTGTACACACGGAAACTTGTAAATGAATGTTTATGGCAGGATTATTCATAATAACCAAAAGGTGGAAACAACCCAAATATTCCTCAGCATATGAATGCACAAACAAAATGTGGTTCATCCACACAATGGAATATTATTTGGCCATAAGAAAAAATGAAGTACTGATACATGCTACAATGAACCTTGAAAATATTGTGCTATGTGATTCCATTCATATGAAAGTCCAGGCTGGGCGCGGTGGCTCACGCCTGTAATCCTAGCACTCTGGGAGGCCCAGGCAGGAGGGTCGTTTGGGGTCAGGAGTTCGAGACCAGCCTGAGCATGAGTGAGACCTCATCTGTACTAAAAATAGAAAAAATTAGCCAGGCATGGTGGCATGCGCCTCATGAGCCTGTAGTCTCAGCTACTCTGGAGGCTAAGCCAGGCAGGAGGATCGCTTGAGCCCAGGGTTTGAGGTTGCTGTGAGGTAGGCTGATGCCACAGCACTCCATCCCGGGCAAGAGAGTAAGACTTTGTCTCAAAAAAAAAAAAAATCCAAATATGGGAATCTATAGACACAGAAAGTAGATTAATGGTTTCTTAGGACTAGGTGGGGGCATGGGAAGATAGGGATGGGGTGATAGCTAAAAGGTATTAGGGTTTCTTTTTGAGGTGATGAATATGTTCTAAAATTGTGATGGTTGCACATATTTGAATATACTAAAAGCCACTGAATTGTGTATTTTAAATGGATGACCTGTATGTGAATTATATACCTTAATAAAGCTGTTTATAAAACAAATGTCATTGGCCACCAGGTATGTGAGTCTAAAGCTTGAAAGAGAAGCTAATAACTGGTCAGAGAAAAAGAAATGGGACCATGGAATATAGTGTCACAGCAACCAGTGGGATTGAGTATCACAAGATAGAGACATAATGGGCAATAATCATCACACCTCAAATTTGATAGGAAAGCCCAAATAAAAAAGAAAATTTAGTGATAATGACGATTTGGTGGTAATAGCCATGGTGTCCACAAAATAATGAGTACAGATACCAGATTGTAGACAAGGAGACTTTCATCCCCATAGCGCCACTGAAATTGCTCTTGTCAAGGTCTTAACCTTCACATTTCCAAGTCCTGTGGCTAGTTTTTAGTCATCTTAATCTCAGTCTCTTGAGCAGGAGTGATGCAGTTTATAGTGATTCCTTCAAACTTTTTTTGGTTTGTTTTATAAGACCCCTCACTCTCTTGAGTTTTCTTATTCTTCATATTCCCAGGGTACTCGTTTTTAACAGATTTTGCTGTGTGCTTGGTTTGGCAGCACATCTAATAAATTTTGCTGGATATTCCTCCTCTCTGAATTCCATTAGTTGGAATCCCTCAGGATTAGAGGTCTCAGTCTTTAGACTGCTTCTTTTCCACATTAAGTGAGCTCTCTCCACTCCTTGGCTATCTATACCATTTATAACCTAATGAATCCTTCATTTATACATCCAATTGTCCCTTCTCCTATAAGCTTCAGATTCATATTTCCAATTGTTTATTCAGTAGCTCTATTTGGAAATCTAATAGGCATCTCCAATTCAACATGTCTGAAATAGAACTGGATGTTTCCCCCCAAAAGCCTGCTCTTCTCCCCCCAGATGCTCTATTTCAGTAAATGGCATTACTATTTATCTAGTTATTCAAGTAAAAAAAAAAAAACATGAGACATCCTATCCTTGATTCTTTATCTTGCATCCCACATTCAATCAATTAGCAAGTCATCTCTACACCTTTTTTTTTTTTTTTTTTTTTTTGAGAGAAAGAGACTGGCTCTGTTGCCCAGAGTAGAATGCAGTAGCATCATCATAGCTCACTGCAACCTCAAACTCCTGGGCTCAAGCAACCTTCCTGCCTCAGCCTCCAGAGTATGACTGCAGGCATGAACCACCACACCTGGCTAATTTTTTTTTTTTTTTTTGGTGGAGATTGGATCTATGTTGCCCAGGCTGGTCTCATACTCCTGGCCTCAAGTACTCCTCCCAGCTCAGCCTCCCAACGTGCTGGGGCCAAAGGTGTGGTGAGCCACTGCCCAGCTCTCTATACCACTTTCAAAGTATCTCTTGAATCCAGCCACTTTGTGCCACTTCTGTTGCAACACCAGTCTTGCAGGTCTTCTGCAATAGCTTCCTAACGGATCTTTCAGCTTCTATTTTGCCTCCTTGCAGGCAGTTCTTGAAGAATCCACTGAGTGAACCTCTTGAATTATAAATCAGATCATATCACTCTGTTACTCAGAACCCTTCATGGCTTCCCAGAACTCTTATGATGAAATCTGAAGTCCTCTCTTTGGTCCACAAGTTCATAAGTGATCTGGCTCCCATCTTGTTTCTCCAAACTAATCTCCTACGTGTTCTTTTGCCACACTAGCTTCCTTGCCAAAGACAGTCAAGTTTCAGGGTCTTTACTTTGCTATTTCCTATGCCTGGAATGTTCTTTTCCAAGTGTGTATAGCTTTCTCTCTCACTTCTGATCTTTTATTCAATTGTCACCTCAGTAGGGGTGTCTTTCCCTGAACCACCTATGTAAAAGAGCACACCCATCCTGGTAACCCAGTTTTACCTTGCTTTATTTTCTTCTACAGTACTCTCCATAACTTTATATTATTGTCTGTATGTTGCTCTCCCCATACACTTCCAATCCCTGCAGTAATACCTTTTTATTCACTGCTTTCTGCTTTATTTTCCTTTATAGTACTCTTCATCACTTAACATTGCCTGTGTGCATCTCTCTTCCATAATCCTAACCCCTCTACTAATAAGTTCCATGGTTGCAAGAATCTTGATTTGTTATATTCACTGCTGCAGCCCCAGCACCTAAAACAGGGCCTCCCATGTAGCAGGAATTCAATAAGTAGTTGTTGCCAGAGTAAATAAAAGAATGAATAGGATGGTTGGGCATTAAATAGCTGCTTTGTGCTGTACCCCTCTTCTAGGTATTGAGGTTACAAAGATGAAAAAGACAGTCCCTGCCATCAAAAGTTTATATTCTAGTAGTATAGCTCGATTACAAATATATAATTACAGGTTAAATGGTATAGGTAAAAAAAGTTATGAAAAAAACAATGCAGATTAAGGGGACAGAGGAGCATGATGGTGTGGGATTCCATTTTAGTTGGAATAGTCAAGAGCTGCCTCTCTTAGGAAGTAGCATTTCACAGAAACCTGATTAAGGGGAGAGATGAAGTCTAGTAAAGATCTAGTAGATGGACATGCTAAGAAAAGGAAGCAAGCCCTGGGGCTGAGACTTGCTCTGGTTTAAGTAACAGCTAGACAGCCAGTGAGGCTACGGCAGAGCTAGGCAGCATGGGAGGAAATGAAATCAGAAATAGGTGCCGATCATGCAGGCCTTCGTTAGAGGCCGTTGTGATAATTCTGATTTTTATTATGTGATGGGAAGCTATTGGAGGTTTTTGAGCGGTGGTGGGGGAGGGGAATCATGTGACTTAACTTACATTTTAAAATGTCACTTCGGCTGTCCTATGTTTAACTGAAACGGCAATAATGGAAGTAGACAAACCAGCTCAGTGTCTATTGCAGTAGTCTTAAGTAACATATAATGATTTGGAATAGGATGGCAGCGGTAGAGGAGGTAAGAAGGGGTCAAATTCTTGCACCCGGGCTTTCTGGTTAAAAAAAAAAAAAAAAAAAAAAAATCCCCCAGCCTGGCAGCTGGGAGTAATCTTCCGCATGCTTCTTTTAGGTGTCAGAACGAAGCAAAGTTACAAAAGCCACCCTACATCATTTAACCGATTTTTGGAAACCTTCACACCACACCTCTTTGGAGAAAGAGCCTCTTGAATAGCTTTGCTATTCCTCAAGTTTCTGAGCCCCTACTTTAAGAATGGGTAAATGGCTCTCAGAGGGAAACAGTCCTCGATGATATATAATATGAAGCACTTAGGGAAACAAAGTCCTGAAAGGAAATGGGGTACTTAAGAAGAAATTTTCTGGCAATAATTGCCCGTTCCCAGTGTTTAAAAAACGGCAAAATTTGGCCGGGCGCGGTGGCTCACGCCTGTAATCCTAGCACTCTGGGAGGCCGAGGCTGGTGGATCACTCGAGGTCAGGAGTTCGAGACCAGCCTGAGCAAGAGCAACAGCCCGTCTCTACTAAAAATACAAAGAAATTATCTGGCCAACTAAAATATATATAGAAAAAATTAGCCGGGCATGGTCGTGCATGCCTGCAGTTCCAGCTACCCGGGAGGCTGAGGCAGTAGGATCGCTTGAGCCCAGGAGTTTGAGGTTGCTGTGAGCTGGGCTGACGCCACGGCACTCACTCTAGCCCGGGCAACAGAGCGAGACTCTTGTCTCAAAACAAACAAACAAACAAACAAAAAAAACGACAAAATTGGCGGTCGCCCAGGAAGTTGCTTGCCAGTCTCTTGGAAACGAAGTTTATTTCAAGGAACAACTCTGAGTCGTTCCCAACTCACTTTTGGTTTTCGTATCACAAACTTTGCCTCCTCGGTAATGCGCACGCGCCCCTGCTCTGTTTTCCGTTGGCTTTAAGCCCCGCCCCTTATGCGTCCTTCGAGGCGGGTTGCGAGCCGTGAGCTCGCGCGACCACTCTCCCTCAGTCTTTTCGAGCACATCGTCGCAAACGGGGCCGGAAAGCGTGGCGGCGCAGGCGCAAGCGCAGAGAGCGGAGGCGGTGGTGGTGGCGGCCGCTAGCCAGTGTAAGATGGCGGCGGCGTTGGTGGTGGCAGTGGACGGGGCGGCTGGGCCTGGAACAGTCGGAGCAGCCGCTGGCAGAAGGATGACTCAACACGGGAAGCGGGCTGCTGAGTCTCGCCGGCTCCCGTGCTTGTAACTGCCCCAGCCGGACACCCCCCCCTTGACCTACCCGGTCCGTGTCTCGTTCCGGCTCGGCCTGACCCCCTCTCCCTGGCTAGTTCCCCCTCAGGATGGGCCTGACCCCTTTCCTAAGCTCCTAGGGCCTAGGTCTTCTCCTTCCCCTGACCCGAATTATCGTCGGGAGGACTGGTTGCCCTTTCCTCAGGTCAGCTCTGGGGTTGCTCCCAAGAGCCAGCCCCACAGTTCACAGGGACGTCTTGCTTCGTCGGGTGACCTATTTGTGTGCTCCCATTTCTCCCCTTAGATTGAGGGACATGGCTCACCCAGAGTCTCCCCGTCACCTCAAGGCCACCGCGCAATGTGTCCCCCTCCCCCATCCCAAGTTCTCAGGCCCAGCACCTTGTACGGAAGGCCGAGGTCCAAGAATCCCGGAGTCAGTTGTTGTCATCCGGTCTTGTACTCTTTGTGATATAATTTTATTAATTTACCTCACCCTACTCCCAAATCTTTTAGGACACCTTAGAACGGTCCCATTTGGTCCCTGTTAGTTGGAAAGCATCTGGTGGTTTGAATTTCTGACTCATATGATTGTTATTGGAGTCTGTAAACAAACCTGCACTGGCGCTATCACATTCTCTCCGGGATTTCCCCCTCTTGCTCTGTGGCTTGTTGTTGAGAGGTTGTTTGGTTATGGTTTAGCGTTGAAAAGATTCAGGTTTTCCTTTTAAAATGACTTTTACGTTTTAGTGGAGCTGGGAGATTACTTGCCTGGCTTCTAATCCTCGTGTTGGTTCATTTTATTTCCTTATGTGTGTGGGTTATTTGTTCAGTGATCAGAATTAGATAAATTATTCTGGTTTTAAATAGTCCTGAGGAAGCCTAAAACTACTGAAATGTGTTCATAAATATTTTTATCATGTTAGTAGAAGACGCACCTTTGCCATGTAAACTTTAACTTTTCTCAGTCCTTCAGTGAATCTGCAGACCTATTTTCTCAGGACCTCAGCCTGGCCTTACTTCAGTGATAAAAGGAGGAAAGGTGAGTGGGAATTGAAGGCATTTAAATTCATGAGTTCAAGACAGACCCTGCCTGATGCTCAAGTGCTGACGCTTAAGTCATAAAATTCCTACCACAGTTTTCCAGTTTGGGTATTATTCTTGGCTTTGTTTCAGCTCTGGTTAAATTACTTTTACAAGTTTAATTGGCTGTGGGTTTCTTGTATTTCTGTCCTAACTATTGCTATGTATCTTCAAATGAGTTAAGCCTAGAAATGAATGTGTGTTCCCCACCCCATGTCTCATTCTTTCCTTTTTATTCATTTGCCTTTGTGTAGTTCCTGTTTCTTGCGTTGTTCAGCACTGGGAATTAGTTTGCCTGAGTTCTCTTCAGCCTCTTGTCAAATCAGGTCTTTCCCCCTGTAATGACTTTGGGCTGTCATCTCCTGGTATTGAGAGATTATTTAGCTGCTTGTGACTAAAAGTTTGAAAGTGATGCTGCCTTTAGTTGGTGTCTGAGTCCAGTCCACCTCAGAATTCCAACTTTTCAGAACATAGTGGGAAATTTCGGATAAAAAAGTAAAATAGCTGCTCTTTTGTAGCTTGTCCGAAGAATTTTTGGTTAGCAAAAGAATCATCCTGTGTGTTTAGCAGCATTGAACAGTGCCAAAAAGGGAATCAGAACGTACTTATAAATGCGGTTTTTGTAAGGCTCTTAGGTTTCTAGTAGCAGAGAATAGAGGCCATCGGTTGTGACAGAACTGAGTGGCTCTGGAAAGTAGGCCTGGCCAACTCTTAATATCTTTATGATTTCTGGTAGGGAAAGGCTGAGAGTGACATTGGTAAGTTTTATTCCTTGTAGTGTCTGGATTTGAAAATGCTCATTGTGGACTGGAATAAAATTGATGATGGTGGGTATTTATCAAAAAGGTACAAAGAGAAAAGTACAGTCTTTACAGATGGACAGACCAGGGTTTAAATACTGTATTAAGATTTATCAGCCATGTGACCTTGGGCAAGCTACTTAAACTTCTCTGACTTAATTTTCACAATTCTAAAAGTGGGATACCATTTATCTTCCAAGGTTATTGTTAGTATTATATGAGGAAACCTATATAAAGCTCTTAGATTATGCCTAGCGTATGGTAGACACTCAAAAAATATTTTCTGGGTTTTTTTTTTTTTTTTGGCACAACATTGATATAGCTTTGAATAAGTTATACCTTAGTTTACACTCCTTTGCATTTTGCTTTAGAACACATTTTCCTGGTTAATTTTTAAAACACGTTTTTAATTGGTCAGCATAGGTGTGTGCATTATAAGTGCCCACCTAGGATTGTCTTTTGAACATGATTTAGGGCAGTTTGGTGGGGTTAGTGTCTAGAGCACAGAGGGACTATTAGGTGTTGATATATATGTATTTCTAAATACATTCTTTAAACATCAATTTATTTTGTTTATTGCTTTCTCCTTCCTGATCTGTTAGCACACCTGATCAGAGATCATAGTGTGGTAATTCCTTCCCTTGCAGTTACGTTTTTCACCTCTGCTGTAACTACCCTTTATTTATGCCTTTCTTTTTTGCCATGGAGGGAATACATGTTGGGCTCCGCACAGTGATCATCATCAACAGATTGTCAGAGAACTAGACCTTGGAAAGGACTCCTTTCTGAAGTGAATCAGGGCTAGGGAGTTAGGAAAGCAGAGTTCATTTTTCATCTTCACAGGTGGACCATCTTAATAATATGACGGCACAGATGAAGAATTTTAAACCTTCATTTGTTGGCTTTTCTTCCACATCTTTTTGGAGGAGACAAGGGCACATGAAAATTAAGAAAGTAGTGATAATATTGTAGTAAAGGCAACTTTACTCATTCAGACCAGTGATCATTTTAGGGGTGACCAACTTTCATTACCATCATCTCAGGTCTAAATTCTCCATTGTAAGGTAAAGACTTGTGAGGGTGGGGGTGAGGGTAAGGTCAGCTGAGACTGCATTTTTATTTTTATGAGATCAGAAGATCCATGTGGGGTGAGGGAAAGGGTAGGAGGAGAAAAGGAAATACGTTGAAAGAGGAATAACTTTGTTCTTTATTTCTTTAAGTGCTGGATAAGAATCCCCTTAACCTTCAGGAAGAGTTTCACATTTTATGCTCCAGGTGACATCTGTGTATACAGTGAATCAGTATTCCTAGTTTGTGGACCACAACCCTAAAATTCTTACCTTTCTGAAAATATTTTTATATTTTAGGGTTTTAGGTGTTAACTTAAGAATTGTGACATCTCATTAGGAAGTATTTCCTTGGATGGCTAGGGTGGGAGGCTAGTTATCCTTGTGACTTTTTAGTTTCCACCACCAACTTGGCAGGGCATTTTATATAGCCTATTAAGTGTATAAGAATCAGTCCCACTGCCATAGTCCTTAGTGTTCATTGGGACCAGCCTAAGACAGAAGCTTGTCTTCAGAGAGAGCTAAAAGAAAGCAGCCTTTTTGTTGCCAGTTTAAAACAATACTGGCATTTCAAAAGCCAGAGGGACTCTATAAAAGACATTCTGTGGAGAAGTATGCCCTGTTGTGGAAGACAGATCTTCAGAGTTTCATGCTTTAGGTTCTATGTCCTATTAGGTGAATTATATAAGCTTTCAAAATCATGAAGTGACTAAACTCTGCTTATAATAGATAGATTTATTACTGGCTTGTTTCTACTGTAGAAAAGTTATTTTAAACATGTCTAGGAAATGTCCAGATTATAAAAGAGAAAAGGGGTATCCAAACAGAACTTTTTATTGCATAACGTTGGTGTTAGAGTTAGTTTTTAAGTCTCTGAGATTGAATTAACTTTTTAAAAAAAAGCAGATTATCAGTGAGCCAAGATAATCTGTTGTTTACCCTCACCCATTTGGAACCCAGGCAACTGAGTTAATTGAATCAGCAACAGGCGTGTAGGTAGTGACTATGTATATCTTCATTTTAGAGCCAAGCGCCAGTGAGTTTTAGATTATTTTTGTAATAATATTGAAGACTTTGTTTTTCATTTTCATGAATGTATCCAAGAAACTTCATTGCTGTTAAAGTTGGTCAGAAAAGGGGGCTACATGCTCTTGTTTACTGATTTAGTCATTCTACTCTTGGAGTGAGAAGAAAGTCCATAAAAGCTCTTCAAAAATTGTGTGATGAATTTTATGAATTAGTCACTCTTTATAGCAGTCTTTTATCTCTACCTCTGCAGGGCATAGTTTCTAGGCCAGAAGCCTGATTTCTCAAGTACCACCTTGCCCCAGGAATATGTTATGATATGGATAAACTAATGAACTGAGCCTGCCTTAAGTTTACCAGTGAGGCATTGGGAAGTGATTAAGATGACAAAGATGGCATCTTATTGATGAAATGTATGTCTAATGGATTGGGCCATTGCAAAAATTTTATCATTGTGTTTGAGAAGTTAGATATTTACTTTTATCCTCTGAGGATTCTGTTTGAGGAGGTCTGGCCAAGTTCTATGTAAAGCAGCCATGCTGGCCTCACATGCCATTTTTTTGTTTGTTTTTTCTTAGCCAACTGGAAAGCTACTATAAAATTTACCTCTAGGGGTAGCCAGAAAATATATTCCTCTGGTGTATTTTAATCATTGGGACATTATCAGGTATTTTTTGCTGACCTTATGTAGGACCCAGCATCAGACTTTGCCCTCTAACCTAATGAGGGTAGGAGGGCACTTCTTGATGTTTTAAGCCTCTTTTTATAGTTTGATTTGTAAGTTGTACCTTTGGAGCATCATCCTTTCATCTCTCTAGTGTCCTTTCCAACAAGAACTGGTAATGGGAACTGAATTCTAATGTGAAGGTAAATCCTGGTGGAATCACAATGGAAAAAACTTGTTCCTTAGAATTAGTTAAGTTGAGATAAATGGGTTTGGATGTTACTGTAAAAAGTTCCTGAGCTCTGCTACTAGTGATCCAGCACTTAAGGGTTAGAGTACATTCCTAACATACTCTGAAATACTGTTATTAGACTCAAAGCCAGTAAACTATAAACACTGGGTATTTGGTATTACCAACAGAGAAGACATTAATCCAGAGAAGGAATGAAATTCCTTATTTATAGTTTGGTTGATGGAGGACTTCTTCATCTTCATCTGTGGTGACTGCTTTGCAGCCCTCCATCTTGGGTATCCTCAGAACCTTCAAGAGGGAGAACTTAGGGGTTTATGTTGTGGATTCCTGGGTAAATTACCCCAGTTTGTAGAACATGAATGTGCTCAAAAGAAGATATTAACAGAGCTTTCTGAATTCTTTAAAAGGCCAGTGAAAGTGGGTGAGCAGATTTCATAGAGTTGGAACTGTGTCCTACATTGTGTACAATGTTTGGAGGATCATTGCTGAGTGGCAAAGAAGCCCAGGCTTCTCTAGGAAATGCAGTCTGATAAAGAGATGGGAAGCTAGGAAAATAATATAAGTGCCTACTATGTACAGGCAGGGTCTTTGCATATGTTGTCTTCTAAACTAATTCGTACAGGGTAATGGTATTATCTCATTTTACAAAAGAAGAAACAAATTGAAAAGTAGGTGGTAGAAGTAGAATTCAAACCCAGGTCTATTTGACACTAAAGTCCTTTTCTATCTCTTGTACCATATGCTGCCTTTAAAAACAGGGCTCTTCAAAGCCAAGTGTTGAAGCAGATGAGCTGAAAGCTAGAATTGAATGTTTCTTATAAAAGTACATGTAAAGTATTCAAATGAGAGTAGGAATAAAAACATTTTTTCATTATTTAGACATGGGTCTTAGGTTATGATAAAGTGGTAGGTTAATGAGTTTTTGAAGGAAATAATTTTTGTATACTTAAGAGATAGCTGAATCCTAGTGTTTTATGATCCTCAAATGGGGAGAAAAGTAGCAGTCCACTCAATCTCTGAGGTAATTCCACAGGGAAAGCTGTTCTTTTACAGTCTTTTCTCAGTATACATCTTTCTGTGCTTTGCTGTAACATTGGAAACATGAACCATCCTCACCTTCTTGAAACCTTTTTATCTTTCACTTCCAAGGCATTTAACTCTCATTATTCTTTCTACTTCTCTGGCCATTTTTTGTCTCCTTTCTTCTTTCTTTTTACTAAGGGTAGATATTCTCTAACATTCTTTTCTTGAACTTCCTCCCTCAGAGCTTTCTTAGGTACTTGTTTGTTTGCTTTAATGAGGTATAATTTACAAGGTATTTGATTTTGAAATTTCTCTTTTTGATTCACAAATCTGTATCTCTGGCCCTAATTTATTTACATTCCAGACTTAAATGTTGGTTTCTCACTACCTTCCTAACATGTCAATTTGGATTTTAAACATACTCAAAAGCAAATTTATCTTTTTTACCACATGCCAGTTTCTCCTTTGTGGCACTTGATTTTCTCTGAGCACCAGACTCTAAACTTATCTTTTTGACTTTTTCAGCTTTTTAACTGGGTATTGAGCCAACTGCTTTACTTCTACGATTCTCATGTTGATCCCTTTTTAATTCCCTCTGTAATCAACCTAAGACAAGCCCTTGTTACTTCTTATCTTGGCAACTATAATAGCTTTTAAATGTGTTTCTCCTTCCTTTTCTGTTTGTTTCAGTCCATCTTGTTATCTTTGACAAAATAATGTCCTTGATGCTTCCCCCCCCACAACCTTCTGTTATACTTGTTAACTAGTCAGCTATACCTTACCATCTAGCCAAACCAGACTATGCATATATTTTTTTGAATATGTCAAGTTTTTAACATCCGTGTCTTTTCTCATTCTGGTCCTGTGGAATGTCTGCAACAGCATTCTATTTATTTATGTTTAATGATACTGATACTTGTATCTCTTGTATCATACTTGTATACTCATTTTTCCTAATTTATTAATTGGCTACAAAAGGAATTGTAACTGCCTTTTTTATTTGTAGCTTCTATATTGCCTGTTAGTTACATTATTTCAAATCAGCATGTTTGTGTATAGATAGGCCACTGGGTGGTGCCAGAGGCCTATAATTTGTATAAAAAATGGGTAGCCTAGTGGTCCCCAACCTTTTTGGCTGGTTTCATGGAAGATAGTTTTTCCGTGGGGTGGGGAGGCGCTCAGGCTGTGATGTACAGCCTGGTTCGTAACAGGCCACAGACGGTACCTGGCCTCTGTACAGTTGGTTTGCCCTGTGCTGTCAAATCCTCTGCACAGTAGAAATAGAGATTAATTTCCCTGATCCAGAAACATTCAGAGTTTCTTTCTGCTTCTCTATCCAGCCTACCAGAGGAGATGGGGACAGTGTCATATATTCAACCCCTCCAATTACTTAGTAGAAAGTAGCCTGGAACTAAAGTCCTGCCCACCATGTTTTATATATTAATAGTATGAGTGTCAGTCTCTTTGGGGTTGTCCTTTGATTTTCAGTATCTGAATTTCTCTGATTAATAAATACTTTACTATTAGAGTTGTGGCTGGCAGCAAGGAGCCAGGAAAGTTGGCTTGGAGAGGTGTTGTGAAATAGAAATATATTAAGGTAAGGAAAATGAATTTAAAATGAGCCATTTCAGCTTGAAAACCAAAATTGTGGGTGGAGAAAGTAGAGCTAGTTGGTACCAGATGGACTGTGGGTCCTAGAAAAGCAAATTTGTACTTTGGATGGAGATCAGCCCTGAACAGCTGCTCAATTATGAGTGGTATGGGACATCTGTCCTCCCCAGAGGAACTAGGGACTGTGTGGCTCTCTGTCTTACTAATAATTGAAGTATTTTTTACCATCACCTTCAGTTTCAGAGGAAATTCTAAAACCTTGTCTCATTTAAATATGGGTGTTTATGTAGGAGAGTTGGGCACTTGAGTAGCAGAATGAGGCATGCACAATGAGACTGGCCTGAGAGAATGCTGGGATTATGTAAGTCATGAGAACTGACAAAGACAAGTTCACATCTTAGTAAAGGGATCAAGGACAGTAATATTTTTTAGATGTTGATGTTTCCATTGGGCCCAAGGTAAGGTAGAGTTGTCAGACCAGTGTTCATAGATCCTAGATGCCAAAGGATTTAAAATGAACTTGAGAGGAATACAAAAAATAAAAAGCATAAACATACAAATTAATAGTACAAACAACTGCTAGAACTACTCTGAACTATTTTAAGCTTCTGATTGTCTTAGTTATCCCCAAGACAATAGAGCTTATGTATTTAGGATTCATCTTGCCATTAATGTGGTTGCTGATAAATCACACAGGCAGTTTTGGTTGCAGCAAAAATCCTTACAGCACTTTCATTTTCGAGTGAGGAGAACTGACATTTTGCTTTCATTTGCTGTGATATATAGTGACCACTTTAGTTAACTTATATTAATAATCACATCTTTAAGAATTCAGTGTTTCTAATTACTGGATATTATCTGTTATTTAACAATTTGCATGATTTCCTTTTTTTCCCCCATCACTCTTCTCCCAATCCCTCATTTTTTAGGCCACATTTATTGAGGTATAATTTACATATAGTAAAATTAATCCTGTTTTTAGTTGATCTGTTCTTTGGATTCTGGCAAATACATAGTCATGTAAGACCACCATAATTGAGGCATAGAACATTTCCATCATTCTGAAAGTTTTCTCATGCCTTTTTTGTAGTCAATTCCATACCCTTATCCCCAATCCCTTTTAGTTGCTGATATGCTCTCCATCCCTATAGTTTTGTCTTTCCCAGAAAATATTAATACCATAAATGGAATCATGTATCACATAGCTGTTTGGGTCTGGATTCTTGTATTTACTATAACATTTGAGATCCATCCATGTTACTGTTGGATCAGTAGTTGATTCCTTTTTATTGCTCAGTAGTATTCCATTGTGTGGGCATACTGTAATTTGTTTATCCATGACCAAGCTGAAGAACATTTGATTGTTTCCTGTTTTTTGATGAATCTAAATAAAACTACTAAAACATTCACCTACGGGGTTTTTAAAATTTTGCAGACATATATTTTCCCTTTTCTTGGGTAAATTCCTGAAGTGGGATTCCTAGGTTGTATGGTAAGTGTGTGTTTAACTTAATAAGAAAATGTCAGACTTTTCCAAAGTGACTGTATTATTTTGAATTTCTACTGGCAGTATATGAGAGTTCTAGTTGCTCTACTCCTTGTTAGTTCTTGATAAAGTAAGTTTTTATTATTTTAAAAACTTTAACGATTCTAATAGGTGTTTACTGTATTCTCATCTAATTTATATTTTCCTAATTATTGATAATGTTGGGAATTTTTTCAAGTGATTATTTAGTTGTGATGGTTTTAAATATATTCTGGTTACTGTCCTTTATCAAGTATGTGTTTTGCAGATATTTTCTTCCAGTCTATAGCTTGTCTTTTCATTGTCTTAACAGTGTGTCTTGAAGAGATTTTAAGTTTAATAAGTCCAATTTATTAAATTTTTTTTTTTTCTAGACAGAGTTTCGCTCTGTTGCCTGGGCTAGAGTGCCGTGGCATCAGCCTAGCTCACAGCAACCTCAAACTCCTGGGCTCAAGCAATCCTACTGCCTCAGCCTCCCAAGTAGCTGGGACTATAGGTGTGCACCACCATGCCGGCTAATTTTTTTCTATATGTCTGTATGTTTTTAGTTGTCCAGCTAATTTCTTTCTATTTTTTTAGTAGAGATGGGGTCTTGCTCTTGTTCAGGCTGGTCTCAAACTCCTGAGCTTAAACCATCCACCCGCCTCGGCCTCCCAAAGTGCTAGGATTACAGGCGTGAGCCACCTCGCCTGGCCTATTAATTTTTTTCTTTTGTGCTTTTTGTGTCCTATCTTAAGAAATAGTCGCTTACCCCAAGGTCACGAAGATTATTTCCTTTGTTTTCTCCTGGAAGTTGTATTGTTTTAACTTTTATGTTTAGGTCTGTGATCCATTTTGAGTTAGATTTTGTTTATTCATATGGGTCGAAGTTTTTTTTTTTTTTTTTTTGGTAGTTGGGTGGCCAATTATTCTAGTACAGGTTGAGCATTCCAAATCTGAAATCGAAAATGCTCCAAAACCTGAAACTTTTTGAGCACCAGCATGATGTGCAAAGGAAATGCTCATTGGGGGATTTTGGATCTTTGGGTTTGGGATGCTCAACTAGAATAATGCAAATATTCAAAAATCTGAAATTCAAAACACTTTTAGTTCCAAGCACCTCAGATAAGGGATACTTAACCTGTATACATGGTCTCTTGTATGTACAGATCTTTTATCAGTATTAAGGGGAAAAAAATCATCTCCAGTGATTTTAAACAAGAGATGCTTGGTACCTCTCCTACAAAGTACTCTTATCCAGTGTATTAATTCCTCTCTTATTAAGACAAAAATCTAGGTCACTGGAATTTCCTGTTGGAATTAAAATGACACCTGAGTCTTTTTTCCCCATCCTAGTTTACTCTTTAACCTTCAGTTTGGCAGGGGGTTATGGTTATTTTTAGAGTACAGGCGGTAGAGTTAATCTAATTAAACTCCTCCAGCTACCTGGGGCAGTGAGCTCAACAGCTCTTCCTAGCTTAGCATGGTTTTCTGTGGACTGGATTTTACATGGAAGTTAATCAAAGTAAAAACAGTGAATTTGTTGGGAACAATGCACTGAAGAATGAAGGAGATAGTTTGGATTTGGGTCAAATATGGTCCCTAACCTCAGATTATAAAATTGAAGATTGTATTCTTTGGTGATGGAAAAGATTCTAGAGTGGCTCCTATACTGGGCCTAGGGCACAGTCATAGCATCTCTGCCTGCTTTAATTTGGCCATTGTCCAAGCTCAGGCTGCCATAACAAAATACCGTAGACGGGGTGGCTTAAATATTAATAACAGAAATTTATTTTCTCATGATCCTGGAGGCTAGAAGTCCAATATCAGGATGCCAGCATGGTTGGTTTCTGGTGAAGGCTCTCTTCCTGGCTTGTACCTAATCACCTTTTTGCTATGTCCTCATGTGGTGGCGGTTGAAGGGAAGTGGAGGAGAATGCCCAAGAATGAGAGTGTGTGTGCAAACTCTCTGGTGTCTCTTACAAGGGCACTAATTCCATCAGAGGGCTTCCACCCTATGACCTCATCTAAACCTTGTCATCTCCCAAAGTCCCCATCTCTAAATACATCAGCTTGGGAATTACAGCTTCAGCGTATGAATTTGGGGGTACAGTACAGAATTCAGTCCAGAGCAGGCAGTGACTCTGATTTCTGCACGAGAGTCAAAATGGTTTTATGTTTCTTCATTTTGATTGAAATTTATATTGTAAGCATAACAACTCATCCCCAAAGTAGTTGCATTTTATTATTGTCATCATTTTTGACTTTCTAAAGAATTAGTCCCCCAAAGTGGAAATTTATGTACCCCCCCAAGGGATATGCAAGATGATCCAGTGGTATATAGAAAAAGAATGTTGAAATAGCTATTTTTTTCTAAAAAAATTAAGCTAAATATTTAATGTGAGTTGATTGTATGTACATGAATGTACACACGTTAGGGGTTCATGCTTAAAGTTTACACTGCTAGAGATTCATAATCAAAGTTTTGAGACCACTGCTCTAGAGTACCGTTCTGCAGAAATTTTAACATTTAATTCTATTTATCTGTATCATTTCTGGAATTCGTACTTTATAGAAGTATGAAAATGAATAGAGAAATGAATTCCAGAGACGATTAAGAAGCTCGTCCAAGGGTACAAAGAATGCTGATGGCTTAGTTGATACCAGAACCCTGGACTTCTAATTTTCAGTCTAATACTGATTTTGCTAAACTCTGTGGCTTCCAAAAATGTGACTTTTAGAAACTTTCTGCCTATCAACTCAGTGATTAAAGAGGGTTGACAAAAGCACCCACAGGGTTTTCTCTGCTTCTGCAATAAATTCTGTCAACTTTTCCTCAAAGAGAAGATCCCTTCTTGGAAGAACCTTAAACCAATTTTTCCAAAAGACTACTTTGCAATATCTGGGTGTGGGCTGACCCTCATGGCTCCCTTTTTCCCACTTTTCAGAGCTGAGTGGGAGTTTAAGCTTTGGTTCCTCTCGGTCATGGAGGCTCAGAAAGCACATGTGTTTTCTAGAGCAATTACAAGTTTAAAATTCAGGCAGTCTGGGCTCCTGTAAAAGTTGATACTTAGTTTTGAGAAAGGTGTTATGGAGCAGCCTTTTTATTCTTCTCTGGGAGTACATAATATTGGGGTGTAATTATAGTATCATAGACAGTTTTGATTCTAGAGGGGGGAAAACCTCAAATCTGTTCTCAGTTGACCATGATACACTGGCCTGCTTATGACTTTAGTTTTTAATCTTAAGAAAGTAGTACAATCATTTTCCCTACTTCATAGGACTTTTGTAATTAATGTTATTGATTTGAAACCCCAGATGGGGTAGAAGATACTGCTGAGATGCTTGTGAACGTAAACAGAAACTATTGAGAGGGAAAAACAAATGTTGTGTGAGGAATGCTGTCCAAAAATGTGTACATCAAAGTAAGAGGAGGAAAACAGCATGCTTTACAACTAGCTCTTCACTGTTTTTCTTTATGTGGCTGCTTTACATATCTGTTTTTTTGTTGGCACTGTCTTTCATCACCACCCTTCCAGGTATCCTTTCCTCAGATTTGGCCTCAGCCTTTGCTCTTGCAGTATTTCTACTCTCCCACCTTGGCCTACTATGAACAATCCTTGGGCAGCTGTCTGTTGGCAGAGAACACTTTTCATGAAGCAGCTTGGATTTCTGTAGAGGAGAGTAGGGGGTAAGGATAAGGATAGGGCTGCTTCTGGGATAATTGTTATGGGAATGAAAGGGCTGTTGAAAGATTAGAGGCCAGTGTGCCTGGGTACAAGGGCTGTAATTATACTTTGTCTTTTACCAATGCCTTTTGTCCAAGGCACTGAAAGGGCTTACTTAACAAAATTCTGGTCTGAATAATATTATTCTTTGCTCTTTGGAATTTACTGGAGGTGGCAGTGAGGCCCTGGGAGAAAAATAAAGTGTTAATAATGGAATAAAAGAAAATAAACTAGATACTCTGATTCCTAGTTAAAAAAAGATAAGTCTGGTGAAAATTGGTGGAATTAGTTGAAAAAATGGTTGCCATTATGTGAAATGGGCTGAGATGGTTTAATAGAAATGTTGCCAGTTTTTCCCCCCACCTTTGCCCCTGATGACTGACTGTTAGTCCTAAGAGAAAACAAATAAACAGCTTTAAGGTTCTTTCTAAGGGGAGAGTGCTCCTGAGTTCTAATTCCAGCTCTGCTTCTTGTAATTCTTAATTAGTATTTGTGCCTATAATAAATTTGAAGCTAGGCATCTGAGTGAACATAAAGCCTAAGCTCTTACCCCAAGAACTTGATTTATTCTATCTCTGTTGATTTGTGTATAAAATGATACTCAGAATCTGACCCACCTCATTTTGGTGTGAAAACAAGTATTTTACAGAGTTTATAGATATATATGACTATTTATTGAATACATTGGAAGATTCATTGGAAGAGGGCATTGCTGAAGCTAGCTTTTTGTGTTTCGTATTGAGGCTCTTTGTGTGCAGTACCTATCACTTTATGTGTCTGCTGTTCCAGGTTTTATTTCAGTTCCCAGTTTCTCATCTGAAAAGCCACTGCCAGTTACTCAGTGAATAAGGTAAAGAGATGGCAGTTGACCTCCCCAAAATTTGTACCTTTATGGAATTTAGGGGGAAAAAAATTCTGGTGTGCTTTTCAGCAGCTGAGAAGCGCTGTTAAGCACACACACAAAAATCATTTTTATAAAAATGATAAAGCCTGTACACTGTTAAATCTCCTTGTCTCTTTTGTCATCTTTCCCAGGTTGTTTCCTAATTGTTTTATTTTCTTCCTCTCCCAATTTCAGGCTGGCTAGAGCAAACATCATTCAAGATGTCCAGCAAAGGGAGCAGCACAGATGGCAAAACAGATTTAGCTAATGGTAAGGGGCCAAAATGAAGGTAAAGCTAATTTTACTGTCAGCTGAGGTTCTCCTCCTCCCCCCAAGATAGAGTGGAGACCTGAATTTTAGTAAAGGGAAGGAACCCTTCCTATGTTGTTTTGAGTATAGGAAACTACACAGGAAACATCTCTGGCTATCTGGTACTTTTACTCCTTCAAATTTTATCTGATTGTTTTCAGAAGCTCAGTAACAGAGCTAGCTGTACTTCTTTTCCTGTCCTCTCCTCCCATCTCTTCTCTTCTCTTTTCTCCTCTCTTCTCCTTTTCTTCTCCCCTCCTCTCCCCTTCCCTTCCCTCCCCTCCCCTCCCCT
The DNA here is from genome assembly GCF_020740605.2 of Lemur catta. Taxonomy (NCBI): domain Eukaryota; kingdom Metazoa; phylum Chordata; class Mammalia; order Primates; family Lemuridae; genus Lemur; species Lemur catta. The sequence continues at coordinate 33,330,572 of NC_059130.1, read as the reverse complement.
CCCCTTCCCTTCCCTTCCTTCTCTTTCAAGGTTTCACTCTGTTGCCTGGGCTAGAGTGCAGTGGCACCATCGTACCTCACTGTAATCTGCAACTCCTGGCCTCAAGCAATCCTCCTGCCTCAGCCTCTCAAGTAGCTGGGTCTACAGGCACCATGCCCAGTTAATTTTTTAAAAATTTTTTTTAGAGATGGGGTCTTGCTGTATTGCCCAGGCTGGTCTCAAACTCCTGGGCTCAAGTGATCCTCCTGCCTCAGCCTACTAAAGTGCTAGGATTATGAGTATGAGCCATCATGCCTGACCCAGAGCTGTACTTACAAGAGGTCAACTGTTTTGGAATTCTGAAAGGCTATACGATGGGCAGAACCTAGGAGATGCTATTTTTTTTTTTTTTTTTTTGAGACAAAGTCTCACTTTGTTGCCCAGGCTATAGTGCCGTGGCATCAGCCTAGCTCACAGCAACCTCAAACTCCTGAGCTTAAGCGATCCTCCTGCCTCAGCCTCCCGAGTAGGTGGGACTATAGGCATGCGCCACCATGCCCGGCTAATTTTTTCTATATATATTTTTAGTTGTCCAGATAATTTATTTCTTTTTTTTTTTTTTTTTTTTGAGACAGAGTCTCACTTTGTTGCCCAGGCTAGAGTGAGTGCCGTGGCGTCAGCCTAGCTCACAGCAACCTCACACTCCTGGGCTTAAGCGATCCTACTGCCTCAGCCTCCCGAGTAGCTGGGACTACAGGCATGTGCCACCATGCCCGGCTAATTTTTTTTTTGCTATATATATTTTTAGTTGGCCAGATAATTTATTTCTATTTTTAGTAGAGACAGGGTCTCGCTCAGGCTGGTCTCGAACTCCTGACCTCGAGCGATCCACCCGCCTCGGCCTCCCAGAGGGCTAGGATTACAGGCGTGAGCCACCGTGCCCGGCCAGGAGATGCTATTAATACAGAAGAAAAATAAGATCCAATTGGTGGTAGGAACAAGGGAGTTTTGGGGAAGATGTAGTTTTCTAGTTATACTGAGAGGTCCCTTTCCATGATAGGTCATAGTTTGGTAGAGATATTACATAAAAGATGAAGTTGCAATCCAAACCAACTGGGATTAGGACTTCCTTCTTTCTCTTCTTTTCCTTCCCTTTCTTAATTCTTCCCCTTCCCTGCCTTTCCTCCTTTTTCTTCCATTCTTTCCCTCTTCCTTTTCTCAGGGCCGGTGCTGCCAAGTGTTAAATTCCTGGGTCTAGGGCAGATTTGAAGGTAGAATACCAAGTTTCTAATAGATTATAGCTGCTACCTGGGTTATTTGACCAATGCTGAACCAACTTTTAAACTAGAGAAATCTCCTTCAAATGGATATGGTTGGGCAGCGCAGAGTCTAGCATTCCTTAGCACCTTAAAGTTCAGGATTATAGGCTAAATTCTAGTTGATGTGATTGGTGGATCATTGAAGTTGAGGAAGAGTAGGTGAGATTTTCAACATGCTTTTTTATTGTCCCCTTGTTATTTTCTTATCACTACCATTCATTTTTTGTAAAGGAAAGTGGTTCAGGTTTTTCATTGGGCTTAGTTGAAAGGTACAGGGTTCTAGAGGAGTTTCAGGTATGCTATCTATTTGGAGGTTGGCAATTAGCTAGATCAGGGATTGGCAAAACTATAGCCAGCAAGCCAAATCCAGCCTGTCATTTGTTTTTGTAAAGTTTTCTTGGAATACAGTCATACCTATTCATTTGTGTAATGTCTATGGTTTGCTTTTGTTCTACATAGTGGAGTTAAGTAGTTGTGATAGAGTTCCATATGGTTAGCAAAGCCTAAAATTTTTACTGTTTGACCCTTTACAGAGAAAATTTGCCAACGCCTATGCTAGATCTTGGTCAATGACTGTTGGGGCTCTCTTGCTGAGCTTGTGATACACTCTGGCCATTATGTTAATGTGGTAAATCCTCCAAAATCATCTGAATTTGTTAATCATAATTTTAATAATGCTAGTAGTTTTGATTTTTTAATTGTTTTTTCTTTCTTCCTAACCACTAGGTAACCAGGGAAATTTTGATGTTTTATTTTTCTTTCTCCACAGACCTCTTAGGTGTGGTATTTATCCCTTCTAATCACCCTCAAGCTCAAGCAGAATTGCATTTTAAAAAACCACAGCTATTAAACTTTCTCGGCATATGTAACAGTCTCAACAAATGTGGTTCTTAGGTTCAAATTTCTGTTTGCTCCTAGCCCCTAGCCCACTTGTTTTCACGCTGCTCTTAGTTGAGGTTTTTTGTTTTGACAAAAGCAGTTTATGTTTCTCCCAACCTTCTGTCACTACTTGAACCAAAGCACTTGCATTGTTTGTTTTCCAAATTTGATATTGCCTAAGAGTTCATTGAAAAGAGTTTCCATTGCTTCAAAGATCTTCACAAATTACTGCACTAATACAGATGACTAGGCATTAATGTGTTCTAACTTTGAATCCTTAAACATCAGTGTGGTATTTTAGTTGAATAGCTCATACTAGAGTCATACACAGCTCGCCTGCCTTTCCTAACAGCTTTTACTTCTGGCAGGATAAAATTTATAGCCATTTTAGGAAAGGAGGCCCTGAACAGTGTTTAAAATTCTCTTTCTCCCTTGCCTTTCTTCACATCTTGACCTTAGGTTGGAAGTTGTGGTTGTATTGGCCCTAGGATGTTACCCAAGTGCTCATTGTAATGTGATTTGGCTGTCGTTAGGTAAGAGAATACAGTATAGTAATTGTAGGAGATTGGATGGGGCAAAGTGACCCAGTTAATTAACTACCAGCATAACAGAATTCTAGAGTATACCGAACTTTTCTTCTCAGCACTACTGTTATAGCCTTGCTTTTTTATCAGTTTTATATATGCCTCCTTGTAAAACCGTATCTCAATGTAGAGACTAAAAATGAGACTAAAAATTGTAAACTAATGGAAATAAGTCAGAATGCATTTATACTAGCAAAAGGGGAATGAGAACCCACTGAAATGATCACAATTCCCACTTACCCCTTCAACTTCCTTTCTTAGTAGATCTTAGGAATTTAGGGGAAGAAACCTAGGATTTAAACATAAATCCAAGGTTTATGTCTAAACCTAGGTATGTATAGTGGTGCTTTCTTTTTTTTTTTTTTTTGAGACAGAGTCTCACTTTGTTGCCCGGGCTAGGGTGAGTGCTGTGGCATCAGCCTAGCTCACAGCAACCTCAAACTCCTGGGCTTAAGTGATCCTACTGCCTCAGCCTCCCGAGTAGCTGGGACTACAGGCATGTGCCACCATGCCTGGCTAATTTTTTTCTATATATATTTTTAGTTGGCCAGATAATTTCTTTCTTTTTTTTTTTTTTTTTTAGTAGAGACGGGGTCTCGATCAGGCTGGTCTCGAACTCCTTACCTCAAGCGATCCACCTGCCTCGGCCTCCCAGAGGGCTAGGATTACAGGTGTGAGCCACCGCACCCGGCCTAATAGTGGTGCTTTCTTGAAGTAGGAAAGGTTCAACTCCACATTCATAAGTCAGAGTGAGTCCCTCCCCCACCCCCCTGAGACAGAGTCTTGCTCTGTCGCCCTGGCTAGAATGCAGTGGCATCATTATAGCTCACTGCAACCTCAGACTCTGGGGTCAAGCAATCCTCCTGCCTCAGCCTCCTGAGTAGCTGGGACTATATGCTAGTGCCACCAGGCCCAGCTAATTTTTCTGTTTTTTGTGGAGACATGTGTCTTTCTCTTGCTTAGGCTGGTTTTGAACTCCTGACTTCAAGCGATCTTCCCACCTCGGCCCCCAAAGTGCTAGGATTACAGGCGTGAGTGATTTTTGTCAGTTATTTTCCATCTTTCCTTAAGAAGATGGCTATGCCAGCTCTTGCTGGAGATAACCATTCTTTTTTCCTATATTCTGTTTAATTATTTGCTATAACTAATGGATGCCCATCCAACAGAATAGAGCCTAAGGTAGTTGTATAAGGCATGTTTCATACAACACGCCAGTGCTTTGTCTCTTGAACACTTATTATAATCTGAGACTGTCATGAGATTCTTCATTTTTGTAGTGGCTTTGATCTTAATCTTTTCAGTTTCTTGTCCTTTACATGATTTCCCCTCAGAAAGTACTCCTTCAAAGTATGATGTAAGCTGAGTTACAAAAAAAAAGAATAATAAAAAATAAATAAAAAGAAGGTACTTCTTATGTGCATTTGTAATGAAAACTCTGACCAAAGCTCATTTCTTGGTCTTTTGATGTGATGATTTCTCAGACTAAGGTGAGAAATCCTTTTGATCGCTCTCCTAGTTCCTTATTTTTCCTCTCACCCACCCATTCCTCACTAACATGCAGGAAGCCTGTCTAGCAGTCCAGAGGAGATGTCTGGAGCTGAAGAGGGGAGGGAGACATCCTCAGGCATTGAAGTGGAGGCCTCAGACCTGAGTTTGAGCTTGACCGGGGATGATGGTGGCCCCAACCGCACCAGCACAGAAAGTCGAGGCACAGACACAGAAAGCTCAGGTGAAGACAAGGACTCAGACAGCATGGAGGACACTGGCCATTACTCCATCAATGATGAAAACCGAGTCCATGACCACTCAGAGGAAGAGGAGGAGGAAGAAGAGGAGGAAGAAGAGCAGCCTCGACGCCATGTACAGCGCAAACGGGCCAACCGTGACCAGGACTCATCAGATGATGAGCGGGCCCTAGAGGACTGGGTGTCATCCGAAACATCAGCCCTACCCCGACCTCGCTGGCAAGCCCTTCCTGCCCTTCGGGAGCGTGAGCTGGGTTCAAGTGCACGCTTTGTATATGAGGCTTGTGGGGCAAGAGTCTTTGTGCAGCGTTTCCGCCTGCAGCATGGGCTTGAAGGCCATACTGGTTGTGTCAATACCCTGCACTTTAACCAGCGCGGCACCTGGCTGGCCAGTGGCAGTGATGACCTGAAGGTGGTGGTGTGGGATTGGGTGCGGCGGCAGCCAGTACTGGACTTTGAGAGCGGCCACAAAAGTAATGTCTTCCAGGTGAGACAGGGGAGCGTAACAGTTACTGAGAGAATCAGGGATGAGTTAGACAAATCTGAGCTGCTACCTGGAATGGGAGCTGGAAGTGAGTTGTAGGGATTAGACATCAGGACTTGCCCCTACTGTGGCTCCCATAATGACTTCAGTACACTGAAAGATCCCATGGCAACCATTTGTTTCCTTGAACATAAACAAGGACTGCTGGAAGCCTTGTTATAGGTAGGATGCTTGGAACTCATCAGGAAGGTATTAAATGTGTACCAGTAGGAGGCAGTATGGTATAAGAGCACAGGCTCTTGAACAAAACTGCCTGGGTTCAAATCCTGGCTCTTCCACTTACTAGCTCTGTGATCTTGGACAAGTTATTTTACCTTTGTCTTCAGTTTATCTATCTGTAAAATGGGACCAATAATACATAGGGTTATGAGGATTAAATAGTTTTAAAAGTGAAGCAGTTAGAACTGTGGCTGGTACTTAATAAACATTTGCTAAATATTAGCTCATATTGTTAACTATTCTGTGGAGATTTTATTTCTCAGCTCCATCTATAGTGATACTAGCCATTTATCCCTAAGTGTGTTCTCTTTGCTTCTCCAACAGATTTCCTTCTAGTTTCCTTTTTATTTGTGACAAATTTGTTTGCTTTCTGAATCAAGCTAGATTTTCCTCTTTTATTGCTTTTCTCCTCTACTAGGTATAGCTCTAGTTCACCTGAGCACTTATCATGTACCAGTTCAACCTTCCAGAGCCAACCAAAATGCTCTCTTATTTCACAGGAAGTTTTTTCTCTCCCTTTCCTTTAACTACTGGAAGAAGTTGGGCTTAGCAAGCTGTACAAGAGTAGGAAAGCTAAGTTTCCAGCTGTCATGTAAGAAAAGGTGGTAAATTGGGGTCAATGCATTTTTCCCTCAAATTCACCTCTTCCATTTCTTTTGTGTGTCCTTTTTCTCATTCTTAACACCTCAGGCCAAGTTCCTTCCTAATAGTGGTGATTCTACTCTGGCTATGTGTGCCCGTGATGGGCAGGTTCGGGTAGCAGAACTCTCTGCCACACAGTGTTGTAAGAATACAAAACGTGTGGCCCAGCACAAGGGAGCATCCCATAAGGTAAGTAAGCACTTGTTCCAAATTTTGTGTCATTTTTGTTGTGGTCACCTGTCTCACTTCTTTCAGTCCTAGGATTTGTAGTTAAGGGAATAAAAGCAGCCACTTTAAACTTCTTGGAAGGCAAGTATTTGAGAGATCCCCAGATCACGCATTGATCCCTAGATCACTTGGTTATATCTGGCCCCTAAGCTGAGCTGTGGTTAGTTTGCAGATCCTTGAGGTCTCCTGGATCCTCCAAACCTCTTAAGTTTACTGATTGTTTTTAGAATATTTTAACAGTTCCCAGTGCTAGTTTCTTATGTGTGAGAGCTTCAGCTTTCCTGCTCACAACTTTTAGCTCACAAATAGCGCTATTTCTGGCAGCCCTATTTAGAGCTGAGAATATAGGCCAAATATTCATGGTGGCAACCAGTGAGGAGCTAAGAGCTGCCCTGTCTCAGGTCAGGGTAGGCATGGTTTTCTTCCACGCCTGGAAAGAGAATAGTACTCTCTTCTTAAAAACCCTAAGCAAATATGTAGGTGGACCTCAAGTGTCCTTTCTAGCCCAGATGGCTCAGGAAATGTGAAAATTATCTATTTCTTTGATTCTTAAGCCTACACCCAGCTCACAAGATAACTGATTTTTAGAACTCAGATGTAGGGAATGAAACTTGCACACCATTTTACTCTGTACCTGGGGGTGTAGAATTGATTTTATTTGAGATTGAACTCTAATGACTGGTGTTTTTCTTTGGTATTTCTATTCATATCCCTTGGGGACTTAGTGGAAATAGCAAATCACCTGTCCCTTTGACTTGTATAGAATAAACAAGCTGTAAATAATTCACACAGAACAAGAGTGGGCTTAAATTATCTCCTTTCCTGGGATGTTGTGACAAAAAAAGTAGACATTTTTCTTCCTGAGACTTTTTTTTTTTTTTTTTTGAGACAGAGTCTCACTCTTTCGCCAGGGTAGAGTACAGTGGTGTTGTCGTCATAGCTCACAGCAACCTCAGACTCCTGGGCTCAAGCAATCCTCCTGCTTTAGCCTCCCAAGTAGCTGGGTCTATAGGCATGCACCATGATGCCTGGCTAATTTTTCCATTTTTAGTAGAGAGTGGTCTCGCTCTTGCTCAGGCTGTCTCAAACTCCTGAGCTCAAGCAATCCTCCCCCCTGGGCCTTTCAGAATGCTAGGATTACAGGCATGAGCCACTGCACAGCCCTTCCTGAGACATTTTAAATGCAGCCCTTCCTGAAGTTAAAGGAATGAACCAAGTGACCTCTAATTCTAATCTTTAAAAACTTCACCTTTTCCCTTTTTCTCTTGCAGTTGGCCTTGGAACCAGACTCTCCTTGTACGTTCCTATCTGCAGGTGAAGACGCAGTTGTCTTCACCATAGACTTGAGACAAGACCGCCCAGCTTCGTAAGTATAGCAGTAATATCTTTACAAAACTGTATCCTTTGGCCTTGAAAATATTCCATGTATCCTGGTAATGTCCAGTTCTCTAGTCTATCAGAGCAGTAGTGTTGTGCAGATGATAAAGAGATAGTTTAAGGTTTAGGAAAATTCCTTACTTCCTCTGTTTCTTAGCAGTAAAATACCTATTCAGTCTACCTTCATTTTTCAAACAAAATTTAGTTATTATATGTGGCCTTTAATAACTTTGTTCCATTCTCCATTCACTTGGGTGCCATTCAACTTACACAAAGCATATTATTCTACATACTAGTTTAGAGATATGATCCTCCTGTAAAGTTTTCAATTCAATTATATATAAAAACATACAAACATGATAAATCTTGAACAAAAATATTGGTAGCTACAGTAGAGTTCTATCATATTGCTGCTCATTTGTACGTGAATTTCAGACTCATGGGTAAATTATATTCCTTCTTAACTGTGTAATGTCATAGAAAGAACATAACATCTTGGTTTGGATCCAGGAAGACCTAGGTCAAATCTCAATTCAGGCACTTACTAGTTATGACTTATATAACCTTCCATACCTCAGTTTCTTCAGACTTACTATGGGTATGGTACCCTTCCAAGTCCCTGGGGTTTCTGTGAGGATTTTTTTTTTTCTATTGTCTTTTCCTTTCTTTCTTTCTGTTTTTTTTTTTTTTTTTTTTTTTTTAAGAGACAGGGTCTTGCTCTGTCAACCCAGGCTGGAGTGCAGTGGTCTAATAGTAGTTCACTATAACCTTGAATTCCTGGGCTCAAGCAATTCTCCTGCCAAAGCTTCCTGAGTACCTGGGACTACAGGCACCACTATGTCCAGCCAATTTGTGTGTGTGTGTGTGTGTGTGTGTGTATGGAGATGGGTCTTGCTATGTTGCCCAGGCTGGTCTGAATTCCTGCCCTCAAGCAATCCTCCCACCTCGGCCTCCCAAAGTGCTGGGATTATAGGCATGAGCCACACTATGCCTGGCCTTCTGTGAGGATTGTTGGTGTATATATTATATATATATTAATATATATATATGTTGGTGTATATATTATATACACCAACAATCCTCACCGAAGGATTTATAATCTAATATATATATGTTATATATAATCTAATATATATTAGATGCCCCAGTATAGTGTCCAGCACAATGGCTGGAATTGATTAAGTTGTAGCTACTACAAGGTGTCCCAAAAGTCTCCATACAAAGGGAAAATATTGTAAAATTTTGTAATGAGTATTTTGTAAATAAAGGTACATTTAGCTACAATTTCCCATTTTCCCTACCTGTGGCAACTTTTGGGACACCCTGTAGTATAGTTATTTTAGATTACTTTTTTGATTTTTATTGCTCTTAAATAAGTACGTCTTATTTAAGAGATTCAAATAAGTATACGGACAAAATGTAAATGCTCCCTCCTGCACCTCCACTCCTTATTTTTCTAGCTACTGCTAACTGTTATTAGTAATTTGGAACACCTTTCCAGTCCCTTTTGTATACATTTATGTACCTAAATATATCCATATACTTTTCCCCATAAATGGGGTAATTACGTGTATATATAAACATGCACATATGTATGTTTCTGCAATTTGCTTTTTTCTTATTATGATGTGTTTTGACCTTTCTATGTCAGACCATGAAAGCCTACCACATTTTTAACCATGGCATACATGTCATTGGTGTATCACAGTTTATTTTACCGCTATCTGGTTGATGGGTCTCTAGATTATTTATTGTCTTCTTAGTCTTAAAAATTATTATAACAAATCTTGTAGGTCAGTACCAGTATTGAGTAAGGGATGTCACTGATTTACATAGGATATAAGTAAAATATAAATTAGTTTAGGAAATATAATCTGAAGGCTGATTGTTATTAGACCTTTATTTTATATAACCATCAAGAAGATGAAGTTTGGAAGATGATGGGCTTATACTGGAAAAGAAACAAGCCTAAGGGCCAAAGGGTCTGCCTTCTAGTACTAGCTCTGCAGTTACCTAGCTTTGAGAAAATCATTTAATCTCTTGAACTGAATGTTTATTATTTCCATTTCTAAAGTTCTGGGGTTCTGTGATGATAATGGAACATTAGTAGGTTTTCCATAGGGAATGTTCCCACGGTAGGGCAAAAATGCAAGAAATGATAATGAGTTTGTTTGATCTGCTGTGTTAGAGAGTTCTGAATCAGAATGAGATCTTACCCTGTGGATCAGGTTCAGAGGGAAACTACTGTTATGCCACAAGGAATTGAGAATCTGGTTCAAGGAGTGAGTAGAGCAAATGACTCTGGCAAATTATTGAATTTGGAATCAAATGATACAGGCAAAAAATCTGGCTGAGAGTTGACCATGGATCTGGACACAAGCAATGATCGGTATAGAAACTAAAGGGGGGAACATCAGAGAAACTTACGAGTAGAAGGAAGCCCAAATTCTACATTTGAGGAATAAGAGACAGTCTTCACAAAATTTTTGCTTTAGGGATAGAAAAAATAGTGTTACAGCCTGGAATGGGGTGGAAGGCAGATTGTGAAGGTCATAGCCAGAAAATCCAAGCCATCTTTATGTATTAAGCTGATGCCCAAGCATCTGCTTATATCAGAGGTATTTTTGTGTGAGGTTGGCATAGGGGAATTTTTCTTTTGTATATATATGATAGCTGAGTCTCTAGGAGCTGGTGAAATTGGCTAACATCTTAGGAAACAAGTTTGATTTGAAACTATCGATGGGATATTCCTTTAGCCAGTGGAATCCAGTTTGAGTTATTCTTCAGAAGAATCCTTTGGTCTAATCTATAATTATTTTTCCCTTTTTGATGGGACATACCTGCTCATTCATTTTAAGGCAAAATTTGGTGAATTTGTTTTGTATGGTTTCCTCTGATATGAAAATGTTTTTCTCCTTATTGCCATGATTAATCATTTTTCTAGCACCTCTGCATGTCCCCAGAGAGCTCAGGGCACTCTGAATTTATCCATTGGGAGAAAGAAATGTTTTAGGGGAATATATTGAGGCATAGAAAAATTGAGCTCTTTGTCAGGATTATGTAACAGTGGAACCAGTACTTCATAATCTACCCCTTAGTTTCTTCATTTGGCTTCTGCATGATAACTTGTATATTTGTCTGACCTTGTCCTTCTGAAAATTCAAATTGTTGAGGAAATGAGATGGCCCTTGGAAAAGGAGCAGCATCAGCTCCTACTCCTTTTCCCTGTCTAAAACCCAGATTATGCCGCTTCTGCTTAGCTAGTTTTCTTCCTGAAACTTGTTATTTTTGACATGTTTTCTGCCTTGTGTTTTTGAGGGGTGTTGGGTTCACTTAATGACATTCATTTTCAGTGATCTCTGTATTCTTTTAATGGAAATCTGCAAAGAGTTTAAAATCAAATAAAATCTCTCCACTTTGCCTAGAGCAGGTTTAGGCTGGAGTGACTTTGACCATGCAGAGAGGATGCTAAAATCATTTCTTTACAAAGAAGCTTGCTGTCATGATATGTCTTTTTGTTTCCATGGCATCAGAAACTAGTAAAACCTTACAATTAAAAACAAAATCTAAAGGCAAGCCCCTTCCTGTAGTATCTTGAAGTCTTTCCTGTAAATTTACTAATCTTCACAATGTCATAGACTGGTTGGACACTTAGACATGGGAAGAGTATTTGTAGTACTGCCCTTAAGCTGGGACAAATTGTAATTGTTTAGCCAGATTCTTCTGGCTAACTTTCTGAAGTTTTCTAGGGTTCTAAAATTTTTTATTTCAGAATATTATGGGGATACAAATGGTTTGGTTACATAAATTGCTTTTGTACAGTTTTCTAGTGTTTCCTCAGGGCCCCATGCCCTCCTGAGGATCACCTCTCTTGTGTTAAAACCAGAATAATTTAGAAATGCTCTTTCAGCCTTACAAACAAATATCCTTATAAGAATCCCCTTTCCTAATTTGCTTCAGATAAGGGAAAAAGAATGCTGTTTTCCTTTGAGTTGACCCTATGTTAGAAAACTACGGGCTAGGCGCAGTGGCTCACGCCTGTAATCTTAGCACTCTGGGAGGCTGAGGTGGGAGGATCGCTTGAGATCAGGAGTTTAAGACCAGTCTAAGCAAGAGCAAGACCTTGTCTGTACTAAAAATAGAAAAAATTAGCCAGACATGGTGGCACGCACCTGTAGTTACAGCTACTCTGGAGGCTGAGGAAGGAGGATTGCTTGAGCCCAGGAGTTTGAGGTTGCTGTGAGCTAAGCTGATGCCACAGCACTCTAGCCTGGGTGACAGAGCAAGACTCTGTCTCAAAAAAAAAAAGAAAGAAAGAAGGAAAAGAAAACTATGCCTTGTCATTTTTCAGTATACTTTTATTTTGGTTTTGTTTTTTTGAGATAGCATCTTGCTATATTGCCCAGGCTAGTCTCAGGCTCCTGGGCTCAAATGATCCTCCTGCCCCAGCCTCCCAAGTAGCTGAGACTACAGATGCACATTAGCGTGCCCTCCTAGTTTTTTTTATTTTTTAGAGATGGGGTCTTGCTATATTGCCCAGGCTGGTCTTAAACTCCTAGCCTCAAGAGATCCTCTTGCCTCACCGTCCTCAGTTCATTGTTTGTTTTTAAAACTGGATTTTAAGTGATATTTTTCTGGAATTTGGGAGATAGACTCTGACCTTTAGGTCTTTTTTACCTTAAGGTCTTTTTTTAGCCCACTTTTTCTATGATTCTTCCTCTACCCCCCCCCCCTTTGTTCCCAGGTGATTGGGAAGATGTATGGGTAGTATTGCCTGTTTAATGACTGACTATTATTGTGTTGGCCTACAGCTAAATTGAAGCTTCCTGAGGACTAGTACATTCATATACCTTTAGCTTATGCTTCTTAAGGAACACTAGAAAATGACTTTACTACATTTTTTTTCCCAGTACCCAAAGTGGCATATAATAAATGTATATACTTTTCTTGTGCCAACATTCAAAACAAAAAAACAAAACACTTTTTTTTTCTTTCCAAATGAGAATGTCTTTGGTTTCTTATTAGCCATGTCTGTATTACTCTGTTGGCTCTCACTTGCCATGACTATCTGGATCTTTTGGAGAATATGACTTGATATGTTCTTCTACTTAAGGAAACTGGTGGTGACAAAAGAGAAAGAGAAGAAAGTGGGGCTGTATACAATCTATGTGAATCCTGCCAATACCCACCAGTTTGCAGTGGGTGGGCGAGATCAGTTTGTAAGGTAAGTTTGTGGCTCTTTTGTATTTTTGATAGTTTGAAATGCTGATTTGTTGTATACTCCCAGGTGCTCCCTATGGAGAGGTGTGAATTGCCTGGGAATCCATTAACCATCATGTTGAATTTTTTTAGTATGTTTCAAAAAGTTTAAGTGCCTTTTGAGGTGTTCTCTTCCCTAATGTAACAATCTCTGAGGGGTGGTTTTACATATTATAGAGATTATCAAGTTTTAGAGAAGTTTGATGAATTGACCAAGGTCCCCACATAGCAGCTAAGGCGTTAACGTTTGCCAGCAAGTGCTGAATTAGTAAATAGCTTCCACCATTTTCATATACAAATTAACATGCACTAGAAATTCTGAATACTGGTTTTGAATTCAGAAATGGTTTGACTTGGGAGCGCTCAGTTTGAACTGAAGGTTTTTGCCTCCCACTGTCCTAAACCACTTTTCTTTATCCACAGTGATTGATATCTTTGTTACTGTGAACATCTGCAGTAACATTGGCTATTGAGATATATCCTTAAGAAAACAGATGTCATGGATTTAAATCCCTATATGTACTAGATAATTTCCTCTGACCCTCGGTAATATCTCTATCCAGTTGGCCTACTTTAACTGTATTTCTTTGGGATCATAAGTTTGAAAGACAGGAGGAGCAAGGTCACCAAAAAATGAATGACATTTGCTATCCTGATGGTAGGTGAAAAGCATCATCCTCCTTTTGAAATGAGAGCACAATTTTATAACTGTATGCTGAAGTTGGTTCTATTAATAAGAATCATAGGATACGTTTTCAGAAAACACATAAGTGATGACTTTACATTGTTTAAGAATCCTGGGCAAATCCTTGTTACTCTCCTCTTCCTCTGTTTCCTTGCCTTCAAAATTCCTTTCCTCTAGTCACCAGTCATCAAATATGTAGCAATTGATTTTTTTTAGTAAGAGGCTATTGATCAAAAAGGCTTGTAGTTGTCTAAACTTTTAGTTGCTACCTCCTCCAAATCAAGCATTCACTGAAATTTCTAGCTGAGAAATTTTTCTACTTAGAGCTCTAGATTGGTTGAAAAGTCTGTGTCTCCAGAGAATTCAAACACTAGGACTGAGATGTTTGGAGGGGAATGGAGGAATTGGCTGTATGGAGAATTATAGCCAATGCCTTATTCCGAAGCTGATACTTTCCCAGGATTAGGGTGGGGCTTAGAGTTTTACCATTTCAGCACAAGGAGGAAATACTCAGATCTTCTGTCTCTTATGAGCTTCAATATCCTCTATCCCTTTTTACATCTCAAGTTGTCAGCAGATAACAGGCCATTTACTTGGCAGAAGCACATGAAGATTTTGAGGCACACTCATTCTGCATGAGCAGATAGCCCTTTCAGCACTCCAGCTTTTCTCTGACATTATGTTTTTACCCTCAACTTCTCTGGCACCTCTTCAGTTCAGCCAACTGAATGTTTTGGGATTTCTCCTTTCTTGTTCTTTCTTTGAAAGAACCTGAAAAGCTCATCTTCTGGTACAATTTTGAAAACATTTGTGCTGAATATTTTATATTATAACACTGTTAACTCACTCCTAGCCTAAAGGAATTCCTTCAAGGGAATAAAGAGAAATAGCTTACTCATCCTCAATGCTTTTGCATCATTAATGCTGAATTTTAGTTTAGAATTGTGAAAAAGCATTTAAGGAAGCTTTATGGAGACATGCTTTTTGGCTTTTCATCAACAAAAAGGAAAAAAAAAAGCAAAGAAAAAAAGTAGACAAGTAGAGGAGGTATAGATATGAATCTCTACTACTAAATCCTGCTTATGTTAGTTTAAGAATTTACAGGAGTAGGCTGGGCACAGTGGCTCATGCCTGTAATCTCAGCACTTTGGGAGCCCAAGGCAGGAGGATCACTTGAGCCCAAGAGTTTGAGACCAGTCTGAGCAACATAGTGAGACCTCACTTCTACAAAAAATATAAAAATTAGCTGGCTGTGGTGGCATGTACCCAGCTATCTGGGAGGCTGAGGGAGGAAGATCACTTGAGCCCAGGAGTTTGAGGTGGCAGTGAGCTATGGATGACACCACTGCACTCTAGCGAGATCCTATCTCAAAAAAAAAAAATAAATAAATAAATAAATAAATAGAAGACGAAGAAGAATTCACAGGAGTGAAGAAAAGGAGACAGTATCAGATGAATCCTGTGGTGGTAGATTTGGCAGTGTAGTTGACATGTAAATTTATTGGTAAAGGATTTTGTATGGGCCCTGATTCATAAAGCACAGTCAATAAATTGTCCCTTTGTTCCCCAATTCTTAGGCTGAGATCAGCAACACTGAGAGAACATTAGATTAGGGCAGGGAGGGAAGAGATACTTAGGATAACAAGTTAGTGAGTACCTGAAAGCCTGGAGAGAGATGCAGTAAATTTGTTGAGAAGGGTGCTAAAATCATTCTTTATGTGACTTAAAATGTCAAGGTCCTGTTGTATACTTAGAAAATAGAGGAAAAATTTGGATTCATCTTTGTATCACCACTAACTAGCACAGGGGTTGGCAAACTGTACTGCTTGGTTTTTGTAAATACAGTTTTATTGGAACACAGCCATGGCCATTTGTTTACATATTATCCGTGGCCACTTTCACACTATAATGGCAGAGTTCATTAGTTGCAATAGAGATGAGATTGTCTGCCGGCTTAAAAGATTTACTATCTTGTCCTTTAAGAAAAAGTTTGTCAGCCCTTGGTCTAACATCATATCTAGAATATAGTAGGTTATTAATAAATACTTATGGAAGAAAGGAGAAGGAAGGTAAGAATATCCCTAAAAAGAAGAATGACAAAGAGTATTAGATACTGAGGAACACAGAATGGTTCATATACCAAAAATCACCTCCTGGGGCTTGAATATTTAAATAGTTTTCACTAATTTGCTAACTTGCTGAAGTTTATGGTGGCCTAGTGACATTTAGGAGCTATCTATTTATTTAGAGATAGGGTCTCACTCTGTTGCCTGGGCTAGAGTACAGTGGCATCACCATAGCTCACTGCAACCTCAAACTTCTGGGATCAAATGATCTGCCTACCTCAGCCTCCCGAGTAGCTAGGACTACAGGTGTGTGTCACTACACCTAGCGAATTTTTCTCTTTTTTTGTAGAGATGGTGTCTGTGTTGTTCAGGCTAGTCTTGAACTCATGGGCTCAAGCAGTCCTTCTGCTTCAGCCTCCCAAAGTGCTAGAATTACAGGTGTGCACTACTGCGCCTGGCCAAGAGCTATTGATTTAAACTTGGTTAAGAGAAAAAAAAATACAGGGTGTCCAAGAAATGACCATACATAGGGAAAATGGGAAATAGCTGATAAATCTGCTAAAGGGTAGTAACTAGTAGTGCAGCCATCTCTTTTTTTTTGTTTGTTTGTTTGTTTAGCAAACATTTCCTGGATATTCTCTTTATGCAGGATATTAAGCAAGGAATTATAGGGAATACAGAGAAACATTGATTCATTCATTTATTTATCCAGCATCTACTCTGTGCTAGCTACACCATTGGCTAGACATAGTCTCTGCTTTTAAGGAACATTTTGGAGAAACAGATATATAAGAATTAAAGATATTAAGTAACTTGCCTAGTATTACTCAGGTAGTATAATAAGTAGCAGAGTTAGTATTAATATTATCATTTGAACTCAGATCCAACTACTTAAAAATAGTGGAAACCATGTATGCTGTTTTTTCTCACAGAGGAAGGATTAAAGACAAATGGAAAATTAGTATTTCAGGTAGAGGGAACATTATATGTAGGAACAAGGTAATAAGATATGATGCAGTATGTTTGAGGAAACAATTTTTTTTTTTTTTTCCTAGTATAATGTATAGGATCTTGGAGGAGAAGTGTTCGGTTGCCATACTAAAGGATTTGAACTTTATTCAGTAAATAGTACAAAATCACTGAAGAGCTGGATGTGGTGACTCACACCTGTAATCTCTGCTACTTAGGAGGCTGAGGCAAGACAATTGCTCAAGGTCAGCAGTTCAAGACCAGCCTGGGCAACACAGCAAGACCATGTCTCAAAAAAAATAAATAAATCAGTGAAGATATTTAAGCAGCAAATTTATATGAAATTTTGCATTTTAGACATGATTCTGGTGAAAGTATGAGCAAAGAAATCAGTTAGAAGGATACTATAGTAATCTAGGCAAAAAATGACAAGGGGTGGAGAAAGCAAATATAGTCCAGAAGTATACCCAGGGAGTAGTAATGACAAGAAAAAAAGGACCTGATTTCTGGTTTGGCTGCTTGAATTTAGGGTAGTGCTATTAACAGAGATTCAGGGGGAAAGGTATATAGGCTTAGAATGAGTTTAGTTTTGGAAGAAAGAGAATGGGTTTACTTTTGGGCATCTCAATGTTACACATAATTATAACATTATGGATATTACAATACATCCATTTGTTAAGTAGATAAAAGTTGAGAGCTCAGAATAAATGTGATCTGGAGATACAGATTTAAATCATGTATCCATGTATAGGTGGTAGTTAAAGCACTGATAATGGAATTTGATAACTGAAGGAAAGTATAGGGTAGGTTTTTTTCCCCCTTTTGAGTCTCTGGCCCCTTTTGAGAATATAGTCCCTTCTCCCCATACATAAACACAGTTTCTAGAGGTTCACATACTACTTGGACTTCATGTTAAATTTCCCTAGTATAGAGTCAGATGAGAGCTTAAAAAGCTGCTGGAGAGCATCATCATTTAAGGGGTGGACAAAGAAAGACAAGCCCATGAACAACATTGAGAAGTGGTTGGACATCAAGGAAAGAAGGTGTCTCAGGGAAGGAGTAGTGAACAGTGTCAGGGCTAGAGAAAAAGGCTTGAAAAGTATCTTGTTGGCTTTGGCAGTTAGGATACTGATGACTTCAGCCAGAGAAGTTTCAGCAGTGAGTTGAAGGCCAAAGCCAGATTAGGATGGGTTAAGAAGTGAATAAGAAATAAGGGAGTGAAAATCTTGAATGTTGGTTGTTCTTTTCAGTAATTTGACTGCAAGGAAAAGGAGAGAAAAAGCAATAGTAGGAAAGGACAGTAGAAGGATTTTTAGAAAGTGGGCAGGTGGTGATTAGAAAGAGGTTGAGAAATGAACTAAATCAAACAGGGTCCTTGAAGGGGTGAGATTAATAACAGATGTCCAGCGATAGGCTCTGAGATCGGAGGAGACTGATGAGTGAGGACAGGGACTGTGTCTATCTTGTTCTTCCCTATATTTCCAGCACCTGGCATAATATTTGACATAAAATATGTATTTCATAAATACTTGATTTTAAAGCTTGAATTGGAGAGAGGAGGGAAGGTGAAGGTAGTTTGCTTGATGGTAATGAAGAAAGGAGAAGGGAGTCTTGAGGTAGGTGATGGTTTGTAATAGTTGCAGCATTTGAGAGGGATAATTGGCCATATAAAATGGTTTCAAGGAGGGATTGAAGACCCACTGACTTATATTAATCATGGTCTCTGACGATGAGTAATAAACCCTTTTGTATAGGTTACGTACACATAAAAAGCTCTATAATAGGCTGGACATGATGGCTCATGCCTGTAATCCTGGTACTTCGGGAGCCCAGGGCGGGAGGATCATTTGAGCCCAGGAGTTCAAGACCAGCCTGAGCAAGAACGAGATCCTGTCTCTACCAAAAAAAAAAATTTGCTGGGCATAGTGGCTCACACGTGTAATCCCAGCTACTGGGGAGGCTGAGGCAGGAGGATTGCTCCAGCCCAGGAGTTTGAGTTTGCAGTGAGCTATGATGACGGCACTGCACTCCAGCCAGGGTAACAGAGTGAGACTCTATCCACCCCTCCCCCCAAACAAAGAAGGAAAAAACAACTCTATAATTGTTACTTGTTTCAGTAAAAATTAACAGTAAGTGATGTAAAAGTTGAGAGGAGGGATAAACCACTTCCAACTGATAAAATTGAGGATTGCCACTTGGGAAGTACTTGGATGAAAGACGGTTTGGAAATGGATTGGGGAAGGGAAGACTTCTAAGGAAGAGGATAAACCAAAAGATTTGTTGGGAAAATGTCCTTTATATGTTTGCAATTGGCTGCTGCTTGCCACTGCATCAAATTGCAGCTCTTCAAAGGACCAGTTTGTAAGTTATGACATTTTCATTGCTTCTTGCACTATAGGATTTATGACCAGAGGAAAATTGATGAGAATGAGAACAATGGAGTACTCAAGAAATTCTGTCCTCATCACCTGGTAAGATTCATGAAGGGGCCAGTGGCTCCAGGCTTCCGTCACTTGACCCCAGGGCTGCACCTGAACTTGTTGGTATGATTGGAAGAGCTTGGACTTCCAAGTCAGTAACCTGGATTTGAATCCTGGCTTTACCACTTACCAGCGTGTGATCTTGGGCAGTCACTTCACCTCTGTTAGTTTCGGTTTTTTAAATCAACAAAATGGAGATAACAATAATTGCCTTGCACCATGACGATGAGGCCTAATGAGACAATGTATATAAAATGGCTGGCACACAGCAGACAGCCAAGAGAAGGTCCTAAGACTTTCCTCCCTGAGGTGGTCACATTTCATCAGTTGTACTCCTGTCTCTGTCTGTCTGTCTTCCTCTCAGTTTTGGGGAGAAGATATAGGGGAGTTTGAAGGAAAGCCTGTTTCCTGAAGGTGGTATAACAAATGGGGGGGTGGGGCATCAGTCAGTATCTGCTCCTTATTGCAGGTGAACAGTGAGTCCAAAGCAAACATCACCTGTCTTGTGTACAGCCACGACGGCACAGGTACGTGAGCAGGGCCCAGCTCCTAGGCTGGCATGCCCCCTCTGTCTAGGGAGCTGCTGAGCCAGTGAGGCATGTGCCCTCCAGTGCTCACCACTGTGCTATGGCTCCAAGTGGAGCAGCTGGGGAGTAGCTGCTGATGGTGAGCACGTAGTGGGAGGATGCAGCAGATGACCCTTGGAGATGCCAGGCACCATTTGCAGAATGCTGCAGATGATATTTGGCAGGGCCTGTCCTGAAGCCCAGGTTGCTTGCCTGAGCAGGTTCTCATGCCTTTGACTCATTACTGAGTTAATGGGTATGATTTTTTCTGAGCATTCTGCTACCCCTGGGTTGGCAGTATGTTCCTAGTCTACCCTGACTTGCCTGCTGTTCCAACTAAGATGGGTGCTATACCTGGGTATTCGGAGGGGGCACTACTGGCAAGAAGCCCCACCCCAACCCCCTGTTCCTGGTCCCTGCTTTTTTCAGCCTTTGCCTTCACTGCTTTGTTCTTGTTCTTGGCAGAGCTCCTGGCCAGTTACAATGATGAAGACATTTACCTCTTCAACTCCTCTCACAGTGATGGGGCCCAGTATGTTAAAAGATATAAGGGCCACAGAAATAATGCCACAGGTGAGACTGTCTTTCTAGGTTTCTGTGGCCTGAGTCTGCTGGCTTGGGGAACCATAGTGTCTCATTGAGATTGTGCCAATGGAAACTATCTGAGAAGTAGGCTGCCTGTGTCACTGTGGGCAATGAGAGGTTGTCCTGAATTGGGCTAGAGTTACCATGTTTTCTCCACTGAGCTAGAGGGGAGGAGGGCATAAAGAGCATCTCTCACGATTGCAGTGATGTTGCTTCTAATTGGTGGGCATACGGAGACTAGACTTTTTTTTAATCATTTTCAGGTAACTTCAGGATTGGCACAAATGCCTTGGTAGAGAGTCAGGGAAAGCCTTCTGTAGTTAATGGTACTGAATTGCCTAAAATGGGGGTGAGCTTATACCTCTAGGGAGGGGGAGGAGTAAATGATTGTTTTGAATGAGGCAGAGGAGGAGGAATGGTGGTAGTACCTAGCCCTAGATTGCGATGAAGATTGGTCTTTTTTGTGCCATGTCCATGGTTCCCAAACTTTGGGGCATATTGGAGTCACCTGACAATCTTTTAAAAATACAGCTGCCTGGCCTTAACCCCATACGTCTGGTTGAATTGGTAAGGGGTACAACTTGAGCACTGGGATTTTTAAAAGCTACCCGTGTGATTCTGATGTACAGAAAAATTGAGGAATGACTGATCTTTGTTATTGTTACCACTCCTAACAGATATCTGTCATAATTTTGACTTGGAGACAGCAATTAGCAGTTAGTTTTTCTTTTTTTTTCTTGAGCTGATGAGAAGGGAGGGAAAAATCTGTACTTTGATCTCAGTCCACAGGCAGACAAAAGGAAGAATGCCAATCTCATGGCTGGGATAGTATTGGCCATAATAGTTAGGACCCCTGGCTTAGTTCGAGAGAGTGGAGCCTTGTTATTTGGAGTCCTGGCAGCAAGTATAGTTCACTTCTTTCTTACAAGCAATTATAGCATATACCTTCATCAGTATCAGATCAACTGATGACCCAAGAAACACTGACAAGGTACCAATGAAGTATACATATCAAGGATAATCCTAGGGCATAGGACAGTGCTGCCTAGGAATGGGCAGAGCTGAGGCGATTCAGGTTGGCACAGGTTAGGCATTAGTGAGGCCTGTGGTTGTCTGATAGGGTATAGACTAATGAGACTGAGGCTGTTGCTAAGGGACTGCAGACTCCTGCCCCATGGAGCTCTCTGGGAGAATATAAATAGTCTCTGGGACTGGTGTGATTCTTGCAACTATCTATTATACACACATAATCTCTTGATTTGTTTTGTGAAAATGAATTCTTTGGCTCTCAGCTGATTTAGAGTTTGTGAATAGCTGAATTGTCTGTGAGATAAATATATATATAGGACTGTTGCCAACCTCATGTGGTCTGTTCTCTCATTTATCATTTCAGTAAAAGGCGTCAATTTCTATGGCCCCAAGAGTGAGTTTGTGGTGAGCGGTAGTGACTGCGGGCACATCTTCCTCTGGGAGAAATCATCCTGCCAGATCATTCAGTTCATGGAGGGGGACAAGGGAGGCGTGGTGAGTATGGTGTGCTGGGCTGGCTGGCTCCCTAGTCTCTTCAGTCATTAAGGTAGGTTTTAGCAGAAGCACTGAATGTTCACTGTGACTACATGATACCATGTCTTAGAGGTCTGGCCAGCTAAATTAAAAGGCAGTATAAGGCGGGGTGCAATGGCATATACCTGTAGTCTCGGCTACTCAGGCTGAGATGGAAGGATGACTTGAGCCCAGGAGTTTAAGTCCAGCCTTGGCAACATAGTAAAGACCCTGTTACAAGAGGGGGAAAAAGGCGGGGGGGCAGTGTAGCCTGGAGGTGCTGAGGTTTCGATGTAATATTTTCTTCCTTTTCCTGTCTTCTATCTCTCTAAGGCATGGTTTATTGAGAAGAGAAAGATCTTAGGGAAGAACTTCTATCCTGAGTGAGATAACATATCTCTAGGCAGGGACCTTTTCCAGAAGAAAAAGCGGTGGAGGGCATACCCTCCTATACAAATGCTAAAGATGTCTCCATGTCTAGTCCTTTAGGTTGACTAAGTAGCAATCTTGTCTGGAACCTAGATCAGATAAAACTAGAAAGAGCATTTTTTGGACAATTGGGAAAATCGGAATATGGTTTATACATTAGATAATATGATATTCAGTATTAAATTGATTTGATTTGATAAACTATTTATATAGGAGAATATCCTTTTAGGAGATGTTGAAGTATTTAGGAGTGAAATGTGCTTACATTCAAATGGATACAAACATACACATGATGTGTATGTTTATATAGAGAGAGAAAGCAAATGTGGCAAAATATTTTTTTTTAAAGTGGCTGAGCAGCCTGCTTGCTATATAACCAACCCATGATCCTATCACAGTCTGCCTGTCCTTTGAGTTCCACAGACAACCTCTGTGGACATAGGGCAAAAAGGAAGAGTGAGGATCAAATTCGGGAATGAAAAGTGATCAGCTCTTAAGATGTATCTGGTTAACTTTATCATCTTTTTTTATTTTTCTTTTTTGAGACCCAGAGTTGGAAAAGAGTTCAGTAGCTTTCTGTAATTAGGCTTTTGTACTACAGAAGATAGGAAAGAGTTTGGAAGACTAGATTGTACTGATTGCCCAAGATAGCCTCATTACCCAAGGCCTCTAAGGAATAACTGAGATGGCTTGATCTCTCTTTTAATTCCTTCTAAGCTATGGGAAATTCATAGATCCCAGTCATCTCTTGATGAGGTTTATTCAGAAAGTGGTTTTAGAATTTAGAATGGTTCCTTGTAATCAGGATTCCATTCTTTCTTGTGTTTTTCTTGCCCTGGTATGAGGGTATTTCAGATTTTCTTCTGGTTTTCTCTAAATTTGGGGGACCTGGGATCTATATAGATCTAGGACTTTTGCGGCCTGTGAATATAAATGGAGAGGATTCTAGAAGTTCAAGATGTGTCTTACTCTTCCCTGCTTCATTTCCTACTCTTCCATAGGTCCCCCACTGTCATATGCAGTGAACAAACCCAAAACCCTGGAGTCTTAATGAGATTTCTGCAATAGGCATGTAGTCAGAAGGAAGTCAGAAGGTGCCAGTGAATCCTTTCTTGATCATAAACTATTGTCTTGCATTCTGTTCCAGAGAGATGCAGGGCTGAATGCCCTCTCCCAGGCCAGCACTTGTCCGTTCTCCAAAAGCACTCTGCAGGCCACTTTCCTTTCAGCTCAGCCAGTACCAGGGTTTGATGATTAATCCAGGTGCTCAGGTGGGGAGGGCATCTACTTGGGATGGGTGGGCCCCAGGCCTAAGTTACAGTGGTCCTAAGAGTGAAAGAGTAGAACAAGAGATACAGAGCCTTCTCCCCTGAGTGATTTCCCTTACTTGTTCTTGCCTCTGTGTAAGCTGAATGATCCACATGGTCCATACGTGGCTCCCTCTGTTTTTTTTTTTGTTCTAACCTTCCAGCAGTGGGGGTCACCAGGCACCAGCCTCAATGTAGACTTATAGCAATTCTATATCATAAAGCAAATATTAGAACCAGAAGGGATCTTAGAAGTTATTGTCCACCTTGCCTAGGTCTCCTGACTCTGTTTTTGAGTCTTTTCTTTGTTCCCATTCAACTTCACAGGGACAAGGGTGGGGGATGATGTCAGAGGACAAATCCTTGTCTCCCAAGAGCACTTTGATGCTTGATCCCATTCCCTGCATTCCCGCAGCCCAGTCATCTAAGGCCAGAGCTCTTTTCTCTGCTCAGGCATTATTGACAGGATAAGTCCTGGCATTCAGACAGGTCTGGTGAAGTGACCAGGTACCCTGGCCCAGAAGTTCTCTGTCGGCTCCCCCAGCAGGCACCAACTCAGGTACTGTATGTAATTTATTCACTTGTTTCTCTTGCCATTGGCTTTGTTCTTAGTTTTAAGTTCCAAGGAATTGTTCCCTGGGCTTCTTTATTTTGCTGACTTATGCAAGCAGAGCTAGCTCAGAGTACAGATCTATAGCAAGGGCTTATCAGAAGATGGATGAGTATAAGGTCAGGTAGTGTGTGTAAGTTTTCGCATATCTTTTGATAATATTTCTAGGCAATGAAGTTTTTTCCTACTTCCTCCTCATGCTCCAAATGCACTGCCTAAAAGAGCCCAAATACAAACTTTGCAATGAGCTTATATGTAGAATGGGGCAAGGAGAAGAAGAATGGGCTTTACTTGTAGGCTCAGACTTAGCTTCAGTCTTTTCTGAGCATTGGTTTGTTTATTTGTAAAATGGAAGTCAAAGAAAGAAGTCTGTAGGTCAGCTCTATTTTCCATGTCTGCCCTTGGCTTCTCCTCAGCTGCTCTTTGCCTGCACAGGCAAGGCAGGGGAAGCTGGTCCAGAAAGAACTAAAAGAGGCTTTTTGCCAGGGGTTGTTTTCTGGGAGTCTAGGGCAGCTGCAAGGCGGAGTGCCTTTCCTTTGTGTTCCTCATCTGACTAAAAGCTTGAAAATGCTTTAGCAGTTAGATCTGGGACTAGCTCTTCCGGTGGGGATGGGAACTGCCCTACCCTGTCCTGCCCTGTTTAGGGAAGCTCCTGTTTCCAAGTCAGACAGCAGGGGGCATGAGTGCTTTCAAATAGAAGGAAGCTGCCTGAGCCACAGGCCTGCCTGCCATAGTTCATTTCTTCTGTTCAAGAATGTACCCAGAGGGTGGCTGAGATTGAGGCTGTGGGGCCCCAGGAAGCTGCCTTGTTGTACCATACTGCCCTGTAGTTGAGCTGTTGTGCTGTCCGGGTTGGTAGCAGGATGTTGCCCCCTGGGATGTGCATGCTTCTCTCTCAAGCAGACATGAGCCTCCATCACCCCTGCCCCCTAGCTCAGCCTCCTCTTCTCAGCCTATGCCTTCCTCCAGTTCTAGTAAACAGTGCCAAATGAATGTCATTGTTCTCTGACTCTTCTCTGGGGGCTCAGTGGCAGCTGCTGCTTTCTTCGTTTTTTAAAATTTATTTGCCACTTGGTGAAAGCCACTGAGATGGTTTTTTCCAGCCTTGGGCAAGTTGGAGCTTTGGAATCTGGAGTAAATGAGGTCATCTGGATCTTACTGTGTTTTTGTGAAGCCAGCAGTAAGCTTGGTCAGTCACTCGCCCACCCCTAGGGCTATGTCTGGGGATGAAGCCACCTCTGACCTATACATAGGAAATGATAGATATGCCTCATCTTATACCCAGTCCGTGTCTGGTGGTTCCTCTACTCCCAGGGCCCTTTGGCCTAGGCTCAGGATGAGTGGGCCTGCCTTTCCAGCAGCTGCCTTAGCCCTGATCAAGGGCAATTATTTGACTCAAGGTGAGTAGTGGTTTTTAAACCCTACTCCCACACACCCCTGAGCCTGTATTTTTCTTTCTTCCTAACCAGGTAAACTGTCTTGAGCCCCACCCTCACCTACCTGTTCTGGCAACCAGTGGCCTAGACCATGATGTGAAGATCTGGGCACCCACAGCTGAAGCCTCCACTGAGCTGACGGGGTTAAAGGATGTAAGTAGCTGACTACAGAAGTTCTTTTCTTTCTACTTTTCCACATATTGTTATGATTCTTTGTTGAAATAGGGAGGAATAATTTGCTGCCCAGTTCTTTAAAGGCACTGCTTTAAACCTCCCTCCCCCATTCCTGTCATTGCTGCTGTAGGAATAGTCCTACTCCAAGGGGCAGCTGTTAAATGCCACTAGTTGGGAGTAGGTTGGGGTAGGGAGTATCTTCAAGAATTATCCTATTTTAAAGCCTCCCACTTTCTCAGTGGGTGAACCTGGGGCATCCTTCCTAATCTACTCCAGTTTAACGGGAAACTTTTATCAGGATTGAACACCAGCCTTCTTGATCAAGTCCAGGGTTCCTATACATTGCTGCCCCCACCCCCAACCCTTTTGGGTTCCAGGTGATTAAGAAGAACAAGCGGGAGCGGGATGAAGATAGCTTGCACCACACTGACCTGTTTGATAGCCACATGCTTTGGTTCCTCATGCATCACCTGAGACAGAGACGCCATCACCGGGTAAGCTGGGGTTAGAAGTGAGCTCCCAAGGACAGTGACCCTTCCAAGAGGGCTAAAAAGTTGCAGAGTAGTGACTTTAAGGAGAAATCAGGTCTTGGTTGGGTTTCCTATCCGTTGTTCCCTATCCCTATCAGATCCCTGATACAGCCTTTTTGCTGGAAGAGCCCACCAGCAAAAAAGGGTGGTATCTGCTCTTAATCTCCATTGTTACAAAGGCAGGAGGGTGGGGAAGGAGTTGAGAAGAAATAAGTCTCAGGGTGACCCTTCTGTTTTTCCTTTCATGCCAAAAGAGGTCCAGGACAGGGGTTGGCAAATTGGCAGTTGACATACTGCTGGTTTTTGTAAATAAAATTTTATTGGAATGCAGCCACATGCATTCTGTGTATTGTCTATGGCTGCTTTCATGCTACAGTGGCAGAATTGAATAGTTGTGACAAAGACCGTATGGTCTACAAGTCTAAAATATTTAGTATCTGGCCCTTTAAGAAAAATTCTGCTGATCCCTGTCCTAGAGCATCTGAATTCTAGCTAAGACTTAACAGGCTTGTCCTTGTTCCATCAAGGGAAGTTACTAACAAGCCTTTCCCATCCCACAGCGCTGGCGAGAACCTGGGGTTGGGGCCACAGACGCGGACTCTGATGAGTCTCCCAGCTCCTCAGACACATCGGACGAGGAGGAGGGCCCTGACCGGGTGCAGTGCATGCCATCCTGAGGCCTCATACCTAGGTGGGGTGGGCTGGGGCTACCAACCCGATCCTGCCTGGGCAACCCTTTCCTCTCCCGGGCCCTTACATTCAGCAGAAACGCACTTTGGACTTTTTGCTTTAGATAAAAGAAAGACATCCCAGGAGAAGGACAAACCAGAAGGGAATGAACCAACAGAGAGTACCTAGGAGTGGGAGTTGAGCCCTGAAATGAGGTTCCATGGAAAGGTGCATAGGACTCAGCAGAAATGGCCTCTACTGAAAGCCTCTTTTTGAGGGGGAAGAGAGGAGCCTATTTTGTTAACTGGTTTGGGATAGGGAATGGGGTTTCTTTTTCTTTAATCTCCCTTGTTTCTTGGGCAGGGGGGTGGGGGGAACAACTGGCTATTCAGTACCAAGGAGCAAGAGTGGGGACTAAAAGTGCCACTCTCTCTTTGGTTTAGGTTTTTGACCTTTTTTTCCTTTGTTTTTTTTAAAGTCTATGACAGTTTCATTGTTTTCCCCCCCAACAGCCCCATCCCAGGATCCAGTTTTTTCTGGGAAGTCCTTAGAGTCCCTAAACATCCCACACTCTTCACTTTCCTTTCCATCTCATTCATTCTCTGTACTTATCACAGTGTTTTGCACTTGATTATGTATCCTTCACTCTCTTCTCTTCATCCCATCACCCCCTAAATAGGTTAGGTGAGTGAGGTTGGGGAGAAGTGGGAGGAGGGGCAGAGGTGGAGGAAGAATAGGAAGGATGTTACCTCTTCTATTATTTAAAAAAAAGTTGTTTTGTGGCATCAATCTCCCTGTCCCTATCACTGTTAGAGGCCTAATTTTATATCTATAAATATATTAAAAAGCAAGTCAAACTTGGATGTATCAAGGTAAAATTGTCAAAGTTTAAATACCTATATATTCTCTATGAATGCAATAAAGGGACTTAAAGGAAGACCGAGCAAGAGTAATGATGTGGAGGTGACACCTGGGGTCAGCTCACCCTCTGTGTATGGCCATTAAATATTGGGGTTTATCCCTTAGGTTTTAGGAGGCTCAAGAATGGAAGGATCCTTAGTTCTTCCCTTCCCCACTTCCTTGCCTTGGTGTGGGATTTGGGAAAAACAGGAAATTTCTCTCAACTCTTTGCCTCATATCTCCTACCTCTCCTTAAGTCTTATGGGGGTCCCCAGGATGGCTCTTCTAACCTGAGGCTGGCCTGTCTTTAAAACTTGACTGAACTATGACTTCAAGAAGGGTGCCGCCACTGCAGACTCTTGCTGGTACTGTTTATGACAGAAGACACACACATACACACACAGAGTCTCTTACCTTTAGCTGCTTTGATTCTTTAAGCCATCCACTCCACGCCAGCTCCCTTCCTAATGGAAGAGTGAAGGGAAAGACTTCCTGGGTTTGACTTTATACCATATATCTTGGTATTGAGGAACAAGTCAGTAATCTAAGGATTGATTATGGTGGCTGGAATTTGGGCACTTGTCCTATCACTGGTCACTGAGTATGAAAGTCCCAGTTGAATTCTTGCCCTTAGATGCTTTTGCTGCTATTTTTTTTTTTTTTTTTTTTGTCCTCAGTTCCCACAAGATCCAATCAGTAATTCGGCATCCTGGGACAGTCCGTTTCTACTAAACCAGGCCAGGAAGGAGGGGAAAAGAGAGGATGGTATTCTCAGACACTCCTTCCTCCTGCCCCTTTTCCTAGCAGCTCTCAGACCAGTGGTTAGCTGCTGCACTTCCTCCCTGAGGTAGAGAATGTGTGGTGACTGAGTGAGTGGTCTGTGTTCCTATTGCTAGTGGGGTGATGGGGTGGGTTGAAAACCATGCACTCTGGAATTTGTTGTATTTTCTCTCAGTAAAGCTTTTTTTTTTTCCTGACTGCTGCTCTGTGTGGTATGTGGTCCATTCATTTATGATGGACTGTTTTTGCTCCTTTCAATGTAGGTACCTGACCCTACCCTCTCACTCTGCCCATGTTACAATTTTAGCAAGTCCAGTCTAGGATATTCATGCTTCCAGTTTTTGGGCTCCAGCTGGTGACTGTTGTCCATTTAGCTCAGTGATACTTAGAAGGTAGGGGCAAGATAGGGGGATGATGTTATTTGGGGTATTTCCCCAGCCCCTGTTATAGCTACAAAGAGGGATATGAGGATAAATATTGTTCCCCCTCCCTTCCCAGTGATTCAAAGGCTCCAAAATTCTGGTCACTCACAGAAATTTTAGAATCAATCAGGTACAGTACAATCAATCACCTTTATTCCAGGGTTAGAACAAGGCCGTGCACACTGCAGACAGAGGAGCACAGGATGGGGCAATCTCACAGCAATATAAGGGGTGGGTGGGCAGGTTAGTCTTTTTAGATTACTTTGCCTTACAGAGAAACTATTAGATTCTGCTGAGAATAACCCCGTCTCTCTTCTCCCATTTCTTCCACAAGTAAGACTCCTATTCTCACTCTTACTCTCACATAACATATCCTGAATGGAAGGACAGTTCATGCTAATTTCTCCCCTCCCAATTCTACAGGTATCTTTCTCTTAAAGGAGAAGCCAGACAGGGCTAGGGAGACTACTTGGGAAGGTCCTTTAAGGCAAAACCGTGGAGTCCTCAAAGTGTGTGTGTTAAGGCAGGTGTCCGCATCGGTGGCCAGAGGGGATGGGCAGTGTGGATCAGGCTAGGAGTCGAGGGTACTCTCTAACCAGTCTGGCTTCTTCCTTCTTCCAACAGCCAGCCCTCCCTTCCCACTAAAGGTTTGCTCCTACATCATAAAAGCTTCTAACTTCAACTTTCTCTAAATAGTCTCTGAGATTGCATGTGAGTTTAATTTTTTTTTTTTAAAGTTTTCTTTTTTGTTTGGACTATGTAGCAATTTGACTCTGCCACTCCCTTCACTGTGGCATTCCCCTCCCACCCCTGCTCTGGCCTAGACAATAAGTTAATGCTAGACACCACAAAAAAAGGGCAGACATGGCAGTGCGGGTTTAATATACATATACGTAGAATATATATGTACACACAGTTAGCACGGTCGGGGTGGGGAGGGGCATCTTGGGACAGGCAGGAGGCTGGGGTCACTCACTGTACTCCAGTGACTTGGCTAAGAGGCATCCACAAGCCCAAGGGTCCAGGATACTGAGCGAGAAAGGTTACTAACTCCCCTCCTGGATTAATGTGGTGGGGATCAGTGCAAAGGAAAACACTGTAGTTCACTTCTTTCTGGCTTGGGATGTTCTAGACCAAGGAGAAAGGGAAGGTTGCCTGTTGCCTGCAAAGATCACATTGGGACCTTACTGTAGGTAGGGGCAGGATTGGGGTGAAAACCTAAGGATCTCATTCCTCAATTTCCCTAGGTTAGGAGTCAGTATATGCAACAGTCTGTGTAGGAATAAAGGAGTGGAAAAAGGGGGCCCCCTCCCTCTGCCCTCATCCCCATCTCAGGCTCAGTGGTGTACGTTCCCAGCATAGTCTCTGCAGAACACAAGTGGGTGGGGCATCTAATGCTGGCTGCTCCATGGGTTTGATCTGAGGGATCAGGAAAGGATCCAGTGGTTTCTCATTAGATCCCTGGCTCATACCCATCCTAGGCCCATGAGAGGGGAGCAGAAAGGGACTGCTGGCACCTAGGCCCTCCAACCTGAGGAACAGCAAGAAACTGGAGTCTTCAGTCAGTTCATCATGAGGGTACAATACTGAACTCTGGCTTTTCTTTGCCCCTTCCAGGTGGGAGTTGGGTGGTCTCTTCACCTTCCCTCCCCACTGCTTTTCCTTGGATCCATCTACCTCTCCCATCTCACCCCCACCTCAGCTCCTCTGTGTAGGAAAATGCAGGTCCCTTCTACTTCCATACTTTAAAAGATGTGGGGGGAGAGTGGAGGAAAGGGAAGTAAGAGGAATGTGCTGATTTCTATTTGCATAGAAATAGCCCCCACCTCTTGTCTTCCTAGAGTGGGGAAACTAAGCCCCCTCCAGCCCCTGACCCCCATCCCCTCATAAGGAGGAACTAGATGAGCTAGACATACAGACATACAGCCAGAGCGTGCGCACACGCACACACACGCGCACAGTAAGGGGGTTAGGACCAGGTTAGTAAGTGGGTAGATGGGGGAGAGGCTTGTCCCCTCTCCGGGAGGATGGGGGAAGGAAGTGGTCTGATGTAGGTCCAACCTTCCTCCTCTTCCTCCCCCTTGCTCAGGCCTTCTTCGGTGGAGGAGCCAATTTGATGATCTCTTCCTCAGAGGGCTGCCGGATAATGTCTGGGGGCAAAAAGGGATGTGTCCAGGGATAGAAGTTGTGGGAGATACCAGGCAGGCCATTGAACATCAGCCTTCACTTTCCCAAAATTCAGGGATAATCGATGGGAGTAGACAGAGGTGCAGCTATGTTAAAGGCATGGCCTCTTACCTTTGTACTTCTTGGCACTGGGGATACGGGTTAGCTTGGTGTCCAGCTCATCTTCCTCCGAAATCTTCAGAACACGGGTTCTGTAGTCAACCACCATAGTGAGTAGGTCAGGACGGCGAGAGATCTCGAAGATGTGCTCAATGTAGGAGAGGTTGTCTGGAGAAAAGGCAGGAGATTGACAGTCAAAGTTAGGCTGTGAAGGTCATATTCCCCCACTCTGCCAGACTAGTGTTCTGGAACCAAGGCTGAGTGGCTCACATTGTTTATGGGAAAGGACAGCACTAACAGAAGAGGGGCTACTAAGCCAGGAAACGAAAACTAAGGTACCCAAACAGTACAGAGGACTACTCCCAGAAGGGCAGATAGTTAGTGAAGTTTCTCAATTGTAGATTTAGAATGAGAGATTTAGGTTAGATGCCAGGTCCCATGTTGGAGGGAGGAGACAATAGAAAAATTAACTTGCCTTCCAGATACCCCACTCCCACCCTGTCCTTTTTCTACATTTTCTCCAAGTTAAGTGTCAGAAAGAATTTGCTGGCAGCACATGCAGAACTGGAGGGGTGGAATCTAAGACAACCTAGGAAAGATCCTAAGTCTAGTGAAAAAGGTTATTCTGAATGAGAAAAGGCTTGGACACCACCAGAAGGATGATCCTCCATGGCTTGGCCAGTTCCAGGAGATATAGATGCCCTTGGACTTTCCCTGGCTCCTCCCCCTGAGTGTTGCAGTAGTCTAACCACAATATGTCCTCCTTCGGCCTGCCTGCTATCCACACTACAGTCAGAACCGTATATCTGAAGGGCCCTGAGGTCATTCACCTCACCTATCAAATACCTGTCACTCAGGGTCCTCTATAACAGTCTTAACTTACCTTCTCAGCCACTACTAAACATACCCTATGTCCCAGTCAAGCCAAACAGGACACTTTTCTGTTCCAAACACAACAGATACTCTCTCACCTCTGTGACTGTTCCTCTGCCTAGCATGCCTTTTTTGCATCTTGCCCTAGAAATCCCACTTGCTTTCCAGGGCCATCTTAAACACTAATTCTTCCCTAAAGCCCCCAGCTGCATGGGATTGCTCTACCCGTAGACCTCCTCCCCTTTCATCTCTAGCAGTAGTCTCCAAAAGTGGGTAAGAAAATGTTAGCACTTATGGTTTTATCTTAAATTTTACCACTTTTAAATTCTGTTTTTCTTACGTATGTGATAATAGCACAGGAGTATGTGAATAACATTTTTTACTGACAAGGGGCACAATGTCAAAAATGTTAAAACCATATAAAGCCTCCTATACTTTCTTAGAGTATCTCTCTTATTCTGCCTTGTCATAGAGGGGTATGCTTTGTATATATAAGAGTTTTGAGCTTATCTCTATCTGCTGAATGAACTGAACTTGAAAGGCTGATGGCAGGATCCCTGTGCGCCACTCCCCCACCTTTGTCCAGCTTGTTGTGGCTCTCCAGGAAGCTAAACCAGGCACTGCCAGTAGTGATCTCCTCACTCTTTTCACTGGGGATGTCCTCTTTGCAGGCTGACTTGAGCTGTTCCAAATCTTCAAGGGTGATGTTGTTGGTCAGGTCCTGGAGAAGGGTCCCGTACTCAGCCATGACTGGGGTTGGGAGGCAACAAAGGGAGAGGAGTTGAGCTTAAGATATGGGGGAAGTTATGGGGATCTGGCTCACTGACTGGCAACTACCGCATCCCCCCACTCTGCCCTACTAGGCCTGTGCCTAGAACATGGAGGTGGGGGGTGGCCAGGGCTAGAGATAGTAAAGGAAGACCTAGGGGAGGTGATGGGGGTAAACAGGAAGAAACTCAGAGCTAGGAGCCAGGCTAGAGCCTAGAGTGACAAGTCATACCTCCTCCCCACCATCTTTTTCTTCTTTTACCCCCTCTAACAGTAACCCTGGCAACAGTTCCCGACTGAGGAGGCGGTTACCATAGCAGCCTGCTCCCTACTTTCTCACCCGCTGTCTCCAAGTACCCCCCAGAATCGCCCCACCCACCTGCAACCCCTCCCCATGTCAGGAAAAAAAACCCAAAACACTCAAAAACAACAACCAGGGAGAGGCTTGCTTTGCCAGTCAGAAGCTGAGAAGAAGGAACTGGAGGGGTTGGTAGGAGCTCATGTTCTAGCTTCCATTCTTCCCCAGAAGCAAAGGGGTCCCTCACTTCAACTCCCCACTACCCCACTAATGACTCATTTTGGATGGATGCCTAGTTGCTTGGTCTTATGGTTCCCTGGCCCCTCCATGCTTAGCCTTGTATTCGTCATTAGGGCTTGAGGTGGGGGAAGCAATGGGCCACCCCCACCTTTGTAGAGCCCATTTTCTCCCTTGATGGTTACCAGGCCCCCACTTAGCCCTCTCTCCTAGCCTTTGTGCTGTGCCTGCAGCCCCCGCGCCCAAGAATACCAAGCGGCTGCCTCTGGCCCCTTGCCCAGTTCCCAGGCTGGCTGGGTTGTGGGGGGAGGGGAGGGAAGGGAGTTAGAGGAGTTTAGATGCTGCTTTGGGAGAGTCTGCTGAAGGGGAATGCTACACCCCTTCTTGAATCAACATCCTGCTGGCACTACCTTCAGCATAGCCTCCCATAAGGGGCTAGGCAAGGCCAGGTCTCATCTAGGCCTCACCCACATCCCTCTATCATGATCCTTAGGTGAAAAGGTAGAGAACATTCAAGGCCTATCTTCCACTAAGATAGGAACTGGCTAAGACAGAAAAAAGAAAGTTGTACCTTAGAATGAACTTTCTGGATTTGATAAAATGTGAAACTCTACTGGTGAGCTCAAAAACGGGACTTACTTTCCATAACGAGTATATATTTCCTTTTAATCAGAAAGGCAAAGTATTTTTTAAAAGTAAATCGTGATAAACACTTTGTAGATAGGCCAAGAGGTGGACAAGGAGCTCGATGAACTTGGACCTGTCTGAGGCTGTATACAAGTCACCCCAACACTGGGCTGGGCAAGTGGCCGATCAAAGTAGGCTGGTTGACACACTCACATTTTCTTTACGTGTCCCCCTCTACTGCAGGGGAACTGAGGCAGAGGCATGGCCACTGCAAAATAAAAGGTATGGACCTGTAAGTCCCCATTCCCAGCCCCCTCCTTGGACCAGAATAAACAAGCCTCCCTTGGTGGCAGGCACTGTGACACAGACAGACAATGAGCCAGACAGCAGGGCTAGCACGACCCCTGAGAGAAACGGGCACACATGGGCATGCTCAGTTGCACAGCCAGGTGCAACCATACAGAAGGGCCCAGCGGTGGCCCTGCCAGGCCGGGCCAGGAACAATGCTCTCTGACTGTCAGCACCAGGAACTGTCTCGCCTTGAAATCTAGGTCACAGCAGCAGGCTCTGGAGCCCAACCCCTCCCCTCCTCCACTGATAATCCAAGGACAGAGGGGGAGATGTAGATGAGGGGGATGATGGGGAGGGGGTCCAGAGATGGAGATAAAAATGGGGGAGGTGAGGACAGCTGGAAGGGAAAGGGCAGCACGGGAAGGAGACAAGATGACCCTGCCCCAATGGAGCAGATTTGGGGGCCTAAAAAGGGGGGCAGAATTTAGGGTTATACTCCCCTGCCTTCGCATGGGAAGAAGAGTTTGTAAATATGAGAAATCCTGTGGGAGGAAAGGTGTGTGTGTGTGTGTGTGTGGGGGGTGGGAATGTTAAAGTGGCAGAGGAGAAATGTGTTTGCCAGTCTCCTGTGGATGCTAGGTGTGGATATGGGTATGTGGAGGGGGCAGTGGCTGGGTATCTATTGGTGTGTTTGGATGTGTCCTGGTAATGGAGATGTGTGTGTGCCAGCACTGGATGTGTGGCTATGTGTGCACTGGCTGTGAGTATCTGTGTGTTTGTATGTGTCCGTACCAGCCAAGAGTACGTGTTAAGAAGGTATGTAACCACCGACTCACATCCAGAGGAGGGAGAGGAGCCTACATAATGGAAGAAGAGCTGGGGTTGGGAGAGGGAAAGGGACTGAGGCTGCAAATGAGGAATGGGGTTGGGAGAGGGAGCACACAGTCCACAACTAGAAGGCTATAGCCTCAGTTCAGCTGTTACCATAGCAACCTCAGTTCTTGTTTCCCCCCAACCCACCCAGTCGTTAGGACAATACCACTGGATGGGAGGAGTGTGGGGAATGGTAAGAAGGGACAGAAAAGATAGGAATAAGGCCCCCTGAGGGAATAAGAAAAAGCAGCCTGGTTGCCTCCCTCCCTGGGGGAGATCCATTTACCCGGGCCTGGGTGTGGCAGCAGGGGCAAGGGCAGCATAGTTTGGGGGAAATTTTCAGGTTGTAGGGAGGTAGAATCT
This sequence comes from Lemur catta, assembly GCF_020740605.2. Classification (NCBI taxonomy): domain Eukaryota; kingdom Metazoa; phylum Chordata; class Mammalia; order Primates; family Lemuridae; genus Lemur; species Lemur catta. Next base: position 33,295,031 of record NC_059130.1, on the reverse strand, counting down.
CCTCACATGGCTCTCAAGTCTCACTGTCCCTGGGCTGGGCTGGCCATGGTGAGGCTTAGCAGAGCTTGGCTCTTTCTTCTTCCAGAGAGTCAGAATTCCTTAGAGCCTATGGAGAAGTCTTCTACCCTCTGGGCTCTGAAAAATCCTGATCTCTGGAACAGTGCAGAGGGCTGCCTAGGAATCACCAGGCAGCTTGGGTGGAGGCCATTCTTGGGACAGGATACCAGGGCAGGAACCAGAGCCTCAGCTGCCAGGAAGTCAGTCCCCTTCCCTCCCAGCTTTCTGTGCTCTGCTCACCGCTTCCTCACACCTTCCTTCCTCCCTCTCCTTGAAAGCTGGGCCCCAGGCAGAGCCCTGATAAAAGTCAAACCAACCGAGGATGCTGGGGAAGAGGGGCAGGAGGTAAGGATCATTATATGCTGACCTTTTAGGGTAGGAGTTGGGAGAATGATAGGTGGCTTCTCCATGGGCACTGAGGGAGGAAGAGGCAGGCCTGGGGAGTGCTTTGAGAAGCCTGGCAAATGGGATAACCACCTGTAGAGGAGGTGGCAGCACCAAAAGAATTTCTGCGCATTTTGACTTTAATTCATGGTAGATTGTCCCTTCTCCCTAGCATTTGGTTCCAAATCCTCAGTAAATTTACGAAGTGAAAAGGAAGCCAGAGGATTAGGAGTTGCTGCCCCTCCCTCCTTCACATCTGTTGCAGCTGCCTAAGGCTGAGGGGAGAGGCCATCCCACACAGCTGCAAGGACCTGGAGGTCCCTATAATAGGAAGGAGAGGGCTCCAGGCACTCAATCCATCAGTCTTTTGCCTGAAGTTGGGGGAAGTAATAAAGAAGGGGCAGACAGGTGGGTAGGGAAAGCTTAGGGTTCCAGCTATCATATTTATCATATACCCAGGCCCCAAATTCAAATAGTCCTGTAATTTATTTCCTTTAATATCATACTCGATTGACTTCTTCCCTAAGCTTTTATCAAGCTTTGGGTGGGGGATCGGAGGGTGTCTTCATTCCTGTAATAAGGAAGATGACGAGGGTTTTGAGGCTTCAGAGTCAGCCTGGCAATGAGAGAAGGCAGGACACCTGGGCCCCAAAAGGTTCACTTCAGTCCAAGAAGCAAAGTGGGTTTATGCCTGAGCATGAGGACAGGAATTAAGCCTTCATCACTTAGTCTAAGAGAAGGGCCAGACCCAAAATGGGGTATCAGGTGATACCTGGCATTAGGTCAGGCAGGGCAGAGGAAGGCTGTGTGATCGTGAGGAGGGGAATGGGACCTGTGACTCTCCCTAGCCTGTCTCTGTCTCCACTCATCTGGTTGTGGCACTTCCTGCTCCTATTTCTGTCTCTCTCTCCCATCTGTCTACATCTATTTCCTCTCTCCCTAGTCTCTCAGTCTCTTTTCCTCCTTGCCTTTCAATGGGCTTTCATCCCTTCCAGCTTTTCCTACTCACACATCCCACTTGATGGTAGCCATGAATACTTAGGACTCCTAGGTTCTGTGATCAGTGTCCCCATCTGAATACTCAGAGCTACTACTGGCAAGGAGTGAGCATCCCTGCTGCAAAAGATAAAGTTTTAGTGGGAGAGGCCTGGAGGTCCAGTGACTGGCTCCCTACCGGCTGGTGGAGAAATCCATCATGACATTGTACTTGAGGATCTGTGTGATTGGGTGAGACACTGTGTTATTCTGTGACCCCCTTCATGCATGATAATACATGCACACAAGATGGGCACAGGTGTCATACAAGTGAGGAACAGACAACCAGGGAAGCCTGTAGCCTAGAGCATCACTGACAATTTCTCCAACACAGTGTTTAACCACAAAGGAAAGAGCAATTAAAGCTAATCTCTTTGACTGCCTGGGGGCCAGACACATGGTAAACTAACTAAACAAACATATTCAGCATGTTTCCCCTAACTCCCTATGGTCTCCCCACCATCCTGCTTTCATCCTCCCTAGTTTCTGAGCCTCTTTAGTCCACTCTCCAGCACACTTCCCACTCATCTGACTATCTCTATCTCTCACTTCCTCCCTCTCCCTGGTTCCCTATCTCTGGCCCTCTGGCCCTTTCTTGATGTCTGTCTCCTTCTCACACACATTCCTCTCATTTTCTCACTGACTTGGGCTCCATCCTTGGCTGACTCATTCTTTTTCTCCCTCTCCCTTTCTTCCACCCCCTTCCTCTATCCCTTGGCCACTCATGGCCAGAAACTAGCCACTCCCAGCACCCTAAGCTCTAGCTGGACCCAGCAAGAGGTCACCAGAAACCCCTACCTTCTTTCACCCAGCTAAGAGGACCAGGGTCATTAGCCCTCAGCATCCTATCTCCTTGTCCTAGAGGAATGAGATCACAATTTTCTCCCATCTTTTCCCACTGTTTTAAAGAGTGAAGCCAGGGGCTGGGAAAAGCTGCCCAGAAAATCAGGGTGGACATGGGGACGGTGGCTCTTTCTGGCCACTCAGCTGTTCTGTTAGATTGATGACATGGAGCCCACAGTTCAGTAGACTCCATATGGGAGCCAGTGGGGGTGTGGTGGGTGGTTGGATGCGTGTAGTGCAGGGACGTCTGTGATTTGGTTTGTGTGAGATGATGTGTGTAAGAGTCACATGGGTGTGTGTCACTGTGCTGGCGTGTCTCTTGAAGGTGTGCTGTGTGTCCCTGTCAATTTTGACACGGATTATAGGAAATTAATCAGGGGTTTTACGTTACATACATCACTCATCTACACCCCCTGCGCTTTCTTCCCTTGGGACAAGCTTTCGCCAATCCCACCTCTTCCCCAGGTGCACTGGGCTGGGGGGTGAGGGCACATGGTGCCAGCGGGCGGCTGGCCGCAGAACTGAGACAGGGCTGGACCGAGAGACCGCCAGCGGAGGCGAGTCCGGAGCCACAGCGGGCAGGGAGGGGCGGGAGCTGGCCCGGCCAAGCCGGCTGGGCGGGAAGCAGGCTGCATCCTAATCCCCAGGCCCCGGTTCGACTCCCAAACTGCCGTTCAGCGTGGAATGGGCTGCCAAAGCCACGCACACAGGCGCTTGGGACGCACAGACCGAGGATCGGACCCCGTGGGGCCTGACATAGAGCGGACCCGTCCGGGGTCCCCACGTTCCCTCATCTGGCCCCCGGCGTCCCGGATCCTGGTCCTTCCAAGCCCAGATCCCAAATCTGCCCCTTCCCCGCGACGTGTCTCCTCTCCACCCCTCTCACCGCCTCTGGAGCTGAGCGCTCAGGGCGCGGGTACTCCCGGGTCCCCGGTTCCTGAGTAGCGTCCGGAGCCTCCTCTTTGGCTCCCGCCGCCGCCGCCGCCGCCGCCGCCTCTTCCGCCCGCGGAGCCGGAGCCCGAGCCCAGTGCCGCCTCACTCCACCCGGCTGGCCGGTGATGTCAGAGCCGGGGAGGGGCGGGGGGCGGGGAGTGGCAGGAGGAGGGGGAGGGGAAGCAGGAGGGGGCGGGCAACCGAGGGGCTGGGGTTCTGGAAGACTCCTAGGATGGGGGACGGAATAGGGTGGAGGGCTGGAGTAGGGGGAGCTGCTGCTTCCTAAACAGCGAAACAATTCTCACATTTAATTCTTTCTCAGTAGGTCATTCTCCTCCCGTTGTAGCGTTTCGATGACCGCGGTGGCTGGGACCTCATGGAGGCACAGAGTAAGTTCAGGTTTAGGGGTTTGGAAGGCCTTTGGTGGGTGGATTTTCTTAGCTGCTTGCTTTGGTATTTGTAAAAACTTCTTTCCTTGCCTTAAGGGTCAGGGGCGCAGTAGTAAATGACTGATAGACTTAGCCACATTGGGAGTGGAGGTAGGAGGTCAGGGCAGGCAGCAACGTGGAAACCTCCTTTATTTGATCTGGAGCCTTGGATCTTCTCTTTCCAGGGTGATGCCAGAGGGCCCCTTTGTGTTTCTCTCACCTTTCCCAAATATACCCCCTCCTGCCTTCCCCCCATGATGTAATTTTATTTTCTGGGGAGAAAAAGAGCAGCAGTGAACTCAGCATGCAAATATAGACAACTTGCAAAGCCACACTTAGCTCTGTCTCCTAGCTCTGCCCCCTCTGCCCAGGCCCAGGGTGGCAGCTCTCACTTCCCCTCCACCCCAGGGACTTTCCTCCCCCAGATTCTTAGCCAGACTGAAAGAGGAAAGGAAGAATTGGAGACACATCTGTTTTTACCCCTATCTCCAGCCTAAGGGGTCTGGGCAGGGTCTGGTTCGGAAGAGGTCTGAGCCCTGGGTGGGCCCTTCCTACCAAGAACTCCAGCAGGCCCAGGTCTGGGGGATCCCCTCAGTGTTTGTGCCACTTTTAGGACCACCCTGACTCACCTCAGTTCCAACCTAGCAGAGACCCTTCTAGAAGCTTCAAATGAGCCCCTCTCTTAGGTCTACACTGCCTCTAGAAGAGGCTCAGGATCCTGCTGCTCTGAGTTTCACAGCCCTTCTCTTTGCTGTTCCTTTCCCTTGGTGTGGCCTATTGCTACACCTTTGACAGAAAACACACCCTCACAATTTGCTTTCGTATATATTGTATTTGCTTTGTGTTGTAGGGACAAAACCTGTTTTGTTGACCCATCTTTGAGACTCATGTAGTTTCTAAGTGAAAGGCTCAGGTCTTCGGGAGACAACAAGGCACAGGGGACTTGGACTGTATGCTAGCTCTACCCCTTCCTTGAGCAAGTTATGCTTCAAAGCCTGTGTCTTCACCAGTAAGATGGGGATACCGATGCCTATTTTATAGGGTTCTTCTGAAATTCATTAAGTCTCTAGGGACTTGGCACAGAGGGGTACTTAAAAAATAGGAGCTATTATTTAGTCTGGGGCCATCCACTGACATATGCTAGACAGTAAGTTCCATAGTATTATTATAATATTAACCTAGTGCCCATACTACTTATTAAACATTTATTAAATGGGTACAAGTTGGATGAATATGTGGTTTCTACTTCCTATACTCTTGTCACCTTCTGTAGGAATGCTTCCTGGATTTGTCTGTGGAGAGTGAAAACTTCTCTAACCTCAGGCCGCCTCTTTCCATACTTGGAAAGCCTCTAAGTCTCCCAGCAACACTTTTATACCTAATATAGACATAAAAAAGATAATGTCTGTTTATTTACAGGCTTGTTTAGCTGTTTGGTCCTTCCATCCCCCTCCAAATTCCTTTATGTTCACTGCATCCTGGGGCTATTCTGGAAAGACAGTGGGCCTTTCCTTCCAAGAACTCCCGCAGGCCTAAGTCTGGGGATTCCCATGGTACAAAATGTCTCCTCTCCATTCCCATGACCACCACTCAGGTCCATCTTCTCCCAGTTCCACTCCAATTATAACAGTCTCTGATTGTGAGTTGGGCTCCTTTTCTCTGGCATCTCCATCATCTTCCCTTCCCATATCCGTCCTGCTCATCGATACAGATTAAATTTTGCCCTTCCTCCTCAGCTCACAGGATTAAATTCAAACACTGCTATAACCCAGCCCCATGATGCTTACCCAACCTCACAGCCACAACTTGAATTTCTCTTCTTGTATCTGTGTGCCCCCAATATGATAAACACATCCTGCCAATGCTTTTGATGTTTCCACCAACTGAAATGTCTCCTCCCCAAATTCTTTGTCTCCAGTGAAATCCCATTCTTCAATTTAAAGCCTAGAAAAGACTCACTTCCTTTATGAAGTCATTAAGCCCACTCTGATCGCTCTCTTTGGAGTCCATTCTGTTCTTTCCTTTGTTCTTGTAACAAACATTTATTAGGGACAACTTTTTGAGTGTCAGGCCCTGTGGAAACAAAGAAAAAACTTGGGTTCCTCCCTTCAAGGGGCATATAGTTTAGTGGGGAAGACAGACACATACATGAAGAACCGTAATAGAATGTGCCGAGTACTAGAATAGAGGTGTACATAGGAAGTGCAGCGGGAACCCAGAGGATGGCAGTGCATGAGGGGCAACCTCTAGGAAGGCCTCACCAAGGAAGTATAATTGGGGCTCAGACTTGATGTTCAAATAAGAGTTGCAGGAAGGGTGTTATCAAGCAGCACATAATCACTTAATTACATACTGCTTTGTATTTTTCTTCAATTGTTTAGTGTGCTTGTCTTGACTTCTCAGTGAGGCTAATCAGCTCAGGAGCAGGAATAGGCCTGGCACTCTCTGTTCTCCCAGAGCCTAACAGCAGCGCTGGACAAACACCATGTGTTCAGAAAAGGCTTGTTGACTTGAAGCAGATAAATAATCCAGGCTTCTCTGGGATAGCTGCCTAGAGGGAGCCCCAGCCACCTCCTGTCACAGTCCCCTAGCTCATTCCTAACTAGGCACCCACACCTAAATCCCCCATCAGAGACCACCTCCTCCTGCCATAGGGGTGAGACTTCATCAACAGACACTTGCTCATGCTGCCCCAGATCTCTTTATTGAGGCCTCTCATTTGACCTAAATATATTAACAAGAGATTGCTGAGATACGGTCCCAAACTCAGTACCCTCCCTTCCTCCTGGCCATGGGCAGGACAGCTAGAAGGATATGGTATTTGAGAGAGTGGAGGAAGACTGTGTGTAGATGGAGGGAACAGAAGAGAGATGGAAGCCCACACAGATAGGACAAGAGAAGAATCATAAGAAAGAGTATGGGGAGCGATGGAAGAGACAAATAATACAGGTAAGTTATGGGATGAGAGAGAGAAGTCAGATGAGACAGCTGGGCTGGTGTCTAGAGAAAAGTAGCTCCTTTCCTCATCAGATGAGGGGGATCAGGGCCTCAGCACCCAGCATATAGACCCCAGTTGTCCCTATGACAGAAAGAGCTAGTGTCCCTGGAGGAACTCAGGGAAGGACAAGGAAGGCAGGAGGGAGCATAAGGAGATCAGTGGGGCTGGGAGATGGTTGCCACAGCAACTAGTCATCATCATCATCATCATCATCATCATCATCATCATCATCATCTTCTGTGTTGATCTCTCCTGACAGCACATCCTCAAGCCAGTCCTCCAGCTCCTCAGCAGAAGGTAGGTCCTCCTCATCGTCCATTTCCATCCATATGCTGTCAGCCTAGGAGATGGCACAGGCAGGGGATGGAACCTTAGCCCCATCCAGGTCTTTGGACCTGTCCTCCCGTTCACTGAACTCTGTATGTCCTTCCTACATCCTCAGTCCCTTCATCTGTCAATGGCCAGGAAAACTGTCCAGGTGAAGTTGTAGGTTGAAATAGTGACAGGTAAGAGTAGAAAGAAAAGGTGGATTGGCAAACAGACCTTCTCCCTTCAACTGGTCTTCTGTGCTCTTGCCACACTAAGCTTCCTAAAATAGACCTCTCTTTTTTTCTTTTAAGACAGAGTTTCATTTTTTCACCCTGGGTAGAGTACAGTGGAATGATCATAGTTCCCTGCAACCTCAAACTCCTGGGCTCCAGTGATCCTCCTTCCTCAGCCTCCTGAGTAGCTGGGACTACAGGCCCACACCACCACGCATAGCTAATTTTTCTATTTTTTGTAGAGACAGGGTCTCACTCTTGCTCAGGCTGGTCTCGAACTCCTGACCTCAAGCGATCCTCCCACCTCAGCCTCCCAGAGTGGTAGGATTACAGGCATGAGCCACCATGCCTGGCCCAACAGACCTCTCTATCATGCCCTTGGTGGCTCTTCATGGCCTATAAGATAGCAACTCTTCAGTATTCAGGGCTTTTCATAACCTGCTTTTCCAGTACCATCTGAGTGATCTCTAGATTCTCAAGCCATAAAAATCTACTTGTCTTTTCCTGAACCTGATATTCATTTTCCTACTTTTGACATTTTGATCTTGTTTTTCCTCATTTGGAAATGACTTCCCTGAATCATCATCACTTGTTGAAATCTTATATGTTGTACAGTTTCCATTTTAAATGTCACTTTCTTTTAAACTCTTCTCTGATTCTCTCAAGCAGAAATTCCTTTGATTTCTGTGCCTTCCTAGCATTTTATTTGTATCTTTATTATAAAGTTTATCAGATCTGGCCTTGTAGTTAATAGAATACCTGCCTACCCAATTAGTCTGAGAATTCTATAAAAGGAAAGACTGCGGTTCATTCAATTCTACTGAACATTTTTGAAGCACATAGTATGTGTGCATGAGAAAATTTCTGCCCTCAAAAATCTGAAAGTCTACTGGAAGAGACAGTCATAATACATAAATAGCCATATAAACATCATGTTCAGAATGCCAGATGAGCTCTGGGTGTGCCACGGAGGGAATGATTCTAAACGGGAGATCTGGAGAGACTGCAGAGGAGAAAGGTTTGAACTGGGCCTTGAAGGATGAGGCACTGATTCCAACAGGTGAGGACAGGGGAATGTTCAGATTATGAATCTCCACCTCCATCCAGCCGTTAGACTGGGAATGTCTGCTTCCTCTGGGAAGGGCTCAATTACTAGTTAGCAGAGGGGAGGAGAGCTAGCTCTGCTGGGAAACAGGTGGGGGTCGACCAGGGATGAGGGAAGGAAACTCACATCAGTAACATTGACGACTCCTATTTGTGGGGCTGACAAGTCGATGTCAAATGTCTTCTCCCAGTATGGGACCAGCTGTAGAGAGATCCAAATATGGCAACTTAATGGATTCTAGGAGCACGTGAGTCCAGGAGGGTGAGTGTGAGGGTCGGCCAGGATAAACAGAGGGGACAGCATGAACTGGCAGTGGATGGGTCCAGCCGTAGGACCTGAAGACAATGGGTAGAGCTAAGCAGTAAAAAAGTAGAAATCCCAAAGGGAAAGCATCAGGAGGGTCAGCTGGGCACACGGGCCCCTCCTGTCTGAGGAAAGATGGATAGGAAGCCCTGTTCTGATCTTGGATATGCTACTGACTGACCTTGTGGTGAAAGTCAAGTCACTTCTCTCTGGCTCTCAGTTCCTACAGCTCTAAAATAAGGTAGTTATACCTGGTAATCGCCAGTGTTCCCCATGTTTTTGTTGTTCATTCAGTTATTCATTCAATAACGAGTGCTAGGTGTTGGAAATTCAGCTGAGAACAAAACCATCCCCTGAAACATGGAATCTCTGTGCTATGATTCTGTGATTGAGTATATACACCTGTATGCAGGGCTGTTATGCCCATCTGGTCACCAGAACTCTGGTTTTCTTTAGGAGTCAGCCCTGGCACATGAGCTACCTGTCCAGCCTCTGCTCTGGGAGTCGTGTGTTATGTCCCATGCAATTCACCCCCTACCTTGTTTCCCCTTGCTCAGAATGCCCTCCATGCCCACAGTGCCCTTGAGCAGCAGGAGGCATAATCTCCTAGGGTCCCTCAGCTAGGAAATGGGGGCAGGAACTCTGAAACAAAGCCCTCCCTAAGTAGGTACCACAATCTAAGGCCCCACCTTAGGAGAGTAGTGCTTGGGCTGTGTCACTTACCAAGGGGAAGTCATCAGGGTCGATCCAGACAATGCTAAGGTCAGGGTTTTCAGTGTTATCTTGGGCCACAGCCTTGAGAGTCTCTAAGAATTCGAAGCCGTCTTGAAGGGAACACAAGTGAGAAATGTGAGGTGGGGTGCAGAGGAAAGGGACACAGACCACTTCCCTAGCTCCACATGTCTAGCCCCAGGCTTCTTGCAAACTCCTAGGAAATGCCTCCCAGGTGAGGCCTATGCTCCAATAAACACACTTGCCTCCTCCTCCCTTCCCCCTAGTCCAATCCAGTATTCATCCCTCACCAGGATCAGCTTCCTCTGCAAAGGCCACAATGTGGATTCCATCCATATCGTCCTCCTGTTAGGGGGTGAGAAGGAGAGCAGGGTAGAGGAGGAGACCTTACTATGCTCCCTGAAGTTGGAGAGCCCAAGACAGATCCTAGATGTTCAGTGAACCTGAATTTTGTGGAAATCCAGCTTCTGGACCAGACACATTCTTGTGATGGTGACCCTTTTCCAAGTGACACTGTCCCTTTCAGCTCAGAGGCCCCCACACCTCCTCTGGTAATCCCTTTATCCCCAGAGCTTGGGGCTCCTCCCTTGTCATCTTCATCCACTTATGTCTGTCTCCCAATTCCTGACACGTTCTTCAGAACAGAAAACCTTCAACCTTTGCTGATGTACTGTTTTTTTCTACAAGTGGGCCTGAGGAGCAGCAGGGTGGGATGTTTCTAGGCCTTGAGTCTTCAGCCACCCATGCTCCCTGAGGGCCTGGCGCTGGTCAGGGGCACTCACCCAGGTCTCATACATACTCTCAGGCTTCAGTTTCCGCAGGGTTGATCTAGGAGAGACAGAAAGAGGGTCAATACTCAGTGGGTGAGAAGGACACTCCCCCCTAGAGGGTCCCCATAGCAGAGGCTGCCTCTGGGTCAGGCCCAGGGCACAGACAGCTTGTGGCCCAGAACAAAGCCATCTGGCAAAGCCTAAGCTCTGGGCACTAGGCCCAGATCACTGCATGGCTAAAGCAGTGGGAGAGGGGCGAGTGGGCAAGGGGACAGGAAGTGAGGCTTTTGGGAGAAAAGTACGAACTGAACATCTGGGTATTTTTTCATTCATTTATTCTTTCATTCATTCATCCAATATAATTGAGTGCCGGATATGTTCTAAGCACTCTGCCAGGTGCTGAGCCAGGCAGACGTGTTCCTGCCCTGATGAAGGGGGCCGTATTCGAGTGGGAGAGAGTAAGTAGTATTTATACTGATGAGTGGGTATTTCCAGTTGTGGAGTACTGTGAGGAAAGAGGATCATGTGTGAGTGCAGGGCAGGATTTTTCAACCTCAGCACTGTTAACATTTGGGGCCAGACAATTTTATGTTGTGGGGGGCTGTCCTGTGCACTGGATCCCTGGTCTCTAGCCACCAAATAACCAGTAGCACTCCCCACAAACAAAAATGTCTCCAGACATTGCTAAATATCCACTGGAGGGCAAAATCTTAACACCACCTTGCTACTACCTCCACCCCTGCAGAGAACCACTGGTGTAGGGTAATGTATTAGAAAGAACATGGGACACATCAGAGTTGAAGTCCCAGTTCTGACACTTACTACCTGTGGAACCTCTTTCACTGAGGTTGTTGAAAGTATTAAATATAATAATAGAGATAGAAGGCACTTTGCAGTTCCTGGCAGACCACTCTTGTTGATAGAGATTATGTAAGTCACAATCAACATCACAATGAACTATACACATTTATGGAGGACCTTTTCTGTGTATGGCTTAGGGCTAATTACTGGGGAGCAAAATAGTGTGCAAAATTATCAGTGTATCAGTGTGCACTAGCACCCAGAAGTGCATTCATCTCTAGGCAAGACCAGCTTCCTGGCTGGCTAAGATTCCCCCAGCCCTCTCACATGTGGTGTTCTAGCCCCAGGAGGAGCCTGCCCTGCTCAGGGGTGCCCTTGATGCCCACCTCCTGTGCTCCTCCACGAAGTTGACAATCTCCTCTTCACTGTTGGGCTTGTCTGGGATGGTCACAGGCTCTTCCATGAAGGCTTCATAGAAATCGATCTCGTTCAGCTTCAGAGTTAGCTTCTTTGCCACCTTTGAGAAAGGGGGTGGGAGTGGAGTGAAGCAGGAGACACACAGGGTCACAGGAAGAAGCAGTATCATGGGGGAACAAATATTAGAAAGGGAGTCAGAAAACTTGGATCCTTGTCACTGCTACTGTGACACTGGACAAATGTCTTAACTTCTCTGGGCTTCGGTTTAACATGAGAGAGGTGGGTTAGATAAACTAAAGCCCCTCTTCAGCTCTAAAATCTGTAGGACAGGAGGAGCCTAGGATGGGGGCAGGGAGTGTCAGCATGTAGTTCCCTCATCAGTTCTGGGAGAGGAGACTGGAGGGCAGCTTAGGGGCATGAGAGAGACCCAGTACAGCCATGGGGATGAGAACCTTGCTGTCGAAAGTGGCGAAGAATGGGATGTAGGGATGAAACTCCTCAGCTGCGTCTTCAAAGGCTTTGTAATCTGAAGGGGGAATGCAGAATCAGTCTCTGAGAAAACCAGGGGTCTGCCAGGGAATCATCCCCCTCTATCTCTCCCCAATTCTTCTTTGGCAAGTGGGGTTCATTCTGAGACCCACCCTTCTAGTCCTCTGAGAGTGGGCGGAATATAGTAGGGCTGTAGTTGGGGGAAGGTGGACACTGGAGGTGAGAGGTGCTTGTCTGGGAAACCCCCCCAGAGCTGAGGGAGATCAGAGCAGTTGATGGAGCTGATGGTGGCAGGCGGAAGAAGAGGTGCTGAGACACTGGGTATGTGGGGAGATAGGAGGACAGGTGGAATGGGGTGTCCAGGAAGGGGTACAGTAGAGTCTGAGGGTTACCCACGTTCTGAGTCTTTGCTCTTGAAGTAGCCAATAAGTTTGTTCTCATCCTCAATATTCTCAAATGCCTCCAGCTCTCGTTCACCCTCAATCAGTTCCACAGGGTCCTCTAGGACCTGAAGGATCAGGGACATTGAAGGAAGAGAGTGAGTTTCTATCCTCACTGGTAAAACCAGAAAGAAGGATCTAGAGAAAAGAAAGCTGGGGAACTGGAAAAAGGGGCTAGATATGTGTGTGTGTGTGTGTGTGTGTGTGTGTGTGTGTAGGTGTATTGTGCACATGGTGTATGTGCGTGTGGTGTATGCCTATGGTGTGTGTAGTGTGCATGTATGTGGTGTGTGTGCATGTGGTGTATGCCTGTGGTATGTGTGTGGTGTGTGAGATGTATGCAGTGTGTGTGCATGTGGTGTGTGTGCATGTGGTGTCTGTGCTGTGGTGTGGATGTGGTATGTGTGTGGTGTGTGGTGTGTGCAGTGTAAGGTTGGGGTTGGTAGGCACTAAGGGGCAGTGGAGTCTTAAAGCAAGGCCATCTGGTCCAGGGCAATCCTCACGTCAAGCAGAAACTCCACCAGGGTGTCAGCAGAAAACTCTCCGTCATATTCTATGACTTCATCTCCCTTGAATACATAAACGCTGTCCTCTTCAGTTAGTCCTGGGGAGTGAGCCGGGGGTGAGCCATGGTTATTCCAACCGTCCCACAGATCCAGGGGTCCAAATCCTGGGTCACAGCCCATTCCATAACCCCCTGGACCCACATCCTCCACTCACACTTCCTCTACCCCACCCACCTCCACTGCCCCTTAGTGCCTACATCGCTGATGTCCAAGTCCCTGGATTTAGCCAAGGAGGCTAACCTGGCCCCAGGGACTCCCTAGGGAGAAGCTGGGGGGGATCAGGTAGGGTGTGAAGGGAGGGAATCTCCTTTTCTCTGCTTGCCATAGCTAGAGATGGATATTCATGCTACCCCTCTGAGGACTCTAGCAGCTGGTTCGCAGCCCAGCCCTTTAACTCTGCTATTACTGACCAGATGACTTCATTATTACTAACCACCCTTCCCCCATCCATGTCTGGAGTCCAGTCTCCAGACTGTGTTGCCCCCTGGTGGCTGGGTGCTGTAACACCTAGCCGCAGCTCTGAAGGGGGAAGGGATTGGAAGAGGAGTTTGCAGAGGCCTTGCAAGCCCTGCGTGTATGCAGTCCCAGATTCCTCCTCCCTCCAGCACCTCGCCATGTTTTTAAGGTAAGTATAAAGAAGGCCTCCCTTGCCTCCTTGGATTTGATCATGGATCTCTATAAGGAGTAGAAAGGCAGGAGCCTTCAGCCATTACCTCCCAATCTCATGTTTTCTTCCCCACTTTCAGAATAAATATGGTGGAAGAGTTCCCAAGCTCCTCGGATCCCAAGGCCTGCCCAACAAGTCCTCCACCCTAGACCTTCCCAGTGTCACCCGCCACCTTCCCTCCCTGCTCCTCCCTTACCTAGTTTCTTGGCTACAGCTGCGTCCTTTTCAGAGTCCACCAGCCCGAAGCCAACACCCTTGTCTTCTAAGACTTGGGCTGCTAACTGGAGGGAAGGGTTAGGGTTAAAATTAGTCCCTGGAATTCTTATTAACTAACCCCTTTCATTCCTCATCTCATGCTTTCAAGTTGGGTTAGTTGGGGTGCAGGAAATATGAGTTGACCATGACCCTATGCTAAGATCCAGAATACCCCCAAATTCTGTATAACCTCACCTTACTCTGTCTTTGGTTCACCCTTTAGTTCATGAGTATTTATTGCTTATTTGCAATGTGCTTATTATGTTGAGCTTTAAGGCACTGCACTTGATACTTCCCAGTTCCTGAGGGATGCTGAGAAGTCTGGTTTCAGAGTGACTGAGGGCCCCTTCCCTCCTTAAGGGTTGGGCCCTGCACTCCATCCTGATCAAAGGCCAGGTTTGGTGTGGGGTGATGTTGGAAGTCCCCGGGATTGTTCAGAATGACTCCCAACAGGAAGAATTTTGGAGGATGAGAGGGTGGGGACGGGTCTGGCCATGTTGCTGAGGAATGAGAAAGCCAAGAGCCAAGAGTAGAGGTCACCTTTTGTCACCTACAGAGGGGGCGAGACTGATAGAGACTGCATAGCTCTCCTCATCTAGGCCCAACTTTCCCCTTTCACACTCCACTTCAGCCTGTCCTTAGGCTGTGGACAGTCATACCTGGAGGTCCCTGTTCCCCCAAGCCTCTCAGCTCAGTGCCCAACCATGATTCACTCTGCTGTGGGCACAGCTTGCAGCTTCACCCCACTTAGCACAGACTCAGGCACCGTGATTCTCAGGGGGATGGGAAGGGAGGCAGTTGGCAGGTGATGGCCGGGGATACTGAGCACTCAGGATAAAAATACTCGGCTCATTAATCAGATGGCAGGTTCCAGCACCCAGCAGAGGCACACAGAAATGACAGCCCATGATCCGGGTGTCTCACCCTGAAATGCTCCAAACTCTGGACAAGCCAGGGGCTATCTGCACACCACACCAGAGAAGGAGACACAGAAGATTGGAAAAGGAAACTTAAGCACATCCCAGCTCCCAGAGGGTTGTGTGTGGTCACATCTCCCAGTCATTCCCCCAAAGAGGCTTTTTCTGTTTTTATAATAACCCATTTCTCCGTTGGGCCTAAAATCGTATTTGGGGTAAGGAGACTCTTCCCACAAAGAGAATATGAGGAAGGCATTCTGTAACCTCCTTCAACCATAAGAATCTTCCAGTGAGGGCATACAGCTTGATCTGATAGGGATGGATAGGGAATTAGGGAGCAGGAGGAAGAGAAAGGGGGCTGGGAGGCTAATGGGAGGCATGGTCTCTAGGAAATATGTAAACATCTAGCCACTAAGTAAATGACATGCAAATAAGATATCAATAACATTTGGATCTCTTTGGGGTATGCCCCTAAAGTGTGTGGAGAGGGAGCATGTTCTGCCTAGGAAAGTGTATTGGTAGGGGCAGGGGGAGTGCAATACACGACATGGCAGTTCTATCCTTGCTGCAGGTACTTCTTTTCCTTTTTTGCCCCCTGTCCTCGCCAAACCTAGGCCTAGTACTACCAGCCTCCTGTAGCAGGGAGGGGAGATCCCCCTGCAGCACCCCCTCTAAAATTGCCTATGATAGTATTTTTGGGTTCCTGAGTCTCTGTTTCTCATTTGGCTGAGGCCACATGATACTTGTGTCCTGTTGGTTAAGACAGGGGTTTTACTGCACTGCCCCTCGCCCCCAGATCCCATCCTCAAAGATCTCCCTGGGTGTAAGATAGGGGGTCGCAGAGCGGGGCTGGGTGTGTTCTGCAGGCCTGCAGTCCCCCCACTCACCTCCAGGATTAGCTCCTCCATCTCAAATTGTCTTTGTGAGGCCTTGTCGTCCTCAGGGGGTTCGTGGTAGAGGAGTGCCAGCACCTCATACTTCTTGAACACATTCTTGTAATTCTTTGCGTTGACATTGATCACCCGGTCCACACCATCATACTTGGGAAAGTCCAGTCCTTCCTCCCCCTGTACCCTTGATTTGGGTGTCCCTAGAACCAACAGTAAGAGCAGTGCCAGCCGCAGACCCTGCACAACTCTGGCCCCCATCTTGTCTGTAGCGCTCATGGAGGTAGTGGGATCTGGGTTGGCTGTCCCGGTCCAGAAGAGGTTAGCTGGGGTAGGGAGGGGCCACTGTGTCCCAAATCCTCAGTTAGGGGCTCAAGGTGGGGTTGGGGTGGGGAATGGCCCAGAGCAGTGGACAGAGGACACTGCTGGATCCTGGAGAAACTGCCGACAGAGCCAAGAGAAAAAGGGTCAGGAGGAGGAATAGGAGGGAGCAGGGGGCGGGGAGGGAACCGGAGCTGCCCCCTGAAATTGGCACCCCTCAGTCCCCACCTGGTCCTGTCTAAATATGTCCCTGTGGTTGGCAGGAGAGATGGATAACCTTCTGAGGCCAGGACAGCTCCATGAGAGCTGGAATCCTCCCACCTCCTACATCTTTCCCCCAGGCTCCAACGACTCCTTCCCTCCCCTCCCCCAGTGTCCAGGGCTCCTCAGCCCCTGTCCCTATGCTGGACTAAGAGCTCATCACCATATTAAGAAAGGAAAAGGGAGAGACGCTGGAGCTAAAAATAAGACCAGATGAGTCGGAGGTAAATGAAGCTGGGGCTGGGGGAGGGGAGGTGTAGGGGTAATTAGGGAGAGCTGAGGGTAGGGCAAGGGTAATTAGAGAGTAGATAAATGTGGTTGGAGAGGAGGAAGTATCTGGTTCAGGGGCTAAATTGATAATATAGGACAAGGGAGACCAATGTGGTATTGACTCGACATCCTAAAACCTAGGAATCTCCAGTAGGTTAAGTGTTTCTTTGATCCTGTGAAGGAGAGGGAGGCGTTAAACGTGCAATCTGGGCTGCAGGAAAGAGACCCTCTGTACTTCCCTTTAAAGAACCAGGACCAAGGATGAGGTCATTCTCTGAATAAAAGATGGAGCCGTGTCCAAGACTGGTGACCTGGCTCAGCTCCAGCCAGTTTCCTTGGCTTCACTCAACACTCCTAACTTGGGAATGCAGGGGAAGCACAGGGCTGGCCCAGATACCATCCTGCAGAGACATGGATTTGGGGTTTCTTTGCCCATAAAGCCCATGGTGAGAAGGGGAATGTCATTTGGCTGTCACCTTACGTATGCATTCTCTACTCTGATCCTATAGGACTCAATTTTCTAGGACACAGTGGGAAGGAAGGATTCCCCCAGGCTGCATGATTCCAAGGAGAGTGAATAACTACTATTTATTCTTATGTCTTTGACAAAATAAAGACAAGTATAAAAACTGGGGGAAAAAATTAACACTAGAAAAACATGAAGAGGTCAGCCCTGCACCCTGAACCCAGGATGTTGATTAATTCTGTGCACCTGAGATCCAAAGCAAGAGTTAGGGGGTAAGGCCTTTAACTTCTGGATCCCAGCTTGGAGGTGAGGACAGAGTGGGTGAGTTCAGCTCTGAGTGAGGTCCTTCATGGCCATGCAGGGCTCTCACCATGTACAGGTAAACTGAGGTATGAGGGAGACTATGCTCTCCACATTCAAAATCAGATGCCCCCACCCCACCCTGAGGTATCTCTGATTCTGGAGGAGCAGTGTTTATTTTGCATCCAGGCAGGAACATTGAATTACGTTAGCAGAATAACTTTTCACACTCTCAGGGGAGGGACCTTAAACAGCTAAGCAAGGAGGCCACAGACAATCTCAAGAACACTGCTGGAGTGGGTCCAATAGAGACAGCTGTCACTGCAGCAGGAGAGGCCAGAGCTAGCCTAAGCATGGCACGTTAGAGTTGAAGAGACCTCAGAATCCCACCTCCTGGTCTCCCAGAAGAGTGACTAATGTGCCCAGAGCCCTACCGCCAGAGCAAAGACAGCTGGGAAAGATGGGCAGTCCTCCCAGGATTAGATGACCTAGATGACGTCCAGCCCTGATTTTGCACTTCTGGTACATCCTGGGTTGTGGGGGGGCGGGGAACATTTGCACAGAGACACTGGAACATCAGACCTATTCCATCATGAATCTGACCTTTTGTACACCCAAGGGTGTGAGATGGGACTCCATGGTGGCCTGGGCCTCTCCATCTCCTGGTCCTCTCCTGCAGCCACCAGACCTTGTTGTCCATCCTGCTCCCTCTCGTTGCCTCGGGGGCTCCAGTTCCACCCTTACCCTTCCCTGCACCCAGCCCCTATCCTTCTCTCTCTGATGCTTTCCTCTCTACTTTCAACTCCGTCCCCTTCCCTTCAGGCCCTTGGACTTAACAGGCCTCAGCCAATGGTATCAAATGATCCTGAGTTGGGGCCTCTGTATTTTTAACGCACCAGACACCCGAAGCTCCTGCTACTGAAACCTGAGGAGCTGGCCCCTCTGTGCCCCCACTTCCCACCTCACTCACATACACCTTGGCCCCTCAATCTTCCAGGTCCTGGTTCAGCTATGTCAGCAACTGGGGAAGGACCCCAGATTGATATAGCCCTGTCCCTAGGAGACCTTGTGTTGGAAGAAGGAGGGAAACAGGAGGGAGAGAGACCTCTGAGGAGGGGCCTGATGTAGGGGAAGAATAGCTGGCTATACCTAATGGTGGCCTTTTCTCCTTGCTAGCCATCGCTTCTCCTCCTCCAGACCCATCCACGGCCCCTCCTCCATCACTATCCTATTTTTTGTTTTGTTTTGTTTTGTTTTGTTTTGTATTTGTGTATTGTTGGCCCAGCCCTCATTAAAAGACTAGTCTAAAAAGTGGTTAAGGGCACAAGTTCTGGAATCAGAAAGACCTTGGTTTCCTCATCTATAAAATAAGGTGGGGTGTTAGGAAAATATTTGTGTGAATTAATTGATGGTGTGTGTAAAGCCCTTGTGCCAGTGTTAGGCATAGGATGCAGTTACTTTTTTTGCTTTTGGTAACAACTGGCAATTTTCCCCCAGCTTTCATTAGCATTTCTCTCTCTCTCGCTCTCTTTCTCTGTCTGTCTCTCCCTCTCTGAGGGCTGTCTGGAAAGTATCCAGCTACATAATACTGTTCTCATTATATTAACAATGGCTGGATACTTTCCGGACAGCCCTCGTACATTTGGGCATAGCCAACCCTCTACTCAAAGAGGCCTCAGAATGAACCAGCCCACAGGGGAAAGTGGAGGGGCTCACAAAGCAAAGGCGAGTGGGTGAACGGGAAGGAAGAACAATCAAGATGAAGGTGGGTGGGAGACAATGGCTCCCTGGGACCTCTCACTCAACCCAGAAGGGATGCAGCAGGCTAAGCTTTTGGAATGTCCATCACCCTGTGATGGATGGTGTAGAGTAGGGGCAGGGTGTTTTGCCTAAAGTAAAGCCTAAGGGATTCAGAAAGTTATTGCCTCTGTTTCAAGGCTACACCAGAGAAAACAGGCTGAGGGATGGGATGGGGCCAAGGTACCCTGGCAACAGAGGGCAGAGGGCAGGGACCATCAGTCCACCTGGCATCCTTCCCTCCTGCCCAGATCCTCCTCAGATGACGAGAGCCACTCACCAAGTGGCCATTCCCAAGTCACTTAACCTCCCTGGGCCTCATGTTCTTCACTGATGCAATCAGGTTTCTTCTAGCACTACAACTGTATGGTCTGTAAGCTGGTCTCAGGACCTCCAAGGTGGGGGCTAGAAGAGTCTACCCCACCAGCCCCCCATGTGGATGCCCTATCCTCCTCCATAGCGTGTGGCTCAGCTGCTCCTCTATCTCTCCCTTTCCGTCTCTCTGATCCCAGATGGACTTCTGGGGCAGTCATTTGTCCTGTCTTTGCTCTTCAAGGGATCAGAGAGTGGTTTTAAGATGAGGGGTGGTCCTCCAGGGGCAAGGATGCTTGATTCTGATCCCTTCCCAGCCTGGACAGTCCCTGAAAGACTTCTCCCACTTGGTTATCATTCAGATCTAGGGAGGGAGCTTCATAGTAATCCCTGCTCCCCTAAAGTCAGATGTGACACATCCAGCCAGGTGAGAGCTGTTCCAAACATTTACTCTCTAGACTGGCTGTTGGTTTCAACAGGACTGTGCCCCTCCCCACTCGGCTCCAGCCAGATGCAGGCTGGGCTCCCCTTCAACCCATCCTATCTTCTGAACGTGATCCCCTCCATCCAGTCCCGGGAGTGCCTGTCTCTCTCATCCAAGGTAATTCATTCTAGTGTCTCTCTCAGATGTTGCATCAAACTCATAATCCCTAACCCTTCTCATGACACCTTTATGTCAGGTGAAGCTCTTCCTCTGCGGAGTTTAGTAGTATGTCTCTCTCTCCAGCCAGCCTGTGGAAGAGAAAAGATCAGCATGAACTGGGAGCAGGCACAGGGGAGACATCATGGGGAGACGGGCAAAGTGAAAGCAGGGGTGAGGTGGAGGTCTGAGATCTGAACACAGGGCACTGAGAACTGGTTGGAACAGAGCAGTGCAACCACAGAGTAGAGGGCTGGGCCCCAGGCAAAGCAAAGGCCTGGAAGTGGCTTGGGGAGAAAGCCAGTGGGTCTGGAGGAACCAGGCAGGGTGGGAGAGCTAGTTAGGGGGCTGGTGACCACTCAATCAGGGCAGGACCCAAGGGATCCTCACCACCGGGTCGTTGACGAATGATGTATCTTCTGGTTTCATCACAGACAAAGATAAGAACACTGTAGGGAGCAGCACAGAGCCACCACATTATCCTGTAGAGAGCAAGGGTCAGTCAACATGGCAGGAAATATGGGGGCCAGAGAAAGACAGGTACAGAGAACAGTGCGCAGGAATTATGTGTTTTACTTACTGTGTCCACTCTGTGCCTGGGATTATGCTGAGTGCTACAGACAGTGAGGTAAGATCTGGTTGATCTCTACTTTTGAGGAGACGAGCGCCTCAGTGGGGGGTGAGGGATTGGGATGGAGAGGAAAGGCAAAAAGCCAATGATATAATATGATAAATGTCATATTAGAGGTACATGCAGTGTTCGTGGACATTGTCTACCAGCTTTTGCACAGTTGCTGAGGGAGACCCACTTTGCTCTCTGCATTCTCAAGGATTTGCACCCACAAAGGGGAGGTTGTCTGAACAGGATGTCTATTTGAGACATTCCCTGGATGTCTAGTGTAGGGATACTCTGCCAGGGAATATATATACATGAGGGATGTCCAGAAAGTATCCAGCCATGTAATACTGTTCTCTTACTCTTCCGTATTACAAAAATGGGAACTTTTTTTTCTTCCTGAACCTCTATTATAATTAGAGACCAGGAGGATGGCCTCAGGAAAGGGGTTGAATCAGGACCACAGTTGTTCCCTTGAATGACAGAAGAAATGGCCTAGATCAGCACTGTCCAATAGAAATATAATGTAAACCACATGTGAAATTTAAAATTTTCTAGTAGCCACATTAAGTAAAAAGAAATCGATGAAATTAATTTTAATAATTTTTTTTCAAGACACAGTCTCACTCTGTTGCCAGGCTAGAGTGTGGTGGCATCAGCTTAGGTCACAGCAACCTCAAACTCCTGGGCTTAAGCGATCCTCCTGCCTCAGCCTCCCGAGTAGCTGGGACTGCAGGCGCATACTACCATGCCCAGCTAATTTTTCTATTTTTAGTAGAAATGGAGTCTAGCTCTAGCTCTTGCTCAGGCTGGTCTCGAACTTCTGACCTCAAGTGATCCTCCCTCCTCAGCCTCTCAGAGTGCTAGGATTACAGGCGTGAGCCACCACACCTGGCCAAATTTTAATAATTTTATTTAATCCAATATATCCAAAATATTATCATTTCTACATGTAATCAATATACACTTTTTTTATTTGTTTGTTTTTTTAGAGACAGAGTCTCTGTCTCCCAGACTAGAGTGCAGTGGCATGATCCTAGCTCATTGCAATCTCCAACTCCTGGGCTTAAGCAATCCTCCTTCTTCAGCCTCCCAAGTAGCTAGGACTACAGTTGCACACTACCAGGCCCAGACTTTTTTTTTTTTTTTTTTTAGTTTTTGTGGAGATGGGGTCTCACTGTGTTGCCCACCAGGCTGGTCTCAAACTCCTAGGCTTAAGCCATCCTCCTGCCTCAGCTTTCCAAGCTGCTGGGTGAGCCATTGCACCCAGTAACGTAAACATTATTAATGAGATATTTACATTCTTCTTTTCATCCTAAATCTTGGAAATCCAGTGAGTATTTTTCACTGACAGCACATCTCAGCTCAGACACTAAATTTTCAATGGTTAAAGGGAAATGTAGTCCAACCAAAATCGTAAGGTTATAATAATATACAGATATTTCACACTGCTTTAGTTAACTTTAAATCAATTAAAATTAAATAAAGTTACAAATTCAGTTCCTCATTCTCTCTAGCCATATCCCAAGAGCTCAGTAGTCACATACAGATAGTGGCTACCATATTGGACAGTGCAAGCCTAGGCCATGGTTCATTCTCCACACACACCCCACACATCAAATACCAACATTTGCATACAAATATTCATTCAACAATAATCTTCGAATGTCTACTCTGTGTCTGTGTTAGGTATTGGGGAAATAAAAATGATTACATGATGGTCTTTGATTTCAAGGAGTTCAGGAGAATCAGAGAAAAGAAGGCAAATGGACATGCAAAGAATCACCACACTCGGTACTAAGTTTTATGGTCGGGGCATACACAGAGTGTTTGAGAGCTCAGACAATGCTCAACCGCATTAGCTATTATTTTGTAATGACATTTATGGCAACAAGAATAAAGCTACTATTAGCAAAGTGTCCACCATGACCCAAGTATGCTTGGTGCTTTATACCCATTTCTATATGTGATCCTCACAACACTCTGCCAGGCCCATACCCAGAGTGTATCATTGAGACTTTGCAGGTGAGGCTGAGGCTCAGAATGGTTACAGACTTATCCCAGATCACAGAATATTACATAGTGGAGTTGAGATTCAGACATGGGATTGTCAGTATCTAAGGCCTGTGCCAATGTCTCCTATTAAACATTAATTGAGCACCTACATGGTATAAAGCATTGTGCAAAAGACTGCAAGGGACAGAAAGGTAAGCAGAGTATGGAAATGCATAGAAAACGAGTTGGAAGAATACATGCTAATCATTAACAGAGGCTACCTCTGCAGAGTGGGGTAGGAGGGATGGATGCTCTTTTCTGTGTAATTTTTTAAATAGAATTTTTTCACAAGAATCATATACTAATGTTAAAGCAAAGCAAAACAAAACAAAAACCTACAGCTGAACAAGACAAGGTACCAGACAATAAGAATTTCAGTAGGCCCACTCACATACATACACATTAAAATATATTTGCATAAGTACAACAGAATTATCTAAGCATAGATTAAGCTATTTTTATGGTTTCTTCAGCTCCAAGCAACATGTATCCTTGGACAGCTATACCACACATCATGAAAAGATTCCACTCTGTTAAACACTGGTGAATCTGCTAAATTTGCAGGTCTAGTGGGTTGTGATCACTTGGCATAGTCTCTAATACCTCCCTAAATAAGATCTACTTATTGGAGCACAGATGACTCTCCTTATATCATTGAGTGTAGCCCCATTTATCCAAGTAGCCCCTAGCTTGTGACTATCCTGCTCAAACACATACTTCCTCTCACATACTCTCCCTGTGCCTGGAGAACCCCCTGTTTGCATCTCTTCCCTTACTCACTTGAGTGGGTACATTCGCAGGGCCACGTCCATGCCTGGAGTATAGGACAGAAAAGTAGCCAGCAGTGTCTCCTCCAAGATCCCAAATATTAGGATCTTGTTTCTGGGAAGAAACATTTGTGGGCATGATGGAGTTAGAGAGGAAAAGGCAGGGGGAAATGGCACATCCCTGTATGCAGGTTTGGGGGAGCATTGGGGCCGTTTGGTGGGATGCTCACTTCATGCCCTGCTGGAAGATTGAGTTGCGGCGGGTCTTGCAGATGATGAGGTCAGCCCACTGCACAATCACGATGCTGACAAAGAAGGCCGTCTGGCATGTGAACTCCAGCACCTTGCGCTGCTCATAGGTCTGGGGGAGGCCAGGTAGACAGGAGACGTAAGTGTCAGAAGGGGTTTAGATACACCCGAAAGCTTCTTCCCTCTCCCACCTTTCCAGACCCCCAGGCTGAGTCAGGCTCTCTCTCTAGACTCCCATAGCACTTCACCCATATCTCTGTCTTAGCACTTTCTATGTTATCCTATGATTTGCTTGTTTTTTTAATTAAATTAAATTTTTTTATTTCAGCATATTATGGGGGTACAAAAGTTTAGGTTATGTATATTGTCCTTGCTCCCCCACCCCCTGAGTCAGAGCATCAAGCGTGTCCATCCCTAGACGGTGTGCATCGCACTCATTATGTATGTATACACCCATCCCCCTCCCACCCCCCACATTTGCCCAACCCCCAATTAATGTTATCCCTAAATGTGCTCTTAGGTGATGATCAGTGAAACCAATTTGATGGTGAGTACATGTGGTGCTTATTTTTCCATTCTTGGGATACTTCACTTAGTAGAATGGGTTCCAGCTCTATCCAGGAAAACATAAGAGATGCTATATCCCCATTATTTCTTATAGCTGAGTAGTACTCCATGGTATACATATGCCACATTTTATTAATCCACTCGTGTGTTGATGGGCACTTGGGTTGTTTCCACATCTTTGCAATTGTGAATTGTGCTGCTATAAACATTCAGGTGCAGGTGTCTTTTTTATAGAATGATTTTTGTTCTTTTGGGTAGATGCCCAATAATGGGATTGCTGGATCAAATGGTAGGTCTACTTGTATCTGTTTAAGGTATCTCCATATAGGTGATTATCAAGAAAATAATCCTATGATTTGTTTATATGTGTTCCTTACCTGACTTAGAGCTCCTCAAGGAGAAGGACCTTGTCTTATTTATCTTTGTGTTTCCTCTCCATGCTAAGTTCAGTGAATGGCCTGTAGCAAGGCTCCATAAATATTTACCAAATTAATAAGAAGGATGGTATAGGAGAAGGTGGGCTTAGAGAGGAAAGCAGAGTGAGAGGACATAAGTCAGGAAGGTGGGGCCAGAGGGCAATATGAATACAGAAAGAAATGCCCCAAAGAGTGGTACTGGATAGGAGACACTCATTCATTCATTCATTCACATTTTACACATAGGGAACTTAGAATCCAGTGGGGAAGATAAATATGCTATGACAGTACAATAGGTTATGAAAGAGATCACAGAAGGCTATGGGAATACAGAAGAAGTGCATCTAAATTAGACTAGAGAAAAGGGCTTATGTTTTAAAAGATAAAATAGCATGTTTATACATAACTTGCAGATCAAAGAAATTTGAAAATATGTAGGACTAAACAATAATGAAATACTACATGTCAAACTTCATGGAATGTGGTCAAAGTTGTACTTGGAGAGAAATATAGAGCCTTAAATGATTAGAAAACAAAGGCTGAGAATTGATGAGCCAAGCATGGAACTCAGAATGAGACCAATCAGCATGTTTGTGTACATCAGATCACAACACCACTGTCCTTCATTGCAGTCACCTGGCATCAAAGCATCACTCCCTAGCTTTTCTTGAAGATTTTAGCTTCTGAATCACTCTTCCTCTACTATTACTCCTGTCCTCCTTTTTGTAGATTTAAATACCCATGTCAATGATCCTTCCAATACCATTGCTATTGTTTGTCCTCCACTCTGCCCTGGGCCACTTGCCCCCATGGGTAAACTCCAGATATTATCCTTTCCAATACCTACATTTGCTCTGTAATTTCAGTTTGAAGCCTCTCTCCACCCGCCCCCCCCCCCATCTTTATCTTTCCATCTTACTCTAGTATCTCAATTCCAACACTTCTTGGACTCCCTTGGACTTATGATCCTTTGAATGCAATATATTATATATTTGGTTATCTGTCTCCCTTCCCACCCGTCCACCCCTAACTAGAAATAAGCTCCATAAGAGCAGTAACTTGGTCATTTTTGTTCACTACCATATTCCCAGGCCCTAGAACAGTACCTAGTACATATAAGATGCTCAGTAAATATTTGCTGAATGAATGAGTGGGGAATCAATGGAATTAATGGTGGATGATATGTAGACGTAAAGAGCTATCCTTGCTTATAGCAGTGTGCAGTGTACTTCCTGGGTAGGTGTCTCTATACTAGATTATTTGAAAGTTATGGTAGTGGAAGAGACATGGATCCTGCCTTTATGGAATTTATTCCTCAGGGCAACTGTTCTCAACATGTTTTGGTAATACCTCAAGCTATCTTCAGTGTGCAACGGGAATTCTTATCTTGTTACCTCAAATTATTTTTAATTACCTTCAATTTATTATAAATAAGTATATGTTATGCTGCATTTTGGCAGCAGGGAGGAGGTACCAGGCTGTAAAACTAGCAAGGGTTTAGGTTGAGAGTTGAGGAGATGTTGGCAGGGTACATGGTGGTGAGAACTTTCGGTGTCATTGGATCCTGGAGCAGTGTTGGTAGGTTGGAACACTGACATCTGATGGCCTCATGAGGATCAGCTAGCAGAAGCCAAGTGTATATGAAGGGGCATCTTTCCAACAACTCAGATTTGAACATCCTTTTTAGAAACCTACAATCAGCTTGGTTTGGAGACACCATGGCAAAGTGAGAAAGTGCTGGGTGAGAATCAAGAGTCAGAATTCTAGTCCAGCTCTTCTAGAGATTCACTGTGGGACTCTGAGCACTCACTTTCCTCATTTATGGAACCATGATGTTGGACTGTGTGTCCTCTAGGATTCTGTAATTCTAGTAATAGTTGGTGTCACATCTCTCACTCTTAGAAATTGCAACAGGAGTGTTCACAGATACAAAAAAAGCATACGTACTAAAATTATTGAACATATACTATTGGGGACAGGGCTTCAGTTTGAGCCTCATCCATCTTAGACATTAGGAAAGACTACTGCAGAGAGGCATCTTCTAAGTTTAAAATGTTTGAAATTATGAGGAAGGGATATACAAAGAAAATAGGTTTTCAGATTTTAAATGATATTATTTGAATTCTCTTGGAGCGAGGGAGTGTAATTGGATAAGAGGCAGCATTTGTTTCTGGGGCAGTTGTGGTTAAAATGTGGAAAAACAGAAATCAGCCCAGAAAGGTTGGTATGACAAAGACAATCTCCAGGTCCAAGGGAACCGAAGGATCCAGGAAGGTAAGGATGGACAACAGACAGTAGAAAGTAACAGAAGTGAGGTTACTGTAAACCAAAAGACGACTATTTGACTACTCGCTGGTGTGATTGGAGACTGAAGTCAAATGTTAGAATGCTCATGTAGGACTGGGGATGAGGCATCAACTCTATCTGGTGCCTCCCTTTTCCCCTCTTCAAAAATTTGCTAGACCCACTTTTCCATGTCACTTCCTCACTCTTATTGGTCACTATCTACTACCCTACCCCCTCCTACTTACCCACTGCTGTCCATAGCTGTCCTCCAGGTTATTCAAGTATCGATCTTCCCATTCAAGGCGGATGCCCAGCAGATCAATAGGCTTAAAACCATTCTCGGCCAGGATCACGAAGTAGGTGAAGAATCCAGCCAGAGCCTGGATCATCCCTGTGAGTAAGAGAGTCACAGGGGGGAGGGGAACCTGGTTCAAAGAAGGGCCCCAAAAGAAAGACCATGGAAGGCGTGGGGGCTGCGGGGTTGGTGTGTGTCTGAGAAGTACTGTGGAAGAGTCATTTTTGAATCACATACTCTTAAAATAAGAAGCTTTAGAGGCAATTTATTCCCCCTCCCTATTGAGTGAGTGCTAGACTCCTCCTCCTGCATTTCCTCTGACATTCTGACACTCATCAGGTCCTGTCCTCTCACGTTTCTCTTATCTATCTGCACCTTGCCTCTCTCTTAGTCAAAACCTCTATCCACCATGCCTGGTCCACAGCAATAGCCGATATTAATATTTGCCTACTAACTACAGAGCTGTGCACTGTGTAGATACCTTGTGGACATAGATATTCCAAACAATTCTGAACTATTATTATCTATATTTCATAAGTGGGAAAGCTGAACACAAAAAAGATTCACTCATTGTCCAGGGTCATACAGATAGTAAGGGTGAAATTAGGATTCATAGGTCTAACTCCTAAATCTCTGCTTTTTCTAGGTGTTTCCTTCCCTGGATATTGGAATGCTCTCTCTTGTCCTCAATCTCTTCCCTGTTCATCCCTCATCCTATTTCCTGAAACACTCTATCGTACCTGGCAACTCAAGAACAAAGACCTCTAATGACTCTCAAATGTCTTTCAAGGCCGGACCCAATATAAATGCTACCTGTGTCTACAGCCTTATTTTCTGCTACTTTATAAAGACTAAGGGCTCCCACCAGGCTAGTTTATTCACTCTTCTCTAACCATTCTGTGTGAATATCCCTTCTCCTTTGGTCTTCCACACCTGGCCATACATTTACTAGTCTAAGCCCTATCCTCCAACACCAAGTTTAATTCCTATTTCCTGTGTAAGGCCTCTCTGACCATCCTCATAATTGGTGAGCCTGCTTGCTTCATACTCTTGTAGCAAGTTCTGTCTATACTCACTATTTGGTGCTCGGAATATTATCATTTATTTATGTTTGTTTCTTTTCTACTGGACACTAAGTCAAAGGCAGATGAGAAATCAACAGTTCTTTGTGTTTCCAGGACTTATCACAGTTTGTTTTTGAGAAAATATCTCCCTGACTTCCAAACTGAGATGGCTTAAATGGCCAGGCAGGGGTAACCACTCCTCACTCCCTTCACCCATCATTCCACTGGCCGCACCAATTTGTCCATAGGCCATGCCAATGAGACGGTGGTTCACCAGATTATCAGTCTGTGCGTTCCGTGGAAGCCTCTTCATGATGTCGCTTTCAGCTGACTCATAAGCCAAGGAGATAGCAGGGAGCTGGAGGATGAAGGGTGGGAATGTCAGGGGTCACTGAGTTCAGAAGGAAACTCAGTGCTAATTCCAGCACTGCCCCTCTCCCTTGACACAGATTTTCCCTACTCCTTAATCCATCTCACAAGAATTCTGAGAGCCAGGTCTCAGCTTGTTCCTTACCATGTCAGTGCCCAGATCAATGCAGAGAATGGTTATGGTGCCCAGAGGCAAGGGTATACCGAGGACGATGAACATGAGGAAGGGTGTGATCTCAGGAATGTTGCTGGTCAGGGTGTATGCGATGGATTTCTTCAGGTTGTCAAAGATCAGGCGGCCTAGGGAGGATGGTCAACTTTGTGAGAAGCATCAAGAGAACACGCCTCCCTCAAACCAGCTCGTGGACCGAGAGGCCACTACAAAGAAGTGTCACAATCCAGGGACACTTCTAGGGACACATCTAGTTCTGGATGTCTTAGACCTTAGTGGTCCCAGTTTTGTCTCTAAACTGTGTGACTATTAATTAGAGCCATGATTTATTAGCATGCTCTGTCTGTGTACTCTTTGCTCTTGGATTCAACATGGCTAATGTTATCTGATCTCTGAAAATTAAGCAGAGTTGGGCCTGGTTAATCCTGAGATGTCTGAGAATGCCAGTATAAAAGCCTTTATAAAATTATGGCTGAAGTGGAAAGAGCCTGGACTTGAGACAGGCTTGGGTTCAAATCCTATCTTTGACCATAACTAGTTGTGACCTTGGGTACCCATCACCTTTCTTGAGCTTCACTCCTCCTGCCTTGCGTAATTGCTGACTCCTTCCCTGAAGACCTTTTCAAAGATCGTAATCCTTCCCTGCACTCCCTGTTTAATTTTTTTCCATTGCACTTATCTTCTTTTAAAATACTATGTCATTTACTCATTTTATTGTCTGTCTTTCCCCACTAGAAATTAAGTTACGTGAGGGCAAGGATTTGTGTCTTTTACTTTCTCACTGTTGTATCCCAGCATCTAGTCTAGTGCCTTGCACATAGTCAGTGCTCAAGAGAATTTATTGAATTGAATAGGTATAAAATACCAAGCAAAGTGTCAGGCTCATACTAGGTTTCAGTAAAATGGTAACCATTATTATTATGTGGTCATATGTTTCAGTAAGAAAGCTCCAGACAGAAAGCAGGGAGCCTGGGATGCAGAATTCTGAGGATCTCCTGTTCCCCAACGGGCACTTTCTTCAGAATTTTCTGGGAAAGAGGGTGCTGAATTGGACTCATGCAGTCAATTCATAGATCAGGCTGCAGTTGAACCTTATATGTCACCATCATTTAGGTAACAGATTACTAGGGGGCCCTCCTAAAGATTTTGGAGCATGGAGTAGTTCCAGGGATATGGCTACATCTTGGAACTTGCTGTAGAACTCCTTGTATCCCAGTGAGAGGGCAAAGAAGATACTATGCCACACCAGAGTCCCAGTCTCCCTGGCGAATCTGGACTTCCCTCTGATCTCATAAAAGGGGGTTGCAGTTAGTCATATTCTATGTACTAGCAGAATCTAGTTTGTAAAATTTTGTGTTACAGTGATTTTTTTCCCCAGTCTATACAAGATCATGTAGGTTGGATAATGGGCAAATGGGATGAGGGTAATCTACACCACCCTCCACCTGAGTCCAAGGGCCAAGTCCCACCCCTGGGCACCCTGCTTCCTCACCTTCTTCCACCCCTGTGACGATGGAGGCAAAGTTGTCATCCAGCAGGATCATGTCAGCTGCCTGCTTAGAGACATCAGAGCCAGTGATGCCCATGGCAATGCCAATGTCAGCCTTCTTCAGTGCAGGGGAGTCATTCACCCCATCCCCTGTCACAGCCACGATGGCTCCCTGGTGAGGTCCAGACAGAGGGAGTGAAAAAATTACTGTGTCAGCTTCAGGACCAGTCCCAAAGGTCAGTTTGATCTCAGCACCTGTGTTTCTTGATGTAATTGTGCTTGATCTAGGCCTCATGTTTCCTGCTCCCCCAAGATATTTGAACTCTCAGGGAGCCCCCAAACTGAAGGCCACCATGGAGGTCTAAGATGGATACTCTCTGGAGGTTAGGGTTAGCCTGCACATGTTCCTCCGCTTGGTTTAGAGCTAGGTTAAGCCACATGATTTCTGCCGGGTTCCCCAGAGATCCTTCGCCTTCCTTACCAGCCTCTGACACCCCTCTACAATGATGAGCTTCTGCTGAGGGGAGGTCCGAGCAAACACAATCTCACTGTGGTTTTTGAGGATCTGGTCAAGCTGCTCTGAGTTTAAATCCTTTAGTTCTGAGCCATGCACCACTATGGCTTTGACAGCCCTGAGGGGAAAGAATTTCAAAAGCTAGTTCTGATTACTGAGAATTCATCAGGGTTCCTGATGCCAATCTTTACTATAACCTCCTTGTTTCTTCTTTGAACCCAGTCTCCTCACTGTACTCAGCTGTACACTGTTCCCAAATTGACATACTCCTCCTCTCCCCACTTTTGTCAACCATTCTTCTCTTTTTTCTCCTTCTTTCTCTGTCTTGCTTCCTCTATAAACCCCCTGACATAGTCACTTGGTTATTTTCCTATTATGTTTTACTTGTCATGTACAAACCCCACATATCCTACCTACTCAAGGAGACTCCAAGAACTTTAGTAGGTGGGATCTGGGTGGCCAATAGGTGGGCAGTCTGAGGAGTGGGGGAAAAATGGCAGACAGATCTGGTTCTTTAGG
Organism: Lemur catta; assembly: GCF_020740605.2. Taxonomy (NCBI): domain Eukaryota; kingdom Metazoa; phylum Chordata; class Mammalia; order Primates; family Lemuridae; genus Lemur; species Lemur catta. The sequence continues at coordinate 33,263,717 of NC_059130.1, read as the reverse complement.
GATCTCACCTGGCATCAACCTGGCTGACAGGAATCCTAAGCCTAGCAGCAACATCCTCTACTGTCTCACTGCCTTCTGAGATGATGCCCACACCCTTGGCAATGGCCTTGGCCGTAATGGGATGATCTCCTGTTACCATGATCACCTGGGTTGGGAAGGGGAGGAAAGAGGAGCAGAATCACCTTCAGAGAGAGCCTGGATCCTTCATCTTCCTCCTCTAAGAACTAACAGATCACTGCTTTCATTCAACAAGGGTTTTAGTAGTGTATTCACAAGAACTTGTATAGACCAAAACCCTTGCTCTTGTGGCTTCAACCCTTGGAAGTGGGTCAGGACCATTTGACTATAAAACCTAAGATGATTTGGGTTCTAGATTTTCCAGGATTAAGTCAGAGATTTGAGTGTATTACTATATTCAGAATTTCATTTAATTGCTCCAGAAATGATTCTGCTTCCTTAAGCACAAAGACAGAAACACCTACACATAGAACAAGTGGTAATAAAGGAACGTCTGGAATAATCCATCTGCCTAGCAAAATTTCATCTAGGCCCAGTGCATTCAAATCCTCACTCAACCTCTCTTCTTGCCACTACTTCATCCTGTCCCTCAGTTTCAACTCATTTTTGGATACCTGCTACCTGGTCCTGTCCCATTGGTCCCAAACGATTAGGTTCTTATGCTCTGTGCTTTCACTGCATTTTGGTTTTCCATATTTCTGCACTTACCACTTCTCTGTATGGTGACTACTTGTTTGTCTCTCCCTCACTGGACTGAGAGCTCTGCGAGAGTGGCTCCTCCTTGTTAAGTTTCTTGCCCTAGCACAATGCTGAGCGCACAATGAGCCATCAACAAATGATTATCAAGTGAAGGAATGAAGAAATGGTCACTACCTGGGAGCCACTGCCCAAGGTTCCCAAGTGCCCTCCCAGCATACATGGCCCAAGCTGACCCCCAGACAAACTGTCAACAATCACAGATATAATATAAAGACAGTTCCAACAGAGAGCATCTAGCTCTCCTTAAATACATCCAGTCCCCCTCTACTCTAAATCTGCCCTTTTCCAAGTCTGGTGATCTGGAGTATAAGGTATGAACAGGGAGGGTATCAATATCTAATCTGTGAAGATGTACATGAGTCCTAGAATTTGACCTGGGAAACATGGGATACTGAATATCTCAGAATTTGAGGAATTCTATTTCTGCCATCCCATCAAATCCAAGGCCCACCCTGACCAAAAAGGACTTTCCACCTCTGTGTTTGTTCTGCAGCTGAATTTCACTCCCGTGGCATTTTGTTTTGCTTTCCAGCTTTTATTCCTGGACGTGTATCTGTTAGGGCAGTTGCTCACACCAAGTCAGGCCTGTCAAGGATCTCCCAGCTCTCAGTATCTTTCTCACTGCTGCCTGCTGCAGACTCCCAGCCCTCATAGCCTCACCCTTCACAACCCGTCCCAGCAGCACGTTTACAGGACATCTTCCAGCAGTTTGCTACTCCGAGTGTTGGGTAGTGTGGTAGCGTGGTCTGCAGACCAGCAGCAACACAGCATCTCGGAGTTTATTAAAAAGCCAGAAGCTCATGGTAACCTAGACCTACTGAATCAGGATCTGCATTTTAAAAAATCTCTAAGGGATTCACATGCACATCGGTTTGAGAAGCACTCTGCTGGACACTGGTTCTCAAATGTGTCTGTTCATTGGGATCTCCAGGAAAGCTTTTAAAAATAAGTTGCCCCAGGTCCCATCCCAAGAGTTTCTAATTAAATTAATCTGGGGTGTGGCCTAGACATCAGATTTGTAAAGCTCCCCTGGTGATTCTAACATTCAATGCAAGTAGAATTCTAACTAGAGAGGAAACTTACTGTTAAGTATCTCATAAGACTAAAATTTATAAGCCCAAGGAAGCAGAAATCAATTCAATTAAACCAAGATTATTAAGCACCTACTCTGCACAAGGCTTTCTAGTAGCTTCTGCAACTTGAGACAGGTGGGGAGCCTCTGGGGTGGGCAGGTATTTACCTTAATCCCTGCACTACGACACTTGCTCACAGCATCGGCCACTGCAGCTCGGGGAGGGTCAATCATGGATATGAGGCCCACAAAACAAAGGTTATCCATGGGAAAATTGATTTCATCTGTATTAAATTGGAATCCTTTGGAGAAGCTGCTAGGCAGATTCAAGAAACAGAATCCTGGAGAGAAACAGAGGAAGGGATCAGTAGTCATTCAGCTCTCCAGGTCCCTATCCTGCTCACCCCAACATCCTAAATTTTTCATCCCACAAAAACAAGTACTTTGATGCCATTCTTCAAAGGCTTCTCCTACAGCGCCTCACCTAGCACACGCTCCCCCAGTCCCCCCAATTCTAAGTAGGCATTTTGGAAGGCTTCCTTCATCTCATCATCCAGGGGGTACTCCTTCCCATTCAGAAGGAAGGTAGAACAAAACTGCAAGATCCTCTCAGGAGCACCCTTCATCAGCAGCATGTGGGTCTGGGAGCTGCCCTCCCGCAGGTGGATGGACATCTAGGGAGAGAAAGGAGGCATCGGTGGAACAGGAGTAGAGAGCAAGGCTCAGGGCAAAAAACAAGGGCAAGGTTTTGAAGGTAAAAAGACAAGCAACCTGGTTCTCACTCCCATTTCTTTCTTCCCCCTGCCCCCAGTCAAATCTGACCCGAGGTTGAGCCCAGCCCCTCCTCCTTTCCAGGAAACCCCAGCCTGGTATTATTTGCACATGAATCTCCATTATCGTCTCAGCCAGACTGGAAGCGCTCTGAGGGCAGAGCCAGGCACGCTCACTTTCCGCCTGCTTCCTTGCTGACTGGGTGGCTAGGGAGCAGAAGTAGTGGGGCCCGCCAAGAAAGAAAGCAGAGTGGACAGGAAAGGAAGCTTAAAAAGTCTAGGGCCAGCAAGAATGTTCTGTGACCTCAGGTCAATCCGTTTAACCATGCTAAACCTTAGTTCTTTCCGTAAAATGTATAATGTTCTGTCTTGCCTCTTTCATTGGGTTTTTATGAGAAATAGAATAAAAAATACTTTGAAAACTGTGAAGCACAATCCAAAGATAGGTTAGTTATTCTAGTCCCCAGGCCACTCTCTCCTAAAAGCATGAGAAGTCCCCTGAAAGTGGCTCGCTAGTATGGTTCGGGGTGGGGGTCCTTGTAGGTGTGGTGGGGAGGGAAGGGACATATTCAGGAAATGAACCTGAGGAAACAACAGCAACAAGGGGAGAGAAAGAGATCAGTTTGGGTTTTGCATTTTCTCTTGATCTCTAATATATGAAAAGGAACTCTCTATGGGGTTCCTCTTGTGGTTGAAAGGAAATGCCAGTCCTCACCCCCCTGCCCGCTTTGGGAACAAAATCAGCGCATTGAAAGGAACTGTGGGAACACAGAAGAGGCCAGACTATGCTGCCCACCCACAGGGTAAACAGGGTGGGAAACCAGAGTGTAAAACGTGATTACGTTAAAATCTCTCTTTATGGTCACAATATGCTTAGGCAATTAAGAGGAAAAACCTTAACTCATTTAAGCAGAAAGCTGTAAAACGTCAAAAAAGCTCAATTTTCTGAGTGCTCAAAAAATATCTGTTGAATGAATGAAAGGCCTGGAAGGTGATAGCAAGTCCTACTTAAGCTAGTCACTTGGTCACAGAAAAATCACATCTTGGTAAAAAATTACAAACAAAAAAGATGGAGGGAAAAATCTGGAAATGTCAGAACAGAGTATCTTCTTTGTTTCATTTCTGTCTCAGAAAAGGAAAGAGACCAAGCTCTGCAGGCCACCAGCAGGCTAGAGATGTCCCTCACAAAGACTGGAGTCCACCTGTAGAGCAAGCTAACTCAGGCAGCTAACTCGGAGCCTCCCAGAACAAGTGCCTGCCCGAGCTGGGCAGCGGCCTGCCCTTTCACACTTGGTGAACCACAGAGGACAATTCTGCTGTTTGAGCTGGATATTCAATAGCTCAGAAGAGGCACTAACCAGTAATCACTGGAGGAAAGTTGCTATTTGTTGGACGTCCCAACAAATGTTGTGAATGTGTTTTGCTTTTATTTTGAATCACATGGAGGGAGAGGTACCTAATTCTTTCCATTCAAAGGCTTTGCTCCGGTCAAGGGCCCTGCCAAGCCACAGAATTCCTGTCTGGTTAGTGAGGCCACTAAACATCAGGAAAAAATGGAAATAAGTTTGCAGTTTGAGCCTAGGAGACCTATTTTATTACATTGACTAAAAACCAGTTGAGACAAAAAAGGATGGATCTATTTAACTCTTACTTGCTCAGTCTTCTTCCTCTTCTTTTTTTTTTTTTTATAACATTTCACATTACCCTAGGATTTGCTCAGTCTTCAGTATGAAAATATAGATATCATTTGGTTTTTAAAAATCTATATAGATTGTGTTATTATGTGTTTTTTAAGACAGAGAAGCAAAACTGAGCTGGGCATAGTGGCATGTGCCTGTAGTCCCAGCTACTTGGGAGGGCTGAGGTAGAAGGATCGCTTGAGGCCTGGAGTTTGAAACCAGCCTGGGCAATATGGTGAGACCCCATCTCTAAAAAACAAAACAAACAAAAAACTGACGGGAATGACTTGAGAGTCTCATTTCCTCTGTTACCCACACCTGAATGCCTGGCCTTTTCAGTAATGCATGGAGTTGGAGAATCCACTGCCCTGAGCAAATCATGATTACCCCATGGAACTCATACCGTACATCACAGAGCTGCAGTCCTTGTAATGCAGCTGTTCCCACTTTCTACCATAATCTTCTCTTCAAAGTCTGCCAGATTCTTACTTGGGAGAGAAATGCTGTCTTTCCTGTCCCTCTCATGGATTTTATTGTTAGTGCCACCACAGTCCCTCACTCAGCATTTTCCTTTCTCTTGTCTACTCCTTCCTGGATAATGGATCAAAATGTTACTGGGAAACAGAAAACTTCATGAACACACCTGATGGCAGCTGCTAGAACCGCAGGCATGGAGTGAAAGGAAATATTTGATGGCTAATGAAATAGTATTGTGCAAATGAAATCCAATTCTGCTGTGGCAAATCTCGTAGTAGACACAGAGGGACCTCCTAACAGCTGCACATGACTTTAACGTGACTTTCACCAACCAACCTCTGTGGTGTCTCACTGTGTTGCTCAGGCTAGTCTCGAACTCCTGATTTCAAGCAATCCTCCTGGCTCAGCCTCATAAAGTGCTAGGATTACAGGCATGAGCCACTGCGCCCAGCCTTGTCACTTTCTCTTGAGATGAATCTTCCTCTTAATTGGGATACTGGTTCTGTTGAACTATTCCTCTGCTCAGAGGTGAAGCTGAGGGCAAAGGCAAAGCTCCCCTTTCCCTCACTGATGAGCTTATACTCCACCACCATTCTCCTACCTTTGTCGGTTCTGTACCTGGTATTTGTTGGTAGAATTGAAGGGAATCTCTGCCACCTTTGGGTTTTTTTCTCTCATTTCCGACACAGGGCTGTACATCTGCTCAATGAATTTGAGGAGGGCTGACTCAGAAGCATCGCCTGTTGTTGCCCTCTGTCAGGATAAGGTTTGTATAATAAGCCCCAGAGCCATGCTACCCAGGCATGGGGCTTGCCTGTGGCAACAAGGATGGGGGTGGAATAGGGAAGGGAGGGGTGCCTGGGGGAAATCACTGAGCACCAGGAAAGAGAATTTTTGGGAGAGGGCAGGTTATACCCTGGACACTGAGGTACCCTCTTCCCCCTTAGGCCTGACACCTTAGGTATGGGCAGGGTCTCCTGATTAGCCTTAAAGTCAGCCCGGTTGCAGAGGCCAGCGATTCGGGCCAGGATAAACCAGGTATCTGAGCCCTTGGCAAATATTCTCCCTAGGGAGAAAAAATGGAAGAATTGTGAGCAGGGGATAAGAGAGTTTAAAGCAAGGGATTATTCACATCCTGTTTCATACCCAAGTACTTCACAGAGGCAACACTTCCTTTCCTCTATACCTCCCTTTTCTCTGCTCCACTTTCAGGCTCTCTTCTCTTTGTCTGGACTCACCATTCTCTCTCAGCTCACTCATCACATTCCCCAAATCCCTCCACTCCTGTTCCACCAATACCACTAGTCACCAGTCTGGTCTTCGCTGGTGTCAGCCTCATACACGGTCCTATCAAACCATAAGTGGGCGACTGTCATGCGGTTCTGGGTGAGGGTGCCCGTCTTGTCCGAGCAGATGGTGGACGTGGAGCCCAGTGTCTCCACCGCCTCCAGGTTCTTCACCAGGCAGTTCTTCCGAGCCATGCGCTTGGCTGTCAGGGTCAGGCACACCTAAAGCCAAGAAGAGGGAAGAGGATAAATGGGAGAGATGGACTGTTTGCATTTTGGAAATTTGGTCGTTTTTATTGCTATTTTAATTTTTTGTACTTATTTCCCTTTTGTTCCCACCTACTTTTTAGAAATTCCATCTGTGGCTGTTGTAAAGGAATTAGAAAAGTGGTTTTGGTTTGTGCTTTACAGCTTGAGTTTCAAAAAGAATATATTCCTTTACCAGGGTATCAGAGAGTGATCTGCCTTCTTCCCTGAAATTTTCCTCTCCCCCAGGATCCTCTTTATCTTTCCTATTCAGCAGCCTCTTTTCTATTCAAGTTCAGACCACACCTCTTTCTCAAGTCCAGTCCTTCCAGGGACCACAGACAGCTAATCTTTTATTGTGGTATAAGACGCTGTGTATGGGCGGGGCACAGTGGCTCTTGCCTGGAATCCTAGCACTCTGGGGGGCTGAGGTGGGAGGATCGCTTGAGCTGAGGAGTTCAAGACCAGCCTTAGCAGGAGCGAGCCCTTCTCTACTAAAAATAGAAAAATTAGCCAGACGTGGTGGTGAGCGCCTGTAGTCCCAGCTACTTGGGAGGCTGAGGCAGGAGGATTGCTTGAGCCCAGGAGTTTGAGGTAGCTGTGAGCTCGGCTGATGCCACTGCACTTTACTCAGGGCAATGGAGTGAGACTCTCTTGGAAGAAAAAATGCTATGTTAGGGGTGGGGATGTGTTGTACTAGTAGTTTAAAAAAAAGAATGGGGAACAGATAATGATGATGTTGTAAGGAATTTCACAGCACTGAAAAGGACTTGAGAAATCATTTAAGCCAAAAGATTTTTGTTGATCATAAATTCATTGTAAGCCAGGTATATAGCAAGGTTGTTTTAAAAGCTAATGAATTCTTAGGCTGTGATTATGTAAGTATGGAATTCTAATGGTAGGATTAGGGGTTATAATTTATTTACATAATTATCACTGGTCCTAATGTTTTCATGCTAGTCCAAACATTATTCTCAGCATAATTCTCATTTCTATGTTAAGAAGAATATTGATAAACTGGAGCATACCCCAAACAGGTGATCAGCAAGACAAGCAGTCTGAGGACCGTGCCACAGGAAGAATGGCTAAGGGAAAAGGGATTGTTTCACCTTCTACCCGGAGAGTTTGAGGGGACTTCACGGCTACCATCAAAAAGCTAAAGGGCTAGTCCATAGAAGAGAAAGAATTGACTTATTTTATGTCTCTTCAACTGGCAAAACTAGGACCAAACAGGGAATCATATTTCTGCTCAACACAATGAAATTGTTAGAGCAATCCAACAATGAAATGAACAGAGACAGAAAGGACTGGGCTTCCCACTCCTTATTATTCCCACTAGAAATAATAGTCATCTTCCGTGGATTTTTTCCAGCAGCAGCCCAAACCTTTTTGGCACCAGGGACTGGTTTAATGGAAGACAATTTTTCCAGGGACTGGGGAGTGGGGAAGGAGAGGCGGAGCTTAGGTGGTGATGCAAGTGATGGGGAGAGCTGTAAATACAGAAATACATATGAAGCTTCCGCTGGCCCTTGCCCAGCAGGTACTGGTCCGCCCTGAGGGTTGGGGACAGCAGTTTTAGAGGATATTCAGCATGGGTTGAAAGGTTGAATTTATGTGACCTTTGTCATCCTTTCCAGTAAGATTCTATAATTCTAAATTAATCTTCCTCTATAAGCTGATGAATAAATTGAGGCCTGGAGATGTTAAGTGATTTGGACAAGTTCACCAAACAGTGCAGCCAGAACTAGAACTCACTCCTGGTGACTTATAATCCAATGTTTTTTTCCATCAAAACTTCCTTCCTTTCTCATTGAAGACAAAGAGAAAGCACCAGAAAATATGGGCAGAGGAAGTCAATGTAATATTGGGAGCTAAATTATCCCTGACACCTGTATACATGCAGGAATATTCTGCATTTGAGAGGTTCAACAACAAAAGAGACACTAGTGATTTCATTTCCCTGGGGTGGTTTGTCCTAAGGCCATCTTCCACCCTGTCTACTCACAGTGACAGTGGCCAACAGCCCCTCAGGCACATTGGCCACAATGATCCCAATAAGAAAAATGACAGCCTCCAGCCAGCCGTAGCCCAAGATAAGTGAGAGCCCAAAAAAAGTGACACCGAGGAAGATGGCCACCGCAGTGATAAGATGGATGAAGTGTTCAATCTCAGCAGCAATGGGGGTCTTGCCAACTGTCAGGCCTGATGTCAGGGTGGCAATTCTGCCCATCACCGTGTTGTCTCCTGTTGCAATCACGATACCCCTGGCTGTTCCTGTGGATGAAAGGGGAAAGGACAATGTGATATTGTGATATAATAAGAAGTGTATATATTGGTCTCTGTCCTTAGTTCCTGACATAGAGCTCCTGAAATCCTTGAAGACAGGAGTCCTAGGAGAATCTCTTGTTCTAATGTTTGATCTTTGACCCAGGTTCCTAACAAAGATCTCCCAAGACCTTTATAATTCCCTAAGTGATAGGAATGTCTGACACGGAACTCCTAAATCCCTCCCTGCGCGATAGGAGGATCTTTGTCCTAATGAGGTGACTCTTGGTGGGTTCCTGGACAGCCACACTATGGGAGTTGGTTGCCAGGAGAGCAAAGCGTGGGATTAGAGAGCTAGGATGTTCAGCACCACCCCCTGACCTCTAGGGAAGGGAGAGGAGCTGAAAGTTGAGCTGATCACCAATGGCCAATAATGTAATCACCATGCCTATGTAATGAAGCCTGCATGATAAACCCAAAGGACTGGGTTTGCAGAGCTTCCAGGTGGATGACCATGTGGAGGTGCCCAAGGGTAGCCACCCGATCTGGAGAAGGCATGGAAGCTCCTCCACACCCCTTCACACATGCGTTGCCCTATGCCCTTCCATCTGGCTGTTCGTTGGTATCCTTTATAGTAACTGGGTAAATGTAAGTAAAGTGTTTTCCTGAGTTCTGTGAGCCATCCTAGCAAATTAACCAAACCCAAGGAAAGGGCTGTGGGAACCCTGATTTACAGATGGTCAGTCAGAAGTATAGGTCACAACCTCGGACTTACAACTGGTGTCTGAAGTTGGGGGCAGTCTTGCAGGACTGAGTCCTCAACCTGTGGGATCTGATGCTATCTCCAGGTAGATAGTGTCAGAACTGAATTATAGGACACCCAGTTGGTGTCTTCTGGGGAATTGGTTGTTGGTGGGAGAAATCCTCACGCATGTTGGACACAAGTGTTCTGTGGTCAGAGTAACTTTAGAGAGAGAGAGAAAAACAAAACTGTTTTTGTTTTTTTAATCAGATATAGTCACTCAAGACATGTCAAGTCTGAGTTGGAAAGCCTGTTCAGTTTAGGTCCTATAAAGAGAAAACTGTCAATGGTCAAAAACAAAGTGGAAACTCAAGGCCCTCTGGGAGGTCATTATGTTCTATTCTCCTTATATTTAGTTTATACAAATAAAGGTCTCCTAGTCTGAAAAATCTCTGAAGAGATTTCACAGTTCTCCAGAGACACCTAATTGTATTGCCTAATTGTCTTCACCGTCAAGAAGGCCTTCATTACACTTAATCCAGATATCTTCTATTGCTTGTATATTTCTTGCTTTGCCCTCAGCAGCTGAATAGTTTCTAGATCCCCAGGAATAGTGGTTACCCGTCTGGCAGACTCCTATGTGCCAACATCTGTTTATCCTCTCTCTGACCCAGTAGTTCTCAACTGGAGGCAATTCCCACCCTGCCCTCCAACTCCTAGGGACATTTGGCAACGTTTGGCGACATTTTTCGTCGTCACAACGGGGTTGGAAGAAAGTTGCTACTGGCATCTAGTAGGTGGAAGCCAGGGATGCTGCTAAACATCCTACAATGCACAGCACAGCCCTCCTCTCCCCCCACAGCAGAGCATTATCCAGCCCCAAATGTCGGGAGTTGAGAAAGCCTGCTTTAACCTGAGCCCCCTCCCTGCCTTGCTGGCTGGAGTCAGTCTGACCTCTGCTGGGTAGCATAGGCCATAACAGTTGGGCTCCTGAGCTTGCCAGGGTCCTGCTTTTCTCTCCAGTAGCACCACCCCTGAGTCAGAAGGGCAGCCTGGACATCATGTTTGGCTTTACACACCTATGACGCTGGCCACTTATCTACATGGCTTGAAATGAGGTGCATGACAAGACTCTTTGCTTAAAATAATTCTTCTTGCTTTACCATAATGATTGAAATTTCTACCATTAAAGTCAGAGAATCAGTCAAAAAAAAAAAAAGGCAACATATAGGAATAGCGCTTATTCTAAAAGCAGAAAGATTCAGGGATGGAAGTTCAACATTCCACATTACTAACTCTTTTCCATAGGGAAACTTACTTAAAATCCCTAGAACTCAGGCTTCCTCATCTTTAAAATGGGATGAAAACACCTACAAAACTGTGAGAATTAAATGTTTGTAAAAGAAGAGGATTGGGCACATAGTGGGCACCCAAATATTAGTTTCTTTCTTCTCTTCATTTAGGCAAGTTTAGGGTCTCCAGAAGGACCAATATAAAATCATACATGCGGCCTAGGAGGGGCAGCTCTAATCTAGCAGCTCCCAAGAACATCGCAGCATAGAGCAGTTGGTGGTCTCCATTTCTAAGGTCAGCTACAGCTCTATAAGTCTGAGAGCAGGGTCCTACTCATATGGCAGACAGGTCAGGTCCATGTTTTTGTGGAGAAGGAATTCTAGAAAGGTTCACAGTATGAAGAACTCTATAGATGAGCTTCAAACTGGTTGCCACTGACATCCATTGGACCTTATGGAAAGAAGATACAAAAATACTTGAGAGATGCTGAAAGGGTTTCATGTTTTTGGTGGGGTGGGAGGGTGAGTAGAGAATATGGTGTCATCTATACCTATTTTTTGCCATGGCTTAGTCCCGTTCTTCATTTTTATTCCTTCTGCTCTGGTTTCCTCATGCTTGGAGACAGGGAATACCTAATCCCAATATGTCTAGAGACGGGGTGTGTTGACATCAACCTAGGAAAGGTTGAAAAGGCCAAGCATCCCACATCCCAGGCCAAACTGGCTCCTTTATACACCTTCCATATATTGCCAGAGAAATAGCTTAGGCTCCCTTGACGACGCATGAGAACTCAAAGAGAGCTGTTTGAACCACAGCCTCGTCAAGGTCCACAGTGATGAGGGCTGGGAGGCAAAGGTAAAGGTTAAAGTTGTGCTACTAGTTTGTAAATTGCAGAGAAATGTTTCAATTCAACAGTCAAGAGCTCCTTCAACTTAGTCCCACACTCTTGGCCACATCTTGGCTTCCATTAGTCTCATATAAAACCCTTTTCCACCTAAACAGACCCTTGTTTCCCTGATGGAATGCCACCAACCATTTTCCCCCATTCCCATTATCTGAAGTATATACTGAGCTGGTGAAAAACCTACTTTGGAAGAGCAAATCCGGGCAAATTTCTTCCTAAAATCTAATATGAATAGTAGAAATCTAGTGTCTTTGGAGAAAGTTCACCAACTTGCATCTTTCTGTCCAATCGATTTTTTAAAAATTATTTTAATATGTATATTTTATTTTCCAGCTGGATTCTTTATGATAGTCTATCCAATCTTAACATTACTCTTATCCTTTAAGGCATTTTCAAATTAAATACTTTGATTACCAGAGAAGTCATTAGCAATCTTTTAGTGCAGAACAGGGTCTGCAGAAAAAGCATGGACTTTGGAGACAGACCCACCTTAACATCCCTGACCTTATCTTTTCTGTTGAGTTGTACTCTTGGGCACAGCACTTAACTTCTTTGAACCTGAGTCTTTCATATGTAAAATAGGTATAATTTTACATATCCCTATCACAACATTGTACAGCTTTGTGAGACTCAGAGAAATAATATGTATAGTGCTTGACACATACTATACATTCAATAAAAAATATCTATTTCTATATACTCAAACACTTATTCTTAAGCATGAATAATGGTTTTTCAAGTGTGTTTCAGGGAATCTTCAGGCCTCCTTAAAGGGAAAGGGCAAAAGAGATTGACATAGTGATATTGAGTCCCTTATTATCAGTTTTTTTGTTTTGCTTGTTTTAGAGACAGATTCTCCCTCTGTCACCCAGGGAGTGCCACAATCATAGCTCACTGCAGCCTCAAACATCTGGGCTCAAGCAATTCTTCCACCTCAGTCTCCTGAGTAGCTGGGACTACAGGGGCACACTAATATGCCTGGAGATATATATATATATATGTATATATATATATAAATTTTTTTTTTTTTGGTAGAGATGGGCTCTTGCTATGTTGCCCAGGCTGGTCTCAAACTCCTGGCCTCAAGCGATCCTCCCTCCTTTCCCTCCTAAAGCACTGGGATTACAGGTGTTAGTCATCACACCTGGCCCCTTGATATCACTTTGGCCAGAAGCACCTCCCCGTTAAATGATGTTCTAGGTTCTAGGAGCAAAGCCAAAGTTTGAGTGGCAAAGTCTAAGTGGCATCTCTGGTAAATCCAATTTCCAATGCTCATATCCTCTCTTGGAGAGAGGACTAGTTAGAAGTTTGGGTTTACCTTAGGAAAAGAATGACCTAGCAGGGCTGAATAATTTTCCTATGATCTGTGCCATTTTCAGCTCATAGAGCATAGTCCATTCACTCTCTAGAATAATAGCTAACAATTATAGGTCACTTACAGTGTATTGGGCCTTGTGCCGAACATTTTATACATATTATCTCAAGCCACACAAAAATCTGTGAGGTAACAACTTTTAGTATCATCAGTGCGCAAATGTGGAAATGGTGGCTTTGACCTTTCACCAAATGACACACAGCTCATGGGTGACGGAGAACCTAGACTATTTACTAGCACTTACCTACCCTACTAGCTTTAGAAGATAGTCATTGAAATCTTTCTGTTTTGGTCCATACTTTTGAATCTATGCTACTTATGATGCGATATTCACCTTCCACACAGTTGGTGGAAAAGAAGCAGATGTTTCGGGTCTCCAGAGGGTTCTCATGAGTGAAATCAGGGAAGCGGGACTGGGGCTCTGACTCCCCAGTCAAGGATGAGTTGTCTACCTGGGATGGGAGAGAGGATGGATCATAAGGTGAGCATGGGAAAAAAGGCAGATTCATTTACAAAGACAACATATCTTTATCTGTCACCACCATCACTGACATACAGAGAGAAGCAAATTTACACACCACCATGTTGTCGCCAACAAATTTGCACTTGTAACTTCTCAAAGTTCTGAATAGGTCCATACTGTGCCTCAAGACCATGCTTGGCATGGTCCCATAGCTTTCCACATCCCCTCACCTTACATCCTTGTGCAGAGATAAGCCGGAGGTCAGCAGGGATTCTGTCTCCACCCTTCACTTCGACCAGGTCTCCCAACACCACGTCTTCCACATTAATCTGCATTTTCTCTCCACCTCGAATTACCAGAGCTTGCTATGGGAGGATAGTGCAGGGTCATTTCCAACACTTTCTGCTTCCCCTATCCTACTCCTAGCCTACACTCCTGTATTCCTTGTCTCCTTCCTTCTTACTCCCCTTTCTTACTGTCACCCACCACATCATTCTTGAAGGTGTCTTTGGTAGACTGCAAATTCCTACCATTGATGTCTGCAGGGTCCTTTGCAATGTAACTTTGGTGCTGTTCAGATTAAAAGGTGGGGGTCTATCTCTCCACCCCTGAGCCTAACCTTGGCCATGGGACTTGCTTTGGACCATAGAACATTAGCAAATGTGATGCGAGCAGAGGTTTAAAAAGTGCTTTCATGTTGGGGCTTGCCCTGTTGTTGTTGGGAACACCTCTGCCACTATGTGAACAGGCCGGAGCTAGCCTCCTGGAAGAAGAGAGATCAAGAAGAGAGGGCCCCAGCTGTCTCAGTCATCTCAGCTGAGGCCCCAGACCTGTGAATGAAGTTGTCTCCAACCATCCAGCATCAACTCAGCTCAGCCCAAGCCAGAAAAACAGCCCAGCCAGAGGACTGTGAGAAAGAGAATGTTTGTTGTTTTAAGCCACTGAGCTTTGGGGTGTTTTGTTAGGCAGCAAAAGCTAACTGATAATCTCCAAGCTCCTAGTTCAAAACCACCAGAACACTTTGTCCCAAAACTCTTGCCTAAGGAAAGAATTAGGTTATTTTGATACCAAAGGAGGAAGAAAATCCTGGGCTTTAATGCTAAATGTGATCATTGGTAAACTGTGGAGCACATTCCTTTCCAAGTTTCCAGCCTAAGAACCCTTATACTGTCATATTTCTTCCAGGTACCTTTAAAAAACTTTTAATTGAAAAATAATTTTAAACTTTCAGAAAAGTTGCCAGAATAAAAATAGTACTGAAAACATCTATATAACCTCTACCCAGATTCGACTATTAACATTTCACCCTATTTGTTTTATCATTTGTTCTCTGTTTCTATGTGTGTATAATTTTTCTCCTGAACTATTTGAGAGTAAGTTACACACATCATAATCTTTTATCCTAAATATTTCAGTGTGCATTTCCCAAGAATAAGATATTCTCTTAAACACAATACAGTTATCAATTTCAGTAAGTTTCACATTGATATAATACTTTACTGTCTGTATTCCAGTTTTGTCAATTGACCCAATATATTCTTTAAAGCATTATTTTCCCCTCTGACACAGAATAAGGTCCAGGGCCAGGTACTACAGTTAGTTTTCATGTCTCTTTAGCCTCCTTTGATCTGGAACATTCCCACAGCTGTTTTTTGTCTTTAACATCATTGACATTGGAAGAATCAAGCCTCCTCACCAACACTTGCCTTTCTAAAAAATAGAATGTTCTCATTTGAGGTTTGTATGTGTTTCATCATTAGATTCAGATTATTTCCTCCAAACCAGACTACTTCATAGGTTATGTTGTGTCTGTCAGGGTTTCACAGCTTTTCCGGGCACTTTTAAGGCCTTATCACCAGCCTCACTCAGCTCACTCACTGTAGGATATAATTCTCTACGGGAATCTGTAATTGTGTATTTGGCCATGTTCTATACCTCCTCTCACTAGACCCTCCTACACCAACCCTACCTGCGGCACCATGTTCTTAAAAGACTCCATGATCTTGGAGCTCTTGGCTTCCTGGTAGTAGGAGAAGCAGCCAGTGATGATCACCACGCCAGATAGTACGATTCCCAGGTACAGCTAGGGTGCGGAAAGAAACCATTTGTCAGTGGGTCCATCTCTTCCTCTTCATCCTCAGAAAATCAGCTTGCAAGGGTAACAGCAGTTTCTCCGGGTGTAAGAAACCACAGGACTGAGTTGGTGAGCAGAGGCAGTTGAGAAGAATCTGAGATTGGGCTAGCACTCTTGGCTTCCTGGTGAAGGAACCCTGAGCTATGGTGAGCTGTCAGCAAAATCCCAAGTCAGAGAAGACCTATGTCTTTCTCTTCAGGAAGGCTGTTTATGGGGTGGGGAGCGGACAGTGAGGGAGGCCAGGAGGAAGGAGATGAAGAGGTTAAAATTGTGGGGAAGAGAAAGGGACTGCAAAATGCTCTGATGATCAGTTGAGAAGGTCATCAAAGGAGAGCAAGTTTCTGGGGGAAATACTGTATCCCAGGGAGCTGAACCAGTAGCTTTCTGGATAAAAGGAGAGGGGAACCAGGATGGACCAAGGGCTCTCTTAGAAAGTGATGGGAGTATTAGGGATTTGGGCCAGAGGACTTCAGAGCCAGAGGACTGCTGAGCAGAAGAGCAACAGGCTGAGCAGAGACTGGGTTGCCAGTATTAGTTGAAAAGACTCACATTGTCTTTCATAGCATCCTCATGGAAATACTTCTGGATGCCGTAGGCTATGAAGCAGAGACCAGCACCAGTCCATAGTAGGAGGGAGAAGCCACCAAACAGTTGTTTACAGAATTTGATCCATTCTGGAGTGGTCGGCGGTGGGGTAAGTGTATTCGGTCCATCTCGAATCAGGATTTCCTTTGCCTTTTGGGGGCTATGGCCCTGTGTGGAGAAGAAATAGGGATAGATAGAGAGTTGTGAAAAGAGAAGCAGCTATAGCAAAGGGAACCTATGGTCTACAGCTCCAGGATGGGTCTAAAGACCAAAGAAGCTCTCTGAAGGTCAGTCTGGAAGTTCTTCCTAGATAAGGTGGAATTTAAAATTTGCATTACAGAAGGGACATCATATAGCATGCTTAAATAGGAAGGGTTTTTGTTTGTTTGTTTATGGATTGATTCACAAACCTTTTTGAACTTGAGCACCTCTCTTTTTTTTTTTTTTTGAGACAGAGTCTCACTTTGTTGCCCACGCTAGAGTGAATGCCGTGGCATCAGCCTAGCTCACAGCAACCTCAAACTCCTGGGCTTAAGCAATCCTACTGCCTCAGCCTTCCGAGTAGCTGGGACTACAGGCATGTGCCACCATGCCTGGTTAATTTTTTCTATATATATATTTTTAGTTGTCCAGATAATTTCTTTCTATTTTTAGTAGAGACGGGGTCTCACTCAGGCTGGTCTCGAACTCCTGACCTCGAGCGATCCACCCACCTCGGCCTCCCAGAGGGCTAGGATTACAGGCGTGAGCCACCACGCCCGGCTGAGCACCTCTCTTGAGACCTGGTACTGTGGTAAGGTGCTGAGGCTACCAACACGAATAAGAATAGTCCCTATCCTTAAGGAGTACTAGTGGGGAGATGAATATAGACAGATAATTATAATGTGCAGGGCGAATGTAATGATGAGACATAACACATAATGTTGATAACATATTGACACCCACATTTTGACTCTCCAACTTAGAGGGAATAAGATCTAGTGTTTGGTAGCATAATAGGGTGACTACAGTTAACAATAATTTGCCAGGCGTGGTGGCTCAGGCCCTTAATTCTAGCACTCTGGGAGGCAGAGGTGGTAAGATTGCTTGAGCTCAGGAGTTTGAGACCAGCCTGAGCAAGAGCAAGACCCTGTATCTACTAAAAATAGTAAAAATTAGCTGGATGTGGTGGTGCACGCCTGTATAGCCCCAGCTACTTGGGAGGCTGAGGCAAGAGGATAGCTTGAACCCAGGAGTTTGAGGTTGCTGTGAGCTAGGCTGCCACCATGGCACTCTAGCCCGGGCAACAGAGTGAGCCTGTCTCAAAAAACAAACAAACAAAAAAATCCCAATAATTGATTGTATATTTCAAAATAACTAGAGGAATGGATTTGGAATGTTCCCACCACAAATAAATGATAAATGTTTGAGGTGATGGATATCCCAATTACCCTAATTTGATCATTACACATTGTATGCTTATGTCAAAATATCACATGTACCCCATGAATATGTATAATAATTATGTATCCATAAAAATTTTAAACATATAGGCTGGCTCATGCCTGTAATCTCAGCACTTTGGGAGGCTGGGGTGAGACAATTGCTGAGACCAGGAGTTTAAGACCAGCCTGGGCAATCTAATGGGACCCCGCCTCTACAGTTAAAAAAAAAAAGCAATAGAAAAAAAAAACAAACTAAAGACATGAATGCTTAGATTCTCATTCTAGGCTTGTGCACAGCTTATGTACATTTTCCTTTAAATGAAACTGATAGTGGAATAGAACCTACCAATTCCCATTGGCCTCTCCCCAACCTCCCCCTGAAACATCCAAGGGGTCCTGAGACTCTTTCAGGGGGTCTGCAAGATCAGTTTTCCTACTCACAGTAAACCATCACTTGCCCTTTTTCACTCTCATTCTCTTAAGAGTGTATGGTAGAATTTTCCAAAGACTATATGACACAATACTACACAGGAAAGTATGAGGATCCAGCTATCTTCTATTAAAAAGCTAAACATTTAAGAGGTTTACAAAAATGCAAGATGCTACTAATTTTTTTGTTTTGAAAAATATAGTTATCTGTCAAATATATTATTTATGCTAACGTATAATGAGTTTATTCTTGTTATTTTTAAACAAGTTGAGAAATACTTTTCAAATTTCTCAACTTTAGTTTTTAATATTGTAAATATGGATAGATGTAACTGACATAAGCAAAAGCGCTTTTGGATCCTTGATAAATGATGAGTGTAAAGGCGTCCTAAGGAGAAGCAGCTTAAGAAGCACTGCCCTAAACCATCCTTATTCTCTTATCTAGCTCAACTTTCTTTGGGGTCGTTACCATTGTCATCTTTTTCTAGGTAATGTCCTGTGGACCTTGTCCAGGCAGAGGGAGGAAGGTAAAACTTTGGGCTTAAAGTTAGGGGGCTTGATTTCTAGCTCTACTTTTGTCCTGGCAGCCTCAAAGTCAGAGTCAGAGACCCTCTGCCTCCCTCAGGGAGATCCTTACTTACCTTTGTCAGGTCCACGGAATACTTGGCACTCAGCTCTTCCAAAGTTAATTTGTGATCATCCTGAGGGGACAGTAGAGTCATTGAGGGAGAGGTGGTGACCCCAGGTCATTTCCAGGGAGAGAGGGAGAAACATCCTGGAGGAGGGAGATGGCTCTGGCCTGGGTGGTTAATTCTCAAGGGAAGATGTTAAAAGACATTTAAGTTGAAGGTTGAGCAGTGTTGTCAGCACCCATTTGGGGTGTTCTTACCATGACCACTTCCTTCTTCAGTTCCTCCATGTCTCCCTTTTTATTTTTCCTCTTCCTCTTTTTATGCTTACTAGATTTATGCCCTCTTTCAGGTCTTGGGCTTGGGTTCTGTGCTTGAGGAGTCATCGTCCCTTTTTTCCCTCCAGGGTCCATAGGTATTCCTGGATATAGCTGACGCAGCCCAGCTGGTGGGAAGAAAGCCAAGAGAGTGAAGGGGAGTAGGGGAAGCGGGAGGAAAGAGGGGAGGAGAAGGAAGCAGGGCAGTGGGCAGAGGGAGAGGGCAGGTCAGGTGGTAGAGGTGCAAAAGGGGGAGGGGAGGAGGAAGAGTCTGGAGCGAGGAGTGAGGGATGAGAAGAACCTGGGGCTGAAGAGCGAGGGCCTCAGGAAACAAGAGGATAAGGCATGCCTAAGCGATGAAGATGCCACAGGGTGCTGGGCAGGTGGCAAATGCAGTGGGAGTGAGGAGGCAGAGTGAGCAGCAGGGGCGCTGGGAGCCCCCCCAGCCCCAGGCCCTTTGATTGCCGTGGCAACCGCCCAGGTCTGGCCTCACAAAGGCCTCATGAAAATTCTAACCAAGAGTCCAGAAGTCTCAGTCTTTGGTTTTGAGGATGACTGGAGCAGGCACTACTGCAGAGAGAATTTCAGTCTGAGGACAAAACTAGAATAAGGCCCTTGTGTAGTCCTGAGGACTTCTGAGGCTTAGAGGTACCCCAGATAGCTGGCAAAAAATAAAGCAGGTACTCTGTGTGTAAACGTGCTTTTTAGTGAGGCACACTTCTGCACCAATGTTGCGTTAGATCTTGTCATCTTAGGAGATAAGCTAGCAGAATAGATCAGATCTCGGGCTTTGGAATCGATCCTGGGTTTGAGTTCTGGCTCCTCAGTTTGCCAGCTCGGTGGCTTTGGACAAGTTACCGAACCTCTCCGTGCCTCTCCTTTCTTATCTGTAAAGGGGGTACTGTCTACCTTGTAAGATGGCAAGAGTAAGAATTAAAGTGAAGAATTAAAGCACAGTGTCTGACATATATAGTGTGTGTACAATAAATAGCTTGAATTCAGTATTAGTAGTTTTATTTGTGGCTTAATGTGCAGCTCTTCTCAGTGAGAGTAGAAGTATGCTTTTCCATGTGACACCACTATATTTCCTCATTTTAAAATGATGTATTTTCTCTTCCACTCACTTTCTCTGACATCTCACTAGGTGCTTGGACTGTATTAACTGTGTATGTTTTATGTGTAAATTATACTCTACCTCTTTTGAAGAAGGATCTGAAGCATCTATCTATTTCCATCAATCATTTATGTATTTTTTTCAGTCATACATGTCACAGACATTTTCCTTTTCTATTGTTTGATATTTATTTAATTTCATTTTGGTTGGGCATGCTTCCTTAAAAATATGATTATCTTTGAAAACATCCATCTTGATTCTGATGCAATCCTCCTTCAATATTCAGAAATAGAAATGTTCCCTTCCCAGCTGGGATAAATGATAGTCCATTTCTTTAATAGATTGGACTTTTCTTCTCTATTAAAAATATATAAGATAAAAACTGAAGGTCCTCCTATCCCTCCTCCAGACTCAGAGTCCCCACTGCTGAAGTTACTGCTATTAACAATTTGCTGTGTGTCCTTCCAGTCTTTTTCCTATGTTTATACAAAGAGGTATCTAAAAGAGGATATTTAAAAAATTTTGTACAATCATTCAACTCTCATTTATCAACCTGTCATGTACATAAAACTTATTTTTTCAGTGGCTACCAGGCATTCTATATTCTGTCTTGAACACGATCTTTTATCATTCCCCACTACAATGGATTTATAGGGTATTTTCAACCATTAAAAACACTATTACAGTGTCATCCTCTATGGATACCTCATCCATAGAGGTATCTTTAGGCCCTTAAGCTTCTATTTCTGTAGAATCAATTCCTATTGCTGAATCATAGGGTACAGCCATTTAAAATCTTAAAAGACAGCTGCCAATTGCTCTTTAAAAGAGCTTTACCCATAGATCTATATCCCAACAACAAGATGCAAGAAGGTCCACTCTCCACACCTTTATTACACTGAATGACCTTGATCTTTTACATTTTTGCCATTATAGTTGGTGAACTTTGGTATCTGGTAGTTTTATTTTGCATTTCTTTATTGTCTATGTGAGCATTTTCTCTTACGTTTATTGGCTTTCTGGACTTTATATTTCTTTTTGTGAATTGTCATTCTTATCATTTGCCCAATTTTCCATTGTTTTCTTTTTTATATTGATTTGTACGAACTTCTTGTCATGCACATTGCAAATATTTTCTCTTAGTCTTTGTGTTTAATGTAGATCACAGAATTCTTAAGAATGAGGTTAGAATTAATGTTAAAATTGCTAAGTTCATCTATGCATCATCTATGTGACAACACTTAGCCTAAGCTTGCACATGGGAGGTTCCCAAAAGCAACGTTATGGAGATAAAATCAATTGAAATTATTTTTGGAAACTCCATTTTGTTCCACAGATCTTAGCTCAGAAGTCCACCTGTTTGGAGAGGTCTTCACTGATTGCCAAATCCAAAGGAGCCCCTCCCACCCCAGCCCTCTGTCACTTGTGGTCTTCATAGCACTTTTCACCATCTGAAATTATCCTATTTATCTGTTGACTTGTCTGGTTGGCTTATTGTCTTGTTGACTTGTTGTCTGATTCTCCATGACCCTAGGGACCTTTCCTGTCTTATTCATGGCTGTACACCTAGCTCCTGAAATAGTGCTTGGCACAGAGCAGCTGGTCCACAAATAGTTCCTGAATTGATGTTGAATGAATGATGGGTCTTCAGGTTTGAGCTTAATGTTAAAAGGTTTTGAAAATCGTCACTTTGGTCTGATATGTTTTAAAACCCATTGGGGTAAATATGCTAGTGTCACAGTTATCTATTCATTTGCTTCATAATTACTTACAAAAAACTCTGAGATTCTTGCCTGATTACTCTTGAAGCTGAATGGCACAACCAACATGTCATGTTTTATAAAAACATAGTGAAGATTTTAATTGATATTGGATTGACTCTTTTATAGTAACTTATTTTTATCTTTACTACATTCTGTCTTCCCAAATGGCAGTCAAGTTTAGCTTTCCATGTTATTTATGTTTTTCTTTATTTCTTTCATTGTGCTTTTAAATTTTCTTTAATAAATACTATATGCTGCACACACTAAATCTTGAGTGTAATTTGTTTTGGTTCTATTGTAAATAGAAGCTCTTTGTGCTATGTTTTCTGTCTCCCTAATATTTAGGGATACATTTGATTTTTAAAAGCTGATACTTTGTACCCTGTAACTTTGAACTCATTGCTTCTTGGATTTTTTTTGTTGTTGCTGCTGTTGCTTTGTTTTAGTTTTTTTTTTTTTTTTTTTTTCAAACAGGGTCTTACTCTGTCACCCTGGCTACAGTGCAGTGGTGTCATCACAGCTCACAGCAACCTCAAACTCCTGGGCTCAACCGATCCTCCTGCCTCAGCCTCCTGAGTAGCTGGGACTACAGGCGCATGCCACCATGCCCAGCTAATGTTTTCTATTTTTGGTAGACATGGGGCCTCCCTCTTGCTCAGGCTGGTCTCGAATTTCTGACCTCAAGCAATCCTCCCGCCTCAGCCTCCCAGAGTGCTAGGATTACAGGTGTGAGCCACTGCACCCAGCCTAGTCATGTTCTTTATTTAAAAAGTTTTTATTTATTTAGACCTTTTAAATACAAACTCTTTATTTAGGATTTCAAATGTTCTTGTTATTATTTCTGTTATAGTTACTGTTCTATTAATTTTCTAGACTTACCACATCTCTTCTTTTCTTCTTTGAACATAATTACATTTTCTGATATCCTTTTTCCTCTAAGATTTTAATTAGGAATAGATGTTGAATTTTTACTGATTGCCTTTTCAACATCTTTCGAAATGATTATGTAATCATTTTTCTAGTTAATGTTAGTTGTTAATAACATTTTCCTTGTAATATACTGTCCTTGCATTCCATTATTTGGTAGTAGTCAAATTATTATCTACATTAATTATTAAATTTATCAAGAGTACTAGTCTCATAAAATAGTCTAGGCAACACAGAATTATTTTCTATATTCTAGCACATTTTAAATAATATAAAGATATTCTTTGAGGAATTTGGAAAAAATTCTCCATTAGATCTACTGAAGCCAAGGATGTTTCTGAAAGAATTATTTTGTATTAAATGTCTTCCTTTGATATTGATCTAATCACTTTCTTCCTATTTTTTGCTGCATTCTTAGCATTATGAATATTTAGCATCTGTCTCTGATACAGTATCACATTCCCTATTCTGTACATTAAAAGAAAATATCATGTAAACCTTTCTGCCTAGGTCAGAAATTGGCCTTAGCTTCTCAAATTATATCCAGTAGTAAGATTCTCTCCCCTTGCAGATTGTTGAATCTCTTCAGATCTTTTTTCTTAACCCCCTACTGCGTCTTTAAGATCATGTCTTCTCCCTTTCTCTGGTTCCAATCCATCGGTCTGTCCAGCTCCTACTGCTCAAATGCACACAGATTTCTGGCTGCCTTCACAGCCTCCCAGTCTGCTACGCCACCGGGCTAAGCAGGCTCCCTCTGTGCCCATAAGCTTTCTGTTTCTGCCGGTGCAGACTGTGGCACAGTGGTTAAGAGGGCTGGCCCTGGAGTCAGACTGACCTAGGTTTGAATCCTGCTTCTGATGCTTACTACCTTTGAAACTTTCAACACATAATTTAACCGTTCTGAGCCTCGGTTTTCTCATCTGTAAATTGGGGATAGTCTCCATCTTACTGTGAGGATACTTTCAGTTATCCAACAAATATTTATTAATTGCCTAATGTGTGTTAGACATTGTATTAGATGCTAAGGATAAAGATATTGAACAAAAGAAAAAGAATCCCTGTCTTCATAGAACTTACTCTTGAGGAATCAAAGTATAAATAAACAAACAAAAAATATATATATTTGAATTATATGTATATAGTTTTATATATTACATCCCTCTATCTAAATTTGAGATAGTAAGTATTTATGAATAAAAAAGAATAGAGAAAGGGGTACCAGGAGTGTTATTTTATTTGAGGTGCCGAGTGAGGGCCTTCCTGGCGAGGTGATGTTTCAGCAGTGATCTGAATACAGTGAGGAAGCCAGGCATGTGCAAAACTCGGGGAAAAGTGATCCTGGCAGAGGGGCCATCAAGAATAAAGGTCTTGGGGTAGGATCCAAGAAGACTATACAAATGAAAGTTTGACATAGTTATGGCACAAGCAGAGCTGCAGTTAATGCTCCTACAACCGCTGCTGTCATCACCACCACTTTTTTTTTTTTTTTTTTTAGACAGAGTCTCACTCTGTTGCCCGGGCTAGAGTGAGTGCCGTGGCATCAGCCTAGCTCACAGCAACCTCAAACTCCTGGGCTTAAGCGATCCTACTGCCTCAGCCTCCCGAGTAGCTGGGACTACAGGCATGTGCCACCATGCCTGGCTAATTTTTTCTGTATATATTTTTAGTTGTCCAGATAATTTCTTTCTATTTTTAGTAGAGACGGAGGTCTCGCTCTTGCTCAGGCTGGTCTCGAACTCCTGACCTCGAGCGATCCACCCGCCTCAGCCTCCCAGAGTGCTAGGATTACAGGCGTGAGCCACCGCGCCCGGCCTACTGCCACTCTTAGAGTCATAATAAAGAGGCCACAATATGGCCTGGGTGAGAACTGACTTCTGACCATTATTGTGAGATCCTTGTGTCGATTGTGAGAGCCGGTGTCTTCCCGTCTCTCGTTCCCAGAGCCCCCTGGAGGAATGCATACCACCCTTCCATTTCTGGTACACAAGCGTCCCTCCCTACTGCCTGTTACATTCTGTCCATGAAGGTTTCCGATGGCTACTACTCAGGTGAATTTCCAGGATTGCATCCAGGTTACCCACATCCCTAAAGACAGCACCCAGAGCAGGGCTCTGCATGCAGTACAGACTGTTATTAATAACCAGTGGTGGCCCTCAGGGCCCTCAGCCCATTGTCTCCTTCCCCCACCCCCTGTCAAGATGAGAGTGGCCTGATGTGGGTCTGGAACAGAAAAGGCAGAAGTGGTCCTGAGGATTTGGGCCCCCGTAGACTCACAGGCCTTCCTCTGTCCCGGACAAACCATCGTGGCTTGTGCGGTGGGATCAGCCATGGGGAGGGAGGCCCCTACTATATTTTCTTCTAGGTTATTTTGCAACCAGACGTCTTCTCCTCTGGCTTTCTCCACTGGCGTCATCTGCTCCCAGATGACTCCCCTCCTATCCCTGACACTTGCCCTCTGTTTGTTGCTTAAGCCAACAAGCCAAGTTCTGCCACAGCACACATCTCAATACCACACTTTAGGAGGGAGGCAAGTATAAAGTATAGAAATCTGAATTATGAAAGAGATTTCTTTTTTTCATAAAGAAATGCAACTTTATTATTTTCAAGTACATATGCAGTGCCTCAAACTAACATTTTACAAAAGGTCACCAGTAAAGACCCTGTAGATGTTTCTTTAACAAATACTTGAGGATTGATGATAATTAGCCCATGCACTCACTACTTCTAAATGGATATTTCTAAAGTGCCTGAAAGTATTGTTTTAGATAGACTAAATATGCCACCCCAGAAATACTGTTTATGCTCTTAATTTACTAAACAAATATCATTTTTTTGATTGTGCAAAGATAAACTTTTGTCCACAGGTAATAATCTCAAATTAATGGGGCCCAAGTTAATATGGTCTCCCATTTGGATTTCCAAGCCCAAGGCAATGACTCCCTTCTAGGTACTTCTGATAAAGAAAAATTCCAGTGTAATGAAATAGTAGCCCTGGGGATTGTTTATGGGCCTGACCTAATGTTTGTCTTTTGTGCTTCCTTCCTTTCTGCCTTAGGTCTTCCATTTCCTTAGGTGTCTCTCTCACTTGAGTGGCTCATCTAGGTCTCTGCACAGGGCATTCCCAGTGCCTTCTAAGCCAGGCTTAGAGAATGGGCAGAGCTGCCTGCAGAGCAAAAATGTGAGGTGGGGAGGAAGTAAAGGAAGTAAGGAAAGAAAAGTATCTCCCTTGGGAAACTGAAACCAACTCCCCATCTCAGGGGGAGAGGGCACAATGATCATCAGTGTGAAGGACAGCCCTGCCACTTGAGGTCAAAGAAAAGTCTCCTAATATTTTCCCTCTTGTTGTCCAAAGGTTCTGACCATG
Organism: Lemur catta; assembly: GCF_020740605.2. Taxonomy (NCBI): domain Eukaryota; kingdom Metazoa; phylum Chordata; class Mammalia; order Primates; family Lemuridae; genus Lemur; species Lemur catta. The sequence goes on along the minus strand of NC_059130.1, from coordinate 33,237,682 downwards.
TTCATGACCTAAGCTGATTCTGCATGTTCCTGGAAGATGGGAAGGTTCTGGGAACTTCTCCACCCCAATTCCAGCCAATGGCCAGGGAATTCCTTTCCCAGGGCTGGCTTGGCAGTGCCCAGGAATGACGCAGGTTCATCAACATGGGCATGAGGGGGAAGGGAGTGGGAGGGGCTGGGAAAGAACTGGCAGCTATCCCCCTCGGAACAGCATGGAGCTTCCGAGGACCTAGTATTGCAAAGGGTGGGGTGTTCCTAAGCACATGTAATCGAGAGAGCTGGAGCTTCAGTGACCTCTGGGCCTCACGGACCAAGAGGACCACTAACCCAGGATCAGTGGGGAACTCCGTGGTGCACAAGTGTGGCATCTCCGTGAAGCTCCCCAGATTGCCTTCTGGTCCGGCCTCTGCTGCTCTGATGAGATCTGAACTTGGTCTGCTGGTAGTGAAGGCCAGGACACAGAGCTGGAGCCCACGACGTCTATCTGGAGACTCAAGACATGTTAAATGTCTTGTTCGTGGTGCTATTTCTCTCCTTTCCTCTCTCCTCCTCCAGCCAGCCCCACTCCAACCTCCCACCAGTCTACCCAGCTCTCCTCTCCAGGTCCCTAACCAGCTGTGACTGGGAGAGAAGCAGCTTCTGCCACCAGCTTCCCGTTTTGGCCTCAGGCTCTCTTGCATTTACCAGAGGAGCCTTCTGTGATTTCAAGGTCTGAGGAGGAAGCCGATGGGACTGAGCCAGGCAGGCAGCTAACCAGGGGTGAAAGTGGGAAGCAGAGTGAGGCTGGGGCAATAGAGGGACACTGGATGATCAGAGAGGCTTTCCTTCTCCCTGCCTTTGGATGTTGATCTGTTATGGTAGGAAGGGGGGTGAAGGGATAGGGGATGGGGAGGGGTGGGGTAACCTTCAATTCATTAGAAAAAAGTAGACAACATAGTGGCATAGTGGAGTGGGATGGAAAAGGGTCTAGGGAGGGGCCCTAACATGTAATGTCTAGTCTGATCATTCACAGTCAGGTCAACAGGGCAATCACCCCGAGCTTATTCACCCTCTCTCTGCAACTTAGCCTGCTGAGTTGCCTCATTGCCTCTTCCAAAATCCCACCCCATTTTTTCCATCCCTTTCCATCAACATCCCAATAACACCTCCAGAGCTCCCCATCTTTCCCATGCCTGGTTCTCTTCTTCCAGTGGGCTCAGTAGTAGGTCTCCTTTTCCACCCAGCCTGTTAGAGAGATTGGGGGTGGGGGTTGCAGTGTAAGCTTAAGAGGAGGTAAGAGATCAATCTCCTAGGGGCTCAGGTGGCTGAACCAGGAGCCAGAAGGCTGGTAAAGGGGGCTGAAGGGAGGCAGCTGCAGAAAGGTGATGGGGGTGGGGGGAGATCCAGTGAGCTGGGCCATGGATTAGAGGAAAGGAGGGTGAACCTGCCATTAGGAGAGACTTGTATTTAGCACAGTGGAGGGTGGGCCTAATGTAGGCCAGGGAGCAAAAATGCAAATGCCCCTAGGGCCTCTTCAAGTAACAAATGAGTGTCTAAGGGAGCAGCTGTCCATTGCTGCTGTGCAGAAATGTGGCCATGGGGTTGAGAGCTCTTCCGAGTTTTTTGGAGAAGTCAAATTCAGATTTTATGTGAAAGCACCTAAATTTTAGATATTGGGCTAAAAACCCACACATGCACAAAATATTTGGCAGGTCAAAGCATGCAATATCCACGGACTGTATTTGGTCTGTAGGCCATCCCTTTTTAACCTTTAGTAGGCAATCCAAAACACTTGTTGGGAAAAAACCAACTTGTTGGTTGGTTATGCCTGGGAATCAGGAGGCCTGGGTTCTAGTGCCGGTTCCACTACTCCTTGCTTTATCACCCTCAACAAATAAATTCACCTCCTCACTTTGTCTGTAAAATATGGCAGTGGACTATGTAACCTCAAAGGGCCCTTCGAATTCTGATGTTCTGTGATTCTAGGTGGAAGGTAGAATTACGGGTTAGGTGGACCATTTGTGAGTTAGGTGGGACTTGGAATCTGAGAGGAAGAGCACAGGGAGAACAGGTTCAAAAGGGTCAGGGCGCCTGGGACCCGGGAGCGCAGGATCTGAGGGCACTGAGGAACGAACGGGAGCAGCAATCACAGTGGGAGTGGAGTGTGGGTTTGGAACCCTGGAGGGGTAGCTGGCGGTTGGGCTTTGGACTTTGCTGGGGGTTAGGGTGGAGTGTGGAGGGTCTTACCACCAGGATATCGCCGCAGGATGAGCTTTCGGACCTCATCATAGATAAAGATGAGAAGGCTATAGGGGAAGGCACAGAACCACCAAGTGACCCTGAAAGCAACAGAGGAGAGTGTCAGGAGCATCAGAGGACACGGCTGTCCACATAAAATGGTTCAAGCCAATCGGAACTTGGAGCCTAGAAGGGACTCAGGGCTGCCTGTGCCATTCACGTGGGCTACCCTGAAGAGACACTCACTTGAGTGGGTACATGCGGAGGGCCACACCCATGCCCGGGCAGTAAGAGAGAAAAGCAGCCAATGCCGTCTCCTCCAAGAGCCCAAAAATCAGGATCTTGTTCCTGGAAAGACAAAGAAAGGACAGCAGGTAGTATTTGAAGGGGAGTCGAGGAGGGAGAGATCTAGGGACACCCCTGGGGGTGGAAGGGGAAGAGGAGAGAAGAAATGTGAGGGAAGGGGTATAAATGACATCATCCTATATATCCTCTTCCAACATCCTCTACTCTGTGTAACCAAGGAAAAATATTATTTTCTTTTTCTGCTTACTGAATTTACCTGCAAACGTTGTCTATTACACATATATCCATTCATTGAATAGTTGTTTCCATTTAATAGTGAGTACTGACTGATGAGCACACAAGCGCACAGAGGGAAGTAAGACTCAGTGGAAAGCAACCAGCGGGGAGGGAGGAGGAGCAGAGAATAAACCAACCTAATAGGCACTACGAACACTATTTGGGTAACAGGCTCACCTATAGCCAGAACTCAAGCATTACAAAAAAGATCCATGTAACCCAAAACATCTGTACACCTTTAATGTTTTGAAATAAAAAAATAATAAAAGTATTTGTTTCCACGTGTGGGGTGATGTGCTCTATACTAGCGATGCGGTGGTCAACAGGGGCCTGCCCTCGTGCCACTTATAATCTCCTCATTGCTCCAGGCACGTGGTGTGTGAAAGTGTCATTTCCCCAGCAAGATGCTCTGGAAGCTCCTTCACTGCAGGGCCCCTGTATGTCTCCTACACTTCCTGGTGGTTGGTTGTTCATCACAGATATTTAATGAAGAAGAGCACGTTTGCGAAGCACTTAGTACAGGGGATGCTCGCTACGCAGTGAGTGGTTAATCTCTGCATTTACTATATCAGAATTGAAAAGAGGACAGAATGGGGTTCTGAGGGCAGTTTCTGCAGTCAGACAGGTGGGGTCTATTCCCAGTTCTGCCACTTACTAGCTTTGTGTTGTAAGCAGTGTTTAACTTCTCTGAGACTCATGTTCCTTTTCTGTTAAATGGAGATTTTACCTTTATATATTAGGATTGTTGGGAAAATTATAGGAGATAATGTCTGAAAAGCTCTGGAATACGGAAAGTGCTCAGTCATATCATCACTTGACCTTTTATATTCTTTTTATTTATTTATTTATTTATTTATTTATTTTTTAGAGACAAGGTCTCACTTTTGCTCAGGCTGGTCTTGAGCTCCTGACCTCAAGCAATCCTCCGACTTCGGCTTCCCAGAGTGCTAGCATTACAGACAGACATGAGCCACTGTGCCGGGCCTTCTTTTATATTCTTACACACAGCACCTCTTTAAGGAGCCAGCAGTCCCCAAACGTTTCACTTACTAAGCACCCCTCTTATTTTTCTTCTATAAAGGCCACATTTTAATTGATCTTTGTCTCTCAAGCTACATTGGTTAATAAGTAATGAATATATTTCCCTATTTAAAATGAACTAGAAATACTTATGGCTTCCAAACAGAACTGTGGATCAGCATGTGATCACTATACTTCATATGTGTTCTTGGCTTTTGCCTAAGAAGCGCATATTATTAATAGTAAGCCTGGTAGCCGCTCATAGGTCAGTAGTTGATTTCCACAAAGCTTTTCGAAATACTGCAAATAGTACCTCTGAGGAAACCCCAATGGCTCAGGGACCTAAGATGAGGCCGCCTCTGAGGTGAAGGTCTGAGGCCACCTCTGGCCAGGTGACTTGTTGGTATTCGTTCTCCTTCTGTGTGCCCAGCCTGGCTTTCATTTTGTCCCTTTCCCATTTGCCTCTCAGACTGGCTGGACTTAGCCAGTTTTCCTATGTTCCCACCTCCCGGTGTCACCCCTGCACTGCGTAGTAAGTCCCAGGCGCAGAATTGTGCCTGATTTCTTAGATTCTCTGCTCCTTATTCTCTTCCAACTGCATTTTCCCCAGTAGTGTTTTTAGCTTGCTGGAATCTCCTTCCTTCATGTTACTTTTATTTATTTAAAAGAGTTTTCACTTTCCCCTTCCTAGGATCTTAAGTGACATTAACTTCACCAGGATTTTGGCATCTCCCATCCCCCACCCCCGGCCCCAACTAAGAAAGTGTGACAAAGCTCATTTGGGGTATGGTGGCTATTGTTTACAGCAGGAGAAAATAAAGAGAACCGGCATGATACCTTCAGCGCTCACTCACCATCCATGCTAGAATCGCGAAGTAATTACTGAGTTCCTAACAGGTGCCAGGCTCTGTGACAGGTAAGCCACCACAGTGTAGGGTAGTAGCTGAGGGCATGGGCTTTAGAGATAGACCTGCGTGAACCCCGCCCATCTGGGTGACCTTAAGTATGTCATTTAACATTTTGGGGGCCTCTTATCTGTGAAATGTAAACAATAACACCCACCTCGTAGAGCTATTGTGAGGTTACGCACAGCTAGTGTGAGGTTAGGCACTTGGCACAGTGCCTGGCGGATCATAACTCCCACTCTGAGAAGGCACTGAGCCTGCCTGCTGGCTGCCCCAGGGCGAGTGCTGCATACTAGGCTGCCTGCGGTGGGCTGGGCTGGGGGCACAGAAAACTCCAGACTTAGGGCTGGGCAAGGATGGGGTGGGTGGCACTCAAGAGATGGGGAAAGCAAGGAAAGGAGGAAGGAAAGTGGAAGGACATGATAACAAAAGCACATTTAAGGAGCAAAATTTGAACTCATTAGAAATATTCATGTCATTCCGTCTTCTTCTTTTGTCTCTTTCAAACCTGGCTATGGATATATAGCTGGATAGTTAAAATCTGGTGCCCCCTTGCAGATCTGGGCCAGGGTTGAGGTGACTGGAGCTGGAAGCCTGGCCTGTGTGGGCTGGCGAGTTCACCCAGCGCACTCTGCCTGGGTGGAGGGTGCTGGTGGGGGTGGCACTCACTTCATGCCCTGCTGGAAGACCGAGTTGCGGCGGGTCTTGCAGATGATGAGGTCAGCCCACTGCACAACCACGATGCTGGCAAAGAAGGCCGTGTGGCACGTGAACTCCACCACCTTGCGCTGCTCGTAGGTCTGGGGGAGGGCGGGCAGAGAGTGGTGAGAGTGTCCGAGGAGAGGGTAGCACCAGAGTGTGGCATGGTTTCAGGGCAGTTGCTAAGCCCTGGGCACCTAATCCATCCTCAGCCCCCAGTCCCAGTTGGCCACTACTGGCCATTCCTGTCAGGCATTTAGCACCCCTTCCTTCACCCATGTGCACGCGCATTTACGCAGCGCCACTCACCCACTCCTGTCCATAGCTGTCCTCCAGGTCATTCATGGTTCGGTCATCCCAGTCAAGGCGGATACCCAGCAGCCGTGATGGCAGGAAACCGTTCTCTGCCAGGATTACGAAGTAGGTGAAGAAGCCACCCAGCGCCTGAATCATCCCTGTGGGTAGTGGGCAAAAGGCAGGAGGTGGGTCAGAGAAGGAAGGAGAGGGGCCAGCCTTCAGGGCCAGAGGTAGAGCCCCTGACCCTGGGGCCTGGCCCCTGCCCTGGAATTTTGCTTGGGGCTTATCCCTCGGAACACCAGGGAGGAGCCCTCTGGGGGTCCCCTCTGAGCCCCAGGGCTAGGCGCACCAATCTGTCCGTAGGCCATGCTGATGAGCCGCTCATTCACCAGCTTGTCTGTCTGGGGGTTTCGGGGCTGCCGCTTCATGATGTCACTCTCAGCTGCTTCATAGGCCAAGGAGATGGCGGGGACCTGTGTGGGGTGGGCATGGGAAGGGGAGGGCATTTGAAGGGAGATGACAGGAGCAGTGGAGAATCTTTGACACAATTCAACAAGCATTGATTAAGACCCTATCTTCTTCCAGGCCTGTGCTTGTCTTCTCTGTAACCATCACAGCCTGGCCAGCTGCCCCTGAGTCCCCTCTCCTTCCCTCCTCTGCTCCTCCCACCCACTGTGCCCACATGGCTGCCTCGCCTGTCCCCTTCTCCACCTCTGGGCTCACCATGTCTGTGCCCAGGTCGATGCAGAGGATGGTCACAGTGCCCAGAGGCAGGGGGATATTGACGATGATGAACAGCAGGAAGGGGGTGATCTCAGGGATGTTGCTGGTCAGGGTGTAAGCGATGGATTTCTTCAGGTTGTCAAAGATCAGGCGGCCTGTGGGGAGGTTCTGAGGGCATCAGGGAGGTCAGAGGGACCCTTCCCCACCCCTGGCCCCAGAAGCGTGGCTACCCGTTTTCCTGAGAGAGGAAGAGTTGGTATTTGAGGGAAGCTGAAGCAGGTGGGGCTGCCTGAAGTCCCGGGTGACTTTTCAGCTGGGGCAAAGGCAAGGGACGCAGGTGCGCAGCGTCAGCCATCCCAGACGCCACCCAGCCCTCGCGGTCTTCTCACCCTCCTCCACCCCTGTGACGATGGAGGCAAAGTTGTCGTCCAGCAGGATCATGTCGGCTGCCTGCTTAGAGACGTCAGAGCCAGCAATGCCCATGGCAATGCCAATGTCAGCCTTCTTCAGCGCAGGGGAGTCGTTCACGCCGTCACCCGTCACGGCCACGATGGCTCCCTGGGGAGAGGACACAGCCAGAGCTCCAGGAGGAAGCCTCTGGCCAAGTCCGGCCCTTTGCCCTGTCCCTGCCTCCCATCCCTCCCGCCATCTGCCTCCTGAGGCAGTGCTCACCTGCCTCTGGCAACCCTCCACGATGATGAGCTTCTGCTGAGGAGACGTCCGGGCAAACACAATCTCCGTGTGGTTCTTGAGGATCTCGTCGAGCTGCTCCGATGTCATGTCCTTCAGGTCAGAGCCGTGTACCACGCACGCCTTGGCTTCTCTGGGGGAAGGGGCAGAGGGCTGACTCCTGTCCTTACCACCAGGCTGCAGCCTCCCTGCTAAGCCGGCTCCCCCGCCTGCTTCAGTTCTCCTCTCCGGCTCCTCATTCCCCCCAGGTCTCTCTGCAGAAGCGATGCTAAATCCTCGCCATGCAGCAGCATGTCGTAAATGCTGCATGCGAGGCCCTGGGCTAGTTCCTTCACACACACCCCCACTCCTACGGCAGCCCTGCAATGCTGTAGTGAGAAAAGGGGGCTCGGGAGGGTAACATGATGTCTCCAAGGCCACACAGCTGACCGGTGGCACAGCCTGGACACAAACTTAGGACTGAGGAACCAGTCACAGAAGTGTCAGAGGCAGGACCCGTAAAGGTCCAAGAGATGCTGTCCAGATACCCCCAGGGGACATTCCAGCCTTCTGTGGGAGGGGATGTGTCGAGGGGGGCAGGGGCGTCCTGCACAGGCCTCACCTGGGGTTGACTTGACTCACAGGGATGTTGAGCCGGGCGGCGATGTCCTCCACAGTCTCGTTGCCCTCCGATATGATGCCCACGCCTTTGGCAATGGCCTTGGCTGTAATAGGGTGATCCCCTGTCACCATGATCACCTAGCAGAGGGGGAAGAGAGGAAGGAAAGCAGTGTTATAGCCGTCCACCCATTCCTTTCCCAGTGTCAAGAACAGCTAGACTACGAGATGTCTGGGCTGCACATCCCAGCCAAGATAATAGAATTGTGAGTGTGTGTATGTATGTATGTGTGTGTGTGTGTGTGTGTTTGTATTCGGGTGGGTGGGTGAGGAAGAGAGACAATGACAGTTATGTTATGTTCAGGGGATCAAAAATGTTTGCTTAAATGGAGGAAGTGTCCATGACAGAGTAACAAGTTAATGATGGTCCCTTGGAAAAGAAGCCTCAGTTCTTTAGGATTATATACGAGATTTTTTTTTAGCAGTTTGGATTTCATGGGATTCAAGGCAGTCAGAGCTGGAAGAACCCTTTAACACCTCCTTCGTTTTACAAATGAGGAAACCAAGACTTAGAGAGGGCCTACGATTTGCTCAAGGTCTCAGCGACCCAGAACTGGGACCTGATGTTCCGAGTATCTGATGTGATCACTGCGGCAATCTAACTGGACAAGCCACGGAAAGACAGCCACAGCAGCCCTGCCTTCACCGCCTTACTCATCTGCCGCTGACATCCAACGTGGGGCGCCTCTCCCAGGATGATGTTCATGGCTGTCTTTGCAGCGTGAGTGGAGTTGGGATGAGGCGAGTGGTCGGCACTGCCAGTTAAGAGGCATTGTGAGCACCAGGTGATCAGAGCTGGGTTAGAACAGCATTTGCATGTGTGGGCTTTGGGGACAAATCCCACGGTACTGAAAAGGAAGCCTTTTCAGGCCCCACTGGCTTCTCTGCCACCCCCACCGCTCCGCTGAAACTGCCCCCAAAGGCCACATGGGCCTCCCAATCGAAAAATGAAACTGTCTTTTTGGTCTTCACCCTACTTGACTCCTCTGAGGCATTTGCCACTGTTGACCAACTCTCCCTGAAACCCTAGCCTCCCTTGGCTTCCACAGACTCCTTCCCTCCTGCTCCCCCTCCCCTCCTCCGAGTGCTCTTCCCCTCCGCCTCAGGGTGGCAGCCTAGTAGAATGGAGGAGCACCGGCTCTGGAGTGGACGGAGACCAGACTTTAAACATTGACCTTCTCCCCCAACCGTGCCTTAGGCAGGTCACTTCACCAAGTCTCAGCACAGCGAAGAAGACGATTCCTACCGTTCCAGGTGGTCATGAAGATTACACGGCATTAGGTGGATGCTCAATAAATGTTAGCTGTGTCCTTCCTCCCACCTCCTCCTCACTACTTCATCTTCCTGCACTTGCCCCTAAATGTTGGTGTGGCCCCAGTTTTCATTCTCCTCCCTTTCCTTGACCCATGTTCTCTTCCTGAGCAATATAATAAAATATACTAGTAAGAATTTAGTTTGCACCCATGTGCTGCTGAGATTCAAATCTCCAGTCCTGACCCTCTTTCATGAGCTTGAAGCCATAGTCCAGATTTCCCTGGAACTTCTCTCCCGGGATGTCTTATATATGCCTCAAACTTAAGGTCAAAATGAATGCATAATCTCTGCTCCCCCTACCCCGACCAAGCCTGCTCCTGCACTCCCTACGTTAGATACTATCCTCTCTGTTCATTCTGCCCCTTTCTCTCCTATATCTTCCTCACCTCCCGTATCCACTTTGGCCATGCTCACAAAACGTTTCTCAAATGCGACTTTTCCTCTCCACTCCCTTTGTTGCTGCCCTCGTTCAGGTTATCATCCCTTGTCTGAACTACTGCAGTGGCCTCCTAACCTGACTTCAGTTCTTCCCCAAATCCAGTCCCTCCTCCATCCAGGTAGCCTCCTAAAAGCTTGACCTGCTCCATGACCCCTGAGGCTCTCTGTGGCCCGCAGAATAAAGCCCAGCTCTGGCATTTAAGCCAAATCCTTCCAACGGGCCCTGACCCAGCGTTCCCTGGTGCACCTCGCCACCTGCTCCGCCAGCCCACACACATGTGCCGTACAGTCGAGCCGTGTCAGGGTACATGCTGTTCCCTCTCCCTCGCTGCCTTATAGAATACACTTCAGTCTTCAAAGCCCAGATCAAATATCATCCCCTCTGTCAAACATGATCCATTTCCCAGAGGCAGAATTAACGAAGAGGTCCTTTGCCCAACCCTGGTCACGGTGAGAGGCACCTCATGGAGCAGGAGGAGCATGGGCTTTCCAGATAATCAGGCCATGCTTCACATTCCCAGTCCCCCTCTTACCAGCAGTTTTATTCTGAAAGACCTACTTACCCACACCCAGTTTCAGTTTGTTTTGCAATGGGGATAGTGATGCCTACCTTGGAGACAGTGATTATGGGGTTCAGAAATCACCTATCTACACAGCACCAAGTCCTCTGGTGTGATGGGTAAGAAATAGCAGACTGCCTTGGTTCAAATCCTGGTTCTACGCTTTACTAGCTGTGTGGCCTTGGGCATTGTACTTTGTGCCTCAGTTTCCCTCTCTGTAAAAAAGAGAAAATACTAGTGCTTACTCATAGGGTTGCTCTGAATATTAAATGAGATCATACAGGGTTAGAGCTTAGAATGGTACCTGGTTTATACGAAGTTCAAAAAATAATTGACTGTTTTTATCATTAGAGTCTTTGCTCCATAATAGGTGCTCAATTGCCCTATTATGATTGTTCTACATCTGTTTAATTGGAAGGACATCTGTTTCTCCTGAGCCATCATGAGATGCGGAGGCCAGGCCCTGTGTCTCTTTCCCCAAGGCCTTGTCTTTGTATCCCAGTGCCTAGCGCAGTACCTGGCCCTCGGTAGACAGGTTGCCTTGCATCGATTTGGCAATAGGTGAGATGTTGGCCAAAGGAGAGCAAGCAGTGGCACCAGAGCTGGCGACTGGGTGGATAAAGGGCTGGTAAAAGGCTGTATCTGGGAAACAGGAAAGTAAGCTCCAACATGGGAGGAATTTTTATCTGTTTGTTAACTCCAGCACCTTGCACGGTGCCTTGTACACAGTTGGTAAATAATAACTATTTGCTAAATGAAAGACAAACATAGGACAGAGAAGGGAGTGGCCAGTGAGAAGCCATTGCAGTTGGACAAGAGAGCCTGGGAGAGGCATGCGTGAGTGGGAGGTGGTCTGTGGGCTTCTGGGCTGAGCCAGTGGGGGCAGACAAGAGCCTGCTAATCCCATTGCAACTGGTCAGAGACAATGGGCAGAAGCTGGGAAGGGGAGGACAACCAGGCCTCCAAGACAGGGTGCCTGATCATGCGTGAAATCAGATGGGAAGGGTGCTCATGCATATGGGACAATGAACGGTGCCAGGGATGGACATGGGAACTGGCCACTCTGAGCGAAAGGGAGGAGGGTGAGAGCTCCAAGGCAGGGGTGGACCTTTCCTTGCAGATGGACAGCTTCTCCTCTGAGTCAGTGGGAAGGAGGCCACCAGTGGCCTGCATCTCTTCAAGGCAGCAGCCGCTGCCATCCCTTAACCTTTGGCATAAGAGAGAGAAGGATGGCGGGGAGGCCAGTACCTTGATGCCTGCGCTTCGGCACTTGCCCACAGCATCTGGCACAGCAGCCCGGGGAGGGTCGATCATAGACATGAGCCCCACAAAGCATAGCTTCTCTGTGGGAAAGTTCAGCTCATCTGTGTCGAATTTGAAGCCCCGAGGAAACTTTCCAGAAGGCAGATTCAGCTGGCAGAACCCTGAAGTGGGCCAGAAGGGAGGCGTGAGAACAGCAGAGTGGCTGCCTGGAACCCCCCAGAACCCCTCACCCCAGGGGTGCCACCAAGGCTCGGGAATCCCCTTCTCAGCCCTGCCCCTGCTCCTGCCCCTCACCCAGCACGCGCTCGCCCAGACCCCCCAGCTCCATGTAGGCATTTTGAAAGGCGTCCTGCATCTCCTTGTCGAGAGGGATCTCCTTGCCCTGCACCAGGATGGTGGAGCACCGGTCCAGGATGCGCTCTGGGGCCCCCTTCATCACCAGCACGTGGCTCTGGGGGCTGTCTTCTCGCTCGTGGATGGACAGCTAGAGAGAGGACAGGCAGTTACACAGAGAGCCGTACTTTGTCTTGGTAGCTCCAGTGCTCAGTGCAGGGCCTGATATAGACCAGTGGCTGGTAAGGGATCCACCCTTAATAAAATAGCCTCGATCCTTCAAAGACTGTCAACAAAGGGAGAGTGTCCACATGTGGAGGGGTTTTGGGACCTCATAGTCCCAACTCTTGTAACCTGAGAGTTGCCGCCATAGGTCAGTCATTCATTCAACAAATATTATTAAGGTCAGCAAAGACAGGCACTGTGTTAGTGGCTGGGCATCCCTCACCACCACACTGGCCTCAGGCGGCTGTACCTCTGTGGCTCATGCAGAACATAGCTGAGACTGCATTCTTGGCGTTTAGTGGGTGCCTAAAGGCCAAGGGATATCAGAAGGGAGTTACAGAAATGTGTTCCACCTGGATGGGGTGGGACAGTTGGAGGGCTAGGCCAGAGGATGGGGGGCTGTGGGGAGAAGAGTGGAGGCTGCAGGAAGAAATGTAGGAAGGGTTTGGGAGTTAGGGGGTAATTGCAACCAGACACGTGGTCGTACCAGTTGTCCTGGGCGTTAGGGGACATGACTCTCAGATGCCACCCTCCTATAGATGGTTTCCCCTTGGGTTTGCCTACTCCCTCCCATTTCTTTCCCTCTCTCTTCCTCTGTCCCAGCAACCCAGCCAAACCTGGTACTTGTTGGTAGAGTTGAAAGGAATCTCCGCCACCTTGGGATTCCTGTCCCTCATCTTCCTCACTGAGCCACAGGACAGCTCAATGCACTTGAGCAGAGCTGACTCAGAGGCGTCTCCAGCTGTGTCCCGCTGCCAGGAGAGAAGAGAATCCAGTGTCCCAGGGTGGGAGGGAAGGGAGTGGAGGACCAGGCGAGGAGGGCACTGAAGCCCCCAGGGCAGCCACAGTGGGTGAGAGGGAAAGCTGGGCAACAGCAGCCGACCCCCACCTTAGACACAGAGATGTTCTCCTGCCCAGCCTTGAAGACGGCACGGTTGCAGAGACCAGCAATCCGAGACAGGGCCGTCCATGTGGGGGATCGTTTGTCAAAAGTGGCCCCTGGGGGGAAATGGGGACAACCAGGAGCGTGGCTCCCCTCTAGAGCTTTACCTCAGTCCCCCCACCATACCGGCACCCTTATCACCACCATCCCGTCCACTCCCTCTGGAGCACCCAATCACCAGACTGATCTTCAGTGGTGTCAGCCTCGTGGATCTGGTTGTCAAACCACATGTGGGCGACCGTCATGCGGTTCTGGGTGAGGGTGCCCGTCTTGTCCGAGCAGATGGTGGACGTGGAGCCCAGCGTCTCCACCGCCTCCAGGTTCTTCACCAGGCAGTTCTTCCGAGCCATGCGCTTGGCTGTCAGGGTCAGGCACACCTGGTAGAAAGAAAGAGAAGAATAAAAAAGAGTTGATCCTGGAGCCAGAGATGACCATGACCTTACCCTAGACCGAGACTCTATTCCTCCTCCCTCGATGCCACTCCACTAACATGATTGGGTGGGACCTAGCTGTAAACAATGAATGCGTTCGATCTGAGATGTGTTGAATTGAGACCATGGGTATATATGAAGGTGAAATGCCCAGAGAGTTGACGGACATTTGACTGGAGTTCCAGAGAGTGCCAGAGAGAGCTGGGCACAAGGATGGGAGGTATCTGCACAGAAGGGACACTGGAAATTGTAGGAGAAGATAGGTTCTCTCTAGGGGCATAAGAAGACCAGAGAGCTGAGGCCTGAGGATCAGTGTCGGGGGAGAAGGAGGGGACAGAGGAGGAGAAAATGAGGATAGTCACACATCAGTAACTGACAAAAGGGAGAATTCTAGGAGGGTGGACAGTAATATCCATTTCAGCCGTGGAGTTAGTGACGGGAGCTGAGAAAGGTCACCGGATTTGCTGGTCAGTCACTGGTGACCTTTGAGAGAGCCTTTACAGGAGAGTTGGCAGGAGGAGTCCCAGGCTGCGGGGGAGCTGAGTGCAGGAATGGTGAGGGAAGGTGACTGTGACGAGCTCCAGAGGAGAAACTGAGAGCCCAGGTAGGGCCCTCCCTGAGACTTTTCAGACTCACTGAGTTATGTTTAAGTGATCTCTGAGTCCAGCATCTGATACGAGACTGTAGAAACTGGAAGGGAAAACTTACTGAGGAGCAATGAGCAACTGTGCCCCTATCCTTTTGAGGAAAGAGTAGTGAGCCCCGCCCAGGTGGCATGCCAGCCTGACCCACTCACAGTGACGGTGGCCAGAAGCCCCTCAGGCACATTGGCCACGATGATGCCGATGAGGAAGATGACTGCCTCCAGCCAGCTGTAGCCCAGGATGAGGGAGAGCACGAAAAAGGAGACCCCCAGGAATACGGCCACCCCCGTGATCAGCTGGATAAAGTGTTCGATCTCCATGGCTATGGGCGTCCGCCCAACCTCCAGGCCCGAGGCGAGAGTGGCTATGCGTCCCATCACCGTCCGGTCACCTGTGGCAATCACGATGCCCCTGGCAGTGCCTGCAACATAGGAGGGGACACAGGTTGGGCACCTTCTGGTTCCTAGGGACTGAAGTCCCATCCTACTTCCTGAGCAAGGAGAACCATTACAGAGTAAATGATCAAAGACTCAGATCCTGGAGGTCACTTTTAGTAGACTTCACTGGGGTTACCCTCCCTGGATAGATCGCCAATCCCAGAGCCATTACAACAGTAAATGGTTTTCTCTTGTACTTGGGCCTGTGGAGAAGCCTTGAAAATAATCTCAAAGTTTGAATTGAGGAAATTCAATAAATGAAATAAAAATTTCCTGCGGCATTTCAGTAAAATCAGTCTCAAACTTGATATCATCCAAAAGTATATTATGAACACAAAGTAAAGCACTCATTATGGATTTTTTGTGTAGTATTAGGATTTTCTTTCTTAACACTAGGCATGAATCTCTATAGAGGAAGCTAGGCAATTCCTCACCCTTGTGTGACATTACAGGGGTCTCTGGGGAAGGAAGTGTGTAGTGGAAAGAGCATACGTGTTGGAACCAGCCAAATCAGGGTTTGAATCCTTTTTTGAATTCCTACCTAGGGGTTGTTTTAATATTTAAATGAGATAGTGCTGTAATACACCTAGACCAGGGCCTACAACATAGGGGGCACTCAACAAATTTTAGTTCCATTCATTTGCTTTCCTCTCTTCAAAGCCAAGTAAAGGGTAAGCAATGGGAGCATATTACCAATTGTGGGAAATGTAAATTTCAGAATTTCAGTACATTAAAAATTTAGGAAATTTAGTGTGTGGTGATTTTTATTGTACAGCTGGCCCTCTGTATCCACGGATTCTGCAGACTCAACCAACTTCGGATGGAAAATATTTGAAAATAAATGAATAAATAAATAAAAATAGCAATACAACAATAAAAAATACAAATTTAAAAACCAGTATAGAACAACAGCCATGTACATAGCGTTTACATTGAATTAGATATCATAAGTAATCTAGAGATGATTTAAAGTACAGAGGAGGATGTGGGTAGGTTATGTACAAATACTATTGCCATTTTATGTAAGGGCCTGGAGTATTTCTGGGTTTTGGTATTTCTGGAGGTTCTAGAACCAACCCTTTGTGGATACTGAGGGATGAGTGTAATTCCAGCTTGCTAAAGGAGAAAATAAAAACCCAGAGAAACATAATATGCCAAGGAGAATTGAATAATGGGAAGGGCAGGTGTGGATTGGGAACAAGGCCCCCTGTACCCTGCTCTCAGAGGCCCGTGGTCAAGTGAGGCTTCTTTCTCCCACCATATCTTTCCTCCTGCTCCTTCTCTAAGTGTCAGCCCACTGGTTGGACTGCAGAGGCACGGATTTCAGCTGTGCTCGGACCCCTGTCCTTCAGTGACGGAGCTATTGACCTTTGTTTATCTCACAACCCAGCACAGGATTGGGCAACCAGGGCAGCCTGTGCGCACTGAGCATTTTGGGGGGTGTAGCACAGGCTTAGATGCAGCCTGAAGGAAGGCCCAAGTGTTCACCTGGCCTGAAAGCTTTCCTGACCCTCCCATAGCCTGGGGCTCTGGTCAAAGCAAGGGTCAGAGAAGGAAGCATCTAGAACCACAAGCAATAGAAGGCATCAGATGAATCCAAAGACTTCTAGGAATCAAGGCTGGTTTGGAGCATCTGTGTGTGTATGTGTGTGTGTGTGTGTCTGTGTATGTGTGTGTGTGTGTGTGTGTGTGTGTGTGTGTGTGTGTGTGTGTGTATGCGTGTCTGCACTTGTAGCGGGATCTGGACCCATTATCTGAAGGCTTTGGAGTCCACTCGGTCTTGGGGTAGAACAGAGATTTTCCTTGGGAAGGTGCCTTTCCCATGGAGTCGGGCTGCCCCCAGCCAGTACCCTGCTCTCTGGAGGGGACTGTTTCTGTAATATTCAGGGCCTCCTGACTCTTCAAGTCCCCCCTCTATGGCAGAGCCAAGTTAGTAGTGCCACAGCCCCAGTCAGGACTGGGGATTGAGGGTTCAGACTGTCCTCATTAGTGCAGACTAGCTTCTCACCTTCAACACAGTTGGTAGAGAAGAAACAGATATTGCGGGTCTCCAGGGGGTTCTCATGGGTGAACTCAGGGGAGCGGGTCTGGGGCTCCGACTCTCCTGTTAGGGATGAGTTATCCACCTGAGGAGGAAGGGTGTGCCGTCATCAGACTGGCAGAGGCACTTGTACGTACACAGCTGTCTCCTGAGCCAACTCCAGCCAAGCTCAATCTCCATGACGTGAGGGACAATGTTACACTTTCCCTCATCACATATTTATGGCCTTACTCAGCTATTGTCACTGCCCTGGTTTGGAATCCTGACCCTTGCTGGATTCTTATGTGACCTTGGGTTACTTACTTAACCAACAGAGCCTCCATTTGCTCATCTATAAAACGGGGAATGTAAACAATCTCTGCACAACCACAGAGCTACCACTAACATTGCAGTCCATAAAAATGGCACCTCCTGGGGTTGTTCAGGGCAAAACCTGTGCAGCAGCCCTGCAAGGTGACGCTGTTTTTTCAGAGTCCTATTAGATTGCACATGTGAACATATATAAAGCGTCTGACACATAATTGGTGCTCAATGCATGATTATTAAAAAGTGGATATCAAAGAAATAGCTGAGGCATAGAGCACTCATAACTCGCAGATGCAAGGAGAAGTGCTAAGCACATATGCTGAGAGAGGGTTCAGCTGGATACAGGGGCAGGTGTTGACATTTGGACCTGGGGCTTCTGACCTTTCAATCACTGACTGGGCCCTCTCGGCTCTACACAGCCTGCTTGCTCTGGCATGTCCTCCTCACCTTACAGCCGTGAGAAGAGATGATCCGGAGGTCAGCAGGGACGCGGTCTCCACCCTTCACCTCCACCAGGTCCCCCACCACCACTTCCTCGGCATTGATCTGCATCTTCTCTCCCTCCCGGATCACGAGGGCTTGCTGTGGGGAGACCGTGGGCATCTCATGAAATGCTCGTCTCTGCCCCTGCCTTCCTCTGCTGGTCTCCCACCACTCCCCCAACGCCACTAAGGGGGAGGAGAAACGCCCATGCCCCATGAAAAACTAGGTCCGAGTGTCTTTTTTGCCTACCTCCCTCTTAGAGCACAAGGAGTCGAGAGGGAATGAGCTGGACACTCCTAGAAACCTTAGGCCCCAGCCCAGAGCCTGGCCCTGCCATCTACCTGCGGCACCATGTTCTTGAAGGAGTCCATGATCTTGGAGCTTTTGGCCTCCTGGTAGTAGGAGAAGCAGCCAGTGACAATGACCACAGCTGCCAGCACCACACCCAGATATAGCTGGTGAGGAGAAAGAGTTTCAGGGACTGCCCCCCCTTCCCCTACCCTGAAAGGGCAGCTCCACTTGGGATGAGCACCCGATGCTATCCAAGACGGGAGCCCAGTCTTTGATTGGGACTGGGAATGAGACTGGTAGGGAAAGTCCTTCCCTCTAACCTCCCCTCCCTCTTCTGCCCTCCAGCCTCCTAAGTCTATAAGGGGCAGGGAAAGTCTCAGGGAGTTCCCAGGGCTTCTCTAGGGGGTGAAGACCTAGAGACGCAGAGAAGCTCACGTGACTGGGAAGGAACAGGGAGGGACTGTCTCATTCATTAATGAGTACAGGCCAGCAAGTGTTGGGGGGAGATATGTATGTATAGAAGCCTCACCCCTTTTCAGCCTGCAGTGCAGGGGGTGCTGTGGGACTGTGATGTGAGGGTCTTGTTCCCTGTCCCCCCACCATCCTGGGGGTGCAGGGTTGGAGGACAGAGCCATGGCTGGTGCAGGGATCAGGTGTGCTGGCTCACATTGTCATTGGATGGCTCGTCCTCCATGGCAGCCTGGATGCCATAGGCCAGGAAGCAGAGGATGGCCCCAATCCACAGCAGGATGGAGAAGCCCCCAAAAAGCTGACGACAGAACTTGACCCACTCTGGGGTTGTGGGGGGCGGAGTGAGGGCGTTGGGGCCATCTCGAGCCAGAATGTCCTGAGCCCGCTGGTTGGTGAGGCCCTGAGGGAGCAAGGAGAGGCGTAGTAGGGGCACGCAGAACCAACCCAGCCCCCACCATGCATGTCCCATCAGCTCCTGGGCTGGGAAGTAATGTCTAGGCGGAGACATTACTTCCAATCCCACCTGGTTGGAAGGGACAGGGACCATCCATCAGGAGAGACCACACAAACGAGGTGGCATTTGTGATGGGACTTGGAGGCCTTGAAGGCTGAGGGCAGTTTTGACTATGGCTCCACCTTTATTATTGGATTGAGACACACTGTGTTTGGGACCCCAGTATTTCCCCTGGAGGCAGCCTGGATAACCTCCCCGAAAACACTCCTGAACCAGATCCTCCCCTATTGCTCTTCTTTCAGATCCCCTCTCTCACCAGGAGTTGTAGGAGAGTCCTACATTATTGGCCATCAGTGTCACACAGCTTTGGCAGTCGCTTGTCACTTTGCACGGGAAGTCTTGCCGGCCCTGTTCCCTCTGCCCCAGGCTGGTTCAGAAGCCCCTTTCTGGATCCCACAGTATCCCCTGCCTGATTCCAGAGCTGTACTCACCACATTGCACTGGAGTTCTACACCACTTCCTGTGTATCTCCACTCATTCATTCATTCATTTAATAAATGTCTATTGAGCACCTGCTACATGACAGGCACTCATGTCGTCTCTGGGGGTCCAGAGCGACAAAGTCCCACCCTCCTGAGCTTACAATCTAGAGAGGTGACACACAATAAGTACATATTAATGCAGAGAGTGAAAAGTGTTATTAAGGAAGATAAAGTAAGGTGAAGGGATAGGGACATAGAATTTTAGGAAGAGCAGTCAGGCAAAGCCTGTAGAAGGAGCTATGCACCCACCAAATTATTGATTAATGATTTTTTTTTTTTTTTTTTTTTTCCCAAAATGATGGGTTTGGCAATCTGACTGTGCCACTTACTGTTTATATGACCTTGGGAAACTACTCTTCCTGTCTGTGTCTCCTTGCTTTAATAAATAGGTCTGCAAAACCTATCTCACAGGGTTGTTATAAGGGTTAGAGAAATATATAAAGTACCTAGGCTGGGTGTGGTGGCTCATGCCTGTAATCCTAGCACTTTAGGAGGCCAGGAGTTTGAGACCAGCCTGAGCAAGAAAGAGACCCCATCTCTACAAAATGTAGAGAAATGAGCCAGGTGTGGTGGCGCATGCCTGTAGTCCCAGCTTCTTGGGAGGCTGAGGCAGGAGGATCGCTTGAGCCCAGGAGTTTGAGTTTGTTGTGAGCTATGATAGTACTACTGCACTCTAGCTTGGGTGACAGAGTGAGACCCTGTCTCAAAAAAAAAAAATCTTCTATTACAGTGCCACACATCACATGTAGCAGGGGCCCAGCAAATTCCCATAATTAGAGGAATGGGTTACCTCCCTAGCTCATGTGTGTCAGCTCTATGGGAGGTTGGGTGTGACTAAAGTTGCTTGGAGTAGAGGTAGGGTCCCTGCCTGGAGGCCCTCTGGAGCCTGGGTTCTAGGGCGTTCTGGCTTGCAGCGTATGCGGGGAGAGAGCTTCGGGTTAGGAAGCGGGGGATACACCCTCTAGTTCAGGCTGTGCCACCAGCTAGCCATGTAACCTTAGGCAAGTCACTTGTCTCTGGGCCTCAGTTTCCTCATCTAGGAAGAGGGCGGGATTAAGTATTAAGGTTCCTCCTGCCCCGACGTTGCATGGCTCTCTCACCTCTTTGGTTCCCTCGTTAGAAGCCCCTTTACTCACCTTGGACAGGTCCACTTGGTATTTGCGGCCCAGCTCATCCAAGGACAGCTTGTGGTCATCCTGGGGAGGGAAAGGCGAGTTACTCTGGGGAGGAGGGTGAGTGTGTGTACGTTGAGTGCGAGATGGACACGAGGCACTGGGAATTGCAGGGGTGAGGTGAGCAGCACAGAGCACAAAGTTTCTGAGTGCCCTGGGCTGCCAGGGCAGCCCTGCCAGCATGGGGCCCCTCCTCCCACCCAGCAGGGTGGGCTGTGGGCCTCACCATGGCCACTTCCTTCTTCAGCTCATCCAGCTCCTTCTCTTTCTGTTTCTTCTTGCCACCACCATTCTCTGCGGTGGTGGCGGCAGGCGAGTACTCACGGCCAGCCTGCAGGAGGAAGGCAGGGCCCAGAGAGTCAGGGAGGACAGACGATGGAGCCTCCATTCCTGCCAGGCAGCCAGGGGCCCAGGCACTGGGACTGGGGGCTGTGGATTCAGAGGCAGTGATTTCCTGGGGGAGGAATCGGGACTGGAGGCTGGAGGGAACCCAGGCCCTCAGCTTGCAGACCACTGGCAGAGCGACAGGGCTCTGCGTGTGACCTGCAGGGAAGGGTGAGGAAGGCTCAGGACTGAAGATCACCACTTTTGCAGTTTAGGACTTGGGCCCTGGGGCTCCTGCTAAGATTTTGTTTGTTGATCCTGCTGCTAAATACAAACCAAGGCAAAAATGTTAAAAACCACCATCCTACGCTATTTGGGAGAATTCTGGAAGGGAGTAGACAGGGTGGGGGGTGTTGCAGGAGTGGAATCACCCTGTGGGAATGTCTTTGCCCAACATCATGGCATTTTACTTAGAGAGGAGTAGAGTCAGGAACTTGGGGAAGCAAGCGTCTCTGGGGAGCCGGCATAGGCAGGGAAGTGTCCGGAGGAGAAGGGGGTCCAGTGGCAGAGCGGCGGGAATGGAAAAACGGGGCTGGATGGAGAGAAGTTGGAGGTGGAGGGTCGCAGGTGTCCAGGGAACGGGAACATGGTGTGCGGGAGCCCCCTCTGCCCTGCTGGGCAGAAGGCAACTCAGGACTTGACACCCCAAAGCACAAGTGGGCAAGAAGGGAACTGCGTCCCATTTGTCCAAAAACTAAGAAATTGTATCTGAGAGTACACCTAAAATTAGCGTTTGTGTCACTCTTAGGTCTGGGCATTCCTGGGTCGTCTGGTGAAATCAGATGGACATTTTGACCATAGCCTTACGAAGCCCCCATTTTCCCTTCCTGTCCAGAGCCTGAGTCTCACACCACCAGGCTTCCAGGGTCTTCAGGGGCCTTGGGGGGTGGGAGGGTGGGAAACCTCTCCTTCCAGTGGGAGGAAGTGATAGGATAGGAGGGGGCGCTGGGGAAGGACTGGGGTGGCCATGACAAGTGTACAAAAAAAGCTTCTTCTCACATCCTCTTCCACCCAGTGCCCTCTCCTCCCACTCCGTCAGGATCCAGTGTCCTCGTCACAGAGGGGCTGCTCAGTTTCCACCTGGTGCCTCTGTTTCTTCACTAGACTCTACAGCCTGCACTAGGCTTTTAGGAATGAGCTTTTCTGTACTACGATGTAATGTGTTTGGGTTTTTTCCATAAAGAGTGGATACCTGGGTAGGATCAACAGCCAAGATGTCTGCCCTTTGTTTGCAGGCTAATGCATTTTCTTGGGTTTTCTTTGTTTTTTTTAACAAACAGACTTTATTTTTTGAAGCAATTTTTGGTTCACAGCAAAATTGAGTGGAAAGTAGAGAAAGTTCTCACATATTTCCTGCCCCTACACAGGCACAGCCTCCCTCACTATCAATTTCCAGCAGCTGAGTGATACATTTGTTGCAGTCGCTAGTCACCAGCCTACACTGCCACACTGTTAGCGCACACCGTCCACAGTGTACATTAAGGTTCACTCTTGGTATTGTACATTCTATGGGTTTGGACAAAGGTATAAGGACAGGTACCCACCCTTGTGGTATCACGAGGAATCGTTGCTCTGTCCTAACTCTGTGCTCTGGGATATGCATTTTTACCCATCAAAGAGCCGGGAGCTATCCCAGAGATGAGACAGTTGCCTTGACCATAAGGAGCCACACAGCCAGCACCTGGAGAAGTCTGACCAGTGAAGTCAGGAACGAGGGTTGGGGGTGCAGGAGACACTGCTCTTCCCGAGACACTAACGATCTAAACGGATATGAGCTCTTGGAGGCTGGCTTGCTGAGAAGTGCTCTTCTCAGAAAAGGTGACCAGTAAATCATACACTTGTCTCCATCTGGAGCATCTGCGAATCCAGGCTATTTTTGGCCTCCTTGAGGCTGATCATCTTGGGGAGACTGAAGCAGCCCCACGGAAGGAGCAGGGAAGGGCTCGTGAGCAGTTCTACCTCTCTCTTCCCAGGTGGCTTGAGAGGGTTCATTTGGTGGCATGGGTTGAAATGCTTTAGATTCGCTAACTCTGTCCTTGGCGGAACAAGGCTGAGAAAAGGACGAAATGCAGTGAGGCAAGAGGCAAGAGATCAGGCTGGACAAGCTTCCGGGGACAGAAGTGGGACTGGGCATGCAGAGAGGAGGGGACAGAGCCCAGAGGAATTTTTGTACATTCAGACATGAAATAAAGTTTATGAAAATTGGAATCAAATGCACACGTTTTAAACACTTGCTGGCCCCTGCGCTTTGGCATGTTGGGTTGAGGCTGAGCTAAGCAGCTCCATGTGGTGCCTCCTCTCCCCAGCTCCCACCCTGCTCTGCAGCAGCCTCTGAGCTTGGGACACACTGCCCCTTCCCCCTCCTGTCGTCCTGGCAAGGATCGCAGGCTCTGCAGCCAGGAGCCTGCGGAGATTTGGGGCCAGCGACTGCCCAGGCAAGAAAGAAAGAGAGGAAGCAAGGCCCCCCTCCTCCTCCCCCTCTCCTCCCTCCCCCAACCACAAGTCCCCCTCTCTGGGTCTTGAATGCTGAAGGAGAACAGAGAGTTCTTTTTGAGAAAGCCAGCAGCTGGGACAGAGTGGGGGCAGCTGGGAATCAGCCAGCGCTCCCCCACCTCAGCCTCTCCGTGGCAGCTGGAGCAGGCTGGGCTCCCTCCCCACCAGAGTAGCCCTTCCCCCAACTCCCACGCTGCCCTTCACAGCCACAAGGTGATGGGGGACAGTTGGGCCCGGCTCTGGAGTGAGGATACAGGGAAGAAGGGATTGGAGGTGAGAAATGACCTCTAGCACAGGCTGTGGGTAGTGGGTGTTGTCCTTCTTCAAGGGACTCCTGGAAGGCTGGACTCCAAGCTCTAGGCCCTAAGTGCCCCTACTTCTCTCAGCCTCTTAGCCCAGACAGCCCAGATCTATGCCTGGTCTTGCTATTACTTCACTCTCAGCTCCCAGACATGGAGGTTTAGGGGAGTTCTCGGGTGGTAGGGGAGCAGGACAGACTGGAGAAGTCAAGGTCACATCGCTTCCCATGCAGGACCCCTCCAGCTGGGTCCACCTTACTCCAAGGTGCAGCATGGTAGGGGGCTACCTCCCCTCCTTCTCTCTCCACTTGGGCCAGGGAGTGGGGAGCTTGTCTGACCCAGTCAGCCCCAGCCTCTCCTCGGAGGTCCTGCACCTCAGCAGGGGACTCCTTTCTGTGGGGAGCAAGAGATGTCAAGGTGCAGCTGAAGGTCCCAAGGCAATATATCTTCCCACAACTGTGACCTCTTCCTCTGGAAGACCCACACCTCCCAGACAGCTGCTAAGGACAGGCCCACAGACCCTCATGCAGCCATACAGCAACCCCTATGCTTTTGCTCGCTTGAAGGCTTGCACATTTGCAAATTTGCCTGCTGAGACACAAATGCAGGTGCTTGTCCATGAATATCTGCAGGACTTGCAGCCTACAGAGAACACGTGGTCGTGGACACACACACGCAGGCACACACACTGCGGTTCTATTTATAGCTCCCACCCTAGCTCAGGAACCCTGGTGTCCAGGCTCAGAGTTTTCCCAGCTGCTCAACACAGTGCAATAACACATCCCTGCCTGCCTCTTCCTCAGCCCAGAAACTCCCCCACCACCCCCCACAGGCACCATCTTCCTCACACCCTCCTAGTGCTCACCATGCCCTTCCCCTCTGTGCCCTCTTTTGCCAGCATTCCACAAAGGGAGAGCAGCCAGGCACAGTATGTGAAGAGATTGGGTCACTTTTCTCCATATGGGAATTTCATTTCCAAGAATTTGAAGCCCTGTTCTGCCTGCCCTGCCCGGTCGTGGTTGTTAATCTTCCCCTTGGCGTGGCCATCACTACTGCAGAATGCTATGGACAGCGGTGGACGGGAGGGGGAGAGGCAGCTCTCACCAGCCTCTGGGAAAGTCCTCAAAGCCCATGGCCCAGAGCTCCAAGGACAATCCTGCTTGGGACATCTGGAGGGTGCTAGGCTGGGGGCACATTGCTCTTCCTCCCCACACCCCTCCCACCTGTCCCTGGCACTCAGGGTCCCTGGGACTGGTGTCCGGAACTGCTTAGTGACTCCAGGAGCAGGATGCTCCACTGCCCCTCTCCAAGCTCAGATTGGACCCCCATCCTCTCAGGCTGGTTCTCCCAGAGGAGTGGATATTTTCAGGGGGTAGGAAAGGTGGGAGGACTAACAGTGCCAAACATCCCTGAAGCCAGGACATGTGGTGGGAGAGGAGGACTGCCCTGGGGAAGAGCAGGGCAAGGGATGCGGGAATGGGGTGGAGGGAGAGCTGGAGGGGTGTGTGGGGCAGGCTGTGGGGCTAACGTGGGCGGGCAGAGAAGAGAAGAGTGCTTGGCATGAGAGCGCCGTGGGAGCCATACACGCATTTGCAGTCTGGAGACTGTTAGTTCCAAGTTCAAACTATCCCACTCGATCAGCTTCTCCCCTCCCTCCAAATCCCATTTCCACTCCATCCTTTTCCTGTAGCCTCCCTAACCCTCCAGAGAGCAACCCTTGCTCTTTGGGGATACTCACCCCACGGCCCATCTTGGGGCAGAGTGGCTGAGGGACCTAGGCTGGAGAGGCCACCAGGAGGATCCCAAGCCCACACCAGCCAGCCTGGGACAGCCGGAGACCCTGGCAGACAGACAGAGACAGGCAAAGCAACAGGGTAGCTTTAAATAGGTCCTTCTCCCCCTCTCCCCCGCCTTCCCCTCCTCGGGAAAGAAACGTTTGTTGAAACAGGATCCCTGAGGACTCCTCCCCTCCCGCCCTTTTAGCTGCTGGCCCTTGACAGTCGTTTGTCCCTCGGCATGCCCCCCCCAGCCCCCTCAACCCCCTCTGGCCTGTGACAACCCCGCTGAGGGAGGTGAGGGGAGGGGGCCAGGACGGAGAATGGGGAAACCTGCCCCTTAGGAACAGGCTGGGGGGAGCAGTTGGCTCAGAATCTCAGGATGCCAGAGGCCATGTGGTCTAACCTTTCCTTTTCTTTTCCAGGTGGGGAAACTGAGGCTCAGAGGGATCAAACAATTTGAGCTAATAAGATCAGAACCAGAGCTCAGGGCTCCTGAGTCTACATCCAACTTCCCAGAGAAAGAAACTGTTCCCTTCATGATGGAGTTGCGGGGACAGGGAGGGCCAGCTGGTCTAGGGGTGTTGTTGCTGCTTGTTTGATGAAAGAGCCCAAGAATCATGGGCAAAGAAATGAAGGAAAACCAGAAAAGGCAGAGAGACAAGAAAAAGGAAAAGTTAGGCTTTGAACCCAGAGCTGACCCTTGCATTTAGGCACCTGGGAGGGGGCCCTAGTGGGAGCCAAAGGTGGCCCAAGAGGCAGCATGAGTCTGGGGATCGGTGAGAGGGTCTCCCCAAGTCCTCCCAGATGTAAGCTCTCCAAAGTTTGGGAAGAAAATCAAGACTCCTTGGGCCAGGAAGCAGTTATGGAGGGGCAGGCCAGGGGTAGCGGGACCTGAGGGACCAGGAGGGCCACCTGGACCCAGCCCAACAGGTGTTTGATGCCAACCCTGGGCTTCCGTAACCTGTTTTTGGAGCAGACATACCACTCCTTTCATCGCTGCCGAAGGGCTCTGGGCTGAACCTGTGTCTGGGGTTGGCAAGTAGTGTGGGGAGAAGTCAAAAGAAGACAACACAGAGCTTCTAAGAGGTGCATGGTGGGCAAGGGCATAACAGATATCAGGTATGTGAACTCAAAAGCAGAGCGACTGCTTCCTTCTTCCAGTGGGGCAGGGAAGGCAAATCTGCAGCATGTAGGATCCAGGTTAGAGCGGAGGCCTCTGCAGTGAAGCCTGGGAGAAGTACCTGGGGAGTGGGGAGGGGGCCTTGGCTCCGGCGGGAAGGGCTGTCTTCAGCCTTATACCAGCTAGAAACGGGGGTGGAAGAAATGACTCTGGACAGCGCTGTCTGGTCTAGGGGTGTCCTTGCTGCTCATCTGATGAAAGAGCCCAAGAATGACAGGCAGAAAAGAAGGGAAACCAGAAGGGGCAGAGAGGAAAATAAACCCTGCCCCCACCTTATCCTGGGACAGGTTTCTCCTGGAATGTCCCTATTTCTCTGGGCACAGAAATGGCGTGAAGGGCAGCCAGCAGAGTGGAGACAAGTCTGAGCCCCCGGAGAGCAAAGGAAGTGAGGCGGCAAGGAGGGAGGGGGAGGGGGCTGTGGCTTGAGACCTAGGTTGTTGCCCGCTGGCTGGGCTGGGTCCCTCTCTGGCCCCAGAGGGAACTCCCTGCAGAGAGATTATCAACCTCTCCTCCCGCAAATCCACTCTCAGGGCACAGGGCTCACATCTGAATTCCCTAAATAACTGGCCCCCTCCAGGCCTGCAGTTGAGATTTTCCATTACAGAGATTCTTCAGAAGCTCCCATCCCACTTCCACCCTCCTTCCTCCCCCTGGATTACAGGCAGAAAGGGTGGGTAGGATGGGCAGGCATGGGCCTTCTCCTGTCTCTCCACAGCCCCCTCCACTGACCTGGGATTTAGAACAGGCAGAGGGAGGAAACAGTGACAGGAACACAGAGATACTACTCAAGCCCCTATGTGTAGAGGAGAGAGTGAGAGGAGAGTAGCTGGTGTAGCAAAAAAGCTTGTGGTTAGATATCAGGAGAGACTGTCCAGGGCAGAAGTTGCCAGAAGAGTGGCCCAAAGGTGGCTGGGGCTTTCGAAACTGGGGCAGCCTTGCCCTGGGGCTAGGGGAACAATGTGCTAACTTGGGGTTTAGGGAGCACTGTTCCTTAGGTTCCTGGGTTATCTCCTGCCCAGACTTCTCCAGGATACGAAGTGAAAAAGAAGAGAAAACAGTGTCAGAACCTGAAGGTGTGCATACTTCAGGCCTTGGGCTCTAATAATTTTCATCTCTGTCCTCCACCCCCGGCTGGCACCTCCCAGTACTGCCCAGTCCTTCCAAAGGCCCTGGCTCTGGTCCCTGCTGCCAGGCCCAATACCGGAAAAGACGGTGCCCTTCCTCTGCCCCTACAGCCTGCTGGGGCTCCCTGCCATGCCCTGCATTTGGGCTGCAGCACAGCCCCAAGGGCACTGCTGCTCACACATTTGGGACTCAGACAAGTCCAAGGGGGGACAGGACACCCAGGGCCCATCCTTCTCCCATGTGTCACTGACCACCTCCCTGCCCGGTGAGAGGTGAGGCTCTGGGAGTCTACCTCCTTCTCGTCCACCATGCACCTCAGACTGCAGCACATAAACGGGTGTAGACACTTGATCCTTTGATCTGGAGTGCCTGGGTTGCTTTCTTGGAACACAGCCAGAGGCACTAGTTTGGATCAAGGCCCCTGGAGTGAGAGGAGCAAAAGGGAGAGACAGACAGACTTGAAAGCAGGAGGTAGGAAGGCCAGCACCACTGGGCTGGGGCGTGGGCTTGAGAGAAGTCACAGATCAGAGAGGGGATGGAGGGGTCTGGAATCCAATGTTTGGTCGCTAAGAGAAGATCTGGGACGCAGGGCTGTGTGTGTCTGTGTGTGTGTGCTAGTTAACGCCTCAGGAGGATCTGTGTGCGGTACGGGACAGTGTCAACGTACCAAACGGTAATTCCGAAGGAGGAGCTCTTCAAAGGACCAGAGGGTGACACTCATGTGGACGTGTGGCCAATCCATTACAAGTCTGTTATCTGTGTGCAAGCGTGGCTAGTGTACAAGTGCGTGTGAGTCTGTGTGCGTGCATGTGTGCATGTGTGTGGGCCAGCGGGGCACGCGTGTGCAGCCGGGTGTGGGCGTACGTGAGAGTCCATGGGAGAATGTGTATGTGCACAGAGGGGGGTGGGGACGCTGCTCAGCTGCAGATGGGCTTTCAAGGTCTCCAAGAAACAGTTTTGTTTCCTAAGTGACTGGCCTCCTGGGGCCTCCAGCCCAGACTTGAAGGTTGTTTCAAGAGCATGAAAGAGAGAGGAGGGAGAGAGGGAGGGAAGGAAGAGCTGGGAGGCTCTATCACCCCATTGTCCCTCCTCCCGCCCCCTCACCCCACTGCTCTGCCCCAGTCCCAGCTCAGGCCAGCTCTTGTCCTGCTCCTCCCGTGCTCCTCTGGGAGCCAGGCCTCTCCGGAAGTCTCTCCTTCTCTCCCTTCTTCCTCCCCTAACTCTCCTTTTCCTTTCTCCTTTAGGGCCTGTGGGCTTGTCACCACTGTCAGGCTTCTGAGGCCTTCTGGGGGTTGTGGGGGAAGTTTTTCTGCTTCCAAGGCTGGCCCATCTTGGGAGGATAGGATGGGAGGAGCGCGGAGGGCCTGGCTGGCCGTGTCAAGTGTCCAGGAAAGGTGCCTTCTCACTCCCCTTCCTGTCCAGCCCTCTCTCCTCCACTCCCTCGGGTTGTAGTGAGCTTGCAGTTGGAAGTTCGGGCTCAGAGCCACAGAGTGTCTGTCCAAGTCCTGCTGCTACCTCAGTTTCCCCACTGGACCACAAGGACGGTGTTGGGTTTTCTCTCTCTCTCTCCCTTGACATCTGCTCCTCTGGTTTCTTTCTAATCTTTCTTTTCAGTCTACTCAAATTCAGATTTTCTGCATAAAAAAATCTCTTGCTCTGTCTTCCTTGGTTCTGTCATCTTTAAATTTCTCCTTCAGATTGTTTTTATTATCCTTTTTATTTTTAAAACTACATTATATGGAATTTAGGAAGTAGGAGGAAAAAGTACCCAGAAGTGTTTTCCCCAATCTCTCTGCCTGTGCTCCATACCCACAGCTTTTTGACCTTACTTCTCTCTGGGTTTGGATAGGTGTGTTCCTACCTAGACACACAGGTGGAAGCCAGAGAGGAAAAGGAAAGGACCCTCGATGTGGCCCAGGGGCCCATGTCAACCCCTCTCCCTGAGCATGACGGCCCAGGGCTGTTCTGTGCCTGTTTTCCCCTCTGCCCCCACTCACATGCTGGTCCCCAGCGCAGTCTGGTGCAATGGGTGCTTGCCTGCAAGTCAGGCTAGCTGAGGTTGGTCCTACTGGACCACTAACACCTGTGTGACCTCAGACAGGAGGACAAGCCAAGCAGACAAGCCCAGCAGCTTCTCTGCTCTGGCCTTGTCATCTTGATCTGAATGACAAAGAACAGGATAAGAAAACCTCTGGGGTCCATTTGCAACTCTGATGAGCCCCACATTCCAGGCTACTTCCTCTCAGCTCATAGCTCAGCTCAGGTTAACAGCAGAAGTTACCTGCTGCTGTATCTGTGCAAGAACCATCAGTGGAGACCTGGGTTCCGAAGGAGATCCGAGGGGGTGGGCAGTCCTATCTTGTTTGTTAGCACAGCACAGGGCCAGGTGCTCCTGCTTTGTTTATTAGTATAACCTGCAGAAATGAGCCTGACCCCTTTAACTCTTGGCATAGAAAAGAGGAAGGGCTCAGGTTTGGACAAAGACTACCCCAGCTTCTCATGAGGGCCACTGTGAGAGGTGGGTCAGGGTCTGGGTATCTTTTGGAGAGAAGGGCAGAGGTGGGGTGAGTCTGGGAAAACTTGACATCTCTTGGCTGGTATTTGATCAGCAAATACCAGAGGAATCTGTTTCCAGAGATTCTTTGGGCTGGGATAACTATGTTAGGGGATACAGGGAGGATTGGGTTAATGGGCCTTGCTGAGTGTGGGGGGCAAGGGTCACAGCTGGGCCCTCTAGGGTTCCTGTTTTCCTTTGATTCCATCCGGCAGGGAGGGAGCAGCCCCCCAACCCCCTGAGGTAGGTTTGCTTTGGCTGGAGATCTGACCCAGCCAGTGGCCCAGAGCACCCGCCTCCCAGCTCCCCCTATCAGGAGGCAGCCTGACTTGGCCCCCGCCTCCTCCTTCCTACCTCCTTCTTCCCCTCCCAGGCCCCCTCTACTTGGCCCAGGATACAGCTCTGTTTATCTGCCTGTCCCCTTTGGCATTCCGGATACCCAGCTAGGGTAGGGTGTCCTGCAAACATCTGGCACACAGGGCCACTGCCTCCCTCTCACATAACCAACTCGCCTCAGACCTTCAGGGAGCTTGGCCTCCTCCGTGCCTTGATTTCTCTGAAAGTCCAGGATCCTTTCGCTCTTGTGCTCCTGTCCAAATGTTCTCCCCACTGCCCCTTGGGGAATGTGAATTTCCCCCTGGGTAACTTAATCGAGAGTGTACATGCTTTTTGATACTATTGCCCCATTTGGACATTCAACCAGCATTTCTTGAGCACTTACTATATGCTGAATTCTGTGCGAGTTACTGGAGAGGCCATTGCAATCAAGGCAAACAAGGTTCCTACCCTCATTGTCCTTTTGCTCAGCATTTTATGCCATTTAGTTACCAAATCACTCCACCTCATCCTTTGACCTTGTCTTCCCAGGGCAAGCTCCTAGCCATTGGGGAGTCTCCCCCACCATTTCCTCCAATGTCCTCCCATTTCCCCCACTTCCCTCACTTCTTTACCTCCATTTCTGCCAAGCGAGAGTGGGTGGGCCTGGGCTCTGCCTTCTGCCTCAGTGGTTCTTCCATCCCAACATTGCCGGAGTGAAGGCCAGGCCATGGCATACTGGAAATCACTCCAGATTGGGCTGGAGGGAGGACAGAGGCTTTCAGTGTTGGAACTTGCTTTACCACTAACTAGCTGCATGCACTTGACCAAGTCCTTTACCTCTGATCAATAAGGTAAAGCGTTGGGGTGGGGCCACATGTGGCCTTCTGGATCCTTGAGTTTGGCCTTTTGACTGAATCCAAATTTTATAGAACAAATCCTTTTGATAAAGGATGTGAGTATTAGGTGATGGTATTAGGAGATGGGGACTTTGGGAGGTAATTAGGTCATGAGGTTAGAGCCTTCCTGGATGGGATTAGTGCCCTTATAAGAAGAGACATGAGAGAGCTGCTTCCTCTCTGTCTGGTCTCTGCCGTGTGAGGACATAGTAACAAGATTTTAATAGCTGTCTACAAACCAGGAAGTGGGCCCTCACCAGATAACAGGTCTGCGGGAACCTGGGTCTTGGACTTCCCAGACTCCAGAACTGATGAAGACAGCATGCATTACTTAATTTAGTCCTCATCACAATTCTGTTTTACAGATGGGGAAACTGAGGCACACAGACCCTAAGGTTACCCAAGTAGGGGAGCTGGGATTCAAACTTAGTTTGTTTAAAGAGCCTACATATTTAACTTCTGTGCTGTAAGGATCCATGGAAGCTTCCATTCTGGGTTCATGTCTCCAGGAGCACATGACCAGAACTCCTGGATGCAATTGCGACAGGGAGGAGTGCTCCAGAAGGCAAAGGGGAGGAAAAGTGCCAACACTGAGCCTGCGTGTTGAGCCAGGTGCTGCTGGCTGCTGGTTGCACACCACTGCATGTCCAGGGCAATGGGAACCCAGGGAAGGGAGAGATGTTCTAAGCTGGGAGAATCAGGAAGGTCTTCATGGAAGGACTGGTATTCTACTTGGGTCTTCGCAGATAGGTAGGATGTGGCTCAGAGACACAAAGAGAGGGAACAATGTGAGCACAGGCATGGAGGGCTGAAGCTCCAGTGCACAAGGAGGAAACATGGGAGGCAATACTGGGACGGATGTTGGAGCCATTTCACAGAGGGCCTTGAATGCCAGAGAAAGTGCCATTCTAAATGCCAGTGTGTCCTAAAGGCTCTGATGATAAGAGTCACCTGGGTGCTTTTAAAAAATATGAAACAGGGCCTGGCATGGTGGCTCCCGCCTGTAGTCCCAGCTACTTGGGAGGCTGAGGCAGGAGGATTGCTTGAGCAACGAGTTTGAGGTTGCAGTGAGCTATGATGATGCCACTGCACTCTAGCCCAGGCAAGAGAGAGAGACCCTGTCTCAAAAAAAAAAAAAAAAAGAAAAAAAATATATATCAAACAGCAGGCACATCTAGAGATTCTGATTCATGAGGGTGGAGATGGGGAGTGGGAATCTGTATTTTTACCACCAAGCAAGTTTGAGAAATATTGCTATAAACAATATAGAGCCATTTCAAGTTTTTCATCAGGGGAGTAATATCACTGCAGTTGTGCTCTAGGAAGGCTCCCTTGATTGCAGGGTGCGTGTATGAACACGGCAGGGGTGTTGGGCTGGAAGGAAGAGGCTGGTAGGGGCTATAGGTGGTGAAGGTCTGGAGCAAGACAGTGGCAATGACAGAGAGAAGACGGGGATGGACGAGAAAGATCCTTGGGAGGTAGGATTTCAGGATTTGGCAACTGATAGGATGTCAGGGGAAGGAAGGAGGGAGTTGGAGATGCGGGGGGGTCTTAGTGCAAAGTTAAATAAAATGAGGCAGGGAAGAAAGGAGATTGTTTAGAAGAGAAGCCCCACGTTTGCTTTGGGGCATTAAGGTTGAGCTGCTACTGGCAGGGCTCCAGGTGGGTGCTCAGTGGGTGATGGAAATGGGGACTAGAGCTTGGGAGTCATTTGCACAGAGGTGACCACTGAGCTGGGAGAGCAGAGGAGGTGGCTGAGGTAGGGGATCTTGGACAGAACCATGGGTAACACCCCGGGCAGGGAAGGAGGGTCTGGAAGAGGGTGAGGTAGAGGAGGCAGAGAGACAGATAACTAGACCAAGCAAAGGGACCTGGAAGC
The DNA here is from genome assembly GCF_020740605.2 of Lemur catta. NCBI lineage: Eukaryota > Metazoa > Chordata > Mammalia > Primates > Lemuridae > Lemur > Lemur catta. The sequence goes on along the minus strand of NC_059130.1, from coordinate 33,204,639 downwards.
TGAGAGAGGAAAAAGTTTTAAGGGGCAAGAAACTGACAGTTTCAAATCTCAAATGCCAAGGGGAAATGAAAGCTGCTTACTTTTTTGTCAACTCACAGGTCACCAGTGTGACCTTGAGAAAACCATTTTCCTAGCATGTTGAGTTTGGAAACAAAAATCATGAAGGATTGAGGAGTGCGTGGTGAGGAAGCTGAGGCAGGATGTAGGTTACCCTCTTCCAAGAGGATCGCAGGAGTGGAAGGACAAAACAGGCAGTGGGTAACGGAGAGAGCAGAGGAGTGGGAGCAGGGGTGGGTGTGGCCGTCTCAAAGACTTCTCTCCATCACGGCTATCCCACCCTGCCTATGCCTGGCTTGCTTGGTAATGAGGCCCCATGATACATTTCTCATTCATCTTCACGATAATGCTCAAAAACCAATGAGATCGGTGCTACAATAATTCTCGTTTTACGGATGATGAAACTAAGGCTAGCGAAAGTCAGTGTTGGGACAAATCCAGGTTTGTCCAAGGCTATGCTATCTGGTGCTGAAATACCAGCCCCAAAGCTTTTCAGTTAGTGGGGAACAAAGGAGCTTTATTTCCTGCATCTGAGCTCCTGACTGGTAACCCGCCTCATCCCCTAATTGTCAGGTTTGTTCTGTCTAGTCCCCTTGCCCCAGGGATATCCAGTTCGGGAGCTGGGATCCTTCATGCTAGCACCCAGCGCCCCAGTGCCCACCTGGAGTGGTTAGTCCTGCTCGCCTTGATTCTGTCACCATGTCCTGCCGGCTCTCTGGACCTGCACACCCTTGTCATCATCGCCCGGGCACCAGCTCTTTCTCAGGATAATGGTTCATACTACACAGACGCAGCACAGCAACGCAGTTAAGAGCTTGTGCTGCGGAGTCAGAATGCCCAGGTAGGAAATCTCAGGTCTACCACTAATTGGACAAATATTTTAGCTTCTCTGAACTTCAGTTTCCTTAACAACTCTAACTCACAGAGTTGTTTTAGGAATTAAAATGCTCAATAAATGTTAGCTGTCATTTCTGCTTGTGATTTCCAATGTCCTGGCCTTCAGACTACAACTTCTTTTCCAGCTTGATCTGATCTCCAGTGCCCTTCCCACCTTGGAGGAGAGAACTCAGCCTTTCCTAGGCTGCCCAAGAAGCCGGCCTGGGTTGTTTCCCAAGGGTTGGAAGGTTCGGGTTCTGAAACAGGAGGATAAACCTTCTGTCAGCTGTGGATGTAAGTGACCAATGTAAGATGGACTCCAGAGGAAATCAGTGTCCCCTGAGGAGGTGATGTGGCCACCAGAGAGGAAGGGCCCAGATTCCCTGTCTCATCACTCGCTGTTCACCCACTTGCTCAGTCACTTGGCAAATGTCTGCTGGGCTTCTACTCCTTGTCAGGCAACTGTGCTGGGCACTGGGGCAGAGCAGAAAAGAGTTAATTTAACAATGGCCTTGAGAAGCCCTGAGCCAAGATGGAGAGGCAGATATAAACAAGCCCTGTAATTACAAAATGCAGAGTGGGAAAGGCCATCAAAGGGCTGAGGACAGGGTGTGGGAGCAAGGGGAGGGGGGCGTGCTAACATCAGGACTGGGGCTCATGCTGTCTCCCAGGGCCAGCTCGTTCACCCCCACTGTTCCATCTGTTTCTTTGTTTTTACAGTCTTTATTTCTGGCTTTGTTTTCCCTTTACTTTCCTAATAGAGAGGCTTTGGAAAAATTCCACCGTTGTTTCAGTTGGACTAGGGAAAAGGGGAATTGTTCAATCTTTAGCCAGGATAGCCAAGGGTGCTGGGGTCCTGGAGCGTCCAGGTGGACAAGTGTAGGAGGCAGGGGCTGTCTGAGGGAGGCTGGGGGAGAGCCCAAAGCACCAGGTCAGGGAGAGGTGAAAGCGCAGGGACTACGTGTGCCTCCTGCCCTCTTCCAGAGTTCTTCCCAGTCCCCCTTTCTAAGTTCTGATTAGAGCGGAGAGTCCAGACCCCCTTCCACCTCGGATGCTCTTTCCCCATCCAGGGAGCTTTGGAGGGCTGGGGCCCCAGGGTTAGAAGTGAGTCTTGGACATTATTTGCAGCAGAGGGCTCTGTTTGTGCGAAATCCCCCATTCCCTCCCTCCCCCTCCCATACTACCACCACACACACACATAACTCTCATTGTTTCCTCTTTGCCAGGGCCTCCAGCATTGCATTCATTCATTCAACAAATATTTATTGAACACCCACTATGTGCTGGAAGCTGCAGCTACATAGTAGAAAAAGACAGTTATTTCAAAAGGTTGCACCGGCACCAGATATATGCAAGCGTGTGTATGTGTGTGTGTATGTGTGTGTGTGTGTGCACGCACATGCATGTGCACGTATGGATAAATGTGAGCCAGTTAGGGGAGCAGGAGGAAGAAGAATGTTTGGGAAGCTGAAGTTTGGGAGTCAAGTAGCTTGTGTTTGATCTGGGTGCTTCTGTTTGCTAGCTATGTGACCTTAGGTACATTATGTAATCTCTTTCTGCCATCTGTAAAATACAGATAACCATAGTACTTACTCACGAGGTTGTGAAGGCTAAATGAGCACATGCACGCACAGTGTATACAACAGTGCCCAGCATGAAGTAGGTGTTTAGTACGTATTAGCAATTATTATTGCTTCCTTCTCACCTCACTCAGAGCTGAATGTCGACAAATAACCCGTTCTCCAAATCTGCCTCTTGCTCAAGCTCAGTGACTAAGGGGCAGCCACCTGGTGCTAACCACCTCCTACCCCCAGAGGCTCAGCTACAACACTCGGCCCACAAACCTCTGTCTAACCAAACCACTGCAGGCTCCCGCCTTAATTCATCCCCACCCACCCCAGGCTGCTCAGGTTGGGGAAGAGGTGCTATCGTACTGTGGGGTGCTCCCGCCCCACACTACCCTCCACACATATGTCGGAGCCATCAGTTCACTCTGAGCTGGCTGGGAATGGAGGAGTGGGGTGGAGAGCATCTGGGGTGGAGCCCAGGCACCCACCCTGTGGGACTGGGGAACAAAGAGCTTATCAGGGGAGGGAGGCTGAGGGGATTCCAGCTCCTGGGGATTCATGTGTGGCATTCCAGAGTGGGCAGCAGCTGGCACTCACCCTGGGTACAGAAATGGCAGGGCCCCCTCAGAAGTCAGGGCTAGGTTGTGCCAAGGCCCCAGTGGCACTGTGGCTCTGCTGTTCTTGAACAGCTGTGCCGCCCCTTGGCATAGGGTTTGAGAACTGGGGCAGGAGTGTGGGCTCAGCCAGGGCAAGAGGAGGGTTTAGGGAGTGGACGGACACACACGCACACACACACACGCAGAGTCCATGAGAGTGCAGATGCCTGGCCTAGGCAGGAAGGAGGGAGAGCGTGAAGTGTGAATGTGTGTAGGTGTGTGTGAGTGGAGGAGATGGCTGTGGTTCTGTGAGTGTGCATGATATCTGCGTGTTTACCTGTGTATGCACCACTGTTTTGGTGTGTCTCTGCATGAGTTTGTTGTCCGGGTGTGGGTAGGTTGTCGAGCTACTTCTGTCTTTGACTCTACTTTAGCGTCTCAGCAACTCAGCAAAGAGATTTTTCCTTTTGGGAGGCTGGGAAAATATAGCTGCTCAGGGCAGTATGGCCCAATGCTTTATAAACACACACAGATCATAGGACATTCCCATGTGTGATCCTTAGCTCCCCACAAAGCTGGGGTTTATACACATTTAGAAGAGAGAGAGCTGAGTCCTGTGTGTGTGTGTGTGTGTGTGTGTGTGTGTGTGTGTTTGTGTCATTTCTATATGTCTTACCATCTGCTGCTTATGTGTGCTTGTTTATTTGATGTGTTTGTCACTCTGTCTCCATGGCAGTATCTATGTCTATAGTTGGGTATGTACCTAAGTGTGCTAGGTTTACATTTAGCTTTGTTTCCAGTGATGTTTGCCTTTAAGAAGTAATGTAACAGTTAGAAGCAGAGGTTCCATAGTTAGACAATCCTAGGTTCAAATCCTTTTTTGGACAGTAACCAATCCATTAACCTTGGGCAAGTTCCTTAACTTCTCTATATTTCAGTTTTCTCACAGAGATAATAATAGCACTAATTTCACATGGTTCTGGTGAGGATTAAATGAGAGCATGTTGCACACCTGGCACAGGTCGGAATACAATAATGGTCCTGTTTTTGAACGTGCTTCTCTCTGAGACCCATGTCCCCTTGGTTGTGACTGCAGCGTGTGATATCCCAGCCAGATTATAAACTGCTTTGGGGAAGAGCATGAGTCTTAATTATCTTTTTTTTTTTTTTTTTTGAGACAGAGTGTCACTTTGTTGCCCGGGCTAGAGTGAGTGCCGTGGCATCAGCCTAGCTCACAGCAACCTCAGACTCCTGGGCTTAAGGGATCCTACTGCCTCAGCCTCCCTAGTAGCTGGGACTACAGGCATGAGCCACCATGCCCGGCTAATTTTTTTGTATATATATTTTTTAGTTGGCCAGATAATTTCTTTCTATTTTTAGTAGAGACGGGGTCTCACTCTTGCTCAGGCTGGTCTCGAACTCCTGACCTCGAGCGATCCACCCGCCTCGGCCTCCCAGAGCTAGGATTACAGGCGTGAGCCACCGCGCCCGGCCTCTCTTAATTATCTTTAATGGCGCTTATGACACCTCAGTGCCACCTTGGTGCCTTGTACCTATGTCATCTGGAGGTGAAACGGATTAAACAACTGTGTGAAACAGGACTGGTGTCTGATGCACACCCACACCTGGTAGTGCATGGTGGGCCGGTGGGAAGCTGGTGATGGCATAGTGACACCACAGCACAGCCAGGCACGGGAGCCTCACGGTCACTACTGCGTACCCCACCCATGTGTCTCTGCAGTCCCAGGCTTCCTCCTCCTTCAGGTCTCAATCTGGCCTCGACACTCCTAGAAAGGCCTCCTTTCTGCTCCTTTCTCTGCTCATCCACCCTGAGGCACCAGCTGGGGTACTGGTAGGTCGGTACGTTTTTAATGGGTGTGATGAGTGGTTACAGGAGTGCTCTCCAGTCTGCACGATGTATTCTTCTTTGCAGCATGTGCGTGTGTTTGTGCATCACTCTGTGGGCGTGTGTGTCTGCGAGACATCTTTCTGCGTGAAGCCCCTCTCCGTCACAGTGGGGACATGTGTCTGTATGTGTGACAGCGCCTCGTGCCTGGGGTTTGTTCTCTTTCCCGGCTTTCCCAGTTACATAAGCCGCTGTGGGGGTGAGTCAGGCTTGGCCTATGGCTCCCCCAGCTGGCCGCCTCTGGAACCCACAGTCTGGGGAGGGGCCTGTGGAAGAAGCTGTGTCTTCCTGTTCTGCTTGAGCCTCCTCTCCTCTGGAGACACCAGACCAGTCCTCAACACTTCCCTGCCCCAGCTCCTTCTCACCCCAAGCCATGGGTCAGGTCCCTGAAGATCCCTCTCATGACGCTCACACTGCAGGTTGGTTATTACTTGTGTTTGAAATGTCTCCCTAGCACACATGGCTATGTTCCCTAAGGGCAGGGGACCATGTCAGCCTTGTTTACCAGGTTCTCCAGTGCCCAGCACAAGGGCCAGACCAGACCTTCCTTGACTTTCTATTCCCAGAGCATGGCAGTGTCTGACTCAGAGGAAGTGCTCGTGGAGTTGCCAGTTGAAGCCACTTTCAGGAACCCAGAGAAACTCTAAGGCAGAATGTTTGCGGACCTGAAGGCAGATCAGGGGTCCAGCTCTCATCTCCCAGTACTGCCAGGACTGGCCCAGGAATAGGGAAGCAGGCCCAATCAGTATTTGTTGAATGAATGAGTTTACCAGGTGGAGAGGCTTGGGAGGAGGGACAGTGGGGCACAGGAAGATTTTCAGCTTTGGGGACAGACAAGCCTGGGCTTAAGTCACATCTTGGCTACTTCAAAGCTGTGTGGCCTTAGACAAGATACTTAACCCCCTGAATCTCAGGTTTCTCTTTTATTAAACGTTACCACCTTGCAAAATATGCTGTAAAGACTAGAACTAATATCCAAAAGGGCTTTATTGTGTAAGCATTTCATAAATGGCATCTATTATTATGATGATGATTGGTAACATCTTTCATCTCTCAAACAACAGGAAGACATTGAATCCACTCAACTCCTAAATAAAGGGAGAGTGGTTTTCCTCCAGAAGCTTCCCTATGACTTCCAGTTTTCACATAGTACAATATGCCTATGGATGGATTTAGATGAAATAGGGCTGGAGAAACCAGGCTGCGGATATGTCCAAGTGGGAATAAACAGGCACCTGCTTCCCTATTCCTGGGCCAGTCCTGGCAGTACTGGGAGACGAGGGCTGGACCCCTGATCTGCCTTCAGGTCCGCAAACATTCTGCCTTAGAGTTTCTCTGGGTTCCTGAAAGTGGCTTCAACTGGCAACTCCATGAACACTTCCTCTGAGTCAGACACTGCCATGCTTTGGGAATAGAAAGTCAAGGAAGGTCTGCTCTGACCTGTGCCACTTCCCCTCTCTGGGCCTTGGTTTCCTCCTCTGTAAAGGGGGGTGGAAAGTGAGTGGGAGCGTGGGAGGATGAGAGGGGACAGGTAGGAGGTTGGAGAGTGAAGGGTGCCAGCTGAGCTCTGGGGTCACCTCCCACTGATGAGCACTTTAAATTTTTTTTTTTTTTTAGATGAAGTCTCACTGTGTTTCCCAGGCTGGTCTTGATCTCCTGGCCTCAAGCCATCTTTCCAACTTGGCCTCCCAGAGTCCTGAGATTACAGATGTGAGCACCTGGCCTGATGGCCACTTTGATAGCCTTGGCTTTGCAGACCTGGCTGTTCCTTCTTCCGGTTCTGGCTTCATCCTTCCTGCCCCTCCCCACTCCCCACCTCCCCCATAGCTGGGGAGGAGACAGAGCCCCAGGAAGCGCGCCTCGTTCGTTCTCCCACCCGTCTCAGAACACAGCAATGTCTATCTCTCCTCACTGGACGTAGAAACTCCTTCACCTAAACTTCAGGTCTAAACTAAACCTCTTAGGAAGCAGTTCAAATAATAATTCAAAACCGAAAACAAAACAAATCCCCCTTACCTCCTAACTTGTGTTAGTTACCCTGTGCCAAACACCTTATGTACATTATCTCAATTAATCGTCACAGTAACCCTTTATGTGGAAGTCGCCAACCTCAGTTCAATTGGCAGAGGAGAAAACTGAGGTTGAAGTTGGTTAAGCAACCGGACCAGGATCACCCAACCAGGAAGTGACGGCGCCAGGACGGCCCACCCTCCTCGCTCATTTTCCTTTGGTATTGCCCTCTGAGGGGGACACAAACGGGTCTCCAGTGACCTTCCGGAGCCCCGAAGCGTCCTTCAGCTCAAACCCCTCACGTTCGGGAACTCCGGCGTCGCGCCCACCGCCACTTCAGCGGCGTTTGCAGCGAGGACTAGAGGCTCAGAGCCAATAACTGGCTTCTAAGTGCGTGGCCACAGTTACCTCCCCAACCCCGGGGCCCCTGCACCCACTGTCGGGGAAAGGCGGGCAGGTGCGGAGGTGGGCGGGGATTAGGATGCGCTGAGGCGCCACCAGCCCTCAGGGCCGGGGGCCGGGGCGGAGCCAGGGCCGGGGGCCGGGGCGGAGCCAGGGCCGGGGGCGGGGCCGGGGCCCTGTGCAGAGCCCCGGTTGGAGTCTGGCGGGGCGGGGCGGGGCTGGTCTCCGAGGCTGCAGAGGGCGGGAGGGAAAGCAACGGGAGGAGGGGAGGAGGGAGGGGACTTGGCAGCTCCCGCTCAGCTCCGCTCGGCGCACCCACGCCTCGCTGCCCCGCTCCCTGCCCCCCACCCGGGCATGCGCCCCCCGCGGCTCCGGCCCCCCAAAACCCGCGCAGACCCCCGGAGACTCCCCAGAGCCGGCCGCGCAGGATGGGCGCCCTCGGGCCCACGCCGCTGCCGCCGCCGCTGCTGCTGCTGTTAATGTTGGGTAAGCCTGGCCCCGGTCCCGGTTCCGGCCCCACCGGGCAGGTGCCTGCCACCCGGCACCCAGACCGGCTCGCCTCCTCAGCATTTTGGGGCCCCTCGCACCCCCCTTCACCAGCCTCCCCAGGCTCGCGCCCAGCTGCCCCTTGTGGCCACCTGCCGAGCCAGTCAAGAGAAGAGTGAGGGTTCCCAGCTTTAGGCCCCGGGCTAGGACCCACTGAGGTGCCGCCCCAGGCACTGCCAGGCCTCCGAGCCAGGCCTCACTTCTCAGCCGGCATACCCAAGTCCTGGGGTCGCTCTGCCAAATGCTGTGACTCCTTTCTGCCCCACACTCAGCTCCGGGACTGGCCTTGGGTGCCCGCCCTGCGTGGGCAGTGCCTGCCTGGCTTCATAATTGCCCCAGAGTTGGCTGGAAGCCCAGGGGCCAGTTCTGCCCACGGTCTTTGAAGTAAATCTCCCCTAGTTGCCCTCCCCGTCATTGTAGGTTGGGGGCAGATCCCTCTCTCACTGCATCTCCACCCTCTGCTGGGTCCCTTTTTGCCCTTCTTCCCCTCTCCCAAATGCACTTGGCTCTACAGCCTCCCACCAGTTGTCACACCCCCTTAGTCCCAGCTTCCTTGCCTCAGGAGAAACCAGGTTCCATGGAGACTGATACTGGGATCTCCAAGCACCCTGTGTCTGTTATGGTGGGTGTTTATGATGGGGTGTTCTGGGCCAACCTTGCCTGGGTGCATGGGGGTAGTGATAGCAGAATTGTTTTTGGCTTGAACTGGAGGGCTCCCTGTAGGAGGTGGCCTGGGGAAGAGTGTGGCATGGAGACAGTGAAACTGCCTGTACAGATGTTGAGAAGACTCAAGCCCTTGAAATGAGGGTGCATTGTGGGGGTTGGGGGTTGGGGATGTTGGTAGTGACTTCAGAGCTGCTGTAGTCAAGGCAGAGGCTGATGGTAGCCCTAGCTGCCTATTTCCAGACCAGAGCTCCACTGTGGCACTAAGCAGTCTTCCCTTGCTGAGGTTCCTGGGCCCCATGGGGCTAGGATGAGTCCTCTTCTAGGGGCCCTGGGCAGAAGGCAGGAGGAGGTACAGAGAGGAAGGAGCTGTGGGGCCAGTTGCCTAGCACTTGGCTCATTTTCCCCAGTGGGCAGCATGGAGCAGGGAGGAGCCCAGAGGAGGGGGGGAAGTGCAGTTCACAGGAGAATTGAACCTGAGATCTAAGCACCTACCGTATTCATTTCACAGATGAGGAAAATGAAGTCACTTGTCCCAGAGAACACATTTAATGAGTGCTGGGACTAGGATTTGAACCCAGATCTAACTCCAAAGCAGGCCTCTGCTCTCCCTTCGCTTCTGTTGCTAACATAGAGGAGGGGCCTGTCTGGGGAGAGAGAGCTGAGTGGCAGCTGATTTCCTAAGGCTATGGGGGTGACTTTCCCATGGGGATCTCCAAACCTCAGCAGTTGTGGAGCCAGGAAGGTGGGAGGGGGCCCTTCAGAGCAGAGTCTGCCCTCAGGCAGCCAGGGAAGGTGTCAGCTGGGCAGTCTCCACCTGCATCCCCTATGAAACCGCCTGGAGCAGAGGCCTCCTGAGTCACACACTCACTGTCAGAGCGGGGAGCTCTTCCTTCTCCAGTGTGGAAACTGAGGCCTGGGAGAGGAAGGGACTTGGTCCCAGGCCATACAGCTGGGGGTGGGAATGGGGATGGGAGCCGACCTCCTGACTCCCAGCCTGTGCCCTAACCAACAGACCACGAGTTTTCCCGTGACTCAGCCAGAGGAAGAAGGAAGGGGCTAAGAGCCCAGCTGGGGGTGTCGAGTAGTTCAGAGGAACTGGAGGGCAGAGTTTGACCACAGACTCCTGGGTATTTCCTCTAGCTCCTACAGAAAGGCCAGGGATAGTCCCTGGGAGGCATGGCAGTGATACTCTGGCTGGTGAGGTCAGTCCCTTCAGGCCTGGCCTTGGAGTTTCCCTGTCTTCCTCCCTGGTTTTGTCCCTCTGCAGGGGTTTGCGGGAGCCATCCAGGAATAGCAGGATCTTGTACTGCTCCTGCCTTACCTTTCTCACCTGTAAAATGGGGGGAGGGTCCATGGAAGCATGGAAGGAGAGAAGGGAGAAGCCTAGCCCTCCAGGGCTGCCAGGAGTATCTGCTGGGGTAGGGTGAGGCAGAGAGGTTTGGCCCCTGAGCCGAGATGAGAAGGGACAACTGGGGGTTCAGTGCATCCCCATAGAAAGGGAGCCATACGTAAATCACTGCACTGCATATGCAAATGAAGGTTTTGTTAGGGAGTTGGGGAGTGTGGTGCGTCAGCTGGGCTAGCCTAGCCTAGCCAAGAAGGTTGGCAGGCACTGGGGGAGGGGATCTTCTGCCCCCAGGCCAGGGCAGAGCCTGGATCTTTCCCCAGAAGCCCCAGCTGCTTCGGCAGCCCTGTGGGGTGGGAGAAGGAGTGAGCTCATGGCACAGCTGCAGGTCCCCGGGGAGGGCATTGTGTGCTGAGGACTGACTGGGCCTGTGCCCCGTCCAGCTTGGGCCACTGGCTCCATTGTCTGGCCCAGGTGACACAGCTGAGCCAACTACCCTTTCTGAGCAAAATTTTGCCAGCTCCCCTCAAGCAAAAGAGGGGACAGTAGTCTCATGCTCCCTAGCCAGCAGGCTCCCCTGACCAGGCCCTGAAGAAGGAATGGCAGACATGGAGGTGGGCGAAGAGGGGAGGCCAGAGCAAGGTCCACCTGGAACCAAGGACTGGTTTGGTCAGGAATCAGATGCACTCCTCTTGGCCCGCAGGGGTTTGCTTCTTGGGGGTCAGAAGTGAGATGCAGGTGGGTTCTGAGGCCAACCTAGGCCTAACCCACTTCCTTGAACCCCAGATGTCTGATGACCCAGCATCCTTTCCTTGTTCTCAGAACAGGGTCCCAGCTGTACCAGGTTTCTTTTCCTTTCACAGGCAGGGGTCAAGAATGGTGCTGGTGGGGGTCAGGCATCTCCAACTCCTTCTGCCTTCCCCTACAGGATTCGAGGGCGGGGCCCGGGAGGTGCTGGTCCCGGAGGGGCCCTTGTACCGCGTGGCTGGCACAGCTGTCTCCATCTCCTGCAATGTGAGTGGCTACGAGGGCCCTGCCCAGCAGGATTTCGAGTGGTTCCTGTACAGGCCTGAGGCCCCAGAGGCTGCACTGGGCATTATCAGTACCAAGGATACCCGGTTCTCCTATGCTATCTTCGGGCCCCGAGTGGCGGCTGGTGAGGTGCAGGTGCAGCGCTTACAGGGTGATGCCGTGGTGCTCAAGATTGCCCGCCTGCAGGCCCAGGATGCTGGCGTTTACGAATGCTACACCCCCTCCACTGATGCCCGCTACCTGGGCAGCTACAGCGGCAAGGTGGAGCTGAGAGGTACTGGGCCCTGGGATGGGGCTGGGGCCACACCTACCCTCGAGATAAAAAGTCAGGGCCAGGCGGGACCTATCTAATTACCCCTCAGGTTTTGCAGCTGCAGAACTCGAGGCCCAAAGAGGTTGAATGACTTGTACAAAGTCACCCAACAAATCAGTGGCTGGTGTGGGACTCAAACCCAGACTCCTCATTCCAGTCCAGCATTCTTATCATATCAAGCTACCTCCTGGGAGAAGGGGAAGTGTCCTCAAGGTGTCCAGTCTCCTCTCCATTCCTGATGGGGGGTGGAGAAGCCTGGTGGGTGGAATAGACTCTACTCCTGGAGAATACAGGACCCGGATCTGGGGGGGAGAGTACAGGTAGGGTAGGAGTTAGACCATGTGACATTCTCCTTAAGGTTCTTTGTCTTCTGAAAAGGAAGACAGAGCTACTTTTCTGAGTATTTCAAACAGGGGTCAGTCTCAAACATCAGGGTGAGTAGGCAATGAACTTGTTCTGTGAAATTCAACAAGTATTTATTGAGCGCCTGTGGTGTGCCCAGCATTGCACTTGGCACCATTGAGTTACAGAAGAAATGATACAACATGCAACCTTTGCCCTCTAGGAGCTCACAGTCTATTTAGGGAAATGGGTTGTACACAGGAAGCGGTAACAAGGGCTGCCAGCTCCCAGCCCTCCCTCACTCCAGCCGTCCTCTCCAGTTCTTCCAGATGTGCTGCAGGTGTCTGCTGCCCCCCCAGGGCCCCGAGGCCGCCAGGCCCCAACCTCACCCCCACGCCTGACGGTGCACGAGGGGCAGGAGCTGGCTCTGGGCTGCCTGGCGAGGACAAGCACACAGAAACACACACACCTGGCGGTGTCCTTTGGGCGAGCTGTGCCTGAGGCGCCAGTGGGGCGAGCGACTCTGCAGGAGGTGGTGGGACTCCGGTCTGATTTGGCCGTGGAGGCCGGAGCGCCCTATGCTGAGCGGCTGGCTGCAGGGGAGCTGCGGCTGGGCAAGGAAGGGACTGATAGGTATCGCATGGTGGTCGGGGGTGCCCAGGCGGGGGACGCAGGCACCTACCATTGCACTGCCACTGAGTGGATTCAGGATCCTGACGGCAGCTGGGCCCAGATCGCAGAGAAAAGGGCTGTCCTGGCCCATGTGGATGTGCAGACACTGTGTGAGTGCCACAGATCCCACTGTGGGAGCTGGGAGGGATGGTATCTTGATGGGCATCGTGGCCACTGGGGGCAAGAGATGGCCATCGTCTGACTTGGGGGAACTGGCATTCCACAGAGTGAGCACCCCCGTTAGCACTGCTTTCCTCTCTACCCGCGACAGGTTTTCTCTGCTCAGAAATTGGGTGTGAAGATTGGAGGGCTGTGGCTGAGGGGTGGGATTCAGGCCCCTGGGTGGGAGATGGTCATACCCCATGAGGGCAGACAGGAGGCCTTGACGTTGCTGCTGTCAAGGAAGGAATAGCAAGTTGGGGAATCAGGCACCTCCAGGCCCCCTCCTACCCCCCTGACACCCCTCCCCCACTCCTGTGTTGCAGCCAGCCAGCTGGCAGTGGCAGTGGGGCCTGGTGAACGTCGGATTGGCCCAGGGGAACCCCTGGAACTGCTGTGCAATGTGTCAGGGGCACTGCCCCCCGCAGGCCGTCATGCTGCGTACTCTGTGGGTTGGGAGATGGCACCTGCGGGGGCACCTGGGCCTGGCCGCCTGGTAGCCCAGTTGGACACAGAGGGTGTGGGCAGCCTGGGCCCTGGCTATGAGGGCCGGCACATTGCCATGGAGAAGGTGGCGTCCAGAACCTACCGGCTGCGGCTGGAGGCTGCAAGGCCTGGTGACGCAGGCACCTACCGCTGCCTCGCCAAAGCCTATGTTCGAGGGTCTGGGACCCGGCTTCGTGAAGCAGCCAGTGCCCGCTCCCGACCTCTCCCCGTGCACGTGCGGGAGGAAGGTGAGTGGGGCTTGGGGCTTGACCCTTTTCCTTCTGTTTCCATGGCCCCCTCTCCTTCTGCATCAGTTGCCTCCATACCTCAGTCCCACACTCCTCAGACTACCAAGACTGTGGGAAACACCCTGAGTTTGCTGGGCATTGCTTGGACAGTAGCCCTAACCCCATGCCCCCTGACCCTTCACCCTCTGACCCCATGTCCTCTGTTCTGCAGGTGTGGTGCTGGAGGCTGTGGCATGGCTAGCAGGAGGCACTGTGTACCGGGGGGAGACTGCTTCCCTGTTGTGCAACATCTCTGTGCGCGGTGGCCCCCCAGGGCTGCGGCTGGCTGCCAGCTGGTGGGTGGAACGACCTGAGGACGGGGAGCTGAGCTCAACCCCTGCCCAGCTGGTGGGTGGCGTGGGCCAGGACGGCGTAGCAGAGCTGGGGGTCCGGCCCGGAGGAGGCCCTGTCAGCGTGGAGCTGGTGGGGCCCCGAAGCCATCGGCTGAGACTACACAGCTTGGGGCCCGAGGACGAAGGTGTGTACCACTGCGCCCCCAGTGCCTGGGTGCAGCATGCCGACTACAGCTGGTACCAGGCGGGCAGTGCCCGCTCGGGGCCTGTCACGGTCTACCCCTACACGCATGGTGAGTGCCCCCCTTCCTCCCAGCCCCCTGCCCCTGCTCTTCCCTTCCTATTTTCTGACCCTCCTGCTATCCTCTTTCTCCTCCCCTTCACATCACACGCAAAGTGTGGAAAATCCAGCTTTCAGCCTGTCCACACAGGTCTTCCGTGGCCGATGCTGCGGGGCAGGCAGTGGGCAGGGAAGGGGTGTCTGTGGGTGGAGGAGGCGGGTCCAGAGAATTTGAAGGGGAAAGCCCTGGAGACAAGTGTGACGGAGTGGAGGATGATGGCACCCCCTGAACCCAGCCGTCTTCTCTCACCCAGCCCTGGACACCCTACTCGTGCCCCTGCTGGTGGGTGCAGCGGTGGCCCTAGTCACTGGCGCCACCGTCCTTGGCACCATCACCTGCTGCTTCATGAGGAGGCTGCGAAAACGGTGATCCTCACTCTCCAGGTGAGGGAAAAGAAACCCCAACCCTGTCTTCCTCAGCCTTCCCACCCCCAAGTCCTGAGCTGAGCTGCCCCCTTCTGGGCCCAGCTAGAGGAGGAGCAGCCAGCTCAGTTCCACAGGGGCCGGTAGGCAGGCAAGGGCCAAGAAGGAGCCCCACGCAGGGCACTCTGCCCTTAGCCCACACCACGCTCTCTCTCCAGTTCTTGCAGGTGTCGACTGTCTTCAGCCTAGCTCCAAGCTCTCCTCTGGTTGCCTGGATACCCCCTCCCTCTGTCCAACTTCCTTTAATTTATTTGACCTCCCTCCACCCCGAGTGGGAGGCATGGCCCCCATTCCCCACTCCTTCCCTCCCACACCCCTCCTACATACCCATCCTACAGGGAGGCCATTCCCTGTCCTGGAATTAGTTTTTCTAAAATGTGAATAAACTTGTTTTATAAAATCCAGGCCTGGCTATGTCTTCCCCTGCCATGAGGCTGTAAAAGGCTGGGGGTGTGTAGCTGGGAGGCTATTGGAGATTGACAACCTATTCTGGACAACCCAGGCCTCTCTTCCCACCGCAAATACCATCTGGCCTCCGTGGACCATGCCACCCAGCCCAGAGGGGACACCTGGGTTCCATCTGCTGCCTGAACTGTCAGTGCTAAGCTAGCTCTGGACTGGACTCCTACTTGGGGATGGGGACAGAGAAAGTGCGGGTGGGTTCCAGCTGAGCTTGGCAGCCCCCTTCCTCAGCCCCCTCCTACGTTACAGGGCAGGGGCATCCAGGGACAGGGCCCTTTCCAAGCTTCCAAGGCTCCATCTCACTCTGCCAGACTCATTCTCTTGGTCGGGCTGTCTTGAACCTGACTCCTCCCACCAGGCCCTTGGGCCGCAATCTTTTTCCTTCTGACCTTAGTTATTTTGTCTGACAGCAGCAGAATAGAAGCCCCAGAACACAGCCACCTGGAGGCTGGGTGGCAGGGACTACATCAGTCAGGGGAGGGCCTCTGGGTACCCAGAGTCCTGCACTTGCATACACCCACCCCCAGAGCCTCCCCTCTCCTCTCCCCCCTGCCAACTTCCCCCCTCCTCCAGCACCCCAGGGGCTCCCTGAATTTCTTTGCCTAAGGATTCTCTGATCCTGAAATTCTTAGCTGCATTGCACCTTAAGAGGCATCCAGTCTACCTTTTCCAATTCAGTTATTTAAACATTTATTGAGCATTACTAGTTTGCTAAGTGTAATTTTTACAGATGAGGAAACTGAGGCCCAGAAAAGTGATGTGACTTGTCCAGAGTCATAGAACTAATTAGAAACAGTCTGTGTCAGGACTAGGACCCAGGTCTCCTGACTTTGCACTGTACAGTGGTGCCCTGAGTGGTGACAGTGGTGAAGAGAGGTGTGGCAAGGTCTCAGTGACTTCCAGGGGCAGAAGGGGTCTGCTCCAGCCTCAGTTCCTCTGCCTGTTCCATTGCAGTGTGGTAACTACTGTGTGAGTGTGTGCGGATGCCACGCAGCCCGACCCCTCTTGTCTAGACTCCACCTGTTTCACTGAGTGAAACCCAAATGTGTCTCCATTCCCCAACCCAACATCTGCTCTTGGGAACCAGCCAATGCCAGGGTTCAAGGACCTCATCTTTGACTAAGGGTGACCCCAGGTGGTCCTGTGACTTGGGGCAAAGACGTCCATGCCTAGGCTGAAGGGCAGGGACTGGGGTGTGGGTCCTCTCTGAGTGGACCCAAGCTGGGATGGTCTCCCTCCATGGCCCCCTTTCCTGCTTCCAGGAGGTGCAGTGCCCCACGGGACCCCGGCTGCCCAGCCTGGGACAGAGCAGACTGGGGTGCTTCCCCCAAGGGGCTTGAACTTTTGTTAAAGGACAGGAGTGGGGTCTAGCCAGGACCAAGGGAGGAGGTCCTTGCTGGGGCAG
Organism: Lemur catta; assembly: GCF_020740605.2. Lineage (NCBI taxonomy): Eukaryota > Metazoa > Chordata > Mammalia > Primates > Lemuridae > Lemur > Lemur catta. The sequence goes on along the minus strand of NC_059130.1, from coordinate 33,188,453 downwards.
GGCTGCTGTGGGCCTGGGGCCCCCCCGTCAGAGGTTGTGTTTGCCTGGCCTACGCTTTCTCCAGGAGGCCAACTTCAGGTCCACCCAGCCCTCTGCCCCTCTCAGCTTGTCACTGCTCTCCCTCACCATCCAGGGGGCTGCTGCTGGCGACTGGATTGAGACCAGGAAAGGGGTGGCGGTGGGATGGGAATATGTGTCTCCAGGGGCCCCGTCCCAGCTGGACTGAGCTGGCCGCACACACATCCAGCAGTTTGGACTCCTCTCACATCTCCTCCCACAAGGAGGAGTCTTGTGGCCTCTCTGTCCTACAAGGGAGTCTGCCCTTTGCCACTGAAGCCCTTCCTACCCCAGCACCCCACTACCTCCATAGGAATCCCTTTGAGTTCTAACTGCTCTCTCCTGTCCCTCTGGCCCACACTTCTTCCCAGACGCCACTTTCACTGTCACTGCCCCCTTTCCACTGACAGTTGAGTTCCTGGGCCCAAAGTTAAACTCTTCAGCCTGAGCTTCCGGTCCCCTTTTCCACACATGATACTCCACCCTTTACCTGCTCTGTCCCAGAGGGTCCTCAGCTTCTCAGCCACTCCCCAGCTTGTATGCCCATCTCCTCTGACCACCGAGGCTTTGCTCAGAGCAACGGTTCTCAGAGTGTGGTCCCTAGTCCAGCAGCGGCAGAATGACCTGGGAACTTGTTAGAAATGCAAATTTTTGGTTTCCACTCCAGACCTATTGAGGCAGAAACCCTGGGAGTGAGGCCCAGAAATCCGTTTTTTAACAAGCCCTCCAGGTATATGTCTTCTAACTGCTGGCTTCTATCATCCCCTACACCTTATTCAAGCCCTAGCTTTCAGATTACCCAAACCCTTCCACCCTCTGCTCCAAGAGATTGTGCAGGTTTTCAGTTTGAACCACATCTCACATGTGGATTCCTCTGTTTTCCCAGGTGCCCTATATTCCCAGGATAGGAACCAGTTCTTTGAATGTCTACTTCATGTGGCACCCAGTCAATGATTTAAATGATTCCTCCCCACTGTGACCCAGGAACAAAATCTGCTTTCCCAGGGCCCCCCTGTGTCCTGGCTCTAGTGAACCCACTTTCTAGATCTCTCCCCTGGCCCTTCTTCCTCCACAGAACCTCTCTCTCTCTTCCTGCCTCTGCATTGGTACCTGTAATGTCTCTCCACTGTCGGAAAATAGCCACCCCTGATCTCCTTTACCAGCCCTGTTCCAGTGACCCAGCTCCAGCATCTCCCACCATGGCCTGCTTCCCTACACCACCCATGGACTAAGGTCCCCCTTGCAGCCCTTCACCCTCCTGTGCAGCCTGTCACAATGGTAGGGGTGGAGCTGGGAGGGCACCTCCTCATCTGTGCCACTTCTGTCCAGCTCTGTCTCCTCTGGCTCAGCTTGGGCCACTGTGTCCAGTTAGACAGGTGTGCCTTACCCGGGGAGGCTGGCTGAAGAGGCTAGTGGGTTCTGCAATCCATCCCACACTCTGTTCCCCAAGCCATCCACCCTGGTTTGAAACTGCATCTGTCCGGAGGAAAAGGTTGCCTTCTAAGATTTGGACCAAGGTGCTCTATGGGTTAGCAGCGGCCCTGAGTGTACTAACCATCATCGGTCCATTTACCTATCCCATCAGCTGTCTTTACCTGCCACCACCTTCCCCTCCAGCCCCCATAAGTCCATCCTTCTGTTCATCCATCCACCCATGAACAGATGTGAAGGTCAAACACAGACAGACTTGTACGTTCACCCATCCCCACCCTCCGTTTTCCTGAAATCAGGACCCATCCCTTCCATAGTGGATCCTAGACTCAAGGTTCTGAAGGGGACTCTCCAATTTTCATTACATTTCCAGGGACCTTGCCTGCCTCCTCCTCCATCTCTGATATCCAGCTCCCATGTACCTGTGTCTGGCCCCCGGTCTGCCACAGGGGTCTGGAGGAAACTGGTCACACCTTGGACTCACTCTCTGGGGGTGGCAGGCAGCCATTCTGCTCCTTGTCAGCCCCAGCTTCCCCACCGGCCCCCTCCCCTGCCCCCTCCTCCTCCACCTTCTCATCCAGCCGGCTGGGGATGGACCAGTAGAGATGGGCGTCGAGGCGGGCTGCAGCCTCTGCCAGCTCCCGGGCACTGCACGAGGGCGTGGGCACCTCAAAGGTCTCGTGGAAGCTGGCATAGTCCACCTCGTAGAAGCCGTCCTCCAGGGTCAGCACTGATGTGAAGCGGTGGCCCCACAGCACCTCGTCCACCAGGTAGGAGCTCCGAGCTTGGCATGTCATTCCTGGGGGGAGGGGCACAGTCAGGAGGATCCCAGCCCCAGGCTTCCCTCTCCTGCCTCTCATTCCACAGCCCTGTTCCCAGCACCCTTCCCCATCCCTCCCCAAGGCCCCCCACCTCCCTCTGGTTTGGCCCATCTTCTCCCCCTCCCCAACTCCTGTGCTTGCTAACTCTCTCACCTCTTCTGTTTCCCACTCCTCTTAATCTCTAGCCCTACTTCCTCTGCCCTTCTCCTTTGCTGATGCCAACTAGAGAAACTGAACCTTGAAACTAACCTTAGGGATCATCTAGTCCAACTTCCCACTCCATACAAGGCTCCCCACTGGAGCATTCCCAACAATGGGCATCTAGCTTGTACTTGATTACCTCCCAGGATTGACAGCTCATCACCTCATAAGAAGCCCACTCCTGTGTGTGATGGCTCTAATGGTTGGATTGTTTGTCTTTATGCAGAGCTAAAATTTGCCTCCCCTCTGTTTCATTCCCCTCCTGGTTGACATGCCTGTGAGTGTCTGAAAACAGAAACCTCAGGTTCTCTCATGTCTTCTCTTTTTCACTGAACATCCCTGGCTCCCTCCGCCATTCCTCATTTGATCTGGCTTCCCCAAAATTTTGCTTTCTTGAATGCAAGCCAGAATGGTCAAGGAGGACCCTTGAAGTACTTTGAGTGTGATAAATTTTCCAGTTGTGGTCTGAAAAGGCTCACCATCTCTCCTGGCTATGATGTTTTAACTAATAGCGCCCGAGATTACATTACATAAACAGTTTTGGAGGCTGCATCACATTGCTACGACATCAAGCCTGTGGCCAACTAAAACCCCCAGTTCTTTTTTCACCAGAGCTCTTCCATGCTATGCTTACATAAGTGATTTTTAAAAGCCTAAATGTAGAATTTTATATTTATTCCTTTTAAATGTCATCTGGTTGGGTTTTGGCTCATTATTCTTGCTTTTCAAAAGCATTTTGAATCCTGACTCTCTCACCCAAAATATTACCATCCTTTCCAGCTTTATCTCTCTAGAAAAATCAGACACGCTTCCATTTCTATCTTCTCCACCCCACCCTCCCCAGGCCTCCTTGCCCTGGGCCTGTGTCCTGTTTTCCTTGTTGGGGCAGTGCACACCCCAGGGCAGGGCATTCTCCTCCTACCCCAAGGTCTCTCCCCCAACCCATGTCCATCTCAGAACAAGAGGGAAGAGAAGAGCGAACATTTGCTGACCAGAGACTGGCGCTCAACATTGAAAGCCTGGCCCTGAGACAACCTTGGGAACATTGGTATTCTTTGGTGAAGGCTGGAACAGGAGGTGTCCAGTGGGAGAGGGGAAGAAGAGGCATAAGGGACACCAAGAGAGAGGGGCTGAGAGGAAGAGAGGAAGGGGCTGGGAGGGAAAAGAGGGCCAGACAAGAACTTCCCTGGAAGAAAGGGGCCTGCCTGAGATACTGGCAAAAAAGGAGTGACAGCTGGAGAGAGGAAGGGAAGGGAATGGGGTGTGTGGAGGGAGGGGAAATAGCTTGGGGGAGCCCAGTTGGGGTGAAGGAGGAGTGGGGAACATTTAGGGGCGGTTGGGGTGGGAGTGTGAAGCAGAGGCTCAGCGTGAAGGGCAGGGAAAGGACCTGAAGGAGTCAGCTTGCAGGCGAAAACAGCAGGGAGCATCAGAGGCAGGAACTGCAGCGCCCCCTAGTGGGCCTTTCGTTCTCCACCTGCAGTTTCCTTATCCTTATCCAACTTCTAGATCTCAAGTCCCGAGAGATCTCATTTGCAGCTCCTACGCTGGTCTTTTCCTACCTGTTCCAAACCCTTCACTGTGTCTGAGTTGGAGGTACTGACATCACAGGTGATTTGCCAGTTCCCTATTTCCCTTTTCAGTGGATGTTGAGAGTCTTTTGAGGAATGGGGAAACTGAGGCAGATGTGAGCCCAGGTACTAACCTCTCCTTAATGTTCAGCCTAGGAATAACTCAGGCCATGGAAAACCTTCACCATCAAATTCCAGGGGCCTCGATCTCTGCGCAATGAGAAAAATCCTGACCTAACCCCTTCACTAAATGCTGAAGCCAGACCACCTGTGTCCAATCCAGATATGGCTACTTATTGGCTTAGGACAGTGGACAATACACTTAACATTTCGTTAGGGGCAATCTCATCTCTTAAAAATGAGCATAATGACAAGAAGTTACCTTGAGAGGATTCTTGTTAGGATTAAATGCACTCAGAGCTGTAAAGTGCTTTGGAACTATGCACTACACAGCTATCATTACCACTCTTCTTATTCCAAGTGACACATAAACTCTCAGCCCAGGGCCCCAAGCCAGTGCCATTTAGGAGAATTCCCCCAAGCCTTCTCTTGGCCCTCTGCAGAGTCACTCGGTTCATCCCCACACCCCCCGCCTCCACCCAGGTCCCCCTCACGTCACCTCTCATCCTCCACCAGCCTTTCCATCCACCCTCCCTTCCCCTGGCCCCTCTTCTTGCCCCTGCCTTCCTCTGCCCTGCCCACCCCCTGCCAACCCCGCCCCCCTCTTCGGCCCGCCCGCACCAGTGGCTTCCACCATGCCCTCGAGGATGACAACGATCTCGAAGTCGTCCCTCTCCAAGGCGCGGCGTGATGCTTCCCAGAAGGGGCTGGCGGCGTCTATCTCGTGGCTGATGACGAGTGGCGAGACGAGGAAGAGGCGGTCGTCGCCCGTGTCGAAGCCCACGCTGAGGTCGGTCTGGTGCAGCGGGATGAACTCGCCCTCGAGCGTCTGGCGCGAGCGGATGAGCTTGGCGCGGATGGAGGCCTCGACGATGTGCGAGGAGCGCAGGTCGCCCACGCGGAACATGAGGCAGAGGCGCCCGTCGCGCAGCGACACCACCGCGTGCGAGGAGAAGACGAGCGTGGCGGCGCGCTTGTTGGGCTGCGAGATCTTGACGAACATGCAGCCCACCATGAAGGCGTTCACCATGGAGCCCAGGATGGCCTGCAGCAGCAGCAACACGATGCCCTCGGGGCACTGGTCGGTGATGACGCGGTGCCCGTAGCCGATGGTGGTCTCCGTCTCGATGGAGAAGAGGAAGGCGGCCACGAAGCCGTTGAGGTTGTTGACGCACGGCGTCCACGCGGTGTCCTCCAGGTGCTCCAGGTCGCCGCGGCCGTAGGCGATCAGCCACCAGATGGCGCCGAAGAAGAGCCAGGTGAGCGCGTAGGCGAGCACGAAGAAGAGCAGGCTGAGGCGCCACTGCAGGTCCACCAGCGTGGTGAACAGGTCGGTCAGGTAGCGGTACGTCTCGCGCACGTTGCCATGCTGCACGTTGCACCGGCCGTCCTTCTCCACGTAGCGCTGGCGGCCGCGGCGGCGCGGCGGCTCCTCGGGCCCGGGCGAGAAGGCGGCGTTCTCCTGCGCCATGGCGGCGGCGGCGGCGGCGGCGTCAGTGCGAGCGCTGCGGCCGCCCGCAGAGCGCTGGGGGCCCGGGCAGCCGCCGCCCGCGGCCCCTCGCTGGGCGCCTCGGTGGCGCCGAGGGTCCTGGAGGGGCTTAATAAAGATTTTCCTAGTTAATGGACCCGCGGGAGAGGGGGACGCGGGAGACATCAGGGCCAGCGCCGGGTGCCGGGTGGCCCTGGGCGAGTCCCTTTGTGTCTTTCAGCCTCCATTTCTGCATCAGTAGAATGGGAACAATACATACAGCCCTAGCTGCTCCCCGACTCTCAAAAAGCTGTGAGGATCTAATGGGATAATGTAAGTGAACTGAATAGCACTATGCAAGTTCGAGAATGATGTCCAGGGGAAGGAGGTACCAGAGATCTTGGTGCCACCACCTCTAGCTGGGGTGTGCAGCACCTCACAGGCATTCCGGGGCAGAAGACTCAGGCCGGGAATTAGTTTCATGAAATCGTTAGACTGGGGGCTCTTTGGGGCAGGTGGTTAATTCTCTTCTGCTGTGTGGAGCCCTCCCTGCCTTAGGGACTTCTGCCCTCCTTTCCCTGGCTGGTGTCAGTGCAGCCCCTGTGACTGTTCCCCGCAGTGCAACCTGCAGGTTTAACCAGGCTCTTTTGAAGTTCACCCCAAGATTGACCCACAGAAATTCTTTCCCATTCTTCCATCCCTGGATCTCACTCACTCTACACCCTCCCACATCTTCCTCCCCTCAACAAGCTAACAAAGGAGAGAGATGGGAAGCTGTGGAAAGCACGGGCTGAACGTTAGGAAATTCCCCCTGGAAATCCTGAGTCCTAACCATGATCACTGCTGCCCTTGTGTCAGCCCATTTCCCCTGAGGAGAGAACCTGAAAATGGGGAGGGGGACTAGAGGATATGAGATCAGCAGAGACAGCTGGGGTAAAGGAAGCACAGAGTTTGTCAAGAGTTAGGTTTGTATCCCTCTAGTATCCTATCCTTGAGAGACATGAGATCAGGCCAAGTGAAGCACCCACATTTATTTCTCCACCCCTTCTAGTTCGTTTCCCCCAGCCTCCTACTTCTCATTGACTATCCTAATATCAACCCGCCCCCACCTGCCATATGCCCTAAAGCCCACATTCCAAGCAAAATGCACCTGATTTTGTTTTAAATTCTCCCCGAGGAGCTCCCATGATACAATCTGCCCAGGGAGAGGTCCAGAACCCTTTATTAGGCACCCAGGGTCCCCTAGAATAAGGATCTGGGACTCTTCAACCTTCCTTTCTCTTTCCTGGGAATCATTCTCTTCGCCTACTCCAAGGAAATCTGGGATGAAGTGAGGGGGGTGGGATGGAGGACGGAGGAGTGTGACATAAGGATCCCACAGATGGTCTGGATGTTTGACCAGATCCTGGGGAGAAACTGCCTGGATATGTGACTCTAAACCTTGCACTCCAGAATTTTAAGTTATGGAGTAAGGTGCTCTGCAGCCAAACCTTTGGGGCAGTGATGTGTGTGTATTGGGATAGAAAGCAGGAAGACAGACCAAAAAGAGACATCTTAGGGCTTAGGGGCACCCCCTACATTTATTTTCCATGGAGTCAGTGGACATGGAGTCCAGGAGCCCCATGACAATGACAGATTAGGGTCTTCCTCTCCCCCAACAATGGGCTTCCTTTTCCATCCCTGCAGCTCAGGGTGTCCTCGGCAGTGATCTCTAAGCTTTAACTGGCTCAGAGACCCCAGGTCATACAGGAAAGTATCCGGGTACCATTCATCCTAGCTTTAGCTCCAGGTGGGCTTCCGGATGTTCTCTCAAGGTCTTAGGTAATCTGACCCCCAGTCTGCTGTTCAGACAGATCTTTCTGCCCAGGGATGGGGAAGGGACTCCAATGTCTGATCACTCCCAAAACTCTCACTCTCCATTGCCCTAGGGATCTAGGTAAGCCTTGTTTTGATTGTGTCCCATCTCCTATCTTCCTGAGTGGGGGGCTGCATTTTTCTCATGGGGAAGGAAAGGTGTGAAAATGTTCCCTCTAGCCCAAGATCAAGGACTTGATTGCTGCATCTTCCCTCCAATAATTCCAGTTCCGCCAACCTACTCCTTCTTATTTCTTGTGCATGCTATGACCCCTGTCCAGAAGATCCCAGTGCCACATTTTCCTGGACCCCTTCTCCTCCCACTAGAGAGTGCTGGGCAGCAAGGGGGCTTAGCTTTTGGAAGGAGATCTGGTGAAAACTACCTCAGGAACCAGCTCCTCCCAAACCCCCACTTGCCTTGGAAATAGGGGCCCAAACCCCAAGTCCCCCACAACTCAACTCACAGCACGTGGAGAGGAGAGTAGCCGGCAGCAGAGACCCCTGGGGGGTGGCGTCCATGCCCCTGATACCGCCCCCCCCACGGGCCCCCTTGGAGGGTGGGAGCCGCAGACACCGCCGTTTCTCCTAAATGTAGCGGCAGCTCTGACTAGGACTTGCTATCTGTGTCATCCCCACTTCCCAGGCTCCCCTGCTCCTCTCTCGTTTCCACGGTAACCAGTCTGGCGACAGCTCCAGAGCATCCCCCTCCCCTCCCCAGTCCTGGGTACCACTAGGGCCTGATCCACACGCCATAGCTATTTTTAGTCAAAGTCCCTCCTCCTGGACAACTCAGAGCTCTCCTCTTCACCCTCTCACAGGAAAAAAAAAAAAGAAAGAAAGAAAGAAAGAAAAGCAGGCATGCTGGCTCTTCCCTAAGAAGCTCCTTGCTTTGGGAAATATGGGCTCTGATGTGTTTGGGAATAAGGTATTTGGTTTCCTGGGGTTTCAGAGGGCCATCTGCGAGCTGGCAGCTCACCACCTCCAACAGGGGCTTCTGGGGGCAGGTGTTGCCTTTAAGTCAGGGCCACCATCACAGTCTCCATTTTTAGAGAGGCCACTGATCCAGAAGGAGGTAGCTAGAGGGAAAAGAGACCACCCGAGGAAGGGAGGCAAGGTCAGGGGTTCTAATCTTTGTTGCTGATTTGTGACATGACCCACAGGAGTAACATCATGTCCCTGAACCACAGCTGTTCCTTCTTTCCCAGAGTGTGGGCATGTGCTTCACAGGGTGTGCAGATAAATTGAGGCAATATAAATGGCAGGGCTTTGAAATGTATTTTGTTACTAGCAAAAAGCCTAGAGACAACTCAAATGTCCAGCAGACAGAAAAGCCTAGGTTAGGGCTTACTATCCACTCAGGAAACTTTCATGGTGTCCAAGTGCCAGGCAATGTGCTAGATGAGTGGTTACAGAAATGAGTAAGTCCCTGCCCAGGAGGAGCTCCTGATCCCATGGGGGAGAAAGACGCAAACACACACTGGGGCTTCCACTAATTCATTAGGCATCAGCTGTGAGCGAGACACATGCTTCATTTCATCCCATGACAACACTATGAGATAGAGATTATCTTCCCCGGTTAGAGATGAGGAAACTAAATCTAAGAAAGGTTAAGTGATTTACCTTAACCTAAGAGTCACAGAGTTGGACAGAGATAGCAGTCAAACTCCCACATCTGTATCACGCCTGTGCTTTATTTTTTTTTAAAGACTATTTTTTTTAGAGCAGTTTTAGGTTCACAGCAAAATTGAGAGTGAGGGTACAGAAATTTCCCATATACCCCCTACCTGCGCACTTGCACAGCCTCCCCCATTGTCAACTTTCCCACCAGAGTGGCACATTTGTCACAACTGATCAACCTGCATTGCCACATTATTATCACTTGAAGTCCATAGTTTACATTAGGATTCACTCTTGGTGTTGTACAATCTATGGGTTTGGACAAAGGTATAATGACCTATATCCACCATTATAATATCATACAGAGTAGTCTGTATGATATTATCATATTATTAATATGATATATTAATCTGCCCTAAAAGTCCTCTGTTCTCTGCCTAGTCATCCCTCCCTCCCTACTAAGCCCTGGCAACCATTGATCTTTTTACTGTCTCTATAGTCCTGCTTTTCCCAGAATGTCACATAGTAGGGTTTGTACAATATAGAGCCTTTTCAGATTGGCTTCTTTCACTTAGTAATACGCATTTAAGGTTCCTCCGTGTCTTTTCACAGTTTGGTAGCTCATTTCTTTTTGGCACTGAATAACATCCCATTGTCTGGATGTACCACTGTTTACTTATCCATTCACCTCCTGAAGGACATCTTGGTTGCTTACAAGTTTTGGCAATTATTAATAAAGCTGCTATAAACATCTGTGTGCAAGTTTTTGTGTGGACACAAGTTTTCATCTCCTTTGGATAGATACCAAGGAACATGATTCCTGGATTGTGTGGCAAGAGTATGTTGTTTTGCAAGAAACTGCCAGACTGTCTCCCAAAGTGGGTGTACCATTTTGCATTCCCCTCAGCAAATGACTTCTTTTTCCTGTTGCTCCACAGCCTGGCCGGCATTTGGTATTGCCAGCCTCATGCTCTTTTCACGAAGTTACACTGCCTCAGTAATGCAATATCTGTGGCATATCAATATAATAGATTCCTGTAAAGCCATTATAATTACTATGCTTATATATGTGAATGTGTATATAAACACACTGGTACATTAAAAAGAAGAACATAAAATATTCTTATAAATTAGTCATGACCATATAGAAAAATAGCTGCAGTTACACTGATAAAAATCAGAAAAAAATTTGGAGAAATGGCAATGTTAATTTCCCCCAAGGAGAATAATTAAAAGCAGAGAGTGATGTAGAAATGCAAGATGGTGGTGGTGTTGTTATCGGTATTATTATACCCAAAATATTGATCTACTCTTCTCCAGTTCCCTTAGAGCTGGAACAAGAAAATGTGAGCTAGAGAAGCAGGAAGACAGAAACAGACACTGGAGGGCCAGAAGTTCCTGGAGTGAGCTGGCAAGGTGGGATGGAGGGTATTGAATAACATAAACTTGGGAGGCAACGACTTGGGTTCAAATCCCAACTGAGTCTACTACTAGCTGGGTAACTGAAGCTGTCTAAACTTCAGTTTCTTCATCTAAAAAATGAGAACGGCCATATTATTCATCTCTTGGGGGTTGTCTGGAGGACTACATAAGGCAATGCCCCTGACGCATTGTAAATACTTAGTAAATGCTAGCTACTGTCTTCTTCTTCCTCCTCCTCCTCATCTTCTTCGTGCTCATCCTCGTCACCATCATCACCATCATCCCAAGGATCTCTTGAAAGTCCCACCCAGCCTGTGCCACCTTCCTCTGTCTGGCATTGCCCAGAAGGACCTGCAGGGGGCACTCCTGGTGTACTGCCCTCCTCAGCCCTTTTACTGGTGTTTCTTGTTATTACAAGTGGAAATATCGAGTTTTCAGCCTGAGATTGGCATCAGGAGTGCTGTTAAAGCCCCAGTCAACATCCCTGTCTCCTGGGCCTGGCCCTGTCACCTGAGCCTTGGGGTCTGCTAGCCTGCCCTTCTCTGTCCTGCCAAGTGGCCGCTCACGTTGGTTCCACTGTGCCAGGAGCTCCGAGAGAAGAAACCAAACTCCTGGGCAAGAACACATTTGCATAGAGCTGGCCCCATTTGCTGGAGGGGGAATCACAGGGCTGACAGGGCCCACCAGAAGGTGTTTTCACCCAGCCCCTTGCTCAGTCCAGGCTGCCCTGAACCTAGCCTTCTGACAAGGAAGGAGACTACCACTTCCTCACCTGACTACTGATCCTGTAGTTCCTAAACTTTACCTGTTATCTAACCTCAGTTCTTTATTTGAGCTTGAACTGAAGCAGGAGAAAAAACAGTTTTCTTAGGCACCACGATGCAGAAAAAATAGGCAAGATCCTGGTTTTTAGGTACTATGAGGGAAAGAAAGCATCCCGAATCAATATAGTTTTGATGATGGGAGATCAGGTTTGGAACTGGAGAATATGGGGGCAAGAGGGGCACAGCTGGGTCCACACTGCTGGTCTAAAGAGGAGCCCACTCTGGGCAATGCATTCCTTGTGGCACGTAGCTTAGAGAGCAGGGGATACATTAGGGGGGAAAGAAAAAGTTCTCTTCCTCCAGCAGACACAAGTCTAAGCCAGGGTGCAAGGACTGGCAAGCTGAATGCTGTTCAGTCCTCAACTTGCCGCATCAGCAGGTGTCTTTGTGGCAGCCCTGGGATTAGGCAATCTGGGGAGGTTTTCTTGAGCAAGATCACGAGATGTCTTGTGCAGTAGCTTGGAGGTAGGAGAGGAAGCTTGATGGGGAAGACAGGAGATGACTGAGGAAATGAGCTTAGTGGAGCAGGGAGGCCAATCTGGTAGATTATAACAATTCGTATAAATTCAAGGGTGATGGAGCCCTAGAAAACTCAGAGCAGAGGAGGGATATGGTTGAAGGAGTAGATGTGGCAAATGACTGTAGCTGGAGATTAGAGGGAAATAGGGAGAAGCAGAGCACAGCTCCAGGGCAGGCAGAGCTCCAGCTGGGCTCTGGAGGTTGGCAAGCTTGTGCCCACCTGGCTTCTTCCAGTAGAGCAAGAGCGTGGGAAGCTTCTCACACACAGGTTTGTCTTGCTTTTAGGACTGGTAGAGATAGCCAGGATTTACAAGTTATACAACATTTACAGGTGCTCCAGGGTTAGCCCCCACTTTACAGGGGAGGAGTGGTCTCAAGAGGTCAGGACTATGACCCAGGCCTCTCAATTCTAAGTCCCTGGTGGTTTCTTTATTCCCTGTTGCCTTCTTCCTGCCATAGTATATTGGGTGTTAATGGAATTTATATCTACTGGATTCAATTGGAAAGATACTGGAGGAACCACCTAATTAAAGAAAACCTTTCTTTTTTGTTTAAGGAAAGAATCCTTTAGTAGTGTAATTGGGCATCCTTAGCTTATGTCTTATAAATGTGGGTTTATGTATGTCGCGTTTATTTAAAGGAGGTGGTCTACCTACTAATGATCTGTTAGTGACAGGGACAATATAGCTCAGTCCCTCTCTTGGATTTCTCCTCTGTGGCCTGAGTCATTCAGCTACAAGGTGCCCCACTAGAAATGGAATTTGGTCAGCACTGTGGAATCTGAGCACCAAAATGCCACTTGAAATCGTATGTTGAGCCATGTCAGTGTCTCTATTCTTTCCAGCCACTCCCCTGACTTGTTTTGTTTTGTTGAGACAGAGTCTTGCTCTGTTGTCCTGGGTAGAGTGCAGTGGCATCACTGTAGTTCACTGCAGCCTGAAACTCCTGGGCTCAAGCAATCCTCCTTCCTCAGCCTCCTGAGAAGCTGGGACCACAGGCGTGTGCCACAATGCCTGGCTAAGTTTTCTATTTTAAGTAGAGACAGGGTCTCACTCTTGCTTAGGCTGGTTTCGAGCTCCTGAGCTCAAGCGATCCTCCCAACTGGGCCTCCCAGAGTGCTAGGATTATAGGCGTGAGCCACCATGTCTGGCCCCCTGACTTGTTAAGTGTCACCTGTTCTGAGCCTTTGTCATGCCTCCCAACCCAAAGCTTCCCTGATCCCCTCTGTCCACATCTGCTTTTCCCAAAAGCCCCTCAAACTGTTGCCCATTTGTGGATTCTCCTTCTAAAACAGGTTACTCACCCTACTCACCTCTACCCTGCTCTGAGGGAGCCCCTGTCACATTATGAACGAGGTTAAAGAAGAGATGAGGCCAAAGTTGGAAGGAGTGAGTCTGAAAGGAGAAATTGAGATTAAAGAAGACCCAATTGTTAAATGGAGAGAAGAGAGGGAGGTCCTCAAAGAAAGAGGGTTCTTCTAACTGCCATTTTGTATGGTGGACATTGGAATTTTTCATACCAATGTGTGCTCAGGAGTCACGGCCTCCAGTTGACAAGATTAGGTTTACATCATGGAAATTCCCTCTGATATTATCCTGAGACAAGCTTTCCAGTCAAACATACATGGATTCATGTCTCAAATCTAATACTGTCTAGCTGTGTTACCATAGGCAAGCCACTTAACCTCTCTAAACCTCGGTGCCCCCCTCTCAAGATCTATCTTGCATAGGAAACACTCACAAATATTAATTTCCTGTGCCTCTTATCACTGTTTCCCTGTTGGCCTCCTAGTGATTGTCCTAGGACTTCTCTTTTTAAAAAAAGTTAAAATTCGGCCCGGCGCAGTGGCTCACGCCTGTAATCCTAGCATTCTGGGAGGCCGAGGCTGGAGGATTGCTTGAGCTCAGGAGTTCTAGACCAGTCTGAGCAAGAGTGAGACCCCATCTCTACTAAAAATAGAAAGAAATTAGTCGAACAACTAAAAATAGAAAAACAATTAGCTGGGCATGGTGATGCGCATGCCTGTAGTCCCAGCTACTCGGGAGGCTGAGGCAGGAGGATCGCTTGCTTGAGCCCAGGAGTTTGGGGTTGCTATGAGCTAGGCTGATGCCACGGCACTCTAGCCCAGGCAAGAGAGTGAGACTCTGTCTCAAAAAAAAAAAAAAAAAAAAAAAAAAGAGTTAAAATTAAAAACTGACATTTGATATGTACAAAAGAATATAGATAATGGATATATGTATATGTTAGAAAGCATAATTTAAGAAAAAAACCTCAATTTACTCTTTTAAAATTAGAACATTACAGTGCTGTTGAAGCTACTGTGTACTTTTCCACAATCTCACATCTCTGCTGTTCTAGGACTTCTAAACTTTTTCTAATTGTCCCATCCCACCCCGCCCCATCCTCACTCTGATTAAAGGTAAAGGCCATTTGGAAGGAACATTTTCAGAGTCTCTTCACCACAAGGTCTCTCTGCTCCTGCACTTTGAGTCTCTCTTCCCTCCTCTCTTAGAGGAGCACCCCAAGAACTGAGCAAAGGAGTTTGGACTGTGACTTATAAACAGGGGTCACCTGTTTGGGGTTTTTATACAGGGGCACAGAGACGGCCCTGATGCGAACAGCTTGCCTCTTCCTTTGAGACTGGAGAGAAGGGTGAAGGGTGGGTGATGTCCTGGGCTGGAACTTATCTTCCTGTCCTGGTGGTGGTCATGGGAATGGAAAAGGACATCCTAGACAGATATAACAGAGGAAGACTTGACAGAATTTGGTGACTTAATTGACGTGTCTAGGAATGGGGAACAGAGCAAGAGGGAAGAGGAAGAGTAAAGATCACTTTTAATTTGTTGGTCTGATTGACCGAGAGTAACACAAAAATAAGGAAGTCACAAGCACTCCCAGCCTTGGAAGGAAGATGCTGAGTTCAGTTTTGTCAAGTTGGCAGGAGGGTTGGGGGAATCCCCTGGAGACAACTGGAGGTGTCTTGGAGGTGAAGCTCCAAAGAGAGTGTAGGATTGAAGTTAGATATTTGGGCATCACTCAGAGACAGTAGTTGGAGCTATGTAAGTGACAAAGGCTCAAAGATCAAGGCACATAAAGAGAACATGAAAACCTTGAGTATAAAGGAAGTGGCTAATAGGTTTGGGTATGTAGGGGCAGTGGAAGAAGTTGGGGCTGGAATGACACAAGGTCCATGGGCTTTCTGTTCCAGGGTGACGAACTTGAACTTTACTTACAGACAACTGGAAGTTATTGAAGGTTTTTAAACTGGGAAGTGACATGGTCAGCTTTGTGTTTCAGAGAGATATGTACATTACTGGTGTTTAATTATTTTTTAAATAAAGAAATTCATGATCTTAAGAATTATTAAAGTGGAGAAAGACTGGATGTAGGAAGACCAGTTAGAAGGCTGCTGCAGGAACCCTGGTGAGAGGTGACGAGGAATGAAGACTGGCTGCCACGTTTCTGGTTGGGTGATTTAGTATATTCGCTGCGGTAGAGAATAAATGAAGAGCAGCATTCTTGTGAACAAGATGGCATGTTATACTTTAGGTACGTTGAGTTTGAATTGGACATCCAGGTGGGCTGGAGATATTGACACATGGGTGGTAGTTGAAGCCAAATGCTTGGATAACGTTTTGGGAAAATAATAAGTGCACAGTAAATGTCTGTCAATGATTCCATAGTTATTACAGTTCTTTTTCTTTCTCTTCTCTGGTATCCTTCACATTTATTCTGGAGTCTTACTAGAGCCTCCAAGTCTTCTCTAGCTCTGAATGTCAAGATTGTGGCCTCATTAGGATCTTTTAGGTGTCCTGTTCCTATACCTTAAAGCTCTTATACCAGCCTTGCAGACTGGCACTCAGACCATATTACCCCCATCCCTCATTCCTAATGACTTAAGAACTTGGAGAAGAAAAGCTAGGAGGTCATTTCTAGTACATTGCTCTGGCTTCTATTGGATTTCTCTTTTGTCCCTGTAAAGTTCTTAAAAGTGTAACCTATACATGCTAACAATTTCTTATTTTCTAATGGTAACCCCTTGTAATCTGGTTCCCACCCTGGTCACTCTTCTGAAACTGCTCTCAAATGTCACTAGTGACTTTCTCATTGTCAAATCCAATGCTTCCTCTCTCTGCACCTGTTGGCACTATTTGAACCTCCTCCTTAACAGTCTCTCCTTCCTTGGCTCTTGTGACATCCCATTCTCTTTGTCTCCTTCCTGCCTGTCTGGTGGATTCTCTGTCACTCTTTGGCAGTCCTTCTCCTTCCCATCCTCTACACACAGGGATTCCTCACTCTCTTTCCTCTGTGCACAGTCTTGTCAGGAGCTACCCTGTTCTCATGGCTTCAGCTCACCCTGCCCTGGCAGCAGCCACCTTCTGCTCTCTCTAGCTCTAACCCCTTTCCAGACCTCCCAGCTCTGAACCCATCATCTCCTCTTTCTGCACCTCAGTCTCCTTACCAGGTTGGCTCCTCCCCCGGGCTTCCCTATGGCCACGAATGACCTCACAGTCCTCCTGATTGCTAGACTTGAGACCCTGGACTGATCTCTGAAGCCTCCCTCTTTCACTCATCATTTCAAGTTGGCCCCAAAGTTTTTTCATTTTCTTTTGATTTTTCTGTACTCTAATTCATTTTCTCTTTTCCACTCTTCACTGTTGCACACGGATTTGGGTTTTCATCTCTTCATGCCTACATTATTGCAATTACTTTCTACCTAGTCTACTTACCTACTATGTCTCCTTGAGTCAAACCATCTTGCTCAATTCCAGATTAATCTTCCTAAAATTCTGCTATGGCTTTCTCTCTCCCTGCTCAAGAGCCTTCAATTGCTCTCCACTGCCTACAGAAACTCTGCCCTGAAAATGAACTGGTACAGCTCTATATTTACTCCAGGTCTTCCCCCCAATGCAAACACTATGCTTGCGGTGCCTAACCTTTAGCCCAGTTCTTCCCTCTTCCCCGTGAGGACTATTTGAAATGTGCATTTACCTGTATTATGGCTTGTGGAGGTTAAACTAAGCTAAAATTTCCAGTTTCTTTGCTTCCCCTTCTCCCCAGGATTTATATCAATGCAACATGGTAACACTGGTTATTGATTAGTAGTTAAATGTCTATGATGAAAGAAAATGGGGAAATAATTTTTCTTCCTTAATAAATGCTAAAGGGGGCAGATTTGGGATAAAAGAAAAAAACTTTTCAAAACATGGATTCAGCTAATAAAAGAAGTCTTTGGTGATGAATAGTTTGGGAACCACCACCGTGCACTCCAGTAAATGGAACAGTTTGACGCTGTTTCCCAAGCAGACTTGTATTTTCACGTCCCCGCAGGACTTTGCCATGTTGCTCATGCGGCTTTAAATGCCCTCCCACCATCTCTCAGTACCTGCATTCTTTGGGATCGTTACGTCACTTCTTTCCTCCCACATCTGCTAGAAGCCCCCTAAGTAGAGTGGTCTTTCCCTTTTGCAGCCTCCAGTACCTCCCGCACTTCGCTGCAGGTTCCAGCCTTATCTTTCCTTCCAGAGGAAGCCACTGCGGGCGGAATGATGTTCTGTGCATTTAGCACCCAGCAGCGCACCTGGGTACTTCGGCACGGTGCACAACACAGGGATTGTGCAGAACGAGATAGCCCTGCAGCCCCGGGAGCCCAGGCCTACTCCGCCCCACTCTCTGTCCCGGGCGCTGCCTTCGGCGCCGCCTGCAAGGCCACTGGGCCGGTCCTGAATTCATTTCCACTTCATTAACTCGGCCCCAGTCCCGCCCCCGCGGCTCCCGCTCTCGTCCCCATCTCTGACACCGTCGCCTCCCTTTTCTTCCCTCTCTCTTCCCCTGTCATCCTGCCAGCTCGGCTTCTATCGCTTCGCGTATCGTCTCTTCATCTCTCTTTCTTCGCGAGTCTGTCTGGGTCTCTGTCTTTGGGTGTTTCTCTCTGCGCCTCCATCTGTCTGGGGCTCCGCTCCCTTGCCCCCTACGCCCCGCCCCCTGCCCAAGCCCCTCCAATCCCGGCGGCTCTGGCCTGGCGCTCCACTCTCCCATTGGTCTTCCCAGAGCCCCCCGCCCCCGCCCTCCCGGCCCCCCTCCGGGCCCCTCCATTCACTCAAAGTTTGGCTCCGGCGCTGCGGAGGGAGGGGGCGGCCCGGCCCGGCCCAGCTCTGCCCCTGGCCGGCCCGACCCCGGCCCCGGCCCCTGGACAAGCCCTTATCTGATCCCAGCTCCGGGTTTAAGACTCCTGGCCCTGCCTGTCGCACAGCTCCGCTCCTCACTCCTGCCCGCCCCGTCCGTCCATCTGTCCCGCTGTCCCGCGGCCTATCAGCGGGGCCACTCCACCTCGGACCCAAGGTAAGATCCTGGCCCTGCTGAAGGAGTGCTGCCGCCCCGGCCAAAGTCTTGTCCCCCTAACTCTCTAGAGACATCGGGGCCCCCAGCCCCTAAATCCCTACCTTGGCTGGCCTCAGCGGTACCTCCTGTTCCCTCAACTCCCTGCCTTGGGCAGTCCCAAACGGAGCCTCCTGGGAAGGGCGTCCCACGAAGGGAGCTCTACCCAGGCTGGTCACCTCAGCCCTCTAACGTAAGGAAGGGGCTTTCCTGATGCCCCCTCCCACTGGGCAGACCCGCAGTTGCATCACTGCTCCTCTAGTTAATACAGTGCCCACCACATATAACCATGCATCCCTCACACGGGCACGTCAGACAGTGCCCCCTCCTCCCAGTATTGACAGGTTACTCCCATGCCTAGCCCCTTCCCACCTCCCCATAGAGTGACAATCACATAGAGACACACACTGATCACTAGTTCACACATGGGGAGAAAAATAGATACTTGGCAGCTTAAGTTAGGGAGACACAGTAGCCTGGCGTGCTTGGGACCCCTGCCTACGCAATCTCTTCCTTCCATTTTGACTTGGCTCCAGTTTCAAGACACCCCTCCTGATTACCCGGCTCCCCCTCCCCAGCTGTTTCACACTGAGATCCCCAGAAGGAAAGGAGCAGGGCCACTTCTAGAATGAGAAGGGCATATGGGGTTCTACAAATTCACCCTCCAGACAGAGATGCCCCTTCCCATTCCATCCCTCCTTCCACCAGGAACTAACCAGGGGCACCTGTGTTAGGAAAGAGATGAAGGTTGGAATTTCCTGATTTGGGGGAGGAGAGCTGAACAGCAGGATGGGTAGAAGTACAACACTGGGAAGAAGCTGGGATAGGTCTCTAGTAGCTTGAGGTTTCATTCCAGTAAATGAGTGCCCTGGGCAGGGTGAGGCAGATGGGGTAGTGGAGATAGTGAAGCAGCTGATACAAATTTGAACTCAAAGGAGGCCAGCACTTAAAGCCTGGTTATGTTGCTAATCATTACGAATTCTGACTAAGGATTTCTGGCCAGTCTGGTTTTGCTGTGGTGTTTGAATTTCTTTTCTTCCCTACTGGGACTACTTTAGGCAGTCTGGGTGGGAGGGAGATGATGGTGGGAGATTTGGGGACCCCATGTGAGAGGTACCCCTTGTTTAGGGGTGCTGAGGAAGGCCTGGAGTTCATATCAAGAAGCCAGCCCCAGTGGGGGGCCAGCAGCCACCGCAGAGTTCAGTTTAGTTTCATCCTGAAACCCTCTCGCTGATCTCCAATGATTTCTGAACATGTTGCCGGCATGATGGTGGGCACCATCCTGTGCTGAGTGGTGGGGCTTGTTAATTCCTCAGAGTGTAGACTGGGTATGGGGGACCAAGTCTAGAAGGAGCCAGGTGTCCTAGCTCATAGCTGGTTTTTCAGGGAGGAGGAAATGGGGGAGGAGGGGGAGGGAAGGCCTCATGCCAGGGAGAGGGTCCTGCAGACTTTGGTGGCAATAGGCATGGCCCAGGCAGTGCCAACTCCTTCCCCACCCCCCAGTCCTTTGGTGGTGGTGAGGGAGGGAGGAGGGAGGGTGTGTTGGGGGTGATCTGGGCCGGTCCAGCCTCCCAAAGCCCTTGCCAACCTGGGTCCTGAAAGGAGTTGCTGTTTTCTGAGCCATCCCCCCACCCCCCACCCAGAGCTGGAGCAGACAAGTTGTCTCAGCGGATATCAAATGGCAATGACTCCACTGACTGAGGGTGGGAGGGTGGGAGTGGCGATGGGGGGTCAGGATTATGGTCCCATTCCTTCTGTGGCTCTAATGCAGAATTCCACTGTTGCCCCCTACCCTGAGGGAAGAAAATCTGTCTCCCCAGCATCTGATGCACCTCCAGTCTATGGGTGCATATATTTGTGTGGGGGATTAGTTATCCACCCACTGGCATCCCCCACCTCCTCTGTGTGCCCCACTGAACCAAGCCCTGTGGCCCCCACCTGCACCACTGTGCACGAGCTCGTTTACAGCTCCAGCTTTGTTGGTTTGAGCTACAAGGGAACTGTCTGGCAGAAGACCCAGGGACCATTCTTCCCTTGTCCACCCTAGGGACCAGAGAGGCTGGGACACTCGGATCTGGGTGGGCTCAGATGAAGTCCTCTGGAGTCATCATCCTGTGATTGGTGGAAGAAGGGGTTTAGGGCTGTAGGGGTGGGCCAAGCAGAAAAACCCATTTCCTTAAAGGAGACTCCCGGGCTTCCTAGCAAAATGCTTGGTTTCTGCACACAAGATGGGAAGCTGGGCCAAGCCCCCTGGCATTGGTGGGGAAGGAAAGAGATGGGCAATGGAGTCCTTAAACTTTTCCTGCCAAAGATTATTTAGGACGGAAGAAAAAACCTCCCCTCTCCCTCCCCTCCTCGGCCTAGATTCTTCTCTTGTCTGACTGGTCAGTGCTACTGTCCAGGCTGAGGCCAAGCTGTCCAGGATAGCAGTGGGGCCCTGGAAAGGGCAGAGAGAAGGGATAATCCAAGGCACACCATTGAGAGGAAACTTCAGAAAGATTGGAGAGAAAAGGGAGATTTGGAATCTAAGTGTTTTAGCACCCAATGAAGGGTGGTGGGCTGGGGCAGCTCCTGGGAATGAGAGTTTTTTGAGTTTACCACATCACCTCGGTCTCTCCCACTGGCTGAGTTCAATGCTTTTCCTCCTTGTCTGAGTTTGATCTACGTGTTGCCACCATTCTTTATGGAGAAAGTGCATCCTGGGTGGCCCCTCTTCGTCCCCTCCCCCCATCAGAACCTTGAAAGGGCAAAGAGAAAAGGATTGTGGGAAAAACCCTCCCGTGGGTGTCTGCCAGCTTGGAGCCTGGATTTGAGGTGGTGGGGGAAGGGAGGGCTGCCTCTGGAATGTGAGGGAGAAGTAAGCACCGAGCTGTGTGGCCTGGGGAAAGGTGGGAGAAGCAGGGGTTGAGAGGACTGAGTGAGCACTTGGGGCCTCCAGAAAGATGTGGCCCAGCAGGGCTCACAGGGCCGTCCTGCTGGTCTTTCAATGGCAGGAGACCTGGGGGAAGGGTTGAGGCTGCATCAGGGAGGACTTAGGTTAGTTTTCAAGAACCACATCCAATAAAAGCAAGACATTTGAAATGGAGATTGGGAAGAAAAGAGAGACCACCTGTTGGACCAAAAAAATCCAAACCCCAAAGCAAAAAAGTCCATCATTAAAGCTGTCCAGCCCAGCAGCCTCTCTGGGATGGCTGGCACAACCCTTGCTGTCCCCTGGCTCCCTTCTGCTCTAGGAGACAGTAGGCGCAGTGGGTAAGAGCGCAGCCTTGGAGTCAGACTTCCTGGGTTTAAATTCTGGTTCCACTTAGATAAACAGGTCTCCTCATCCTTACAATGTGGGTAGCAATAGTTGTGAGGATTGAAAGAGTGCATATTTGCAAAGGGCTTAGAATGGCGCTTAGCATACAGAAGGTAGAGGTGTTTGCTGTTTGGTTCTCTTGCCTCTCTGACCCTCTACTCTGTCATCTTTCCCAGCCCTTTGCTGTGGTTTTTCTGAGATTCTGTCCTAGGTCTCTATCCTTCCACCCTTCTGCAGTTTGGGAAGGTGGAAGAATGTTCACGTAGTTTCGGAGGAGGCTCCAGCAGGCTGGCCAGCGCCTGAGGCTGGGTCTCCACACCCACAGCCCCTGCTTTCCGTAAGTTTTTGCTAAGCAGATGTCCTGTCTTTAATGAAGATGCAATAAATGTGAACTGCACTGTTGAGCTTCCCCCAGTCTCTTTTCTCCATTCTCAGCAACTTCTCTTGCAGCCAGACACTGGCTTCTCTGTACTCCCCCATCTCACCCTGCCCGCTACGGCCCTGCTGGTCTCTCTTCTTCTCATCCTGCCTGGCCTGCTCCCAGCCCAGGTGTGCCCCACAGCTTCTTTCAGGTTTATGTGCCCTCCTCTCCTTTTGTCCCCTGATCCGCTGTCCATCCCATCAGCTGATGCCCACAGCAGCCTCCTTAATCACCTCCCTGACTCCAGTCCCTCTCTCTCACCTCAATTCCTTTGCTTTACTCCACCAAGGAGTTATCACTGGAATTGTTGTCATGAAGCATCCATTTAATCTGTTCCTTCCCTACTCAGACACCCCTGTTGGCATTAGATAAACATTTCCCTATCACAGTCTTCAAGAGACTTCTTGCCTTCCCTCATTCCTTTCAGCATCCCCCTCTATTGGGACTGCGCTCTTCAGACCCTGTTCCTGGGGAGCATATCCAACTGTAATCTCTGAGTCACACCCCTCCTCTCACCCCTCCTGCAAATCTCCATCCTCCTCTTTCCCTCTCTGCTCTGCCATCTTGCCTACCCCTGTGTCTGTGACTTTACCCAGGATGCCCTGTGCATGTGACGTTGGAGGGGACATCCTGTCTCCCTCGTTAGCCTAGGATAGGGCCTGTGCCCCTGTCAGATTGGCAAAGGCATCTCTTCTCTCCCTGGACCCCCTGGCACTCAGCAAAGGGCCTGGCTCCTAGGACATGGTAGCTACTGTCCAGTTTCTCTCTAGGTAGCAGACTTTTCTGATTGCTCATTCTGGGGAAAGATCCTGACTTTAGAGGTTTACGTGAGCATCCCAGAGCAGGGTGTCTGTTAGATCCTATTATTCAACTCTCTAGGAAACCTCAAGAGAAACCCCTTTTCCACCACCTGCCCCCTTCTGTGGAGGTGGCATCACCCTAGATTACAAGTAGGAGACCCTAGAACGCCCAATTTACAGTCCTCTAAGCATTGTCGGCCCCCACACAAGAACCCATGTGGGTCTTCTGCCCCACAGAGTCTTTCTCCACTGGCCAGGGCGGCTGACTTCAGCCTGACGCTGGGCTTGTGGGCAGGCGTCTGCAGTGGAAAAAGGGGCTAGAGGTCAGAGTCTAGTCTGGGATAGCCCCATTATCTTGAGCATATCTGATCAGGAGCTTGTGAAGTGGGAGACTTATGGGGACACTTCCCATGTGGGGTGTAGGTCTGACCTCTTAGTGCTCCATTCTTCCTGGACTGGCCCCCTCAGCTCCACCCCTGACCCCAGCCCCAGCTCCTGGAGTCAGGTGCACACCTTCTCCTCATGCCTAAACCTCCCAGTTGACCTTGTGATGAAAAAGATATGGGCAATTGGCAAGAGAGGAGGGTGAATTTGTTGGAGTCTAGAGCAGTGGTTCTCCAACTTTTTGATCTCAGGACTCCTTCACCCTCTTAAAAATCACTGAAGACTCCCAAGAGCTTTTGTTTGTGTGGGTTCTAGCTCTCAGTATTTACCTTGTTAGACACAAACACTGGGGAGGGTTAAAATAATTATTAATTCATTTAAAATAGCAATAAACCCATTACATGTTAACACAAATGACATATTTTAATGCAAATAGCTACATATTTCCCAAAGTAAACAAACAAACAAAAAGTTTAACAAGAGGAGTGCCATTGACCAGCCTGAGCAAGAGTGAGACCCCGTCTCTACTAAAAATAGAAAGACATTATCTGGCCAACCAAAATATATATAGAAAAAATTAGCTGGGCATGGTGGCGCATGCCTGTAGTCCCAGCTACTCAGGAGGCTGAGGCAGAAGGATCGCTTAAGCCCAGGAGTTTGAGGTTGCTGTGAGCAAGGCTGACACCACGGCACTCACTCTAGCCTGGGCAACAGAGTGAGACTCTGTCTCAAAAAAAAAAAAAAAAAAAAAAAAAAAAAAGAGGAGTGCCATTGCCTTACATCTTCACAAATCTTTTTTTTTTTTTTCTGAGACAGAGTCTCACTCTGTTGCCCGGGCTAGAGTGAGTGCCGTGGCATCAGCCTAGCTCACAGCAACCTCAAACTCCTGGGCTCAAGCAATCCTCCTGCCTCAGCCTCCCGAGTAGCTGGGACTACAGGCATGCACCACCATGCCTGGCTAATTTTTTTGTATATATATTTTTAGCTGTCCAGATCATTTCTTTCTATTTTTAGTAGAGATGGGGTCTCGCTCTTGCTCAGGCTGGTCTCACACTCCTGACCTCGAGCGATCCTCCTGCCTCGGCCTCTCAGAGTGTTAGGATTACAGGCGTGAGCCACCACACAAATCTTTTTAATGTCTGGCTTAATTAATGATAGTTGCTTTCTCATCTGATTCTGCATTCAATATGTTGCAATATCATCTGTCATGTGGCTTCTGGAAAACTCCACTGAGCACTGTGGAATAATGAAAGTGAAAAAGGGGCAAATAATGTTTTAGAAACATTATTATGAAGATAGGTTTGGCCTCAAAGAGTCTCTGAAAGGGTCTCAGGAACCCCCAGTGGTGCCTGGACCACACTTTGAGAATTGTAGGTCTACAGGAACCTCTGAAGATAATGTCAAAAAACCTGGGCCAATCTGAAATCCTGGCTGATTTCCTTCTGCTGCCCATGGCCTTTAAATATTTTTGCTAGGGAAGCAGTATGGGCAGTGGTTAATCATGTAAGTTCTGCCTCAGTTCTCCCACTCACTAGCTGTGTGGCCTTTGGTAAATGAGTAACATCGCTATACTTCAGTTTTCTCATCTATAAAATGGGATTTTTAAAAAAGCACCTACTTTTTAGAGTTGTTGAGAATTAAGTGACTTAATACTACAAGAAGGCTTAGCATACTGCTCAATGTTGCAAGCTCTTTTTAAATTCCAGAGCCTGGTCCCATCTGCCCAGAGGTGATCCACCCCAGGTTACAGGTGGGGGCTTGGCCTAGAGAGGGAAAGTGACTTGTGCAAATTCCCAGTGAAAGTTAGCGGGGTTGCTGGGCTGTGAACCCAGGAATTCTAACTCCTAGCCCTCTCTGTGCTCCCCCCATCAGACTCTGGGTGGGAAGTAAGGGCCCGAGAGGAGGAAGGAAGCAGTTCCTACCTTTCCGGAAGCAATCCCAGTGAGGCCTCCAGGCCCTTCTCAGGGTAGCAGGAAGCCTTCAGAACTTCAGGTCTTATGAGAGGACTTCCTGACACCAACAGCAACCAAAAAGAGGAGAAAGAAAGCTGGGAAGACATTCTTAAGCCCAGAAGATGTATCTGTCCTGTCTCGTGGGGATCAGTTCTGTAGAGTACCCCTACCTTCTTTCCTGGGGCTCAGTGGCCCATGGCAGAGGGATCTGTGATTGGGTGACACTGCTTCTCATGTAGTGCCCTTCCCAGGTCATTGCCCTCCTCCCAGCTCTGCTACCACCCCATGTCTGGTGGCACCTTCCCTCCTCTGACCCAGCCCTTTGTGCTGTGGTGCCACAGGTCAGGACATGGTGCCTTGGGAGTAGCAGCTGGTGACACTGAGGGTGTTAGTGAGGTTCCCTGGGCAGGAGAAGGGAAGCCTCTCCCCCACAGACTGGGGACGGGGAGGAGGGAGGTGGGTGAGATAGAGGCACACACTGAGCAAGAGCTGGTTCTGCTCACTGGGCTCCAGCCAAACTCCCCTGAGCTGGGCTGCCAGCTCCGCCTTCGCCAGTGTGGGCTGAACTCCCTGGAAGAGCCCACATGGGTGGGGACCCTTGTCCCTAATCGCTACTCCCTGCTTCCCCTGTAGTGGCTTCCACAGCCTCCAGAACCGCAGCAGGTGGAGGTCTTTTGAGAGGATGGCACCGCAAGGAAGCAGAAGCCCAAAGACCCCAAACCCTGAGCACATACTCTTTCTGCTTAGGTTGGAGATCTTGCTATCTATTGCTCCGTTTTTCCTCTCCTACCCACACAATTCCCTTGAATAGATGGTAAAACTGAGGCAAAAAGTGGGTGGACCCTGACTGCCCACCCATTTCTTTCTAGAGCCCAGCCTGGGACCAAGGGGCCTGGCCACCCACAGCCCCTCCCCCTTCGTCCCTGCCAGTCTCTGTGGCTTTTTCCATCTGGTGAGTGGCAGGTTTGGGGGCCCTAGTCTAGTTTCCTCCCCTGTCTCCTGGGCAGTGCCCTCGGGGGAGCCTCTGTGGGCTAGCTCTCCTCAGTCTCAGCCTCGCAGCCCCTCACTCTCTGCTGCAGCCCCCCAGCTCCCGCCCCTGGGCTGTGGGACAGGGAGAGGGCTGAGGGGCTGGCTCTGCATGCTAATGTCCTGCCCATTGTCAAAGCCCCTTTGTGCCAGAGAGCTCCATTGAGGCGGCTCTGGGGCGGGCACAATGGGGGCTCTGTCCCCTAGTTCCCCCAAACAGTCACCTGCTTTCAGAGCCTCCCCACCCCCCTTGCCCCAGTGTCCGGAGGGCCCAGAAAGCACGGGGGGTGGGGGAGAGGTGGGGGGGGTGAGAGTGTGGGCCCAGAGCCCAGGAGATGGGCAGGAGTTGACCCCCCCACTCCCTGGGCAGGCTGTGGAGGGCACACAGAGGGGAGAGGCCCAGCTCCCCGGGCGGGGCAGTCCATGGACACAGCTGGAATGCAGGTTCTGTGAGGCCTGAGGAGGGGAAGGGGCACTCACAGCCTGCCCACTCCTGGGTTCCATGTGCCCAGCTTAGGCCTGTGGCTGCCCGCCTCTCCTCTTCCTCCCACCGCAGGGACGCCCTTGGGCTCACATATGCAGAGACACACAGGCACACGCTCATCTATGCAGCGCCACACCCTGCTTCCGTACACACATCCAGGAGGATGTGCTTGGACACAACACGCCGACCCAAGCGCACAGACCCGCTTGCCCACGCCACGGTCCCCTGGCATATGCGCCTGCACACCTGCCCTCCGTCGACCCTGCCCCTGCCCCTTTTGCACCCCCTCTGGCAGCCACAGGCGTCTCAGCACCACCTCCCCCCATGCCCTCGCTGCCCTCTGCTGCTCTGACACGGGTTATAACAAGTTTGCACTTGTTGTGACCTCAAGAATGTGGCCCTGGGGCGGGGAATGTCCTGCTGCCTCAGACCATACCTGCTTATATGTTAACCATGTTAACCACGTTAACCACGGCACAGCCTCTGCTGAACTCTGAGCACGGCTCTGCCACCCCCACCCCAACCACGAGAGAGTTAGGTGGGCCAGGACCTCCGCCCCAGAGCTGAGTCGAGTACACCGAGTACACCCGAGGGAGCTATATGTGAATAACTAAACCCCCGCCTGGCCTAGCACAGGTCCGATGTGACCAGAGCACATGGGTATATCCCAGCCCCTCCCTGCCCCGTGAGGGGGTAGGACAGTTACCATTTTCCCAGCAAGGCTCTGTGCGGGGAGGTGACGTGCCCAGGCAGTTGATGGCAAGGCTGGGACTAGAATGGAGGCCTCTTCCCTTTAGGTTTTTATTCTCTTTCACTGTCTGTCTCTTGATGTCCCTGAGATGACCCCACCTCATCCCGTGTGCAATTTTAACAGAGCTAGCTTTACCTACCTTCCTTGGGAAGGAGTGGGGGTGCGGTGGGGAGAAGCACAGCAGGTATAGCAGGCACAGCAGGTATACATAGAGACCTTAAGTAGGCTTCTGGGTCTAGAAAGAACTTCCCAAGGTCCCTTGACCCCTTCACTTTCTGTAGGCAGGGTGAGCCTACTTCCTTTCATTTCCTACCCTCCCACCCACCCCACTCCTGCTACTGACTCTGGATCACCGGACAGAGTAACCCCTCAGCCTTCTTAGCTAGGGTGTAGAGTTGGAGGTCTCTACCAATTACAAGTCCTTCATGATGCCTTGCTCTGAATTTCCCAGCTAATATCCCGTGTCTGTACAGTATCTGTACGGGGTGTCTATGCCTCTCCTACTCTTCTGGTCTGTAGCATCTTCTGGCAGCCTGGAGCAGATGCCCTAGGAAGGGAATAGACGGGGCCTTGTGGGATCCCAGGCACTTGAGGGCTGATATACAATGGGGTTCTGGGACCTGGGAGGTGGATGGGGTCACAATGGCAGAGACTCCATTAGATGGAGAGCTAAGCTGACACTGGCTCGCTCATCGGCAAATATTACTGAGTGCTGATCTCCAGGATGCTTCCCTTACATCAGAATTGCACAGAAGAACTTCTGGGCCCTTCTACTCCTTCTCCCCACCCCCGCTTATCTAGTACGCTCCCCCTCTGGCTACTGGGTTCTCCTAAGGCTGCCACTTCCTTCGTGCAGGAAGAAAACTCCCCCAGCCCTTTATCCCCAGTGTGATTCTTCTGCCCCCAAATGTCCCCTGTGGGAGAAAGAGGTCTGCCCAAAGTGTCACTTCAGCCCCCTGCTGTACTGGGCTATTAGATACTGTAAGAAACAGAGGACAGTGAGACACCTCTGGCTCTGGTTCTGCATCTAGTGTCTTTGTGCCATGCCTACCCCCTCCTTCTCCTCAGTGAGGATGTGGATAAAGAATAAGTGGAGGGTGGGGGAGAGGTAGAGAGATTGCCTCCTGGGATGATGGGGGCCCCCCTTAGATGTCTCTGTGTGAGGATCAGAGGTTGCCTGGAACAGGAGGCCTGAGAAGGAAGTTGAGAGGACACCTGTCAGGAAAGGTGGCTTAATCCCCTGAACATGAACTATAGGAACAGAGTACCTGTGGGTCTCCATCTCCACCAAGGGTGCAAAGAAGAAGAAATTGCTTAGGTAGCAGCAGGTAAATTTTGATTTAACTGGAAGAATTTCCCAGACATAAGGCAGTACTAGGCGAAGGGGAGGGCCAGGAAGAGGTAGAGGCTCACTCTCCCTCACAATAAGGAGAACCCCCCTGCTTTAGTCACCTATTGAACAAGGCCTGGGTGGCCTAGGAGATAGTTCCAATGACTCTCAGCGCCCGGTGGGCTGTGGGGTTTCCTATGGTCTCAAACGAACTTCTTTGACTGTTTTCACAGCCCCCAGTGAGGGCACCATTGAATCTGTCCCCTCGTGTGGACCTCACTATTTGCTGTTTATTCTAACTCTTGTTACTGGCCCAGCTGCTGCAGGGGTGACAGAGACCCCTGAGACCTGCTGGATGGGAGAGCCAGCTCCAACACACAAGGGGCCAAGGCCAAGGCTGGATGGGGAACGAGCTCCATGGGTGATGCTCCCAGGTTGGCTCCACATCAACTGGCACTTCAGGACCCCAGGGTCAAGAAAATGATCTTGTAGGAAGAGAGAAGTTGGGATGAGGAAGAAGGCCAGGGTTATTGCTCTGATTCTGATATTAAATAACATGGGCTACTGACTAGCTGTGAGATCTTGGGAAAGTTACCCGCATTTTCTAGGCTTTGGCTTCCTCTTCAGTAGAATGGGGGGATTGAATGGCATGACCATGGAGGGTCTCCTGGCATGAACACCCTATGACATAGTACAGTAGCAAGATGACAAGCACAGGCTTTGGTTTATGCAGGCCTGGCTTCAACTTGCAGTGCTACCTCTTACTAGCAGTCCTCCTGGGCAAGTTAGCTAACGTCTCTAAGTCTAGTTTCCACACCGTTAATATGAGGGCTGCACCTGTGACCCACCTCCCAGGGAGGACAGGATGAGGCGCTGCATGAACACTCAGCACAATGCCTGGCACACAATAAGGGAAGTCCCGGGTACCGTGGCAACACAGATACCCTTGCACAGCAGCTCGCATGGGGGGTGGGGGCCTCCAGAAAGGCTTTCTAGAAAAAGTGACATCTAAGCTGAGTCCTCAAGGAGGAGTAGAAATGAATAAAGCAAAGTGAGAGGGGGAGAGTGTTCCATTATTTGCAAAGAACTGTTGCTAAGAGAAAGCGTGATCTGTTCAAGAACTAGCAGCAGTTTAGTGTGGATACAGTGCCTGTGCGAAGGGGGTGGAGAGGGGATAGAGAACATGGATGCTGGGCAGTCGGTGAGGCCAGATTACAAAGGACTCGGTTCCACCTGTCATTCTAAGGGCTTCGGAGATGAGGTCCCCCCACTTCCTCTCCATCCTCTTTTTTCTACTTTTCTTTCTTCCTTTCTCTCAAGACTCATTCCTCTTGTCCTTGGTCACATGGGCACAAGGAAGCACTGGGCTCCCCCGGGAGGATCTGGCCAGTCCAGGGAGAAGCTTTAAGTTCAGAGTTGTCTGACTCTGAACTAGTTTTGGCCCAAGCCTGAACTTTCTGTCTCTCTTCTTTCTCACCGTGAAGGAGGGATCTCCCTCCCACAGAAGACTCTGGACTTCTTGCACTGAGGCATTCCTGCTAAGCACGGTGTGCCCACCCTGGGCCCTGGTTTTCCCATCTGCCCCTCTCACTGTAGAGAGTAGGGAGAATGCTGATGGGTTGGGGCTGAGGGCAGCTTGGAGGACCCAGGGACAAGAGAAAAGACTGCTGAGGAGACTGAGTTAGCGCCCCTAGTGTCCAAAAGTTGAAACTTCAATGGGAAGCTCAGAGGAAAGACTTCCCAAAGAGGAACCGCATTGCGTTGCATACATTGCAAACGGGCCTGAAGGAGGAAAAAGCTACTTAGAATATCAATCCTACAGGTGCTTCTAAGTCAAGAAATACCAGGCACTGAGAAGGACACAAAGATGAACAACATACAATTTGAGAATCAGTTCAGGAGAGATTCTCCTGTTTGGGAAGATGGGGATGGTCCTTCCTGGAAGAAGTGGGGTTTGTAAAATGACCCCTGTGGGTGCCACTCCTGGGGTGCTTCCACACGGCAGATGACTCTTCTGCCTCCCCCTTCTCCCACACTACTTCTCAGAGCCTCCACCAACTAGGTCCAAGCCCTCCCTCACCAGTAGCCAACACAGCTTCTAAGTTCAAAGACAAGTGTGTAGAGAAGGCCTTCAGCTGGGATCTGGTCCGCCTCCCTGCCTTCTCTCAGGTGAAGAAGCCTGTCTGGCTTGGGACCCCAAGAAGCAGGTCCCATCATCTCTCTAGTTTCCCAGGCTCTGGTGGGAGATCAGGTGACAGCTCAGTGGCTCACTGGCCTCCACCCCAAGAACCTTATCTCCTGGGGCCTGGTCATCCTGGGCCTTGTCAACTGCCGAGAGGCCCTGAGGCTGGAGGCAAGTGGGACGGTGAGGGGCTGAAGGTCAGTACTCGAGGAACTTCTCTCTGTTCAGCATCCTCAGCACACACTCTCCCATGCCTCTGCAGGTTGACAGGGTCTGGGAGGAATTATAGGGAGGAGGGATGAAGACTAGTTGGTTGGAAGCCCTTCCAATTGTGGGGCTATGGTACGTTCTACTCTGCTGATCAGCATTACCCTAGAGGGAGAAGAAGTAGGGAGTGGATTAGCCTGAGCAGCACAGAGCCCACCAGTGTGTGGAGAGGCAGAGGGAGAGGAAAGCCTGCAGGACTTAGAGACACAGGTTCTGGCTGTGCCATTAAATAAATGCCAGCAAGTGACATTGCCTCTCTCAGCCTTAGTTTCTCTAATTCAGTAGATATTTTTCCTTTATGGGCAAAGTAGGAATAATAATATCTTTATTTGCATAAAGGCCTTACAGGTTTCACATACTTTATCTCATATAATCCTGACTACACAATAGAAGGTTTTATTGCTTCCTTAGATGAGGAAACTGAGCCCTAGAGAGTTGAAGAGATTGACTGAAGTTCCCATAGCTAGTAAATGACACAGACTAGGATGGCACATAGTGGGAAAGAAGAATAGATAGGGACGTTTGGCTGTGACCCATACATGCCAGGATAACAAATTAGGTTTCATTTGTTAGGCTAACTCCATTTGATTGAAAATGGCTCTCTGTATTGCCACGTTGAGAAAGATTTAGAGGCTCAGTTAAAACAAAGGTACTGTGATGACTTAGCGCTATCTGCTGAGTGGCAGGGGGCGCGTGTGAGTGAGGGCTTACATGCGGCAGGGTTGACATCCCTAGCCCAGAATCTCCCGGAGACTTCAAGTCTAGTCATTCCTCTATAGCCATCAACTAGGTTAAATTCAAAGGTACCGGCTCAAAACCATGGCTGAGATATAGTCTCTGCCTTTGAAGAGCTCACAGTCAAAGGATGGCGTGGCAAAATGTCCCAGGGACATAAAGGGAAAGTAAATTTTTCTGCCTGGGAGCCTGGGGAAGGTGCCACAGTGGAGAGGGTGTTGGGACAGGGCCTTAGAGGACAAAGAGGATTTGAAGGGAAGAGAGCAGGCCTGGCGGGGAGCTGGGGGCGAGGAACATGCTGGGTAGAGCGAGAGGCCTGAGCAAAGGCCTGGAGGCAAGGAATGGAGGGCAGGCCACGTTCCACATGGCCGGAACATGGGCCACGCAGGGGGAATTTCAAAGGGGAGGCTGTGAAAAGTAAGGGGGAGTCAGACAGTGAAGGATTTTGAATGCTATGCCAAGAAGTTTGTGTTTCATCACCAAAGCCATGGGAGCTTGTTGAAGAACGTGAAGCTGAGTGGGTGGGATGATGGGATGTGTGCTGTAGAAAGGCACTGTGGCCGCTGAGGGGGTGGGAGACAGGAAGGTGAGCCTGGGGGCAGGAGGACCAGGAGATGGTTGCAACATTTCAGGTGAAAGAGAATGCGAGGCTGAGCTGGGGGAGCCTCAGAGGCCATGGAGAGAACCTGCAAAGGCAGAACTGGTGGATCTAGTGACCAACTGAATGGGGGCGAGAGAGAAAGCAGGGGTGGCTCTAAGGTTCCTAGCTTGGGCACCCAAATGGAGTGTAATGCTGTGAACAAGAAGGGACATACAAAAGAGACTCCCATTTGAGAAGAGAGGACACTAGTCTGAACACATTAAAACTGGAATGCCCCAGACAGAGGGAGGGAATGGGTAAGTATGGGGACACACAGGGCAAGGGTGAGGGGGAGTACATGGGGCGGCGGAAACAGTTGAGGAAGGTAGAGTAGAGTGGTTAGGGATGAAGTTGAGGAAGGTAGAGTAGAGTGGTTAGGGATGAAGGCCAAGGTGAATTCCTGAGAATCATCAAGATTTAAGGGGCAGAGGAGAGATCACAGCAAGACACACAGGTCTAACACACACGGAGAATTAGAGAGAACCTGGAGAACAAGGAGGAGACCACCCACATACTTCACAACTCATGCAGCATTCTGACATACACAATCCCATTTAGTTCTCCCAACACCTTTGTGTCATTGGGCTCTTTTTGCAGGTAAGGGAAATGGAAACCCAGAAACTTAAGTGATTTGCCCTAAATCACATAGCCTAGAAGTGGCAGAGCCCCTTAAGGGCTAATCAAGGTCTACAAAACCAGTGGATTCCCACCCACCGCATCTCAGTACAAGGCCCAGAGCGTGTGGAACAGACAGGCTGGTCGCCACTCTGAAATGTGGCAGAGAGACCGCCGGGGTAGAGGACCTAGAAAACGCCCTTAGTGATTGGAAGGTCAGCTGTGACCTTGGAGAGCGTTTCCTGTGGCTTTAACTGCCCCTGGCGTGGCTGTGTGGAGCAAACGGAATTGTTCTGAATTTGTCCAAGTGTCCCACATTTTGAAAGTGTTATTATTATTTTTATAGTTATTACGTATTATTAGATTGCAATATTTGATATTGCTGATATGGGACCCATTTTTTAAAATTGGCAATTTCGTATGGTTCAATCTAATATTAAACGGCGTGGACAGGGGTGGAGATGGGCGGTGGGTCCCTGAGACAGGGCAAGTTGCTGGGCAAGGGCAGCCGCGAGGCACTGGAGAGCCCTGCCCCCTGGTGGTGGGGACGTTACTCTTCAGCCCCGGGCAGAGAGCGGCAAATAGCTGGTGAAGCTTGAAATTTGCGAGTCCCCTTTCACCTCCAGGGCTTCCCCACCAGCCACCCGCCGTCTTTCCAATCCCCTCTGCTCGAAACTCAGCAGAGACTGGGGTGGGGGCAAACTCTCCTGAGGGGCTGTGTCTGGGAGAATACTTCTCAGAGCTAATCTAGGATGATCCCCTCAGCCAGTATCTCTGGAGATAAGCTGAGCATAGATTTCCCCTTTGGAGAATCTTGGGGGCCTAGGCCAGGCTATGCCTGGTTGGAGATCCGGGGCAGAGCTGACACCTGAAGAAGGGGTCCTGAACAGACACGTTGTTCATCACTTTGTTTCTCCCTAACCCAGCCCAGACCCTCTTGAGATTTTCCCCTAGTGTCCTTGGGAGCCTTTTCAGTATCTCATGTCTTACAGAAAACAATAGGATAACAACAGCAGTAGGAGTCACTCCCATATGTGCCATTGCTTCCAGCTGAATCTTAGCACGGATACTGATTTTCCTGGCTCTTTGGTTAAGATGAGGAGGGATGGGTTCACATCTCTAAGCACAAGTTCTTCTGAGGTGAGGACCCAGATATGGCCATGCTCAGAGCCTCTTCAGAGTGCTGGAGCTGGGGCTGAGGAGGCGTGGGACACCCTCTGTCCTCGGTTGAACTTTGTGTAGTGCCAACCTACCCACAATGCACCAGCTCCCCTGCTGAGCCCAGGATGTGCAGCCCTGCTGGCCCAAATGACAGCTAGGAGCAGCCTCCGTGACAGGGTGATGACTCAGGGAGGCAGTGTGATGGGCACTATGGAGGGGTTGGGAGGGCAGGTGCATCAGAGAGGCAGTGCCTATCCGCTGCCTGAGCTGGGCAGTCATTCTCCCTCTCCAGCCAGGGAAAGAGGAGGTCCCAGAGATGCCACCCTCTGGGTAGATCTCTGCAGGGACACTATTCCCTGCTTATAGAGGACAGAAGGCACAGCCTGGGGATTGGGGTGGAGGAAAGGGCAATGGTCCCAGTCAGCCCACACTGACAGGCAGGGTGGTGACCGAACAGAGAACCTCTGACTTGGCCCCATCTCTTTGTCCCTCCCTCTCTAGACTAGAAAGCACACAGGGGGTCAGAAGGGCCATACGGAGGTTACAGGCTCCCAGGAAATGCTTTGAAGGCTTTTATCCTTTCTTTTGATCAGAATATGAGAACTTTCCAAACGTTGACATAAGGGAAGAAAAGCCTATTCATCCCTGGGCCAGGGCCTCGGTGTCAGGCTGGGGCTAGAGGATGGGAGGGGAAGGGGAAGGAGACAGAGGCAACAGTGATTCAGCTGGAAAGTCAGCCCCAGGAAACACACACACACACACTGCCCATTTTTTTTTCCCTACCACAAGATTTGTGTGCATCTAGCTTCATTTCTATTTGTTTATTTTCCTTGGGGCAAGACAGGAGAGAGATTAATGAATAATGGCATCAAATTTGAAAAGAACCTTAATGAATAAAGACATCAAGTTTGAAAAGGATCTCAAACCCAGCTCCATTCTTCTCCCAACCTTGAGGGCTTACATAATCCTGCAGTGCTTTTCTTCCTGCCTCTCCTCTCATACCCTCTCCTTCCTCTTCTCTTCCCGGGTCTCTCATTGAGAACACTTGGAAGCCCAGAAGTGCTTCTTTTCTATCCCAATGCAGCTGATCTCCTTCTGGAGGCCTTGGAGGTTGCTATTCAAGTTGGAATTGGTGTCCATGAAAGTGATAATATGGTTGGTGAGGGGAGGCTGAGTGGCTGTTTCCTCTCCCCCCCAAGGCCGGTGGGAGGAATGGGACCAGATCCCAGTGCGGGGTGCTCGGCTGCACTTGGAATTTTAAAGCAAGAAGTGACCTTGATCATCCATCAACACAGCACCTCGCAAACTGACCCAGAACTGTGTCCTGAAAGGCAGAGGAGAGGGAATGTGTGCCCCAGAAGCTATGGGGATGAGCCTTAAGCCTCCAAACACTGGACATCCTTGAAATCTGTTTTCATCTAAAGCTATGTTAGTTTTTCATTCTACTTCATCATCATTGGTATAGTATTCAAATAATATTTTCCCTCAAAATCTTTGAGCAAAATTTTTATCTTCAGAAAATACACCGAATTTAGTCCTGTGGCTTTGAGTGCCTCCTGGCACACTAGTGCGTGCCCTTATTTGAGAAGTGTGGAACTAATGCAAGTTCCTGTTCCACAGTGGAGGAAATAAAGGCCTGAAAGGCTGAGAGACTGCCAAGGTCACAACTAGTCAGTGTCAGAGTTGGGACTGACACCTAAGTTTCCTATTCCCAGTCCAGCGCACTTTCCACCAGGCAGTACTG
The DNA here is from genome assembly GCF_020740605.2 of Lemur catta. Classification (NCBI taxonomy): domain Eukaryota; kingdom Metazoa; phylum Chordata; class Mammalia; order Primates; family Lemuridae; genus Lemur; species Lemur catta. The sequence goes on along the minus strand of NC_059130.1, from coordinate 33,152,383 downwards.
CCTCTCAGTTCCAGACAGTGTCTTGCATATCCTTGTGCCTGAGTCTCTCTTTCCATCTCCAGAACGCCAGACACGTACCTAGCTCAGCTGTTTAAGATGAGCATGGGTTTGGAGACCAGCAGAGTCTCAGATCCTGAGACTGATAGCACTCAAAACTGAGACCCCTCTGTCTATGAACAGGGCTGTCCCAACACAGCACTTGAGTGTGATGGACAGAACACAAACTGGTACCATAATTCCCTATTTCTACCCACCTATTCATTTATCTATACCCAACAGTGATTGGTTCAGGAATACCTTCACAGCTAAAATAATTGGATTACTTAATAGCTATAGTGGGCATTCCTCTTGTCTTCCCGGAAACTGCCTCCCTTTCTGATCCCATTTCCAAATTCTTAAATCAAGAGCCTCTTTTCTAGAGGGAGGAAGTAGGGAGAATAGGAGGCATTAGGGAGCTTGGCACGCCTCTGCTAATGTGGACACCTAGGCCTTGGGATCTAGAGGAAGAACAGGAGGATAAAGTGTGATAAAGAATCTGAAGGTGAGAGCTGTGATTAGACAGACAGCAAACTGTTCCTCCGGATCATCATTTTCCAAATCAGTTCTCCAGGACGAGATACAGAAGGCTGGAGAAACTATGAGGCGAAGCGACAATCAGAGAGATGTGTCGGGAAATAAAAAGGCCAAGAGGAAGGTGAAAAGGAGGACAGAGGGAGGGGAGACACATTATGACAGCCAGAATGAAACATGAGAGGGGCAAATGGAGCAGTGCAGATGATAGACAAGATAAGAAGACAGTTGGGAGGAGAGTCCAAGAGAACGAACCGGGGAAAATAAGGTCATGGCAGACAAAAGCAGGAGAAGATATAGCAGGATAAAGCGAGCACAAAGGAAGAGCAGATGCATCCTGGGCATCATTGTTGGTGAGTTTTTCACATCAGTCTGTCTCCTGCTCAAGGTGTCATCTGCCCTGGTTGATTGTTGAATTTGCTCAGTGCAGGCAAATTCACTATCATGTTAACTCGAAATTATAGTGAAAAGGACTTTGGAGTCCAGCCAGGATCAGGTATAAATCCCAGCTCTGCTACTTATACATTGTGGCACTGGGGCTCTCTGAATCTCAATTTCCTCGGCAGTAATTATGAATATAAGAAGACTTGTTTGACAGAGCGGTTGCAAAGACGAAATGTCAAGCTCCCATCTACAGTAGACATGCAATGAACGATAGTTCTTCTCCCTCACTCCTTCCATTTCCCTGAACCAAACATTTGGAAGAGGAAGTATTCCACAGTCAAACAAGAAAAATCACCCAGTGGCTCTGTGAAAGGATGTCCCGCATCCATGGGGAGTGGACATCAGGGTTCTGTGCCTGAGCCCTACAGGAGCCCACACTGTGGCTGTTGCCCTTATTCCAGCTGCCCGACCTTAAACACGTGAAGCTGGCCACAAAGCAGGAGGGTGCTGAGGGGTCAGAGCACATCTCTGTCTTCCCAGTTTGTCCTATGAAGCTCTTTCATGTGCTCCCAACATTTCAGTCAAAATGAATGGCTCCTTGTTTCCTGGCTGACCCTGGATGGCCCTGGATGGCATCAATGCTCATATTTTATACCTTTTTTATATCTTTTGCTGATACCGCTGCCTTCATTGGAAGGGTCTTCTCCTTGAATCCCCAAAACTCAATCTCTAAGGGTCCAAATCTTGCCTATCTTTGAGGCCAGTTCCTTTCTCCATGCCACCTTTCTCCATGAAGTCTTCCCTGAGTGAGGCAGTCCAGTAAGGAGGAAGAAGCTCAATTCTTGGTTGTTACTAAATATGTTTCCTGACCTAAATGAGGAAAACCACATTCTTATGAGGTTGTTTGGGGAATTATGTGAGTTAATATGAAAACAACCTAGTCCAGTGCCTAGCACATAATAGGTGCTCAATCAATACACGTTATTTTCCCAACCCTGATCCTTTGAGCTAGAAGTCTTTTTTTTTTTTTTTTTTTTTTTTTTTTTGAGATTGAGTTTCTCTATATCTCCCAGGCTGATCTTGAACTCCTCGGCTCCTCCCACCTCAGCCTCCTGAGTAGCTGGGACTACAGGCACATGCCACCATGCTGACTAATTAAAAAAAATTTTTTAAGAGATGGATTCTTGTTACATTGCTCGGGCTGGTCTCAACCTCCTGAGCTCAAGCGATCCTCCCACCTCAGCCTCCCGAAACGCTAGGATTACAGGCAAGAGCCACCACGCCTGGCTTAGATGTCATCTTTTCCTTCACAAATTCCTCTTGCACTTCATTGCCAACTCTTCTATGGCACTTATCACCTCCTGTCTGTTTTATTGTTGTCTCCCTTATCAGATAGTGAGGTCTTCAAGGACAGAATCTACATCTGATCCATGTCTATAATTCCAATGCCTTGTTTGTTTTATTTTATTTTTACTTGTCCTTTTTTGATACCAGATCTAGTGCCTTGTTTAGAATCTCGTACCCAGTAGATGCTGAAAAGATATATGTATTGTATGAATGTATGAAAACACAACTCAAACTGCATGTGGTAGGCAGCATCATTGCAGATGAAAATATTTGTTTTGTTGCATATCTATTAGTATTAATAATTACTTATCTGGGTTTCCATATGTACAAGGGAAAAAAGAAAATATCATAAGAAAAATCAAGAGAAGACACAAGCCGGGCATGGTAGCTCAAACCTCTAATCCTAGCACTCTGGATTAGAAGCAGGCTGAGGCAGGAGGATCGCTTGAGGTCAGAAGTTAGAGACCAGCCTGAGCAAGAGTGAGATGCCGTCTCTACTAAAAATAGAAAAATTAGCCAGGCATGGTGGCATTCACCTGTAGTCCCAGCTACTCAGGAGGCTGAGGTAGGAGGATCACTTGAGCCCAAGAGTTTGAGGTTGCTGTGAGCTAGATTAATGCCACAGCACTCTAGCCTCGGCGACAGAGGGAGACTCTGTCTCAAAAAACAAACAAACAAGCAAATTAAAAGAAAAAAAAAAAGAAGAAGAAGAAGACACAAAAAAGAGGGGAGAAAAATAAGGCCCCAAAGTGTGAGGCTCTGGATCAGAGTGTAGTTCCACCCATTCTACCTAGGACAAGAACCTCCATATCTCCTCAGCCTTGCTGTGAAGCTGGAGCCCTGTGCTTCTTTCAGATGGGCCCCGATGGCTGGAGTGGGTAGGCAGTCCCCTCCTACTCATCAATTTAACCATAAAATACTTATTGGGCATTTACTATGTGTCATAAATTGTGCTGATCTTTAGGGTAACCAAGATTTAATGTTATGCCTGGATCCTTCCTTCAGTAAGCTTATTTGTAGTAGAAGACAAACGACATGCCATGTATCATGAGATGTGTCATAACAGCTATAGATGGATGTAGATATGCTTATTTGGAAAATCAGAAAAGGGAGGTATTACTTAAGGCTAGGGAATCAGAGAAGGCTTCATGGAAGAGAGGTTATTTGAAAGGGGCTCTGAAAGATAAGACTCTGGTATGCAGAGACAAGAAGGAACGGGGGCAGGAAGAGAGAGGGGCATGCATGGCCATGTGAAGTCAGGAAAGCCCGGGTGTGCACTGCAGCTGGCTTGCTTGCTGTGTGCCCTTGGGGAGAGCTGGCAGGAAATAAGGCTGGGGAGGAGGTTTAGAAGCAGATTGTGGAAGGCTCTATATGCCTGCCTGGGTTTGGCCTCTTTTTGGTAGTTAATGAGGAGACATTAAACTTTTTTGAGCTGGGGAGGGCACTGAGACAGTTACAGTATAATGAAAAGGGGATGGGTTTGGGAGACCGAGTACCTGAGCATGAGCCCAGTCCCACAGTTTCCTGAGTCACATCATCTCCCAGGGCCTCACTTTCTTCATTCATAAAACAAGGATTATGATCTTAATATCTCATAGGAATGCATGAGAATAAAATGCGAAAGCTTTGTAAGGTACTGAGTAAATGTTCATTGATTTGTATTCAGAGGTGTATTTAAGGAAGAATAATCCAGTAGCAATGTAGGGTGGATTTGAGGAGAGAGAGAGTGGAGACAGGAGATGAGTAGGAGGCTGATGCAGTGATTCTGCCACGAGGCATCAAGGGCCTGAAGTAAGACAATGAAGTGAAGGTGGGAGGCACAAGTGATAAACCCACAGCACACGGCATTAGATGAAAGTGCGGCTGAGGAAGGGGAGAGTTGGAGCCTGGGTAACTGGGAGGATGATGGCACTGTTAGCTATTTAGGGAACCAAAGAGGAGCAGCAGGTAAGAGAAGAAAGAGCATTCGTTCACATTTGGAAATGAATGCATTTAGTATTCATATCCCAAAGCTCCTTTCAGCTCTTGCTAGGAGAAAACAGATAAAGCTCTTTCCTTGGGGAGCCTTCCCGGCCCCTCCAACCCGACAGGTTTTGGGAGAAGGTGCACAGCATTTCCCTGCCCCCTCCAACTGCTGCCCCTGAGAGGGGGTTGAAGCATCCTTTCTAGTCACCTAATTTAGCATAATCAACTCCAATGCTCTGTAGCAATTTGCAAAGCTCATTCTGTCCCCATCCTCCTGCAAATGGAAGAGCTGACGCAGAGAGCTGGAACTGATGTCTTGGAGCTTTCTTTCTTCCACCTTCTGAACAAAGGATTTGTAAGCATCTGCAGCATTTGTGAAGCCTGTGTAAACTCAGGTCCCTCACATTCCACCTTGGCTCCTCTTGAAGGTCTCCACAACTCAGGTGTCTCCCTGAGGCAGACCAAGGCTGCAGCCCTCACCGTGGCCTTGGCCTGCCCAGACCAGGCTTTCAGTCATTTCTTTATTCTGTCTTTCTTAACAAAGGTACTAGGTACTGCAGAAATGGGTGAAAGGCAGAGTCTGCGGCCTTAAATTAAGAGCATGCAGGTGGTAAACAATGGTAAACAAACCATTGCAAAGCATGGTAATGTTTCAACACAGGAATATGTATAAGACCAAGCACAGGAAACCCATGCTGGCTGTGGGAGGAGCAACAGAGAAGATGAAGTATTTTCTTTGAGAGTCAGGGAAGGCGTCAAAGGGTGTTACTAACACTTAAGTCAAATTTTGAAAGATAAGGAGGAGATCACGGATAGGCAGGGTGCAGGGCACCCGAAAGGGGTATATCCAAAGGTATAAGGACCAGCTAGTGGGGCCCTTTGTAGAGCTGGAGTCTAGGGGAAGTGTGATTGTCAAGAGTAAAGGCAGGAAGGGGTCAGAGACCAAATCACAGAGGGCCTTGAGTGCTGTGCTGGGAGCCTTCCAGTTTATCCTGAAGGCCGTGGGGAGCCAAGGATCAATTGCAGTCATGAGAGTCACAAGAATAGTGTCCCTACTCAAGAGCAATCCTGTACTCAGGAAAGGCTCTGATAAATCCATTCATTATTCTGGGCAATAAATGACTCTCAGCTCAGATAAATGAGCTCTCAGGTAAAGACAGACAGCTCCAGGAAGAGCTTCCGGGCATGAAACAGTAGGTGGGAGCTCTGTTTGCTGAGGGAACGTGCTGGACATCGCTGTAGCTGATGACTGGACTTTGTTTTAGGGAAAGAATTGTTAGTGCAGTTCTCAGAGGAGAAAGAAAGTGGATGTTCCTGCTTCTGTCTTTTTTACCACTCAGAGTCTGGGCATCAGAATTCTGCCCCTAGTATTTGGCTGGGACTGTTTTGGGGGAATAGCACCCTCTAGAGGGAAGAGTTTGCATGTTTTGGGTAGGGCAGCAACAAACTATTCCAGAGCTTTGGCCTGCTTCCTTCCCCAGGGGCCTGGCCAGCTTGGGGGTGGAGCGCAGCCGATTGTTTATCCGCTTCTGACTCTGACCACCGTGGAGAACAAAGCTGCCTGGCTGTGGGAGGTGGCACAACAGCTGGGAGTGGCAGATATAAAGGCTGGCAACAGCAAGCACAACAGCTGGAGGCGGCAAGCACAACAGCCAGAGGCAACAAAGAAGCTAGGCAGTAGCCCAAAACTCCAGAGCTCATGAGACTAATAGCCTTACCACTGGGCTTTAGAAGCTCTGGGCTGTCTTTTCTGTCTCAGCTGTGGTCCTCTATCCAGGGTATCACAGAGGCACCTCATGAGAGCATGAGACCTATGAGAATAAACCTGGGGTACATAGAAGCAGTTGCTACATTTAAAAAGTTCTGGACCAGAAGCTGGAAGACCTGGGTTCTGGTTCCAACTCTACCACTAGTCTACGTGGGGCGAATCTCTCTGAGCCTTAGTTTCTAATGATGTCTTTCCTACCTACCTCATGGTGTGAGGATCAAATTACATATTTTGTCAAATTTAACATGATAAATGATCATAGGCTATTATTATGGGAATGATAAGCAAGGCTTTCCTTGGACTTGAAGAGCTTCCATTATTCTGATATGCAGAATCTCCCCTCACCACAAAGCTAGGACTTCGATGAAGAATCCCTGAATGTCACCATAGAAAGTGTGGGGGTAGAGGTGTCTCGAGGAGGCAGACATCCTGATCCTCCAGCAGTGTAAGTGGAAGCTTAAAGACACTCGTTCAACCTCCTGTCCAAAGCTTTAATCTCTTCTACAGAATCTCTAAATGCTTGTCCAACCTATCCCTGAACACCTTCAGAATCAATTACTTCTCATTCTAGAGACTTTAATTCAATTAAAGTAGTTTAAGATTGCTTGCTTTTTAAAACACATGAATAACTCATACTGGATTATTTTCTGCTAACATATTTAATTTTTTTTCATGTGCTGCTTGCTAAATCCCATCTTCCCAATTGCTCAGGTAATTTTTGGACCCAAGTACATAATCCAGCATTTATCCTTTTTATTATATTTGGCTTATTCATCTGGCTCCTTTTGGATCCTAATTCTGCCCAGGTCTTGAATTTGTGACCTGTCACAGCTTTTTGTCAGCTACGTAATTGATAGCCATAGTGTTCTATAGTTTTGAATGAAATTAATGTTAAGAATGTGGAATAGGACAAGGCCAAAGATAAAGCTCTCTGGAATATCATTAGAAAACTAATTCTAGGCTCTCATGGTCCACTCACCAGTATAACTGATCTTTTAAGACACTTCATTAGATTAGCATTCCGTTCATTTTTCTCTATTATATCCCCCAGGACATAATGAAAGATCTTGTCAAAAATCTTACTGAAGCTCAGGTACACTTTATCTATTAAATTTCTCTGATTTATCAATTTAGTAACCTTATCCTCAAAGGAAATTAGTTTATTTTGTTGTGACGTTTTCTTAGTGAGCCCATGCTGGGTCCTAGTGATAATGTTCTTTCCCGTACCCTGCATATAAGTACTCACAATCCTCATATTCTACTCTAGAATCTTACTTAAGTTCAATATCTTACCTGTTTGCAATCTGTGTAATATATATCATTTTTCTTTTTGAAAGTTAAAATTATGTTTACTCATCTCCAATTTGCAGCACTTCCTCTGTTCTCTAATATTCCTCAAAATCTCTTATTGAAGTTTACATCTTCTTTTCAAGAGTTTGAGGATCAAATGAGAAGGCATGCTAACGTGTGAACTCTAAAGTGGTATACAGATATGGGCATTATGGTGGTTGTTTTGTTATTATTACAGCTACTGAGTACTAAATAGGGCTTTAATTTGGCTCTAAATATAAGTTCTTCAAACTTCAGAGTTTTTGAGCTTCCTTTTTGTTCCTAAGTAGCCTAGGATATCGGAGAGTGAACGACATTGAAGTCTGGTTGAGTAGTCTCAGGTGGACAAAAGTTCCAAGTGGTGTAAGGGGCTGGGAAAATGAGCATCCTGTTTGCCTCTGAACATTCTTGGGGTTCTCATCCATTGGTGGGCTACAGTTCGGTGCCTACTTGGATTGGCATATGGATGGACCCAAATAATTCAGAGTTTTCCAGGGGCAAGACATGGGGAAATAGGGAAGGTGGGCAGTGTAAAGAGGAATGATAAAATACAATGGGTCAGACTTTTTGGAATGTATTCTCCAAGAAAGGCCAAATTCCCCAGAGATCACCCTGCTCCTTCCCAGAAGATCTGGCCATCAGATTCAGAGTACAAGGGCTCAAATGATTAAAATTCTTTCTCAGCTGGAAAAGTACAAGTTACTCCTCGGGCAGGGATGCCAGGCACCTTGTATTAAGTGAACTGTCTCCTATTTCAGTGCCTTGTCCCACTTTCTACTATCAGAACAAATAGCAATCCTGAATTTGAGCCTGTGCAGACATAGCCACTACTTAACTTACACTCCTAACTCTCCTACTTCACTCAGTCAAGACAATTTTGCCACCTACAATCTGGCATTTCTGCCAGTCCTTGGGAAAATGTCCCAGTGCCTCCAGGAAGCTTCAGCATGTTTCTCCTCCACCACTGCATATTTCTTTTTGTTCAAGTCCTGTCTGTGTTTTTCTTACCATCACCTTAGACTCTAAACCAGACCAAATTTCTAACCCAGATGAGGCAAACAGTTGGTGATAAAAAATATTTCACCAAGAGCTGTGTGCTTGGAGAACATCTCAAGGAGCAGAAGAATGGGCGGTTCCTGATATTTTCTGAAGCAGATGAATATCTTAGTATTATCAGTGGTTATGCACTTGGGGGTAGGAGAGAGAATGAAGAAATAAAGCGTATGTGTGTGTTAAGGGGGATTGGCCTGGAAGGATTCCAACAGGATAGCTTTTCATGAGGGTGGTGAGGGATCTCTTTCAAAATTAGAGAACTGGTTTTGAGGTGAATGAAGGTCAGTAGAGCTCTCGTTAGTCTCATCCCCACCTTCAAGAAACAGTGAATTTACTACTCTTTCTCCCCCTTCTAAGAATTGCAAATATCAGACCGTATTACAATTATTTGCTTACTGAACATGTTTCTTTCTCATGAGGCAGTGAGGTCTGGAGCACAGGGATGTCATTTTCGTCTTTGACTTACTAGCACCTTGCATATTACCTGCCGTGTAGTAAGAGCCCAATAAATATTTGCTAATAAAAGAACAAATAAGTGGCATTCAAATGAATGTTAATTCCTCCTTCCTATTGAGTGGTGGTGAGGAGTTGGCTGGATTTCTACAATAACCTCCATTGTGCTGCCTTGCTTCCTCCAGATGACGTCAGTTGCCAAGGTGTATTACAGTCAGACCACTCAGACAGAAAGCCGGCCCCTAATGGGCCCAGGGATACGACGGCGGAGAGTCCTGACAAAAGATGGTCGCAGCAACGTGAGGATGGAGCACATTGCTGACAAGCGCTTCCTCTACCTCAAGGATCTGTGGACAACCTTCATTGACATGCAGTGGCGCTACAAGCTTCTGCTCTTCTCTGCGACCTTTGCAGGCACCTGGTTCCTCTTTGGTGTGGTGTGGTATCTGGTAGCTGTGGCACATGGGGACTTGCTGGAGCTGGGTCCCCCGGCCAACCACACCCCCTGTGTGGTACAGGTGCACACACTCACTGGAGCCTTCCTCTTCTCCCTTGAATCCCAGACCACCATTGGCTATGGCTTCCGCTACATCAGTGAGGAATGCCCACTGGCCATCGTGCTTCTTATTGCTCAGCTGGTGCTTACCACCATCCTGGAAATCTTCATCACAGGTACCTTCCTGGCAAAGATTGCCCGGCCCAAGAAGCGGGCTGAGACCATCCGTTTCAGCCAGCATGCAGTTGTGGCTTCCCACAACGGGAAGCCTTGCCTTATGATCCGAGTTGCCAATATGCGCAAGAGCCTCCTCATTGGCTGCCAGGTGACAGGCAAACTACTTCAGACCCACCAAACCAAGGAGGGTGAGAACATCCGGCTCAACCAGGTCAATGTGACTTTCCAAGTGGACACGGCCTCTGACAGCCCCTTCCTTATTCTACCCCTTACCTTTTATCATGTGGTAGATGAGACCAGTCCCTTGAAAGATCTCCCTCTTCGAAGTGGTGAGGGTGACTTCGAGCTGGTGCTGATCCTAAGTGGGACAGTGGAGTCCACCAGTGCCACCTGCCAGGTGCGCACTTCCTACCTGCCAGAGGAGATCCTTTGGGGCTACGAGTTCACACCTGCCATCTCACTGTCAGCCAGTGGTAAATACATAGCTGACTTCAGCCTTTTTGACCAAGTTGTGAAAGTGGCCTCCCCTAGCGGCCTCCGTGACAGCAGTGTACGCTATGGAGACCCTGAGAAGCTCAAGCTGGAGGAGTCATTACGGGAGCAAGCTGAGAAGGAGGGCAGTGCCCTCAGCGTGCGCATCAGCAACGTCTGATGGCCTCTTCCCACCTCCCCATCCCTCTGGTCTGTTTTCCTCTCTTTCAATGCCCTGAGTAAGGAATACTATCTGGGCTTGCTGGAGATCTCCAGAAGCTCCACTTTAACCCAGTGGCCTGTCAGTAATCTAGGCCATCTGGAGTCCAAATTTTCCTCCCACTGTCCTCTTTTGCCTCCGCCCCGCTTCCACCCCAATACATGCACCCCCCCCCCTTAAGCCAGGATGGGGGAAAGAGAGGGATTAGGCTGCAGTGGCCTAGAAGGCCTCAGCCATGCTTGGAGACCCACATTAGGAGGACCATGCAGTTGGATGGACAGACTCCCCCCAACCCCCACCACCACCAGAAAGTTTGGTGACTAGAGGCTGGAGCCTCTCCATCTCCTATCTTCCCATCTAGCAAGTTCCCTAAGGCAAGACTCTCTCTGATGGTCACTTTGGGGTCTGTGCCCTCAGAAATATAGGAATCTGAAATCAATTTATCCTGGGCCCTGTTGAAAGAAGCCAGCATTTGTCATGGTGTAGCTAATTTTTGCTAGTAACTCCTGACCATAACCCAGGACCATGGTCACTACTATTTTCCATTTCTAGTTTCTCAAGTGGACCCTCTCAAGATACCCAGTTCTCTCATAGCCTCTGTCCCCTGAGAACTGGGTTTGACCCAGAAAACATTAACATACAAGCACCACACCTGCACCTGTCCTGGATTCTGAACTCTTCGGTTTGAAGTGACTAATTCAGAGCTGTTGTCCAAAACTTTGAACCTATGCTGCCCTGGGAAGATTTGTTTCCTTGTGTCCTGTGAATGGGAGGACCCTAGCCAATATATTCCTTTGAAAAAATTCCAGTGCCCAGGCCCCACGGAAAGGTCTGAGAATGTTATTCAGATTACATTGCACCTGGCTTTTCTTCTTGCTTTTCTGCCCAGTACAGACCCCGCTTCCCTTAACCCCAACTGTTTGGAGGAAGGGAGGGAAAATGCAAGGACCTCCCTCTCTTAACACTGTTGCTCAACTAAAACTGGATTCATAGGGAACAGATTCCCCAGGAAAATTAAACCAACCCCACCAAGTGGGACGGCTTCCTGACTGTCGTACAGAGCCTCTGGCAATTGGTGATGCTTTGTTACAGCTTGGGCAGAAGCAGAACTCTGTGGCTGGCAGCCACTATTCTCCCTGTTATACCTCCTGGTGCCCTTCTGAAAAGTGCCAGGTATTTCATTAAGTAATGCTGGGAGAGAAGGAAATTATATACTTCCTGATCAAATAACCATGGCCTCCCTCAGTCATTCCGGAGACTTGGTATAAAATGATGAAAATCAACGTCATCTCTACTGTCCTCTGCCATGAGGCCAGTTTCAGGCAAGTTAAAAAGCATACTTTAAGAGATCAGGCTCAGGCCATTCCTTGTTCCCTGGTGGGGACTGTGGGAGGGTTCAGGGAAGGGAATATAGGCACCAGAACTTTCTCTAAAGCCCCAAATCCCAAGAGTGCTTCCCGTCCTCATTTAGGTACCAAGGAACTCCCCACAAAGTGGTTTTGCAGAATCAAGTGGCAGTTTATTTAAGGTGGCCTCAGCCAACTGTTACAAGCTACATACTTGTACAGAATATATACACGCATCTGTGTGCACAGTCTGGCAGAGAAACTCATAAAATATTGGGGCTAGTCCATGATCACCACCTACTATGACTGCACAAGGTCTTATTATATTGACCTCTCCTTGAACTCACCTAACTATATTTTGAAAATGAAGACCCTTCAGTCTCTACTTACTGTAACCCCCACCATTACTCTCTAGCCTTCATGAAAACAAGAACCAGATACCCATGATGAGCTGAAATAATAAAAAAAAAAGAACCAGATAAACTTGAAAATCTGAAACAGAGAACAGAAGGCAGAGAGCCAGCTTTACACACTCAACTTTATTCAACATTAGACTTACTTGATTTCTTCCAATGTGTAAGAGCAAAATGCACTGCAGTGTGTGTGTGTGTGTGTGTGTGTGTGTGTGTGTGTGTGTTTTATCCATTGGCAAGTTGTCCTTCCTTTGGTTTCTTCTGCACACTGCTTCCTTCCTGAAGGAAGTACTCTCTTCCCATTCTCCTGCTGTAATTCTAAGTCCCCAGACTCTCCTCAGATTCTTGGGTAACAAAGTGAGAAGAGAACATTTTCTGATTTACCTCCTTTGAAGTGCCTCCATTATCCCAGGCTTTGCTCTAAGTTGCCCTTTAAATCATACTGTCCTATTAATGCAATCTGGCATCTTCTTCCATAAGCCCCCCACCAGGGAACAACTCCCCCAACCCCCGCCCCTAAATTGTTCTTTAAACTACAGCCTGTCTCCTTTGACCTGAAATCCTTGTTCAGGCAATAGGACAAGCTTCAGAAGCAACAAGGTCTGATGAGAAATGGTCTCCCACACCAACCATGGACTTGAAATGTCAGGAGAGAACTAAGGACAGATGTTAAGGGGGTGGTTTCAGAAGATGGGCAAAACAACTGATGGGGATGGACACCCAGGATGTAAAGATGAGAAAATATGATGCTGAGGGACCTAGTGAAATCAGTGAGATTCTTGAGTTTTACTTGGGCTAGCAAAAAAGAGGTGAGTGGAAGCTCGGGGAATTAGGATGTGCTACATATGAAAGGTTTATCTAAGGAGAAAGAAACAGAGATAATATATATATAGAAAGATGTATATAGATGTATATATGCCCAAATATACTGAATGTACAGAAAGGAAATATTCAGAGACCTTAGCATAGGGGGCAGATATCTTGTCCTGGTTATGGGGTAGGACACCAGATTTTCAGATTTACAACCAGTGATCCTGGTTTCAACATGGAAGTGAGAAAGTTGATGAAGGATTTCAGATTTGGCAATGGGAAAAGGAGGGTTGGAAGCTGGTCTTCAGAAATAAAGAGGCATCCGCTGAGGCTGTGCTACTGATAGGACTGGGAAGTGAGGAGTTAGGACACTGGGGAGGGGAGAAATCCCATCTATGGAAATCTTGGAAAATCTACTACTTATACTGTGTGTCCCCATGCCCAGCAGTGTCCTGCCACTGTAGCACCTTTTTAAAATAAAATAAAATAAAATAAAATAAAATAAAAGCACCTTTTTGTTTCCCTTTCATGAAGTACACTGTATTTCCCCTTCTTCCACAGGGGTGGGAGCAGCTGAAGCTCCAGCCCCTGGAATTAAACTGAGAAAGTGAACACCGTGGTATGTGGGAGGCACTAAAGGGAGGCTCAACTCTAGAATCCAAATGCCAGGACTGAAGAGCTCTTGGATCCAGGATACTGCCAGCCATCGATGTGGCTGCAAGCAGCCCAAAGAGAGTGCCATCTATGCCAAAGGAGTCCAAATACTGGCATTTGGGCATGGAGGGTTAAGCTATAGTTTTGATGCTTCTCTATGAAAATGAGGAGTGGGGTCACCAACTGCCCTAGGGGATGGTGCAGTTTCATGTGAGGCTTCTGAAATACCTACATTCTGCTTCAATTCATTATCCCTCCAACCCCTGTCAGCTAATAGGACCATCTGGGGATTTCCCTATGAGGTATGAGCAGCAAAAGGAAGCCAGTTACATTATTGCTACGAGCCCGAGACACTGAGCCCTCATTAAGGCTCCTACCCTGGTCCTTTATTCCTGCTAGCTAACCTAGTTTATTTGTAAAATAACACACTACCTTTGCTGTAAAGTTAGCACGTGCCTCCAGACTTGGTGACGACCAACTCTACTGAAACAGAAGTATCTAGGGATGGTTTTTCCATTCGTTGCATTGAAGACTAAACCAGGTCAAATGTACCTAGGAAAAAAAGGTGTGAGATGTTTTTGGCTTGTTTTATTTTATTTTTGTCTGTTCAGAAAAAGCTACTAAATAAAATGGATGCCTCTGTGGTTGTCACTCTAGCTTCTTTTAGACATCTAAACCAATACTGTGATCCAGGTCTGAGCTCGTAGGCGTATGTGTAGGAGAGGGGGGTTGAATCTGGCTGTGCAGGAAGAACTTCTGACTGTGTGGACAGGCCTCTTCCATTTAATTTCTCTCATGCTTTTCATTAATAATATCACCCATTCCTTCCATTCTTTTCCTACACCTCCCCTCATTAACTTTATGATCTTTTAGCAAGTACCTTTAAAATTCAGTTCTTAAGGGATAAGATTTAAAAATCATTAAGACTGAAAATTGGCTCAGCTTAACCCAGGAAAGTCAAGTTGCTTTGCATCCTGGGCATTGTTCCTTTTGGCCAGAGATCACAAGGCCAGTTTCCCTTCTGTGCTACCATACAGACTTTTTGCCGGTTTTCCTTACACATCCCCAAGGCTCTGTACACCTATTCCTTTATTCATCAGGCATGTCTTCCCCCAAATCTCAAATAAATAGATTTCTCTTCTACCTTATCTATCACTAGCTTGAGAAAGGTCTGGTTGTCAGTATCTAGCCCCAAAGTCTCTCTGAGGAGAAGCAAGAGATATTATAGTCACTGACCCTTGTTCCCCAGACGTGGAAGGATAGAGGAAGGAGGAGGGAGAAAACTAGATCTCTCATCATCATCAAAAAACACTTATATACAACATTTCAGAAACACTAGGAATGAGTCATATCTCTTATTTGAGATATATAAGATACATGAAGTGTATAGTTCCTAAAAGTTTGAAGAAACCTACAAACTTGTGAGGAAAGAGAAATAAAATAACAAGTAGCATACAACAAATAATACCAAGAACAATAACAAGTAGCATATACTACTGCCAGATACAGTTTTCAGAGCATGTTCTAAAAAGAGTGAGCGTGCCATGGAAAACATGTCACAGGGACAGGCACTAGGGAAGGGATGGTATCAATCTAAGAGGTCTAGTTAGAACACATTGGACATAAGATTCAAGAAAAATCAGCAAATATTTACTGAGGTCCTATTATGTGGAAGGTACCATTCAGCTAAAGAAGAAATATAAGACATGATACATGCCATCAGTGGGTGTACACATGTAGGGCTTTCCACCTGTTATTCCTTGTGTGGAACTTTCCCCACTGCTGGCCAACCCCCAATCTTCTTAACTCTTACTATACTGTCTTAGGTCAAATCCTGTTAAAAGATATAGCACTAAACACAGCTGCAATTTTACATTACTTGAGAACTTATTTGGCCAATGTCTCTCTCACTCACTAGACTTTATGTGTCAGGTGAATGGGATTCACATCAAGTGTTTGGTCACCAGTACAGCTCAACACCTCGCTCAGTGCCTGGCATGTATGATGCTCACTAAACATAGCAAGAGGGAAGGAAAGAAAAGAAGGAAAGAATTTGCCTAAAGTATGCAGTGGAGCTGGTATATCCTATTAAATAATCATCAAAGATTTAGATAACATATTTTATAAAACAGGACATAATTAACTGTTAAAAAATAGAACAGACAATAAACATCACTGGGAGGATGAGATTATTTGCACTTGTTAAGTTCTAGGAAGAGTTTACAGAGGAGTTGAGGTTTGAGCTCAGCACTGAAGGACAAATAGCTTTTAAGAAAGTGAAGAGAAACAGGATTTTTTGTAGGCGGTACAACATAAGCAAAGTATTGCAGGAAATAAGCAGAAGGCATATTTAGGGAACAGTTAGTAAACTTAGAACAGAGTGCTTTATAGGTAAATAGATTGAAAAGATAAGGTAAAACCTGATAATGGAGAGGTTGAAATGTCAGGCTAAAGAGTTATTATTTTTTCTTTAGGTAGTTGGGAACCACTGAAGATGTTTGAGGAAGAAAAGAATCTAAGTAAAGTACTATTTATGAATATCAATTTGGCAGTAGAATTGATTCAGGAGATACTAAATCAGTTAAGAGACTTTTAAAAGCTTGGGGAAAAGGTGATTCCAGAGATCCTAGTATAGTATAGGTGTTCAATACATATCATTAAATTGAGTTGTTGAAGGTCTGAACTAAGGTGCAGGATGCTGGGCATAGAAAGAATTAGGAATAGATTGAAAAGAAATTACAAAGCAGGACATATGAACAAGGTCTAGCAAAAAACAGTGTTTGAATTAGTCAGGGTTCTAACAGGAAACAGATGGTATCCTCAAAGGGCTAATTGGACATATTTTAATGAAAGGATTATTTACAAAGGTGTGGGCAGGTTTAATAAATCAACAACAGATGCTGAAGAACCCAGGGACTTGCAAAGTAGGAAGCCTTTACCAGCCTTTAACCTTTAATGGGCCGTTATTGGAACTGTGAGAGGTATACCCAAGGGAGAGGGCTATCGCTTCAGTAGGATACAGAGCTTTAGGTAGAGGAACTCAGACGCTGCCAAAGATCTGCCAGTGCCTCCCACTGGCCGATTCTGATGGGAAGCCAGAGAACAAGGGAGGAGGAGTGAAGCTGCCCATAGAGTTTAACCTCTTGGAGCAAAGAACAGGGTAAAAAGGATGGTTAGTGAATACGCAAGGGTAATGAGACCATATGCAGCATAGTGAACAAGGTCAAGGTCCTAAGAAAACTAGGGATGAGCTATGCATATTTGTACTTTCCCTAGCCACTGGCTCTAAAAGGATGAAAATCTAGGGGCAGATAGTGAAAGTGGGGATTAAGAAGGATTGTAAGTAATAGCCTAAGGGGTAATGAACAGTTGAGCATTTGAAAAAATGTAGCTCTTTCAGGGAAAGGGAAGATGATAGAGTCCCTAAGAAAAAGCCCAATATGGGGTCTGTGGACTGTGATGATTTGCTGTCCCACCTAGAAATAGTAACAAAAGTTGGACCTCTCTGTCCATTTGTTTTACGGGATTCCAGCCTCTTCTTTATTCCCACAACTACTATCTTCATCTCATTCCTTGCACTGACTTCAGTGACATGCTTAGTTCCTTTTGATTAGTTGTTTCCTTATGTACCCAAATTTGGTGCCTCCCATCTCTCTACTATGGCAGCCATATAGGGACAGATTGGCTGAGGCCATTCTGCCATAATATCTAACTAACTCAGCCAGAATCCTTGGTTAATTCTCAGACATCTATTATACTTCCCATATTCTTTACCTTCTG
The DNA here is from genome assembly GCF_020740605.2 of Lemur catta. Lineage (NCBI taxonomy): Eukaryota > Metazoa > Chordata > Mammalia > Primates > Lemuridae > Lemur > Lemur catta. The sequence goes on along the minus strand of NC_059130.1, from coordinate 33,135,147 downwards.
GGACTAAGTCTCACTTATCTATCACTTGCAGAGGAAAAGAATAAATCAGAGATAGAATCACTCTGAGAGAGAATATCAGAAAGATCCAGATAAAAGATCAATGAAAGGTAACAGAGAGGAAAATGAGAATTCATAATCAACATTTTATTGGCAAGTCAGCCACATGGTGATTAAGATACTCTGGGTCAGACAGATTGGATTTTGAGTTTCAGCTCTGCCACTAGTTAGCTACGTAACTTAGGAAAATTAATCTCCATGAGCCTTGATTCATTTGTAAAGGTAGGAATATCTACCTTACATAAAAAGTATTTAGCACAATGCCAGACACATTGCAAATATGTCCTCAGCAAAGGAAACCATTATAAATCCACATCATCATAATTATTATTATTTTAATGGTGAGGTGCTACCACTGTATATATGGCCAATGTACTGCAGGAAAAAAAAAAAACACTTACAATTATTGACCTAATTATACCAAGGCATAATTATTTCCCCCCCCCTTGGTATATAATTATACCAAGGCATATAAAAGGACATAGAGATGTCAGAATATGAATATGCAATGTATAAGATTAATATGGCTCATCCAAAGGATAAATGTGAACTATAGGATGGATGAGTGGAGGGTAGTCCTGAGAGCTGCATGTTCAGACTAGATGAAGTCACCTATTCTCCTTATGCTAGTCTAGGAGACTTCCCCTAGGAAGCAGGCTCAATCTGTAAGACCAAGTCAGTCAGTATTTACTAAACATACCATGTACCTAAGAATACAATAAATTATGAGGAATTGAAAAATATTAAAGGTAAGATATAATTCTTACCCTCAAGAACCCTACAATCTCATTGAAAGGTTTATGAATACAATCTAAAATAAAGTATCAAATTCTGCTATGGAGACTATAAGCGCAATAAGTGATTACAGAAGGAAAAGAGCTAATGGGCTAGAGTCCTTGGTGAGAAATTCATGGAAGTAGGGTTGGAGTGGGGTGGGTGAAGGGGGGCAGACCTTGACATAGGTAAAGGATATTTGAAAAGAAAAAGAACTAGGGGTTAGGAGCACTCCATGGATGCCACTCTAGAAGTATTCTGGTAGGAGGAACGTCCAAAATCAACTCAACTTTTACTGAATGGCTACTATAAGTTTGGTACCGTGTTAGATGCTGAAGTACAGAAAAGAACAAGATAATCTCTGTTTTCAAGGAACTCAAAGTGCCCTGATGGAAAACTAGGAGAGAGAAACAAACAAACAACCCAGTCATTGCAAAGCAGTGTGACAAAGGCTGTAATAAAAGAATGACCAGAGAGTTTTAGAGCACTGGGATGACAGGCACTGAACAGGACTTTTACGTGGCAGGCCAGAGTCTTCTGTGTGAGTGATTTTCTGGAGCTTAGAGTCCTTCCGCCATAGTCCGACTGCCCTCAGACGGTGGGGAGGACTGACATCTGAATCACTCTGCATGAAGTGGGCTGAGAGGTAGGATAACCTTCTAGGAGTTAACACTTAAGCTGAGGCCTAAAGAGTTAGTTGAGCAGGTGTTTGCCAGGGTGACTAGAAGGGCAACTTTGGCAGAGGAAATACCAAACACAAAGGTACTGAGGCATGAGGGCCTGACATAGTTTGGAAACTGTGAAGCTTCCCTGTCTCCCTTCCCATCCCTTCCACCTAGGGTTGTTGGATAAAATATAAGCTGCCCACTTAAATCTGAATCTCAGATAACCAACTAATAATTTTAAAATGTATAAGTATGGCCCAAATATTGCATGGGACATAAACACTCTGGGCAACCTTCAACGCATTCTTGCCGCCCCCGAGGCCCACAAACCCCCTGCGAATACTGGCGAGCTGGTGGAGTAAAGCATGAGAAGCTATCTCAGGTTTATTTTCCATTCCCTCCTATGTTATTCACTCTCAGGTCTCAGGACGGAGGGATGTAGCTCGCAGCTCGCTCTCTGTTTGCGGACAGCCTCTGCCGACGAGAGTTGGGGAATGAAAGCGGGCAGCCGGGGTACGGGTGTGGGTGTCACTCACAAAGAAAGCTCACTCCGCTCCATAAAAACATCAGCCAGTGCCGGCTTTCCCTACTACCAAGGGACCGGAAATCCCGCCCCCTCGGGAGGAAGAAGCGGAAGCAAGACAGCCAATCCAGAGGAGCCAATCCACAGCAATTCTTTGGCTGTGGCTAAGGTCCCCGCGCGGTGCTGGCGAACGGAAGCAGTAGGGGCGGGGCTTCATGCCGGAAGTGGAGGTTTTGCAGTTGTTCGGTTGGCACTCCGGCGGCGGGAGTTGCGCTGCCAGCCTGAGGCGAAAAACCGAAGCGCAGGTTAGTTTGGAGCTGGGGCTGAGTGCCTGTCGCGCAGTCAGATCATGGGCTCGACCAAGCACTGGGGAGAATGGTTCCTGAACCTGCGGGTGCCCCCCGCCGGAGTGTTTGTTGTGGCCTTTCTTGCCCGAGTTGCCTTGGTTTTCTATGGGGTCTTCCAGGACCGGACCCTGCTCGTGAGGTATACAGACATCGACTACCAGGTCTTCACGGACGCCGCGCGCTTCATCACCGAGGGGCGCTCCCCTTATGTGAGGGCGACTTACCGTTACACTCCACTGCTAGGTTGGCTTCTCACTCCCAACATCTACCTCAACGAACTCTTTGGAAAGTTTCTCTTCATCACCTGCGACCTCTTCACGGCTTTCCTCTTATACCGCCTGCTGCTTCTGAAGGGTCTGGGGCGCCGCCAGGCTTGTGGCTACTGTGTCTTTTGGCTTCTTAACCCCCTACCTATGGCAGTATCCAGCCGAGGCAATGCGGACTCGATCGTCGCTTCCCTGGTCCTTACGGTCCTGTACTTAATAAAGAAGAGACTGGTCGCGTGTGCAGCTGTATTCTATGGTTTCGCGGTGCATATGAAGATGTATCCGGTGACCTATATCCTTCCAATAGCCCTCCATCTGCTTCCAGAATGCGACAGTGACGAAGGCCTCCGTCAATCCCGGTATTCTTTCCAGGCTCGTTTGTATGAATTCTTGAAGAGGCTGTGTAATCGGGCTGTGTTGCTCTTTGTAGCAGTTGCTGGACTCACATTTTTTGCCCTGAGCTTTGGTTTTTACTATAAATATGGTTGGGAATTTTTGGAGCACACCTACTTTTACCACCTGACTAGGCGGGATATCCGTCACAACTTTTCTCCATACTTTTACATGCTGTATTTGACTGCAGAGAGCAAGTGGAGTTTTTCTCTGGGGATCGCTGCATTCCTGCCACAGTTCATCTTGCTTTCAGCTGTGTCTTTCGCCTATTACAGAGACCTTATCTTTTGTTGTTTTCTTCATACATCCATTTTTGTGACTTTTAACAAAGTCTGCACATCCCAGTACTTTCTTTGGTACCTCTGCCTACTACCTCTTGTGATGCCTCTAGTAAGAATGCCTTGGAAAAGAGCTGTAGTTCTTCTAATGTTATGGTTTATAGGGCAGGCCTTATGGCTGGCTCCTGCATATGTTCTTGAGTTTCAAGGAAAGAACACCTTTCTGTTTATTTGGTTAGCTGGTTTATTCTTCCTTCTTATCAACTGTTCCATCCTGATTCAAATCATTTCCCATTACAAGGAGGAACCCTTGACAGAGAGAATCAAATATGAGTAATTTATGTACCATATCTTCTGGCATTATTACATTCTGATTGTTCTGTATGGACCAGAGGAAAGCTTTGGAAAAATTTTTCTGAACATTCTAAGCACTCTGGTGAAAGTTCCCCTGTTCCAACAGATATTAAAACCAATGTTTGCCTTTTATGTAAAAATGACACAATAATTGAGGCTCACTCTCTAAGAACTCTTAGGACTCATTTATGTGGGACATGATGGGAAGAAAACGTTACTTGTTTGAAATTGGAAAGACTGATGAAACTATCAGATGCTAAAAGATTCTTAAAATAGAAAAATAGAGGAATATAGTTAGAGGCATAAAGTTTAAGCCAGTATTTGTTCCAATTATGCTGTGTTACTGTCTTAAGCTGTCTTATCTTTTAACCCCCACTTTTTCTTTCTAAAGCTTTCCTAACAGCTGTGAAAATTCATAAAGTATTCCTGAAGTACAGATTTTTAGATATAAAGTATTAACACTACTATGTTCAGTTGGGAAAGTTTTTAAATTGTGTATTAAGTGTGGGGGCTTAGAAGATAAATAATCCAAAGAATTTAAATTGTAATCATGTTTCATGTATTTGTTTTATAACTTAGTTTTTCAGCACTCAGTCCCAGTGGTATTAGATTACCATTTGGTTTTATACAAAAAGTATTAAATTTAAATTTATTCATCTTTAGGCTTGAGTTATTACATTTTAAAAAATATCTTGCTTTTTATGTTCGATGTCCTTAAACACACAAACTATTAGGGCATTTTAGTATACTCTCCTTTGTTTTTAAGTTTCTGTTTGCTAAAAAAAGATTTTTCATCTAGAGTTTAAGTCAAGTGTTGTCTGTATTATAAAAATAAATAATAGCAGGTTTTAGATGATAAAACATTAAATTTTTAGGTTGGCACTCCAGCAGGTGGGAGATGCGTTTTAAGGCATTTCTTAGCTTCAAAAAAATAAAACTCCACTTACAAAGATTCCATAATAGAAATGGAGACCTGTGAGGAAGACTCCTGGAAAGCATAAGAAGCATCCTAAAGAGCCATTGGTCTTCCAGACCAGGAAATTGGAGCAGGGGGACGTTGTGGAAATGAGGCTTTGATGGGCAGATCTGTTTCCCTTATCATAGTAATATTTCTGGGGGGAAAATGCTTTGAGTTGTTCAAACAAGCATCTTAAAAAAACTTTTTTTAAACATATCCTATCTAGGTTTGGGACTCCCTAACACTCTATAGTAGCAATGTATGAGTATGATTTTGTGATTGTGGTTTTAAAAGATGAGTAATTTAACAAATTATTTCACAGTCAAAAGAAAAAACACAAAGCTGGACTTGGTGGTGTGGACCTGTAGTCCCAGCTACGTGGAAGGCTGAGGTAAGAAGATCACCTGAGCCCAGCAGTTCAAAACCAGCCTGGGAACATAGCTAGACAACCTGTCTCTAGAAAAAAAAAAAAAAAAAAAAATCCCCAAAATTCCAGAGAAGTAGTATATTTCATGTCAATTCAGGCCTAAAAAAGCCTTTGAGAATAAGATGTCTATAGGCTGGTCATAATTAAGAATGCTGCTACTGGTAGCACTTCTTTGATGGATACCTTCTGAGACCTGCCACTAGAGTGGGTAGTTTTATGTGGGCATGTTTGGACGAAAATAGCAGTTGTTGAGAACAATAGCCTTCCTTAGAACATCTAGTCTCATACCCTACATTAGGTGTTACCTTGAGGACTTTTTCTATGTGATTGTTCACTAGTGGCCTTCTAGCCTTGGTATCTTACCTATTTTACCCCCATTCTTTCATAATAATTAAAAAAAAATGTTTCCGACAGAGCTGGCAAGGGAGGGGGTGGACAAGAAATAGAATTCCATCATCCCAATATAATTGTCTTTTTTGTATTCTTTTTTATAATTATATTTACTTGCTAGTTTATTATTATTTTTTTTTGCTTTAACATTCTTCCTTTGTTATGACTTTACTCTTTGTACTTATCATTGAAATTGCTGGACATTATGTGGATATTCATGTTGTATGTACATAATTCTTTCCCTGTTAGAACTTTAGGTTGCTTCCAATTTTTTTTTTTTTTTTTTTTGAGACAGAGTCTTACTCTGTTCCCCAGGCTAGAGTGCTGTGGCATCACCCTAGCTCACAGCAACCTCAAACTCCTGGGCTCAAGTGGTCCTTCTGCCTCAGCCTCCCGAGTAGCTGGGACTATAGCCATACACCATCATGCCCGGCTGGCTAATTTTTTCTATTTTAAGTTGCCCAGCTAATTTTTTTTCTATTTTTAGTAGAGACAGGGTCTCCCCCTTTCTCAGGCTGGTCTCAAACTCCTGACCTCAAGCAATCCTCCTGCCTCGGCCTCCCAGAGTGCTAGGATTACAGGCATGAGCCACTGCACCTGGCCTCCAATTTTTAATATTCTAAATGAGACTTAACATTTTCAATGTTTTAGATGATTCCCCTAGGACATTCTTAGAAGTCAGCAAATTTCAGATAGGGTCTTTGGAGGGAACTTTAACTGTAGATCCTGCCCTGCAAGAAATTCTTTACCAAAAAAGGTAGATGTTTCTTAAAAGATGCAGAGGTTATTTTGCAGTTCAGGTGCTGCAAAACAGTTAGTAAGTTAACTCAAGAAACTATTTAATTTGGTTTCTTGGGGGATTTTAATTTTTTATTTTTGTTTTCTGGTTTTATAAAATCTTTTTTGGCTTCTTTTTACTTGCAATCCATTTGGTTTTCTTATTAGTCCTTTGATAACACCTTAAAAATCGTGTAGGACTTTGGCTTATTTCCTACGTAATTCTTTGGTTCTTATACTACCCCTTAACATCAATGTAGCCATTTACAGGTAGGCATTAATTATTAGATTAAGAGGAATGATTCTCAAGATAGTCTGTGTTCTGAACAGAAGGAACTACATAACTTATTTTCTTCTATAATTGCCTTTTTAACATCTTCTAAATGTCCTTAAATAGCCTTAGATACATTCCCTGGATTAGGGTCATTGGAAAGGCTAATGCTACCCCCACATCCCCTGCAAAGATTTTAGTTACTGACTTCTTACCATCTGGACTCTTATAAGTGACATAAAATTGTTTTAAAAGTTTTATAGAACTTGTCCTTTAGTTAGTTGACTTATGGGTGAATATATTGGTATTTCTCTAATATCAACTGTTTTCCACATTATCACCCCCACCCCTAACCATCTGTACTATTGAGCAGAAAAGGACAAAGATAGAAGATTTTACCTGGGATGGTCCCTAAATCCAATGTCTTGTTTTTTTTCTTCCAATGCTTTTTTATGAACTATTTTAAACATTACCCATATAACCATCATCTAAGTTCAACAATTAACATTTTGACATATTTGCTTTGTATGTATCATTTTATTATTTACATATATATATATAATTTTTTCCTGAACCATGTGAAATTGCAAACATCATTTGCATCATTGATGCAGAAACACATCAGCATGAATCTCCCGAAAATAAGGTCTTTCTTACCAATCCATGATGCCATTATCTAATATAATTTAACATCTTGTCACTTTTCAAATTTTTCCAGTTTATTTTGTGTTTAATCTTAAAGAACAGACCATTCTTGGATCTCAAAGATTCCATGAGAGAAAGAGCATGACAGATAATTTGTAATTAAGAAGTTTGGATCTTTTCCTAAGTCTTTAAAACAAAGTGAGAACTAAGGGGTTTGCCTTCCATCACAGTTGAACAAATAATTCTTTTGTGCGTTACTCTTTCTGTCTCCCTCCTAAGAAAACATAGGGTGGTAATCTCTATGTTTTACTTGGTAAGTTTTCCAGATAAAAGATTGTACATGTTTGGATTCCTAACATCCAGCCCTCTCTCCTTCCAACAATGATAGCTGAGTAACTTACATCTTGATGGTAAGTTTTCCTCAATTAACCAATTTTGGGTACCTATTCTGCCATATATAGTTTTATTTAATTTTCACAGCAACACTTCAAAGTTGATACTCATACTCTAATTTTATAGATGAGCAAAGAGGCTCAATGATTAAATGACTTGCTAATAAGTGGCAGAGCTAGAATTTGAAGTGATTTTTTCCCATGCTTTTTTCATTATGTTTTGGATTTTTCCAAAATACCCAGACCCAGCAGATGAAGACTGCTGCAAAATAAATGGAACTCAACACTAGCTCTGACAGATGTCTTGCCAGTCAGTTTGTCCTTACTAATCTTTTAGGTATTTGCTTCAGGGGCAGTTATTTTTCATCTATCCAAAGTTTCTGTTATCCTCAAACTTTTCTTTTTAATGATTCCAGACTGTTAGCAACTGCCTCCTGCATCTAAGTCCTCTCTTGCTGAATTGTATTTTTTTGTTACTGCTGGCTTCATCATGCCCCTTGCCTTTATTGCCTGGTCTAAGAAGTTGATTTGCTGAACCACATAGTAGGCCAGCTATTTGTAAATCAAGCTGTGGAGAGTATGTGACCAAAATTTTCAAAAGGTAAGGGATCATTGTTAAATTTCTCTTTCTTTGCAGTATACATTCTGCATTGTGCATTCGTACAGTTAAAAGTCATCCTAGACTGATAGCGTAGCATAAGAGAGCATAGACTCAGATAGCTTAGGTTTAAATCCTAACCTTGAGCAAGATTATCATACCTAGATATATTAGTTTTCTGTCTGTAAAATGAGGATGATAATCTTATCTTCATAGAATTGTTTGTAAGGATCAAATGAGTTAATATGCCCAAAGTGCTTATGCTGACACAGAGCAAGCCACTGTTGACGAACTTTTAAAGAAGGAGCTCTTTGGGACTCTAGATTTAAACCTTTTCTCCCCCTAATAGATATAGGAAAGGAACCTGGATGTATACAAAGTAATTGTTTTAACTACCTGTTACTGCAAAATTTATTCCTTCTTAATCTGGTTCTTTGAAAAGAAAAATGTATGGACAGATTTTTCAGATGTCTGGTTCAGGCTTGACAGTTTTGTACTTGCGTATTCCTGTCATATATTAGCTGACTCTAAGCAATGGAGGTTTGGATTATGCCCCTAGATAACACCACTTCTTTTCTCCATTGTATCAGGGGTCATTCAAGGGTTGGTGTTCTGGAGATGGAAGCACGTGTCTTCTGCCTGGGTCAGAAGCATCACAATAGCACAAGCTATTCAGCACCGAACCAGAACCATTCATTTAGTCAAAACAAGCTTTCATATTCATTATCCTGAACAAAAAGCGGATGAAACGGGAACATTTTTAGCTGCTCAGCCACTCTGCTAATTGCTATGTCTGCTATGTAAAATGAAATGACACTTATAGTGACTATTTAAAAATAATTTGGAGCATGAATATTGGAAGCTAAGTTCATTTTACAAAGGAGATTTATAACCTTTGCTGTCCATTCTTTTGGCAGTTATTTATAGATCCAGGCCCTGTGTAATAGCTGAGCAAGATGAAGTCCATGATCCTAAAGAGTTAACAGTAAAAACAGAAACATACCCTATTAATAAAATGTCATATGCGACCCCATTAAGGTCCACAATAATGGTGTGATGTTTAAAATGGAGTGAGGGTAGGGGGAGGTAGAGGATATTATTATTCCTATTTTCCAGATAAGAAAATTGAGCTCAGAAACAAGTGACTTTCCAAGGCCGAACAGCTGGTTAATGCCAGGACCAGGGCTGGACCCCAGTTCTGATTCTAATTCTATTTTATTTTGCAAATCTTTCTTAATACTATATGATGACAGGTGATTACAGTGGAAAACATCATTTATGTAGCAAATGTCATTCATTTAGCAAACTGCTTAGCAAAAGGCCCTGAGTGTCTTCCATGTGCCAGGCATTGTTCTAGGCACTGTAGATGCAGCTGTGAGTGAGGCAAAGACCCTACCTTCGTGGAACTTACATTTCGATGGAGAAGCAAAGAATAACCAAATACAGGATTGTGATGATTGTCATAAAGAAAAATAAGGCAAGCTAAGGAAGTAGAGAGTGATGGTGGTAAGGAGAGGAGAGTGGGTGCTATTTTAGATGAAGTGGTTAGGGAAGACATCTTAATAAGGCGGCACTTGAGCAGTGACCTGGGAAGGGAAGACATATAGTAATATTCATGCAACTATTTGGGGGAAGAGCATACCTTGCTGAGCAAAAAGCAGTGCAAAGGCCCTGAGATAGGAATGAGCTTGGCATGTTTAAAGAACAGTGAGAAGGTCAGTCTAGCTGATCGGAGTGAGCAAGGAGCAATCAGAATCTAATTCACATTATCCATCAGAACAACACGAATGCTATTTGAAAAATACAGTTAACATTAGTATTTTTATTGGTCTATATTACAATAACTTTGGACTCAACCTATTTTTTTCTCTGACTTCTGAGCACATGTTAATTTGCAAGGAAGATGGAATACATATGTATACAACTAGTACTATAAAATACTTTCTCATGTTTTTTTGTGATGTGAGGTTGTTTTAAAATCCCATTTTCACAGAGCCCCCTAAAGCTCAGAATATATGTACTTTACTCAAGGTACATGAGGCAGGACCAGAACCCAGATCTTCTGGAGTCGAATTTACTACTCCTTTCTCTGTACTGCCCTTATCATTTAGTTGTGCTGAACAGAAGATGACCCACTGGACTTTAGAAGGCAGAGAATTCAGGAAAAAGTTGTCCAACAGATCATTTGTTCATTAGTAAATACTTATTAGGAGCCTACTTTGTGCAAGGCACTGAGCTAGGCTAGGGGTATAAGGACAGTCCTGCCTTCAAGGAACTCACAGTGCATGATAGAGGAGACTGGTGGAAAAGTGATTATAGCTCAGTTAGAAATCAACGGCTCATGTAAAATACACATAAAGTAGTTCACTAATCCACTGGACAAAGCTAGTGTAGAGCCTTGCACATACTAGGTATTGAGCTATTTGTTGTCATGCTTATTTTCCTTTAATACTGGGTCAGTACTGGCAGCTTTCTCTGAAACTATCCTGCTTAAAATCACTCAGTGATTAAACATGCCTTTGATAATCTTTAGCTCACAAGACCTTTTATGATCTAGCCCTTGCCTACGTCTCCAGCTTTAGAGATAGACCACATCACCCCACCCTCCAGTCATACCAAATTATAGCACCTCTTCATGCCTACGTATCTGCTGTTCCTTTGGTTGAAACGTCCTCCCTGTGTCTCCCTCACCAGCTACTGTTCAGTTAAGGGTGACCTTTGTGAAATGTTCTCTGACATAGTACCTGAGTTACACAGTGCAGATCACGTCGTACTGTAATTTCCCACGTGTGTGACTGTGAGCTCTCTGGGGATAGAGATTATTTCTTATTCATTGCCATTATTTTCCCAGGGCTTTCCCAGATCCAAGCAAACGCAGACAGGAATAACCGATATCATGGGGCTCTGGGTGTGCCACATACTCTGCTAGGTTTGTGGAATTGAGTTGTACAGGCATCTGTCAAGTGGGAGCTGGGGATAGTGGCCTCCTTTGCACAGTGTCAATGGTTGAGGCTGTGAAAATGAAAAGAAAGCAGCTTCTCAGTACCTGTCATTTCTAAACGCCGTCCACATCCACCTAATTTTCTAAGCTTGAATCTTATAATCACCTCCTATTCCTTATTCCCTTTCGCTTACTACCCCCATCTAATCAGTCACTAAATCCTGTCAGTTCTACCTTTTAATGTCCCTGGAGCCCGCTGGAATCTTGCCATTGTCATTGCCAGTTCTGCAGTTCAGGCCCTCATTATCTCTCATCTGGAATCAATAGCTCCTGACTGTCTTCTTGCTTTCCGTCTCTCTCGTCCTTCATTCCACCTCTCATTTATCCTCCCCACTGCTGCCAGAATGTGATTTCCAGAACAGATCTGATTGTGTCACCATCCTGATAAAAGCATCCTAGGGGACTCTGTGACCTGCAAGAAATCCAAATTCTTTAGCATTCTCCGTCTTGCACCAATTTCCCCTACTTAGCTTCACTCTAGCCTACTGGATAATGCAGTTTCCTGAAATTACCACACTCTGAAGCCTTGGCCCATGCTGTAGCTCTGCCTAGTGTGCTTGCTTCTCTCCTGGCCTTCAGATGAATTGCCACTCACTTTTCAAGACCCAACTCACAAGCCTCTTCCTCTATCAAGAGGTGTGCAAGTTGAGCTTATGGAAATAGAGGGTTAGCTATTAAGGAAAAAAAGAAAAAGAGGGCCAGAGTTGTAAGAGTTGGTAAATAATCTCTATTAATGCACTTACTATATTACAGTTATTAGTATTTGTGCCTTTGTCTTTTTCTCTCAGAGTTGGTGTTGTGTTTATATCTTTAGCATACAGCATAAATGCTCAATAAATGTTTGCTAAGTAAGTAAAGTGGGAGTGAGGAGGGAACAAATATTTATTGAGCACCTATTGTGAGCCTGTATGCTTTTCACATATCATCTCATTTAATTTAATGCTCAAAACCATTTTTTGAGATAAGTATTATTTGGTGACACAAAAACAGGCTCAAAGGGGATGAATATCCTTCCCCCCCAAGGTTATGGGCTTGTGAAGGATGGAGCTAGAATGGGAACCTAGGTCTGTCTCACTCCAAAACTTCCCCCTCTTGAGTGATTCTCAGACAAGGGCAATTTTGCCCCCCTCTCTGGGGATATTTTGTAATGTCTGGGGACATTTTTGGTTGTCACAACTGGGGAGTGTTACTGGGTACAGTTCAGGTGTGCTGCTAAGCATCCTACAATGCACAGAAAAGCCCCACAACAAAGAAATAGCTAGCCCAAAATGCCAGTAGTGCCAGATTTGAGTGTCTTAATCTCTTCGGGCTGCTGTAACAAAATACTGTAGACTGGGTAGTATATAAATAACAGAATAACAGAAATTTATTTCTCACAGTTCTGGAGGCTGGGAAGTCCAAGATCAAGGTGCCAGCAGATTCTGTGTCTGGTAAGGGCCAACTTTCTGTTCATAGATAGCCATCTTCCTGTTGTGTCCTCACATGGCAGAAGGGGGGATAAAAGTCTCCAGAGTCTCTTTTGTAAGGGTACAAATCCCCTTCATGAGGGCCCCACCCTTGCCACCTAATCACTTCCTAAAGTCCTCACCTCCTGATACCATTGCCTTGGAGGTTAGGTTTCAACATATGAATTTTTTGGGGACACACTCAGTTTACTGCATTGAGAAACCCTGCTGTATACCATGTTGACTTTAATGAAAAGCAAGTAATCAAAATAAATGCATCCATTGCTCCATGGAGAATCAGACTGGGCTGAAGAGAAGTTTTAGGGGCTTGAGGCCAGTCATGAGCCACTGGCATTGGTAGAAAAAATAGACTGTTCTATCTAGTCCTGACCTGCCTCCAATTTTATGGTTCTTTCTCTACTGCATCCACCCAGTCTTGTCTCTATCTTTTCTTCTCTTCTTCACCTTTCCTTTTCCTCAGCAGACTCTAACTTAGCTTGGGGAAGGTAACCCCTAAAGCTCTGTTTTCAAATCTCTTTTCTAATTAGCAGTTGGAGTCAGTATAAAAGAAGCTGCAGATTTCAAACTGACACCATCTCTAGAATCTGGGAACAAGGCCAAAAATGTCACCTTCTGAAATTGACAACAAAAAATAGATGAGATTAATCACTGTGATAATCTTCCCAGAAAGTAACTCACCTAAGAAATTGTTGGTAAGTGTGCTGCTGATAAGAGTTGGCTGTTTCCTAATCTCAGCCAGGATCCAAGAATGCCTCCCGATGAAGGAAAGCATTTAAAATGTAATTTGTGGGTTAAACTAGTAATCTAGGAAATTATAAAGTGTCCTGGGGAAGTGTTCTAATGGAGGAACCTTTAAAGACTCCTAAGTGTAACCACTTGTAATTGTTGGGGATGCTTTATGTTTTTGTTTTTCTTTCTCTGAGTATAACAAATCCTAGGAGAGAGGAACTAGGTTTATTTTGTTGATGTCTGTAGCAGCAGAGACATGGATGAGTCATTGCTAGAGAAGGGTGAGACTTAGTGGTGAGGTGTGTCTAAGGGGGTGGCAGATGGTCACAGAAGTCTGATCTCTACCCTGAAATGATTCTTAATCAGAAGCCCCCAAACCCTGGTTACATGCAAAATGTGTGTGTATGTGTGTGTGTGAATGTGTGTATATGCATTTTTCCCCTGTGGAAAATGTTTGTAGCATTCATCAGGGGGGTCCCTGACCTCCAAAAAGTAAAGCTGTCCTGCCCTGGTTTTTGGAACACAGCTACTGGGGGTAAGGAAATAGAAAGATGGTAACCCAGGAAAGGCAAGGGAAGTGAGTGCCTCCTAGGAAAAAGAAGACTTTTTTTTTTGAAGTTCAGATGTATTGATTGTGCCTACATAGACCCGTTATCACAAAATTTAGGAGCCCAGCATGCAGTGGAAAGATGAACTGTGAGCAAACATCAAGGCAGAGGAGAAGTCCAGCCTGCAGGATGCTGGAGAAAACTACAAAGGGTGATGAGAGGACTTGGAAGACGAGAGAGAATGTGTGTGTGTGTGTGTGTGTGTGTGTGTGTGTGTGTGTGTGTGTGTGTGTGTATGCACATATGAGGTGGTGGGGGATGAATACTAAATTGTTCTACATATGCCAACATCAATGCTGAGTTTAGATCCCACAGATGCCCTGCGGTAGCTGACAGTAAGAAAAGGGTTCTGTGAAGCTGAGTCCTAGGAAGCTGACCAGGCAATTAAGAACAGGTCCTTTTAAAGTTCTTTTTGGTTTCAGAAAATAACTTTAGCTACAGGACTCATCTAAAGAATATTAGGTAGTTCATAAATTCTAAGAAAAGAGCTGAACAAAGAAGTCTGGAGAGGCAAGAAATTGGACAGTTTGGGGACTTTCATAGCAGGTGACCAGCTCCAGTGACCTCCAGTCTCTGGATCTTTATATTTATGTTTTACCCAAAAGAGAAATTAACTATTGGGACTGGTCCCAGAGAAGAGGAAGTCATGAGCCAAGGAATCACCTCTGTTGTTGACCACAGTCATTATCACTGTTGGTTGAGAGTGGGTGACCTATCTTGAAAGGAGTGGGAAACTAGTACCCAAATCCTCTGATTGCCAGTTACACACTACATGCTCTCAAGGCACATTCTTAATTTCTTAACATTTTTAAAACTAATTAACAGGGCTGGGGTAGGAATAGAGTGGAGGACATTTTAGACAAAGGAAACGAAAAGTGCCATGGTCTTTAGGTAGGATGAACTTAGCCTCCCAGAAATAGGAAAAGGCCCTTGTGGCCAGTGAATAATTTTCAGAGTGGGGAGTAGTAGAAGGGCATTCAGAGGCCTGATGGCATCACATAGGCCTGTAGAGCATGGTGAGAAGTTTGGGGGATTTTTGTTTTCCTATGTGCAGTAGAAAGCCACTGGAGAGATTTAAGCTGATATAAATTACACTTATAAAAACACTCTCGGCTGGGTGTGGTGGCTCACACCTGTAATCCTAGCACTCTGGGAGGCCGAGGCAGGAGGATCACTTGAGGTCAGGAGTTCGAGACCATCCTCAGCAACAGCAAGACCCCATCTCTACTAAAAATAGAAAGAAATTAGCTGGGCAACTAAAAAAGAAAAAAAAGAAAAAAGAAAAAATTAGCCAGGCGTGGTGATGCACACCTGTAGTCCCAGCTACTCGGGAGGCTAAGGCAGGAGAATCGCTTGAGTCCTGGAGTTTGAGGTTGCTGTGAGCTAGGCTGATGCCAGGGCACTCTAGCCCAGGTGACAGTGAGACTCTGTCTCAAACAACAGCAACAACAACAACAAAATCCACTCTGGTTACTCAGTGGAGAATGGGTTCTAGAAGGGTTTGAATCAGAGAGAGAGTGGTAGAGGTGGTGAGCAGTAGGTGGATTCAGCATGCCTTTTTGTATTTTGGAGAAAGAACTGGCAGGACTTGCTGATAGATTTGGTGTCAGGGAGAAGAAAAGGGAAATCTAAAAGGAATGCTAGGCTTTTGGCTTGGGCGACTAGATGGATAGTTATGTCCTTTACTGAACTGTGAAGACAGATGGAAGGAGTAGATTTAGGGAGAAAGACAGTTTGGAATTGATCGTGTCAAGTTTGAGATGTCAGCTGTCTTACGGAGGAAGTCAGAGGGGTAGTTGGATACCCATTTGGGAGTCACCAGATTACAGATGTCGCTTAATGAAAGACAAGGGCCTGGATGAGATTGCTTGGCGGGTGGGATGGTATCTAAGACCGAACTCTGGGCTCTGCAGCTAAGGAAGTCTAGCTGAGCAGCAATGGGCAAAGGAGACTGGGCAGTGGTCATTTAGGTTAGAGAAATGCCATATCATTTTTAAAGTGTGGGCTCTCAATTTACATTAATAGTTCTTAGTATGTAGACATTGGTAATTTCTCTATGTGATAGTTTATTTTGGACATGAGTTCTTGTTAATGAATATATTTCTCAGATTCATCTAGTAAATGTCACACTTTTGCAGTTCCACACTTTTCCTTGCTTAAATCATTGGCAAAGTCTTTCTGATTTTTCTTTCTGTGTGTTTGAGTGGCTGGCAGGAATTCACCGTTAACTGGGCCTGGAAGGAAGGCCAAGTCTGCCAATAAATCTCTCTTTGGGCCTGTAAATATTTGTATAAGGTCCATTAACCATATTAAGTGGTCATGGATAAACCAGGTACTCATAGGCAACTGTAATAAACCACATGCAGAGAATCTATGTCATAGATTATTTGCAATAAAATTTTAATTTTGTGTAGTGTTAAATTAAAGCCTGCCTAAGCTCTCTTGTGGCATTATGTATATTTCTGGGGTGGTTCTCTTTGTCAGCACTTAGCATACGAATTTATTTTAAAAGCAGTGCAAGCAAAGTAGAAAGTTAAGCCTGCTGATTCTGTATGGTATGTATATTTATACACCACACACACACACACACACACACACACACACACACACACAGAAAATGAAACCATAAGAATTGTAGCTCCTTTTAATATAGCTAAGTATTAATAACTATAACAATTAGTCCACTTGATACTAGCTTTCTTTATTTTTCAAGTAAAAATAAAATTTTCCCTCTTGTTATCAAAATAATATGTTAAGTATAAAGAAACAGAAACAAACTTTTCAAAAAGGAAATCTGAAACACAACAATCATAACTCCACAATCCAGAGATAACCTCTGTTAATACCTTAGGGCAAGGGTGGGGAACCTGCAGCCTTAAGGTATTAACAGAGTGGTGTATATATATACATATATATAAATAAAATATATAAGGTATTAACATTATAACACATGTGGCCTTATACGTCCTTAAGTACAGCTTTTTGACTGAATCCAAATTTTATAGAACAAATCTTTTTATTTTTATTAACACATTTTTGTTCATCTTTTATATTTTTACTTTATTTTTAAAATGAACATATTTATAATACCAAAGAATAAAATACATTTCAAAGAAATAATCCTCCCAGATTGACTGGCACAGTTAGAACATTAGTAAGCCATTAGAGCTAATTTGGCAATTGCTATGCTCATGATTTAGTTCTAACTTCCCCTGCCTGACTGGCGCTACTACCACATGAGGCTGGTTGGTGAGAGTTTATGGGGTCAAGTACACCAGTCTGTTATCAGCTTTTGACAACAGTACACTGTGTTTCTGTTTGAAGTGGAATTTGTGAATAGTTGCACAGCTTGATAGTATTTTTTAATTCAGTCTGCTTAATAGTTCGTCATGTCAAAGAAGACCAAGAGAATGCTGAAGGAAGAAAACAGATTCTTTAATGAGGATTGGGAATTGCAATATTATCTTGTTTCTGCTAAAGATAAGATGATTTGCTTGCTTTGTGATACTGCGATATCAACATTAAAGAAATTCAGTGCTCATCAGCATTATAACACTCATAAGTACCACAGATATTTTAAAGTAGAGGGAGAGGTGTGAAAGGTTGTATTGCAGAAATTAAAAGATGAAGAGCAAAAGCAAAGACAATTCTTTCAAGCAGCAATAAGAGCTGGAAATAATGCCACTGAAGTAACTTATAAAGTGGCTTATATACTTGGGGGAAAAGGAGAAGCCATTCAGTGACGTAGAAATTGTGAAAGAATGCATTGTTGAAGTTGTAGGATGCTTAGACCCCAATAAGGTTTCAAAGTACAAAAAACTGCCTCGTTCAAGGACAACCATAACTGATTGGCAGCATGCATTAGCCTTCAACTTAACAGAACAACTTCATGAAATATGTCAAAAAGAAAATATATATTATTCAATCTCTTTGGATGAATCAACTGATACTACTGACTTGGCACAGGTTTTATACTTCATTTGGGTCATAACAGAAGATTTTCTTTGCTATGAAGGGTTATTTGCACCCTTGGGCACTCTTGTGACCAGAACACAGGGAATAGATATCTTCAACAACTTTTAAGATAAATGTTGTGAAGTTGGACTGAATTTGGTAAATTTAGTGAGTGTACGTACAGGCAGTGTACCTTCCATGACAGGAAGACATGAAGAGTTTATTGCACAGATAAAAAAAGTATTAACAGATCCAGATGCTCTCATTTCTTTTTGTTGTATCTTGTATCAGCAAAATCTCTGTGCTAAAGCTACTATTTTAAGTGACATTTTGCAACAAGTTGTAAGTATTGTTCACTATATTCATGCAAATGCAAAATGGCATCCTTAGTGTCATAACATGCTAAAGTTAAATGATGAAGTGTCCAGTGTGGATTTGCTGTACAGGTATTAGCCAAAATTTTATCTCTGTGAGAACAGATAGTTAAATTTTTATGATGAACAGAATCAGCAATGTGAATTATTAAAAGAAGATTTCCATAGGAATACAGAATTTCTGTGTGATATCATGTCAAATCAAAACAACTTGATTATTTCTTTGCAAGGTAAAACTAAGTCTATATATGATATGTGGCAAAAAAAGAAATCCAAGGATTTTGAAAAAAGCTATCTTTTTTCAAAACACTTCTTCAAAAGGAAATTTTGGATGAACATTTTCCCCAGTTAGCAAAGGTCATTGATGAGCAGGATGATATATGTAAATCATTTGAAGAACATGTAGCTGTTACAGACCTATTAATTGGAGAAGACAATGAAAGCTTCACTGACTTTGAGAATCATGACATCACACTCAAGTTAGCATTTCTGCCTCACCTAGTTGATATCATCAAGGCACCTAAAGAACTACAGATGGAATTGATTGAGCTCTCAGTGGATGACATTTTAAAGTCATTGATGCTAAGAAAGATCCAATTGAAATATGGAAAAATGCAGTAGAATACCTGTGCCTTTGGCAACATGCCCGAAAAATGCTCTCTTGCTTTTCAACCACTTATTGCTGCAAATCTACATTCTCCTACCTAACCCAAATCATGAGGCCCTTAAGGTCACAAGTAACTGATACCCATCTAGAGGATCAACTAAAACCGTTGACCTCCACATTGCAACCAAATATTCAAATGCTTTCCAACAAAAAGCAGACACAACAAAGTCATTAAAAGGTTAGTTGACTTTAAAATTAACAAATAGTTTTCATTCTTTGAAATTATTAAGTACATAGTAATTAGATTTTTGCAAAATAATGTACATTTTTAACTGTCTCTGATTGAAGTTTCTTGAATGGGGCCTCATTTGATTACAGCTCAATTAATGGGCCTTTCAATATGAACAGGCTCCCCACCTCTGCCTTAGGGTATGTCCTTCCAGATTGTTGTATGTCAGCTGTGTAGTTTGGAGTCATACTATTCATTTCAATCGAAAATAAACTTTTCAAAAACTTAGCAATGTATTGTGAATATCTTTTAATAATAATAAATATTCTTCAAGACTTTATTCAGACTTTAAGTGACTGCCAAGAATTTCACAGTATGAATGTACTAATTTAGCTATTTATCTATCAGTGTTTGTATTGTTTCTGTTTTTTGTTTTTGCTTTTGTGTTCTGCTAGTATATCAATAATGACATCCTTGCAATGAAATCTTTGTATACAGTATATTCTATTTCCTTAGACTAAACTTTTAGAAGTAGACTTGCTGAGTTAAAGTGTTCTGGTGTGTATCGCTGAATTGTTCTACAGGTTGAATTAGTGTATACTTCTACCAAAAATAAATGCCTTTGTCAACATTGGATCTCAAAAACTTTTTTAAAAAATCCTTGTTAAATTGGGAGGGAAAATGGGATCTCATCATTGGTTTAATTTGTATTTCTTTGATTACTAGTGAGGTTAAACATTTGTCATATACTCATTGGCTGTTGGCATTTCCTATTTTGTGACTTGATTGTCTATATCCTGTGCTTAATATTCTCTGAAGATGCTTGTTATTGATTTGTAAGATCCTGTGTATTTTTAAATGTTTTCCCTAGTCTACCATTGGACTTTTATTTTTTGACCTGAAATGATTAAAAGTATCTATAATTTAGGTTAGTTTTTCTTTTCATGATTTCTGTATTTGTTATTTTCAGAAAGCATTTCCCAACCCAACATTATATAAATATTTATGTATAAACTTTGAGAGGATGACTTGTCCTTAATATGAGTGGGCACCCGATCTGCTGGGGCTCAGTTGGTATGAACAGGCAGAAGAGGGGGATTCTCTCTTTTTGCTCCCTCTCTCTCCCTTCTGGATCAAGCCACTTTTTTGCTCTTGCCCTTGGACATCAGACTCTTTGGCTTTCAGATTCTGGGACTTGCAGCAGTGGCCTCCCAGGGTTGTTGGGCCTTCAGCCTCAGAATAGGGCCTGCACTGTTTGATTCCTTGGTTCTGAGGCTTCCAGACTTGGACTGAGCTATGCTACAGTTTCTCTAGTTCTCCAGCTTGCAGATGGCCTATTGTGGGACTTCATCTCTGTGACTATATGAGCCAATTCCCTGATAAATCCCCTCTTATACATCCTATTGGTTCTATCTCTCTGGGGAACCCTGACTAATACAATGGTCATGATAGCAGACATCTTATATTGTACCTAACTTTAATGGGAATGCCCCTTGTGTTTGACTTTTAAGTTTGAAGTAAGCATTTTTTATTTTGTCAAGAAAGTATACAGTTGAACAACACAGATTCAAACTGTGAGGGGTCCACTTACACATAGCTTTTTTCCAACCAAACACCAATGGAGGATACAGTATTCACAATTTGTGAAACCCACATATAAGGAGAGCCAACTTTTCCTATACTTGAGTTCCACAGGATTGACTGCAGGACTTGAGTATGTGTGGATTTTGGGAGAGGTCCTGGAACCAATCCCCCGAGTATACTGAGGGACAAATGTACTTTTATAGTTCTCTGATGTTTTGATTTTTTATTGATATTAGTAATGTGTGTTGAATTTGATTAAACCAAATAAACTTTCCACATCTATTGATATTATCCTCTAAATTTAATATAATAAGAAATTTTCTAATGGTTCATGTTTCAAACCATGTGTGTATTTTTATTATAAATCCTGTCAATATCTAACAGTACCTAATAAACCTTAGTCATATACTTCTTAATGTAATTTGCCTTTAAAAACCAATTAGGAAATTTGTATCTGTTTTCATAAATGAAATTTGTCTATTGTAATCTTTCTCTCTCTTTCTAGTGTTTTGTCAGATTTTTTCTTAAAATATAATCCATATAATATTCCTACTGCTGCCCATGCTTAATTTTTTATTGTGTCAACTGGTATATTCTTTAATTCTTCAAAAAGTTATTTTTTCATTTATATATTGTAATGGTTAATTTCATATGTCAACTTGACTGGGCTAAGGGATGCCCAGATAGCTGGTAAAACATTATGTCTGGGTGTGTCTGTGAGGGTGTTTTCAGAAGAGATTAGTATTTGAATTAATACTGAGTAAAGAAGATCACTCTGCCAATGTGGGCAGGCATCACCCAATCTGTTGATGGTCCAAATAGAACAAAAAGGTGGAAGAATGGTGCATTTGCTACCATTTCTTGAGCTGGAACATCCAATTTCTCTGGCCTTCAGACATCAGCTCTCTGGGTTCTCTGGTATTTGGACTCTGACTGGGATTACACCATTGCCTCTCCTGCTTCTCAGACCCTTGAGGTTGGACTGGAACTACACCACTGCCTTTTCTGAGCCTCCAGTTGCAGAAGGCAGATTATGGGACTTTTCAGCCTCCATAATCACATGAGCAAATCCCTTATAATAAATTTACTTCTTTCTTTCCTTCTTTTTAGAAACAGGGTCTCACTCTGTCACCCAGCCTGGAGTGCAGTGGTGTGATCACACCTCACCTTAAAGTCCTGGGCTCAAGGGATCCTCCTACCTCAGCCTCCAAAGTAGCTGGGGCTACAGCCATGTGCCACCATACTCAGCTAATTTTTAAAATTTTTTTTGTAGAGACAAAGGCTTGCTATGTTGTTCAGGGTGCTCTCAAACGCTTGGCCTCAAGCAATCCTCCCACCTTGGCCTCCCAAAGTGCTGGGATTACAAGTGTGAGCCACCATACCCAGACATAAATTTCTTTCTATATATCCTATTGGTTCTGTGTCTCTGGAGAACCCTGACTAATACATATTATTTTTTACTTGTTTTTTTAATAATTGTAATGTGAAAGATATTATACATACAGAATAGTGATAGCATGCCTTTGTACAGTTTAAAGGATAATAATAAAACAGTAGTCACCACCTAGCTTAAGACATACAACAGCACCAATGCCTAGAAGTTGTTTTCTAATTGCATTCCTCTTCTTCCCCAAAGGAAACCACTATCCTAAATTTTGAGTTAATATACCCTTGCTTTTTGGTTATAGTTTCACCTCTTAGACATATATCCTTTAACAATGTATTGTTTAGTGTAGCTGTTTTCAATCTTTACATATACAGATGCTCCTTGTCTTGCAGTGGGGTTACATCCCAATAAACCCAATGTAAGTTGAAAATATTGACATTTTCAGTTTACAATGGGGCTGTCCAGAGATGACCCCATCATAAATTGAGAAGTGTACTGAATGTGTATTGCTTTTGCACCATGGTAAAGTTGAAAAATCCTAAGTGGAACCATTGTAAATTGGGGATTGTCTGTATAGAATCATACAGTATATGTATGATACTCCTTTTGCCTGATATTATGTGTGTGTGATCCATCCACACTGATGTATGTAGCTGAAGCACACTCTCGTTTTCACTGTGGTATCATTTTCCATTATACAAATTTATCAACTGTTTGGCTATTGAATGACATTTTTGCATTTAAGGTGGCAGAGGAGAAATCTGCTATTTCTTAGTGTAAATAGCCTGTTTTGTTTCATTTTGTTTTCAGCCTGGATGAT
This sequence comes from Lemur catta, assembly GCF_020740605.2. NCBI lineage: Eukaryota > Metazoa > Chordata > Mammalia > Primates > Lemuridae > Lemur > Lemur catta. Next base: position 33,112,273 of record NC_059130.1, on the reverse strand, counting down.
TATATGCCTTTTTTCTTTATCTTTGACATTCAATGTTTCCTAGAATAAATCCAGATGAGTCTTATTTTATTAAGTTTGCCTGGCATTACTTACAGTGGCTCCCTTATTTCTATATCTGATCAATCTTCTCCATGTTCTCATCCCTAAGATGGAAGGTCTGTGCTTGTCCAGCACAGGAATGGACAGGTATTCCCTTAGAGATTATGTGTCCCTATGGAAGTCTTTCAATCTTGGCCCAGGAAACAGGTTAATATTTTCTTGACCTTAACCACCTTGGAAGTCTTGAGGGGTAGGAAGAGAGGTGACCATGGGTAAGCAGTCTCACCTCTGGCTGAAGGGCTCCCCCTGTGGTTGTCATGGCAGCTGAAGCCCAGCCAGCCTTCCCCAAGAGCAAACGTCATCAGCACCTCCGCTCCATTCTCCATGCTTTCTGTGTCATGAACAAGACTTGAGCACACCTGGTACTACCTGGCACTCCTTGGGAACGTCAGCACCTGTTCCCTTCTCAAGGCGGTGGTTGGTGAGGTTTGAATTTGGCAACACCCGCCACAAAATGACATTCTAATGATTCTCATGCCTCTCTGGTTCCTGTCACTGAGGCATGGAGTGTTTGTCCTCTTCTTTGCCATAGGTTATTTTAGCTGCAAATCAGGAAGGGAAAGTGTTAAATGTATTGACTCAGATTGTCATTTTGGACTGGGAACACTACCTATTTCTCTTGCACGGACTCTCAAGTTGAAAAGTGAACCTTTTGTGCATTCATGATGTCTCCCAGAGCCTAGTGAGGAGGGCAGGGATGGATAGAGATGAATGGGCAGCTTTTGTTTTCCAATCCATACCTTGAGAAAATCCCAGCCGAATCAGCAGGTTATGAGGGAAGTGGCCTGAATGCTACCTGGGATTTATAGGTACCTGGGGGATAAGCATTTGTTTGTGATGTCAAATAAGATCGGCTTTTCCTCATAGACTCTGGACAACAGAAAGGGAGGCTGACCATTCACTAAGCACATTGTATACGGGAAAAACACATTGAATGGGAGGTTGGACAATGTCCTTAATATTCTTCTTTTACTGAAATTATGCGACTAGTGTTTTCTTGGGCTAGAGAAGGAGTCTATCTCTCCTAATCCTGAAGTCCTGAAATATGTGCCTACTTGTTCAATGTCATCTATGGCTTTTTAGTCAGTGTTTGAAGAATGGGCTGTCTTATGATCACATAGATATGTTTTATTGTCTTAAGGGCCTGACAAATAGGGATGCTTTTCCTTTTGAGAAATCTCTTGTTAAATTTCCCTTTATGGGCCTGAAGTCCCCTCAATACTCAGCATGCAGTTAAGATTTCTCCTGGGAAACAAATGGGACTAGCAAATCGTGACTTTGTTTATTGTTCTTAAGTAAGTTGCATTAAAGATTTATATGCACCTTTCCAAGAGAAGATAAATTATACATATTACAAAAAGGGAAGAAAAGACATAGTGATTATGAAACTCCTCTGAGGCTCTTTGTTCTTTGCTTGCTGCGTAATATGTCTATTGGAGCAGACCTGTCCATTCAACGGGTCTAAGATGGCAGTGAGTAACGATTGGGAGACTCAAGCTTATCATGATGATTATTGAGAAGGTAATTGAAAGGTCAGAACACCTTTGAGAGTTATCCAATTGTGCCATGGGGCTTGGCTGTAGTCTATGTGTCTTCTTCCTTTTTTGGGGAGAGGGGTGGGGTAGAGGAGGGTAGGAAAGGTGGTCTTATATTTCTCAGATAATTGAAAAGAAAAGTTTATCTTCATTCAAGATCTGGAAACTGTACACATTATAATCAAGTGTTTCTTGGACTTTTTCAGATAGAGGAAAAAGGGGACAATAAAATAACTCTTGGATTCTTTTTAAATTTTATTTTATTTCAGAATACTATGGGGGTATAAACATTTTGGTTACATATATTGCTTTTGTACAGTTTGAGTCAATGTTTCCATAAAGGTTGTACTAGTTTGCAGTCCCACCAAGAGTGTATAAGTGTTCCTTTCTCTCCATATCCACGCTAGCATCTGTTGTTTTGAGATTTTTTTGATAAAAGCCATTCTCACTGGAGTCAGGTGACATCTCATTGTGGTTTTGATTTGCACTTCCCTGATGATTAGAGATGTTGAACATTTTTCATATGTTTATTGGTTATTAGTCTTTCTTCTTTTGAAAAACTTCTGTTCATGTCTTTTGCCCACTTTTTGATGGGGTTATTTGATTTTATTCTTGCTGTTTTGCTTGAGTTCTTTATAGATTCTTGTTATTAGCCCTTTATCAATGTATAGCATGCAAATATTTTCTCCCATGTCGTAGATTGTCTATGTGCTCTATTGATTGTTTCCTTGCCTGTGAAGAAGCTTTTTAATTTGATCAGGTCCCATTTATTTATTTTTGTCATTGCTGTGATTGCCTTTGGGGTCTTCCTCATAAATTCTTTGCCTAGGCTGATATCTATAAGAGTTTTCCCAACATTTTCTTCTAGAATTCTTACAGTTTCATGCCTTCGATTTGAGTCTGTTATCCATTGTTAATTAATTTTTGTGAGTGGTGAGAGGTGCAGATCCTGTTTCAGTCTTCTACATGTGGCTATCCAATTTTCCCAGAACTGGATTCTTTGAGGTCTTGAAACTCTCATCACTTTGCCTCTAGCACCATTTAAGTGGGTCCAACCTGAGAAGGAGGACAGCTCTGATTTGGTAGGGTTCTAAAGTATTAGTATTAATAGCATATGTTGAAACTTTTGATCACAAGAAGACAGATTGTTCAGGATGGTAAGAGACAGAGACAGGCCAAAAGAACTCGACTCTCTCTCTTTTTATTTTCTTTTCCTTATTATGAATAAGACAATATTTAGGCACTGTCCATGCCATTCCTTTTTATTTTCTTTTCCTTATTATGAATAGACAATATTTAGGCACTGTCCATACCATTCCTGGCCCTGTGCAGAAGGTGGGATTCAATTGTCCAAATAGTCCTTGAGCCCAGAGCTGGGTGCAGGGTGTACTCACAGCGAGGTCCCTGAGACTAACCAGTGGCCCATAGAGGAAGGGAGCTATTCCGACCCCTTTCATAACTTCTCCAAGGGCAGAAGTCTGGATCAGTGGAGTCAGCCCTCATAATTTCCTTAGTTATTTAATAACTCTGTGCCTCAGTTTCCTCTTCTGTAAAATGGTAATAAAAATAGAATGTACTTTTTAGAGATGTTTTGAGGATTAAATGAGCCAAAGCTGTTAGGGCAGTTTCAGAGCCAGAGTACGTGGCTCTGATTAGTTAATTAATTAATCCACACTGATTATTCATGATATTATGATCACCTTATTTGGATCATTGAGGAGTAAATTTCTCCCTATTCTTTAATACAAATGTTTAAAAAACCAAACAATTTGATTTCTAAGTGAAGATGAACTTCTAATAGTAAGTCTGCAGATATATTATGTCCCCCCTTATTGCAGATACAAAGCCTATTTTCTTGGCTGGGACACCCAGAGCCTTATGTACTTTGCTTAAGCACAATAGATAACACTCACAAAGTCTCTTAATCTCATCCGAGTCTCATGAGAAGGAACACTGCTACACAGTGATAACAGTGGATCTCAACTCCATCACCAGTTCTTCCCAAGAGACTCCTGAAACATTCATTTTGTAGCAAAGATGCCTTCCAGCAAGATTGACTATAAAAAGAATTCTCTCTCCCATTTACTTGCATTATAAAATCAGAGATGTGATCTCATGAAAAAAGAATCTCCCAATTGATTTGACAAAAATACTCAGTTAAAGTATGAGTAGATGATGTGCTTATTTTATTTCACTACCAAACTTTAAGTTTTTAAGGGGAAGAGGGCTGGGACTCCTATTTTTGCAGCTCATAAAGCTTTACTACAGGATCTTAAAGTGCAGTAGCAACAGTTTTTGAAACTTTTAAAAAGAAAACTTGTGTACAAAAAAATAAAAATAGATGTGCCTAGATGTAGGGGTGAAGAGAGGAGCCACACCCACTTGGCTGCCTTTCTTACCGGGTGGCCTTAGTGCTCTAAGGGCCCAATCGCAAAGCCTCTGAGATGGCGCCATCCTGTAGGAGTCAAGACGAGACTCCTGGGACCAAGTGACTTGACCAGGCCGCCTATACAGCTAATTGTGGTAAAATCGGGACCAGGACTCAAGCCTTTAACAGCACTGGCAGAGTCCAAGATCTCCCTCCTGCTTTCTCTGTATGAAAGGGATTTCTCTCATTTTGATTTAGACTAGTAGAATTGAGCATCCTTTAAGCTGCTCCTTGTTATTTCCTGTGAAAGAATGTTGAATGCAGTATCACAATTTATCAATAGATGTCACTATATACCACATTATTGTGCCTATGGTCTCCTGCCTGAATTTCTTAATTCTGGTGGGATCTGCAGACTCTTGGGAATCCCTAGATCAATTTGGGAGATCCAAGAGAACTACGAGAATTTAAAAAACCATGTATTAATCTTGATGAAAAACTTTAAAAAGAATTATTTGACCAATTATAAAGGCAAAACTCTTAATTGAAATTCATTTTTAATAAGGAAAAAATGGGGTTTTCTCAAATTGAGCTCCCAGAATGCGAAGTGGAGTTAGCGGGGCTCTGGGGGACCCCCCACCTTCTTTTCAATCAGCAAAGCCTCCCTCTCTGCTTCCTAGAGAGGAATGTGAAGGAATGAAGAGCATGAGATTTGATGTCCAATATAAAAGGGTTTGCATTCTGATTCATTCATTTGCTATGTGATCTTGAGTACATTATTTAACCTCTTCTAGCCTCAGTTTCCTCAACTGTAACATAATGTACTGATCAAATAGTGTTGTGAGGTTGAAAGGAGACAATATGTGAAAACACAGACAGTAACTGTCATTATTAACTATGATTATTTCACTTTATGAAAGCACTTTTATAGCCAAAAACATTTGAAAACTACTGACTAGTCCAAGTTTTCATTTAAAAAATGTGGAAACTGGGACTTTAGATGCCAAGTGATTTGGTTCTCTGATTAAGTTTCACAGTTTCATAATACAATGCAATTATTTATGGAAAACAAGACAGGCCTGTTCTATAATCTTTCACAGGTGTATCCTTCACCACTTGGGGAAATTTGATATGTCCTTATTTGAATTTATAAAACTAATGAAATACAAAACAATCCTTCACTTTATAAGTGAACATGCCAAATAATTCAGTTTATTTTTACATTTTAATGTTATCTTTATTCTGTTTACAAAAGTAATCCAGAGCAACTCTGTAAAATTTCAGCAAATGATGTGTTTAAGCAATGATTCTATTAATGCAGTTAAAACATAATTTAATAAGTAAATATAGCTGTTTTCATAACTTTTCAACCACAGAATTAATGCTTTGATTTAACTGATTCATTTATTAGGCAAATATTTTGGTTGGGAATGTTCACATTAGCTGAATACCTGTGTAGGCTGCTAAGCAAAGACTTTAATGAAACGGAGATTCATGGATATGTGGCTCTATGATGTTGGTTGCTTTGACAAATCATTAGCTGAAAGAATAATTCAAAGTGTTGTGGATCTATCCTGACTTGTAATGTAAATTTAGTTTTACCTTTCTATTGAAATCCACCTATACACTAAAACTTCTGTTTTCCTGAATTCCTGAGATTTCCAAATAGTTACTTGTAAAGGAAATGCAATTTCTTGAATCTATTATGATAGAATCCCATTGCAACTCCATATGCTCTGATATGCAGGGTCAGATAAACCTCTGGATCCTGGAACCAATAATTTGAGGTTCTGGCTATTTTGAGGGTTGTCTATGGTAGACAAGGCAAAGCAGGGAGGCCTTTGGAATCATGGGCCACACTAGTCTGTTTAAAAAGTGACTTGGGCTTCCCCAGTTTACCTGGGGGCCTCTGTTACTGCTGCTGCCGACAGAGGGTGCAGGCATATTGGAAAGGCAGCTTTGTGAACCTCCTGTGTCTCAAGGGGTGCAGTTAGTTATACAGGGGCCAACTTGCCCATTAGGCACAAGAGGTACACCCTCTAGGGGCCACGATACTTTCTGGGACTCATGAAAATGTTTTAATTTTAAATTCTTTTGAAATAGCTGGGTGCAGTGGCACATACCTGTAGTCCCAGCTTTTTGGGAGGCTGAGGCAAGAGAATCCCTTGAGCCCAGGAGTTGGAGGCCAGCCTGGGCAATGTAGCGAGACCCCATCTCTTAAAAAAGAAATTCTTTTGAAATAAAAAGAGGAAGTGAATATAATAATAATGGATATATAATAATAAATCCAGCCTAGATGACATTTGTCTTTATACTAATAGTCATAAAACATAATTTTAAAAAATTTTTCTGTGGGCTGGGCATGGTGGCTCATGCCTGTAATCCTAGCACTCTGGGAGGCTGAAGCAGGTGGATCCTTTGAGCTCAGGAGTTTGAGACCAGCCTGAGCAAGAGCGAGACCCCTTCTCTACTAAAAAAATAGAAAGAAATGAGCTGGACAACTAAAAAAATATATACGAAATTAGCTGGGCATGGTGGTACATGCCTGTAGTCCCAGCTACTCGGGAGTCTGAGGCAGTAAGATTGCTTGAGCCCAGGAGTTTGAGGTTGCTGTGAGCTAGGTTGACGCCACGGAACTCTAGCCTGGGAAACAGAGTGAGACTCTGCCTCAAAAAAAAAGAAAAAAAAATTTTTTCTGTGGAGAAAGGGGCCCAGAAAGGCCAAAGTGGTTAAGGGCCATGGAAATCATAATGTAACCCTGAGTTATATTTCCAGATTTGGAGTCCTAAATTTACTGTAAGGGGAGAGGTAGAAAGTTGGAGGAAGAGGATCTTTTCTTTGAAGGTGAACAGGGCCTGGGGCCTCAGATGAAGTCCAATGAAGAAGCCTTGGCTCATCTGGGCTCTGACCAACTGTAAAGGAGGTGGCCTGGGAGCGTGTGAATTATTTTATCTTACAAAACTGGTGGCCCAAAGACCTTTCTGACCTTATAGCTGCAGAGCTTCTGGCCTTCCACCTGCTTCCCAGATCTTCAAAAACAGACCACTTTACACTCCCTGTTGCAGTGTCTAAAACATCTTGCAGTCTGTAAAACATCATAGGTCTGGACTGGAACACACAAGGTGGACATGTTGGACGTTTCCTCCCCATCCGGGCCTAGGAAGAACTATGCTTCAGGCAAATCGGTACTTGAATCAACTTTTCCCTCCTTAGGAAGTTCCCACTAGAGGAGCTCGGAGGTTTCCAATCAGGTGTCCCTGCCAGATGGGAGGGGATGAGAGAGATCACCCCCTGGGTGAATTAGCAGGCCTTGCTGGTTAACTCAGAGGACGCTCTCCTGGCAAGAGGAGGAAGTTAGGTTTCCAGTCTATGGCTTCTCTGTCAGGACAGTGACACTGTGGTCTGACACCCCCAGACCCTATTGCCTGGCCCTCTAGGATGGGGCCTGTTTCCTCAGCCTGGGATCTTGAAGGGCTCCCCTCCCAGAGGGGAGAGGGCAGCGGGGCAGGCTGGAACACGGCCACCAGGTGGCACTGGGCAGTCTACCAGCAGCCCCTCCCATCCAGCAAAACACCCTGGCAGGGGTAGGGAGGGAGGTGGGGAGGCTCTGCCCTCAAGAGCTTTGGTGCCAGGCTCCCATCTGGTCCCAGAGAGAGGGCAGCAGAGGAGAAGCAGCAGGAGGGGGCAGAAGTCTCAGAGTCACTCCTCAGCTGGGGGTAGGAGGGAGCCTGGGGCTGGGGAGCCCTGGCTGTGGAGAGGAAGCGGAGGTGGGTGGTAGGTGCGCCTGTCCACTGAAGGAGTAATGGGGATGTCCGTGTGGGGATTCTGGGGGTGACACCACCCCCACTCACCTCTTGGAGAACAGCTTCATCCATCAAGTTGAGCTCTTAGGATTCGGTGGTGGCTTTGGTTATTGAAGGGCGGTGCTCATGCCCTGAGGGCACGCTGCTCCTACCCTTGGGCCTCTGCGCTGGTCCCTTCACTGGCTGACCATGCTGGGCAGCCGGGCGGTGTTACTACATCATTTCTGTGTTCATTTATGGCTCCATCTTTCAGCCTTTACGGAGCCAGGCCTGAGGACACAAGATGAGTAATATATAATTCCTGCCTTCAATGAGCTCAAAGTCTGTGCTAAAGACCAAAAGCAGGCCACTGGCACACAGTGACAAAGGCTTGGCTCAGGCCTGCCCAAGAGGGCAATGGCAGCGTGAGGGCTGCATGTAGGGTGGGGCAGGCCTCAGGGCCCCAAGGTGGGTCTGAGGGACACCAGCCAAGTGAGAAGTCAGGGAGGGACATGTACAGCCTGGCGCCATAAAACCCAGAGTGCTCGGGCAATGGAGAGAGGCAGGGCTTCGGGTTCTACCCGAGAGTCAGGCTTCGCCCACTAAAGGATTGGGGGGCGATGGCAAGACTTCCTCGGGAGAGGCGTGATCAGATTTGAATTACACAAAGATCGAGTCTGGGAGAAGTGAGGAGATGGGAGCTGGCGGCAAGGAGTCCTGTTAGAAGGCAATTATGAGTAGGAAATGATAAGAACCCTGAATGGCAGATACAGAAGCCTCCCTCTTGCTGCTTCTTAGTCATCTCTCCGGCTGGCAGTCTGTGCGGCTTGGCGCTCCTGGCTGCATGTTGGGGCATCGGCAGTGGGGTGCAAGGAAGAGGGGGGCTCTTCCTTTTGCTCCTCCGGCCCTATGGAGGTGAGTGAACTGGGCCAGGTCTTGTTCTAGGAAGGCGCCCCTGCTGGGCTCTGGTTGAGGCCATTTGGTGGGGGTGGAGCAGAGGGTCCAGGAGGCCTGGAATAGGGTTGACGAGCTGGGGGACCCAAGGGTGGGAAACTCACAACAAAGCAACTTGGGCAGAAGGTAGGAAGGGCTCCCCAGACTCAGAATGGAATTGGAGGACAAAGCTGATGTAGCCCTGGAAGTAACATAAAACTCTTCCTGTGGTCTCAACACCAACTAAAAGAAGGGGTGAGCACACTGTGGACTTTATCTTATCTCCAAAAGGGCCCAAGACAACCAGTTAGCCTCCCCGTAGGATGCCATTTGGGCCAGCAAGCTCCGGATGTCACCTGCATTAGCACCCCAGCACATACAGCCAGGAAGAGCAGGCCTCTGCAGGGCCACCGAGGTGAGGGGGCAACTGGGCTCCCCCAGCGAGAGCTGCTCACTGTCCCTCAACACTGTGCACGCCGAGGAGGCAGGGACTACACAGCCCTGATTTGCCTGCAGGCCTCTAGCACACCCAGGCCCGCATCCCCCAAGCCCTCAGTGAGCAGGGGCCAGAGGCCGGGTTGCTCCGAAAACTTCTCATGCTCCTGTGGCTCTGGGCACCCTGCAGAGACAGTTGCCATAGGACTATCTCCCTCCCAGGGTCTGTCTCCCTCACTTCTGCAGGACCTTTCCCTGGGTCTCTCCTGACTACCTGGACTGGTGTTATGAAGAAATTCAGGAAACCCCAATCAGTCTGTTTGCCAGGGGCTAGAGGATATGAGGAGGTCATCCTTAGAGATGGCAGCGGTGTCCATCAATGCCTGATAACTGCTCAGACACTGACAAAGTGTATGAAACTGTAGTGGACAGTAGAATCACCTACGGGTGCTTTAAATCCATGCCAAGGGATTCTGACTTGGCAGGGTTATGAATTTGCATTTTCAACCAGTACCCCAGGAGACCTGACTCGATTGGCCCTCAGACCACACTGGACCTTGACAGCTGCTCGGAGAGACTGAGGATCCTGACTTCCTGTGGAGCGGGGTGGTTTAGCTCCCATGGGCGTGGTGTCTGGGAGCAGCTAGCCCTCCCCTTGCAGACCTGGGGTCCATCTCAGCATCGTGGTCTGTTTTTCAGCCAGGACCAATTAGGAAGATTCTTTGTTTAATATAGAGAGGGTCAGGCCCGCCAACTGGGATGCAGAAAGCCATTTAAATTAAATTGCATTAAATAAAGCCACCTAAAGGCTGCCTTACGCTGAGTACTTTTTCTTCATCTTATATTGTACTTCCTTTCCAACACAGTTAAACCCTCCTGAGGGTTCACAGGAGAAGGAGGGGTCACAGTGAGTTGATTACAGGAGGGAGGGAAAAACTAAATCCTAAGGTCTAGATGAGAAGGTGTGAGCCACACCCTAGGATCAGCCATTTAATACATTTCATAGAACCTGTTCTGTCTCCCCACTAAAGGCATTTTGGGGAAAGAAACATTCCTACTTAGACTCTGTTTCCTTCTCTCTTTCCCATTTGTAAAAAAACAAAGAGGCCCAGTTTCTTATTTTTGTGAATCAACTAGAGAATTTGTAGATAAGAACAAACAACGTGCCTGGAGTATTCCAGTATTGGTACTAAGTGGTACTCAGAGTTCAGAGAAGCTGGTGTCTTTGACTGAGTCCCCTCGAGCCCTCTCCTCCTTCCCAGCCCAACAGCCCCTTCACAGGCCAGCTTCCTCTAGGAGGAAACCCCTGAGCCCACCTGCACACGCGCCTCCTCTCCCTGTTCTGCGTACCCACAGCTGTTGGAATCTGGTCCACAGCTCTTGGACACCATCTGGTCCTCAAATTGCTTCTGTTCCTCCCTCAAGAAAATGCAGCCAGCTGACCTCCCAGGTGAGATTGGGAAGGTGAATGGCATCGTGTGGCTGTCAGTCAGGGAGCTACTCTGCAGCCCTCCTGTGCCGTCCCCGTGCTGCGTGGACAGAGGCGTGCAGGGACAGCTGGAGCCCATGGTGTCAGGCCGTTCTAGAGAATGGGTGAGAAGAGCGGGCCTCAAGGTGACAGAACTCAGGCACATGGACACCCTAGGAAGGGAAAGGGAACCCTACTCACGGTAGGGACGTGACAGGAGGAGGAGGAGGGCCATGCAGGTGGCAAGGTGCCCAGATGCCCACACTCCCCCTCATTTGGCTTGGCAGGTAATTTGGTTTGGCAGGCAATTTGGTTAGAGCTTTAATCACCTGACTCACCACTCGGTGCCTAGCTTCCCCCTTTTCTCAACAAGGACTGTGGCCCCTGGTGTCTGCACTTTACTGGCTGGCTGTCCGCTGGGCCCTAGGATGGCCTCAGGGGATAGTAAGGAATATCAGCCTGGGTTCTGACTTTCCTCACTCTGATCTCACTGGGGGCATCTCAAGCAAGCAGGAGTAGGAGCTCAGGAGACCAGAGCAACTTTTAGGTGAGAGGAAGGGACCCATCTTCATTAGTGAGCAGAGCCCTGGACGTGGTAGGCTTGGGCCTGATCCTGCCTCTGCATTCAGCCAGGCGGCCTTGGATAAATCTATTCACTTCTCCATGAATTGCTTTTCTGCTCTATACAAGGAGGGAGTTGGACAAAAAAATATAACCCTCAGTCCTCTTCAAACAACTAGGGTCTATGAAATGACAGATGTGTTCTCTGGGACGTGCTGGTCGCCATTTCTTAGGCTCCTTCTCCTTCCTGCACCTTCGTGCTGACTCTCACTTAGGTTTTCTCATACATGAAAGGTGTTTCCTCCTTCCCCTCTTCTGTTCCTGGCCAAGGCCACTTGGAAGGCAATTTCCTCCTTGGTGAGGGGGTGTCCTGGTGAAGGGGCCGCTCTTCCTTGCACTGCTGGGCTGGGGATTTGGCCCCTGGCAGCTGTTAAGAAGAGAACACAAGGAGTCTTATTCCTCGTCATAGCCCTCACAGCTCTAGGGGAGTTGATTCTCACTGCACCTCTCCCTGTCGAACAGACTGGAGGGTCCTTGGGAAGGAAGGGCTGCCTGCAGCAACAGTGTTTCTTCCCGTAAAGGGAAAGACTCTACATCAAAGCCAGGAAAGAATGAATACAGTATGTGCCCTGCCTCATCTCTGTCACACAGACCCAGAGAAGAGAAACAACAATATCAGCATGTGTGGAAAGTAGAGTTATGCCATCGAAATCTATAAACAAAGTGATATCATTATCATTGCTAACTATTATACTCTATTTCCATATTTTTCTCTTTAGTGGGTAGATTTTTCTTCTAGAAGATTTTTTTAATCTCTTGGATTGTGTTTTTCTTTAGCTATTAATTAAATTATTTAATACTTGGGGTTCCTTGAACACAGGCATCATTTCACACATGTTCTGCCTAGAATCTGCCTGGAATGAAAAAAAAAAACTATTAATAATCCACAAAGGGAACAAAGGGAATAATCCACATTTTCAATTATGATTGAGAATTAATTAGAGTCATTCTGAGTCCAGTGACTTCACTGAGTTGGTAAACCTGGTGTAAATGTCTTCCAGGGCTGAGAGCTTTATTAACAAACTTAGACACTCTATGTCTAGTCCTCTAGCTGCTGGCTCCTGCCTTCTTTGAAGGTAGGAAGGTTTCACATTATCATCATTTATGAATTGAATACTTTCTATGCAGAATGAACTGAATATAAAACAGCTTCTGGCTCAGAGTGATCTGCAATCTTTTTTCAGAGACAGGCAAGGCCGATGGTGAGCCGGATGGGTCAGATTCATGAGCCCTTGGATAAGCATTTCAAGTTGTCACATGCCATGCTGATTTTCTAGCCAGACCTTAAAGCTGATGAGTTCAATGCTTAGGCCTCTCTCATCACTAACGTGTCCTCTAGACTATTTTCTGTTCTTGGGCTTTCTTCTCCTCAGTCACCGTCCATCCTGGTTCCTGAGGCTTCTGCCTTTTTGGCACAGTTGGCCAGGGCTGCGAAGGTGTGCAGTTGTGTTCTGCTGCATCCTCCTTAAGGGAATAGTATGCTATTTGAAGGCAATGGCTCCCAGACCTAGCCTATGTGAAAATTCCTCCATCTCAGTGATATTAGCATCCATTTAACTTTTCCCTTCTCCTCTTCCCCTCCCCAAACCCCTCCCCACCCCAGTTCAATGGGAAACAACACCCCAAGGAGAGCCTCCTGCCATCTGTGAATTCTTAGTGTGGTCTCTTCCGCCAATTAGCCATACTCCTTGTTTTATCTCAGACTTATTCTCTTCTAAATTCACAATAAATTGAGGCCTTAACTGATTAAATCTGCAAAGACTTTATGTCCGAATAAAGACGTATTCTGAGGTCCAGGTTGACATGAATTTTGGGGGGAAGCTATTCAACCTACTATACTCTCCCACCAAAGTATGCCACCTACATATTTGATCTCAACCTAAGGATCTATTTCCCTTACATATTTTATGTAGACAAATGGCTGGCATAAATATTTTTTGAAAACTAAACATCAAGATTGATAGATTTAATCAAATTTTATCTGTGGTTAAAATTCATGGGCCATGAATCTGGCCAATGTCTGCCAGTTTGATTGAATACTACTGAAAAGCAACCCATAGTATAAATCCAGGAAATACATGGTATAAATCCAGGAGAGGCTTCATCCACATTTTGAACCTAAGCATCAGTGTTGTGCATTAATTAATAGTTGCTTTTTATTTCATCTTTGTCTGATGACATCTTTGTAATACATATTTTAGACTTTAATTGTAGCTATTTATAAGCTTGCTTTTTCTTCTAACTTTATTGGGGAGGGCTGAAGGCAAAGGAAGCTAAGATAAAGTGCAAGGTATTTATATTTGAAAAGTAAAATTCTCTAACAAAAGAATCATTTTGTTGTTACATCTGATTACTTAAAAATGCAATTTTTCATAAATATAAAATTAATATATACTCATTGTAGAAGATTGGGAGAAAACATATCAGCACAAAGAGAAAAAAGAATGCTCTTATAATACCAATAATCAGAACTAACTGTTGTTAATATTTTCAAGTAGGCTTTTTCTGCCTTTTTGTCTAATTGTATGCACATGTAAATATGAAGTGTAAAGAAAAAAAGATCTATTTTTATACATGCATACTCACAGGATTGTAGCTGCTTCTGCCTTTAAGAGGATGGTAGAATTCATCTCAAGGAAGATTTTTTTTTTTAATTTAGAAATATTCCTAATGGTTCTCATAAAGTGTGAATGGAGGACACCTCTCACCACATTCATTTCCAGGGCATGAAAAGTGGACGGGAAGTAAAAGAGTAGTAACTTTGAGTTACTTGCAGCAGCTCCAGAGACTGGGGGAGATGATGGGTCAGGAAGTCAAGAGAAAAGTGAGACAAGAGCTGGGGAGAAGCTCTGGCAGCACAGAAAGGGGTGGGTCACTGGAGGAGTGCAGCCGGCGAGGAATTCCTCATGCAGGAATGGCTGATGTTGAGTTCCCAGTGGTATCCTGCCCTGTGATGGTATCATGCTCCATGACTCAACTCCTCTGTAAGAGTTCACTATTGACAGCACCCTTGGGTTCGTGTTGCTGTGGCTGAAAGGAAGCATGGAGTAAAGTGGAGTGGAGAGAGAGCAAAGGAGCTGGGAGCAGAGATTAGAACAGAACCAGAAAATACCATGGACATAGAATGTTGTAGTCAACTTTTTTCATTTAGCAAAAAAATATCAACGGCATGTCCTCCTATCACTAGATAATATTCCGCATCACCGTGGGACTCAGCCTTACGTTTTCAGCACTCTTTCTTCTACTGGAAGTGTCAGTGGCACAGCTGAAGGGATTAAAAGACCCAAGACAACATTACATAAATCAGCAATATGTGGTACAGCCACTAATGCAGTAAAATAGTGTCTACAATTTCTCTCCTTCAGAGTCTAGGCAGGGACCCTGGTGGCAGAGAGGAGGGGACCTGCTCCCAGGGCATACATATAATGCTGCAATAAACATCCTTGTACCGGCAGTATTGCCCACATCTCTAATGATTTCCTTTAAAATCCTGGAAGTGGAACTAACTACAAGGGCCAGAGAGGCATTCAAAACACTTGTCTGGCATTGTCAAATGTCTTTTTAAAAAAGCTGTGTCAATTTTACTCTAACAAGCTGAATATCTTTTCCAAGACTGGGTAACTTGAATTATTTTATATTTTTCCACAGTTTACAGTTTAAAAAATAGCACATGACCATTTCTAGTTTCCTTTCTTGATCACTACTTGTGAGGTTGAACCCTTTTCTGCCTATCTGCATTTTGCTTTTATGAATCTTCTATGTCTTTTGCATATTTTTCCTATTAGGGTGCTCATTTTTTCTTATTGATTTTTATATCTGCTCATATAATAAGAATATTAACTCCATTGGTCAGTATATTGCAGACTTTTTCTCCTTATTTGTCACTTGCTTTTAATTTTAGGTATGGTGTTATGGGACCAAGGAATGTTTTGAATTTTCATGCAGTCTATCTTTTCCTTTACAAATTCAATACCTGGTGTTATAGTTTAAAAGACTTTTTCAAACCCAAGATTATATGTTCTTTTCTAGTTCTTCTTTGATTTCATTTTTTTTTTACATTCACCTTTTTAATCCATTTGGAATTTATTTTGATATAAGGAATGAGGTGGAATTTTAGCTTAGGTTTTCTCCTGAAGGTTAGCCAATGATCTCAGCACCCTTAATAATCCATCTTTCTCCACTGATTTTAAATGCCACCTCTATATTATACTAGATTATACTGAATGCTCATGTATATTTTGGTCTGTATTTCTCTGGAAGAGATATTCCAATATCCCTTCTCTCTTTTGGCTTTAGCAAGAAACTTTCAAATTTTTCTGGGCACATGATTCTTCTAAATCAAAACTATGTTTTCTAGCCTCCTTTGCTGCTAGCTATGGCCACGTGACTATGTTTTGGCCGTTGAGATAGAAGGAGGAACGTTGTATGTAACTTTCAGGACAGGTCCTGAGTGAGAGGGGCCATACTCTTCTTCAGCTCTTTTCCTCCTTTCTGACTACTGTAAATGTGATGATGAGAACTCTGGCAGCCACCTTGGACCATGAAGTAGATGTTACTTGTTGAAGTAGATGTTACTTGCTGCAAAGTAGGAGTAGTCTTGGTCTCCAAGGAGTCCTTGACAACTTTCTATGACTTGTGGATTGCTTATCTTTAGATTTCTAATATGTGACAGAAAAATAAACTCTGGGGCCCAGGACAAACCATCCCCCAAACATGACTGCAGCAGACTAGAAAATGCCACTTCAAAATATGCCTCTTTAGTATATTGGTTATTTTGAGCCAGTTATTTTGAGAAACTGCAAACATAGGAGCTGCTCTGAAAAGTTGCCCTTTTGTGGAGAAATCTACATCTATAAAGGAAACCTCCATTTGTAAGAGTGTCTTCCTCTCTGCACCAAGAGAAGGACTAAATCACTGGACACTCCTTTCAATGGAGAAGGCATAGACTTAGATCCACATAACAAACTTCACCCTTGTTTTGTGGTGCTTTCCCACAAAACATCTCATCTTACCCAGACTTTTCCCCATACCCTTCCTGCTTTGTTTCAGAGAAAGATGGCATTTAAACCTGAAGTTTAAATGGTTTTGTTGAGATCTACTCTAGAGATTTACTCATTTCTCTGGGTTTTCTTCCAATTATACAGAAGGTATACATGTTATAAGCTTCTATTTTTCTTTTTTTTAATTTCAGCATATTATGAGGGTACAAAAGTTTAGGTTTCGTATATTGCCCTTGCCCCCCACCCCCAATCAGAGTTTCAAGCCTGTCCATCCCCTAGACAGTGCGCATTGCACTCATTATGTATGTATACACCCATACCTTCCCCCACCCATGTCTACCTGGCACCTGATTAATGTTATTCCTAAATGTGCTCTTAGGTGATGATCAGTGGAACCAATTTGATGGTGAGTACATGTGGTGCTTATTTTTCCATTTTTGGGATACTTCACTTAGTAGAATGGGTTCCAGCTCTATCCAGGAAAATGCAAGAGGTGCTATATCACCATTGTTTCTTATAGCTGAGTAGTACTCCATGGTATACATATACAACATTTTATTAATCCACTCATGTATTGATGGGCACTTGGGTTGTTTCCACATCTTTGCAATTGTGAATTGTGCTGCTATAAACACTTGAGTGCAGATGTCTTTTTTATAGAATGTCTTTTGTTCTTTTGAGTAGATGCCCGATAATGGGATTGCTGGATCAAATGGTAGGTCTACTTGTATCTGTTTAAGATATCTCCATATTGCTTTCCACAGATGTTGCAGTAGTTTGCAGTCCCACCCCAGCAGTGTATGAGTGTTCCTGTCTCTCCGCATCCACACCAACATTTATTGTTTTGGGACTTTTTGATAAAGGCCATTCTCACTGGAGATAAGTGATATCTCATTGTGGTTTTGATTTGTATTTCCCTGATGATTAGAGATGCTGAACATTTTTTCATATGTTTGTTGGCCATACTTCTGTCTTCTTTTGAAAAATTTCTATTCATGTCCTTTGCCCACTTTTTGATAGGGTTGTTTAATTTTTTCTTGCTGATTTTCCTGAGTTTTAAATAGATTCTAGTTATCAGCCCTTAATTGGATGTGTAGCATGCAAAAATTTTTTCCTATTCTGTAGGTTGTCTGTTTTAAGCTTCTATTTTTCTCTTGTTAATCTGTCTTTTGTTATTAGGAGTCCCAGTTAAGAACTATGAAAGGTAGATAGAAAATAATTTTTCCTCCCCTACAACTTCTATATTATTTAAGCCATTTTTATGTTGATTTGTTTAATCAATCATTGCTGGTGAACCTAATCCTACATAAGGGACTTCTTGTTAGATGCTACTGGTCTGCATATTCATGTAACAAAGCTATGTAATTTAATTTTAACATTATAATACATTTTAATATGTGATGATGCAGATACCTGTCTTTCTTTTTAAAAATATTTTTGAGATGGAGCAGGGACCCCTCTTAGGGGCCTGCAGGGTCCCCCAACCATGGAAATAAAGGAAAAATCTTAAGTCTCTTCAAGGGACATTCCAGGCACCTAGCTAGCCTTGAAAAGTCAATGAACAACCTGATGAACAAGAAGATAGTATTAATATAATAATAACTTTTAAAACAGTAGCCTCCCAAGCAAGCCAGAGTCACAGGGAGTTTTGGTTACCTATAGAAACTAAAGGATAGCATGTTAACATATATTCTTGAGTTACTTTTCAGAAATCAATGGAAAATGCCAACCACTATCACATAGACCTCAATAAGGGGGAAACTGAGGACTGAATTCTGACCACCATTCTTTGTTCTAAATTTCTTCCTAAGGGGTCTGGAGAGAGTCACACCGACAGGCCAAACTTTAACATTCCTTTCCCCTGACCCTAAGTGTTTAGATGAGGCCTTGCTTCCTTAACCAATTGCTAATCAAAGAGTCTATGACCCATAAGCCCCTGCTTCTTCGAGATATTCTGCCTTTTCGGGCCAAACCAATGTATAACTTTCATGTATTGATTTATGATTTAGCCTGCAACTTCTGCTTTCCTGAAATGTACCCCTGTCTTTAAAAACCCTTCCTGGCTTGGAAGCCATTGGGGAGTTTATGTCTTAAGTGTTAGCTGTCTGTTCTCCTTCCTTGGCCCTGTGCAATGAATGCCTCTCTTCCTCTCACTGCAAATCTCCGCGTCAAAGTGTCTGGCTTTGCTGTGCCAGGCGAGTGGACCCCAGTTTGGTTCAGTAACATTTTCTTGGCTATTCTCATATGTTATTCTTCTTGACAGATTTTATGATAATTATGTCAATATACAAACAAAAAATCCCTTTGGGATTTTGATTAAGATTGCATTAAATTTATGAATTAATATAAAACCACTGACATTTTCACAATATTGAGTCTTACCATCCAGGAATATGTATGTATCTCTCAATTTTTTTTATACTCCTCAAATAGGTTTGTAATTTTTCTTTATATCAGCTTTATATATCTTTTATACCTATTATCAGGCATCTTATTTTTTACTGTTTATATTGCAAATGGAATTTATCCCCATAAATTATTACTCTAAGAAATAGTTGATTTTTATAAATTCATATTGTGAAGAGCGCAGGAAAAAAGTTAAAAAAAAATTACTCAGCTACTTCAACCTCCTAAGGGAATGTCATAACTCATCTCTGGAGGTCATGGTTCTATGTCTTAAGCAAATGCCTCGATGGGCCTTTTCAGTTGAGAAAGTCACAATGTGATATTTGGTCTGGTAAGACCCAAAAAGGCTTGGATAAGTGTATTCTAAAATATTTTAAGTGTCTGCAGCAGGCTGGGAGAGGGGGTGAGGGACCAAGAACAGGAAGGCTGGGAGAAGTGAAATGAATGTGTAGGAAGGTAGCAGAAGGACCAGAGAGAAAGAAGTGGAGGTGCTAGTGTAGACAGGCTCCTAAGAAGGGCTGTGGCAGTGGGAAAGTCCTTATGTTGAGCAGCGGAAAATGCATTTTTAGGACAGGGATGCCTTATATTCAGTATTGCTGCCTACACTGTTCTGCAACAGATATACCTCTTTATTTTCCCAGTTGCTTCGGGAAAGGTCTACTGTATCTAACGGTCTTGGATTAATGGTACTTTAGTGAATGAAGGAATAGAGGTAGTGTCCAGCATGGGGCTAACAGATGTAGGAAGAATAAAATTCTTATGAGAGGTAAGTGAAGAGGAAAGACTAAGATTCCAGTGAAGTCTAGAACTACCAGGAGAAATATACAGACCCCTGAGAATCTCTCTCAGTTGGAAAACTGTTGGGTTTTCCATGGGATGGAAGATAAAGCCATTCTGTTTGAATTAAAGAGAAAGGCAATCCAAGAAGGCTTCTCAGGGTCTGGGGTGAGTAATCTTGTTTGTTCTCGGTTCTTGGTGTGCTCTTGGCCCAGGAATGACCAGACACACCAAAAGTAAGGCAAGTGTGAAATGAAGTTTATCGAGGAAAGACAAGACAGATTTACAGAGGAAGAGAAAGATACAGGTTTACAGAATAAGAGCAAGATATGTTTGCCACAGAACTGCGAACAGACCCCTCTGGTCATAACAGAAGGTCTCCAATTATCGTTTGGGGTCCTGTTTTATAGTATCTGGACTGGGCCCTCCTGGTGGTTCAGATGTCACCAGTGGACTACTTGGATGGACAGTTAATGACAAGATAATTAGCCTTAGGTTACTATAGGTCACTTTCCACTTTCCAAATCCTATTGTGCCTGGGCTGCCTGGCCTGCAGGCCAGTGATTCCCTGCATTCTTTTGCAGGTTAGCAGGGGTTCCTCCTTACCCCAGGTGTGGCAGTTGCTCAGGGAAAGATTAAGGTGGGGCAGCACCAAGACTGGGGCTGCCCTTGTCCTCCTTCTGAGGTGGGGCAATTGTTCAAAGCAGCACCAAGGCAAGGCACCCACTTTTGTCCCCTAGGAGAGTCTCAGAGGTCTCTTGCTATCTACCTAACAGGCTGAATGACTTGAAGATACTCTGGTGGCAGAAATCTAGGTTACAACTATACTTCATTATCCTATTTTGTTATGAGTTTTATTTTTTGGTTGATATTAAGAGACTGTCTGTACAAGCAGACAATGGCTAGATCATATATGACCATAGAACTTTGGCTTACAACCTTTACAGCAACAAGCCCAAGAAGTCAAACCAGAACCTCTGCAGCAATTGCCCAAGAATAGTCAGGACTTAGTCAATGATGGTCAGTTCCCCAAATTATTGTCCCAGCTTCCAACTCATGACCAGTCAGAGAAAGCCAAATGTGTTCCCCCAAACCAATCACATAGCAAACTTCTAGTTAGCCCACCTCCTGCTTCCCCATCCCAAAAATCTATCAGTCTTAGATCTGGCTGCTGTAACAAAATGCCTTACTGGGTGGCTTATAAACAACAGAGGTTTATTTCTGACAGCTGGAGGCAGGAAGTCCAAGATCAGAGTGCCAGCATGGTGGGGTTCTGGTGAGGACCCTCTGGGTTGCAGACTGCTGACTTCTTGTTGCATCCTCATATGTCAAAAAGAGGGTAAGGGAGGTCTCTGGCCTTTTATAAGGGCACTAATCCCATTTGTGAGGGCGTCGTCATCAGAACCTAATCACTTCCCAAAGGCTTCACCTCCAAATACCATCGCATTGGGATTGAGGTTTCAACATACAAATTTTGTGAGGGGCTGGGCCCAAACATTCAATATATTGCACAGAGCAACCTGAAACCTCCCCCTTCATCACTTCCTCCTCACTATAAAGCTTCCCTACCCCGTGCCTGCCTCTGAGTCTGCCAAATGCAAGTGATAGTTGTTGAGCCCCTGCAACTAGCAAGCTCAGAATAAATAGCCTCTGTTTTCGTTTGAGTGGTGTTTGTTTATTTCTATAGTTTCTGGGGCTCTAAAGGCAATTAAGACTTTCTTCCTTTCTGATAGCTGTATATGTATGACATTTCTGATTTTTAAAATTTTTTTAATATTTTTTTATCTACCCTGGATGCTCGTTCCCCTTGGGTGGGAAGATCCGGACACATTTCTGATTCTGATAGCTGTTATATTCTGATAGATATTTCTGTCTTATTGCAGAGAGTTGAAACAACCACAGCAATGGTACATAATAGTGGCAATAGCAACCATCTTTATCTTACTCTACTCTATTGGGAATATGTCTAAAATTTTTCCTTTAAATACGATATTGCATATTGGCTGGAGGTGGTTATTCCTTCTCCTATTACATAAGGATATTTTCATCTCCAGTTTATTTAGGTTTTTCTTTTTTAATATCAGAAAAGTATGTTCTTAGTGTCTATTGAGTTAATCTTTTTCTTCTTATGGGTAATATCATATTAATAGATATTCTAATTTTGGTGGTTGTATTCTTATAAAAATAAACCTACTTGATCACAGTGCATTATTCTTTTATCACACTGCTGCATTTAATTGGCTAATATTTTATTCAGGATTTTTGCATCTATATTCATAAGTCAGGTTGGTCTGTAATTTTCTCTTTTTTGGTCCTATTTTAGTCAGATTTCTGACTTGAAATCTATTTCATGTACTATTAAATAATACAATCTACTTTTTTTGGATGGCATTAACAACTGGCTGTTGGTTTGAAATATATATTTTTTGTCATGTTAAGAAAGTATCTATCTAGACCAACCATCCTTGGAAGATGCAATTCTTTGGCAATGTTTTCCAATCTGCTCCACGTTTGTTAGTATTTTCAGAACTTCTACATTCTCCTGAGTCAATTTTGATCACTTTTATTTTATTTTTCCATAAATGTACTATTTTATTAGGTTTTCAATTAAGTTGGCATAAAATTTTATATAGAAATATTTAAAAATTTAATCTCTATATGCATGGTTATTATCTTTAATTTTAATCTGTGGCTATAATGTATCATTCCTAATTTGACACCTTTTCCCCCCTTTATAGGTGTAGATTTTTTTTTTTAATGATTATTCTATATACAGTCTGGGTTTCCCCCTGAGGAAAGGATTTGAGCTCAAGTAGTTTCTTTGGTTGGTGCAGGACAGCACTGTGGGGGAGTGGGAGGTGACACAGGGGTAGAAGGCAGCCCGTGAAGGAGAAATTATCCAGTCACCTTCCATTTGTAGGGACTGGACATGATCCTGAGAATGTCTGGGGAGTAAAGCGTGCCTCCGGGGTCCCAGCCCAGAGGTGGCAGAGAAGGGCTGTTTATATACAAAGCCCGACAGTGGCTGCTGGTGGAGGGTTTCTGTGTGGAGGTAGAGTGGGGGTGTCAGGGTGTTCATTCCCTTGTATTTATACCCTGTCTTTGGCAGAGGCAGAAAGGCCTCCTATAGCCTCAGGAAAAGCTGCTGGGAAAGGAATGCAGGTACTGACACCCGAATTCTTTTGGAAGACACCTGAGCCAGGTGGCTCTGGGCATACATACGGGAGGGGCACAACAGCTCCTGCTGCAAACACCTCTGGGGCTTATTTATCAATTCTGCTCTTTTGTAGGTTTCTCATTAGCTTAGTCTTTTAGCTTTATTCATTTATTTTTTCTGCTTTTAAAGTTTAATTTAATGTGCTCCTCTTTTAACATCTTGAGTCATATGCTCACTTTATATATTTTCATTCTTTCTTATTTGATAATAAAAGCAATTCAGGTGAGTTATGAGGAATAATTGAGAAACTACTGGTGGAAGTGCTGAGCACAGTGTCTGGCACATAGTTAGTGCTCAATGAATGTTAATTGCTATTTTGATACCTTGATTGAGCAATTTGAACGTGCTTCTGATTACAGATTTGGGTGTCCCCTCTTGATGCTGATGTGTAAATTTTTTCATTACCATTTTTGTCCAAGCGTTCTTTAAATTGCAGTTTTGGTTTCCTCTTTGATCCATGGATTATTTTGAAAAGTGTTTTCAAACCCCGTGTAGTTGGACATTTTTTGTTCACACATTTTTTTCTATGTCTACTTTTATGGTATCATGGTATAAAATGTTATGTAAATTTTCTGGGTTTGAAATTTTGGTGGATTTTTTTTTTTTTTTGAGACCAGGTCTTCCTCCATTGCCCAGGCTGGAGTGCAGTGGCATGATTATAGTTCAATGTAGCCTCTAACTACCGGTCTCAAGTGATCCTCCTACCTCAGCTTCTCGAGTAGTTGGGACTACAGACACACACCAACATGGGTCTTGCTTTGTTGCCCACGCTGGTCTCAAACTCTTAGCCTCCAGTGATCACCCTGCCTCAGCTTCCCAAGGTGCTGGGATTACAGGTGTGAGCCACCATGCCTGCCTGACAGTTTTTGGTGGTTTGATATGTAATCAATTGTTAGAACTACATGAATGGATTAATAAAATGTGGCATATGTATACCATGGAGTTCTACTCAGCCACAAAAAACAATGGTGATCTAGCACCTCTTGTATTAACCTGGATAGAGCTGGAGTCCATTCTACTAAGTGAAGTAACACAAGGATGGAAAAACAAGCTCCACATGTACTCACCATAAAATTTGTATTAACTGATCAACACTAATGTGCACATATAGTAATAACATTTATCAGGTGATGGGAAGGTGGGAGGTGGGAGGAGGGGATGGGTACATTCACACCTAAAGGGTGCAATGCGTACCGTCTGGGCGATGGACACGCTTGTAGCTCTGACTTGGGTGGGGCAAAAGCAATACATGTAACCTAAACATTTGCACCCCAGTAATATTATGAAAAAAAATATCGTTAGAACTGTTCCATGGACACTGAAAAAGATGGTGTGTTCTTTTTTTCCCTCATATTTGCTAAGTGCATCCCAGCAAAGACTTTTTTCAGATGTTGTATAGCTTTATGTTTGTTTACTTCATCTGTTAAGTGTAAGGTTTTAAGACCAAAGTGGCAGGCGTCAGAGAAGGAAAGATGAGCTGAGTTAAAAGGGATAAGTAAAGAGGTTTTATTGGGGTGCTCCCGGGCAGGGGTAACAGGTCCCAAGAGAGGGGCCCAGGCAAGCCTCATGGTCCCACGAGTGGAACCAGACAAGCCGCCCTGCCCAGAAGTCTGGGTGGGCTTATATACCTTTTTAGGGGTGAGGGATGGGAGTTTCTCTGAAGGGAAGGTTTGGCGGGAAGAGTGAGGAATTTCTTTGTTTCAGCTTTAGGGTGGGTATGGAGGAGTAGGAGGGGCTTCTTTTTCCATCAGGGAGGGGAGGGGTGCCTGCCACCTGCCTTACATTCCGGCCTTTTAGTGATAATAGGGCGCCCGCCGCGGTCTTTCTGGCTACTTCCTGCTTTTGAGGGGCGTAGTGGGGGCTTTGGGCCAGAGTTGGCTGGTGGAGGGGTGACTGGAAGAGGAGAGTAGGGATGAAGAAGCATCTGGTTTACTGTCACTCTGGATAATTCCTGCAGGCGCCATTGGGGCTGTCACGGAGAAGTTGCCTGAGGAGAGAAAGATATGGGAAATAGGAGGCCAAATGTGGGGGCTGGGCTGGAACATAATAGTCAATGAGAAAAGGCCTAATGAGAAAAGGCCGGCCGTACACGAGTTTGAAATGTCTGTGAGGTGGCATATGAGTGAAATTGACCTGCCAGTCTTGTCTGGCGAGGTGACCACACATCTGGTGGGTGGATACAGGGGGTTTTAGGCCCCCTTGAGGATTAACAGAGGCACTTATGTGTCACAGTCTGAGTAAACAGTTTTGATGAGAGAATACAGGGAAGGGTGTGAAAATAGAGGCTGTAAGAAGTGGGAGAGGCCCTTAGTGCCGATATGTAGTGAGGAGTGGACCTGGCCAATGAGTTCCAGGGCCTGTGCCTTAGGGAGAGCCAGCTTGCCGTCCTTAAGAAGGACCCACCCTTCAGTGGTCATTGATCCCCTTGGGTGAGAAGGCTGTCGCTCCTCTGGAGTGTAGCGAGGTTGGAGGGAAGGAATGAAAAGGAAAAGAAGAGGAGCCAGACTAGGGTGTTTTGGGGATGTTAGGCTGCAGGCGATAGTATCAGCATAGTTGTTTCCCTTAGTGACAAGGGACCAGTCCGACTAGTGTCCCTTGCAGTGTATGATAGCTAATTGGGTGGATAACTGAAGGGCCTTGAGGAGATGTGAGACAAGGGTGGCGTTAATAACAGGGGAGCCCTTGGTGGAGAGAAAGCCCCGTTCTCTCCATATGGCAGCATGGCAGTGAGTTATCATAAACACATACTTGGAGTCCGTGTAAATATTTACAATCCTGCCTTGGGCTAGGTGTAAGGCTCGGGTGAGAGCAGTGAGTTCTGCCTTTTACGAGGTGGTGCCCTCTGGACGACAGGAGACTTCTATTACCTGAGAGACAGAGACAATGGCATAGGCTGCCCAGTGTTTGCCATCCTCACCTGTGATGGAGCTGCCATCAACAAAGAAAGTTAAGTCCACTGTAGGGAGTGGGTTGTCTGACAGATGGGGTCTAGGGGTAGTGGAGGTTTTAACCATTTCTGAGCAGGAGTGTGAGGACAGGGATAGGCAGGGAATGGGGAGCAGAGTGGCAGAGTTCAGAGTTGGGGATTGAGATAAAGTAATGGTGGGATTTTCTATAAACACGAGATGGAATTCCTGTAGTCTAGTCGGAGTGAGGAAGGCTAAGGAGCAGTGAGTTAGAAGGTCCTGTAAATGGTGGGTGGAGAAGGCATGTAAGTTCTGTCCCAGGGAGAGTTTCAGTGCCTCCCTGGTGAGAGTAGCAGCTGCAGCTAAGACGCAGAGACAGGGGGGCCTGCTATGGACCGTGGTGTCCAGCTGTTTGGATAAGTAGGCCACTGGGGTGGAAATGGGAGTAGGTCCCAGAGATTGGGTGAGGACGCCGAGGGCCAGGCCCTGGCGCTCATCCGTGTAGAGATAAAAGGTTTTTTCAGTATGAGGGAGTCTTAGAGGGGGTGCTTGTAAGAGAGAGTCGTGAAGTTTTAGGAATTCGTGGCAGACAGTCTGAGAGTTTAACGGAGGGCCAGCGGAGGCATCACGTGCTGCCTCATAGAGGGGTTTAGCAAGGAGAGAAAAGTTCGGGATCTAGTGTTAGAAGAAACTAACGAACCTGAGGAAGGACAGAATTTGTTTAGCAGCAGTGGGAGGCTGGAGATCACAGAGGGCCCATTGGCGATCAACAGTCAGATGATGGGAGGAAGGAGTGAGAGACAGTCTGAGGAAGGTAACAGTGTGTTCAGATACTTGAGCTTTAGCTGGTGACACCCGGTAACCCTTAGAGGCAAGAAAGTTGAGTAGAGAGACAGTGTGTGTATGGCTGTCAGAGTACGAGGGGCTGCAGAGTAATAAAGCATCTACATATTGGAGGACAGTACTCGGCTGTAAGGGTCATTGAAGATCTTGGGCAAGAGCCTGACCAAAGAGGTGGGGGGCTGTCCCTGAACCCCTGGGGCAGGACAGTCCAAGTGAGTTGTCGAGATGTGTGTGTGTCAGCATTTTCCCACATAAAGGCAAAGAGATTGTAGTTGGCTGGGTCTAAAGGAATGGTCAAGAAAGTGTCCTTGAGGTCCAGGACAGAAAGGTGGGTGGTGGAGGATAGAATATGAGAGAGTAAAGTGTAGGGATTAGACACCACAGGGTGTATGGGGGCAACCACCTCATTAATGAGTCTGAGGTCCTGGATTAACCGGTAGGAGCCATTTGGCTTTTTTACCGGGAGAATGGGTGTGTTATAGGGGTAGTTGGTCGGAATTAAAAGTTTTTTGCGCAGAAGACGTTCTATGATGGGTTTTAGACCTCTGCAGTGGGTTGGTGAAATAGGGAACTGTGGCCGGGAAGGGAAGGATGAGGGGTCTTTGAGTCGAATGAGGGTGGGGCTGTGGTGTGTGGCCACCACTGGGGTGGAGATGTCCCAAACCTGAGGGTCTATGAGTTCAGGCGGGAGGGGGTATGTAGGACTTAGTAAGGTGGGAGAGGCTGTGGGTGGAGCTGAGGAATTTGGAGAGAGGGATAAAAGAAGGAGGGCGGAAGTTCTGGAGGAAAAGTGGAGGGTTGTGTCCAGCTTGGTTAATAAGTCCCTTCCCAATAGTGGAGCAGGACAGGAAAGCATGATAAGGAAGGAATGGGTGATGGGACGGTCATCTATTAGGCAGGTTAGGGGACCAGTGGTGGGGGGTCGAGAGGGATTGTCGTCAATACCCATGACCGACACCTGGGAAGGACAAGTAGGGCCTGAAAAGGAAGGCAGGACAGAGTAGGTAGTCCCTGTGTCAACAAGAAAGGACACTGCCTTACCCGCTGCCTTGATTGTTACCCTGGGCTCGGTGAGGGCGATCGGGGTTGTCCAGTCGGGGCCTCTTCAGTCTTCGGCAGCCAGACCCAAAACTGCCTTCAGCAGGTCTAGGGATGGAAGGACTGACTCTCTGGACTTTTGTCCTGAGGGACAGTCACTTTTCCAGTGTCCCTCTTGACCACATGCTGGGCCAGGCATGGTGGGTGGAAGTGGCTGCAGGTACTGTTTGGCCCAGTGGCCTTCCTTACCGCATTTGAAGCAGGTGCCTGGTGGAGTGTGGTTGGTCGCCTTGGACGAGGCCGATGATTTTGCGAGTCCCACCGGCCTCAGGGCTGCAACCAAGGCTTGGGCTTGCAGGTGTGCCTTTTGGTGGACACGGGCCTTCCTTTGGACCTCTGCCTGTTCATCTCGGGAATTAAAGATTTTAAATGCCATGTTCACCAGGTCTCGCATAGGGGTCCAAGGGCCCTCCTCTGCCTTTTTGAATTTCTTTCTGATGTCAGGGAAGGACTGAGTAATACAGTGAGTTGCAAGTCCCCATGGGGGAGGTAGGATCTAGGCGTGTATATTGGATAAGGGCGTCTGAGAAAGGCCTTGGGGTTTTCGTCTGCTCTGTGAGTGATTTTCCTGAGTTTATCATAATTTACAGCACGGTGGGCGGCGGCCTGGAGGCCGGCAAGAACACTGCAACATGCAGTTCCGCCGTTTCCTGCCCTCCTGGTCGGCCGGGGTGTCGAGCTGGTATTCCCACTCTGGCTCTTTGCAAGGGACAGCCTCTGTCCCTACTGGCACAGAGTGGTCTATAAGACGGACATTGTCAGCATGTTCCTGAGCCTCTGACCAGACGCGCTCCTTTTCATCAGTAGCAAGGGTAGAGGAGAGTATAACAAAAATATCATGCCAGGTAAGGTCATATGCCTGTGTCAAGTAACAGAAGTCTTTGGTATTAGGCTACAGGGTCATTAGAAAACGAACCTAGGCGCTTTTCAATCTGGGAGAGGTCAGAAAGGGAGAAGGGAACATGCACCCGTAAGACCCCCTTGGCGCCCACCACCTCCTGTAACGGACAGAGGAGAGACTGATCAGAGGGGTTTACGCGAGAGCGAGTGTGATGGCTGATGGGGGACATCGGCGGCGAGCGGCTGGGTGGTGCGGAAGGGTGAGGGGGCGCATCCGGGTATGGTGGAGGTCGAGTGGAGGGGAGAGCTGAGTCAGGTGGATCAGAGAAAGCAGAAGGGGCATCTGAGGAGACGCCAGGTGGAGAGTTAGAGGGAGAAGAGGCGGAGGGCAGTGGAGGACCCTGCTCAAGGAGGACCTGTGCTGGGTGACAGGTCAGACAGAGAGAAGGACGGGAGCGCAAACAGAAAAAGGCTTGGACATATGGGAACTCCGACCATTTACCGTTCCTATGACAAAAATTTTCAAGGTCTTGCAGAATATTGAAATCGAAAGTCCCATTTTCAGGCCATTGGGAGCCATTGCCCAATTTATACATTGGCCAGGCAGTGTTGCACTAAAGAATGAGGCGCTTGGGCCGGATGTCTAAATCCAGGGCCTTCAGATTGGCCAGCAGACACCCCAGGGGCGTCTTGCGGGGAATTTTGGAATTTTGGCTACCCAAGTCACCTCAACCCAGATGGGGAAACAGCCAGGAACAGCTTCCTGGCTACAGAGGCAGCAAAAGTCTGGGGGGACGTCTCCGCTCGAGACTAGTGTGTCGGTATGTAAAGGGGTGAGAGGAATTCAGGTGTCCCCGAATAGCCTCAGTCCCTGGAACGGGGGAGCCTCCGACGTGGGCAAAGAGAAGGGATCCAGGATCCCAAGAACCAACGAGACGTTCCAGGAATGAGCCCGAGGTTGGATGGCGAGTGCAAATGGAGGGACGTCTCCACTCAGATTACACTGCCACAGACTAAAAGGGAAGAGAGGAATCGGGCGTCCCCAAATTCCTCAATCCCAGGCCAGAGCCGGGGAGTACCTCTGACGAGAGCCCCACGATTTCCCGAGGGATCCAGGATCCCGGACGGAAACAGAGGTCTCCAGAAGGACTACGGTTTAATGGACAGGGAACAGTTTCCTGGAGGGAATGCAGGCTCCCAGTGGGCAATCCAGGTTGAGATAACACAGGGTGACTCACCCAGGCTGAGGTCGTCAATCAGGGACTCGAAGGCAGTCAGCAGAGGTCCTGGTCTGGAATGCGAGAGTTCTCGGAAAGGGGTGGCGCAGCCAAGACCCCAGAGCGGGCTGGTGCAGCCAAACAAAACACCCTTCCCGGGTTTCAGCACCAAATGTAGGGTTTTAAGACCAGAGTGGCCGGTGCCAGAGAAAGAAAGACGAGCAGAGTTAAAAGGGATAAGTAAAGAGGCTTTATTGGGGTGCTCCCGAGTGGGGGTAACGAGTCCCAAGAGAGGGGCCTGGGCAAGCCTCATGGTCCCACGAGTGGAACCAGAGAAGCCGCGCGGCCCAGAAGTCTGGGTGGGCTTATATACCTTTTTAGGGGTGGGGGATGGGAGTTTCTCTGGAGGGAAGGTTTCGGCAGGAAGAGTGAGGAGTTTCTTTGTTTCAGCTTTAGGGCGGGTATGGAGGAGTAGGAGGGGCTTCTTTTTCCATTAGGGAGGGGAGGGGTGCCTGCCACCAGCCTTACATTAAGAACTGATAAAATTGTCATAGAAATTGTGTTTTGGTCATTTTCCACTTGTTACTTAGAAACTAAAGGTTTATGACACATATTCATTTCCTATCTTGATTTGTGTTAATTATTCTTTATTTTATTTAATAGTTTAAGACTAATTGTTTTCACTTAATATATCTTCTTTTTATTTTTAAACATATCAAGTCACTTTGTTTTGGATGTGCCTCTTGTGGACAATATATGGTCGGATCAAATATGAGAATCTTTGTTAATAGGGAAATATAACTTTTGTGAACTAAAATAAAATTTTAAGGCTCACCCCCCACCAGCTGACTGAATGGACCCCCTCGTGGCCAAAGGAATACCCTAAAACTAAATTGCCTGCCAAGAAGAGAGAGGTCAGTCATGCCTCCTCATGCCCCCCTCCCTTCTTGGGCATATCCTTTGTGACCCATTAACAGGTCTAAGGCTGTACAAGACAAACCTGCAGGTCCTCAATTTACACCACAAACATATGTGGGAGGGGCACTTATCTCTGATAAACAGCTCCTTATGTTAAAACATTCCAAGCCTTTCTTTTCTTTTCTTTTTTTTTTTTGAGATAGTCTCACTTTGTTGCCCAGGCTAGAGTGAGTGCCGTGGCGTCAGCCTAGCTCACAGCAACCTCAAACTCCTGGGTTTAAGCAATCCTACTGCCTCAGCCTCCCGAGTAGCTGGGACTACAGGCATGCGCCACCATGCCCAGCTAATTTTTTCTGTATATATTTTTTTAGTTGTCCAGATAATTTATTTCTATTTTTTTTTAGTAGACACGGGGTCTCGCTCAGGTTGGTCTCAAACTCCTGACCTGGAGCGATCCACCTGCCTCGGCCTCCCAGAGGGCTAGGATTACAGGCGTGAGCCACTGCGCCCAGCCATAACATTCCAAGCCTTTAGACAAAGCTTCATGTCTTAAACCAATTACAAGTCAAAGAATCCTTAAACCCACCTATAACCTGTAAGCCCCTGCTTTGAGATGGCCCACCTTTTCGGGCCAAACCAATGTATGCCTACCATGTATTGATTTATGACTTTACCTATAACCCCTGTCTCCCTGAAATGTATAAAACCAAACTGTAACCCAACCACAGCGAGTCCACTTGCTCAAGGCTTCTTGGATGTGGCTCCGGGTCATGATCCTCAAATTTGGCTCAGAATAAATCTCTTTAAAATTAATTTACAGAGTTTGGTTTTTTTTTTACCGTTGACACTTGTATAGATATACTGTCACAGCTATCATGTTTGACTTTCTGATGAATTTGTCTGGATCCTTGTATAATAAGAAAAAAATATTTGGTCTTTTTCCTTGGTGAAAAGCTTCTGAAACCCTTGGAATTCTCTGAGTGATTGGAGCATCTTTTGTTATTCATAATGCACTCCTTTCGAGCATACCTGAGTTTATGCTAATGAGGCTACTCTTGGCTGGGGCCCCTAAATCACTTCAAGATGAGGGCTAGTGACCAGGAAGACTGAGCCTTGATTAGAAGCTTGCAAATTTCAGCCCCATCCCCATTCTCTGGGGAGGGGAGAGGCTGGAGATTGAGTTCAGTCGCCAATGGCCGACGATTTCATCAATCATGCCTACGTAATAAAAGTTCCATAAAAACCCCTAAACAGTGGGGTTCCGAGCTTCTGAGTTGGTTAACACATTCACAATGTCAGGAGGATCACTCGCCCCAACTCCATGGGGACAGAAACTTCTGGACTTCACCCTGTGTACCTCTTCATTTGGCTGTTCATTTGTATCCTTTATAATAAACCGGTAAATGTAAGTAAAGTGGTTTCCTGAATCATGTGAGGCATCCTAGCAAGGGGTAGGGTGTGGAAAGCCCAACTTTGTAGCCAAGTCAGAGAGAAGTGCGGGTAACCTAGTTATCTGATACTTGTGATTGGCAACTGAAGTGAGGAGAGTGAGGACTGAGCCCTTCAACCTGTGGAATCTGCCACTAACTCTAGGTAGGTAGTGTCAGAGTTGAACTGAATTATAGGATACCCAGCGGGTGCAGGAGAATTGGAGAACTTGTTGGTGCGTGGAAAAAAACCTAACACTTGGCAAAGATGGAAATCTGCTTTTAGTGTATGTGTTTGCTAATATTTTAAAAAAATAGTTGCTATTTAGATAACAGAGATTGGACCAGACCAGCTCTAACCCAGCCTTGTTGATGGTGGTGCCCCTAGAAATCAGAGCTGATTCTATCGCTTTGCAACAAGGCCCTTTATTGCTGCTGCTGCCTTTTGTTTGCAGGACCTGCTCATGCCCTGGTCCTTCTGCCTGGTTTCTCACGATGCCCACTATGCTGCCATGCCTTTCCTGACCGTCCCGTGGGCTGCCCTTGTGTCTGGACCTTGCCTTTCAAGTTGGGAGTATGTCAGATTTTCTTTTCTACTGTTGTTGCAGACCTAGGGGAAAATATAAAGCCATGCTTCTTCAAGCAAGAGAGGTGAAAATCACTCTGAGTCCTTTTCAGTCTAGCCCCAGGAACTCCATCTAGCGTCAATGCATTGAAGTTCTTGGCCTGTGGTTGGACATTGGTTAAAGTATAATTTTCACAAAGGTAAAGACAGGACTGTCATACAAATGTAAAATGAACCATGTCAAAAATTTTATTCAACTAACATTAATTAATGTGAGGACCGTAAGATGTTAAAACTGGTTCAAAAAGCATTTGAGAAATTGAACATATGTAGATATAGATATGCAATTTAATTTAAAAAAGTTAGTTTAAGATTGTGGGGTTAGATTAAAAACTAGTTAAAGTGTTACAGGCAATAAATTGTAACCTTTGGGGTTATCTGTTCCACTGGACAGAAATTATGTAAATTCTTATTGGACAAAAAGCTACATGTTAATTTCAGTTCCTAGAGTATTGTAAAATGCTAGTCCATAGAAATCAAGCCCAGTAGTATGCTGAAAAAACACTTAGAATTTTCTTTTGTCTAGTTCCAAGTTTCAGGTCATTTTTGTGACACCCTTATGCTGTTTTTTACTTATTACCAATTATTCTTTCTGGACTGGATGGAGATGGAGGGTCTGTCCCCAGTCCTTTTGTTGCCACCCTTTGCACACAGGACCCAAAGAAGTGTTTGTGTTCTGTTGCAGCAACCTCCTGAGAGAGTATGTTCATTTCACTATTGACAGGCTCAATAGAGTCCTGGCTAAACTAGGTGTCTTAGAGTATAAAAGAAGCCTCTCTAAAATTTATCACAAATGTCTTATTAATTTAAAAATGCAAACACAAAATCTCAAATAAAGAAGAATTACATAATATACTTGTTTAACTTAAGTAAACCCAACTGTTTACTGAGCAAGAGAACACATTAAATAGTAAGGGAATTTCCACCTGCCAGTCCGTGCAATGAGTATATCCCGCAGAATGTGGGTGAGAGGGAGACACAAATCTGCTTCCACCTTCCTGATAAATCTCAGTTAACTTGTGTGGTATCTTGGTATTTGGAGTGTGATTCTAATGTTGAAAAGCACATGTAGTTTGGAACCATGTGGTCTCTAAATGAAAGCCACCTACTTCAACTGGTACCATAAGTTCCAATCTAGAAGAAAAAATCTGGCTGTGTTGGACTGTCCGTGCCAGCTTTCCAGGGATTTTCATGGCTAATTTTAATGTTATGTTTAGTTTGCCTCATACAGTTTTAGATGTCATATTAGTTTTCTATTGCTGCATAATGAATTACCACACATTGATCTTAAAACATTGCACACATTTATTAACTTGGTTTCTATGGGCCAGGAGTCCAGGCATGGTTCACCTGAGTCCTGTGCTCAGGGTCTCATACGACTTCAGTCAGGGTCTCAGCTGGGCTTCGTTTTCATCTGGAGGCTCTACTGGGGGGAAAGTCTGCTTCCAAGCTCATTCAGGTGGTTGTCCAAATTCAGTTCCTTGTGGCTGTACGGCTGAGAGCCCTGGTGTTTTGGTTGATGTCAGCTAGAGGCTGTTCTCAGTTCTTTGCCATGGGTGCTTCCTCAGAAGGGCTGCTACTTCATTAAGTCAGCAACGAGAAGCCCTCTGACCCCAGTTTCTCTTTTAAGGGTTTTTACCTGATTAAGTCAGGCCCATCCCGGGTCATCTTCCTTTTTATTAACTCAAAGTCAACTGCTTTGGGACCTTAATTATATCTGCAAAGTCTCTTCAGCTTTGCCACATTCTATGGATTAGGATCGAGTCAAAGGTCCTGCCCCCACTCAAGGGGAAGGGATCATATAGGGCATGGACACCAGGGCCAGGGGTCATGAGGGTCACCCTAAGGGCTGTCTGCCATGGACCTTAACCCCAGAGTAGGCAGAGTGCAGGCATCCTAGTAGACAGTGTTTAATATAGGATATTAAATAGTTATCAGTGGACCAAGAAAGCAAAAAGGGGACAGTGATATACCACAGAAAAAAGTGCAAGAAACAATTATCTGCCTCCCACCCCAGTGGTTGGGGAGACAAGGGCATGAGGTCAGGGTTACCAGGAATTATGAACTTGGAGAAAAGTCCTTAACCCCTGAGTTAAGTCCCTCTCTGACCTATTGTGGTTATCGAGGAGGGTCCAGCAGAGCTCAGATCTGTGAGGAGGGGGTGCATCCTGCCCAGTGCAGGTACCACCTGAGGGTGGTATCCTGAGGCTTGCTCTGAGGGTGCCGACAGAATCCAGTGACTGGGACCCACCTGCTGCTGGGATAAAGGGCCAATGCTGGGCCAGGAGTAGCAAGCCAGTAGGAAGGACAGTTCTTCCTCCTCCTGCCTTCCAGCCTCTCTCTACCCTCCCTCTTGGCAGGACCTAACAGCAAGCAAGTTGGCAATGGAGAAACATGTTTTGCAGAGTCCTGAACCCAACATCACGAAACAAGTATGAAAGAGTAAATGTGGAACCTAGAGACAATAGCTTAATAATCAGCATTTATTAACCACTTTCCTTAGACAAGGCTGCTGAAACTTAGGTCTAGTAGAAACTCTAGACTTGACATTCTGGTCTAACACTGGTAATGCTTGGATTTTAGGGGGTCAACGAATAACACCTTCTCTCTTCCCTGTGTGAGTTCTGAACCAACGAAGTGAGAGTCTCGGTAGATAGAAGATGGTGATAAAAATGTCATCGTTATTACAAAGTCTCTGCTGTTAGGTATGCAGTCACATGTGCTTGCCTGGCTAATGTCCCCCTTTCTAACCTCATTGCCTCAAAATGCAGGCCTCCCTGTGGGCTCTGGGTGGAGCATTCCTGGCCCATAGACCAGATGAGAATGCATCTCTCAGGTGGCCAGTAGGTTCCAAGGAGACAAAAAGAAACATCTAAATGAAGCCTTGGGGAGGAGTGCCCAGAGGGACTGAAAGAGGTGGGGGGTGGGGGTGGGGGTTCTCTGGAGGAGATTCCTTCACTAGGCAAGGCAAGGAGGAGGGAATGAGTTTTTTCAAATTGGTAGACTTGGAAAATAAGTTTTGTCACAACCTGGCTCTGGTTAGAAATGTTATAAAAACAGATTTTTTTTTTAAAAAAAATTAGAAGTAGTTTAAAAAAATTATAAAATACACACAACAAAATTTATCATTTTAATCATGTTTAAGTGTACATTAAGAGTACATTCACATAGTTGTGAAACCATCACCACCATCCATCTCCAGAACTCTTTCATCTTGCCATTAAACAATAACTCCCCATTTCCCCTTGTGTAGCCCCTGGCAACCTCTAACCTACTTTCTGTCTCTCTGAATTTGCTACCTCACATAAATGGAAACATACAATATTTGTCCTTTTGTGTCTGGCTTTTTTGCTTGGCATAATGTCCTCAAGGTCCATCCATGTTGTAGCATGTGTCAGAATTTCCTTCCTTTTTAAGGCTGAGTAATACTCTGTTGTGCATACACCACATTTTGTTGCCCAACCATCAGTGGACCCTTATGTGGCTTCTACCTTTTGGCCATTTTGAATAATGCTTCTGTGAATATGGGTGGGTGCACAAATATCTGTTTGAGTCCCTGATTTCAATTCTTTTGAGTATACATCCACAAGTGGAATTGCTGGATTATATAGAATTCTGTTTTTAATTAGAAACACAGATTTCAATGGGTGTTGTGAGCACTACCCAGAGGTAGAGGCTGAGAGCCTGTGACATGCACACCACCCAGTCTAGAGGCCCCTTAGGGATAAATTGCCCACTTGACTCTGAGGGTGGCACCTGTCCTCTGGCCCCTACTGCGTCTTCAGGCCCACAAACTGGAGAATGAGCTTCCTGGGGTGAGAAACCTTCACCTTTAGGCATGGGGTGGTCAGCTCCACCCTCAAGAAAAAGGCAGTGGCCAAAGTCCAGTTTAGTCCCCATGGGTCAGGGCCTGTGGCTGTGAGACCCAAGTAGGATGCTGGAGCTCTTGAAGCCTGCTACCTTTGTTATTTTTGCCATCCTTTGTCATCAGTATCACTGTGATGTTTGACAGTGGAGCCTTTTGTAGGGGGGCAGACTGCGCATGTGTGTGTGTGTGTGTGTGTGTGTGTGTCTTTAGGGACGATTAGGAGAAGGGAATTGGGAGGGTTTTCCTGGTCTTGTGCTATTTTTGGGAAGAGAGCAGATGGGTAGGGCCAGAGAAAAATGAAAGCAAGCTGAGCTCCTGACAGCTCCTGAGGCTTAGCAGCTATAAGACCTGTACACAGTTGCCAGACAGAGGTAAATGTGCTATTCCAAAGACTCATCCAAATGGTGGAAGTTCAAGCACTGTGGCAGACAATTGGGTAAACACTTTGGAGGAGATGCTAGGGATTAAAAGAACAGGCTTTGGCATGGAGGGTCCAGGTGCCTGCTGAGGCACTGTGCAGGAGCGTGGTGCCCTAAACTCACTGGGGCTTAGAAGAGAAAAGAGTGATTACGACCTTCTGCTCTGGTACAGGGGCCTGTGCTATGTCTGAGGCCGACTGAATTTACTCTCTTGGTTTAGCTGTACCTGTCAGTCAAGAATTAAGGGTGCTCCTGGGAATGTTCCTCGGTCAGCATCATAGAAACAGGGAGCAAAAGGGGCCAAAGAGCACCAGGGGCAGCTGTAAGGAAGTCAGTGTGGGATGCCCCTCTCCCTGAGTGGGTAGGTGCTGCCTCTAGACTGTTCCCTTCAGCAAGGGATCAGAGACTCAACGGGTCTCATAGAAATACAATGTGAGCCACATAGAGCATTTTAAATTTTCTTTTCTTTTCTTTTCTTTTCTTTTTTTTTTTTTTGAGACAGAGTCTCACTCTGTTGCCCGGGCTAGAGTGCCATGGCATCAGCCTAGCTCACAGCAACCTCAAACTCCTGGGCTTAAGCGATCCTACTGCCTCAGCCTCCCAAGTGGTTGGGACTACAGGCATGCACCACCATGCCCGGCTAATTTTTTCTACATATTTTAGTTGTTTGGCTAATTTCTTTCTATTTTTAGTAGAGACGGGGTCTCACTCTTGCTCAGGTTGGTCTTGAACTCCTGAGCTGAAACGATCCTCCCGCCTTGGCCTCCCAGAGAGCTAGGATTACAGGTGTAAGCCACCACGCCTGGCCTGAATTTTAAATTTTCTACTAGACACATTAAAAAAGGTAAAAGGAAACAGGTGAAATTTAATTTTAATAATGTATTCTATTTAATGATATATCCAAAATATCATTTTAACATTTAATCAATATTAAAATTACTGAGCTATCTGACATTCTTTTTTTTTGTACTCGGCCTTTGAAATTTGGTGTGTATTTTACACTTACAGCATACCTCAATTCAGAAAAGCCATATTTCTAGTGTTGAATAGTTGCTTGTGGCTATATACATATCATATTGGACTGTGCAGCTCTAAGAGGTCCAAGGATAATTATAATAGTATTTATTGAACAATTACTATTACGTGTATTAAACCATTTAATACTCAAAGCAGCACTCCAAGGCAGCTGCTATTAATATCTACTAAAGAACACAAGCGTATTCCTTGGTTTGTGGCCTCCATCTTTAAGAACCAGTGGTGTAGCATCTTCTGTCTCTGACTTGGTTTCCCTCTGATTCTGTCATCATATGGCTGCAAAATGGACTGTCGTAATTCTATCAGTCCCCCTGCCCATAATCCAGAATATCCCCCATCTCAAGATTCTTAACCAAATCACATCGACAAAGCGTGTTTTGCCATATGACATAGGATTGACACGTTCTAGGAATTAGGATGGACATCTTGGGGGGGGGCCATTAATCACCCTACACAAAGGGTGGCTATTTTCATAATCATGTAAGGAAAACTAGTCTGAGACTCTAGTTTTTCTGCTTCCTTCTCTCACCATCTTGGTAACTTAGCTCACCCTGTTCCTAAAAGACACCATCTCCTCTGCTCCATCAAATCTGCAGCATTAGCTGGGCATGGTGGGGCATGCCATGCTACTCAAGAAGTTGAGGCTGGAGGATCACTTGAGCCCAGGAGTTTGAGATCAGCCTGGGCAACATAGAAAGACCCCATCTTTTAAAAAACAATATCTGCAGCCTTAGCTGCTGCTAACAGAGGCACAGCCTCCTTTCTCCTGGTGTCTCGTGTTCTTCCCCAGCCTGGCCCCTTGCTGCCACAGAGGCCTGTCCTGGGTTTCTTTCCCTGCGAGAGCTGCAGATTTGCAAGGAGTCCTTCTTCCTCCCTTTGGCTTCTCATTTTAGGGGAGGGAGGAGACTGGCCAGGACCATTGACCAGAGGAGGCACTTCTGTCCTCCTACAAGGGCCCTGAGAGGTCATCTAGCCCCCCCACTGCATCCCACCCCACCCCTGCCCTGCCACCAGGATTAATTGCACGGTAAGTGTCCTGGCCAACATTGACTTTCAATCTAAGCTTGATTTCTCAATCAAGTCATTTCCTTCCCCAAAATGACATTTTGAGTAAATTCCTTAAAGTCTTTTAGTTGTAAGTAGTAGAAGCCAACTTGAATTAACTTTAAAAAAACATGGTTGAAAAACCTCTCTTTGGGGAGATCTGATCTCTTTCTTTTCTTGACAATTTGAGGACCCGTTTTCTAGAAAAGGGGAACTTTCCCTGTCCACCTCTGACTCCCAGCACATAGTCAGTGATTGTGATACTCTAGTCCAGGGCCTTTCAAATATCCACCTGTCACATGTGCCACACTCCACCAAAGGGCTGAGGAGGCAGAGATCCCTGGTGGGACTGGGAGGCAGAAACTGGGCTGAGGGTAAGTTGATAAGAGAGGAGTCTAGCCAGGGTGCTAAGGACTGAGCAAGATATTGGGGTATAAGCTAGAAACTTTACTTTAATGTCGTTATGTTTTACACACACATGTGTGGGTGTATGTATGCACATATATGTACATATCTAGACATAGTTAACAATACACAAAGTTTGAGCACCTGCTATGTACCATGTACAACTAGTGTTGAGGATACAGGGTTGACTTTTTGCTTACCCTAAAGATTTCCCTAAGACACAAAGAATTACAGGGCAGTTTGATAAATGCCATAAGAGATGTTAGTAGGTGCTAAAAATAGCACAAAGAGAGGCATGATTTCCTTTGCTTGTGTGTGTCCAGGAAACCTCAACAAGAAGTGGGCATTGTAAGTGGGTCTTGGTAGGAATTCAAAGGTCCCTGAGAGAAGTGTGTGTGTGTGTGTGTGTGTGTGTGTGTGTGTGTGTGTGTTTGTGTTTGGCATGAAGGGTGCCGGGGAATGGAGAAGGATGTCTGTGTCCTAGTTTCTTCTTCTTACACGGACACCAATCAGATTGGATAGAGCCCACTCTAATAGCTTTATTTCAACTTAATTACCTTTTAAACACCCTATCTCCAAATACAGTCACATTCTGAGGTACTGGGAGTTAGGCCTTCAATGTAGGGACTTCAGGGGACACAATGCAGTCCCCAAAAGAAGGTAAGCAGTATCCTATCTCTACAGCCCTCTCACACTGCAAGAGGCCCTGGTCCTCTGGTACATGCGCTCATACTTCTTCCTGTGATTCCTGTTCTTGCCATCTGACAAAGAAAAGGGAAAACAGATGGGGCCAGGAGACACAGACACAGAGAGAGTGATGGAAGAGTTGGAGAGTGAGAGGTGGGCATGAAGCAGGGCTGAGCTTCAAATTAGGTATGTGAACCTGCATTAGCTCCTGCCAGGGTTCTCTGTTGCCCATCAGTGGAGGAGGTGGGCAGGTGTTGGGAATGAGGTTGGGTACCTTTCTATCACTTGTCACTTTCAAGAGGCAGCTGTGAGGTAAAGGCATGAGAGGATAGGAGGTATCCAGGCTGGTGGCAAGGTCCAGGGATATGGCAAAGCATAGGCTGGGAAGAGTGGTCCGAAGGAGGAAGAACACTGAGCCAGACGAGAAGGACAAGCGTAGATCCAAAAGCTCAGCTTGTTGTGGAAGTGGTCTGCAGCCCAGAAGCCCATCCTGGGAGTGTGCCTGGGATCATTGTTCTGTCAGGTGGTTAGACATGAGCTGTCAGCAGTAGGGGAAATGGAAAAGAATGGAAGGCACCTGTTGCTGATTGGCTTTAAACTTCCTTTGCCTTAGTTTTGCTCAGAGGGTCCTAATCTTTTTGCACCCTTATTTTCCACTAACTCCTACCCTGTGCTCCATCCAGACCTGACCATCCAGTGTTTCCTGAAACATCCTGTGATTTCCCATCTCTGTGCCAGTTCCTTGTAAAATAAGTACAATTTATTTTACTCATAGCTGCCTCCAAATCCCTTCCCAGTGCCATTTTTGAGATCGCCAGCTGGATGGGTTTTCTCCCTTCTTTGAACTCTCACAGTCATCTGACACTTTGCTTTGTGTCTCCATACATGTCTTGTCCTGCATGGTTAGACTGTCTAGGGATAGGAACTGTTTTATGAAAATTTATTTTCTCAGTTTTATCTAGCACAGTGACTTACATGTAGTAGGATTAAATAAATCATTGTTGAGTCTAAGTAAAAAAAAGATTGCTTTATGTTATTTTCTCTAGGTCATTCATGGTAAAGAGTTTCATAAGGCTCTCTTCCAGCCAAGAAAATATCTTTTGGCTACCATACTTTGACTTTTAACTCTTGCCTTTTGAAGCTCGGATTGACTTAATCCACTTTTCGTTTAAATGCTTAAGCTGGCACATTTGCCAAAATGAGCTCATAGCTTCATCTAAGCCTGCTTGCCCAAGGAGATTTACATTTTTTCTGAACATTTATAAATATCTTAGAACAGTTTCTAAGCAGAGATATGATGTGGTTTCCTCTTATCTTCCTAGCAGTATTTGCATATCGAAAGAAGAACTTGGGGAAGGTAGTGACACCCAAAAAGAAATCAGTGGAATTTCACGTGTGCCGGGTGGTGTCCTAGAGAGAGGTGATTGATTGCTCAAACTACTCAAACCATACCACCTAGGTAGTCCTCTCCTCTTCCTGGTTTCTAACCAGTATGAGAACTTCCCCCTGCCCACACCAATTTTGCTAGGTTTTCTACTCATAGCCATGCTAAGTGAGCCACAAACTCAGAAAACTGAACATGACCAAATAGAAGTTAAAATGAAACAACACCAACAGCATTGATGAGACACATTTAAGTGCCTCATGAAAAATAACCATAAATGGATCCCCATTCCCTGGAACTGGAAGCAATCTGCATTTTCACACAGATTAAACATTTCTGGGATCAGTTTGGGGAAAAGATGGTACAGAACGGGAGATGTACCCTTTCCTGCAAGAGGAGAGCCAGTTACTGCTCCGTCTACATTTTTGCAAGGAAATTCTGCCTTCTTTACTAGTAACTAAACTCAGAACCACTGATGTTGCATGGTCCAGAACAAAGACCTTCTGGTGGTAGTGGATAGCTGGACCCCATAGACATGAGGTTCTCTCTGGTTTTGAGGTTCACCTTCCCTTGGGGTGTCTCCTGGGTTACCACTGCTGATGTCCACCATGCTAGACTTTGGGGAACTTTGCTTCCTCTTCAACACACAGCTGAGATAGGTACCTTGGTACCTTAAGACAAGTTTTTATTAAAGACTAGTGGAAACAAAAGGGAAGGTTAGAAAAAAAAGAGTGCCAGGAATCTGTCTTATAAGATTTAGTGTACCTATCTCTATCTGCCTCACTTCTTAGTTCCTGGCCATCCTGGCATCTGTGACCCAGGTGATTATACTTGTCCATCAAGGTGGAGCCAGGTCCCTGAGAGATTAGGAAATCTTCCCACCTGCCTGAGACCCACCTCATCAGATCTGGAGTCCTGTCTAAAGAGCCACCTTTCCCCTAATAATTGACACCAGAGTCAAGTTCTCTTTTATGGAGTTCCCCACCTCCATCTCCCCTTCACCCTCAAGTCTTGTCCTGCCTAATTCTTCTTAGAGAATGCACTGGTTGTCCATTAGGTCTCATCTGGGCTCCCTTCCTTGTTCCCCCTAAAGCAGGGAGGAAGGGAAGTGGGGAGGGGCATGCCATGGGCTGGCTCCGTGGAGACCCCAAAGCCAGGATGGCCAGATGCCTGCGGAAATGTTCCTACGGAGGTCATCAGGAACCATAGCTGGTGGGGTGGGGGAGCGGGGCGGGCACTCTCCAGATCTGTGTGGGAGGAGGGTGAACAGAGCCCACAGATCCTCCTGCGTGCGCCAGCCCCATTTTAACCACTCTGCCTGTCAGGGAGCCCTTAGTATCTAATCTTGTCCCCCTCACTTTTCTCCACGACAGGTCCCTGTGATGGGGAGTTTGGTGAGCCTTCAGTTCTGTGTTCCTGCGTGTATCTGTGCCTATGCCTGTGTTCACGTTCCATTCTGACCTCCTGGGCTGCTTGGAAATGTCTGTCTGAGGCAATAGCTGTCTGGCTGAGGTCGCTGCAACCCCTGGCTCTAGATCAGCTGGTAAGGCTGGCTCCATCTTACCGAGCTCAGGCTTTCGTCCCCAGCTGCACAGTGCTGGGTTCTGGATCTAGGCAATGGAGTCTCAGAGTCCTCCCTCCCCAGTGCCTGGCGACAAACATTTGTGCCTAGGAACATTCGGCTTTTCTTTCTCTGCTATTTTGTCCCCTTTGCACCCGGCAACCGAAGCCCTAGTCCTACCAGCAATAGCTGAAGGACACTGTCACTGGCCCTATAGGGGCTAATCAGGAAGGCACATGACTGGGGTCCCATTATTGGGGTGGGGGTGGGCAGGAGGGAGAGAAGAACCAGTCCCTAGCAGAAAACTCTTCTTTTTCTCCCTGAGTAAAGACTACATCTGCTAACTTCACATGTCCCCCAATACTAACTGAGCCCTTGGCCTGTAACTCCAAGGACATCAGCTCAGCCACACTTTGTATCTCTCTTATCTTCTCCCTTCAACTAAAAGGAAGCTTATAGTTACATTGTTGGTCTTCTCACCTACTCATTCTACATGGCCCAAGCTGCAATCTCCTGGATTCTTGATACTATCCTCTACTCTTTACCTCTCATTATACACTGAGAAACTCAGTTCCTTAGAATCTTCAGTTGAAAAGAATGGACCCACACTCAGGGGATGTCAACTAAGAGAGATTTACTAAAAGATATACGGGTGGCTGGGTGTGGTGGCTCACGCCTGTAATCCTAGCACCTTGAGAGGCTGAGGCTGGAGGATTGCTTGAGGCCAGGAGTTCAAGACCAACCTGGGCAATAGTGAGACCCCCATCTCTACAAAAAATAGAAAAATTAGCTGGGTGTGGTGGTGTGTGTCTGTAGTTCTAGCTATTCAGGAGGATGGCTTGAGCCCAGGAGTTTGAGGTTGCTGCAAGCAATGACAATCATGATGATGCTGCACTCTAGCCCTAGGTGATAGACCAATATCCTATCTCAAAAAAGAAAAAGAAAAAGAAAAAAAGATATACGGGGAAATAAATACTGAAATATTTTATTTAATCTAGCTTTATTATTGAAAAATATATGTGA
This sequence comes from Lemur catta, assembly GCF_020740605.2. Lineage (NCBI taxonomy): Eukaryota > Metazoa > Chordata > Mammalia > Primates > Lemuridae > Lemur > Lemur catta. Next base: position 33,068,332 of record NC_059130.1, on the reverse strand, counting down.
ATATGGTAAAAACATTTTTTAAACTTTTAAAGAGAACAAAGAAGCACCTTGGGAAATTGTTTCTCCCCAATCCTAGCTGATGAGTTACCCAATCTACCCTTATATTATAAAAATTTTGTATATATACGCAAGCGTACATATATGTGTGAATATGTATGTGTACTTCTTTTTCTATACAAAAGGAGGTGCACTGTACACATGGTTTCACATGTTGCTTTTAATTTTTTTCACTAATACTTTATCTTGGGTCTCATTGCATATGGTTATAGATGGATATAACTCTTCCTCATGGCTACATCATATTTCATTATATGGCTGGACCATAATCTATTTAACTAATCCTTTATTGGTAAACATTTTAGTTGTTTTTGCCCTTTTGCTATTTCATATATATATATATACATATATATATATATATATATATATAGAGAGAGAGAGAGAGAGAGAGAGAGAGAGAGAGAGAGAGAGAGAGAGTCTCACTGTCTTGCCCCGGCTACAGTGCTGTGGCGTCAGCCTAGCTCACAGCAACCTCAAACTCCTGGGCTCAAGCAATCCTTCTGTCTCAGCCTCCCAAGTAACTGGGACTACAGGTTACTACCACCATGCTGGGCTAATTTTTTCTGTATATATTTTTAGTTGTCCAGCTAATTTCTTTCTATTTTTAGTAGAGACGGGGTCTCGCTCTTGCTCAGGCTGGTCTTGAACTCCTGAGCTGAAACCATCCACCCACCTCAGCCTCCCAGAGTGCTAGGATTACAGGCATGAGTCACCACGCCCGGCTGCCTTTTGCTATTATAAAACATATATATTATGTAGATATTGTTTTTTTCCCCCACCAGAGACAGGGTCTTGCTCTGCTGCCCAGGCAGGAGTGCAGTGGCACAATCATAGCTTATTGTAACCTCCAACTCCCAGGCTTGAGTGATCCTCCTGCCTCAGCTTCGCAAGTAGTTCGGACTACAGGCATGTGCCACCACACCCAGCTAATATCAAAATTTTTTTGTAGAGACTGTGTTATCCAGTCTTGCTATGTTATCCAGGCTGGTCTTAAACTTGTGGCCTCAAGTGATCCTCCTGCCTTGGCCTCCCAAAGTGCTGGGATTACAGGCATGAGCCACTGTGCCTGGCCAAATATTGTTTATCTATAAAAAGCAAAAGAGTAAAAACAACTTATTCATACACATAGGGACACACACTACACTCTACACTCCCTCCTTGAGTCCCTGAGTGCTCCATCCTCACACACAGAGTTGGCTTCAAATTCCACCAGATGTTAATGACTCCCAAATCTCTATCTTCAGCCCAGAACAGACCCTTAAGTTACATTTAGACTCTAGGTTGATGGATATCTTCACTTGGCCATGCCAAGAACACCTCGTCTTATGATGGGCACATTTCAACTTACATTTCCGCGCAGATCAGCTTCTCCTCCTCCATTTTCTATCAGCCTAATCCTCCTTCAGCTTACTCCCAGCCCCATGAAAGCTTCAGGTCTGTATCGCCAAGTCTTATAGATTCTGCCTCCTTGGCATCGCTTACTCCACCCCCTCTTCCCACCTTGCTGCCACTGTCTTCACTGACACCATCTCTCGTGCCCAGGCAGTTGCAGTGGTCTCACTGTCTTTTTTTCTTACCCCCTTCTGACCATTCCTTACACTGCAGCCCCAGGTCTTGTGTACAAATGTGACTGCATTCCTCCCCATCTCTAACCCCTCCCGCCCTTCTCTGTTGCTCTGGTGTAGTTTGCATTCCTCCCATTACTGCCTCCGCAGACTGACTCCTTAGCACCACCCTGTGCAGCCTCCTCTCCAGCCACTCCACGTTCTGCCAGTGTCCAGACTTCTCCTGGCTGTGCCCTTTCGCATGTGGCCACGTCTTGAACTGGCCTCTCCCTACATCTCTCTTATACCGAATACTTACTTATCTTGCAAGATGAGGTCAAGATGACCTCACCTATTTAGATCTCCTCCCCAAGTATAACTGACCAGTTTCTCTTGTGTCCCCTCTGTGACACTTGTAATACTTGGTCTCTTCTCTTTTCTTCTAGACTGTGAACCACCTGAGTGCCTCACAGGTAGAAGGTGCTCAATAAATGTTTGATGAATGAATCAATGATTGGGTAATGAATGAATGCTGTTTCTCCACCTTGTGTTGAATCAGTACCTTTGTTAAAGGGGTGAAACTCTCACATACATATGAGTATCCAGACTCCTGGGGAGTCATCTGTATTACCGCTGGGGGAGGGAGTGCTCTGTGGTTTGTGCTGACAGAGGGACCAGGTTTGAGAACCTGGGCCTGTACCCAGTGACCCTCTGGGCCTCATAAGTTCTGGGGGTGATGGAAGGTGCCCTGTGGTCCGGAGAGAGGCTGATTACGTCTGTGCTCCTCTTGCTCATAATGGGGATGGGATGGGAATTCCTCTGAGAATCCCATTTCTACCATTCTTTGTCATGATCTTCAGGCCTGACTCCTAGTCATAGATTTTGGCTCTTGAGGCTACCTGGGACCTGTGGGGTTTGATCTGTGGGAGAGTCAAAGCCAGGGGAGAGACACTTGTCCTGCCTCACCAGGGCCAAGGTTTCAGATTCAAAATGAGAGAAGACAGGACCAGGCCTCTGCATGGCTGGGGTGGAAACCAAAGCCCCTGCTGGGATGGGTACTGGCGTGAGGCCCTGGTGGAGTCCAGGCCTGGGAGAGCCGCTGGGGAGGAAGGTACGAAGGAGCCAGAGCAGGCTCCCTCAATCCCTGGATTCCTGCAGGGTCTGGACCTGAAGCTATCACTGGAGGTGGGGCTATTGGGTCAGCCTCAACTAGGGCAGGATGTAAAGTGAGTAAAAAGGGAATCTTGTCAGGAGGAATAAGATAACTCCGTGCCTGGGATGATTCCAGCTGGAACCCAGCATGCCAAGAAGGAGAAAAACCTTTCTTCTTCTCACCTTGTTTTAAAGATGGATTTTACATGTTGCCTAGTAAAGAATCAACCTTCTGCAAAGAGAGGTCTGGCCTTTGCCCTCAGCTACTGGCTGGTGATCTCTAGGCCCTGGAACGCCATGTCTGGTAGGAGTGTCTTTGTCTAGGGGCCTTGGACTCAGACAGTCCAACAGTGTGATTTACAATGGGAGCTTTGGGCCAGGTGGTATCATTCCCACCTCCAGAGGGACTGGTGTTTAAAGGTATGAGCCCGGCCTTTGGAAGGGCTGGTGACTGAAGGCCAGCACATGGGCAGTGTCTTTAGCTCCAGCAAAAACTCTGAGGCCTGGGTGAACTTTCCTGGTTGGAAATACTCTGTGTGTATTGTCATACACTGATGCCAGGAGGGTACACTGTCTTAACTCCATGGCAGAGGACATACTGGGTACTTCTCTGAACTCCTTCGTGTATCCTCCCTGGGCTGATTTTAATCTGTGTCCTTTCCCTATAATAAGCCATAACCATGAGTAAAACAGCTTTCAGTGTGTTCTGGGAGTCCTTCCAGAACATTATGGAACTGAGGATAGTTTTTGGAATGCCCTGAACTTGCAAGTGGTGTCAGAAGCGAGGCAGCCCTGTGTGGACTGTGTTCTCTCTAACTGTACCCTGGACTAAATTCTTACAAAATGTATACAATGTTGCAAGATGAGATATCAATCAGTTAGGAAAATTAAGTAAGAAGAAAGTAGGGTAGGAAAGTAAGTTGCAGCAAGGAACAAGCTCAGTATCCAAGTTGCAGGCTTTACTGTTCTATCCGTGGGTATGGGGAGGCTACACATGGGGCTCTGTGCTTTCTAGCAACTTCAAGAGGGCAGTGAAGTCGGCTATAAAATCTCAGGGCTGCTCAGGGACTTGGCCCTGCTGTTCCTGCCACTGGGAATCATCTTTTCTCAAGCGGACACTGTGTGATGGTAACGAACAGCATCTGTAGCCTCATCTTTCCCATGGCCCCCTTGAATATTCCTGCTTCATAACACCCTTCCACGCAGGCCATGGGCAGCAGGAAACCATTTCAGCTGGGCAAGTCTGCATGGTCCCTGCATGATGTCCCTTGGGTTTCATCTCTCTGATCATCCCACTAAACCCAGGTTAATGATTCCCCAGGGGGGTGCCCCCCCAACTTTGAGGACCTCTGCCAGAGTGAGCCATGATTATGTATAGGAGACAATGGCATTCTTCTGTGGTTCTTGGGCTATAAAAAGGGTGATAAACACTATTTTAAAGGATTTTGAGTAGAGTGGAAGAGAGGTTTTTTTAAGGGAAGGTTTTTTCCCCACAGGAAATCCTTTTGTAAGCCCAGCATGAAATTGTAGCCATTCTACATGAAAGGGAGGTAGAAGTTCAGGAATTCCACCAGCCAGTGCTGCCCATTTCTTTGCCCATCTGCAAGCTCTAAAGAATTGCCTTGGGGTTTAAGCAAAGGTGTGGAGATAGGCTATACCCTCTAACTTCTACCAGAACAGTCCCATTTTTATTGTATTGGACTTTTTGGTAATATTTGCACCGAGGAAAGGTTGCATAGGTATTTTTAAGTTCAGCAACCACTGTTCTTGAAGAAGGTCTGGGCTCCATAGCCTTTAGGTAACACCTCATTAGGTGAGCTTTGGAAAAGCAAAGAGTTAGGAACTATACCTGTGCCCCCTTCTCTCTCCCTCAGTGAAGCTATTCACAGTCAACCAAACTGGCTATTCCTACTGCCAGGAGTTGCCAATCCTAGGAAAATTCTTCTCTCTACCTCCTCTTCCCCTGCCACAGAGCAGTTATAGTAGCTGCCCCTAAATCTTTCACTTCTGCTTCTGTCCCTCCGTTTCCTCTTCTAGTAGTTTCGGGGGGAATCCCCAAGGGCTTCCCCACTTCTTAACCACTGGAGAAGGGGAACCTCTCAGGCCCAGGAAATCCAGTCTCACAATCCAATGGCCCAAACTCCAAGCCACCTTCAATGCTCCAAGGTCAAAATTCTGGCAATGTCCTGGCACATAGAATGCCGGACATGGCATTCCAGGGCGTAGAGATCACCACCCAGTAGCTGAGGGCAAAGGCCAGACCTCTCCTTGGAGCAGGTTGATTCTGCACTAGGCAACATGTAAAATCCGTCTTTAGAACAAGGTGAGGAGAAGGAAGGTTTTCCTCCTTCTTGGTATGCTGGGTTCCAGCTGGAATCATGTTGTGTTATTATTATTGTTGGTGTCATTAGCAATTTGTATTTGCATTCATTTGTTGTTATGAATTTGTATTTGAGACTGGACACACACAAAGAAAGCACAGAGGAACCCCAGGGGTGTGGCTGAGGAACACCAGCTGGCCGCCCAGGTAGGTGTGTGCGCATGTGTGGTGTTTTCTGTAGTGAACTCAGCACTGGTCGGGTTCTGAGTCTCCACAGCGCAGGCTCAACTCTCCCCTAGGTGGAAGGATTTGACCCAGAGAGCAGAGTGCCATGGGTGACATGAAACTTGTATCAATAAATGACAAGCTCTTTGGGGAACTTGACAGGGAAGAGAAAGCATTTTGTATGCAATAATGGAAGAGCTGCAGCCTTTATCAAGAAAAATATTTAGTAGTCCTTCAGTGCCAAAAAAGAAAAAAAAAATTAATGGTGGGAGGGGAGGATAGTAAGTAGCCCTGAAAAACAAGAAAATGAGATTGCCAGATTGCCAGATTGCCCTCTGAGTCCCGAAGTATTGAGTCAATACTTAGTAGATCACAAGTAAGATACACAAATTATCCCTAAAGAAACAAATGATCAAATGAAGGCTTGTGCTTTATTAGAAAAATGAGATGGCATGGCATGGAGCTCTTGCAAAAGGAGAGTCACAGAAATAAACCCTGACAGTGCCCATCCAAGTCCTAGTCTGACTCTATCACAGGAGTCACACTGGAGACAGACACAAAGCTAGGTTGTCATCCAGCTATTGAATTGTAGCTCATCTCTTTTCCTCCAGCACCATGCTCCCAGGTAGCTTTCTGTGGACAACTCCAGATACTGCCTGGGTACTCCAGGTACTGTGCAGGGGGGAAACGTCAGGGCAGTGTAGCTGCAAGTGGCCTATTCGATCTGAACACCCTAACGGAAGGTGACTTCTTGCCCCTGTAAGGCCGGTGACAGGTACCCCTCCCTTCCTTAATGGAAAAAAGAAGAAGTCCCTCCTATCCCTCAATACCCGCCCCAAGGCTGAAACAAAGAAATTCCTCACTCCTCGTACTGACATCTCCTGGCTGAAGAAGCTCCCATCCCCCAGCCCTAAGAACCTATATAAACCCACTCTGACTTCTGGGTGGCGCGGCCTCCCTGGTACCACTCCGTGGGTCCCGTGAGGCTCGCCCGGGTCCCCCTCTCTCGGGGACTCATTACCCCGCACCCGGGAGCGCTCCAATAAAACCTCTTTACTTATCCCTTTCAACTCTGCTCGTCTTTCTTTCTCTGGCACCGGCTACTTCAAAGAAACCTTACATTTGGTGCTGAAACCCAGGAGGAGCATTTGGCTGCGCCAGCTGCTTGACTGTGCCACCCCCTTCCGAGAACTCTCACTTTCCGGACCCGGACCTCCGCTGACTGCCTTCGAGTCCCTGATTGACGACCTTGGCCTGGGTGAGTCACCCCGTGTTCTCCCAACCCGGATCCCCCAGGAGCCTCTGTTCCTTCCGAGAAGCTGTTCCCTGTCCGTTAAACCGTGGGCCCACGTCGGAGGCTCCCCCGTTCCAGGGGCTGATGCTATTCGGGGACACCTGAATTCCTCTCACCCCTCTCCCTGCCGGCACTCTAGTCTCGGGTGGAGACGTCCCCCCAGACTTTTGCTGCCTCCGTATCCAGGAAACTGTTCCTGGCTGTTTCCCCATCCTGGTTGAGGTGACATGGGTGACCAAAATTTCCCTCGAGATGCCCCTGGGGTGTCTGCTGGCCAATCTGAAGGCCCTGGATTTAGACATCCGGCCCAAGCGCCTCATTCTTTACTGCAACACTGCCTGGCCAATGTATAAATTGGACAATGGCTCCCAATGGCCTGAAAATGGGACTTTCATTTTCAATATTCTGCAAGACCTTAATAACTTTTGTCGCAGGAATGGCAAATGGTTGGAGATCCCATATGTCCAAGCCTTTTTCTGTTTGCGCTCCCGTCCTTCTCTCTGTCTGACCTGCCACCCCGCACAAGTCCTCCTTGTGCTGGATCCCCCCCCTCCTGCCTGTTCTCCCTCTAACTCTCCACCAGACGTCTGTCTCTTCAGATGCCCCTTCTGCTTTCTCCGATCCACCCGACTCTCTCAGCCCTCCCCCGACCCGACCTCCACCATACCCACAGGCACCTGCCCATCCTCCCACAGGGCCCAGCCGCTTGCCGCTGACCTCTCCAGTCAGCCAACACACTCGCTCCCACCAAACCCCTCGGACCAGCCCCTCCTCTGGCCGTTACAGGAGGTGGCAGGCGCTGATGGGCTTGTATGCGTACATGTTCCCTTTACTCTTTCTGACCTTTCTCAGATTGAAAAGCGCCTAGGTTCATTTTCTAATGACCCTACAGCCTACACCAAAGAGTTCCGTTACCTGACACAGGCATATGACCTTACCTGGCATGATATTTTTGTTATACTATCCTCTACGCTTACTATTGATAAAAAAGGAGTGCGTCTGGGCAGCAGAGGGACCACCTGTTGCAGTGTGTCCTTGCCGGCCTCCAGGCCACTGCCCACCATGCTGTAAATTATGACAAACTCAGGGAAATCACTCAGCAGGCAGATAAAAACCCTGCGGCCTTTCTCAGCCGCCTTACAGATGCCCTTATCCAATATACCCGCCTAGATCCTACCTTCCCCATGGCGACTACTGTCCTTGCAACTCACTTTATTACTCAGTCCTCCCCTGACATCAGAAAGAAATTCAAAAAAAGGCAGAGGTGAGCCCTCAGTCCCCTCTCCGAGACCTGGTGAATATGGCATTTAAAGTCTTCAATTCCCGAGATGAGTAGGCAGAGGCCCAAAGGGAGGCCCATGTCCACCAAAGGCACACCTGCAGGCCCGAGCCTTGGTTGCAGCCCTGAGGCCGGGTGGGACTCGCAAAATCATCGGCCTCGTCTAAGGTGACCAGCCACACTCCACCAGGTGCCTGCTTCAAGTGCAGTAAGGAAGGCCATTGGGCCAAGTGGTGTCCGCAGCCACGTCCACCCACCATGCCTTGCCCAGCTGTGGTCAAGAGGGACACTGGAAAAGTGACTGCCTCTTGGGACAGAAGTCCGGAGGGTCAGTCCTTCCATCCCTAGACCTGCCGATGGCAGCTTTGGGTCTGGCTGCTGAAGACTGAAGAGGCCCCGACTCAATGACCCCGATCACCCTCAGCAAGCCCAGGGTAACAATCAAGGCAGCGGGTAAGGCAGTGTCCTTTCTGGTTGACACGGGGGCTACCTACTCTGTCCTGCCTTCCTTTTCAGGCCCTACTTATCCTTCCCAGGTGTCGGTCGTGGGTATTGACAGCAATCCCTCTCAACCCCCCACCACTGGTCCCCTAACCTGGCGATAGATGACCGTCCCATCACCCATTCCTTCCTTATCATGCCCTCCTGTCCTGCTCCGCTATTGGGAAGGGACTTATTAACCAAGCTGGACACACTCCACTTTTCCTCCAGAGCCTCCGCCCTTCTTCCTCTCTCTCTCTCTCTCCAGATTCCTCAGCTCCACCCACAGCCTCTCCCACCTTACCAAGCCCTACATACCCTCTCCTGTCTGAACCCTGAGTTTACATTAAAAAATTGTATGTGTATTTTGTTTAATTCAGAGGTTGTTTAAAAATTGATTCAGAGCCTAGATTTGGAGGGAAAAATAAAACCAAGATAGAACATAACTAATAAGGTAAAAAGAGATGTAGAAAAGCTATGAACATGGAAATGTAATTTTGTTAAAAATAATCAGCAAGAGAATAATTTGTGTGGAGAAAGATCTTGTGTAGTGACTTTTTGTCCTGGAACAGAATGGCTGGTTATTTGAAAAAGAGGAAATTTAGGACAAAAAAGAAAGCCCAAGTATGTCGTAGATGGTCTGTATAGGTTATGATGAAGTTCGTAAAAGGAATTTACAAAAGAATTTTATATATGGTTGAGTCAGGTATAATTTAAAAAAGAAAGGTTTTGTTAAAATCACAAGGTATTCTTAAAATACCAGTTTGCTCTTAATAAAACCACAAAAGTGTTTTAATTCTAAATCTACTGACAGCCAAAAAAGGAGGGACCTATATCTTCCTTCAGGAGAAATGCTGCTACTATGTCAATGACGGGCCCCCTCCAAAGTTCAGCTGTCTAAGCCTACTGTCACATACCTTGGACTTAGTCTCACCCTACTTCCTGACATCTCACTGTTGTTCACCAGCAGGCTCTTCGCGACCTCCAGCCTCCCACCACTGCTAAACAAATTCTGTCCTTCCTCGGGTTTGTTGGTTTCTTCTGACACTGGATCCCCAACTTTTCTCTCCTTGCTAAACCCCTCTATGAGGCAGCACATGATGCCTCTGCTGGCCCTCTCTTAAACCCTCAGGCTGTCTGTCATGCGTTCCTAAAACTTCGCGTCTCTCTCCTACAAGCACCCCCTCTAAGACTCCCTCATCCTAAAAAACCTTTAACCTCTACACGGATGAGCGCCAGGGCCTGGCCCTCGGCGTCCTCACCCAACCTCTGGGACCTACTCCCATTTCCACCCCAGTGGCCTACTTATCCAAACAGCTGGACACCACGGTCCATGGCTGGCCACCCTGTCTCTGCACCTTAGCAGCAGCCACTACTGTCACCAGGGAGGCCCTGAAACTCTCCCTGGGACAGAACTTACATGTCTTCTCCACCCACCGTTTACAGGACCTTCTAACTCACCGCTCTTTAGCCCTCCTCACTCTGTCTGGACTACAGGAATTCCATCTCTTTTTTATTGAAAATCCCACCATTACTTTATCTCAATCCCCAACTCTAAACCCTGTCACTCTGCTCCCCATTCCCTGCCTAACCCTGTCCTCACACTCCTGCTCAGAGATGGTTGAAACCTCCACTACCCCTAGACCTGATCTGTCAGATAAGCCACTCCCTACAGGGGACTTAACTATCTTTGTTGATGGCAGCTCTGTCACAGGTGAGGACAGCAAATGCCAGGCAGCCTATGCCATTGTCTCTGCCTCTCAGGCAACTTCTCCAGGCCCACGCAGACAGATACCTGCTTCAGCCTCCAGAAACCAACTCAGATATCTTTCACATGGATATCCTCTACCCTTAAGACCAGCGCTACAAATTAAAGTCACAGGCAAAGTATACTAAAAAATATACAACTATTACCCTTCAGAGACTATTCATGTCAGCCGTGAATACGTCCTGGCCCACCAGACACAGGTTCAAATATCTATCGATATTCTGGAAGCAGAACAAACTCTAGCAGGACAACTTTCCTCCTGCCCTAAACATTCCCCTCTTACCTCCTGGCTAAATATTATTGAACATACCCTCGTCTTCCTAAACTCTTCCAAAATAATCTCTAATGTCTCCCACTGTTTCCTCTGTGCCTCCCTTCAACGACCGCCTACTGGCCGCTGTTCCCCTAAACTTTTCTAATCCCTAAAAGATTCCCTCATCGGGTCCCTCGTGCTCCACTCGGCTCACTCGAGTTCCCCTATGGGAACCTGAGCCCACAGGCCAACCTTATGCAGATCACGTATGCTTTCTCACCACCCTCACTGACCCCAACCTACAACTTCATGGACACTGTCTCACTAACCATACTGTGACCACGACCACCTCTTCTGCTCCGGGACAGCTCTCCTGGTGCAAGGGAACACTTACTCGCTACGTCAATACATCCACCCTGGGTCCTTGTTTCCCTGTCATGGTCGTCCCTCAGTTAACTCTATATGGTGAGTTTGAATTCGGGTGGCTTCTCCCGGGACCCCACTCAAAACGAGTCATCTTCTTGCCGGTCATGGTGGGTCTCAGCGTGGTCTCCTCCATCGCAGCCTCAGGGATTGCAGGAGGCACCCTGGGCCACAGCGTCATTTCTGCCCAAGACTTTGCAGATCGCCTACAGCTATCCCTGGAAACCACGTCCGCATCACTAGTTTCCCTGCAGAGACAACTGACTTCTCTGGCTCACGTAGCTCTCCAAAACCCGAGGGCCCTGGACCTATTAACGGCTGAAAAAGGAGGAACCTGCATTTTCCTCCGCGAGGAATGCTACTACTGCATCTACGAGTCAGGCCTTATAGAACAAAACACAAACAAACTCGACACCCTGAGCAAAGAGCTACACAATCGCCACGGGCAGAGTACTTCCTCCTTCGGAGGGATACAGTCCCCACTAGCCACTTGGCTGTTACCCTTAATAGGACCCATTGTCACCATTTGACTAATCTTTCTCTTTGCCCCCTGTCTTTTACCGTTTCTCCAATGCCGCCTGCAGGAATTATCCAGAGAAACAGTAAACCAGATGCTTCTTCATCCCTACTCTCCTCTTCCAGTCACCCCTCCACCAGCCGACTCCGGCCCAAAGCCCCCACTACGCCCCTCAAAAGCAGGAAGTAGCCAGAAAGACCGCAGCGCCCTATTATCACTAAAAGGCCGGAATGTAAGGCAGGTGACAGGTACCCCTCCCTTCCCTAATGGAAAAAAAGAAGTCCCTCCTATCCCTCAATACCCCCCCAAAGCTGAAGCAAAGAAATTCCTCACTCCTCGCACCGACATCTCCTGGCTGAAGAAGCTCCCGTCCCCCATCCCTAAGAACCTATATAAACCCACTCAGACTGCTGGGTGGCGCGGGCCTCCCTGGTACCACTCCGTGGGTCCCGTGTGGCTCACCCGGGTCCCCCTCTCTCAGGGACTCGTTACCCCCACCCGGGAGCGCTCCAATAAAACCTCTTTACTTATCCCTTTCAACTCTGCTCGTCTTTCTTTCCCTGGCGCCGGCTACTTCAAAGAAACCTTACAGCCCCCTCCCTCTGTATTGTTTTATCCCACTTTGTTTTTCTTCACAGTACTTTATTACTCGATGTTATAGTTTGTCTGATTGTTGCATATTGCTTATCTCTCCCAACCTCTACCCCAGCGATAACGCAAGCTCCGTGTTTCATTGATGAGTTAGAGTTGAGCCTGCACTGTGGAGAGTCAGAGCCTGACCAGTGCTGAATTCATTACAGAAAACACCACACGTGTGCACACCTACTGGGGCGGCCAGCTGGCTTTGCTCGGCCACGCCTCTGGGGTACCTCTGTGCTTTCTTTTTGTGCTTCCAGTCCCAAATACAAATTCATAATAACAAATGAATACAAATACTAATTGCTACTGACACCAACAATAATAATAACATGTACTAAGGGCTTTCTATGTGCCAGGACATTGCCAGACATAGTTCTGTTACATCTCAAATTTATTTCATCAAGTAAAATCCTGCCAGCAAGACACTGGAAGACTGGAGTTTTGGCCCAAGCTTTGTTATTAAACTGTGGGACCTGGAAGAAGTCCCTCCACTACCTGGACCTCTAGGTTTTTGTTTTCGTTTATTTGCTTTTTAGTTTTTAATTTATAAAATAAGGAGTTGGACAAGATAAGTAGATTCTAAACTTTTTTCTTTTAGCAACAGCATCCTATTTTCAAACAAGTTCTGTGAAAGAAGCCCCATGTGTGAAAAGGTGCAAGGGGAATGTCTCAGGGTGAAGGTCCCTGGCCTTGCTCCTGCTTCCCTGTGGCAGTCGGTGAGATGGCTGCTCAGAAAGCTGAGGAGAACAGCTTAAAAGCTCCCAGAGCCTCTCCCATGTTCTCCCATGCCCAGACCAGGTATAGAGCAGAGACTGTCATTTCATGGCTTCACTCGGAGGGAAAGAAACCTTTTGTGATTGGAGACAAAAGATATCACTGGCTGAGGAACTTCCTCTCTGCTCCAATAGAACAGAAGAGCAGGGGAAGCGCAGTGATTCCCAGACTTTAGCGTCGTGTGGAGTCACCCATGGACCTTGATAAGCAGGTGAACTCACAGGCCACCCCCCCACCCCATCCTGACTCAGTGGGATGGAATGGGGCCAAAAAAATCAGCATTTTAACCAGCCCTCTGCAAGATCATGATGTGTGGGGTACAAAACCTGCATTTGGAGAGCAGTGAGCGTAAGGGAGTCAGAGGATGTGCATCTGAGAGGAACGCACAGCAAGTCCATTATAGGAAAGAAGCGCAGACAAATTGTACTTAAGAGGTGAGTTGAGGGAAGGGTAAGTGTGTGTATGAACCACCTGGGATTCAGGGAGGCCTGAGAGACAAGGAAGGAGTTGTTCAGGCAGTGTAATTAAAGGGGATCAGCCCAGCGTGTTATATCTCTGCATGTGTAATGGGCTGATCCAGTGAACAGGCTGTTGGCACGTAAAATGCCGAGCTGGCTTGTACGTCCCAGCAGCAATGCCCGCTCTCTTCTCAGATCAGGGGCTGATTGGTGCTGCCAGATAATGTTCTTGAATAAACCTATTCACGTGTCTTATGTTAGAGACTTCCTGTGCTTTTTCTTCAATAACCACGGGCCCTGGCCAATGACCAAGGGGCCCCAGGTCTTCATAATGCCGGGGCCCACGATCGTTATGCTTAGCCAACCTTCAGTAATAGCTGCCACTCATATCATTGAGCCCTCACTGTGTGCCAAGCTCTGTGCTGAATACTTTCTAGGCAGTCCCTCCTTTGATTTTCACGTCCGCCCTACATGCAGTGTGGGTATTGTGAGTATCTCATTCTGCAGATGAAGAAACCCAAGAAGTTTGGTCCCAGGTGCATGCTCTTATCCACTGCTCGCCCCACTGCCTCCTTCCAGATCCCCAGGGCAACTTGTTGATCAGAAAAGTCAGCGGCAGCCTTGAACTCTTAAAGTTTAGCTATCTCACTGTGATTCTTTTAATGAGACTTCGCCTCTGTTCTAGGGTAACCACATAATTGATCCTCCAAACCAGCTTGCTTTCTTTTCCTCTTCCTTCCTTCCTTCCTTCCTTCCTTCCTTCCTTCCTTCCTTCCTTCCTTCCTTCCTTTCTTTCTTTCTTTCTTTTCCTCTTTCTTTCTTTCTCTTTCTTTCCTTCTTTCCTTCTTTTTTCTTTCCTTCCTTCCTTCCTTCCTTCCATCCTTCCTTCCTTCTTTTCTTTCTTTCTTTCTTTCTTTCTTTCTTTCTTTCTTTCTTTCTTTCTTTCTTTCTTTCTTTCTTTCTTTCTTTCTTTCTCTCTTTCTTTTCTTTTCTTTCTTTCTTTCCTTCCATCCTTCCTTCTTTCCTTCCTTCCTTCTCTCTTTCCCTTCCTTCCTTCCTTTCTCCCTCCCTCCTTACCTCTCTCTTTCTCTTTTCTTTTCTCTTCTCTTTTCTTTTCATTTCGTTTCTTTTCTTTTCTCTAAAACCAAGACACTTTTCTGAGAGTGAAAGTGCTCACTATCGATAATTAGACCAGGACAACAGGCTTAAACTGGAACTGTCCCAAGAAACCTTGACACACGGTTGCCTCATTTGTTTCGAACTGCGTCCATTCTCCTGAAATGCCTTTCCCTTCAACCTTCAGTGTCAGTAGATGACTTTGCCTCCACTTTACAGAGAAAACTGAAACCATTAGGTGGGACTCCCCTTAACTTCTTGCCACATACAAACCTGTCTGCATCTCTGCGCATGTTTTCTTTTCTTTTTTTAACAGGCACCAAGAGCTTTTTTATTAACAGTAACCAAGGCAGGGTGCGGTGGCTCAGGCCTGTAATCCTAGCACTCTGGGAGGCCAAGGCGGGAGGATCGTTTCAGCTCAGGATTTTAAAACCAGCCTGAGCAAGAGCGAGACCCTGTCTCTACTGAAAAATAGAAAGAAATTAGCTGGACAACTAAAAATATTTAGAAAAAATTAGCTGGGTATGGTGGCACATGCCTGTAGTCCCAGCTACTTGGGAGGCTGAGGCAGAAGGATCGCTTGAGCCCAGGAGTTTGAGGTTGCTGTGAGCTAGGCTGGCGCCACGACACTCTAGCCAGGGTGACAGAGCGAGACTCTGAGTCAAAAAAAAAAAAAAAGAATAAATGTCTTTCTTTACCAGATTTTTATGTAAATTTTTAAATATCAAAAACAAGCTTTCTAGTACTTATCAAATTAGGAGAAGAAAATAAAAAAGAAGAAAAAAAAAAAAAAGAAAAAAGACCCAAGCTGTGCCATATGTAATTTAAACATAAAAATTAATATAACTAAACAATATAGAATTTTAAAACAATTCTAGATATATGCTTTATTTAGGAATCACTTCAACATTCAATTAATCTAATAAATATAACCAATGCCTATTCTTCTCTTGTTGCATATCTTCTGATATGTTGTTTGTAAAATTATTTCTAAAATTTTTATATTGTTTTTAAATTTCATTTCTGAATGTTTTCTTATTGTAGTGGAGGACCATCTTGTAGCCTAAGACCAGTTTCTCTTCCAGGGCTCTGAACCTTGGCTCCCTCCCACCTTCTCAGGGTGGGGCACGGGGGAAATGCCTTGCTGCCTTGATTCTTGCTGGTTACTTATGCCTTCAACCCCTCTTCCTCTTGGCTCCTCCCCTCAGCATTTAAATATGTTCAAATCTCTCCACTCTTAAAAAAAAAATCAGCAATAAAACTTTTCCTCTACCCTATGTTTTCCCTTTGCCTCCCATCCTATACTTCCCCTCCCTGTCAAAGGTAACCTTGAGTGCATATAACTTATAAACTCTTTAGCAGGTCTACAGGCCCTGGTGAGCTGACTCCAGTCCATGTTTGTAGCCTCATCTAGACTCCTCTCCACCTCCCTCTCTCCACCCCACCTGCTGGAGATCCTGTCTGTGCCTCCACCACTGCTCTCTCCCACCTCAAGGATCTTGCACAGGTCGGTCCCTCTATAAGGAACACTCTTTTCTCCTGCATTTCATGACTCCTTTGGGCGCACTTCAACAATTTGCAAACTCTTTCAGTTTTCTCCAGCCACCTTCATGGTTCAATTGAATAATTAAACCTTTAACATAACACTTAGAAAAAGAAAAGGAAAACAAACAAACAAACAAACAAAAAAACAGAAACCATATAAAAGTGCACAGGCTGGCCCTGGAATAGAAGTTACATGTAGGTCTTGACATGATTTGCCTTGGGAGGGAGGTGATTTATTTGGAACTTACTTGTTAATGGCTCTTTCAGGGCCAAGGCTCTGCCATGTGGGTCCCCATTTTCCTCATCTGAAGTGAAGCTGAGGAGAGTTTGAGCAAAGGTTTGACGCTTTATTGCCCTCATTTCATTCTCACTGTGAGAGCAAGGCCAGCTTTTCTCTGCTCCTTCTTTCCCAAGGCTGTTTGATCAGAATAGGGGTAGGGGTCTTATTTCTCATTGGCTTATATGCTCCTAATGACCTAGGCAGAAGAGAGAGAAGAACTAAATTTTACTGGTGCGATTACTTTCTCATATATAGTAATATCTTAGTTTGGTCTCCCTCCAAAGCACACCCTTTGATAAGAACGTGGGTGGAGGAAGTCTTTCTGGGATATGATCCAAGAAGAAAGAATGAGGAAAATGAGACAGGAAAGGGAGAAAAGCCGGAAAAGGGTGTGTTAGTAGCTGATTACTGCTGTGTACAACTGAGGCCCAATCCCTCCGAGGAACCACAGAGAACATGCCTCAGAATTGTCCCATGGAACAGGGCAGGGGGCTGGGATATTTATCCACATCTACCAACTCCATTGGCTGGTGCATGCACACCCCTGCCCATACTTCCCAGCTGTACCTGCTCTTGGGTAGAGTGGGCTTATACTATTGCAGAGAAAGCCTGGAAGCAGAAAAGCAGAGACTGCCCAGGGTGCAAATTTCAGGGGAGACCCTGTCATGAAACTGCCCATGACAGCAGTGTAGAAGTCAGGTGGGTGAACAGGCTATGCTACAGGGAGCCCTAAATGTCTGAAGTAGCAAGATGTCAGAATGGATCTCCTCCTGCCTCAGTTACACTGAGCTGACCGTGTGACAGGTTTCAGGAGATCAAAGGCCCCATGAGGGAGATCTCCCGTTGTGGAATTGACAGTGCAAATTAAGGAGAACCTGTGCCACTGCTCTTGGAACCCCCTCATCCATGGATGGAGGGTGGAGAAAGGGAGATCTGGAAAGCAACTTCTTTGGAAATATCTGTTACTTTACTGTGAGTCCCCACCTCTTCCCCAAAGGATAAGTCATGTTACCTCTGACAACAAGCCAGGTGAGGGAGACCTCACGGAGAGGACTTGGGGAGCTTTGGAACGTGTGCCCTGCAGATGAGAGTCAGAGGGGACAGGAGCCTAAGACAGATCCGGGAAAGCTAAAACGGATTATAGGCTCCCATTAGGAAGACAGGAGCATACTGCTGTGTTATAGATCCTGGAATCTGTCAGGGCAAGGAATGTCTATGGTGGGCAGTGAGGGCTTACTCACAAGACAGCCTGCTAGGTGGTCCTGGGTGCTGTACAACAATAGGGTCATAGGGGAGGGGGAGGGGACGTATTGAGATGTGTGTTCAGATGTCCAGCGGCTGATGAAGGAGTTGAAAGGACTACCCAGAATAGAGATGCATCCATCCCAGGTCAAGGGTAGGAAAGAGGGAACAAGAGAAAACTCTTAACCAGCAAAACTGTCGCTCAACAGAAAATAGTTCAGCTTAACCTTCTACCAGGCCCAGGGAGTGCAAAGCCACTCAGCCAGGTAAGAATAGTTTTGTCACCTCCCCACCCTCCCCATCCTTCTGGAGAGGGGAAACATGGGTGGGGGGAAGCGAGTTGAGGGGGAGCACTGCTGAGCTGAGCAGGGAGGGAGAGGTAAGCTGAGTACCTGCAGAGAGCAGAGAGCCCTTTCCCTCCCCCACTGCAGGCTTCCTGCCTGAAACAAGGCCAGAAGGGGAGATTATTTGATTAAAAAGTAGTACTGGAATATTGTATATTACATAGGATGGGAAATACTCATTTGTGAACTGAGACAAGACACCAGGGCCAGAGTTCTCATCTGGGGCAGGGAAGATTACCCCATTGAGTAAGATTAGAGGGGTAGTGAGAGACAGAAATGACTTTGCATTTGAATCACAGTCCATGAGCAAGAATGAAAATTAGACTTGAAAATCATGCTCTGAGAAGCCAGTTTCTCCACACTGGACTGAGAGAGCTTAGTGAGGACTGGGGGTGGAAATTATTTCTCTCTCTTCAATTGGCATAATGGGCTGTTTATGCCTATTTATGGAGACAGGTTTAATAAATCTAAATGCAGTTACCTTCTGGCCATCAGCAAACTCACTGTAGCATTCACAAAGGTGCCGCTCGGGCTTCCTTCCAAAGAACACTCATCTTTGTCTGGGAGGAGTGCAGTTAGTTAGCTGACAGCTCCAGCCGCAGCACCTTCAGAATTCACACTCTGCCTGGGCAGCCCCCACCCAGGCTGTGCAGAGTCTGGTTCCAGGGTCCTGGCGCCTGGACACGCCTGTCTAACACGGGCCTCTTCGAATGGGCAACCTTTGACCAGACATCCCTGGTGAGTCAGCTGAGACTGTGATACTTACATCACCAGCTGAGGCTCTTCTGTCTCAATCCTGCCTCCTTTCCCTTTTGTCTTTCGCAGGCATTACCCCTCTATTAAACCTCCTTTACTTCTAACTCCAGCACCTGCTGCTCAGGGAATCTAACTGATATACTTAGCCTTTAAAGTCCTAACGTTATGCACATGACCTTGTTTTATTTTTTTCCTTGCTTTCATTTTATCATTTTTTATTTTTATTTTTATTATTTTTTGAGACAGCATCCTGGGCTAGAGTCTCTGTCTCCCGGGCTAGATTGTAGTGACATCGTCATAGCTCACAGCAACCTCAAACTCCTGGGCTTGAGAGAACCTCCTGCCTCAGCCTCCCAAGTAGCTGGGACTACAGGTACATGCCACCACACCTGGCTAATTTTTCCATTTTTTGTAGACACGGGGTCTCACTCTTGCTCAGGCTGGTCTTGAACTCCTGCCTCAGCCTCCCAAAGTGCTAGATCACAGGTGTGAGCTGCCATGCCCGGCCTACTTGTATTTTTTGAATTCACAAAAAGTGTATGTATTAATGGTGTACAGCATGTTTTTTTAAAAAATGTATAGATTGTAACATGGCTAAATTGAACTAATTAGCACATGTATTACCTCCATATACTTACCATTTTTTTGTGGTGAGAACCCTTAAAATCTACTCACAGCAATTTTCAAGAGTACAATACGGGTGCAGTGGCTCATGCCTGTAATCCTAGCACTCTGGGAGGCTGAGGCGGGCGGATGATTGTTTGAGCTCAGGAGTTCGAGACCAGCCTGAGCAATTGCGAGACCCCGTCTCTACTAAAAATAGAAAGAAATTATATGGACAGCTAAAAATATATACAGAAAAAATTAGCTGGGCATGGTGGCGCATGCCTGTAGTCCCAGCTACTCGGGAGGCTGAGGCAGGAGGATTGCTTAAGCCCAGGAGTTTGAGGTTGCTGTGAGCTAGGATGATGCCACGGCACTCACTCTAGCCTAGGCAACAGAGTGAGACTCTGTCTCAAAAAAAAAAAAAAAAAAAAAAAAGAGTACAATACATAGCTATTAACCATAATCACTATGTTGTATAATAGATCTCTTGAACTTGTTTCTCCTATATAACTGAAATTTTTCATTTTTTGATCAAAGTCTCCCCAGTCCAGCCCCTGGTAACCACCATTCTGCTCTGTACTTCTGAGTTTGATTTTTTAAATTCCACATATATAATAAGTGAGATCATGCAAGATTTGTCTTTCTGTGTCTGACTTATTTCACTTGATATGTCCTTCTGGCTCATCCATGTCATCACAAATGGCGGAATTTCCTTCTTTTTTACTCCTGAATAGTATTCTATCATGTGTGCATGTACCACGTTTCCTTTACCCATTCATCTGTGGACGGACGTGTAGGTCGATTCCCTGTCTTCTACAGAGTGCATGAGGCTGTGGTGAGCATAGGAATGCAGATACCTCTCCAATGTACTGATCTCATTTCCTTTGGGTGTATAGCCGGTAGTGGTGTTGCTGGATCTAATTTTATTTGTTTAAACAACTTTTTTGTATAAAAATGTTTCTACTCAGACTGGAACCTGATCTACTTTTTTTTTTTTTAAATCCCAATCCCTGTGGCTTTATACTCAAAAATTGAACTTTAAGAACTACTGACTTCATTCTGTTCTGCACTTAGCAGACCCTACTCATCCTTGAGGTCTCACCTTAAATACCATCTCTCCTTGATAGCTTTTCCCCAGCCCTCCTGACCCCAACTTTGCCAGATCTCCTTGTTCTAGGTGCCCTCAATTTTTCCTTTGGTAAGACTCATTAAACTTGTAGTTACTTGTCCAATGTCCGTTGTTAGCCTCTGAGCTCCATGAAGTCACTATCTAAAATTCCTGGTCATTGCTAGTTCCACAGCACTAGGGACAGCATGTGGGCCATAGAAGCTGCTCCATAAACATTTAATCTAGTGCTGAATTCACTAACCAAAAGATATGAAATGTTGGCATGGGACTGAAACCAAATGTCTGCCTCCACTATAGACCCACTCTTACTTCCTCATCATGGCACAGACTCATAGAAATGATTATTAGAAGAAACCTAAAGATTTTCCAATCTGAAAATCTGTCTGATGCCAGAGATTTTGCAAGCTAAGACCAGACAATCCAAGCAAGTGATTGGTCTTAGCTTGAATCCCAAAGTACAGAGACTACCTCCCAAGGCAACCCATGACATCCTTGACAGCTCTATCAGAAAGTTTTTTCTCACCCTGATCCTATCCTCTGCAGTCTCTTCCTGGATCTGATTTCCTATCGCTTTGATCAACATCATATTCTTATGGAATGATTTAAAATCTTTTCATAATATCAACAACCTAGATCAACTCTCCTGTCCAAACTGCTTTTTTTAAAGAGGATAAAAAATTTCTCCCCTCTGAATAGTTTCTCAAATGGGAACATAACTAGCATTAAATAGAAATACTTCATTCATTCATCCATTCTAAAGACATCAACTGAGTGCTGACAGGTGTTTAGCATGGGGGCGGCGACAGTGGAACATGCAGAGGAAATGAAAGGTGGCATCTATCTGGGGATAATAAGATGTTTATAAGATCCAGTGATCACAGCAACATAGGAACTGCCAAGAGGGAGCTGGGGCAGATTATGCTGGGAGCCAAATGACAGGATAGGGAGTGTTCTAAGAGTTCAGGGTATGTGGCATGTATGGGGGTCTGGGAATCCAGAGGGTAGGAGGTCTGGGAAAGCTTCATTTAGGAAGTGGGATTTGAGCTGAGTTTGGTGGATGGGCAACATGAGTCAGTGGCTGAGCGACTGTCCATCATGGATAGGGAGGGGCTTAGCGAGGATGGAGGAAGTTAGAGGGCTGCTGGTAGGGGGAGAGTCATTTCCCTCTCCTTAGCCCTGCCAGGCAGGCACTGTCTCTAGGAGTCTCCTAACACGGTCTTCCTCGCAGCCCTGGGGGCCGACTGAGTCACCTCACCTGGGGCCAGGGCTGTTGACATGGGGGCCCTTCCTTGCCTGTTCCTTCTCCTGCTACTCCAGGAGGGTGAGTGAGACTGGCAGCCCCTGCGCAGGACTGCCTTCTTCCCCTTCTGTTCTCCTGCTCCACTGGGCAGGGCTAGCAAGACCCTTCCTTTGGTACTCAACATGTCAGCTTTTCTGGAGTAACAAGGAATAGGATGTGGCTTTAGGGCAGGACCAACAGACAAGGACACCTGGGGATAAAGAAGGGGAGCAGCCCCAGGATGGCAAAGGCAAAGGTAAAATTTAGAGGGTGAAGGGACAGATGGGAGCCAACTCCTGGCTCCTGCTCAACTCAGGTGCAGTGGAAATCTAGAGCCCGAAGAGGCAGCTGGAAGACAGGATTTAGTGTGTGGGCCAGAGCAGCTGCTCAGGCGAGATTGAGCCACAGCCCCACTGCTGGGCTTAGCAGCCCAGAGACACCAGCTGGGCTGTTCCATCTCTTTTCTTCCTATATCTGCAGCCAAAGGGGACTCTGGAGATGATGTGGATCCTGAGGAAGTGGTCGCGGTCCTTCATGAATCCATCTACCTCCCCCTGGAAATACCGTCTGATGAAGAGATTGAGGACATCATCTGGTACTCCCGCAAGAGGCTTGCAACTGTGGTGCCAGAGAAAGAGGGGCATCTCGCTACCGTCACAGTGACCGACCCACACTACCAGGGCCGAGTGAGCTTCCTGGGGCCCAGCTACTCCCTGCACATCAGCAATCTGACCTGGGAGGACTCAGGGCTTTACCAAGCTCAAGTCAACCTGGGGACATCCCAGATCTTTGCCACGAGGCACTACAATCTACGTGTCCACCGTGAGTTTGGGCTGGGAACCATAAAGCTGCTTTTGGAGCTTTCCTGAGCCTCCCACACCATGGAGTAGGGGTCTTAGGACTTGGAGTTGTGGTTTGAGGGGCTGGGACTAGAAGGCAGACTGTCTCCAGGTGGTCCAACCCCAGTCCCTGAGCTGCGGCAGCAGGTGGAGACATGTGGAGCAAGGAGGCACTGGGCACTGGGCTGTTCCCAGGGCTAGCTTTGTGTACAGACCCTCTAGGGGGCCCTTTTCTCCCAGTAGGCCATGCATTCTGCGATGAACACCAGCTCCATTCTTGAGCCCCTTATCCCCCTGCATGATTTGAGGGCTACTAGCCAGTATCTTCTCTCTACTTGAACCCAAACTTCTTAGTACCTGTCATATTGACTCTACCTTGAATCTCGAAGAGATGCTGATTAAAATACAAATGCCCCTGGGAGGGATGATAATATTTTGGGGGATAATATTATTTGGGATAAGGAGGCAGAATAGAGTTTGGAGGAAGGTAGGGTATGAGAGAGAGGGAAGAAGGCATAAAGGGAAGGCAGAAAATGGCAAAGGCAGCTCTGCATATCTTAGCAATTGCCCTGGAGACCCCGGAACCACAGGTTTTATGATGGCTGGTTTTTGTTTGTTTTTGCTTATTTGTTGTTTAGGTGAAGGGGCTGTCAGAGGGCAGCACCAGCACCCCAGGGTTGAGGAGCTTAGGAAAACAGATCCAATTCCTGATTGTGTAGCATGTTTTTGTGTTTCCTTCCCTCTAGGAAAGCTGTCAGAACCCCAAATCACTGTGAACTTTGAGATCTCTGGGGAACGCACCTGTAATATGTCCCTGACATGCTCTGTGGAGAAGGCAGGCATGGACGTGAACTACAGCTGGCTCTCCTGGGGGGACAACACTGATACAGTACATGAAGGTCCTGTCCTCAGCACATCCTGGAGGCCTGGGGACAGTGCCCTCTCCTACACCTGCAGGGCCAGCAACCCCATCAGCAATGTCAGTTCTCGTCTGATCCCTGCTGGTTCCTTCTGTGCAGGTACCAGAACCCTGGAGAAAGCCCCTGATCTGACATGAGACCCGTGCCTCAAGGGCCTCGTGACTTGTGACTCCTACATGGGAGAATTTCAAGAACTTAGAAGTCATGCCTCCCTCTGCTGAGCCCCCTTTTCCTCCCTTCTTCTGTCCCAGATCCCAGATATCCTTCTGAGAAACCCTCAACAGCCTTCTGCCTCCTGGCCAAGGGGTTGCTTCTCCTCTTGCTCTTGGTAATCCTGGCCGTGGGGCTCTGGATCATCCGAGTCTGCAAAAGAGGTGAAATGCCAAGGATGAAGAAACTCAGGAGAAACAGAATGAAACTGAGGAAGAAGAGGACGCCTGACCCCAGCCCTGTCTGACTGCTCCTTGGGGAACCCAGTCCTGAGCTTTGATTCTTCCCAGCCCCCAGGATATCCTTCCTCGACTCTCCTCCTCCAGGGTGGGAGGAGAGGGGCTCAGGGGTGGGCATCCAAAGGGCATCCTGAGGAAAGACTCTCTGGCAATAAAGTCAAGTTAAGTGACCACTATGCTGGAGGAGCTGTGTTTGGTCCTTGTGTCCTCGCTGAGTGGCTCTGGCAAACTCACTTCTCTATCTTTTTCTTCCACTCCAGGTGCCCTCCCCCAAGCCCACATGCTTTTTCAAGCCCACCTTTGGGGAGGAAAGTGGGTCCAAAGACCTTCACAGTGAAGTATTGGTATGCTGTCACTGCCCTGTCCCATTCCCCACCAATATACTTGCTATTTACGCTTTAAATGAGGAAAGTGATAGATTCCTTTTAACCCAGATGCACTTGTGACTCCCAAATGGGAGAATTTCAAGCACTTAGAAGTCTGCATAAAAGTGGTCTTATTTCTGTTGTGATTCCTCTGCTCTGTCACCATCACTTTCATCCTGGCCCATAAATTTACTTCACCAACCCCCCCACCAAGCTGTCTTGGACCCAGCTCAGTTCTACTCTGGGTCTGAGTTGAGCCCAGGGACTTCTCAGTCATCTCCCTGACGACGGTTGCTCTGGGCCTCTGGTGCCTACCTCATAGGGATGACCACTCAGCCAGATCAATAGCTGATACCTTGAACTCTTGATTTCTGCTTGTGGTTGGTATTACTGTGCTGTCTGTCCCTTCCCTATAGATTTCCATGTCTCAGGCCTTCTCTCTGGCATCTTGTCTTGGGTTAATGCCCACACCTCCTTGCAAAGACCCTTAAATTGATGTTCTTGCTCTTTTCCTGGCCCAGTGATTGGTTTGACTTCCTCCCCTAGGCCAGGTGTGCCACTGCCCAGGTCTCCATAATTCTCCCCAGATCAAATCTTGTAGATGTTACTTATGCAGCTGCCATGGGGTGGAAAAGGGGGGCTGGAGAGGGAACTAGAAGCCACCCAAGTGACAGGACAGGTGTAGGTGGGAGTGAATTGGAGAAAATGATATAGGCTATGGTGGGGAGAGCCCTGGGTCACATCTCCAGAGACCACTTGCCTCTGGGCTGGGACTGTGTGTTCAGCAAACTTCCATTGAGCCACAGTCCCTCTTCCCAAGGAACGTACAGGGGGAAGGAGAGGCAGGCAGAGGGGCAGCTGCTTGGACCTCTTACAGAAACACAGCTAAGCAAGTGCCTTGGCTCCCAGAGGTAGGATGGGCTCGGGACCACAGGGAGTTTCAGAAGGGGGTCCAATGGGTCAGCAGGGGCCATGTGGCAGGAGGCATGCCTGACATTGCTCTGTATCTCTCCTTCCCCTGTGTCTTTGGGCAGAAGGATGGTGATCTCCAAAGTGTCTTTCAAAAAAATAAACATGGAGTCTGTGAAGGGGGCTGTAGAATGCATTGGTACACCAAGGAGACCAAGGGTACCTTGCTTCTAGCAAAGTAAAGCACGTGAGCTGGCACAGGACTACCCAGGAAGAGGGTCCTGAGAGCAGCATGGGGCAGGGCCAGAAGCCAGGAGTTAGGGTCTCCCTAGGTTTTTCTGCAGGATATAGGGCCCCTTGCAGCTTGGGAAAAGGTAGTGAGGTTGGGAAACCAGTTCCCAGGAGCTCCTAGGACTGGCAAACTGATCCCCTCTACTCTCTGAGGGCCTGAGCCCTTGTCCCTCTGGAAGGCGGTCCCTGGCCTGAGGTTGGTTCTCTGTGCTTCCCTTAGTCCTGGAGCAGCCCTGCCTCCAAATATCCTGCAGCTCCAAATTCCTCTGCCTCCTTTCATACCTTTCCTAGGAGGCACCATTGCAGGGGTGGAGACTGGAAAAATCACCTGGAGTCCATCTTGCATATCCAGAGGCAGCTCATTTCTCATGTATTTCAGAGGTTGGTACATAGAAAGTGAACAAAGGAATGAATGTATGGCTGGCCCAGGGATCTCCCTGAGAGTTGGCAAAGTCCCTTCTTCTCACACCCAATTTCTGAACAGAGAAGGGCTGAGGCCTCAGAACAGCCCAGACCACCTGGAAGAGGAAGGGTAAGACCCTAAAGAAAGTTGAGTACAAGCTCAGAGAGGCCCAGTCCTCTTCCTCTGCAAGAAGCCAGGAAAATAATCATTCAGTAGCATTTTATAGTCTGCAAAATTTCCTTGTACTTGAAATAGGTGAGAGCAGACTTGGGGAAGAGGGGAATATTTAAGCACATACTAAGTGTAAGGAATTTCCCAAGCACTAAAGAGGCAGAAAAGATACCTCTGCCCTCAAGAACTCTTTGTGGAGTGTGTGAAGATACAATTACAAAGTGTGACAAGGGCTAGGGTGAAAATGAGGGCATGGTGGGAGGAATGTGTCCTGAAGGGAATGGGTCAATAGAAATTTAACCTGTGATCAGCATTGAATCCAGGGAAGGAGAAATTGGCATTCTATCCAGACAGAAGCTAAGTGCTAAGACAGTCATACGTGAAAGGGCCCAGTAAATTCTAGAAAGAGCAAGGCCACACCCACTCTGACGAAGAGGTAGATGAGGAACTAGGTTGGAGTGGCAGGCAGGGGCTCTTCCAATGGGGGAATTCAATGAATAAGACAAGCTCCACCTCCTTGTGGCACTTAGTGTCTCATTGGGACAGAAGACAGGCACACAAAAAAATTAAATGGTAATATATGAGAAACCATACTTTTCTGATCTGCCGATGGGACATATGCTCATAGGCATGTGGTCAACAGAGTCCCTGGAATGGACAACATTTTCTTTTTTTTTTTAAAACTCAGATATAATTTATTTAAGTTAACATAATCCTGATTAAGAGCACTCATACATTATACTATAGAAAAATCCATATTATTGATTATTAAAGCCACCCCCGCTTTCCATTCTAGAATATGGGATAGTTGTGTAGTGTTTAATTGGTACAAGCAGTTTTAACACATCAAATATGGTCACTACTAAAATTTTATGTGCTTAAACTTCCAGGGCTCATTTGATGTCAGGAAATTATCTGCTTATTTATGGACAATGAGAAATTTTGCTGATTGGGAAGACCTGTGCCTAATCATGCCAAGGAGACTTCTTCTCTGAAGTGACACCATACCTTGTATGCAATGCTATGGAGCAGCTCTGATCCTTCCTTCACAAGGCCTGCCAAAATATCAGGTGTGTTAGTCAGGGTTCTCCAGAGAGACAGAACCAATAGGATAGATATAGATATAGACATATGAGAAGGGATTTATTAGGGGAATTGGCTTACATGATTATGGAGGCTAAGTCCTAACTCAGGTTGTCTGCAAGCTGGAGACCCTGGGATGCCAGTAGCATGGCTTGGTCCAAGTCCAAATGCCTCCCAACCAGAGAGGCAATGGTATAATTCTCAGTCCCAAGGCCAGAGAGTCTGAAGTTTTGATGTTCAAGAGCAAGAGGAGGAGAGTGTCCCAGCTCCAGGAGAGAGAGAGACAGAGAGAGAGAGAGACAGAGAGAGAGAGAGAAACATTTTTTTATATCCCTGCCAGCAGGATGAAAATATGTGGGCTGGCTGATACTTAGGTTGGGTTGAATCCTAGCTGGTTGAAGAAGCTTTCCCAGAAGTTAATGACTAGGAATCAAGGATAACTTAGAGGAAAATTTTTAGTTTTGAACCTCAGGGACTATTTTTGTCAACTTTCACCTCTGGCACAGTGAGGGAACAAGTTATAGGGCTAGGTTCCTTTCCTTACCAAAAAATCTATGATATACTTCTGAATCAGACAAAAATGACAATAATAATAAGATTCACACAACAAGCTTACAGAAAACAATGGCCATATCATAAGCTTTTAAAAGTGGAAAACCATTTTAAATCTCACTTTACAAAAAGTTATTTTAATGTGCAAATGAGATTAGCTTATCCTCAGGAAACCATCGGAGACAACAGAAATGAACCGCGTGGACCAGAGGTGTGGCTGATCCCAGCACGGGCGAGGGAGATCTTTCCCGCTGGTTGGTGAGGAGGCAAGAAGGCTTCGCTCTTTGACCATCTTTTCTAGCCTTGCTTCCAAGCTCTGTCCACTCACATGTTTTAATCGTAATCTCACCAACTGTTAGGTCAGTCAGACCAGTTTACACCAGAAAGAACTTTCCATCAGTCAGAGCTTACTAAAGATGAATGAATACTACAGGAGCATTGAGTTTCCTGGCCCAGGGTGTGATCAGATAGGGACTGGATGACCCCCTGGAGGGATGATATGCCAGGATTCCGGTGCCAAGCAGCGCTCAGACCCATCCTGGAGGGTCCCACCTGATGCTGCAGTGAAGGTTCCATAAACTCCACGCCTGGTGCACTCAGTTTGAGTCTTAGTATTCAGACTGGGGTGGGAGCCGACTGAATGGGAAAGACCGGGACGGGCAATGCATCCTACAGCATCATCAAGCTAGGAAGTTGAAGTCTCCGAGGGGCAGATATACAAGATATCTTTTTGCTTGTAGGTGAAGTCTCCAAGGGAGTGGGTTTGATAAAGTCGGGGTTGGGTCTGAATCCAGCTCTGCCACGTCCTAGATGGGAAAGCTTGGGCAAGTTACCGCATCTTGATGAGCCTCAGTTTTCTCATTAGTCAGCTGGAGCTATACTTACTTTACAGTGTTTCTGCGCAGGTTACATCTAGTCCAGGGCCTGGCACCGTGCAGGGGTTCAGGAAATGATCCCTTATGTCATGCCTCCCTGTCAATCTCCCCTGTTAGGATGTCTGTCGTTCCTCCGCTCTGGGCCGGTTTCTATAAGTCGCAGGCGCTGGGAGCTGCCTCCGGAGCTGACTTGCCAAACCCAAGCTCAGAGCCCGGCCTTCCCCAACTGCGCGCTGTGGGAGGCGCCTGGGCGAGATTTGGGAGCTCGCCAATGCAGACAGGTATTTCCAGTCCGGCGAGAGAAGAAATGGGTGTAGGTGGAATGGGGAGAGGGGAGGAGATCGGATGAGCCCGGGACGAGGAAGGATCCCCAGGGAGGAAGGCGGGGAGTGCGGCTCCACGCCTGGTGCTCCTGCCCCCAGGCTCAGATTTCAACTCTAGTTGCCGCCTCCGCGGCTCGCCCGTTAGGAGAGGGGAGAGGGTCGCAGGTAGGTTACAAAGGAAGGAGGGCGTGCGGGGAGGCTGCTGCAGGGCCAGCTCCAGCAGCCCGGGAACACCGGCCTGACTCCGGGGCCCCTCTTGCTGGCGGCGGGAAGCGGCCTTTCCAGCCCTGGTCGTGCAGAGCTCCGCGAGGGGGCGACCTGAGCCCACGTGCCACGGAGCCCTTGTCTCCCGAAACTACAACTCCCAGGCCGCTCAGGGGTCCCGCCCGCCTCGCCTCGCCTTGGGTCGGCTCCCATTGGCCGCCCAGGGAGGGGATTGGCGGTCTCCAGGGCGACGGGAGGCGCTCGGGGCATCCGAGGCGGGGAGGCGGGTCCGCCCCCTATTGTGTGGCCGCGCGAGTGGAGCCCAGCGGAGCTGAGCAGGTGAGGGGGGCGTCCTGGGGGGATGGAAGTGGGGTGCTGGCGGGGGCCGGGAGAGCAGTGCGGAGTTATGGGGGACAGGAGCAAGCGGGGGAGTTCCGGAGAGAAGTGGAATTCTTTGGGGGAGCAGAACTAGGGGAGTTCTGGGGAGTGAAGTGGAATTCTTGGTTGGTTGGTGGGTCGGTGGGGGTTCCCGGAGAACTGCAGGAGTTCTGAAGGTAATGTGGGGGAGTTCTTGGTGGGTTCCAATAGAAAGGAGGAGTTCCAGGGGACCGGAGAATGCGAGGGAAAAGAGAATTGTTTGGGGTAGCCTATCAGGGTTGTATTGTGGGCTGAGGCAGGAGAATTCCAGGGAGGGGAATTCCAGGGAGGAGAGGATGGGGAGAAGGGGGATGGGGATTCTGGGGGAGACGGGAGGGAGTTCTTGGCAGCATAGATGACCTGCTACAGGGGGAGATCAGGTGTGAGAAACTGGAATTTTGGGGGGACTGTGTAGTAGGGGTAACTGGGAAGGGAGGACAGGGAGACTGAGGGAGTGCTGGGTGCCAGGTCTAGAAAGGTGAGGAAATGGGGAGGGCTAGGGAAGTTGGGAAGATCCTGGGAGATGGGGAGGAATTCCGGGATGCCTGGGTCACTAAGGGTCTTGGAAAACTGAGCCAGGAGAGAACTGGGGGTTCCTATATACTTGGAAAATGGTTTTTCAGGGAAGTATGGGCGAGCTGTTGGGGACAATGGGAAGCATGGGAACGTTGCCAGTGAATTGCAGGAGTTAGACATGGAGGGACATTAAGTAGAGGCAGGGGTCAGACTGCCATGTGGAGGATGTTTCATAGCCAGTCCTGAACTGTGAGGCCAAGAGTAAGGTGGAGGCCTTGAGCAGAGTCTACTTGGGTTCACCAGGCCCAGGTAGGGCCCTCTGGCTCACTGTGACTGCCCCAGGACCTGTGGGGCTGGGACTGTCAGGAGTTCCCAACCTCTGTGCT
This sequence comes from Lemur catta, assembly GCF_020740605.2. Lineage (NCBI taxonomy): Eukaryota > Metazoa > Chordata > Mammalia > Primates > Lemuridae > Lemur > Lemur catta. Next base: position 33,038,149 of record NC_059130.1, on the reverse strand, counting down.
TCAGGGCTCATTCTGTAGACGTTAGGGATTCATGGGGTTTTTTTGGCTTCTTGCAGATCATGCCCCTAGGGTTGGGGAAGAGAGGGCCTGGCAAACCCTGGCACCCTGAGGATAATGGAAGGGAGTGAGTGGGAGGGATTGGAGTGAGGCTCTTGGGTGGTGGTGCCTGGCAGATGGAGCACTGCCTGGCAGCATCCTGAAGAGGAAGTGGCGCCAGCCGCCAGCCCCAGGACCTGCCCAGACCTGGAGGATGCTGCCTGGGCCCCCTTGCCAGCAGGTGTGGGAGGCAACTCCTCCTCTCCCAAGTGTCTGACTCATTCCCTGCCAAAGCAGTGTTGGGAGGCTGTTGGAGAAAGGCCACAGAACCCCCAGCTTCAGGGCTCTTCACAGAGGGCTGGGGAAATGGGCAAGGGATAGTGTGTGTGTTGGGGGTGCCCTGGGACCACTTTCTGGTGTTAAGGGGACTGGATTCGAATTCACGATTTGCCTTTGACTGGCTCTCTGCTTCTGAGCAGAGATCCTTGGGGTCCTTATTTGTCACAGTGGGGTAGAAGCAATAATACTGATTTCATCACGCTCTCTGCCACCTTGTTGCAAAGAAAGAAGCGCGAGGAGGCTGGCCATGAACATTGTGCTCTCCCATACTTCCCTGAAAAGTCTTTTTCCAAGTGTATAAGGAACTCCCAGTTCCTTCCTGGCTTAGTTTTCCAAGACCCTTAGGAACCCAGGCATCCCCAGAATTCCTCTGTTTCCTGAGATCTTCCCAACTCTGCTGGCCTCCACCGTTTCCATACTTGTCTAGCCTCCTCACCCAGCACTCCTCATTCCTGCATACTTCCACCCCAGCTCTTACTCCCCAGGGCTTCAAGATCTCTGGCCTCTTTGTCCACCCATCCCCCTTATCTGCTTTCCCTCCCTTCTCTTCCTCAAGCCTTTCTCTAATTGTGGGCTTTCTTCTGGGCTCCAGCATTGGCCAACTCTGCATGTTGCCTTGCACTTTGCATTTAGATTTGGTGGTTCTCCAGAGAGCAGCTTCCTCGGGCTGTTACATGAGCCAAGCCCTGACTGTCCAGAAGAGTGAGAGCTGACACCTGTTCCCTGAGGCCAATCAGCAGGATTGACCCTGGGCTTGCTGGGCTGTGGCCATCCCTCGGCCCCTCCATCTGGGCTCCTGTGGCTAGGAGGGGCCGGGCAAGCAGGCCAGCTGGGCTATGGTGTGGTCCCTCAGTCTGGCCGTCCTCAGCCTGATCATCAGCCAGGGGGCTGACGGTGAGCTGGACTCCTGGGGCTCAGCCTTGGGGTGGGGGTGCTCCCCATGGGGTTCTCTATGAACATGGGAGGGTAGGGGAGGGATAGGGTTGGTCCTGGAGACCCTGGGGGTTCTTTCAATCACCCAAAGTCCTAAGGAGCCTACAGAGATACTGATGGAAACTCCCCTCCCAGCCCTAACTCTGGCCCCTGTTGTGCCCTCATGCCACCCACCATGCAGGTCGAGGGAAGCCTGAGGTGGTGTCGGTGGTGGGCCAGGCTGGGGAGAGTGTGGTGCTGGGCTGTGACTTGCTGCCCCCAGCCAGCCGGCCCCCTCTGCATGTCATCGAGTGGCTGCGCTTTGGATTCCTGCTTCCCATCTTCATCCAGTTCGGCCTCTACTCTCCCCGAATTGACCCTGATTACGTGGGTAAGAGTTATCCTCAGGTGGGAGGTAGGGGGTATCCACAACCAAGGTGGCTGGGTAGATCAAAGGGCAGGGATGACCACTTGTTGACTGCTCTGTCCCTGCCCCAGTCTCATCACCAGCTCCACTGCCTGAACTCTGCTTATAAGCATGGCCCTGCTCCCAAGCAGTGTTCATTCATTGAAGGATTCATTCATTTACAAACACACACACACACACACTATAGCTGTGCTATTTAGAACTCCGTGTGGTCTGTTCCAAAGGCGATCCTGCAGCCCTATTCCAAGTATCCATCCTAATTCTGTAATTGTGCTTTCTAGATCTCATCATGAATCCCCCCAGACTCCATCCTGATCTTCTGTAGTCTCTCCACTTGGCCCTATCCTGGTCCTGGCTCCACTATCTGCCCGCTCCCCTGTCCTGCCCTCCCTCACGATCTTACATGCTAGTTTGGGGGTTCTAGGCTTCTAGGGAGTGGCCTTATGGGGGAGTGGGGGGGGCTGTGACCTTTCTGCTTCTCCAGTGGGGGCTCAGCCTGTTCCTGAGTACAGAAGAGCTTGTGCACAGAGAGGGTGGGCTGGGGAGGGGCTGGGTTCCCCAAGGTCAGTGAATAAATGGGGTCTGTCTGAGTTGCTGCTTCAGGTAGCTCCTGTATAGTCTTAAAATAATGTAGAGGCCTCCCTTGGGTGGGGGGCTCTGCTGCACCCCAGCTGGCTCCCTAGAGTGACTCAGCTTCCTCTTAATCCTGGATGGAGCCTTAATCTGAGTGGCTTAGCCTCAGGTCTCAGAGGGCAGTGTGGGGGTGGGGGCCTAAGGGTAGGTCTGGGCATCTGGGCCAGAGACAGTCCTGTTGCCCCCTCTTCAGAGGGGAAACCCAGGAAGGGCCACCTGGGAGGATGTTGATGGGGGGGAACTCCCACCTTTTCCCTCTTTAGTTCAAATCCTGAGGGAAACTCTGGGACTGGCTGAGCTCTTGCCATGGGGTGGGCTGAGCAGAGAAGGGAGGAGGTACAGGCAGGTGCTGCAGAGGGGAGAGTTTATTTTCAAACTGGGGACAGTTATTGGCAAACAGCCTGGTGGGAGTGTATGTGTCTACACAAGCCCATGGGAATGGATGAAAGCGGGCCCCAATTAGCACAAGTGGAGAAAAACCGGCTGTGCCCGCCAGCCCTCCCTTCCTGCCTCTGCCTGCCCAGCCTGGGAGGGGTTTGGGGCCTCCAGCTGAGGCTGGGCAGATTCAGAATGTTGCCCGACTGAGAGCAAGTCACAGGGGAGAAGGAGGAGGGGTGGGAGAAGAGCTTTTCCTGGGACTCCACTGGGGAGGAGTGAAGCTCTTCCTTCTCTCCAGCTTCTGGCCTGTCTTGAGGCCCCTCAGGCAGACAAGCCACTGGATGGTTAGCAACCTCGTCTACCTGAGGGTTTTCCTTCCATCTCTGTGTTGTTCCTTGACCTGTGAGGGCTGTGAGCAGTAACCTCTTGTGCTGTCTTCTTACCCCTACCCGTTGCTCCCACCCCTGCCCTGGTCTGGAGCTCCTGGTCAGGCCAGAACTAGTTAACGGAGTTGGGACCCTGGAGGGAGGCCCCCCACGCCCCCCCAGCCCATTAACCCTTTTACTGCCTGGAGTCAGGACCCTGGAGGGGGGCCCCTGAGCCCATTAACCCTTTTACTGCCTCTCAGTGTAGCAGGGGCCTCTCAGCCTTTGTGTAGGGGACTCGGAACTGCAGTTGCTAAGCAACAGAAGGTAGAGGTTGCTAGGGACAATGCTGTTCTGTCATAAACCCTCTGGGCAGTGAGGGGAGATGGGACTGTGGTGAGGCTGGTGGCCTAAAATGCGAGAGACACTGTTGGAGCATTAGGGGTCACATCAAAGGGAAAGATTCCAATCTTTGAGGACTCTAGAAGCCATCTAGCAGAGGGGACTGGATTTGTCAACTAGTACAAAAGTAGTAAAAAGCAATATAAAACAAGCTAGGACTACATGGTAGGATTAAGTTAGCTTCTGTGTATAAGCACCCAGCACTGTGCCCACAGAGTGCCTGCGTGGTGTGAACCCATGACCAGGCCTCCGGAGGGGAGGCAGGCTAGCTTTCATCTTTCCTGCGGGATCTTAGAGCAACTGTTCAAATGCATGGGGCAGGCTTTTGGTCTTTGATTTTTGTGGTATATTTTGGGGGAGTTTCAAGATGCCCCACACAGCAGAAGGGACATGTGTTTTCTCTTTGTCCTGAGTTGTTTGATAAAAATCAGTTCTCTTGTTCTGCACTTAGAACTCCCCTGCTTATTCTAGTCATCTCCCTTTACCACCTTTTATCCTTTAAAACCCTCTGCCTAGTCACATCTTCCCGGAAGCCTTCCTTACTCCTCTTGCTTCATAGTGCACTGTCTGGGCACAGTTAACACCATTTTTTGAACTTCTGTGTGAATGTGCATTTGCCTGTGTATCTGAATGTGGGTTCCCTGCCTCCTGAGGGCTTGAAGGAGCAGAGACTGTCTCCTGTCTCCTTCATGCACCCCTGTGTGGGGGAAGATCTGAAGTCCATCAGGCTTTGGCCCTGCAGGTGGAGGGAAGGTCTCAAAGAGATGGCCCCGCACTCAGGAGGACTCAGGACTGCAGCCCTGGCGATCTTTCTGTTCATCTGTAACACTACAGGTCTAGTAGATCTTGCAGAAAAGTTAGGACATGCAGTATGCTTCATTGGATATTCTGATTAACAAACATTTGGAACTGTTACCCGTTGGCTACCAACATCTCCCAAGTGAGAATACACTGTTTATGCTCAGTGGCCTGAATGTCACTTGATCCTAACCCCAGTGTTCAGTGGAAAGTACACTGCATCTGGAGAGAGAAGGCCTGGCGTTTTCACTTATGAGCTATGTGATTTTGGATAGAAACTTAACAAACATCAGTTCCTTCATCTATAATGAAATTCTTGGGAGGACTAAGTATGGTGACGATGCCTAATGTTTTACATGGCTCATATTCAGCACTCAATCTCCCTTCCCTCTTCTTCCTCCTTTGTAGAGCTAGAAGATCATGGGATGTAGAAGAGGCTGTAGTCTGGGGCCTGCAGGGCTCGGTGGCCAGGCAGATTAGGGTTCTTGAGGAATCCTGCTGGTAGGTGGAAAGGGATGATTATGTTAAATATTTACCCGCTAGGACTAGTCTTATCTCCTGGGTGGAGATTGAAAACACCTAGCCCTTGAAGCAGGTCCACCCATTCCAGAGAATCCACACCCCTAAAACTCATTCTTAGTAGAAAAAAGACCCTTGCCTAAGATCACAAAGCCAGCCTCAGTTTGATCTTTCTTCTCTTTTTCCCTGAAGGCATTAGGGGCACGGCAGGCTTAGATTCTGTTTCAGAAAGATCACTCTAGAGGTAGAATGGAAGCATGCGGGAGGGGCTTCAGGATTTCTAGTATTAGGAAGAGCTGGGATGGGCACAGTGCTGGTTGGTTGTGTTGGGCATAAAGCTAAAGGACTTGTCTTGGAGCTGCCTTTGCATACCCCATAAAATTTAGAAAATGCTCTTTGTCCATATCAGAGGTCAAGGTGGGGTGAGCATCTGGTGACTGGAGGGGCGTAGCCTGGAGGCAGGAGACCTGCAAGTAGGCTATTGGAGAAACCCAAAGAGACATACTACAGGTCTAAAGGTGAGGGTGACAGAGAAGGAAAAACATATTTAGGATGTTCAATGAAGGTTCAATGAACACATGGACATGTAGGGTAGCAGGGGTCTAAGTAACAGCAGGTTTCTGGTCAGGTGACTTGGTACGTGGTGATGCCGTCCACTGAGGTAGGGAGAGAAAAGGGAAAGGATGTGGGATCGGGTTAGGGACAGGGCCAGGGCTTCAGTGCAGGCTTCTGATTCCAAATCTGAACCTCATTTATTTGGTCAAGAACATTTATTTGAGCACCTCCTGATGCCAGGCACCATGCTGCAGGCCTCCCCTACATTATCTCTCTCCTCTGCCCCACCCCTATTTTTTTTTCTTTCTTTCATTTTTGCAGATGAGGAAACAGAGAGGTTAAGTCACTTGCCTAAAGGAGTGCACAGCAGAGCTGGACTTGTGCCTAGGTCCATCTGGTTGCCCAGTGTGTGCCTGTCTCACTGGGCTACACTGCCAGAGACCCACAAAGCTGCCTCGGGTGCAGGGCTCCATCCTGGGAGGGTGCTGAGGGATTGGGAGGACACCCTCAGCCTGAGTCTGGTGGTGTGGTGTGGATGCTGACTAAGGGTGGGATGGAGACGTATGCTTGTGCTGTGGTTGTGTGGCTTTGCCGAGCTATACGTGGTCAGTCAGCTGGGGCCCGAGTGCCCTGGGGCATAGAGGGGATGGGATGAGGCTGCTGACTTAGCTGCCTGGCTGGGCTGGACTCTGGCCACCCTAAGGCGCTTAGGCTGCTGATAATAGTCCTGAGGGATTAGGGGCTTTGGCAGGCAAGGTCTGGGTCCCTGCTAGGGCCTCAAACACTGCTGAGGTTTTCAGGGACAGAGTCCTCTGGCAGGAGGAGTACTTCCGGGAACCCATGCCTTGTCCCTACAAAAAAACCCCTGGGGTGGAGGGACAGATCCTGTAAGAATCCAGAGGAGACTAAGTGCTGGCTCTTCAACTTCCTTCCCCCAACACTGCTGGGAGCCGGCTGCAGTCCAGTGGAAGCCTTCGTCTACCTGCTGTCCCTCTGGGTTTCTCTTTGTGTAGATTGGGTCCCAGCTGTTGAAGGGCAGGAACAGTCAGAGGGGCTGAATGGAGGGATTTCCCCTGGCTGACCCCAACCCCATCTGTGCCTCTCTGGACCCCACTCGCTCAGGGTAACTGGGAGAGACTGTGCCTGCTCTTGGCCACTGAGAATGACCATTATGACTAGGGATTTGGGGCTCCTATGGGGCCGCTTCAGTACCCCTGATTCAGGGCTCCTCCCCCAGGACGAGTCCGGCTGCAGAAAGGCGCATCTCTCCAGATTCAGGGGCTCAGGGTGGAAGACCAGGGCTGGTACGAGTGCCGCGTGCTCTTCCTGGACCAGCACAGCCCTGAAGACGATTCTGCTAATGGCTCCTGGGTGCACCTGACAGTCAATTGTATGAAGCTGGGGAGCAGGTGGTGGAGAAGGGCAGAGAGGAGAATGGTGGGGACCTCTGGCTGGTGGGAGAAACGGGAAGAGGGAGTTCTTTTTCCATCCCACAAGCAGTTCCAATGCCCTACCCTTCCTGGCAGGCCTTGTTTGCACACTTAGTGGTTGTATCTCATCCCTCCCCTGGCTCCTGCGCTTTCAGTTCTTCAAATCTAAATCCAATCAGTCTCCTAGGCTCTATGTCAGGAACTTCCTCTCCGTCTCTCTGCCCTGCTGTCTCCCTGGCCAAAGTAATGGGTCAGGGAGAGGGGGCTCTTGGGCCCTGAGAGAAACGCAGCTCACATATACACAGCATGTTGTATTTTCAAAACTGCTTTTTACCCAGCTCCTCATTAATTCTCTCTCAACCCCCGAGAAGGAAGGAAGTCATAATGATTCCCATTTCATAGGTGAGACTGGGGCACAGAGAGGCTGGGTCATGCCCTGGTTAGGGGCAGAGTGGAGTCTAGGACCCAAGCGTCCTGACTCCCAGAACAGTGCTCTCCCTGAGGGTACTTAGCTCTCCCCTGCCCTGGCACCCGGCCCAGGCTCAGCCCCCGGTTAGTGTGTGGGGATGGGCTGGTGCAATCCTCACTTCGCTCTTGGCGCAGCAGACAGGGTGGCCCTGGGCTGGGGATTCCCATGAAGCTGGGTGGGCTGGCGGGCAGAGGGTACAGGCCTGAGTGGTCTGTCTCCCTGGCCCTCAGACGCTGCTCTTTGGGTTGATAGTGCCTCTGGCAGCCCCTGATGCCTCTCTGCCCTGCAGCACCCCCTCAATTCCAGGAGACGCCTCCCCCAGTGCTGGAAGTGCAGGAGCTGGAGGCTGTGACCCTACGTTGTGTAGCCCGGGGCAGCCCCCAGCCTCACGTGACTTGGAAGCTTCGAGGACAGGACCTTGGCCAGGGCCAGGGTCACGTGAAAGTGAGTCCTGGGGCTGGGTAGCGTGGGCCAGATAGAGTGTGAGGGGAAGGTGGGGGCCTGGGTACAGGGCTGGAGGACAGAAGGGGCAAAGGCCAGGCTGGAAGATGGGCCAGAGGAGGGGCTTTGCCTTGGCTTCCCTGAGCCTGGGGAGCTGCCTCCCTCTGCTGGCCAGCTTCAGAAGTGCAGAGTCTGGGGCCGGCCGGGAGTCCGCGGTAGGAGGAAGCACTCCTCCTACTCACCCACTCCTTCCCTAGGTGCAGAACGGAACACTGTGGATCCGGAGGGTGGAGCGAAGCAGCTCTGGGGTTTACGTCTGCCAAGCCTCCAGCACTGAGGGCAGCGCCACCCACGCCACCCAGCTGCTAGTGCTAGGTGCTCTCTGGCGGGAGGGCTGGGGTCCAGGGACACTTACGTAAGAGGACTGACCTGTGGCTGGGGCGGAGCACACAGCAGGGTGGGGAGGAGACTTGTGCCTGAGGGTAGGGCCCCGTGGGGGGGGGGCGGGGACTCTCAACACCGGCTGCTGCTCTGAAACCAGCATCTTAATTTGAAAAGGCTCAGTACATGCACAAATCGCTATTTAGTGCTCAGCAGTGTGTTACAGTGGAAAGGGTATGAGTGCTTGTGTTGGGCATGAGCCACGTAACCCCTGACTCCAGTTCCCTCGTCTTTATAAAGAGATTCGTATCCACCTCTCAGGACTGTTACAAGAATTTCTTTAGGTTCAGCTGAGCACAGTGAGTGGCACATGGTAATTCCCGGCCAAGGCGCTTCCTGCTGAAGGAAAGCTGGGTAGCCTGAGGCCTGGACTCTGCCTTCAGAGAGCCTATTACCTATGTGGGGAGATAAGACATTAGTCCAATTATGGAGAAACAGCGAAGTGTTTTTCTGCATGGTACTGAAAGGCAGTGCCATGCAGTGGCTAAGGGCGTAGTCTCCGGCATCAGGAAAGCCTGAACATGAATCTTGCCTCCCTTGCTGTTCCTGGGCAAGTCACCCCAGTCTCTCTGCCTCTGAGCCTTCGGTTCATCATTTATAAAATGGAGATGATAATTCCCACCACAGAGGTTCTTGTGAGGATTCAGTGAGTCAAGCAGGTAAAGTGCTTGGCACTTTGAGCCCGGCATGCTGTAGGTGCTCTACACACCTCAGCTTGTGTCCTTACCTCTTATTACGGACTACTCAAGCAGAAGGGGCCCGGGGAGGGGAGGGCAGTAGAGCTGCAGTAGTCAGAGGTTTTGCAGGAAGTGTGTGGCTGGGCCAGGCCAGGCCATCAGGAAGGGCATTCCAGACCAGGGCACAGAGAGCAGAGGCATGCAGATGGGGTGAGCCTGGCATGGGGGACAGCCAGCTGTCCATACTAGCCTGAAACACTTCCTGAGGGTTGACATGGAAAGGTGGTTGGCCAGGTAAGGAGGGGTTGAATCATGGGGGCCCACAGGACTGAGTCAAGGAGTTTGAGGAGCTGCTGCAGTTTCTTGAGCAGAAGTGTTCTGTGGCCAAAGGGGCCATTTCTGCATGAATGGCCACTAGAGTGGCAGTGATGGGGGAGCCCGGAGTCAGGAGGTGCTGCAGCATCTTGGGGTAAAACTGCCCTTGGGGTTAAGGCAGGAGATACAGAGGTGATGTAAGATGTGTCAGGCAGGGATACAAAGGCTAAATGGGCATAGTTAAAACTGGCTCTCCCCTACATGATTTGCAGGCAGGGGAACTGGGTGAATGAGATTGCCCCTGGTAGAACACGGAGAATTTGGGCAGGGGAGTGGGTCTCGGGGAGAGGATGAACTTTTGTCACTTACAAGGGGAAGGTTCTGTTTCAGTTCCCCAAGACCCTGTAACAACCAGCCCTATATTCCAGAGGGCAGAGCCAGGAATAACTGTAGAAGTGACCTCAGGGTTCTGGGAAGACTGTGGGCTGAGGCCACCTCCCTCCCCTGGTGCTTCCCGCAGGACCCCCAGTCATCGTGGTGCCCCCCACAAACAGCACGGTCAATGCCTCCCAGGATGTTTCCTTGGCCTGCCAGGCTGAGGCATACCCTGCTAACCTCACCTACAGCTGGTTCCAGGACAGCGTCAATGTCTTCCACATTAGGTGGGCTCACCCACATTAGGAAGGGTGGAGGTGGGGAAAATTGGTGGACAGTCTCTGAGGAGCCCCTTGGTTAGGCAAGGCCTGGATCCCTCCTCACACATGCCATATTGTAGCCGCCTGCAGTCCCGAGTGCGGATCCTGGTGGATGGGAGCCTGCGGCTACAGGCTGTGCAGCCCGATGACACCGGCCAATACACCTGTGTACCCAGCAATGGCCTCCTGCGTTCACCCTCAGCCTCCGCCTACCTCACTGTGCTCTGTAAGCCTGACCCCAGCTTCTTCCCTAGCCTGCTCCCCTGCCCTGGGCCAGGCCAAGCCCCTCTCCCCCAACTTGCCACTGCTTTCCCCCAGACCCAGCCCAGGTGACAGCCATGCCTCCTGAGACACCCCTGCCCATAGGCATGCGGGGGGTGATCCGGTGCCCGGTTCGTGCCAACCCCCCACTGCTCTTTGTCAGCTGGACCAAGGATGGGCAGGCCCTGCAGCTGGACAAGGTACAGGCCCGGGGCAGGGGCAGGAAGGTCTTAGCTTGGCGATGTTCTGATCAGAAGGATAGCTGGGTGGAGTTAGCTCGACTTAATCCAGTTCAGTGACTAGGGAACATTCGTTTTTTTTTTATTTTTTATTTTTTTAGTAGAGGAGAAAGGGGGAAGGACTCTGGGATTCTATACATTTCTTTTGTAAAATTTAGTTTGTGCTACAAGACATGTTCCATAGGAAACATTAAAGCCCCTGAGGAAAAATATCCATGGTTGAAGGTACAAGTGGTTGTGTTTCTTATTTGGGGAAAAGGTGAGAGACGATTTCTGGGCAAAATGATGGCAAAGAGCTGAGAAGCAGCACAGAAGGTTGTTTTGTGTGAGGAAGGAGGAACTGTGTGTCCCGGGAGAACATACACTTCTTGCCAGGCACTATGCGGAGACTGGGTGGGGGGCAGGGGCAAGGACGCATCCACCTTACAGTGGGCACTGCCTCGGGGGAGGACAGCAACGAGGACACTCTGCTGCAAGGCTGAGGTCGGAGTAAGTGCCTTCTGCTTAGATCGGCAACAGATTCTGGGACTTTGGTGATGGGCCTTGAAGGGTAGACAGTCATCCCACTGCTGAAACCTGGGCCCAGAGGCAGGAAATAGAATAGCACTGTTTCGGAAATAATGAATTGCCCAGCTGGGGGGAGCCGGAGTGCCTGTGGGGACAGGAATGGTGCAGAGAAAACTGGAAAGACAGGTTGAGGCCAAAAGAAGGAACTGTGGATGCCAAATTAATATTACCTTATTCCAAGGTGATTGGGACCTTTTGTCTACAGAGACTGTAAATTCCTTGAGGCCTAGTATCGCATCTTTTAATCATAGTATGTCTCCAGGGCTTCTACAATAGTACTCAGTAAATTTTTGTTGAATGTTTAAAAAAAAAAAAGTCTAAAGGCACCTGGAGCCAGTGAAGTTTTTTCAGAGGTGGTGTGACCCGTGATCAGGAATTGAGTATGTGAGATGGAATGGAGTGGGAAAAAGTGGATGTAGGAAGACAGGGTTCGGAGGCCGTTGAAATGATCCAGGTGAGAGGTTATGAAGTTGGAGTTAGGAAGACGTGAAGATGGATGGGCCTTTTGCCAGGATGAAAGGCTTGGTGAAGGTTTAGCTAGAGTGGTAGTGAGGAAAAGAGGTCGACTTTAGCAAGGACAGTGGGGCCTTTAGTATAGGAATAGGAGGTGGTTTGTGGTGGAAGATGCTGAATGTCATTGTGGAGTGCTGGGAAGACAGCTAGGCAGGGAGCCCTGGACAGCTCAACTTCAGGACTTGTGCAGTCACAGCCTCACCCAGTTCGTAGTGGTAGTGGTCCCTCGGCAGGAAAGACTGGAATTCAGAGAGGTCAGGCCTAGACATAGAGCTGTCGCCTTCCTTTAGTGTTGCCATCATGGTCTTGCCCCTGCTGAGTTTCTTTCTCCAGTGTCGTCTCCTCTTCCTTCCAGTTCCCTGGCTGGTCCCAGGGCACAGAAGGCTCACTCATCATTGCCCTGGGGAATGAGGACGCCCTGGGAGAATACTCCTGCACCCCCTATAACAGTCTTGGTACTGCTGGGCCCTCCCCGGTGACCCGTGTGCTGCTCAAGGTGAGGCCCAGGGTGGGCCAGCGCCTTAGCAGTAGCTGGTTGGGTGACTGAACATGCGGGCTGAGGCCAGGCTGATGGTGGGGTGAGGCCACACACGGAGGAGAGGCTTCCAAGTCTGTTTCCCATGGCAGCTGCAGCAGCAGTTGTTAGATGCCATCCCAGAGGTCTATGCAGAGATGGCACTGGGGAGGTGGGACATCAGTCACACACACACACCCATTAAGTAAGATTGCCTGACCGCCCCAGCTCTCACTAACCCTGACCATGCTGCCTCCCTCTCTGGAGCTCTGGAGAGGTTGGTACACCTCCGCGGAGTCCAGCCCAGCCCATCAGTCCTTACTATCCCACCATTTCCCTCCAGCCCTGCCTGCTGGGGAACACAGAGTTAGAGAGAAGCTTAGAGATGGAGGCTGAGACATGCAGTGTGTCAGGGAGCCCAGAGAAGGGGAGCCATCAACTTTAGACAGTGATGTAAAAGAGGCAGGCAGGAGAGAGGCCCCTCCCAATGCCAGACCTGGCTTGCAGGCTCCCCCAGCTTTTATAGAACGGCCCAAGGAAGAGTATTTCCAAGAAGTAGGGCGGGAACTACTCATCCCCTGCTCTGCCCGAGGAGACCCTCCTCCTGTCGTCTCCTGGGCCAAGGTAAGATCCCTGACCCAGCTCTGCCTATACCTGTGCCCACTGCTCCCCTGCCTCTTTCTGCCCCTGGCCATTTTGTGGGAAGGAGGATGTGGGGAGGAGAAAGCTGTCAGAGGCAGGGTGGGGAGGAAATGATCTGCCTGGAAAGATGAGGAGTCTCCTTGGTGAGGGGTGGCTGCGTGTGTCCTCAGGGCTGACCAGTGGTTCTGTAGGTGGGCTGGGGGCTGCGGGGCCAGGCCCAAGTGGACAGCAACAGCAGCCTCATCCTGCGACCGTTGACCAAGGAGGCTCATGGGCGCTGGGAATGCAGTGCCAGCAATGCTGTAGCCCGAGTGGTCACCTCCACAAAAGTCTACGTGCTGGGTTAGTGGCTGAAGAGTGGGCTGGGGGCTGGGAGAACCATGTGGGATGGGACGCTCAGATGAGAGATTGTGGGTGTGGGGGCCCTGGGATTATGGGTGGAAGTCAGAGGCCCTGGGGCCCTCTCCACCCTTCCTCAAGGCCCTGACCATCATCCCTCCCTCCATTTTCCCCCTACCCAGGCACCAGTCCTCATGTTGTCACCAATGTGTCTGTGGTGCCTTTGCCCAAGGGTGCCAATGTCTCCTGGGAGCCTGGCTTTGATGGTGGCTATCTGCAGAGGTTCAGTGTCTGGTACACCCCACTGTGAGTGACCTGCCCCTGCCCTTCTTCTGCTCCAGCCTTGTCTCCTCTCTCCACCCCAAATCTCTCTGGCCTCTGCCCTTCCTCCCATCCTTCTATTCTTAGCTGGCACTAGCTTCGCTGCCCTGTCTCCAGACTCTGAAGTGTTCAGGGCCCAGGTCCTGAGATCTTGGATGGTTAAGCAGAGGGAGTTGGTCGCTCTCTGGACCTCGAACCTTCCTAGTCTTCCCAGCTCATGAGGTGCCCCCCATTTCCTTGTGTCCCCCAGGGCCAAGCGTCCCGACCGAGCCCATCATGACTGGGTGTCCTTGACAGTGCCTGTGGGGGCTGCTCACCTCCTAGTGCTAGGGCTGCAGCCCCACACCCAGTACCAGTTCAGTGTGCTAGCTCAGAACAAGCTGGGGAGTGGGCCTTTCAGCGAGATCATCTTGTCTGCTCCTGAAGGTGAGGCCTCTCACCCTAGAGCAGCAGAGACAAGGGTGGGGAAGGGCTCGTGGGGAAGCCAGGATATGGGAGGAGCTGGGTGGGAGGGTGCTAGGGTGCTGGGCAGCTTGGGGTCCAGAGGGATGCATGGAAAATGTTTTGAGCTTGTCTTTAGGGTCTCTGGGAGAATGGTTGGGCACTGTGGACTGTGGAAGGCCAGGGGAGGGGCAGGATGAGGAACGCTGGGGAAACCCTCTCTCTGATCTGCCTATGGGTCCTATTCAGGGCTTCCTACCACACCAGCTGCCCCTAAGCTTCCCCCGACAGAGATACCACCTTCTCTGTCCCCTCCGCGAGGTCTGGTGGCAGTGAGGACACCCCGGGGGGTACTCCTGCATTGGGATCCCCCAGAACTGGTCCCTAAGAGACTGGATGGCTACGTCTTGGAAGTACGGCAAAGCTCCCAGGGCTGGGAGGTGCTGGACCCGGCCGTGGCAGGCACGGAAATACAGCTGTTGGTGCCAGGCCTCATCAAGGTATGTGCAGGAGGCGGTGCAGGCAGCGTCCTCCGTTCCTCAGACCCCACCTTCCCATCCTGATTTGACCATCTTCACCTCCCGCGTCCTACCTCACCCGTTTGTCCCACCTGCAAAGTCCTCCCAAATGGGGCTGGGATGGGCGGTGCGGGCCCTGACCTTCCTGGCACCCCATGCCCAACCTGCAGGATGTTCTCTACGAGTTCCGCCTTGTGGCCTTTGCCGGTAGCTATGTAAGCGACCCCAGCAACACGGCCAACGTCTCCACTTCTGGTGAGAACCTGGCGGGCGGTAAGAGCGCGGGGGATTGCGAGGGCTCCGAGTCCACTGACCCTCTCGCTCGGCCCTTGCCCAGGCCTGGAGGTCTACCCGTCGCGCACACAGCTGCCCGGCCTTCTGCCGCAGCCCGTGCTGGCCGGCGTGGTGGGCGGGGTCTGCTTCCTGGGCGTGGCCGTCCTCGTGAGCGTCCTGGCCGCCTGCCTCATGAACCGGCGCAGGGCTGCCCGCCGCCGACGCAAACGCCTCCGCCAAGGTAGTCCCTCTGCCTTCATCCCTTCCACGTGAGCACTGGGAGCCCGGCCCACTGGAAGTGCTCGTCCCATAACCCTCCCCACCCCCCACCTGGAGGGAACATCCTTCCCACCCGCGTGGTCCAGGTGCATTCCCATAGTCCTGCATTCGGTCTTGCCTACGCTTTCCCCAGCCTAGTGTTGGGGGAGAGGGTTGGCGCTTCGACCCTGGAGGAGCTTGGTTTCTCCTGTGTCACCGCCTGTTCTCATGCCCCTACAGATCCACCCCTGCTCTTTTCTCCTCCCGGGAAGTCAATTTCACAGTAAGCACCTCCCCTCCTTGGCTTCTGCCTTTCCATTGTGCGTGCCAGTATCCTCAGCTTCCTTTTCTGCACCTTCTGGAGGGGTGGGAGGGGCGGGAACTGAAGCTGGAGTGGGGTAAGAAGGGGAGTGCAGAGGCCCCAGCCTGGGGGCCAGTCCAGTGTTGCCTGTACCTTCCCTCCACCCCTTCCACCACGTTGGCCCTTTGCTCGCTTGTTTTTCCTAGCCCTGCTCCCTTGTGCACCAAACCTCTCAGGCCTGACTCTGGCTCCTGGCAGGGGGACTACTGGCTCCCTACCATAGACCCTGATCTCCTGTCCTTCCAGCTCTGCTCCGGGCTCAGACAGTCCTGACAGCGTGGCGAAGCTGAAGCTCCAGGGTTCCCCAGCCCCGAGCCTGCGCCAGAGTTTGATCTGGGGGGACCCTGCTGGACCCCCCAGCCCCCATCCAGATCCTCCACCTGGCCGGGGACCTTTACCTCTGGAGACCATTTGTCGGGGCCCAGATGGGCGCTTTGTGATGGGACCCACAGTGGGGGCCCCCCAAGAAAGGGCAGGCCCAGAGCAGGCAGAACCTCGGACTCCAGCCCGGCGTTTGGCCCGGTCTTTTGACTGTAGCAGCAGCAGCCCCAGTGGGGCACCCCAGCCCCTCTGCATTGCAGACATCAGCCCTGTGGGCGCCCCCCCAGCAGCACCGCCCAGTCCCCTGCCAGGTCCTGGACCCCTGCTCCAGTACCTGAGCCTGCCCTTCTTCCGGGAGATGAATGTGGATGGGGACTGGCCCCCTCTTGAGGAGCCTGGCCCTACTGCACCCCTAGATTACATGGATACCCGGCCCTGCCCCGCCTCATCTTTCCTTCGGCCCCCAGACTCACCACCTGTGTCCACCAGGGCAGCATTTCCTGGGGCCGCGGTAGGGGCCCGGGCCGCCCCAGAGCCCCCTTACACAGCCCTGGCTGACTGGACACTGAAGGAGCGGCTGCTGCCGGGCCTGCTCCCTGCAATCCCTCGCGGCAGCCTTACAAGCCAGAGCAGTGGGCGGGGCAGCGCTTCGTTCCTGCGGCCCCCATCAGCAGCCCCTTCTGCAGGAGGCAGCTACCTCAGCCCTGTTCCAGGAGACACCAGCAGCTGGGCCAGTGGCCCTGAGAGATGGCCCCGAAGGGAGCATGTTGTGACAGTCAGCAAGAGGTGAGGGCAATCCTTGCCCATCCCTGCCCTGGCCCGGGTCCTGCCCTGTCATCCCAGATCTTCTCCCCAGCTCTGCCCCAATACCCTGCACCTTCTCCGCTCCATGTGCGCCCTGAGAACAGGAGACCCCGTCTCCTTTTAGAAGCTTTTGCTAAGGTCCAGGGATTTCCAGGGGAAACCCATGGCCCAACCTCAGTTTGGGGACCCCAGGTTCAGACTTTACTGAACACAGTCTTTTCCTCCACCCACACCACACGTTTGTCACTTTTAACAGGAGGAACACATCTGTGGATGAGAACTATGAATGGGACTCAGAATTCCCTGGGGACATGGAATTGCTGGAGACTTTGCACCTGGGCTTGGCCAGCTCCCAGCTCCGACCTGAAGCTGAGCCAGAGCTAGGTGTGTGAGCCCTCCAGAGAGGCAGGCACTCCTGGCAGCACTGTCCTGCATCCCCACTGCCACCTGAGGACCTATCTGTTCCCAGTCAGGCCCTTCGCCCCAGGCTCCTCCACTCTAGACTGAGTCTTACTCCCTTGGTCCCTGTACTGAAGGCCCTAGGGTGCTTCACATCTGAGCATTTCTCCCAGAGAACCTCAAGGCTTCTTCTCTCATTGTCCTGTCCTCTTCTCCAGGTGCGAAGACTCCAGAGGAGGGCCGTCTCCTGAACACTGCCCATGCTACTGGCCCTGAGGTCCGTTGTGCTGCCCTTCGGGAGGAATTCCTGGCCTTCCGCCGCCGCAAGGATGCCACTAGGGCTCGGCTCCCAGCCTATTGGCAGCCAGCCCTCCACCCTGAACAGGCCACTCTGCTGTGAACACCCCTAATGTGAGGCTGGGCAAAGGCATATGGACCTGCAAAGGAGGCCCCAAGCAAGATCTAACTCCAACCTAGAGCACTGCCCCTGCCCCTGTGGTGCCCAGGCACAAACCCTGATAGTGGGCTTGTTGAGCTTGGTATGGGATGTATGTGCTGACCCCCTAGGTGAGTCCGGGGATTGGAACAGGGATCTTAGGTCTGCCCCTTTGTGTGTGCATGTGTGTGTGTGTGTATGGGTGTGGTGTTTATGGTGTGGGTGAAGTTTTTTACAAGTGAATAAAGAAAATCTGAAAATTTGTTTCTGTGTGTTATCTGGCTTTGAATCTAAGAGAGAGAGGTGGGGAAATCCCTAGGCCCTTAAAGAGGAGAGGGATCTTCCTGAATGTAAGGGGGCTCTTCCGGAATGAATAGGGGGGCATTCAACATTCATTCAGGAAGCCTTTATTGAGTGCCTACTGAGGTCAGCTACTAAAGACCAGCCACTGAACTAGATGCTGAGAACAAAGTTTATTAAGATATGCCTTTGCCCTTGGGGAGTTATTTCTAGGCAGTGAGGCAGACAAGTAAAGAAATAGTTACAGTATGATGTGATAAGTTCTATGATAAAGCTATGTGTGATTATTATGGTAGCACAAAGGAAAGAGTTCAGCTCAAGTCAACAATGTTTAGTGAATGCTTACAGCGTGTGCTAGGACAAATGGTACATATGAGGGATCCTCAAAGAAGGTGGTAATAATAGCATTCACTATGTGCCAGGCACTGCTCTAAGCTCTTAATGCATGTACTATTTAATTCTCTACAGTTCTATGAGTTAGGTAGTACTATTAGTTCTGTTTTATAGATTAGGGAACTGAAGCATAGAGTGTTTTAATAATCTGTCCCAAAGTCACAGTGGGTTAAGTCAGAGCAGGTGAGAAGCTGTTTAGGAAGGGAAGGCATCCTAGGCAGCAGAATAGCCTTGGTAAAGGCACAGGGGAGTGAAAATGCTTGCCACTTGATAGGACTGGAATATAGGGCTGGGTAGGACTTGGGAAGGGGACAGAGTGAATGGTTGTTGATGTCCTGGAAAATCAGACTCTGCGAGGGACTGTATCATAAATGAACATGGTAAATGAAGAGCTCCATGGATGGCTGTAGTCAGGATTCCACCCCAGGAAGACTGCTCAGCTGAAGCCTGAAAGGGTAGGAGGCACTCCTTCAACTGCAAAACTATGCAGCCCTCCACCCTCAGAGACAGAAGAACCCCCGCTAGCTTCCTCCTTCACTGAGACCTGCCCCTCTGATCCCTCTAAGATTTAAGAAAAGATGCCGGGTCATAAGTGAGGAGATGAAAGGGAGAGAGAAGTCAGGTCTGAACTGTGAGTCCCAATGCTGACTACACCCCTCAACGCCCTGGGCAAAGGGTGACCTCACTGTTAGTTCCTGCCTAGGCTTGAAGCAGGTGGTGAGCAAGACCACGTGGGGGTGTTGTCCTGGCCTGCAAGCCCCAGTTTTATCACACCCTAGTCAGTTGGTGGGGGTGTCTTCCTATGCCTTCGTTTACTTTGTCAGTCCCCCTCCCCTTTTTTCTTTGAGACATTGCCTTGCTTTGTTGCCCTAGGTAGAGTGCAGTGGCATCATCATAGTTCACTGCAACCCTAAACCCTAAACTCCTGGGCTCAAGCCATCCTCCTGCCTCAGCCTCCCAAGTAGCTGGGACTACAGGCTAATTTTTCCTAGTTTGCTCAGGATGGTCTCGAACTGCTGGCCACAAACAATCCTCCGGCCTCGGCCTCCCAGAGTGCTAGGATTACAGGCATGAACCACTGCACCTGGCGGAGGTTTCTTCCCACATAAACACGCCCACAGTCTTGGGCTAACTTTCTAGGCAGAAAATTTCTTACTGGGGTATGAGTCTATGGGCTCCTGTGTGGAGATTGAGGTTCTCCTGGGTGGAGACCACTGCAGCTGCCTTTGTAGGCCCAGACTCCCCAGATTCCTTAACCCTTGCTCTGGTCCACTGCCCGTCTCTTAAGCATTCCTTTCTCCTTCTCCGCTGCGGCGCCTTTAAACCCTCTCGGCCCTTGCCCCGCCCCTGGTCCGCCCCGTCTGAGGCGGGACCCTCCTGAAAACCCCCGTCCCGTCCCGGGTGCACCACTCGCCGCGGCTGACCCAGCCTTGAGTGTGCAGCCCGTCTCAACGGTGAGCAGGACGGAGGGACCAAGGAGGGATATGCATGGTCTGTAGAGAGCGAGAAGCCAGCGCTTGGGACTTGCTCCAGCTAGCTTGGGGATCGAGGGCTGGCGCCAGGCAAGGGTCCGATGACTGCTTTGCCCCACCCCCGCGCTGTCAGGTCCGGTCCCCAAGTCCTGACCGGGCATTGTTGGACGATGAGGTCAGGCGAGGTTTGCCGGTGCATAGACGGAGCGTTCGTCTGGAGCAGGGACTCGGGGATTGAGCCCCACCCGCTGGCTCCAGCGACGAGTCCTCACTGGGGCGAGGGAAAAAAGGTGTCGGACTTTAGCTGGCTGGCCCGAGTGACGGCGCGTACTGGGTCCCGGAGCCGGCTCTGGGCCGGCTCCGCGCTCCTGGGGCTTCCCGCGCGACCCTTCACTTCCTGGTTCTGGGAGCACTTGTGGGCTCTGCATGACCTCTGCGTCCCCGAGGCCGCCCTGTCTGTTCCTTCTGCTGCCAGTTCGCTTTTCCGGAGACGCAGGGTCACCGGCTGGGGCCAGGGGACTCCGTGAGTCGGCCCTCCCGTGGCCTCGCCTTCTGTGAAGCTCCAGTCGTCTCCAGGAGAGTCCCCCGACCTCAGGCATCTGGGGACTGCAGCCTAGACTGCGCCCTGGGGTGCCCTGTCTGTGTGTTTGGGGAGGAGGGAGATAGAAATCGGCTGCTTTCCAGGCCCTCCTACTTCTGCCCGAGCCCCACTGTGCCACCCCGTGCCCTCTGCTGCTGGGAAAGCCGGTGGTGGCCGCGGGCGGGCTGCCGAGACCACTGCGTCACCCCAGCGGCGGGCGGGCGGTGGGTGACTCATCGGCAGTAACGGCCAGGGTGTGGCCGCGGGGGTGGGGGCGGCGGCTGTGGAGGCTGGACCTGCAGGACCGGAAGTGGATTGCCCCCCCCCCCGCCCCGGGCTCCGCGGGCTTCTTGGGGGCTCCTGGAGCCCGTACTGTGGAGGTTCTGAGGGCACTTGGTACCTGTGGGGTAGAAAGAAACGAGGTGGAAGTGGGGATATAGTTGGGATCTGGTGTAGGAAGAGACCTGTGGCTTGCACGCCCCCCTTCTCTGACTCCAAAGCACCAGACAGGGACAGCTCCTGTCTCCAGCCCCCTCCTAATTTCTCCTTCCTATCCCATAGGTCAGACGTAAAACTGCAGAGGCCATGGTAGGGCGGGGCCAGCGGGGTCCTATCATTCCAGATCCAACAAATGGTCTTTGTCCAACTGTAAATCCCTTCCCTCACCCCACAGCGTCTGCCCCCTGGGGAGTGACCTCTAATCTTTTCTTCATTCCATCCCTTCTCCCTCCAGAATTCTCAGGTATGGATTCTCTAGCTCAAAACACACCTTCCCTTCCCAGGGCGTTTCTTCTCCTGAACTACTACCTCCTTCAGTCTGCTTCTCTACCCCAAAACGGGTCCTTTCCCATCTCCTCCAAATGCTCTCTCTACCCCTGTAGCTACCACTTGGAGGAATCCGTTGCACCTGGCTATGCCCAAGAACTGCTGTGAGGATCCCACTGCTGCCCCTGGGCTCAGAGCCTCCTCCCCACAACGTCTGTGTTGAGCGGGTGTTTCTGCCTGGTGTCCCCACCCTGCCTCCATTCCTGTGTTTGGTACACAGAAGCCATGGCAACGGCCCCCACCTCACCCTCTCCTCCAGCACAAGCCTTGTGGCTTCCTGTTTGTGTAGCCTCAGCTTTCTCTTCTCCTCACGATTCTTGGTGGTGAGGGGCTGCCCCAGGGGGGCTCCTTAACCGTGTATCCCCACCATCCTTGCTTCTGCCTGCTTCCTGTGGCACCTCACTTTGCAGGCTGGTATCCCCATCGTGCTCTTTCAGAATAGTCCCTGCCCCAAATCTGAGCTGGGAAGTTCCCCTGTGTCCCATCTGCACGCACAGTGAATGGAGAGTCCCTTTGTCTTCCCAATTAAACACCCCAGCCAAGAACCCTCAAATCCCTCCACTCCACCCCATGTCCGCCTTTTCTTTGGCTTTGGTGTCCTCAGGTGGGGTAAAGTAAGCTTCCAGCGCAGGGTCTGGGTGGGGCTGAGGGCTGGAGTGCCTGTTGAGGCCCCTGCCCCATTCCTGACTATTGTAACCCAAGGGTGGGGGTGAGGGTTGTTCCCACAGCTGTAGTCAGCTCCAGAGTTTAGGTTGCTCACTGCTAACCCACCCCCCAAGTTGTTCAGCTGCTGCCTTCCCTTGGGGTCCCCAGCTCTGGGGCATCTCCCACACCTGTCTTCCAGCTGGGCATATCTCTTCTCTCCACCCTGGTAGGCGACTGGCTATTCTCCCTTCCTTTGAGGGAAGGCAGGGGTAGGTTCCTGGGTGTCACTAGGGTGGGCCTCTGCAGCTCCAGCAGCTGAAGCCTGTCAGCTCCCGCCTGACCGTGGGGGTGGGGAGGAGAGACAGCTGTGGGCCAGGCTGGGCCAGACTGGGCTTACCCCTCCCCAGAGCTCCGCCTTGTGGCTCTGACACCTCAGGGTTCTAGGGCAATGGCCCCAGTGTGGAGCAGACACACTGCAGCTGGAGGTGCAACCCTGCCAGCTGTGTCCAGGCCCCAGAGTTGGGGAGGGGCCCTCAGTAGCCACCTTGTGCCCGGAGGTGGGCCTGGGAGGCTAAGTGTGTCCTGCCCTGGGGGGTGAGAGGAACACTGGAAGGCTCTGGCATCTGGCCCTTCCCTCCTCTTGGAACCCTGGTGTCTTAAGTTAATAATTCTCCTGCACTTTCTTTACCTGTGCCATAGTAATTCCTGGGCCAAATGTGTTTCTATCCACTTGGTCCTTGGAAACAGTCCTGAAACCCAGGTGACCATAGTGAAGCCACTCCTAGAAGAGAGGTCTGGAAATTGCACTGGGAAAAGGGGGCTTACTGGTGATGGTGGCCCTTTCTTTTCCTGCCACGTCTTCCAGCCGGTCCCCTGTGCATCAGAGGTTATAGGTTCTATGGACTGAGTGGCGGCCATGCTGGGCCGGGGCCGGGCCGGAGGCTGCTTTCCCTTTCTCCTCAGGCCACTCGACCCCGCCTGCCTTCCCCTAGCTGACTGTGTGTGTGGCTGGTGCTGTGGGTCAGGGCCCAGACTGACATTGATCTGACAGGGCTTTCAGGCCAGGGAAGTTGGGGGTGGGGGAGGGTTGCTCTTGATGAGGGTTAAAAATAACTGATTTGGGGGAGGATCTCTGCCGGAAATGTGCAGCTTGATAAGCCGGAGTAGAAAGGAACAGCCATGTTGGAAGGGGTTGGGGGGACTGGCCCAAGACATGCAGCCTCTGGAGCCGAGAGGCGTTGGGCATTTGAGGCTGCCTGGCCCCTTGTACATGGGCAGAGCCCTGAGGCCCACTGAGATGTCGGGATTGTTTAACCTGGGGTGTGAGGGAGAAAGAGAGCCAGAGTGACTTCATCCTGTAAGTCTGACCTGGCCTGGGGCCAGGTGTGGAGAGATGAGGTGGCTCAATTTCCTCTCCCTGAACGCAGGTGTCTATCTGGGGGATCCATTTTTGTGAGCAACCAGACAGTGGCTCTAATTCAGTGCACAGGAAGAGACCATCCAGAGAGGGGTTGGGGCAGGAAATGGGGGGCTGTGTCCCTTGTCTGTTCCTGGCTCCCCTTGGCATCAGTAGGATTCCCGGGACTTGCTCAGCAGGCCCCTGGGTGTGGGACCTAGGCGGGAGGTGGTGGGTGGGGACAGCCTGCCCACAGTGAGGTCTGCCAACTCAGGCCAGTGGTCAGGAAACCACCCAGTTCTTGCTAACCCAGGCCCTCAAACTAAGTTAAAGAAACTCTCCTGTGTATTTCCCCATCCTTCCCTCTCTTCTCAGGTGTCCCAAAATACCACTCAAGGCTCCTGTATTAGTTTCCTATTTCTGCTGTTACGAAGTACTACAAACTTAGTGACTTAAGGCAACACAAGTATGGTATCTTACTTACAGTTCTAGAGACCCCACTAAGGGCCTCCCTGGCTAAAATCCAGGGGTTGGCTGGGCTGCATTCCTTCTGAGGGGTTTAGGGGGAGTCCATTTCTTTGCCTTTTGTGGCTTCTGGAGGCCATCTGCATTGCTTGGTTCATGGCCCTGCATGACTTCGACTTCTGCTTCCTTCCTCACTTCTCCCACTCTGACTCACCTGCCTCCTTCTTCCAGTTAGTAAGGACCCTTGCAATTACTTTGGGCCCACGTGGATGATCCAGGATCATCTCCCCACCTCATGATCTTAATCATATGCAAAGTCCCTTTTTGCCATATAAGGTAATGAAAGTATCCACAGGTTCTGGGAATTAGGACATGGACACCTTTGGGGGGGCATTACTCTGCCTACCACAGCTCCTAGAAGAGAAAGTAGAATTTGTTTTGATTGCCTGGTTTCTCATGGGAAATTCCTTTTGCTTGCTGAAATCTGTTAAGGGCCTACTCAGGCCTACCTGTTCCAGGAAGCCTCTCTTTTATAGCATGTGAATCAGAACTGTGCAGCTTAGTACTCATAGTATGCAATCCTTACCCATTCATATGTACTCACCTTGTCTCCCTGATGGCACGGTGGGTACTTAGGACCAAGGATTTGTATCTCTGCCATAATCCCTAGTACAAATAGTAGGTGCTCAATTAAAATGCAGTGGTTGATTGAGCATAGATCCAACTAGTCCTCTAGCTCCTGGCATAGGTTTCCCAAGCTGCTCCATATTCTTCCTCCTCTCCCTGAATCTTTCTCTTTCCCAGGGCCATCAAGAGCAGGGTTGTGGTTAGAATGACCAGTTTGCCTTTGCTAAAGCTGATACCCCAAAGGAGGAGCTAAACCCCCAATCTTGGCCTCATTTACCCCACATTCTATTCCAGTAGGATTTCATTTTTTACTTCATTCTATTGGTAGAACCATTTGTTCAAATGAAATCTAATGGGGAACCTCATATAATAAACAGACTGCTGGTCATAGGGATGGGAGAATCCAGAGACAGCCTGTGTGGCCCCATGACACTGTGACACCTCCCACAGTTCTGAGTAGTCCTACTCCGGCCCATGTCCAGGGATCAAGGCAAGATTTCCCTCATTTGGCAGCAGTTCTGGTCCTCATCCTTAGGGCCCACCATGGGGGATATGGTGTGGGTCCCCACCAGGCAGAACTCCCCACCCCACAAGCTGCAGGGTGTTGACCGAAGGTCTGGGCATGTCCTCTCCCCAGCTCCCCACAGCTGCTACTACCCTTTGGAATGGCCAACAGGGGACCTGCATATGGCCTGAGCCGGGAGGTGCAGCAGAAGATTGAGAAACAGTATGATACAGACCTGGAGCAGATCCTGATCCAGTGGATCACCACTCAGTGCCGCAAAGATGTGGGCCGGCCCCAGCCTGGGCGTGAGAACTTCCAGAACTGGCTCAAGGATGGCACGGTGAGAGCTGGGCCCCCAGTGGCTTGGAAGTGCAGGGAGAGCAGGACTGGGTCCGGGAGACTGGGGATTGTTTAACTCGAAGAAGGGAAGACTGCAGGCACGCCAGTCCCAACTTCTTCCTCAGCCTGAATATCTTTATTGAGCCTAGGAGAGGACCCAAGCTTTCCTCCCTTCCCACTGAGTGAAAGGTAAGTGTGAATGTGCCTCCCCTGCAGCAGAAGGCCTAGATGACACCAAGGAAGGATATTTCTAAGGAAAGGACTGTGGGAGGGCTACTCTAGACAGCAATATTGGAATAGCAACGAAAGACTAAACACTGGCCTTTCACTCTGGGCTCAGAGGCAGGGGGCTGTGCAAAGGACCCCGAGGCTCACTCCAGGTGAGGAGTCCAAGCTGTGTTCAGGCAGGAGAGGACCCTCTTTTGGTTCGCTGTCTCTGGTTCTGAGAGTGGTGCACGCTGATCTGCACTAAACACATCCTCACCTTTGCACACCTACCGTCCTCACCCAGGTGCTGTGTGAGCTCATTAATGGACTGTACCCTGAGGGGCAGGCCCCAGTAAAGAAGATCCAGTCCTCCACTATGGCCTTCAAGCAGATGGAGCAGATCTCTCAATTCCTGCAGGCAGCTGAGCGCTACGGCATTAACACCACTGACATCTTCCAAACTGTTGACCTCTGGGAAGGTGAGACAGGGCCAGGGTCTAAGGCCTGTCATCCAGGAGACCAGAGATTGGGCTGGGCCATCTTGACCAGGGAGAAGGGACCAGTTTCTGGCTCCCTGATGACAAGAGGAATATGTGTGTTTCACAGAGGAATGGGCTATGTTAGGGGTTGGGATGAAGGGCATGGGGACGTAGAGTAAAAGGAATTAGGAAACTGGGCGTGCTGATGTAGTGATAGAAGTGGAACCCTGGCTGAGGCCCTGCTGAGGCCAATACATTCCCATTCTCCTTCCCAGGAAAGAACATGGCCTGTGTGCAGCGGACCCTGATGAACCTGGGTGGGCTGGCAGTAGCCCGGGACGATGGGCTCTTCTCTGGGGATCCCAATTGGTTCCCTAAGTAAGTATTACTGGGGTAGCTGCAGGGGCCAGCACACACACTGTTCCTGCCCATTCCTGTCCCTAGGAAATAACCAATATCATCTTGGTAGCAGCCAGCCCTTTACAAAGCACTTTCACATTCCTTGTTCCACTTAGTCTTCACAACTCTCCCTGGGGTGGCAAGTGACTGTCCCTTTGGACAGATGAGGAGGTGGCTTCAGGGAGCTCACGGGCAGAGCTGGCACCAGCCCTTGGGCCCACGGCAAAGTCTGTGCTCTGTCTGTGGACAGGATTTACTGGGGCAGCCTCTCTGACTTCCTCCTAATCATCACCCTCTTCCCACCCAGGAAATCCAAGGAGAACCCTCGGAACTTCTCAGACAACCAGCTGCAAGAGGGCAAGAACGTGATTGGGTTACAGATGGGCACCAACCGCGGGGCGTCTCAGGCAGGCATGACCGGCTACGGGATGCCACGCCAGATCCTCTGATCCCACCCCTGCCCCTGCCTTCCCATGAATGGTTAATATATATGTGTATATATATTTTAGCATTGACATTCCCTGAGAGCCCCTGAGCTCTCAAGCTCTCCTCTGCCAGGGTGAGGATCCAGCCTGTCCTGTCACTTCTGGGGTGCTCGATGGCGGCCTCTCCCCTGTGCTTACTAATACATTCCCTCCCCCACACCCATCAAAACTGGACCAGCTGGCCTCTTCTTTTCTCCTGGGACCAAAATTTGGGGACCTCGCCCCCTGCCCCCATGCCTGTCCTCTTTCCCTCTGGCCTCTCCTGCCCCTGAGCTCTGTGCCCTCAATCCATGCCTTGGCTGGGAGTCAGGGATGCTGCCTCTGGCCTTCCTTCTACAAGTAGGCCTCTCCCACAGCTGTGGCTGCAGGGACTTAATTTATAGGGAGGAGCCTGTGGCAGCTGCCACCCCAGCCACAGCTGGACTGCACTCACCACACAGCTGGGGCAGCCTTCCTTGGCAGAGGCCCCTGTGGCTTCTCATTTTCCATTCCCTTCTCTGTGGCTAAGGGGTTGGGGTGTGGGCACAGAGAAGGGAAGGCTGCTCACCATAGCCTGGGGCTTGAGGAATATGAGTTTGCTGATTTAATAAAGAATCCCAGTCTTTTCTGGATGGACTCTTGCTGTGTCTGGGGCCACTGTGCCCACCGTGGGGAAGGGAGGAATACTGGACCGAGGGCAGGGAATGGAGTAGGGAAGAGGGCAGAGAGGGAAGGCTGCAGTGGTAACCCCCCTCTTCAGTTTCTTTCCCCATCCTTTCTCATTTGGTTCAGGGGAGGGTGGGTTGGGATTGAGAAGGGATAGGACTTCACAGTTGCCCTTGGGCTGGGAACCATAATGCAGAATATGTGGGCAGTGTCCATAGGGAGGTAAGGCCCTCCACACCCAATGAATCCAGCAGTCCTGCCTGGTGCTCCTGGCTGAGCCTGCCCCTCCAGCCGGAACAGCTTCTCAGCCACTGCAGCAGGGTTGGGCTCACTCTTGGCACAGCCCAGAGTCCTGGCAAATACAGTGAGTCCAGGTGGGAAGCTTCTCAGGCAGGCTTGGGGCAAGGTGGCCTGTGTTGGAGTTGGTCAGACCCGAGTGGGGGCTGAGGGTGGGCATTGCAGTGGAGACGGGGACTGGAGAGCTGGGAATGAGCAGGAGTGAGTTGGTGGTGGTGGCTGGAGAGAAGAAGCCTTGATTCATCTGGAGCACCTGTGAGCTGCACGCTGGGAAGAGCCTAGCAGCAGAGCTTCCATTCTGGGTGCGTTGCCTTGGACCAAGATAATCAACTTTGAATCATGTTGTCTCCAGTACCCAGCCCTGACCCAGGCATGAATGTCCCACCCATTGTTTGCAACCCCTAGATGTCACCTTTACCCCAAGTCTTCCTGGCCAGACCCTGTGTCTTCCTAGGGAGAACTTGAGGGGCCATGAGCCTGCCTGGCACTAGGTCCCACCTGGCCTCCATTGTCCCTCTCTTCTCTCTACTTTAGGGGATCTCACTCTCCCTAGGAGGAGAAAGCCACAACACTGTGCCTGAGGGTAATAAACTATGCAGGTTTGTAACCAGAGAGCTTTCTTCTTTCTCCACTGCTCCCCTGCCTCCGTGGGGCACCACCTTCTAAGAAGCACCCACTGTGGGCCAGGCGGCATGCCAGTTCCCAGTTCCGTGGTTCTCTGCCTTCCCCCACCTGACAGAGAGGTGGTTTGTGCTTGCTTGCTGCACTCCCACGGGCTGGGGCACAGATAAGATAGGCTGCAGCCTGTGTGCAAATCCCCTGGGTGCCAGGCACTCCACCCGTTTATCTCCTGCTCAGGAAGCCTTGTGGGATGCCAGTGAGGGAGAGTGATGTCACCGAAGACAAAACATTGAATTCACTGATATTTACCCTAAAACAACAAACTGTTTGCCACCTTCCCTAATTTATTTATAGCTAAGAATTTTTGGCCACAGGCCTGACAACTCTGAGAAATGCAGAACGGACACCGAAAACCACTGCCTTCTCCCAGAAGGTTCTCTTGAAAGCACAGGAGGTGGATATCACCATATTATTTCCCCCCTTTTGTCCCCACATGAGGACACTAGGTCTCGGGGCAAGAAACTTGCCCAAGGCCACACAGCAATGAAGTAGAGGAGCAGGGACTGGAGTCGGGTAGACGTGGCTACGAGCCTTGCTGGGGTCACTGAGAAGTGGAGCTGCTGAGGGACTGGGGGACAGTGGGGTGGGGTGGGGACGCTCCTTTTCGGTAAACTAAAGATGATAGTTTTTTTCCCATGAGGTTGCTGTGAGGATTAGATGAGACATGCGTGGAAAGCACTTTATGTAGTGAATGCTAGCACACGGCAAGTGCTCAGGAAACAGAAGTGTGTGGAATAAAAGGTTGGGTTTGTGTGGATGCTGGGCTTGGAGGGAGCCGATGCCCAGCAGGGCCACCACCCTTTACCGCTACCCTGTTGGACATGGGTAAAGATGCTTCGAGTGGCCCTACGGCCCCTCCCTGGAATAGCTTATTTTCAAGGCAGACACTGACTGGATCTGAGAGGTGCTCAACCATGGGGCTCACCTCCCTTCTGGCTGTGCCTGTCACCTCACCCAGCAGCTTTGTGAGAAATCCCAGTGTTTCCCCTTAACCCATCTCGCTGCATACTCAGCTCCTTCCTTCTGGAACTGGCCTTTGCTGGCAACTCAACATTTTGCTTTGTTTTCTGTTGGTTTGCTTTTTGTCCCATCTGAGGTCACAGTTTCATTCCTAATTTGGCCTCTCTCATCTCTCCTGACCCCTCTTGATGCCCTGGAACCCAGAATGGGGATAGGAGGAAAAGCTTCTCTGTACTTCTTGTCATCTCCTAGCACCCTGTTCTCCGTGGCTCTCTACGCTGGTGTTTTGTGACACTCTGCACTTGCAGGACTGTTCCTGCTGTCTGGAACAATCTCTTTCCAGGTCTTATCTTTATCTCCTTCAGGTCTTCGTTCACATGTGACCTTCCTTGACCACCATATTTGAAGTTGCGCACTCCACCCTCAGCCGGCACTCCATCCTCCTTTCCTGCTTTTTTTTTTTTTTTTATCACCCAATCTATTTTATTTGTTTTCTGTCCTCACCCATAGAATGCACACCACACAAAAGCAGGCGTTTGTTGGTTTTGTTCACGTAGAGTAGTGGTTGGCATGATGTAAGTGCTGCATAAATATTTGTTGAATGAATGAGTAAGCATCACACCAGCCTCATGCACCCCCTGGCCTGGTAACACAGTGCCTGGCCAGCCCAGGGGCCTGGCAACCCAGCCTGTCCTCAGATCTGAGACGGAACCCAGCTTCCAATGCTTCCTGATTGTTCATTTCCAAAAGGTAAAAACCCAAGAAGCTGCACCCCGTACAGCCAGAAGAGTGGAGGTTGGGGATTGAGGGCGATGTGCGTGCTCTGGGCAAATGGGGAAAACAGAATGGGAGGAGGGCAAAACGAAGAGCTAGGAGCCAACTTTGGTTCATTTATTCCTTGCCTTTAAGTGGAAAATCACTGTGGAGGTGGAGGGAAAGTGGGCTTGGCCTGTGGTGGCCAATGGAGAGAAGAGTTGGAGAAGGGAGGCGGAGAGGAGGGGGAAGAGGAGGAGAAAGAGGGAAGAGGGTTTCAGACACTCCGCCCAGTTTGGCTCACCTGTGGTTAAAGGTAGCCCTGTGTGCCCTGTTCATATGCTTGTGAGTGTGCGTGCACGTGTGTGAGAATTCACAGGACTCGGGCTCAGGGGGGTGTGGGTGGGAGGAGATAAGTCCATGACTGTGTGTGGAGGCTGCCTGTGAGTATGTGTACCGAGGACTGGGGATAATGGGTGCAGAGAGGTGTTCGTCCTGTGTGCGTAGGCATCTGTGTGTTTGTACATGGCTCCGTGGAGAACAATATGTCCCATTCCTGTCTCAGCAGCTGAAGGAGGCCTTTGAAAGCTTGGCACAAGGCCCAAGGAGCAGTGGAACAGGGAAGAAGCTGGATGATAGGCCCCCAGGGAGGGAACAATAGAGGGCCTGGGATTATATTTGTTGAAGAAAAGGCTAAAAGGGTGAATTAATAACTGTCTCCTTGCAAAGAAATGGGTTGTAGCCCCAGTGGCCAGGGAGGTAGATTAGGAAAAAATGCACCGTAGTTGCATCTAGAGAAATGTAGGTTAGACAAGGAAAAATGATCCTCTTGACTCTAAAGGTTATTAGCCTCTGGAATCTCTTAAGGGTCTAGAGGAATGTCTTCAATAATAGGACAAATCTCTTCTTCTTATGGAGGAAAATGGGCAGTTCTGCCTGGGAATGCTCATATAGACACTCTTTTTTTTCATTCATATATTCATTAATTTAACAATTATTGAGGTTCTACTTTACATCAGGCCTTATGGGAGAAGTGGATTATTGATACACGATCTCTTTGCTCAAAGAGTACATTGTTCTATAGGGGAGACAAAACACAGATAGGAGCCACGATAATTCAGGAAGCCAGTGACATGTGCCTTGGGAGAAGGACAAATGGGGCTCTGTGGGAGGACAGCTCACCAACCTCCCAGTGCTCTGGACGCATTCCTGGATGGTGACTGGCGATGATGTCATGGGGAGCTGAGGCTACATACCTCAGGGGTCATCTCCCCTGATTAGCCCAGGGGAGTGGGCAGCCCGTTAGGAGGGTTCCTCTGGAGACAGGAGCAGTCACCGGCTCTGCGGCCAGAGGTCAAGTGGCAGGTGAGGGGGCTATTCCTTTCCTGCCTGGGGTGGGGTTGGGCAAAGAGGTCAGAGTTAGGCTGAGTCAGGGTGAGCTCCAGGGATCGGGCAAGGACAGATCAGCATCACTGGGGTGGGAGGTAGGTGGAGTTGGGAGGTTATATAACCCTCTCTTCAGATACTGGGGCTGTCACATTGTTTCACCCCACTGTTGACAAGACCTGAATTTTGAATTGGGTTTCCATTAGAGAAATATGGCTCCATGTGGTACCAATCCATGATGATGATGATGATAATGGTGATATTCACTACCATTTTTCTGCTAGTCACAGCGCTAGGAATTCTACTTGCATTTTTCTATTTGTTTTTTCATTATTTCAAAAAATATTTCTTGAGCAACTATTCAGGGTGAGCCGTCTGCCAGGTGTTGGATGATACAGAAGTTAACAAGACATGGTCTGTATTGTCCTGGGGGGAGCTGGAAAAGCAAGGAGCCAGTTATAACACAGTGTGATATGTGGCATGATAAGGGCAGTCTGGGTGCTGTGAGAACCCAGCCTTCTGGGGAGGGGCATCAGTGAAGGTTTCTGGAAGATGGTGATGTCTGAACTGAGTACTTAAGGATCACTAGAAGCATGAGTGGGAGGCCAGTGATGGTGAGGAGGAGAGTGTCTTAGAAGGGGTGTGGCATGTGCACGGGCTGCAGGTGAGAATAAGCAGGACTGGACCATAGAATGCATGTGTTTAGAGGCATGAGGGGTGGGTCCTGAGAAATGCAACTGAAAAGGGAAGTCGGGGCCTGATCATCAGAAGAGCTTCAAGGTCAAGTTAACAATTTTGGACATCTCACTGAGGGCATGGAGAGCCATGGAAGGATTTTGAGCAGGAAAATGAAGAGTTGAGGGTTGTGCTTTATTCAGAAAGTTCCCTTAGGCTGCAGGTTGGAGAATGACCTAGGGTTGAGGAAGTCTGATACAGGCAGACTTAGGAGGTTATTACAGGAGCCCAGGCTGAAGAGTGGCCTGGGTGGGTTCAGGGAAGGGCAGTGGGGATGGAAAGAAGAGAATGGATTTCAAAGTTGTTAAGTACTCTTTGATTCACTGTGGAGAGTGAAGGAGAGGGAGAGGGGTCAAGAAGGACATCCTTCTGGCTTTAGCAACTAAGCAAATTATGATATCTGTCACTAGGCTAGGAAATCCAGGAGAAGGAACTCAACACCATCACAAAATGTTATTCTCTTCCATTTTAGAGATGAGGAAACTGAGCCTGAGAGAGTAAAAGTAACTTGCTGAACCCAGTTAATGGACAAACTGAGGTTTGAACTTATGACCACAGAAGTCCAAGCTATCGCCTGGCCTACCATGGGGCTCCCCTGTGAGGTGGCTTTCCCTGGGGCCGGGTTCAGCCTGCAGCTGGATTGAGCTGCATTCTTTCTGTAAGCAGAGGCCCAGGGCCACAGTGGAGGAAGGAAGAGGTCAGGCTTGGGAAGAGGGGCAGGAAGTTCAGCTCGGCAGCAGCCACCTCTCCGAGGCAAACAAAGATCTGGATGCTTCAGATGGGAACTAATGGAGGGTACCTGAGGTCCAGCCCCCGGATCCTGTTCCTTGGGGTTTCTACCCTCAAGGCTCAGATAGCCCAACTTTTACCTTCAGTAATAAAAGCTACCACTGACCTCCAGGGCAACACCTGAGAGTTGGTTAGGGTTAGGGTTAGGGTTTTAAGGCATTAGCATATCTATTAATTCCAGAGAGGCTTGCCACCTCTTGGGAAGGCTTTAGTATTTTTATACTTTTTGGGGAGAAGAGAAAAACTGGAGCCTAGAGACTGTAAGTGATTTGTGCAGGATCCCAGAGTTCTCGAGAGTAGAAAGCACGCCTTACGTATCTTCATGAGGCTCACGGTTCTCAGAACAGATGGTGCCAGGCCAAGAAGGAGCTCAGTTAAAGTTCATGGTTTTAAATTGGTTCTACACGTACTGGAATCCGTGTCTCTAGATTCCTGGTTACTCAGCTGATGTTGAAAGTACCCAAAGTAAAGTACCCCTGGAGATGGCATAGGCTGTAGACTCCAGTGGGCACAGGATGGTTGGGATACCCTAGGCCTGAGCCTATATCTTCTTCTAATCCTGCCACAAGGAGTCCCAACTTCTTGAAACTTGTTCTATTCTCTAAGTGAAGTTCTCAGACTGCTAGCGCTGGAATCTCCTGGGATGTGGGTCTCCATGGCCATCTGGTCATGGAGACACGAGGCCCAGCAGTCACTGAGGGATGTGGCTTCGGCATGGGCAGGGCTGTGGCCATCTTAATCCCCATTGTACACTCCCTCTTTCCCTTCCGTGCCTTCTCTAGCATGCTGCCCGGTAGAGTAGGCTTTGAACAAATAAATGTGTTCAATGGATTTTAAAAAAATGAAATGCAGATTCCAGTTAGACCTATGAGACCTACAGACTGAGAATCTGTGGCAGAGCTGGTGGGAGTGGTATCCTGAATTTGCATTTTAAACAGGCTTCTCCCATAATCCGTAGGCAGCACTATCCTAGGAGATCGGGAGAGAAATTTTTCCAGTAAGAAAATTGAGGTCTGGTAGGCCCTGGCCCGAGGCCTTGAACAGGAGCTGGCCCTACCCCCTACCCTGCACTGTTTGGTGACTGTGGCTAAGTTGCCAAGGGAACCAGGCTGTGTAACTTCCTGGCTTTGGTGGTTTTCCCCCTCCTTGGCCTTATCTCAGCATCCGCCACCCAGTCCAGGGCCCGTGCTGGTCACGTAGAAGGGGAAGCTGGTGCCAGGCATGAGGAGGCATGTCCAGGACACCAGGGCAACGCAGACCCCAGGACCTGGGGTGGGCAGGAGGGTGGAGATGTGGTTTCTGAGAAGGCAGGGAGGCCACAGATTCCTTAATGTCTTTCTCCTGGGTCCGGGAGATATCTGCCCAGTGGTAATGTGGGGAAGGGGCGTGGGGACAACATGGGGCTTTCTTTGTCATTAGTCTGGCATTTCCCTTCTCATTCATGCCTCATCCCCCCCTCCCTGGGTGTGCTCTTCTGGCCTGTGTGCTCTCCTCTCCTCTCCTCCTTCCTCCCTCCCTTCTCTAGACCCAGGGCCCCCAGCCACAAGCACCCCACAGTAGTTTTCACTCCCACTCCCACCCTAACATGCCTGCCCCAAGCTCCATCTGCCCTACTCATTCTCCTTGGTTCCACGTTTCTTCCTGCCCCACGGGGCGGCGGGGGGAAGGGTCTCGCAGACTGTAGCAGGAAGGCTTGACCTGACTGTCTTCAAGAATAGGAAAGAGATGGAAGTTTTGAAGAAAGCAGGAACACAGAAAATAGTTTGAGTAAGATCATGCATTTAAGTATTTATTTATGTTTGAAGCCCAACTTTGATTTAGAAAGAATTTAAGGCAGTTTCGAGAGTTCAAGGAAGAAGGGGACAGTGAAATAGCCTCTTAGGCGTCCATGCAACTTGGAGGGTTTATGATCTGATTCCTGACGGTGTTTCTATTACACTAAGGACAAAGAGCCCCCGTATTCCCAGGCTCTAGGTGAAAGAAAAGGGAAGAAAACAGCCACACACTGTGCAAATTGATTTTTGAGCCTGGTCTTATCCTCACACTACCTCTCTGTGGGGCGATTTTCCCATCTCACAGAAAAGGAAACAGGGCCCAGGTGGTTAAGCAAGTTACCCAAGGTCTCTCAGCTCTAAGTGGCTGAGCCAGGGTTCAGACTCTGAAGAAAAGTCAACACTTTCCTTCTTCACTGTGCTCCCCCAGGGAACACAAATCATGGGAGCGCGTCTTCGAGGCTGTGTGAGATGACATTATGGAGTAGGACCCAGGTCTAGAAGAAATGATGCTTTACTGAGGACTAAATGGGCATAGCGGGATTCCTTTCACGGGTCGCTGGGTACCCTTAAAATGGGAACAGCAGCTGTACAGGGGAGTGAGGGCCAGAGGAAGGTAGGGGACCTCTGTCCTGGAGAACTGCCAGGAGTTAGCAAAGGAGCTCAGAAAAACACGAGAAAAACAGACCATCACTAACACGCACTCAACATAGACTCTTCCACAGGGATGTGGAAACCCCTTGTCTCACTCTAAACTTGCGGTTCTGCTCCCCCCATCCACTTCCTTCCCCTCTTCTTTTGCACCAGCTTAAGCTTCTCTGACCCCTGTGCTGGGAATAGGAGGCTCCTAAACTATTTCAGAGGAGAGAGGGCAGGAGGAAGGAGCAAGAAACAGGGAACCAGTCTCCCTTCTCCCTGTTCTTAGACAGGAGACATGCTCAAGTGAGAGGTCAGACTTTTCATTTTAACCAAACAGTTCTGCTGGACCTTGTCTCCCAGCCTCCTCCCATTTGAAATGTGCTTATTCATTACAGAGTCAAAATTTCCTCAGCCAGTGTGGGGAGCATCTCAGAGGCCAGTGAGGTGACCAAGTGCCCAGAAGACTGCAACACCCGTTGGAGGGGAGGAGGAGGTGCCAGGATCAAGGCCAGCCCAGGATTGCTGGGCTGTGCTCCCAGTTGGTGCTCAGCTCCTCTCCTGGCCCTGGGCTCCTTGCCTCTGGCGACAATCAGGCTTTATTCTGAGATTTCTCTGGGAGCAGCTCCCCTAGGGCTTCTCTGGGGGTAGGAAAGATCAGGCAGCCTGAGGTGCGGTCAGGATTGGGCGGAGAATCTGGACCTGCCCTCTCCCTCCAGCATCTTTAGCCTCTTAAACCTTCCCCATTGTTTTCACTCCCCCCCCCCCCCACAGTAGCTTGCTGGGCAGTGGGAATGGGTTGAAAATGGGACAGAGCACAAGCAGGAAAGTGCAGTGAGAGCTTGGGGATCAAGGTAGAAAGAAAAGGACTCCAAAGAAGCATGAGTAGAAATGGGAAGAAAAAGGAGGAAAAGATGAAGAAGAATAGTGAGGAAGGAGTGTGCAGAGCTTGGCTAAGGTTGGGAGGTGAGAGTAAGGGCACCCCCACCCCTGCCGGATATGGCTGCGCTTTGGAGCCAAGTTTTGCTGAGAAGGGAAAGGTTGCCTCCCTACTTATCGGGGGTGGAGGCTGGTTTTGTGAGGCCTGAAGCTTATGCAATTTTGAGAACCCCATTTGAGAAAAATACAATACAAAATTCATTATAGAAGTAAAGATTTATTTGGAATAATAAAATAAGTCATTACAAATTATAAATTTAAAAAACTGGCAAATACTATAAACATCCTAATCTCTAGAAGAGTAATATAATATTTATATGAATTAACTGCCTGAAGCAACTCTAAAATACAGTTTGACCCTTTTTGCCTGCATATGTCTCTTCATATGACAATGATTTTATAATATTATTTTCTATAGAGAGAATAGAAAGATAAATCAGTCTTTCTTCTGGCATGGATTGATCAACAACTTTATTATTGATACTTTAGAATGTTTCTTTCTTTTCGAAGTTTGTTGCTGTTAAATCATGTTACTTTTTATGATTGCTATCCAACTGGGGAAAATTTGTATTAAATTTCTCACATGAGTTGTACAAATAATATTCAATAATTAATCTTACGTATTCCTTGAATTGATGGCACTGATTTACCATTTTGTCATAGGTTCTCATTTTAACGTACTAATATGAGTTTTATGCAATGTCTACCAATGTCAATGTTTCATGTCAAATCAACAAGACATTTAATATTTTCCCAATGTGTTCGTGGAATTGTCTTTTGTTAACTGGATTACCAAACAATCCAAATGCCTATTTCTTCTATTCAAAATTTGTCTA
This sequence comes from Lemur catta, assembly GCF_020740605.2. NCBI lineage: Eukaryota > Metazoa > Chordata > Mammalia > Primates > Lemuridae > Lemur > Lemur catta. Next base: position 33,001,564 of record NC_059130.1, on the reverse strand, counting down.
TTTCTCTTATTGAATCACAGGCATAGCTTGTTTTATTGCAGTTTGCTTTACAAAATGAAGGTTTGTGGTAGCCCTGTGACAAGCAAGTCTATTGGCACAATTTTTCCAACAGCATGTGCTCAATTCATGTCTCTGTGTTACATTTTGGTCATTCTTACAATATTTCAAACTTTTTCATTATTATTATATCTGTTATGATGATCTGTGATCAGTGATCTTTGATGTTACTATAAGAATTGTTTTGGGGCACCAGAAATGGTGCTCATATAAAACGGTGAACTTAATTGATAAATGTTGTGTGTGTTCTGACCGCTCCATGGACTTGCTGTTCCCCCATCTCTCTTTCTGTCTCTCCTTGGGCCTCCCTATTCCCTGAGATGCAACAATATTGAAATTAGGCCAGTTAATAAACTTACAATGGCCTCTATGTGTTCAAATGAAAGGAAAAATCACACCTCCCTCACTTTAAATCAAAAGCTAAAAATTAAGCTTAGTGAGAAAGGCACGTTGAAAGCCAAGACAGGCTGAAAGCTAGGCCTCCAGCACCAGTTAGCCAAGTTGTGAATGCAAAGGAAAAGTTTTTGAAGGAAATTATCAAAAGTGCTACTCCAGCAAACACATGAATGTTAAGAAAGCAAAACAGCATTATTGCTGATATGAAGTAACTTTTAGTGTTCTGGATAGAAGATCAAACTAGCCACAACATTCCCTTAAGCCAAAGCCTAATTCAGAGCAAGGCCCTAACTCTCTTCAATTCTATGAAGGCTAAGAGAGGTGAGGAAGCTGCAGAAGAGTTTGAAGCTAGCCGAGTTTGGTTCCTGAGGTTGAAGGAAAGAAGCCATCCCCATAACATAAAAGTATAAGGAGGAAGCAGCAAGTGCTGATGTAGAAGCTTCAGCAAGTTATCCAGATCTAGCTAAGATCATTGATGAAGGTGGCTACACTGAACCACAAATTTTCAATGTAAATGAAACAGCCTTCTATTGGAAGAAGATACCATCTAGGACTTTCATAGCTAGAGAGGAGAAGTCAGTGCCTGGCTTCAAAGGACAGGCTGACTCTCCTTTTGGGGCTAATGCAGCTGGTAACTTTGAATTGAAGCCAATGCTCATTTATTATTTTGAAAATCCTAGGGCCTTTAAGAACTATGCTAAATCTACTCTATCTGTGCTCTAGAAATGGAACAACAAAGCTTGGATGTCAGCAAATCTGTTTATAGCATGGTTTATTGTATTTTAAGTACACTGTTATGCCCTACACAGAAAAAAAGATTCTTCTCAAAATATTACTGCTCATTGCTAATGCATGTGTTCACCCAAGAGCTATAATAGAGATGCACTAAGAGATTAATATTTTCATGCCTGCTAACATGGCATCCATTCTGAAGCCTATGGATCAAGGAGTAATTTTTACTTTTAAGTCTTATTATTCAAGAAATACATTTTATAAGACTATAGCTGTGATAGATCCCTCTGACAGAACTGGGCAAAGTAAATTGAAACTTTCTAGAAAGGATTCACTATTGTAGATGCCATGAAGAACATTTGTGATTCATGAGAGGAGGTAAAATATCAACATTAATAGCAGTTTAGAAATTCCTGCTAGTGTAGTGTAGTGTAGACACATTGCCAAGGGCCCTCCTACCAGCCTTCAGCGAGGCTCAGGAAAATGAGAGCCTTTGTTAGCTTTGAGGAAAATTTAAACAAAACCCTGGGAAGCCATTGCACGGCACTCTGTCATCCTTTCCTTCCTGCCTCAATTTAATTTTGAACTTTTTCTTCAGAGGGACTGGGCTGAGAAAAGAACACAGACTTTGAGTTTGGACAGTTATCTCTGTTGGCCTTGGTTTCCTCTTTGGTTTTGGGGGTACTAACTACCTCATAGAGATGTGGCTGTGAGAATTGGGTGAAAAACCTATGAGAAGCATCTTATCCATAGCGAGCCGGTTACTTCATCTTTTCTCTCTGGGCTGCAGGGAAGGGGGCTGTGATGCCAAGGCTGAATGCGGAAGGTGCCAGAAACGGAAAAGTCCCTTCCCTCAGTCCCAAGCCACCCAAGGACTGTGCTCCTCTTTGGGCCTTCCCTTCTCCTCCCTCATCTTGTTCTCTTAAGGATCCCAAAGGGAGTAAGGGCTGGGAAACCTAGGGAAGGAATGTGCAGCCTGCTGGAGTGAGTCCTCCTAAAAGCAGCAGGAGGTGACCTTGTCTCCCATTCCCCTGGGGCTTGTGAACAGCCCTCAATGCCCAAGTTGGAGTAAGCTTCAGAAAGATGGGCTGTGAGGATTTGGAGAAAGGTTTGGGAGTGGGAAAGCAGCTCACAGACTTGAAGAGTCACCACCAAGAGAGCTCAGCTAGTCTGCGCTGGAAGGAGAAAAATGTCCTTGGTCGGGTGGGAAGGCTTAGTGAGGCCTGGAACTTGCAGTCTTCGGGGGTCAGTTCAATTCTGTCCCTGCAGGCTGAGAGGTACAGGTGCCAAACCAAATTAGAAAAATCATAAAACTCCTAAACTTTCCAGAACAGTGTTTACAAACTAGCGTGTGTTAAAAGGCAGGTTCCCCAAAGCCAGTGCTCTAGATTTTTGACTTAGTTAAATGCAGGGCTTACATTTTTGTTTTTAATAAGCTGTCCCAGGTGATTCTAAGCTGGAGATCTGAGACCCACATTTTAAGGAAGTGCTCCTGAGACTGCACACACATCCTCAGGGCTGGAAGTTCTTTCTTTGGTCTAGTCCGACTCCCTCCTGTTGTGAAACTAGTTTTCGGTCTGATCCTGCTTACTTCTCTGCAGATTAAACTCATTGGGTTTGGCTTGGCACCTCATGGCCACTGGGGCAAAGGTAACTAAATGAGGTCTCAGGGGAAACCCCTGGGCCTGGCTGTTGGGGCCGCTGACAGAACCCCCTGGGCCCACGGTAGGCCTTTTACAGTTCGGGTCCTGATCAAAAATTTCAGCCAAAGCCAAACTGAACAGTAGGGCGTGCAGGGGCGGGTCAACCTAGAGCCACGGTTCCGGCTCCAGCACCAGCGGGAATGGTTAGAGGGAGGAGTTCCGGTTCCTAAACCTTCAGCACTAGGCAACCGCCCTCTGGGGCTGGGAGGGGCGGGGCCTGGACCAGAGAACGCGGGCTCTTGGTTGCTATGGTTACGCGTCAACACCCAGGGCCGGGGTGGTGGCGCCGGCGGCCAAGGCGGCAGAGGCTCTGAGCCTCTCAGACGTGCGGCTGAGATGGTGAGGCCCTGGGTGGTGGAGGAGAAAACCTCGGTTGGGGGCCCCATGTGTCCTGAATTGGGAGGGAGTTCGGAGCGGGGGAAGTGAGAGTCTGGGGGAGGGCAGAAGTTGGGTCTGGGTCTGGGGGTCAGGAAGGCCTGGGAGTGAGGAGGACACACCTAGAAGCAAGGGAAGTCCTGAGGGAGTTCAAAAGAGGAATTAAGGGTGGAGTGGTACCCAGTAGGGGAGCTGGGGAGAAAGAGGTGTCCCAACCCTCTCCCCCATGCCATCAGGCTGGGGCCTCCCTGGGCTGGGGACTGTGGATGTGGTGTGGAAACAGACACTGGTGAGGAGGCCAGATAATCGGTCATAGAACCTGTTCTGCCACCAACTAGCAGAGTGACCATGGGTAAGGCACCTAATGTCCCCATGCCTCAGTTTTCTGTTCTGTTAGCACTGCTTTGGGTCCCAGCAGGTACTCAATAAACTTTTGCCAGTGAATGAATGAATGAATGAATAAGAGTCTCAGGTTTGCGAGGCCTGGCAGAGAGATGGGGAGCGGTTTGGCAAGTCTGGGGTTCCCTGGGCTGGGGAGGATTAGAAGAGTCATGACAGAGAAGGCCAGCAAGGCCTAGGAGGAGCTGTGAAGGGGATACCTGGGCTTGAAGGGAGGGGAGAGGGCAGGGGATGGGTGTTGGGGCCTTGGGTTGTGGGAACTAACCTTAGAATGTCTGGGGCACACCAGGTGGCAAGGGTGGTTACTTAGGTGTACTTGGGGACACCTGTTAAGCCCAGAGGCTGCACTGCTTTTCTGGGGCTCTGTGGACTTTAGAATAGTTTTGTTAATTATTAAGTAAACCAGACTCCAACAAAGAGCAGTTCCCAACTTTTGAGGACTCCCTGCAGTGTTGCAATGGGGGTCCTCTTTCGCTTATGCATTTTATTTGATTGTGTCTCACCTCCCCGCAGCATTTGACAAGCACAGTAGTACATGTATGTGTGTGAAGGCATGGCATCATGCCTGGCGTCTGAGGACATACAGAATATGTTAGTTCCCTTTCTCTCCTGCTTTAAAATTTTTCTATTTCCAAGCCCTCATTGATGAGTAAGTTGTACCTGGGTTAGACTTGTGGCCTGCAGAGCACCCAGATCCAGGGATTCCCCACCCAGGGACCACTCGGGGCAGGGATTGAGCCAGCTGACTGAGCCCTTCTGAAATTGCTGGGACAGGAGGGGGCATATGGACACCCGTGAAGGCAGAGGGTCTAAGTTAGTGATCTCTGGCAGGCCGGGTGTGTATGTGTGTGCACGCGTGTGCCTATGGTGCTGTTCACTAGCTTTTGAGAGTGTTTGAGGGAAGAGAAGAGGTGGTGCGGTGATGAGGCTCACAATTAGGCAGACTCCCAGAACCCTTGGAAAAATAATTCATAACATCCTCCAGAAGGAGAGAGGGGACCTCAGCACTGACTAGATTATCATCTTCAGGTGGCATCCTGCAGATGGCCAACCTGGTCACGTGTGAAGGGAGGGAATAACTGAATGAACCACTCAGAGCAAAAGGCAGGGGGCCTGGTGCATGGTAATCCCCACTGTCTTGGTAACCAAAGTGTATAGAAAAGGACGTAGAACCAGGCCAAGAGTTCGAAGGATGAGTTTGTCAGCCTGTGGTGACTTAATATGCAAAGCAGGAACCTGATCTCAGGGTGGAGAGGACATCTAGGAAAGGACATGTCTTTGCTTTTGTTCAGTTGACAGGTGTTGCAGTTACATCAGGGAAACTCCACACCCACCTATTCCAGCCCCATTCCAACTTTGTCTTGCTGGATTTGAGCTAAACCTCCTGGATCCCGGAATATAAAATGCTGTGGCTTTTTAAGGGCTGCACTCTCATGCCTTCAGAGCCAGGCACCAGGCCTGCTATTATGTTTCATTTTCAAATAAAAACACTTTTAGTATTTTTTCTGATCATGAAAACAGTTACCTTACTCATCGCAGAAAATTATTCAATATAAGAAACATCACAGGCCTCATCTGAAATTACTGTTGAACATTTTTGTGAACATTCTTTCAGTAATGCATTCTAGGTGCACACCCTCCATACAAACATTTTTACAGGAATATTTATGTTTCCTAAAATTTGTTTTCTTTAAAAATTAATATGTTATGGAGATAGTTCTATATCAATGACTATAACTCAAAATCATCATTCGTTTGATGAGCTAATCTTTCTGTATCAGAGTCTCTCACAGAGGCTGTAGTTGTGGCTGAATTCTTGTGCTCTTGGGGTAGGAGGTTTATGAAGAGAGGGGGAGTCAGCTGGGTCACCAAGATGAAAATATGAAAGCAGGGATGGCATCTTTATCTGTCCCCAGTCATCAGCTTCCCCAACCCCCCCTTTAGGAGCTGAGGAGAGCCACCTCCCCCAGGCAGGACGAGGTGTGCTTCTCTCTAGGCACTGCTCAGCTTCTTGGCAATATTTATTTGGTCATGCAAGAAATAATACCAGCCCTTTACCTCTTAAAAGAACCTCTTGGCTACAGCCTCTGGCCCAGAGGGATGCAACTTTCCCTTTATGCCTGGTTCTTCATTTTTTCTAGTCCTGTCACACCATGGCCTCCCTAATCCTTCTTGTTACTCTTGGCAAAGCTGTTTATTCTAACCCTTGTGTAAGGCTTGTGGCTTCAAAGTCAGCATTTCGCAAATGAGGTTTTCTCAGTCACCCAACCCTAGAGCTCAGAGCTTCCCTCTGTCCTTCCCAGTGGCCACTTTTCTGTGGTCATCTGTTTTTCTTCCTCTGTTCTGACTTCTAGGCTCAGGCAGTCGAGTATTCCTTGTGACTTCCTCTTGACCTGGGTACTAAGGGTGTAGGAAAGGGCAGATGCAGTCTCAGACCTGGAGGAACCTGCAGCCTGGTGGACACCTGAGCACAAGGGAGAACCTGCAGGGGCCCTTGAAAAGAAACAGGAAAACAAATGCAAAACAATAATTTCCATCTGCACTCCAAAGCCCTTTCACATATGTTATTATCCACAGTGCAGACCGCATACATGATCTGGAAAATGTGGAATGGTGGAGGCATATTTCCAAAAGGCAACTGTCTCAATCTGGTCTGCAGTCCTCCAGAGGTCATCTTGCTCAGTTTCATTCTTTTGTTCTTCATCAAGCACATGTTGAGTTTCTACTATGTGCCAGGCACTGCACCTTTTTCCTTAATTATGTACAGAACCCATGATCCAAAGCCTTCTATCTTTTCCAGTTATTTCCAATGCTTAGCCTCAATCCCAACTACTGCAGTTTCTATTCATTTCCTCTTATTCTATTTTTAGTGGAAAGGGGAGCAGTTGCTCACCACCCACAATATAATAGCTCTTTTGAGGCTGTTATTAGGCATCCTCAGGGCTGCTTTATTTACCTTTTAATAAATCCAAGTTTTTTTCTGCTCTGCTATATTGGGGCTGACTGAGGACGTAGAGGGGGACTCCCTCTGTGAGCCTTTTGCTGGCTGTGCCAGGCAGTGAGGGAAAGGCACACACAGCAGTGCTCATTGTACAGGACAGAGCCAGCTGGAGAATAATTGCCCAATTGAGTGTGAAAACCTGATACAGGTGGAACAGGTGCTGGGGTGTTTGGTTGGTAATGGCAGATCAGAGAGAGCTTTCAAAATGCTGTCCAGTGTTTAGTGACCTGAAATGCAAGGTCCATGTCCCTGTCTACCCTGTCCCCTTGACAGCTGCTGATTCTCAGGCTTGGGGAGACCCAGTGTGTCTGGCCAGTCTCCCAGGCTAACCCAGCTTACAGAGGTGTGGAGGGCAAGGGTTCCTCCAAGGTGAGATTTGAATCAGCTTTAGTGTAAGTCGGGAGTCGTCCAGTAGTCCTTACAGACACTGCCTGCTAGAGATAGACATCTACTCTTGGGGCTGAGCTGAAGCTGGACTGACCTTTGGGAATGGAGGTTGTATTAGTCAGAGTTCTTGGTTATAAGCAACAGAGCTAGGGCTCTAATTTAAGTAGAAGGGTACGTATTTAGAGGACTTTGGAGTGCTCATAGATTTTATGCCACGGCTGGGAAACTGAGCTTGGAAAATAGGAACAATGAGAGGCTCTACAGCCAGAACCAAGGCCAAAATCAAAACCTAGAACTGGTCTGGCAAGGGCCCCTGATGCACTGTTGCACTCCAACACTGCCGACTCCCGATGTGGGTCTCTTATCAGTGTCACCACAGGCACTGGGTCTGACTGCCACTACTGCCTGGGTCAGAAAGGTTTTCCTTGTTCTGCTTCTTGCATCACTAGGTTCCCTGTCATTGTCAGGCCAGGGTGATCTCATTGGCTAAGCCCCGGTCCCTTGGCCAAGCAGGGAAGGCAGATACCTGGTGTTTTCAGCTTCTGTAGTTGGAGAGGAGCCCCGTCTCCCACAACTGATTAGATGGGGAATTTGCAAAAATAGGAAGATAGTAGGGGGTTAAAAATGACTCACGAATACTAAGTGGTCCTGGGAGAGAAAGAACTGATTTTCCTGATTGTAGCTGGTAATCACTCATCCACTGCCTAAAGTTTATTACGCATTGGCCACATGCCAAGCAGCGGATGAGGTGCTTTTCCATCCTTTATATCCTCTGGTCCCTGCCATAACCTATAAGATTGCAGAGACGTGAAGGAGGTCAAATAGCGGTGTTGTTTGTGAAGAGTCTCACATGCTGAGAAGATTGCAGGCAAAGAGAACACCGTTCGTTTCTGGGGAGGCAAGCCCAGATGCCTCACAAGAGGTTGTCCTTGTGAGAAACCAGAACCAGATGGACAATGGGGAGAAACTGTGGCTCTTCTCTCCTGCTATCCCTGTTTCCTTCATCCTTCCTTTCATACTGCATGGGGACTTGGCCTTCCTCAGCTTCCGGGACTACAGAAATGCTCCCCCCTTTAAAAATGTTTTATTGTTTTTAATTGACACATGACAATTGTACATATTTATGGGGTGTAGTGTGATGTTTCAATACATGTATACATTGTATAATAATCAAATCAGGGTACTTGCACATCCATCATCTCAAACAGTTATCATTTCTTTGTGGTGAGAACATTCAAAATCCTCTGTTCTAGCTGTTTTGAAATGTACATTATTGTTACCTATAGTCACCGTACTGTGCAACAGAGTACCGGAACTTATTCCTCCTATTTGACTATAACTTTGTCCCCATTGCCAACTTTTCCCCATCTCCCCACCCCTGCTACCCTCCAGCCTCTGGTAACCACCATTCTAGTGCCTGCTTCCACGAGATCAACTTTTTTTTTTTTTTAATAGACATGCTCCTCCTTGCAGAGCTCTCTTGCAGAGAGACCCCTCCTGCTTCTGTGGGCATGTCAGCCATCTGTTGCTCTTTGCCCCTTATGTTTCAGGGTTTACGCAGGTGCTTTCCCTAAGTGGTTTTCCACATGCCTCTGCCCACACCCCTCACCCCCTGCCACTGCCAGTGTAGGCTGAAGAGTTTACTGCCCCGGGCTGGATGCCACTCAGTACTGATGACATAAACTTTTTGCTTCTTCCTGCAGCCGCTAAGCACAAGAGGCATCTTGAGCGCCTCTTCTACCACTTCCAACAGGTCAAGGAATAGGACTCGCTATCGGACCAAAGCCATGAGCTCTGAGGTGGATGAGAGCCTCTTTGGAGCTATCAAGGTAACCCTCAACAAGCCCCTCCAGGTGGCCCAGACTAGCATTGCTCAGAACAAAGCTTGCACTGAGTCACCTGGCTGAGGTAACTCTCTCAGACTGAAGACAAAGGGAAATTCTGAGAACTGAGCTGTAGAGCTTTGGCATCAAGTGGGGCTTATGTAAACAGGGGTGCCTGGCTGCTTCCACCCATGACATTCCTCATCCCTTCACAGCATTTAAAATCTGTTGTAGGCCAGGTGCGGTGGCTCATGCCTGTAATCCTAGCACTCTGGGAGGCCGAGGCAGGAGGATTGCTCGAGGTCAGGAGTTCGAGACCAGCCTGAGCAAGAGCGAGACCCTGTCTCCACTAAAAAATAGAAAGAAATTAACCGGACAACTAAAAATATATAGAAAAAGTTAGCCAGGCATGGTGGTGCATGCCTCTAGTCCCAGGTACTTGGGAGGCAGAGGCAGTAGGATTGCTTGAGCCCAGGAGTTTGAGGTTGCTGTGAGCTAGGCTCATGTCACGGCACTCTAGCTGGGGCAACAGAGTGAGACTATGTCTCAAAAAAAAAAAAATCTGCTGTAATATCAAAAGAGAGGCTCTTCCATAGACAGTGCAATAGTTGCTCAGTGAGAGCTCCATGATGGAAACATTTGAAGGCCTATGGGCTAAGGTTGCAGACACACGACAACGTCTTTCGCCCTCCATCCAAGAATAATAGCATCAGAGTACAACACAAAACCATCCTCCTTTCCCAGTTGCCCAGCTAAAATAATTATTTAGCTCTGGAAAATGAGCAGGTCTTTATCTGCAAATGTCATCCTGACTAAGAGGTTGACAGCTCCTTTTGTTCAGAAAAGGAGAGCTAGAGAATTGCTTTGAATAATTTGATACACACGAAGTTTAGTAGGTGAGAAGGAAGAGAGGGAAGGAGAAAAAGAGAATGATACATGGAGAGAGAAAGAGAAGAAAGATACCCATGGTGGCTTGAATCCCTCTGGCAGCAGGGCTGGTCGGGAAGAGGAGAGGGGATGTCTGTCACGAACCTCTCCATCCTCGTTGTGAATCCAAGAGGACTTTCCAGAGGGTTCAAGAGGGCCTGTTTCTCCATTCAGAAGACCCTCATTCTGCAGCAATTTTCCTATTAGTAAGGGAAAGAATCAAAGGGATGCAATTTCACTTACAGACATTTTTTTGTTTTGGGTCCATGTGGAGTTTTCTCATCAAAGCAAGGAGAGATTCGGAAGTGGCAGAGTTCTCCAGGAGTAGTCGTGTTGGATAACGAAGCGAGGCGGTCAGAAAAATGCTTGTCCCTGGCCCAGTTTCCTTGGCCTTATTGGTGGGTGAGAATCTAGGAAGTCTCTCAACTGGCAGTAGGGGGCAGAAGTGGCCTGTGGCATGACTGAGCCGTGCCTGCTGGGAAGCAGAGATGGGCAGCAGGTGGCAGTAGTGCTCAGCACTGTCTGTGCAGAGTGGCAGTCTGAGGACAGGCAAGGCCATCATGGCCCGGCCTCCAGTCAGGAGCACAGTTACTGCATTAACAACAAATGAAATTCTCTCCTGTGTTTAGACATTTCCTGAAATAGGTGATTTCATTTTCTTGTTACCTAACTCCTTCAAGGTCAGAGAATCTTGAAAAAAAAAACATACAGCTAATCTGTATTCTTCTTGCTGAATTCCAACTTATTGACATCCTCATATTAAATTTTAAGGATAGGTCTCTACCAGGTGATTTAGCTATTTCTAATTCCCTCAACATGGCTGTTTTGAGAGTTCAAAGTAAATTAATCATTAGAAAGGATTAAAAATTACTAATGTCATAGATTATATTCGTCTGTAACAAATTGTATTGCTTCAAACTCACTGTGTGGTCCCAGAGAGATTATTATTATTATTATTATTTTCTTTTTCATAAGGGAGAATCTTTCATGAAGAGAGGGGAACCTAGAGACCAAAACCTTAATTTTTATTCTTGATGATTTTAGGCTAGGTATAGACACACACTCGTGCTCCCCACCTCCCACTATCCCTCCCATCCTGAGAGGAGTAGTCGTTGCACAACAAGAGGCCTTGCTCTCAGAAGAGCTGGCAAGTACAGAACACACCCAGCCAGGCTCAGACAGAGGGCACCACACTGCTTTCTTAGGGCCCTGGCTACTCTTAGTGGTCCTGCAGTCTGGGCCCCCGCCGGCCTCCCCTGCCACTGGATGGGTCGGAAGGCCCAGGACAGGGGAGGGCTACACTTGAAGTTAGGCTACACTGACCAACAGGAAGTGGGGTGACCAGCTCCTAACCTGGCTTTTCTGACCTCGTAGCCCCTGACCCAGGGCCAGAGCAACAGCCCCATCGTGCTGCTCCGAGATAAGCATACCATTGGGAAGACTCTCAGTGCCCTGGGCTTGGACCACAAGCCAGAGACCATCCAGCTCATCGCTCGCGGCATGATCCGAGAGCTCATGTGAGTACCTGGGGCACAGCCCCTGCCCTCCCTCCCTCAGCCTGCACTTCTGCGGAGGATCTTCACAGGGAGATGCAGAAGCATGGCTGGCTTCCTTCTGTCAATCTAATCCCCACCTTCCTATTCATCTGTCCCCTTTTGTTTCACGGATCTTTCTTTCTTCTCTGTCTTGGCATCTCTTGTTTCTTTCTTGTTGTTTCTATTGTTGCCATTGGCCTCTATTCCCAGCTCCTTTCTCCTCCCTTTCTTCTGACTGGCTGTGGGCTCTAGGAGACTGGTAGAGGGGAGGTGCTTAGTGGGTCCCTGCTAAGTCCCCATTAGTACCCTTGGTAGGCGGAAGTGATCCAGATGAGTCACTTCCTTTCAGCTGCATTAAGAATCTGAAGCAAGGGGAAACTGAACAGATGCCTAATTCGCCCCCTGGCTTCTTCCCAGACTCTGAGGCCATAAGAGGAAATTCACAGGGGCTCCTTGGGTTCCTCTGGGAGTAGCTCAGCCTGCTTCCTGACTGCAGTTGCCCTCTGCTTGGGCCCCTCCTGGGGGGTCAGGCCGAGCGCAGCAGTGCAATAAGCCAGCACTGTGCTGAGTGGTTTAGCCTTTGGGTTAGCGCTTCACTCTGTACAACCGTTCTCCTTACTCTGGCTCCATCTGCTAAAAATTCGAATTCCCAGAACATACTGCTTGTGTCATGAGCTGGGGAGGCACAGCTGGGACACAGTCCCAGGCTGCACTTGACTGCAGCTCCTTATTGAGCACTGTCTGGTCAGCTCTGGCATCGAATGGCCAGATGTGGTCACCAGCCCTGCTGCCACTCCTGAGGCCTGAGGAGAAGGGCTCCTTCTTGGAGTGTTCTATTCCTGGAAACATGTTGGAGGTTAAGTGGCTGGTTATTTTTCAGAGCTGCTGAAAGCCCGAGCTGCTGTCTTAGATTCAGATCACTCCCTGGTCACCCCAAATCCCAGGCTGTTTTGGGCCAGGTTGCTCAGTGAACGACAAGATCTTGGCCAAGCCCCTAACTGAATCCACTCACTCATTCTGTTTACCTCCGGGTTCCTCCTCCCACTAGTTTTATTAGACAAGGTTTCACTTCCTGTCTCAGCCTGTCTGCGTCCTGTTGCCATGCACCTGTTAAATCGCCTCACCCCAAAGCAGCTTTTTTCTCACCCCCAACTGCTCTCTCCCCCGCCTTTAATGTATGTTATTTGCTTGTAATCATTATAATTAGCTATTGGTTTGTTGAATGGGTTGGGCAGCTAGAAAGGAGGGGTCTATAGACATGTCTCCGGCTATTGTTGATCAGAGATTTTAATTAATATTTAGGGTTCAAAGCTTCTCTCCAGGCTGGATGGACAGGGACGCTTAGGTTTCTCACTAGCATCCATTTCAACCTGGGCTGGTGTTCCCTTGCCCATTTTATGTCATCCTTGAGGATTAGTCTATTTTTAAAGTTCAGTTTAACAGCTTTATTTAGAGTTCTCTCTCTGTGCCATGCACTGTGCCAGAGACTAGGCCACCAATGTGGTTAAGCCAGAGTTTGTGTCCTAAAGAGGTCTGTAAAGGAAACAGACCCTGCACAGTTGGCTGTGATGCAGGCAGTGTGAGCAGGGTGTGGTGGGGGCTCAGAGCAGGAGGTGATGTACTGGGCCTGGGGGGGGCATTCGAGAACATAGGTGAGGGTGTCAGCTCCCACAGAGAAGGTAACATAGGAACTGGACATTGTAGAAAAGGGACTTCAAATGTCTCTTTTTAACCTGCAGTACTACCTGACCCTCACTTGGAACCCCTTCTCCCCAGTGGCCCCATGGCACAGTTGTAGTGTCTCCCGCCATTGGCATGATGTGGGGAGGGGAAGAGAGCAGGGAAGCCTGGAGGTGGTGCCGAGAGGTGGTGCCCCCTCCTCTCCCTGACTGTTCACTCCTTGTCAGTGTTCCCAAGGAGGATCCCTCTGGGGAGTCCCTAATCATCAGCCCTGAGGAGTTTGAGCGGATCAAATGGGCATCCCACGTCCTGACCAGAGAAGAGCTCGAGGCCAGGGAGCAGGCCTTCAAGAAGGAGAAGGAAGCCATCGTGGTAGTTAACCTCCCTAAGCCTTCACCTCTCTGGATGGGTTCCAGAATAGAAATGTGCTGGGGGGAGGCCAGTTTGTCACAGCCGTGGGAACTCTAGTTAGGGGACCCTAACATGAGGCATGAATGTGTACTTAATGGAGAAATGTTGCAGAAGCAAGACCAGAGAGAAATACTTGAGATGGGATAGGGAAGCAACTGGGGCCAAAGGGAGGGCTGAGAATGAAGTCAGGCAGTGGAGCTTCTGGTTCAGATGGCACGATGGGCTGAGGCAACACTGTATTGGGTCACCTGCAGGAGCCAGGCAAGCGCCCCGAGGCACAGAGCACGGGGAACAGTCCCCCCCAATCCTGACTGGTCTCCCTTAGGATGCAGTGACGACACGCAAGCAGATCATAAAACAGAAGGAAATGGTGTGGAGGAACAATAAGAAGCTCAGCGACCTGGAGGAGATGGCCAAGGAGCGGGCCCAGAACCTCCTGCAGAGAGCCAGCAAGCTTCGAATGGAGCAGGAGGAGGAGCTCAAGCACATGAACAAGGTGGGTTTCTTGGTCTCCTCCTCCTCTGGGGCTCACTGCTACCCCCTCCTCCCTCCTCCTATTCACACACTGGACAAGGAGAGGGACTGGTGAGGGCAGGGATGGGGTTGGAGGAGAGCTGCACCTGCCACAGTAGTTGCTGTGGTCAGAGGGAGGACTGGCTTTGCTACTTGCTTGCTGTGTGACTTTGAGCAAGTCACTTGCCCTCTCTGAGCCTCACTTTCTTCATTTGTAAAATGAGGGCGGTGAAACTACTTAGCAGAATTATTGGCAGGATTAAATAAGCTAATATACAAGAGAGCCTTTGTGGACTGTGGATTTATAAATACATATGAGGGTATTACTTTTATTTTTATCCTGCTAGTTCAATTCTGGCCACATATGGTGGTCGAAGCAATTGGATGCTTTTTGAAGTACCCAAAGTGCTTCCTTTAGCTGAGCACATAAAGATCAGAGGCTTATTTGAATTCTATTTTGTAACTCATTTGCATGGGTTCACTTCCTGACCAAATGAAAAATATTGACTCTCTAATCCCTCATCTCCACTTTCTGCCTCTCAGGTAAATTTCTCTACTTATACCTCTTTTTATTTTCCAAAGCTTTTACTTTCTGTTTCTTATTGATGGGGCTGTGTTATGTTGGGCTCATCCAGCTTAAAAATCTTTGTGGCTTGGCCTCTGCAAGAGTGTCTTAACTTCCCTGAGGAGTAGAACAAGCGGTGTTAACCTGGAGTTCATGGGTCTCTAAGGGGAATCATGGACCTCTGAAGTTTTATGGAAATCATGTGTAATTTTATGTAATTGAATTTTATGGAGGAGAGGGCCCATAACTTTCATCATATTTCCAAAGAGTGATCCATTACCCCGCAAACACTAAGATGCAGTACCCTGGCCAGGCATGGTGGCTCATGCCTGCAATCCTAGCACTCTGGGAGGCTGAGGTGGGAGGATTGCTTGAGTTTTCAGGAGCTTAAGACCTACCTGAGCAAGAACGAGACCCCGTCTCTACAAAAAATAGAAAAATTAGCTGGGCATCATGGAGTGCACCTGAAGTCCCAGCTACTCAGAGGCTGAGGCTAGAGGATTGCTTGAGCCCAGAAGTTTGAGGCTGCAGTGAGCTATGATGATGCCACTGCACTCTAGCCAGGGCCACAGAGTGAGACGCTGTCTCAAAAAAAAATAAAATTAATACCCTGAAAGATGCTATTCCAGGCCACTCCTTGCACAGACCCTCGAACCTAGTAGAAGCCCAGTAAATGTTTGAACTGAGCTGTGTTGAGGGGTTAACATAAGCATGCTCTTGCTTCTTCAGACTGGGCATAGCCGTGTGCATCTCCTGCACACTCAGCAGTGCAATATTCTGCTTCCATTTCTCCCCCATTAAACTTCCGCACCCCCAAGCTTAGTAGTGCCACACTTTTATATCCACTTTCCAGGTCATCCTCAATGCCAAATGCCATGCCATCCGGGATGCCCAAATCCTGGAGAAGCAGCAGATCCAAAAAGAATTGGATGCCGAGGAGAAGCGATTGGATCAGATGATGGAAGTGGAAAGGCAGAAATCCATTCAAAGGCAGGAGGAACGGGACAGGAAGAGGAGGGAGGAAAGAGTACGGTAAAGATGTGGTTTTGGCATCTCCCTCTTTAAGCCACTCCATGTAGCCTAGCAAAGAGGGAAGAGATTAGAGATTCTGGTCATTATCACCATCTATTATTATCTCAAAACCTTCATAAAGTGATACATAGAATCACAGAACTTTTTAAAGCTTATTTCTAAGATCCTAATAGATGCTTCACAATCTGGTCCTAATTCAGTCTCATTTCTCACCACTTCCTGCCATCCTCTCTACGCTTTTCCCTGTTCCCCCAACATACTAGACCCTGTCACAAGTTCATGGCTTTTCTTGTTCCCTTTTTTTGAATACCCTTCTCTTTCCTCTTCCCTCTGGAAAATGCTTTCTCTCTCCCTTACACATAGCTTTGCTGTCACCTCCCCTGAGAAACTGCCCTCACTTCATCAGGCAGGTTAGGGGCTCCCTCTTCCGTGCCCTGTCACTCTTGACCCTTGCTAGGTGATGCGCTCATTGAGGACAGGGCCCCCATTTTATTATTATTTCTGTAGCTCCTGGGCCTAGCAGAGTATTTGGCCAGTAGTAAGTGTCTAATTCATGTTAGAATGAATAAATTCTGTCTCCCCTTCATTTTGCAGAAAAGGAAAAGTCCCAGAGGAGGTGAATCATAGGATCATATTGGCCTAGACTTAAAGTACCAACCATATGATCCATGAATTACCTCTAGAAATAGTCCTCATACCACACTGAATAGCACCTTTATCTCCCCAACTGTATTCTGTTCTCCTGAACCATTCATAGAGATGACTATAGTAGGCTACGTCTGGTAGACTATAGAAGGCTCCCAGTAAAAGCTTATTTACTGGCTAAGTAGCTGTCCATCTTCTGCATAAATAGCTCTGGTGAAGGAAAAAAAAATCTCTGCCTCATTAGGCAACTCCAAACCTGTTTCTGTGTAATTCCTTCATTCATTACTTCTGTTTATTTCATCCGAAGTCATCTGTTTATTTTAGCTGTTCAAGTGCTCTGTCTGAATGTGAATCTCATGCTCCTTCCCGTTGATTCTCACCCTGGTCTATGTCTTCTCCCATTCTTCCAGCCTCTGCTCCTTTGTCATGGGGTTGGATGCACCTGCTGATAGACAGGGCTGAGTCTGAGGAAGTCTCTCTGCTTAGCAATGTCCCAGCAGCACTGCTTGTAGACCCTGGCTGCCTTGATTTTTGCTGTTGAGCTGGGACATTGCTAAGTGGAGAGACTTCCTGAGACTCAGCCCTGTCTACCAGCCTCTGAGAGTCTTCAAATGTGAGATAGAATATTAAAAAGGTGGTAAGCAACCCAGGCATGGGAGGTGGGGTGGAAAGACAAGTTGAACTGAGCGAGAGCAGAAGCACTAGAGGAATTAAAAGTTCTGGGCCATTTTTTTTTTAAGCTCTGTGAAGCTCTGGGAGGCTAGCATAAGAAGCTAGCTGTGATTACTCTGGGAAGACTTGGGAGGTGGTAGGATTTCAGAAAATCTACACACTGGAAGGGAGAAAAGATGTATTATGATGTGGAGTGAACTCTTGGGCAAACAAATGAAGAAGGGAATCTCAGGACAGGTGAGCCCTAGAACCAGGAGCTCAGAAGAAAGAGGGCTGATCCTTCAGGACATGCTGGGGAAGGACTTTGTTCTGAGTCCATGTAGCATATCAGTGTTTAAGGGGCACTTGTCAAATTGTTCCTGTGATTCTTCCCATCTTGGGGGTTATTTGGGTGGAGGTTGGAGCAGATAGACACGGACTCTTAGTTTTTAAGACACTGTGGCACTGTTCCCTCCCAGAGGAAGACGGCACATTGTGGAGCAGATGGAAAAGAACCAGGAGGAGAGATCGCTGCTTGCTGAGCAGAGGGAGCAGGAGAAGGAGCAGATGCTGGAGTACATGGAACAGCTCCAAGAGGAGGATCTAAGGGTAACAGTCCGGACAAACAATGCCAAGTGTCAACAGCAGCAGCAACAAAGCCCTCCGAGATTTTGGGATTTCGGGGTGTTGACTGGTTTTCTGTCAGGCATATGCTCATTTCACAGTATCATCACTATCAACTTTTTATTGCCATGTTAAGCATTTATTTTGCCACAGTGTCATGCTGGGGGGTGAGCAGTGATTTGGAGAGATATTGTCCCTGCCTCCTGGGGACTTGGGGGTCCAAGACTGATATATTGATGTGAAAGGACACATACAGGAAACATACGACAGCATGCTTTGCACAAGTAAACATAGGGATGTTTTATAGTTTTCCCTCAATTACCTAGGGATATTACACACCTTGCAGACGAACAGTAGCAATATCTTAGTTCCAGCCTTCCTGCTCTTACCTCATTCAAAGTACATAGCATTCCATTGTCATTAATTGTGTTGTGAAGCCAAACCTTTTCTTCCTGTTAGCCTAAATAAAATTAGTAGCCATATCTATTGCAAAAGGAATGATGACATACCTGCCCAAACTAAATAGACTTAAAAAATCATCTTCTATTTACCTTATCTGGTCTGTTGCAATGTACAAAAACTCTTAGCCCAGTGAGGAACATGGCAGGCATTTGGAGCATTTATTTTTTCTCTCAATTTTTTATTTTGAAAATTTTTATACATACAGAAAAGTTGAAAGAATTTTACCATACCTTTAAACTCTTCATCTAGATTTAATGATTGTTGACAATTTCCCTTAGTTGCTTGCTTCTTTCTAGATGTATATACATATTTTATCTATTGTTAAACTATTCAAAAGTAAGTTGCAGATACCCTTACACTTTGCCACTAAATGCTTCAGCCTGCATCTCTGAAGAACAAGGATACTCTTTCACATGTCAACAATGCCATTATCACATCCCCCATCAAAAACTCTAATCCATTGATTCTATAATGTCATCTAATATTTAATCTACTTTCAAATCTCGCCAATTGTTCAAAAAATGTATTTTCAGTGTTTTCTTTTTTCCAAACCAGGCTTCAATCAAGATTTGCACATTGCATTTGCTTAAGTCTCTTTAGTCTGTTTTGATTTATAACAGTTCCCTCATTCATTCATTTATTCTTTCATTCATCTTTATAACACTGGTATTTTGAAGCATCCAGGCCATTTGGCTTGAAGAATGCCCCTCATTCTGGATGTGTGAGATTGTTTCCTCATGGTGTCATTTAACTTGCAGAACATGTATTCTTTTATTTCCCCCTCCCCATGTTAAGGATGATGGAGTTGTCATCAGCCAGTGCATTTGATGGTGGTGGAAGGGGGAGGAGCTCTGGTCCCACAGGTGGGCAGACTTGTAATTAGGACATCTTCTCAGGGTGCCTACAGTGTGCAGATCTGCTCAAGGAGTGGGGTGATGATCACCTGGGGGCTGGGGAAGACGAGGTGCATGCAGCCTTGTGAACTGCCTGAGAAGGGGACCAACGGGGGCCAAGATGACAGACAGAAGGACATAGCTGTGTTCCTTCATTTCCTGGCTCTGGAGAAAGAGTGGGAATGGGCCAGGAAGGAGAGGCATGGGGCAAACATGCAGAGTAGGGGGTGAGAAGTGAAGACTGGAAAATCCCACTAGATTGTGGGGAATGGCAACTGGTGGGCTCATAGAGAGGCCCCAGGAGTCAGTGAGTCAACACCATTACACTGATGTTGTGTCACTGTCTTTTCGATGTCCTTCTAGCAGGCACTCCCCAAGTCTCCAGGAAGTATTATTGGGCAATTTTAGGGTAGAAACCTGTGCCTCCCCAGCTTTTGGCCTGCCTCACCATCCTAGGGTGTGCAAAGGGCAGATTTCCCCCCCCACCCCCCCGCCCTTGTTGGCAAGATGGAGAAGAGTGAAGGGGGTTTATCCGGGGTTGCTTAGGAAGGTTTTCAAAGATGAGAGACAGAGAAAGTCCTTTGGTTTCTTGGAAATGAAATGAACCAACAAAACAACAACAACAACAACAAAAGGAAATAAATAGGCAAAGAAGTAAGTAAATAAATACATGTTTGTACATGGGTCAGCAGCTTGTTTAGCTTTGAGGGTCAGTGGGATTGAATGATGCCTGGGGTGCCAGTGGCAGGCCTAGAACCAGTGTGAAGAAGTTAGAAAGGAAAGGAAGAAAGAGAAAAGGGGGGAAGGAGTGTGAGAGTTGGAGGGGCAGACAGGAAAAGTGGAGTGAGCAGAGAAGTAGGCACAGTGAGAGTGAGAGAATGCTAAGCCTGCAACTCACAGCACATGGACCCGGGAGGCGGGCAGTTGCCGTGCTGTCTGGTTCCAAGGCTTCCTGGAGGAAGGAGCCCTGAACTGGGCAGTGAGCCAAGCTGGTGGAGAGCCAGCCCTAGAGGATGGCACACAGGCAGAGTCACCTTGGCTGGATGATTAGGGCAGAAGCCAGCTGAGGAGGAGTTGGAAGGCCAGGGAGGGATTTAATCTTTGAAGAAATGGAAGGAGCTAGAAGCAGTGATGGAGGTAGGGTGAGATGATGGGTTTGAAGCAAGGAGTCCAGGGTGGGTGGCGGGTGCCTGGGGGGAGGGCAGCTGCACAAGATTCTGTTGCTCCTCTGCATTGTGACCTGAGGATGTGCTTGGGCTTAGAAGTGGTCTGAGCACTGTGAGCTTCTGCAAGCCAGGGGCTGAGAGAGGCAGGGGCTCCTTCCTTAGAAAGATCTTGTTGCTCAGGGTCACACTGGTACTTTGATCTCCACCGCTCACAGAGACATGCTTCTCTATGTCTAACTCCATTTTCCCTTCTCTTTCTCATATGCCACTCACTTTGGTCCCCCTGCCCTGCCTCGTTTGGCAATAGTTTGAATATTTGCTATTTTCCTTGCATTGGGTTACATGCCGTTGGGGAGGAGAGGAACTGTGACACAAGGTCCCTGCCCTCTAGCTAGGACCGAGTGAACATATAGGAAACAATTGGGGACCTACAAGGGGATGTATGATCCCATCTCAAGAGTTGTGGCACCACCTTAAGTGCAGAGGGATTTCAGAAATGAAGAGACAACTGAAAGTTGGGACAACCAAGTAAAATTTCCAGAGAAGCCTGAAACTTTAGACAGGACAAGGTTTCAAAATTCTGGCTTTGGAGTTTATTAGCTGTGTGGCTGTGGGCAAGTCACTTCAATTGTGGGCCTCCGTTTCTTCATCTCAACAAGAGAGATAACAAGGCCTACGTTTCAGGGTTTGGGGACATTTTTGGGTATTAGAGATAGGCTATGTAGAGTGCCCCTCAAATTAGAAAGTACTCACTTAGGGCAGTATTTATTATTTCGATCATCACTATTGAATGGAGATGGAAAGTTTGGGTTTAAATGGGAGAAGGAAATTGAAAGCCGAGGGAGGCGGTGTGAGCAGGGCTACAGGGATAGGATTTAGCTTGGCAAGTGGGAGAAGCTGTGCGGAACTTCCAGAGCCCCACTTCCTGAAAGTATACACAGACCAACAGCATCGGGAGCTGCCCAGAGTCAAGTTGGAAGAAAGCTGTAAAGAGGCCATTTCGTAGACGAGGGCAGTGACGCCCTTTGACAGAACAGCTTTCACAAAGGACAGTGATGGAAGCTACACTGCAGGCCGTGCATTCATTCGTCTCCCTGCCTCCATCCATGTCTGTCTATCCCTAGATGCCAGGAGCATTTGTCTCGCCTCCTCCTAATCTCAGGCTTTCTTTCTTTTGCTGGCAGGATTTGGAACAAAGGCACCAGCAAAAACTGAAGATGCAAGCTGAGATTAAGCGCATCAATGATGAAAACCAGAAACAGAAAGCAGAGCTGCTGGCTCAGGAGAAGCTGGCAGACCAGATGGTGATGGAGTTCACCAAGAAGAAGATGGTAGGGACCTGGTTTCTGATGCCTGGGACCTCTGGCCATGAATGGACTGTCTGTCACAGGGAGAGGGATGCCTTCATTTGAACGTGCATGTCCTTAGTTTGAGGGCTGGCTTCTTTTTCTCTTCCTCTTGGCCAGTCCTCTTGTTTGTTAACTGAGAATAGCCTAGAAAGAACACCTAAATTAGTGTGTTATTATCCTCATTAACACCTTGGAGTAGAAGGTGGGATGAGGGTCATATGCGGGCAGGGAAGAAAAGTAAAACTATTGGTGAAAGGGAGGTTTTTGTGGATTCCTCATGACTTGGATAATTGCGCTCCCAGTGATGAGTCAGCTGCCCCATAAATTTCTTGTGAAAACTCCTATATTGGGTATCCTGTACTGTGTCCTAGACTCAGGAAGTAGAGTCTTCTCCCAGTCCTGCTGCAGAACCTACAGGAACAAGTGTGCGGTGTAGCAGAGAGCACCACCTGCAACAGTCACAGATGGATGTAGCCTGTGAATGTGTGGACTCAATCTGGAGTAAAATTAAGTAACGAAATGATTGGGGTCTGTGGGGAGTTGAGGGTAAAAGAAGGCTTTTAAGCATGGTTTAGATAGTGTGAACATGAATTTATATAAAAAGAGGAGGAAGTACTCAAGGTGGCAGCAAAGTTATTAAACTCTTCATATGTAGGTCTTGTCTCCCCTGCTAGCTTTGAAGTTACGTGATGACAGAAACCACATCCTACTTCTCTATGCCCCTCTACAGTAGTCGTAATGAAGGGCAGGTGTGTGTGTGTGCATGTGTATAATTTTAAAAGGCATCTTTATTTGTTATACCTATTTATTCCTAATACAAACCAGCTCAGCGATGTTTGTTGGCTTTAGTATTCTTACTGGATCCTGGAGATACGCAGGCAATAGAACAAGAACATAGGATTGGGGACAGAGATGGTTCCTACATAATAACTATTGTTATATTGTAATATAACTACTGTTTATTGAGCAGTCTGTGCATAGGCTTTGTGCTAAGTGTTTTCCATGTGTTACTTAATCGTTATAACAACCCTGTGAAGTAGTCATTCATTGATTTAAAACACGTGGGATGCTTCAATGTGTGTCTACTCTCACTGTGTTCCCCAACCCCCGGGCCATGGACCAGTACTAGTCTGTGGCCTGTTAGGGACCAGGCTGCTGAGCTGTCCGCCCACATCTTTGAAAAATTGTCTTCCATGAAACTTAGGAACTGGGGGTCTGCACAGCAGGAGGTGGGCGGCAGACAAGTGAGCGAAGCCTCATCTGTACTTACGGCCACTCCCCATCACTCGCATCACTGCCTGAGCTCTGCACCCACCAACTCACCCCTCAGCCGTCCATGGAAAAATTGTCTTCCATGAAGCTGGTCCCTGGTGCCAAAAAGGTTGGGGACTGCTGCACTATCAGACTAGGCCGAAAGTACCTAGAATAATGCCATGTACATCGCTGGAACTCAACCAGTATTTCCCCGAAAGGGTGAAGGTGGTGATCATGAGCTAATTATGTGTAGGAGTTAGTGAACAGATTTGCTGGCTACAGCAGCCAGTGTTTTAGTCGTGGTAAGAAATGGGTGTAGTGAAGTGATGGAAAGCTGAGAGCAGTTGCTGGGGGTGTCCCATATCTTGAGCAGAGCTGGAAGGGTGGAATGATGAGGAATTACCATGGACTTCTAAGAAGGAGAGGAATACATCTTGTCTTCATACAGGGACATTGTCAGGGTGGAGCTGGGAGAAGCTGGAGGTCGGCCAAGGGATCAGGCATTTGGGTGTGTCCACAGTTCACTGGAAGTATCTAGGTATACCACAAGCCCTTCTCTGACCTCCTCGTGGTATCTGTTCTTGCAGCCAGGGCTGCCCCTTCAGAGCTACAGGCAGAGATTGGTTGTAGAAGCATCCAGAATTCCCTGCTGTGCCATCTAGGGCCAGGTGGACAGAGGAAGCAGCTTGACATGTAGCTGTGCACAACACACAAGAAGGCAACTCGCTGGGCTTCACAGAAATCAGAGCAGGTAGAGTGAGGGCCAAGGAAGGTTCTTTATGGAAAGATCACATTTCCACCCAACCTGCATTATTAGTTTTACAACTGCTTAAGAATGGCAGTTGGGAAGCTTTTAGGGATATGCCTGTCTTTCAGAGAGGTGGAAATGGAGCTAATTTTGATGGTTCACTCTTTAGACATCTGTTGGCTCCTGTGGGACTGCCCAAGGCAGGGTTGCCCGTTTGCCCAGGGACCAATGCGATAACCTCCACCTGCTGTACTTTACAAGATAGGCAGGGAGCCACAGTTATTACTTGGCCCAGTGGCCTTGCAACTTAAAAATTGTCTGTGATGTAGTGGAAGGAGTATGAAAGCTGAGTTCAGGATACCTGAGTTCAGATCCTGCTAGGTAGTTTACTGGCTGGGGGATCTTGGGCAGGACCCTGGATCTCTGTGAATGTCGGTTTCCTCATGTATATTATCTATCTCATGAGATGTTGTGAGGTCTGTCTGGGAAAATACATGGGAAGACATTTTGTTAACAACGAATCATTTTACAAATGCTAATTGTTTTTATGTTCATGCATTGTTCATTCATTTTTCCCTATTTCAAAAGGAGTCAGGAAGTAGGAGGGAAAATATTGGAAGGTCTGTTGCAGGGGTTTTGTTTCTCTCTGCAAGGCTGGATCAGTGTAAACTATTCTACAAGGCCTTTACTTCCGGTAGGCTCGAGAAGCAGAGTTTGAGGCTGAGCAGGAGAGAATCCGGAGGGAGAAACAGAAGGAGATCGCCCGCCTGAGGGCCATGCAGGAGAAAGCCCAGGACTACCAGGCAGAACAGGTACCTGCTTAGTTTCGGATTCCCTCTGCCTCTCCCATTCCCTTGACTATTCCTTTGAAAGCCTGTGAAATGGCCTCCAGGGTGGAGATACAGTGGAGAGCAGGCAAGTTATCTAGACTTCAGTGGTTTGAAAAGGGAGGGGAAGGACTGGTCCCAGTGACTGTGGCAGCAAGGATTGAGCAGTGCACTGTGTGCCTAAGGTTCAAGAGAAAGTTTCTGACTCCTAACTGAAGAAGAACTTTCAACCTTAACTAACCAATGAAATGTGTCACCAGAGGAAACTGTGGCATCTCCATCATTAAAAGTTTTTAAAATTAGAAGCAATTGCAGGACTGCCTGGAGGTGTCTGAGGTGCAGGGAAAGAACTGGGATGAGTGGGCTGGAAAGACAAGATGACCCCTCAGGGTATCCTCTGACCCAAAAGTTCTATGACGGGATTCCATTTATTGTTTCCTGGAATAATTTGCTGCCAGAGAAACTCATAGTGCTTCTCAGAGCAGACCGTGTCAGAGGCTGTAAGTAGGTGTCTTCCTGAAGGCACCTGGCCTGCACCCGAGGTTATCTTGTGCCCTCACTGGTCCACCCCGCTTTTCCAGGATGCCTTGCGGGCCAAGCGCAATCAGGAGGTTGCAGACAGAGAGTGGCGGAGAAAAGAAAAGGAAAATGCGCAGAGGAAGATGGAAACAGAGGCCAAACTGCGGAAAAGTCGGCTGGAACAGGTGGCTTTCAAGAAGCACACTCTGGCTGTTCAGGTGCAACGGGACCGGGATGAGTTCGAGAGGATTCTTCGGTAGGACAGGCCTGGGAACATTGTCTTCCTTTCCTTGCACTGTAGCAGGGATGGTCCATGTCGGATAGGGAGAAGCTTTCTGGAATGCTAATGGAGAGATGCTCACCCATCTCGACTGGGTTGGTGGGATCATTCTAACTAGATGGTTGGTTAAAATATTTCAAAGCCACTCAAACAACGAATTTTATGATTAGAGAATTGGAAAATAGCACCTGGAAGTGTTTAAGGAACTGGAGATTATTGAGATTATTAAACCTAAAGCAGTAAAGGTATAAATAAAGATATAAATCTGGTTTCTTCTCCTCCACAGCCCCTTCCCACATCCCCTTGCAAATTAGGGATGAAAGTGCAGCATGAGAGCTTTAGGAAAGTTAGAAAGAAGAACTTCAGACACTAAGGGTTGTGAGTCACTGGAGCAGGACTTTAAGGGAGCTCTTTGCCATTCATTTGAAAAATATGTATTAAGCACATAAATTCCGGGCTCTGTGCTACATGCCATGGAGGAATTAGAAATTAATAAAACACTACTCTTGCCCATTACAGAGGAAGGATGTTAGAGATTCCCGTTTGGGTGGACCTCACCTTTTTAATCCATCTTTCCTCGTTGGCAGCTCTTTACTCTTTTACTATAGTTCTCTCTTTTTGCTCAATGATAATTTCAACATAAGTGGAGGCTAAGCATTCACATCTCTCACTGTTCTGCCCCCGCCCTCAGAGCAGCTGCCATTGGCTTCCCCCTCTGCTCTATTTTCTACCAGTCAGATCTGCCACCACCAGACCTGGAGGTGTTCTCCTAGCCTGACAGGGAATGAGTCCCTTTTTGCCCTAGTTCAGGTTCTATATAAGATCAAAATTTTTCAAAAGGAAACAAACCAAACAAAATTTGAATTGGTGGGAGGGGGATATAAAATTATAGAATTATGCTCAGATAGAGATTGAACAGTGCAGCCCAGCTTTCTTGTTCTACATGCTCTAGGTCTTTCTTCTTGGTAATGCTTCAGTTAGTTGCATGACAGATAAGGCTACCCAGCCCCCAGCCAGAGGCAGAGCAGATCTGCAGGAGCTTTCATCCTCACCAGAGCCACATTTTTTTTTTTACCTTCTTTTGGACTGTGGGCCCCAGCCTGTCCCCACTGGCTCTATAGCTTTCCCTGCCCTCAGGGTGGTGCCGTGGTCATCGGACACCTGGAGGAGAAGGCAGCTTCTTAAAGTCCCCCAAAGATCCTGCCCTTGGGCTCCATAATGCCTTCCAGATGTCTTCCTGCTCCTCCCTGGCCTCCATGCCCTTGGACATCTGCTGCCTTTACAGGCACTAATAGATAGCAGTGGAATGAAACTAAAGTCCTACTTTTGCTATTGACTCATTTGTCTCTCCTTTTCTCTGTTTGCCTGAAGCAGACACATTAGCTGGTTATTAAAGCTAGATCAACCCCCTTGGAGAAGTTCAACTTCACCTGTTGCTCTAGGTTAGCATCTAGACCTAGTGTCTCTAGGGTCATGTGACCACCGTGGTACATGTCTTCATGCTGGGAGCATCTCTGCCACAGCCAGCAATCCAACATTCTGTACTTCAAAAGCATGGCCTCCTGTGTGGCTTATATTGGACTTCCTGTTTCTGGACAGAGGGATGCTTGTTGACTAAGCAGAGAGAGTTGACCTATCCTACCCAGTGGTTCTTATAAATGCCTGGAAACTTTCAGAAAACACTGATGCCTGGGCTCCAGCTCCACAGCTGTGATTTAAATGGCCGAGGGTGAGGCCCAGGCATCAGTAGTTTTTGGAAGTCCTCAGGTGATTCTAATATGCAGCCAGGCCCCATGATCACTGCCCTAGCCCCGTGGAATGCGGTTCTTCCCCATTTGGAGTTTCACCTGCCTACTACCCCAGGAGCTCTCTAGTTGCACACATAGAGCCCCCTTTTCTACACTTACCCCTCCACTCAGAAGAGTGTGAAACAACAGAAAACTGTTCTACACATAGGAAAAAAAAATGGCCAGGTGAAGAGGAGAGTCTTCCTGCTCTCACAGATGTGTCTGGGCAGTAGGGATTTGGTGTCTAAATACAGAGTGACAAGGAAGCCAGCAGTTTTCGTCTGATAAACTGGGCAGGCTCTGCAGCAGGTGTAGAATTTTAGGAGATGTTTGTATGGCAGAAAGAGTTGCTGGGAGTTGAGAGGATATCCCATGTATAGTGGGTCTTGGAAGGCGGCTGGAGGGAAATGAGGAAGTGAAGCAGTGTTTTTGGTACCTTTATTGGGGTATGAGTGACCCTAGGGTAGGAGAACAGGTAAACGATTCCTGCCTAGGATGATTTTACATTTTGTTTTTGTTTTTGATCATGCTGAGAAAGAAATTAGATGCTAGCTCAAGATGGCCTATAACTGCATTTCCTCTGAGATGTGAATGCATTTCATTTGAGTTTTTTCTGAGTCTATCTGGTTGCCAGTAGCAATTTTCTCCCTGATGTCAGGGTCCATGAAGTATTTTTGTGGAAGAGGTTTCTAAGAGGAATTTGGAAAGATGGATCAATAAGAGAGCTGAGAGATCTCAGGCTGAGCTCCTTCCTTCTTCCAGCAACCAAGGTAGAGCTAGTATTCCAGACTTGGCCACATCTTTTAACTTTCCAAGCATCCCTTTGTTGGTTTTATTAATGTTATCATTATTGTTAGTGAGAAAAGGAAGGAAGGAAGGAAGGAAGCAAGGAAGGAAGAAAGGATGGAAGGGAGGGAGGGAGGAAGGGAGGGAGAGAAGGATATATTTTAGAATAAGCTGGAGGGGAGTTATGCATTGTTATGAGGGAAGAGTAGGAGCAATAGCTCCCAGGGGCTGAAACCCTGGGTGTAGGGTACATAATTTGTAGGGCCCAGTGAAAAATAAGAATATGGTGGAGGCCTTTTTTCAAAACTATTAAGAATTTCACAACAGTGACAGCAGAGCATGAAACCAAGCCTGGGGCCCTTCTAAGCATGACATACAGTTGCTTGTCCGGGAAGCTGGTCCTGGCTGGATGGGAATGGGAGCATGCAGGGTGGCTGCCTTTGGGGCTGATCTTCCAGCAACAGAAGAGGGCTGAAGCCTGGAGGGCTGTGGTCTCTGAAGCGTGTCCACTGGAGGTGCCCACCCAAGAGACTCCCCCAGCACCTTTCCTCCTCTGGGCCAGCTCCGCCTAGCCCCTTCCACCCCTTGTGTCCCCCCGCCAGGGCTCAGAGAGAGCAGATTGAGAAGGAGCGGCTGGAGGAGGAGAAAAAGGCCACAGGGCGCTTACAGCATGCCAACGAGCTCCGGCGCCAGGTGCGAGAGAACCAGCAGAAGCAGGTGCAGAACCGGATCACCACCTTTGAGGAGGGCCAGCGCCTCAAAGAGGAGGCCCAGAAGCGGCGTGAGCGCATTGATGACATCAAGAGGAAAAAGCTTGAAGAGCTGAGGTGCGCTGGAATCCCCTCCTCCTCCAGCTCCTCTCTTCTTCCCCGAACAGCCAGCAGAGCAGGCTGGAAAGTGTGGGATTCGGGCGGAGGGGCCATGGCAGAGGTGCTCAGGGAGGGCCCTTCTCCCTACTCGAGTCTGTCCCTCTGTAGAAGGCTCCAGCAGGAAGTTGTGGGGCGGGGTCTTCCTGGCTGTTTGGGAACTTCCTGGCAGGGTTGCGGGAGCCTTGGCATGAGCATGTTGGGGGGTGCGCTGTGGGAGCAGGGTTCTGTAAATCCCACCCAGAGCCTGCTTCCTGCCCTGACACCTGCCCGGTGTTTCCCTGCAGAGCCACTGGCCTTCCTGAGAAGTACTGCATTGAAGCTGAGCGCAAAGCTAACCTCCTGCCGGCGACCTCTGTGAAGTGAGGGGGGCCTCCGTGACCCTTGGCATGCCTTCGGGGGACAAATTCTGCCCAGTCTCTGGGGCCCATAGTTGCTGCTAACCTAGACATTTCACAGTTACAGATTAAATCTATTCTACTTCTCTAAGGAGCAGCTCAGCGTCCTTGTTGCGGGGATGTAGCTGCTACAGGGTAGTGATGGTGGCGCAGAACAGGTTGTGGGGGCATCGAGTGAGGGGGCGTCGAGCAAGGACGGCGTGGTGCTCAGGTTTGGGGAACGGGAGGATGCTCTCCCATGAACATCGCTCCTAAGCCAGGAGGTCCCTTTGTCCTGGTGTCCCTTGGCTTTTCTGTGATCCCCTGGGATGTCCCCTTTCAGCACAGTCTTGTCTCTGTTCCAGCCCACGCCCAGTCCAGAGGCATTTCAGGGCATTAAGGCAGAGCTAGAGATGCTCTCTCTCAGCCCAGGGCTGGGCTGGGTGGAGCTGAAGGAGGTACTGGGCCGGCTGCACTCACACCCATGACTCAGACCACATCTGTGGAGGAGGTGGTGTTTGAACCTAGAGCTCACTCCACCTGTCTCAGCCCTCTCCTGCCAGGGCCTTCAACCCCAGGCAGTGCTGCAACAGACACCAGCCCATCCCCCACGAGGCGCGCCTGGGGCCTGCACTCCTCACCCAAACACAGCTGCCCATCCCACATGGCCGGGCTCTCCTCCGGCCACCTCACTCCCATAGGTGGGGCGCCCCAGAGCCACTTTTGTCTGTTTTAACTTTCCTCACTTTGCCCCACACTACTCTTCATTCATTCATTCACTTACTCAAATTCTGAGTGCCTACCACATGCCAGGTACCTCCTGGGCACTCGGTGAACGGGCGGTGGACAGTCCTGGGTGCACCCTCCTAGCAGCCTCCCCCTGTGCCAGTCTGCTCCTGCTTTCTCCCCCCGCTGCTGCCCACCGCATTTCTTGTACCTTTAGAATCAGCTCAGCCTTTCTGGAAGGACCCTGGTTATCAGGCTCCCATTTGGGACTGGAGCCACTTCCCAGTTTTTGTGTGTCTTGGGGGAAAGGGCTCCAATCCAGCTGCCATCACCATGGTGTCCCTCTGCCCACCCCACCCCACCCTAGGGGTTTCCTCCATTTCTCAAACCCAGAGCCCAGTCTTGTCTTCCTCAATGGCTCCTGCAAGAGAGGAGGCAGAGGACAGCTGCTGGGGCGTCCTGGGTGTTTACAATGCCAGGTTACAAGGGCCTCAGGCAAGAGTCCTCTTTTCATAAGGCCCAGGGAGAGTCAGCAAGCTGTTCCCTGTGCTTCCTCTCCCTCAGGACAGCCACAGCTTCCCCAGGTGCTGTCTCCATGGAAACTGTTGCCCCACCCCACTAGGTGGGCAGCCTCTCCAGCTGTGTGGGGACGAGGCTTTCTCACCTTCCCTGCTCGGCACTCTGAACTGCAATCCTCCTGCCTAGGGAAGTTGATACCTTCCTCCCCGGGGGGTCGTGGGAAGATGTGGTGCCCCTCCTAGAAGAAGGCATGGCGTTGCCACCAAGGAGTCTGGCACCTTCTGCAGTGGGCACACTGGCTTGGGTTCTCTCTGATTATCACCTGTCATTCAGTTGATACCTGCAGGGGCCAAGGGACAAGCATCTACCTATTTCAGGGGATTTTCTTTCCCAGGAAAGCCAGAAAGAGCCTGGGTACCTGGAGCTTGTCCAGCTCCACACCTATGTCATCCATCTCAGGGCTGGAAAAAATATGTCCCCTGTGGGGTCCAGGAGAAAGAGGGTTCCATACACATTGCTCACTTCTGAGCCCAAGTAGACAAAAATGGGCTAAGTTCACAGGCTGAAGGCAAGGCTAGCATTTGACCAGAGATGCTGCTGTTGAAAATGCAGGTCTGTGGGGCCTGGGAGATCTCAAAGCCTAAAAGTGAGATTTTCTTGACAGGGCCTGGACACAGGGCAGTTATAGGTTGCATAAATAAAGGTCTAGCTTCAGAGAAGGGAGAATATAGCCACTTCTGAGCAAGTGAAGGTGATTTGGGAGAGAATCTCAGAGAGCTCTGCCCCCAGGGTTGCCCCTTCCACCCTCAACAGGAATTCTCCCTCTCCGGAATTGGCCCATAAAGTGGAAGAGAGGTTCAATTTCTTCTCTCAGGATTCCTGAGAAGCCCCACCCAGGCTTCCA
Organism: Lemur catta; assembly: GCF_020740605.2. NCBI lineage: Eukaryota > Metazoa > Chordata > Mammalia > Primates > Lemuridae > Lemur > Lemur catta. The sequence goes on along the minus strand of NC_059130.1, from coordinate 32,970,645 downwards.
CAGACTCCAGAACTAGCCTGGATCAGCGGAGACCTAGTTCCTAGAAGCAGGACACTCTTGAGAGCCAGGAAGGCAGCTGGGATCCAAGGCCAGCTAGCTGCATCTGGGCATCTTTTATTAGCTCTCTACCCCTCTCACTTGGGAGTGGCAGTGGGGATAATCACAAAGAGAAGTCCTCTGGCTTTAAGGCGGGGGGACATGGGGTGAGGCTACATGATAGCGGTGGCAGAGCCATCAGGAGACTGTGTGAGCCCAGCTAGCAGAGAGGGAGTGGGGCCTGGAGACAAAGAAAAGAGAAAATAGGCATTCTTTGGAGGACTCTAGTGGGCCCTCAGGCTCAATCTTGCTGCTAGAGGTTGGCCCTTCAGTGGGGGTGCTTTCTGCTAAAGAGGCTTCAGCTTTCCCTTCCTCATGCTCAGAGGTGGAAATGAGCTCTATGCACCCCTCCAAGCCACTGAATCAGCCCAGGGGTGTCTGGGAGGCTGCAAAAGTTAAGTAGGAAGTGAAGTTTGGTGCATTATCTTTGCTGATCTAAGGGTTTTTTTTAAGTGCCCAAGCTATTATTGACTTCGTTGCATAGATATCTGATTCCTTTATATCTTAATTTTACATTATTTTATGCATAAAAGTACATATTAGCTCCTGGAGGACTTCCCAGCTCCCTGTCTTCTGCCCTTGGGGTCTTCCAGCCCTTGCAATGTCACCCTGGAGAATCCCATGGGTGGGCTCCACTTTGGAACACTGAGTCAGATCTGCAGGCACCTGCCTCCCAGGCATGTGTCCCTTGGCTCTATGCTTTACCTGCCCACATGTGCCTGTTGCCCACACCACACTCTGCTGTGGCTTGGGGGTTGCCTCAGAACCTTTGCACCCGCTGCAGAAGCAGCTCCAGTTGGGCATGACTCAATAGCCTTTACTGGTGGCTGAGCCACACTGTCCCTGACTCAGTGGGGTACTGGGATGTCCTCTCCTACCCTTGAAAGCCTTGGAACCTCCATCTGTGACTTGGGTCACAGCTGGGCATTACTCGGTCTCAGTAAAATCGCTTTGATTAGGCTCAGATGAAAGGGGCTGAAAGAGTTCAAAGACAGACAGGGCTTTTGGGGTGAGGATGGGAGGCAGCTATTTAGGTGATGGTGGAGAGGAGATGCTATAGTCTCAGACAAGAAGTCTGGGAGCGGAGGCCATGGAGGCTCAGAAACAGAGTTCCTCACTCTGTTTTCTCACTCTTGCCCCTCCTAACTATGCCTTTTGCAAAGAGTAGGAGCTTGGGGGAAACTGTGCAAGAGGGGGCAGCTTGCTCCAGACCAGAGGTCTCTTCCCCATCCTAGGCTGCAGCCCACGGTGACCTGCCTCCCTACCATGCTATGAGATACGTCCGGGGAAATCATGCCAGGGTTACCTGGAAGGTCCTCATTTCCAGCATCGTTGAGGTACTGTTGATTTGGGTGGCTTTAAATAGTTCAGACCTTCCCTCTGTCATAGCTCCCATACCTCACACCCCTCCCGGCTGGGATATTCTCCCAGAGGTGCAAGCTCTGCTTTTCTTTTTGCATTCTCACTCATGTCCACTTGGAGAGGGGTGGCCATCATCTCAATGACCTTTGACGACTTTGAGGTTGGACAGGAATGGGGTTAAGATGTCAGGTAGCTTTAAAGGGGGTGAGTGGGAGTGGGGAGCAGAGGGCCTGGAGTCTGGAAGAAACAGCTCAGAGCTAATGAGCTCGTTTTCTGCATGGCCCCTGGGGAAAGGCTGTGTGTTTCTGGGCTAGTGGGGATGAGAACCAAATCACAGAATCTCCAGGCTGGAAGGGACATCAAAGACCCTTTGCTGATTGAATCGCCTTTGTAAACTCGTCAAATGGTTGGACAATCTGAACTTGCACACTCTGAGAGACAGGGTGCTCACTACCTCATACCAAACCATCTTAGGTCAGCCCTGATGCTCAGAAGTTTCTTAATATTGAGTCAATATATGCGTTCCTGTGTGTCCCATGTGTGGGCCTCGTCCAGGCTCTTTTTACATGACACCCCTTCCGATATTTCCTACAACAGCTGCTGTGCAGCCTGACCCTGCGGGGAAGTGCCTGTCGTTCTGGAAACACAGGGTTCTCCTGAACATTTCAGGGAGAGGTTGTTGGAGGGAGGAAACTGGAGAAGTGGGAAACCTTTGGCTTAATTCCTCAGGCTGGGCCTGTTTCTGTCCTGCTGGTTAATGATTCCTCAGTCCCTGCCAGCCCCAGCAGACAGAGCTGTGCTGCCTCTGAGCCCCACCCCCTCTGGCGCCACCTTCCCCTTGCTCCTTTCTCTATCCTGTGTCCAGGCAACAGGAAACAAACACAGAGGGCAGAGCGAGGGCTGGTCGGGGACAGGCTTAGCGGGGAAGTCTCTGAACCAGATGCGCACCAGCTTCATTCTGACGCCTGCCAGCACCCACACACCTTCCTGGGCAACAGCCATGGGGGCAAGGCAGGCTGAGGGGCCACCCTGAGGGTCAAAGGAGACCACGGTTCCCCTCTGTGGATAGGTATCGGGGGAATCCAGATGGCAAAACCCAAAGACGAATTTTATTTCTACAACTTCAAAGGTCAAAGTCCCATTGGAGGTGGATGAATTCATCCACACGCTGGACGCACAGGAATACATACATTGACTCAATATCAAGAAACTTCTGAGCATCAGGGCTAACCTGAGAGATGAATTCATCTCTCCACACGCAGACAGACACACAGTCCAGGATCATCAACCTCAGTTGCCTAATCCATCCCAAGGGCCTGGCTCGGAGCCCAGGGAAGTGCTCTGATGGTCTGAGTAGAAGGTCCCGAGGTTCAGTTCTCAAGCATCTTCCCTCCTCAGTCCAAAAATAATTATCAGCTGTCACTGCACGCCTGGCTTATTTCCCAAGCATTGAAATAGCACTGCCACCTCTCTCTGTCCCTAGTCCTCCATCTAGCACATCACTAGTTATCCTTTAGATCTCTGCTTAAACATCATTGCCACCAGGTAAGGGGCTTTGCGCATATGACCATATCTTTTCACATCATGGGCGTGGGCTAGGTATCCCTTCCCCTTACAGAGAAGGGGTGCTCTGCAAGGATGGAGACTGAGTCTCCTTCATCGCTATTTCCCCTGAGCCTACACAAAGCCCAGCTGTTTGTCCAATGAATGAAGGTTCTGCAGGACGTGCTTGATCGTGGTGAGGTGCAGACAAGATTTTATCTTCAAGATCTCTTCATTCCTCCTCAGGTTTGTCATCAGGATTCACACACTCTTTGCAAGCTACTTCTTCTTGTCTAACAGTTTCATTGATAACATTCAGTCAACTCCCTTTGCTCTTGTGCTTTACTGCTGTAGTGGTAGCTTGGGTCACTCCTTTTAGTGGTGGGGACTATGTTTGTGCCGGTTGCTCTTGTGAGTCTGGGTCAGCTTCAGCACATTGTTCCATGGGAGAGGTTTGGACTTACCTAGGCTCCCTCCTGGGGTCTGCCTTCTCATGTGGACCAGTAGGAGCCACTGAGGCTCGGGAAGCCTGAGCAGGGGCTCAGGGAGTCCGTGGGTTGCCTGAGTCCAAAGCCCTTGCACACCAGCCTTGATCTGAGCCTCAGTCTCTAACCCCAACCCACATTCTCAAATGTAACGTCATACAAGGATCTCATCTCTCTGTTACTGGCTCTGACATTTCCTTGTCAAAACGCTACAAACTCCCATCACACCACCTGTGCCACTCTGAGCCCCCACCCATCCTGTACAGCCTCGGCCTCACCTGGCAGACCTCCAAGTCCAAATTTCACTGACAGCTGTGTGGGAAGATAGCACATGCATGGCTCCTTCGCCTCTCTCTGACTGTTTGCCTCTCTGAGCCTTCTAGGACGCTGTCTATCTTTAGGTGCGCACAGTTCCTGCTCCCATTCTCTCCTCAGAGGTCTCCTCTGCACGGTGGCTTCTCCCTGAGTGTCACAAGGGATAAGCCGGGCTCTACGCAGGTACTTGGGGGAGGAGTCTGAGGAGCTTGCTTGCTGTGTGTGGGGAGTTCAGAAAAGGCCAAGGCAGGGGAACTGGGGAGCTTGCACTTGAGCCTGGGGAGCCCAGGGAGAGGAGTTGGGCGGGCAGGTCCAGGCAGGGGTGGGGGGGAAGGACTTACAAGGGCTGTGTAGAGCTGCTGTGGAGGTGACTTTGGGGGTCCTGGGGCTGGGCTGCACCCCATCCCAGAAGTAGTCTCCAGGCTTCTTTGGGTCCTTGGCCTGCTCTTCCTTCCTCCTCTCTCTCTGTTTACTCCTTTCTAGGCCTCTGTCTTTGATTTCCTCTTTATCTTAGACTAGAAGAAAATACCACCCAAACTGGGGCCATTCTTCCCTGGAGAGTCATAGATTTCCTCTTTATCTTAGACTAGAAGAAAATACCACCCAAACTGGGGCCATTCTTCCCTGGAGAGTCATAGATTTCTCAGGAGAAAGCAAGGGGTCTCTTTGGAAATTTGTGTGTAGGGTCCCAGATCATGGCCTGGGCCCCCTGCCTCCTCTGTCTCTCTCTGGACCTCTGGACAGGCCATTTGGATGCCATGTGTGTTTCTGTTTCTGTCTCTGCCCCTTAACTGATCACTCTCTCTCCCTTTTCTCTCCCCGGGAGCACAGAGGGAGCCCCAGTAGTCTCCTGAATCTGTCCCGGCCTTTATGGGGCTTGAAAAGGAAGTGGGCAGGGAAATGGGATGTTTGGGGTGGAGACTGGGTGTGGAAAAATGAGAGGAAGGAGTTGGGCTAGGGAGCTTCCTAGGAGGGGGGCCCTCTTCCTCTGCTGAAGATAAGGCCCAGAGAGAAACATGGGCTGTGGGCTGGCCCCAGAGGAAGGGGACTGTGGGCTGGCCCTAAGCTATGGGAACTAAGCTGATACCCGAGTGTCCTTCCCCCAACCCAAAACAAACAAACAAACAAACAAACAAAAAACGCTGCAGGACTCAGGGCACAAAGCAGGACGACTGACAGCTTCTTTTATAGGCCTAAATTGCACAGAGGTGGCAATTAACCCTCAGTGGGTCAAGAGGGAGCAACAATGGTGCCCTGCCTGTTCAGGCTTGGAGAGATTCCCCTCATGGTCCCCTTGGAAGTGGATGTTCTTCTAAGAGCATGTAGCCAGGCCCTCAGTTTCCCCCAACTCCCATCTCCTAGATCCCCCAACCAGACCCCCCACCCTGAGTAGACTCCCTCTGATGGACCCCATCCTCTAGTTGAGTTTGGTGTTAGAGCCCCACTCACTGCCAGTAGCTCCCTGCATCCCTTCCCCAAGTGCCTTTTCTGGAGCTTGACCAGGTGCTGAGCTTTAGGAGAGGAGCAGGACTTCAGAGGGTCCGTTTGTTATGGGATTATGTCGCCTCAAACCCTTCCGATGGGCTCGTGCACATTTGGATCCCTCCCCAAAGTCTTGGGACCCTAATCGACACGGGCCACTGGTATTCTCCCTGAGCTAAGCACTGAAAATTCTAGCCAAACCTGCATTTAGCAGATGGAGGCGAGGTCTTTCTACATCAGAAATAAAACCTCATCTTTGATCCCTTCGAGTCCCCTGCTCACGTATCTTTAACCCATGTTTTAACCCTAAACACAGCCTACTCTAGCTTGAATCTTAAACTCATCTCCAACCCAACCATAACCCCCGCTCCTAAATCAATCTTAACCCAGCCTTTGATTTAGCCCCAGGTGTATTGCCAAGCACAGCTGTAAATGAAACCAAAACCCTATTCCTTACCACAGCACAAATCCCAGCCATAAACCCTAGCCTCAGTGCTAGCTGTAATTCTAACCCTAATCCCATCCTTAACTCTCATCCCAACTTCAAATCTGATTTCAACCTTATTCATAATTTCAACCACCCCCAAGCTTCACTCTAGCTCCAGCCTTCACCCTGGCTCTAACATTGGGCCAAGTCCAGAATCCAACTAACCCTCATGCCTGCACTTTAGTATAATGGAACCACAACCTCACTCCTTTCTTCTCAGTCTCACTCTTCCTGGCCCCACCTGTTCTCCCCTCCACCCACCACTGACCTCCCACACTTTTTTCTCATGAGTGGGTCTAGTAACCCAGGATCACTGAGCCCTTTTCCTGGACCACTCTGTATTGGGAGCCAGGAGGCCTGGGTATCCCCCACTTAGCCCCAGCAGCATCACCTGGGCTGACTCTCCATGTTTCTCCAGACCCCCTGTTTCCCCATCTGTAAAATGGAATGATGATACCTGCTCTCCAGAGGGTGCAGGACAATCCCATAAACCTCAACATAAATAAGGAAATAAAGATATTCATGTGTACATCTGGTTGGCCCCGAAGCAGCCTGCTATTGTTGGGAGTTCAGGTGGAGGGAATGTATGGACTCCTTGTGCTTCCTTATTGTTTTGTCTTGTTTTTCCCAAAGGGGTGGGCTCTGGCAGCATCCCTGAGCCCATAACTCCCCAAGACTCTTCCCCCTCTGTCCTTCCTGTGCCCAATGTCAGGGGTGGGGGACGGGCTCTGACTCTTTTGAGGAAGGTGGGCTATTGAACAGGGCCACTCATGACCGGAGCCCCACCACCGTGTCCAGGGGAGACACAAGGCTGTTCTGTACCCCTTGGGCCGACCAAAGGCTGGCCCTCTACCTTCTCCCCCTGCCCACCAGGACCACCCCCACCCCAGCTCCAGCCTGCCCAGGACTGTGCTGGCTTAGTCACCCTGATGACCAGGCAGGTTTTGAGGGTCCTGGGTCTCAAGGACCCAGTTCATTCAAGGCCTGGCCATTGTTCCTGTGCATAGAAGCCAGGACACCAAGTGATCCCTTAAAGAAGTACACACAGAAGGCTTGCCCTCCTCAACAGAGACTCCCTGGCATACAGACACCCTGCCTCCCTCGCACACACACGTCCCTGTGAAGGGTGCACACACTCGGGCACACCCCTTCCCCAGTCCTGGCACTGTACTCTCCAACATTGCTTCCCCCACCCCACACACTCACCTCACTCCCACCACACACCCCGGGTCCCCCATAACACCCCTGGCTCCCAGGGGTCCTTTACACTTGGGGTGACCTGGAGTCCAAGGGGACATCTGGGGGAGACTGTTTCTGACATACCCCTTCCCTCCTCTTGGAGCTCAGGAAGCCTGACTCCCTTTGAAAGGCCAGAGGCCTCAGGGGAAAGGCAGGTGGGTCATTCTTGGGTCCCCTTCATCTGCCTGGGCCTCCCCTCCAGCCCCAGGTCCCAGCATGGGGGAAATGTCTCCTTCCCTCATGCCCCTTCTCACAGATCTTGACATGGTGAGGGGCCCTGGAGGGTCAGGGATGCTGGCAGGGGTGGGACTTGGATGCTGGAGTCTGCACTGGGGAAGGGGGTGGCAGGCCCCTGTGCCCTGGGGTCAGTGTTAACTCCTCAAGGCGTGGCCACCATTCCTCCACAAGCCTGGCTTCTCCATCCTCCTCACTTCCTCCAGGGAAGGAGGCAGGAAATGAGTGGTGAGGGGAGCTGTAAATTGAAGCTGTAAATGGGGTGACTGTTGTCACCCCCAGGACGTGATCAGGAGGAAGTGAAGTTTAACAGGTGCCTAATTACAAGTCCCGCTGGCTGCCCTGTGCCACACTTGGGACAGGGAAGAGCTTGGTAAGGGCTGGGTAATGCCTGGGTAGGCCACCCTGTCACCCCGCTAATTAGGGTTCCTGGGACTCCTCCCTAAGGCGGGGACCAGGCCCCCTCCCTTCCATAGAAATAACTCTGGCTGCTCCCCAGCCGGGCACTCATTGCACCTTCCTGCCACCCCAGGCCGTGTCTGGGCCCTCGGCTCCCCCTCCCTCCACCAGCCCCCTCACACCCACACCGCAGCCCACAGGATACCCAGCCCAGGTGGAGGAAACGCCGAGCCTAGAGACATGGGAGTTCGCGGAGGAGCGTTCCATCTTCTACTTGTGTGCCTGAGCCCAGGTACGGGGCTGGGCAGTGGGCGGGACACCCAGCACGAGGCTGGATGGGAGGGAAAAGGGGACGAAAGGGCTCACAGGGGAGCCTCAAAGGCGGCCAGAGATGCCCTGGCAGGTGCTGCCCACCCTTGCCCTGCTGCCACTGGGTCTGGACGCTGCTGGGGGCCCTCTCCCTGGGAGAGCCTGTGCTGGGTCACGTGTGAGGGGTGGAGGTCTGTGAGGGGACCTTCATGTGTCCATGTGCCCTGTGGGGCTCACTGCTGTGTGCAGGTGCTCTGCGTGCTCAGCTGGTCTGGATTTGCGGTGAGGGGGTGTGGGGGAGGAGTGTGGGAAGGGGGAACATTTTCGGCCTTTGTGTGAGCGTGAATGTGTACGTGTGTGTGTGTGTGTGAATGATGGCATTTCTGGCAGAACAGCTGCACCCGCTCCTTGGCTAGTGAGAGCCGGCCTGGCAGAGCCCACTCAGGAAGCTCCGGCTGTGCTGCGGGGACCTGCGACCTTTCTGTGTGTGTTGTGTGTCCACGGGTGTGTGAGGACAGACTCAGCGCTGCGTGCTTTACGCACCAGTACCGTTTGTGGGAGCCGCCTTTTCTCCCCCCTTCTGCCCCAGAGAGAGGCTCTAGAGTTCTGGGGGCAGCGTGAAAATTCAGAAACGATTTACAAGCCAAGAGCAGACACTACTATTGCGGTGACACCTCGTAGAAGGCGTCCAGCCCTGGTGCTTTTGTGGGGTGACAATTAATCACCGCTGTCCTCTTCCTTCAAGAGCCTGTTGTGACTCGCCCAGTTCCCGTATTTCCCCAAGTCTCCCCATCAGTTCTCTCTTCCAAACTGGCTTTCCTCCCTCTCCCCAGCCTCTCTCTTTCTCAGGTTCCCTGGAAGTACTTCCTCAGTGCCAGGTGAGACGCCAGGAAAAACCTCCCAGGGAGAGGGAGGGGTGCAGAAAGGCTGGAACTCTGGGAGGAGGTTGAGAAAACGTCTAAGGAAATGGAAAAGCTGGGCGAGGCTCCCTGGCCAGGGACAGTTGAAGAAACTCTCAGCCTAGTGCAGAGTGGAGGCCCGTTTCTTCCAGCCTGTCCCTTCTTCCCAAGCCCTCTCCCTGAATACTTACCTGTGGCATGGGGAAAGAATCCTCCCTGTGTGGGCTCTTCTAGTGGCTTCCCCAGGGTGGAGCCTCTGCTCCCAGCTGAGCTCTGGCTCACCTCTCCCTGGCTTGCTGTGCCGCCCCAGGATCTGGCACACGGTAGCAGGATCCTTATCTCAGGAATGAGCTGGTTTTCTCTTGGCCTGGGGCTGGAGGAGGCATCACTGGTCCCGTTAGAGCCCCAGTTGCTGCCTGCGTGCTGTGGGTCACACTGGAATCTAGCTGGGTTAGGCCATGGCTGACTGCCCAAGCAGGGTTCCTAGGGGGTAAGTTCAGTGACCCCTGAGGTGTTGGTGTTAAAAGGGTCCTTGCTGGGCTCTAGACAGGTCTCTCTAGAGCCCAGCTAAGCCTTCCAAGCAGGGCCTCTGCAGATATGTCTGGTCGTGAACATACACACATATGAACTATATGAGCATGTAGTGGGTGTGTCTTTTGGATTAATATGTACCTGTGTTTGTGTGCAGATGCGTGTCTGTGTTTGCATAGATCTGACAGTGTCTGTGTGTGTAGGAAGGTGGGGCTGCATAGGAATGTATCTGCATTTTGAAGGCTTGTAAGAGTGTGTTTGTGTGTCGATTTGTTTGCCTATGACTGTGTGTAATTGTGTGTGAGAGACAGAGAGAGAGAGAGAAAGAGAGAGAGATGTTCTCTAAGTGTGACCATGGTCTTGAGCCAGAGAAGGACAGAAGAGAATGATGGTGAGACCTGGGGCTGGGACTCCAAAGGACATGTTGACTCAAAAAGGAAAGCAGATGGAAAGGGAGCGAGACTGGCTGAGGGGCCGGGGAGGCAGAGGGCAGAGTGCCCAGGGTGGGGCCCTGGGTACAGCCCCCTTCTTATCCCTCTCTAGGTCCAACCGGTTGGGGCTCGGCTTGCCTGGGGCTGCAGGGTAGGGCAGGAGAGGAGCTCAGTCCTGAGCTCCCAGATCCTGGGATCCTGGCTCCTCCCCCAGGGCTGCCTGCCGCTGACTCAGTGGCAGGAGGGGCCTCAATGGGAGCGAGCGTGTGGGGGCAGCTGTACCCTAGCCACACAATCACATGAGGGGAAGGACACACAGTCCACAATGCCACATATCATCACACAAGGCTCACGTTGTCCTACAGATACCTGTGGCCATAGTCCCAGGCACGCACCATCACTCACTGTCACACAAACACAGCCAGGCTCCCGGTCACACCTGCCCATTATCACCCACGGGCACACACTACCACTTTGAGCACTTACACAGGCAGGCTCACACTGTCACACACCACCACACAATACCACACAGAGGCATATAGCCACAGACACACACTGTCATACACAGCCACAGGCAGCTCACTCAGTCTTCTGCTTCTTGGGCTGGGGAGGAACCTCAGAAGCCACTGTATCCATCCTCCTGCCCCTGGACAGGAGCACTTCACTCAGCCCAGGCAGAGCCCAGACAAGTGGCATTTAACCAGTCAGGCTCTTCCACCAGAGCATTAACAGCTCTGTGTGCTCCACATGCCCACACACACACACTAGCACACCCATACTAGCATGTAAGTATATAAGCAGACACTCTACATGGTCATGTGCACGAATATCTTTAGAGTACACATAGCAGCCACAAATACTGATAAGCACACAGTGTACACACTCATACATGCACACACACAATCATGTATACATATAAGCGTACATAACAGCTATTCAGTATTCAGATGAAAACAGTATTCAGATGCAAACCTCCACACTCATAGAATATATATGTGTCCATAGTATGCAGACACTGCCACATGAACAAACATGCAACACAAGTACACACAGACATGCCTATAGCAATTCACAAACACACACACACACACACACACACACACAGAGCAGCCCCTCCTGCCAATGGAAGCCCCATTGAGACCTGGGACAGAGAATGGGGGAGGAGGGGCTAAAGCTGACTCCTCAGGCCCTGGCTCTGCCCCCACTCACCCCGCTGTTCTGCTGCCCCCAGCACTGCTGTCTGCTGTGCGGATCAACGGGGATGGCCAGGAGGTCCTGTACCTGGCGGAAGGTGACAATGTGAGGCTGGGCTGCCCCTACATCCTGGACCCTGAGGATTATGGTCCCAGTGGGCTGGACATCGAGTGGATGCAGGTCAATTCGGACCCCGCACATCGGGAGAACGTGGTGAGTACTGGGCACGGGGTCCCCTTACCCTGCACTTCACGGTGTCTGCCTGTTGGGCAGCCAGCACCCTGAGGGAAGAAGCAGGGCAAATAATGAAACTAAGACCTTGAACTTCCCCCAAAGCCTCTCAGGGAATAGGGCAACAGGGATGACAGGTCTGCAATCGTGAATCAAGCCAGCCAGTCGGTTCACCTCCTCCCTCCCCATTCCAAAGGGAAGATGAGGTATAGGCCCCTGAAGACGTTCCCAGCCTGACCTTATACTTTCTAAAGAGCTTGACCTCACCTGATCTGACCTATCATGTAAGAATGGGCATCATCATTCCCATTTTCAGCTGAGAAAACTGAGTCTCAGAGATGTTCAGTGAATTGCCCAAAGCACCAACTTGCATGGTCCTCCTGTATCACCAACTTGCATGGTCCTCCTGTATCACCTCTCTTCTTCACAGTTCTTAAGTTACCAGGACAAAAGGATCAATCACGGCAACCTCCCCCATCTGCAGCAGAGGGTCCGATTTGCAGCCTCGGACCCCAGCCAGTACGATGCCTCCATCAACCTCATGAACCTGCAGGTATCTGACACAGCCACCTATGAGTGCAGGGTGAAGAAGACCACCATGGCCACCCGGAAGGTCATCGTTACTGTGCAAGGTATGGCCAGACTCCTCTGGGCTCCCCTTCCTTAGGCTTCAGAGCCAAAGGCAGCTTGGCCACTCTGAGCCCAGCTCTGCCTCTCAGCTGGGCCCTGGTTCACAATTGCCTGTCTCCTTGCAGCACGCCCTGCAGTACCCATGTGTTGGACTGAGGGCCACATGACATATGGCAACGACGTGGTCCTGAAGTGCTTTGCCAATGGGGGCTCCCAGCCCCTCTCCTACAAGTGGGCCAAGATCAGTGGGCACACTTACCCTTACCGAGCTGGGTCCTACGCCTCCCAGCACAGCTTCCACTCTGAGCTCTCCTACCAGGAGTCCTTCCACAGCTCCATGACTCAAGGTGAGGGGAACCTCAGCGAGGGCAGAGTGGGGACAAGCAGAAGATCAGAGACTCTGGGACCTACTGGGGCTTCCTTGGGTTATCTCTGGCACCAAGTCAAACCTGGAACCCCTGTGGGAGAGTCCCCCCCGTGGGCCTGTCCCAGCAGCTGCTATTGAGGGAAAAAGAGAAGCCAACAGTGGGAGTCAGTCAAAAGCAGTGTGGTTAGTATGGAAAGAGCATGGCTTACCCTCCCTGTGCCTTGATTTCTTCATATGTGAAAAGGGAATACTAATGTCTACCTTTCAGGGGCATGTGAGGATTCAATGGGGCAGGTGTGTAAACTCCCAGCACATAGAAAAGCTGAATAATACTCAGTCAAACAAAGAATAACAGAGCTAGCAGGGACCTTAGAGTTCCTCTGGTCTTACCCTGTCCTCACTGCACAAAGGAGGAGACCAAGGCTCAGAGAGGGGACATATTTCCCTATGGTCACAGAGTGAACTAATGGTGTCTCTGTCTTGCTGCTGGGAGAGGGGTCCTTCCTTGCCTCTGTCTTAGCAGGGGGAGGGTGAATCACCCTGAGAGTGGAGAGGACCTGTGTGTGTGTGTGTGTGTGCACGTGGGTGCGCTCACACGCACGCATACACCTTCCTTCCTTCCAGAGTGGGTGTCCCATCTCCCGCCTCACAGGGGCTGAGGCTGGGGTGGGAGATTTCAGAGACCAGGCCCCTCTGCTTCAATTTCAGGCCTGAACAACGGTGACCTGGTGTTGAAGGATGTTTCCAGAGCCGATGATGGGCTGTATCAGTGCACAGTGGCCAACCAAGTGGGCTACAGCGTTTGTGTGGTGGAGGTGAAGGTCTCAGGTGGGTGCAGCAGCTCTGAGGGCCTGCTAGCTGGGCGAGTTGGGGCGGAGGCACCTGGGCTCTAGTTTGGAGCCTCAGCGGGCTCTGTCTTTCCACTGCCATGGGTCTATAGGCCTCTGCTTAGAGCAGCCGAAAGCCCTGGGAAAAACATGCAGGCACAAGGGGTTAACTTGCGTCTCCTTATATCCTCCTCTCTGGGTGTTCCAGGGCTTGGAGACCCCGCAAATCCCTCTTCCCTTTTCCCACGGACCCCTGCCCTGGCACCCTCTGGTCAGGCAGGCACCTGGCAGGCTGGGAGAAAACTGACTGGCCATCCCTTCTCTCCGCAGACTCCCGGCGTGTAGGCATGATCATCGGCGCCGTGCTGGGCTCTCTGCTCGCGCTGGCCTGCCTGGCGGTGGGCATCTGGGGGCTCGTGTGCTGCTGCTGCGGGGGCGCCGGGGCTGGCGTCACCCGCGGTGCCTTCGGCTACAGCAACGGCGGCGGGGTCGGCAGAGGGGCCTGCGGCGACTTGGCTAATGAGATCAGGTAAAACCTGATGCATGCTGCATGCTGCTGTGCGGCAGGGGAGCGGCGCCCTGCCCGTCTCACCCCTGCCTGCCACCGGCCGGCGGGGACCCCCACCCCAACCCTGCTCGGCATCGCCACGGAGTGCTGGGACCGCAGCATGTCGACCTGCCACCCGCCGCATGGCTTTTCTGTCTCTCCCCTTCCCAGTCTTCACCTCTGCTCTCCTGCCCTCCATCTCCCTCCTGCCTACGCACCTCTCTGTCTTGTCTAGACTGTAAGCTCCAGGAGGGCAGGGCCTATGTTTTTTCACGTTTCCCCTGTATTGTGCCGGTAAGAACTCTGACAAGCTTATTTAAAAAGAGCTAATAAGACTAGTGTTAATAACTTATATTAGAAGCAAACTAGAAATAAAAAATAGAACAGGACTAGCAGTGCTAATGATTGCAGTGCCTCGGGGATGGAGAAGATCGAAGGGCAGGAGGTGAGAAGGGAAGGGGAGAGAGAGCGCGTGAGCGCAAGCCCGCGCCAGGCCAGGGTTACTTAGGGACAGAAGGAAAGGGAAAGCAGCTGTTCCGGATCCCTGGGGCTCCCTGCCTATTAGAGGCGGTGGTTCTGCAGAACATCAGAAGGGATCGGAGGGCACCTGGATGGGGCTGTCTGCCATGGCTGTCCGGATACGTGTGGACCAGCCCTATCTGGAGGATGGGGATGGTGGTCCCCGGGACAGCTGCGCGGGCGTCGGCCCAGGAAGGAGCAGAAAGGAGAGTAGGTCGATGCCGAGGCAAAGAGGTGAGGGCAAGAGGAGGGAGGCGCGGGAGACAAGAGGTTGCCAAGAGCCTCTGGCTCTGTCCGGGCCGTGCCCACGCCGCGCCGCGGAGGAGCCCGCTCACTCGCCCGCCTGTTGTTTTCCACAGAGAGGACGCCGTGGCGCCCGGGTGCAAGGCCAGCGGGCGCGGCAGCCGCGTCACCCACCTCCTGGGGTACCCGACCCAGAACGTCAGCCGCTCCCTGCGCCGCAAGTACGCGCCTCCGCCCTGCAGTGGCCCCGAGGACGTGGCCCTGGCGTCCTGCACAGCCACAGCCAACGCCGCCGCCTGCGAAGCGGGCCCCTCCCAGATCTACGTCAAGGTTAAGGGCGTGGAGACAGCCGACTGCGCCCAGGGGCCGCTGCAGTGCAAGGACGGTCTCTTGGTGTGAGCGCGCGTGCTGCGCCGCGCCAGGCTGCGCCCTGGCCGGGAGGAGGGTGCGGGGCTCTCTGCCCGCAGCTGGGGACACGTTTGGGCTGGTGCCGACCTCGCTTGCCCCCCGCCGTCCGGCGGCTGGGGGTTGAAGGCATTTCCCTCGGGAAATGCGTAGGGAGGCAAAGCCTCCTCTCCCCAAATGGGAGTGGGTGGGCGAGGGCAGAGGAAGGCGGTCTGAAGCCTTCTCCGCACCCCGAAGTTCGGAGGCTCGGGGATGAGGGAGGGAGGGGGAAGCGGAGTCAGTGTCCTAGAGCGGTTGAGGCCAGAAGCCCGGTGCCCCCAGCCAAAGCAGAGGGCCTCGGGCCTGGGGGGTAGGGGTCTGGAATGAATGGTTCAGTGTGTGAGAGCTGAGCTCCGAGGCAGCAGTGTTAGCACAATAAAGAAACTTTAAGACTTGAGACAGGTGGCTGTCCGTGTTGCACGAGGCTGGGCGCGGGTCGGAGGGCCCCCTCCGTGGGGAGGGCGGTGGTTGCCCGTTACCACAGTCCTGCACCATCTCCAACCTTCCTCTTCTTAGATCCCTAGCGGTCAGAGCCGGTAGGGGCCATCTAATCCGACTCCTTTAAACGACCTACGAAGTGTAGAAAACAGAAAAAAAATTAGCTCAGAATTTCTGTGAAAATAAAGTACGGATATTCGAGGAACTGGCAGAGTGCAATAATACACCTGCCATTTCCAAGTCTTCAAAGTTTCCATGTCAAGCCAAGATTTGCTCTTGAGAATAATACGCTCTGAAACTCTAGTGAGGTTCTGTGTGTTGTCGAAAGCTAAAAGGAAACTTGTCCTTGAATCACAGACGCGCAGGCGCCTGGCAAGACAGAAACAAGGACATGTAAAAATAAGACTACCACCGCTGACGTTAAAAAAGCACCAGAGTTCTAGGGTTCGAAGTGATGTCCAGGAAGGAGGGGGAATAGCACTTATGGAGCATGTATTATGGAACACGGTTAGGATAGTAAATCCCTTCACGTGGACCCAGTTGGTGTTTTAGGACAATTAATTTTATGGTTTTTTTTTCCAAGTTGTCAAATTGATCGACTTTCACAGAGTCCATTACACAGTAGATGTTTGAGAAATACTAAGTGAATGAATGTGGCAGCACTACTAAATTTTTTATGTTAGAAAACAAGTTTTTAGATAGTTTACAGTTATTTCCTTGTGATGGAATATCTGTGATTAACATCTAGGCCTATCTGGTATCTGACTCCATACTCCTACACTCTGAAATAGCCATTCCTAGATAGGGGTCAGTTGAGTAATTTAGCATCTACCGGCATTTGTTTTGTTTAATACCTTGTCATGATATTTACAATGTATTTTTGAGGATGTTTCAGTCATTTCTGGTAAAAAAAAAAGTGGATATCAATAAGCACTGTGAGTTAATAGGAGTGAGAAGTCTCTTATAAGTGAGACGGGGAGTGCTTACTTAAAAGAACAATATTTGAGATAAAGTTGCAAGGGATATATTTAGTAAGCGAACAAATTAAAATGGGGAGTATTCTAGATGTACATGTTGACAAAGGGATGAAGGGGTGGTATAACGAGCTGGGGGCTACAGACAAGAAGAAACAGTTCTACTAGTCTTTCCATATCCAACATCTTCTGTTGGTCACTGGAATACGCTTTGCTAATATGATGCCTCCTTGCCTATGATTTAAGAATTTCTGATGTGGAATAGAAATGATTAGTAAAAGAAATTTGGCTGGATTATTTCCTTTGCTGAGCAAGATTAAACTTTAAAAGTCAATGAGGTCCATACTAAGTGCTGAAAATTCAAGAGGGAGCCTTGTAGTTCAACTGAGTATTTGATGAATGTGAGTGATTTTGTATTTGATCACCTGATGAGGATAACACAGTGACCGAGAGGGGTAGGTATTTTTACATCTGAGTTGTTTGGATTGTCTGTTTCCCATCTTATGTATAAGATAGATTTTATGTTAGATCATTTGTGCTTTGGTAGCAAAAATAGAGTTGAAAAGATACAGTTCCTAAAATCAGTAATTTCATGTCTACTAGGAGACACGGATCAGGAAAAGCAGAGTGGGTTCTCTTATTTCCATGATAAAATTTGGATTGTGTTACCATTCCACTTTGGTTCCTTGTATGAGGGATGTTACAAATTAGCACAGATTTCCTTCAGAATCCTTTTGTTGGACTTGTGCTTCATATGTTTGGCCTGCCTTGATTTTATTTGGCCTTCCTCCTTGATTCTTCCATACTACTGTTTACACTTAACTCTGGAATATTTTGGTGGATGTTTTCAATGTAGTCTAGGTCCTTCAATTGGTTTAAATGAATTATTGGGGAGAACTGCAAGTTGTTGATATTATATCTATCTGTGGTGACATTGGAATATTTCTGTTTTAATACATTGGACAATTTTTGGAAATATAAGATATTATATTTAGTTCTATGAAACCCAAGATCTCAATATTATTCTTCTGGTAGATTTCTGGGTTTGTGTGTGTGTATGTATATATGTGTCTTTGATTTTTTTCTTCATATTTTCCCTTTATTTTTGTGTCACTTGAATGATATTGTTGCTGTTTCACATTTATTATCACATAAAGCTGATTCCTCATTCTCCCAGGCCAGAGAATTGTCCATGGGTAGAGATATGTTGTCTGCAGGTGTTAATCCGTTTATATAGTTGTACTAGTTGCTGGGAAAGACCTTGGCTGGATTTATGGTGAGCTGTGTTTACTGAGCAAAATGAAGGGAAGCTCAAAATTATTACTCTGAAGTCCAGCTTAAAAAAAAAATCTTACTCCTTCACTATACAGATGGGGAAATTGAGACCCCCTCAGGCTGGACTTTAAATCCCAAATCCTACTTTTCCTTTTTCATTGTAGAAGGTCAGAAGAGAGGAAACAGGGGACTGTCAGGGATGACCTCTAAGTGTTCTCTAACTTTCTCAGTATCCTTCTTTCTCCTCTCATCTACCTAATCCTGACTTCTTTCTCTCTCCCAGATGTATGCCTTCCTTCTCAACGCAAGAGAGGGTTTCAGAGCCATACTCTTGGTGGGTAAAAAGACCTTCAGGGCCATCTAACCCAGCCCCCCTTTTACTGGGAAGGGGATTGGCATTTACCAAGCACCCACTAAGTGCCACATGCTTTTTGATAATTTGGCTTATTTATTCCCTACTTCAATCCTATGAGGTTGTGCAATATCACCATTATACAGATGAAGAAACTGAGGCTCAAAGGGATTAGGGATTAGGTATCTTGACCAAGGCCACAAAGTTAAATTCAAGGTTCAATCTAGGCATGTTTAACTCCAGGACATCAGGCTCTTTCTCTGATATTTGAATTCCTTCTACAGCATTCCTGACAAAGGATATACCAATCTCTTCTTGAATACCTCCAGTAGCAGCTCACTACCTCCCAAAGCAGGCCATTTGGCCTCTGACTGTCAATATTAAATAGACTATTTTCTCTCTTGAACCCAGTTTTTGTCCTCATATATCTTTTTTTTTCTCTCATATAGCTTTTATCCCTTGGTCCAAGTTCTACTTTAGGGAGCCCAGAGCATCTCATTTCCAATACAACCAAGTGGTTGTACTCCCTACCGGATGGCTGCAACAGGCACACAACTGAACACTGGTCTGGTCTAGGGGTGGGGGGTCTTCAGAAGAGCATAGTACTTCAAGGTCATAAGTTCTGCCCGCCTCTCCTCAACCACCTGCTGTTTGAGAGCCCAGACTCTTATGTGTTTGTCTCTTTTCTCCTAAGGAGAAGCTCATCTTTCTAATTATTCCTACTCCTACCCCAGGGCCACATGAAGTATGGGGTACTCGTGGGCTTCAGAGTATCTGAGTTTAGGAAGCCGTGAACCTTACTGGTAATATATACCTAAGAAACTCTTGAGATGACTTGGGTATTTGCAAAGGGGTAATGGCATTGCCAACTCTGCCTTCACAGAGCTTGGGAGGAGAAATGAGAGATGATAATGAGACAAAGGGAAACAGAGACAAATGACTTGGGGGCTGGGGAGGTGGAGGGGTTCTTGGGGATGGGCAGAGGTAGAGGGGAAAGGGGATTAAACAGGGGGGGCAGCATGATCTCCAGGACCCATCCATCCCTTCATTCACTTGGTGACATTTATGAGCACCTATAAGATGACTTGTTCACAGATAGTTAGACCTTCAGCAGGGCATTGTGCCTAGTACACTTTTGCCCAAAGGCAGGGGACTGAATAGGATGACTTGGGGAGGGCGCTCCCAGTCTGAAGAGCCTCCAGCTCAGCCTCCTGCAAGGTGGTGAGCGACAGAGGCAGCCAGCTGGCTGTGCAGGTTGTGTTGAATGATATCATCTTTCCCGTTCCAGGAACCATGGAGCCATGCTGACACAGCCGCCTTTGGAGAGGTGGGAACACTGAGGCTCTGGCAAAAAAAGCTCATTAAAAAGCAGCAAGAGAGATTTCAGAGGGACTCTGAGAATAATTTCCTGTTAGGGTGAGTCAACAGGGAAGCCAGGGAAGTCCTAAATCCAAGGCTGAAATCACAGTCATCATGTACTTACCATCCCAGGGTGATGAGGGAGGGAAGTTTCTGCTTCAGTGATTTTGTTTCAGAGACACCTTGGTCTTTTCTCTTCTTTTCTTTTGCATGAACCTTGTTCAGTGCTGGAGGAGGAAACCTGTGGTGATAAATGTTTGACAGTGGCTTTGGGAGTGGAGTGGGGGCAGAGAAACCCTGATCTAGCATTTGCCAATTTCCACGATGTTAATACTCTGGCTATGGCTGATCTCAGCCTCCCAACATGATATCACAGGCACCAGTTGGGAGAACTGTTCTGCAGCATGCCATATATAGTATTTCTACAACACAGAAACAGTAGAGGAAGTAAATAATCTTAAGAGCTTAGATGATAGTGAGCTGTAGTAAAATAATCAGGAAGTGGTGAGTTTTGGGTATCATCTTTGTTTTAATATAATTTATTTAACTGCAAGTTCACATAATTTACTTTCTAATAACGGCTGCATTTAACAACTGGCTTGCAAAATTGGGCAGGCCATGTCACCAGGCAAAGAGAAGGCTGGGCACACAAGTACTGCCTCAAGGGTGGGAATCTCAAGTAGAGTCCTGATTTTTCTCTATTTTTCTAGAGAGACATAAATAGCACATGCAGAGTCAGTTGTCTCCATTCTACTTCCTAGTTCCATCTTTTGCATTTCTCTCCAGCCTTGCAGGAGCTGAATTCTAGTTCCTCTGGTCACTGAAAAATTATTTAGATAATTTATATCTCCTCGGTTCCAGGTCATTCTTTTATTACCCATCAGAAACCTAAGTTGACATCCATAGAATTTCTCAGAATTTGTCTCCCAGACCATGCAGCATGGGAAATCTGTTCAAGAGACTCTAGTGAGTCCTCACTGCCTCAGTTCCTTCTCTGATTCTCCTCCCCAGGCTTTAGGAAGTCATCCTCTAGTCATCTTCTCTTAAGCCTCCAATTCTCAAGACTACAAGTCATGTGGAATCCAGGGGAATTTTCTTCTGTGTACTCCTCTTACAGTAACTATTACATGGATGGTGCTCAATCACATTGTAGGCAGACTGTGGTGACTCTGCGGAGGGATTAGGTTTTTTTTTCTGCTTCATTGGAAATAAGGGATTTTGGAGCATTACCCAATCATTGTCGTCCCAGAGTTGTAAAACTATTTGACTCCAGTGGATTTGGTTGGGGCCTGCCTGGAGGCAGGGGCTGGATCAGAACTCTAGCCCTGTCCCCTAAGCTTCCCGGGGGTGCCTCCTCATGGCTTGTTCCCTTGATTTGGTGGGAACCTGGGAAACCCCTACTCTGGACTTCACACTCTTCATCCAACTAGCCTATCTGGAGCAATTATGTCAGCTATTCCTGGTACATGGAAACAAACTGGTTCCATGCAGTTCCTTGTGGTTGGATTAGGAAGCATGTGTTGCAGGGAAGGAGCATGGGACCACACAGGCAAGGTGGGGATGGTGGCTAGGTTGGGAAATCTGGAGGTGCTTGGGTGTGGTCACTGTGCCTGCAGTGTGGAGTGGACAGGATGGCCTTCTGTCACCCTCTGTGGCCACTGTCCTCCACTGCCCTGGGCAGTTGGGGCACTGAGCACTAGGGAGAAGACTGAAGCCTTGACAAAGGCAGGAAATTGAGCACCGGAGGATGGGGCGAAACTGCAGTGCTCCTGTCCAAGAAGGCTGAGTTTGAGGTGATGGGGGACTCCTGCGTGGGTTTCTTGAGGGAGGAATGAAGAAAACTTGTAATAAATATTTGTGGGTTAGCCCTGTTCACATATGCAAAGGAAAAAGTTCTCAGTTTTGGAGTCAGATAGACCTGGGTTTATAGTTATCCAATAAGCTCCCAAAACTTCAATTTCATCTGTAAAATGGACTAGTAATAGAGCTATTTTGTGTGATGTGGGTGTTACAGAGCCTGGTACATAATAGGAGTTCAGCAAATGGTTGGTCCCCAGCCCCCCACGTCACTAATATACAATTTCATGTCCCACAAGAGGGCAGGCCTGGAGGCATAGATCTAACCACACAGGGGTGCGGTGTGGGGGCTGAGGCAGTGGGAGATCCACGGGGAGGGAGAGGGAGGGGGGAGAATGAAGCCTTGAGATTGAACTTGGAGATAGCTCACTATCTGGGGGAGGAGGCAAGGAGTCCAGGAAGCGGCAAGTAGAGAAAGAGGAGGAGAAGTAGGATTGCCTGGGTCCTGGAATCCACCTGCCGGTGTTAATACTGACAACAATCCTCATTAGTAATAGCGATACTAATAATAACAGGGAGCACCTGAAACACAAGCTCTGCAGGGTCCCAGAGTCAGTCCCGGGGACCAGCTGCCAGAATCCTCAGGGCGGCCTCCCTGGACCAGGGCGTGCCCTCCTGGGCCCTTCCCGTCTGCCCGCTCTCGGCTCCTGGTGCTTAGGTCCGTGTCGGTCGCCCTCTGGGTGCAGTCCCACTGTGGTGCCCTCTGTGGCACTTTGACAGCCCCTCCCCAGGGGGACTGTCCTTCCAGAAGGGTCTCCACACAGCTTTCCCAAAGCTGAGGAGGGACCTTCCCAGGAGGGGGCACACAGATTTTTTCCCCAGCATTTTTGGGAGAATCAACTCAGTCTTGGAACTGGGCTCCTCCAGCCCACTCCAGGCCCCACTTGCTGCCTGTCTCTGGCCTGGGGAGTCTCAGACGTGCCCTAGCCTGTCCCCACCCCCCTTCTCCTGCCTGGATGCCTTCTGCAGGCTTGTGGCTCATCTCTGCCAGGACTCATCTGAATTGGCCCCTGTGACTCTCCAAACGCTGGGTTCATGCTCCCAATCCCTGCTCCAGCCCGGCCCCCACCTCCTTCAGCCCTTTGCCCAGGCTGCTGTCCTTGCCTGTAAAACTCCCCCACCTCTCTCTTCTCAGCCTCCTTCTTGGCCTGTGTTGGTCTTGCAGAAAGTCAAACTGGCCTTACCCTGTTCTATCATCCCGGTCTCTCCCCTACTCCCAGACAAGGAGAAGTTGTGTTTATTATGCTTGCCCTACTTAGGGGTGTCCTGTTTACCCCCAACTCCCTTAGATGTGGCTTCCCTGGAGGGCAGGGGCCACGCCTCCTCCTCTTTTGGTATCTGCTCCCTTAAGAGCTCAGAATGTCTCTCTGAGCTGACCTTCCCTAAAATTAGAGTGATGGATAAGTTTGTATGAGGGACTCCTCCCCCAACATAAGGTGTTGACAATAGCCAATGCCTGTGGTAACTTCAGGGAGATGGGATGGAAAAACCACACACATCCCCCAAATCCTTCTCAAAGATGCATGTGAACGTTGCCCTCCCTGACTGCACCATTGAGGATGCCCCTGCTCCTTTGACCAACAGACTCTGCCGCAAGCTCTTCCCTGTACAGCACGCAGGCTCTTCATTCATAGTTCGTTAAGGACTTGAGGATATGCCGTGTCTGTGATCACTGCCACTAAAAATTGAGCAACAAGTCCTTGGTCAGGAGCCTAGCCTGCTGCCATAACATTGTTCCTGTGGGGAAATCTGATTCCTTCCTTTAGTAAACATTAGCCTTTCCTGGAGTGCAGCACACAGTCTGACAGAGAGGAGTGGAGATGGGAAGAATCGCCCACCCAGCCCCCACGTCTCTGTCCACCTGGAATCTGTAAGCCAGTAACACCCACATTCATGCCCCCAGGCCAGACCCCTCCTGCATTTCCCACTCACTGATATGCTTAGACGTTTAACAGACATCTTGAACTCAGCAAGCCCCAACACTGCTTCTGATGGTCCCTGAATCTACCCTGCCATCTCCGGTAATGGCCACTCTGTCCTTCTTTAACTCCTCTCTTTCTCTCGCCACTCCCCCACCACATCCACTCGGGGCGGGGAGTCATCGTAGTTTCTCACCTGGGTTACATACAGCCTTAGTGTCCCCGCTGATCTCCCTGCCTCCTCCCTTCCACCTATGGTCTATTCTCAGCAGAGAAGCTGGAGAGAGAGTTAAGTCATTCTTCTTTCTGCTCAAGCCCCTGAGGTGGCTTCCCAAGGTCAGGATCCTTACACTGGTCTCCTGCTTGCGCCCCTCATCTCCCTCATCCCGCTTTCGTTAACCCACAGCACTTGCCTCTCCCAGCACTCTGTATAGTCTATTAGGATTTTTGACTCACCCTGTTTCCCCCACACTGTCAGCTCCAATAGGCTGTTTTACTCATTAATCTTTGTCTGTTTTACTCATTAGTGTACTTAAGCTTCCCAAAAGTGCCAGGCAAATAGGAGACAATAAATATTGTTTCAAGGAAAGAAAGAAGATGGGGGAGATGGACCAACTGCGGTAGGAGGAGTTAACCCCCAGCCCCAGAGAAGTTACTAAGGAGCAGCCTGTCTCCTTATGGGGGCCAAGAGGTCCCTAAGAGACTTGGCAGGTTGTCTGAACCCAGACAACTGATTATGCTGCCTGGAAGTGGGAGGTGCAGACATGGAATCTCCCAACCTGAGAATTTTGGCTTCCTCAGTGGAGGAGATGTCTGAAGAATGACCATTTACTGCCCACCTGCACATCCCCCACCCTCTGCATTAACCACCAAGTTCACAAGTATGTTTTGGCGACACGCTTACTCTGCGTCAGTGGTGACACTGGGGTATTAAATCTGATCCTCCCAGGAGCAACCAGCTTCCCAAGGGAGACCATTAACCTCCTTTGGAAAAATTAAAGAATGACACACACATTGTTGATTCAGTTCCATACAAAGCTGGGAGAACTGATGCTATGAGATCACTTGGGGGAAGGAATCTGGGAGGAGGAGTGCCCAGGGCTGGGCCTGGAAGCATTTGGTTGGAGACTAAGATGGATAAAGGATATGTTTCAGGCTGGGAGGTAGGGGAAAGAGCCTGGCTAAAGGGGCACAGTGTGTGAGCATGTCAGGGTCAGGGGACAGACAAGAGGCAGGTCTGTCTAGCGTGGGTGGTCTGAATTAGGACTGCCAATGGCTGATTCATCTCCATCTTAAGGCCTTTGAGGGTTCAGGCTGGGAGAGAGGGAAGGAAGGTGTGTCTTTCAGCTGCTCTGCTCCCCAGCAGGTGGGCTGAAAGACAGTTATGGTCTAACAAGCCAGCAACTTTGGAGTGACTGATGCACTGTCCTTCTGTGTCAGACCATACCTGCCTCCGCAAGTCATTGTCCCTATTGCTTGGAAAGCCTCCTTCAGCAGCTCGGGGGCTCCATCTTGATGAGACTCTACATGCTGCAGGAGTGGGCATGAGGGGGGCTGGATTCACAGGGGCTTAGGGTGGAGGACAGTTCCTCCAAAGCAGTCTCAGCCCTCCCCACCATTATGCACCTTGGGTCCTGAATGTTTTGGGACTTTCTGGAGCTGAGTAGGCAGGAGTCAGGCCAGTGGTAGAGAAGCAGACCAGGACAGTTTTGGCTGGGGGTGCTGTGGAAAGCCCTCTGCCTAAAGATGTCTCGCAGCTCCTGCATCATCAGGTTCATGGAGAAGGAACCCCACCAACGCCTGGTCACAGGCATGTCCCAGCTGTCCTGGGTGGAGTGGAGTCAGAGCAGAGGAAGAAATGGCTTTTCCTCCTCAGATCAATTTATATTTAAATTATTAGGTTGAATCATACGAAATTACCTATATTTGACCATTTTTAAACTTATAAAAATGACAATTTTCAAGTGATTCAACCCAATATATTATTCGGCCTCCAAATACTTCTTCCTTTTAAAACCTCTGTTCCCTGATAATTAAGTACCAATTAACTATTGACTTACCCTAAAACTTGCTCTTCTTTCTGTATTTCCAGTTTCGGGAAATGGCACCTCCATCCGCCTGGTTACTCATGTTAGAGTCCTCAGTGTAATACTCAGTGTCATCCTGTCCTCCACCCCGAATCCCAAGTCCTGTCTATTCTAGCTTCTAAATATGTGTCGAATCCACCACTCCTTTCCCCTCTCTCTCTCCACCCTAATTCCCAGTGCTCATAGTTTCTTGCTGGGATTCCTGCACTAACTTCGCCTTCAGTCCATTCTCCCTGCAGCCGCCGGAGTGGTCTTTTAAAAACACATGTCTGATCATGTCGCTTCCCTTCTTAAAGCTCTTCAGTGGCCTCCTTTCACATTTATAATTAACTTTTCAATCTTACCATATCCTGCCTGATCTGAGTCCTGCTGTCCTCTCCTCCCAGAGCCTGTCTTGCTCATAGTCCTCTGGCCTGGGGACCTTCCCTGACACTGCTGACACTTTCCAGAGGGCTTTCACGTATGCCCCTTGCTTTGCTAACTCCTCCTCTTCCTGCTGGTCCCACCTTGCACGTCCCTTCCTTGGGGAGGCCCTTTGTGTTGTCCACCCACTGGCTGTATTTGGCTTCCTTGTTATTCTTGTTCACGGGTTTCAGTTATTTTCTTCTACAGAGCTTAGCACAACTTACACATCCGTGTTTATGTGTTCAGAGTCTGTCTCTCCCAACTAGATCGCAAGCCCCATGCATTGGGGGACCTGTCTGTTGTGTTTGCAGCTATATTCTGGTGTCTCTGGCATGGTGCAGGGACTCACTAAAGACGCGCTGAGAGATGAACGCTGGACGCCGGCGGCTCAGTCCTCCAGGAAATTGGGGCCTGCTGTCGCAGGTGCGATCCCAGACCCCCTGTGCTGTGCTGCCGCTGAGCCTCAGTGAGAGCCAAGGGTGTGCTCCCAGTCATGGAGGCAGGGCCCAGGCTCAGGGGTGGGTAGGAATTATGATACGAAAAGTCCAGGGGGAGAGGTCCCCATAACCAGGCCTGTCTGGAACACTTATGACTATAAATCAAGCTAACAAATTGTGACATAAAATATGTTCTGTCCTCCTGGCTTGACAAATATACCTTTGAAATGACCTGGAAAGCCAGGTTTGGATCCAGAAATCTTGAACTCTGGAGTTTCCTGCCAGAACTTAGTAGCATAGGAAGAACTGACCCTAGGCCTGAGGCCGGACCCCTTCTCTTCTCACTTGCAGCTCCGTCAACACTGTGAAGGGCCTTGTGCCCACAGGTGTGGACACTTGGGATTCATCCACGCACCCCCTGCAGACTGCTCCTTAGCTACCCTCAGACCTGGGGCTGCACATAGAGGCAGTTTAGTCCATTTTTGGTGGGATGAACCCAGGAGGCAGGCCCCAGAATTCCCTTTGGATCCCTGGGCATGACCTAGAAGGGGGAGCATGAATTGCAGGTGGATGTCCCCTTCCCTCTTTGCCCACGGAGGAGCCAGAGCAGGCCTTCTGTAGTACAGGCCAGGGCAGCAGCCTTCTCGCCTGGGCATAAGGGTGATGCCGTCTGTGCTCGTGGTGTCCTGGGGGTGCCTGGGCAGGGAATGGACACAGCCTCCAGAAGGATAGACCCTCTATTAGCTGCTGCCTGGAGTTACCTGAGACTCTGGCTGCTAGCTCTGGCCTCTGGTGGAGAATCCCCTCTCAGGTGAGCACATGGGTGAGAGCTCCACCTTCTCCTGACAGCTCAGGCCTCAGGACACCATGAAAACTGGGAGCCTCAGTCCTTCCTGCAGTGGCCGGGCCTGCGGTCAGTCCTTCTGCCATGTGCCTCCCTCGCTTTCCCATGCTGAGGCATCCCTGAAAGTGGGTATCTGTGTGCAGTGCTCAGGAGGAATCCAAAGGATGTGTGTGGTGAGATTGCTAGGGATTTTCTGGGAAAATACTGGCTGTAGGGTTGTTGTCATCAACGAGGGGCAGGAGGGATGTCAGTGTACTTCTGAGCAGGGCAAAGAGAAGGCCAGACTACCAGCTGATTGTGGCCGCTTTGTAGGGGAGTGGGCTTGGAGGGTAATGGGTCCCTGGCCTGGAGAGCAGGACCACAGTGAGTGTGCCAGAGCCCCGAGCTCCCGCACTTAAGCTGGCCGAAGGTAGGTAGGAGTATGGCAAGTGGGTCAGGTGGGCAGGCAGACCTCAGACCTCATTTTCTCTCCGCCTAGACTGAGATTGGATAATTTTATCTGACTTTGGAAGACTCCCGAGGAGTCTGAGGATCCCCAGCCAGAGGGTGTAGGCTTGAAGGCCAACAGGGTGGGCTGGCAGGCAGAACTGAGTGCATCAGCATCTCAGCCCAAGCAACCCCACCAGGATCCCTGCCCCCAGAGGGTGGCACCAGCCCCCAGCACTCGTGAGCAGGCTGCTTTCCCTTTTCTGTACCACCTAGAAGGGAAGCCAAAGACAACCTACTAGCCTGGATGTTTGGTGTTCTGGGAACACAGTCAAGCAAAAGCCCAATGCTGCTGTGGGACCTGCCCTGAGAAACCACCCTGGCATACTGTCTTCAATTCCCAACTGAAGCTTTATTCCCAGACAGAGGCTCTGTCCCTTTCCCCTTTCCCCTGGGGACCTCATTGGGAACAGAGGTCTCACAGGCCAGGAGATGCCATTGAGCTCATGCTGGGGGCTGTAGCCCTGTTTTATTCACTGGTTTGCTTGTCGACATGTCGCTTCCCCACCAGACTGTGAGGTCTCTGAGGGCAGGGGCTGTGATGCTGCTTCTTAGCCATCTCTGCATCCCCAACGATGCTGACACCGCGTGGGTACTCAGGAAATGCCTACTGAATGCACAGACGGGTGCGTTTCCTGTTCTACAGATTCCTGTTCGAACTTTGTTTTTGTACTTGATTTTGTTAAACCAACTACTGCTTCTGACCAGAAGTCCTGCAACTCCTCCCTGCCCCCTGAAGAGGAGGGTCCTTGACCTCAGCCAGGCTGATCAAGTCCTGTTGGTGAGGAATTGGTCTTCAGGGAGCAACCAGGGAACAGAAAACAGAACAGAATTACTTTGCAGAGGTCCCAGAGGCCTGCATCGTCAAGGCCACCTGGCTTTGTCCCTTCTGAGGCTTGGTTGGTCAACATTTTCTTTGGTTCTCTGAGTTACCACAACTTCCTAATAAATTCCTACTTTTGCTTTAGTTAATACCAGAGTTGGTTTTTGTTGCTTGTTTCCAAAGAGCTCTGACTAATACAAGTGTTTTCCCATTATTTGTAAATACTATAAAGACCATGAAATTTTTAATGGCTATATGTATTACGTTTGCTTATTTGACTGATTTGTGGGTGGTTTTTTTGGTGTTTTCTTGATAATGGTATTGCTATTTTTTATCAGTCTCTTTCCCGATCTGAGAATTTCCCTAAGCAACATACTGAGATAAATGGCAGAAGAAAGAAAACTAGAATTAATCTTCTTTAGAGAAAGCACAGCTTGTTTCTAATACCTTAGTAGAATCCTTTCACTGGCCTCTCTCTTGTCCTTCTGTTTATTCATTCTTTCTTTCTTTCATTTTTAAAT
The DNA here is from genome assembly GCF_020740605.2 of Lemur catta. Classification (NCBI taxonomy): domain Eukaryota; kingdom Metazoa; phylum Chordata; class Mammalia; order Primates; family Lemuridae; genus Lemur; species Lemur catta. Next base: position 32,942,055 of record NC_059130.1, on the reverse strand, counting down.
GTTATTTATTTCAGAGTCAGAGTCTCACTATGTTGCCCAGGCTGGTCTCCAACTCCTGGGCTCACGTGATCCTCCTGTCTCAGCCTCTCGAGTAGCTGGGACTACAGATGCATGCCACCTTGCTTGGCCATTCTTTTTTAAATTTACAATTCATTTTTAATGTTGGAAGCATCTCATGGATTGTCTAGGGTAGGCATGGCAAATTGGTTTCATCTTGGCTCCCACCTTCAGTTGATTGGTAGGGATAACTTGAGCATTGTATCCGGACTCAGTGGGAAAAGTGAGTCATAATTAATTAGCCACGTCTGACATGGTCCTGGAAGACATATTTGTCATTCCTATCTGTTATGAAAAGTCTCTACGTCTATACTGTTGCACTGAGATGGTTTCTGTGTAAGCACATTCATTGAAACAGCTCACTTCATATTTGGATTTATTTCTCCATTTGTTAGAAAGTTTTTCCTGGTGCAAAGAATATTCTGAAGCCCACAAGGTTCCATGCGATGTGGCCTCAGACCATCTCTCTGGACCCTTCCCCTTCCACTCTCTCTCCCTGGTGCAGTGTGAGGGGTTGGACTGACTTAGGTAATCTAAAGCTAAGTCTGACTCTGCCACTGACTAATTGTGCAATTCTAGGGAAGTAACAATCTCTTTGGGCCTTGGATTTCTACCTGAGAAATAAAAAAACTTGAAGTGAGTAACCACAAATTTCCTTCTGGCTTTAAGATCCTTTTACTCATATGAGTCACAGCTGCCTTTTGGTGACAGACTCCATCAGCCCCAGTTACACAGTCTGGGCCTAGGTGAGGACCTATGCTCCTCTGAGCTTTTTGTTCCAGGTTAAACATGACCAGTTTCTTAAATCATTTCTCATATGATAAGCTTTCTGGAATTTTCACCATTCTGGTCTTTCTCTTCTGGACATACAAGTTTTCCAGGGTCTTCCAGAAACTGTGGCTTTCAGAAGTGGACCCAGGCTATTCGTGCTGTGGGAGCATCCCCACTGCTTACCATGTGGTCAGCCTGTTGTCCTGACAGACAACATTGACCAGGCACAGCCCGAGGGGAGGCAGCCACTAAAATACTCCTGGATCTGGGGATAGTTGGTATTTTGTAGTTTTAGAGGCTCTTCCTTCAGGCTGCATGCAGAACAGATGCAGGGAGCCATGGAGTCAAATCTGGAAGGAGACGGTGCTTCCCTCGAAGATCAGTAAGAAACCAAGAGCTGATTAATTGAACAGGTGCTATTTCTTAATAAACATGGAAGAAAGGTTTGCCAGAGATGTCATTAATGTTTGCAGATTTTTTTTTAATGAGGGTGTTTATTTCTACGCTGATGAAAAGAATGTCCTTTCCAAGCCTTCTTTCTTGCTGTGCTCCCACCATTCTCTCTGATACCATGTCACATGACCCCTTCGCTCTAGCAGCTCTTGTATTTGTCCTTTGCACAGAAGGATGGGTGCAAAGGCAAGGAAAATTAAATGAAAACAAGAAAAAGCAAAAGCAGATTTGGAAAGATTCTGGCATGACCAAGAACCTACAGGAAACAATGATGTAAAGGTTGTTCTGGGAGAAGTCTGACACCAAGACTGATGGGAGACTCTCCTTGCCATCCTACCTTTAAGGAAGGGGTGTTTTGAAGCCCGCAGGTCCCATGTGATATGGCCCTGGCCCACCTCTCTGGACCCTTCTGCTTCCACTCTCCTTCTCTTGCTTAGATCCAGCCACTCTGCCTCCACTCTGTTCCTTGTAAACACCGACCATACTCTCATTTTAGAGTCTGAATTTTCTGGGGTCTCTGGAACACTCTTCTCCCCTGCTTGGCTCCCTCACTGGGCCTCTGTTCAAATGTTGCCTCATCAGAAAGTGTTCTCAGAGTCTTATCTAAGACAGATCCCTTTTCCCAACACATCGTTTCTGTAGCCCTTTAATCTGCCTTATCTTTCTTAACAGAACCTGTCAACATCAGACATATACTCACTTGTTTATTTATATTATCTAGAACACAAACTCCACAAAGGCAAGGACTTGGCTTTGTTCACTACTGATTCTCTAGTGCCTTGAAGTGTACCCAGCACATGCTGAGCCCTCAGTCAATATTTGTCATGGTGTGACTTTTACAGCATCAATCTCAATACTTATTAGCACAAAAATTGGTCTCACGGGAGTACTTTGTGTTTTTTGGTGGAGGGTTAATTAGTCCACTAGTTGACAAGTGAGTCATTGAGGTTGGGAACCTTAGTTTATTTGAGCAGCATGGATTTGTTCAGAAAGGCCCTGGTGCACCACACGATAAAACCACTGTCTAAACGAGGTGGCTAAGACTCACCTTGTGAAGGGAGAACCTTGAGTCCCACCTCATCCAGAGCTGCTCTGATCCGAGGTGGGCCCTGGAGACAAGGGGAAGAAAGGTGGGGAGTGGCATGTGTGTTCTCCCCACAGAACCATCCCGGCACATTGCTAGATCCTGGGCTTTCTTTTTCATGTCCTTTTTAGGGACTGAGGCCAGTTTTGCATGATTCAGTGACCAGACATGAGCAATGCCTCTAGGTGGCAGGTGAGGATGGCACAAGCTGCCAGGTCGGGTGGCCATGTGTACTGTTCAGGTGGACTTGGGGGAAGGTGATAGGAGAGAAGTGGGTACAGGAAAGGGAGAAAGGAGGACTAGGTAAAGCCAGGGCCATCAGGGCCTCTGAGCAGTGCCAGGCAGGGAAAGCCTGGGAGCAGTCGAGCGGAGGAGCAGTGATGGGAATCTGGAGGCCACTTGTGCTGATCATTTGTCCAAGGTGAAGTGACTGTCCAGGAACTGGGGAGACGAGGGAAGGTCCTTGGACAGGACTGACATCCTAGGTGGAGAGATTGAAGCCACCCTTGGAAAACAGTACTTCAAAACCCTTGTTTCTTCAGTATCTCCTTTCTCTCTATTATCAAGACTTAAGTGGGAGCCTAGAAAAAAATCCATGTACACCTGGGTGACAGTAACCATGAACCTTATCAATGACTGATCCCTGAGGATAAGTTTAGCTCATCAAGTTTTTTCCAGTGGTGATACCCCAAAGAGCTTTTCTAGACAGAATCACTCAGTGGCAGAATGTATTATATTTTCTAAAGATGGCCACAATAATAACTTCCATCCTATATGTCAAAGTAACCATCACAATCCTCCCATTGAGCAGTGGGGTCTTTGTCCACTCCCCTTGAGCTTGGGTGGATCTTCTGCATTTGCATCTGAAAACAAGTGGAGATAAAGGTGCCAGAATACCCCAGCATCCTTTCCTTCCATAATTTTCCCGGATAGCTTCTCCTAGCTCTTTAGTCTCAGGCAGAAAGACTCATCCTGAGCTGAGCTGCTTTTCTTGAAATTGTGCTAGAACTTCCTGTTGGCTGGGGCAAATTCGAAATCTCTTCTCCTGGTCACTGTGCTGGAGAGTGAGGAGAGAACCTCCACTCCCAGCCCCAGATCCTGCGGGAGGCATGAGGGCCGCTGGAGATGGGGAGGATGGCTATTAGTAAGATGTTACCTGCAAAATGGCACCCACCTCAACCAAGGGGTGTCAACCATCCTTGATGTGTATGACTGCAATTTACCTGTGAGGGGCTCTGAACTCAGATGACCTGAAAGTCTTCCAGGCCAGACACAGAAGCCCCTGTCCCCTACCTCTTACCTTCCACCCATTTCTAGACCTTTTCTTATGATAACACCTGGGTCATCCGGAAGCATCTGGATCTCAAGTTACAGGGGCTGGGGCTGGAGCTGGCGGTGGGTGATTCAGAGTTTCTCTGTTAGCTCAAATGTCTAATGTCTGTTAGAGCTCAGGACCGGGGCTGGAGGCTATCCTTTGGTGCCAGCTGGTTAACACTTTATGAAAAGAGGTCGCGGAATGAATGCCTTGGACAGTTAATGTGGGCCTGGAGAACTTCCATTGTCCTTGAGGGAACATCCTGTTTGGCCCATCTTGTCCAGAGAAGAGCCAGGATATGCAAAGCGGGGAGAGAAAAGGGGGAAGGTTGTGCCAGCGCTTTCTGTCCTCCCAGTGTGACAGCTACCCAGGCTGCTCCTGGAAGGCAGGATGGAGTCCTGGGGAAGACTGAGGATGATGATGGCTTCCAGGCACCAGCTCTGTCCCAGAGTGTCATGTGCCTACGCAGTGGGGCTCTTGGTGATGCAGGCTTCTGCTTACATTGTCCCTCACGGCAGATCCTACACAAGGGGGTTCTCTGTCTCTGGAGCCACTCTGTCAGCACAGAGATCCTTCTTTTTCCCTGGTGAGAAGATCAGAAAAAAGTTACCCTTCCAATGTTTGGACTCTTGGCATCGTTGACCTAGCCCCAGGCCTCTGAATCCTAAGTGTCCTAACCCAGGATCACCTTAGGCAAATAACTTTCTCCTGATCTTCCAAGAGCCTAGAAAAGGAAGCTCTTCAGGAACAGGAAGTTCTTCCTAATGTCTAACCTTGGTCAGAAACTATGCCATACACTGAGCTGTGGAAGGTGTGGGCAGTTAGGGCTGTGGTGGACCCAGGTAAGTGACTGGCCAGAAGCCACATGGCAGAGCCAGGACCAGCTTCAGGACTACCTGCAGGGAGGCTTTCACCTATCTCAGGTGGTTTTGTCCTCTCTGTCCCTTCTCAGGGACAGCCAAAGCTGCTATTTTCTGAGCCTAGAACATATTAGAGTAAATGAAAGAAGCCAGTTACAAAGGATCATTTAGTGTATAGTTCCATTTATATGAAATGTTCAGAACTGACAAAAGCATAGAGACAGAACGTGGGTTAGTGGTGGCCTAGGGCTGAGGGGGGGAATGGGAGTTGGAGGGTGATGGCTAAGGGGCTGTGGGTTTTTTGGGGGGTGGGGTAATGAAAATATTTTAAAATTGGTTGTGACAATAGATACAGAGCTGTGAATATGCTAAAAGCCATTACATTGTACACTTTAAATAGGTGAATTCTATACATGTAAATTATATCTCAATAAAGCTATTTTTTTTTTAAACTGCTCTTTTCCTGCTGTTAACCTTGTTATCACAAATCCTGGGGACTTTGGGGGATAAAGGGCCAGGGCCAGACCCTCTCCATAGCAGCCAGGGCCTGCAGGTGGCGTGCAGCCTCAGCTGCTCCCTCCTCCCTTCTCCCCACTGGAAAGAATATGCAGGAATCAGCCACTCGCTTCTCCCATGCATTGTGGCTGGGCCAAGACTCTGCCTTCTAGGCCACACTCACCACAGTGAGGTCTCAGTGCCTCCCCTTTGCTGACCTGCCTACTCTTTCCACCCTGGGGCCTGCCAGCTCAGACAGCCCAGGATGGGAAGACCCACGGAGCCCAGCTCGGTCAGGTGGTTCTTTCAGGGCTAGGACATCCTGGGGCAGAGGTAGGGGCTGTGCTGGGTGGAGAGCTCGGAATCTAGACTGATCTTGGAGTTTCCCCTTCTCCCTCTTTGCAATAAGACGGCCCTATCAGCCACTGGCGGGAGAGAGGCTTCTCCCAGGGAGCCATATCCTAGGAATGGTAGGCAAGAAGGGGTGGGGTTCATCCACACTGTCACTCTGCAAATGTTTATCAATACCAGCTAAGAAACCACTGTGTTCTGGGAACCACTGGGTATGCCCAGTGGTGAGCCAGCCTCTGCCTTTAAAGGGCTCAGAGTCCAGTCGGGGAGTAAGTGCACTTAGTTCTGTGAGTGGACAAGCAATGGAGATTAAAGGAAGGAAGGACATTAACCAGTCTGAGAGTGGAGGAGGTCAGGAAAGGCTTCCTGGAGCAAGCACACCTTGAAGATTGAGTGGGAGATACTCCAAGGTAGGACGGAAGTTGGGTGGCTATCATGCAAAGTACATTCCAGGCAGAGGGGATACAATGCATGAAGGTCTGAAGATGAACGTGAGAGGGTAGTTCATCTGGAGAACTGCAAAAGAAACTTCAAGTAGTTCAGCTGGTTGGAGACCAAATATGAGATGGAGAAGGCCAAGAGATGAGGTGGAAGAGGTAAGGAGGGGTGGGCCATCTGAAGCCTGAAGAGGAGGAGGTTCCCCTCACCCCCAGTAAATCCACCTCCTCCACCTACCTCCTGCACCTGCAGGGCTCCTACCTGAGCAGCGGCCCCAGTGCCAGGCTGAGAAGAGACCAGCCAGGGTCAGGAGCAGCGAGACCGGCACCACCACCAGCAGCACGTCTTTGTAGGAGGCCTTTCCTGGTGCTAGAAATAAAAGGCTGGGGTCAGAGGTGACTTGATGCTTCCTAATCCCTCAACCATTGACTACTGGCCCTTGACATACCTGCCTCACGATGGCAGCTCTCCCAGGGGGTGACTGTGGCCAAGTCCCAGCTGACAGGGTTGGAGACAATACAGGAATAAGCCACATCCTTTTCTCCTGGTCCCAGTGAAACGCTCAGCACCTGTCCATCTGTGAAGAGGCTATGTGCTTCCATACCTAAGTCCATTGTCCCCTCCTGTCTCCAGCTATAGGTTACATCACTGATGTTGGGGGCCCAGCAGGACAAGAAGACCTGGCAGGTGGTGAGGGGCAGAGCATCCCCTGCTACAGCGATGAACACGTGTACCACGGGCCTGGGCACTGTGTCTGGGCAAGAACAGAAGAGCAGGTGTGCGTCACAGCGAGGCTGGGGCTGAGATGCCACCTCCTACTAGGCCCCTCTTGTTCTAGAACCTTGCCTGTCTTTCCATTGCCCACTGGACAAAGCTGCATATCACACTAATTCCTTAGTGTGATATTCAAAACCCTCAGGAAATGATCGTGTCCACGTCTCCAGCTGTGCCTCCTGCTAGTCCTCCCCATTCAGCCTAATCAATTTGCAGTTCCCCCAGACAAGTCATGCTGTTGTGTGTCTCTCGTGCTTCCCCAGGGCTCATCTGTGCACACATATGTCTTTCCCTTTTTGTCCTTCTGGAAACTCCTGCCCATCCCTCAAGGCCCAGCTCGGACACGTTGCTTCCTGCCTTGGCTGTGAAGCCTTTCCTGGCAGTCCAGGTGTGGCCCCGAGCTCCCAGGGGCTCCATCTGTCCCTTTCTGCAGCACTTCTCACAGTGTGTCAGTCAGCAAGAGATGACAAGCATGTAAGTCAGGCAAGAAAACAAATACATTCCTGGCCTTTTGGAGCTTACAATTTGGTGAAGAAGACAAATACTGACAAGTGATTATGAATAATTAAGAAATAATTACAAGGGTGCAAAACGTTGTGAGGTAGGAGCCCAGAGGTGGGGGCTCTGTCTTGTTACCTCCCTGACTTTTGCTCTCTAGTGTGGCAAACAGCAGGTGCTAAGTACCTGGGCCACTGGACACATTGGTGTCCTGGGCCGTGGCTTCCCTTTCCTCTGTAGGTTGATGAGTAAACTCTGAGCCTCGGCAGTGGGGCCAGCGGGAGAGCATTCTGGTGACAACGGGAGGGCTCAGTCTCTGACAGCATTCCAAAGTCAAGCAGAGAAAACCTTGTTAATGCCAGCTCAATCTGCTGGGATTTGTGATATGAAAAAGGAAATGATTTGCTGGGCACACTAATAGTATAAACAAAGATTACAGGGGGGATATTTACACTGCTTAAGAGGACAAGCTGCTTCCAAACACGCTCAGGCACAGTAGAAACACTCATTGACATTTTCTAGTAACTGATCTGCTAATTCACATCACTCTTATCTATTGTCAAAGCAGAGCTCCTAAGGACGGCTGCTTGGCAGATTCGTGCAATTAGTTCTAATCACGCTATGTATTTGGAAGCAATAAAACAGCAATTTCCTTAAAATCTGTAATTCAGACGCTGAGAACAAGGCATTTTAGAGCTTAGTGGTGTGGGTGCTGCATGTATTACCACACTCAATGTCTTCATTTCACATGTGCAGCAGCTGAGACTCCTAACAGGGGAGAGGCTCTGGGGCTTCCTGTGTGGTGGTGTAGGTTATTCACGGCACAAGGGCACTGGGCTAAGGGGGCTAAGGGGGTGGGGTGGGGGTGCTGAAATCTAGCCAGCACTTTGCTTGCCAAGACATGCCACCTGGTTAAGGGCTGCTTGCATCCAGAAGGGCACCCTCTAATTGCATTGGCACCCTGAGTGGCTCACCCAAGGACAGCCAGTTAGCTGTCTTGGGGATTGGAGACACTTCCCCAATTTGCTTGTAGCCTTTCTCTCCCTGGCTGCTTCCTTTTTCCCAGCTGCTATCCCTACTTCCTATTCCTAAATTTGGACTTCCCCACCCGTATTCTGTCCAGATTTCTAAGGTTTTACTGAAATAGTGGTTTGGGGTTATTCACACCTTGTAGATAAATGAAAGCTAAAAGGCCATTCTTAGTTGCCACAGTTAAAATCTCTCTAAAAGAGCTCCTTTAAGAAATATAAAAATTCTATACTTTTAATTATAACTTAATTTTAAATAAAAAACCCATTGTGTCACAGTTTAATTTGCAACATTTTTCTCCTTTTTAGCAGTACATACACTAATAGCATGTTTTGTAGTCTGTGGTGATACTTTAACAACCATGGAGCCCAGGCCAACCTCTGTCATGGATGCTTCTGCAAACACCACTCTACATGGTGATACTACAATGCCCATTTTGCAAATGAGAAAGGTGATGATCAGGGAGACTAAGCATTGTGTCCAAAGCCACTGAGCCCAGAAAAGACTGAGTTGGAGTTCAGACGAGGGCTGTGAAATGGCAAAGTCTGGCTGCTCCAGATCGGAGCTCGCCTGGGAGTTCCTGTGGCGTTTTCTTAGATGTGACTGCGAAGGTTAGCAACATGGCCAGAGACCAGAGGTTTCTGGAGCCCTGCCCTGCCCAGCTCCCAGGGCTCAGGATGTCTGTCTGGTGCTGTGTGGGAGGAGGGGGTGAGGGAGCCAGTGTCAGGTGCACTCACCATATACCTTGAGCTGTAAAGTCTGGGTCTGGGCCCGACCCCCCGTGTCCACCATCAGCACAGAGAAGTTGCCACTGTCTCCAGGTTCCAGGGGCCCGAGCTCCAGGCTGAGGTTGCTGTGCAGCCGGGCTCGGCCCAGGAAGCGGGAGTGGTATAGAGTCTCCAGGGAGCCCTGAAAAAACATGGCCAGGAGCTCCTCCGAAGGCCAGAGAGATTGCCAGATGGCCTCGCGGACGTGGAAGCCAGGAGGGCGCTCTGCCACCAGCAGCACGGAGTCCCCAACTTTGCTCAGCACTTGGGCACCAGCAACTGGAATGGAAACAGCACTGAAAGAACAGACTCCCTGGTCACTCTGCCTGCGCACGTGCCCCATCCTTCTCCTGCATGCAGCTGAGCTGCTATGGTGAGAATTAGGGCCCCTCCACCTTTACTCCTGCCATGCAAGTTGAGAGTGTACTTTGCCGAGTCCTGGGGATAAAACAGTAAGGGAGAGAATCCGGTCCCTGTGTTCATGGAGCTCACAGAGGAAGCCAGACGTGCAAGCGAGCAGTCAAAATAAATTATGGGAAGCACGATTATGGCAAAAATGGAGGGCCCCAGGAGAACACAGGTAGGGTGATAGGGGACCTCACCCAGCATTGAGGGGCTCAGAGGAGAAATGGTTAAGCTGAGACCCAAAGAAGGAATGGGAATCAGCCAGGCCAGGCTTCCCAGAGCGGGGACGGGACGGGGGAGTGTTCCAGGCAGAGGAATAGCCCTCACGAAGGCCTGCAGGAAGCAAACATGGTGCATGGGAAACTGAGAGTAGGTCACTGCAGAGCTGGTGGGAGCCAGAGCACACAGGGACCTGAAAACAATTTTGGAGTTTGGGTTTTATCTGTAGAGCAAGGGGGGAGGGGAGTCTCAGGTAGGTTTTAAGCAGGAGAGTGACACGATTAGACTCATGGTTAGGAGAGTCACTCCAGCAGAGATGTGGAGCATGCACTGGAGATGGCGCAAGACTGAGGCTGTTTATTTTAATTCAAGGCAGAAGTGATGGAAATTTCAATTGAGGAAGGGAGCAACTGGTATGGGGGAGAAGTGAGAGGAATTGAGAGAGATTAAGATGGTGTAACTAGAAGGAGTTGGTAATAGATTAGCTCCGGGGAGTGAAGGAGAAAAAGGAGTCAAGGATGGCTCCCGGGTCCTTGGGATCCACTGGATGCCATTCTCTGTGGTCTGGAGCAGGAGGACAAATGACAGAGGCTGAGATGGCAAGATGTTGAGTTTTTTGGGATTGTCTTTGAGCTGGAGGTGTGTGGAGACACCTCTGCTTGAAGTGCTTTTCTGACCCTTTTGCTGACTAATTTTGCTCATTCTTGAAGTGTTATTGTCTCCTCTGACCTCCTCATCCCTCACTGCAGTTCACACACTCTCATGGTCCTGCAGTGGCCTGGGAACACCACTGTGACCACCCTTATCCCTCTGTTATTGTCTCCTGTTTGTGAGTCAGTATCTCCCACTAGACTGTGATCCCCTCAATGGCAACCGCACTGTCTCTTCCCCTTTGCCTCCCGTGCTCACCAGCGTTCAGGACCAGGCTATGGGAGAAGCTCAGAAAACAGTGTGGAATGAATGACTGAGTTTGCCAAGGACTGACCCTGTGCCTGACACTGGCACAGGGTGCAGAGCAGAATCAGAGCTGATGGCCAGAGCCCCTGGACCCAGGTGCTGTGAGTTTGGTGAAGGAGACACATTCTGGGTGGTCACTCAATTGGCCATGATAACTCCAGTCCTTCCCTGCCCCAGCCAGCATGTCCATCCTGACTGGAGATGGCTTCCGTGTTCACTCGGAATGGAGACATAGCACACAGGGAGCACTGCATTGGGTGCCAACCAAGATGAGCTTCTACCCTGTCCTGGCTCCGCCACAAATTAGCTGTGTGAACTTGGGCACATCACCTCCCTCTCTAGGCTTCAGTGGCCTCACCTATAAAATAAGGGGGCAGCACCAGGCCAGTGACTTATCTCTTTCACCGTAAAGAGACCTTTTAAAACTTATTTTTGTCTTTATGTGTCCAATGATTTGAAAGATTTTGTGAGCCAAACAGATTGAGGCCTCTTTTGAAGGTTAAGGGGTGATTTGGGGCACATATTTAGAAATGTTGAAGGAATCTGCTGGGCCTTTGGAAGCTTCAGGGCCAGGAACCCAGGCGGGGACACAGGACAAAGCACCCACAAAGTCCCTACCAGTTTCTGATGCAAACAATGGCATCTGGGTCTTTGCCACACCCCACAGTCCTCCATCCCTGGCCCTGCAGTGCTGATGTGTGTCACATTGCTGTACATGACCAAGGAAGGCAACTCACACCTTAGACTCATGGAGAGATCACCCAGTGTGGAAGAGACCCCACGTGCCAGCCGTTCCAACAGCGCACCGTGGTCAGCCACCCGAAGTCCACACGTTTGGCCTGCTCCCGCCTCTCACTCCCACTGGATACCCACCTCCACTTCTGCAAGCTTGCAGGCAGGGACCTCAGCTTTGCCACAGGCTGTTGAAAACACGCTCTCCAGGGTGTAGGGGACCCTGCTCCGCCCTGCCCTCCACTTCCTTCTCCAGACTGTACATAGATCTTCCATGTGTTAACACTGCCAGTTCTTACCATTCTCACATCCAACTTGCTCTCCAAACCAGTGGTAGCGCCTGCTCAGTTTAATTCCCTGGGTCACAAAGCAGCTCAAGTCTAATGGACAAGGATGCTCCTCATGCTGCCACCTCCTCCCTGCCAGGACCATGCATCCTTTGTATCTGCCTGGCTTCAAATGTCCCAGAACTTGCTCCCGTCTTCCCTACCCCTCCTCAGCCTCTGGTTTCTCACTTGGGTTAAGGGGGCCCTGCCCAGACGTCCTGGTGAGGGCAGCTGGGGAGGGGCCTTCAGCTTTCTGAGGATGGGCTGCCCACCTGCCCCACTTACCTTCCAGAAGCAGAGCCCACAGGGACCACATGGCCATCCTTCTCCAAAGAGGCAGGCAGACTCCCTTGACAACCCAAATCCAGAACATCTCAAGCTAAGGGGAGGGATGGAAGGAGCTGTTGTCCTTCTGGAAAGTCCCATGTTCAGAAGGAGGAATCTTGACTCAGAACAAGATGCCCCAAAAGTGAAAACATCCAGAATAAAGTGGAAGTTGGCTCTGGGCCTGGCTGGGCTTTCAGGAGCAGATTCTTGTAAGTCAGCCCTTTTCACGTGCACACGGTTGGCTAATGCTTGCTGACCAGCGCCCCCGCACAAGCCTGCATCCTCCTGGCTGGCTCCTGCCGGCCTCTCTGCTTCCTGCTGTCTGTCCTCATCGGAGCCACACAGAGCCCTGTACACTGCAGTTCCCATAGAGTCACTTCTCTGCTTAAAGTCCTTTCATGGCCTCCCTGGCCCTCCGGCTGAAGACGGAACACTTGGCTGAGCGTACACGGCTCTCCTGCACCGGCTCCAGCTGCTGTCCAGGCTGCCGGTCCACATCCATTCTGCCCTGCAGCCACCACAAGCCAGATCGCCCTCTTCTAAGAACTGGCACTGCATACTTCCTCCTGCTGTGCTTGTCCCCCACCCCCGTGTGCTGCTCCCTTCCAGACGGGCACAGCCGAGCTGTCCACCCAGGCTTCCTGGCCAAAGGCGGGCGAGAGGCCCCGTCCTCTGCCCCGTGCGTGCCCACGCTTCCCTCATCACCCTTAGCCTGTTGTTGGTAACAGTTTTCTGGGCTTCGCAGACTGTTTAGCCAGCATGTTCTTGTTTTCATCTCTGTGTTGCCTCAGTGCTCAGCACATTATTGCAGGTGTTTAATGAATGTCTGTTAAATGAGTGAATGAATACTAGACATTGTTACACATTTTGCTTTGTGGAAGCCCAGCAACTCTTCTCCGAGAGAGTCATCTCGTCGCCCGGTAAAGATGGGGGGAATGTGAAAATCAGCGTGAGGTTAGGCCCCTTGCTGAGGTCACAGAGGGGCAGAGCTGGGACTTGAACTTCAGAGCATGGTCCATTTTCCACAGCCCCCCCCCATCCTATTTCTCTTCTCACTTCAAGTCACTTGGGTTCTTATGTCGGAAAAGGCTTTGCAAGAAGTTGTTGCCTCTGAAGGAAGTTCCTCATTGTCCTGATCATGGTTGGGACAATGTGACTGTTCCTGCAGAGCCTCTGACCTGCCAGTCAAACTGGACCCCGTGCTTTGGCCCCGGCGAGGAACTGGGCATCTAGGATGGGGGTGAGCAGGAGGATTTGGGGGTAGGGTTCCTGTCCTCCAGGTACTCCCAGCCAGAAGGTAGAAACAGGGGCACCAGGGGAAGTGAAGCCTCACCTGCACAAGGCACTGCTCTCTGCCAACGTGCAGCCCAGGTCCTCAGTGCTGCAGGGAGGGTGGGGAAGAGGTCTCTGTGGATCTGGGCAGGGGACGCTCCCTGAGAAGCTGGAATTGGGCTGTGCCTTGAAATGGGCATGGTTTAGATAGAGTGGGGAAAGAAGTGGGCCAGAGGCTGGGCTAGGCTCTGGGAGTGAGGGGAGAGCAGAGTGTGCTCAGCCTTGGCCTTGGGAAAGTACCAAATAGGCTGCAGGGGCAGTGAGGGATGCAGGCAGGAATCCTTTAGGGCTAAGTGGGAAGAATGGGTATGGAGGTTGGAGGCAGATTATGGAGGCCTTGGAGACAGGGTTAGGTTATTCTGGAGACTCTTAGCCTGGGGCTCTAAGCCTCACTAAGTACTTGGATTTTCAGGGATGCTGGTTCAGTGGGGTGGGGCTGGGACGAGGAACCTGTCACTGCAACAGCGAGATTCACTCAGGTGAATCTGTGGCTGCTTGACTGAGGCTATGCTCCCAGAAGGGCTGCTTGAAGGTGGGGGGCTGTTGCCTGTTTCGAGTGGGGCCAGTGGGGCTGACTTGCTGGCGGGAGGACAGCAGGCAGAGCAGGGAGAGAGAGCAGCCCAGGTAGCGGCTGCTGTGATGGTCTTGGGAAAAGGAGAAGGGCCTGAAGAGGGAGGAGATATCTAGAATACAGAAAAGGGGCAGAATTGGGAGGCTGCCTGGCTGCGGGTAGAGAGGACGAGGCAGGTGAGTCATTTATGGCCCCATTGTCAATTCTGTCATTCATTCATCAGGCATTTATTGAGCATCTATTTAGGTGCCAGGTGCTGGGGACACAGAGATGAAAGGCTAAGCCCCTGACCTTAAGGAGTTCATAGTTTAGATGAGGCGATGGGATACGGAAACCAGTAATTATAACCAGCGTGGTGAGAGCAGTGCTGGACGTCTGGCCCGGTGGATGCTACGGGACCCAGCCAGGGCAGGCGGGAGGCTGGGAGGGCTCCGTGGAGCCGTGGGATTTGAAGTGAGCCTTGAGACTATAACTAGATGAGGGTAGGAGTTAAGAACTCAAGCTCTAGAGTCAGTCTGCTTGAGTTCAAATGTTGGCTATGAAACTTCGAGCAAAGTAACTTCTCTGCGCTTCAGTGTCTTCATCTGTGAACAGGGATTAATAACAGTATCTACCTCTTAGTGTTGCCAAGGGACACGTGTAAGGGTTTAAAATGGGTTCTGGTGCACAGACAGCACTCAAATATTAACATTGCTACTGAATGGCCAGAGAGAGGCAAGGGGGCACCTGGGTAAAGGCAGATAAGGGTGTGTTTGAGGCAGAAAAGTCCCTATTGCGACTCTCTCCTCCCAGACTGGGAGGACCACCAGGGCAGGAATCAGGTCCCCTCATTTCTGCACCATGTATATCGCCAAGGACATGCTCTTTATGAGGCGATGGCCCCCCGCGCATCTGTTGAATTAGATCGAACCATTCCAAAGTGTCAAGGGCCAGGGTGGGGGCGGGGCTGCGGGAGTGTGGGCCAGATCCCGAATTCCCTGGAGAAGAGTGGGCGGTCACATTCCCTCTTCACAGAACTGGTTGCCCATAGTGGTCCATCCAAGCAGGAAATGAATTGCAGTCTTCTCTCTACCCTCCCACCCCCAACCAAAGCCCTTTGACTTGAGGGGAATTTTGGGGAAGCTGAGGAAATGGGGAGAGGGAGGTAGAGTGAAGGCTGGAAAATGTCCCACCTCCCCAAAGAGAAACATTTCTGGCCTGTGTGACCACAGGAGAAAGATAGACTGAAGAAGGCAGCGATTCTTCCCAGCTGTAGGAAGGGTTAAGTCTGCGGCAGGCAGGTTGTCCTCACCACTGCTAATCACTGGTTCATACCATATTAATTACCCAGCCACAGTGGGGAGTGCACAGGAGTAAATTAGCTAGTGAGTTCAAAGGCGCCACTCCCCACATTCCTTAATTAAGAGAGCAGCTGGCAGCCAGCACTGCTACTCCACCTCCCTGGGGCCTCTCTGCGAAGTCTGGAGACGGCTGCATCTGCTGAGGCAGACAGAGTAGCTCCATCTGCCATGCGAAGAGCCTGCGCCCGCCATTAGCCTACCCTCACTTCGGGCTGGGGGAGCAGGTGTTGACCACGGCCACACAGGCTGCCCGAACCCCACCACTAACCGAGTCGCTTGCTGCGGAGATTCAGATCTGTGATGGCCTGTCCCTGAGGGCCAATCAGAACCACACTTCTCCTGGGGGAGAGGTGGGGAAGGGAAAGAAAGGTGGGGTACCTGGGGAGTTGGGGGAGACAGGGAGCCAGATGGGAAGGAGGGGCATTCAGCAGGCTTTTTGGGTGCCAAGGGTGAAGGAAGAGGAAGAGGATGTTACTGGGGAGTTGCAGACCTCTGTGGACAGTTTCAAGGGGCTGGTGCAGGATGGGGCTAAGGGGGAGCAGGTAGAAGCCCACCTAAGCCCTGTCTTTGTGTCTGCCTTCACTTGATATGTCAGCAGACACCATGTCCCTGGCAGCCCCAGCAGCAGGGGAGCTTGTGTGCACCCCTTCCTGGCCAGCCAGCTTAGTCAGACGTGCTGTGGTGTGGTGGGAGGGCTGGGCTTGAGGCAGGAGAGCCTGGAAGGAGCCTGCCTCTGCCACTTCTTAGAAACATCCACTGTTGCTGAGCCTCTGCAGATGTGAAATGGAGGTAAAATGGCCTCATCTCCAATGAGATGATGCTGGCACCACCATCAGCCTGAGTGCCTCCTTCACTTTTGTGCCTAAGATGGTTCTCCTGTCTCAGCCTGCTCCTGGCCCTGCTGGGAGTAGGTAGAGAGAAAGAAATCTCTGATGAACTAGGGGCCTGGAACACACAGCTGGAGAGGGAGAACTGGAGGAGGGAGGAGAAAGAGTAAGTGGGATGGAACAGCTCCCAGAGACTGGGTGGGAGGGGTCTGCAGCTTAGGTCTGTCCAGTCTGCTTTTAAGGCAAAGACGCACCTTCCCAGATTGGAAGGAAGGCTGCATAAAACAGAAACAAAGCCATTGTGCTTTACTGAGGTAGAGAGGGAGAATCTGGAAGCTCATTCATGCATTCACTCACTCACCAAACGCTTGTTGGATTCCAGCTTGTTCACACGAATGCATCAAACAAACATTTATAGACCATCTAGCATGGGTGGGCCTCACGAGGTCAGGAACTCATGCTGAGGAAGACAGTGGTCATGACACTAATAATGAAAGGTGCAATCACAGAATTGGTCTTTACCCCGTGTGGGAAAGAATTACAGGACAAATAAGTACAACAACGTGAACTGTCCTTTCAAAGAACTCGAGAGAGGAACCCTCTGAGCAAAGGCCAGGGAGCAATGCATGCTGAAGGAGCAGGCGTGCGGTCGGCTCCAGGCCCTGCCAACTGCAGTTTCTTTTAGCAGTGCAGAATGACAGGCAAACACGTGGCAGGACACAAGAGATCCCAGCGCTGGATGAAAAAGTCTGTGTCTTTCCCATCTTGTACACCCTTTCTGGATTTACCTTCATCACAGTTGATACAAATATGAAGGACACAGAGCTATTTAGTGGATGCTGATTTAAACAGAGCCTTATTTCCTAGCCAAATCTAAAATAACAAACCTGGAACTGAAAGAAATCCCAGTGCGTTCAACCTGCCTGTTCAGGGAGGGACCATGCTCCATTTTATTGCTTGTATCTAAGTTGTATAGTTACATACAAAGCAGGGACCTGGTGGCTAATCACATCTTACACTGGAGCTGTGCAATGAATGGATCAGACCCCAGGGCAGGCCGGCTGCAAGTCCTGGACTACCTGAGAGGGCCACCAGAGGGCAGCCACGAGGATTCCGCCCCACCCTGGTAAGGAGCAGCTCCGGGGCGTTACCCGTCCAGGCTCAATCCAGCTGGAGTTCTTTCCTCTCTCTTTACTCTGTAATGCGAACCCAGAGAAACCGAGGTCCCTAGAGGAGGCACAGCCAACTCGCCCCGCTGGATAAGTGTTTGCATTTAGCTCTGACTTGGAGAGGAAAATAGTGTTTCACAGTTGAGAGCTTTGAGAATGTGTGGAGGCTGCTGGCATGTGGCCCTGGGGCTAGCGTGGCCGGTGGCTGTGGCAGGCTGGGGAAGGCCACGGAGGAGGGGTGGGGAAGCAGCTCTCTGGTCCCCTCCAGGGCACCCTTCCTCAGATCTGCAGGGTCTGCTCCTCGAGATTGGTGGAAGTCCCATTTTTCCTTGGAGATGGCCCTTGTACTCCCGGCCAACAGTGTCCTGCGGGAACAGAAGCAGGTTCCTGCTCCCACAACCGAAGACTGGACATGGGGTTTCGGGGAGGGTGTGCTGATATCAGGCAAACTGAAGAGCAAGGGCCTCCTTTCAAAGCTCTACTTTCCCAATGTTATTTTGGGGGATTTTCTTTTTCTTAAATTTCCTTAGTAATTGTTCATTTGGAAAAATCCCAGCTTATTCTTTTCTAAACCAAGAGAAAAGATGTTTTCAGTTGCAAATAGATCTGAGGGGATGGGGGAGTGATTCCAGGAAGAGAGCAAAGTTCCGGAGAGGCCAGGCCAGCAGGGTGTGTGTGTGTGTGTGTGTGTGTGTGTGTGTGTGTGTGTGTGTGTGTGTGTATGAGAGAGAGAGAGAGAGAGAGAGAGAGAGAGAGAGACAATGTGTGTGTCAGTATAAGTGTGTGTATAAGATAGGGCTTCTTACTTATCTGTGTCGAAGAACCTGTTTTTCTTTTTTATTTCCAATCCATTGCAGACTTATACTTTTGCAGAAATAATAAAAGCAAATTACTAGAAAAATAAAATAAAAAGCCATTCAAAATACAAGCCCTAATTTTTTATGATTGTATTAAACAAACAAACATAAAATTACTCAGTTGAATTGCCATAAAAGTTTCTAAATTCTTTAAATTTTTCTAGTTACGTTGTCATGGACTAGTGAAAAACAAGCCACAGACTGGTACCAGTCTGTGGACCACGAGTTGAGTATCCCTGGTATGCAGGTAGAGGGGGGAAGGTACGAAAACTCAGGAAGGAGGTTGTCTATGGGGGCAACTGGAAGGGTTGGTGATTTCTGGGTCTCCAGCATCACTTTTCCTTCCTGTCCTACGTTTTGATGTTTTACAAAAGGGGCGATTCTTTTATAGAGGGAGTGGCAAGGGTTTGGGCTCTGTTGGTACACCCTGACTGACCAATGAGGACCCTGAGCTTCCAGATTATTTGGCTTGTGAATCTCCTCCTAGTAGGATCTCTGATTCTTGGCAAAGGGAAGTGGCCCTGGGGTCCTCTGGACAGGGACTGGACTGGTGATGAGAGATGAAGAGGAGGATGAGGATGGGGAGGGGTTGGATGTACTTCAATGAAGTAGGTGTCTTGTAGGTAGGCCAGTACTTTTTAAACTTTAAACTTTAATGTGCATAAAAATGTTACTGAACCAAACTGGGTCCGTTTGCCATATGCAATGTAAAGCCAAACACCGAAGCATTGGGTTTTTGCAGCGAGAAAAGTTTTATTGCGAGTTGACTGGCAAGGAGAAAGGAGGAAACACTTGAATCTGTCTCCCAGAGCTGGGGACTGGGTCAGGTTTTATAAACATGGGGTAATGAGCCATGATCTGATTAGATTTTGCCATGGGGTGACACCAGGGCTTGATCTGATTGGATCCTGGTTCATGCTTGGTTCAACCGGGCATGTTCACGTTATGTGACCTTCAACCTGGGGGGGTCCATGGCAACTGAAAAAAAATGTCACAACTTTGTTATTAATACATAAAAGCTGAACCAGATTGAGCTGATGCAGTTACACAAATCTCCAGAAGATGTTATTGAAATGCAGATTCTGATTCGGTAGGTCTGGAGTTGGGTCTAAGCACCTGCATTTCTAATAAGCTTCCAGGTGATGTCAGCACTGCTGGTCCTGGGGAGATGCTAGGTGTTTGCAGCCCCACAGGGCCAGGAGCTCTGTGACAGTGCTGATGTGTCCATGAAGGCCAGGTGGGTGGAGTCTGGTGCAGTCCTGTGTCTGTAAGCTGGACCTCGTTCTCTGTGATTCCACGAAGCAGGGGGCAGGGCCTCGGAGGGGCAAGTGTAACTAATCCTTTACTGACCACTCTCAGGCACAAGGAGTATGGACTCCTTGAACAAACCAAACCAAACTATCAGGCACTGCAAATGACTGATACTGATGAATTATATGAAACTAATTGATGCACCTCTATTAACAAAAGTAGATTCTACAACCATATATCTCTTTAAACAAGTAGGGAGTAATTGAGTTTTCTGATACATTCCACAAACCAGGGCTTTGGGTAAGCCTCAGTTCTGTCTTTGGTAAACTGGAAAGGGTCTGAACACAAGTGGGGTTTCCTGGAAAGGCAGAGTTCTTAGTGCCTATGGGGCTCTGGCTCTGGTGTCAAGGGTTCTGTGACATTATCTAGGCCAGGCCTTTTTCTGGATGACTTTGGTCTTGCTGAACCTCTGAGAGGCCCCTCAGCCCTGGAGTCACTCGTGGACCTCAACAGCAGCTTGAAAGTTGGAAATGCATTCAGAGCTGCCCCGGGTCCAGCCTTCGGGAATACAGCATGATGCCCTTTCCTTTCAGGGTCAAGCCAAGTACATTCAAAGGGACTGATGACCACAAAAGAAGTGCATGAGGGGATATGTTCTGAGAAATTCATAGTTGGGTGATTTCGTCATTGTATAAACATCATAGAGTGTACTTACACCAACCAAGAAGGGAGAGCCTACTACACACCTGGGCTCCTAGGCTACCAACCTGCACAGCGTGTTACTGTACTCAGTGTGGCAGGCAATGGTAGCACAGTTCTAAGTATTTGTGTTTCTGAATATATTTAAATATAGAAAAGATACTGTAACAATGTGGTATGAAAGATAAAAAATGGTACACCTGTATAGAGCACTTGCCATGAATGGAGATTTCAGGACTAGAGGTTGCCTGAGGGAGTGAGTGAGTGAGTGGTGAGCGGACATGAAGGCCTAGGATGTTACTGTACACTACTGTGGACTTTATAAACACTGGATGTACACTTAGGCTACACTCAATTTATTAACATATTTTTCTTCAAAAATAAATTAGCCTATTGTACCATTTTTTACTTTATAAACTTTTTAACCTTTTTTAACTTTTTGACTCTTGTAACAACACTTAGCTTAAAACACAAACACATTATATAACTGTACAAAAATATTTTTTCTTTATATCCTATTCTATAAGCTTGTTTCCACTTAAAAATTTTTATGCTCATTTTTAAAAGGTTTTGTTAAAAACTAAGAAACAAACACATATATTAGCCTAGGCCTACAAAGGTCAGGATCATCAATATCCCTGTCTTCCACCTCCACATCTTGTCCCGGTAGAAGGTCTTCAGGGTCAACAACATGCGTGGAGCTGTCACCTCCTATGATAACAATGCCTTCTTCTGGAATACTTCCCCAAGGACCTGCCTGAGGCTGATTTGCAAGTTAACTTTTTTTTTTTTTTTAATAAGTAGAAGGAGTAAACTCTAAAATAATGTTAAAAGGTGTAGGACAGTAAATACACAAACCAGTAACATAGTCATTGATCATCATCGTACGACTGGCAGAGCAGTAGGTGTGTTTCCATCAGCATCATCATAAACACATGTGTAATGTGTTGTGCTACCCGTGTTAAGACACTGTGTCATTACTAGGCAGCAGGAATTTTTTTCAGCTCCATTATAATGTTATGGAACCATTGCTGTATATGCGGTCTGCCCTTGACTGAAATGTCATTACGTGGTGCATGACTATATGTTTCAGTCATTTATATATTAATATATATGAGACATATATATGACTTATATGTATATATGGAGTGAGAGGGAAAGAAGGGAAATTGATGCTTCCAGTTGCTTTTGTGGAAAGAGAATATCTGTGGCTTTTGTGTCCAATGTCACTGTGTGAAACTGAGTATGTGTGTGTATGGTCGGGGGATGTCCCTTCCCACACCAGGCCATGGTCTTCTGCTAAGAGGGGAACCCAGAGTCCACGAGCTCCTGACCAGGATGAAGGCTCAGGGGCTCCCACACTGCCGGGCCCAGGAACTGGAGGACCCACAGAAGGGGCTGGGGAGTGCACTGTCCTCCTGGGGAGCACTGGAGGCGGGGACAGGTGTGTTGCTGGAGGGGGCACCATCACTAGTAGAGAACTTACTCAAAGTCACCAAGAGGATCTTGTGGGTCCTGCTTCTTTGATTCAGCGCCTTGGCTGAAACCTCACTGAGCTGCAGGTATCTCACTTCAGCGTAGGGGATAGAAATGTCCTGTGGAAGAATTGAACCAGGATGGGGAAGCAGATGTAAGACAGGGTGAGAAAGGAGCAGCGAACCCAACTCACCTTTTCCCATGGGGAGAACCCAACTGCTTGCCTGTAGGGAAGGAGCACTCAGGGCAGGGGTCTGCTCACCAGCGCGCCTCCTCCCCACCCGTCATTGCCATCTGTCTTCCTCTAGAGTGCATGGACACAGCCAAGGGAGACCCCTTTTACTTCCCTTCAATCTGAAAACCGATGGAGTTGGGAATTGGGAGAGCTGGGTTCCAGTCCCACTTGGACCATACATCAGCTGTCTGGCCGTAGGCTAGGCACACAGCCTCTGAACCTCAGCTTCTTCGAGCAAAAAAAAAAAGGGTGGTGGTAATAATCACCTCACAGGGGTTATAGTGAGAGCCAAAGATGTTGCAAGTGTAAATGGTGCTTTAAAAATAACTACTATGTTAGATCCCTGCTATGTACCAGGCGATGTTTGATGTTTTAGGCATTAGGATTACATTTATTCTAATCACCTCACAGGGGTTACAGTGAGAGCCAAAGATGTTGTAAGTATAAATGGTGCTTTAAAAATAACCACGACGTTAGATCCCTGCTATGTACCAGGCAATGTTTTAACTATCAGGATTACATTTATTCTAATATAATCTCACATCAATTCTACAAAGTAGGGATTATTGATTCCTTTCCATATTGGTATGAGAAAACCAAGGTTCAGATAAATTAATAACTCTCTTTTGTCATTTCCGTAAGAACTGGAACCACAGGCAAATATTGAATCTTTACAAACTGTGAAGCATTCTCCCAACGAGAAAAGATCCAGTATCCTCTTTCCTATGCATCTTGGAACAGAATGGGCTCCCCTTACTTTGGGTTTCAAATTCCTTCCACCACACATCAGGGAAAGCCTGCTTAGAGCAGGCATGAGCTAGAAGCAGATCACTGCCTTCCATCTCCGGCCCAAGTCATGCCTTCACACTGGTTGCTCTGTTAGGATTAAAACGGTCACATTGCCTTACTTTGCCAATGCAAATCATACATTGGTTCCTTTTTTTCTCTTTTATGTTTAAGTCCTCATTGTAACTCTTCTCAGGAAGGAACTGTGTCCCTGTGTGCTTTCCCACATGCCCTGGCCATGCTCTGGGCAGTGACCAGTCAGGACCTGGGGGAAGCACTCCTGAGTTAAGAGACTCCTTGGCTGTTCACTTCCCATGGTGCCCTTTATGGGAAGGTGCAAAAACCTTAGGCTGATTCAAACCCATTTTTACACAGTAGGAACTGAACTCTCAGAGCAGATGAGACATTAAAACAACAAAAACAAAAACGAATCCCTGTTTTTGAACATCTATCATGTGCTAGACAATTTTTAAGGTTTGTTTCTAGCACCCCGGTTCTATTCCTAACAACTTGTAGTAGTCTTGCAAAGCAGGCATCATCTCTACTTCATAGGTTAGGCTCAGAGAGATTACATGACTTGCCAAGTTACATGGTGAGAAAGTAGAGTCAGGTTTTTTTTTTTTTTTTAGACAGAATCTCACTCTATTGCCTGGGCTAGGGTGCTGTGGCATCAGCCTAGCTCACAGCAACCTCAAACTCCTGGGATAAGGCAATCCTTCTGCCTCAGCCTCCCAAGTAGCTGGGACTACAGGCATGTGCCACCATGCCTGGCTAATTTTTTCTATATAATTTCAGTTGTCAGCTATTTTTTTCTACTTTTAGTAGAGATGGGGTCTTGTTCTTGCTCAGGCTGGTCTCGAACTCCTGAGCTCAAACGATCCGCCTGCCTCGGCCTCCCAGAGTGCTAGGATTATAGGCATGAGCCACCGCACCCGGCCTAGAGTCAGGTTTTGAACTCAGTTCTGACTGACTCAGAAACCCACCTTCTTCCCAGGATGCCACATGGCCTTTTTCTCTGTTAAAGGACCAGGCTTTCCTCCATCTCTGCCATCCCAAATCTGACAGCTGCGGCTGGAGCTCAGGGTCTTCTTGACTCCATCTTAAAGCTGGGACTGTCCTGTTTAGACTTAGACTCTGGAGCAAAGGCAAATTGCATCATTCTTTTTTCTCTTTTCTTTGTTCCTCCACAGTACTCATAAAAGGGCAAAAAATTTCCTGTAGTTATGGTAAAAGTGGGGGTGGGAATGATGCTGAGAATGGGGATTATAGTGGTCATAGTGGTGTTTGTGGCGGTGGTGATGGTGGTGGTGATGATTGCAATGATGATCGTGGTGATTATGGTGGTGGTGAAGGAGGAGATGGTGGTGGTCATGTTAGTGTTGCCCATAGTGGTGAAGGTGGGGATGATGGTGGTAGTGAAGGAGATGGTGGTGATAATAAAGATGGTATTGGGGGGCTTAGTAGTAGTGGTGGTGGTAAAGGAGGAGATGGTGGTGGTGGTGGTCATCATTATGATGATGATCGTGGTGATAATGGTGAAGGAGGAGATGGTGGTGGTCGTGGTAGTGTTGATGATGGTGGTGATGGCGGTAGTGAAGGAGATGGTGGCGATAATAATGGTGATGAATAAGATGGTGTTGGGGAGAGTGTAGTGGTGGTGGTAATGGTAATTATGGTAATGATAAAAATAGTAATAGTAATGACAATGGTAGTGATACTCTCATTCTAGGTCCAAAACTTCTCTTTAGTAAAGATGTCAAGTTTGGCCTGAGATCACTCACCTTCATTCTTCTTTGAGGTTCTACACATCACAGAGTAGATAACATCTTCATCATTCTCTTTCTGGTGATGCACTGGAAGAAGGAATGAGGCTTAAGTAGGACCCACCTGACTCTCCCACCTTTAGCCATAAGTGTCCCGGAGACACTTATTGAGGGAAGCCAGTTAGGGGCTCTGTCATGGTGGTAATTGGCAGAGGGGGTCGGTCATTAATGTGGGATATTCCACATTAATGTGGAAGGAGGAGCCTGGCCCCCTCAGCAAATTCTTGCAGCTTCTCTAGCCCTGACATGATTTAAACCAGAAGTTGTCAAACTTGTTCTGTAAAAAAAGATAGTAAATATTTTGGCTTTGGGGGCCATATAGTCTCTGTCACAACTATTCAACTCTATAGTATGAAAGCTGCCATACAGAATAAACCAATGAGCATGGCTGTGTTCTAATAAAACTTTATTTACAAAAATAGGCAGTGAGTTGGGTTTGGCCCAGGGACCAAAAGTTTGCCAATTCTTGGTGGAAACCCTCCCTGCCCTTTCTCCTGGAGTCTTGGCTCCCTTCTTGCATCCCTTTCCCACCAGCTCCACTGTACTCACTCCTCAAGCTCTCCCTAGAAGCCATTCCTTTCCCTTCCCCAGATGACTCCGATTCCTGAGACATAGGGTTCAAGAGGGCTTCCTTCTTCTTGCTCCCCTTAAGAAGCTCTTCTCCAACCTCATGGACAGACCGCTGTCCTGCTGGAAGTCCTTACCATTGGCATACAGTGTGCACTGTTCTCTACCTGGAGCTGGGGCTGGAATCTGGGATGGAAGGGGCCACAAGAGATACAAAGGCACAATCCACTGAGCATCCCTCAGAGGGCAGGAGGGACAGTGGGGACAGACAGGCTGTGAACAAGAATGACAACAGAGGCTGCCAGAGGTATGAGGCTAATTCACAGGCCTGAACAGGATTAATTTTTAATGGGATGTTTCCTTTGAAAAATACTTTAGATGGCTCCTTGGGAATCACAAAATTGGAGGAAGTTAGGTCAGAAAGGATAGGTTACACCCTTGCAGGGAAAGGGTCCAGGCTTACCAGCCAAGATGCTTTTCAGAAGGAAGAAAAGCTAATAACTTCGACCACACATTATGTGCCAGAGATTGGGCTGGGAAATTCAAATAAAATGTCAACTTCCTAGCTAAGTACCTAACCTGTGACCAGCACATAGCTGGATCTCAAAAAAGCCTCCCTTTGGTATCTGATAGTCCTCACAACCATCTTGCAAAGATTGATACTATTTCCATTTTGTAGATGAGGTGAGTGAGAGAGGTGATGTCTCTAAGGTCATAGTAAGTGGTGGAGACAGAATCTTCACCCAAGTTTGTATGCCTTTTCTCCACTAGCACGCTGCCTCCCTGATAGCCCAGAACTTTAAAATTAACTCCTGGGATAGGAATTGTGTCACATGTGGATTTTAGAACACTTGGTTCACGCCTAGTGCCCAGAAATGCTCATTATCTCTAACAGCAAGAAAGCATCAGAATCACCAGGTAAGGTCTGTGGAAATGGCTCCCTCTGTAAAACGAAGAGGGTATTTACGGAGACTCACATGGGCCCTTGATTATCAAACATTCCCTAATGCTCATCTGTCAGGGCTGTGTTTCTCAGTCTCTGTTCAACCAAGAGTTTTGTGAGTTTGATGGAACTTTGTTTTATGGGAGGTGTGGCAACAGGCAGTAAAATGAACACCTTTAAACAAACACACCAGAACTTGTACATTTGGCTGGGTGCTACTTGGACCGGGACCCCTTGCATCACCACATCCTCATTTCTGTGACATCATCGTTGGTCAAAATGTTCTGAAAATTGCCTTCAGGCAGTAAGTCTATTGACTGTCTTCAGTGGGGGCAGCCTTTTGTTCACTGAGGATCAGATATGTCTGGAAGTGGTTAAGAGTCTCCCAGAGCTGGGTATGGAGAGTAAGACTGTAAACTTGTTTTCCTTGTGTAGCTATAGAATTGAGCATGGAAGTGGCTTCCTTTTTCTGTTTTTGGAGACAGAGTCTTGCTCTGTTTCCCCAGGCTAGAGTGTAGTAGCATCATCATAGCTCACTGCAGCCTCAAACTCCTGGGCTCAAATGATGCTCATGCCTCAGCCTCCTGATTAGCTGGGACTACAGGTATGCACCACCACACTCTGCTGATTTCTCTATTTTTTGTAGAGACACGGGTTTTGCTCTTGCCCAGGCTGGTCTCAAACTCCTGAGCTAAAGCAATCCTCCCCTCTCCTACCTCCCAGAGTGCTAGGATTACAGGGGTGAGCCACTGCACCCAACTTTGGAAGTGGCTTTCTGAGTGACATTCTAAAGAAGATTTTGTGCCCCTGAGATTTCAAGATACTAGGACCACCACCAGGAGTCCTGTTTGCATGAGAGAGAGGTCTTTTAGTAAAATGGAGCCCACTGCTCCAAGGTTGGCAGTGGGAGTGGTGGTGGTGGTGGTATAGAATCTCTACATCAAGAGGGGTGTTCTGTGAAAGGTATTTTTCTCTTGAGGGTCATTCACTAGTCACTGCTCCTCCACTGTCTAGTGTGGGGATGGAGGCAGCTGTGCTGTGTTGCTCTGCCTTTAACGCTCTGATCCAAGGATACCTTAAAGTAAGCCTAGCCTGCATGGAATCCACACTCAAGACTAGTGAGAAGGGGGCATAGGAAGTCTGACTAAAATAAAAATGGGGGAGGAAGTTGAAGGCTGGCTCAAGCCCTAAATGGGGTACCTGGAGAGGCAGGGTATTGGGCCTGGGGCTATGGGGAGACTCTCCCAGGGACCCTTGCTAATGGTCAGGGAGGAATGGTTTGAATGCATGATGGGTTGGTCTTCCTTAATAAGTGGGCTGGCCCAGCTCCTGGAAAATTCATCAGAAATTTCTCAACAAAGAGAGCTGCAAATGCAAATAAATAAATCTAGATTTGGAGGTCTATGAGAGCAATCACTTTTACCCTAGACAGATAGAAAATAAGAACATTTCCACTGCAGAGGAGGAAATGGAATTGATTTGAACTTCTGTAGGTGGATTTGAAGGCTTAGGAACAAACTGGCACCAGACAGCTTTGGCGCTAGTACCACTTCCTTACTTGTGGCTTGAGGCAAATAGGGGCTGAAGTTGGAGTAAACATGTGGCCGCCCAAGGTGATTGCTTTGAAAGTCAACATTTGTGCTTAATTATCATGACCAAGACAGGAAGAAGAAGAGAGTCTGGAACATCAAAATCAATAGACAGCCTGAAATGCCATTTGGGAAAAGTTTTCAATTACCAATAATCATGCCTCAGATAAACCTCATTGGCTACAATAGTGTCACTGTACAAAGCTTGAAATGCCATTGATCTCATTGTCTTCACCTCCTTTCTACAGAATCCTCTAGATTAGAGTTTCAACCAAACTTTTTATTTTCATGGACATTTATTAGAAGAATTAGAGAACGAACAGAGGAGAAAAGACAGCCTAGGGTCCAGCTGGCATGATCTGCTTAGACTAGAATGACAACTTACCGAGCACTCACTGTGTGCTAATCTAATACCTAAAGTGTTAGGTATCTGTTATCTCATTAACTTAAACCCTTACAACATCCCTGGAGAGGGACAATTTTCGTGAGTCTTAGACTAAACTGGCCCAAGGCTATGGAACTAGTAAACAGCAGTGTTGGAACCAGGCTGCAGCTCAGTCCTCTCTGCCACATCCCCTTTTTGATGAGTTAACATGCATCCAACGCTCCCTTAGGGCACAGAACTGTACCAGATGAGTGTGTGTGCGTGAGCATGCCCAGACGCACTATGGTTCTTATGTCTTCTTTCTCCTCTACTAAGCAGACCAGATGCCTGTTTCTGGACCCGGCCACCCTCAGGGGCCGCCTCACACCAGTACAGCCCAGAATGTCCCTCCTTGACTTCCAGGATGCAGAGTTCTGGGTGGAAGCTCCTGTCCTGCAAGGTGCAGCCATCCTTGCGGAAGGAGAAAAGGAGCTGCGAGGCTGCCCTCTGGGGGTACAGCTTTGTCTGACATCCCAGGCTCTCCTCACAGGGCCCAGGAGAGGAGACAGTGCTCAGCACGGGAGGTGGGAAAGGCCCTGGGGACATGCAGGCCCAGGGCTCAGGAGGACAGTCCTGGCTGGACTTAGTTTACTCCCTCTCCTTCCTTTTCTCCTTCTCCCCTTCTTTCCTTTTTCTCCTTTTCCGTTTCCCTTTCTCTCTCCTTCTCTCCTCTCCCTGTGTCTTCTCACTGGCCTTCTTCCTTCCTGCCTGCTGTGCCTCCTTTCACACGCACTTGCCCGCACTGTCTGGCCGAGTGTGGCTGCATCTGGGCTCATTCCATCATTCCATGCCTCATTCCTCCTGACTCAATTCCCACCAGCTGAGGTTGGCTTCTTATCCTCTGGTGACCTCAGCATGACACTTTCTGCAGCCTTCACCTCTGATAGGAGCTCCATCCCTGTCCACCAGGGGAGAGCTGTGGGGGTGAGAAGTGTCACAGTGGCCACAGCCCAAGCTGGCTCCCTCCTGCCTTCTTCTTGGTCATTCCCAGGCCCAGCCTCCATCTCTACGCTCGGCAGGGAGTTAGTTTCACCTTCCACCACAGTCAGGGAAGGGACTGTCCTCTTTGTGGTTATTCCTAATATGCATTCTGTGCCCTGATGTGGACAAGAGAAGAGCTCCCAGGGCTCCAGCATCACATGCAGCACAGCCCCAGGCTCGACCTGTCCCCAGGCTGAACTTTGACAAGCCAGACGCAGCCAGTCCCAGACAGCCTAGGAGCCAGGACCGATGGCCCGAGAGTAAATGATCAGATTTGGGAGGCAAGGTTCCCTGAGAGACTTATCACTGAAGGATGAGAGGTAGAGTCAGGCAGCGTGGATGAATGAGAGAACTGCAAACAAGCCAGCTGCATCACACACCAGGCTTGCACCTTGTGTGCACTGCATTTATGCTTTTAAACAAGCGTGTGTTTGACAAGAATAGATGGTCTGGGAAGAGAGGCCAAGCCACAAAGCAATGACAGATATGGTTAGATAGGTATAAATAGCCCAAGGGATGGAGGACTCTAAATTGAAGGGCATAGTTAGGTATGAAGCAGGGAGAATATTCTGGACTTTGGGACAAGGGGTGAAACAATGAATGGTTGTAGAGCTGAGTGCAGTCCTCACACATTTACTTGTGTCCTTCATTGCTGACATGTTCCTAGGTGCTCGGCAGGACACTGAGAAATGCAAGAAAGGCCTTGAAAGGGGTGGGTGAAACCCTCTCAGAACAGATGTTCGGCTCAGTCCCATGCTTTCATCTTTGCTTTCCGCACTGCTCTGGACACAGAGGGAGCCTTTCAGCCTAGTTCTCTGCTCAGCTCAGGGTCACCCTGGTCACAGGTTCTCAAGTGTGTGCAGAACTGTAAAGTCTCTGTGTATCAACCCTCTGCCTCCTGCTGCCAGCCCCATCTCTGAGCTGGGCATAGAGAAAAGCACGCGGGACTCGAAATCAGATGACCTGAACTGAACTCACAAATCTATCTCTTTCTCGGACAAGTTGTCTAAATTCCAAGAGCTTTCAATTCCTCCTTCTGTTGTATCACATAATGGGCACAATAATAGTCATTTTTTTCTTACATTAGTTGTGAAGGTTATATTGACCCCCTGCCTGAGAAAGTGGCATTAACTGGAAACAGAAAGACCGCCTGAGACCTTACTCTGTAGCTACACCTCCCTCCCTTTCCCTCCCCACCTACAAAACAATAGTGCGGCAACAAAAGTGCTGAACAAACAGGGTTGAGGCTACTGAAGCCTGTAACAAGAGAGGAAGCATCCAGAGAGCATAGAGCCACTTCAGACGAACTCATGTCCCCAAATCCCAATGACTCGCTGCCCAAGGGACTGCAAGACCTTGGAACTGTGACTGCAGAACTGCTTTCTATAATCAAGATGGCAGCCAACTGGAAATACACAGAGTAGGTGACAATGCAGCTCCTGTAAAGAGGGCCCGGGGACCTCAGTTGGCCATAGGCTGAGGATGAGGTGACAGTGTGACGAGGTGACCGAGAGCTATCGTCAAACTAAATTGCACAACAGAGTCCCGAATAGTGGAGGCAGCAGCCCCCTGACCTCTGCGCGAGTCAGGCCGCTATGGGAGGGAGGGGAAAGTGTGCTCCTGGCACACTGATTGAGTGCAGCTGGACAGGGCAGATCAGCGCGGGGAACTGGGTCTAGAAACCACTTCCTGTTAGAGTTGCTGAGGGGCCGGGAGACATTTACCTGGGAAAGATGCCACAGAACGGGAACACAATAGTGCTCTTCAAACACTTGGTGGGCTAAGCTTAAAAGAAGGGAGAGACCCATTTTGAGTTACTTACAGGACAGAAATGAGACTAGTTCATGGAAATCAGAGGGATCAGGGAGGCAGATTCCAGCCCAACAAGCACTATCTTGCAGTTGAGCTCTGCCACACATTGCTTTGCTAAGCTGTGGTGGCTGTGGTGCTAGGAGGGTTGTGTGGAGTGCCATGGTGCCAGGCACGGACGCTGCATGAGCACATGGGAAGCTGGTTCTCGTGGTGGGAGGGAAGTTGGCTAATGTTCCGCTCAGAGAAAATTAAGGTTCATCTCTCAGATTTAAAAATATATTTAGTGTTCAGCCAGGTGCCAGCATGTTCAATGTCAGGGCTTCTAGCCTCCTGTACCCATGATAGCCAATAATAGTAATAGCCACCAATTATTCTGACCACACCCTGCCCAGTATTTTAAACGAATTATTCTTTTCCAGTTTTGCCTGATTAGAATCCAACAACATCCAGACTAGAGGTAGTGTGGTGGAAAGGAGAAAGCACAGGATTTGACAGCAAATGGACTTGGGTTTGCATCTCTGCTTTACTCTGGTTAGCAGGGTAATTCCAAGCAAGGTTCGTAATCTTTCTGAGCCTTAGTTTCCTCAGTAGTTTAATAAAGATAAAAAGTAACCTGCTGTATAAAGTTCTGAAGGTTAGGTGAGATGTACTCACTATAAAATAGATGTTCTGTGATTTTTTTCTTTCTCTCTGTCCACATCCAAGAGGAGACAGCAGCTCTACACTCATGTTAACTGTTTCTACACACCTACCTCTGGGGGCTGTGTCTTAGGCTGTTTTCTGGAGTCCCTGACCATCAAGTGTGACCAAATTGGGTTGTGCCATGTCCTCCGTTATGCTATGCACCAGTCAGCTCGTCACTGACTCCCATCCCCTCCTCTGGTGTGTTCCATCCACGTCTTGGGTTCCAAGTTGGGACATTCTTAGACTATATCTAGACAAGTCCAAGGGCTGTTCCTTTTACAAGGTGGTGTAATTTGCCCTTGAGACCTTTTCATCTGGAGCATATCCAGGCACTAGGCCATCCTGTTGCTGCCTTACTGTGAGTGTTAGACCTTTCAGTTTGTTCAAAAGGCCATTCACAGAACACACAGAGTGGTGCAGTGACGTCGGAGAAGGAAGAACACTGAGTGGAACAGGCATTTTCTTCACTGGGTCAAGTTCTCACAAAGTCTGCCCAGGAAGAGGTTATATTTAAGAACAGTTTTGCTTTTCTGGTTCAGTGAAAACAAACAACCAACAAACAATTGGGACCAAGATTCAAACAAAAAGTAGGCCAACTTAGAAACTGAGCTGGGCGAATAAAAGCAAAATAAAATATATGCACAAATTTTTCCTTTTAGGTATAGGGTAGTGATATTGGCTGAGGCTGAGCTGGGTCTCAGGGAGCCCAGTGACCCTTCCCATGCAATCCTCTACCCTCAGCCCAGCTCCTTCAGTTGCTGCATGAGTGACTGGCATGGGAGACATGGAGGGAGAGAGAGCGACATGGATCAGAGGATCAATTTGGTTTTTCAAACCAGCCCCAAGAATGGGTCAGACCCATAACCACTGCCCACCTCCAACAGAGAGGATGTAGGTAGAAGAGGAATGGTCAGTTTGAAAGGGAATTTGGATACCCAGAGCATAAGCCTTTCGACCAGCTGAGAAGCCTGTCATAGTTAACTGGCCCTAAGAAAATACTGAGGCTCCGTAACTATGTCAGCTTGTAAAATCCCACCTCCCATTGCTGAGCAAAATGCATGAAACTGTGTTCCCCCATTTGCCTGATCTCCCCCCATGACCCCAGCAGCCTCCTTTCCTTCCATAACTTCACTTTCCTCTTGAGGCAGCCCTGATGAGGCTTTTAGCCTGATTTCACAGGGTAAAAACATCATTGGGGAGAAAAGGGACCTTAGAATGTGATTTTTTCTGCCTCCCTAATTTATCTCTGACACATGGAAGGGCTGCCCTGCTGAGGACCCCGGAAGATGGCATAGGAAACACCAAGGAGTCCCCCGGCCCCAGTGCCCATCTCTCTCGAGCCCGTGTGCACACTTGCTCAAGCGCCAGCCACAGACTCACTTGAATTGGGAAAGGTCAGATCAGGAACTTTGTGTTTCTGGAATGACTTGCGGTCCTGAGTGCCCCAGGAGGGGTTACCCATGCTTGGTGACTTACCAAAGAGCAGCACAGCTGTCCAGAGCAGCATGGGCCTGCCCTGGTGCAGAGGAGAGAACACAGGTCAGACTGTAGGCCAGGGCGAAGCTGGTAGAAACCGCCTAGGCCTCAGGCCCAAGAGTGGGTGGGCGACCCTTCTGACCTGGGTGGTGTTGCAGCTTGATTGAAATAGAGGAAGTGGAAAAGAAACTTTAAAAGCTCAAATTAGTGTTTCCTCTTTTGCTGAAGGAGTATTACATGAGTAAATTTCTTGAACATGAAGCATGAATCAATCACTAATAAGCACTTTCTGGACAGGCACAGTGGCTCATGTTTATAATCCCAGCACTTTAAAAGGCCAAGGTGGGAGGATCACTTGAGGCCAGGAGTCTGAAACCACCCTGGGCAACATATTATAGCAAGATCCTGTCTCTACAGAAACTAAAAAAATTAGCCAGGCATGGTGGCATGCACCTGCAGTCCCAGGTACTCAGGAGGCTGAAGCAGGAGGATCACTTGAGCTCAGCAGTTTGAGGTTACAATGAGCTATAATTGTACCACTGCACTCCAGCCTGGGTGATAGGGTAAGACCCATCTCTAAAAAAATAAAAAAAATAAAAAAATAGAAAAATCACTAATAAGCCCTTTATGACACTCTCTTTGTAGCTTCAAAAAGCCCATGCCAGGGGACCAGGATGGGACAAGGCTATGGGACATATTCATTAGAAAGATGCCAGAGATTGCAAGATTTGACTGGTCTCAGAATCACATGGCCTGGCAGATAGCATAGTACTGGAAAACTGAGATTATCCACCCCCCACCCTTGAGTGACCTCCAGGTTCTCGAGTGCTCTCCTTTCCACAGAGATACATGTGTCTGGACACCACAGTGAGATGGAGAGGTGCAACCCGAGAATGGTCCATAGGACCATCAGTTCAGAAGGGAATCAGGGATAGAGAAGGGTGGTAGAATGGGGTGGCAGGTTCTGAATCTGGAGCTTTAAGACTGTCAGCTTATTATTTTGAGAAGAACTTTTTGTTAAAAGACACCATTAAGAGAGTGAATAGGCAAGCCACAGTATGACAAGGTACTTTTAATACATATGGCTGACAAAGGACTCATATCCAAAATATAAGAATTTCTGTAAGTTAATAAGAAAAAGACAGACAACCTACTGGAAAAATGGGCAAAATAATTGGATAGGTACCTCACAAAGGCAGATATTCAAGTGTTAACTAAATATAGGAAAAGGAGCTTGGCATCATAAATCACCTTGAGAATGCAAAGTTAAAGCACGATGAGAAACCACTACGCCTCCCTTAGGAATCGTCAGAACCACAAAGATCACCGAGAGTTGGTGAGGATGAGAAGCAACTGGAACTCTTGTACACCAGCAGTGGGAATATAAATTGGTACAATCACTTAGGACAATGGCCTGGCAGAAGCTGCTAAAACCAGACATAGGGATCCCTGATGACCCAGCATCTTCACTCGTGTGCACACGCTGAACAGTGAAGCTTTTGTATGGGCATGAAAAGACATGTGCAAGGGTGTTCAAAACAGCGTCGTTTGTAACAGAAAAAAATTGGAAACTACTCAGTGGCCTCTCGACAGAGAAGGAGGTCACACATTCCCATCTCCTCTGAGGACAGAACATGACAGTTTAAGGTGAAACATGGAGGTGTCAGGTAAGCACTTTCTGACAGTTAGGTTTTTTTTCTGGCAATTTTTAGATGAGAAGTTTTATATAGTCTGGAAAGAATTTGATGTGCTTATTGCTGAGGGCAGGAATGGAGAGGATGAATTTTCTAACTTTTCTTGTCCTTGGTGGAAGCCAATCAGATATTGCCAGGCAATCCTTTGGTGACCTGGTTGCTTAGGAGAGAGGTAAAAGTAGTGATGGAGTATAGTAGGATTGGATATCTTGTCCTTTCACCTAAGGATGTGAACATTCACACATATTCCTTTGTCCTCTTGCTAACAGATCGCCTGTTTTGAGTTGTCTCCAACTTTGTTCAGCTGCAGGTCCAGTGCGGGCAGGGGCGGAGGCCCTGCAGGGCAGCACCTGGGTTAGGAGACAGAGCAACTGCAAATGGTCTCCTTGCGAACACTTGCTTGCACGAAGGGTTGAAGCCTCTCCTCCTGGCTGCTTCTTCTTTCACTGGGTTCCAGCAGCATGAGAGCGCGAACTGCAGCCTGACTCCTCTCACTTCCCCTGCAGAGTGAGATGTTGCTGTTGGGGATAAAGGTGACCGTAGGGGAGCAGCAACTGGGCTGCTGCCCAGGTTAGGTTAGGAATCTTCCAGGACCCAGGCTGACCTTGAACCAAGATTGGGATGGATCAGGGGAGGAATCAAAACCCATGATACTAGTACTGACACTCTAAGGGAATTGAGGGGCTAAACGGAGGTAGAGGGATAACAGAGTGGGGATCTCATCCAGAAGAGGTTTCAAGTGCAGGTGCCCTCAGTACTCAGGGTCACTTGTCAGGGCAGCCGTGGCCAGGGCCAGTGGCTATTGGGGAATGGTGAGTCAGTCCACCTCCCAGGAGTGGGAGGGGAGAGCTGGAGAGCTGGGGCTGGGGCCTCTCTGGGCTCAGAGGCAGCATGGTGGGTGGGCCCTGGAGCCTGGCCCCTGAGCTTGACTCTGTGCTCTGGAAACGAGTCTGCTGAGAGACCTTGGCTAAGTTTTTTAACCTCTCTGTGTCTCAGGGTCCTTATCTCTAAAGTGGATGAATAGTTATACCTGCATCATAGGATTGTTATGGAGGTCAAATGACATTTAAAAACGTGAGATGTACTTAGTGACATCTGATAGAACTTCTTGTGATGATGAAAATGTTCTCTGAGCTGTCCAGTTCACTAGCTCCTAGCCACATGTAGCTATTGAGCACTTGAAAATAACTATCAAGACTCAGAAACTGAAATTAAAAAAATTTTTGTTTTAATTAATTTATTATTTCAGAGATGGAATCTTGCTATGTTGCCCAGGCTGGACTTGAATTCCTGAGCTCAAGCAAGCTTCCTCCATCAGCTTCCTGAGTAGCTAGGACTACAGGCACATACCACCATGCCCAGTGATTGAAATTTTAATTGTTTTATTTTAATTGTTTAAATTTAAACAGCTAGATGTGACCAGTGGCTGTCTTCTTGGATATCACAGGCTTAGACCAGTGCCTGGCAGGTAGAAAGTGCTGGATGAAGGTGCGCTATTGATACAAGGAAGACTGTGTCAGGAAGCCTTGAGCCTTCCTCCCTACCTTAAGTGGTGTTGGTGAGGCCCAGAAAGATGAAGTAGTCTGTGCAAAACCTGCTGGCATTGGAGTCACATCCTTACCTGGAACTAGAGGCCCAAGGAAAGACCTCAGGCCATTTTTGAGTTAGGTCCAAAAGAGAGAACAAATTGGAGAAACACATCAAAAGCCTGGAACTTAGGGCAGCAGCTGAAAAGAACAGGAGTAGCACGAAGATGGAGCCACACTGGGGATGAAGCTCTGGCCTGGCCTGCAGGGTGCAGGAAACGCTATGGGGCATCTGGTCGCCACTCTCATTCCCTCCTGTCTTCTCCCTTCCTTCCAGAAAGCTACTGGAGAGAGCATGGAGGAGCCAATGGAAAACTTGCTTTGTGTCAGGTCTGCAGCGACCTCTTGTGGCTACGTGCACAACAGTTGCCTTAAGGAGGGAGTCTCTATTAGTGCTAAAAGGTCACTCTCTATACCCACCTACCCACTCACCCATCTATCCACCCAACCGTCCAAGTATTTTTTGTCTTTTTAGCTCTTGGTCTATATCCAGCCCATCCCTGTCTCCACAAGCTCAGGAAGTGACAGGCATATATTCAGATATAGTCTTTGTGCTTCTTAAAGCATTTTCCCCATGTCTCTGTTATTCTATGTATCACACTGTATTGTATTTATTTCATTGTCTTTCTATATTTCCAGTTTGTGATCTCTTCGTCTTTGTGTCTCCAGGCCCAGCACAGTGTGAGGTTCAAGATACATCTAGGCCGGGCGTGGTGGCTCACGCCTGTAATCCTAGCACTCTGGGAGGCCGAGGTGGGTGGATAGCTCGAGGTCAGGAGTTCGAGACCAGCCTGAGCAAGAGCGAGACCCCGTCTCTACTAAAAATAGAAACAAATTAGCTGGCCAACTAAAATATATATAGAAAAAATTAGCGGGGCATGGTGGCACATGCCTGTAGTCCCAGCTACTCGGGAGGCTGAGGCAGTAGGATTGCTTAAGCCCAGGAGTTTGAGGTTGCTGTGAGCTAGGCTGACGCCATGGCACTCACTCTAGCCAGGGCAACAAAGTGACACTCTGTCTCAAAAAAAAAAAAAAAGATACATCTAAGTACAATTGTTAGGACTTATGGAGTCAGAAAAATTTAGCTTATAATATTGGTTATGCTGTTTACTAGGTGAGGGACCTAGGGCAGTGACTTAACCTCACTAAGCTTCAGGTTTTAAATTTTTAACTTGGTAATAATGACACCAAATTTCTAGTATTGTGGAGAGGATTGCACTTTTGCCCACACAGTATCATGCACATTCACCCCCGACCTGAACTTGGATTCTTTTGTATGTTCTTAGGAGCCTTTAATACCATTGCTATACCACCCATTTCTCTCCTAGGAATTCAGTCTCTCCATCTCAACTGGATCTTTCCCATAGATGCTTCTGAAAGATGCTAGAGTCTTTTTTTTTTTTTTTTTAATCTTAAAGCCAAACTCTTCCCTTGATCCCACACCCACTGCCAGCCCCGTTCACTCTCCTTGGAAGAGTGGTCTTCAGCAGAATTTACTAGCTGGTGTTCTGAGACAGATTGGTGTGTCTCAGATGGTTACAGGTGTTATAAAATATTGATCTCAGCCCTTAGAGCAGCCGCACTTCCAGAATGGAGCAGCCTTGCTGAATTACCCGGTGTTCCATTTGAGTTTAATTTTCTATATATGCCACAGAGCAGAAAGGCTTGGGAAGCACAGGTGTGTATTAGCTGACCTCTCAGCTGGCCATCTACCCACTCCATGTCTCCAGCATGTCCAACAGAAAGGTTTTTGTCCTCATTTTGTTCTAGTGCATGCTAATGTTGTTACTGTGGATCGTTCTCTCTAACCACCATGACACAGCCTCCTCCCGGTTTTCCTCTGTCTCTCCCAGTAACACCTTCCCACCTTCCTCTGCAGGCTCAGCCTCTTCAGACCCTAGTCCCAGGCCTTTTCTCTTTTCACTTGCACTTTTAGCGAGAGAATGTTTCTCTCACTGAACATTCTCATCTGTGCCCACGGTTTAAATTGCCACCTCTAATCTGACGAATCCCAAATGTATCTTTCTAGCCCAAGCCATGAGCCTGAGTTTCAGATGTGAGTATCCAACTGCTTACCTGAGAGCTCCGTGTGGTGGTCTCAGAGGCTCCTTAAATGCAAACTGTTAAGACCAAACCCAGCCTCTGCCTCCCAACCTGGTTCTCTTCTGGCGTGCCCTGTGTTAGCTGACAGTACTACTCACGTTTATGTGCAGGTCACAAACCTGGTTGTAACAACTCTGACTTTCCCTAAGGTGCACGTTAGCCCAGCAAAAATATTCCCAGTAACATGATCCTTTTGGATAATGGGTGTTTTGTGTGTGTGTGTGTGTGTGCATGCACGTGCTTTATATTTCTGCTGTTTATTATCTACTCCCCGCAAACCCTCGCTGCCAGTCTGGCTAAGTCCTACTCGTGTCTTCGATTTAAATTTATACGGCCCTTCCTGCAGAAACTTTTTCCTGACCACTGGCCCCCACCCAGGCTGAGCTAGGTGCACGTACATCCCCTGTTTTAGCATTTAGCACTTTCCTCTGGCATCGTAATGGCCTCTTGTGTGTGTTCCCCCACGGGACTGCAAGCTTCCTGAGGCCAAAGGCCATGCTTGCCTTGTTCTTTGCCGTACCTTCAGTGCCTGGCAAGAGTTGTGTTCAGCAATTACGCTTGGGATGGAGACTGCCCAGAGCAGAGGCCGCCTTCTGACTGCTCCTGCTTGTGCACAGCGACTGCAGAGTGATGGCTGTGAACTGTCGTCCTGCCTGCCCTCCCTCAGGTCTTCTCACCCTTTCATGCTCTTATTCATAAATAAGTGGCTTTGAGGGTGATATTTCTTTACCTAAAGGTGGTGGTTGATTTGAAGTTAGCTTAGTATCCAAATAACTCAGTATCTTTATACTTTCCTTTGTGGCAGTGGGGAGATCGTTGGTTTCTCTGGAGGGACTCCAATTTAATCCATGCTGTTCCCTTGAATCAGAACTCTATTTCCTTACTTTTAATTTTATACATACATGTTACATTCCTCCTTGCATGTGCCTTCCTAGGTAGCATGTTAAAAAATCTTCAGTGTACTTTAGCTAAAACATCCTTAACCAGAAGTCTGTGATTACCAAAAGCAGCTTTAGAAATTAGAGTATGACTCTGTGGTACGGGCTGCAAACTGCTGGAACCTCATTCTTCCCTGGAGATTGAGGAAGAAAAGCATATATAATTAAAGCAATGAATTGGATTTTTTTGGGTTCTCTGTTTACCACTGTCAAACATAATCTGTTTCATGCATTTATACCAAATGCATAAAATAGGTCAGATTTAATTTTCTTCAGTTTGCTTATTTTCTCCTCCAGTTCTCTGGGTAGGTGTGCAACCTAGATGGAAATGGGAAGACTATAAACTTATGTATTTAGAGGAGGGGGGGTAAAGGATTTAGTGTACTGGATCCTGGGAGTCGGACACCCATAAGCAGGTAAAAAATAAAAAGAGGTAATGAAGGGAAAGAGCATGAGATTTGTTTGGAGTCAGACGGAACTGAGTGAAAATCCTGGCTCGGCTGAACGAGGCTGTGTGGCTTGGACTCCATTCTCGTTCCTCTTCTCAGAGTACTCCCCCCA
Source organism: Lemur catta (assembly GCF_020740605.2). Taxonomy (NCBI): domain Eukaryota; kingdom Metazoa; phylum Chordata; class Mammalia; order Primates; family Lemuridae; genus Lemur; species Lemur catta. The sequence goes on along the minus strand of NC_059130.1, from coordinate 32,902,473 downwards.
GCATTCATTCCCTCCACTCTTCCCACCATCAGTTTCTCTCTCCTGGATTCTTTTCATCTGCATATGGACACGCACAAACATTATCCAAAACAAACCAAAGCTCTCCTTTGCCTCACTCATCCCTTTTAGCGTCCACCCCATCTTTCCCCTCCCTTCACCGTCAAGCTTCTGGAAAGATTTGCCCACACTCACTGTCTCCTCTTCTGCAATCGTGGATGATCTGGCCCCAGCCCCCACCACTCCACCCAACTGCTTTTATCAAAGTCACAAGGACTCCTGTGTTGCTGACTCCAACAGGTTCTCTGTCCTCCAATTACTTGGCCACTCAGCAGTTGAACCCTGCTTCCATCTGGAAATGCCCTTCTGTCTTGGCACGCACCACAGCCCCCTCTCCTGATTCTCCTATCTGGCTGGCCATGCTTTAGTCTATTGGCTGGATCTGCCTCCTCTTCCTGACGCTACATGTAGAGTTGCTCAGAGTTTGGTTTTGGACCCTCTTCTCTGCTCTGTTTACACTGTCTCTCTAGTCCCATGCCTCTAAATCATATGCTGGTGACACCCAAATTTATACCTCCTAACCCGACCCAAACTTTCCTGTGGACTTTGGACTTTGAACTTGCAATTGTCAGCTCTTGTCCTCCACTTGGGTAGTTCATAATCATCTCAAACTTAACATGTCCAAAATAAAACTCTCATCTCTCTCCTCCCTGCTAGGAACAAGAAAACAAACACACAAACCACTATTTTCACTGTCCCTGCCCCCCCACCAGTTTTCTCATCTCAGTAAACAGCACCACCAGTTACTCAAATCCAAACCTCGGAGTCAGCCTTCACATCTCATCTGTTACCAAGTTCTAGTCATTCCTTTTCAAAGCATATCTCACATTTACCTTTATTTTTCTCCATCTTTTCTGTCACTATTACCATGGAGCCTCTCAACATCCTTCGCGTACATCACTGTAAAGGCCTCTTCACTCTTTCCCTGCCTCTGCTCTTACCCTCCTTTTTTTCCTTTTATACACAGAAGAAAAAAAGCCACCTACTCACTGTGTAAACAGAGCAGTGTAAACACTCCTCTGCTTAAAAGCCCCCATGTCTCTCCATTGCTCCAAGAATAAATCACACCCTCTTGTATAACTTCCTGCAGGCCAGGGCCGCCTCTCTCCCTGGGCCTGTCTGAGGCCAGCCCCCCTTCTCACCGTGCTCCTTCAGCTCTGCAGACACGCGACCACGGTCCCCACCTAGGGCCTCCACTCGCTCTTCCCTTGGCCTCGGAGGTTCTTCCCCTATCCGCCACCTCTCCCTCTCCCCTTTCCAAAACAAAAAAATAATAGTAATAAATAAATCATAAAAATAAATAAATAAATATAATTCAACAATCAAAAAAATGTAGCAAATAACGTAAAAAACATCCAGGTACCTACCACCCAGCACTATTTCATTCTAAAATGATGTCATATTTGCGTCAGGGTTTTGTTTTTACGAAAGAAATAAACTAGCACAGAATCAGCCAGAGCCCCATGTATAGTCCTCCCCAATTCTGTTCTCCTCTCTCCCTTTCCAGAAGTAACCCCTGAATTTGGAATTTATCCTTCCCGTGTCTGTTTTCATACTTTCATTACACCCATCAATAATCTATGGCGTTGTTTGGCAAGTTTACAATTTTATGTAAATGGCATCTTACTGTGGGAGGACTCTGCAACTCACCCTTTTCCTCCGTGCTGCCTGTGAGAAGGATTTGTACTGACTCACGTGCTCTCATTTCCATTTTCACCGTGCGTAGTATTTCACTGGATACAGACGTCTGACTTTATCTATTCCTCTAATGATGGATAATGGTGCCATTTCTGATTTTTGGCTGTTATAAACAACTCTGCAAAGAACATTTGGACACGTCTCCTTGGACACATGTTTGAGAGTTTCTCTAGGGTAAAACCTTAAAAACAGAATTTCTGAATAATAGAGTATGTGTCTCTTCAACTTTACGGGATAATGCCAGATTGCTCTTCAAAGTGGTTGAGCAAATTTCCACTCCCATGGCGGTGTGGGAGCTCCACTTCCTCACTGACTGAGCGGCCGAGCTGGTTGGGGGCCCCAGGGATCATTGAGCAGCTCGCTGGGATCTAGGGCAGTGGCTGAAGGAGCTGGACTCTGCTGTTGTCTCTGTCCTGGTTGTCCCACCCATTGGCCCGTGGTTGGAGGTCAGAATCCCAGAGACGCTGTAGCACCTGGGTTGCTGGGCGATGGGAGTCTTAGTCCCCCACGCCTCCAACTCTTTTCTGAAATTTGAAAGCAATACAAAACAAAACCTTCATCTTAAAATGAAATAAAAAGAGACCCAGGTTGTGAAAACAAACATTTATCTACTTAACATCCAAAATATACAGGGCTAACATTTTCCCGTATATATTTGCTTCAGATGTTTTCTTTTTAAGACATAAAGCATTCCAGTTAAATTTGAAGCTCTCCTCCCTGGTCTTTTGCCTCCCTCCTTTCCTGGAGGTAGCCAAGATTCTGAGCTTGGTGGGTGTCCAAACCATTTATTTGTATAACATATGTATGTATCCATATACAACTTGTTGTTTGTTTTTACTCATACAGATAGTATTCTGCATCTGCCAGTTTCTTTCCTACCCACCCAACATTGTTTCCAAAACACATCTATGTTGATGCTGGTATCTCTAGTTCAGTGTTTGCCCATTCTCCTAGGGACATATTTTCAGGTTGTTTCTAGTTTTTGGTCATTTAAACAAGGCTGCATAATGACTCCATGAGGGTAGTAGATTTTGTCTTTTGTTCATGCTCAATATTTAGCCACTAGAATTGTGCCTGGAACATAGTAGATGCCCAATAAATATTTATTGAGTTATTGAATAAATGAACAGCCTCATACATGTCTCTAAGTTGCTCAAATGGAAAATTTGCCATAGATATATGTGAAGTGGCTGGATTTTTGGGTGATTTTGCCATAGATATATGTGAAGTGGCTGGATTTTTGGGTGAACTCGTTACTGTATCACTCTCTAAGGTTATTGTGCCGATTTACACATCCCCAGCAGTCTGAGAGTTCCTGTTTCCCTTAGTGTTGCCAACTTTAGTATTTTGAGATTTGGGTGTGTGTGCACAGGTGTTTGTGTCTAACTCTATTGTACATAAAATCATATTTTGTTGTTGTTTTAATTTGCATAGCTCTAGTTCCTTTCTGATTTGTCTCACCTGGGAGTCTCACTGACTTCCTTTGAGGATTCCAGATTATCAAATGAGCAGAGGTGGGTTGGGGTGGGCTGAGGGGACCTCTCAAGGGTAAGGCCTGACTCCTGCATGGGCCTGAAACCCTCCACGTGTCCCCAGCCTCCCTTCCTGTCTGGAGGGATTTGAGTACTTGTGCCAAGGCAGACCCAGGACCCCAGGACTGCAGAACACAGTGTGGAGACCAGGTTCGCCCCCCTGTCCAGCCCCACCTTGAGCTCTGCAGGCCCCTGTGAGGGGCCAGCCCCTGGTGCTGTGCTGGTCTGTTATCCTCTAGGTCTCCAGCTGTAGCTTGCTGGCGGGAGTCCTGAGGCTCAGGGTGCTCTTGTGATTACAGCTACCTTGCAGGTTTTTGTGGGTGAAACTATCTTTGGAGTCCCTAGCACTGCCCCTCCCTGGCATACACCGTGCCCTCCACTTATAAGAAAACACATCATCTGTTCTGTTTGGCTTCTCAGTACTTGACAAATTGGCCACTATGTGGAGAAGAGAAGACAGGTTTGAAGGTAAGCAGACAGACATAATGGTAGGGGAATGGGGAGAGGGGAATGGGAATAAAACTGAAATAGAAAGTTTGAACAGTCAGGATACTCTCTGGCCTTGGGACACTAGGGAGAAAGACCAGGGTTGTTGCCTCTGTTGTCCCTGAATTGGGTCAACCAGGATATGGCAATGGTTCAAGATTTAAAATGTGACAGCAGCGAATCAGGCAGAACAGTGGGTGTGCAGGAGCCAGTGCCAGCTGCCATTTGAAAGACATGTATTTCTAGCACGTAGGGATGGCTCTCACTTGAGATCCATTCCTATTTGAAAAGCATTAAAAAATCATAACCTGCAAGCCCAGAGGGTGAGCACTCTGCCTTAACAACCCTTTCACTTTCTTTTGCAAAGCATTAAAGTCATTAACTTCCAGCAAGCGGGAAAAGCAAGTTCTTACTTAACTCTTATCTTCTGAAAAGTCTTAAAAATCAGCAGCCCTGAGACTTTGTTTCTCTTTGGCAGTGTTAAATCATAAAGCACCATACTGCTGTCAAGTAATGGGACCATTCTGTCAGAGTGTAACTTAAGAAAAGTTGAACCTAGTGAAACGTCCTCTACTCAGAAACCCACGGTGACTCCACACTGTTGGTCACTGATATGATCCTGACCCTTTGGTGTGAGTTTCTGCCCTTTCAAGACCTTCACCTAACTGCATTTTCTGCTGCCCATTAGGTGAGGTTTTTACTTCATCTGTGCCAATAGACTCCCCATATTTTCCCTCCCCTCACTGAAACCCATTCGCACTGTCCACCTCTCTCTCTAAGCCCACCTATGTGGACTCTGCACCCAACACATAATATTGGTATTTTAAGTAACAGCTAACATTTGCATATTCCTTTAGGCTCTCCAACCACATCCTCCACATCTCTTTGAAGGTTTAACTTTTTGAAATTTACCAGACTCACTCCTCTTATCTCTTCAATCACTATAGCATTGCTTAAATATTCATGCATTGCATATTTGCTAATTTTATATATGCATCTTTGCATTTACACTTACAAGTGTACATGTGTCATGCATACTTCCACTGGATTATCATTATCCAACCCCTAGACTTGTTCTTTTATTCCCATTTATTTGTCTATGTGCAGATACCCAAGTAAGTGACAGTGTGTCAGTTAGTCACCATATGTTTATTGAGCACCCATGTGCCAGGCATTGTGCCAGGTGCTAGAGGTAGGGACACGTCCTTAGACTCCAGTAAGAGAGAGAGAGAGGGAGAGAGAGAGAGATATTAAATGACTAAATGAATCATATGAGTGAGCAAATGGCCTCAAAGAGAAGGACAGATGCTTTGGGAATATGAAGGAGAATATGGGGGAGGGGTGCTGTTGGAAACCTTTCCCTGAGAAAGTGATGTTTAAACTAAGACCACTAGGGGTCAGTAGGAGTTGGGAGCTAGGCAAAGAGTTGAGGAACAAAGCGTCCCAGGCAAATGGAATAGCATGTGCCCAGACTGTCATGTGGAGAGGTGCAAAGCATCTGGTAGTGTGCAGTAAAGGGTTAACTCAGCAGGCCTGCGTTGCCCAACCCTTCACATTCCAAAGGTCTTCAGGACTGCCCCTTGACCAGCTCCTAAGACCTCTGAGCCCTTGGAATATCCACCTGATAAGAGTGTCTTTGTATACCTGAGACCTTGAGCCGGCCCAGATCGTTTATGCTAACAGTGTGATTTATGGACAGCACCTGTTTTTATACGCCTAGGCTGCTTTGGGCTATGCTGTCTTAGTTTGACCTCTGCTGGGGCTGGAGACTGAGTCACATAAATGCTGTATGCCTATATGACTCCCTCAAGTCCCACCAAAAAATCCACACACCTCTGGAAACCCAGGCTCAGGTGAACATCCTTGCACTGTCTTAGGTCGTTGCCGGGGAGAATTAAGCACTGTTCACACGACTCCACTGTGAGAGGACAGCTGGAAGTTCGTGCCTGATCTCTTCTGAACTCTACCTTATGCGCCTTTTTTTTGTTGATTTTAACCCATACCCTTTCACTGTAATAAACCATAACTGACAGTATAACAGCTTTTCTGAGTTCTGTGAGTCCTTTTAGCGAATCATCCAATCTGACAGAGGTCTTGAGGACTCCCGATGCAGGTACAGAGAAGAGAACAAAGGTTAAAGAGAGGGGAGTGTATGAGGTAAGGGATGAAATGGAGGATAGGATTGGATCCTTACTTAGGTCCTCACAGGCCATGGTCAAGATTGGCATGGTTCTGCCTGTGGGCTTGATCCCAGTGTGGCTACTATATTTAATTCTATTCCATGGCTCTAGGCTGCACCCAACCACAGCTGGATCTCATGAGTCTCTATGGAAAACATGCAAATTAGTGAATTTGCTTGGGGTGGGGGAACCCAAGGGCACATAAAACCCACTGAAAGAGGTGAGCAGTGTCACCTGTGGGATGGCTGCATGGATTTTTCATTTCCCATAGTGCTACCTTGGGTTTGGAGCAGAGCCACTACTCAGTGGATTTTGTTAAAGAAGACACAAGTGGTGTGTTTATTATAAAAGGCAGGGGAAAAACAATCCAGGCACTGTTTGCCATACTGAATGTCACATATTGAATACTCAGAGGTGACATCACTAATTTGTTTCATGATCACATATCCATGGTTACAGAATAAGTCAAGGAAAAAATAGTGTGAGAGAGTTGTTGAAGCAATCTAAGCAATTTATTGGCAAAAAGAATTCTGTTATCAAGGTTGCAAATAAGTCATCAATTATAGGCATGGAGGTGCACCAAAGTGTTCCTTAAATTTCTGCTTGCTTGGACAGGCATGCTTCCTTCTCAAGAGTATGCCTTGAATCCATAATAGCTGGAGGAAATTTTAAAAGTAATGGAAGAAGTGCTTATGTAATTCATGTCTAAGTCAACAGGGGACTATGTTTTTGATGGCGTTGGAGGCTGGAGGCAGAAGGCTGTTAGGGATGATGACTGTGCTGGCAGCCCACACTCTCCCCAGTCAGTGGCGCTGCTGGATACCGGGCAGCAGGGTGGGGAAGCCCTGAGATCAGAGAGCTCCACTGATGGCCCTGTGGGTCCAAATGCCTCCATTCAGGGGAACACAAGATGCTGTTCTGTATATTTCTCATTACAATGAAGTCTCTTCTCTCTGCTCCCAAGAGGGAAGGCAGTTTATAGTTAGACATTCTACAATTGATCCTGCTCTACTAGGTAACTCTGGGCAGGTTACTTAAACTCTCTGGGTCTCAGTTTACTCATCTGTGCACTGCACTGGCTATTCTAATAGCACTTTGTTCATAGGCTTTTTTTTTTTTTTTTTTTGAGGAGCGAATGAGATAATGCTGTAAAGTACTTGGCACAGTGCCTGGCATGCATTAAGGACTCAACAACAACAAAACCAGAAAAAGTATTAGGGTTTTTAAATAAATAATCAGACATTTTTGAGGTCTTGATGCCAGTTACACACTCCTCAAGGCTGTCCTGCTGGGTGAGGACATCTGCATGCTTCCAATTAGATAATAGTGGATGAGACAGAACTGGTCTGATGAGTTGGTTTCACCGTTTTGGCCTTAAATGCTTGGGCCCCATTTTAAAGAGCAGCACATATTAATAATTCAGGTGTTACTGACTTCAGTGTCAGGGGCAGGCTCTCTGGCCTCCCAAGAGAATGAAGAGCGTGCTCATTGGAGGGCGTGCTGATAAGAGGGCCCATGAGACCAAGGTCTAATCATGAAGACAGGCTTCTGTGTGTCACTGGAACCTGGGAAAGTCTTGGAAGGCCGCTGTCTGGGCAAAGAAGCATGAGCTCTGGAGTCTCGACTTGGGTTTGTATCCCAGCTCTCTCAATACAAGTGTGTGGCTTTGGGCGTGTTGCTCATCTCTCTAAATCTCAGTTCCCTCATCTATAAAAAGGGAAAAATACATAATTTGCAGAGCTGTTTTAAAGATAAAATAATGCAATGTATGTAAAACACCTGCTGCATGGTAAGCACCTTATAAATAATGGCAATTATGATCCTATAAGTAAGTGAAGTATGGTCATGACAAAATGTGAAATACATTAATGGTAATTGACATTGTCTTGTGACAAAACAATCCTGTGAGACCAAATTCTCAGAAAGAATGGCAAGATATAGACAGAATGTTTGATTTGCAGCTTGGCAAATGGGTGAAGTTCATTCTGGGAAATGGTTTATGGTTTGGCTCAAATCCCTGTCCCAGGTAACAGGCTCCTACTGCCCTGGGGAGACTTGATCTAGCGGATAGAGAGGGACAGGTGCATGAGGAGCAGACCTCCCCAGCCAGGTGAAGACCAGAGATGAACCCCCTGTGGATGGGATCCCTATAGGTTCTGAATGGCCATATGCATAATTTTAGAGGAACCCAAAAGGTGACTGCCGCAGAGCCCTAATGATATGGAGGGTCATTTTCTAGAGAGAAAAGCCTCCGTTCGGCAGAGAACTCTGATCATCTACCATAGAATAAACATGAACTGAACTTTATAAAACATGGGGTTGGGAGTAGACATTGCTGCAGCTGTGTCCACCAGCAGCTCATCGAGACTAAAAGCTTCTTGAATATGGAAAGCTAGTGGTGTCTATCACCACCTCGGGGAAACCAGCCAGGGAAAAGGTGCCAGACATTGCTTGAGAGGGTAGCAGTGTTTGAGTGGGCTCTTTCTCCCCTTTTAAGATGTATGCATCCACAGGAGACAAGTATGCTCCCACCTCCATGCCCAGAGGAAATGAAAGCCCATGACTGCATCTGGTGCTTGCTGGTCTGATGCAATGGTTCTTAACCGAGGCCGATTTTATCCCCTCCCAGGGGATATATGGCAATGTCTAGAGACATTTTTAGTTGTCACTGCCATGGGGGAGGGGTGTCCTATTGGCATCTAGTGAGTAGAGGCCAGGTATGTTGCTAAACATCCTTCAATGCACGGGATGAGCCCTGCAACACAAGATTATCCAGTTCCAAACGTCCACAATGCTGAGGCAGAGAACCCCTGGTCTGATGCGAAAGCTCTTTTTAGATGGAGGTGGCCTGTTCCTTGAATTTATCTCAGCGTAGGATGGGAAGGAGTATGGCTAATCTGGTACCCCTCATCGGTGGCCATTACAGAAGAGGGGGTGGTGAAAAGACAAAATATTGGGGGGTGGAAATGACCCCAAAGGGAGGCTCAGGCTAACCTCCCAAGGTAGATGGAAGGAGAAGGGCAGAGTTTTTCATTTCAAGTCAACTCTTATTTAAAGAGTGGTTTCCTTAAGCACTTAATTATATGTTTATTTCCCTAAGGAACTCTTGAGGCAGTGGAGAACTTGCTTAAATTATGGGGATAGAGACTGTACATAGGGCTTTAATGGGGCTAGAAAAATTTTCTGTTTCCTTTGAAGGAGCCTTGGGAGGAAGGGAAGGGCAGATTCCTCTCCCACAGTGCAGGGGATGTGGGAGGGTGGAGCAAACCGGGAACAGGCAAACAGGCAGAAAGGGCAAGGACTGCTTGTATAGCCCAGCAGGTAAGGATAAGAGAGGAGACATGAGCTTTGGTGCAGCTTCAAGCCTCGTGCCTTTCTCTCCCCATCCTGGTAAGCCCTCAGAATGCAGGGAAGGGGTTTAGGAAGTGGGCCATTCATACTCTTCCTGCCCATTCCCTTCACATGGAAACACGCATATGCATGGAGACACACACACATATATTCACGCGCACACACACACACACACACACACACCCCTTTGGCACGTGCTCTGGTTTGCACCAGGAAATAGAAGGGGGCTGTGGTGTAGGGGAAGTAGTGAGGGAGGGAGGGCAGGGTAGCTGGGACCTTTGATGAGACCAGAGTAAGAGTTTCAGTGTGTCCTCTTTGTGCTATTTTTCATTCCTCTGTTGCAGCCTAAATACCTGGAATTTATGGGTTTCTTCTCTTTGGGAGATGTCCTTACCTGGATAGGCTAGGTAGGGACCAAGGGGGTAAATAGAGAGAAGGAACTGATCACTCAGATTTGACACATAGATGAAAATTGGGGACAGGGCATCTTATAGCCTCTCTCTTTTAGACTGGCAAGACTTCAGCTGACACCCTTTTTGTTTAAGGTTGAGTTGGGTAGGGGTTGGCTTGGGTGGGCTGTAGTGGAAGGGAGAAAGTAGTGAGGAGCAGGTGGCCAGGTCTGGCTCTGGTCGAGGCTACAACAGGGGAACCCTTAACCCCTCTCTACTCTGTCTCCACTGCAACGGGAATGCATGTCTATCTCAGTACCCATTACCTGGGCCTGGACTCTGTCTGTGCCCATCTATTTCTGGAGGCTGTGAGCTCCTGAGAGCAGCAATCACGTCTCATTCGACTGGATAGTCTCCGCATCTAACAGAGCCTGGTACACACAGGCACTCAGTACACATTTTGTGATGAATTTCTACCTTATTAAGCCCAGCCTGCTACAGCAGGAGAGGTGATAGGAATTTAGGCAGACGTTAAGGCAAAAGCATCCATCTGGCTGGGGTATGCCATTCCTCCCATCTCTCAGAAGCCCAAAATGTGGTGGTCGTGGCAGGATGGGGTCCAACAGGGGAGAAGTGAAGATAGCATCTGAGAAATGAGGCCACGATTTATAGTCCTGGAGCTCTTCATTTAACTAGCAAATATCTGCTCTGTGTAGCTGCCCAGACTGGCTCAGTTCGAGCACCCCCTGGCCTGAGGTTGTGGGGTAGCAGAATTGGCCTGAGGTCCCAGATGAGCTGAGCAGCACCCGAGGCTGACAAGAGGTGTCCAGTCCTGGGGAGATGGAGACAGCGGTTGTCTGTGAGCACGACATCCAGGCCGTCTCTGTCCCCAAAGGGACAAGGGTGACACACGTGTGGCAGATGGACCGAGACTGAGGAGCCCTCCTGGCCTGTGAGTGTCCAAGACCTAGAGATGAGGGAGGCTGGGCTACTGAGGATCTGAAACCTTTTCATTGACCAGCTCCCCGGAAACCACATCAAATATCGTTAGGGAGGGGATACGCAGAATTTCAGCATCTTCCAACCACTGAAGATGCATGTTGTAGTTCTGGCCCATCCTTCCACTTTCTAGTAGTGTCACCTTGGGCCTCTCTGAGCCTTGGCCACCTCGTCCAAAGAAGAGAGATGGCCTGTTTGCCTTGCCTATATCACAGAGCTACTGTGAGGATCAAATAAGTTGATGTGTGGGAGTGCTTTGTAAAGTGCCATGCAATGTGAGCTGGTTCTTACAAGTCATTTATTCAGGGGAGCAGTATAGCCTCCCCCCACCCCGCCCTTCAGTGGGGCCCCAGCCATCCCCTCAATTAGGACCTGCCTGCAGGTGGGTGGGCTATTTCAGTCTCTTGGGCCAATGGGAGCTCGAGTGTTTAAAACTTTAGTCCACTTCCCGTTGTCTCTGGCCCCACCGGGCAGGGGAGAGGGGGCAGAAAGGTGCTGAGGCCCCTCATTTAGTTCGCTGATAGAACTGGAAGACTGCTTTCTCCTGCTCGTAGGTCTCGATGGAACCGGGTCGAAGGTGCCGGATTTCAGCAATGGCGTCTCCTGCAGCCAAGTGCCGCTCCTTCACCAGGTAACAGGCCAGCATGGTGCCAGTGCGGCCAAAGCCCAGGGCACAGTGCACTCCCACAGCCTGTGAAGAGGGAGCTTGATAGGTCGGAGCCCACGCCCTTCCTAACACTCTCCTGCCCCTCATTTGGGCTGGTCTCCCCACAGCTGCTACTTCTGAGTCAGGCCCAGGGCTCTGTGCACTGGGTCAGGTAGTCAGAAGGCAAGAAGTGACATCAAAGTCAGGGAGGGCTGTCCCTGCACGTGGGTGGTTAGGAGGTCTCTGAAGTGGCTGGTTCAAGAGTGGGCTCCTGGCCCACTTCCCCACAACTGTCCACTTGTGCTATCCAATAGAGAAGCCACAAGTCATGTGTGGCTACTGTGTACTTGAAATGTGGCCAGTCCAAATGGAGATTTGGCGTTAGAAACACCAGGGTTTGAAGATGTAGTGCAAAAAAAATGAATGAAAATATCTCCTTAAGAATTTATTTTATATTGAGATTATACATTGAGATGATAATAATTTTGATTTACTGGGTTAATATTCCCCAAATTAATTTCACCTGCTTTTTTTTCTCCTTTTTAAAAACGTGGTTGGGCTAGAAAATTTAAAATTACATACATGGCTCCATTATATTTGGACAGCATTGCTGTAGAAAACAGTAAACAGCCTCCGTATGCCTTCAACCCCCCCCCCCGAAATCTGCCCCTGTTTCTCCTCCTCGACTCACAGTATTAGCGGGTTATCCGCTGCCTCTCCCCAAGCCCACTTCACACTGCTCTGCCTTCTCTTTCATTCCTCCCGTTTAGCCTCCCCTCCCCGCCGTGGCTTTAGGTCCTTGTTGCACCCTTGCCTCACTGTCTTCCTCCATCGCTGTCCCGGAGCCCCGCTATTGTCCTGGCCCTTGTCGCCCAGCCCTCCCGTGTGCCCCGCCGACCCTGCCCGGCCCCGCCCTCCCCGCTGACCTCTCCCCGGGCGTTGGCCTCGTCCACGATCTGCACGAAGCGGTCGATCTGGTCTGGCGCCGGCGGACAGAAGTCGGGGATGCGCAGTCGGTGCAGAGTGAGCTCGGGGCAGCTGTCACTGTGAGGGGGCCCGCGCTCCGTCAGCGACACCAGGTGCCGCACGCCCTGGTCCAACAGGAACTGGTAGTGGGCGGGGAGCCGCGGCAGCGCCAGCCCCGCCAGCCGGCCGGGTAGCACCCAAGAGAAGTTCGGGGGCCGCACGCCCATCGCTGGGGGAGGGCACAGGGCAGGGGTCACCGGAGGCCAGGCCGCCCCCCTTCGTCCCCTGTCCCGCGGGGCCCGGTAACCCGCCACCTACCAGGCCCCAGCGCCACCTGGCCACGTGGTCTGCGGGCCGCCGCGCGGTGACGCTCGGCCCGGCCGCCGGGGATTGGCCGAGCCGCCCGGGGGCGGGGCTGGAACGCGGAGCCCCGGCTCTGAGCGACACCGAGAAGCGCCGCGATCCCCAATGGGCGGGATTACCGCAGCCCAAAGAGCCGAGGAGGAAGCCTAGAGTGAGTTAAGAATTGCTCTCTGAGGACGGATCAACCCGGGGTCGGGCTCTGCTGCTCCTGGCGGTGTGTCGGAGCTATTGCATCCCGGGCAGCTGCTCCTGCCTCCCCCGGGCCCGGCCTCGCTTTCCTTTCTTTACAGTGGGCGCACAGGGCTCACGAGATGACAAATTCACTTTCGCCCACGGGGAGGAATCTCCTTTCCAATGACTAGTCACTATCAGAGACTTTTGGAAAGAGAAATTACTACCGCACAGGCAGATACTCTCATTTTTTCCATTGCTAGAACTATTAAAAAATTATGGGCTGCCATCTGGTGCCCTGAAAACTTACCCAGGGTAATAATTATGGAAATAATAATGTCAATCACCACCAACAAAATAATTAACATTTATTGAGGATCTACTATGTGCCAGATACTCTTCTAAGCACTTTACATGTATTAACTCATTTAATCGCCCCAATAATCTTATGAGGTAGGTGATCTAAGTAATGCCGTTTTATAGATGGAAACAGTGAGCCACTGGAAAGATTAATATACTTGACCAACAGATAGATGACTGCAGGCTCTAGAATCTTTAACAATACAGTACTGTTTCCCAAAGTTAAACAGAAAATTACTTCCTCTCCACATAACCATCCTCATACCGCCAAATGTCATCTGAGTTAAACACCTGTGGGTTTTCTTAATTATGTTTTTTCCCATTTCAAGTTTTCCTGACTCCGTGGGTCACCTTCCCTTGGGCAGGCTAGAGCTTTTCACTGTTGTTCTTGTAAGGTGGGGACCCAGATCTGAACACACTGTCTCAGCTATGATCTGACCAGTCCATATCCTCATTTGAATAATGTTCTTCTAGTGATGCAGACTAAATATAATTATGAAAATAGTTAACCCTTATTGAATTTACTAATGTACCAGGCCCTGTGCCAAGTGCTTTCTGGAAGAACCACACGTGGAAGATATTTTTGTACCCTTTCTGTACGTGAGTAATCTGAGGTTTAGAGAAGTTGGTTAACTTGGCCAAGGACACAGTGATCCAAGCCCAGGGCATTTTGCCAGGAAGGTTTATTTTCCTTCCTCTGCCTCACCTACCCCTGACACACACTTTTGACCATTTAAGCCTCTGGCTCCAGCAGAATGGAAAGGAATTTCTCTTCCCCCAAAGTTCAAAGCCTGCTCTGACCCTGTGAAAAATGCACTTAACATTTACCCAGTCAACTACTCTTTCCAGGTTCTGGGAGCTGCCAAATCTCCCCTTTTCTCCCCTTCCATACAAACACAGCTCTGATGAAGCCCTTCCTATTTGCACTCTCATTTCCTACATGACTCCCTATCATCCAGCCTGCTGCGATTTCTTCCTTTCCCCCTTGCCAGCCCTGACCTCTCAGTTACCAGTCACCCCCGCCCCACTTCTCCTCTCAGCCCAGTTGCCCTCCAGGATTGCTGGTTGCACTGCCTCTGGAGACAAGGCTCCAGCACTTGCTCCTCTCCAGTCAAGCTTTCCTTAGTCCCTTCGCTTTGCTCTCCTTCCTTTGCTCCCTCCATTCTCCAGGGAAAAACTTCCCACACCTCTCCCTGCCCTCCTGTGCCCCTTCCTTTGCTCCTTGATATCCAGCTCAGAGCCCATCCTCTCCAGAAGGAAGACATTTTGGGGGGAGACAGAGATTCTCTTCTTCCCTGAGCCTTCTAGCAGTGATTTCCACCCCCTCATGTGGGTCTCTGCAGGGCTAGCAGCGTATCCATCAACCCACTGGGGCCCTCCTGTGTGAAGGCCAGTGGGTCCCTTTTCATAAATGCCTTCCCCTCTGTGGCTCTGCCCCTCCCCTCCAACAGACCCAGGGTAGAAAAGGCCCAGGGTCCCTGCCTTGAGCTGTGTTGCATTTATTTTCAAGGGTGTCATTTGAATTTTTTGCCTTCGGTCCAGGGGGCCTCAAAAATCTAAGGGAAAACCCTCTCTGATGGTTTTCTGGCTAGAACTCCTTCAAATAACAATGTCAGCACCTCACACCCCTCTCCTCACATACATGATACTGACCTTCTTTTCCTCTCTCTTCTGTACAGGGTTACCTGACCCTCTGGAAGACTGAGGCATTTTCTGTACTCCCATCTCACCTTGTATAAATATATCCTCTCGGGATAGCAGTTATTTCGTTGGATTGGAGTTACTTGTTTGCATAGAAGCCAAGACTGCATCGTTCTGTCTGTGAATTTCATGATCTACTATGGAGCCTGATAGGCGGTGCTCAGAGATGTTAAATAAAAAATGAATGGAAAATAGATAAGTCGAATGCATTGGCAAGACTGTGAATATACTTTTCTGGAAGTGAATGAGGGTCTGTAGGACTATGTGACAGTGTGTATTTGTAGTTCTTTTTAGTTGCCTGGGTTTGAGGACTGTGCTGAGCATTGTGTAGTACCTCTTTGAGGTGTACTTTTTATGTGTCTGTGCTTTTAAGGAAGGAATAACTGTGTCATTATGGTCCTGGCTAGGTCTAATTACTGTTTTTGTAAAACTGGATAAATAAGCCTTATTCTTTCTAGAGCGAGGCTCCTGTGGTGCGCATGTGTATGGTGGTGTGTGTATGTGAGTGTGTTGGGGGACATATTCCTGGAGAACAATCTGTTGACACTGATGGTGGACTGAGTAATAATCTTAAGTAATTTCCCTGACTTCAAGGAATTTACAGCATACTTGGGGGGATTTAGACTCAGATGTAATTATTCTCAGAACATATAATAAAGTACCAAATTGCTCATCAAAGAGAGTCAGATAATATATATTAAAAAGCTAATTGTGCAGTAAAAATAACAAGTGCTAAAGAAGTCAGTGGGGGAGAGATAAGCTTGGGTTGGAACCACCAGAAAAATCTTCCTTCCAGTTTGACTTCTGTCCATTGTAAAGCAGAGTAGAGTAGTTTTAGGGCATCCTGGCTTCTCCTCCACCAGTTGACAAGGATATTTTGACACATTCTTGTTCATGGTGAGGTCCCAGTTCCTTGATTGGCTTGATGCCAGTGGCAGTTAGAAGGGAAGTTAGAGTCAGAGAATCCCTTCCTCCAGGTAGGTCCCTGCGTCCCACTAAAGTGAAAGATTGCTTGGGTTCTGTTTCCTGTGGCTACAGACCAAATTCTCAGTGTCCTCAATATTCTGATTTTCCTACCTCTAAACACACTTCAGCCCTGGGGCCTGATGATCTGGGAGTTGGACCTAGGAAGAAGGGATGGTGTGGCAGCTTCCAGGATGGCCCCAGTGAGCCAGCTCACGCCTGTGCTGTCCTCTCCACACTGATAGGCCTGCTTTTTATGACCAGTAGGCTTCTGGGGACATGATGGTGTGTGACTTCCTAGGCTAGGTCATAAAAGACATGGGTTTTGACTTGTTCTGTCTTGAAAAGAAGAGCTGCCATCGTATGCTCTTGGGAAGAAGCCAGCCTCCGTGTAGTGAGGACACTCAGGCAGCTGTATGGAGAGATCCATGCAGTGAGAAACTGAAGCCTCCCACCAACAGTCATGTAAGGGAGCCAGCTATTTTGGAAGTGGATCCTCCAGCTGCATCCAGACTTTAGTTGACTTCCCCAAATCTTAACTGTAACCTCATGGATTCCCTGAACCAGAACCACCCCGCTAAGCCTCTCTTGAATTCCTTATCCACAGAAACTGTGAGATAATAAATATTTTTCTTTTAAGCCCTCAAATTTTGGGGTAATTTGTTATGCAGCAATAGGTAACTGCTAATACAGATGGAAATATTCAGTGTGAAGGAGAGAAGGAAAATAATTTCCAATAAACTCAAGAAGTGAAATAAAATCAAGGTTAATTTAAAAAGAAAGAGTTATACTCTAAGCAGTTGTGATCTAAGTGTGTGTGTGTTTATGTGGAGTGTTAGGATAGGTCAGTGCAAATTCTCCAGATTTGGAGAACCATGTTATGGAGGGGAAGCAACCAGAGTAGTTTGGGTATTTTTTTTTTTTGTGTGTGTGTGTATGTGTGTGGTGTATAGGTTTTATGTAGTTTTTGTACAGTTAGAGATGATATACAAATTACTTAACAACTGGTCATGGCATGAGAAACAAGCAATTAGAATGGAGCCTCTACGGATCAGAGCTATTACCTATAAACAGATAAAGCTACCTTGGTGTCGATTGGAGGCGTGTTGGCCTTGGGTGCAGAAGCTCTGAAATGGTCTGAGGTGTGGCCAGATTACCTTGGACATTTTAATATAGGTCTTTCCACAAGATGGCACTGATAGCTTTTCCTTGTTTCTCTTTGTCTTGTTGAAAAATTTGTGATTTGTATACTGTTACAGAACATACTATAACTGAAATCTCACAATTTACTAGTTGATTTCTTGTACTTTTGACAATTCTGTAGCCTTTATGGCACTTAAAATTACGTGTTTCTTTTAGACCACTCCAGGAGCACGCTGAAACTGGAAGCTGGGCTATTGTGGGATGCTGCCTTACACCGGACGCTATCATCATGGGAGTTGGGGATGGGGAAGGAGGTGAGGGGCAGGCTTCGGTTTTTGAAAAGCCATTCAGTGAAGGCTGGGGAGAGCAGAATCAAGAGGGAGCACTTTGTTACCTAAGGGCCACTTTTACGATGAAAACCATTTTAGTGACTCTCTCACTTCTTCTGTTTATACTGGCTGAGCCTCAGCTCAGTCACAGCCAGGCTGGCACTTTGATTTCAGTCTGATGAGACCCTGAGCAGAGGACCCAGCTAACGTGTAACTGGCCTTCTAGCCTATAGAACTGTGACATAATAGATGGTGTTTCTTTAGCCACTAAGTTTGTGGCAGTTTGTTATGCAGCAATAGAAAACTAATACAGGTACCCTTATTTACTTACTTTATTTTCTCATCTTTAATATGCTGTGTGCAGTACTAGACTTTTGAGGTTTCTAAACTGCCATATTATTTCTTGTCTCTTTCCTCTTTAAGTCTTCTGTCTCCAAAATTACAGCCCACAATGGTTCATTTTCCAGTGCAGATACAACAAATATGGTGAATCAGTGGACCTCAGGAATTGTCAGCATCTGGTTTTCTTTTGGCACCTTCCTAAACTCCTGGCTGTTCCCTCGGTCTTTAGACCAGGGCTTCTCAAGGTGTGATCTACAGTCAGCATCATGTGAGAGCTTGTGAGAAATGCAGAATCTCGGGCCCCACCTAAGTCCTGTGAGGTCCCCAGGTGGTTCATATGCACACCTATGACTGAGAAGCCCTGTTGTTTTTCCCTTCGGTCATTGGTAGCACCCAGAGCGTGGTCTGGTCACAGAGGTGGTGACTTGGAGATATCCAGGTGTCTCCTCCCTGGGGCTGAGAATCTTTGGGTGAGCAGGGCTGTGGGAAGAGGAGCTCATCAGCAGAGGAGAGGTCTCGAAGGGGCCTAACTGGCCTGGGGGAAAGCCCAAGGCCAGTTAGAAACACCTAAGAGTCCTGGATTAGAACAATCGATTGGCTTTATCTACAGGTTAGGAAGATGTCCAAAAAAAAAATAGGCTCAATATACATGTGCCTTTCCTGTTTTTGTTCCAAGGAAGGGCTTGGTTCCTACATTTCCTTTATGGAGGAATGCTTGAATCATCACTTCCTATTTTCCCCACCTTTCAAGTACTTTCTAGGCAAGGTAGAAACCTCCCCAGTCATTACCCTCCAATTTAAGTGCCTCCAGCCTTCCTGCAGTTTGGGGCAAAGAGGAAGGAGCCAGAGCCAGCCTCCTATCACACCAGCTCCCCCTCACTAGCAGACCTTCTTCCCACCCACCCGACTCCCATCCTTTCAAAACCTCCTCGGGACCCATCACTCTGTGTACCTCTGGACTGGCCTCTAGTCCAGCCTCTACACTTTTCCCCTCTGTGCAGCCTCTGTGATTTTCACAGAACACAGATCCTACTTTTCCAGTTCTTCAGCAACTCCTTATTGCCTTCAGGAGGAAACCCCAACATTTATAGACTGGCATATCAAGCCCTCAAGGATGAGGCCTCCTGCACTTCTCTTTAGCCTCGTCTTAGCTCATTCCTCTGCAGCAGTATATGTCCCTGTCACACTGAACAACGTATGGGTGGTCAGAGAAGCAGGGCTCTGTCTCGTGTCTTTGCCCATGCTGTGTCCTTTATGTGTCCTGCTCGTACCTTTTGCCTGCAGCAACACCTCACCTCCCTTGAGATTCAGTTTGGGACCAAACCACTTTCTCTAGGAAGCCTTCTCTACTGCTTTACAATTCATGTTTTGTGTCTCTCCTCCAGGCTTCTGCAGCATCTCTATCTGAATAGTTAATACATTACATATTTAAAACATTTTAAAGCTTTTATTGCTATATTATACAAATAAAATCTATGTTTATTGTAAAAGCATTAAAATACATATGCATGCACACAAAAATGATTACCTATTACCTATTTATATTACCTGCTGTTCAATTAGGATAAGGGAAGCCACTCTATGCTTTCTAGGTAGGAGGGAAGCAGTATTGGAGGTTTACATACCTGCTGGGTGGGCTGAGTCATAAAGGTCCCAGATGATCTTAGCCTGCAACACCTAAGTGAGACACTCTCAAAGGCCTTGCCTGAAGGCTATTTCACTGTAAATCTCAAGAACTTCTGGAAAATTGCCACCAATTATTTTTGTCTGAAGCACTAATATGGGGAGTCTCAAGAAATTCACCTTGATGCTGTTTCAAGCCTCTCATCTGCCTATGCATTTGTCTGCCTCTCACAAATAACAGTCTCTCCTCTCTTCTCCTTCCGAATCTCACATGAGTGCCTCTTATTGGCTCTCAGGATATATGGGAAAAGGAGTTTTAGAAATGCTGTTGCCAGCATATCCTTTGTGATTCAGAGACCTTAGAAACAAATGGCATTGATGTTAAGTTTACAAGAAACAAGTCACCTAAAGATAATCGCATTTTGGTGCACTACCTTTCATGTATATTTGTGTATGTGTCCGTATGTAAGTGAATAATGCATATAGCACACTCTGTCTTTAATGTGCTCTATCTGTATCTCTATATACATTTCTTCCTTCTGGCTTCTTGAAGGTTTAATGGGCTCGCTTCTCTGCTTTTTAGAGCAAGGATTCCCAGCACTGGTTTGATGACACCCTGGAGTGTCTTCATTTATCTCAGGGGGTGCCTTGAAATTCACAAAACAAGATTAATTTAAATTCATTTTCGTTTAAAAAATGTAAACAGATATTATATAGTAATTACAGATACAAGTGTGTGTGTTGAAATCAAACTAATAAATGCTCGCCTTAGAGAGAAATCAAGAGGATGGGGGTGGGGTCGGAAGGGACTATAAAGGTAGTTCAGTCTGAATCTTTTCTAAAACGTTTCCCTCCCATCTGCAATTCCTTCCAGGTTGGTATTTTCACACATTAATCATGTTTCTCCAACTGGAAGTCAGGGCTGTTGGGAATGAAAGCTCCAATATGCAGGTCAATCTTCTGTGTGTACCACGGGCCTGGGATCTAGTAGGTCCTCAGGAAACACGTTTGATTGACTGTGTGTTAGGGTGAAACAGAGTGGTGGTAGCTGGGAGTGTGTGTGGCACACGAGAGTCCCAGTTCTGTGGGACTGGAAGCCATGAGATATTTGCAGAGATAGTGGTCTGGGTAGCAATCCCATTTGAATTCTAGGAGAATATAGATTCCCAGACAATCAAGGAGAAAAGGAGCCAGGCTGAGATGTTGTTGGCCTGAGGCGACTGGCCAGAGGCTGTTGTAATTGCCTTTCTATTAACAATTTGTGCAAATCATCAGAATGTTAGATAGGTCAACTAACATCAAAGCGCATGAGTGTCAGTGGCTTACTGCTGAGGATACGTTCCAAGGCCACAGATGTAGGTAGGAGTTATGAATTCTGCATGAGACTGGTATCTTGAAAGCAACAGGGGTGGTGGGTTCAAATCCTGGCTCCGCCATTTAAAACTATATGACCCTGAATAAAATTGCTTCACACCTCAGTGCCCTTCTTTATAAACTGGAGATAATCATAATGTCTACCTCACAGAGTTGTGAGGATGAAGTGAGTTAATCCTGTAAAGCACTTTGAACAATTCTTGGTACAGTGAGGGAGCCGTAAACACTGGCTGTTGTCATCACCATCACAGAAGGCTCCACATACTTATCAGGACTAATTGGTTGTAGGAGTTTGAAATGGAGAGTGCACTGGTGGCCCCATCTGGTCCCCCCAAATTGGCTCAGGAACTCCTCCTGTTGTCCCCTAGATTGGGGTAGGAGCATCATTTGCTAGACCTGGAAGCTCAGGCAGAGGGTTAATTGTATTACCAGCAAGCAAACAAACAAAACAAAAAAATCTCTACATGCAAATGAGGTCTCAGTGAATGCCCTTGTTACTCTTTGATGGGATATTCTGCTTCATGGGGAACAAATAGTGCAAACATACCTGGATTCTTAGAATCACAATCGGTAGCAAGGGAAGAATGTGTCTTTTAGCACAGAGTTTTATGGCCTATCAATCCTTGAAAGCAAGATATCATTAATCAAGAGTCAGTTTCAAAATGTGCTCATCATTACCTGCTACTATTGATGAAAAACCCAACCTCTTCTGGAGAAAATGAGTGATAGGAAGAGAACCTTTGAGGACATTAAAACACATTCCTGATTCTCTTTATTTTAGTGAAAAACTAAATATACCTGAATCCTCAGATGGGAAAGACAAATCAAGTCTAATGCTTAATCTTAGTGAAATTCAAATACTAGATTTGAAATGCCAGTAATTCTATTCAGTCCTTTTTCTCTTGTGCAAATACTGAGGCGTCTACATTGTGTGATTATTCAGATATTCGAACAGTTATTTAGGAAGAGAAAATTTGCAAATTCATATAGAATTTATTTCTAGAATAGCTATGACCATAATAGATACAAGGTTGATGAGTCAGAGTCATTTATTTGAAATTTATGACACCCTAAAGCCCTTTGGTCAGAAATAGTCACAAGAACATGGAAAGATGGTGAGAAAAAGTTGTTTTTAATGGTTAGCTTTGTTTTATAGTCTTTTGGATATCCAAGACTATAACAGTTTCAGCCTTTTGGACATTGTGTTTCTAAAACTCTGTGCCTCTCCAATTCAATTAAACAAACATATACCAACTAAGCCTACGTAAACAAGATACTGGGCTATATGCTTGAATGTGGATACAGACAAAAGCATGAAGCCTACATTTTGGTGCTATAGTAGATTGTTACAGCAATGACCCAAATGGATCACACCTCCTAGTATCCACATTCTTTTTTTATTTTTATTTTTATTTAATTTCAGAATATTATGGTATTACAAACATTTTGGTTACATATAATGCCTTTGCCTCGCCCAAGCCAGAGCTACAAGCATGCCCTTCCCCCATACAGTGCGCCCCACACCCATTAGTTGTGAGTTTACCCATCCCCACCACACCTGACCGGCTCCACACTCTTACCTGTTCCTCTTCCATGTTGGTACTGGGCTCAGCCATGTGACTTGCTTTGGCTAATGTGACACAAACAACTGTGATGAAAGAAGAGGTTTGATAAGTACTTGCACATTGGAGCTTGTCATCTTAGAGCCCTGAGACCACCATGCTGTGAAGAAGCCCAGAATTATATACCACGTGGTAGAAGAAGTTGATTGAGGTAGGCCGTCAAGCTGCATGCAGCTGTATGAGTGGACCCCAGGCATGGCCATCAGAAGAATGACCCAGCTAACTCACAGGATCATAACAAATAATAAATGGTTGTTATGTCACTAGGTTTGGGGTGGTTTGCTGCACAGAAATGGAAAACTAATGTAAAAATTGATACCCGGGGGTGGCATGTTGCTGTGACAAACTAAACTGTGTGGCATTGCCTTTGGGACTGACTGGCTGGCAGAGGCTGTAGGGGCAGCAAGCAGAGTGTTCATGGAGCCTGACGACCTGAGAGGAAACTGCTACAGGAGGCTGATAAAGGGCAAACCATATTATATAGTAGTAGAATAACTGGCAACCCTGTCACCTCCAGAAACTTGGAAGATAGAAAATGTACTTAATGAACTTGTGGATTTGGCTTAAGAATGCTTCCATTTAGAATGCTGAAGGGTCAATTAGCTTTTCAAAAATTATATGTAATACGTATAGGAAGAGAGAGATGAACTAAAAAAAGAACTCCATTTGCAAGCAAAATTTTTTTTCTTTTTTTATGCCCACCCCCAAACTCTGCAAGCAGAATTTAAAGCAAATAGAGAAGATCTAGAATATGCTAGGTTGGGAAATAAAACTGTTTCACATTCCCAGTCTCTCAGACTGGGAGCAGATTCTCTAAGAAACAGCCCCAGGGTACAAAGCAAATCAAGGGTGTAGCTGCAAGACTTTGTTAAGACCACAGAAGGATTTAAAATACTGTCTATTAGATTTTCTCAGCTAGATAAAGGGCTTCTAATAATTTTAAAGGCATTTTTCCACAGCACCTTGCCATATTGACCAAAATACAGACCTGTCTCAAAAATAATTGAAGGTATAGCTTTTGTCTAATGAAGTGGACTATAACTTGGTAAATAGAAAGCCCATTAAGCTTATAAGAGAATTGGACCAGTTTAGACTAAATGGTGCACAGGAGATTCAAAATAAAAAGAAACAGGAAATAAGTTGAGAAAATTACTCAGATGCAAACACAGGCTATTTTCATTGAAAAGGAAGGCCCTTGTAGAGGGCAGAGCCAACCACTCCCAGAGAGTAGAACGAGGCTCTATGCAAGAACCATTCTTTGTACCCAGAGTATAAGGCTCTGCAATATACTCAAGGCTGGATTTCAGAATTGCTGTGGACCAGTGATAGCTATTTGGTTGTCTGTTCCTCCTCCTTTAAATGGGACTATCTACTGAGTGTACCATTCTCACAATTGTGTGATGGGTATTTATGGAGAAAATAGCTTGTGTTTTTAGTTCATAGGTCCCTGAATGCTGAGAAGCTGCACCAGAGGAGCTACATGAGGAACTGCACTCAAAGAGCCTGAACCACATCTGGATCTGAGATAGATAAGAAGTTCCTGGACTTGTGCTTTGATGTTATGATTTGATGAGATCTTTGGTGGTTTTGGGAGGACTGATGCATTTTGAAAATGGGAGAGATGTGAATCACTGGGGCCAGAAGGAAGACTGTGGTACATTGTCACAATAATGACTCCTGAATGAATTATACCCTGTGGTGTCCATGCCCCTGGGCATTCTTCTCCCACAGTGATTCTTGGCTTGGCCATAAGACTTGCTTTAGTCAATGGGACATCAGCACATGTGATGAAAGCCAAGGCTTTAAAAATGCTTGCACTTTGGGCTTGTCCTCTTGGAAGCTGCCCTGAGATCACCATGCTGTAAAGAGGCCATGAAAGATTATATGGAGAGAGAGGCCCTGTTGCCTTAAGCTCTTCCAGTTTAACCCTATCCACAGGTAACCCATGAGCTAAATGCAGCTTTGTGAGTGGGCCCATCAAGACCAATGGAAGAATGGCCCAAATGATCCACAGGATCATGAGATATAATAAATTGTTGTTTCAAGTTACTAACTTTGGAGTGGTTTGTTATGCAATGACAGACAAACTGATACAGGTGTCCATTGTCAAGCACCCAGTTACATGTAGTCAATGGTAGAATAGGAGGGTGCTATATACTTGGGTTATCTGGATTTCTGAAAGTCATTGACACTCTCTCTTGACAACTCTGTGTAAAAGATGAACTATGGCAGAGTGAAGAGAATGTGTTTTAGGGTATCATAGCTATATGCAAAGATACTGAATCATGGATGAAGTCCTTGATGAATGTGTGGCAGAATGGAAAGAGAATGGGCTACGAACAGGAATGGTGCAAATTCCAGTTATACAAGTTAATTTGGGGCAAGTTACCTAACATCTCAGAGCCTTTGTTTTTTCACCTGTGAAATGGGGATTACACTATCTATTTTATACTATCAGGATTAGCTGAGATAACGTGTAAAAATATGCTGTGCAATGCCTGGCACATAGTAGGTGTTTGTTACATGTTGATCTCTTTCTACTTGAGTTTTTTCTGTTCACCATGTAACATTTCATTGAGAGGTCTACTGAGATCTTGATCTTGGGGATCCATGGAACAGCAGCCTCAGGATCAGGAAAACTAGGGAAATTCGAAAGCAGGTCTACCTGACTTCAAGGATTTTGTTCATTCACTGCACTGTGGTGGTGGGAAGTGGGGTCCATGTTTGCAAGTTCTGTAAACCAACTCCAGGGATAGGACAGAATGTCTGAACTGATTTGTCTTCAGGGTTCTCTCACATGTTTTTCATTGGTCTTTTAAACACAATGTGCAATGTCTCAGTCTTTGGAATACTCTTCCTCTCTTACTTGTCAGAATACTTTGTCCTCAGTTCCATTTCCTTAAGGTCGTGCTGAAGAGCTTCCTTATCTCAGAAAGTACCATTAAAATATGAATTTTGTCCAGAAGTAGAGTCAATAACATGTCTCTGGTATAGCTCAAAACATAGAAAGGTATCCTTTTGTGAAGAAATGATGATCTTACTTCTGGGTTCTGGGGGTGGCCAACCCAGGCAAAGACAATGTTTTGTCACTCAGATGGGATGATCTCAGAAGACCAAGCGGAGGACCCAGCTGGGCACTGCACTCAGGACATTCCTGGAATAAGGTGCCAGAGGAACTTCTGGCCAGCTGGAAGGGTCTCATGGCTGCCAATGTAGTATCTACTTCAGTCCAGTACCCACTTGAACTATGATGGCCTTCGGGGTAGTTTGTGATAGCAAGAAATGATCACTATGGTGCATTGGGGAAAGTATTAATTAACCTTGAAACATAAAATTCTAGAAGAAAAAAAGTTGGAGACCTTCCAGGACAGAGACTAAGAAAATTCTCTGAGGTGACTATTTCTTACAGAAGAGAATTTGAGAAGGAAATTCACCCATTATGGAGGTGTTCAAAATGTACACGACACATGGGAGACAGGCGAGGTGACACTTTATCAGCCTATTCCTTTGCATATTTTTTTTCTAATCTATTTAATACTTGCTCACTTTCAGGCTGGTCTCCGGATGTAAGTCTTTGGTTTTCTTCTGTTGGTTTTGTTTCTGAATTTCCATTTTTTAATAACTTCAACGAATCAGGCACTGTGCTAGTATTTTATATTTATCTTTTTATTTAATCCTCACAACTACCCTACATTGGAAATATTATTTTCCCCACTTTATAGTGGTTTTGACTTGGAGATTTGAAGGCAGGTTTACCTGACATCAAGGATTTTGTTCATTCACTGCACCATGGTGGTGGGAACTAGGGTAGCTTCAGGGCCTTTAACTCAAGAACAGCTGCATCTATCTTTGAGACAACAAGTCTCTTTGCTGGTTAGGTCCTCGTATTACTTCCTCATGTACTTCTTACCACCAGAACTGCTCAAGTTCTGCCCTAATTGAGAGCCAGTTTGTCCACTCTTAGTACTTTTATCTGGTTAAACTTCCATGCCTCCTCTTCCTCCTTCTTCTTTTTTAAGTATTTAAGACCTTTACTAACTGGTGCTTGTAGTTTGTTGACATTTCTCAAGTTGTGAACTTTTATTACAAATTGAAAATGAAGTTCTTAAAAATCTCAACTTGCTTAGGTATGAAACAATTTAAAAATCTTTAAAGGCATATTGAGAAAAAATAGTTTTTTTTTTTAAAAAGTTTGTTACTACCAAAAAAGACATCTTTAAGTAAAAATATTAATATATTAATAATGAAAGCCCCATACTGCATAGATAATGCAGATTGTTCTATTATAGTTATGTGGTCAATAGGCAGAAAGCAAACACTTAAGGTCTTCAGCTCTAATCTTTTGTTCATTTCTTATTGCTGTAATTTCATATTCATCTCTTCTTGGATGACTAAACTGGACGATGGTAGAGATGGTAAGCCGGCATTCACTCAGCCTCGCCCTGCTCAGCCTCTGGAGCGGACAAATTCTCAGCTGGTGGATCAGCTGCTTTTGTCTCTTTGCCCTCTCCTGGTTTAGGGTTTTCTGGGCACCTGCATTGGTAATTGCGGTGGTACCATGGTTGATGTGGCTGCTGACCTTGGGTCTCCTCTCCTTGATTTTCTTTACCTTCATTGCTGTCCGCTCTAGGCTGTCTTTGGTGAGGAGGGCCCCTGTGGAATCGTGGTCTGTAACCCCGTGCATATTCTATCTTACGAGTCTACCTTGTTCTCCTGCACCCTGGTGGTCAGCCCCCTCCATCACTTTTGCCTGCACAGGAGGGTTGGACTACTGTGGTCCACCCTAGGGTCTCTGCATGTAGGAAGATGGGAACCTTCACCTGGCCTGTGGTAGGGCCAGAGTTGTTGGGCCTGGCCTTGGGGAGTGCTCTCTGATCCCTCCTTCTTTTCCTCACTCTCACTCTTCTGGTAATTCTGCTGGTTATTTGGCAGAGGACCCCTGTGACATGGATAGCGTCTATAATGGTTATGGTCAGCTGCATATTTACTGCCTTGAACTGGAACTCCACCAGGGCCTGTAACATGTGCTGCCTCCACACCCTTTTCTCCAACAATGTCAAACTCCACAGTCTCTCCATCTCCTAGAAGGCACTTCCTATGGTTATTCTTTATGGAAGCCTGGTGTACAGATATATCTTCCTTGGTGTCATTCCTGTTGATGAAACCATATCTGTTTCTTACATTGAACCATTTCACTGTTTCCCAAACCTTCCTTGCAATCACCTTCTTGTCTCTTATGGCAGATGCCAATGATGTGAGGCTTTTGGGGCCACTGATCCCTGCACTGCTGCCCGTGATGCCCAGCTTGGTGTGTCCTCACTGAGGGCTGGGCGGGGTGCCTGGGTCTTGGCTGCACTGCCCCTGGGTGAGCTGCCAGTGCCTGGGGCAGGCTGTGGACCCTCCGGGGTGTGATGGTAACTAAGTGGCGGTGGTGGGGCTGCTCCAAGCTCTCTGGGATCTGCTCTTGGCTACCAATTGAACTCCCTCTTCTTTTCAAAGGACAGTATTGCTCCATCAAATCATAGAGCCATTTTGGTGGACTAATCATTTAAGTGTTTCTCATAAATTTCTGGTTCTGGATTTTTTCTTAATAGTTTCCATTACTAACCATGTTAAACTATTTATAATGTGTTGGAGAACAAATCTTTCAGGAATAACTCTAAGATTGCTTATAAATTTGATTGATCTTTCTTTGGTCTTTATGCATTAAAAACTAATAATGAACTGGTGTATTATCGGGGCTTGTCAAGAAACAGGTAATCCACATAAACTGAATAACTAAAGAGAGTTTAATAAAAAGAACTACGTACAAAGGTATAGGCAGGGTTGAGGAAAACCTACAAGGGGTGGTATAATATCTTGGGCTAAGGGTAGCAAGGAGCCACTGCAACTCATGGGCCAGAAAGATCAAAGGAAGTGAGGGGTTACTGGAGTTTGGAGAGTACAGCTACCTGAGGAGGCTGCCTGATATGAGCTATTGCCTTTGGTTAAGGAATGCAGTCAACCCCTGGTGCCCAGCAGGGAGGGAGTTGGGGGCTAAATACTTTAAGCTCCTATTTTCCCATCCTCTAATCTCCTGCTGGTGCCTTCCCTTGTCTGAATCCCTGTAGAAGGGAGAGAGCAAGGGGGCCTGTTGTTGCAGCAGGTACAAGTCAGCCTCCTGAGGCACACAGCAGGGTAAAGGGTGGAGAGGGGATGTGGAGGGCGAAACAGGAGATATTTAGCACAGCTGGGACATAAGATCTGATGAGTGATGCTTATGTACAATCTGAGCTTTAGACCTCAACCAGCTTTCCTGCGAATGGTTTCCTAACAGATCAGAAAATAATTCCAGTCTTTAAAAAATGAAACTGTGTTCTGCCTGTGCTTCCTTCAACTCTTTTTAATTGGTATCTTAATGATTTGAAACAATTTGTGCATGATCTAGCTGCATGTACCCTTATTATAAAAAGTATAAAAATAACTATTCTCTATGCTGGTGATATCATTTTATTGTCACTAACCAGAAATGGCCTCTTTATCTTACTGGAAAAATAGAGTGGCTCAAATTCAACTTTTCTAAATCCAAAATGATCATTTTGGGCAAATACTATTTTCAATTTAATTGGCTAATATCTAATGATTATATATAGCCAGCCAACTCTTTCAACTATGTAGGGGTATATTTTGCAACCATTTTTCTCTGGTGGTTTTGCTAGAAAATGATGCAACTTAAAAGTAGATATTCCTTGTGTGCATTATTGACAGTTGTTTATTTCTGGGGCCTGGGATATTAGAGAAATCTATTTCAAAATTTTTTCAGGTACAATGCTTAGCATCCAAGCCTACTTGGTAAATACTGGTTGAATGAAAATGATGAGGGAATGAACTCTGTAGCTTTTATTTTATTAATATCTTTCTTTCTTCCAACTGTTTTGAGGAAACAGTTTTTAGGAGACTGGAGGAAAACCCTGGTCTTACTGGTAGGTTCTCCACTGAAAACCCCCACCTGGAGGCAGGGTGGCAGGAGCCTTCATTTTCTTTCTTCTTTTTTTTTTTTTTATTTCAGCTCATCATGGGGGTACATAAGTTCAGGTTATATACATTGTCCATGTCCTGCCCATCCCCCTGAGTCAGAGCCTCAAGCGTGTCCATTCTCCAGACAGTGCGCCTGGCACTTACCATGTAGTCATACCTCCATCCCCTCCCCACACCCCCCACCTCCTTGAGTCAGCACCTGTAAGCATGACCATTCCCCAGACAGTGCGCAACACACTCATCATGTAGGCATACACCCATGCCCTCCTTCCACCCCTCCCCCGTCTCAGTCTGATATCCAATTGGTATCCTTCCCCGATGTGCATTTAGGTGATGATCAGGGAAACCAATTTTCTGGTGAGTACATGTGATGCTTGTTTTTCCATTCTTGGGATACTTCAGTTAATATAATGGGTTCCAATTCTCTCCAGGAGAACCAAAGAGATGTCGTATCACCATTATTTCTTATAGCTGAGTAATACTCCATGGTATACATATACCACAGTTTACTAATCCATTCGTGGATTGATGGGCATTTGGGTTGTTTCCACATCTTTGCAATTGTGAATTGTGCTGCTATAAACATTCGGGTACAGGTGTCTTTGTCATAGAATGACTTTTGTTCTTCTGGGTATATGCCCAGTAATGGGATTGCTGGATCGAATGGTAGATCTACTTGAATCTGTTTAAGGTATCTCTATAATGCTTTCCACAGGGGTTGCACTAGTTTGCAGTCCCACTAGCAGTGTATGAGTGTTCCTGTCTCTCCGCATCCACGCCAACATGTGTTGTTTTGGGACTTTTTGATAAAGGCCATTCTCACTGGAGTTAAGTGATATCTTATTGTGGTTTTGATTTGCATTTCCCTGATGATTAGGGATGTTGAGCATTTTTTCATATGTTTGTTAGCCATTCTTATATCTTCTTTTGAAAAATTTCTATTCATGTTGTTTGCCCACTTTTTGATTGGGTTGTTTGATTTTTTCTTGCTGATTTTCCTGAGTTCTAAATAGATTCTTGTTATCAGTCCTTTATCTGATGTGTAGTATGCAAAAATTTTTTCCCATTCTGTAGGCTGTCTGTTTATTTTCATGACTGTTTCTTTGGCTGTGCAGAAGCTTTTTAATTTAATCAGGTCCCATTCATTTATTTTTGTTGTTGCTGTGATTGCCTTAGGGGTTTTCTTCATAAATTCTTTGCCTAGACCAATGTCTGTAAGAGTCTTTCCTACATTTTCTTCTAGAATTCTAATAGTTTCCCACCTAAGATTTAAGTCTGTTATCCACTGTGATTTGATTTTTGTGAGAGGTGAAAGCTGCGGGTCCTGTTTCAGTCTTCTACATGTGGCTATCCAGTTTTCCCAGCACCATTTATTAAATAAGGAATCTTTTCCCCAGAGTATGTTTTTGTCTATTTTGTCAAAGATTAGATGGCTATATGAGGATGGTTTTATATTTGGATTTTCTGTTCTGTTCCACTGGTCTGTGTCCCTGCACTTGTGCCAATACCAAGCAGTTTTAATAATCACAGCTTTGTAGTATAGTTTGAAGTCTGGCAAATTAATACCTCCCATTTTGTTTTTGTTGCTTAAAATTGCTTTTGCTAAACAGGGTCTTCTCTGGTTCCAGACAAAGCATAAAATTATTCTTTCTATATCTGTGAAAAATGATGTTGGTAATTTAATAGGGATTGCATTGAATCTGTAGATAACTTTGGGCAGTATAATCATTTTAACAATGTTGATTCTTCCAATCCATGAGCATGGTATGGTTTTCCACCTATTTACATGTTCTGCGATTTCCTTCCTCAGTGTTTCATAGTTCTCCCTATAGAGATCCTTTACCTCCTTAGTTAAATATATTCCTAGGTATTTTATTTTATGTGTTGCTATTTTGAAGGGTATTGAGTCCTTAATTTGGTTCTCCGTTTGACTGTTATTGGCATATATGAATGCCTCTGATTTGTGTGTATTTATTTTGTATCCTGAGACTTTACTGAATTCTTTGATCAATTCCAGGAGTCTCTTGGTTGAATCCTTGGGGTTTTCTAGATATAACATCATATCATCAGCATAAAGTGAGAGTTTGATCTCTTCTTTCCCTATTTGGACTCCCTTGATCCTGCTCTCTTGCCTGATAGCTCTCACAAGGACTTCCAATGCTATGTTGAAGAGCAATGGGGACAGTGGGCAGCCTTGTCTGGTTCCAGTTCGAAGTGGGAATGCTTTCAATTTTTCCCCATTCAGTATGATGTTGGCTGTGGGTTTGTCATATATGGCTTGTATCATTTTTAGATAGGCCCCATCTATGCCTATTTTGTTAAGTGTTCTTATCATAAAAGAGTGTTGAATTTTGTCAAATGCTTTTTCTGCATCTATTGAGAGGATCATATGATCTTTATTTTTGCTTCTATTTATGTGGTGAATTACATTTAGAGATTTTCGTATGTTGAACCACCCCTGCATCTCTGGGATGAAGCCCACTTGGTCATGATGGATTATTTTTTTGATAAGCACTTGGATACGATTTGCTTTGATTCTATTGAGAATTTTTGCATCTATATTCATAAGGGATATTGGTCTGTAGTTTTCTTTTTTTGTTGCATCCTTTCCTGGTTTTGGTATTAAAATTATGTTGGCTTGGTAAAATGTGTTGGGGAGAATTCCATCCTTCTCGATATTGGAGAATAGTTTATGTAGGATGGGCACCAGTTCTTCTTTGTAGGTATGGTAAAATTCAGGTGTGAACCCATCTGGTCCAGGGCTTTTCTTTTTGGGAAGGTTTTTTATTGCTGTTTCGATTTCAGATCTAGATATTGGTCTATTCAGGAATTCTATTTCTTCCTGGTTGAGCCTGGGAAGGCTGTGTGTTTCTCAAAATTTGACCATTTCCTCCTCATTTTCCAATTTGTGTGCATAAAGATTTTTGTAAAATTCATAGATGATGTCATGTATCTCTGTGGCATCAGTCGTGATTTCTCCTTTCATGTTCCTGATGGAGGTTATTAGAGTTTTTTCTTTTCTGCTCTTGGTTAGCCTAGCCAGAGGTGTGTGAATATTGTTTATGTTTTCAAAGAACCAACTTTTTGTTTTATTAATCTCCCTTATGGTTTGTTTGTTGTCCTTTTGATTCAGTTCTGATTTGATCTTAATAATTTCTCTCCTTCTGCTGGGTTTGGGGTCGGTCTGTTCTTCCTTCTCCAGCTCTTTGAGTCTATTCATTAGATTGTCTATTTGTAAGTTTTCTGTCTTTTTGATATAGGCATTTATGGAAATAAATTTTCCTCTCAGGACTGCTTTAGCTGTGTCCCACAGATTTTGATAAGTTGTGTCAACATTGTCGTTTAATGCAAAGAATCTTTTGATTTCCATCTTGATTTCTTCATTTATAAAATAATCATTCAGGAGAAGGTTGTTTAGCTCCCATGACTTTGAGTAGGAATGAGAATTTCTGTTAGGGTTCATTATTACTTTTATTCCGCTGTGATCTGAGAAGATGCATGGTATAATTTCTATATGTTTAAATTTTTTAAGACATGCTTTATGTCCTAGGATATGGTCAATCTTGGAGAATGTCCCATGGGCTGATGAGAAGAAAGTATATTCAGTGGATTTTGGGTAGAATGTCCTGTAGATGTCAGTCAGGCCCATTTGTTCTAGCGTTCTATTTAAGTCCATTATTTCTTTGTTTATTTTTTGTTTGGAGGATCTGTCCTGTACTGTCAGAGGCATGTTAAAGTCTCTATCAACGTGCTGTTATCTATCATTTTGTTCAAATCAAGTAGGGTTTGCTTTATGAATCTGGGTGCACCTAAGTTGGGTGCATATATATTAAGTATAGTTATGTCTTCTTGTTGAATTGTACCCTTCACCAGTATATAGTAACCACCTTTGTCTTTCATTACTTTTATTGATTTAAAAACTAAGTTATCGGAGATTAAAACCACCACGCCAGCTTTCTTTTGGCTTCCATTTGCTTGAAATATTGATTTCCACCCTTTTATTTTCAGTCTAAATGCATCCTTGCAGGTTAGATGAGTTTCCTGAAGACAGCAGAGACTTGGCTTGTATTTTTTTAACCATTGGGCCAGTCTATGTCTCTTGAGTGGGGAATTCAATCCATTCACATTTAATGAGAGAATTGATAAGTGAGGCTGATTTCTGTTCCTCATGTTGGCTTGAATTTCATTATTCTGTTTTCTCACTTGAGCCATTGTGATAACTGAGTTTTTATCTTCTCTTGAGTAGTTTTATATTCATGGGTCTTTCTTTTGCTGGTCCGTGTGTAGCCCTGTTTTGAGTACTTCTTGGAGAGCTGGTGTTTTTTGGTGAATTCTCTGAGTTTTTGTTTATCTGAAAATGTCTTAATTTCACCTTCATATATGAAGCTGAGCTTAGCTGGGTATAAGATTCTAGGCTGGGCATTGTTTTGTTTCAGAAGAGTGAGAATGGGGCCCCAATCTCTTCTTGCTTGTAAGGTTTCAGTTGAGAAATCTGGCATAATTCAGATGGGTTTTCCTTTGTATGTAATTTGCTTCTTTCTCCTAACAGCTCGTAGAATAGCCTCTTTAGTGGAAATTTTGGTCAGTCTGATAACTGCATGATGTGGTGTCTTCCTATTTGGTATGAATCTCCCAGGAGTTCTTTGAGCTTCTTGAACCTGTATATCTAGAGTTTTGGCAAGGCCTGGGAAATTTTCCTCAATTATGTCTTCAAATAGCTTATCCAACTCTTGCTTATTGTCTTCTTAACCCTCAGGAATGCCGATAACTCTCACGTTAGGCTTTTTCACATAATCCCACATTTCTTGTAGACTCCGGTCTTTACTCTTATTTCTTTGCTCCATCTCTCTGACTGCCTTATTTAATTGGAAAATGTTATCTTCGATTTCTGAGATTCTTTCTTCTGTTTGATCTCCCCTGCTCTTGAGACTTTTCAATGTGTTTTGTAGCTCCCTGAATAAATTCTTCATTTCCAGGAGTTCAGTTTGATTTTTCTTCAATATTTTGATTTCTTTAGTGAATTTTTCTTCCAAGTCTTGGATCTTTTTTTGGTATCTCTGTGTTGGTTATCCATTTTTTCTTGCATAATATTCAGCTTATTTATGATCCATGATTGAAATTCTTCCTGTGACATATTGCTATTTCGAATTTGATTTGTGTCAATTGGTGGAGAATTAGTAATCTTCTTTGAAGGCGAGGTTTCAGCTTGATTCTTTATATTCCCAGTGTTCTTTTGCTGAGGACTTTCCATCCGGATCAATCCTTAGGTCTCTTCTTTCAGCTAGCTTTAGGCTGGACAGAGGCACTCCGTGGCGCTGATCTTGGGCTGTGCAGCAGCCCAGGTAAGCTGCCTCCTCTGTCACTAGGGGGAGCCCTTCGCATGTTGTTCAGGATTTTGCTGCCTCAGCTGGGGGGCTGCTCCTGTTGGGTCCAGCCCCAGAGAATTAATTTGGCCCGAAACCGGTTTGAGAGTCCCGTCCCT
Organism: Lemur catta; assembly: GCF_020740605.2. Classification (NCBI taxonomy): domain Eukaryota; kingdom Metazoa; phylum Chordata; class Mammalia; order Primates; family Lemuridae; genus Lemur; species Lemur catta. The sequence goes on along the minus strand of NC_059130.1, from coordinate 32,867,679 downwards.
GGGCTGATTTAATTGCAGATGGAAAGCGACTTTTTCCTTGCCTCTTCCTCTCCCGAGGTGGTTTCTGCCTCTCTCTGTGCAAAAGACAGCGGCTGGGGGAGGTGGCTGCTGCAAATCCCCGGGGTGATGGTCCGCCCGCCCCAATGTCCGCAAGGTCCACGCTCCACTCTCTCGCAAATAGGGAAGCCCTTAGTGTTCATGCAAAGGTGGAGCTCCTAGTGGGGGTCCACAGACTAGGGGATGGAGCTGCCCGATTCCCAATCACTCTGCAGTGGCTAGGCTGTGGACCTCGACAATGGCGGCTACCCCCCTGCCGGTTGCTGGCACTGGGGGCGAATGTTCAGGGTCCGGCAGGGGCTGGAGGAGCCGGGATTGAGGGAGCCCGGCCGCCCATGTAAAGGAGACAGTTCAGCATCCCCCAGGTGTCTTTCACTGCAGCCCAGTGAGAACCCTGTCCCGCCAGTTGCAGTCTGCCCACAGAGCTCCGGGGTTCAAAATGCCTCCCGTTATTGTCTCGTGTCCACTGAGCCCCGCATCTCCCACGGTGATTCTGCACCAGCTTCAAGCAGATCCCTAATTGAATGGGTGTGGAGGTCAGTGGGGAAACAAGCCGCTTTCCTGTGGGGCTGAACCCCCCTCACTCGCTGGTGAGGCGGGTACAGCCGTCCCACGTTCCCCTCTCCATTGTCTGTCCCGCACTCTCCAGATTTTCACGATCTGATTTCCTGTTCACCTCACTCTTTTCTTGCTCTCTGTGTCCCACGCTGATTCTCCGTGGATTCACACCGCTGTTCTTGTGGGGGAGAGATCCTCTAGCATTGTGGCAGATTGAGATCCATGCCTTCCTCTCCAGGAGCATCAATCCAGGAGGTCACCAGCACTCTGTCATCTTTCAGCCTTCCCTTCATTTTCTTTAAGGGAAGTGAAACTACCTCTTGCTTGGTTGATTTTTAAAGCAACCAAGATTTCCTTTATTAGCAACACAGATTTCATGCAGTTCATACTGTTGCCAAATGTTAAAATTTGGACATGTCTGCTGCCCCATGCCTATCAAAAGCTTAATTAGAAGGCCTAACAATTCTAATAGACAGATGAAGAATATACAGTTCTTTCATTACCCTAGATCAACCTTGTCCAATAACTTTCTGCAATGATGGAAATGTTCTGTAACTGTGTGTCCATCATAGTAGTCAGTAGCCACACATGGCTATCACACATTTGAAATGTGGCTATTAAAACAGAAGAATAGTATTTAAAAATGTTTTTTAATTTTATTATTTATTTATTTATTTATTTTTTTTGAGACAGAGTCTCGCTCTGTTGCCCAGGCTAGAGAGAGTGCTGTGGCATCAGCCTAGCTCACAGAAACCTCAAACTCCTGGGCTTAAGCGATCCTACTGCCTCAGCCTCCCGAGTAACTGGGACTACAGGCATGCACCACCATGCCCGGCTAATTTTTTCTATATATATATTTTAGTTGGCCAGATAATTTCTTTCTATTTTTAGTAGAGATGGGGTCTCGCTCTTGCTCAGGCTGGTCTTGAACTCCTCACCTCGAGCAATCCACCCGCCTCGGCCTCCCAGAGTGCTAAGATTACAGGCGTGAGCCACCACGCCCAGCCTAATTTTAACTAATTTAAATTTAAATAGCCATTTATGCCAGTGGCTACCATATTAGACAGCAAAATTCTAGAATTCTAAGTTTTATCTCTGGATCAAGCCAAAGTATTCTTTCTTTGGTTTTTCAAAGAATAGAATTTATTGAATTTATATTTTGTCCTTAATTGTGGTTTTAAAATATGTTCTCACATTCTTGGACATTCCTCCATCCAAAGATGGAGACTAATTACCCTTCCCTTGAATATAGGTTGGCCTTAGTGACTTGTTTCTAGAAAATAAAATGTGTCCGAAGTGATGCTACGTGATTTTTGAGGTTAGCTCATAAAAGGTGATAAAACCTGTCTGATTCTCTCCCTCTCAGCTTGAGCTACTGTGTAAGAATTCTAGCTGCTGTAACACTACCATGCTGGAGAGTCATATGGAGAGACCATCTAGATATATCTGAAGAGGGCCAGCCATTCTATCCTCCAGCTGTTTGAATCTTCCTACCTTAGGCTCCAGATTATTTCAGATCCAGCCACTGTCTGCCTGCAGCTCTGTAAGAGATCCTAAGTGTGAACTGCTCAGCTGAGCCCCATCTATCATGGTGAGATAATAGTATATGATTATTGTCACTTGAAGTCACTATTTTGGAGTTGTGTAGCAAAAAATAAGAGAAACACACTTGTATAAAAGGGTGATACAGGAAACAGTTCTGTGAAACTCCCTGGGATGTTCATTTTTGGGTTGTTTTGAGGACAAAGTCTGCTACATTAATTTCTCTTGGATCTTAACGTCAGGAAGAGTCGTACTTTTTTGAGCAACCAATATACTTTAACTTTGGTTGCTAGAAAGCTCAAAGCTGAATTTGTGCCCCACCTTTGTAAGTAAATAGGACTATCAAGAATTTATTTCTGTGTGTTTACTTTTCCTTTGGTAAAAGGAATCTTACTATTTCTTTTACTTTTTTTTATTTTTAGAGACCCTGATGTAGTGAATATATTTTTGAGCCACTTCCAAAAATGAATGCAAGTAATATTGGGGTTTTGTGAAGCAGTGGGAGCTGTAAGATCATCCACAATGATGATCTCACAATGCAAGAGGCTGGGAGATCTCTGGCATTGTTAGCAATGATGGCTGGGAGAGCCTTGGCATTTTATAACTCTCCAGTGGCCTTATTTTATAAGAAGAAAATAAAACTCTGAGAACTGAAGTGACAGCTGAGGTATACAGAGCTAGTGAGTAGCAAAATCTCAGCCCAGATGAAGTTGTGCTTTACCATTCATTCACCCATATGGTATCCGTTGGTCAGATATTGATTCTTTATTAAGTTCCAGCTTGGGCCTGGTTGCCTGGGGATGGGATAATTGTACAAAGGTAAGTAAGACCCAGCTGGGGAATTTAATCTCAGGATTATGCCTGGTGGGGTACATAGTAAATATGTTTAAGTATAAAGCAATATATACCATAAAGAGGAACAAATGAAGCCTTGTGAGTGTTCAGAGAAATGAGAGATCACTTCCAACTGGGGGATCATGAAGGCTTCAGGAAAAGGTGATACTGAGCTAGGCCTGGAAGGATGGAAATCCTTCACAGGTACCAACATCGGGAGAGAAGATGGAGGGAAGGAAGAGAAGATTAGCAGCCATGAGTTTGACACTGGGAATTTTAGACACTGTGGCATTTGGTGGGGAAGATATTTTGGGCAGTGGGGATTTTGACATGTCTCAAATTACACTGTGTGAGTAGTTGCTTACCCTTCTGTTTATGGGACCAGTGCTGTCTGAGGGTGTGTGACCTGCAAATGTGGTTGGGACAGATTCAGAGAGAAAGAGACAAATGCTAATTAAAGCTTCCACTTTAGCTGACTGCTCAGAAAACCCAACACATGGGACTATGTTATAAAGTAACTGCTTAAAACCTTTTATCAACAAATAGCTTTTAGACTTTGTATTGGAGGAGAGAATTCTGGAAGAGATTCTATGAAGCTACACAGCACTGCAAACAAGGGGCATTTCAGGACACTTCTGAGGGACCCAGCAGTCTGCCCAGCTTCTTAGACCACCTTACATTTCTTACAGCCTCCTTTTGACAATAGGAGCCTGGCGTTCCATGGAACAGTAAGCCCAGCAAAGCCTGAGGGAGGCTCTGTAGGGACAGAGCTGCAGTTCCTTCCAGAAACTGATAGATTTGTTACAATTGGTTATAGGTCACTCTCCTGAAATTTTGCAATTACCTCATGAAATAGGAAACTTCAGATCACATGGGTAGGATATTGCTAATGGGGTGAAAACTTTTCCGGGTCATTTAAACAGGTTCCTGCCAGTTGTTGCCTTTAAGTGAAAGTTTAAACAAACCTCCTTTCTCAGCTAGGAAAACCAAGATCAATATCTGATTACAGTAAAATTCAGTGCCATTCTGCCTGATTCTTCTGAGCACACAGACCCCACAGAAGGCAGAAGAGCCCAGGTGGATAACCCATAAGTGTCCTGACTCAGACACTTAGGCTGCTTTTCATAGAATGTTTCCAACAGTGTAAGTCACCAATAATCATGGTTGCTATGTTACTGTTGCATAATTCTGTACAGTTTATAAATAATTTTCTTATACATATCTAATCTTCATTAAAAACTCAATGAGGTGAATATTACTCTTCTGCTTTTACGTAGGAGAAAACTGAGGCACAGATAACGTAAGCAAATTATCCTAGACCTCAGGGTGAGTGTGTATCAGTGGTGGGTTTACATCTGGTCTAAGGAGTCTAAGTCCATTTGGGCTCTTGAACAAGATCCAAAGATGAGAGGCAGGGCCAGGAACTGCAGGTGGAGGGGCAAATGTGGAGATACACTGGGCAAACATCTGGTCCTCTAGGGGTCTGCTGTCCCCAGACAGGGACAACCTTTACCAGTCTTCTCTCTGTCTGGGAAGGTAATCAGTGGGAGAGCCCCTCAGATCTGGAAGTGCCCAAAGTTATGTGTTCAAATCCTTAATTTTTCAGATGAGGCAGCTGAGGTCCAGGGAAGTTAGATGTCTTGCAAAGACTCACACAGCTAACTGTTGATAAAGCTAGCATTGTTGCCTAGTTTTCTGCTCTTATACCAGAATTTCTGCCACTATACCTAGATGCTCTTCCTGTTTCATTTTGTCTTCTTTTGACTAAGTAGACATGTGTTTACAATAGAAGAAGACCGGGCATTTCTTATGTAAGTGAACTAAAATTACAACTGCTACTATTCATCAAACGCCTACTGTGTGCCTCACTGGGGCTAGCCATGATTTTCAATCTCCACAAGAGGTCCGCAGAGTCTCTGTTATTATCTCTGTCGGGAGACCAGAACCAGGGATGAGGAGGCACCTGCCAAGGCAACTCTGAGTCCGTGCTCCTTCCACTGTAGGGTGTGGCCTCTGCAATAATTTATCTCTTGTCCTAGAAAACAGTAATGTCTGAATTTTTTATATGGTCAAATATCATTTTTTAGAAATCATTAAAATTCAAATTGTGTTTATTCCTAGAATTATATCTGATTAAAAAGGGAGATAAGGGAGATGAGTCAGTTATCGCCTTTAAACAGAGTCCTTAGAAGTCTTGATTAATAAGTATTTTTTTAATGTGAAGGAAAACCAATAATTTTTTGTACTATATTTCAAGTCATATGCTTAAGTAACTTTTTTTTAGAAAAGAGACAGTTTTTTTTTAACCTCTATTCCTCTAGAGTGCTGGGCAGAGTTCTAGAGGCACTTTTGTATTAATTATTTTCACCTTCAAATCCAAATACCTTTAGGAGGGCTAAGCATGTTCATCATTTAAACTCAGAGTTACTTTGATATGCTTGCTTTCCTCTTAGCATCTGTGGTATGCCTTCCAATTTTTTTTTTTTTAAAGAGAAGCATTTTTTTTCACTTAAAACTTTGAGGAATGGGGTGGTCTAAGTGCTATGCCTCCCCAGAAGGATTTGGGCCACAGATGGGCAGCATAGAATTGCCTGGTCTTGAGAACCAGTAGCAAACGTGTGTCAGGAGGTGGGAAAATGGTACTGACTGGGAGGTGGGAAAGTGTCAAAGCAAAAGTTTTTGATTTCCATCTTCCCCTGACCCTTTGTGGCTGCTCCTGGCAGGTGTGTCCTGAAACCCTGACGTGGCACGGTGGCTAACGACTGGCTTGAAGTTCTGACCTTGTCCAGCACTGTATAGAGTTGTCCTGATGCATCCTTCAATGTGATTCCAAACACTACACCTCCGTCACTTGACTCTGTCTCCTTTCATGTGGGTCCTTTGCTTCCACCTGTGCAGCCTGGGTCACATTCTCTTCCCACAGAAATGGGGCAAAAGACTTCCTCCCTGAATAGCAGGTACTTTAGCTTCAAGTTTGTCATGATACTGCCTCTTATCTGGCTGTCTTGACTTTTGACTTGGTTTCTGACCCTTTGACTTGCATTACTCTTGGGTGCCTGTGGTTTTCCTGGTTTCCAACTGCTGGCTTGGTTTTTACCCTGCAAACTTCATCTTGACTCCTGATGTGCATCTGATTCCTAACTGCTCATTGGCTCTGAGTCCTGTGGACTTTCCCCACTCTCAGTCCCTACCTGAAATTCTTAGACTTGTTTTATCTTTCTACCTGGCTTCCCACATTGGCCCTGGGATGCCTCATCAGCACCAGTCCTGATCCAACAGGGAAAGTCAATCTCACCGAACAGCAGGGAAGTAAGAGAACTGGTGAAGGAGTTGACAATCTCACACCTTCATCCAGCATTGGTACAATTGTCATGGTCTTTCTGATCATGGAGTTTATTTTATATGTAATAGGAGTTCAAAGAAGGCTCAAACATAAGAAATATTTTGTAATCAAGGGACAATAATTGTTATTCTTCTCAGTTGTTGAGTTAGCTATGCCTCTATAAATTGTAACATAGTGTTTTAAATTTATATTGAGTTCCTGTGGTGTCATGAAATTGGGGTCAGTCCACCTGTCCAAAGAAGACCAGACAAGACATATTACTGTGATATAGGATATTTGATATAGGGTCCATGGGTGATAATTTCTACTGTTTCTTCCTTATTTTAAAAGTGAACAAAGGTTAGTTTCCCCACAAAGCCTAAATTTTTGTAGTAACTTTACCTATGTGAAATCCTAACTTATCTCAATAGGATATTATTAAGGGAAGGAGAATTTTTACATCCAAGAAACCCAACCCAAATCAAGACCCTCCACTGAGAAAACCAAACTCAATATCTGATCCTAGCATAGTTCTGGCACTTTGTTGTGCAGGTATGTTGAGAGTACACAACTATGGGTAGCTTCTCTGTTAAACAAGCTCAAGATTAATTTCTTGCCTGGGCACAGTGGCTCATGTTTGTAATCCTAGCACTCTGGGAGGCTAAGGTGGGAGAATTGCTTGAGCTCAGGAGATAGAGAACATCCTGAGCAAGAGTGGGACTCTGTCTCTACTTAAAATAGAAAAATTAGCTGGGCATGATGGTAATAGCCTGTAGTCCCAGCTACCATGGAGGCCAAGGCAGGAGGATCACTTGAGCCCAAGAATTTGAGGCTGCAGTGAGCTATGATGACACCTCTGCACTCTACCCAGGGTGACAGAGTGAGACTCTGTCTTAAGAAAAAAAGAAAAAAAGGAAATTGACCCTCCTTCCGTACTCCGCCCCCTTCATATTAAAAAAATAAGAAAATTTATAACAAAATAAGAAAAAAGATTAATTTCTTGTCATTTTCCAGGAATGTATCGATGCATCTGCAAAATAAGATGCGGGTGCATTGCCAAATATCAGTTCTTTCAGACCACAGTTCAGAATTCATATTGAGCTTATTTCTAGAATTTTAACTGATTATGACAGATAAGTCGATGAGTCAATGTTATCTCTTAGAAACTCATGATGATTTTAAGGGCATGTTGTCAACCACTTTTCTAACCAAAATCAAGCAGTTTCAGGTGTGACTTGTAGTCGATTTCCACAATGTCACACTTTAGGCTGCACTTGCGGCTGCTTTGTGAGCTGCAGGGTTTGGTGGGGCTGGGAATGTTGACCTCAGGAAAGGTTTTGGACAGTGCTTGGCAATCACGTGATGCACCAGCTAGTCCTTCCCGTTATTAACTTGGCACTGACTGGACAAACAACAGGGCATCATTCCCGGTTTATGTTGAAATTCTCTGTTGTCCTTTGAAATCCTAAGTAACAATTTCCTTCAATTGTGCAACTCAAGAAGCCTGATACAGCATTGTGTTTGGCATTTTGTTTCTGGAAATATCTCTTACAGAGGCCACCTATAGGTGTTCTGGAGTTGCTTGAGGGACAGTTTGTGTTGGATGATGCCATAGAGGCCACCAGCTAAGTCTGTGTGGCAATAAAACACATGCTGTAGAAGTAGAGGCAGAGATAAACAGGAGCATATCTAAGAGGGATGCAGCAACAACTCAAAGGATGCATCACTCAGACAACCAAGGTCGTGGAGAGCAGAACAGAACACCAAGAAAACCATTCCTGATAAACCAATGTGGTAATTGGAAGTGTTTGTGGTGATGTGAAGGAGGACTCCAGAGGCCTCCAGGGTGAGATAAGGCGGCAATCAACATGTCAAGGTAATTTGTTAGCAGTTCTGGCTTTGGGTCGAGGTGTATAAACCTGCCTGCCGTGATGTATGAAGCCTGCTAAGCCGAGGAAACTTGGCTGTAGAAGGACAACAGCAAAGTAGTGCCTGCTTGGAACTGACAAGAGGAGCCACCTGTACCTGTAAATGGAATCAGGAAGCAGAAAGAAGGGCTCTCACAGTGCCGCCCAGTACAGGGGTGTGGTGTGAATGGGGTACCCGTGACGAGGCCCTGGCTGATCCCACCTCCATCTCATCTTCCTTCCCAGCTGCTGAGTCTTTGGGACATGGCTATGGCAAAACTCTTACTGTTTCAGTTCTTCCTTATCCTTTTGGGAAAAGCCCCTTCCCCAGGCCTTAGCATGATGGAACAGGGGAAGGGGTTCTCTGGGAGGACAAGTGTTAAGGTGAGCAAGCACTCTCCAGGCTGCAAAAAACAAGCCTTAAAAGAGTGTGATTGAAATCTCTAGACAGGAAGTGGTTACCTAGACATAAAAATCACCTTTTTCTGTTCCATCACAACCAGGAGGCATGACTTAAAACCTTTAAGCAGTAGACTTAGTATAAACATAAAATGACATTATTCGAAACAAGGAGTTCTTAGGTGCCTGGACTCTGTACTTCGAGGCCTCTGTCCTTCTGAACTACTTGAGGGACCAGAAGAACCAACTCTTGATGACCAGCTGTGACTGGCAGGTGGGAACCTGTGACTCTGGGGCAGCCTCAAGGTGGTCCCTCAGATTTGGGGCTCAGGAGGGGTCACATATGTGAGTCACAGTTACCCCTCATTTTGCTCCTTTAGATTCCACTTGGATTGGCATTCACACAACTACCATTTCTCTAATAAATAACTCATGTTAATTTTTCAATGATGGATTTCATATCTCCTTAACCTCTGCAGTTCTGCTTTCTGCCTGCCCTGCCTGTTGCAGCCTTTGGATATCATTTTCATCATTTTTATGTTAATGCTACATTCTATAATTAAAAAAACTAGTGCTTCAGGTCTCTTTATTTTCCATCCTGTCCTGTGTTGTCACATGAAGCCCACCCATATGAGGCTTTGGTTTCATGTGTAAGATGAAGGTAAACCCCGGCCTGGGGACAAGTGGCTCACTCACGTCATCAGCTGATGAATGGTTGAGTCCAGGCCTGCATCCAGGTCTCCTGGTCCCCTCCCTACATCTTTTCCTAAGACTCCCGTAACTCACAGCTTGTGGTGAAAATCAGATTAGGTAATATTCTGAAAGGCATTTTATGCTCTGCAAAGTGACATGAAGATCTTTGCGACTCATTATTGCTAGGGATTTATGCTTCCTAACAATCCTAGTGACAGAGCGAGGCCTCTGCTCTTAGAGGAAATTACTTTCCTTCACTGTTTTGTTTCTCCCACAAACCTCAGGGGAATGGCTTTTAGGCTTTGTAAAGAGTCAACTAACACTTATGAGGTTTTAAACTACAGTTGAAGAAGCTTTTGTCAGCCTTTCCCGGTTGTCTGAGCCTTCTCCACTCTCACTGCGAGTTAGAGTTTGTTCTCCTCTGCCAGGAGGGGCCACAATAATAATGTCATCCCCTTTAGGTAGGTGTTTATTTCTCTCTCTTTCTCCCTCCTTTTCTCTTTTCCTCCCTCGCAGGAGTCATGAGGATTATGCTCCTATGTTGTACCTTCATAGCTCAGAGCCACGCTCAAATGATGTTGACTTCCGATGAATGAAAGCCCCCGAGCGAGGAAGATCCTGAAGGTAGAATATCTCCTTGAACAGACGGAGGCAAAGACGATCTTAGCAGTGCAGGGACAGGATTCCTTCAGTGCGGGCTTTATGAAGAACCAGTTTCTGGCAGGAGATAATGGAGATACAAACAGGAGAGGCACTGCATTGCCACAGAAGGTATCAACACTTCCCCTGTGGTGGGGCCTTCCGTCCTGAAGTCCCGGACTGGTGGGCACCGACGAAGTCAGGGGCCCTGCGCAGATAGCCATTTGTCTCAGGCCCTGCTGCCATACCACAGCTGTCCACACGGGGGCGCTGGCCCTTCCCACCGTCTTTCTACCTGACCCAAGGCCATTCAGAGCATCTAAGTGAGTTCTTGGGACCAATAAGCTTCTTTAAGAGGGTTTGATCACCAGAAATAATAAAATTGTAGGATTTTTAAATCCTGAGTCCTAAGAAACCTTACTGTTCAAAGTTCTTACTTTATAGGTGAGGACAACTGAGGCCCAGCGAGGTTAAGATGATGTTATGATCGTGGTCCCTCCTGGCAGAGGAGAACAAACTCCAACTTGTGGTGAGAGTGGAGGAGGCTCAGACACTGGGAAAGGCCGACAGAAGCTTCTTCAACTGTAGTTTACAACCTCATACTTTTGTGGCAAAATAGTATCTGTGTTAACATAATGCAAGTTTCTAATTAAATGCTTTTTTCCCCTACTGAATCTTTTTGTAATCAGGAGAAAGACAGGCTTTTGAAGAATAACTATGGAGAGTTAGGGCAGATTCAAGAATTACCTGATTTATTACCTGGCAGTAGTACCCATTTTAAAAGAAAATGGCTTTGAGGTAGTTTTCAAAAACGACCAGGATCACAAATATGCACATATAAATTGCAATGTCCCTGTCTACATTTCCCAGTGCTCTTCATTTCTCTTTCCTGTTTATGATCCCACTTTCTTAATAAGTTACAGAGCACAAGGGGGTACCCACAGCAGACTCCGTCCCAAGTTCATATGTTGGAATGTAAGACCCAGTGTGATAGCATTAAGAGGTGGGGCTGTTAGGAGGTGATTAAGTCATAAAGGCTCCACCCTCAGGAGTGGAATTAGTGACCTTATGAAAGCCTCAAGGGAACTAGCCAGACCTTTTTGCCCTTTTATCCCTTATTCCGTATGAGACATAGCATTTGAGGCATCATCTTGGAAGCAGAGCCTGCACCTTTGCCAGACACTAAACCTGTCAGCACCTTGGTCTTGTACTTCGCAGCCTCCAGAATTGTGAAAAACAAATTACTATTACTTGTAAATTACCTAGTGTGTGGTATTTTGTTATAGCAGTAGAGATGGACAAAGATACCCCCAAATACTTTAACATATAATTTCTACAAACAAGGACATTTTCCTTTATAACTACAACTATCAAAATCAAGAAATTAGTGTTGATACATTACTACCATCCTATTCTCAGATCCTGTTCAAATTCAGTTTGTTCCAAATATGTCCTTTCTATAGCAAATGTACCCAACCTAGATCATACATTGCATTTAGTTGTCGAATCTATTTAGAATCCTTCAGTCTGAAAAGTTCTTCAAGCTTTCTTGACTTTCATGACATTGGCACTTTTTCAGATTACAGGACAATTACTTAGAGTGTCCCTCTTGTGGGGTGTGTTGAATGTTCCCTTATGATTAGAATCAGCTTATGCAGTTTTGGCAGTGCATTTTTCTCCTCATCGCATCTGGTCATATGTGCACAATTTGAATTTCATTACTGATGATACTAACTTTGATCTCTTAACTAATGTGATGTTTGCCAGGTTTCTCCACTACAGAGTTAACACTTTTCCTCTTTGTAATTAACAAGTATTTTGTGGGGAGATAGTTTAAGACTATATAAATATCCTTTTCTCGTCATACTTTTACTGATTATTTTAATTCTTTTTTCCAATTATAGTTGACTCTTGACCAGTGTGGAGGTTAGGAGCACTGACCCCCCCCCCCACACACAGTTGAAAATCCACATATAACTTTTGATTTCCCCAGAACTTAACTAATAATGGTCTGTTGTTGACTAAAGCCTTACCAATAAAATAAACAGTTGATTAACACATATTTTGTATGTTATATGTATTATATATTGTATTCCTACAATAAAGTATGCTAGAGAAAAGGATGATTCTTTTCCTTGTTAAGAGAATCATAAGAAAGAGAAAATAATTTACTGCTCATTAAGTGGAAGTGGATCATCATAAAGGTCTTTATCCTTGTCATCTTTACATTGAGTAGGCTGAGGAGGAGAAGGAGGAGGGGTTGGTCTTACTTACTTGGGGTGGCAGAGGTGGAAGAAAATCCACATATAATTGGATCCACATAGTTTAAACCTGTGCTGGTCAAGGGTCCACTGTAGTTTATATGTCTGTATATGAATATTACTTGTAGCAATGATGAGCTGGGTTCAACATTAGTTCTGTTTCCTTCTTCCCTCTTTTAAAAATGTAATTTCTGAGAAACTTTGTTCATGTAAATAAGTAGACAGGATCAGAAGTCATTTTATAGCAGTACCTTTTCTTTCTTTCTTTCTCTTTCTTTCTTTCTTTCTTTCTTTCTTTCTTTCTTTCTTTCTTTCTTTCTTTCTTTCTCTTTTCTTTTCTTAATTCTTTGAACTCCTTCCAGATTATATGCCCCATATTATAAATTCTCCATTATAAAAATAATATATAATATTTTATCAGTGGATTAGATTCTTCTTATGTTTGTTGAAAACAAAGAAATCAAAAACCACCTGACTTGCAAAAGAATATGTATTCTAATTTTCAATTTCTATGAATTATGCTAAAAATGCACTGGTAAAAAAAAAAGACTTTATCAAGACTTATCATTTGACTGCAACCAGCTCTATGAACAAATTTCAATGATCCTTTTATGTTTTTCATAATCCTCTCCCTCTCATGTTTTAAGTTCTCAGGCTGGTCAGGCTTGATGATCTTTCTGAGCTATTTCTCAGAAGTGACTGAATTTCTGGAAGACAAAGGAGTAGAGATTCAGAAGGCTCCTGGGCAGACTTCTTGACTCCAGGACTCACCATCCCCCACAATCTACCCCAATGCACTTGGCCACTCCTTAAAAAGCCCATGAGCTCCTTTAGTTGGGAAGACAGATTTGAGACCTAATTCCCTGTTCTCACAACAGATGTGTTTTGTAATAAAAAATTCCGTCCTTCCTTGGCAATCCTTGTTGTCTCAATGATTGGATCTTTGTATGGCAAGCAACTGAACCCAGGCTGAAACCCCCTTGAGGTTTTGATAACAATACTGAAGGCTCATCTGGGATGGTGCTGCTCATGGTTCAGTGGCTGCAGAGCTGGGGAAGCCCAAAAGCTTCCCTTAGCAGCTGCCTGGCCAGCTGGGCCAGCTGGGCCATCACTGGCCTCCAATGCATTCCTGATTGCCTCAGAAGAAAGGATCTCTGGATTTTGACATTTGTGTCTGGATAGGTGAGTGCTATTTGAAGGTACCATGCAGTGGAGTATGCCCCTCTCAATTTGGGGAATTCTGAGGGAATTCATGTTTGTTTTGGGTTGGATAAGCCTCCAACCATTTGCAGGAAGGGGAACTAATCTGTTTTGATTTGGCACTACCTGGGCTTATTAGTTGAACTGCAGTTAATTTGTCTGAAACCTCTTGAATTTCTCTTTATATTGACTGTTTATCTGTATTAGTGTGTGGCATGTAAATGTTGTGTCTGTTAAGCTCTTTGCCATTATTTTATTTTTGCCTACTTTAAATTTAATATTGATGGTATTATAAGCACAATCCAAAGTCTGGGGCATTGAAAGACACCTTTGATGGTAGTTCTAAGGTCTGAAAGGTTAAAAGACATCTCTGTCCTTAGGTCTAGGAGACTGAAAGACATCTCCGTCCACAGAGGCAACTTGGCCAAGATGGGAGGACACCTGTTGTTGGAAAGGAAAAGAGAAGAATGTAAACATAATGGGTACGGATTTATGTGGAACTTCAGAGGATCTCTTGGGTAGAGTTCTGAGGTAAAAGCTATTGAAACTTTGTGTGCATGTGTATGTGTGTAGGTATGTTTTGTGTATGTACATGTATTATATATTATGCCTACATGGCATCAAAATTGGCTTATAAATAAAAGCAGCTCTCATAAATTAAATAAATAAGCCCAAATGCTTTTCAAGTTCACATGAATTTAATAATATTTGATAAATAAGCTAGTTTTAAAAATATTGATAAAATAACAATAAAAATGTCTTCAAAATTGTCAGTATATGTTTTTGTCTGGGTTTACTGTTATTTTAATATACTAGGGTGTCAGGATTTGACACAAAGGTTATAAACCTAAAAATACAGCCAAAACAAAATGATATGTGTTTGTGTGATTTTTGATAATTAAGTCTAATTTAATATTATTGGTTTAAGAAAAACATCTAAATCTCCTGAATTATTGGCAAAAATACCCATGTGTTTAACTTGTATGTTTTTTGTTAGGTAAAATGTAAGCATGCCTAAAAAAAATTAAGTGTCAGTAAATTAGAATAAGTAAAACATTAAGTATATAGGAGCACAAAAACAGAAATTTATGGCCAAAGTCTTATGAAGATATGTTGGTTTTGGTCTCTTAATCCTAGCTGTAGATTCAGTTTCTTCCATTGACTTTACTCTCTGTGTAGAGGTACACCCAAAATCTGTTTCCGACTCACTCTATCATGTGATGGTAATAGTACAACTAGGGATTTAAACCTGCCCTAAGAGCTGTAGTTACCAAGAATCTAAATAAAATTGGAGGTTTCAGTTATCCTTCTTGATTTGTTTTGCTCACTCTTGATTTGTCCTGAGTACCAGTTGCAAGCTAGCCAGTTATGTGTACATTGTGTTGTCATAGCAAAGGACTTTGGGCAAATTTTAAAAAGAGTCCTTGAACTGCCAATTTTTGTATAGTAATTTATTTTAAAATGAACAAAATATTTATTCTTAAAATCCAAAGTGAGTCTCACAAAATAATCTTTTTCTTTGGAACTATTACATGTACTTGATTTTTCACATAAGTAGAAAAATGTTTTGAGACCATTTAGATTGTTTGTAAAATAGCTTGGTCTTGGTCCTTATATACAAAAATGTTATGATTTTGTGTTATTTGAGGTGCTAAGGATTGGTGTTGAAGGTTTATTCATACTATAGTCAGGTGATGTCATGTCAATAAATTTTATTTTGGGATGTTGGTATTTTAGAAAGATATAATTAGTTAACATCTTTAAGCATGGTGTGTTCTAAAACTTCGATCACACTAAAGAAAGTTTTTTTTATCTTTTGGTAACTGGCCTAAGAAAAAATTTTCTGTTTTATCAAGATAATTCTTATGTTGTCCTTATTAGGTTTTTGATTACTTGGGAAAACTGAGCTTTAAAAAAATTAGGGTTTTTTTTCTGTATTGTTTTTAAAGTCTTCTGATCGTTACTCTTGGTTAAGTGAATTGCTATTGCTATTATTTTATGATAACCTGTGATTCTGTTTTGATCAAATGTTCTGAGCCTTTTAAAATCTTTGACAAATGTACTCAAAATTTAAATGTTTGACTACCTGTAAGCTTCCTTTTCTTGTCATTGTCAGAACTAGGCAGGACTTATAACCTTTTTGGTTAAAATGCTGTTAATTCTTTAAAGAGACCACAATAACCATTCTGGTACAAGAGTCTCTAAATCCTTAGCCCAGATGGTTTTAACAAAATGTTTATGTTTTGTATAGCAAATTCCTAAAGTCTGACAGTAGCTCAATGCTTATTGATAAGTTAATTTTATATCCTTGCTTTTGTCATTTGTTTTTTTTTTTGCTCATGTTATTTAAAAGGTTTAAAAGGTTTATGAATACCTGTCCACCTCCATTCCCACCTTGTCTAGAACATTTTATTGGCTATAAGTCTTTTGGCTTTAAGTCCCTTGGCCACAGGGTACCCCCGAGGGACAGGATAGAACTGGGGCAGGTAGCCACACTGCCCCAGCAATGATGGGACAAAATAAAAGTTTAGCCATTGATGCTGTCTCTGGCAAATCTTGGCCAAATATGGTGAAATGCAAACTAAAATAAAATCCTAGGCCCCTCCCCCTGCCTACTGAATGGACCCCCTCTTGGCCAAGGGGACCCTAGTTCTTGGCCATGAAGAGGAGGGAGGTCAGACATGCCCCATTATACCCCCATTCTGTTGGCCAAAAAAACCCCAAACCTGTAACTCAGAAATACTGATTTGTTCAGGATCTAAGGACAATAAAACAAATAGTGAAGGATGTTCATCCAATAGTACCTAATCCTTATACCCTCCTTCTCTCTTTATCTGGAAATTTTGCTTGGTTTTCAGTAATAGATTTAAAAGATGCCATGATCAATTGGGTTTCATCCCAGGTATGCAAGGATGGTTCAACATACACAAATAAATAAACATGATTCACTGCATAAATAGAAGCAAAAACAAAGACTGTATGATCATATTAATAAGTGCAGAAAAAGCATTTGTCAAAATACAGCAACCTTTCATGATAAAACCCTCAATGAACTAGGCATAGAAGGAATATACCTAAAATTTATAAAAGCCATGTATGACAAACCCATAGCCAACATCGTACTGAATGAGGAAAAGTTGAAAGCATTTCCCTCAAGAATTGGAACAAGACAATATTGCCCACTGTCACTACTTCCATTCATCATAGTACTGGAAGTCTTAGCCAGAGCAACCAGGCAAGAGAAAGACATAAAGAGTATCCAAATTGGGAAGGAGGAGGTTAGACTATCGCTATTTGCTGAGGATATGATCTTGTATTTAGAAAACCCTAAAGACTCCACCAAAAGACTCCTAGAATTGATAAATAAATTCAGCAAAGTCTCAGGTTACAAAATGAATGTACATTAATCAGTAGCATTTCTATATACTAATAACAGTCAAACTGAGAGTCAAACCAAGGACTCAATACCATCTACAGTAGTTACAAAGAAAATAAAATACCTAGGAATACACTTAACCAAGGAGGTGAAAATCTCTACAAAGAGAACTATAAAACACTGATGAAAGAAATAATTGATGACACAAATGGAAAAACATCCCTTGCTCATGGATTGGCAGAATCAACATTGTTAAAATGTCCACGCTGGCCAAAGTGATTTACAGATTCAACATAATCCTAATCAAAATACCAACATCATATCTAACAAATCTAGAAAAAATAATTCTAAGCTTCCTTTGGAACCAAAAAAAGAGCCCAAATAGCCAAACAGTCTTAAGATAAAAGACCAAATCTGGAGACATCAGATTACCTGACTTAAAATTATACTACAAGGCTATAGTAATCAAAAAAGCATGGTACTGGTATAAAAGTAGAGGCATAGACCCATGGAACAGAATAGAGAACCCAGAAATAAAACCATTTACCTACAATCAGTTGATCTTTGACAAAACAGACAACAACATACATTGGAGGAAGGAAGCTGTATCAATAAATGGTGCTGGGGAAACTGGATAGCCATACGTAGAAGAATGAAGCAGTACCCTTATCTCTCATCATATAAAAAAATTTCAAGATGGATAAAAGACTTAAATGTAAAGCATGGAACCACATAAATTCTAGAAGAAAATGTAGGAAAAACTCTTCTAGACATCAGCCTAGGCAGAGAATTTATGACTAAGACCCCAAAGGGAAATACAGAAATAAAAGATAAATAAATGGGACTTAATTAAATTAAAAAGATTCTGCACAGCAAAAGAAATGACTGACAGAGTGAATAGACAACTTACAGAATGGGAGAAAATATTCACAAACTATACATCGAACAAAGGGCTAATATCCAGATCTACAAAAAACTCAAACAAACCAGTAAGAACAAAACAAATAGCCATATTAAAAAGTGGGCAAATGAACAGAAGTTTTACAAAAGAAGATAGATAAATGGCCAATAAACATATTAATAAATGGTCAACATCATTAATCATCAGTGAAATGCAAATTAAAACCACAGTGAGCTATCACCTTACTTCTGTCAAAGTGGCCTTTAGTAATAAGTCAAAAAACAGTAGATGCTGGTGTGGACACAGAGAAAAAGGAATGCTTATACACTGTTGGTGGGACTGCAAATTAGTATAATTTCTATGGAAAACAGTATGGAGATTTCTTGAAGAAATAAATGTAGACCTACCAGCAATCCCACTACTGGGCATCTACTCAAAGGTAAAGAAGTTATTTTATCACACAGATACCTGCACTTGAATGTTTATTGCAGCAAAATATGTAATTGCAAAGGTATGGGATCAACCTAAGTGCCCATGAATTAATGAGTGCCCATTAATTAATTAATGAGCCCATTAATTAAAGAGAATGTGGTATGTATATACCATGGAGTACTACTCAGGCATAAAAAGGAATGAAATAATGTCTTTTGGATGGAACTAGAGATTATTATCCTAAGTGAAGTATCTCAGAAATGGAAAAACAAACACCACATGTACTCTCTAATAAATGGGAGCTGAACAGTGTGCACAAAGAGATGTAAAGGACATTGGAAACCAAGGAGGGGGATGGCGGTTGGGGAATAAGGGGTAAAAACTTACCTATCAGATGCAGTGAAATCTATTCTGGTGATGGGGACACTAAAAGTCCTGACTTAAGCATTATACAAGGTATCCATGTAACAAAAACATTTGTACCTTCTTAATATTTTGAAATAAAACAACAAGATGCTTTCTTTTGCATTCCTCTTGTTCCCAAATCCCAAGTGCTATTTTCTTTCGAATGTGAAGACTTGAAGTCTAAAGCCAAGTGCCAGTACTGCTAGACTGTCCTTCTTCAGGAATTTAAAAACTCCCCAATAATCTTCAGAAAAATTCTGGCCAGAGATTTGAGGGAAATACTTCTATTCAAGGGAATGATTTTACAGTATGTAGACAATATCCTGATAGCTAGTGAGACTGAAGCTGTATCAAGGCAACATGCCATAATTGTATTAAATTTATTGGCTGACAAAGGATATAATGTATCTCAGAAAAAGCTCAGATTTCACTTCCCACTGTTGAATACTTGAAGTCTGAATTGTCTCCCAACTCGGAACCTCCTCTCAGATTGGAGAGAGGCTATAAATCAAAGAGCAGTCCCTATCACTTGCAAGCTGTTGTCAGGATTCTTGGATATGGCTGGGTTTTTTGCTGGATTTAGGTTCCTAACTTCAGGCTAACAGTAAAACTCCTCTGTGAAGCCTTAAAAGGTGAAGATAAAGAACTACTTACTTGGACCAGGGAATGCCACAAGATGTTCTTGACTATTAAAGAAAAATTAATGACTGGCCCTGCATTGACCCCCCTGGTCTTATATAAGCCTTTTGATCTGTTCATTCAAGAAAGGCAAGGAATTTGACTCAGGGAATTGACATAAACTTTTGGGGATCATAAGAAACCTGCACCTTATTTCTCTAAGCAATGGATCTTATAACAAAAGGATGGCCCACTTGTCTGAGAATGGCTGCTAATTACAATATTTCACAGGAAGCTGAAAAGTTTACCCTTGGGCACCTGGTGACCATTCACATCATGCATTATGTATTACCCCTACTTGAACAAAAAGAAGGGCTTTGGTTAATAGCCAGTGGCTAGATGGGTCAATATCAGGCTACTTTGTTAGATAATCATAATGTAACTCTGAAGGTGCTGTTCACCTAAATTCAGCCTCCTTGCTGCCTACAGACTTTTGTTTCCCATTCTGTGATTACATTTAAATTATTGACCCAGTGTATTCTAGTGTCCTTGATTTTACTGATGAGCCCCTGTCAGACCCTGATGAGGAGCTCATTACGGATGGAAGCAGTCTTATGGGACAGGGACCATGCAAAGCTGGGTATGCTGTGATTACCAACCAACAGGCAATTGAGGCACAAGTCCTGGTCACTGGGACATCTGAAAACATATACCCTGTATGTCTTGCTTGTCCTTTGGTGATTTTCATTTGCCTGGCAAGACAACTCTTTAGTTGAGATCTCTCAATCTATTGCCTGTTCTGCTAATCTATTGCACTGCTATATTAGCTCCCTAAAACTGTTTTCATGAGTGACTAGGGGAGTTTTAGGATGGAGATTCTATCTGGGGAACACTGGGCCAATATTCCCTGGGAGGGGTCCCAGATGGGGATGGGTATTCTTTGAATATATTTTACTACTTTGGTGGGGGTGGTGTAGCCACTCAACAGCATGTACTAAGAAATTTTGGTTGCAGACCCAACATTTTTGTTCTTTCTGATACCCTAACTACATCCCATTTCACAGGAAGCAACTAAATAGATTGACATTGTGATTCCCTAGGATTGAGGAATGAATTAAAAAGAAGGAGGGAATTGTAACCAGTTCTATGAATAAATTTCAATGACCCCTATATGGTTTTTTTTATGATCCTCTCCCTTTCATGTTTTAGATTCTCAGGCCAGTAGGGCTTGATGACCTTTCTGAGTTGTTTTCCAGAAATGATGGAATTTCTGAAAGACAAAGGACTAGAGATTCTGAAAGTTCCCAGGGCAGACTTCCTGACTCTAAGACTCACCACCCCTTACAATCTGCCCCAATGCACATGGCCTCTTGTTAGTTACACCACGACCTTCCCCAGTGTATGCGGCCATTTTTAAAAAGTCCATGATCTCCGTTAGTCAGGGAGATGGATTTGAGACCTGATTCCCCATTCTCCCAACAGATGTCTTTTATAATGAAAAATTCCTTTCTTCGTTGGTAATCCTTGTTGTCTCAGTGATTGGATCTTTGTGCAGCAAGCAACTAGACCTAGACCAAAATCTCCTTTCAGTTTCAATAACATGGCCCTTAATTTTATCAAGATTTATCAAATGACCCTTAATTTTATCTATTGCCTTTCAGAGGTACCTGTTCAACCTGATATACTTAGAAAGATTTAGAAAAAATTAAATATTAATTTTAATATACCTTTGTTAATATTTTGATAACATACATTTATTATGTACTTTTTTGGGAGAGGAAGTAAAAAATATCTTAGATCTAAGGATTTAACTTAATCAATTTATGGAAATTATCCACCATCTAACCTAATGATGGTGGGATACTAATTATGGCAGGAAAACAGGCATAAACCTCAACTGCCCTGAGAAAACTGAGACATATGTTCACCTTATCTAATGAGCAAAGCCACTATTCATTGTCAAGTCAATCAGCCAAATCAACTTCTTTTCTGTCAGAAAAGGTCTGACTCCGACTTCATATTCAATCCAAATACACATGCTATTATGCATCTCCATGACAACCATCTCATTTCTGAATGCAGCAACTAGCTGGGGATCAGAGGATCCCATTTCCTCACATATCAGTTTAAAAAGATGCAAGTATAACTCCCTTGATTTTATAATATTTACAATTTAAATGGCAACATCTAATACTCCCTACAAGTCAGAACTCTACTTTTTGCAACCAAAGTTTGTTTATCAATAAAATCTTGTTCTCAAGCTAAAAACAAATTTTAAAGGCATGGATAAAATAAATAAAACTTTGTTTGTGCACAGTCATTAACTGTTTGCATAATTTGTGGGGTCCAGTGTAAAATGAAAATGTAGATTCTCTTGTTCAAAAATTAAGTATTTCCACTGTGATTTGATTTTTGTGAGAGGTGAAATGTGTGGGTCCTGTTTCAGTCTTCTATATGTGGCTATCCAGTTTTCCCAGCACCATTTATTGACTAGGGATTCTTGTCCCCAGAGTATGTTTTTGTCTATTTTGTCAAAGATTAGATGGCTATATGAGGATGGTTTTGTATTTGGATTTTCTGTTCTGTTCCACTGGTCTGTGTCCCTTCCCTTGTGCCAATACCAGGCAGTTTTAAGAACCACAGCCTTGTAGTATAGTTTGAAGTCTGGCAAATCAATACCTCCCATTTTGTTTCTATTGCTTAAAATTGCTTTTGCTATAGGGGATCTTCTCTGATTCCATACAAAGTGTATAATTATTTTTTCTAAGTCTGTGAAAAATGATGTTGGTAATTTAATAGGAATTGCATTGAATCTATAGATTACTTTGGGTAGTATAGTCATTTTAACAATGTTGATTCTTCCAATCCACAAGCACGGTATGGTTTTCCACCTATTTATGTGTTCTGCAATTTCCTTCCTTAGTGTTTCATAGTTCTCTCTATAGAGGTCCTTTACCTCTTTAGTTAAATATATTCCTAGATATTTTATTTTCTTTGTTGCTGTTTTGAAGGGTATTGAGTCTTTAATTTGGTTCTCCAATTGAATGTTATTGACATATATGAATGCCTCTGATTTGTGTGTATTAATTTTGTAACCTGAGACTTTACTGAACTCATTAATTAATTCCAGGAGTCTCCTGGTTGAGTCCTTGGGGTTTTCCAGATACAGCATCATATCATCAGTGAAGAGTGAGAGTTTGATCTCTTCTGTCCCTATTTGGACACCCTTGATTCTGCTCTCTTGCCTGATAGCTCTCACAAGGACTTCCAATACTATGTTGAAAAGTAATAGGGACAGTGGGCAGCCTTGTCTTGTTCCAGTTCTGAGTGGGAATGTTTTCAGTTTTTCCCCGTTCAGTATGATGTTGGCTGTGGGTTTGATTTAAACCTTAAATGGGAAACAATTAGAATTCTAGAAGAAAATGTAGGAAAGACTCTTACAGACATTGGTCTAGGCAAAGAATTTATGAAGAAAACCCCTAAGGCAATCACAGCAACAACAAAAATAAACGAATGGGACCTGATCAAATTAAAAAGCTTCTGCAGAGCCAAAGAAACAGTCACGAAAATAAACAGACAGCCTACAGAATGGGAAAAAATTTTCGCATACTACACATCAGATAAAAGACTGATAACAAGAATCTATTTAGAACTCAGGAAAATCAGCAAGAAAAAATCAAACAATCCTATCAAAAAGTGAGCAAATGACATGAATAGAAATTTTTCAAAAGAAGATATAAGAATGGCTAACAAACATATGAAAAAAATGCTCAACATCCCTAATCATCAGGGAAATGCAAATCAAAACCACAATGAGATACCACTTAACTCCGGTGAGAATGGCCTTTATCAAAAAATCCCAAAACAACACATGTTGGCGTGGATGCGGAGAGACAGGAGCACTGATACACTACTGGTGGGACTGCAAACTAGTGCAACCCCTGTGGAAAGCATTATGGAGATACCTTAAACAGATTCTAGTAGACCTACCATTCGATCCAGCAATCCCATTATTGGGCATATATCCAGAAGAACAAAAGTCATTCTATAACAAAGACACCTGTACCCGAATGTTTATAGCAGCAGAATTCACAATTACAAAGATGTGGAAACAACCCAAACGCCCATCAATCCACGAATGGATTAATAAACTGTGGTATATGTATACCATGAAGTATTACTCAGCTATAAGAAATAACGATGATACAACATCTCTTTGGTTCTCCTGGAGAGAGTTGGAACCCATTATATTAAGTGAAGTATCCCAAGAATGGAAAAACAAGCATCACATGTACTCACCAGAAAATTGGTTTCCCTGATCATCACCTAAATGCACATCGGGGAAGGATACCAACTGGGTATCAGACTGAGATGGGGGGGTGGGGGGGGGAGGGGATGGATGCATGCCTGCATGATGAGTGCATTGCGCACCATCTGGGGAATGGTCATGCTTAAAGGTGTGACTCGAGGAGGTGGGGGGAGGAGGGGATGGAGGTATGACTGCATGGTGTATGCCAGGCGCACTTTCTGGAGAGTGGACGCGCCTGGGGCTCTGACTCAGGGGGATGGGCGGGACACGGACAATGTATGTAACCTGAGGTTTTGTACCCCCATGAAGAGCTGAAATAAAAAAAAAATTAAGTATTTCAATATGGTGACAACTGGGCATTAAAGCCAGCATGGGCCCTTCTAAGCATGAGGCCCTTCTAAGAGCAGAGCCCCTGTGTGTGACTGTACAGCTCACACAGCCATGAAGTTGGCCGGGGAGACAATTTTGTTCATTGAGACCCTTATGTCCTATTCCTAGTAAAAGCCAAATCAGTGTGAATAAAAGTTTTTAAATTTTAAAAAATAATATCACCAAGGTACAGTTTTTTTCTCTATAAATGTAGACTCAATTTATTAACTGGGAATGATTGAAAATGTATGTGGATTTTCCTATCTGTAAGGCATACCTTAACTACTATAATTTTACCATCATCTGGTGAGCAATTTCTCAGTGCCTCAGTTTCCTCATTGATATAATGGAGATGATGTTGTACCTACCATGAGTTGTGAGGATTAATTAGGTTAATATGAGAATGAACTTAGAACAATGTCTGCCATTATAGTTAGTGCTACAGGCTTGTTTACTATTATCATTATTAACATCATTACTGTAATTATTTGGTCATTTCATTCACTATACAAACTACAATAATGTTGGAATAGGGAACGTATTTAATTGCAGTGACAGATTTGGCATACAAAATCTTTTTATGTATCAACAGTGCACCAGGTATTATAACCTTTTCTATATTTGTGTAAAATTTTATACTTTTCACTGGGAAAATAGTGAAACAAATGAGCTAATTTTTATGAGGCTCTCCAAGCCAACCCTGGTAATTGAATTTAAGTGTTAGGCTTACTGATAATTTTACTAGTGTGCTTAGCTTTCCTTACAAATAATTCATTGATTTAATTTTAGAGTCTGAATGTTCTGTAAATAAATGACTGCACATTACATCAGAGCTTTTTCTCATACTATTGTTTGACAATGTTTTGTGTGAGGAACACAAAGCAGAATGGTTATTGTTGGAAAGAATAACATGTTCTATGTAAGATTCATTATGTTTAATATTGCTGTTTTACTTTCAATTCTACTTTGGTAGTCCTTGGAACTTTGGTTAAAAACTTCCATTATATTTTCATTAGAAATTGACTCTTTTATAAAAACCCCAAACTTCTGCTTTATTGTATCCAAGGGAGTTCTCACATCTGCTTTCTTCAACACCCTGATTGGAATCTTAGCCACAGACTGGCAAATTAAAAAAATTTAACGTGATATATAATGCCAATCCCTTTTATTAGAAAGTGATACTGAAATTCAAAACTGAAATCAATTTGTGTGACAAACATCCGTATTAGTGTGCTAGGGCTGCTGTAACCAAGTACTACAAACTGGGTGGCTTAAAACAACAGACATTGATTGTCTCCCTGTTCTGGAAGCCAGAAATCTGAAATCAAGGAGTGGGCAGGCCATGCTCCCTCTGAAACCTGTAGGGGAATCCTTCCTTGCCTCTTTATAGCTTTTGATGTTTTGCTGGCAATCTTTGGCATGCATTGGTTTACAACTGCATCATTCTAGTCACTGCCTTGTTGTCACGTGGTGTTCTCCCCGTGTGTCTCTGTGTCTTCAGACAGCCGCCTTCTTGTGAGGACATCAGTCTGATTGGACTGGGGCCCACCCTACTTCAGTATGATTCCATCTTAACTAATTACATCTGTAATAACTCTATTTCCAAATATGCTCACATTCTGAGGTAATGGAGGTTAGAACTTCAATGTATATATTTGACAGGCAAATAATTCAACCCATTAAAACTCCCAATTCAAAATTTTTGTATTAAAAGTTGAATTTTACTATGGAGCTTTAATAATATTAAATTATTTGTAAATATACAAAATACTTTCCTTGATGAATAATTAATTTTATATTTTCAAGGAATATCTCTTACTACTTAGATTTGTGCTTCTGAAGACTATTATAAAAATCACTAAGGAATAAATTATAGGAAGAATCTTGTGGTATAGATTACTAAAGTCAGCAAGGTCCAAATTAAAATAGTGTGGATGAATGTGATTATTGATTTTCATAACAAATTGTAAAAATAAGATAACATATGGATTGTATTCTTTCTTGTTATGTAATTTGTGATAATCCAATACAATGTGAGGCTAAAGTCCTATGCAGCAATAAATACCATCAAAGTCATGGTATTTCATCTGAAAATGTGTGTGAACACATGTACCTAGCTCTGGAGTTTGGCTTTTGGGGATGAGTAAATCAGAATCATGTATTAATATCAGAAATCATTCTATTAACTTTATACATTGTGATTAAACTTTATACATTAGAAGAGAAAGGCATATACTCTAAAAACTAATCAGTCTGAAGGAGTGTGCTTTTCTTTTGTAGAGCAGGAGAAGAATTATCATGAAACAGTAGATAAGGATGGACAGCTTCTGAGATGGCTTAAGAACAGATGTGTGCTCAGATGGTTCAGTTCCAGGAAAGAGTCACATGGAATCCAAGGATCTAGGAAAAGATTTCTTTGGAAATTCTTTGTCCTTCCAAATATCATTTAGTCTCTGCTTGGCTAAAGCTGTATCACATATGGAAACTTAGCATTAGAAGATCTGGGAAATGTAGATTTTAACTTTCTAGATATAATATATTAGGAAGGCAATCTAGAAGGCAATGTGAGTATTGAGTGAACCAAACTAGTTGGCAGAATTTGCCACCATGGACTTCCATAGAATTTACTAGCACAGTTGCCTTGCACTTAATGCTGAACAGACTCAACACTAAGTCTGTGGTGTGTATCTGATATTCAACACTGTGATTCTTACCGGCAGGTGACCATCCTCAGTTCTTGGAGTTTGGAGACAAAGAATTGGAACCAAATATCAAAGCAGTAAAGCAAAGTGAAAGAAGTTTATTAAGCAAGTACACCTACAGCCATGGAGACAGGCTGCCAAGGAAGATTAGCAAGTGATAATACACTTCAGAAGTGGGTAGGAGCAAGCATACTTCCCAGCAGACAGTGGCACTAGGGTCTCTGTGTCATCCCTTTTTCTCTTGTTTGGCCTCTCCTCCTTTGTGACATTGTCTCTTCTTTTTTTTTCTTGACCAATGGGGACATTGTCTCCTTCCTGATGTCAGGTGGGAGTATTTTTCACCTTATATGGTTAGACCTGGATGTGTTGTGGTATCCAAAGAGGGACTGTAATGTATGATGTGCCCTGTGCATCCCATTTGTTTATGTTGCTTGCTTTAGTCTTTTCTCTGCTCATGTCTCACTTTTCTTACGCTAACATTCCGTGACACTTATGGCTAGGCTACCCTTATCTTGCGGTGTGTTTCCTAACTCAGTGTCCTATGTGTTTACACTGCCCATTCCCTACTTCCTCTGCTCATGTCTTACTTTCCTACCTCTGCTAACACGATTTATACATCTCCTGGAAATTGGAGCAGCTTGTGCATAGGTATGTAGTCTAAGCCTTCCTTCCCGTGAAAGGAGGTAAGATGACTCTTGAGCCCAATAGCCAGACATGATGAAATGACCTTATTGGTAAGAAAAGGCTAAACCATAAAACCAGTAAAGAATGATGCCTGCAGAGGACCAGGAAAGAAGAATACAGACAACTCTGCAACTTCTTACATTAGTTATTTTTATTTCCTTATGCTGATTTCACTGGAGTTTATTGTAGAAACTAAAACCAAAAGCAAAATCTAAAATGAAAAAGTCTATGAATTTACTTGGAGGAGCAATGGCAAATAAGTGGAGTGGACTGATGAGATACAGTGATTCTGTAGCTAATCGAGTGAGAAGCCCGAGAGACAGTGAAGGTCTTTGAAGAAGGGAGAGAAAGGCTGAATCCACCAGTCTGGAAGAGGAATGTAAAGGCTACTGGGCACTTAAGTCCTCAATTATAAATGAAGAGCATTGGGAAGGGTGGGGGCACAGCAAGGGGGGCTTTTCTGTCTGCTGTTTGCTGGTGAGCACCCTGAGCAGACCCCGTCATCACTGTTCTGGTTGGTCTCCTGATCCCTACTGTAGTGAATGGATTTTGGGTATTTTTCTTAGCCTTCTTCTCACAGTAACAGAGCCTCTACTCCACATCCAGCAATGGTTTCTAGCAGCAGTGTTTCTATTATGTGCTCCTAAATCTTCGACTACAGTTGGTTAGATCAGTGGTGATCTCTTAACCTAATCTGGACTAGATGGATTATTCCTCTATTTATGATTTTGAATTAAGACTGAGAGGTTTTCTTTCAGTTTGAGCAGAGTTGAAAGAAGGAGAGAGACAATTTCTTGGATTCCTGGTTCTTGTTTCTCATAAGCAATATCCTTTCAGTGAGTCCTTTCAGATTTACACTATCTGCTACTCAAAAAATCTTTTTATTTCTTTTTTATTTCAACATATTATGAGGGTACAAATGTTTAGGTTATGTATATTGCCCTTGTCCCACCCAAGTCAGAGCTTCAAGCGTGTCCATCCCGCAGATGGTGTGCACTACACTCATTATGTGTATATACCCATCTCCTTCTTCCCTCTCCCATCTTTACTGAAGACCCCTACATCATGTTCTACCATGGTATTCTACCATTAAGAAATTTACAGTAGCCAGGCCTGGTGGCTCACACCTGTAGTCCTAGCTACTTAGGAGACTAAGGTGGGAGGATCACTTGAGCCCAGAAATTTGATGTTGCAGTGAGTTATGATCATGTGGTCATGCCACTGCACTCCAGCCTGGATAAGAGAGAGAGATTGAGAGAGAGAGAGAGAGAGAGAGAGAGAGAGAGAGAGGGCTTACATTAGCAGGTTTTAGGGAAAAGCTGTTTGTTGTAGATTTCCAGAAGTCTACCTCTTTTTCTAAGTGAAAATCTGGCATAAGTTTTTTGCCCACTCTTGAAGACAGAAAAATATAAATGATCTCATAAGATCTGAAATCTTTCTGTGAAAATTTCTCAATGCCAGCATTTCTGCTATAACACAACATGTCATGAAGTCACCTCCTATTTTTCAAAATCATGTAAAAGTAACAGGGAAAATATGGTTTGGAGTGTACCATTCAAAATTTATGCAATGGTGTCACTGGAGCAATTTCAAAAACACTGAGGATCTTAATAAAACTATTATCAGGAATAAATTAAGACACACCACACCAAATAATTGGACTTTACCTTAAAAAAGAGCAGGTAAGTCTCACTTGATAGAAAAGGGTATAAGGAAAGATTGAATGATGGAGACAAAAGGCCAGATGTACCAAGATCACAGGGGACAGCACAGTAATTACCTTTGAGATGGAGCACACGGCCAGATGCTCTGAGAGGGAGAGTATTTGGTTTTGTGTTCCTCCAGTTTGCTGTATTCCCCAGCGTTAGTGTATTTTGTGATTGCTGCTGACACTTGGTGGTGGAAAATAGCAGCAAGTGGCCAAGAAAAGCAAAGATACAATGTCTGTATGGAACCGTCATCATCCCCCACTCACCAATCATAAATGAATTGCCTTATGTTACACAAAAACAAGTGCTGTAGCCAAATAGAGTATACTAATAACCAACAAACAATGGTGGTGGCATTAGAATCTCTGTATGCAAGGGGCTTAGGAGTGGCAGTCTGGTTGGATGGAGGTAGTAGGGGTCTTATCCATCTTTCTTTGTAAATTTTTTTTTTTTAAGAGACAGTCTCATTCTGTTGCCCAGGCTGGAGTGCAAGGTGTGATCATAGTTCACTGCAGCCTCGAGCCCCCTGGGCTCAAGTAATCCACCTCAGCCTCTTAAGTAGCTGGGACTCCCCACCATGCTAAGCTAATTTTTTTTATTTTCAGTAGAGACAAGTTCTCCCTATGTTGACCAGGCTGCTATTGAGCTCCTGGCCTCAAGTGATCCTCTCGCTTCAGCCTCCCACAGTGCTGGGATTACAGGTGTGAGCCTTATCTTGAAGCTACATTTGAATAACAAGCTCATTTTATTTGTTTTTTATTTACTGTTTACTTAAATTGAGTCATCCCATCCAAAATTGGCTCTGGCTTTTGATAATTACATAGGAAAATGATGTGGCAGAAAGCAGTGCTGCTCCAGAGAGTTCCCTTCACCCAACTTCCCCTGATAGCAACATCTTACATCACCATGGAACATTTGTTAAACTGAAGAAATGGCATTGGTACATTGCTATGAACTAAACTCTAGTCCTTGTTTTCAGTTTGCTAATTTTTTTACACTAATGTCCTTTTCCTGCTCAAGGATTCAATTGACATTACATTTAGTCATCATGTCTCCTTAGTCTCCTGTGGTCCATGACAGTTTCTTAGTCTTTCCTTCTTTTTCACAACCTTGACAATTTTGAGGAGTACTGGTTGGGTGTTTTGTAGAAAGTCCCTCAATTTGGGTTTGTCTAATATTTCTCTCCTTATTAGACTGGTTGTGGGTGTTTCGGATGAATTACCTATTGTTTTTAATACATATAAACACAGTTAGACAAATATTAATAGATATTTATGTATGCTATATAATATTGTTTTGAATTTTAAAAGCTGAGTATGAGATACCACTTAATAGCTTTTTATAACTTTCCTTTTTATTCAATATTATTTTTGAGATCTATCCTTTTTGAAATATTTTTTTTGACTATAATATGATGTATGCATTCCTGAAAATCCTCATGTTCTGCATAATTGTGCACTAAAAATAACAGGGCTTGTGGGATAATTAGACCCGTAGATAATTAGGGACAGACCACTCAAAACTTATGCATTAGCACAACAGAGGACTAACACGAACAGTGACAATCTCAGTGAAATCATTAGCATAGGGGAAAGCTTCTCAGGCACTTTGACCAACCTCACAATTAGTCACACTTTTGCAGCCTTCAGCCCAGGGCTTGCACAGCCTCTTTTGAGATGTGTGTCTTTGAGGGCAATCAGTTGCAATAGAGGCTGGTTTCATCAAAATTTAAAACCTGATGATGAGTGCAACTTTAGTCATCAATAAAAAAAAATGTTTAACGCAGATAGAAATGTCTTGGCAGCTTCTTCATCAGCATTTGCAGCAGCACAATATAGCTTAGCACTGGAATGCACAGCAACTTTTGAAGCCACCAAACCATCTACTGTGTGCACTTCCACTTAGGTAGAATTTTCAGCCTTTTCATTAAGATCTTCATATATTACTAAAGGTTTTTTTTAATTGTGAGAAAGTGTGGGCTTTATTGCTTCGCTACATTAACCTGTGATGGGAGATGGCATATGAATGAATATAACATCTATATTTTACTGACATTATTCTTTTATGTAAATATCTTATTTACATATTTTAATCTATATTTTAATATGGTCTAATTTGCATCTAGACACTTGTATTTGCTGCAGAGCAGGATGTATACATATTTTTTTCATTCCTTTCAACTGTGGTACACCATTCCTTCATATGAACAAGCATTTCCCGACTGATGGACATTTGGATTCCTTTTTTCCCCCCCCAATAACAAGGAATGCTGTAAAGAATTTCCTTGTATGTGTCTCTGAGGGTTTTTTTTTCATAGGTTATATTCCTAGAAGTAGAATTACTGGATTGTAGGGTATGAAGATATTTAATAGAATGTATACATTAATTTGGGAAATATTAATACCATCATGCTATTGGCTCACTCAATAGATGTGGTTTAGCTCTCCATTTATTCATTTTTATGTCCTTTAATAATATTTTATAATTTTTTATAAAAGTGCTGCACATTTCTGTTAGACTTACTTTTAGGCACTCTATAGATTTTATTGATATTATAACTGGGATTTTTTTTACATGTTTTATTTTCTAGTTGATTTCTGCTATAACAAAAAGATATTTTAATGTGTTTTATGGTTATATCAACACAAAAGGTGAATTTCTATTGATTCTAATAGTTTATGTGTAGGTTTTCTAGAATTTTAATATAGAAAATCATATATTAAATCATTCTATATGTTTCTTTTCTGATCATCGGACCACTTTTTTTCTTGTCTTACTGCATTGGATTAGACAGTGCAGAGGACTGAGAGTAATACCTTACTTTAAAGAAAAGTTTCTAAAATTTAATTTTTAAGCATGGTATTTGCTATAGGTTTTTAGCAGAAACTCTTTTTGGTTTTAATTTAGTAAGGATAGATAAGTGATTAATTAAACAATTTTTTTTTGTTCTCTATTACAATGATCTTATGATGTTGCTATTTAAGTCTGTGAAGGTGGTACGCGTTACATTGGTAGGTTTTCCTAATTTCAAACTATCCCTGCATTTCTGAGGAAACCCTCAATTGCAAGGCTTAGACACCTACCCTCAGTCATGTCAGGGGATGGCTGGCCTGCCTCTTACCATGAATCCTTATGTGTCTCATCTTTCCTAACCTTGCTGAGTCATTTGGCTACAACTGCAAGGTTTGGACCTCAGCCCTCTACAGCACCAGGGAAAGGCTGATGGCCACCCTTGCCATGAATGCTAAGTTGTCAGGCCATATTGCTATTGTATCCTGGATTCTGATCACACCAGGGGAGAATCTAGTACTTCTTTAAGCTTGCAGCCTCATAGCTCAAGGGTAGTGGTTCTTCTACCAGAGTCTGATGTTCTGTCCTGCCAGATCTCTGAGCACTGCCTTAGACGTGTTGGTTTATGGGGGCCTCACACAGCTCCTACTGTGACTATCCCTAGTAACTGCTGCTCCCATAGGTTTGTGAGTGCTGCCATTTGCTTTTGTTTGCTTAACAGCTCTACTTTGTCGTGATGCTTTAAAATTTTTTATATATAGCTTGATTTGATTTGCTTATACTTAAAATCCTGTAGGATTTTTGCATCTGTGTTTATAGATGAGGATGATTACTCACTTTCATTTCTTGTATTATCTTTGTTTGGTTTTTGTGTTAACTTGTTATTGGATTCTTTAAAATCAGTAGGGTAGCTTTATCTCTTTTTCTCTTTTTTAATTTGTTTTTTAAAGGTCAGAATATTACAGGATACAATGTGACCAAAGTGTCTGTATCCTGTTAGGTGTGAATTTATCCATCCCCTCTTCTCCCCTCCCACCTGCCAGAACCCCGATGAATGTTACTTCCGTATGCGCATATAAGTGTTGATAGAGTAGTACCAATTTAACGGTGAGTACATGTGGTGTTTGTGTTTCCATTCTTGTGATATTTCACTTAGAAGAATGGGCTGCAGTTACATCCAGGATAATACAAGAGGTATTAGCTCACCATTTTTTTTATGGTTGAGTAGTACTCCATGGTGTATATCTATATCTATCTATCTATCTATCTATCTATCTATCTATACCACATTTTATTAATCCATTCATGTATTGATGGGCACTTGGGTTGTTTCCATATCTTTGCAATTGTGAATTGTGCTGCTGTAAACATTTGAGTGCAGATATCTTTTTTATAGAAGGTCTTTATCTTTTTCTTGGTAGTTTCCTAATGTCCATTGATTCTTATTCTTTTCTAGGATATAAATACATATTACCTGGATATTTTTCCAAATTTTCTCCTTATCCTAATTATTAAACTGCTTATCATTGTTTAGACATGGATCTTTTTTATATACCCTGCTTTGTACTTTGTGGCCCTTTTGATCTGACTTCTTTTGTCATCTACTCTAAGACATTTTTCTATTATTTATTTGATTATTTTCTTACCTCCAATCTTAACATTTTATTTCTCTGAAATCCTTGTTTTGAGTATTATAGTTTTGATTCCCAAGATTCTTGTCTTTATTTATTTTTGTCTATGCTTTATATACTCTGAATATGTTAATTATAACTTCTCAACAAAAACAACTTCTCTATTCACTGTTAAATTCTGTTTCCTAAGATGGATGTCTCTATATTTGTTGAGTGGGGTGTCCCTTTTTATTGCATTAATTATTCAGTCTGTGAATGCTGTTACTGTTTTCTGTAGCTTATCTCCATGGATTATGAGGAATGAACAGGAAGTACTTGGCAGAGTATACCAGTAACTTATCTTCTGGATGTGGGTTTCCTGCTGGGTGTCTTCAGTCTCCTGGGGCAAGGCAATGTCCTACCTGTCAGGCCAAAAGACTGTTAACTGCTTCAGGCTGAGAGCAAAGACCTCAGCTGCTTAATACTTGGTTAAGAGGGCGAGGGATGGTAGTAGTGATTCCTTAATCAATCTCTCCACTACTTTGTATTCTACCACTTGTCTCCATCATCCTTTACTTGGGAGCACCCCCAGAAACACTTCCAATTTTCAAAGAAGCCCTTCCTCTGCATATATTTTGGATTATAGTTTCTTCTATTGATGTAATTTGTCTGCTTTCTGTCTTTCAGAGATTCCTCACATTTCTTTCTGCTGACAGAACTCTTTCTTATGGTACTACACTGATTTACTTTTTTAAAAAATATATTTTTTTGTCATTTATAGGAATTGAGGTGGGAAGATGATATTGGCATTTGTGCTTAGTCCACCATTGACTAAATTTGTCTTCTATGCTTTTTTTTGGGGGGGGGGACAGGGTCTCACTCTGTTGCCTGGGCAGAGTACAGTGGCATCATCATAGCTCACTGCAACCTCAAACTCCTGGGCTCAAGCGATTCTCCTGCCTCAGCCTCCTGAGTAGTTGGGACTACAGGCACACACCACCACACCTGGCTAATTGTCTATGCTTTTTTTCCCTACCATTCTTTCCTTCATTTGGCTATTCCTTCATCTACTTACCCCGAAACACTTCTGAGCAGCAACTCCATGCCAGGCTTTGCAATGGGCTGGTTTTCAAGAAGGTATGCTATTGCCCACAAATAAAATGGTCTGAATTTTCTCTTATTTTTCCCAACAAAGATGATGATGTTGTATTTGCATCAATCTATGTGAACAATTTTTCTTGACCTTGGATCATCTTTCCCAGATGCCCAGCCAAGGTTAGAGTTGTATTATTTGACCATGATATACGCAAAACCAACTGATCCATGTACTAACTGTCTTGGCCTCATTCACGCAGTGTTTGACATAACAGTACTAGCTACATAACTGTGAACACTGCTCTCTATAGCTCCATGTTTGATCAGTTTTCTATTCCTATTAATATTTTACTACTGACATGCCTCTTACATCTACCCCCTGCCCTGCATTCCTACTGCTTCTACCCTAGTTTCAACCCCTATTATCTTTAGCATAACTTGTTTAGTTAACTGGCTTAGTGCCTGATCCCTAGAAAATGCTCCTAAGATTTATTTTGGTTGAATCAATGAACCTACTAAGTGGTCTCCCAATTTATGATCTCTCTGACTCCAATACATCCTTCATATTGCTGCCAATAAAATTTCTAAAACACAGATCTGCCTTTATTATTTCCTTGTTCAAGAAAGCTTCAGTCTCTCGCTTGCTTAATGTGAAAGACCTTAGGCCCAATTTTTCTATAGATTATTTTATGAAGAAGTTTATATAAATATTGACAACAGATTCAGACAGTAATACTTTACAAGTGCAAATGTAACTATTTCTCTGGTAAAGCAGAACAGCAATTCTAGTAGTGACTGGGGAATAGGAAATATCAAGAAGAGCTACACTAATGAATTAGCTAGTGTAGAGGGTTCATAAAAGAATGAATTGGGCATCTACCCAAAGGAACAAAAGTCATTCTATAAAAAAGACACCCGTACCTGAATGTTTATAGCAGCACAATTCACAATTGCAAAGATATGGAAACAACCCAAATGCCCATCAATTCATGAGTGGATTAGTAAATTGTGGTATATGTATACCATGGAGTATTACTCAGCTGTAAGAAATAACAGTGATATAGACTCCCTTTTGTTCTCCTGGAGAGAGTTGGAACCCATTCTATTAAGTGAAGTATCCCAAGAATGGAAAAGCAAACACCACATGTACTCACCAGCAAATTGGTTTCCCTGATCATCACCTAAGTGCACATTTGGGAATAACACCAATTGGGTATTGGACTGAGATGGGGGTGGGTGGAGGGGATGGGTGTATACCTACATGATGAGTGCGTTGCTCACCGTCTGGGGAATGGTCACACTTGAATGTTCTGACTCGGGGGGATGGGGGTGGGGGGAGGGGATGGGGGTACAACTACATGATGAGTGTGATGTGCACTGTATGGGGAATGGACACGCTTGAAGCTCTGACTCGGGGGGATGGGCGGGACATGGGCACTATATATAACCTGAACTTTTGTGCCCCCATAATAAGCTGAAATAAAAAAAAAATAATGAATTGATATAATCTGTGGAGTAAGGATATCTTAGAATTTCATCTTTCAAATTAATAAAATTTTGGACTGAGATGACACCAATTTACTAAAATGGACTATCATGGTTATAGAGATTCAAACAAGCTTTTTGAAGTTTGTGTATGAAATGGTAGAAAAAGAAATTTGGTGGTGACCATTGCTCATATTGTTCTCTTAGTCTTAAACTTTCCCCTTCAATTTTTGTGGTTCAATTTAAATGCTGCCCCTTCCATAAAAACCCAGGCTTCTCTGGGAGGATTCCTGTGGCAAGGATGCTAGTGTGTGTATTATTCCAGGGTAAGTAATGCTCAGTTTGCTCACATAATGTTCAGGACATTGTTAGGAAGGTATTTCTGTTTGTCAAAACTTACTCAAATACAAGTATCATAAAACCAACTGAAATATGTACAATGAGTAAAAAGGCAGTTTATTTACTGTTAGACTTCAGAAGACCCAAGGTGAGGCTGGCATCAGGTGAGACTGGATTCAGAGACTTGAGCAATGTCATCAAGGCTCTATCTCTCAGCTCTGCCTCGGAGTTGAGGATAAAGATTGGTGGGGCTGAGGATCCCTTCTTTTAAGCACAAGGCCGTAAAATTATTTAACTTTTTAAACTGTGTGCAAGCATTCAGGAGGAAGCTATGAGCTGTGTCAAACGCTGCTGAGAAGCTGGATAAGATAAGAATGGAAAATTCATTATTATAACAAGAGAGGTGTTTATGCTGATTTCACTAGAGTGGAGATGAATACCTGAGTTTCATTGATTGAGGAGGGAATAGGAGATGGAAAAATGGAGATTATAAACACACATAGCTCTTTCCCTCCCACTCCCTGCCCGTTCCTTCCTTCCTTCCTTCCTTCCTTCCTTCCTTCCTTCCTTCCTTCCTTCCTTCCTTCCTTCCTTCCTTCCTTCCTTCTCTAAAAGATTAAATATGTTACAGTATGCTTTTTGGGAGGGAATGATCGAGTAGAGATGGAGAAATTAATGATGCAGAAGATAGAGAAGATACCTATAGGAACAAAATTCTTTGAGTGGTCAAGAGGGTCTCGACCACTCAGGGAATTTTGCAGAAGTGCAATGGTCTGCCTTAGACATATACAGGGACAGTCCATCCCTTGTAATAGGAGGGAGACAGAAAGATTGGTATATTTAGTGGTGGGAGGATGTATAAGGATATCAGGTAGGCTCTAATAAAAGAAAGACTGCATTAATAGTGATTCAACAAGAGAGAAGAATATTTCTCCTATAAGTAAATGTCCAGGTAGGCAGTCTAGAGCTGATACTGTGGCTCCATAGTCAATTATCCAGGCTCTATCTATCTTGTTGCCATGCCAACCTCAACATGCATCTCACGCTTGCTGGTCTAAAGGTGAACTGCTCTATTTTTTGCTATCATGACTGAATGCTAGCCAAAGGGAAAGGGAGAAGTAGAAGGGGAAAGCACGTATCTTTTATGTAAAGGGCACAACCTAGAGATTGTCCCTGTTCTGTCATTGGCTAGAATTGGCTAGAATTTAATCACATCATCACTCCTAGCTGTAGGAGAGGCCTGGGAAATTTAGTGTTTGGCTGGGTGACTATGTGCCCAACTAAAAATGTTATCTCTGCTGTATGAGAAGTAGAGTAGGGATAATGAGGAACAGACAGAGTCCTCTGCTACAAAGGATATGGTAGTATGGTAGTTCTTTTCTGATTGCTTTTAGTTTCTCAATGAATAGGTGAGTGCATCAGGTAAGTGAAAGAATGGATGAGATTTGGGGGGTTTGAGGAGCAAGAAGGAGCAAAATAGTCATCTTGAAGAGTGAGTTAGGTAGGGAACTGTACTAAGATTGCCAGGTGTGTGGACGGACTACTTAAATCTTGTGAACAAAGGAAATAGTAGAATCAGATCATCCTGACACTTCCCTGAAGATTTGCATATTCAGAAAATAATCTGCTTGAAGCAACTCTGACATAATGATTCGTTTGTGATCAGGCACACGTTTTGCTGGGCTAGAGAGCTCTTAATAAAGATACTCCATTGGCTAAGAACAATTTGTCCTTGGCTCAGGGAATGTATGTTTGTTTTCCTCATTTCCCAATCTGTAAACGAGTAGCTTCTGAAAGGGGTCATAATGTCCATCTCCAGAAGCTGTCAGCTTTCCTCTGTCACACTCTGTGACTTGGGCTGAAGTAGGTGCTGGAGATGCAGCTATCATGGGCACGCAGATGGCCACTGGTCTAATAAGTTCAGATTTTGCATTATCTCTTCAGGATAAATAGCCAAAGCAGAACCTTGGGAAACTTCTTCATTTTTCCTGTCACAAACAATTGGCGATTCAGTAGCCACAGGAGTTTGTAATAAATAACCCACATTGATTTCTCTGTTCTGGAATGATTTTGCTTCCCTTCCTCCCAGAGCCCTGACACTTGCCTCGAGAGGCAGTGTTGGGAAATCGTTTACAAAGTGGCACAGACTCCCTACTGCTTTGGATATAAATCCAGGCTGGATTGGGTAGTTCTGAGGCAAGGGATTGAGGCCTTCCAACCCCGGAGCTTTCAACCAAAGATATTTCCTCCATGCGGGTGAATTCAGGTCCTGGCAGCATTGGCAGCAGGACGTGACCATGGAGAAGCTGTTGTGGTGTTTCCTGGTCTTGATCAGCTTCTCTGATGTTTTTGGCCAGACAGGTAGGGGCTACCCCAGGTTATGCCAGAGATTTGATCTGAGGAATGGGGGTGGGGCCTAAGATTATACAAACTGAAGTCAGTGGAACATCCAGCATGATGTGTGTGTGTGTGTGTGTGTGTGTGTAACTGGGGAAGGGGTCAGTCTATTTCTTAGTCCCAAACTGTATATGTAAGTGAGGGGCTAGATCTTTGTGATCTTAGAAACTTCTCATCCTTACTTGGTTTTCTATCTCACAGATATGGATAAGAAGGCCTTTGTGTTTCCCACAGAGTCGGATAATTCCTATGTATCCCTGAAAGCACAGTTAAAGAAGCCTCTCAAAGCCTTCACTGTGTGCCTCCATGTCTACACTGAACTATCCAAGACCCGTGGATACAGTATTTTCTCTTATGCTACCAAGAAACAACCTAATGAGATCCTCATATTTTGGTCTAAGGATAGGGGATATACTTTTGGGGTGGGTGGGACTGAAGTATTATTCAAGGTTCCTGAAGTCACTGTAGCTCCAGTACACATTTGTGCGAGCTGGGAGTCCACCTCAGGGATTGCAGAGTTCTGGGTGGATGGGAAGCCCATGGTGAGAAAGAGTCTGAAGAAGGGATTCTCTGTGGGGACAGAGGCAAGCATTGTCCTGGGGCAGGAGCAGGATTCTTTTGGTGGGAGCTTTGAGGCAAACCAGTCTTTGGTGGGAGACATTGGAGATGTGAACATGTGGGACTTCGTGTTGTCACCAGAAGAGATTAACACCATCTATGCTGGTGGGACCTTCAGTCCTAATGTCCTGGACTGGCGGAAGCTGACATATGAAGCATATGGTGAAGTGTTTACCAAGCCCCAGCTGTGGCCCTGAGGCCCGATGGTGGGTTCTGAAGGTGCCTCCTGGGGATTATGCCCCCTGGGCCCCTGGTGCTGGCTCTGGACACACTGCAGGCCTGCTCTGTGAACATAGCCCTTCCTTCCTCGCTCTGCCTTCCTCAGCACCTGAGAATGGAATTTAAGTGTCTGGATTGGGAGTTCATGAACTACATGGGGAAGTTTTGTCCAGGAGAATCAGAATTACAGGTGTTTTTTTTTTTTTTTTCCCTATTTTTGTGTTTTTTAAATTGAATGGATTTTAAAGATAATCCCTTACCCTCACTTAGATGATAAAACTGACACCGAGAAAGAAGTGATTTTTTTTTTTTAAAAAGTCACAAAGCAAGGACATTTCTGAGCTGAGAATGGAGTGCTGGTCTTCAACCTGATTCCCTACCTAGGACCACCCAGAGGGCATTGCCCACATTCACAGGGCTCTTCAGTCTCAGAATTAGGATACTGGTCAGGACCTCTGGATTCAGAGTCCAGAGTGCTCATCATTATGTCGTGGGCACAGGTATCCTGAAATGGGAAACCCAGTACGACTGCAGTCCCTCCACTTCCTCAAAGCATCCTGGAAAGGCAGGCTTTTTGTCCTTGGCAAAATGAGGTATCTAGGTGTAGTTAACTTTGTTACTGCCAAGAGCTCACATAACAATAGTTTTCATTTGCTCTCACTGCTTTCTTAATTTTATAGTTCTTTCAGGAAACTCTTCTCCCACTCTTGGTGAGCCTCATGGGGCTGTGAATTCCTCCTCTATCCCCACCTTCCCAACATACTCAGGCCATGAGAGTGGCTGTGTGACCCATACCATGCTGTCCTATCACAGCAGCCCTCCCCATCTCCCATCTGGAGGTTGTTTTTGGGTGGTTATCTGTTCCCTGAAGGACCAATTATAGTCTTTCCAAGCACTGAGTTATGCCTTTGGGAGGGAGATACTTTCTTGCTGCTGGATTTGCAAGCTGAGAGGATGTGAGGCTGGGACTGCCAGCACCTATCCTGTTCACCACATGGAGAGAGACTGTGAGGACAGCTCCAAGCTGGGAGTGGAAGAGCTGAGGGATTGACAGAGCAATGGAGCCTTGGCTATATTGAGTCTCTCAGTCAGCCTTTCCGGGAACCAAACCTATACCTGGACCTCCAGGTCCATGAGCCAATAAAGCCCTTGTTACTTGCATGAGTTTGAGCTGTTTTCTGATGGTTGCATTAGAGACTGTGACTAACTTGTCTAATGACCTCTGGAACCAAGTCTCTGTGAGTTCAGACTGGCTGCCACTGTCCTGCAACAAAATATCAATAGCACTCCAACTTTTCCTGGAGTCTCCTCCGGGGGTTCCCTCTGACAAGCACAGCCCCTCTTTTGAGCTAGCTGGCCATTCATGTGGGGCCAATTGTGGGGGTTTTAATACTCTCACTCTATCATTATTCCAATTTGAGGAACAAAAACTAAAGATCATTGAGATCCATGAATCTGCTGCCAGGTTCAGTGACTGGAATGCACTGGCTGCAGTCTGCTGGGGTCCTTTGCAGAAACGGACCTCTGAAACGTGGTGGCTGCTGGCTTGCTCCAGAGGCTTTCACCACAGTCGTTCAGTACAAAGTGAGCAATTAAAGTTGCTCCACAGAGGCCACAGCCAGCTATGACACATTTGGCCCCATGTATATCAAGTGGTTACTTTAGGGAAGGCATGTGGTAGACTAGTTAAGCATAGAGGTTCTGGGATCAGACTGCCTAGGTCCAAATCTTGGCTTTACAACTTACTAGCTATGTGACCTTAGGTAACATAACTTCTTTATGTCTCAGTTTTCTTTCCTATAAAATGGGAGAAATAACAGTAATTATTAATAGCTCAAAAGGATGTTGTAAGCATCAAATAAGATCATGCAAATAAGGCACTTAGTACAGTGCCCAACACATAGTAAGCATTTTATCACAATTAGTTGCTATTATTATTATTAGGCTGTTTTGTATTGTATCCCTAAATAGCTTCATTTTATACCATAAAAGTACAACTTGGTAGAATTTGTCTGCTTTGGCAGCAGTTGAGGGGTATGATTTGTCAAGAATTACGTTTATAACATTAGGAGGATTAATAACAAATCTTTGAAGCAATTATTTATGAATATTGAATTCTCTAGCTGACATTTTTTTTTTTTTCCAGACAGGGTCTTGCTCTGTCGCTTAGCTAGGGTGCAGTGGCATCATCGTAGCTCACTGCAACCTCAGTCTCCTGGGCACAAGTGATCATCCTGCCTCAGCCTCCCACGTAGCTGGAATTACAGGCATATGCCACCACACTCAGCTAATTTTTTTCTATTTTTTTGTAGAGATGGGGTCTCGCTCCTGCTCAGGTTGGTCTCAAACTCCTTACCTCAAGTGATCTTCCCACCTAACACTCTTAGAGTGCTAGGATTACAGGTGTGTGCCACTGCACCTGGCCCCTCTAATTGGCTTTTGATAATTACTGGGAAACATAGAAGTAAAGGATATGTTCTCAGGCAAAAATGATAGTGCAAATATTTTCTGTTGTCCAATTAGGGCAGATCCATATACCCTGCTATTCAGCTAAGGAGGAGAGAGGGATAATACTTTTTTCTAGTTAAAGAATCCAGTTAGGAGATACATCTTAATTGTAGAAGGCCATCCCAACTCCCTAGGGATGTGGGTTGAGCTAATATTTTCTTCAGAATTCAATTACTGATACCTTGCTATACATAGTCTAGTGGACAGCCTGTGGCCCTAATAATTTTAGCCAGGAAAAATTTAACAGCTGGTATTTGAATTCAGTGAACATTAAAAAATCTTAACAAAGCATTCTTAGAATGTTTACATTTAAGCAAGTTAGCCTACTGGTATATACTTCAGTGTAATGTTGTTAGAAAATATTCCTAGGTAACTGGTGAATTGCCATACTATGTAAAGTTGTTAGATGTAATCCAACTAAATGTTAGATGACAACTGCCAAAGAGGGTGACTCTGGTTTGGGCATGTTGGTTCTAAGTAATTTTTTTTTCCAAGAAGACTTTATTTTTAGAGCAGATTTAAATTTACAGAAGAATTGAGAAGATAAGGCAAAGTTCTCGTATATCGTACACCCAGTTTCCCCTATTATTAACTTCTATTAGTATCTTACATTTGTTACAATTAACAAACCAATATGGATACATTGTTATTAACTAAAGTCAGGCTTTATTCAGATTTCTAATGGATAGCTAATATATTTGAACAATTTAAAAATAAAGTTTGTTTTACTTTTTTTCCAATTAAAAATCAATTTATGGACATGACAACTCAATGTAATAACTAAATTCCATCCTATCCTAGATGGGATCCTAGAGCAGAATAAGTAATTCTTTTCTGTGGTGAATGGAGAGTAAGATCAATTGTCCAATGAGGCCACTTCTAGCTGATGTTAATAAATAAATCCATGCCAACAGCACTGGTTTTCCCTTATGGCAGGGATCGTGCACCCTGCTTGTCCAGAAGTAGAATCAGGCCTCAAGGCGTAAGTTAAAAAGACAGAGGGCCAACTGGTATATAAAACATATAATAAAAACAAGGTGAAAGAGAGGAGCAGTCCAGTGCATGCAGAGATACTACAGTGCGTTTATAGGTCAATAGTATAGGTGAAAGATGCTGGAGGCAGCTACCTGATAGGACACTTTCCCTTTGGAACTGAAAACAGCCACATTGGTACAAGGGACAGGGGCAGGCCTGACTCTAATGTGAGCACCTTATCATGGGATGCAGCACGGTGATGTACAGATCAAAAAATTAAAATCTCCCTGTGTCAGGCAGAAATATTGGATCATTGTTCAGGCAACAAGCCTTGCATACTCTCCAGTAAGAGGTGGTCATGATGCAGACATGGTTAAGATTGGGCTGTATGCAGGGCCAGACGAGTGGGAGAAGCCATCTCTGCGGTGAGACCTGGTCTACCCAGGGCCTGGAGGAGAGACTACAGGCTACCTCAAAAGTGGGGCTGTGGCCTGATGGGAATGAATTTGGAGTTCCAGTTGACAAAGTAAGTAGAATGTTAAATCTGTGATTTTTTTCCCCCATGTTTTTGCTATCCCCAAGTTTGCTGTGCCCCAGGGGAGCAAAGAATGACAAAGAAAGCAAATGACTCCAGATCATGGTATACCACCACCACCAACACCCAAGTCAAGTTTCCAAAGTACAGATTGCTGATCCATGGAATCCCAGGGAAAAAAAAGAAGTGCTGCTTTGATTTCTAAATAGCTTTGTCCTAAGATAACTACCCTCTAGTATCAGATGGGTTGGCATGACTTGCCTGGATGCCTTCCCTTCAGTTCCCTATCTTTATTTCATCTATGCATCTTTTCATTTCTCCTCTACTAGAAAGTGGGTTAAGTGGGCTTGTTATCCTTCTCTTTCAGAACATGCAGACTCCTAGCTCAAATTTCCTGGATCGCCTGGCCCAGGGATAAATTGTGGTCTGTTGATTACAGGCATCACTGTCATCTGAGTGTTTATTATGAGTGTAGATTCACAGACCTCAGACCTTTTAGAGCAGATTCTCTGGAGTTAGAACCCAGGAATATGGAATGTCAAAAGCTGTTTTGCGCAATGTGCTTTTAGAACCATCACTTTAGTGTTTTCCTGGCAGCTCAGCTGTCTTATCTCGGGGACATGTCTGGCTCCCAATAAGCTTGCAACCAGATGGTCATCTTTAAAGAAGGATCAAGTGCATCTTGACTCAGGTTTT
Organism: Lemur catta; assembly: GCF_020740605.2. Classification (NCBI taxonomy): domain Eukaryota; kingdom Metazoa; phylum Chordata; class Mammalia; order Primates; family Lemuridae; genus Lemur; species Lemur catta. The sequence continues at coordinate 32,823,495 of NC_059130.1, read as the reverse complement.
CCCCTTGGCCTACTTCTGGTGTATTCTTTGTGGACTCGTTCAGCGAGGTCCCCTCTGCCCCACGTCCTTTCATACACACACGTAAGTGATCTCACAAGGTCTCATCACTGCCCCCAAGATGATAATTCCTTAATCACATAGGGCAGATTGCTCACAGTCTTAGAAAATACCTTACACTTACTGAGCTCTTACCATATGCCAGGTCCTTTACAGATAAGTAAGTCCTTTATATATACATCTTTACTTGTTTGATGACAACCTTATAGGGTACTATTGTACAATCCTCATTTCACAGATGAGGAAACTGAGGTCCAGAGAGGATTTGAACCTAGGCAGTCGGGCTACACAGCTCTGTGCTCTTGACCACTGTTTTCTACTGCCACAAAATAAAAGTTTCTACCCTGCACTTATCCCCTAGTGGAGAAGGGAGATTATGGGGATGTGTGTGGTTTTTCTTATGCAGAAGCCATTCCAGGATGCCATAAATCCAGAGTGTTACCTACCCATGCAGGTACACTGGCAAGCTCCCTAGCTTTCATTTGGTCCTTACATGTTTAGGAGAATGGCTTGCACACAGAAATCCTATTTGGCCTCAGCATTAGCAGTGTTAGGTTGACTATGCCAGTGCAATACTGTCAAAGTTCTCCTTTGGCCTGGACCCTGTCACCACTTCTACGGTCATGTATGCCCTTAGATGTAACTTCATATCCTAGGAGGCATTCACCAAAGGCAGAGGATCATATGAGGAATTCTCTAGGCCAGCAATTCTCAACTTTGGATACTCTTATTAGAAATACCTGGAAAGCTTCCAAAAATCCAGATGACTATATCAGATTCTCTGGTGGTGAGACACAGGCATCAGTATTTTAAAGCTCGTTAGTGATTACAATGTACAGCTAAGCCTCCCACAGTGTAGGCTGAGGTTCCATTGTCCTAGGCTGAGTGGTAGCAGAGTCATAGCTGTTGTCCCTGACTGTTCATGTAGTTATTTCTGACCAATATGCCCCTTGCTTCCTCCTTTCCTTCGGTTATAGTGGTTTCAGTTTCAATTATAGGAGCATACCAAATTTTATTTCAGCACTGGAGTTTAGAGTTGTAGCTTTAGAATTAAATAAAGTGACAGCCTTGTATTTAGCATGTTCTTATTTATTCAATAAAGCCTCACTGTGATAACAAACATTCTGTTTGTTTTAGACTGTTTTTTTTTCTCCCAATTGATACTTTGGATCTCTGCAATTTGGAATGTTTGGTCTACTGGGGCTTTAAATCAGAGAGAATCCAGAGTGCCAAGATGTCTAGAAAAGCTGAGATCCTCAAGTATTTTTATTGAAGCATCACAAAATGTAAGAGGGAGAGGCCTCCCAAACAAGATATTTAAAGGAAAGGTAAAGATCGCATTGCAAGCTGATTTATTACACCTCTCTCCCGATCAAGTTCACCCAATGATCTGTGATACGAAGTGAGAAGTTACAGAGCTGCCTGGGCAGGTTGCTGGGACCAGGGGTGGATTGCGAAATGTTTCACGGGAAGGTCTCTCAATTTCTCTCTTTGTCTCTCTTCCCCTTATTTCCCTCTTGCTTTAGATCTTGCTCTAGCTCTTGCTCTCTCGATCTCTAGCTTTCTCTTTTTCAATTTTAGGCCATGTTCATAGTGCATCTATATTGGAGGTAGTTCTAGTAATGTAGTGGGCTCCATGAAATCAGTACAATTTCCAGTGTCTACCTATCACATTGGTAGCTGCATTCTTTTGACTTTCCTGGGGAGCTCAGATGTTAACAAGAAGGCAATTTGGTATTGGGAAAATATCTTCTGCCTTCTTTGTCCCAATCTTTTCAGTTATCAGATTTTTTGGCTTAAATTAGGCACATACCTTTTATTGGGCAAATGGTTAGAATGAGAGGACAAAAGCTGTCAAAGCAATTTTTTTTAAGTCAGTCTTATATTTAAAAAAAAAAAAAACCCAGATGCAAAAAGTTTGGAAAAGGATAATTAAAAAGAAAATTTAACTGTACATCATTAAAAAACAAACCATTCCAGAAATGTACTCGCATTTGTAATAGCACTTTCATTTCTTGTGTGTTTAGAATATGCTACCCACATGTTAGTTATTTCTTCTAGTCAATGGCAAAATAACCTCTAGTATCAATTTCTCATTGGATGTCAATGAGAAAACTCATGAAAAGACCATGATGAATAAGCTCGTTTCTTTTTACATAAAATTATAATGTTTTATGTAGGAATTTATATATTGCAAACTACTTTTGTACCTAAATATATCTCTCTCTCTCTCACGATGTCTAACTGACATTGTTCTCTGTTTTAGGCATTCCAGGCATAAAGCCAAATAGCTACAGTCAGACTGGGTGTCCTATTCATAAAATGAAACAGTACCTTTTGGAGCTTCAAGGATTACTGATCTTCATTCCCTCCTTCCTTGCTTCTTAATTACACACACACACACACACACACACACACACGCACACTTCATCTTAGAAGCAATACAACCACGTTACAAAGATGTAGTGGAGAAAAATATCCTCCATAATTCCATTATTGTAAGAAAACACTATTTGGGGGCATGTCTTACAGTTTTTTATTCTAAAGTAGTTATAATATTTCTTTAAAAATGGTGTATATAAAAATCTGTTATCTTTTTCTCTTATCATAAGCATTTTACATGTTGTAGCATAAAATTCACGACTAACATTTTAAATAGCTATCCATTCTATTTAGTGGATGTAGACATGCATGATTTACTTAAACATGCCCCAATTTTCTAATTTCTTACTATCCTAAGTAATGTTAAATGATTGTCTTTGTGACTAAGCTTCTCCCACACCTCCATATTTCACATCACTTCCCTAGGATGGATTCCCAGGATGTGATTGTCCTAATTCACCAAGCAATGCCACACAGAGCTGCTGGAGCACCAGCAGGCCCTGTGGAGTCTCCAATAAATAACCCATATTGATCTCTCATTTTGTGATTCATCTTGCTCTCTTTGCTCTTATAGACTTGATTCATGGCTCCAAGGGACAATTTTGGAAAATCATTTACCAGCTGAGACACCCTGACTATTGCACATATAAGGTCAAGGTTGGGCAGACCTGAGACAGAGGAATCTCAGACTTCCAGACCCAGAATCTAGCCACTGATACTTTTTCCAGGAGGGTAATCCAAATTCTGGGCACATTGACAGCAAGGAGGAAACATGGAGTTTCCCGGTGTGTGTGTATCCTGGTCTTCATCAGCCTCCAGTGTGTCTCCCCAGACAGGTAGGGACTGCTTCAGCTGATAGCTGAGATCTTGTCCTGGGGTTATGTGTGTGCAAAGCCAAGTTAGGGAAAAGGGACAGAGTGGGTAAGGGGTTGTGGTTTGGGGAAGAGTTCAGTCTATGGTTTCTAAATCCAATCTCTCTGTTCATGGTGAGGAAATCCACCTTTATGGCCTAACAAGCTTAACTGATGACCTTTTCCCTCTCTGCTTCCTATCCCACAGATGTGAACAAACAGGGCTTTGTATTTCCCCAGAGTCAGATAATTCCTCTGTGACTCCGACTGCAGAGCTGAACAAGCCACTCAAGGAAGATGAGACCCATGTACTCCTGTTTTTATAGCTCTCAAAGTGATTCTGTTGTTCAGCCAACAATGGCTGAGAGCCATTGCATTTATGTGTCTGTTTAAGAGCAAATGAGCCAACTTTTTTTTCCTCCTAAAAGACTGTATGTGTCTAACAATGGTCCTGCCAACATTTTCATTTGTCTTTATAGATGTACCCACCACATTTTATTGTGCTTTACTGTATTAATTAAAGAATACAGGTAGAGAATTCTTCCAGCATTCTGCCCCCACCATCAGGATGTGGTCATTGTAAATTAGAATTATCTTTATTTTTTTTAATCTTTTCAATTTGAAGATTTAGAAACCTAAGAAATGTTTAGTTGTTATTAGTTGTTATTGGTTGGTATTAGTTGTTATTTCTGCTTAATTTATTCTATATTTTCCTTCAGGATGACTGATACTTATTGTATGAAACGTCCATGGTTTTTCCTTCCCATTTATCATCACTCAGATCACTTTTATCTGTGTCCCTTATCTTTATAGTTTGAGCTTTTATTTTTTCAAAACCCTTCTCCATATTTTTGATTTCTTTTCTGCTTTGCATATTGGGATCCTTAGTAGTTCTAATGCTATTTAAAATTCTGCAATACTTTTTGAGTTTCCTTAAATTTTTCCTGTAATTTAGTATGATTTTTTTTTTACTTTTATCAAGTCTCTGTTTTCTTCAATTTACTTGAGAGTATAATGCAGTTGCTATATAAAGTTTTTCTAAATTTTCTTGTGATTAATCTTTTAATTTTTTCAAAGTAAATCTTTTGTATACTTTAAATAATTTTCTTCTATATTTTAGTACTTTTCAGTCCCCTGATTTGTTCAAGTATAGTGTGAGGGGTGAGCTCTCCTTGAGTTCCCTTCCTGCCCACCTGATCACAGTTGGGTTCTCTAAGGACCTTAGCCAGCTGGCGGAGGTTATTCTAGGAGTTTCTAGTCATTCAGCCCCAGATGACTTCTTGCAACTTCTCTTTTAAGTGACCCCTCACCTCCACCAATTTCTGCTGATTGTTCCAGACTTTCCTAGGTGTACTTTTGCAGATATTTGTGTCTTCATGTCTCTCTTAAAGGGATGATCTAGAATGCTGGGGAGGACATAGTTAATAATAGCAGCATCATCAGGCAAGACCATGTCTTGAGTTCTTTTGGAGAGGGTGGTAGTCTGGGGAGGCTTTCCTGTCCCTCTGATGAGCCCCTCCCCTTGGAGGAGTGCCATGTCCCAAGTCCGATATCCATTGGTCTACAGCCAGGGAATCCAAGATCACACACAGATGAACGCTCTCTCTGGAGCTCTGGGATCCTTTATTCTTCACCAGGTACAAAGCAAGTAGAGATTCTTATTTCAGTTCTGTCCTGAAGCTTAGATCTAGAGGGGAAAAGTTTCAGGAAGGCCATGTTTACTTTAGGTCTGAGCTGGGTTCTTCAAATCCAGTGTTGCTAGCCACAAGGTGATGTTGTAATTCTTATTTGAGTGTCCACTTCTCAGTTTATTTCAGACAGGGTAAGAGGTGATATTGTTCCTTCAAAGCTCTAGTAGTGTCATAAAGAGAGATGGAAGCTCCTCTACTGAGAGATTGTCCACTGCAGGCAGCAAGAGTGGAGTCTTGGCAGGACTTCATACTTGTTAGAGCACTGACAGGGCACTGGACAATCTCCCTCAGATAGTGTGGGGGAGTCTGCCATCATTGGCGATGGGGTTTACCTCTGTAGTCCAGGAAAGCTTATCCTGGAATTCTAACTGTGAAGTTGTGAAGTTCTGCAGGACGTGGGATAAGCTCACCTCAAACTGAGTCATCCCACTACTGGGGATTTACCCAAAGGAAAAAATGACACTCTATAAAAAGACATCTGCTCCCAGATGTTTATAGCAGTGTAATTCACTATTGCAAAGATGTGGAAACAACCCAAGTACCCATCAATACATGAGTGGATTAATAAAATGTGGCATATGTATACCATGGAGTACTACTTAGTCATAAAAAATGGTGAGTTAATAATACTTCTTGTATTAACCTGGATGGAACTGGAGACAATTCTTCTAAATGAAGTATCACAAGAACAGAAAAACAAACATCACATGTACTCATCATTAAATTGGAACTAATTGATGAACATTATGTGCACATATGGAAGTAGCATTCATAGGGTGTCAAGCAGGTGGGAGTGGGGAGGAGGCAATGGGTAAATTCACACCTAACAGGTACAATGAACACTATTTGGGGGATGGGCACACTTTGACTCAAATGGTCCAAAAGCAATTTATGTAACCAAAAAATTTGTGCCCCCATAATATTCTGAAATAAAACAGACAAACAAACAACAATAAAAAATGAGTCCTGATACATGGAATCTCTGGATTTTGTATTGTTGGTGCTAAGGACTGAAAGAACGAGGTCCCATTCTTCCCAATATGTTTTACTCATGTTTGGGGTCAGAGACGAACTATTGAAGGTCTAACCTGTACATTTGTATGGCTCATTTGCAGTTTCTGAAAGTTAATCTTTTCTCCCCAGCCCTAGGGGTTAAGATAACCAGACTAACGGAGCTCAGACCCTAGTTCCATCTTTTAACAGCTGTATGACCTTGGGTAAGTTACCTGCATGCTCTATTCTTCAGGTTTCCTCATCTTTTCAGTGGGGATAATATAGGGCCTACTTCACCGGCACAAGCTAGTGCTCAGGGCATGTTATCTACGATTTACCACTAATATTATTGTTAGCTTGATCATGACTGTGGATTTCAATGACCTAGGCTCTGGATCAGAGACCCAGTAGGGCGAAGAGATCCATCAGGTTAGATAATGAAGAAGGGATATGCGACTCTATGGGGGAATGTGTCAGCTTGTAGTGGAGGAAAAAAATCACAGAAACTATCAGGAGCTTAAGTCATAAGGGGAAAATTAGAACGACCTGTGCCGAGAATGCTGTGGCTACAGGAAACAGGCTCACTCAGAGGCGGAGGGAAGACGACGCCAGCGACGGGGTGAGGAAGCCTCAGGATCTGGCATGTGGTCCGAAAAACTTTCACTCGGATATTTAGGAGGACATCAGAAACTCAGGATGAAATCCACTTAAAAGACGGGCTTTACTCTACAGTCAAAACAACAGGAAATGAGAAGGAAAGGAAGATACTGTGATCCGTCCACACTCCCCTCTAGGGGGCAAGAGGTGCGCGATCTGCGATCTGCGTGGGAAGCTGGCTGCAGCTTTCAAAGCTTAGCGCTGGGCTCCCTTCAAAGGAAGGAGGAGCCACGGAGAGAAAGGAAGTGGGGCATTAGAGGAAGCGCATCAGATCGCACTTCTGGGGAAAAGGGGAGAAAGGAAGGTTTCTGGAAGAATAACCCAAGTGGGCTATGAGACCTGGACACTCTCCATCTGAGGAAGGGCGGGGGCTGGGGCCGGACCCCTGAGAACAAAGACTTTGGAAGCGCAAACTGCGAAACTAAGTTCAGAGTCTACTCGCTTTTTGCTGAGAAGCCAGGCTCAAAGAAGCCGCATTTCCACACAGTCTTCCCTATTTCCATTAGGCAAGGAAAACGATCTTTTCAAATGCAAATAAGATCAAGACTCCTCCAGATGAAAAGCCTGCAAAAGTTTCCCACTGCACCTAGTATAAATTCCAGACCCTTTATCTGTCCCTTAGGGCCCTGCCCTTTCTGACCTGTGCTCCTTCTGTCCCCATGTCACACCCTCTCTCTTTCATTCTGCAAATTCCAGCCCCTCTGCCTTTTGTCTGATCATTCCTTTTGCAAATATATATCGATCCCTGTGAGATGTGCGCTTACTTTAGATGCTTGAGATAAGCAATAGAACCAGAAACAGCAACAACCCCCCACATCAGATAAAATCTTGGCCACCTGGAATTGCATTACTGCAAGTTTAAATGTGCTTGATTTGTTTCCACCTCACGACCTTCGCGTACTTTTTAATCTGTGCCCTAAGTGCCCTTTCTCCAGATCCTCCTGTGTGTGGCTGCTGGCACCACATCATTCTGCCTCAGATCAGATTCCTCTCCCCAGAAGGACTTCCCCAGCCATTTCCATCACCTGTTACTGTTTTCTAAGCAAATATCACTATCTGAAAAAAATTCGTTTGTTGTTTCTGTTTGGTTTGCCTCTTCCACTAGACTGTAAATTCCATGAAAGCAGAGACATTATTCCCTGTTGTATTCCCAGTTTCTAGAATAGTATGGGTCCATAGTATATTTTCAATAAATATTTGATGAATTAATTAATTCAAGAGAAGACAGTGGCAGCTAAGAAATGCTTTGGATTCTGCTGAGGATGGAGAAAGAGTAAGAAATTGTTAGACCGTAATTCTGCTCACAGAGTGGCTTGTTATAAATGTGAGGTAGCTGGCTCCTTAGAGAAGTCCACATTTGATTCAGCATTACCCTTCCAGGTAGGGAGGAGGAAAGTAAAAGATTACTAATGCTGGGATAGACAGGGAGGGGATCCGGTAGCTTCAGGAGAGCTCTGATAATTGCAGACCACTGCAGATCTCCACATTTTTCAGAGACAGAAGTATTCCAAATGCTAGTCTCCATAATGAGAAGCAGTATATATATTGGTGAATTTTCCTCAAGGATATCAAAAATATTATAGTACAATGAACTTCCTGAAAGGAGGGAGATTTCTCCCAAGCGTATGTGTATGTGTGTGTTTGTATGTGGGTAAGACGTGGTGCTGATTTATCAATGTTTAACTAAGAGGCTAGGCTCTCTTGTTTTTAAATGGAAGTGTAACGTATCTATAGGAAAATGCACAAATCACGGGTGTATAGCTTGATTAATTTTCCCCACGTGGACATACTTATGAAACCATCACCAGATGTAGTAATTCCAGAAGTCCCCCATAGCCCTCCCAGATGCAATTTCCCCATCCAAAGGTAACCATTATTTTGATTCTAATTCCATGGATTAGTTGTGGCTGTTTTAAAACTTTATATAAAAGATTTTTATGAATCATTTAAGTTGTTGACATGATGCTCCATCATCCCCAAATACTTTAGTGTGTAATTCAAGCAAACAAAGACCTTCTCCTACATGACCACAGTTAAAATCAGGAAATTAACACCCATATATCATTATTATCTAATTTATAGATCCCATTCAACTTTCACCAATTGTCCCAATCATATTCTTTGTAGCAAAATGATCCAATCCAGGATCACACGTTGCATTTAGTTGTTATGTTTCTTTAGTCTCCTTTGATTTCTAGAGCATTTCCTCATTCTTTCTAGCCTTTCCTTAACACTTATTAACTCTCTGTAACTCTCTTAAGCCTCACCTTAACACTGGCATGTCACAGGCCAGAATATTCCTCAGCTAGAGTTTATCTGATGTCTTCTAATGATAAGATTCAGGTTATGAGTTTTGGGTAGAAATATCATGGAATTGAGTTTGCATTCTTCTCATTGCATTCTATCAAGAGGGACACAATTTCTATTTGTCCCTTTACTTGACATTTGATAAAAGTGGTTTCATCCATTTTTCTCCATTTACATTTACTCTTTTCTCTTTGTAATTGGTAAAAATGTTATATGGAGATACTTTAAGACTATGTAAATATATCATTTCCCATCAGACTTTCACTCATTAGTTTTAGCATCCATCAGTGTTTCTTGGATGAATTAATTATTACTATTATAGTTTATCAAATGGTGATTTTCTAATTCCATCATTCTTTCTACTTTATTCATGGTATTCTATTGTATGGGAAAAGCTTTCTTTTCTCATTTATTCATTCATTTATATCAGTACGGACTCAGATAATTTTTGGTTTCATTTCACTGTCTAGCACATTTACTTAAATGAAAATGGGAACTGTGAGACATCCATTTCTTTTTCCTAATTTCAGGGTGAATGCTTTCGATAATATGAGATTAAGTATGATGTTTGCTTTATGTTTTTTAAAAGCACCTTGCATCTTTTGGGGGCAAAAGGGAAAGTTTAGCTTTGCAAGTAGGCATTTCTATGAATAGTATGTCAACTCTTTTCTGTGAAAACACATACTCCTTTGGAAATACCAACTACCTTGATAGGTCATTATGTATGTTGATGGTCACATGTACTTTGATCTGGGTTGTTCTCCTCTAGGTGAGTCTGGGAGTGGGATTGAAGTATATTCCAGAGTGGAAATCCACTAGTGTTCTAATATGATCTCAACCATTTTCTGTTTATTTCATTTCCCCACCAGGTAACCCTGTCCTTCAGGCCCCCTACCCACCTAATACCTCTGTCCCAAGCACCTCTGGTTTGCAGAAATGTCTTCCTCTGTTGTGATTGATTCTTATATAAGGTGATGTAAGGGAGGAAGGCAGAAAACAGAATGCTCCCTGGGCAGAGTATGTGTATTTCTTGTTATGAGCACTTTACCCCAGCTAGAGTCACTCTGATATGAGTCAAGCTGGTGCTGGCACTGGGCTGGGGATGCTGTTTTGTAACCAAGCACTGGGATGGAATGGGCAATAATTCTCACAGGACCATGTGGGGAAGACAATAAAAGGCCAAAATAGGATATTGTTTCCCAGTCTCTTCCCCAGCTGTGGGGCCTGACATCCTTTTGCCCTAACATTCTTGCCGGTCACATTGGGGCTCAGTCACCTGTAGTTCTTCCCAAACATTTCTCCCATTTTTTTTTTTTTTTTTTGTATTGGGATCCAGCAACCTCCTTCTCATTTTGGTGGCTTCTCCCAGAGTTTGGCTCAAGGGAGGGAGCCATGAGCCCATAGCAGCTTGTCATATGCCACAGAACTGTCAATCTTTTAAGGAAAAACTTAATAGAAGAGTCACAAGAGCCATATGAAGGAAAAAGGGAGTGTTATTGAAGGACAAGACATGAATAAATTGGAGGGACATGTCATCTTTCTGGATGAGAGACTTCATATTATAAAAAATCTCAATCATTCCAAGAATGGCAATCATTCCTAAATTAATACACAAATTTAATATAATTTGAATAAAATTTCCAGCTTATTTTAATCAAAGAAAATAAATATGAAATTGACCTTGAAGAATAAATAGGTGATAAATGCCAAGAAATTTTTGAAAAGGAAAAAAGTAGCAAGGAGGATTTGTTTAATAGCTACCAGAGCTTCATATCTATCAAGCCACTAGAATCAAATGGATATGGCATTTGAACAGGAATTGACAATAGATCAGTGAAACAAACAAGAATTCAGAGACAGATCCAGGTATATATGGAGTGTATAGCAATTCATTTGAATGGAGGAAAGAATGACTCAGACAGTAACTGGTGTTGGAACTGTTGCCTGTCCATTTGAACTAAAGTTAAATCTTAAATTTGTACAATATATAGAACTAAAAATTTGATGGGTTAAATTTTTATACATAAAAAAACAAAACACCAAAAGCATTGAAAAATGTAGGAAATCATTTGTAAAATCTCAAATCTCAAGTCATGGAGACTTTTCTTTTCTTTTCTTTTTTTTTTTTTATTTCAGCTCATCATGGGGGTACATAAGTTCAGGTTATATACATTGTCCATGTCCCGCCTATCCCCCTGAGTCAGAGCCTCAAGCGTGTCCATTCTCCAGACAGTGCGCCTGGCATTCACCATGTAGTCATACCTCCATCCCCTCCCCTCCCACCTCCCCGAGTCAGCACCTTCAAGCATGACCATTCCCCAGAGGGTGTGCAACGCACTCATTATGTAGGCATACACTCATCCCCTCCCCCCATCCCCCATCTCAGTCTGATATCCAATTGGTATCCTTCCCCGATATGCATTTAGGTGATGATCAGAGAAACCAGTTGTCTGGTGAGTACATGTGATGCTTGGTTTTCCATTCTTTGGATACTTCACTTAATATAATGGGTTCCAGCTCTCTCCAGGAGAACCAAAGAAATGTCGTATCATCGTTATTTCTTATAGCTGAGTAGTACTCCATGGTATACATATACCACGGTTTACTAATCCACTCGTGAATTGATGGGCACTTGAGTTGTTTCCACATCTTTGCAATTGTGAATTGTGCTGCTATAAACATTCGGGTACAGGTGTCTTTGTTATAGAATGACTTTTGTTCTTCTGGGTATATGCCCAATAATGGGATTGCTGGATCAAATGGTAGGTCTACTTGAGTCTGTTTAAGGTATCTCCATATTGCTTTCCATAGGGGTTGCACTAGTTTGCAGTCCCACCAGTAGTGTATAAGTGTTCCTGTCTCTCCGCATCCACACCAACATGTGTTGTTTTGGGATTTTTTGATAAAGGCCATTCTCACCGGAGTTAAGTGGTATCTCATTGTGGTTTTGATTTGCATTTCCCTGATGATTAGGGATGTTGAGCATTTTTTCATACGTTTTTTAGCCATTCTTATATCTTCTTTTGAAAAATTTCTATTCATGTCATTTGCCCATTTTTTGATAGGATTGTTTGATTTTTTCTTGCTGATTTTCCTGAGTTCTAAATAGATTCTTGTTATCAGTCTTTTATCTGATGTGTAGTATGCGAAAATTTTTTCCCATTCTGTAGGCTGTCTGTTTATTTTTGTGACTGTTTCTTTGGCTGTGCAGAAGCTTTTTAATTTAATCAGGTCCCATTCATTTATTTTTGTTGTTGCTGTGATTGCCTTAGGGGTTTTCTTCATAAATTCTTTGCCTAGACCAATGTCTGTAAGAGTCTTTCGTACATTTTCTTCTAGAATTCTAATCGTTTCCCATTTAAGGTTTAAATCTGTTATCCACCCGTGATTTGATTTTTGTGAGAGGTGAAATCTGTGGGTCCTGTTTCAGTCTTCTACATGTGGCTATCCAGTTTTCCCAGCACCATTTATTGAATAGGGATTCTTGTTCCCAGAGTATGTTTTTGTCTATTTTGTCAAAGATTAGATGGCTATGTGAGGATGGTTTTATATTTGGGTTTTCTGTTCTGTTCCACTGGTCTGTGTCCCTGCCCTTATGCCAATACCAGGCAGTTTTAAGAACCACAGCTTTGTAGTATAGTTTGAAGTCTGGCAAATCAATACCTCCCATTTTGTTTTTATTGCTTAAAATTGCTTTTGCTATACGGGATCTTCTCTGATTCCATACAAAGTGTATAATTATTTTTTCTAAATCTGTGAAAAATGATGTTGGTAATTTAATAGGAATTGCATTGAATCTATAGATTACTTTGGGTAGTATAGACATTTTAACAATGTGAATTCTTCCAATCCATGAGCATGGTATGGATTTCCACCTATTTACGTGTTCTGCAATTTCCTTCCTTAGTGTTTCATAGTTCTCTTTATAGAGGTCCTTTACCTCTTTAGTTAAATATATTCCTAGATATTTTATTTTCTTTGTTGCTATTTTGAAAGGTATTGAGTCCTTAATTTGGTTCCCCGATTGAATGTTATTGACATATATGAATGCCTCTGATTTGTGTGTATTGATTTTGTAACCTGAGACTTTACTGAATTCATTAATTAATTCCAGGAGTCTCTTGGTTGAGTTCTTGGGGTTTTCCAGATACAACATCATGTCATCAGCGAAGAGTGAGAGTTTGATCTCTTCTGTCCCTATTTGGACACCCTTGATTCTGCTCTCTTGTCTGATAGCTCTCGCAAGGACTTCCAATACTATGTTGAAAAGTAATGGGGACAGTGGGCAGCCTTGTCTTGTTCCAGTTCTGAGTGGGAATGTTTTCAATTTTTCCCTGTTCAGTATGATGTTGGCTGTGGGTTTGTCATATATGGCTTGTATCATTTTTAGGAAGGTCCCATTTATGCCTATTTTGTTAAGTGTTCTTATCATAAAAGGGTGTTGAATTTTGTCGAATGCTTTTTCTGCATCTATTGAGAGGATCATATGGTCTTTATTTTTGCTTCTATTTATGTGGTTAATTACATTTATAGATTTTCGTATGTTGAACCACCCCTGCATCTCTGGGATGAAGCCTACTTGGTCGTGATGAATTATTTTTTTTATAAGCACTTGGATACGATTTGCTAGGATTTTATTGAGAATTTTTGCATCTATGTTCATGAGAGAAATTGGTCTGTAGTTTTCTTTTTTTGTTGCATCCTTTCCTGGTTTTTGTATCAATGTTATATTGGCTTGGTAAAATGTGTTGGGGAGAATTCCAAGACTTTTCTAAGCAACACAGGAAACCCATGGCTACATAAAAACCTTCCTATGGCAAAAGTTAATATAAACAAAAACAAATACCAAAGTGACAAACTGGGAAAATGTTGCCTCTCCTCTCTTTCTCTCTTTTTCTATGTGTGTGCATGCACGTGTGTTCATCAAAGGACTAATATCTGTAATATACTAAAAGCGCTTACAAATAGATGAGAAAAAGAAATGGCAAAGTGTACATGTGAAAGCATAATCACAGCAAATAGATTGCAGGTGGCCAGTAAACATCTGAAATTGTGCTCGATTTTACTTGTAATGTAAGAAATGCAATTTAAAGACAATGGCGTACTACTCTTTTGTGTTATTAGATTGGCAAAAATGTTGTTAATATCCAGTTATCCTTAGGTTATGGGGAAATAAGAAGTTTCATGCATTTGTGCTGGGACTGTAAATTTGTAGAAGCTTGTTGGAATTTAATTTGACAGTATCTAATAAGATTTTGAAATGCTTGTATTCTTTGACCCAGTAAATTTGCTTATAGAAATTTATCCTACAGCAATAGGATCAAAGTCCTTAAGGAGATATGTAAAAAGATACTCATTACATCGTTCTAACAGCAAACATTTGGAAAAACACACATGTTCATTAATAGGGGAATTCTAGAATATGGTTGAATAAATTGTGCTACAACCATACTATGGAATATTGTACAGCTATTAAAGATAGATTTATAGGTACCATTCAGGAAAAATGTTCAGGGAAAAAAGCAAGTCACAGAACATCATATGCAGCATAATCCCATTTTACAACACAAGAACATTTTTATGTGTATGGACATACATTTGGTAGGTAGATAAGTAGATAGATAAGAGGTAGACCTGTATAAAGGCAAGATAAACTGGGAAAGATTCCATTTGTGTTACAATAAATAGGCAGAGATGAGACCTCTCTATTATTACTTCATTATAGAAATTTAAAAGTGTTTAGATTGTGTCAGTATTCCATGTAGAAGTGAGCAATTATTTTAAATGTTTTAAATGGGAAAGAATTTAATATAAGAAATTAAGTGTTTGCAAAATTAATAGAAGAGCTACAAAAATAAGCTTTTGGTTGGCCTCTGGGTATGAAATGGTTCCTAAAACAATTTGAGGCTGCCATAGGAACTTCAAGTTATGAACACAATCCCGTAGCTAACAACCTAGGACAAAGGGAATCAGGAAACGGCTATTTCTCAGCACCTAGAGTACTGGAGAATAGGCCCTGGCACTGCAGCAAGGCACTCTCATGTCACCATGACCTTGTTAGCCAGCAAAAGCTATGTGATGGACAGGAGGAAAAGGGCTTCCACCTCAGTTCATCTTCAGAATTGTGTGTAAGGTCATGGAATTGACAGAACCTGTTATACATCCAGTGTCTGAGCTGCAAAGGAGCCTGGGAACTGTAGTATTCAGCTTATCATCATTGCAGCAGAGAGGGTAGGGTGGAGAGTGAGCGAAAGGAGCAATCCCTAGGATCCGCCAAGGTGATTACACGTAAAGTTTACTTTGTTGTGTCTTTGACTATTTCCACATCGGCATATGATTATGATACATTTTAATTAAAAAGAATGAATATTGATACCCATATTTTCCTATTTTTTTAATAAGGAAAGCACACACACACATGTGAGTGTGGAGGCTTAGAAAAATACTAAAGGGAGTCAAATTAAAATGTTAAAAGTGGTTTGATTGTAGGGGAAGAGATTACAGGTAGTTTAAAAAAATCATTGACATTTTTTATAATGAATATATCTTGCTTTTTAAAAAATTAATAAACTTTAATTTTTAGAACAGTTTTAGATTCACAGCAAAATTGAGCAGAAAATACAGAGAGTTCCCACATACCCTGTTCCCCATCAATGCACAACTTCCCCCACTATAGACATCCTGCATCAAGATGGTACATTTGTTATAATCCATGAACCTATTCTGACACACCATTATCACCCGAAGTCTATTGTTTGCATTAGGGTTTGTTCTTTGTGTTGTACATTCTGTAGGTTTGAGCAAATGTATAATGACATGTGTAATTATCATGCAGAATAGTTTCATTGCCCCAAAAGTCCTCTGTGCTCTGCCTACTCATCCCTTCTTCCTCTCTAACCCCTAGCAACCCCTGATCTTCTCACTATCTTCATAGTTTTGTGTTTCCCAGAATGTCACATAGTTAAAATCGTATAGTATGTAGCCTTCCCAGATTGACTTCTTTCTCTTAGTAATATGCGTTTAAATTTTATCTGGCTTTTAAAAAGTGAAGTAAATATTAAACATTTTTAAAAGACATAGAATAGTGAGTAAATTCCTGGATCGTGTGGCCTTTGATTTTGACCCATTTCAGAATCTGGGTGGTGTCATGAAGACAGTTGTTGTGAGCTGAATAGTAGCCTCACTGGTTCCAGACTGATGCTCTGAGCAGTGGAAATGAGGGAGTGAGTGGACGTTCCTGATACAGCTTTGATTCTACAGGAGAGAACAGCCTTGGCTCTGATTTACTATGGGTAATTAGTACTCAGCCTAATGGGTCAGTAGAAATAATACAAGCAGGGCAATGTAGAAATATTTAAGATTCCTGCCTCTTATTTTCTGTCCCCTCCACTTTAAGAAAGAGAGATCTTAATTGATCTCTGATGGTTTCTGGTTTGCTGAATTAAAAAATGCCAGCTCTTTTGCCTTGTCTTATGACATCGAGTGTAAGAGAGCCAGAATCTCATTGTCTTTCTGTACCATAGTCTCTCTCTGCCTTTCTCTGCCCTGTCTCTGTCTGTTCTCTCTCTTTCACTTTCTTCCACCTCCCCACTCCTCCCGACCACCCTTACAATCCAGGCCAATGTAGCCCAACTTTCTGCATCAGGGGATTTGGGCCCAGTCTCAGGAAGATAGCAGAGTCCTTAACCTTCATTAATTGTTCCTACTATCAGTTATAAATTTTAGGCACTAATATATAGTGCCTAAATAATTAGGCATTAATATATAAATTTTTATATATTAATTTATTTGTGAATTATATATGTGTTAAAATATATCATATATATTAAGATATTCATAGAAATAGAAATTAGGAAAGGATGAGATAAAAATAAATACAAGATATTAAGAGTTCCAGTATTTTCTTCATGCTTGAATGCATGGCTGGCTGCCTTTATGGGTGTGTGACCTGTGTAGAAGGGCACCAAGCTTGGTTTAATGCTGTGCTGTTGCAATCTTGAAATTCTTAAATAATTGCAACAAGTGTCCCTGTATTTTCATTTTGCACTGGGCCCTACAAATTATGTAGCTGGTCTTGTCTAAATGCACCACCTCTCCCCTCCCTGGGTTGTGCTCACTCATCTTTGGAGGTCCTTGACCTAGAGGGTCAATCAGTCCAAGTCCCTTAGCATGTCCATCAAATCCCCTTTGTGAGTTTGTGCTTATTTATTTTTACATTCTTTCCACTTCCCCTTACATTTTAAGCCCCAGAAATACAGAGCTACTTGCTATTCCCAAACACGTCATGCCGCCTCACGACTATGCCTTTGCATAGCATGTTTCTTAGACTGAATGCAGGTCCCTACAGCTGGAAAACTCCTACACGTCTTGCAAACCAGCTCAAATGTCACCATTGCTGATTACTTGCTGAATTATAAGTGCTCTGAGAGCAGAGAGCTTAGTATCTAATTCGATTAATCTGTAAGTGAGGCTATTTCAAAATGCAAACCCAGTACCCTGGGTAGAGTATGTGTTCCATAAGTGTTTGCTGAATTAAATAGGTACAAAGAGGATTAGGCAGAGCTCTTTGGCTATATTGTGTTTTGTTTGTTATGTCAGGAGGGAACTTAATATAAACCACTCTAAGACAAATCAGGATTCTCCTGGTCCAAGGCACTAATTTGTCACAAGGAAGAAGGCACAGCTGGGCCTCAAGGATAACTGGAACCTGGCTGGGAGGCTGCCAGGGCTTTCTCTCACCTTTGCTTCTCCCCCTCTCTCTCTTCATCCTCTCAGGCCTGGCTCTTCTAGGGAGCTGGAAACTGGCCACTGGAAACTTTCAGGCTCACGCCTCAAATCTTTGCTCTAGAGAGTTCAAGTGATCTAGTCTGGTTCGGGTAGGGCCAGGTGCCCATCAGTGGACCAACCATTGATCCCAGTTTCTCCGCCATCCTGGGTTGTGTGGGTGTGCGTGAGGGAGTGGAAAGGAGGAGATGGAATTTCACAGATCCTGGTAAATGTGGCTGGATCCATGGACCGTTTTTTAATTTCTTCGTCTCTCTCTCTCACACACACTATTTCCACAATTTACTTCAAATTCCTGCCCCAATTGTATTTAATCAAAGATTTATCTATAGCTATATTTAATTTGTACAGTTTCAATAACATAAATCTACATTTCCAAATTTGGCTATTTTACTGTATTATTCATTTCTCTTTTAAAATTATGAACATTTAAAAACTGTACTCAAGTGAGAATATGGACAGTTTTAGTAAAGACAGATTGCAGTGTAAGGCTGAAATCACCAAAAATAAGTAGGATCATGAGGGAAATTCAGAAAAGCAGTTGTCAGTGAAGGGTGTGGCAGACATGATATTGTCCCTCATGAACTAAACAGGGAAGATGACAAAACTATCCTTTGTCATTACTAATTGGCAGTAAATAGCAGCATTCAAATCAAATGATTTAGGATGTTTTTAGAAGCCTATCCAAATATAGGTTTTAATATGTTTAAATGTGAATGAGTGTAAAACTTTTTCTCACATGAGAAAATCTACACCCTTAGTTGCACTCTTTCTTTTGGAAGTGGCATCCTAAATCTTAGGGAGAATATTTTCATTCACTTATCTCTCAAAATATAATTTTCTCCTGTAAGAATTTGAAATAATTTCTATAGTTTTGCTTTTGAAATTATTTAACTAAAAGTAACTTATTTAATTTAGGATTGGCTATAAGTTTTGCACATTTTTTAATACTTGAGATATTTTTGAAAGGAAGACATTTTCTCTTGAAATAATCAAATCAAATAATTTTTTAAAGTTGGACACGCTTGAAGTTCTGACTCAGGGGGATGAGGGTGGGGGGAGGGGATGGGTGTATACCTACGTGATGAGTGCGATGTGCACTGTCTGGGGAATGGACATGCTTGAAGCTCAGACTTGGGGGGATGGGGGGGCAGGGGCAATATATATAACCTGAACTTTTGTACCCCCATAATAAGCTGAAATAAAAAAAATAAAAAAAGTTTTTATTCCTTATAAAAATTATGTTCTTTTTTCCCTTTTTTATTTTAATAAAAATTAGGAGGCACAAGTTGAATTCCATTGCACATATATATTGTATAGTGGGGAAGTCTGGGCTTTTGTACCCATCACCGAAATAGTGTACATTGTACCCCATTATAAAAGTTATTTTCTAAGAGAAATTTATTATCAACAGGGAACTTGTTTTGAAAGTGTTTTTTTTTTTTTTCTGCTAGTCATATGTAGTCATACTGAATTAGCTCGAAAAGGTGTTGGTTAGAATTTACAAACTAAAGACTGATTCATTATTTAATCATATAGAAAAAAATGTCTTCAGAAAGGACTTACATATAGATGGGGTGAATTTATTAAATTCTTATCTTAATAATTGAGAGAAGGACCACAAATTTGACTTTTTAGCAACTTGTTAGACCCTGAGTACTCTCAATAAATAACTGTAAAGCAAAAGTATTAAAGTTTTTATGGCATATAACAAACATACTGAAATGAAGATGATGTTTGAGAACTAATTAAAGAAAGTTGATTGTGAAGACTGAGTTGTTTGAAATTCTTTATTCATCTGGACATGATGAAAATTATAACTTTGTGATAAAGAAAAAATCATTACTATCTTTTTTTTTGCTAAAAATAAATTTCTTTGGCACATATTTTTCCAAAACAGTAAAATAGACTTAGTAGTGGATTAGAATCAATTCAGCCTAACAAATGACAAAAACTACTTGATTTCTCAGTAAGAAAATATGCTGATCAAAATTTCCATCAAGTATATGCTGAAAATGTTGGCACCTCATTGGCACTATTTTGGTTTCTCACTTAGGTGATTACTCTGACATAAAAATAAAGCATAAAACCAATCAAACAAAACATAAAACGACCACCATCAAAAGCTGATTCTATTTATGTCTACATGGGTGAGTCTAGACTCTTGAAATAGTATAGTACCAGAGAGACAAGAACAATTGCCTGGTTGCTGAATTTGATTTATCAAGTATCAGTTCAGTTCAATTCAGTCCAGATCTTGAAAGTGACACACTTCATACGTCA
Source organism: Lemur catta (assembly GCF_020740605.2). Classification (NCBI taxonomy): domain Eukaryota; kingdom Metazoa; phylum Chordata; class Mammalia; order Primates; family Lemuridae; genus Lemur; species Lemur catta. The sequence goes on along the minus strand of NC_059130.1, from coordinate 32,803,490 downwards.
GCCTCAGCTCTCACCTGCAGGTGGTAAGAGAGATGGTACATGGTTGGGTTATTTAATGCAATTTTCAGTAATCTGAAACCTAGATTGTATGTAAAAAAAATCAATATGTTGGAAATTAGAATGCAAAATATGCACTCATTTTATGATAAAATACAAAACTGGTAAAACCTTTCATGTTTGTGGCAGATTTTCTTCATGAAGCAATCCATGGTCTCCTAAGGGATATATTATTCACTTTTACATATTTTCAGGTTTTTTTTTTTTTGTTTTGTGTGTGTGTGTGTGTATGTGTACAAGCAAAGTGCTCTGGTTTGGGCATTCTGAACTCAAATCTGGAAAAAGAAGTTCAAGGCAAGTGGAAAGGCCAGGGGTAATGTACCCAATGCGAAGTGAGGTTTATGGCCAAAAGAAGGAAAATAGAGTAACAAAAGTAGTTGAGACAGGGAAGCAGGGCACAGGGGCTGACAGTGCAGGGAAGTGTGCTCCCTGTCCTCTTAACTGTATACTTAGCTGTTGTCCTGAGGTTGGGCTGCTGTATTCTGAGCTTATAGGTAAGGCTGCACAGAAAGGTAGATCTTAATTTTCACACAAAGGGTCTAGATATGCCCAGTATAGATCCTCCTGGGAAGAGGATGATTTCAACACAGGAAGATGGACTTAGAAGGTGAAGTTTAGCAGAAAGGGGAGGGAACTCACTCTCATCTGAGGTACTTGCTCACTGGAGCCCAGAGTTGGAGGAAGAGGATAGAAATGTTTGAGTATTCCTTGGCTCTTGCCTTGGGGCCTCCTTTGAGTGGGGAGAGAAGTAGGCTGAGGTGATCTGAGGAGGATAAACGAGCTGTGGGATCACATTCAGGAACCAGATCTAAGTGTCTTTTTGGGTGATTTTTTTCCTTGTCTTTGAGAATTTAGTAATGTTTTCACTAAATATAGCAGCATGAGTGTAGCTGTGTTACGAAGAATCCAGGGAAGCATTTATGTCCATTTGGGGGGTTCAGCGAAAGAGGGAGAGAGAAACCCCTTAGACCAGCAGTCCCCAACTTTTTTGTCACCAGGGACCAGTTTCATGGAAGACAAGTTTTCCACAGACCAGGGTGGGGGTGGGGGGTGGATGGTTTCAGGCTAATCCAAGCACATTGCATTTACTGTGCAGTAAAACCTCTCTGCTAATGATAATCTCTATTTTCAGCCACTTCCCAGTGCTACCGTCACCGCCTCAGCTCCACCTCAAATCATCAGGCATTAGATTCTCATAAGGAGCGTGCAACCTAGATCCCTTGGGTGCACAGTTTACAGCAGGGTTCATGCTCCTATGAGAATCTAATGCTGCCGCTGATCTGACAGGAGGCAGAGCTTATGCAGTGTGAGCCATGGGGAGCAGCTGTAAATAAATACCAATGAAGCTTTGATCGCTCGCCAGCTGCTCACTTCCTGGTGTGCAGTCCCGTTCCTAACAGGCCATGGACAGGTACCAGTGCATGGCCCAGGGGTGGGGGAAGGACAGCCTTAGACCATCAGTGATGATAGGAAGAGCCTCTTAGGAATGTGAATCTCAGGGAACCAGAGCTGAAGCTACCAGATCCAGTCATTCTTTCTTATGTGGAGATTGTTTGGATAGCGCTTCATTTTAAGGGATTTGGAGAGATGAGAAAGCTTATAGGCTAGGAGAACAACCTGATGTTTCATGGAAGAAGTACAAGTAAGTATCAATTTAAAGAAGGAAAGCTTGAAAGTTTTTTTTTTTCCAAGGGTGGAGAGCTAGAAATTTAAATTTCCTTAAATTTTTTTTTTTTAAGAGACAGGGTCTCCATGTTGCCCAGGGTAGAGTTCAGTGGCTATTCACAGGCATGATAATAGCTCACTGCAGCCTCGAGCTCCTGGCCTCAAATGATTCTCCTTCCTCAGTCTCTGGAGTAGCTGAGATTATAGGAGCATGCCACTGTGCCCAGCAGTTTGAAACTTTTTTTTCCAGTGAGCAACTCCTTCATATTTCTTAATTATTTTTCTTCCCATTTTCTCAGGTAAAAACTAGTCATTTACTATCTCTTGAGATAGAGAGATGATAAATGGGCCCAGCATAGTGCCTGACACAGTGAAACAAGATATTTATTGAATAAATGAATTAATGAATCACTGAATCAATGATGATGATGCAGCCTCAGTCTTTGTAGCCCATGGAGAAGACATACAAATAATTATATTTCAATGAGATATGTGTTGTAACAGATTAGTGAATACTGAACTACAGGAGTAAAAACTAATAGAGTGATTTATCTTATGTTTGAAATGAGGGAGGGAGAGATTGTGGAACAGGGATCAAGGAAATATTCAAAGGTGGTGAGATTTTGAATGGAACTTGAGAACACATATTTTTTTTTTCCTGGTGGGGAATATTTGAGAAAAAAATTACTATGAGCAAGACATGGCTCTTAAAATAAATGAGTCAATAATTTGTGATTAACTTATGATTAAAGTCCCTGGGCTGTGAGATGTAATTTTTAGATCACTTCACTTTGTTCAATTGTGCATAGAGGACAATACAAGGGAAAGGCTCATATAATCACCTACAGCTTCAGAGTTTTCTATAGGATGGGGAAAAAAGGGTTGTATATACTCTGCAAATATTACCTAAAGCTTTGTGTAAATCTCAGGGGATTGTGGTTGTCAGAGAAGACATCTTGGTTTTGTGTCTGTGGTTTAGAAATAGGTAGGGATAGATAGTTGAGACTAGGGAGATAAAAATAAGTGTCTACTATAAAGTTAGAGCAAGTTATTGCTTCCATACATAGCAGAGACTGTAAAACAGGATTAGGACATGTCTGATAAAATAGAAGCAGAACCAGGAGGACTTAATTTGTCCAAGGTCTTTTTGTCTTGAAGAGAAGAAATGATATTTGTTTGGAACATTTGGGGAAAAACTGTAAATGGGAGGATAGCTTAGTGTGCATCTCAGTTTTTTTTTCCTGGTTGGTCTCCCTGGATCTGTACTTGAGACATTTGGAAATTTGGGGATATATAAAAGCTAAATAAGCTGTATTTTTGAAGAACTCAGCCATATGGGGACAAAAAGCAATGCAGATTTTGTGTTCCATTGAGTGGGGAAGAAACTAGTTTCCCCTACTCTATGGAGAAGATGGCAAAGCTTCAATGCCTTGCAGACTAAACAGAGAGCATCCATCCTTGGCACCTGGTCACAGCAACTTTGGAAGCCCCAGGGATAGCACCCTGGAATAAACATCAGCTTGTCACGGAGGGCAGTGTTGGCAGCAACAGGGTGAGGCACCACCCTAGAGACGCCTTGTGAGTTTCAGAAAGTAGATGTTCAAGAGGGGACAGAACCCACATGAGCGTGTCTAGGGGCTCGTAGAAATAACTGAGTATAACACTGGGGCCCTGGGAAGGGCCAGGAAGGATTTCAGTTAATGTGATTCAGGTCTCTTCTCTTGTTAGTGAGGCCTGGGAAAAGTCAGATGTTGTGGAAAAATCAATAGCAACTGAGGACTCCAAAGTTTTACTTTGAGCAGGTGCATAGGCACAAACTAGGTTTGATAAACATGCCATCAAAGCAAAGAAGCAGATCAAATTGTGTGAGATTTTGGAATACTGGGGCACTTAGGAAATAGCAATTGTATATGATCAGAACAGACACTAATTCATTTATCTTACAGAGAATAAGGATTCTCCCTTTCTTCAGTGAGCTGGAAAAGAAGAGGCAAATCATTACACATGGTATAACTTGAAAGGCCAAGTAATTATGACTGCATAGGTACAGTAAATATATTGTTCTCATTATAGAATAAGAGTGCAGCCACTCTTAATGAATCCATTTGCTAGTTTTCTAAAGACTTTTGATAAAAATATTTCAGGTATTCTTGTATTGAAAGACCTTGACTGAATGGATTCAGATTTTTAGGTTAAAATAAGGCTGTCCAGAGAGAATGAAAGCAGGTAACAGGCACCGTTTATGGGACTTTGTCATTGTGAGGCTTATTTTTCTCTCGGTATGTCACTGTTAGTTTGAATGACTGCTTATTATTTCATCCATCACATGTATGTAGCATAAATCACTAAGCCATCCATTTATGTAGTGAATATAAATCTTATTCAATAAACTCAGGCGAGCAAGAAATGTCACATCTCTATTTGCTTTAAATCAAATTAAATAAGTCTCTGAGCTTTTGTCTCTTAGAGTTGCTGAAAAATTCCAATTCAGTAATCACTGGGGAGCCCCTATCTATTGTCCCAAGGACATGTAAAGGTTCCAGGAGTCTCATATTAGCACTTATATGTCAAAGAGGCCCACTGGGTGCTGCAGAGATGATCCTTACCCAAGCACCCCTGGACTGCTGAAGTCTGCAATTCTGCTACTTCTGCCAAATAGTCCACAGGTGTTTTGGTTCAGGTCCAGAGTCCTGAGGATCTAGAGGTATACTTTGCAGCCTTCCTCTTGGAGTCTCTGCTCCCTCCCCAAAGGGCTGGCAAGGAGTGAGACCAGGTCCCTGATACCCACTAGATCTGCCAGCCTCTGCCCCTCTCTCAGCCTGGGGTGTTATCTTTATTCTTTCTGGAAGCCTCCATGTGCTTGCCTCCTCCCAGCATAACCTCCACAACTGCTCAGGGTTTTGGAAAACAAATGTTTGATAGGGGATTGTCCTCAACAGCTTTGGTTGCTTGCTGTTACAAACTTCCCTTGAGACAAGGAAGTGCAATGCTACTTGTTTGGAATAGGATATATTTCAATATGTTCACAAATAGCATAACAAGTACTGCCTCAGTGAGTATTCCTGCCTGATTTAATCAACAAACAGCGATTACCCCTAACTATGTGACAGAATCTGGACCAGGTGCTGAGAACATAACAGTGAGTATGACGGGGCCTGATCACCATCTTCAAGGGCCCTCCATAGTGGACAATATGCACAAGGCAACAGCCAAAGACGACACAGTTGGTAAGTCTGGGAGGGACACTTAATTTAGAGTTGGGAGTTGCAGAAATCATTCCTAGAGTATGATTCATGGATTTAGAATGGAAGAAGAGCAGGAGCTAGCTGGTCAAATGAGGATGAGTCAGAATGAAGAGCACACGCAAACATCTGGGGTATGAGAGATATGGCATGTGTTAAGAATTGAAAACTCAACAACACTGAGGTTCAAGGTGGGGTGTAAAGAGGAACGAAGCTAGAGCATCAAACATGGCCCCAGTTATCAAGGAGCTTGTAATGCAACCTAAATTTCTTAGAGAGAAGGGGGCTGGCTCATTTAACAACCATTCCAATCTCACTTTTCTTGCCTGCCTTTTCTATAGTGACTGGAAATTTAAAATGCTCAACTTCCTAGGCTCCCTTGGAGATAGGAGTGGCTGTGTGACCCAGTTCTGGCCAAGTGATACTGAGTAGAAGTTTGTGGTTGCTGCTGCTTTGTTTCTAGGCTCCTCTACCTGGAGTGGCAACAATGGCCAGAAGTCCTCACTGGAGAGGGTAGAGCGGAAAGAAAAGTCCTGCTTCTTGGGGGGCACTGTGGAACTACCTACCAGTGTCGAGCTCCCTCCCCCAGACAGCTTACAGAGTGAGGTGGAGAGACTCACATTTGGCTGAACCACCTTGACTGGGTTTCACGCAGATGAATGCTAATCCTATTATAGGGAGCCACTGAAATGTTTGAAGTGTGAGGGTTGATATTTTTATTTTAGAATAATTGCTCTAGCTGCTTTCTGAAAACTAGTTTGGAGGGGCTCAGGGAGGCTGTGAGGACCCAAAGCAGAGGTTGGCGGGGATCCAGGTGGGAGATGACATGGGCCTAAGGCAGTGGTGTTGGAGAGACATGGGGTGATCTGAGAAGTACCCATGCAGGAAGAGGTAAGTGGGAGTGAGGAAGGCAAAGCAAGGGAGAGATTTCTGGCTAGCATCAGTGTGAAGAATGAGCATTTAGTCTATTTCTAATTATTTACCTCTCTAAATAATGCTGGGGTAAAAAAAGTTTTTTCATATTTTGAATAATTTCCTTAAAATGGTGGATGGAATGAATTTTTCCTTGGTTTTCAATCATGACTGTAGAGATTTGGAGCTCTGGGAATGCCTGAAATCTCCAGTAAATAACTTTCATCAATTTGCCAGCTTAAGAATGAGCCCGCCCCTTTGTTCCCAAAATAAAACCTTCAGAGGCAGTTTTGGATAATGATTCATATGTTAGCTAATATTTGGAGTCAAAGGTGTCTAAGACACCTGTGTCCTGCGAACGTGGACACTGACATCCTCACCCTAGAAAACAACAGCAAGAAGAATGAGTCTGGCAAAGCTGTCACCATTTCCTGGTCCTCATCAGCTTCCTGGGCGTTGGCCGAGAAGGCAGTTTGCAGCCCCAGGCTATGCCTGAGAGCTGGTCTGCAGAACTGAGACTTTGAAAAGCCTTGTGTGGGCTGTGGGGAGGGTGCATGAAACTGAGAACACCTAGAATTAAGGGTTTAAGAGGAGTGAATCTCCAGTTTGCAATATTATTCTTTATAAACATGACAGATAATTCAATTTTTTATTTCTGTCCTTTTATTTTTTTCTACAGACATGGATGAGAGGTTTTCATGTTTCCGAGAGAGAGAGAAAGAAAGAGAGAGAAAGAAAGAAAGAGAGAGAAAGAGAGAGAGAGAATTTCTATGTAACCAGATAAGCACAACTAAAGAAACTAGTAGCGGCCTTCACCCGTCAGTGGAGGTCTACCTTGACTCTTCCTATGGGTGCAGTCTCTTTCTGTAATGCCTAGCTCCAAGCTAATAAGACTCCTTCATTAGGGAAAAGGCTGGGGTATACCGTGCCCATTGAGTGGGATGGAAGCCGTTTTCAAGAAAGGTCTTTGGATCATTCTTGCTTTGCTGCACATGTGTGGGAGTGCAGGGTCCACTTTAGGGACTTTTGAGCTCTGGGTAGGAGGGAAATCCATGGTGAGGAGGAGTCCAGGGGACAGAGGCAAGCATTGTTTTGAGGGCAGGAGCAGATTCCCTGTGTGGGAAGGTGGTCTTTGATAAGAACCAGTCCATCATAGGAGACATCAGAGATGTGAACATGTGGGACTTTGTATTGCCACCAGAAGAGAGGAACAGTCTATCACAGTGGGTGGGGTCTTCAGTCCTAGTGTCCTGGACTGGACGGTTCCTGTGTATGAGGTGCACAGTGGAGTGTTTGCCAAGCCTGAGCTGCAGTCCAGGGGCTGTGATCCTCCCAGAGAGCAGAGGCCCTGAAGAATGTCTCCTGGAGATGACACCTCACCAACTCCATGGTGGGTCCCAGACCCAGAAGCCTTTCTTGCCTTTACACACTGAGTGCTGCACTGGAATGCTGGGCCTCTCTTCCCTGCCCGGTTTCCATCAATACCAAAGAATGTGTGTTTCTTCTTAAGTGAAAAGCAAGCCATATGTTGTGTCTTTTTTTCAGAAGGAATCAAAGCTGTGGAATTTATTTTTTAAGTTGAAAAGCATTTTAGACATAATCCAACATGCCATTGTGTTAGGTTTCTATTTCTGCTGTACAAAATTACCACAAATTTAGTGGCTTAAAACAACACCAGCACAAATCTACTATCTTAACAATTCCAGAGGTCAGAAGTCTGAATTGGATGGGTCCTCAGGGTTGCGTTCCTTCTGGAGGCCTCGAGAGAGAACCCCTTTCCTTGCCTTTTCTAGCAGCTAGAGGCTGCCTGCATTCCCTGGCTTGTGGCCCCTTTTTGTGTCCTCAGAGCTGGCAGCATAGCATCTCTCCTCTTTGACCTCCTGCCTTTCTCTCATAAGGATGCTTGCCATTACATCAAGCCCACCTATATGATTCAGAATAATTTCTTCATCTCAAGATCCTCAATTTAATTACATCTGCAAAATCCCTTTTGCCATAGAAGGTAACATATTTACAGGTTTTAGGGATAAGGACATAGACAGCTATTCAGTCTATTGCATTCATTTTACAGAAAACTCTAAAGAAGAATTCTTAATAAATAAAACCCACAGGACTCATCTGGCCTGCTGTTAGCCATATGGTACTTTTATCTGAATGGGTGGATGAGCATTATGCCAGGGTGCATGGCTCGGTGAGTGGAGTATGGGGGGACAGCAGCCCCTCTGGTTCCCTCGACTGGACACCCATGTGCAGTAAACATCCTGCACACCACACATTGGTCCTGGAGCTGGTGAGTTTCTCTACTGGAAATACAGGCTGATGTTATGATGTCCTACTCTTGTTCCTCCTATCTCACCCCTGCTTTCCAGCCTTTCATAGCTGAGTCTAGGGATTCTCTGGGAAAAACTGGCTCAGGGAATATTGGACATGCACTGACTGTATTGCTAAGTGATCTGGCCATGCCGCCTTCAACACTGACACTGCTAACCTTCCATGCAGCTTGTGAGTGATAGACTTCTTTTGTCAATGATATTTTAATAATGTACCTGTCCCATCTCATTGGCGTCCATAAATATCTATGTCCCATTCAGAGGTCCTACCTTTTATATGTGAACTGCTTGTATCTTACTCTATAGCACTAGGAGTTTTACACACATTTAAAAAGGGCAAGATATTTTGGCTCTGAGTTTTATAAATCCTCTGTGACAATGTTACCTTTCTATACCATCAACAAAGGAACTTTAATCAGCCCTGTCTGAAATGGGAATTCCTCCAGACCAACACAGTCCAGTAGAACCTTCTATGGTGATGGAAATGTTCTCTATCTGCACTGTCCAACATGGTTACCACTAGAAATGTGGCTAGTGTCACTGAGAAAATATATTTTAAATTTTATTTAATTTTCATTAAAAATAAAATAGCCACATGCAGCTGGAACCTATTATATTGAGTAGAGCACAACTAGACTCCTTCCTTGAGAAAAAGGAAAATAAGAGTAGGATGTAGGAGACAATATTCTCAATCATAAAATCTTATAATTAGGGGAACCAGGAAGTAGAGGTCTACATGAATAAAATAAGTACAAAATCTGGGAAGGTTTAAAAATTGCCTTCTCTACTGCTGGCAACCTAATTTTCCCTTGTTTCTACCAGAGAGCAAGTAAGTCATTCTCAAATTGTTTAAGGTATTCTGGGGAAAAATCTTCAGAAGTGTGCACTTTGTGTTTTTTCTGTAGGGAGTATAGGATCCCACACCCTTGGGGTCAGAGGGGCAGGGTGACCTTTAGCCAGTAGCACCCAGTAGGAGTAGAACTAGGGTTGAGCTGCAGGAAACAAGAGTTAGAGAAGGGACAGAGAGTAGCAGTAAGGAATAAGAAAGGCAAAATAATGGGGGTAAATATTAATGTGGAGGATGATCATTGCCATTTCTGCTCCATCTGCCATAAAAGGCACTGGGCACTCAAAGGAGGCAAAAGAAAGGAACACTTTCTAGAGGTATTAGTACAAGACGTGAGAGGATACTGACAATGGGAGGTTTGTGCTGACATTTGTAGAACAGATGAGATAAGCAGCTGCCTACAAGAGATTACTGTGGTGGGAATCCCCCTTGTAAATGTGTCCTGAGACCCATTTTTGCAGTCCTGCAAATCCAAGAAGAAAAGAATTTGTAAGTTACAGATAAGTAAAAGGATATGATGTATCAAGAGGAAATATTAAAACAAGAACTGAAATAGTTTTGTAAAATTCTCAGGAAATCCCTCATTCTTTCATTCATTCACCCACTGATGTAATTTTTACACATTTACTGAGAGCCTCTTATGGAGCCAATCCCTATGGATAAAAGACATGAATGAGATAGTCCCTGCCTTTAAGTAGCTCTCAGTCTAGCAGGAGAGGAACCATGTAAACATGTGGTTATGTGCCCATAATATCAGTATTATGTTGTGTGTGTGTGTGTGTGTGTGTGTGTTTGAGAAAGAGAGAGAGAGAGAGAGAGAGAGAGAGAAGAAAGAATGGTGGGATCAATTTCTTCTTCTCAGAAAATAGGGAGGGAGGAGAGCAAGAAAAAGGCAGCCAAGGAAATCTTAACAGGAATGGTAAGATTTTAGTGAAATTTGAAAGTCAAATAAAATTTTGCCTTGTGCAGAACTTTGAGAAGAAAATTCTAAGCAGAAGAAATGGTATGAGCAGGGAATTGAGATCTGGCGAGGTATGGGTTGGTCGATTAATAACAGACAGTGACATGTTCGCAGTGGCTGCAGAGAGGCAGTGGAATATCTATCCCACTTGGTACAACAGATGCTGAGGAGGATCACGGGTGCCTCGGATATCCACACTCATTGCCTCTGACCTCTACACAAGGTGGGTAGGAGAGAGAAAGCAGCCAACATTCTAGACTATCTGGATTCTTCCTAAATGTTTGGATGACCGTGAGAGAATATTGGGCATATATTTAGCCTACCTCTGGTTTTTCTTTATCTTCAGATAGCTATCTAGAGAATATATCCTTCTCCATGTGAGTAAGAGAGACATATTGCAAAGCAGGGGCTACTGAAGAATGAGAACTATATATAATACTTGGAAGGAGTTTTAGAAAGTGCTTAGACCAATAGTTTTCAATCCTATCAGACCCAATGTTCTTTTTATACAACAATTATTTATAACATCCCTTTCGTTATCTTGAAATGAAATCCATAGATAATATAACCCACCAATCACATAACTTGAACATATCAATATAATGCATAAATTATAAAAAGAAATCAATTTATGATAAAATATTATGTATTTCAATATGAGAATGCTTAGGCATGACTTCAGTAGATGATATAATGAAGAAACTGGATGCATGTGTCTCTAGTAAAATCACAGTGAATGCAACAGCCACAAATGTGGCCTGACATGTGTGAGAAGATTTGTTAAATCAGAGATAAACAGCCTTGCTATGCGTCATGTAATTTTATGAACTGGTGAACAATTCTTGATAAGATTTGGAAACAAAAAAATAAAATCTTCCCTCTGGGGTTAAAATTCTGTAAAATACATCTGATGTTTACTTGCAAAACAAATGGAAGGAAGTACTAAGATTGAGTAATTATAAACATTATTTTTTAAAACTGCATGAAAATCTAGGAGGACATTTGAAAGTCAGAAGGGACAATTTTGTTATGTAGTAATATTCCAAGAATTGGAGGACTTAGAGCATCCTGGCTCCTACCTTCTAATGCCAATAGGTCCTCTAGTCTTTGTGACAATCAAAAATGCTCCCACAAATATTCACAATGGCCTTTTGGGGATGGCATCACCTCCTTTGAGATCCATGGGTCTAGAGTGACCCTCTCACTTTGCAGAAACGCTTATTGAGGTTCATGAAGAAAGACTTAGTTCTATAATTCATATGGTGAATCAGATTCAGTGTGGGGCTTAAATCTGGGTCTTCTTATATCTTAGTTAGTGTTGTTCCCCACCCCCATCTTAACCCACTAACACTTTGGGGATTGAAGGAACAATTCAATTTTTTGAGTTGGTAGGAACTAATTTCATATAGTTTTCAAATTCTCCGTTCTTCTTACTGAGAACCTTGAAGAAAATGGTTGAAAGATTATTAGCTAAGTTTAAATAACTCATCAGATATTTATTGGCCCTATCCACATTTCCCACATCTATTTAAAACCCTAATGTCCAAGGCCTTACAAATAAGTGAAATAACACATACTTTAAAATTTTATAGATGCATCTACATTTTATCCGACTAATATAGGATTGTAATGAAAAGATGAAATAATGCAGAAGTGTTTTAAAGAAAAACAACAGTCTGTTGCTTTACCATTCTACCTTCAGTCCCACTACAGAGGCAATCACTTTGAACTTTTAAAATTATTTATGCTTTTATGGAGCCATGCATTGCTATTATTTATTTTATCAATTTTAAATATCTACAGACTTCTATACAAAAGGAGTCAGCTCCTCTTCACCATTTTCCCCAAATGAAGGTGTATCAGCATTTTAGTCTACTGGTTACTTTGTAACATTTACTTTAATTCTAGACAGTAGAGACACTATAGACAGTATTTCTTTCCACCTCACTTTACATTTTACAGAGTAAGAAAGTTAATATCCCTACACCTCCTTTTACTTCTTTCCTACCCTTTTCATTTTCCTTTTTCTATATAGTTTCATTTTTAATTGACACATAATATTTGTACATATTTATGGAGTACATGTGATTTTTGTGACATACATACAATGTGTAATGATCAAGTCAGGGTATTTAAAGTACTCATCACCTCAAGTATTTATTGTTTCTATGTTTTGGGAATATTTCAAGTCCATTCTTCTAGCTATTTTGAAATATATATAGTACATTGCTGTTAACTATAGTAACCCTATTCTGCCATGGAAGATTAGAACTTATTCCTTCTATCTAGCTGTATGTTTGTACCATTAACCAACCTCTTTTCATCCCCCACCTCCCACCCACATACCCCTCCCAGTATCTGATATCTACCATTCTACTCTCTATCTTAATGAGGTCCAATTATTTAGCTCTCATGTACGAGTGAGAACATGTAATGTTTGCCTTTGTGTGCCTAGCTGATTTCACTTAACATAATGACCTCCAGTTCCATCATGTTGCTGCAAATGACAGGATTTCACTCTGTTTTTTTATGGCCAAATAGTATTCAACTGTGAATATATACCACATTTTCTTTATCCATTTACCTCTGATGGACACTTAGGTTGATTCCATGTCTTTGCTAGTTTGAATAGTGCTGCAATAAACATGCAGGTGCCAGTATCCCTTTGATATTACTGATTTAGTTTTCTTTGGATAAATGCCCCGAAGTGGGATTGCTGGATCATATTATGGTTCTATTTTTAGTTTCTTAAGAAATTTCCATACCATTTTTCATAGTGATTGTACTAATTGACATTCCCACCAACAGTTTATAAGAGTTTCTTTTTATTCGAATTCTCACTGTTATCTGTTGTTTTCCCTTTTTTTTTTTAAAATTTCAGCTTATTATGGGGGTGCAAAAGCTGAGGTTATATACATTGCCCATGTCCCACCCATCCCCCCGAGTCAGAGCTTCAAGTGTGTCCATTCCCCAGACAGTGCGCCTGGTGCTCACCATGTAGTTATACCTCCATCCCCTCCCCTCACCCCCTACCTCCCTGAGTCAGCACCTTCAAGCATGACCATTCCCCAGACGGTGCACAATGCACTCATCTTGTAGGTATACAGCCATCCCCTCCCCCCACCCTCCGCCTCAGTCTGATATCCAATTGGTATCATTTCCCAATGTGCATTTAGGTGATGATCAGGGAAACCAGTTTTCTGGTGAGTACATATGATGCTTGTTTTTCCATTCTTGGGATACTTCACTTAATATAATGGGTTCCAACTCTCTCCAGGAGAACCAAAGAGATGTATCACCGTTATTTCTTATAGCTGAGTAACACTCCATGGTATACATATACCACAATTTACTAATCTATTCGTGAATTGATGGGCATTTGGGTTGTTTCCACATCTTTGCAGTTGTGAATTGTGCTGCTATAAACATTCAGGTACAGGTGTCTTTGTCATAGAATGACTTTTGTTCCTTTGGGTAGATGCCCAATAATGGGATTGCTGGATCAAATGGTAGGTCTACTTGAATCTGTTTAAGGTACCTCCATAATACTTTCCACAGGGGTTGTACTACTTTGCAGTCCCACCAGCAGTGTATGAGCGTTCCTGTCTCTCCACATCCACGCCAACATGTGTTGTTTTGGGTCTTTTTGATAAAGGCCATTCTCACTGGAGTTAAGTGATATCTCATTGTGGTTTTGATTTGCATTTCCCTGATGATTAGGAATGTTGAGCATTTTTCATATGTTTGTTAGCCATTCTTATATCTTCTTTTGAAAAATTTATATTCATGTCCTTTGCCTACTTTTTGATAGGGTTGTTTGATTTTTTCTTGCTGATTTTCATGAGTTCTCAATAGATTCTTGTTATCAGTCCTTTATCTGATGTGTAATATGCGAAAATTTTTTCCCATTCTGTAGGTTGTCTGTTTATTCTCATGACTGTTTCTTTGGCTGTGCAGAAGCTTTTTAATTTAATCAGGTCCCATTCATTTATTTTTGTTGTTGCTATGATTGCCTTAGGGGTCTTCTTCATAAATTCTTTGGCTAGACCAAGGTCTGTAAGAGTCTTTCCTACATTTTCTTCTAGAATTCTAATCATTTCCCATTTAAGGTTTAAATCTGTTATCCACTGTGATTTGATTTTTGTGAGAGGTGAAAAGTGTGGGACCTGTTTCAGTCTTCTACATGTGGCTATCCAGTTTTCCCAGCACCATTTATTAAATAAGGAATCTTTCCCCCAGAGTATGTTTTTGTCTGCTTTGTCAGAGATTAGATGGCTATATGAGGATGGTTTTATATCTGGATTTTCTGTTCTGTTCCACTGGTGTCTCTGCACTTGTGCCAATACCAGGCAGTTTTAAGAACCACAGCCTTGTAGTATAGTTTGAAGTCTGGCAAATTAATACCTCCCATTTTGTTTTTATTGCTTAAAATTGCGTTTGCTATACGGGGTCTTCTCTGGTTCCACACAAAGTGTATAATTATTTTTTCTAAATCTGTGAAAAATGATGTTGGTAATTTAATAGGGATTGCATCGAATCTGTAGATCACTTTGGGTAGTATAGACATTTTAACAATGTTGATTCTTCCAATCCACGAGTGTGGTATGGTTTTCCACCTATTTACATGTTCTGCAATTTCTTTCCTCAGTGTTTCATAGTTCTCCCTATAGAGGTTCTTTACCTCTTTAGTTAAATGTATTCCTAGATATTTTATTTTCTTTGTTGCTATTTTGAAGGGTATTGAGTCTTTAATTTGGTTCTCCAATTGACTGTTATTGGCATATATGACTGCCTCTGATTTGTGTGTATTGATTTTGTAACCTGAGACTTTACTGAATTCATTAATCAATTCCAGGAGTCTCTTGGTTGAATCCTTGGGGTTTTCTAGATATAACATCATATCATCAGTGAAGAGTGAGAGTTTGATCTCTTCTTTCCCTATTTGGACTCCCTTGATTCTGCTCTCTTGCCTGAGAGCTCTCGCAAGGACTTCCAATGCTATGTTGAAAAGTAATGGGGACAGTGGGCAGCCTTGTCTGGTTCCAGTTTGAAGTGGGAATGCTTTCAATTTTTCCCCAGTTAGTATGATGTTGGCTCTGGGTTTGTCATATATGGCTTGTATCATTTTTAGGTAGGTCCCGTCTATGCCTATTTTGTTAAGCATTCTTATCATAAAAGGGTGTTGAATTTTGTCAAATGCTTTTTCTGCATCTGTTGAGAGGATCATATGGTCTTTATTTTTGCTTCTATTTATGTGGTGAATTACATTTAAAGATTTACTTATGTTGAACCACCCCTGCATCTCTGGGATGAAGCCCACTTGGTTGTGATCGATTATTTTTTTGATAAGCACTTGGATACGATTTGCTAGGATTTTATTGAGAATTTTTGCATCTATATTCATAAGGGATATTGGTCTGTAGTTTTCTTTTTTTGTTGCATCCTTTCCTGGTATTGGTATCAATGTTAAATTGGCTTGGTAAAACATGTTGAGGAGAATTCCATCCTTCTCGATATTGGAGAATAGTTTATCTAGGATGGGCACCAGTTCTTCTTTGTATGTGTGATAAAATTCGGGTGTGAACCCATCTGGACCAGGGCTTTTCTTTTTAGGAAGGTTTTTTATTGTTTCAATTTCAGTTCTTGATATTGGTCTATTGAGGAATTCTATTTCTTCCTGATTGAATTTGGGAAGGCTATGTGTTTCTAAAAGATTGTCCACTTCCTCCACATTTTCCAATTTGTGTGCATAAAGATTGTTGTAGAATTCATAGATGATATCGTGTATCCCTGTTGCATCAGTTGTGATTTCTCCTTTCATGTTCCTGGTGGAGGTTATTGGAGATTTTTCTTTTCTGCTCTTGGTTAGTCTAGCCAGAGGTGTGTCTATTTTATTTATGTTTTCAAAGAACCAACTTTTTGTTTTATTAATTTCCCTTATGGTATTTTTGTAGTCCTTTTCATTTAATTCTTATTTGATCTTAATAATTTCTCGCCTTCTGCTGGGTTTGGGGTCAGTCTGTTCTTCTTTCTCCAGCTCTTTGACTCTATTCATTAAGTTTTCTATTTGTAAGTTTTCTGTCTTTTTGAAATAGGCATTTATGGAAATGAATTTTCCTCTCAGGACTGCTTTAGCTGCATCCCATAGATTTTGATAAGTTGTATCTCCTTTGTCACTTAATTCAAAGAATGTTTTGATTTCTTCCTTTATAAAATAGTTGTTCAGGAGAAAGTTGTTTAGCTTCCATGACTTTGAGTAGGAATGAGAGTTTCTGTTAGGGTTCATTGTTACTTTTATTCCACTGTGATCTGAGAAGATGCATGGTATAATTTCTATTTTTTTAACTTTTTTAAGACATGCTTTATATTCTAGGGTATGGTCAATCTTAGAGAATGTCCCATGAGCTGATGAGAAGAATGTATATTCAGTGGACTTTAGGTAGAATGTCCTGTAGATGTCAGTCAGGCCCATTTGTTCTAGCATTCTATTTAAGTCCATTATTTCTCTGTTTATTTTTTGTTTGGAGGATCTGTCCTGTACTGTCAGTGGAGTGTTAAAGTCTCCAGCTATTACAGTATTGTTATCTATCATTTGTTTCAGATCAAGTAGGGTTTGCTTTATGAATCTGGGTGCGCCAAATTGGGTGCATATATATTAAGAATAGTTACGTCTTCTTGTTAAATTGTGCCTTTCACCAGTATATAGTAACCATCTTTGTCTTTCATTACTTTTGTTGGTTTAAAAACTAAGTTATTGGAGATTAAAACTGCCACACCAGCTTTCTTTTGGCTACCATTTGCTTGAAATATCGATTTCCATCCTTTTATTTTCAGTCTAAATGCATCTTTGCAGGTTAGGTGAGTTTCCTGAAGACAGCAGATACTTGGTTTGTGTTTTTTTTGTCCATTGGGCCAGTCTATGTCTCTTGAGTGGGGGAGTTCAAGCCATTTACATTTATTGAGAGAACTGATAAGTGGGAGAGGTTTCTGTTCATCTTGTTGGGTAGAACTTCATTGCTATGTTTTCTGTCTTGAGCCATTGTGGTGACTGGAATTTGATCTTTGGCTCTTGAGTAGTTTTACATTTGTGGGTGTTTCTTGTGCTGATCCGTATGTAACTCTCTTTTGAGTACTTCTTGGAGGGCTGGTCTTGTCTTGGTGAATTCCCTCAGTCCTTGTTTATCTGAGAAGGTCTTAATTTCTCCTTCATATAGAAAACTTAGCTTGGCTGGGTACAAGATTCTAGGCTGGGCATTATTCTGTTTCAGAAGAGGGAGAATGGGGCCCCAATCTCTTCTTGCTTGTAAGGTTTCAGTTGAGAAATCTGGCATAATTCTAATGGGCTTTCCTTTTTATGTTACTTGTTTCTTTCTCCTTACAGCTCGAAGAAGGGTCTCTTTAGTGGACATTTTGGTCAGTCTGATGAGTGTGTGGCATGGTGTTTTCTTACTTGCTATGAATCTCCCAGGGGTTCTTTGAGCTTTTTGAACCTGTGTATCTAGAGTTTTAGCAAGGCCTGGGAAATTTTCCTCAATTATGTCTTCAAATAGCTTATCCAGCCCTTGCTTATTATCTTCTTCACCTTCAGGAATGCTGATAACTCTCACATTATGCTTCTTCACGTAATCTCACATTTCTTGTAGACTCTGATCTTTTTTCTTATTTCTTTGCTCTATCTCTGTGACTGACTTATTCAATTGGAAAGAATTATCTTCAATCTCTGAAATTCTTTCTTCTGTTTGATCTACCCTGCTCTTGAGACTTTCCACTGTGTTTTGTAGCTCCCTGAATAAATTCTTCATTTCTAGGAGTTCAGTTTGGTTTTTCTTCAGTATTTCAATTTCCTTAGTGAATTTTTCTTACAAATCCTGGATTTTTTTGTGGTTTTTTTGTGTTGGTTATCTATTTTTTCTTGTATATTATTCAGCTTGTTTGTAATCCATAATTGAAATTCTTCCTGTGACATGTTGGAATTTTGAATCTGGTTTGTGTCAGTTGGTAGAGAGCTGGTATTTCTCTTTGGGGGCGAGATTTCCGTTTGATTCTTTGTGCTCCCCATATTTTTCCACTGAGCGCTTCCCATCTGAATCTATCCTTAGAGCTTTTCTTACAGGTTTAGTCTGGCTAGAGGCATGCCTTGTACTCTGTTCTTAGGCTGTGAAGCAATCTAGGTATGTTGCTTCCTTTGTCAAGAGGGGGAGACTGTTGTGTATTGTTTAGAGTTTTTTCTATCTCAGTTGGGGGGCTGCTTCTGATGGGTCCAGCCCCAGAGGATTGGTTTGACCTAAGACCGGTTTGGCGAGTTAAGTCACTGTGTTGTGGACTTTCAGTTAGCAGACAGGATTCACACTAGTTTCAGGCAGAAAGTCTCTCTCTCTCTCTTTTTTTTCTCTCCTTTTTCTTCCTTTTCTTTGGTTCTTCTTCTAGGGGGGTGGTTTCTGCTTCTTTCCGCAGGAAAGACGCTGGCTAGGGGGAGGAGGCAGTGCCCTCCCTCACTCAGTGCCCCAGCTGCTGCAGCTCCCACAGGCAAAGGTCTGCCCTGGCCCAATGTCCCCAAGGTCCAGGCTCCACACTCTCGTGTCTGGGGAAGCACTCGGTGTTCACACAAGGGCGGGGGTCCTAGAGAGGGACCACGGACCAGGGGAGGGAGCCACCCAGGGAGCCGCCCGGCAGCCTATGGGACCGCAGCAGCTAGGCTGTGGACCCCAGGATGGTGACTGCGTGCCTGCAGATCGCCAGCTCTGGGGAAGAATGTTCAGAGTCTGGCAGCACCAGAGCCGGGGGCCTGGTGAGCACAGAAGCCCGCAGTAGTTCCCTGCTTAGAGGGCCACTGTTCATGGAGCTCCATGTCTCCCGTGGTGATTCTCCACCAACTTCAGGCAGATCCCTAATTGAGTGGGTTTGGAGGTCAGTGGGGAGAACAAGCCACTTTGCTTGCCTTTTTAATATTAGCCATTCTAACTGGGATAAGATGATATCTCATTGTGGTTTTGATTTGCATTTCTTTGATGTCTGAGCATTTTTCATATACCTGTTGGCCATTTGTATGTCTTCTTTTGAAAGATATCTATTCATGTCCTTTGTCCACTTTTTAATGTGATTATTTGCTTTTTTAAAAACTATTGAGTTGTTTGAATTCCTTGTATAATCTGGATATTATTTCCTTGTCAGATGAATAGTTTGTAAGTATTCTTACCATTCAACAGATTTTCTCTTCACTCTGTTGATTGTTTCCTTTGCTGTGCAGAAGCTTTTTAGTTTAATATAGTCCCATTTACCTATTTTTGCTTCTGTTGTCTGTACTTTTGAGGTTTTAGCCACACAATCTTTGCCTAAACCAGTATCCTGAAGAGTTTCCTCTATGTTTTCATCTGGTAGTTTTATAATTTCTGGTCTTATGTTTAAGTCTTTAATCCATCTTGGGTTGATTTTCATGTGTGTTGAGAGATAGAGGTCCAGTTTCTTTCTTCTGCATACAGATATCCAGTTTCCCCAGCACCATTTATTAAAGAGGGTGCCCTTTCCCCAGTGTATTTTCTTGGCAGCTTTTGTCAAAATCAGTTGGCTGTAAATATGTGGATTTACTTCTGGATTCTCTATTCTGTTCCATTGGTCTATATGTCTGTTTTTATACCAAAACCATGCTGTTTTGGTTACCATGGCCTTGTAATATATTTTCAAGTCAGTTAGTGTGATATCTCCAGCTTTGTTTTTTTTGCTCAGGATTGCTTTGGCTAACAGAGCTTTTTTTTTGTTTTTGTCCCATACATATTTTAGGATTGTTTTTTCTAGTTCTCTGAAAAATTACCTTGCTTTTTTGATAGGAATTGCATTAAATCTGTAGGTTTCTTTGGGTAGTGTGGTCATTTTAACAATAGTAATTCTTCTGATCCATGAGCATGCGTGTCTTTCCATTTGTTTAGGTCCTCTTCAATCTCTTTCATCAGTGTTTTGTAGTTTTCCTTGTGGAGATCTTTCACTTCCTTGGTTAAATTTATTTCTAGGTATTTTACCTAATTTTTTTGTAGCTATTGTAAATGGCATTGCATACTTGATTTCTTTCTCAACTAGTTCATTACAGGTGTACAGAAACACTACTTATTTTTTGTGTATTGATTTTGTATCCTGCAACTTTAACAAATTTATTTCTCAGATCTAAGAGTTTTTTGGTAAAATCTTTAGTTTTTTTTTAGCTGTAAATTCATATCATCTGTAGAGAGAGAAAATTTCTCTTCTTCTTTTCCAGTTTGGATGCTTTTTATTTCTTTCTCCTGCCTGAGTGCTCTGGATAAGATTTCCAGTACTATGTTGAATAGGATGGTGAAAGTGGGCACGCTTGTCGTGTTCCAGTTCTTAGAGGAAAGGCTTGCAGCTTTTCTCCATTCAGTAAAATGTTAACTGTGGGTTTGTCATACATGGCCTTTATTATTTTGTGGTATGTTCCTTCTATTCCTAGTTTGTTGAGAGTTTTTATTATGAAGGAATGTTAAATTTTATCAATTTTCTTCAGCATCTATTGACATTATCATATCATTTTTGACCTTTGTTCTGTTAATGTGATGTATCATGTTTGTTGGTTTGTATATGTTAAACCATCCTTGTATCCCTGGTATAAATTCACTTGACCATGGTGAATGATCTTTTCCATGTTTTGCTGAATTTGGTTTGCTAGGATTTTATTGAAGATTTTTGCATCCACATTCATTAGGGGTATTGTTCTGTAGTTTTCCTTTTTTGTTTTGTCTTAGTGTGCTTTGACAACAGGGTAATGCTGACCTCATAGAATAAGTTAGGGAGGATTCCCTTGTATTCAATTTTTTGGAAGAGTTTGAGGAGAATTGATATTAATTCTTCTTTCTATGTTTGGTGGAATTCAGTAATGAAGCCATCAGTATCTGGGCTTTTCTTGGTTTGGAGACATTTTATTACCAATTCGATCTCATTGCTCCAAAAGTAGTATGTTCTGGTTTTTTATTTCTTCCTGATTCTGTCTTAGTAGGATGTATGTGTCCAGAAATTTATCAGTTTCCTCTAGGTTTTTCAGTTTGTTAGCATATAGTTGTTCTTAATAGTATTTGATGATATTTTATATTTCTGTGGTATCAGTTGTAATGTGTTCTTTTTCATTTCTAGTTTTGTTTGTTTGGATCTTTTTTTTTCTTGGTTAGTCTACCTAGTGGTTTATCGATTTTGTCTCTTTATAAAAAACAACTTTTTCATTGATCCTCTTATTGTTTTTTTTTTTAGTCTCTATTTATGTTCTAATATTTATTATTTCTTTTCATCTATTAATTTTGGATTGGTTTTGTTCTTGCTTTTCCAGTTCCTTGAGGTGCATCATTTAGGTTGTTTACTTGAAATCTTTCCACTTTTTGGATGTAGGCATTTATTGCTACAAATTTCCCTCTTAGCACTGCTTTTACTGTAGCCCATAGGTTTTTGCATGCTGTATTTCTATTTTCTTTTGTTTCATGAAATTTTTGACTTTCATCTTAATTTCTTCATTGGCTAATGGTCATTCAGGATCATGTTGTTTAATTTCCATGTGTATGTATAGTTTCCATTGCTCCTCTTGTTATTGATTTTTAGTTTTATTCCATTGTGGTCCAAAAATAAGCTTGATATGATTTTGATTTTTAAAAATTTGTTGAAACTTGTTTTGTGTCTTAACATATGATCTATCATAGAGAATGTTTCATGTGCTGATGAGAAGAATGTGTATTCTATAGCTGTTGGATAAAATGTTCTGTAAATGTCTGTTAGCTACATTTGGTCTAAAGGCCAGGTTAAATTCCATATTTCTTTATAGATTTTCTGTCTAGATAATCTTTCTCATGCTGAAAGTAGGGTGTTGACGTCACCTACTATTACTGTATTGTGGTTATCTCTCCCTTTAGATCTAGTAATATTCGCTTTATATATCTTGATGCACCAGTGTTGGGTGCATATATATTTACAATTATTATATCTGCTTGCTGAATTGATCCCCCTATCATTATATAATGAGCTTCATTGTCTCTTTTTACTCTTTTTAAGTCTGTTTTATCTAAGTATAGCTACTCCTTCTCACTTTAGGTTTCTGTTTGTGTAGAAATTTTTTTTCCATCCTTTTTAGTCTATGTGTGTCTATATAGGTGAAGTGAGTTTCTTGTAGACAGTTGTGTCTTGCTTTTTATTTATTTTTTATTTCATTCAGTCTATATCTTTTAAATAGAAAATTTAATCCACCTACATTCCAGGTTATTACTGATCTTTAAAATTTGTTCCTATCATATTGTTAATTGTTTTCTGATCTTCTTGCCTATACTTTTTTCTTTCTTTCTCTCACGATGTTTACCTTTGTGGTTTGCTAATTTTCTGTAGTGGTAATATTTCAGTCCTTTCTCTTCCTCATTTGTGTGTTTGCTCTACCAGTGCAAGTTTTTACTCTCATGTGTTTTAAAGATGATAGATATTGTCCTTTTGTTTCCAGGTTTAGGACTTCCTTAAGCAGTTCTCATAGGGCTGGTCTAGTGGTAATGCATTCTTTCAATTTTTGCTTATCTGGTAAAAACAATTTCTCCTTCATTTATGAAGGACAACTTTCCTAGTATTCTTTTTTGGCAGTATTTCCTTTCAACACATTGAATATATCATCCTGTACTCTACTGGTCTGTAAGGTTTCTGCTGAGATATCTGCTATTAGTCTGATGGGAGTTCCCTTATATGTGACTAGGTGCTTTTCTTGCTGTTTTTAGAATTTTCTTTGTCTTTGACTTTTGAAATTTTGACTATAATGTGTCACAGAGAAGATCTTTTTGGGTTGCATGCATTTGGGGATCTCTGGATCTGGATGTCTAAATCTCTTGCTAAACTTGGGAAGTTTTCAGCTATTATTCTGTTAAATAGGTTTTCTGTGCCTTTGGCCTTCTCTTCATTTTCTCGAGCACCCAAAATTTGAATATTTGGTTGCTTTATAGTGTCCATCTGCCATGTAGACTTTGTTCATTTTTATTTATTGTTTTTTATTTTTTCGGGGGGGGGGGTGTTTCAAAAGGCCTGTCTTCAAGTTCTGAAATTCTTTCTTCTTGATCTAGTCTGTTGTTGAATCTCCCAAATGCATTTTTTATTTCACATACTGACTTCTTCATCTCCCAAATTTCTGTTTAGTTCTTTTTTATGATAGCTATTTTTTTGTGTATGTGATTTCTCATTCATATCCTGAATTGTTTTTCTGTTTTCATCTTGTTTATCTGTGTTCTTTTGTATATCAATGAGCTTCTTTAAGATCACTATTTTGAATTCTTCTTCCAGCATTTTGTACATTTCTTTTTCATTGGAATCTGTTGTTGGAGAATTATTGTGATCCTTTGGAAGTGTTATATTTCCTTGTTTTTTCATGTTTCTGGTGTCCTTACATCAGTATCTGCACATCTGGGGTAATAGTCACTTCTTCCAATTTTTGAACTGACTTTTATAGGCAAAGACTTTTTCCTAAAGATTTGTCTATGGTGATAGTTATATGTATATGGTAGGGTACATTAGCTTTGATTTTGGGTGTATGCAGTAGCATAGTCTTGGTATGATTTCTTCTGCTGCAAACAGTGTCAGTATTGTCTGTGATTTCTTCAGGGGCTTGGCTAAAGTTGTTAGTAGAGGCTGTGGTGAGGCTTTGCTGGGGATGGGGATGCCAGGTGGGCCAGTCCTTAGGCCCAATGGTGGCATTGGTGGGCCTGTACATGGGCCCTGGGTGCCATATATGGGCACCAGTATTAGAAGGTCTAGGTGTGCCAATTCTTGGGCTTCCATGTGGCTTACTCTGGTGCCAATAGTGATGGCAATGGGCTAGACAGTTGGGCTTGTCCTTAACCCCTAAGCAGCGTGTGTGGTGTGGATAATGGTATTAGTAGTGGTGGGATAACCCTCAGGTTCCCAGGTGGCATTTGCTCATGTTAGCTATAGTGGCTGCAATGGTCTGGGAAGGCTATTCCCCAGGTACTCAGGTATTGTGTGCAGGTGGGTGCTAGTGGGACCTGTCTTCAGGTCCCTGGGAGGAGTACACAGACACCGGTAGTGGTGGACTAAGCTGGATGCTCCCCAGATCCCCTGGCAGCATGCTTGGGCAATGGGGATGGTGGTGCCAGGCCAGGCGGGTCTGATGTTAGGCCCTCCTGGTGGTACACATGGGCACAGGATGTAGTAGGCAGGATGTGGCAGTCCATGGTAGTGGATGTTGAAAGCCTGTCCTCAGGGTATGTGCAATTGTGTAGCAGCCATGAAGCTAGTAGGGGCTTGGCTGGTGCCAGTGGGAGCAGCCCCAGGTAGGCAGGTGGCTTGCAGGTTCTGGGGAGTGTGCATTTCAATTCCTGGCAGCAGCAGTGGCCACAATGGTGTGCAGGGGGAGCCTGCCCTTAGGGAACAAGCTAGAACATAGTGGCCTTTTTGTTGTTGTTGGTGGGGTTGCTATCAGCAGTCCCAAGCAGGCAGCTCTCAGGCTTTGGGGAGTGTGAGCTTTAGCTCCTGGCAGCAGCAGCAGCTGCAGCAATGTGCAGGAAGAGTTTTTCCTCAGGGTGCATGCCAGAGCACAGCGACCATGCTGCTGATGGAGACAGGACTGCTGTCAGTAGTCCCAGGTAGGCAGCTTTCAGGCTCTGAGGGCATGTGCCTCAGCTCCCTTTGCCCCAGGGGCAGTATCTCTTGTGCACTGCACCACTCTTTCTCCAGGGGGTAGGACTCTGTGGGCCACAGAGCTGGGGACTCTGCCAAACTGTTGGGTCCAGGTGGTATTGTACCACTGGAGCCTTCTGGGTGGATGTGGGCAGATGACAGAGGGGCTGCTGAGATGTGGAGATGCAGGTGTTGTTGGGCCCCAGGGCAGGATGCAGTCTTGTAGAGGCTGAGCTCTCAAAATGGCATGATGTTGTAGCTTCTTAGGTCTCTAGGGATGTGTATGACCCAGTGTGAACCCCTTCTTTAGAGAAGTGCCTTCACAGGGTCTTCAGGAAGCTCCCTATGCTAGTCTCACGGCCCATGGGGGTCAAGGGACTCTCCTTTGGCTAGGATTGCAGGAATCTGCAGTGGGAATCTTGCTTACCCTTTCCCACACTGGGGAACCTCTTCGGGTTCCCAACTGTTCCTAGCCAAGGTGGCTGTCTCAGTTCCCTCCCCCTCCTGTGCCTCAGGTGTGTCCTGTCACTTCCCTGCTGAAATCCAGTATTCTTTCTTAGATGTTCTATTAATATTTGAGGAATGATTATCTATTTATAATTTCAGTTCTTCTTTCTGGAGAAGGTGAGTGTTGGATGCCTCTGGTCAGCCATCTTGCACCTCTTGACTGTTTATATTTTTAGGTTACCAAGCGTAACAGTGTTTATAATCTATTCTTAATGTAATAAAAAATTATGAGCTTTGCCCACAGATTGAGTTTAAAAGCAGAAACTCAGAGTGTTCACATGATTATAATTCTGTGAATATTGCTCACTGAAGAGTAAAATGATATGGTATGATTATATTTACTTTTTTAGTGTGTATTAGTGTGGAGTTTCTAATCACCTTTTTTCTTCTATTGTTTGTCTTACTAGCAGTAAAGATACTACCAAACCAAAAGTACTCCTTTATTTCCTCCTGCCCCACCTAACCTATCAGTACCTCTTTTGTGGAGTCTTTCAAATTTGTACTGATGATCATTTAGGGTGGCTTAAAAGATGTCATTTTGAGTCTTCCTTTCATTACTCTCCTGCATTGGAGTTTTAGTTTCTTTGATCTTGTATCTGTCTCTTTTTTGGTTTCTCTCTTAAACTCTTTGCTGGAGCATGTCTTATAGTAATTTCCTGAGAAAGGGTATGAGGGAGATAGGGTTATTATATATCCAAAAATGCTTTTATTCTGCTCTCATAATGGATTGATATGAAAATGACTATCAAATTCTAAGTTGAAAATTGTTTTTATAACTTTGGAGGATTTTCTCTTTTAAAATTTATGTTAATTTTTTTCAATCTCTCGTCTCAACCAATTTCTTATTATTTGGTGAGCAATTTTTTTCTCTCAAGAAAATTTTAGGATTTTTTCTTCTACAATTGGTGTTCTAAAATTTCATGCATTTTGGGGCCAGATGTGGGTATTTTTTCCCCTTCATTCATTTCATTCATTGTGTCGGGCTTTTAGTGGATTGTCTCAGTCTGGACAATTGCTCACCCAATTTTGGGCATTTCTTTCTTTTTTTTTTATTTTGTAATTACTCAATCTCTATTTTCTCTTTCTAGAATTCATATGGGTTGGATATTGGAACTTCAGGATTGATCTTCTTGTTACTTTATTTTCTATCTCTGTCAGAAACATGGCTGTCCATTTTCCTGAGATATTTTCTTTATTTTATGTTTCAATTCTTTATTAATAATTTTTAATTTGGCAATTATATATTTTATTTCTAAGTCTCCTTTTTTGTTCTTTGATTGCTCCTTTTCCATAGCACCCTCTTCTCATTCTATGACATTATAATCTTTGAAAATATTAGTTTTATTTTGAAATTCTCTTCTGTTCTCTGAGTAATTTGTGCTGTCTCCAGAGTTACTTTTCTCCTTCCTTATCTCAGTCCTTAACCTACATGTTGCATTCAAACATATAGCAGTTTTTGGTTATGCACCATATTTAAAAATAAGGCTGTAGAAAAAGTTCAGTGTGTGTGTGTGTGTGTGTGTGTGTGTGTGTGTGTCCAATGGTGACCTTTTCTTTGGATGGGTATGTGGGGAATCAGCCTTTTGGCTGGGGATCATTACATAACACAATCTAAAGGAAACCTTGGACCTTTGGGACCTCAATGTCACCATAGCTCCCTTTTTTCTTTGTATTTTGGTCAATTTTCTTAGAAAAATGTCCTTCATTTATGTATTTATTTTTGGCCTGCAAGTAAACACTTATCTACCAGCCATTCTGGTTAAAGGATTAGGGGAGGGATAGCTGGAGTTGATGCTGTTAGTGATGTTCAGGGTCTGTTTCCTACTGACTGTGGTTTTGAGTCTCAGAGGCAGGCTATGGTGTCTTTCTAGGTTCTCCTGGGTAGATTTTCTTCCTTCTTGGCTGTAGCCTCTTCCCCTCCCTCATATACTGCAAGTTATAATTTCCTTTGTCCAGCATCAGAATTTTTCATTCATTTTTTTTCTTTTCCAGGAATGTTGAGAAATATTTCACTTGCTAATAGCTTATCTCCTGTTTTCTTTCTTCTTGCGGGTTTATATCATTTTTATTCTTTTAACATCTTTTAAATGTTGGGGGAGAGAGCAGATATGCCTTTTTGCACAGTTTGGAAAATCCTCTGTATTTCCTTTTTCCCCTAGTAGCCATTTTTAACTGTTTCTGCATTAAAATTTTTTCATAAAGGTAATAAATGCATATACTATAAGATTCAAGAGGCCCAAAAAGTTATACAGCAAAATTAAAGTCTGTCTTATATCTAGTCTCTAGGCACCCAGTTTCTTGTGTATCCTTTCAGAAATATTCTACGGAAACATATACATATATATGTGTGTATATATATATATGTGTGTGTGTATATATATATATATATATATACAAATTTAAAAATGCAAGCATAAGTATACAAACACAGTATTTCACACCTTCGTTTTTTTACTTACCAATATCTTGGAGATCACCTCATATTTGGTATAGTATAGAACTTTTTAAAGGTAACTTTTAATTTCTGTACAGTGTTTCACTAAGGAATATATTATAATTTATTTAACATTTCCTATTGGTGAATTTAAATTTCCCCTCCAATCTTATGCTTTAATAAACAAAGAAAGCTATAGTGATTTTTGTTTTATACACAGTATTTCATACACAAATGAGTATATTTGTAAGACAAATTCCAGAAGTGAAATTGTTGGTCAATTTCTAACCTTCTTGGGGAGTGGGGGCAAAGGATGTATCAATTAATGCCCTCCAATAATGTATCAGACTGCCTGGGTCTCCACACCTTTGGCCATTGTATTGTCAAGACCCAATCAAAAGCCATAGGAACGTTTCAACAGAAAGAATTTCATGGCTGGGTGTGGTGGCTCATGCCTGTAATCCTAGCACTCTGGGAGGCCGAGGTGGGAGGATCGCTTGAGGTCAGGAGTTTGAGACCAGCCTGATCCAGAGTGAGACCCTGTCTCTACTGAAAAATAGAAAGAAATTATCTGGACAACTAAAAATATATACAAAAAATCAGCTGGGCATGGTGGCACATGCCTGTAGTCCCAGCTACTCGGGAGGCTGAGGCAGAAGGATTGCTTAAGCCCAGGAGTTGGAGGTTGCTGTGAGCTAGGCTGATGCCACGGCACTCTAGCCTGGGCAACAGAGCAAGACTCTGTCTCAAAAAAAAAAAAAAAAATGAATTTCATATGAAGAATTGTTAACTAGGCATAAAGTTGGTAAAAAGAGAATAAGGCAAGAACAGAGTACTAAGGTATCAGAGAGGTAGCAATTACAGAAAACAGCAACCATCTCTAGGGCTAGGGGAAAAATAAAAGGTTGAAATTATTAAAATTTAGAAGTTTAGAGGTGGGAGCCTCACAGTGCTGAAACTTAGACCTCTGAGGATTGGATATGGCTCAGTTGGTGCCATGAGCTTAGAGGAGGGACCCCCATGGGTCTGGGACCAGACCTCTAGCAGCAGGCACTGGGGGCCAGTGATGGAACACTGAGGGGGAACAATCAGGCTGAATCTTCAAGCATTGGAAAAACTGCAAACTGGATTCAGCTGCTGCAGTGGCTGAGAACTGATGCTGTAGGTGAAAAATTTTCTGGGGTGATGTTGACAGGAACAGGAAGGAGACAGAGAAGAGCAAGCCCCTTCTTCCTTTTCTAGCTTTTCACTATCCCTCTGGCACCTTCTGCCTGCAGAGCCTAACATGGAGCCAGCTGGCAAAGCAGAATGTGGTGTGCAGAGTTCCCACCAGCACCACAGAGTTTAGAAGGGGCTGGAGTCCAGGGACTGTAACACAGACACTGGCAGACAAACCCAGTGAATTCTCAAACTTTTGTTCTTTGTTAACGTAATAGGTGAAAACTTATGGCTTGTTGTAGTTTTGATTAACATCTTTCCCCTGAGGACTGAGATTGAATACCTCTTAAATCTTAGAATTATTTGATTTTTCTTTCTGTGAACAGTATTTTGCTATCTTTTGTTCACTTTTGTTTTCCTTCAGGTCATCCATTTTTTTTCTTATTTATCAAAGAAATTTTACCTTTGAATATGAGTTGCAAATAATTTTTCCCAGTTTTTCATTTATCTTTTGATTTATGGTGGATTTTTCATGTATGCATTTTATTTTTACAAAGTTGAATTTTTTCTTTTTCTTTCTTTCTTTTTTTTTTTGAGACAGAGTCTCGCTCTGTCACTCTGGGTAGAGTGCAGTGGCATCATCATAGCTCACTGCAACCTCAAATTCCTGGGCTCAAGCGATCCTCCTGCCTCAGCCTCCCAACTAGCTGGGACAAATTTTATGTTTTGTGACTTCAGCTTTTTTCTTCACATGTAGAAAGGCCTTTGAAACTTTGAGATTATAAAAATATTCCTCCATTTTTTCCTTTGTGCTTTTACAGTTATGATTTTAAGGTTTATATATTATTTGGAATTTTTCCTGATATATAGTAAGAGGTGTTAATCCAAATATGTTTCTTTTTTTTCTTGCTTTACTATCCGGATGTTCCAACACAATTTATTGAATAATCCACATTTTTCCCATCAATTTAAAAATTCATCTTTATTATAATTCCTATATGGGTTTTGTTGGTCTATTACTGGTCTTCCTAATCTCTTTCACTGATATGTCTATTCATATACTAGGGCCACTGCTTTATGCTACTTTCATAATATGTTTAAATATCTCAAAGAGCATTCCTACTTTATTATTTCCCCTTTTAAGGACCTTATGCTTCTTTTGGTTTTTCTTTCCTCCATAGGAACATTATAGCCAGCTTGTCTAACTTTAAATCCTTCTAGTAGTTTCATTGGTATCACATAAAAATGTATATTAGCTAAGGGAGAGCTGATATTGTTATCATATGGAGTTTTTCTTTTAAACATGGTATCTGTTTCAACATGTTTTTTCTTCTTTTGCATATTCCTTATTAAGTTTGTTACAGGGTGCTTACTCTATCTTTCTTTTTTTCTTTTGTTGTAGCCACACACATGTTGACTTGGTATCTTCCCAACACTCCAATTTTTTTTTTATCTTCAGTGCATATGGCAAGCTTACTTCAAATCTGAGGTTTAGAGTTACAGATATTTCATGGTTTTATTGAAGATAGAGTTTGCATTTTTGTTCCTCTCTTTGCTGCTTTTGGGTGATTCATGAAAGAATAAGGGGGAATGGCTGTATTTTCTCTGCTATTTAAAATCAGATGTTACTTTATTTATATGCTCAAAATACTGTGGGATCCCACCACATTGACTATAAGAAATTCAGTTTTTATCACCAAATATTTCTAAGAATTATAATGGAATGATAAATAGTTCTACGAATATACCCTGCATGGCACCTCAGCTAGTCATCTGTCTCTCAGGTACTTTCAATCATTCTGCAGATAGCATTTATCTATTTCAAGACCGGCATCCTTTGTTACTGCTATCACCTATCCCAGCTGTTCTCAAACTGGTTGTACATTTTCTTGGGGGTATAGGAAGGCATTCCAAGGAATAATAGGAAAAGCAACTAGGGGTCAAACAAAGGTGCAATTCAAAGTACTTATATTGGTATTGAGAAAGGGAATGACTGTAGTGATTGGTAACAAATCCTTTTGCAACTCACATAGTTCCAATTATAAAACTGAAGGAAGACTTTATGAGGTTGTCAGTGGATAGATGATTTAAATTAGATTTTTATTGATTTATCACTAATTGTTTTATATGTAATTTGTAAAGAATTAAAATAAAATGAAGGACATATCATAATAAATCTTAAATTTGCATCTACCTATGTGTGTATGTATATATGTGTATCTATCTATCTATCTATATATATATATGAACAGTTGTCTCAGTGCTTACATTAAAAAGGGAATAAAATTGATCATGAATTTTGTCTCACTTTGGTAATAAAGAATGTTAATCCATGTATATATGAACTAATTATTTTAAAAAGTCACATCTACCTCAATAAGAAATGTATGTCCTGACAAAATACACATTTTATGTTTAAAATTATTTATCAAGATCACATACAAATAAAAATTAGAATAATAATTTAGTCCAGAAGAAATTCTTTGGCATTGAGATTCTATGGCTGATGGAAATTAAATAAAAATGCATTTTTACTTATTTATTATTTTTTCAGATAATTATGATAAGGTGATCAATAAAATACTTTCAAGCATAAAATTTACATTTTGATAAAATTTTGTGGGGAAAGTGGAATGGAAATATGAATTCAAGGAAGAAAAAGAAATAATGTAAAATTCTGACTATTAGAAAAGAGCTTGTTTATATATTTTTAAATGGATAAAACACATGAAACCTCAATATCCTATGGAGTATATTTAACAAATGATGTAATTTTTTTTGTCTTAAATTGTCAATATTTAAAACATGCCAGTTATAGCTTTTGCAATTATCTAAACTTATGATGAGAAATTTTAATTGCCAAATTAAAAATGTATGAGAAGGTTGTCTAAGTTTCTGATTGCAAAATGGCACAAAAAAGCAAACTGGTTTCACTGCCACCAACAAAAACCAAATGTACAGCACCAAGATTATCACCAGAAATATCCCAGAACTCAAATATGAGGATGAGAAGTTGCTTGGGCCACAGAGAAGAGAAAAAACTATGAACAGATGGTAAGAGAATCAGACTTCTGTATCTGTGATGCCCCTCCTCCCAATCTACTCACCACCATATAGGTAGAAAATTTTCCCCCAACTCATGGTTTCTACACCATGAGTGAAAAAGTGAGATTGAGGTAGACAACCAGCTTTCCCACCATCTCGGGTTCCCTGGCAGGAGACAGGTTCCTCCCTTAAATCATAGGAAGGATTGGGAGTGCCTGAAGGGAGGAATATCCCTGAGGATAGCCAGAGACAAAGGGAGAAAGCAGGACTACCATTCCCAGCCCTGGTAACTGTGCTCTGTAACTCAGCCAAAAGAGACACCAAAGTAGAGTGGCTGTTCAGTAGCACCACGCTGTAGGAGGTAAATTCCACAGGTCTTCTGGGCATGAGTCTCTAGGTAGCCTTCTCACACTGTCAGGTTATCTTCTTTGGGATCTTCCCCATTCAGAATGGGCAACAGTCTGATTGTTTATTACAGCTGAGGCAAACCTGGGCTTAAGATGACATCTAGTGCAAAAAGGAGACAGTGGCTTAGCAGGGGAAAAAAAAAAAAAAAGAAACTTAACAGGTAAATTGCAAAGGATTTCTAAGCAAACAATTCCAATAAAAACACAAATGAGCCAGATAGAGAAGACTGGAATAAATAACTAATCCTTCGATGTAAAGACATACAGATACATCCAAAAGAACAACAGCAAACAGAGAACCATCACTTTCCCAAACAGACAAAGCAAGGAGCCAGTGACTGACTCTAATGAGATGAAGATACGTGAGCTCTCTGACCAAGAATTCAAAATATCAATTCTAAGGAAAGTCAGTGATCTCAAAGGTAACATAGGAAAGGAATTCAGAAGTTTATCAGATAAATTTAACAAAGAGATTAAATAATTTTAAAAAAATGAAGGCAATATCTTAGAACTGAGAAATGAATTTGCAGAACTGAAAAATTCATTAGAGGCTCTCAACAGCAGAATAGATCAAGCAGAGGAAATAATCACTGAGCTCAACGACAGGTTATTTGAAAATATATAGTTACAGGAGAAGAAAGAATGAAGATTGCCTACAATAGAAAATTCCCTTAAAAGATAAAATATAAGAATTATTAATGTTCAAGAGGGAGTTGACCAAGAGGAAGGGATAAAAAGCTTTTTCAAAGACATAATAACAGAAAACTTTCTAAAACTTGAGAAAAGGATAAATACCCATGTACACAAAGGTCAGAGAATACCAAACAGACCCAATCCAAATAAGATTACCCCAAGGCAAATAAATATCAAATGCTCAAAGGTGAAAGACAAAGAAAGGATCCTAAAAGCAGCAAGAGAAAAGAAACAGATCACATATAAGGAGCCCAATTTGTCTGCAACAGACTTCTCCATAGAAGCCATTCAAGCAGGAAATGGCATTTTTAAAGTGCTGAAAGACAAAAACCAAAACAGAACAAAACAAACAAACAAACAAAAACCCCCTACTATCCAACAATACTGTATGCAGAAAAGCTATCCTGAAATATGAAGAAGAGATAAAGTCTTTCTTGGACAAACAAAAGCTGAGAAAATTCAAAACCACCAGAGTTGTTTAACTCCCTACTTCCAAAAAATGCTAAAGAAAGTTCTTCAATTTGAAAGACAAAAACCAACATGCAAGAAGAAAACCTTTGAAAGTTAAAAATCCATGGGTAAAATTAAGTACACAGAAAACCCTCGAATACTCTAATCCTATAATTGTGGTGTGCAATTCACTCATAAATCTAGTATGAAGCCTAAAAGACAAATATGTCAAAACCAATAATAGCTACAGCACCGTGTTAAGAGATAGGCAATATAAAATGAGCAAATTGAGACAATATAAAGTCAAAATGTAGGGGAGATGAAGTATACGGAGTTTTTCCCCCAGTTTTTTCTGTTTGTTTATATTTTTTCTTAGTGATTTAAGATAAGTCTTACCTCTTTAAAAGAAATTGTTATATTTATAAGATTTTTTATTAAGTCTTATGGTAACCGCAATGCAAAAGTCTATAACAGATATATTAAAAATAAAAAGCAACAAATTAAAACATACTGCCAGAGAAAATCTCCTAACCACAAAAAAGACAAGTAGCAAGGAAGAGAGGAGTTACAAAACAAAAGAAGACAAACAAAAACAGAAAGCAAGCAACAAAATGACAGTAGTAAATACTTACTTAATTAATATAACAATGTAAATACACTCAATTATCCCAGTAAAAGTCATAGAGTGGCTGAATGTATAAAGAAATAAGATCCAACTATATGCTGCATACTAGAAACCCAATTCACCTAAAAAGACACACACAGACTGAAAGTGAAGTGATAGAAAAAGATATTCCACACAAGTGGAAACAAAAAAGAGCAGGAGTAGCTACACCTATATCAAATAAGATAGACCACAAGTTAAAAACTGTAAATAGAGACAAAAATGTCACCATATAATGATAAAGGGGTCAATTCAGCAAGAGGATGTAACAATAGAAATAGCTATGCATCCAACACAACCACCAAGTATATAAAGCCAACATTAATAGATCTAAAGGAAGAAATACATTGCAATGCAATAATATTAGGGGACTTCAAAACCCCATTCTCAGTAATATATAGATCATCCAGACAGAAAATCAACAAAGAAACATTAGAGTTAAACTATACGTAGATCAAATAGGCCTTACTGACATTTACAGCATTTCACCCAACTGCTGCGGAATACACATTCTTTTAATCAGCATATGGAGCATTCTTCAGAATAAACCATATCTTAGGCCATAAAACAAGACTCAAAAAATTCAAAATGGTAGAAAACATATAAAGTATCTTTTCTAGAAGTAGAGATCAAGGACAAGGGGGACCTCAGAAATAGACAAACACAGAAATTAAACAATGTGCTCCAGAATGACCAATGGGTCAATGAAAAAAATAAGAAAAAATTAAAAGCTTCTTGAAACAAATAAAAATTGAAGTACAACATACAAATACCTATGGAACACAGCAGAAGCAATACTAAGAAAGAAGTTTATAACAATAAATGCCTGCATCAAAAGAGCAGAAAGACATCAAATAAACATCCTAATGATGCACCCTAAAGAACTAGAAAAGTAAGAACAAACCTAACCCAAAATTAGTGGAATAAAAGAAATAATAAAGATCAGAGCATAACTAAATAAAATAGAGACTAAAAAAACAATAAAAGGATCTATGAAACAAAAAGTTGTTTTTTTTAAAAAGATAAAATCAATAAACCACTAGGTGTAGACTAATTCAAGAAAAAGAGAAAGAATATACAAATAAACAAAATCAGAAATGAAAATGGAGCCATAACAACTGAGACCACAGAAATACAAAGAATCATTAGGAACTATTATGAATAACTATATGCCAACAAATTGGAAAACCTAGAAACAATGGATAAATTCCTAGACACATACAACATATCCAGATTGAACCATGAAGAAATAATAAATGTCAACAAACCAATAATTGGTAACAGGATTGAAGCTGTCAAAGCCAGGGACTTGGTGGATGACTTCACTGCTGAATTCTACTAAACATTTGAAGAAGAACTAATTCCAGTTCTACTCAAAATATTCCAAAAAATCTAAGAGAATATGTCCACATTCATTGTGCAGGGCCAGAATTATCCTGATACCAAAACCAGAAAAGAACATAACAGAAAAAGAAAACTACAGGCCAATATCTCTGATGAACATAGAGGCAAAAATTCTCAACAAAGTACTAGCAAACAGAATGAAACAACATATTAAAAAGATCATTCACCATGATCAAGTGGGATTTATCCAGAAATGTAAGGATGGTTCAACATATGCAAATCAATAAGCATGATATATTGCTTTGACAGAATCAAGAACAAAAACCATATGATCATTCATTTCAATAGATTCTGAAAAAGCTTTTGACAAAATTCAACATCCCTTTATGATACCCTCCCCCAACACACTGAGTATAGAAGGAAATACCTCAAATAATAAAAGCCTTACATGATAAACCCACAGCTAACATTATACTGAATAGGGAAAAATTAAAAGCCTTTCCTTTAAAATGTAGAACAAGACAAGGGTGCCCACTCTCACCACTTTTATGAAAGTCCTGGCCATAGCAATTAGGCCAGAGAAAGAAATAAAGGGCTTTCAAATTGGAAAAGAAATCAAATCAGCCTTGTTCATAGAGATATGATCTTATATTCAGAAAAACCTAAAGACTCCATAAAGTAACTGTTAGACTTGATAAACAAATTAAGTAAAATTGCACTATGCAAAATCAACAAACAAAAATCAGCAGCATTTATATACCAACTGTGAATAATCTGAAAAAGCAAGAAAGGAATCCTATTTACAATAGCTAAAGGGACTATAACATACCTAGGAATCAATTGAACCAAAGAAGTGAAAGATTTATACAGGGAAATGTATAAATACTGATAAAATAAATTGAACATGACACAAAACAATGGAAAGATATTCCATATGCATGGATTGGAAAAATTGATATTGTTAAAATATCAATACTATCCAAATCAATTTATAGATTTGGTACAATCCCTATCAAAATGCCAATGATCTTCACAAAAATAGACAAAACAAACCTAAAATTGGTATGGGATTACTAAAGATCTCGAATACCCAAAGCAATCAGAGCAGAAAGAACAAAGTTGGAGACATCACACTACTGGACTTCAAATTATACTACAAAACTACAGTAATCAAAACAGCATGGTACTGGCATAAAAACAGACACACAGATTAATGGAACAGAACAGAGAACCCAGATATAAATCCACTCATTTTGAGTCAACTCATATTCAACAAAGGTGTCAAGCACATACAATGGGGAAAGGCCAGTCTCTTCAATAAATGGTGCTGTACAAACTGGATAACCAGATACAGATGAATAAAACTATACCGCCATCTCTCATCATCTATAGAAATGAAATAAAAATGGATTAATGAGCTAAATATAAGACCTGAAACTGTGAAATTATTGGATTTTTTGGGTAAGACCTCAAAAGTGCAGGCAATAAAGCCAAAAACAGGCAAATTGGATTATATCAAACTAAAAACCTTCTTCACAGTGAAGAAAACAATCAAAAAAGTGTAGGAACAACCCAAAGAATGGGAGAAAATATTTGTAAACTATCCTTCTGACAAAGGATTAATAACCAGAATACATAAAGAGCTCAAAAAACTCAATAGCAACAAACAAACAAACTAATCCACTTAAAAACGGGCAAAAAATATGAACAGACATTTCTCAGAAGATGGCCAACAGGCATTTGAAAAAATGTTCAACATCACTGTCATCAGAGAAATGCAAGTCTAAACCACAATGAGATATCTTATCACTATAGTTAAAGAATGAAATCCTGTTATTTGCTGCAACATGATGAAACTTGTGGTCATTATATTAAGTGAAATAAGCCAAACAGATAAAGACAAATATTGCAAGTTCTCACTTACATGTGAGAGCTAAGAAAAAAGTGGATTTCCTGAAGATAAAGAGTAGATTGGTAGTACCAGAGGCTGGGAAGTGTCAGAGGGAGGCAGGATAATTAACAGGTACAAATATATAGTTAGATAGAAAAAAATAAGACCTAGTGTTCAATAGATCAGTATGGTGACTACAGTTAACAATAATCTATTGTAAATTCCAAAATTGCTAAAAGAGAATAATTCAAATATTCTTAGCATAAGGAAGAGACAAATATTTAAGATGATGGATATGCCAGTTACCCTGATTTGATCTTAGCATGTTATATGACTGTATCAAATTATCACAGGTACCCTGAAAATATGTATATCTCTTATGCATTAATAAAAATAAAGACATAAAATTTTAGAAATGTATTAGAAGGTATATAGATTTTTCTAAAGTCTTTTAGGCGGTTCTCAAGTAAAAACAACCACAATGAACCCCTCCAAAGCCAGAAAAATAAACTTATGGTCATTGCCATAAACTTTTATTGTAAGTAAGTGTTTACTTTTAACCTCTCAAACTTTGAGAATAAGAAAATTAATGAGTGTACAGGGAAGGTAAATAGACCCCAGATGAAAACAGTTTTATGGTTTGTGGCACACACTATTACATATGGGTACATTATACAGAAGCCTGTGAGTTCACATTAAAGGGGGATCCTCCTCCTTTTTGTTACCTCAATGACTGCCCTTTTGAACTAACTCTTATTTTAAATCTAGGACTCCAGCTTCTAAAAGACAGGGAAATGAAACAGTTTCCTATTCTTCTCAGGTGAAGACTCAAGTTTCATTAATCCTGAGAGCTTACCCAATTACTAGGATAACATGTGACTGCTTATTTCCTTTGGGAAACTGAAATTCACCCCTATTCAAGGAGGTGGGTGTTTATACTTAGGCTTCCCAAAGGCAACAAAAGATGGTGGATGGGCATCAGTACCTTTGACACCATCTGAGCTTTTTTTTTTTTCTTAAATAGATCATATATGGGACAGTAACAGTCTGGACAAGTCTTTCATACTCTCTTCTCCAGTGATGAAATGTAAAGTGTGAACCTCTTTTCTAGCCATCTTACGATTCTCCTCTCGGTGAATAAGGACATGAATAATAACACACAGACCTTCCAAGAATCAGCTAGAAACTCTTTAACAAGGAGGATAAATTTACCTATTAGAATATAATCTGCAGAGACAAAGATATGTTAAATGGCACATGCAATTTATATCACTTAATAGAACACAACCTGCTGAGCTGAGACATTTTACGTTTGATTATTTTAATATTTTTTCCAAGTTCAATGGGAGGGCTTAAAATACATCAGAAAATTCAAAGGACCTTTAAGTGATTTTTGCACTAGAACAAAGGGTAGCCTTTTCCAAAAGTCAGTTGCTTCCTAAAACTCTTCGAAGGGACTACATTCTAGACTACCATAAATTATCTCATTTTAGTCTTTAATTTTCTGTTTGTTCCCACTTTCTTAGCCTTCCAATTTATTAAGCTCAAGAATACAAGAGGTTGCCCATTAGAGTTTCTCTTCAGGGTCACTGCTGATTTTTATTCCACAAGTAAAAGATTCTTTTAAGAACTCTCAAGAACAAAAACAAGGTCAAGAGCAAGAAGAAGAGAGGCACTTTTGCTGTCTCACAGCTGTATTGTTTGCTTGCTTTGGGGATGGGCCATGTGAGGATGTGAGGTACGATTTATGACTTATTTTTAAACATTTAATAGGTTGCCCCAAATGACACATGATTACATTCTCATTGTAAATAATTCAAACTTTACAGATGAAGTTAAAATCAAACAAGAACAAAATTCCTTAATCACTCCCACTAATAACATTTACCACTGTAGAGGCATATTATCTTATTAGTTTAGTTTTGTATATATCCTTCTAGTGTCTCCTCTCTTCTTTCCCACTCCCTTGTTAGACACCTGTGAGAATGTAGGTACTTTTCAGCAATTTTTTAAAAAGCCAACAATATATCTTGGAGATCTTCCCCTGTGAATGTAAACATGGCTACCTCATTTAGGACTGCAAACTAGTGCAACCTCCATGGAAAATAGTATGGAGATTCCTCAAAAAACTAAAAGTAGACCAGCAATCCCACTACTGAGTATTTATCCAAAGGAAAAAAACTCATGTTGTCAACAAGACACTTGCACTAAAATGTTTACTACAGCACAATTCACATTCCAAAGATGTGGAATCAACTCAAGTGCCCATCAATTCATGAGTGGATTAATAAAGTGTGGTTTATGTACACCAGGAAGTACTACTCAGGCATAAAACATGAATTAAAACCTTTTGCAACAATCTGGGTAGAACTGGAGACCATTCTCTTAAGTGAAGTGTTGCAAGAATGGAAAACACCACATGTACTCACCATTAAATTGGAACTAGCCGATCAGCACTCATGTGCACAGATGGAAGTAAAACGCAATGGAAATCAAGCAGGTAGAAGCGGGGAGGAGGGTATGGCTGAAATCACATCTAAAAGGGAAAATGTACACTATCTGGATGATGGGAACACTTATAACTTTTACTCAAGTGGTACAAAAGCAAACCATGTAACCAAAATATTTGTACCCCTGTAATATTCTTAAATAAAAAAATAAATAATAAAAATGTATAAAAAATAAATAAAAAAATAGCTACATGTGATGAGGGGCCACCTCTTGGACAGATCAGTTGAAGAGTAAGTGATTGATAAGAAAATTTTCAAAATACTTATATAAGGTAAATTATGACATAATAAGCATGATCTGTTACACTATGTGCCATTTAAGAAGATAATAATACCATTTAGGTAATTTAGATGCAGATTTTACTATCATTCCCAAATAAAAACAGTGGATTTCTTGTTTTCCTTTTTTCTTGTGGCATATCATTCTGAAACCAGTATGTGTGAACTTAGTGAAAAAAACATTAGCAAAATATTATGGAGCATAATGGAATAAAAATATTATGTCATTGGGAATATAAATGATAATTTATTTAGAAATTCCCCTCCTGATGGATATTTTTGTTGGTTCCAATTTCTCATAATTCTATAACTGTCCTTGTACATGACTGTGCATAAAAATAAAGGTTTTTTCCATTTTTTTCTTGGCTAGTTTGCCTTTTGATTTCTGATTTTAAGGAATATCTTTTAGATTTTATGTATTAATTCATTGTCAGTTATAGACTCTGCAAATATTTTTTTCTCAACTGTATCTTGTCTTACAAGATTTTTTTTTTTTTTATTTCAGCTCTTCATGGGGGTACAAAACCTCAGGTTACATACATTGTCCGTGTCCCACCCATCCCCCTGAGTCAGAGCCCCAGGCGCATCCACTCTCCAGACAGTGTGCCTGGCATACACCATGCAGTCATACCTCCATCCCCTACCCCCCGCCACCTCCCCGAGTCAGCACCTTCAAGCATGACCATTCCCCAGATGGTGCGCAATGCACTCATCATGCAGGCATGCATCTATCCCCTTCCCTGACCCCCCCACACCCTCGTCTCAGTCTGATATCCAGTTGGTATCCTTCCCCAATGTGCATTTAGGTGATGATCAGGGAAACCAATTTTCTGGTGAGTACATGTGATGCTTGGTTTTCCATTCTTTGGATACTTCACTTAATATAATGGGTTCCAACTCTCTCTAGGAGAACCAAAGAGATGTTATATCATCGTTATTTCTTATAGCTGAGTAATACTCCATGGTATACATATACCACAGTTTATTAATCCATTCGTGGATTGATGGGCACTTGGGTTGTTTCCACATCTTTGCGATTGTGAATTGTGCTGCTATAAACATTCGGGTACAGGTGTCTTTGTTATAGAATGACTTTTGTTCTTCTGGGTATATGCCCAATAATGGGATTGCTGGGTCGAATGGTAGGTCTACTTGAATCTGTTTAAGATATCTCCATAATGCTTTCCACAGGGGTTGCACTAGTTTGCATTCCCACCAGCAGTGTATGAGTGTTTCTGTCTCTCTGCATCCACGCCAACATGTGTTGTTTTGGGATTTTTTGATAAAGGCCATTCTCACCGGAGTTAAGTGGTATCTCATTGTGGTTTTGATTTGCATTTCCCTGATGATTAGGGATGTTGAGCATTTTTTCATACGTTTTTTAGCCATTCTTATATCTTCTTTTGAAAAATTTCCATTCATGTCATTTGCCCACTTTTTGATAGGATTGTTTGATTTTTTCTTGCTGATTTTCCTGAGTTCTAAATAGATTCTTGTTATCAGTCTTTT
Organism: Lemur catta; assembly: GCF_020740605.2. Taxonomy (NCBI): domain Eukaryota; kingdom Metazoa; phylum Chordata; class Mammalia; order Primates; family Lemuridae; genus Lemur; species Lemur catta. The sequence goes on along the minus strand of NC_059130.1, from coordinate 32,761,939 downwards.
ATCTAATGTGTAGTATGCGAAAATTTTTTCCCATTCTGTAGGCTGTCTGTTTATTTTCGTGACTGTTTCTTTGGCTCTGCAGAAGCTTTTTAATTTAATCAGGTCCCTTTCATTTATTTTTGTTGTTGCTGTGATTGCCTTAGGGGTTTTCTTCATAAATTCTTTGCCTAGACCAATGTCTGTAAGAGTCTTTCGTACATTTTCTTCTAGCATTCTAATTGTTTCCCATTTAAGGTTTAAATCTGTTATCCACTGTGATTTGACTTTTGTGAGAGGTGATAAGTGTGGGTCCTGTTTCAGTCTTCTACATGTGGCTATCCAGTTTTCCCAGCACCATTTATTGAATAGGGATTCTTGTCCCCAGAGTATGTTTTTGTCTATTTTGTCAAAGATTAGATGGCTATATGAGGATGGTTTTATATTTGGATTTTCTGTTCTGTTCCACTGGTCTGTGTCCCTGCCCTGGTGCCAATACCAGTTTTAAGAACCACAGCCTTGTAGTATAGTTTGAAGTCTGGCAAATCAATACCTCCCATTTTGTTTTTATTGCTTAAAATTGCTTTTGCTATACGGGGTCTTCTCTGATTCCATACAAAGTGCATAATTATTTTTTCTAAGTCTGTGAAAAATAATGTTGGTAATTTAATAGGAATTGCATTGAATCTATAGATTACTTTGGATAGTATAGACATTTTAACAATGTTGATTCTTCCAATCCATGCGGGACACTGAGTGAGCAATGGCACCACCTCCTCCCCCTAGCCAGTGTCTTTCCTGGGGAAAGAGACAGAAACCACATATCTAGAGGAAGAACCAAAAGACAGGGGGAAAAAAAAGAGAGAGAGAGAGAGAGACTTTCTGCTTGCAAATAGTGTGAATCCTGCCTGCTAACTGAAAGTCCACAACACAGTGACTTAACTTACAAGATTTTAATGATGGCTTTAGTATTACAAATGTTAAAATTATGATATAGTCAAATATATTGATTTTTTATTTTATCATTTTTGCTTTTTGTTATTTTAAAGCCTTTTATACCAAAGTCATAAAATATTCTCATATATATTTCTTATAATTTTAAATTTATGTTTTTATGTTTATATGGATGTGTCTTTGAGAATATTGTATGGTTAGATACTTTGTTTCTAAATTTACAGCTGATTGTGTCAATACTATTTATTGAAAAGTGTGTTTTTTTTTCCCTACAAATTTGAATGCCACTTTCACCACACATTAACTTATATTGAATTGTTCTTGGATTTCTATTGCGTTTCATTGCTTTACTTGTCTGTTATTGCCCCAGTAATATGCTATGCTATGTAATATACTTTATAATATGTTTTGATACCTGGTAGAATGAGTTCCTACACTTTTAATTTTCATAATATTTTATTATTTTTGTTTCTTTCCAGTATTAATAAAGATCTTGCTGTTTACTATAATATTTTAATAGATTCTGTTACTATCAGCAGAAATACTATTGATTTTTGTTTGCTGATTGTGTACCTGGTTGCTCTAATTGTCAGTTCATTGTTTCAAATTTTCCAAATAAATAATTCTCTTGTTCACAAACAACTATATTTTTGTATCTTTCTTCCCAGTATTTATGCTTTTTTAAAATTTGGTTATTGCTTATTGCCAAGACCTCTAGGTAATTTGAATAGCAGGTGTGACAGAAGGCATCTGTTTTATTCCTGACTTGTAATGTTTAAACTATTTTAGCATTGAGAATGATATTTGCAAGATTATTGTTAAATGTGCTCTTCAAATGAATAAGTTCTTGTCTATTGCTTACTTGCTAATTTAAATATTTAAATATTATTAAATTCTGTTTGTTTTGTGTGTCTATTTGATATACTTTTTCTTTTGCTCAGTTAACGAGATAAACTATTTTGATAGTTTTTCCTTACTAAACTTTGTGCATTCTTCAGATAAATACTGCTTGGTTATAATGAATATACGTATTTTCCATTAAATACACTAACTTATTTTTAATATTTACATAGATTTTATATTTGCATTATTAAGATTGATGTACAATTTTCTTATACTCTTCTTGCCCAGGATTTTTAACAGTGTTATATTAGAAGTGTAAAATGAATTGTTTAGCTTGATATCTTTTTCCATATTCTGAAAAAGTTGGTATATGTTGGGAATGCTCTATTTCTTAATAATAAGCTAGAACTTACCCATAATCCATCTGGAACTAGCATATTTTAAAAAGGAATGAGTCTTTGTAAACCTTTCAATTTCTTCTATGGCATAGGTCTTTTAAAATTTATTCTTATTCTTTCTTAAAGTTTGAAAATTTATGTTTTTCTAGAAATTGTCCAATTCATTTAGGTTTTTATTTTGCTGGTATGAACTTATATGTAGTATTATCTCTGTGGTTTTGTCTCTTTCTCCTTCTAGTATTATTTATTTTTACCTTTTTTATCTTTCTGTGATCAAATCTATTATCTATTTTACTGTTTTTTTCCTAATAAGCAGCTTGGCTTTTAATACTTGAGTCTACTAATATATCTTATTTATATTTTAATAATATTCGATTTTATCTTCATTACTTCTTTTATGTTATTTGCTTTGAGTTGCTTTGTATTCTTAGTTCTTTGAATTAAAAGAACAGTTTATTTCTTTTAAATTTTAACAGTGTTTTAATGAATGCATTTATAATTGTAAATTTTTTGTGTGTACTTTGCCATCTCTAAAGTATTGCTATGTGTTACTTTCATTCTAAGTTTAATTATCATTTTCATTTTAAGGTTGTTTATTTTTTTGATTGACAAATAACAATTGTATATATTCATGGTGTACAACACGATGTTTTCAAATATGTATACATTGTGAATTGGCTAAATCATGCTCATTAACAATGTATTAACTCACGTACTTAACATTTTTGTGGTGAGAACACTTAAAATCTACTCTCAGCAATTTGCAAGTCAGAGAATACAAAATTGCAGTTAAAGAGGAGGAATGAGTTCAAGAGATATAAGATACAACATTGTGACTATAGTTAATAACAATGTATTATATACTTGAAAATCATTAAAGAGATTTTTGGGGAAGAGTGTCATTTATTAGTTTTTAATTTCCAATTCAATTGCATTATAGTCCGTGACAATGACAATATGATGCCAGATTTCTGGAATTTGTTGAAATTTGCTTTTTGGTCAATACATGGTCAAGTATATATCACTTGTCTGTGTATAGTCACTTATTCTTTGTTTATATACAAGCATATGCATGTGTGTCTGTGTATACAGTTAATATTGTTAAATGTTTTGTATAATTCTACTACCTTTTCTCTGTTTTTTAAAAAAGGTTTGATTTTCTGCTTTCAGAGAGAGCTGTATCATACTATTGTGACTGTGCATTTGTTAATTTGTTACTGTGGTTTTGTTTATTTTCACTTTATCTCAAAGCTATGTTGCTTTTTAAAATAATTTTATAACTGAGGTTTATTATTTTTAAGAAAATATAAATATAAAATGTTTTAAATATTAATATAAAGTATGTATGTTTCTTTGTTATTGTCATCATTAATATAAAATATCTTTCTTTCTTTTAAATGCGTTTGGTCTTGAATTTTATTTTTTGTGATCTTAACATTGTAATACTAGTTTTCTTTTCTCTTAATATTTGCCTGGTATTTTCTTTCCTGTCCTGATGTTGGTTGCTTTATTGTATCATTCTGTGTTCAGTGCATTTCTTCGAAACAGCATATAGTTTTACTTTATTAACACAAAGAATCTTTGAGTTTTAATAGATTAGATTTACCTAATCACATTTAATGTGATTACTAATATGTTTGTACTCATTCCTGGGTTTTCTATTTAGAATTCTGTATAATTTTCTTCTCCCCTCTCCTGCTTATTTTTAAATTGACAAAATTTTATTTATTTAATATTTACCGTTTAACAATTTAGAAGTATTCTATTCCTCAAATGATTACCCTTATATATTAACATACATGTTAAACATATATTTATTTAATAATGCCCTAAATTAATCAATCAAGCAAATTAGCTAGTTTTTCATTTCCTATGAACTTTATCCACTACAACTATATTGATATTTCCATTTTGAATGCTGGATTATTATACAATAAATATTTTGTAATAAGAATATTTAGCTGAAAATAAATTTTAGATGGTTCATTCTCCAACATGATGGAGTTAGGAAGAAATCCCCTCCCTAAAAGGCAACTATGGAGCTGAAAAGAATTGTCCAAAACAACCATTTCAGCACTCTGAACATTCACTCTAAGCATACCAGAAACTTAGAAAATTTATTCATAAAAAACTAACTAAACTTTGTGTAAGAACAACATGAGTCTGTGATAGTCTTGCCTGAGGTTCTCCCATTCCCCCTTCCCAGGTCTGCTAGCATACCATGGGGCAACCATGAAGACAGAAGCTTTGCTGCCACAGATAGAAGAGACTCATTTGATCAGAGGCACTGTCAGCTCAGGTGATGATCTCAGTGGCAAGCAAACAGGGAAGGCCACTGTCATCACTAGTCTGAGGCTCTGCTCCTGTGTCTGAAACAGCCAATAGACTAGCAGACTAGCCAGGAATTTAAATAGGAATGCTGGAAAGTGAGACTTCCCTAAAGAGTTTGATAAAGTCTCCATGTATCTTGGTTTGACTGGAGGCTGTGTGCATATGCAATTGAGACTGGAGTGATCCCAAAGAACTAAAGGAAGGTATCTTTAAATAATTAAAGGAAGGTATGACTCAATTAACAAATATCTTGATAAAGGGACAGAAATTATTTTGAAAAAGCCAGGGGTGTTGGCTTGCATCTGTAATCTCAGCTACTCTGAAGGCTGAGGCAGGAGGATTGCTTGAGGCCAGGAGTTCAAGACTAGCCTAGGCGGCACAGTAAGACCCTATCTCTAAAAAAAAAGAAAGAAAAAAATTAGCCAGGCATGGTGGTACATGCCTATAAACCCAGCTATTTGGGAGGCTGAGGTGGGAGGATCACTTGAGTCTAGGATTTTGAGGATGCCGTGAGCTGTGATCTTGCCATTGCACTCCAGCCTGGGTGACCAAGAAAGACCCCAGCTGAAAAAACAATAAACAAACAAAAAACCAAAGTTATATTCTGGAGTTGAAAAGTACAATAATCAAAAGGAAAAAAAAAATCATTAGGGAGTCTCACAGCAGACTTTTGATAGGAAAAAAGGAATCAATGAGTTCTAAAATAGATAAATAGAAATCACCTAATCTGAATAACAGAGAAAAGAGATTTAAAAAAATGAAAAAATGAACAAAGTCTCAGAGACCTGTGAGATAATATCAAGCATCCCAACATACATTTGATGAGAGTCTCAAAGGAGAGGAGAAAAAGAAAGGAAGAGGAAAATAATTTGAGGAAATGGGCAGAAACCATTTTAAGAAACAATGGCTGAAAATGTCCCATATTTAATGAAAGTATTAATCTACAGATCCAAGAAGCTCAACAAACTCCAAGTAAGATAAAGGGAAGGATATCTGTACTTAGATACAATCTAGTTAAACTGTTGAAAGCCAAAGACAAAAAGAAAATCTTGAAAGCATTAAGAGAAGAATGGCTCACCACATACAAGTAAACAACAATGCAATTAACAGCTAACTTCTCATAAAAACAACAGAAGACAGAAAGCAGTGGAACGACATATTTAAAGTGCTGAAAGAAAAAAAGACCCTGTCAACCAACTTTTATATGGAGTAAAACTATACTTCAAATTTGAAAGTGAAAGGAAGACATTCCTAGATAAACATATACTGAGAAATTTCTAAATTCACATGTAAGTGCATTTGTTTCTGGATCTCCTCTTTCTTTCATTTATTGGTTTATTCTTATACTAATGACACATATTTAAATTACCATAGCTTTATAGTATATTTTGCTACTTGATAGGCCAATTGTTCATTGTTTTCTCTTTCTTACATTTTATTGGTTGTTCTTGTGCATTTAGCTTTCTAGGTGTATTTTAGTATTAACTTGTAGCATTTCACAAAAAATCCTGTTTAAAATTTTATTGAAATTTTGTCTTTGTACCAGTTATTATGTTTGTCATAAATAAAACCTATAAGTTTTACTAACTATGCCCATCTAAAACACAAATAACACTAACAACAAAGGAATTAAGTAAAAGAATACTGGGTTACCTCACAGAATTGAAAGAATTACTGATTAACTAAAGTGAGGAAGGGTGATGGTGTGACTATTCTTATATTCCTTAGCAGGTGAATCTGTGAATCTGTGAATCTGCTCACTGGATCTTTGCTGTTAACATGACTTATAAATCTCAGCCTCTATGCTTTTCACTCCAATTTCCAGATTCCTGGGGAGGAGAATTTTATCATTTCAGTTTGGGTACTGTATCTGCCTCTACAACATCAGCTGTAATCAGGTGGCAGAGTTTAATAGTATAGGTAATAGTGCTGGGCCTATTTGTGGGAGACAACACAAAGTCATATCTATTTACTGCATCTCAAGACAATCTCCTCTGCCACTGTTTCCCTGAATTTAGACTCTTTGGGTTATTCCCATTACTTTTGTTTTGTTGTGGGCTTTATGAATGGATGTTGAACTTCCTCACTGTATCTCTTATTCTGACCTTAATTTTTTTAGCTATTTTTTTTTCCAGGGTAAATTCTAAGGGTTGATGTTACCATTCACTATTTGATTTTGCGGTTGTGCTCAGGTTCTTATTCAGCCTATATATTTTGGGGTATTATATTTTAATCGCTAAGGTTTAAATTTCCATTATCTTAGTTGATTTTTTATGGGTGAAGTATAATCTTACACCTCTCAAGGATATCATAGTCTTAGGTTAAATCTCTGTTATTCTTACTATTAGCTCTGCTTCCTGGGGTATAAGTGGTATGGTTTATTGAGTTTGGTGTTTGTCTTCCATATTCTGGCTTTTGTGAATATTTGGAGATTATTGGTTGTTTGCTCATCTTAGTTCCTGAGGTGCCCTTTCAGTCTGCCTGCTATATTTATTTTGATATATCAGTATGGGAATAGGTAGCATATGCTGCTCTGTGAGAGGGAGAGGGGTAGTATTTGCCATTAAGTGCTGGTACTTCATTGCTAGGTGTAGAGATTTGCCATCTGTCCACAGTGTTGCCAGACACCTGGGACACTTGCCCTGTCTCTCTGTTCCAAGCCCTCATGCTTGCTGTTTCCTGCTGTTGCAGGAAGGGAGTGGAGGAATCTATCTGATAGATCCTGTTGATACTTCAACTAATTATCCCTGAATTGTCCTTAAACATGCTTCTTCTCCCTCCAGTAATGGCACACTTTGGTGCTTTCCCTACCTTGTGGAGCAATATTATTTTGTATGTATTTAGGCTTCTGGTTTGCTTTTTTGTATTCAATTTTGTCTACTTTCAGCTGTTTTTTAAAAATAGAGATTAAAAAAATTCTGGGACAACTGAGTGGCCCATCTCTTTTTCTTTTATTGTACAGTGACAAGGTGGAAGAAGATGGCTATACAATCTCTACTATCTTGAAAACTGTTTTGGGATTATCTCTAAAAAATTAAACTTTAAACTCAGTAAATAATCATTCATTTGTTTTTAAATGTTTAAGTATAATAGAGACTTCTTATAAAATATTTAACAAATACATAAATATTTAGAGCAAAAAGCAGAAGCCCTTTTTTTTATCTTCCGTACCCTAAATTTCCTTTACCATTGTCCAAAATAACCTAGGGGTGCATCTAGACTTTCTCTCAGCATTCATAAAAATGTGTACACACACACACCCAAATGGGAAGATATGATTGTTTTGTAACTTGCTTCTTTCATTTAATAATATATCATTTCTTCTAACTACAGATAATTTTTCCTTATTTAAAAATTATACAATATTCCATATTATAAGTAAACCATAATTTATTTTATTTTGTCTATATTTATGGGCAATTAGGTTTATTTACTCATCTATTAACAGTTCAAGAGATATCTATTGAGCATATAAAATTCCAGCTGTCATACTTGCTTGCTGTGTAATTTTGAGCACATTTATTAATCTCTCATTTTTCACATCTATAAGGATAATAATATTATCTATATCATTGAGATAGAGGAGTAAAGGGTTAATATACAAAGTGCTTATCAAAGTAGCACATAGTAAACTCTCAACAGTTGTTGACTATTACTATTCATATCTATAAGGAACTTTGTTACTTATTGGGGTGGTACTGAACTAAAAATTCATAGAGCCACAGTCTAGTGAGATGGTGAGAGAGTGATTGAACAATAATGAAAAATAACACCCCAGTCATAGAGCTATATTATTATAAGCTATAATAACTGATATAAAGAATAAACAATTTTTGCAAACCATGATACGAGAAAGTAAAACAGCGGAGCCCAATTTAAGTTGAGGTTTGAGAAAGATGTCCTTGAGGAAACTGAATCTAAGCTGAGTCCTGTCGGCTTACTAAGAGTTAGCAAGGAAAAGTGTAGTGGGAAGGGAGCAGAAAACATTCCAGGCAGAAGATCTGGAACTGTGAGGAGGTTGTTATTGTGGCCCATTCTCCTTCCACCCAATTTATATGTTGAAGTTCTAAGCCCCAGTACTGCAAAATGTGACTTTACTTGGAGGTGGGGCTTTAAAAAGGTAATGAAGGTAAACTGAGGTCATATGGGTGGGCTCTTACAATACGAGACTGGTATCCTCGTAAGAAGAGGAGATTAGGACACAGACATGCCCACAGAAAATGTCAGGTGAAGACACAGGGAAAAGATGGTCATTGGCAAAGCCAAGGGGAGAGGCCTCAGAAGGAAATGCTGCCCACACCTTGATCTCCAACATCCAGCCTCCAGAACTGGGAGGAAATAAATTTCTGTTGTTACACCACCTTGTCTGTGGTATTTTGTTAGGGCAGCCCCAGCAAACTAATACAGAGGTCAAATCCATTATTTAGCTTCCCTTTCAGCATCCCAATAGCTCCCTAGCAACTCTTTCAATTTTCTTCTCTGTACTCTTATCTGCTGCCCAAAGTAACCATTTTGTTTTCACGGTCACAGTAATTTTGCTGGCCAAAGGATCTTTCATCTGAACTTTAAGGTTATTTATTTCCTTTTTCAGATTTGTTTTCTTGTACAAACTCCATCATGCCCATATTACTGCTTCCAGAGTAAATATTTTGCTACCAGTCATCAGCCAGCCTGTGCTCACGAGCACGCTTCAAGCTTACCATTTTCCTGTATATTTCTTCCAACAGCTTCCCTCACAGGTCTGGATTTTGCTATCAACAGAGGCCTTGCAGAGTTCATTAGCTGGAATGGACACTATGGGATTCTGAGAAGCCCTTTATAATCCTCATTTTCCATTTCAGCTTTTTCAGCTTTTCACCCTTGATATTTGAGGTGCTTTTAATTTTATCCAACATCTGTGTTATGTCCCCCAATTTTATATTACTTATAATATAGAATATTGTTAATCATATCTCTTTGTATATACACATGTATATTTCTTTATGGCAAATGCCTAGAAGTGGAATTGCTGAATTAAAGGCCCTATGATGACATTTTGCTAGACGTTGCTTAATTGCCAACTTTATAAAGGCTGTAAAAAATTGGCATTCCCACCAATCAGGCATGTAAGCGCTTTTCCTCCCATTTCCAGTATTTCTCATCTGATGTTTTCAAACTTTAAAAGTTTTGTCAATATGATGTGTAAAAAAGTGCATCATTTTGTGCCTCCCTGATTCCCACCATAGCTGAGCATCTTTCCTCGTGTTTACTGGTCATTTGTATTTCTGGCACGAGCAGCCTTTTCAAATTCTTCACCCATTTTCCTACCATATTGTAAATCTATTTCTCAATGATTTCTAGGAACTTTGTATATTAAAGCAATTAATTTTTGTCTGTTGTATTTGATGTGTGCCACATATTTTTCCGAGATTTTTCCAAGTCTGTCAGTTGGTTTTTAACTCTATTTTTGTTTTTACTGTATAGAGATTTCAAATTCTTAGAAAGTAGAATATTTATGCATCATCTTTTTATGTCTTATTAAGAAGACCTCACTCATTCCAAGATTAAAAAGATTTTTAAAGATTAAAGTCTTTAAAAATTTCCCTAATATTTTTACTGTTCTTTAAGAAAAACTTTTTAAAAAGCTTAAATAATTCTGAATTCAATTCAATTTAATTTAATTTATTTTTATTTTTTTTTATTTTCTTTATTCTTTTTTTTTGTTTTTTGACCTGTTACCCAGAACATAGCAATTTTATATATGTTGTGAAAAGTGATCTATCAACTCTTTTTTTTCTTACATGGGCAGAAAATTGGATATTGCATTTTTTTTCATTATTTAAAATTTGACCTTTACTCCAGCAAGATGGCTCTGTCCATGTTGCTACATCCCTTCTCATGGCTGCTGACCCTCGCCGGGCACCAGGCTTCTTTATCTTGGTCAAAATCCTATGTGTAGGAGCTGCTGAATGACAAACCTGACTGGCTGGAAGTTGGGTTGACCCTGGACACCATCATCTTCCTGTGGTTCTATCTCATCAAACAATGTAATGAAGATGTTTTAGAATACAAAAGAAGATTTCTTTTATATGAGTTGGAATAAACTTTCAAAATACTAATACAGTATGTTCCATCCAGTGATTATAACAATTCCTCTGGATTCATAAATCTGTTGAGTTATAAATGTTAGAGAAAAATTTGTATGTGAATATATGTTGTCAGCATTTGTTTTACATCATTAAATGAAAAAAAATTAAAAAAATTTTACCTTTACAATATTTTAAATTCACATATAAGTGGATCTGTTTCTGAAATTTTTCTTTCATCTATTGGTATATTATCATATCAATAACACACATTTAAAGTACTGTGGCTTTATAGTATATATTGATATTTGGCAGGGCACTTCTCCAATCACTATTTTCTCTTTTTAACATTTATTGGTTGTTATTGTGAATTTGGTTTTCCAGGTGAATTTTAGAATTAGCTTGTTACATTTCACAAAATTATGTTGAATATTTGATTAGAATTTTATTGACTTTGCATTAGTTGTTATTATATTTGTAATAAATAAAATCTGTAAGTGTTACTGACTTAAGTCTATCTAAAACCCAAATGACATTAGCAATAGAGAAATAAGTAAAAGGATACTGGAATATCTCAGAGAATTTTAGGAACTGTTGATTGTGTAAAGTGAAGAAGGGTGGTGACATGACTAATCTTGTATCATTAGCAGCTGAGTCTGTGCATCTGTTTCATTAGGTCTATGCCATTAATATGACTTAGAGCCTTCAACTCCCAGTCTCTGTGCTCTCCAGTGTAAATTCTAGATTCCTGGGAGAGAGAATTTTCTTGTCTCAGCATTTCTGTCTCTGCCCCTTCAACATCAGGTGTGATCAGGTGGCAGAGTTTGATAGTATAGGTATCACCACTGGGACCACTTTTTGGAGACAACTGAAAGTCTTATCTATTTACTGGATCTCAAGGCAATGTCCTCTGCCACTGTTTCCCTAAATCTAGGCTCAGTCTGCCTAGATTTATTTCTTTAGTTTGCTGTGATCTCATCTCAAAAATTCTGCATATAAAATTATAATGTACATACCGCAAAACCATCACCTTCTATATACAATGGTCAATGGAAACAGGAGGAAAAAGAAGGAAAAAACATAATTTTTCTTTAGAAAGATAAAGAGAAGGGGATGATTATTATATACAAAAAGTAAACAAGAAAAAATAGAAGGAAGTCACAATCCTCATTTATGTTGTTGATCACAAGACGTTATTGAATTTTTGCTTTCTTTTAACTTTGGCAATTCCATGTTCTCCTTGCCTTAGAACATCATCTGATTGTGATTTTTCTCCCCTAGTGGATTGATTTTGAAACTTGAGAGTGTAAGAAACCAGTGTTACTGCATATTGAGAATTTGGATCAACTTCTCTTAATATTTAAAATTGGGCATAGTAGAAAAGAAATTTTCCTGTCAGCTTGGTTTTGTGGTAGCTTTGAGGCAAATATGATTCGATCCTAACATATTCTAATATGTTTTTGGTGGTGAGGGTTTAATATATTCAAGTTTGGCTTACCAATTTCAATAGGAGAGTTTGCAAAAAGAAAGAAGAGCATCTTCTTCAGTCTACAAAACTCCCTAAAATGTTTAGTTCCTATTTTGGAGTAGCAATTCTATTTTCTGTAGAGCATTAGTCAGTCATGCAAACTGAGATACTATAGTTTTTCTCTTTTATTCTTCTCTTAGTGGCATGAAGATTCCAAAGTGATCTAGTGGTTGTCTCTGTATCAAATCAGAAAAATTTTTGCTGTGTTTTTAGGTGTTAGTATTGTTCCCCTAGATATTAAAATTTCTGTAACAATTACTTACCCTTATTTTTCCTTTATCCAGATTGCTTTACTTATTTTTGAACTAATATTCTATAAATATTTTTTTCAAGCTGTCTCAAATCCTTTTTAGAATTAGTCAAGGTAAGTGTAAACAAATAGAGGTCCCACTCCTGCCTCCATACTTTGGTTGTCAGTTGTGTGACAGATGTGCCAGCTGTGAGATTGTGCTCACTTGGTCACCTGTCAGAGCTCAGTGACATTCTGTAAAATAGCACCCTAGCCTGCGTCTCTAAACTGGAACCATCACTGAAGCTTTTGCAGCAGAGTTTACCTGCTTTCCCTATCTGGTGGTTCATAAACTCCCAGGGTTCCCAGATGTATCCAAAGAAGTTAAGTGATTAAAGATAGTAACAGCATTTGGTTAAGTACCTAAGAAGTTACCTAACAAGTTACCTAACATTTTCTAGCTTTTCTTTTGGAAATGAGACAATGTTGGCACCCTTTGAGGAGATATAGAATGAATATTCCCTATGACTAATGGCAATCAGATTCTCAGAAACTCTGTCCTATGGTTTTGGCCATTATACAACTTTAAATTATTTTATTCATAGACGCATATTATTTAATTTATATCTATAATTGACTGTTGATAAATACAAAAAACATAATGAAGCTTGATGTTGAAGTATAAGTTAATGACAATAATTCAGAAAACTCACCTCAAGATGATCTTACCAAATTTTTAAGTGGCATTCAGCTAATCAAAACTTTTATATGGCATATTAAGCATTCTCTGTACCAAGAGAGAAAATTTGTCATGATTATATTTAACAATATGTTATTTATAGAGAGCTGCATTTGGGTTTCAAATTAAGCATAATATAATATCATTTTAAAAATTTGTAATAGATATTCATATGTAACTTAAAGCAAATTAAATAGCATGTTACTTATTAAATGTAAAAATGTCCTTTTATATTATAACATATTAAAGATATTATAAAATGACTCTTAAATACAATATTTAATAATATAATAATCAAAATTTTAAACTTATAATCATTTATGTATTATATTTTATACAAAAATAAAAAAATAATTTAAAAAATTTATTCAGGAGTCACCATGAGATATGTATATCTCCTTGTGAAAACCTTCTATAAGTCAAAAATAATTAGAAAATGATTTGGTCAGTTCCTTCCATGGGCATTAGATTATTATCTCACTTTCATTGTACAATGTGTTTCTCTTTCGGAGGCATTATTCTGTAGGATGCCAAAATCGTGCATAAAAGATTTAGTGTATCCACCAAAGGTGGTGCTGGCAGATATGTGATGAGCAGGGAAACAAATCTAAATCCCTAATGTGTCTATTTTTGAGGAAAAGTTGTTACCCCATTCATGATAGAGAACAAGGCCATTTTCCACTGGGGAGTTGGGAGTTGAGCATTGGAGCAACCAAATTAGATTTGGTCAGTGGAAGTTCATGTTATGAAGTCCATGTATATCCTCTATCCTGGCCATTATGGCCTTATAATTTATTTGTTTATTTATCTATTTATTTATGTATTTCAGAGTATTACAGGGGTACAAATACTTTGGTTACATAAATTGCCTTTGCACCACCTGAGTCAGAGATACAAGTGTGCATTACGGCCTTATAATTTATTAGACCATTTAGCAAGGAATGGGCTAGCCAGAGAAGGAGGGTGATTAAAAGCAACAAAATACTTCTACTGACTCTCTGGTTATCAATCTCATCTGCAGTGAGGAATTTCTATGAGAACTTATATATGGCACAGGTATTTTTAGGCTCTAGGCCTAAAAATTTTTGAATGGGCCACTATGAAATGTCAGATCCTTCACTGTTTTTGTGGAACTCACCATGTAGGCCTTACTAAAACATGGAGAGTACTTTCTACTTATTTCCAGGATCTATCAGCATAAGATTGTCAATGTAGTGGGCTGGTATGAGTTCTTGAGGGATTATGAAATGGTTAAGGCCCCTGTAAATTAAATGGTGTCAAATGATATTACAAAAGTGAAAGTAATCATATCTCTCAAGCAGGAACAAGTGACAAATTGTTTTCATGTTCTTTATATATTAAAACTAAAAAGGATACATTCAGTGCATATTACATGAAGAACACTGTACCAGTCCACTGAAATGCCAGTGGACTTTCAGGCTGATAAGCAAAGGCTTAAGGGATATGATAACTTTCTTTAAGTCAAGTTTCCTGGGTTATCTCCATCACTATCTTCTGAATGGCATATCCTGTTTGTTGATGAACCTCTTAAGCTACGATCCTCAAACTGTGGCCTCCTCAGTGCAAAGTAGAGAAGGATAGAAGGTGAGAGACCTCTACAGGGAGAACTACAAAACATGGAAGAAGAAATAGCAGAGGACGTAAACAGATGGAAACCATACCATGCTCATGGATTGGCAGAATCAACATTGTTAAAATGTCTATACTACCAAAAGTGATCTACAGTTTCAATGTAATCCCTATTAAAATACCAACATCATTGTTTGCAGATCTAGAAAAAATAATTCTGCTTCGTATGGAACCAGAGAAGATGCTGTATAACCCTTGTACACTATTATTTCTATCAATACCTTTAAGCCTTTGTGTATAAATGTGTGTGTGTATGTGTGAACCCTGACACATTGTAATCTAGACTCATATTGAACCTGCTATCAATCAATTCTCCTAAGTGTTTTTTACACAGGTTTCTGCTAAGCCAAATCTTCATATCCTCTACCTTTATGCCTGATTACTTAGGTGTTACTCTTTGTCCCCGTTAAGTTCCATCTCAATGAGCTCTACCTCTTCCTCTAGAGAGAGCAATAATTCAGCTCATGTGTCAATTATATGTCAGTTATGATTATTGGTAGTAGCTGCCTAGAGTGCTCTGAAAAGATTATGAGCATTCCTCCCAAAAAAGAATACATTGAGTAAAAACTAATTGGAATCAACATACTTCCATCTTTCGAATCTTCTATGGTGATGCTAATATCTTCAATTCCACCCAGAATGAAACTCGATCTCTAATTGGGTATTATAACAGGCAGGGTAGGATTGGTTGACTTTTCTTTGCCACACTCTACCTCAAAAGCCATTTCTTCATGAGTCATAGTCCCATTGCAGGAGACTTCCTTCATCCCAGAGCCTGTGGTCTGGGAAATGAACAGGAGGCTCTCAATATTCTCCTAACACTCCAGTGTACTGGCCAGAGTCAGTTTTCTCTCCACTTGTCTGAGTTCTTTTGTGTTTACTTTTTTTTGTTTTTTTGGATTATACAAATCAATGGAGGTCTTATCTGTTAATTTATTTCTGAGAACTTCATGGAGAAAGAAAGAGAAAACAATATGTGTAAGGACTTTCAAAGACACCTGATTACTACACCAGCTTATGCCCAGTTTATTTCAAGTGGTTCTGTACTGCCACCTGGGCCCACCTAACCCCAAGACTTTTTCTATCCCATTTTGATTTCAGCTGTTCCCCAAATCATTGCACATCAGGAAAAAAAAATCACAAAATTATCCAGGAGAATTCATTTTCAATATTCCCTTCTTTCTTTGCTAGTCTATTCCTAAAGGCATCAGAAAAGTTTACATACATATATGTGTTTATATAAATACATATTTATATAAAATATATATGTTTACACAAACATGTTTATATAAAATTTATATATGTTGATATATGAATTTATATATAACATATAAATATATATTTTATGTTTATATAAAATTTATATATAAAATGTATAAATATACAAATATTTATAAAATAACTTCTTTATATAATGAAAAGATCAATGGCATGAACAGGGCTCATATGATAGATATAATCTAATATTCCTATCTTCTGTGATCTTTGAATGTCTTCTGCTATGTTTAGTCCAGGATTTCTGGACTTTTGTGCTGTCTGGGCCAGGACCTGGCTTAGGTGTCCATTAATCAACCCAGAACATTTTCAGAACTATGTCCTTTCAGAACTATTATATAAGTCTGCCTGATATAGCATTATTTGAATGCATTACCACTGATGAGTGTATCCATTACAAATAACCACATGTGTGTAGTCCTTTCCAGTTTGGACCACTTTCTTCTTTTATCTGATTCTGTGTATCACCTTCTTGGGTATTAATTCTAGACATTGCTAAAATGACAATGAAGGGGAAGACATAGCAGAGATTGCTATATTAATTCAGAGATGTAACAAAAGCAGCAAGGCATGTAAAATGGAAATTATTTCGTAGGGTTTTAGGGAGTCATAGTGCTCCAGTTCTTCTTGGTCCTCTAGACTATCCACATCTTATGGGTCAAGAACTCAGTTTTCAGTAAAGCTACAATTTTCATATAATAAATAAGTAGAGGTTACAAACTTAATAGGCATCTTAATTTATCAGTCTGCAAAATGAATTTCTTAAAGTGATTATTAATGTTTTTGGCTTAGTGAATACAGGCAGTAAGAATCACTTACCATTCACTCCCATTTCGAGACAAAGCCTGAGGTATCTCATCTGTCTCTCTCTCACTCTAAATTATCCAATGTCATCAGAAGCAAATATCTCACCCTGTGGTTCTGAATTTCTCCATTCTCTTAAAACTCTAATGTTGCAGCCCTGGCTTGGTCCCTCAGAACCTGTCTCAGTGGTTTCTTTGTTGTTCAGCCCCTTTCTCAGCCTTGACAAAGTTTGTGTTTTCTCTTTTTCCTTGATTAAATGTCCCTGCTTTATTTATCTTCCTGGCATTTTCAGAGAACAAACTCTAAGTTTTATTGATCAAAATCTACTCTTTTCCTTTCTATTTTATAAATTTCACTTTATCTTTATGCATTTCTTCTACTGTTTTTATTTATTTGATATTTCATAGTTTTATCAACTTTTTGCATTTAATTCATTTACATTTAGTCGTACATTCAGGCCATATCTTTTGATATCCTTTTGACCACATCCCATAGATTTTGAAATGCATTTCAAAATATTATTATTTCACTTACTAATTTTTAAAGAGTCTATGATTTAACTTAAATTTCTTTATAAACCCAAGATTTGTTTAAAATACTTTTAAATATCTATCCGTGAATAAACTTTTTGTTAGTTCTTTCATTATTAAATGCTAGTTTTGTGGTATTTTGATTGGTCACAAAACTATTCTAATGAGTTGGGCCATAAATTATTGTTTCCCATCTGCACGGAGAGAGGGCATTTGCTCCAGGACATAAATCAATGTTCCTCTTCCTGCAAAATGAATATTTTGATTTAAAAAAGAAAATGAATTGAAAAAGAAAAAAAAGTCAGCTGAATTAAACTGTGTGCTCAGTGATATAATGGATTTTCATTCTGGCAGACGAAACCCCTTCATTATCCTGGTGACAGTTTATAGACCAGCATGGGTTTGGGGACCACACTTTGAAGCCATTTAGGGTGCTGCCCTAAAATACTGCATTTCATTAGTCAGTTTTATAAACATTTCAATGGTATGTAAGAAAAATATGTATTCAGGCTATGGCACAAAATCTGATAAACCTGATAACTCAAGTTTACTTAATCATGTTATCAAATCCTCTGTGTTCTTATTCTTTTGTCTATTTGATCTGTAAGTTTCTGTAGAAGAAATGTTAAAGCTTTCCCTATCATTGTGGACATCACAATTTCTCTTCATATTCATAATGCTGTGGCTCATGCTTGTAATTCCAGTTACTCAGGAGGAGGAGGTGGGAGGATCATTTGAGGCCAGGAGTTCAAGACTAACCTGAGCAACATAATGAGACCCTGTCTCTTAAAAAAAATAAAATAATAATAATAAAAAGTGCCAAGTGTGGCGGCACATGCCTGTAGTCCCAGCTAATCAGGAGGCTGGGGCAAAGGATCACTTGAGCCCAGGAATTTGAGGCTACAGTGAGCTATGATCATAAACACACACACACACACACACACACACACACACACACACACACACACACACACAAGACATTCAAAAAACGTCAAATCACTTATCACAGAAAGAAAAATCAAGCCAACCTCAAATTTCTCTAAAGCCTTATACAATGATGAGAGATGATAGAGTAGTCCCTGATCTGATCCAAAAAATTACCCAATCTAAATTATTGTTTCAATATAAAGGCCAAAGAAAAATATTTTTTTGTCTTTTGCTTTTATATTTTTAATGCATGCAAATACTCAAAAATACATTTGTAATGCAATAAACTAAAATTGGATGGTAGAGGAGAGGGCAGTAAAAAGAATGAAGAGGAAATGCACTATTTTTATCATTACTCATGACGGGTAACTATTAGATGCTTTCTAAGAAAATAGAGTTTTACTGGTATTATACAAAGGAGTAGGTATTAAGGAATGCACTAGAGCAAAAATAACATTTCAAATTATCACAAGAAAGACACATTCAAAACAAAGAAATGAAAACAGACTCCATACTGGAGAAAACCCTCAGATTTTAATATATAGTATAATGGCAGAATCAAAACTCAAATTGTATATGTCAATAAATATAAATAGCCAATCTTAGTCATTCAAAAGAAAAGGGTCACATTAGATCACAAAGCAACACTGTTCTAAAACAAAGTGATTTGGAAAGGTTGAAAATGAAAAGAAGGGCAGTTATATTAGGCAAATTCAAGCAAAAAGAATATCAGAGATGGCTAAATTCAGAGCCAAAAGCATGAAACAAAAACAAAAAAATTACACATTGTAATACTCAAGGGTGCGCAATTTACAGTAAAGAAAAATATTTACAAACATACTTTCATTAACTAACATAGCATGAACATTCATAAATAAAAAATTATAGAAGATATGAGAAGAAATAGATATATATTAATAACGGGAAGCTTTAAATCACATTTCTCCATTCACAATCAAGTGGGCAAAAGATATCTAAATATACAGAAGTTCTCAATCTCAAAAATAAGATCAAACTGATATATACCACACCTTAGCCTGAAAAGAGTCGTATTTTCAATAAAGCTCTCATGGAATAGTAACAAAATCTGACCATATATTAGTCCATAAACAAAATAATAATACATTTCAGAAAAAGTAGAAAGGGAGCAAAACAACATTTTCTAATCATAAGTCAATAGAAGAAGATATTAAATTATAAACTAAGAAAATAAGAATCATAACATTTTGGGGCAGGCATAAACAACCTAACTCTTAAACAACATTCCCCAATTACTCTATTGGACAACTCATAAGAATTCCAAACCTAAACTGCAGAATATATACAAATTTAACAATAATATTAGAACTTCATTATAACTTTTGGAATACTTCTAAAGCAGTGTTCAGAGAAATATCCATAATCTCAAAATATATATTAATAAATAAGAAATAATAAAAATAAACATATTATCCATATATCTCAAGAAATTATTAAGAACCCAATAAAATTATCCTATGGAGAACAAAATGAAGGAATTAATAAGGATGAAAGCAAAAATTAATGATTTAGAGAACAGGTAAATGATACATAAAACATAAGTAAATGAAAGCTGTGCCTTGGAAAAATTAGTAAAACAGAAAAACTAATAGCTAATTTATATCAGTCAGCGTTGTGCTAAAAAACCATAATGAATTACGGGGCTGCCTAGGCAAGTCCAAAATCAATGGGGCAGGCTATTAGGAAGGGTAGGCTGGAGCTGTTGCATCAGCTGAAGCTAATGTAGTTCATGGCAGACTTTCTTCTTCTGAGAAACCTCTGATCTGCTATTAAGGCCTTCTGATTGAATCACACCCACTCAAGATTATCTAGGAAAATCTTCCTTACTTAAAGTACACTGATGATAGACTTAAGATATCTTCACAGCAACACCTAGATTAGTGTTTGATTGAATAACTAGGGGCTGTAGTTGACCATTACCTAATCTAATCAAGAAGGCAGAAAGGTAGCACAGATTTCTCACATAATAAAAGATGATTGAGGAAATTGTCACAGATTAAGAGAAAATTAGAAAAACCATAACAGATTGTTTTTAAACTCTATTCCAATAAATTTGAAAACACTGAAGAAATGGATAACTTTCTAGGAATATATAAATCTTCAAAACTGATTCCAGAAAAAGTAGAAAAGTCAGAACACCAATTTCCATCAAAGACATAAACATTTTTCTATGCATTATTCCTTCAAGGCAACATATCATTAAAAAACAGGTAATTTAATTGGCTTTAATTCTTCTATAGCATTGCTGTAAACTAGAACTTTATGTGATGATAGATGTGTTCTAATGGCACTGACCAGTGTGGTAGTCATGTACATGTGGCTATTGATTGCTTGGATGCAGCTAGTTTTATGGAGAGACCGAATTTCAATTTTATTTAATTTTAATTAATTTAAATTTAAATAGTCACATGTTGCTGTTGGCTACTATACTGGACAGTGCAGTTTTAGAATATGCACAAAGAGACCTTCCAAATTCTTTTATTAAATAAACATAAAATTGTAAGTCCAATGAAGATTAAGCATTAAAACCATAGATCAATGGCATTTATAAAAACTGATGCAAACACTCTAAATAAAATTAGTCAGTAGAAGCTAGCAGCACCTTGAAAGCAAGGATTATGTGATGTTTATTCTAGACATTCAAAATGGTTCAGAAACAGGAGATTTGTTGATATAATTTATCATATTAAGAGATTGTTTTTGTCAGTTTGGATACCACAGACTGGGTGATTTAAATGACATTTTTTTTTTTTCACAGTCCTGGAAATTGGAAGTTCAAAATTAAAGTGCCAGCATGGCTGGGGTCTGGGGAAGGCCCTCTTCCTGATTTACAGGTGGTGGAAAAAGAGAGGGCTAGCTCTCTTTCTCTTCTTATAAAGACACTAATCCTTTCATGGGGGCTCCACTCTCATGACATAATTACCTGCAAAAGACTCTGCCTCCTAGTACCGTCCTATTGAGGGTTAGGGTTTCAACATATGAATTTTGGGAGCATACAAATATGCAGTTCATAACAGAGATTAACAGCAAAAACATGCTCAGAGAATTTCTGCTATCATCAAAATTTTTGAACATTATAGAGATACTAGCCAACATAATTGGGAGAGAAAAAGAGAGAGACATAGGAAGAGAGGGAGAGAGGGAGGGGGGAAATTTGAATGTTTTTTGGAAAACCCAAAAAATTCAACTGAAAATTTATTCAAATGATAAGAAAATTTAGAAAGGTGCCTCTATATAAAATTAAGGTAAGAAGAAAGCAACAAACTTCATGTATACAAATAACAACCAGTTAAAAGATATGATGAGAAGGAATTCAATTATAGCAACAACAAGTAAAATTTCTAAGAATAATCTAAAGAAATGTGCCGGGTCTGGTTGAGGAAAACACTATAACCTCTTGAGGGTCATAGAGGGAGACTTGAAGGATGGAGAAGGATATCACATTCTTGGAGAGGATTATGCAAGTTAATCCATGAATTTAGTGTCATTTTATTAAATCACCAACAGGACTTTCTTCTTGCAATAAGGCAAGCTGATTCTAAAGTTTATACAGAAAAACTCAAAAGTAAGAATGGCCAGGCAAATTTCTACTATTAAAATAAGGCTATATAAATGAAAATAGTATTATAGTATTATACTGGCACATAAATAGATAGCCCAATGTATCAGAATAGAGTCCAGATATGGCCCCAAATGAATATGGGAATTTAGGGTCTGATGAAGGCATCATTTCAAAACAGTAGTGAAAAGGAAGAGTATTCAGACATCTGGGTAACCATCTGGAAAAAAATGTTACATCATACATACCTAACATCCTAGACCAAAATGGTTTCCAAGTGGATTAAATATTTAAATGCATAAAAAGCTATAAATGATTATAAAAATTAGGGGAGTCTTTAAGAATAATTCTGATTAGGAGAAGGCTTATCTAAGCGTGGCATAAAATACAACAGTCACGATGTCATGAAAATACTCATAAATTCAACTATATTAAATGTTCTTTATGACAAAAACAAAATCAAAAGACAAATGATCCAGGAAAAATATATACAAGTCATATTACAAAAGACTGAGTTTTGCCATGTAGGTGGTTTTTACATTCTGTTTGGGAACAGACCAGCAGTCCAATAGAAACACAGGCAAAAGGCACGAATAAATAGTTCAGAGGAAAGGACATAGAAGCAGCTCACAAACTCATAAAAAGATGTGCAACTGTTTTTTATAATTAGAAAAATGCAAATTAAAATTTCACTGCATGCTAATTTTCATCAATCAGATTAACAAAGATCAAAAAGTTTGAAAACACAGGGAGTTGGCAAGCATGTGGAGAAAGGGATACTCATTTATTGCTGTAGGAGAGTAAATTGCTGCACTCTCTACAGCCACTGGGTTTGTGTTTAGAGATTTTATGATAGCAATTTCAGGAGAATGGTTGGAGAGGAATCCAGATTTCAGGATATAAAGGAGATAGAGTTTTGTCTATACCTCATAGCACAATACTACTTTGATGCTAGTGTTGTATTATAATAGTAGCATTGAGCAATGGGGTATAAACAGTCTGTATCACATAATAGTGATCTACAATTACCTACTACAACTTGTAGCCTTGGCTGTTAATTTCCTTAGTTCCCATGAAACACCTATTTCTTTAATTCATTCATTCATTTATTTATTCATACGATCAATATTTATACTGTGCTAGGTCCTAGGAACTCTTCAACTCTGCACCTGTATTCTAATTCTTGCCTGAGGCATAGCTTGTTTTGACCTGTCTATTGTAGACACAACGGCCTGCTCTCATACTCATCAATATTGATTTGCTATTTCACCTGTGGCCTTATGAACCAGGGCATTGGGTTATTCTCCATCTTTCTTCTTGTCCTATTCCTGTGGGACCTACTAGCTGGGCTTATTGTCCACCAGGTCTCCAGTGAA
Organism: Lemur catta; assembly: GCF_020740605.2. Lineage (NCBI taxonomy): Eukaryota > Metazoa > Chordata > Mammalia > Primates > Lemuridae > Lemur > Lemur catta. Next base: position 32,738,716 of record NC_059130.1, on the reverse strand, counting down.
GCAAAAGAGTGCAGTGACATTATGCCTGAGACACTATGGGACATCTGCTGTCCCAATCACAGGGTGTTAATTCAAAAACAAATGTGAATCGATTACATCCTAAGGCACAGAGGTGGAGATACAGCAGTTAACAAAAGAGAGAACTTTTCTATTCTGATGGAATGGGAGTGTAAACATTCAACTTGAGAACTACTGCCCAGAGAGCCTGAAAGGGACAGACTAATTAGAAATGTGGCTTGTGTGCCCTCCAATAAGGGATGCATTTGGTGAAGTGAAGCAGGCATGCTGGGCTGGACTGTAAAATCTCTCCGGAAAAGGCAGAGAGGCAGTGTAACTGGGAAGGCAAACCTGTGCTCATTGTCCCTGAAGAAGCTGTAACAAAATGGGCATGGATGAAGACAACTACAGGTGATGGCCCAATTGAGAAGGAAGAGCTCTGTAATGGAAGGCAGTTCTCCCCAGAATTCTGCAGAGTGACTTCAGTCAACCCCAAAGATTAAATCAGGAGAGTCATAACCTATGATTTCTGACTTCAAGAGGGTCAAAACTTAATGCAAAGCAGGATATAGAGGAATAGAGAGTCTGTGAAAATCCTCTTCTTTGTCAAAAAGTAAAAGGGGTATGTTCATGGGAGCAGGACTCCTTTTAACATTTATAATTGAATGGGTCTTAATGATGCATAGAGTGATAGATGTTAATTGATATGAATTGGAGAAAAGAAAAAAGTCTCTTTGTAAGGATACGCATGTCCCAAAAGACTAAAAATTAAAAAACTATCTAAGGGTACAATTTCTTTTCTACATATAATGAGGAAGTGGCAGAAGTGGTCGCTTCAGCTTCAGGAAAAGAGATCATGGAAATGGATAAATCCCACACTATTCCAAATGGCATGATTGCTGTAACAGTCTCTACCCTGGCTCCTTCCCACTACATGTGTTCTCAACTCTAGCCTTGGCTACAGGGTATTGATAAGGACATCAAAGATTCAAACTACTACAAATGCATATTCATCTGCCATCATTTAATTCACTATAGCTAGTATTTACTAAGTGCCTAATATGTGCCAATCATATCTAGTGCTTTACATACATTATCGTATTCTAAATAAGATTTTAAAATGGAAGTATTATATACATTATCAATCTAAATAACAGAGAGGGGGACTCCCTAAAAGAAAATAATGTGTATTTGGGAATAGGCATTGCAATGGGAATATGTGTGCTACAGTAAACTGTGTGCATATTCAGGTAGGTTAAAGGAAGACAAAAGGTTTTCAAAAGAAAAATGAGGAGAATTACATAATTGTTTTGCCATAATTATCCTTGGCTATAAGAGCCAATAACAAGGGTGGCTTCAGTCTGAGGTTAAATAGGTGGTTGCTGGGTAGATATTTTCACAGAAGTGTTATTTTTGTGTGTGTGTGCAAGGTTGTGGTTTATGCAGTCTTTTGTGATAGTTCTCATTATCAAGCATTCGTGCATGAAAACTCTCCCTTTATGGCCTTCCCCAGCTCTATTTGTCAAGGTTTTTAACACAGTGGACTTCATTTTGATTCTTAAAACTTTCACAATATACAGCAACATACACACATCAGAAGTGTATAGCTCAACTGCATTATCATAAAGTGAAACATCCATGTAACTACCACATGGGTCAAGAAATTGAACATTCTCAGGACCCCAGAAGCGTTCTTCATGTCTTCCTCTAGTGACTATCCTCTCTCTTCTCTCTAAAAGTTATCACGTTCTGACTTCTAACATCATAGACTGATTATGTCTGTTTCTGAACTTTATATAAAATGGAATCAAACAGTTTGCACTGTTTTGTGTCTGGCTTCTTTTCTTCAACATTATATTTGTGAGATTTATTCACATTGTTCCATTTAGTAGTAATTTATTCATTCTCATTACAGCATTCTAATGTGTGAATATAGCACAATTTATCTATTGTACTGTAAAGGACATGTGAAAAGCTTCCACTGTTTGGCTACTATAATTATTTTTATGAACATTATCGCATACATCTCTTGCCTAAAATATGTATATATCTTAGGTTATACCTAGAAATAAAATTGTAGGTCATAAGGTATATGTATATCAAGGTCAACAGAAACTGCCACATAATTTTCCCAAGTGGTTATATACCATTTTACTCTGTCACCATCAGTGGATAAGATTTCCCTGTGTTCCCCATCTCTTCAACAAGCATCGTCAGTGTTTTAAATTTTAACTATTCTGGCAAGTGTGTGGTGATATTTCATTTTGGTTTTAAATTTGATTTCCCTGATCACTACTAAAGTTGAGCGCATTTTCACATGTTTATTTGCAATTTGGATATCCTCTTATGTGAAGAGCCTACTCAGGTCTACTGTATTTTTTTCTTTTGGATTCTTTAAAGTTTTCTTATTAATTTTTAGAAGTTCTTTGCACATACTAAATGTAAAGTTTTCATTACCTCTTCCCAAATTAATTTACAGGTTCAATTAAACACCAATCAAAATTCCAATAGCTTATTTTTATTCATTTATTTTTTAAAAAAAGAGTTCATTTAGAAAATATCATAACATAAACAAATTGTACCACTTTGACTCTCTTTGAATACAAGACTCATGATGCAAAGCTGAAGCAACACTCATGACGATTGTGCTTCTCTAGGAAGTTAGGTTTTTTTAAAGAACATCTGTGAATCACATGTGATTAATAAAGGTTTCTTTTAAGCAGAGATTGGTTGAGATGTTCTTCTGTTCTCTTCTGCCTCAGAAAGTCTATGTGGTCTTCCTTCTAACATTCCTACCACTAGTTACTCTGGGCCAAGTGTCGACATCCCCCTGGCATGGGAAGCAAATGAAGGGTGTTGGACACAGAGTGATTATTATGAGAAGTAACTCCATGGTAAAGAGAGAACAGACACATATCCTAAAGGAGCTCAGTACTGCCCTTGTTTATTCCTGAGGGTGATTGTAAAAACATTTAATCATGAGGGTGGCAAGAGTTAGAGGACACTGCATCAATGGCTGACATGGCCGTGCACACCAGGGCCAGAGCAGTCCTGTTGACATCTGTGTTTGGTTTTGACATCAAATGCATCCCATTCCTCATACATTAGAAGGTCAACCTCCAGATACCAGGGAGACCCTGCAGCCCCACTCCTAAGTAGTCCTTTCAGAAGCTATACTTTCTCTGCCTTCAAAATTCCAATAGTTTGTTTTGTGGAAATTAAGGAGTAAATTCTAAAATTTATGAAGAAATGCAAAAGACCAAGAATAGTTAAGAAAATTTTAAAGCAGAAGAAAGTTGGAGTATTTCAAGACATTTTAAAGGGAAAGTAATTAAGACATTGTGATACTGACATCTGGATAGAAAACCAATGAAACAGAGACCAGAAAGAGACCCACGATGTGTAGACACTTGACTTAAGTCAATGTGACATTGAAAGTAGTGGGAAAAATTTTTCCCTAATAAATTATTCTGAAACAACTGAATTTCTTCATTTATTTATTTTTTTTTTATTTCAGCATATTACGGGGGTACAAATGTTTAGATTACATATATTGCCCTTGCCCAGAATCAACTGAATTTCTAAATGGAAAAAAAAGAAACCTAATCCCAACCTCATATCACACTTACAAATAAAGTCCAGGTAGATTATATATGTAAACATGTAAGACAAAATGGTAAAGCTTCTAGAAGGTCGCTTACGAGAACATCTTCATGACCTTGGGGAAAAGGAAAGATTTCTTAAACAGGACATCCAAGCACTAACCAAGAAAGAAAAGAGTGGTAAGTTGGATGACACTAAAATAAAGAATGTTCATCAAAAGACACCATTAGGAGAGTAAAACGGCAAGCCACAAAGAGTGGGAGAATACGCTGGTGGTGTTTGGTAGGCTCTCCCATCAGCTGGCTTCGGACTGGCTTTGGACAATGGGAGATTGGAGGACAGACAGAAAGGAGAGTGAGGGTGTTTTCTCTCTCTCATTCAGCCTTGGGTAGCATCTCCAGCAACAGCTGCATCTCCTCCGTGGCTGCCACTCGAATTCCAGCTTTTATTGAGTTATCCTGACCCCTGGGTTCTGAGAACATGTCCTGTACCAGGCCCCATTAGTGTCCTAACTCACATCCTTTCAGCTTCCTACAGCTTTGGACAGTTTCAACTCAACTGAAGCTTACAGGATCTCGCCTCAGCACCAGCACATATTTCATGTCTGCCATGGGATTTCTACTGCATTGTAGAGGTTTCTGAAAGCCTGATTGGCAAGCAACCATTTACAGCCAGGAAATGTAGGGCGTCAACCCTCAGAAGGTAACTCTCCACAAATGATAGATTGAAGTTGATGAACAAATACCTCTCCCACTGAATCCTTAAGTGGAAAAAAACTTGAATTTTCTACACACTCCTCAAAAGATACCATGTAGGAATGAGCTCCAGTTGCCCAAAGCAGTGACCTCAACAATGCGTACTTATCCTGGATTTTTGTCCTTTAATTCTCCCTGGTACCTCCCTCCAACTCCTTCGAATCACCCTCTAAATAAACTATTAATACTTACACAGAGCTCTGGTCTCAGGCTCTGATTTGTAGTGGGGGCTGTGGTGGGGAGCACCACATTAACATGCTGCTTTCTCTCTTTGTCCTTCCAATTTACGGTGGTGCTATATTCTTAATGTTGCTAATCCTTGGGTTGCCTCATTGTATCCTGATTGTGTGACACTCCTCTGCTCCTGTTGCTGTCTTTCTGCCTCATCTTAATGTTCCTCATAGCCTGGCTTTATCTATGAGACCAACTTCATATTGTCCCCGTTTCTTCTTGCCCCATCAGGCAAGTCTTTACTCAGGTGTATGGGCTCGTTACCTGTTTCTGTGTGTTGATAACAGTTTCTGTATAAGAGGGTAGGTGCATTATGAAGATGTCCCTCTTCTGAATAATCATAACCACACTTCTCAGTACTTAATACTGTGTTACCTTCCATGTACTCCTTTGTTTTATGGGTCAGGGCTCTATGTGCATATATTTTTATTCACAGGAAGTTATAACACAGTCAATGTTAAGATCAGTCTTCAAAAGAAAAATAGCAAATTCCATCAAAATTTAAAGTGTTTGGAAAAGTAAAAAACCACTCTTGCCATCTTTTATTTATTGATAGCTATGATGTTTGGGTTGGGGTGGGCTGGGAGGTGAATTTATGTATGTATATGATCCTCAGATTTATTATAGCATCAGTTAACCAAGGCACATCATTTTCCCCACCCTAAGCCACTGTAGTTATCCACACTTCAAATGTTGGATAGCTCTTTCTCTGAGGTCTAGAGGTAGTTCTATACGAGGAAGATGCCATTAGGAAACTTTCCAAATACAATATTAAGAAAGACTCTCAAAAATATAAGAAGAAACAGTGTGATGATACAAACTGAAAGTGCCACAAGGAAAAGAAGTCAGTAGGAGTGAAAGATGATGGAAATATTCCTATTTGTCAAGGAATTAAGACAGCAAATGATGTGTGCACAAAGGCAATGTACTTAGAGAAAACTGAAGAAGGGAGGATACTGACAATCGGAGGCTGCCAAGGAACAAGAAATTTATACAAAAGCTCTGGGCCTGAAGGGAATTTTGTTTTCTGTTACAAATTCAATCAGGCGATATAGGATAATCCTTAGTAAATATGATTCATGTGTAAATGACTCTGTTGTAAAAATGACCTGTGGCCACTTCTCCTGAGGTCTTTGAAAACAAACAAGTTCTAAGGTGTCAGTAATGGAGTAAGTAATCTCTTAAGTAATTTATGATAATAGGGACATAAAAATGTATGCAGCTGGAAAAAAACAAAACAAAACAAAAATAAAAAACCCAACTCACTTACAGGACAGCCAGAATTTTCAGGGGAAGAATATGAAAGTCTGTGCTTTTATGTTTTTATCCAGTGAAGTACATCTGTGTTGTTTCAGGCACCAGGTATATCAGCCTCTGATACAGGCTGGGTTCAAAGGTACATCCCACCTTGGATGGCACATATGTTAAATGGAACTTGTCAGACATGTGTTAAAGCAAAATGAGCAGAAAGTCGTTAGTCTGGGGTTGTTCATGTACCTGGAACCCTTACACAACAAAACTGAAACCTAATTTAGAGGCATTCTTTGTAACTGATTCATTTTGAATTGATCTTCAGCCAATCACAGAGAGCCAACTAGCTGATTGGTTATATACCTAGGTAACACTCATAAAATCATACTCAAATAATGCAAATGCATAGTTGTAGCCAATCAAGTAATTTCTTTGCTTTGTTTTTGTGTTCAGCCTATAAAAGTCCACTGCTCCATTGCTGGAGTTTTGAGTGCTGTCTGATTCATGAATCTGTCTTTGCTCAAATAAACTCTGTTAAATTTATTTTGTCTAAAGTTTTTCTTTTAACACATGTAACTGGAAAAGGGAAATTTCAAAGGGAAAAGCTCTCAGCCTTCCCTCCTTGTTTAGATTCATTTCCCTGTTGAAGTCTTACTCTGCTTCCCTGAGGTGGACTTTTTGCTTTTCTACCTACAGTCTTGGCCCCAGTATGTTTTTCCAGGACCATCTGGACTTGAGGCAAGAGGATTAATTCTGTTTTGCAACATTGTTTCTTTGCCTATTGTTGTCCACATTCAGATCTCATGAGGCTGATTGCCTATATGGTACCCCCAATTTGGCAACTCATTTTTACAGTGCCCCTGCTGTGGTGGCTTGTCCTTGATATCTCACCTTAAATGACATCCAGTGTACTGAGGTCCTTGTTCCTCTAATACAACATACTCTTTCACTTTTCTTCTTTAGTTTTTTATTGCAATTTTTCTTCCTATTCTTTTCTGCTAAATCCTACTGTTCTTTGAGAGACACTTCCTTCTTTTCCTTCCCCATCATATTTTCCTTTGCTATGCTTTCACTCTGCTTTTAAGGTATATCACAGGCATGGATCTTTCATACCATTTGCCAATACTGATTTATTTGTCTAAGTCACTCATTGGATTGTTAGCTTCTTGGAGAAGGGTTCTCAGTCAGAAAACCTCAAGAAATAATTCATTAATAATAATGAATGAATTAATACATTTTTCCCTTTTCTGACTTTCTGTTCCAGTGACCTGTTTTGTCCCATTCCAGACACAAGAACTGGGATCTTGTCTCAATCGTGCCCCTAGTACCCCTCTTTGATAACTAAAGCTGATGTATCAAAACTCAGTCCAGGACCTTCTATCTGTGGAATCATACATGCTCTTGTCTTTTGGTACACAGTCTGACTCCTTTATCTTTTGTCACTGGTGAGTTAAGACTGAAAAGTACTCTACCGCTAATTACATTTTTTCCCAGTCCAGCTAGACTTGTTTCTGTTATCAGCAGCTGCTCTTCAATGCTTCTCTGGCCCTTATCGTGGGTTTAGAGAAATGTTTCCCAAAGCATAGTTCCTGGGAACCCTAATCACAGACACTTGAGGTTCTTATTAAAAGTGAAAACTCCCAGGTTCTTTGTCTCCAGAAATTCAGTAACAAAATATCTATATATGCTTCAAGGCTGGCTTCATGGATATGTGACCTGTTGCACAGGGCCCTGTGCTTAGGAGGGCCTTATACTTGGTTTAATATACTGCTGATGCTACCTTGAAATTCTTCATAATTTTGAACAAGTGACCCTGAATTTTCATTTTGCACTGCCCCTCCCACCTCCAGTTACGTAGCTGGACCTACCCTGCGTGTGTGTGTGTGTGTGTGTGTGTGTGTGTGTATTTGAAGTAACAAGCATTCCCTAGCATTCTTTAAAAACTACTATGAAGACTTTTTAAAAAGTTAATTCCTAATGTTAGTGGGGATATGAGAAAAAGAGCAATCTCACTTATTACTGAGGTAATATAATTTTCCTAGAGGGAAATTTCATGATATATATATATATATATATATATATATATACACACACATATATATACTTTTTAAAATCTACCTTGGGTTTGAAATTCCAGGTATTAATACATTATTTATTATTTTTCATATCTTTGCCCTTAGGGATATTTATTTAGTTTTGACTTTTATTTCTAAGTTTTATTCTTATTAAAGTAATGCAAGCCCATAGTTTAAAAATCGAACATACTAAAAAGCTTATAATGAAAAACAGTACTTTCCTGCTTTATTCCACCTCACCCCTAAGTCCCGCTTCCCAGAAGCAACTCATTTAGTTTGTCTTCTGATATTTACTTCTCTGTTTCTATGCTAGTTCTCTTCCTGATTTATCAAATTTAAGCAATCCATTAACTTCCTGTTATAATTCAGATGATCTAGCTCTCTTACACCTTCCCACAATCATTCTATTATACTTAATATGTGTCTATTTTACATATATTCTTGGAAACTTGATTTTATTTGCATACACTTTCAGGTTTGTGAAATTATTGTTTTATATTTAATTGTGTTTTGCTTTTTTCACTGCACACTGTGTTTAGGATTCATCCATGTTGCTTTATACTTGCACTTGTGTGGGATAGTATATGAAGAAGTTTGTTCACTTTAGCATTGTCAGTAATAAAAAAATGATTAATGTCAAACTGAATGCCTATTAACAGGAGATGGATTAAATGGATATAGTAAAATACTCTGCCACAATTAGAAAGCATTAACTGGATCTTGTCCCCAGTCAGCACATGCAGAACAGGTACAGGTAGATCAAAGTTTCCATCTGGATGAAGACTGGAAAATCACTTGACACAAACCTTCCGTGTGGGTGGTTTCATTCTTGTGCAGGGTGGGTGGTTGACTTGTAGGGCATCGAGGTGCACTGAGGTGCTCAAACAATGCCTGTCCCACTCTGTGATCCTTCTCTGGGCCAGCTTAGCTATCACTCACTGTGCACTGTTCCTCTTTTGGGTCACTTTTCCTCTCTAGATCCTAGTCTTTGGAGCCTTCCACCTTCCCTTGTTCCTTTCCTGCCTCTCTTATTTCCAGCTCCTTGTGTCCCTTTGGGAAGAAATCCAATAGCCTATTAAGACAGAGCCCAAGTCATTAATAACAGAAAGAAGAAATGTTTTTATTTCTTATAGGCCAATCCTTCCAATACAGGAAAAAATAAGGCTAAATATATGTATATATAGTTAAATAATTATTTTGTTTTGTCATATTTTGTTCATCTATATGTTCTTTTCTCCTCCACACTCCTTCTCTTCCCCTAGGGGAATGAGCCTTGGGAAGGAATGGTTATAGATCCAGGCGTGAGAAAGATAAACCTGCCCATAACCCAGGGCTGACACAGGTCTCCAAGTAAAGACTGGTCACGTGGTAATTTGAGATGAACTGGAAGTCGATGACTTCTGAGGCCTCCAGGTAGCATCTCACTACTTCAGCTCCTTAAAAACTGTCCTATGATGACTACAGATTAAATAAATATAGAAGTCCAAGTTTGCTTCTTACTGTGAATGTTAAACCACAACAGAAGCTCTTAAACCACTCCCTCACCATGGCTGTGCAGAGCCCCGTGGGGGCAGCCTCTGAACTGAGGGCCGGGAGGTGCAGGCCTCAGTGAGGTCTGGGGAAAACATCTTGCTCCTGGTGTGACAGGTCCAATGTTTACATCAGGCCCGGTCCTCAATGGGTGCTTCATTCCTTACCTGTTGGCTTTTGGCATTAAGTACTTAAAGGTGTCTCAGAGGTACGGCTGTTAGAGACTCTTCCCAGGCGTCTTAAGGTACCTGAGAGGGAAAAATTATTAGGTTAGGGGTTGGGAAGAGGCACAACTAAAAGAGTAGGAAGGGGGTGTCAGATACAACACCTGGGTGGTGATTTGCTGTCTTCCTGATCGCATAAGTGCTTGAGAAGGGACGAGACTAAATAATCAGTTAAATTTAATATTGCCTACTTGCACCCTTTTTTCCTATAAAACTGGTTGGGAAAATCTTTTCTTGCCTAAATAAGAGCCAAGGATTCTTGTATATGTAGCAAAGCGTTGTCCTGGGCCAGTTGAAAGTCAGGCCTCATCCATAGCTTGGCCCTCTTCCTTGCAGCCAAGGCCCAGCCTCATCCACACAGTTCTCCTTTTGCAAGCGTCTACTGAGCACCTGTAAACTGGCAGGTGTGGTCCCCTGCATACATCCCTAATATAATACAGTTTTGAAAGTGCATACAAATGTCACACCTCTGAAAGTTGAACAAAATCTTTACACATTACTAGGTGGACTCCACTGAGAGCTAAAAAAATTTTTAAAAATCCTATTTATGTTTAATCAGTTTATTGATCACTTTTAACACAGTTGAATAGGTATAAACAGTTTGATTTTTTCCCTCCAACTTCTGTTTCCAGCCAGACTCTGTAAAATTTTTGTTTCCTGTCTCTTGCTGCTATTTTGGACAGATTCCATAGTGTTTCCTTCTCTTTCAATCATTAAAATCATTGATATTCCCCTCTCCTAGCTGGCCTAGTCCAGCCAGTCTTGTCAATGACTAGACTTGTGGCCCGTACGATATCAAGACCAGTGGGGACAATGGCTTGTTTTCTAGATTTTCCTTCTACTCCAGCTGTTTGTATTAGGGGAAGCAATGAGAAAAATGGGATCTACTGTTTAACCTTCTTCTCCTGCTTCAACAACTTTGGAAATTATGATTGAGGGAAGTGGTAGTCTGGCTTTGAAATTTTTCCACTGCTTTGTGACATCGGTATTGAGGGGAGTAAGGAGGCACAGAGAAAAGAGTCTGTGAATTCAATTGACCACCTTGCCTGCAGTCCCCTAGAAGTGGTTATCATGCTGTCATTAATAGATTTTTATGTAGGGCAGACATCTAAATGTCTGCTCTGGCACATGCTTGGGTTCTCTGAAGGGCCCTACAAAACCTCCTAGACAGTTCCTTGCCATGGAAATGCAGAGTCCTCTCTTACCCCTCTCAGATTCTACCTCCAGGAGACATGTGCAACCACTTCCTGCTGAATCCTCCCGCCTGGCAGGTTGCCCTAGGGTGGAGAACCTATAAGTTATCTCAAGCCAGAACACTCAGTGGCATCCATTTGACCACAAAAAACCCATATGTTCTTGTTATGTCATCTACCCTGTGTTCTGATCACCACCTATTTACCCTATTGGTAAAGGACAGATCTCCAAACACACAACACCTGGGACTGGGCACATGATATTGGCAGCAGTTTATTAGTCACATATACTCACATCCCAGGGGAGAAGGATGTCACATGCCATGCAGGGTTATGTGTGGTTTGCACCTGAGAATAGAGTGAATGAGAAAAGACTGTGGGAGGAAGGCTTTATAGTGACAAGAGGGTAAGGTGACACTTGGTTCCCATGGGAAGATATGATTGGCTTGTTTGAATAATTTCAAAGTCTGGTAGAGTGGTGAAACCCATTAGGTTGAGGACTGGTTGGGCTGCAGGTGATCCAGGTAAACGGGGAAATAGCCTGTCCTGCTGGGTGGGGGCCATATTTGGCAAGAGTAGGGGATGCAGGATTAGGCTTTTGGGGTCCTGTGAAGCTCAAAGATTTCAAGGCAGCACACGCAATTCTAGCCCTTATAATACATGCTGCCATTTCTCTCTGTTTCCCTTTCTATTTGCCTTCTAGGTCTAGGGTCAGACCATTGAGTCTGCTGCCTAAGAAGACATATAACAAGGAAGTGGGATGCAGTAAGCCATTTTCCAGCATTGACCCATATCTGTGAGTGATTTTTTGGCTTCAGGAAAATAAAGGATGAGAGTGGGTGGAAATCTCCTATTACTACAGCCCCGTACTCCAAGACGGTTTCCAACTTGACATGGCTTCTTATTAACTGCTGGGAGGGAATAGAGGAGTAGTCATTTTGATTGGGGTAGTAAGGCTGGCTCTAAGGTTCCTTAAGAGAGTCTGAGGGAGGTATCAGGCCTCAAATGTTAGTGACCATCTTTAAAATGTGTCTTCTTTTCAGATAGGGCTTTAATTCTGGGATATCAAGAAGAACCCCAGTGATCATTATTTCACACATCTTCCTTGAAGGTATGGCCTCCTTCTTGCAAGACGCCTCCAGAGGAAACTGGGTCCAGGAGGGGAGAGGCCGTTGGTACTGAGGAACCTCCAGGCTTCCCCATGCCATCTTAAAGATTAAGGTATCACCCCTTCTTTTGTACTCTCTTAAACACACTTTCAACCTCCTGTGAGGATGGTTCTTTAGTTTCCAGGCCACAGCAGGATAGGAAGAATGGGTTCTACCATCTGCCCTTACCTCGTGCACATGAATACTTACATGAGGTCTCCTGCCTGGCTGCAGCTTACCTAGAACATCCTACTGTTTTTCCCCACTTTTTCATTTCCATCCCCTACTTGAGCACTGTGAGGATGGAGGTAGTGTGTGAGAAGAGGCAGACTGAGTGAGAGCTCCCATTTACACAATTGGACAGCAGCCTTGTGTGTTGGACAGAGGCCCCCAGCTACTCTGACCAACTTCTGTGTGGCCCAGTGGCATGAAAGAGACAGAGGAAGAGGGTGGGAGGAAGAGTGGAATGTTGTCTTTTGTACAATGGCTGTTGGATCCTGGGTCCAACTTCAGCTCTATCTGATCATTGTAGCTGTCTCCTCTCCCATTCTCATTCACCAGGGGACATTGGAACCTATCAATCATTGAAGACCTCCTAACCTAGTGCAGAGAATTCCTCTCCTCCCCACGTCTTGCTCTTCTGGTAGTTCGTGTCATTGTCAGTACTACTGCCCCCCATCCCTGTGAAGTATCGCATCTGGGCAGCTGTTCCTCAGCATTCCACCCCAGGTGGACTTCTCTCCTACACATTCTGCCTGGGTGAACCCATTCAATCCCATTTCATAGATTACCGTCTATATACTTCTGACTCCTGCAACTGCATCTCTAACTCAGACCATGATCCTGAATTCCAAGGTACACGAATCTAGCTGCTTCCTGAATATCCCCACTCAAATACCTCCCAGGTATTTCAACCGCAAAAGTCCAAAATTGAACTTGTCTCCTTCTTCAGACTCTAGCCTGATTGTCCCCCAGCATTCCGTGTATTGGGTAAGGGCACCACTGTTTACCCAGTTGCCTAGGACAGAAATCTCAGGATTACTTTTGGCTCCATCAACTCTCACATTTAATCCATCACCAGAAAATGTCAATCTCACCTCCCACAAATTTCTCAAATCTGTCAATTTCTCTCCATCAAATTGGCTTCCACCCCAGCCCAGCTGACCATCACCTGTCTTTTGTTTTCACACAATAGATTCCAAGATAGTCTTCTTGCCAGTCTTGTCCCACTATAATCCTGTTTCCCCTGGTAGCAGGGTAAGCTTCCTGAGTTACAAACTACGTCTGCTCTTGCTTCACTTAAAGTCACATAAATGCTCTTCTTCATCTTTAGGATACACGCTCTTTTGTATGGGTTATAAATGCTTCATTCTGTGATTGCTACTGCCTCTCCACTTTGCTCTCCTGTTGATGTCCCACGAATTTTATACCCCAGCTCTATTTGTAATTACAATTTGTTTTTCTTACATACTTCGTGTTGCTGCTTCTTATGCCTGGAATATACTTTCGATCTTTCTTTCCCAGATCTTTCTGCCAGGCTTTCAATCAGCTGACTCTTATGGAGCCTTTGGATTTTAAGCTTAAACTCTACTTCCTCTAGTAGCTCTTCCCAGGCCCTTTATTTGGTTAGAACCCACCAGTATGTGTTCCTATAGTATCCCATATTTCTCCCATCATAAGATTTATCACACTTTATCATAGCTACTTGCTTAATTTTTGCACTGCCTTGCTTTTCTATTAACACAGGAAGGCAGGGGTTGTGATGTCTTAATCATTACTCTAGCCCCGGCGTCTAGCATAGTGTCTGCGGACAATACATTAATGCCTTTGATAAATGGATTTAGGTGTTTGTGTAGACTCACATATATGTGTATATATTTATGTATACACATATCTGCCTTAATGTGGAGATCTATTATCTATCTCCCTATATTTCCATCTTTCCCACGTTCCGTGAAATTAGTGAGATACTTGAGTAGTCAGGAAGACAGCTCTACTGTTAAATACTTCTAACTATATTGCAGTTTGCTTAACCTTGCTAAACTCCATGTACAGCAATGGGAATAATGAGACCTACCTCCCTCCTCCCTACTATCCCATTGGAAAAATCTGGAAATAGTTGCATAAAGAGGTTAGAATACTGAGTTAGTGGCAGAGGCAAAATTAGAACTGAAGTAGGCTGATTGGATATCCTTCTTCACCTCTGTGCAGTGCTGTCTCTCGAGAGTGCTACTTTACAGGTAATTGTACATACTGTTCACCTGCTTTTTCTATTCTACCACACTTTGGAAATAGTATGTAAGGAAGTAGGATCATTGCTATAGTCCAGCACACTGACAGCTTGGAGATGTGACGGCTCATATCTTGAAAACAAGTAAGGAGACAGAAAGATTACAAAAGGGAAACACAAAATTTCTGAAGCAGAAGAATCGGTGAGCTCTTTAAAACAAGGGCAAAAACTGTCATGCTGAGAGCCTGGATGCTTCACAGCACAGGAGAGCAATGGATATTCATTGCCAGTACACTCAGCCACCAAGCAGTTATGAATGTGTGCATTTCAATTTTATATTTGGTAAGTAACTTTTTGTGATCTATCTTATGCTAAGAACTGTGCTAGGCACTGAGGACACAGAAAGCAGTCCTGTTGAAGGGTTTACTGTGTGGTAAGGGAGGCAGACTAGGAAATGGGTAATTTTGATGCATGGCCAGGGCAAAAACAAGCTTAGAACAGTAGAGGAGATCATGGGAATAACACCCAGTAAGTTACTTAGGAAAGATTTTTGGTGGAAGCAACGTACCAGATGAAATCAGAGTAACTCAGAGTTGGGGAAAATATGATGTCCTTCAGAAAGATTAAAGATGAGAGATGATGATGGTACAATGGAAAACACATGCATTTTGAAGTTGGTCAGTGGATCTTAGTATCAATTCTAGTTCTGTCAATTACCAACTGTGTGACTTCAACAAGTCAGTTAACCTTTCTAACATTAACCTAAAAAATGGCATAAAAATGCATACTTCATAAAGTTATTGTAAGGATCAATTAGCATATTATACATTATATTTGAAGACTGTTATGAAGTGCCAAGTACTACAAAATTGTGTAGTTAATTTATAATGAACTTATAGGGTGATTTAAAAAATTTAGCCAGGAGAAAGAGTCAGTGGACTCCAAATAGTCACCACTTACAGTTTTTCCAGAATGGAAAACAGTCCTATTTCATATTCCACCTGATCAAGGTGGCTGCTCAAAGAATAATGATGTGGATGCTTAAGGACCTGGGAGCTGTAGCACCTGTGCCATACAAATGCTTCATAAAGTTATTGTTAGGACCAATTATGACATTATATATTATATTTGAAGACTGTTATGAAATGTACATGACTACCACTTAGCATAGTGCCTGCCCAATAGTAAACCCTCAATAAATTGTAATTGTGTTCTGCTTTAGACCACATTACTTCGATGTTTTGGAATTCCTGTTCTCTTTCAAAGATGAGTCTCTAAAATGCTAGATCCATCTGACATTTACAACTCATCAACCCTCAGAGTCATTTCTTGCTTCTTCCTCCCCTCTCTCATTTTCCAGAGCTAGTTGCTCCCTTCAGTCAAGCTTTTTATTGCTGGTGGTTGGTATTTCCATGTCTGTTTTCTTGTCTACTCACTGTCTTCATTGCAGGAGAAATAGAGGTTGGGAAATTAGGTGGTCAGAAATTTTAGCATTTGGGTCCCAGCAACAAAGGAAGCTAAGCTTTTGTTCTAGTGCAACTCAAAATCTAAAGCTGTGGAAGAATTTTCTGGCCTCATAATGGATTTGTTTGTCATTTTGCCAAAAATATAATTAGACGATGTCCTGATTCTTAATTGTATATGGCACATCACTCTATATTTAAACACTTGTTTCTCTTTAAATAAGTTTCAAAGGTTACATCCTAATATGGGTGACAATGATTTTCTTGGTAACTCCATGCCCTTTTGTGAAAAACTTGACTGTTTCTGGTTCTGTGTTGCTAAGGGATTAATCAGTGAAAATGACTAAATTAACACTGGGACTGAGAGAGGTCTTAAAACAACTGAGAAGTTGGCTTGCAGAAAATCCAGGAAAGGAGGAAAAACAGACCCAAGTGACTCTGCCACTGTGGACTTGCTTACGACTGCGTTTGTTTTTAGGTAAGGGCCAACTGCATTGAAAACAGAAAAAACCATAGCAGATGCTATGGTTTGAATTCTTGTGTCCCCTCCAAAATTTATATTGGAACTTAAACCCCAATATGATAGTATTAAGAGGTGTGACTTTTAGGTGATTGAGCCATGAGGGCAGAACTCTTATCAATGGTGTTTGTGACCTTATAAAAGGGCTGGAGGGAACTAGACAGTTCCCCGTTTTTCCCTTTCACCTCATCTGGCATGTGAGGACACAGCATTGTCCCCTCTGGAAAATGCAGCAACAAGGTGGCATCTTGGAAGTGGAGACTGGGCCCTCACCAGATACCAAACTTGCTAGTGCCTTGGTCTTAGACATCCCACCCTTTAGAACTGTGAGAAATAAATTTTTAATATTTATAAAATTATCCAGTCTTGGGTATTTTGTTAAAGCAGCCTGAATGAATTAAGACAGCAGGTGTGTCTAACTGATCAAGACATGGCAGGAAGTCCAAGCATAGTGCTTTGTACACAGTGGGTATCAACCACTAAATGAGGATTTTTTGAGCACCTAGTCTACTGAGTACTATTCCAGGAAGGGTCATAATAAGGAGAAAAGCAGTTTCTGGTCCCAATATGCTTGTAATCCAGACAGAAACAAGCAATGAAAGCACAGTGAGAAAAATGTTACACTAATATAATTTCCCACAAAGAACTTTAGAAACACATAAAAAAGAACAACAAACTACCTGGGTGGGAGTGAGGTAAAAGGGTGTTGCTGAAAACAATGTAAAGTAGCATTTATCACTAGATACTAGTCTGCACACAATAAATAAGTAAGGGGATTAAACAATACTTTTGATGGCCAGTGAGGCAGAATTATAATCATTATATCATAAAAAGGTTCTGATGGATGCAGAGCATGAACCTAGAACCCAGGTCTTCTGACTCTAGGACCTCCATTCTTTCCACAACATAATACAACATCTTATTATCTAAAAAATTAGAAGCACATGTATTTATTTTAAAAAATTGGACACATAGTTGAACAAATGTAGGCAACAGAGCTGAACATACGTTTTTTTCACTATAATCATGCATTCTTTTCTTTAATTTTAATTTTAGAGTTTTATAGGGGTACACACATTTTGGTTACATAATTTGCTTTTTGTATAGTTTGAGTCAAAGTTATAAGTGTGCCCTTCATCCAGTTAGTGTGCATTGTACCCGTTAGGTGTGAATTTACCCATCCCCTCCTCCCCCCTCCAACCTGCTTGATTTCCCTTGAGTTTTCCTTCCATATGTGCACATAAGCATTGATTGATTCATTCCAATTTAGTATTGAGTACATGTGATGTTTGTTTTTCCATTCTTGTGACACTTCACTAGGAAGAATGGTCTCTAGTTCCATCCAGGTTGTTACAAAAGATACTAGATCACCTTTTTTTTTAATGGCTGAGTAGTCCTCCATGCTATACATATACCACATTTTATTAATCCACTCATGTATTGATGGGCACTTGGGTTGTTTTCACATCTTTGCAATTGTGAATTGTGCTGCTATAAACATTTGAGTACCAGTGTCTTTGATAAAATGTCTTTTGTTTTCCTTTGGGTAGGTACCTAGTAGTGGGACTGCTAGATCAAATGGTAGGTTTAGCTCTTTGAGGTATCTCCATACTACTTTCCATAGAGGTTGTACTAGTTTGCAGTCCCACCAGCAGTGTATGAGTGTTCCTATCTCTCTGTATCCACGCCAACATTCTTAACAAAAAATGCTTTATTAGAAGGAGGCACAAAATAAAGAAATCTTAAACCCTGCCTATTATCAACTATCGCCCATCATCCGAGGTAGCAGTATAGAAGATATGTATAGGCATGAAAGCAGAAAAGCTCTGTGGAAGCTGGGGGAAAGAAGAGTTTCCTCAAAGGAGGTCTAGTAAGAAATAGGATTTTTTTTTCTTTTTAGCCTTTTTTGATGAATTGAACGACTAAACAATTATGCCTCTGAACTACCCCTGACTGCTGGCACTGTTTGTTTTATTCCATTTTTTTTCTTTATGATATTACCCTGGAGGTGCCATGGTGTGTGTAAATGAAGAATACTTTTATGATTCTCACTCCAGACAGGGCACATATATTTCTGACAAACTCATTTTTTCTTCATAGGAATTAGAGAGAAGTTGATCCTATGGAGAGAACCAGCAACCAGAGAGAACTGGATTAGCACACTTAGATTAGAATGGTGAGAGTTATGTGTGATCTATGCCCATGACCAGCATTCTAAAGACCATATTGGATGAAAGCAAATGCTTTAGTATAAATTGAATAATAAAGACTAAAGTTTCAAGGATGAAACCAATCTTTTCCAACTTAATGTTTTCTTAAAAATTTTTATTTAATACACAATTTTCACCTTTCCCTCAAAATTCTACAGTTTTCTTTTGGAGAAATCCATCACTGTTGAGTATCCTTACCTTGCTGGGAAGATTTTGTTTGGTGTTATTTTCTGTAGATTCTATTATAAAAATGATAGGGGTTGTTTTTTATTTTTTAAACATAAAATAATCACATTTAATCTTCTTTTAAGAAGTCTCTTCTTCCATCCCAGAAATTTGGATATGCTTTCTTAAAAATCGTGCCCCTTCTCCCTGACCTCTCGCATACCTAGTTGAAAACGCTTGGGCAAAACTTTGAAATTATTGGAAATGAAGACTTTGCAATAAGGGTGCTGATGCAAGACGTACACATCTAATTGCAGAACTGACTGCACAGGACAGAGGTGTGAGGTTGTTTAATGCAATGAGGACACACATTGCTTATGGACAAATGTCTTTTTATAAAGACAGTCAATGTATTAAGAAATGTTTCTTCCCACTGCTCTGCGTAGGGCATCCTTGACCTCCTTGTTCCTTAAGCTATAAACAACAGGGTTCAGCAGAGGAGTGATGATGGTGTAGGTCATTGAGAGAAGGAGGTCTTGTTCTACAGAATTTTCTGACTTGGGCTTGAGGTAAGCAATGGAGGCACAGCCATAGTGGACAATGACCGCAGTGAGGTGGGAGGCACAGGTGGCAAAGGTCTTTTTCTGGGCTTCAGCTGAGGCAATCTTGAGGATAGTGGAGATGATGAGGACATACGAGATGAAGACCAGGCCCATGGGGACCAGGATAACAAATGAACTGACAACAAAGTTGATTATCTCATTGATAGTGGTATCAATACAGGCGAGTTTCATGACAGGGAGGATGTCACAGAAGAAATGGCCAACCACCCTGTGAGAAAAGGGTAAGGTAAATATGGATGTCACTTGGACAGCTGCCATGGCCAGGCCAATGCCAAATGCTCCACACATCAGCTGCACACACACCCTCTTGCTCATGATGACTGTGTATCTCAGGGGGTTGCAGATGGCCACATAGTGGTCATACCCCATTGCTGTGAGCAAGAAGCAGTTGTTGATGGCCAAGGTAACAAAGAAGAACATTTGGGTTGTACAACCTGCTAGGGAGATTGGCTGGTTCTGGGATACGAGGCTGGAGAGCATCCGTGGAATGATGACCAGTGTGTACACTGTCTCTGAGCAAGCCAGTATGTTCAGGAAGAAGTACATGGGGGTGTGGAGGTGACGATCAATGCGGATGATGGTCACAATGATGACATTACCTGCTAGGGTTAATGTGTACAGGATGAGAAAAACCACAAAGAGGGTAATCTGGTGTTCATGGAATCTGGAGAATCCCAGGAAAACAAACTCTGTCACCTCTGTGAGGTTCTTTCTGTGCATTCTTCAGAGCAACGTCTGAAAGCAATGCAGAGAATCAATATAGAGAAATGCTCATCATGACATGGATTCTAGAACAGGTATAGAAAAACAGACATAGAGTACATAAAAAAAAAAAAGTAAATTTCTTTGCTCTATAATCAAGAGCATGTTAGTTTACGTTATATGGCAACTTCCCTCTCTTCTGCCTTTTCTGTTTTTGCTGTTTCCTTAATCTTCCCTTAAGCATCTGGCCAAGGAGTCATCAATATGTGTGATTACAGGCTGTATCTTTTCAGAGTGTTATCATGAGTATGTTAGTTTTGTAGTACATGGAAAGAAGGCTTTTTCCTTTATGATATGTTTGCCACAGTGGACCTTTCTCATGCCGTCTGGCTTTGCTATGTCACTCTCCTAGGGAGAGTGTGCATAGCCGGGACAACAAAATGGGGATGGGAGAGTTGGACTTACTGAGCTAGAACCACTGGTGGATAGCTCCTGATAACAGTGGAGTCACGGGGAGCTGACCTTCAGGAACACTTCAATAGGCATGAAGATGAAATGGTCCAGGGGAGACAAACCATCGGCAAAACTGATTTGTTGTGAAAGTATTAATAGGGACTTGAGAGGTGGGGGCAAATAAACTAGCGAGAGAAGGGGAAGTTGTTGGAAAAGAGAGAAGAGATCCAGCAACACAACAGAGGGTTAGACCTTAAATAAAAGAAATAATTGATTTCTTTTTGGTAGAGGGAATTTTAAGAATGAAGAGGTGTAATATTTGATTTAAAATTGTTTGCTAAATTATATTGAGATGTAAACTCCCTGAAGAGCTCCATACTTTCATTTAAAGCTTCCATATGTGTAATCTTCAGTTAGGGTGTTTGGGAAGTGGAGCCAATTGGATGATGGCACAGTGCAGAAAAAGGCATCACATGCAAGGGACAAAACCCAGAGTGAGGAAGAGAAACTCTTTGCCAGCAATGACTGGAAGAAATACAAGGCCCTCTCCTGCTCAGACTTCCCCCTTGTAAGTACACACAATATTTCCTAAAAATTTGGTGAGGAAGTCTGAGATTGCCACCATATATAAAATGGAGGTTTGAACCATTTTGCTTAAAGAGCAAGTTAACACCTGCAGGCTGGAGATTTGGGTACATTTAGGGAACTGCCACTAAGAATCTGGAAAACATTATAGGTATTCTGGAAAATATTCCATTATGGAAAATAAGGAGGAAAATATTTCAAGTAGAAATGACTGTGTCACTAATAATTAAAGTAATTTACATTGAAAGACTGCCAAGATGGCAGTCAGATAGGCAAAAATTAAAGAGAGTGCCAGTGCAACTCTAAGCAGCTTTTTAGAAAGCATGGGGTAGAGCTATGGCCATGTAAATTTAAATTAATTAAAATTAAAGAGAATTAAAAATTCTGTTCATTAGTTACACTAGCCACATTTCAAGTGCTAAAAAGCTACATGTGACTAATTGCTACCATATTGGACAGCACAACTATCAGCTATTTCCTTTGTCGGTGAAAGTTCTGTTGGACTGTGCTATGAGGGTGCCTTGCTATGGACAGATGTGTGGAATACGTTAAATGACAACAAAGAAAGCTATACAAAGAACAATAATATGGTGTGCTGCCATATGGTTAAGAATATTTGTGTGCATGATCATAAATATTTGTACATATGGGAAAAATGTCTGACAGAATATGCACCTGATGTTATCATGGGTTAACTGTTATGTTGTGGTGGGTGTGAGATTGTAAGGATCTTGGACTTTTTACCTTATCATATTTACTGTGATGATTATGACTCTTATATTTAAAATATTTTAATTTTGAGCATAAAATTATGGCTCATAAATAGTTTGGAGAAGTCAAGGAGGAGGACTACTGGTCAACAAGGAGGCTGCCAATGACCTTATTGGACACAGTTCCAGCAGAGTCTTGAGGTGGAAAGCCTGATCACATGGAATAGGAAAAGAAGAATTTTTTTGCTATGTTAAGTGAGAACCACAGATCTTAGGGCCTTTTCCGTTTCCTGATGAGCCTATGGCAATGAGTGACAAAATGTGGTTAAAGAGATACTGAGCTAGGAAAACTGTGGACATGTTTGGAGTAGAGAAGAGGAAGAAAATACAAAACTGAATTGAGGCAAAAGGGAAAAAAAGTTTCCTGGAATCTTTAAGTTAGGAGCTGAAAAGTGCTGCTTTCACCCCAAATCAGCCACTGGTTTGTTGTAAATGTTTCATGTGTAAATATGAATTTACCTTCTTCAAATAAATTATAAAGATATAAACAGGATGCTAATGGCCCACTAGATGCAGGGAAAGTGGGCCAGGTACATACGCCCAGAGGGATTAAAAAAGAGGAAAAAGAAGTAAGTTTATTGCTTCTGGTACACATTTGAATTGGATTGAATTGGCAATAAAAGAATATCTTAAGGCAAGATATTCTTAAAACTTGGGGAAACAAACCCAAAAAGGAAGGTCAGATCAGGACATAGGAGCAAGAGCAGCCTCTTCAAACCAATGTTCTTTGCATATTGTTTAGTATTTATTTGGAGGACAGGTGTGTAGTGGGTGGAGGAAGGTTAAAGCCACACCATCCAGAGGGGCTGTCCCTTCTGTCTGAGGAGCTCAGCTGCAGGGGAATGCCCAACACTCTGTTTAGCCAAAGCCAACAAATAAACAAATAAAAGAGCCCTGTAGTAATTGGGATTTGTCCTCCATAGAGTACACTTTAGTGGCCATCTACACCTCCTAGAGTAGGTGTCATCTGCTCACCCTGAATTTTCCAAGTATTCTTCCCAACCACGTTGCTTTCCCTTAGAGTAGTTCTATTATGTTTTTCACTCCATTTTGTTATCTATCCAGGGATGTTTTATAGTCCCTTATAGACTAAGGGCAATTGCCTGGTAGTCTCACATTTTAACTGGTCCTTTTTGAGGTGAAGAAGAAATCTAAAATTGTTACTGTGAGAAGTGTATGGCTTAAATGTCAAATACAGGGTTGTTACTGTCCCTGAAAGTGAGGGAGGGAGAGAGATCCCCACGGAAGAGATGGGGAAATCTGAGATGCAGGAGGGAAGCACATTGTTAGTCCTCCTCGGAGCAGTGAGCACTGATGTTCACATTAGGAAGGGAGAAGAGGTCACAGAGGGTACCAAGGAGTCAAAGTAGTGTGTGGAATGGGTGGTTTGGTTTCACCAGCGGAGGTTGGCTGGGGTGAGTTCTCAGTGGTTAGCATGGATCTCAGTGAATTTAAGGGCTGTTTTAACAACAGATGGCTACCTACTGTTTTTTTTTTTTTTTTTCCTATTGGTTGCTTTTTTGAGTCTCTGCCCAGCCAGAAGTGAGTGCAGCTGAGCACAGTAGCAGCAACTCTTCCACAACCCCAATTTGGGCCTTCCCTGTGGCTGCACCCTAAGGGTGATTCTGTGTAAGGAACACACCACTGGATAATCTCAAAAGCGTGCTATAGAACCAAAAGGAGCTTTCAAAATGATTTATACATTCTAGAAGGATAAAAACCCTGTGGGAGAGTAAAAATACTGAAATGTGCTCATGCATCAAAATCTGAGTCACGAAGTCAACATTCCTACTAGAGGAAAAAGCAAAATAAAGTGGAGAGGAAAACACAATTTGAGGATGTAAAAGAAATATAATACCATTTGCAAAGGGAAGTAATTATTACAGAAATCATGGATGACCAATATGTTAATATTTCAATCTTTATAAGAAAATTAGTGCCTGGAAACAATCTATGTTTTAAAAAATTAACATATGCAAAGTAGGGTAAGCCTGTTATTATATTTTGTGTGTAAAGGAATCGTGCAGTTAAAAAATAAAGATGCTGCCTTTTTGCCAGAGTTTCCTTTCCTTTTGTTTTTTTCCTCTTTCCTTTCCTTTTTTAAACAAAATAAATCTAAGGAGTCAGGGATGAAAGGGTCAACTTCTTAAGAAACTTATGATTACGTGAACAATTTGGATAACCGAGAGAATCACGACTTTTCTTTGGGACAGAAGCCTCCTCAGACCCAAAAGAGTCCACCCACTTTCTTGAGTCTGTGGAATCTATCTGTGTTGTTTTTTGGCCTTAGAACATGCTAGGCAATTGTGACTTATTTACCAAAGATCACTGCAATTCCAGAAAATCTGATTGTCATTTTTTTGGAAAAAAAAATAACGGAATTTTGGTGTCTTTCAAAGCTCAGCCTTATTAGGTTCTAGGACAGCCTTATTAGATTATTAGGTCACTTACATTTCACTGGTCTTTGGCTGAAGCACAAGGTGACACTCACACTGGGTCCCTCTGGCCCTTTTGGTATTGCCTTTAGAAAAGCTGTCCCCTTAAACTCTGTGATTAGGAAGAGACTCTCAGAGGAGAAGTTTTATTGTCTAGCTCTCATCTCCTGGGTTAATTTGCCAAGAGACTCACCATGTCTCCCATGGGTCTGCACGGAATCAGAATCCAGAAATGATCCAAGGGATCTCATTACGAGTGGATCACACTAGGAATACTGGGCAAGCTTGGTCTAACATGGCGTGCTACTTATTTCCCTTCCCAGGAAAAATAGCTTAACTCAGTTGAAGATGTGTTGAATGTCACATTGCACCATGTTTTGTTCTTTTGAATTCCTGTTAGTGTTTTGTCCTTAGTTACTATCAGCTAAAAAACACCTCGATTAAAGTCAAATGTGGTGTCTCTGTGTGTACCTAGAAAGAGCTTACCTTATTTGACTTATTAGCAGGGACATGCATGGGTTTTGTGAGGTAAGGATTAGCTTTGGGGGCAGGGACTAAAAATGAAGCATGATGAGTATTTCTTTTTATTTGTAGGAATATAACAAGAAATTAAGGCAGATGATTAAAGTCATTATCATCCTAGCTAACAATCACTGAGCACTTGCATTATGCCAGAACATGAACTGAGTGGATGCTTTGTGCACATTGTCACATCGAATCCTCACAGGAACCCTGAGAGGCTGTGGTGAGAAGCTGTAGCGGCAGCTAGAGGTCTAGGTGAAGTGCTTTGTGTTTGCCTTCGGCCTGTCACTCCAGACACAGCAGTATGAACCCCTCACAGACCATGGGCTTCAGTGCCATGTATCAGTAGCATTATATTAACTTTGTTCTGGAACCTGAGGTTTATGTTACATGAGGCATAAGCCTTTACCAGTGCTCAGAGTAGATAGTGGAGTCCCTAGGCATCTCCCATGTTGAATTCAGAGAAGAGTGTTCACAGCCAGACAAAACAAAATAGAAAATTTTGGAATACAAATGGAGTTGAGTGTATAAGTTATTTGGTGGTTTAGTCCTCTCAACATAAGGATTAAAGGTAAATCAGGCCATGTTTCACTTTTCCTTCTATTCTTTGAATGATCATGGACACTTATTCTTTCTAAACAATAGAAAGTCAGAGGAATACCTAAAAAGTCTCCACATTTTTTCGAAGTGTAACTATAAATTGATCCTCTTTAGTGCAGGTAAGATAAATGTCTTTTTATTCTCACTCCAATTCACGTCTAACCTAAGGCATATCCAAAACTAAGAAACCTTATTGCTTTAACCTCAGACCTTCACCCAGAGTCTCCCACATAAAACCTGTAGAGAACTATTAATAGCTGCAAGTCCTCTCATTCAGGAAAATCCTCTGTGTTCTTCTCTGGTAAAACCAGTCCTGGAATTGTGCAGCTAAATGCTCCTACCTGTTTTTCTGCAGCTACACAAATAAGAGTCAGATCCTTATGTGCACAAGATAGAGGCTCAAAAATTGCTTTTCATATTACAGATGCCTTCTTATTTTAGCTCTTCATTGTACATCTTGTGTACTACTTATTCCTAGACTCTACCAGTGTTAGTGACAAATATGGGGAAGGTGGCAATTATCAAGGCAGTTATTGAATCACTACCCAACCATGTTACTGGGTTATCATGCCTTCCAGGTCCTTCCATGTTCCTTATAGATTCTGAGTCACTCAAGTAGTTTCCTCTGTCACTTTGCTGCTTTCTTTGTTGTGACAATCACTGTATCTGAGAAAAATGCCCAAATAAAGTTATCAGAAATCCCACTTCTATTTTAAATGATGTTCAAATGGACTTTGCTTTATTCATTTTTGAATGAGCCATTGATATGATAGATATTAGATAATAAAAATAGTACACACAGATCCACTCAAATGAAGAATTGACATGGGAAATGACTAAGAACCTGCTCTATAATTTTTGTGTCTCTTGGCCAGAACAAGGTGCACAGAGAGGACAGAAGGAGGGGATAGGAGAGCACTTCTCCAAAGAACTTTGGAGAGAGCTGTCGCTTTGCTGTTATTGCTGCTCTGAGGGAGAAGTGGGTTATGTTCGGGGTACCTTGAGAAGATGATTTTTTATCTTTCTACTTCCTTCACCTCAAGCCCAGTGAGGGGGCTATGATGGAATCACTCAGAAAGCTTAAAATATGCTCCTCACTGGTGGGAGACTCATATGACTTGAAAAAGCTATAATCACTGCAGAAGTAGAAAAGTGTGGTCTACATTAAGATCATCTTGGACTTTTGGAGTTTATAGGGACAAGGGATGGATGAGTATTTCTTTTGGATGAAACGTGTGCCACATAGAAAAAAAGAGCTGACATGTAGCCATCTTGGATTCTATCCAAAAGAGCATCTTGAAGGACAGAGGGTTCAGAAGAGCAAAAAATTAAACATGAACAGTAGATTGTAAGACATATGCAAGAAGTTATGAATGATCATCAAAAATAAATGATACCTCTAACTCAGGTGGAGTTGGAAAGGGAAGTATGATATCAACCTGAGATAGAAGGAAGCTTAAAGATATGGGGGATGGGTTACAACAGAGGCTGATTATTATTAGGAGGAACCCATATTTAGGTGACACCGATTTATTAGAATACAAACTCCAAAAAAGAAAACACCATGATTGTGTCACTCAATCTTATATTTTTGGTACCTGGCAAAGTGTCTGATGTGGTAGTTGCTCAATATATAGTTGAATGAATGTATGACAACACTTGAAAATACACTGGCTTCATGTCTAAAACTTGTTTTAAGTTCCTTGGCAAAGGGACTATTAAATGTTAAATGCAAACAACACATGCATATGTTCTTGGTGGAAATATCTGTTAAAAAACAATAGGTCTTTCTAAACCCAAGAATAGGTCTTTCTAGTACTCACACTATAAGTTTATGGAATGGTGGTTAATATTAAGGAAGCATAGAACAAACCCTAACTTATGAGATGAAAATTGGAAACTAATAATTTCCTACATTGCTAAAATGCCTGCCTGACCAATTCAATGTTCTAAATGGTTTCTACCTGTCTTAGCACATTTTGTGTTGCTATAAAAGAATACCTGAGACTGGGTAATTTATTAATATAAAGAAAAGAGGTTTATTTAGCTCACGGTTCTGCAGGCTGAGAAGTTCAAGGGCAAGGCATCAACAAGGGCTTTCATGCTGTGTCACAACATGGCAGAGAAGGTCAAAGGGAAAGTGGGTGTGTGCAAAGAGAGGGAAACCTGAGGGACATCTTGGCTTTGTAACAACTCAGTCTGGTGGGAACTAATCCATTCCCACATGAATTAACGCAGTCTTGCAAAAGCGAGAACTCACTGAGTACTGTGAGAATGGCATCAAAGTATTCAGGAGGGAATCTGCCCCCCTAGTCCAAACGTGTCCCACTAGGCTCCACCTCCCAAAACCAACACACTGAGGATCAAAGGTCAGCATGAGCTTTGGTAGGGGCAAACACACCATATCCAAACCAGAGCACTACCTCACTAGAAATGAGGTTGAAATGTTATTAGGAAGTCCCTGTTCCTCCATTTAAGTACCTCAGCAAATCTTTCCAGGTCCTCTCTGTTCCCCTCTCCTTCAAACCCTTTGCCCGATATGGAGTTTCTAGCTTCTATCCCACTTCTCTGTATCTGGTGCCTGCCTCTTTGTCCACTATGGGTAAATGGCCTTATGAGTTTTAAGTAATCACTTTGGTTAGCATTCTGGAGCTGTTCTGGATGCTCTTTGTCTGATTTCCCTGGCTATTTATTATCAGTGGGAAAAGCCTGCCTTATTTCCCATATGCAGCCTAAACTCCCTCTGGGGTCCTTGCTTCTGTGGGAAGGCTACTCATATCTATTGAGGGTGTACCAGGCACTCGGCTCTGTGCCTTTCATAATCATAATAATCATAAAAATAACTACTAATGATAACATCTGAGAATTATTTTGCAATGTTATAATTAGGATGCCACTTGCTGTGCTAAGAGTTGCATAAAGAGTAAGTTTCAGTGTATTCTGTGTGTATTCTCTGTGCACATTTCAGAGAGAGTAAGTGGGACTTGGTTATGGAGGGCAATGTCACATCAAGAGGTTTAAATTATGACCTGCAAGAAGGGAAGCTCCATGGAAGGACTTTAAAGAGGTGATTCATGTGAGCAATATTTGGACTATAATAT
The DNA here is from genome assembly GCF_020740605.2 of Lemur catta. Lineage (NCBI taxonomy): Eukaryota > Metazoa > Chordata > Mammalia > Primates > Lemuridae > Lemur > Lemur catta. The sequence continues at coordinate 32,710,330 of NC_059130.1, read as the reverse complement.
TTTCTTGATGACATCAGGGCAGCATTATGAAAATCAAGCACTATACAGTAGCCCTCAGATTTTTGAGATATAAAGTCAAGTTTGTCTTCACTCAAAATGATCCCAGTCTCTTATACATTTTTAGTTTTTATTCCTACTTCTGTTTTTCTTTCCTCACTGTGTCATTACTTGCTGTCAGATTCTCAACAATTGCTCACATATCTCATTACAGTTGTTTCCCTGCCGCAACATCCCACCTTTTTTTTTTAATTGGTTTGTAGCTGGAAAAACAAAAAGATGGATTTGGATTGCAATGTTATGCTTATTTTGAATTGTTATTAAAATGATTGTTAGTAGCTTGTACGTGCTGTCACTGTCCATCCATTGAGTGCTCTGGCTTTGTTCTCTACCTTTTTAGTTACTTAAGGGTTTCCCTCCCCATATTTTACAGCCCAATTTTTCTGGATAATGAAACACCAATTACCAAATAAGTAGATACAAGAGAATGTTTATGCAACCATGACAAGCACTAAACAAATGGAGGTAACATAATATAGTATTTATTTTTATTTGGCAGACAAAGAACAAAGAGCTGCAGGTGTGGATCTAGTAGTATCCAGTTGCTTTGAGGAGACCTCTTAGATGTTTTCATTTCATTTTTTTTTTTCATTTTCAAGCACTCTTGATTCAAGATCTCAGAGCCACACCATAGGTTTGATGACGACGTATCCTTTTATTTCATAGTTCAGAGCCCGCCAGTTCAGGATATTAGAATTGAAGGAAGAACCCTGATAAACTGACACGATCTCTTGTGGGGAGAGCAAAGAGTCCCACATGTACAAATCCCCAATCTCTCCCACAAAGGATTGGCTCCTATCAAACCCACCCCCGTAGGTATCCTGCTCCTGCCCCAGGACAATCTTGGGGTGAGCTCCCACAGAGTAACCCTGCTTCAGACCCTTTTTCACCAAGGGCTTCCCATTGACCCAAAATTCAGAAATGCCTGAGGAGGACTCCCAGCTAACACAGATGTGCACCGGGGCCGGGAACTCTTCAATAACTTTTGATGTAACTTTGGCTTTCCCAATGTATAAACTGTACTCTCCATGTTTTTCTTTATAAATTAGTAGTTCATTATCCTTGCCCTGGGTGTTGTAGGAGAAGAGGCTGTATTGACGGGAGAGGTCACTAAAAGCTCGAAAACACAAGGTAAAGTTCTCTAGAGGTTTGTCCAGCTGTGTAATCAAGCTCACGTGATCACTAGAAGATTCTCTGGGGAACACAAACACCTTCCCGCTTAGGTCTGTGGGATAAAGAAAGAAATGAAATGACCTTCACCATAAATGCAGGAAAAAAATATCCCAGTTTCAACCTCTTTTCTCACCCATGCTCCTTGACTATCCCCTGACCTCCCTACCTGTCTCAGCAAAGGCTGCCAGGAGGCTGGTGAGGACAGAGGCCCAAAGCAGCAGCTTGTTCATGTTCTTGGCATAGGGCTGTTATAGCAGCAGCAGTGACTAGGATTAGGGTAGCAGGCAACACAGTGGCTGTCTGCCCAGCTTCTGAGATTCACACTCTAAGACCTCAGCTATTCAGGGTTTATGTGCACCTTGGGTGAGGATGGGGATTGGGGAGCACCAATAATGTGTGAGTGATTTTCCAGGCCTGCCCCCTGGTGCCAGCAATCAGAGTTGTTGATTAGGGAAGGGTGGGGAGGCCCCAGGCTGGAAAATCAATGGGAGTTATTTATTAGACTGCTAGAGTTCCAACTCTTGTGACCCAGAGTTTGTTTCTGGGAAGAGAGTGGTGGTTGCAGAGCTGCAGGTTATGGATGGGATGAGCACCAGGCTGGCCATATCAGGAGGGCCTCACTCCCTTCTCCAAGGGCCCATCTCTCTAACAGCTCTGTGCTCTGCCAGGAGCCCAGGGTTTTCATGGTCCAAGCCCTTTTCTTCCTTTCATAGTTCTGTGAACTAGTCTTCTGTTTGTAGGATATTCTGGGATTCTGCTTTCTGTTGAAAATCCTAAAAATTCCCATCACCTTTGATTAATTTGATATTGAGTAATATATTCAGGCATTGCTCGAGCAAAGAAAGAACTGGAAGACAAACTTTCTGTCCCCCTGAAGCTTTGTATTTTTCTGCTGCTATTACTCAGGTCTTTTTCTTTTGCGTCTCACGATATTTCCCTATCTTAGATTTTCTCATTTCTCATTATGACTTGTTTTCCTGGTGACCTACCCAATACCTGCAGGGATGTCAGCATCTCCCCTAGTTTTCCTGTCCCCTTCTTTGAGTCCTTGGCCATTGAGGGTATATCTAATCCATTTTTGGTTATGACCCCATTAATACATTACACTCACATTTATTCACTAATTCCCAGGCACTACACTAGATGGTAGGGATTCAGTGGTGACTGACCTTCATGCAACCCCAGTGACCACCATCTTTATCCTCTCTGTTACTACTTAAAATGTCACACTTTTTTTAGACATCGCTCAAACTTGCTCTGCCTATAAGATATCAAACTAATGTTTCACTTTCTAGCCACATTATTTTTCTTCTCACTCAACTCTAAATTCTATGACATCTTTATTCTCATCTTGTTGGTTAGTCTCTTGTTCATTCTTTCTTCTTTTAGCTCACCCTGGATCTTCTGATCACTCTTTTAAATGACAATCACTCCCACCGAGAATTCATTTCCTCTACCATTCAAATTATTCTTCTCATCCTTATCTCTGGGCAGTTTCCAATCTCTATTCTTTTTTTTCCTAAGCTGAATCCCAAGTTGTGAAGCCTAATTTGGCTTGTTGCACAGTCAGGGTTAGTGACAGACTTGGGGTTATACATTCTGTTGGCTCCTGAATTAAATACAGATCCTTCAGCTCGGAAGCTGATGCCATTTGTAATCTGGCTCCAACTTGGCTGTAACCTCTTAATTAAATTATATCCTCCAGTCAACCATCTCTAATTGTTGTTCTTCATACATGCCTGGCTTTCCTGATTTCTTTACTTCTATTCATTACCTTCATTCTGTCTTGAATTTCTATTTATCCTTTTCTGTTTCTTAAAATCCTAACCATTCTTCAAAATTAATCTCAAAAGTGATTTGTTTCATGAAGACTTTTCTGATGTCCCAACTAGAAATTGTTTTCACCTCCTTTGAACTCCTCATAGGGTTAAGATCTAACACTGCAGTAGAATTCCTATGTTGGCATTTACTAGTTGTTGGTTATTGTACAAGTCACTAAACCTCTCTGAACCTTAGTTTCCTCCTCTGCAAAACAAAGATGAAATTATCTACCCTATGGTGTTTTTGTGAAGATAAATAAGTTACCATAATATGTATAAAGTACATGGAACAGTGTCTTAGATGATTATCATTACTGTTATTAATATCATTTTAGAGCCTTTTATGGCTATTACCATTGTCTGGTGCATACTATAGATATTAGTGTATTGATGTATTATCCCATCTAGATTGAAGCTGGGTATTAGGTCTTACTCATATTTAGCTTACCCACTTTATCTAACAATTTTTCTTTTATATGAAAGGAGCCTGTTATATATTTGTGGAATCAAAGGATTCAAGTAGGGTGAGGACTTTTTACATGAAATGGAGTAGTAGTAATAAAAAGTAGAACACAACTGAGTGATATGAGCAGGTAATTCTGGGAGTAGGAGCTGGGAGGTAACCTTTACTGAGAACCCAGGGTTCCCTAACATTTCCAGATGTTAATTAATGAGTGCCATAAAATTCAGCAAACATAGAATTCACCAGATGCTTCTAGTTTTCATCATAAATTAATATATTAGCATCCTGTCAACACAAAATGGTTTGGAGATTAATGTAGAAGAGAGTTTTTTCTAATGGAAGAGGAGTCCATGGAGCTGGCCTGGGGATGAGTGAGCCTGCAGAGACTGGAGGTAGTGGGGGCTCATACAGCTATAGGGGCTGAGGGCCAAGGTTTGCAGTTGGACATGAAAATGTTGTGTGCAAACACTGCAAAGAGGAAATCGTGGTTGGAAAGTGGAACCTGATTCTATTCCTTAGTTTTCTTCTCTGGACTGTTTCTCAGGCCTTGGAAGAGAACAGTCTGAGATTTAGGGGTTGTCAAAGTGAAAATGAGGATTCTTCCTATTGAAGAAAGGAATATTCTGATGTCAGGATTCAGGAAAATGAACCCTGGGTCTTTGGAACTGGGTGCAGCTCTCCAGGTAAACCAATCCCCATTGTTGCTGAGAGGCTCCTGGGTGCCTTCTTGCCAGTGAAGTTCAGGTAGGGGTGATGGTTCCCATTTAGGAGTCTCTGGAAGGGTTGAAGGTGGGGCAGGAAAGACGATAGTATGTTGAAAAGAAGCAGGGCTACCTGTGTGCCTCAAGCAGAGCTATCCTGGCTCTCTCTCAGTTGGCATGCAATACAGTTTGCCCTCAGAGCAGATGAGGGAAGAAGGCATTGGCAGTACTAGAAAGAGGATTTGACTTGAACTATAAAAAAGCAGAGGTATGAGATATAATTGAAGATTACTGGGGGGATTAAAGGGTACCTCCAAGATACCTGCTAAGGCCTTCAGTATTGATAGAAGACATAAAGTCACAATAACCATTAGGAAAGACTGAATGTGAAGAGACTGAAGTAGAATATGGGGTAGAACTGGATTTGGGTTCTAATATAAAGAATAATTTGCTGTGTATTCTGTATTCTGCTGTGTAAGCTGTAAGGAAATTTCAGAGTATTTAGATGGAAAGAAAAAATAGAGGCATCAAAAGTTACTGATTATCACCCTGATATGCAGTTGTTTAAACTAAAGGTATAACATCTTAGATTGATGGCAGGAGCCTATGGTAAAACAAAAAAAGTGTAAAGATGGAATTTAAAAAATAAAACTATGTGGAATATGGAACCACATTTATGATTGCATATCATTTGGAAAAATGTGCTACTACTGGTGCAGATAGGACAATTGAGAGGACATGCATTTAAAGGAGGTGAAGGGTAGGTGATAACTTTGGGTCCCAAAATGCTAAATTTGAAATTTTAGTGTGACCTATACATATAAAGGGCAGTGGAGAATTTGAAATATGTGACTGCCACTTGGGCTTAGAAATACAGGTTTCAGAGGAATCAACATATAAGTAATGATGTAACAAAAATGGATTATCTCTTTCAGTGGAAGAGAGAAGAGAGAAAAGGTCAGGGAGACAAGCGCTGACCTGAGGGAGTATTTGCTTTCATGGGCTTGGAGGTATGAGAAGAGAGTTGGAGTTGGGGGAAGGCGGCAGGGAGACAAAAAACAACGTTTGACAGGGAGAAGGGTGGTGTGTGCAGTGTCATGGCAACCAAGTCAGCGTCAGTGTCCAAGAAGCAGTATCCAGTGGTATTAAGTGCATCAGAGAAATCTAAGTAGAATGGATGCTGAATTTAGCAATAAAAACTTCATTGGTGACCTTTGAAAGAGCAATTTCTGTAAAGTGAGTATGGCAGAAGCCAAGTTTCAGGGAATGATGGAGGGAGAACGAGGAAGGGAGTCTGTTTCTTAAGGTTCAGTAATTCTGACAGAAGACAAAAGGACAGAAACAAGATTCTCTATAGGAGACTCAGGGTCCAATGTGTATTTCCCACATAAATTATAGTTGTCTCTTCTTGACTGAGTGGGTATTGTGTCTCTGTTTCCCACCCCATAACATTTCACCCAACAACAGAGAAATATCAGTGCCACCTGAGATTATGACTGACCTTTATACCAAAGGAGCTCCTTCACACACTAAATGCCAGGCTCGCTGCTGCAGACTCCTACCTCCTCTTCCCAATCCCGTAAGCTTCATAAACTGGCCAGTCACTTTCCAGGTCCTATTGATACACAGGAGTCTTTTCTGGGTCACATTTCACTGTTCCTAATTTCAGGGGTCATTCAGAAAAGAAAATGTCTGCTTGTTATCTTCTCCTTTCAGGTTCAGTGAGACATGTAGACCATGTTACCTCACTGAATTCTCACTTCTAAATTCAGAATTCACCTGAAACTACTCTCTAGAATGTCACCGTATTAGTAACTCAGACTTTATCCTTCTCGACATCCCCATACTACCACACTTCTTTTCAAACCACTCATTTTCATAATTTTTATAAAATTTAGCCTTCATTGCTGAGATGAATATTTTGTCTATCTTTATTTAAATATGAAATTTTTGTAAAATTTATTATTCATTGGAATCCACTGGCCACAGCTACCTCCTTGCTGTTCACAATCCCTTCCTGACACCAGCATCTGGGGGAATATATGTGCAAAAAAAATTATGCATATATATAAAATGGCAAGGACTCAGTACAACTCTGTATCTTGATTATGTTGAAGAGAAAAGTTCCCTTGTTTATGTATGGGAATGTGTTTCTCAGTCTACAGTGACAGAGAATGCACACATTGAAGAAGCAGAAACAGATTTCTCACTTCTGTGGCTGGAAGAGATCTTGTTCCACTCTCGTCATCTTGTCTTTCCCTTTGCCATGTTTCTGCCCATGACCTAGAGTTCATGTCAGAACAAGAAATTTCCCATGCTGAGCCATCCTGTTGGTATCCCTAAAACTTCAGAGCACAGAGAAAGAACCTAACAGAAGCTGACAGAGCTCACTTTTCTGGGTGTCTCCAACTTTTATGAGTGATGCCATCCACATCTTAGCTTCAGCAGGGAATGCCAGCATCACAGTTCTCACTCTCATTGGCCATGCACTGTTTCCTGAGTATGCTGGCTAGCTCATAGACTGTAAGCACTGGTCCCTATTCCACAGCGCTCTCTGGTCTCACAGCTCAGAACCAGGCAATCTTGGTCTCTGTCATCTCATTTGCCATCTGCTGTGTGGTTGCCTGGAAATTCCTGAGGTGCACAATCTTTGCGAACAGCGTGTGTGCTCAGTTGGTGTGTAGTGCCTTTTGCATTGGCATGATCGTGGCAGTTATTCAGATGACATCCATGCTCCATTTGTACCTCCATGACACTGTGGTGGCTCACTTCTGTGACTTCCTTCCTGTCATGAAACTATTCTGCAGTAACAATACTATCCATGAAGTAAAAAATATTTTATTCACCAGGCCTATGTGCAGGGGTCCATGGATTTGGTTTGTATTTCCTACGTGGACATCCTCATCACCTCCACCATGCTCAGGATGGCTTCACTGAGGGCTTTGCTCCCTATACCTCCCTTCGCACTAGGGTCATTTTCTAGTATGGCTGTGTATCTGTTGCCTACCTCAAGCATAAGCCAATGAATTTAGTAGAAAATAGACCTTGTATCAATGAACTACACCACCCTCAATCTGATGCTGGACCCTGCTGTTTACAATCTAAGGTACACGGAGGCCGAGGATACCATGTACAGAGTTGTGGACAGAAGCATTTCTTAACAGGTTGACTCATTTCATCAGGAGACCTTTAGTCTAGAGCAATATTTTTCTTGCCCACAAACATTTTACATCTCACAAATAGATCAAATAGAAAGCTTTGGTATGAATTGGTTGATGCTTAGACTGTTTTTCTGCTTAAGCTCTAGAAAGAAGGCAGAAGTTAGGATTTCTCCTCAGGGTGCACATTACTGCAGAGGTGGGCAGCACTCCAGAAGCCCTTTGACAACTTATTCCTATGCATGAGTGATTTGATTGAAAATCCTCCCTGCTTCCACTTCACTTGGCCATTTGGTGCTTGACTTTTGTCTCTGAGTGGAACAAACATAGTGATGATAATGGCAGTGGTAACTTCAGTTAAAGAACCTCTGGGACCACCTGAGGCTTTCCCCAGCTTCATGATTTCAGTCTTACAAACCTTAATTGGCATTTCAAAAAGGCTTACCATGCCATGTGCTGACTGGAAAATAAATAGTTTCAGAAAAAATAGGTCCATGAATCCATCCCCACTGGCCACTCAAACTGTGTATTTAGGTGGAGTACCCTTTACTTCTGTAGGAGAATAATGTGGTTTAAAGATCTTTTAAAACCACATTATTGTTGCAGCCCCAGAAGCTGAGCAGAGAGAGAATAGATGGGGGACTCTTCTCAAAGAATGACACCTTCATCTAGATGTCCTCTCCTTAAACATTTTTCTTCTTCCTTGAAAGCTTTTGAGAATTGTTGATTCCATTGTGGCTGCATGGTAACTATTTGGGATGGTGGAGATGGCTAATTCTGGGCATATGGTTTTGGGGCTCTTCTCTAAGTGTGGGCTGCAATTTTCAATGAACCAAGCCCCCAAATGCCCATTTTTCATTCTGCTGGGTGGGAGAGTGGGAGAGTTATAGTGGGGTGGGGGGCTAAAAGTTTATTTTTGTCACTCATCTTTTCCCACTAGAGTTTTTGTTTTGAAGAGCACAACTCTGCCCATATCTTACACTTTTTTTTTCCTTACATGGGTAGTAATGTGTATTAATTAAGAAAATTTTTGTGTATATCCACTGTGAGACAGAGCTAGAAGGTACATTGCAAATGACAGGGTATAGTGGCATCTATTTGCACACACTCCTATGTTTTGGGAATAAGTACCTCATTGTTATTTCAGTCCCAACATCAACTCTTTCCATTTTTTATCTTATACTTTTGCCATATTTTTAAACCACAGAAGCAGCCCTAAAACACATTTTTTGGTGACCTGTTATTTTCTCTCCTTCCAGAAGACTGCTGGAAGTCAATGGTTCCAGGCATGGTGGGTGCCTGCTTCTGGAATGTCCCTGTCCTCTCACTTGGCAGAACTGTATATGTTACTAGGTAATGTCAGTGTATCAGCAATGATCAGCACATGATGTACCTTTAGGGGTGGTTCTGAAGCTGAGGTGCCTAGATCCCTAGGGGGGTTTTGAATGAGTTTCAGTGGGTTTGTGGACTCTCTGAAATTGTGTGCAAAATATTACAACTGCAGGCACGTGTGCATTTTTAAAATCAGATTTTCCAGAAGTCTTTGATTTATCAAAGGTAACAATATATTGCTCTAGAATAGAGTTCTGCAAAACTATTTGACAAAAATTTACAATAAGAAGTAAATTTTAAATTACAACACTATATGCACACATGCATATATTCAGATATAAATACATCTTAATCAAAGGTATCATAAAACAATACAAAAGCTTTTATCAGGAAAATCCTGGAATGTTTGAGAAATAACAAGAAGTCCTGTGAGACTAGAGAAGAGTAACTAGAGGAGAGAGTGATAGAAAATATATTTGAAGAATTTGGGTTCCATCAGTGAAGAAAATGGTAGTGGCTGCCATCATCATCATCACCATCATCATCATCATCATCAACATCATCAACAGTTACTCTCTTCTACTTTCTATCTTACCCAGGAAAGGCTGATTGCTACTTCATCTCTTCTTCTACAAAACTCTGTGAATACCTTTAATATTTTAACACTTATCGTGGTGTTATTTCTATTTTTAAAAAGGTGTATCCTTCTTTCAGTAGAAAATTTTGCCATACATACAATCAAAATATAAGTGCTCAATATTTATGATGTTATCAATCACTATCCTAAGCCAGGCAGAGTATGTACCCTTAAGAAGCTCAGGGTCTCAAGAGAAAGAGACTAACATGTTAAAAAATGTGCAGAAGCTGCGGTAAGTGCACAGCGAGGCAGGTGATGGTGGTAGAGACTTCTGAGGGGAGGGCTTGATCAGAAGGAATGAGCACTGTTCTACGTGGGACAGTCCAGAAAGAGGATAAAATTAGAATGGAGACACGTTTTCACCTAGGTGAACTGAATTTGGGTAGGGTGAGACAGAGTATGGCCAGCAAAGGGAATGGCATGGCTAGCACAGAAACTTGGAAAGGGGTGGTTGTTAGAAGGCCATGCAAACTGGCATCTATCTCTGGCATGCCTGGTACCCAGCACAGGGCCTGACACACTGCAGGGTCTCAATACAACTCTAGATGAATGAACTGGTGAGCACTTACAAAGCACAAGACCTGTATTTGTGCTTTCTGGCATTCAGTAGTCAGTAGAAGCACCTGGACACATTTCTTCTTGCCCACATGTAGATTCTATTCATCTGAGGGTGAAAACAAAGAGAAAAAAACAATAACACACTAGAAAAGCAAAATCCCATGGGCATTCTTTTCCTCTATCAGATCCCTCTGTAGCTTAGGCCAACTTCTTCTGCTACTTCCATTTCTCAATCTGTAACAAACTGATTAGAGAAGAAAAGAGCTGCAGCAAATCCAACAATAAGTCAAGCAAATATTTCTTTTTATTTTTTTATTTTATTAATTTTTATTTATTTTTTTATTTAAGCTTATTATGGGGGTACAAAAGCTTAGGTAATATATATTGCCCATGTCCCATCCATCCCCCCGAGTCAGAGCCTCAAGCGTGTCCATTCCCCAGACAGTGGGCCTGGCACTCACCACGTAGTCATACCTCCATCCCTTCCCCCCACCCCCTACTTCCCCGAGTCAGCACCTTCAAGCATGACCATTCCCCAGATGGTGCGCAACGCACTCATCATGTAGGCATACACCCATCCCCTCACCCATCCCCCGCTTCAGTCTGATATCCAGTTGGTATCCTTCCCCGATGTGCATTTAGGTGATGATCAGGGAAACCAGTTTTCTGGTGAGTACATGTGATGCTTGGTTTTCCATTCTTGGGATACTTCACTTAATATAATGAGTTCCAACTCTCTCCAGGAGAACAAAAGAGATGTTGTATCACCGTTATTTCTTATAGCTGAGTAATACTCCATGGTATACATATACCACAGTTTACTAATCCATTCGTGAATCGATGGACATTTGGGTTGTTTCCACATCTTTGCAATTGTGAATTGTGCTGCTATAAACATTCAGTTGCAGTTGTCTTTTTTATAGAATGACTTTTGTTCTTCTGGGTAGATGTCCAATAATGGGATTGCTGGATCAAATGGCAGGTCTACTTGAATCTGTTTAATGTATCTCCATATTGTTTTCTATAGGGGTTGGACTAGTTTACAGTCTCACCAGCAGTGTATGAGTGTTCTTGTCTTTCCGCATCCACGGCAACATGTATTGTTTTGGGACTTTATGATAAAGGCTATTCTCACGGGGGTTAAGTGGTATCTCGTTGTGGTTTTGATTTGCATTTCCCTGATGATTAGAGATGTTGAACAATTTTTTCATATGTTTGTTAGCCATTTTTATATCTTCTTTGAAAAATTTCTATTCATGTTGTTTGCCCACTTTTTGATAGGGTTGTTTGATTTTTTATTGCTGATTTTCCTGAGTTCTAAATATATTCTTGTTATCAGTCCTTTATCTGATGTGTAATATGCAAAAATTTTTTCCCATTCTGTAAGTTGTCTGTTTACTCTCATGACTGTTTCTTTGGCTGTGCAGAAGCTTTTTAATTTGATCAGGTCCAATTTATTTATTTTTGTTCTTGCTGTGATTGCTTTAAGGGTCTTCTTCATAAATTCTTTGCCTAGGCCAATGTCTGTAAGAGTCTTTCCTACATTTTCTTCCAGAATTCTAATAATTTCCCACCTAAGATTTAAGTCTGTTATCCACTGTGATTTGATTTTTGTGAGAGGTGAAAGCTGTGGGTCCTGTTTTAGTCTTCTACATGTGCCTATCCAGTTTTCCCAGCACCATTTATTAAATAAGGAATCTTTTCCCCAGAGTATGTCTTTGTCTGCTTTGTCAAAGATTAGATGGCTATATGAGGATGGTTTTATATTTGGATTTTCTGTTCTGTTCCATTGGTCTGTGTCTCTGCACTTGTGCCAATACCAAGCAGTTTTAATAATCACAGCTTTGTAGTATAGTTTGAAGTCCAGCAAATTAATACCTCCCATTTTGTTTTTATTGCTTAAAATTGCTTTTGCCAAATGGGGTCTTCTCTGGTTCCACACAAAGCGTAAAATTATTCTTTCTATATCTGTGAAAAATGATGTTGGTAATTTAATACGGATTGCATTGAATCTGTAGATAACTTTGGGCAATATAGTCATTTTAACAATGTTGATTCCTCTGATCCATGAGCATAGTATGGTTTTCCACCTATTTACATGTTCTGCGATTTCCTTCCTCAGTGTTTCATAGTTCTCCCTATAGAGGGAGATATTTTCTTTGTTGCTATTTTGAAGGGTATTGAGTCCTTAATTTGGTTCTCCGTTTGACTGTTACTGGCATATATGAATGCCTCTGATTTGTGTGTATTGATTTTGCATCCTGAGACTTTACTGAATTCATTGATCAATTCCAGGAGACTCTTGGTTGAATTCTTGGGGTTTTCTAGATATAACATCATATCATCAGCAAAGAGTGAGAGTTTGATCTGTTCTTTCCCTATTTGGACTCCCTTGATTCTGCTCTCTTGCCTGAGAGCTCTCGCAAGGACTTCCAATACTATGTTGAAAAGTAATGGGGACAGTGGGCAGCCTTGTCTGGTTCCAGTTTGAAGTGGGAATGCTTTCAGTTTTTCCCCATTCAGTATGATGCTGGCTGCGGGTTTGTCATATATGGCTTGTATCATTTTTAGATAGGCCCCATCTATGCCTATTTTGTTAAGTGTTCTTATCATAAAAGGGTGTTGAATTTTGTCAAATGCTTTTTCTGCATCTATTGAGAGGATCATATGATGTTTATTTTTGCTTCTATTTATGTGGTGAATTACATTTAGAGATTTGCATATGTTAAACCATCCCTGCATCTCTGGGATGATGCCCACTTGGTTGTGATCAATTATTTTTTTGATAAGCAATTGGATTCAATTTGCTAGGATTTTATTAAGAATTTTTGCATCTATATTCATAAGGGATATTGGTCTGTATTTCTCTTTTTTTCTTGCATCCTTTCCTGGTTTTGCTATTAAAAATATGTTGGGTTGGTATAACGTGTTGGGAAGAATTCCATCCTTCTCGATATTGGAGAATAATTTATGTAGGATGGGCACCAGTTCTTCTTTGTAGGTATGGTAAAATTTCGGTGTGAACCCATGTGGTCCAGGGCTTTTCTTTTTGAGAAGGTTTTTTATAGCTGTTTGGATTTCAGATCTAGATATTGGTGTATTCAGGAATTCTATTTCTTCCTGGTTGAGCCTGGGAAGGCTGTGTGTTTCTAAAAATTTATCCATTTCTTCCTCATTTTCCAAATTGTGTGCATAAAGATTTTGGTAAAATTCACAGATGATGTCATATATCTCTGTGGCATCAGTCGTGATTTCTCCTTTCATGTTCCTGATGGAGGTTATTAGAGTTTTTTCTTTTCTGCTCTTGGTTAGCCTAGCCAGAGGTGTGTGAATCTTGCTTATGTTTTCAAAGAATCAACTTTTTGTTTTATTAATCTCCCTTATGGTTTGTTTGTTGTCCTTTTGATTCAGTTCTGATTTGATCTTAATAATTTCTCTCCTTCTGCTGGGTTTGGGGTCGGTCTGTTCTTCCTTCTCCAGCTCTTTGAGTCTATTTATTAGATTTTCTATTTGTAAGTTTTCTGTCTTTTTGATATAGACATTTATGGAAATGAATTTTCCTCTCAGGACTGCTTTAGCTGTGTCCCACAGATTTTGAAAAGTTGTGTCAACATTGTCGTTTAATGCAAAGAATCTTTTGATTTCCATCTTGATTTCTTCATTTATAAAATAATCATTCAGGAGAAGGTTGTTTAGCCTCAATGACTTTGAGTAGGAATGAGAATTTCTTTTAGGGTTCATTATTACTTTTATTCCGTTGTGATCTGAGAACATGCATGGTATAATTTCTAATTTTTTAAATTTTTTAAGACATGCTTTATGTCCTAGGATATGGTCAATTTTGGATAGTGTCCCATGGGGTGATGAGAAGAAAGTATATTCAGTGGATTTTGGGTAGAATGTGCTGTAGAGTTCAGACAGGCCCATTTGTTCTAGCATTCTATTTAAGTCCATTATTTCTTTGTTTATTTTTTGTTTGGAGGACCTGTCCTGTACTGTCAGTGGCATGTTAAAGTCTCCGACTATTAAAGTGCTGTTATCTATCATTTTGTTAAAATCAAGTAGGGTTTGCATTATGAATCTGGGTGCACCTAAGTTGGGTGCATATATATTAAGTATAGTTATATCTTCTTGTTGAATTGTTCCCTTCACCAGTATATAGTAATCATCTTTGTCTTTCATTACTTTTATTGATTTAAAAACTAAGTTATTGGAGATTAAAACCGCCACGCCAGATTTCTTTTGGCTTCCATTTGCTTGAAATATTGATTTCCACCCTTTTATTTTCAGTCTAAATGCATCCTTGCAGATTAGATGAGTTTCCTGAAGACAGCAGATACTTGGCTTGTGTTTTTTGAACCATGGGCCCAGTCTATGTCTCTGGAGTGGGAAATTCAATCCATTCACATTTAATGAGAGAATTGATAAGTGAGACTGATTTCTGTTCCTCATGTTGGCTTGAATTTCATTATTCTCTTTTCTCACCTGAGCCATTGTGATAACTGAGTTTTTATCTTCTCTTGAGTAGTTTTATATTCGTGGGTCTTTCTTTTGCTGGTCCGTGTGTAGCCCTGTTTTGAGTACTTCTTGGAGAGCTGGTTTTGTCTTGGTGAATTCTCTGAGTTTTTGTTTATCTGAGAATGTCTTAATTTCACCTTCATATATAAAGCTGAGCTTAGCTGGGTATAAGATTCTAGGCTGGGCATTGTTTTGTTTCAGAAGAGTGAGAATGGGGCCCCAGTCTCTTGTTGCTTGTAAGGTGTCAGTTGGGAAATCTGGCGTAATTCAGATGGGTTTTCCTTTGTATATAACTTGCTTCTTTCTCCTTACAGCTTGTAGAATGGCCTCTTTAGTGGAAATTTTGTTCAGTCTGATAACTGCATGACGTGGTGTCTTCCAATTGGGTAGGAATCCCCCAGGGGTTCTTTGAGCTTCTTGAACCTGTATATCTAGAGTTTTGGCAATACCAGGGAAATTTTCCCCAATTATGTCTTCAAATAGCTTATCCAACCCTTGCTTATTGTCTTCTTCACCCTCAGGAATGTCGATAACTCTCACATTAGGCTTCTTCACATAATCCCACATTTCTTGTAGACTCTGATCTTTTTTCTCTTATTTCTTTGCTCCATCTCTGTGACTGACTTATTTAATTAGAAAGTATTATCTTCGGTCTCTGAGATTCTTTCTTCTGTTTGATCTACCCTGCTCTTGAGACTTTCCACTGTGTTTTGTAGCTCCCTGAATAAATTCTTCATTTCCAGGATTTTGGTTTGATTTTTCTTCAATATTTTGATTTCTTTAGTGAATTTTTCTTCCAAGTCCTGGATCTTTTTTGTGGTATCTTTGTGTTGGTTATCCATTTTTTCCTGCATAGTATTCAGCTTATTTATGATCCATGTTTGAAATTTCTAGGTTGGTTTGTGTCAATTGGTAGAGAACTAATAATCCTCTTTTAAGGCAAGGTTTCAGCTTGATTCTTTATACTCCCAGAGTTCTTTCACTGAGGCCTTCCCATGTGTATCAATCCTTAGGTTCCTTTTTTCAGCTTTAGGCTGGACAGAGGCACACCATGTGCGCTGATCTTGGGCTGTGCAACAGCCCAGGTAAGCTGCCTCCTCTGTCACTAGGGGGAGCCTTTCACGTGTTGTTCAGGATTTTGCTACCTCAGCTGGCGGGCTGCTCCTGTTGGGTCCAGCCCCAGAGAATTAATTTGGCCCCAAACCGGTTTGAGAGTCCCGTCACTTGGCTGATTTAATTGCAGACAGAAAGCGACTTTTTCCTTGCCTCTTCCTCTCCCGAGGTGACTTCTGACTCTCTCTGCGTGAAAGACAGTGGCTAGGGGGAGTGGGCAGTGCCTGCGTTCGCCCAGCGTGCTGGCTGCTGCATCTCCCGGGGGCGATGTTCCACCCCACCCCAATGTGCACAAGGTCCATGCTCCACTCTCTTGCAACTGGGGAGGCACTCAGTATTCACGCAAAGGCGGAGCTCCTAGTTAGCCACCATGGACTAGTGGATGGAGCCACCCGGTTCACAATTGCTCTGCAGTGGCTAGGCTATGGACCCCAACAATGGTTGCTGCCCGCCCGCTGGTCGCTGGCACTGGGGGTGAATGTTCAGGGTCCCGCAGGGGCTGCAGGAGCTGGAGATTGAGGGAGCCCAGCCGTCCGCATAAAGGAGACAGTTTGGCATCACCCAGGCGCCTTTTGCTGCAGCCTAGCGTGAACCCTCTCCCGTGGGTTGCAGTCTGCCCACAGGGCTCCCGGGTCCAAAATGCCTCCCGCTATTGTCTCCTCTCAACAGAGTCCCACATCTCCCACGGTTATTTTGCGCCAGCTTCAGGCAGATCCCTAATTGAGTGGGTGGGTGTGGAGGTCAGTGGGGAAACAAGCAGCTTTCCTGTGGGGCTGAACCCACCTCATTCGCTGGTGAGGCGGGTACAGCCATCCCACATTCCCCTCTTTATTGTCCATCCTGCACTCTCCAGATTTTCATGATCTGATTTCCCGTTCACCTCAGCCTTTTCTTGCTCTCTGTGTCCCACGCTGATTCTCTGTGGATTCACACAGCTGCTCTTGTTGGGGAGCGATCCTCTAGCATTGTGGCAGGCTGAGATCCATGCATTCCTCTCCAGGAGCATGAATCCAGGAGGCCACCACCACTCTGCCATCTTTCGGTTCCAAGTTAAGCAAATCTTAGTGAGAAGTACAGTGCCTTTGGAAAAGGAGAGAGAAGTAGCAGAAGAGATGAGCCTAAGCTGAAAGAACAAAAAGTAAAGCCTAGCGCACAGACCCAAATTTTCAGAAAAGAAGATTTAAAGGGTACTAGACCCCATTTCAGGCTGCTACTGCTGATGTGTATATGTGTGTGGGGGGAGGGAAAGGGTAGCACTGGAGGAAGGGAACTAATATTTGAAGGTCTAATATGCGACAAACATTATAGTAGGAAATCACATTACTGAATGATAATTCCTAAAATTTATATAGTATTATTTTTTGCATTCATTTTATATTTTGTAATATTTGTAATACATCTGCAAGTAAGACTTTCCCCATTTTGCTACTATTATTGCTACTACTCTAGCTGCTGCCGTTAATATTACCAGTACTGGTAGAGCTAAGCTATTATGAGCAGATACTGTTCTAAATTGTTTACCTGTATTTTTATTTATTTATTTATTTATTTATTTATTTATTTATTTATTTATTTATTTATTTATTTTACTGTGGAAAAAGGAAAGCTTTATTACTCTTAAAGGGTAGCAGCCTGTTGGGTGGCCTTTTCAATAGGTTGAGAAGCTGAACCCTGGCCAGAAGCCAGGGACATGTGCTTCAAAGAAGAGACAGAAGGGAACAGGATTCTATACTGAGTGCGATGGTCAAATATACATATTCCACAGGCTATAGGAGGAGTCATGAATATTTATGAAGGGAAATCATATGCCTGTAATTGTGCTTTATCTTTCCTATCCCATCATGGCTAGGAACTAGGTGTTTCTGGGGTCCCCTTAGCCAAGAGGGGTTGATTCAGTTAGTAGAGTGCTTAGGATTTTATTTTTAGTTAACAACATAGTCTCCATCAAGTTCAAGATACTTTTGTAAGTGAATACCAGCCATCTAGTCCATCTCTGAAGAACTGAGGGAACTATGTCAATGCAGTCTTTTTTTACATTATTAACTGGAGAAAAATGGGTCTCCTTTACAGATTTTTTAAGATTAGAAAACAAAAAGAATTCAGAAGGACTTGAAGGTGTATGCCTCATGATTTCCCATCAAAATTCTCACAGAATTGCCCTTGTTTGATGAGACAAATGAGCAGGAATGTGATGAGAGGAATGTGGTCAAAAAGGACTCCCTGGTAAAGTTTTCCTGGGCATTTAGCTGCTAAAGCTTTGGCTAACATTCTCAAAACACTCTCATAATAAGCAAATGTTATTGTTCTTTGGCCCTCCAGTAAGTCAACAAGCAAAATGCCTTGAGCATTCCCAAAAACTTGTCATGACCTTTGCTCTTGTGTGTGTGTGTGTGTGTTTTTCTCTTTCATATTACCATCTGCAAGTATCCATTTGTGTTTTAACTGGACCACTTCCCCCTATTGGTGGTCATTGCTTTGATTGTACTTCGTCTTCAGGATCATATTGGCAAAGCCACATTTCATCTCCTATTACAATTCTTTGAAGAAATGCTTCAGGATCTTGGTCCCACTTATTTAATATTTCTGTTGAAAGTTCTGCTTTGTCTGCAGCTGATCTGGGCATACAAGTTAGTATGAATTTATTTGGTGCAAAATATTTGAAATCTATGCATAGTTTTTTCATAATACACGTTTTCCATGAACTTTTTGAAGACCCGTCATATATGATGACAGTTGATGGCTTGGTTCACTAAGCATATCAATTTAATTTTCAGTATCTTTGGAGCATCTTTTTTTTAAAATATAATATTATCTTTTATTGGAGAAACACAAAACAATATCAGTGGTGCAAGAGAAGATTGTTATATATTGTATAGGTTTCACTTTTTTTATTTTTTTTATTTTGGCTTATTATGGGGGTACAAAAGTTCAGGATATATATATTGCCCATGTCCTGCCCATCCCCCCGAGTCAGAAACTCAAGCGTGTCCATTCCCCAGACAGTGCACCTGGCACTCACCATGTAGTTATACCTCCATTCCCTCCCCCCACCCGCACCTCCCCGAGTCAGCACCTTCAAGCATGACCATTCCCCAGATGGTGCGCAACGCACTCATCATGTAGGCATACACCCATCCCCTCACCCCACCCCCTGTCTCAGTCTGATATCCAGTTGGTATCCTCTCCTGATGTGTATTTAGGTGATGATCAGGGAAACCAGTTTTCTGGTGAGTACATGTGATGCTTGTTTTTCCATTCTTGGGATACTTCACTTAATATAATGGGTTCCAACTCTCTCCAGGAGAACCAAAGAGATGTTGTATCACCGTTATTTCTTATAGCTGAGTAATACTCCATGGTATACATATACCACAATTTATTAATCCATTCGTGAATTGATGGGCACTTGGGTTGTTTCCACATCTTTGCGATTGTGAATTGTGCTGCTATAAACATTCGGGTACAGGTATCTTTGTCATAGAATGACTTTTGTTCCTTTGGGTAGATGCCCAATAATGGGATTGCTGGATCGAATGGTAAGTCTACTTGAATCTGTTTAAGGTATCTCCATAATGCTTTCCTCAGGGGTTGCACTAGTTTGCAGTCCCACCAGCAGTGTATGAGTGTTCCTGTCTCTCCACATCCACGCCAACATGTGTTGTTTTTGGACTTTTTGATAAAGGCCATTCTCACTGGAGTTAAGTGATATCTCATTGTGGTTTTGATTTGCATTTCCCTGATGATTAGGGATGTTGAGCATTTTTTCATATGTTTGTTAGTCATTCTTATATCTTCTTCTGAAAAATTTCTATTCATGTCCTTTGCCCACTTTTTGATTGGGTTGTTTGATTTTTTCTTACTGATTTTCCTGAGTTCTAAGTATATTCTTGTTATCAGTCCTTTATGTGATGTGTAGTATGCGAAAAATTTTTCCCATTCTTTAGGTTGTCTGTTTACTCTCATGACTGTTTCTTTGGCTGTGCAGAAGCTGTTTAATTTAATCAGGTCCCATTCATTTATTTTTGTTCTTGCTGTGATTGCTTTAGGGGTCTTCCTGATAAATTCTTTGCCTAGGCCAATGTCTGTAAGAGTCTTTCCTACATTTTCTTCTAGAATTCTAATAGTTTCCCACCTAAGATTTAAGTCTGTTATCCACCGTGATTTGATTTTTGTGAGAGGTGAAATCTGCGGGTCCTGTTTTAGTCTTCTACATGTGGCTATCCAGTTTTCCCAGCACCATTTATTAAATAAGGAATCTTTTCCCCAGAGTATGTTTTTGTCTGCTTTGTCAAAGATTAGATGGCTATATGAGGATGGTTTTATATCTGGATTTTCTGTTTTGTTCCGCTGGTCTGTGTCCCTGCACTTGTGCCAATACCAGGAAGTTTGTTTTTTTTTTTTTTTTTGAGACAGAGTGTCACTTTGTTGCTCAGGCTAGAGTGAGTGCCGTGGCATCAGCCTAGCTCACAGCAACCTCAAACTCCTGGGCTTCAGTAATCCTGCTGCCTCAGCCTCCCAAGTAGCTGGGACTACAGGCATGCGCCACCATGCCCGGCTAATTTTTTCTATATATATTTTTTAGTTGGCCAGATAATTTCTTTCTATTTTTTTTTTTTTTTTTTGTAGAGACGAGGTCTCGCTCTTGCTCAGGCTGGTCTCGAACTCCTGACCTTGAGTGATCCACCCGCCTCAGCCTCCCAGAGTGCTAGGATTACAGGCGGGAGCCACTGCTCCCGGCCTCCAGGGTGTTTTAAGAACTACAGTCTTGTAGTATAGTTTGAAGTCTGGCAAATTAATACCTCCCATTTTGTTTTTATTGCTTAAAATTGCTTTTGCTCTATGGGGTCTTCTCTGATTCCATACAAAGTGTATAATTATTTTTTCTATATGTGTGAAAAATTATGTTGGTAATTTAATAGGGATTGCATTGAATCTGTAGATCACTTTGGGTAGTATAGACATTTCAACAATGTTGATTCTTCTGATCCATGAGCATGGTATGGTTTTCCACCTATTTACATGTTCTGCAATTTCCTTCCTCTCTGTTTCATGATTCCATGAATTCTACATGAATCTTTATGCACACAAACTGGAAAATGTGGAGGAAATGGACAAATTTTCAGAAACACATAGCCTTCCCAAGTTCAATCAGGAAGAAATAGAATTCTTCAATAGACCAATATCAAGAACTGAAATTGAAACAGCAATAAAAAACCTTCCCAAAAAGAAAACCCCTGGCCTAGATGGGTTCACACCCGAATTTTACCACACATACAAAGAAGAACTGGTGCCCATCCTACATAAACTAGTCTCCAATATCGAGAATAATGGAATTCTCCCCAACACGTTTTACCAAGCCAACATAACATTGATACCAAAACCAGGAAAGGATGCAACAAAAAAAGAAAACTACAGACTAATTTCTCTTATGAATATAGATGCAAAAATTCTCAATAAAATCCTAGCAAATCATATCCAATTGCTTATCAAAAAAATAATCCATCACAACCAAGTGGGCTTCATCCCAGAGATGCAGGGGTGGTTCAACACATGTAAATCTATAAATGTAATTCACCACATAAATAGAAGCAAAAATAAAGACCATATGATCCTCTCAATAGATGCAGAAAAAGCATTTGACAAAATTCAACACCCTTTTATGATAAGAACGCTTAACAAAATAGGCATAGATGGGACCTACCTAAAAATGATACAAGCATATATGACAAACTGACAGCCAACATCATACTAAATGGGGAAAAATTGAAAGCATTCCCACTTGGAACTGGAACCAGACAAGTTTGCCCACTGTCTCTATTACTTTTCAACATAGTATTGGAAGTCCTTGCAAGAGCTATCAGGCAAGAGAGCAGAATCAAGGGAGTCCAAATAGGGAAAGAAGAGATCAAACTCTTACTCTTTGCTGATGATATGATGTAATATCTAGAAAACCCCAAGGATTCAACCAAGAGACTCCTGGAATTGATCAATGAATTCAGTAAAGTCTCAGGTTACAAAATCAATACACACAAATCAGAGGCATTCATATATGCCAAGAATAGTGAATCGAAGAACCAAATTAAAGACTCAATACTCTTCAAAGCAGCAACAAAGAAAATAAAATATCTAGGAATATATTTATATATTTATTAATATATATACATGGCACAGACGAGGATTAGAAAGAACTGCGCCTCAGACCCATAGACTACGTATAAAGAATAATATATAGGTAACTTTCCAGAAAATTGAGCATATTCTTTCTCTGCTAAAACATATCTTAGTTCAAGTGTCATTAATAGAAATTTCTCAACAACATCTTCCTCTTCCTTGCCTTTATAAACAAAGTATACATACTTAACGGTTTCCCTGGATATTTACTATGTCTTAGGTTGTGGTACATTAATATATATAGAAATTTCTAAGGTGCATTGGAGATGTTACCTCTATAATAAATTATGTACACGTTGCAAATATTTTTTTGATATTTTATAAAACAACTTTATTGAGATAGGTGATATATGTATATATATATGTATATATATATGTATACACACACACACACACACACCAGAAAATTTGCCATTTAAGTGCAAAATTTAGTGGATTTTATTATATTTACAGGGTTGTGCTACAATTACCAGAATATTATTTTCTAACATTTTCATCATTCTAAAAAGAAACCCTATACCTAGTAGTAGTCACTCCTCATTACCCTGAACCTCCATCCCTAAGCAACAACTATTTTACTTTCTGTTTCTATGGATTTGCCTCTTCTGGATATTTTATATAAGTGGCACACTACAATATGTGGTTTGTGTGACTTCTTTCATCTCGTATAATGTTTTCAAGATTCATCCAATGTTTAGCATGTATCAGTACTTTGTTCCTTCATATGGCTGAATGATATTCCATTGTATGAATATATCACATTAGTTGATTTTTGGTTGTTAAACCAATGTTGTGTTACTGGGATAATTCCTACTTGGTCTTAGTGTATAATTTTATATTGTGCTGGATTTAGTTTGTTAGTATTTAGTTGAGAATTCTTGCATCTATATTCAGAAGAGATATTTGTCTGAGTCTTGTGATGTCTTTGGTTTTGGTGTGAAGGTAACATTAGCCTCGTAGAATGAGACAGGCATGCTGTTGCAAGGATAGTGCAGGAGGTCTTCTATACCTTTCATCTAGTTTCCTCCAGTAGTTACATCTTACATAACTATAGTCCAATTTGAAAACCAGGAATTTGACATAGGTACAACGTGTGTGTGTGCATGTGTGTGTGTGTAGTTGTATGTCATTTTATCATGCATAGATTTATATAACTATGACTGAATTCTTTTTACCCTCCCTATTTGTAGTATATTTATCTTAAATAGTTCTCTGCCTATATTGAAAACCATACCAGACAGTGTTACAATTTTTGTTTCAACTGTTAAACATAATTTAGAAAACTCAAGAGTAGATGTTAAGAGTCTATTACATTCACTTATATTTTTGTTCACCCTGTTCTTTCTTCCTGATGTTCCAAAGAGTTCTCTTTTATTACTACTTTTCAATTTAGAGAACTTCCTTTAGCCATGCTTTTAGAGTAGGTCTTCTACTCTATTTAAAAATAATCTCTTAGTTTTTCCTTCTCTCTGAATGTACCTCTTTGGATGTCTATTTTATTCCTGAAGATTATTTTTACTAGATATAGAGTTCTGGGTTTACTGTTAATTTCTTTCAATGCTTAAAAAGTATTGTGCAGTTTCCTCCTGTCCTCCATGGTTTTTGAGAAGAGATGCACCATCATTCAAATTATCTTCACCATTTCTCTCTTGCTGCTTTCACATTTTTTGTTTGTCTTTTGTTTTCAGAAGTTTGACAGTGATGTTTTTTGGTGTGGATATTTCTTGGTTTCTTCTGTTTATGGTTTACTTATTTCAGCTTCTTGAGTCTGTAGATTTATGTATTTGACAAATTTGGATAACTTTCAGTCATATGTGTTCTAATACCTATTTAGTTTCTCCTTCTTTCTCTGGAACTATGATGATATCAGTGTTAGATACTTTGTTATAGTCCTACTTGTCCCTTAGACTCTGTGCATTGTTTTTCAGTTGATTTTCTCCCAGTTGTTCAGATTGGGTACTTTCTATAGTTCTATTCCTTCTACTATTCTCTTCATTTTTCTGTTGAGCCTATACTTCGAGTTTTTCAATTTTGGTTATTGTATGTTTTAGTTCCAAAATTTCTATTTGGATTTTCTCTATATCTTCTATTTCTTTGCTGAGATTTTCAATTTTTTGCTGAGACTTTTTCCTTGTTTATTTGTTTCAAGCTTGCTCATAATTGCTCATTGAAAAATTTTATGATGGCTCATTTAAAATCCTTGTCAGATAATTCTAGCATCTGTTTCATGTTGATATTGTCATCTGTTGAAGTCTTTCTGGATCTTAGCATGATGAATGATTTTTTATTGGAACCTGGATATTTTTGATGTTATAAGACTCTGGATCTTTTATTTATTTATTTATTTTCTGGTTATTATAATTTATTTTATTTTTTTATTTCAGCATATTATGGGGGTAAAAAAGTTTAGGTTATGTATATTGCCCATGCCCCCCACCTCCCTGAGTCAGAGCTTCAAGCATGTCCATTCCCCAGACAGTGCACATAGCACTCATTATGTAGGTATACACCCATCCCCTCCTCTCCCCACATCTGCTCGACATCCAATTGGTGTTATTCCCAAATGTGCACTTAGGTGATGATCAGGGAAACCAACTTGCTGCTGAGTCCATGTGGTGCTTATTTTTCCATTCTTGGGATACTTCACTTAGTAGAATGGGTTCCAACTCTATCCAGGAGACCATAAGGGATTCTATATCACCGTTATTTCTTATAGCTGAGTAATACTCCATGGCATACATATACCACATTTTATTAATCCACTTATGTATTGATGGGGATTTGGGTTGTTTCCACATCTTTGCAATTGTGAATTGTGCTGCTATAAACATTTGGGTGCAGATTTCTTTTTTATAGAATAAGACTCAGGATCTTATTTAAAGCTTGTATTTTAGTAGGTATCTTCTGACACTGCTCTGATAGCTAAAGAGGTTGCTACCATTTTACTGCCACGTGGGGCTGAAAGTCAAGGTTCTCCACTCTACCTCTGTTGACAATAGGATGATGGGGATGCTTGGTACTGCAGGGTGAGGATGACAGTTCAGGATTTCTGCTAGATCTGAACTGATATCACCCTGACTGCAAGAGGTGGGAGGATGACTTTTTACTGTACCCCATGAAGCCTCTACTGATACTGTAGGAGGTGGCCTTCTTACTGATGAATGGTGGTAAAAATGCTGACTTTTCATTAAGCTTCCTCTGATACTACCCCTCTAAGGAGGTGTGGAAACACCTTATTACTATTGCATGAGGCAAAAGTCCCAGCTCCCCACCTGATCGTCACTGAGATTACAGGGAGGTGGGTTGTTAATGCCTAATACAGATGAAATTCCGTTTAACCATATAGCCCTTTTTGACACCACTCCAATGGAGTGTTAGGGTATCTCATTATAGCTTGGCAAAGATGGAAGCCTAGGCTCTCCGCTTGGTCTTGCTGGCAGGGGTAGAATGGGGAAAACAGTGTTTTATTCTGTAGTGATTTGCTGGAATAGTTATTATCCCAAAGTTTTATGTCTTGTTAAGCTGCCCTTTCTTGATCTTTTGTCCAGAGAAAGCAGACTTTTCTTGGAGCTTTCTTGTCCTCACCCACTGGCATTTCCTGGTTTCTGGCTTCTCTAGTTTCTAATCTGGGATATGAGAGGCAAAAAGACAACCCAACAGACTCACCACAGTGCCATTCCTCAGTTCCTGTGGTCCATAGCTGGTCTTCCTCATTCTCTCCACCTTTCAGAGCCTTTTAATGTTTGTTTTATGTACAATTTTCAGGGTTTTTAGTTGTACTTAGTGAGATAATAGGGAAACATACTTCCATTTCATCATCCTGGAAGTGGAAATCTTAGGCATTGTTTTAAAATTAGGCAGAAGTTTTAAATGGATATTTCACCAGAGAAGATATATGGCTAGTATGTAAGTACATGAAAAGATGTTTGATATCATTATCCATTAGAAAAATGCAAATTGCAGTCATAGTGAGATACCTTTAGACTCCTATCAGAATAACTAAGATTGAGGAGATTGACCGTATCAAGTGTCGGCTGGGATGTGAAGGAGTAGAACTCTCCTACATTGCCTGTGGGATTATCTAATTGTACAACCACTCTTAAAAACAGGCACTTTCTTAAAACAGTTAGATGTATACATATCATATAATCTAGTCATTCTATTCCTAGGCATTTACCAAAATGAAATAAAAGGATATGTCAATACAAAGACTTGTAAATGAATGTTAACAGCAGCTTTATTTTTAATATCCTAGTGATGGAAATCACCCAAAAATTGATCAACAGATAAACAGATATATGTAGTGTGGTATATCTATAAAACAGAGTGCTATTCATCAATAAGAAGGGGGAAAAAAACCAAAATAACAGCAATTATTGATACAGGATGCAACACGGATGGATTTCAAAATATTTATTTGATTCTATTTATTTAAAATTCTAGAATGTGCAAACAAATCTACATTAACAAAAAATACATCAGTAGTTGCCAAGGGGAGGGTTTGAGGAAGGTACTGGCAGGAGCACAGTTCATAATGTCACAAAGAAACTTCTGAAGAGAAGACTATATTCACTACCTTTATATGGTGATGGTGTCACTGGTATATATATGTTGCCAAAATTTATCAAATTGCATACTTAACGTATGTTCAGTTTATTATATGTTAATTATACCTCAATAAGCTCAATAAATAAATAAATAAATCCTCTGCAAAAAAGAAATAAAATAAAATTTCTTCTTTTAATAAATATA
This sequence comes from Lemur catta, assembly GCF_020740605.2. Lineage (NCBI taxonomy): Eukaryota > Metazoa > Chordata > Mammalia > Primates > Lemuridae > Lemur > Lemur catta. Next base: position 32,683,877 of record NC_059130.1, on the reverse strand, counting down.
AAGAAAAAAGAGAGGACATATGCAATTATACTATCTTTCATAGTTACCTGTTAATTACCTTTATGGACCTCTTTGATTTTTTCCCCCCATGAATGCAAATTATATCTGATGTCACTTCCTTCCAGCTTAAAGAATTTTCTTTAGTATTTATTGTAAGTCAGGAACAAATCCTCTGTTTTTGTTCACCTAGGAATATGTTTATTTTGCATTCATTTTTGAAAGATAATTTTGTTTCATAGAGGATTCTTGGATGAAAGTTTTTTTCCTTCAGAAATTTGAATATGCCATCCTACTGGCTTCTGGCTTCAATTGCTTCTGATGAGAAATCTGCTATTAATCTGATTGGGATCCTCTTGAATATATATTATGAGTCATTTTTCTTTCACAAATTTCAAGATTTTATTTTCTATCTTTGGCTTTTAACATTTTGACCATAACGTGTTTGGGTGTGAGTCCCTTTGCATTTATCCTGCCGAGACTTTGCTAAGATTCTTGGCTGTATAGATTAATATTTTTCCTCAAAATTTGAGAAATATTCAGCTGTTATTTTTTTTGAATATTTTTTTTCTCTCTCTCATCTTTTCTGGTACTGCCACTAAGCATCTGTTGGTATATTTGATAGTCTCACATTTCTCAGAAGCTCTGTTCATTTTTACTGATTCTTACTTATATTCCTTAGATTGCAAAATTTGTCTTGATCTATCTTCAAGTTTTCTGATCATTTACTCCACCAATTCAAATATATTCTTCAGCCCCTTCAGTAAATTTTCATTTGATTGATTTTTTATTATAATATCTATCTGTTCTTGATATTTTTATTTATTGAGACATGGTTGTCATGCTTTCCTTTAGTTTTTTAAATGTGATTTATTCAGTTTTTTGAATATATTAATAACAACTGCTTTAAAGTCTTTATCTGCTAAGTCCAACATCTGGGCCCCCTTAACAGCAATTTCAATTGCTTGCATTTTTTTCTCTGTGTATGTCACAATTTCCTATTTATTTACATGTCTCATAATTTTTTCCTGAAATATTTTAAATCATATATTATATTAACTCTAGGTACTGAATCTTCTTTTTAGGACTTCTTGTTCTTGTTTGTTTGTTTGCTTTTGTTGTTGTTTAATGACTTGGGTGGACCAATGTTGTAAAGCCTCTTTCCCCAATAGTGTGAAGCTTTTGGTATCCATGTTCAGATTAAAAAAAAAATATTTTTTAAAATTCTGGCTTCTTAGGGGTTACTTTTTTTTATCAAAATAGCTCAGATTTTAGCCACTGATTGGCTAGAGTTTGTGCTTATGCTTCCATATACTTCTGTGTATGGAGCCAGAGACGTTGGATGGTTTGCTCTTCATTAGCTGACCCATCCAGAATTTCCTTATGGAGCAAAAATCAGGGATGGGGGAGTGACAACTGCTACTACACTTCTAGAATAGATCATGGGCAGTATTGACCTCGGGGAGTAGGAATCTTGCTGTTAATCAGCTGCCAAAGCCACCTAGACTATCTCTTCTAGGTGGTGGATACAGACACTATTTCAAATGCCACAGTGTTCCATTGTTTTTATGATTTGTACTTATTAAGCTGCCATAGATTTTGATGAATATATAATTCTCAATTTGTTGTAAGCCAGAAACTTGGTCATTCTCCAGAAATTTTAAATGATTATCTTTGCTAATTTTGATCAATTGAATAGATATTTGCTCAAAAGAAGGTTTTTTTAAATGAGCTTCTCATATTGCTATTCTCTGAGTTTTTGTGTTTCCATTTTGTGATTTTGCTAACCTCCTTTGTAATAATTTCTTTCAATAAATACATCCAGCCAGTCTTTAAGTATCAGGCAATGGATGGAGCACTAGGTATGCAGAGATTAAGTTTTACATAATTGCATCATGCTGAATTCAGGGCTTTTAGTGTACTCGTCACCAGAATAGTGTACATTGTACCCAATAGGTAGATTTTTATCCTTCACTCCCCTGCCAGCCTCCCCCCTTCTTAGTTTCCAATGTCCATTACACCTCTCTATGAACATATATATCCCTAATTTAGCTCCCACTTATAAGTGAGATCATGTAGTATTTGTTTTTTCATTCCTGAGATACTTTGCTTAGGATAATGGTCTCTAGTCTCATCCAGGTTGGTGTAGGAGCCATTATTTCATTCCTTTTTAGGGCTGAGTAGTATTCCATGGTGTACATATACCATATTTTATTAATCCACTCATGAATTGATGGGCACTTAGGTTGGTTCCATATCTTTGCAGTTGTGAATTGTGCTGTGATAAACATTCTTTTTGATGTCTTTGGTGTCTTTTTGATAACATGACTTCTTTTCCTTTAGGTAGATACCCAGTAGTCAGATTGCTGGATCAAATGGTAGGTCTACTTTTAGTTCTTTGAGAAATCTCTATGCTACTTTCCATAGACACTGTACTAGTTTGCAGTCTCACCAAGAGTGTGAGAGTGCTCCTTTCTCTCCGCAACCACACCAGCATCTGCTGTTTTGGGACTTTTTGATAAAAGCCATTCTCACTGGACTGAAGTGATATCTCATTGTGGTTTTAATTTGCATTTTCTAGATGATTAGAGATATTGAGCATTTTTTCATATGTTTGTTGGCCATTAATTAGTTTATTTTCTTTTGAAAAATTTCTGCTCATGTCTTTTCCCACTTTTTAACGGGGTGGTTTGATTTTTTTCTTGCTGATTTACTTGAGTTCTTTGTAGATTCTGTTTATCAGCCCTTTATTGGATGTACAGCATGCAAATATTTTTTTCCCATTCTGTAGTTTGTCTATTTGCTCTATTGATTATGTCCTTGGCTTTGCAGAAGTTTTTACTTTGATCAAGTCCCATTTATTTATTTTTGTTGTTGTTGTGATTGCATGAAGGAAGGATCCAGAACAGTGACTGGCACATAGTAAATACTTTCATAGTGTTAGCTATCATTATTGTTTATATTCCCCCAATACCTTCCAGTTCTAGTAAAAAGAACCCAACTGCTCAAAAAAAGCAATATGAATAAAGAATAAATTTAAAAAATGAATGAAAAGAAGAACTCTTCACCTACCCTAAGAGTTTTGAAACGTGAATAAATAATGTTAATAAATGCCATTTAAAAATCTATGATATGGTCATACATATTTTTAAATACATAGAATTTATGTTTTTGAACAGTTTTAGGTTTAGAGATAAATTGAACAGATAGAACAAAGTTTTCCTGCACAGTTGTTTTCCCTATTATTAACACCTTGCATTAGTGTGGTGCATTTGTTATAATTTATGAATCAGTACTGATTCATCATTAACAAAAATGCAAAGTTTATATTAAGGTTCACTCTCCATTACAGTTTCATACAAAATAGTTTCCTTTTTCTTTTCTTTTTTTTTTTTTTTTTGAGAGATGGATTCTCACTTTGTCGCCCCACCTAGAGTGCAGTGGTGTCATCGTAGCTCACTGCAACTTCAAACACCTGGGCTCAAGCAAACCTCCTGCCTCAGTCTCTGGAGTAGCTGGGACTACAGGCACGTACCACCACTCATGGCTAAGTTTTTCTTTCTTTCTTTCTTTTTTTTTTTAGTAGTGACAGTGTCTCACTCTTGCTCAGGCTAATCTCGAACTCCTGAGCTCAAACAATCCCTCCCACTCGGCCACCCAGAGTGCTAGGATTACAAGCGTGAGCCACCAACCCTGACCAAAACAGTTTCACTCCCTTTAAAGTCCCTTGTGCTTCACCTATTCATTCCTCCATCTGTACCCTCACTCCTGTCCCTAACAACCACTCATCTTTTTGTTGTCTCTATAGTTTTACTTTTTCCAGAATATCATATGGTTGTAATCATACAGTATGTAGTATTTTAAGGCTGGCTTCTTTCACTTAGCCATACGCATGTGAAGTGCTTTCATGTCTTTTGATGTCTGATAGCTCATTTCTTTTTATTGCTGCATAATATTCCATTGTTTGGATGCATCACAATTTGTTTAGCCATTCATCTATTGAGGGACAGCTTGGTTGCTTCTAGTTTTGGACAATTATGAATAGAGCTGCTATAAACATTCATGTGCAGATTTTTGTGTAGACATAATAAGTCTTCAACTCATTTAGGTAAGTACCTAGGTGTGTGATTGCAGTTTTATGGTAGGCATATGTTTTGATTTTTAAGAAACTATCAAAATGTATTCTAAAGTGTCTATACCATTTTGCATTTCCTTCTGCAATGACTGATCATTCATGTTGCTTTGCAGTCTTACCATCATTTGATATTGTCAGTTTTTTTTAATAGGTGTGCAGTAGTATTAGTATCTTATTGTTTTAATTTGCAATTCTCTAGTGAGATATGATGTTGAGCATCTTTTCATATGCTTATTTGCCATATGAATATTTCTTTGGTGAAGTGTTTGCTCAGATTTTTTGTCCATTTTTAATTAGGTTATTTTCTTGTTGTTGAATTTTAAGAATTCTTTATCGGATATGTATTTTGTAAATATTCTCTCCCAGTCTGTGGCTTATGTTGTCATTCTCACAACAAAGTCTTTCACAGAGCAGAAGTTTTCAATTTTAATAAAGTTTAACTTATCAAATTTTTCATGGATTATACTTTTGGTGCTTTATATAAAAAGTCATCATCAAACCCAAGATCACTTAGATTTCTCCAATATTATCCTATATAAATTTTATCGTTTTGTGTTTTACATTTAGGTCTATTATTCATTTTGAGTTGATTTTTATATAGGGTATAATTTCTGTGTCTAGATTTGTTTTCTCATATGTGGATATTCAGTAGTTCCAGCACCATTTGTTGAAAAGAGGAGTGCTTACTCATTGAATTCCCTTTGTTCCTTTGTCAAAGATCATTTTACTATATTGTGTAGGTCTATTTCTGGACTCCCATTGCATTGATCCATTTGTCTATTCTTTCCCCAATACCACATTGCTTTGGTTATTGTTGCTTTATAGTAAGTCTTGAAATAGAATATTGTTAATTTTATGATTTTGTTGTTCTTCTTCAGTATTGGCTTGGCTATTTGGGGCTTTTTTGTTTTCATAGAAACTTTAGAATTGGTGTGTTGATATCCACAGATTATTTGCTAAGAATTTGATTGTTATTTCCTTAAATCGATAGCTCAAATTGAGAACAATATATCTCCATTATTTAGATCATTTTTGATTTTTTTAAATCAGAGTTTTGTAGTTTTTTTCATGTAGATATTGCACATATTTTGTTAGTTTCTACCTGAGTATTTCACTATTTTTGGTGCTAATGTAAATGTGTTTTCTATTTCAAATTTCCATTGTTCATTACTGGTATATAAGAAAGCTATTGACTTTTGTATATTAACTTGCAGGATACTTTTGTTTAGTATCTTGCAATTTTGATATAATTGTCTATCAGTTCCAGGGTCTGTTTTCTTTTCTTTTATTTTTATTTTTTGACAATAGATAGTCATGTCATCTGCTAGCAAATACAGTTTTGTTTCTTCTTTCCTGATTTGTATACATTTTATTTTCTTTTCCTATCTTATTGCATTGGGAAAGACTTTAAATACAATACTGAATATTAATGGTGAGAGGGAACATCTTCCCAATCTTAGGGGGAAAACATAATTTCTCATCATTAAGTATGATTATGTCTGTAGATTTTAAAAAGATATTCTTTTTCAAATTGAGTATTCCCTTTCCTTCTATTTTCTGGAAGAGATTGTAGATAATTAGCATAATTTCTTAAATGTTTGTTTCTTAAAATCACCAGTGAAACCATCTGGTCCTGGTGTTTTTTTTTTTTTGAAAGGTTATTAATTATCAATTCAATTTCTTTAATAGATATAGACCTATTCAGATGATATATTTCTCCTTGTGTGAGTTTTGGTAGATTACGTCTTTCAAAGAATTTTTCCATTTCTTCTAAGTAACCAAAGTTGTAGTCATGGAGACATTTACAATATTCATTTATTATTCTTTTAATGTTCATGGGATCAGTAATGATTTCTGATATTAGTAGTTTATGACTTTTCTCTTTTTTTTCCTTAGTTAACCTGGATAAAGGCTTATCAATTTTATTAATCTTTATAAAGCCATGGCTTTTGCTTTCATTGGCTTTCTCTATTTTTTTTTGTTTTCAATTTCATTGATTTATGCTCTAATTTTTTATTATTTCTTTTCTTCTGTTTGTGTTAGGTTAATATTGTTCTTCTTTCTCTAGTTTACCAAGGTAGAATTTTAAGTTATTGATTTTGGATCTTTCTTCTTTGCTAAGATATGCATTCAATGCTAAAAATTTCCTCCAATCACTGTTTTTTTCTGCATTTCACAAATTTTGACAAGTTTTATTTTTCTTTAGTTCAAAAAAATTAAACCTTTCTCTTCAGATGTCTTCTATGATCTATGTTTCATTTAGAAATATATTGTTTAATCTCCGCATATTTTGAAATTTTTCAGCTATCTTTCTGTTTTTTTTTTTTCATTTAGTATCATTGTGGTTTGATAGCATACTTTGGGTGGTGCTTATTATTTTAAATTTAAGTTGTACTTTGTGGCACATGATGTGATCTATATTGGTAAATAAATGTTCCAAGTGAGCTTGAGAATAATGTGCATTCTGCTGTTGTTCAATCAGGTATTCTATAAATGTCAATTAGAGCCTATTGATTGAGGTGCTGTTCAGTTCAACCATAATTTTACTGATTTTCTGACTGCTGGATCTAAGGGACATGATATTGAAGACTGTGACTATAATAGTGAATTTGTCAATTTCTCCTTGTAGTTCTACTGGTTTTTGCCTCATGTATTTTGACTCTTTATTGTTAGGCAACCTGAAACCAATTACAAAGTATGCTAAGGCTTCTAGGGGAAAAGTGCACAATATGCAGGAACAGATGGATATTGTAAGCAGAGAGATGAAAACTCTAAAAGAGAATTAAAAGGAAATATTAGAAACAAAAAATACATCCTGACAGAAATGAATAATGCCTTTGATGGACTTGTCAGTAGATTGGACATGGTCAAGGAAAGAATCAGTGAGTTTACAACTCTTAGGATATTAATCATAGTTATTTTAAATTCTTAGTCTTTTATACTTTCAGTTACAGTGAACAGTAAACACAGCCTAACTTTTTCTTTTTTTTTTTTATTTCAGCTCATCATGGGGGTACATAAGTTCAGGTTATATACAATGTCCATGTCCTGCCTATCCCCCTGAGTCAGAGCCTCAAGCGTGTCCATTCACCAGACAGTGCGCCTGGCACTCACCACGTAGTCATACCTCCATCCCTTCCCCCGACCCCCCACCTCCCTGAGTCAGCACCCTCAAGCATGACCATTCCCCAGACGGTGCGCAATGCACTCATCATATAGGAATACACCCATCCCCTCCTCACACCCCCCATCTCAGTCTGATATCTAATTGGTACCCTTCCCCGATGTGCATTTAGGTGATGATCAGGGAAACCAATTTTCTGGTGAGTACATGTGATGCTTGTTTTTCCATTCTTTGGATACTTCACTTAATATAATGGGTTCCAATTCTCTCCAGGAGAACCAAAGAGATGTCGTATCACCGTTATTTCTTATAGCTGAGTAATACTCCATGGTATACATATACCACAGTTTACTAATCCATTCGTGAATCGATGGACATTTGGGTTGTTTCCACATCTTTGCAATTGTGAATTGTGCTGCTATAAACATTCAGGTACAAGTGTCTTTGTTGTAGAATGACTTTTGTTCTTCTGGGTAGATGCCCAATAATGGGATTAACACAGCCTAACTCTTAAACATGTCTAAAACCTCACACTAAAGCTCTGTTTACCTCAGTTCCTATTACCTAATATATCATATCTGAATTATAAATAATTGAAAAGCATTCTGGAAAACATGGGGGAAAGTCTGAGCCTATTTTGTTTCTTCAGACTTTCCCCCACGTTTTCCAGAATGCTTTTTAATTTTTTATAATTCAGATATGATATATTAGGTAATAGGAACTGAGGTAAACAGACCTTTAGTGTGAGGTTTTAGACATGTTTAAGAGTTAGGCTGTGTTTACTGTTCACTGTAACTGAAGGTATAAAAGGCTTGAATTTCTTCTAGTGTCCTCATTTTTGTCTCCCTGTTTTCTTTGGGTGTTCCTAGAAACTGCTTCTTAAATAGAATCCATGTCTTACAGTTCTCTCACTGGTAATCCACTATTATTTTACTGGAGCTCTATTGATGTGGTGGTAAGGAATTGGAGAGAAGTGTTCCATAATCTTATGATTAAATCTCTGTTTTGGTTTTGTTTTTGTCCTTTTAAGTGGTTCAGAATCCTTGGGCTGTTACCTTCAGAAGAGTTTGTTAGTTTTTTTTTTTCTTCTTCTTTTATGTGAGACAGGAAGGCCAGAGGGGGCTCAAACTGTCTAAGTGCCTTATCCTTTAATCTTTATACACTTTCTTTCACAAGCTGAGTATTCCTGAAGTTGTTGTCAAATATTTGGTTTGTTGTTGTTGTTGTTGTTTTTGTTGTTGTTTTTTTGAGACTGAGTCTTACTCTATTGCCTGGGCTGGAGCATCATGGCTTCAGCCTAGCTCACAGCAACCTCAAACTCCTGGGCTCAAGCAATCCTCTTGCCTCAGCCTCCCAAGTAGCTGGGACTACAGGCATGCGCCACCATGCTCGGCTAATTTTTTCTGTGTATTTTTAGTTGTCCAGCTAATTTCTTTCTATTTTTTTTAGTAGAGACAGGGTTTCGCTCTTGCTCAGGCTGGTCTCTAACTCCTGAGCTCAAACGATCCACCTGTCTTGGCCTCCCAGAGTTCTAGGACACATATTTGTTTAGAAGAAAATTTAGCCACTGTTGGGGAGGAAAGAGGAGAGAACACTTCTTCTAATATTTTTGGCATTTCCCATCTGGCCCTAAAATTGCAAGGTGAATTTAGAGAAACAGGAAGTGTGCCTGCCTCAGGAGAAAAACAAGAATTGTCCTGGACAGGGGAAAAACAGGAAGTGAGCCTATCTCAGGACAGAAACAGGAAGTGAGCCTGCCTTAGGAGGGAAACCAGAAGTGTCCCACACTGGGAGGAAAGAGGAAATGACATGCACAGGGGAAAAATAGGAAGTATCCTGCACAAGGGAGAACACCATGTATTTAACTAGATCCACCTTTCTTTGGAGACAATTGTGGTTTTAAATGTCCATAAATTCTTTGATACTCCTCCATTTAGGAGATAAAACTTACTTCCTCTTCCATGGAGTGTGAACTGAGTGACTCATTCTAATGACCAGAAAAAAGTGGAAGTGTGACTTCAATAACTGACTCATAAGAAGCACTGCAGCTTCCTGCTTGCTCTCTCACATACTCCTGGATAGCTCAGGTGAGGACATCCAGGAATTGGTGAGAAACTAAAGCTTTCTGTAAACTGCCAGCAGAGAACTTGGGCATTTACCAATAGCTATGTGAGTGAGCCATTGTGGAAGTGTCCACCAGGGCCAATCAGGCCTTCAGATGACAGCACTCCTGGCTGACATCTTGTTTGCAACCTCTTGAGATACCCTGGATGAGAACCCAGCTGAGAGTCTTGGATTTCTAACTCTCATACACTGTGTGAGGTAATAAATGTCTGTGTTTTAAATTACTATCTAAAATAGCTATTTAAAGAATATCTACTATGACTTAAGCATATTCCTTGGCATATTCCTCCTACATATCACATCACACACACACAAGGTCACATACTGATATTCCTCTGTTGATTTCCAAAATATTTCTTCAAATCTAATTTCTTAAATATTATAATTTTGCCAGCCTTAAGTACTCTAATAGGTATTATACTTCAATTGCACTAAAATGTACCTGTTAGAGTTGGCAATCTGGGAGATTGCCTAGGTCATTCATCCCTTAATCTGCCTCTATTGGGTACAAGAGCAATACATTGCTGTTTCAGCACTAAAATTTAAGGCTTTATTCACCAAGGTTAGAGATGGACCCTGGCAAGTAGTGAACCCCATAGCCAGGAAATGAGACCTGTAAATTCTGAAGTAAGCCTCATTGTTTGCTTTCTTCAGTACTCTTGTATTCTTATCCAGAGGGAATCTAGAGTGCAGCATATACATCAAGTAAAAGGATGAAGAAGGGCAACATGCAGACAGAGGGAAGTGCAGATGGCATCATTTCCAGTGACTTTGCCTTGCTGACTAAGTGAATGTTGGACACTAGGTGAGTGGATTCTGAGGCATCAGTATACATTCTTTCATTCAACAGATATTTATTGAACACTCACTAAATAAATCTTAGGCACTGCTCTAAGTGGTGGGCACACAGTGGTAAGTGCACACATTCCCTTACCTCAGGGAGCTTGTATTCTGATAGTTTTGAGGTTCAGGTCAGGTCCCTGTATCATGGCCCAGACACAACTGACCCTAGTTAACACTCACTTGCAGCATATCTTTGTACATTTCTCTATCTCCATAATCTTTTTTTTTTTATTTCAGCATATTACGGGGCTACAAATGTTTATGTTATATACTGCCCTGGCCCCACCCGAGTCAGAGCTTCAAGTGTGTCCATCCCCCAGATGGTGCCATAATCTTGATTAGTCAAGAAGAAATTCATTAATAAATTTCAAACAAGTTGTGCTTTAAAGAAAGAGCTTCCAAAAATGACTCTACATTCTGGAAACTGAATATCCTGTTTTGTATTCATGCATCAGAGCATTAGTTCTGAGGTCATTTTATGTAAGAGAAAGAAGAGAAAAATAAAGAGGATGGAAACCAAAACTTGAAGATGCAAAAGAAGTGTCATTTGTTCAGGAAAGACATAATGTCAGAACTGCAGACACTTATAAAGATTCAGATCTTTGTGATTAAACTATGCCTGTAAAGTAAATATGTGTTCTCTCATGGAGACTCAGGGCAGCTGAGGAAATTAGTCCTTATTAGTTTCTTCTTGACAGGCCTGGGCAGAGGCTGAGGCCCCACAGAGCCTGCTTTCCACCTCACTACCTGTGGCAAAACAGTAGGCTCGTGCATCAGTTAGAGCCCTGTTACAGGAAGCAGAAACCATGCTAGCTATTGTAAACAGAAAGATATTTTAAAGATGTAATTAAGTGTTTACAAAATCATGGAAGACAGCAGGAGCAGGCTCCAGGCTGTATCTCTAGGAACAACTCTCAGAACAAAGTTGTTGAACTAGCCCGTCAGGGGTGCTTCTGTCTCTGCAAAGGTCAGGAAGGTGAGGGGTGAGGAGCCCGCTCCTGTAGCATTTATGAACACCCACTGTGATAGTGATCCAGGGTTCAGGAAACCACTGATGCTGCTGAGGCAAAGGCCTTTCAGTGCTGCCATAGCTAGTGGCCAGACACTGGAACATAGGTTGTTTTTTTTTTTTTTTTTTTTTTTAGATTATTTGTTTGTTTTTCCCCATCTGCCTCTTCAAACCTGTGAAACTATTCACTGGATACAGGTATGCTGCTTCAAAAATTTATTTAATATTGCCACAACCTTGCTAGCTGCTAAATGCCCACTGCTCCAGTGTCTTTTTCATATAGGTGTACTTGTAACATAGTTCTGGCCAGTGAGATGTAGCAGATTTCCACATGGAGTGGGGTGGGGTGGAGGGCCTCTGGAAGAATTTTACTTTTCTGAAAAGAAAGATGGATATTTCTTGTGCTATCTCTTTCTCCTTTTTCCTACCTTGAGTATGAACATGATGCCTAGAGCTGCTGAAGCCATTTTGTGACCTCTAAGGCTAAAAACAGCATGCTTCGGAAGGGAACATTAAAAATGCACCACTCTGGATCACCTACTTTGAACTTCTTGGTATGAGAGACAGAAAAAAATCTTTGCTGGTTTAAGCCACCATTAGTCCAGAAGGAGTCCAAGTATCGGCAGTTGACAGCATTCCAAGTGGTTATTTTCTCTACTTACATACTTCTTCCTTTCTTTTCTGTCTTCTCTTTTCTCCCTTCCTTCCTCCCCTGACTCTCTTTCTCTCTCTCAACTCTTTCTGATGTCTATTCACATTTATGGGATGGAGAGATGGTACCCAAAAGGCCACACTGAAGGAAGACATTACTGCAGCACATTCTCTTTCCATTGGAGGTCATTTATCTCCTAGAGACATATTTGACTGGGCCCTTTGAAGTCCATGGGCCTGATGCAATATATCAGCTACAGTGTATCAGTCAACCAACCCTGACTTCTACAATTGTATTTTTCCAGATGTAGACATTGTAGTACCTCAACTGTGAGGTTGTTTTTCTTGGCATCTCTTAGGTTGAATCACATGAAATTGCTAAAATTTGACCATTTTGACCATTCTGACTACAAAAAATAGTGTTAATTTCATGTGGTGCAATCTAGGATGCATAGCCACGTGGGATAATGGAAAACTCTGAAGCTCAGATGAAGCCAATTTATAACCCAACAAGCTATGGCCTTTCTCAAGTCAATGGTTAGTTAAAGTGATCCATGTCTGATTTATCTTTCCATGTCAGCATTGGGACATCCCTTGGATAATCTGAAAAGTTCAGTCTCACATTTCAAAAGGAACTAACAATTAGCACTTCTAGGCCAAATCTTACCCCTTTCCTCATCCCAATTCAAACTGAAGCTAAATTTTACTGTAGGCCCAGGTAGACTATTTACTCTAAGCTCAAGGATTTATGCTGAATTTCCCTGAGTAGATTGTGGGATACAGTAGTATGGAGTAGAGTATTACTACGTGTGCTTTTATCCTGGAAAATTTCTTAGTAGCTTGCACAGGGGAACATTATTCTAGTAGCCCTCCACATAGGAAGTAGACTCCTTCATGAATATAGAGAATCAAAAACGGGACATTGATGTTAGTGATTACCACTCTGCCCGCTGTGTGTGCATTTATCATAGGACACTGGATATATCCATTGTTCCCTGGGTCTTTGTTGGCCCTGTGACAACCAGAAGGGTCAGACATTTTCATGATCTCTGATTCTTGCCTTTTCCTTCAGTTATGTTTTTGGGTCTCTATGACATCCAGATTTTGCCATTTTTTCCAGTGGGTCCTGAATGGCACAAATATTTCCCTAGTTGAGACTTTCCCCCCCTTTTCTATCACTACCAATGTCTCTGAGAGTTACCCAAAGTACTGGGGAAGGTTACCAGAGGTCCATTCAATTAACACCTCTAGTTTTGCTGAGAAAAACTATGACTTTTGTAACTTATGGACATTCCTGATGGGAATGGACACTTCTGGAAAGGAAGATTTATCTCTTCTCTTGAAGGAGAGCTTGGGAGGAAAAGCATAGCATTAACTGGAGGGTGGAGATAAGTCAAAATTCAGAAGCCATTGTTTAGAACATTGGTTAATTGTTGACTTGGAACAATTTGTTCCAGTAGCAAAACTTTCTGGGCAGGGATTCCATCTGTTTTGCTTAGCTCTGTATCTCCTGTGCCTAGCACAGGGCTTCATAGTAGATGTGAAATAAATATTAGTTGATCAGATATGTGAGTGGATGACTACAATATTTATATGATATTTAGAATTCTTGATCTAGTCCTGAGAACTTCTCTACGTTTCATAGCAGAGGGGCCTGAAAAATAATCAGCCTTTACCATTATAAAAAAAATCATTGTCAACACACCTTTCCACAAGTTCCTAATGGGAATATCTGTGTAGTGGGGCTGAGTACTTTACTGATACTGTGACTCTCTGGTCTTCTTCATGAGTCACTACTCAGTATGTAGTGGGAGGGAGGGAGTTTGAAACTTTACCTGACCTGATAATTTAAGTCATCCCTTTAGATGGTAGTCTTTTGGAGTAATTGATCAGTGTCTCCTGTTGCCATCCTCTTCCCTGCACTTCCTAAGAATAGTAATGGAGTGTGGAAAAAGAATGCTAATGAAAGGTTCTCAGTTTCCCTTGGTGCCCTTGTTCTTTCTCCTAGCTGGGTCACATAGAGGGTTTATTTATTTTCAGCCCACCCACTTTTCATACTTTTCTAAGGGTCTAGGGAAACTTTTGGGTTTCATCTTCCTTATTTGGAAGCAGATACCATACGTTTAGCTAAATTTCTAGGCCCCTCTCCAAAACCAAGTTGAACTACCACATTCACTTTGATGAAACAATTTTTAGATTGATTGTAGGCAGCCCAGAGAGGAGGGATCAGCACACACATATCTAACTGATTCCCTCCTTTCTCTTCAGTCTGCCTTTTTTCCCCACACAACCCTTCAGGGACAGAAGGAACAAATTTTCCTGTGATTTATGTCTTTCTTCTTCCCTAATCCAGCATTCAGTAGGTATCTTAGATTAGGCAGGGTTATATTTCACTAATAAATTGAAGCTGGACTCTCAGTGGCTGAACATAATATAGCACATAGCCACTGTAAGCTGTTGGGGTGTTCTGCTGTACACCATCGCCCAGGGATCTAGGCTGATGGAGGTGTCACCAACTTGTAGTTGCAGCAGAATAGATTATATGAACTTTCCCCATGTGAAGAAGAGGAAACTCACAGAGATCTTACAGTCAGTCTTAAATACTTTAGCAGTGAAGTGACACAAGACACTTTTCACAGGTGATGAACTGGTATCGGGGCCCTGGCTTAGAAGTATGGTCTTCGACATGCTAACAAGGAGAACAAGACAAGATATTGATGAGTACCAGTATCATCTACTATTTTGTTAGAGGAAATTTTTGGTCCACCCACCAATTTTTTTTGTTTTACTAAAGTATACTTACCCTGAAACAATATATCATATAGCTTATTCTAAGGATGGGGTGGGGAAGGCTGCATAGGAGAGATATTTTGAAGGAAAAACTAAAATGCATTAATTGAATGCTTGCAAAAAATATTGCCATTGTATTCATCAAATAGAATAGGCAGGGTCATGTCTATTCTTCTTTTTAGTATTCAAAATATAAAATTATGGAAAAATGTAGTATAAACAGAAAGTATGTAGTTAAGTCAGGAGATGGCGAAGGGAAGCTAAACATTTTCCGTGTCAACAAAACATCTGCCTATCTTGGTCCACTTACTGTTCTCTTACCTCTTGGCAGGGAGGCTGATGGGACCTGTAGGAAACACATGCAGTAGCTCTTCCTTAGTATTTAAGAAATCTTTGAGGGCTCAAATACCAACTCTCTATCTAATGCAGTCATTTGTTTCTGGATTCTTCTATTTTCATTACATTGTGCTGTGCCTGATGGTACATCCCTTATCTGTTCTGTAAGTGTTCTCTTTGGTTGGTCTCAACTGTCTGGTTAACCCTGGATTAATCCTGATTCTATCTTTATAATCTTCTTTGACTCCATTCTCCACAAACCAGGGCCAATGCTCCTGTGCCATAGTTAGCTAGGACTTCCTTCTAAGTCAAATGTCTTTTGATCTTTTCTGTTTGGAAAAGGAGTTGAGAAAGTCTTTTTTTTGAAGCCCACTCTCATTATGCATTGACTAAGTATAGGACAGTGTGCCATGTGCTTTTCATAAAAATAACAACAACAATAATAATAATATAATGAATGATATATAAATAATAATGTATACTAATACTATTACTAATGTGCTAATATTATTATTTTCCATATATTGATGTTATTATTTGTAATAATAAGTATAATTTATTTCTTGCCAGTCAGTAGGCTGAGCATTTATATTCAGGGCCTTTAGACAGGTAGTCAAGTCCTGCAGGACCCTGGATCCCATGCAAAGATGTTTGGTTCTGTCTTGTAAGTGCCTGAAAATCTTACAAGGGTTTTAAGCAAAGGTGACATGAGTACTGTTCAGAACATAATATTTTCTTGATGATTTTCAGACTCAGTTATGATTATCACTTATTATTCATTGCTCATGGGGCTACTGACTATGAAAAAAATTTGCCGTGGACCATGTGGTCCCAGATTGTCCAGCTGCCTGGTTTCCATGCGTGCATTTTATTAGGACAGGTCTGGAGATGTGCCGCACAGGAAGAAGGAGCAAGTGCTCTTCATGAGTAGAACAACTCCAGAACTGTTCTAACTTTCTATTTCTATTAGCTGTGACTTAGAAATCCAATTTGGCTGCCTTCAATTGAATTCTACATAAATGAATAAGTAGTTGTAAGTAAAATAAGAAAAAATTCCATTAAATGGAAAGTCTAAAAGCTTCTCTTATTAATCAAGTATTAACCCTTTTACTTTTCTTTTTAATTTAGTCCAAGTTTTGTTTTTATTATAACCTGGTTCTCCATTTTCTGGATAATAGCAAAACTCAAAAATGTGATCTCTGAATGAGAGATGTTTTGGGCCATGAAAAGTACTAGGAGGCATTGTGCTTTTATTGTAAATTAAGCAGTTCAACAGATAGGAAATTGAAAGAAAACAGAGCTTTAGCCATAAGACACAAAGTGTAATTGTCTCCACAGCTGGTCTTTCTTATTGGTGGCTTCTTTTCCAGTAACTTCATCCTCTTGAAGCAGAACTTTAACTCCACGTATGGGGCTTGGTGACCACATAACCCTGCATCTTATAGTTCAATGCCTGCCAGTCGAGGACATTGGGTTTGATGTAGATACCCTCATACACAAGCTGGATATCTTCTTGGGACAGCACAGAGTCCCACATGTACAGATCCCCAATCTCTCCCACAAAGGACTGGCTCTTGTCAAACTTGCCTCCATAGGAATCCTGCTCCTGCCCCAGGACAATCTTTGGGTGAGCTCCCAGGGAGTAACCCTGCCTCAACCCCTTCCTCACCAAAGGCTTCCCATTGACCCAGAACTCAGCAATGCCTGAAGAGGACTCCCAGCTGGCACAGATGTGCACTGGGGCAGGGAAAGGCTCATATACCTTGAAGAAAATATTGTCACCCCCAATAATAAAGTTATACTCTCCAATTTTAGTTTTAAAAATGACCATCTCATTGCTCTTGGTCTGGATGCTGTAGGAGAAGAGGCTATAGGTGCGGGAAAGGTCAGTGTAAGCACGAAGGCACACGGTGAAGTTCTGCAGAGGTTTCTCCAGCTGCGTGATCAAGCTCACATGAGCATAATTGGATTCTTTAGGAAAAATAAACACCTTTCCACTCATGTCTATGAGAGAAAAAATAATAATAAAATAATCTTTACTTAAAATGTGGAAAAAAATCACAAATTCTATCTTATGTTCAGCAACTTCTTGACTTTCTTTGTCATGTTCTATTCTTCCCATTCCCACCTACCCTACTACACATACTCATATACCCCTGATCTCCCTACCTGTCTCAGCAAAGGCTTCCAGGAGGCTGGTGAGGACAGAGGCCCAAAGCAGCAACTTGTTCATGTTCTTGGTGTGGGGCTGTTATAGCAGCAGCAGTGACTAGGATTAGGGTGGCAGGCTACACAATGGCTGTCCACCCAGCTTCTGAGATTCATGCTCTAAGACCTCAGCTATTCAGGGTGAGGATGGGGCTGCGGAGCACCAATAACATGTGAGTGATTTTCCAGGCCTACCCCCTGATGGCAGCAATCAGAGCTGCTGATAGGGAAAGGATGGTGAGGCTCTGGGCTGGAAAATCAATGGGAGTTATTTATTAGACATGAGTGCCTGCCACAGCTCCAAGTCTTGTGACCAAGAGTTTGTTACTGGGAAGAGAGTGGTGGTTGCAGAGCTGTAGGTTATGGAAGAGATGAGGGGCTGGGCTGGTCACGTGAGGAGGGCCTCACTCTACTCTCCAGGGACCCTCTGTCTGACGGCTCTGTGCTCTGCCAGGAGCTCCTGAGCCACACGGAGGGTTTCCCTGAGCTCAAGCCTGTCATGGACTGTGGGTCAAAGGCCTTTTCTTCCTTTCATAGTTTTGTGAACTAGTCTTCTGTTTGCAGGAGATTCTGGGATTTTGCTTTCCATTATAGACACTGAAAATCCACTCCCTCCCCCTGTTCATTTGGTATGATGTGCCAACTTTGGTAAGGAGATTCAGAAAACTGGTAGACACCACCAGTTTTGGTTGCAAAGAATTATTCTAACCATTCCTTACCTGCCTCTCTTCTTTTCCCCCTTCTCATTATGACTTGATCTCCCAAGCACTCATTTTCTGTCAGAGATGTCAGCATCTAACTGACACTTTTGTTTTCTTCTGTCCCCAGACATTTAAGGTGAAGTTCAATATCCATGTATTGTCTTAACATGCATTCATGCATGCATCCGCTAAACACAATTTTTGTGACCATCTATCATGTGCCATGCAGTATGCAGGTTTTGCCTTCTTGACTTTTTTGGTGGGCTATATTCAGTGACCTCCATCTCCCTTGTAGATACATGGTCATAATTGGAATTACAATAACTCAACCTTGCTTTTTTTTCCAAGATTTCAAACTGAAATTTCTTATCCACAGATATTTATTATTCCATTTATCCCACTTCCTTAATTCTATTCAACTGCTCTACACCTTATTGTGATTACTCTCCTTCTTCCACTCTGCTTTTTCTTGTTTTTGCCAGTACTTCATCTCCACTTCTTCATCTTGCCTCCCAACCTTCTCAGATGGATTTTCCTGATTCAGTAACTACCACCCATTATCTCTTTTTCTCCTACTCTAATTCTCAGAGCTGGTCAGACCCTAATTGCCACTTTCTCAGAGCCATTCCCCATGTTGTCATTCCTCTGAAAGTCCAGGTGAAGTTTAGAGTTGGAGTTGACTTAGGTTATCTTTCATATCTGGGATGAAATGCAGACTCATTATCCTGGAATCTGGAGCCATTTACAATTCTTTCCCAATCTAGTGGTCTGGCCTTACTTCCTCCACAGATCCTAATGTGCAATCAAACTCTTCTATTTGTGTATCTTCATACATGCCCTGGGTCTCTCCTTCTAAATACTTTGACCCATTCTCTTCTCTATATCTGAAGTAGCTTTCAGACATATTTGTGCTTCAGAAAACTCCAGTGGTTCTTAAATGTTTATCTCTATGCCATCTGCTTCATAAAGTCTCTCTTCATCTGATAAATTGGGATGTTTCCACCTCCTGAATGCCATAGTGGTGAAGGGCAAAGGTTTTGGAATCAGAAAAACCTGTATTCCAAATCTAGCTCTCTCATTTTCTAAATGTGGAAACCTGGACAAGCATTTAAACTTTTTGAACCTGTGGTTCCTCATGTGTGAAACAGGAATACAACTGTCCATATTCATGGGATTTTAGTGGCCAGTAAGGCACACTAAGCACTTAGCACAGTGCTTTGTGCATAGTAAGTGCTTCAAAACTATTCATATTATTATGAAATTTTCTGGAAATTTTAACATTCTATCTCATATTATTGGTATTTGTATATACCTACCTTTTTATTGATATATATAACAGGGTGTCATCCTTAAGGTATTTTTTGTTCTTCTCCTCTTTATTCCATCCATCACCTAGCACTTTGCTTCATATAGGGTAGGGACTCAGCAAATATTTTCTTGAGTTCAATAAACAGTAATGCAAATCTGTATTGATTATTTTAAAGTGAAGAAACAAAAGAAAAGAAGGAAAAATACTCCCTCTGAATCAAGCACTTTGCTACTATTGACTTAAAGAAGGACATTGAGACAAAATTAATACAGAGAGTTTATTTGGGCCAAGGTTGAGGACTGCAGCCCAGGAAACACTAGGAAGTACTCCAGAGAACAATGAAGGTGATCAAATTTTTAAAGAAAAAAAGGACAAATCAGGAGAGGGACTGATGACCAAAGTTGTTTCTCAGGAATTCTCATTGGTTTACAGAAATAACATTGATTAGTGATGGGCTACACATTGCTGAACTATAGGGTATGACTTATGGTGTCCAGTGTATGCCATTGTTAGGTTAACTAATAGCTATTGGTGGCAATGCTCAGTCTAGAGTCCATATAGCAGGTGGATTACTTAGCTCAAGGGGGAGAGTGAGATGTCACTGCTATCTCATTTTAATGCTTCTCTGGGCCTGATAATTTAAAGGGGGCTCACATTCCTCAGATAAGAAACTTCTTTCCTTTCTCATTATGCTCATTCACATGGGTTAAAGATTTTTCTTTTTTTGGTGTAAGAACACTTAAGATCTACCCACTTGACAAATGTTTAAGTGCATGATGTGGTATCATTAACTATAGGCACAATGATGTACAGCAGATCCATAGAACTTATTCATGTTGCATAACTGAAACTGTATACCTGTTGAATAGCACCTACCCATTTATCCCTCTTCCCAGCCCCTGGCAAACATCAATTTACTCTACTTCTATGAGTTTGACTATTTTAGATACTTCATGCAGGTGGAATCATAACTACCTTATTTCACTTAGCATCATGTCTTTCAGGTTCATTCATGTTTTCACATGTGGCAGGATTTCATTTTTTTTTCCCTCCCCCTTAGGCTTAATAGTATTCCATTGTATGTACATACCACATTTTCTTTACCCATTTATCCCTGAGGGACATTTAGGTTATTTCCATATCTTGGCTATTGTAAATAAAGCTGCAATAAGCATGGAAGTCCTGATATCTTTTGAAGCTCTTGATTTCAATTCTTTGGTATATATACCCAGAAGTGGGATTGGTAGATCATATGGCAGTTTAATTTTTTTCTGAGGGAACTCCATGTTATTTTCCAAAGCAACTGCACTATTTTACATTCCCACCAATAGTGTATGAGAATTCCAATTTCTCCACATCCTCATCAACACTTTTCTTTTTCTTTTTAAAAATAACTATTGTAACAGATGTGAGGTGATATCTTATTATGGTTTTGATTTGCATTTCCCTGATCATTAGCGATAATGGAGACTTGTCAAAAGGATACCAAAACCAGCTTAAAGGGGATTCCACTGACCACACTGAGAATAATTTTACCATCAATATAAATAATGAAGTAATTATAATCCATTTCATAAAATAGTAAACCATGAATCTAAAATGATATTGATGAATAAATAATGAAAAATTTGAGGATGAACAGAATGTTTGCATAATTTTGAACTACCTCCCTGCCAAATTTTTATTAATTTAAAAGAGAAAAAGAGTGACTCCAAAGTAGAGAATCTTGATTTATCCCACCTTAATCAAGTAATCAAGCAAATATCATTAGAAATGGGATAATTTAGAACCATGTCCCTCTTGGTAGGATATAATGAAAAAACACAGCATCCCTTCCATCCTGCCAACAACCCATATCATAAATGTGAAACATCAGAACAACTAAAATTCAGGGACATTCAACAAAATAACCGGTGTGCGGTCCTTGAAAATTTCCAGGTAATGAAAGACAAGGAAAGATTGAGGACCTTTTCTAGATTACAATTAATGAAAAATGCCAATAAATTTAAAGTTTGATTCTGAACTGGATTCTTTTGTTATAAAGGATATGTGACTGACACCTCTGGGAAAACATTGAATGGGACCTAGTAATGAATGAATGTTAATTTTCTGATTTTGATGATTGCTTTGTGGTTTTGTGGGAGAATGTAGAAAATACTAAAATATTTGAGGCTTATGTCCTTTGTGTCAGTAACTTACTCTCTAATGATTAAAAAAAAAGTTACTGTACTTTCAGTTTTTCTGTAAGTTTGAAAAAGTTAAAAAAGAAGAATTTGGAGAGAAAAAAATGACACTCAATCTTTCCTGGGATGATAGATGAACCATGATCAAAGGGAAAGTAAGAGAAATTATTTAGGTCATGGAAAAAATTAGGAATGAGCATTTGCAGAGTTTCTAAATGGACATTCATAATGGGTGATCAGTCACTCTGAAAAGACTAGCCTCTATAGAAACAATGTTCTTGTTCAGGTGGGAGGAGGGGAAATAACAACAAGTAAGGAAAGGTAAGGTGATGGGGGCTCTAATTCCCCATCCTACTCTTCCTTTTCTGGAATAGATATTTTTTCTCAGGGTTTTAGGGGAAAGAAACAATGAGGTCAGCAAGAATCAGAGAAGCAGAGTTCATTCTATTTCATAAGGGGAAACCTTGGAACTATGGTGTGGGAAACTGAACTTTAAATCTTAATTTATACTTTCTGCAAGCAAGTGTTAAGGTGAGACAGTGGTTCTTGACTCAGTGCCTTTATAATTTGATTATGTTATAGAAAAGAATTTCCTTTTTGTTAGGAAACAACCACTAAAGTATTTAAGAGTAAAAGGACATGATGTATCCAACTTATTCTATATAATTTAGATTCAAAGGTGAGGAGGAAAATGGGGCAAATGTAAATAACTGGAGAATCTAGGAAAAGGGTATGTAGGAGTTTCTTGTATTATACCTGCAACTTTTCCACAAGGTTGAAATTTTGTTAACATCATAATGTGAAAAGTGTTGGGGGGCTAGGAACCAATGATGGCATTGTCCCTGTCAGATAGAAGAGCTGAAAGAACCTAGGCTAGAAGAAAGGCAGATATCATGGAGATGACTGAAGATTAACTCAAGGATTTGTGAATATGCCTCAGATAATTTCTAAAGCCTTAAGCGTTATTCAGGACATCAAGGTCACCACGAACTTCAGGAAAGAGTGGATTAAGAGGTTACAAGTTTAGAAAAAATGAGGTAGAACATGATTTGGGGGCAATAAAATAATTCCTTAATCTGACTGCTATTGAAATGCTGTGGTTGTTTAAGGACATTTAACTGTAATGGGTGGAAACAGGTGCTGTAGTTGACATGACTACTTGATTATAATCCTTGTGTGTGCATGCACTAAAGCAAAAGTGCACAATCATAGGCTGACGGAATGGTCTTTTGGTATAAGAAGTAATTTACAGCACATTAAAGTCTTCACACCATTCTATAACTTCCATGTAGGAAAGAAGACAATAAACAAGTCAAATGGAAAAATTAAAACATCACTTGCTACAGTCTCAAAAGAACTTTGAGGGTAATGCAGGGGAAAAGAACTTGCATCAGTCAAGGGAAGTTGGCACTGTGCAATGATAGTAAACTCAAGATGCCAGGAACTTGACATAACCTGGAAAGTTACCCAGAAGGAGTCTGACCACTAATACCCATGCCATGATTTTCTAGGAAAACCTATTCTGCTGAAACTGAAATTAAGAAATTTGTGTCCTTGGGAAATATTGAATTTTATTTGCTCATATAGTGTCCTCTACCTTGGAACTACTGCAGAGACTAAGCCACCATCTTCTTGCACCAACAATTCTTGAACCATGCATATTCCATCTCTTTCAATAAAGTCAAGGATAAGGGCAAGGGAAACCATCTGAGAGAATGGCTCCAGGAATCTCAAAGTACTAACGACTTGGACAATTAAAAATTCTCATTTTAAATAAGATCCCTTGGCACCTTTCTAGAGTCTGACTCCACAGTTCCCTGGAGATACTCAGGAAGCCTTGAGGAAAAGAGACCCAAGAGAGCGGGTGTAGGTAGACAACAACATGGCTTTTCTTCTGAGATTCCCTTGCTGATCTCTGAATTTATAGGGCTTTCTCCTCCTCTTATGGGAGGAGCCAGGGAGACCATTGGGCACACTTTACACCACTGTTTATCTAAGCTACAGCTCTACCTGGAGAGGTAAGTGATCATAAGATTTTATGTCTCCAAAGAGGCAACAGGTTTTTTTGCTTTTATGTTTGTTTGTTTTTATAGATGCTGTCAGGCCAGATTTGAGAGCTGTCAGGAATACCTGTATGTCCTACTTAGCTTAGGCAGGTTCTAGTCCCACTTGTTCTTGTACCCACCCTATGCCAAGATTGGGAATTCTAGATGGGACACATCACAGATATGCCAGTTTGGCTCAAGTCCTAAAAGCATAGCTTTGCAATTTCTTTCCCACATTGATCTTATGATTAAGGGTTTTTCTTCTTCTGTATTCTTCAGATATCTATATCTTAGAATTTACTTGTCTCTGAAGAAGAAGCCATAGGGTTTTGTTTGTTTGTTTCTTTGTTTTCTACAGGAGTCATTTACATGTAACATAATTTTTCAGGAGATAAGTTGCAGATTTTAAATTTTTTCCTCTTCTCTCAAAGGTTCATTCAGATTTAAAGAACAGATACATGATTTTTTATAAGTATCTATAAATTCTGCAATAGCCTCTTTCTATCTTCAAATTTTGCTATTTTCTCTTTTCCTTGACATATAATCTTCATGACTAAAACATTTACTGTACTAACTCTTCATTTTATTAGTCTGTTTTAGGGTTCTTATTTTCCCAAGAGGATGATCTACAATTTCTCTCTCTGTCTCTCATCCTTCATTGTCGCACACATTTTTGTCCTTTGTTTTTGTTGACTTTTCAAAAATTCTTGGATTGCTTCTTCCCTATTACATACCATACCAATGATAATTTTAAGAGATGGCAGTTATTGACCATTTCCCTTGTGCTAAGTGCTTTGGCTGGATTATCTCATTTAATCCTCACAGTATTCCTCTGAGGTAAGTACCATTGTTACCTGATTACAGATGACAATGAGGGTTGTGAAGGCTCAACACATTGCTCAAGGCTGCACAATTAGGTGGCAGAGAAGAGAATTGACTCAAGCAACTTGATTTGAGAGCTAATGCTCTTTAAATCTATACAATAACAAGAAAAAGAGAGGACCCAGGAGTGATGGTGATGTTGGTGCATACAGATACTTTACTAATGTGATACCTTACTCTACTCTCTCGATCTGGACAGTGAACACATTTGCCAACTAACACAGACAAAGAGTTGGAAAAATCCAGCTAATAAAGATCTGACACCTATTGTCAATTCAGAAACTTGTCCTTGCTAAGTTCCAATATCACTGGCAACTAGAGCAAAACTATCCCTTCCCTCTCCCATGCAGTATTTTTTTCTCTTCCCAAGGTTGTTCTAGATTCTGCCATCTGATTCCCTGTGGAGAAATGTGAAGAAAGATTGAGAAGAAAAACACTGAGATTTACTACAGGATGCTACATGGAAGCATCCCTCATTGTTTGAGTTCCACTATTGTTGTGGGGAGCTAGCTCTGTCTTCTTGGCAAATTGAGCTCTAATTACAGCATGGTGAGAATTCTAGATTATTCACACTCTTCAAGCATACTTATGGAGTGCTTCTCTGAGTCAATTTTGTGGAGGATTCAGAAGATTTAGAAGTCCTGGCATGTTTTTTCTAAGAGTTTACAATCTAATTTGGGAAATAAGACTGACCTGCAAGAGACAAGATAGCATGGACTCGGCTTCAATATGTGGTACAGGGATGAAGGCAGTGGTGTGTTGGTAAATGTTTAACAACCAGCTCTCTAGGGGAAAAATATGGTACTGAATTTAATGTTCATCAGTTTCTGAAATAAAACTATTTCTCCACACTAGATTTCAATTTACCAGCATGGTATTACTGAATATGGAGCTAGAAAGAGATGTGTGCAATCTGCTTTGGTGAGCCGGTGCAGGCTGGCTCAGCATGCCACTGAGTACAGGCTTTATGAAAGGGATAGAAGTGAGAAACAGGGTTATTATGAAAGGATTTCATGAAAGTGCATGGCAATGAGCTGACTCTTAAAATACTCCTCAGAAACAATTTAAAAATTAAAAATAGATCTATTCTAGTTTGGCAGATTAAAAATTCTTCATTTAAGCCAAGAATGAGAATACAGTTTCATTTGGGAGCTATACATCAAGAATGTATTGGGGGTGCTGGGGAGGGATGTGTTTCCAGGCTCTGAGGACTTGACATCTGGATGGGCAGCTGGGAATAGAGGACTTTCCAGGCAAGAAGGAAAATATGAACAGAGACACAGATTTGACAATGCATCTTGGAAGGTTCCTAGATGGGGAGGTTGGCCTTCCTGCAATAGAAGAGACAGCAAAGATGGCGGATGTGCTATGTGAAATGGTCTGATAGGGCAGGGCCTTATCAGCACAGCAGAGGTTTATTTAGCAGATCAGAAAAGTAATATAATTATATATTACTAATATAACATAGTATATAAATAATATAATTAGTATATTGGAACTCAGAGACATTGTAGTTTAAGGACCCCATTTTGCAGTTGACACCGTGGAGATTTGCCCCAGACCACATGTTTTGGCATTGAAAGACTACAGATCAGGTTCTAGATTTCCTAAGTCTCAGCCAATTCCAATGTTTCTTACATTGTAATAAACACACCTAAAGAATTGTAAGTCTAGCAGTGACAGATTCATAGGGATAAAATCTTATCCCTAGCCAAATATGAATCTTAAAAATCAACTTTGATGAAGTATAATACAATGTAATAGAATGTAATACAATTAAACAAAAATAATATAACAAACTTCATCAATTTTAAACGTATATTTTGGTGAGTTTTTGACAAATTTATACACCTGTATTACCACACCACAATCAAGAACGTTTTCTTCATGCTAATAAGTTCCCTTGTGTTCTTTTCCAGTCCATTTCCTAGCAATTCTGGGAACCACTGATCTGGTTTTTGGCAGCACAGATTAGATTTGTATTTTCTAGAGTTTCATATAAGTAGAATCATAGTGTATTAACTCTTGGTGTCTGACTTCTTTGATTCAGCGTAATGTTTTAAAGATTCAGCCATGTTGCTGTTTGTATTAATAATGTTCCTTTTATTGCTGAGCAGTATTTCATTATATGTATACATTATAATTTGGACATTTGAATTATTTGTAATTTTTGGCTTTTAGGAAGAAAGCTGCTAAGGACATTCACGTACACATATCTCTATGGGGACACATGTTTTCCCTTGTGTAAACACTTAGCAAAAAATTGCTAAGTCCTGGAGTAAGTATATATTTAACTTTCTAAAAAACTGCCAACTTGTTGTTCAAATTGGTTATACCATTTTATAGTCCCACCAGTAATGTTTAAGAGTTCCTATTCTTTCACTTCCTTGCCATCATTAGGTCTTGTTAGGCTTTTTAATTTTAGCCATTCGAATGAATTTGTGGGCGCATCTCATTGTGGTTTTATTTTACATTTCTTTGGTGGCCAATGACATTAAGCATCCTTTCATGTACTTACTGACCATTTCTCTATCTTCTTTTGTGAAATACCTGTTCAAATATTTTGCCAATTAAAAATGTGTCTTATTATTGAGTTGTAAGAATTCTGTATATATTCTAGTTATAATTTTAGGTATGTGTAATGTGAATATTTTCTCCTAGACTGTGGCTTGCCTTGTCATTTTTCTAACAATGCCTTTTGAAGAACAGAAATTTTAAGTTTGATAAAGTTCAATTTGTGATTGTGTTCTTTTATGGTTTATGCTTTTTCTTCTATATCTAAGAATTCTTTGCTCATTTCAAGGTCATGATTTTATCCATTATTTTTGTTTAGATTTTTAATAGATTTATCTTTTATATATGTTTACAATTAATTTTGAGTTATTTTTAGTTATTTTTATGTATGGCATGAGGTAAGGTTTGGAGTTTGTTTTTTCTTGTGTGGCTATTCAATTGTTCCAAAAACACTTGTTGAAAATATTAGTATTGAGATACCTTGACACTATCAAAAAACATTTGAACGTATCTATGTGGATCTAGTTTTGGACTCTCCATTTCATTCTGTTGTCTATTATTGCACCAATACCATACTATCTTGATTACTGTAGCCTCAAAGTAGTGTAAGTCCTTTAACTTTGTACATTTTTTCCAAACTATTTTAGCATTCTTGGTCCTCTGCATATCCGTATAAATTTTAGAATGAGAATGTTTTATTATCTTGGCTAGAAGATTTGGTACCTTAATCTTAAGTAGGTCATTGTGCATTCAGAAAATGGACAGACAGGAGATATACTTTAAGGAAAAGCCCACTGAATGTAATGTCAAAGTAGATGTGGCTCTAAAATGCTGACCCTGATTGGCTGGAATAATGGTAAGGTCCCTGAGGAAGACAGAAAAGTTGAGATGGAGAGCTTTTTCTGGATATTAGAAAGCATGATGTTTAGCTTGCTTTCAAAAATGTAAAATTTTTTATGATTGCAAAGCATGCAAATAAAAAAGTGAAGAGGGAGGTAAGTTGGAGACGTGGGAAAATGATTGGTGATGGAAATAGAGATTTGAGAGCAATCAACAGAAACAACAACAGAAAAAATTGAGAGGGAGAGTATGGAGAGAAAAAAAGATAGGCCAAGGATTGACCAGAAAACAGCGTATGTGATTATAGTATAGGTAGAATAAACAAATTCATGAGAGGTAACTAAATGAGTGCTGGAAAGAGAGAAACACAGTGTGGTGTCATGGAAACCAAGGTCGGAGAATGTTTCCTTGAGGCATGGGTTAGAAGTGTCAAAGCAGAGAAGAATGAGGAAAAAAAAAAAAGAATAAGAAAACTCTGATGGCTTTAGCAAAGGAGGCTTCTTCAGTGACATTTGAACAAACAATTTCATGGGCATGAACATGAATGGCTAAGCCAACTTGCAGGGAATTAAGGGGTGTGGGAGAGATTTTATTTCAGTAATTCTAAAATGAAGAGAGAACAATGAGATTGTCACTATAGAGAACCACAGGATCAGATGTATCTTCTTTATACCAGTTATATATACTTGCTTTTTGACAAAAGGGGCTAGTGTCCCTGCTTCCCACAATTATGTCAAATTGTCTGTCCACCAGATTTTATAAAATAGATAAGCCAGTTGGGCTTCAAACAGCTAGATGATACTTTCCTCCTTCTCTCTCAACCCCTCGTCCAAACCTCAAGTTGTCCTAATCTTTTACTATTATAGTGGAAACTAAACATGTTTTCTCATTCATAATTCTCTCTTCCTGACTTCACTCAAAAGGAGTACTAGAATTAGCAAAAAATATTTTTTGGTGGGACTTGAATGATCATTTTCAGTGCAGTGAAAGTATTTTGTGGTTGTTCTGCTTTGAGGGTACAATGACATGTTTGGACAGTATTACCTCTCTGAAATCAAGTTTCTACACTCAGAATTCAACTGAAACACTGCCTAAAAGGCCCTTTGTGACCACTCTTCAAAGTTTGCCTTCCTTGAATACTTACTGCCATTTTTTCTGAAGACACTCATTTTTATGGTTTTTTCAACATCCACTTCACCAGCATTCCTCCTTGTTAGAGGGGTCTAAGTGGTGGATATCAATATTGGTTGAGACACAGAGCATGACTTTCTCCTTGGTGTCCCCTTTCCCTTCCTAACATCACTATGATGTCTGTGAGGTGTGTAAGTGCTCAGAAGTCTTCATACATAGGAAATAGTTTGCTCTGCAGTGATATTGTTCATTATGTTTGCACGCCAAAGAAGCACAAGTAGGTTTGTCTCTTCATGTGCAGGGATCCTATCCATGAGCATGCTGGACAAAAAGAAAGGAATTGCGTTCACTTTCTCACTTCAGCTATCACTGTCTCTTGCTTTAAAGTCCAATTGCTGATGGAATTTCCTCTTGATGACTTTCTTTATTGCTTTCAGATACTGATGTAACAGAATGTAGAAAAAGAACTTCACAGAAGTGAAAGAATTCATCTTCTTGGGATTCTCCAGCTTCGGAAAGCATCAGATAACCCTCTTTGTGGTTTTCCTAACCATCTACATTTTAACTCTGGCTGGTAACATCATCATTGTGACCATCATCCGAATTGACCATCATCTCCACACACCCATGTATTTCTTCCTGAGCATACTGGCTAGTTCAGAGACGGTGTACACACTGGTTATTGTCCCACGGATGCTTTCCAGTCTCATTTTTCACTATCAGTCCATCTCTTTGGCAGGCTGTGCAACCCAGATGTTCTTTTTTGTCATCCTGGCCACCAACAATTGCTTCCTGCTGACAGCAATGGGCTATGACCGCTACGTGGCCATCTGCAAGCCCCTGGGGTACACGGTCATCATGAACAAAGGAATGTGTGCACAGTTGGTATGTGGGTCCTTTGGCACTGGTCTGGTTATGGCAGTTCTCCACGTGACAGCCATGTTCAATTTGCCCTTCTGTGGCACAGTGATGGACCACTTCTTCTGTGACATTTACCCAGTCATGAAACTTTCTTGCATTGACACCACTATCAATGAGATAATCAATTACGGTGTAAGTTCATTTGTGATTTTTGTGCTCATAGGCCTGATATTCATCTCCTATGTCCTCATCATCTCCTCCATCCTGAAAATTGCCTCACCTGAGGGCAGGAAGAAGACCTTTGCCACCTGTGCCTCCCACCTTACTGTGGTCATTGTCCACTATGGCTGTGCCTCTATTGCCTACCTCAAGCCCAAGTCAGAAAGTTCAATAGAAAAAGACCTTCTTCTCTCTGTGACCTACACCATCATCACACCCCTTCTAAACCCTGTTGTTTATAGTCTGAGGAACAAGGAGGTCAAAGATGCACTGCACAGAGTTGTGGGCAGAAACATTTCTTAACAGGTTAAATCATTTTGTCAGGAGACTTTTAGCCCAGTGTAATATGTGTCTATTCACAAACATGCCACAATACACATGTTCATCAAATACAATGTTTGTTGAGCATAATGTCAGAGAGTAGAAATGCTTTTCTTTTTAATGTTCTAAGGATGGCAGAAAGCAGGGTTTCTGCTCTGGTAAATTTTGTAACCAAACACAAGAGTCATTCCAAGTTGGACTAAAACTACTTGTTTCTGCACTTGAGGATTTTGGTTTTGAATCTTTAGGGGCCCCATTTTATCTGAACTCTCTAATTGTTGAATCCTTGGCTTAGTCTGGGAAGGGCATGTGGAGAAGAGGCAGCGGGAACTTAGGTGGCAGGGGAATGGGGAAAATGAGCAGCAGCTTTCATTTCTCTGTTCTTATACAAAAGAGAAAGCTTTCATTCTCAGGAGTTAAATCATGTTCCCTGCAATAGTCATTTTAGAAAGGGTTTCCTTAATTCTTGGTAATTGAAAAATGAACAGCTTCGCAAGAAAGGGTCCTTCTTTTATTATCTAGCCAAATTAGCTCCTTAAATAGTATTCATTTCTATGTGTATTCCTTCTTTCTGTGCAATCAAGGCAAAAATCTCTGCTGTTCCCTAGTGGCTAAGCAAGGAGAAGGTATAATAGTGGCTTTTCTCTGTAACTGCATTTTTATCCAGATGCACTTTTTCATAAAGAGTCTTCTCAACCTATGGAAACATTTTAGATTTTTGATTTATATATAGTAGCTGCAATAGCACTGAAGTTGTGTTAGGTTTTGGTTGTACTAATTCCAGGGTCCGAGGTAAATGCCATTAACTTCCATTCTCTTAGTAAACAGTGCAAACATCATACTTCTCCAGATACTTATTCATATCAAAATAAACATAACCATGCTATGTTGCTTTGTATCCTTAGTGGGGAAATTTTTGAGATGTTATATGGATCTTCCCACCAGAGTTTTCCTCTACTCTGAGACAGAGCTGGAAGACACTTTCTAACATTTGTTTTCACACACTCATGGTACCCATTGTTATTCCACCTCCAGGTCAGTTCCTATCCATTACTTTACAGTTTTCTTTCTTTTTTAAAAAAAATTTCTAGGCTGAGTGCCGTGGTTCACGCCTGTAATCCTAGCATTCTGGGAGGCTGAGGCGGGGGGATCACTCAAGGTCAGGAGTTCAAGACCAGCCTGAGCAAGAGTGAGATCCCGTCTCTACTAAAAATAGAAAGAAATTAGCCAGACAACTAAAAATATATGGAAAAAATTAGCGAGGCATAGTGGTGCATGCCTGTAGTCCCAGCTACTTGGGAGGCTGAGGCAGAAGGATTGCTTAAGCCCAGGAGTTTGAGGTTGCTGTGAGCTAGCCTGATGCCACAGCACTCGAGCATGGGCAACGCCACAGCACTTGAGCATGGGCAACAGAGCGAGACTCTGTCTCAAAAAAAAATTTCTAAATATTAAGAGGGTACAAATGTTTTAGGTAACATGAATCATTTTTGTAATGCTTGAGTCCTGGCTATAGAGGTGTCCATCATGCAAATAGTGTTCATGGTACCCATTAGGTTAGTTTATTCCTCTCTGCTGCTCCCCGCTCCCATCTGGTTGCTTTTCACTGAGTTTTACTTCCCTCTGTGCACTTGTGTGCTCATTAGTTAGTTCCAATTTAATAGTGAGTGCATGTGGTGTTTTTCTATTCTGAACCACAGAAATAGGGCTGAGCATCTTCTAGGTGACCTGTAATTTTCTGTCTGTTCTACAGAGCCCTATGTGAGGAGATCACAAGCAGGAGGTGAGGGTTCTCTGCTGTGTTCCCTTGGGGCAAGCTGTTACAGTTGGGTGATATCATAATAGGTGGTGGTGTCTCCCCAATGACCAGCACCTCATATCCTTCTAAAGAGTGTCTCAACATGAGGTCCATAGTTCCCTAAGGGTGCCTGGGTAGGTGTCAGGGTTTTTTTTAAAACTTTTTTGAAATTATTCACTAAATTTTGACTAATAAGCACAAGTGTGCCTTTTTCATCATAATCTTAAAGAATTTGCTCTGGTATAAGTATTTCTTCTCCCAAATCCAAGCAGAAACATGAAACCAGATCCAACTTTCCTCTTTTATAGACTATTACTTTTACAATTTCTTTAGGCTCTCTTAGAGATGTATCCTTTGACTTTGTTTTTGCCTATATAGGGACTGTTATTTTTCACAAAATTGGAGAATGTTCTCAGCTTGGAGGTTGAGGGATAATGGGTGTCAGAGGGCAAATGTGCTCTTTTTTATTGAGAGGTTCCCTGCTTTTTCCCATAGCATCCCCTTATTCCCTAAGTGTTTCGATAACATTCCTGTCCCTCCCTCCAACACCTTATGGGTGAGTGGATACCCTTCTGTTGTTAGTTGTGTTAAATACTTTGCATGGCTTTCGACCCACTGGTAGAAGCAGCTTCTACAAGAAAACTGCAATAATATAAAAGTGAGTAGGTCTATGTGGACACGGATCCTTCCAGCATGATGAATCAGGAACAGTGTGTCATTTTGTTGCTGCCTCCCATAATCTATTCATAATACTTGTATTGCCAGCTGATGTGGGGGATATTTTTCCTATTACCATTGTTTTTATCATCATCACCATCATGATTATTCCCTGATATCTCCCTCTATCCGTGATCCTTTATCTTTCTTCTCTTATATAATACATCAAAAATACCTCCATTCTTTTAGTACTTTTTTTGTTTAGCTCTTTCTTTCATCAGAGAAATGCCTATAATATAATTTACTTATTCAATCTATGTATATTTCTCAAGCACCATGTGAAGCAATTAACTATCTCTGAGCTTACCATAATGAGTCATTCAGGGACTCTGCTTCACATTATTCATAGTCTAATTGGGAAAGCAGACAAAATAACAAGAATTACAAAAACTTGCTATAGGCACATGTACAGGATTGTTGTTTGGGGTCAGGGGTGTTATTTGAAAAAAGGAACTGGTCAAATCTATTTAGAAGGTCAGAAGAGCATTCAAAGAGAGATGATATTTAATTAACTTTTTGTGGCATTGGGTCAATTGATGTCTGGGAGGCCGACAAGGGAAAGACGGAAAGCCTGAGCAGAGACGCAAATGCTGAAAATGCCAGATGTATTAGGTGAGCAGATGTTTTATTCACCTCTGTATGCCCACTACCTTGTTGAATATTAGCCTGGTAAAAAGTGGGTGCTTAGTATACCTTTGGGTGAATGGCTGTGTGAACACCTATTAACTATAAAGTCTTATCCAAAGATTTCCAGGTGTATTCTTTGATAGATACATATTATCATATTCCCTCTGTCTACCTTACAGACTTCCCTCACCTAAGGTCAACTAACAGAGAAAATAACCGAGTAGGGGTGACAATCCTAAGAGCATATTTGAAATTACTTTCTCTCATTGCAGGATTGCCTACAAGCAGTTCTTACTTGCTCCATAAGCTCAGTTGACTATCACATAATTACATTAATTAGTCATTTAAAACTAGACTATAAAAACCCTTTCTTTTAAAGGAAACTGGATTAACACTGGGTTCATATGTTTTAGCCATAACCAGGACAATAACTTCAACAAGCTTAAAAATGATTTCTTGATAGCTTGACATATAAAATCAAGAATTAAGATATTTCAAAATTTACCTTTTAGAAAAATTATGAAAAGACTATTATGGATCTTAAAACTTCTGAAATATGATTTGTACAGTCTTAATTTTGTGGCTTTCTGATATCCTTTTACTTTCCCTATTTGCAATTCGTGATGAATTATGGGAGAAAATTGCTGCAGTCCTCTCAACAATAAGTAGAATAAAACATGTTATTAATGGACACAAATGCTTCTGGGAGAAGTGAGGGAAGGAAAGTGGGCAGGAGAGATAAGATTAAGCCAAAGACAAACAGGTAGTTTATGGTTAAGCACACAGAGCTTAACTTTTAAAAAGACACATTGAAAACGTGCAAGAATCCAAGTCAGTTTTGTTGCTGCTGCTGAGGTGTGTACACCAGGTATAAGCATGTGTGTGTGTGTGTGTGTGTGTGTATGTATGGACATATATATGTACACATACGTGCACATGGGTGTTTTTGTGGAGAGAGTGCTAACATATAAAAGTTTTAGATGTTATAAGCATTGTGATAAAAAGTGCTTTATTTGTGTTATTTCATTTAATATCCATCCCTAATATTTATATAGCTCTTTACAGTGCACAATGGTCTTTCATGTTCATGACCTCAGTTGATTTCTCATAGCACTCCTTTAAGGTATTAGCCTCCCATTTTTCAAATAAATCCACTGTGAGTGGATAGTGTAAATTACTTTCCCAAGTTCACGTACATCATTGGAGATAGAAGTAGGACTAAAACAGAAGTGAGCCTCAATTACAAATCTGTTAATTCTAAATTCTATGCTTTTTATTACTTCATCCATATATCCAAACGTGTGTGGGCATGTGCATGCACAAACACACACACAATTTATTAATTCTCATCAGAGAATAAAGTATCATGAATAAGTAAACTTTAATTTTAGATGTTAAAGCATCATTTCAACCAGTATTGACAGACTCTGAAATGTCCTCGTTCCTTTCCTGCCTTTGTAAACAAAGTATATTGATGAGCATGAATATATTTGTTGACGTGTTTTCATGGACACTTAACTATACCTTGTGTTGTGGTTCACTGATATCTTCAGTTGGAACTGAACTTAAATTAGAGTCTTTGCTTCTGAATTTAAAAACCCTCATATTTCAGTATTTTATAAAATTTGTATTAGCATTGTATGATTTCTGACTTTTTAAATTTTTTAATTTGTTAATTCAAGAAATATGACATGCATGCTCACTGTGAGTGTCAGGCACTGGGTTAGGCACTAAGGATGCAGAAATAAATAAGACCCAAGTCTTGCTTTCAGTAGCTAATGATCTACTTGCAACTCTTTTCAATGCAGTGTGATTGGTGTTATACACACTGTACTGTGAAACCCCAGAGAAAAAATATGGCTTAACTCGGTGAATTTCATCCTTGCATGTATTGGTAGGAGAAGGAAAAGGTGAATAAGTTTGGCAAATCCAAGCTTGTATTCTAGTAAGACTTCCTGACATTGAGCCTAGTCAGAGATAGCAAGTGCATCAAGGTTAATAAATCCAGAATCACTGTAGTTTATTATCCACAATATACAGTATATATAAGTACAAAATGCTCAACGTTGGAACAAACAGAAAATTATGATCCATCATTAAGAGAAAAATCAGTCTACATAAATCAATCCTAAGATGATGAGCTACTACATATAGGTTCAAAAACTTAGAGAAAAATATGTTTATGGTGAGTAAACAGACGTAGAATCTCAGTCAAGATATCTAGAACTACTTGTACCCACTTCCCCACAGAGCTCAGACTTTCAATAACCCAGATGCAATGCCGTGTCTATGAGGACACCCAGGAGATGAATGGAACCCACCATCTTCTTCATTCTTGCCAAGACTTCACAGAAGCTTGTCTGCCCCATCTTCATCTGCCAACTCACCCAGTGGAGTACCGCGACACAGTGGTAGGTCATTTGTTTCTAACAATGGTTCTGCTTTCCCAGAGTAAAAACAAACCAACAGGAATGAGGTGTAATTTTGGATCAAACTCTGTGGATAGACTCCATTTACACTGCACATAGTTAACAGTGTGTTGTGCTAACTTCCTACTGTGCATCCCAGCAGATGAAAGCAGGTGATTCATGCACAGATGTGTCGGGACAGTCAGAGACACAAAGAGGCAGTGTTTCTGAAATCTCTTATGGAAAGCATTCCACAGGAATACTACTAATAATGACAACAATAATAAATAACAGCTAATATTATGACACACCAAAAAAAAAAAGAAATCTAGAACTCAAAATTAAAATATTTGAAATAAAAAAATTATTAATCTGCTTTACAATAGATTGGAATAGGTAGAAGAAAGGGTCAATTAACTTGAAGATAGATTAATAGCAATTATTAAATCTGAAAAACAGAGATAAAAATGAATGAAAAAGTGAATAGTCTCAATGACCTGTGTAACAATGCAAGAAATATAATATACATTGGAGTCTCAAAATAAAAGAATAAGATATTTTGCAAAAATATTTGAAGATATGCTGGCCAAAAATTTTCAAATTAGTGAAAAATATAAGCTTATGGATCCAAGCATCTTAGTAAATCCCAAGTAGGATGAATAAAAAGATCATCAAATCTATGTACATCAGAATCAAATATTTAAAACCAAAAGTAAAGAAAAAATCTTGAAAGTCATCAGATTAAAATGACATATTACATATCAGGGAACAATAATAGTGTTAGACCGGAATTCTATATCCAGTAAAACTAACTTTAAAAATAAAGGTGAAGTAAAGATATTTTCAGATTAGTAAAAATTGAGATAATTTATGCACTACCAGAAATGCCAAAGAAAGTTCTTCAGGCTGAAGGGAAATGACATCAGATATAAGTTTTAGATTTACAGAAAAGAATGAAGATCACTGGAAATGGTAAGTATGTGGGTAAATATAAGAGAATATCTTGTTCTCCTCTCAATTATTTTAAAGAATATATTATAATTTAAAGAAAAATATTTTGACATTATTGTGAGGTTTATAATGTGTGTTGATGTCATACAAATGACTGCTATCGTAGAAAGAAAGAAGTAAATGTAAATATACTGTTAAGAGATGCATTTGTTTAACAAAAAGTGGTATAATTTAATTCTAAGAAAAATTGTGATGTTATGAATTCATATGTTATTTCATCAGGCAACAATGAGAAGAATAATGCAAAGACATATAGCTAAGAAGGAAATAGAGAAATAAATAGTAAAAAATATTTATTTAATTCAAAAAAAGGGAAAAGGAGGACCAGAGGAACAAATAATGGATGGAACAAATAGAAAAAATAGCGAAACAATAGACAAACTCATCAATATAATGTAATAATTATGTTCAACTTAAGTGTACCAAACATGGCAATGAAAAGGCAGACATTGTCAGAATTGATGAAAAAACAAGCAAGACCCACATATGTTCTATTTTACAAAGAAAAATTTGACATAAAAATACGTAGATAAAATGAAAAAAAAGTATGAGGAAAGATATATTAATAGCATGCAACCTCTAATTATGCTAAAGTGTTATACCTTCCATAATTTCCTTTAGCATCTTCGGTAATGTAGAAATTATCTCAATTTTCACTGTCTAAAAGTGTCTTTTATCTTCACTTCTAAATTAATATCAGACAATGAAGACATCAAGACAAGAAATATAATCATAGATAAGAGAGAGATTTCATTATAATAAAGGGCTAATTCATCAGTAAAAATTAGCCCCTACCAATCAAATGTGTATACTCATAATAATGGAGCTTCAAAATAAATAAAGCAAAACCTAGGAGAATTAAAGAGAGAAACAGATAAATCCACAATTCTAATCAATACTCCTCTGTTAGGAATTGATTGAACAAGTAGACATAAAATAAGCCCATAAAATAGCTGCTCCATGATATCTATCAATTTGACCAACTGATATTTATAGAACATTCCAATAGCAGAATACATTTTGTTTTCAAGTGCACATAGAAAGAAGAGAGAACATATGATGAATTATAAAACAAGACTCAATGAACTTATAAGGATTAAAATCATACAAACTCTATGTTCTCTGACCATAATGAAATTTAATTAGAAATAAAACAAAAACTTAAAAGTTTAGAAGTTAAACAACATACAGCTAAATAACTGATGGATTAAAGAAGAAATTATGAGATATTGGCAAATATTGTGAATTGAATAGAAATAAAAGCATAAGATATTAAAACTTGTGAAATTCAGCTAAACTAGTACTCAGAGAGTAAATTATAGTTTGAATACTTATAATGGTAAAAATGCATATCAGTCATGGTCCATTCCTGAGACAGAAATCACACAGTAATTTGAACAATGAAAGTTTAATATAATGAATTAATTGTAGCAGGGGTTTCCTGTTGGTTTAGTGACATATGGACCCACATATGGCTAGATGGCAGTCTCATCTTCCTGCAGAATGGGCTATTGTTGCATTTCCTGGTAGAAGCATTTCCCCCATGGGAGCTAAAATGATCAGAGCTCAAGGATGCTGGGAAAGGATGGAAAATTCTGCAAGTGAGTTATTAGATGTAATAGGACTGAAAGAAAGTATTCCCGCTTCCTCTCTTTAACTCCTGGATCCATGAATTCTGGCGAGGGGAAAGATAGTAGTACATAATTGTGTGATTTGCAACACAAACTACATCCTATAAAACAGAACACTATAATTTCAAGATATTTCCCAACTGGGGTTGTAACTGAGTTTTTAGTAAGCCATTCATCTTTCAAGTACAGCAACTATATCTGGAAGATGGAATATGTGGTAAGACAAGTTTATTCCATGGGCATGAGCCCATTGCTGTACTTCCTTTCTGTTAAATGAGTTTTTTTGAGCAGATGCAATGCTATGGGGAATGCCATGATGGTGATTAAGGCATTCTGTGTGTCCACAGATAGTGGTGCTGGGAGAAGAATTATGAGCATGGAAAGCAAATCTATGTCTAGAATATATGGCTATTCCAGCAAAGACAAATTCCTGCTCTTTCCATCATGAAAGAAGCCCAATATAATCAACCTACTACCAGGCCAGTTCTTAAGGAGTGGTGCCATATTTAGGGCTTATTATTGGTCTCTGCTCTCAGCAGATTATGTTCTCAACAGTAGCATTAGCCAGGTCAGCCTTGGTAAGAGGAAGTCCATATTGTTGAGTCCATGTATAGTCTCCATCCCTGCTAACATGACCACTTTGTTCATGGGACCTTTGTAAAAGCACTGAGTTATTTGGGAAAAGAGGCTGACAGGTATCCACAGAGTATATCATTTTGATCACCTGTCCACTGTAAGCTTTCACTTTGGTCGGTGGGCCACAGTAATATTTTGGGTCTCAAGATGTTAGCATCAGTTTAGGGGCAAGGTCAAGTCATTCCTGAAAGGTCTGGGGTATTTTCTATTCCTCAGTGCAGTCACTGTAGTATACAGCCGCAGATCCCTTTGGGGGAAGTTTTGGTGGAAGAGTTACAATGTTTGCTTGCATTAGTGATGCAGGATACTTCCTCAAAGGGTCTGGACCTGTCTTTCAATCAAGGGCTCTGGATCTGTGAATTATCATAGGTCTGGAAACTGGTTACGAGATTTTAATGCTCCACTGTGTTGTCTTAAGTCAGATAATAGATGTAATATTAGCTCAGGTCTGACATAGTCTCTGGTAAGTTGGTTCAAAGACCCACCCTGTGGTTATTTTCTAAATTCCTGGATGTATAATAAGAATAGACACACATAGCAACTGCCAGAATACCCAAAGTGGCTCCATGACCCACAGGATGAGGGCCATTATGGTAGGAAGTATGAAGTGGAAGCCCTTAGAAGTTCCTCTTCTTACCAAGATTGTGAACAAGAAGCTATACTGCATTATTACGGGAATTGTAGAGACTAATGGCACCATAAAAGACTTGAAAAGAGCAAGGATGATTACATCTATCACCTCCCTCTTTAATTTCCACAATTTTATTTGTGAAGAAGTTAGATGTGAATTGGACAAAGACTGTGGACTATTATAAATTTAATCAGCTTGTGACACTAATTGCAGTTGCTGCCCCAATTGTAGTATCTTTACGGGAACAATTGAACTTAGCACTTGGAACTTGGTATGTAGTTATTCACCAGGATGATCACTTTTTCTCCACTACAATTTTGGGGACAACCAGAAGCAGTTTTTAATACCTGGCAGGGCCAATAACATACTTTCACAGTCTTACCTTAAGGCTATGGTAATTCTACTACTGTCATAATGTAGAGTTTAAAAATCTTGCTTATCATAATATTTCCTAAACACTACACTCATTGGTTATAGTGTAATGGCCAATTGGATGAAATTGTGCAAATTTGATCTGTTGAACAGAAAGTAACAAGCACTTTAGATGCCTTAGTAGGAAATGTGTGAATGAGAGGATAAGTTCTAATTCTACATCAGTCAGGGCCCAGTTAAAAGACAAAAAACACTTAATAATTTGAATAGGGAGTTTAATATAATGAATTATTAACTATGAAAAGGGGATGGAGTAATGAGCTATTTGACAGTTATTAGTAAAAAATAATTCTAAAAAAATAGAAATAGTAGATATAATAGTCATTACCCCTATGGCTAAGATAGAATAGTGTGAGAAAACAAATTTTCCCTGGCTTTTTTAGTATTTTTGTAAAAACCTGTCTCTTGAGCCAAGGATATACAATAAGAATAACGAATGTTTGCTTTCATTTTCCCTAGAAACATTTTATTTCTTGCATTCACTGAGGATTAGATCTGTAGCTGTTTCTTTCCCCTAATGGTGGAGCTAATTGCTTTCATACAGTAAACATTCTCTTATCTCCCCAAAAGCCAAATGGTTACATTTTGGGTTAGGCACTTAAATTAGAGCATTATCTCCCCATTTGTTTACATTTTACAAGGAGAGCCATCCAGGGCCCTGAAGAAATTTTTAGGTTGTAAAAGCCATAGATAATAGGTTTATCTTCTCCCTGGAGAAATTTATTTACCTACTGAAAGGTTAGAGTAAGGATCCTTTCCATTCTGTTCCAAGGAGACTCTCCCAGAAGGAGAGGGAGAAAAATAGTCTCTCTCCCCTTTATAAATGGAGAACATTTGTATTTCTTCATCTCTTGCATATGGAGTAATTCTGCCACTTGTATAGAATATTTTTTTTTTCCATCTGGCTCTTATCATGTCACTCTGCAGGGTTTGGGGCATGGAGAGATTAATGCTACAGTGTTGTTATTCTGGTTGTTGACTGTGCAATGAGCATAATAAGAAATCTGCTTTGATCCAGGAAACTTATTCATTCAGGAAAATTTAATAAAGATAACTATTAAAAACCTGCCAAGTACCCAAGGAAGAGGCAACCCTTCCTG
This sequence comes from Lemur catta, assembly GCF_020740605.2. Classification (NCBI taxonomy): domain Eukaryota; kingdom Metazoa; phylum Chordata; class Mammalia; order Primates; family Lemuridae; genus Lemur; species Lemur catta. The sequence goes on along the minus strand of NC_059130.1, from coordinate 32,642,666 downwards.
CATGAGGGCTAATATCCAAATTTTATTAGACAGGGAACAGCATTAACTCACTTATCTAGCAGAAATGTTGCAATGTGCCATTCTGAGAGAACTTGCTAGAAATCTATGCTTTGGAACTTGTCAGAAATATTCCCTCTACTATGATGAGGAAAGCTATTCAGAGGAATGTGTTGTGCTGGAGCACTCCACTATGCATAGGGGGATGTTGAGGGAAACTGGGTGCTATTGACCGCCATGCACTGCAGAAGCTGAATGCTGCTGAAGCTGTCCATGTTGCAGCAATCTGGTATTGGTGAAGTCAACCCATGCTACAGAAACTGGCCAAGTGGGTCACACCGGAAATAGGAAGGGAAGTCCCTTCATCTTGCAATATCTCTGCAGTGCTCAGTATTGACAAAGCTTCACCGTTGCCAGTTATCAAGGCTCCATTTTGTTCAGAGCAGGCAATAAAAGAAAATTTGAAGCTGAAGGGCAACAAATTGACAAATGGTACACAAAGAAAGGTCTAAAGTCAATTATATTAACATATTTTTGCTTCCACTCAGGAGAGATTAACTATTACTCAATTAGTCCTTTTACCATAGAAATGTTTTTAAATGGGAAAATATATGAATCAACTGTTTTCAGATTATGAACAAAAGACAATGAAAGACTGTGATTCTTTCTTTCTTTTTTTTCCTTTACCTAGAAAAAATCCTTTATGTTGGGAAATTAAGAAACATATTTGTAAGCAAAGACTGTGATTCTTTTTTTTTGTTGAAGTTGAAATACACCTTTATTTTTATTTATTTTATTTTATTTTATTTTTATTTCAGCTCATAATGGGGGTATATAAGTTCAGGTTATATACATTGTCCATGTCCCGCCCATCCCCCTGAATCAGAGCCTCAAGTGTGTCCACTCACAAGACAGTGCGCCTGGCACTTACCATGTAGTCATATCTGCATCCCCTCCCTCCACCCCCCACCTCCCTGAGTCAGCACCCTGAAGCATGACCATTCCCCAGACGGTGCGCAATGCACTCATCATGTAGGCATACACCAATCCCCTCTCGCCCCCCACGTCTCAGTCTGATATCCAATTGGTACCCGTCCCTGATGTGCATTTAGGTGATGATCAGGGAAACCAATTTTCTGGTGAGTACATGTGATGCTTGTTTTTCCATTCTTTGGATACACTGCTTAATATAATGGGTTCCAATTCTCTCCAAGAGAACCAAAGAGATGTCGTATCACCATTATTTCTTATAGCTGAGTAATACTCCATGGTATACATATACCACAATTTACTAATCCATTCGTGGATTGATGGGCATTTGGGTTGTTTCCACATCTTTGCAATTGTGAATTGTGCTGCTATAAACATTCAGGTACAGGTGTCTTTGTTATAAAATGACTTTTGTTCTTCTGGGTAGATGCCCAATAATGGGATTGCTGGATCGAATGGTAGGTCTACCTGAATCTGTTTCAGGTATCTCCATAATGATTTCCACAGGGGTTGCACTAGTTTGCAGTCCCACCAGCAGTGTTTGAGTGTTCCTGTCTCTCTGCATCCACGCCAACATGTGTTGTTTCGGGACTTTTTGATAAAGGCCATTCTCACTGGAGTTAAGTGATATCTCATTGTGGTTTTGATTTGCATTTCCCTGATGACTAGGGATGTTGAGCAATTTTTCATATGGTTGTTAGCCATTCTTATATCTTCTTTTGAAATATTTCTATTCATGACCTTTGCCCATTTTTTGATAGGGTTGTTTGATTTTTTCTTGCTGATTTTCCTGAGTTCTAAATAGATTCTTGTTATCAGACCTTTATCTGATGTGTAGTATGCAAAAATTTTTTCCCATTCTGTAGGCTGTCTGTTTATTTTCATGATTGTTTCTTTGGCTATACAGAAGCTTTTTAATTTAATCAGGTCCCATTCATATATTTTTGTTGTTGCTGTGATTGCCTTAGGGGTTTTCTTCATAAATTCTTTGCCTAGACCAATGTCTGTAAGAGTCTTTCCTACATTTTCTTCTAGAGTTCTAATAGTTCCCCCCCTAAGATTTAAGTCTGTTAGCTACCATGATTTGATTTTTGTGAGAGGTGAAAGCTGTGGGTCCTGTTTTAGTCTTCTACATGTGGCTATCCAGTTTTCCCAGCACCATTTATTAAATAAGGAATCTTTTCCCCAGAGTATGTCTTCATCTGCTTTGTCAAAGATTAGATGGCTATATGAGGATGGTTTTATATTTGGATTTTCTGTTCTGTTCCGTTGGTCTGTGTCTCTGCACTTGTGCCAATACCAAGCAGTTTCAATAATCACAGCTTTGTAGTATAGTTTGAAGTATGGTGAATTAATACCTCCCATTTTGTTTTTGTTGCTTAAAATTGCTTTTGCTAAATGGGGTCTTCTCTGGTTCAACACAAGCGTAGAATTATTCTTTCTATATCTGTGAAAAATGATGTTGGTAATTTAACAGAGATTGCATTGAATCTGTAGATAACTTTGGGCAGAATAGTCATTTTAACAATATTGATTCTTCTGATCCATGAGCATGGTATGGTTTTCCACCTATTTACATGTTCTGCGATTTCCTTCCTCAGTGTTTCGTAGTTCTCCCTATAGAGGTCCTTTACCTCCTTAGGTAAATATATTTGTAGGTATTTTATATTCTTTGTTGCTACTTTGAAGGGTATTGAGTCCTTAATTTGGTTCTCCATTTACTGTTATTGGCATATATGAATGCCTCTGATTTGTGTGTATTGATTTTGCATCCCGAGACTTTACTGAATTCTTTGATCAATTCCAGGAGTCTCTTGGTTGAATCCTTGGGGTTTTCTAGATATAACATCATATCATCAGCAAAGAGTGAGAGTTTGATCTCTTCGTTCCCTATTTGGACTCCCTTGATTCTGCTCTCTTGTCTGATAGCTCTTGCAAGGACTTCCAATACTATGTTGAAAAGTAATGGGGACAGTGGGCAGCTTTGTCTAGTTAAAGTTCGAAGTGGGAATGCTTTCAATTTTTCCCCATTCAGTATGATGCTGGCTGTGGGTTTGTCATATATGGCTTGTATCATTTTTAGATAGGCCCTGTCTATGCCTATTTTGTTAAGCGTTCTTATCATAAAAGGGTGTTGAATTTTGTCAAATGCTTTGTCTGCATCTATTGAGAGGATCATATGATCTTTATTTTTGCTTCTATTTATGTGGTGAATTACGTTTATAGATTTGCATATGTTAAACCATCCCTTCATCTCTGGGATGAAGCCCACTTGGTCGTGATGGATTATTTTTTTGATAAGCACTTCGATTCTATTTGCTAGGATTTTATTGAGAATTTTTGCATCTATATTCATAAGGGATATGTTTTCTTTTTTTGTTGCATCCTTTCCTGGTTTTGGTATTAAAATTATGTTGGCTTGGTAAAATTTGTTGGGGAGAATTCCATCCTTCTCAATATTGGAAAATAATTTATGTAGGATGGGCACCAGTTCTTCTTTGTAGGTATGGCAAAATTCAGGTGTGAACCCATCTGGTCCAGGGCTTTTCTTTTTGAGAAGTCTTTTTATTGCTGTTTCGCTTTCAGATCTAGATATTGGTCTATTCAGGAATTCTATTTCTTCCTGGTTGAGCCTGGGAAGGCTGTGTGTTTCTAAAAATTTGACCATTTCCTCCTCATTTTCCAATTTGTGTGCATAAAGATTTTTGTAAAATTTATAGATGATGTCATGTGTCTCTGTGGCATCGGTCGTGATTTCTCCTTTCATGTTCCTGATGGAGGTTATTAGAGTTTTTTCTTTTCTGGTCTTGGTTAGTCTAGCCAGAGGTGTGTGAATCTTGTTTATGTTTTCAAAGAACCAACTTTTTGATTTATTAATCTCCTTTATGGTTTGTTTGTTGTCCTTTTCATTCAGTTCTGATTTGATCTTAATAATTTCTCTCCTTCTGCTGGGTTTGGGGTAGGTCTGTTCTTCCTTCTCCTGCTCTTTCAGTCTGTTCATTAGATTGCCTCTTTGTAAGTTTTCTGTCTTTTTGATACAGGCATTTATGGAAATAAATTTTCCTCTCAGGACTGCTTTAGCTGTGTCCCACAGATCTTGATAAGTTGTGTCTCCATTGTCATTTAATTGAAAGAATCTTTTGATTTCCATCTTGATTTCTTCAGTTATAAAATAATCATTCTGGAGAAGACTGTTTAGCTTCCGTGACATTGAGTAGGAATGAGAATTTCTGTTAGGGTTCATTATTACTTTTATTCCACTGTGATCTGAGAAGATGGATGGTATAATTTCTATATGTTTAAATTTTTTAAGACATGCTTTATGTCCTAGCATATGGTCAATCTTGGAGAATGTCCCATGAGCTGATGAGAAGAAAATATATTCAGTGGATTTTGGGTAGAATATCCTGTAGATGTCGGTCAGGCCCCTTTGTTCTAGCATTCTATTTAAATCCTTTGTTTCTTTGTTTATTTTTTGTTTGGAGGATCTGTCCTGTACTGTCAGCAGTGTGTTAAAATCTCCGGCTATCAAAGTGCTCTTATCTATCATTTTGTCCAAATCAAGTAGGGTTTGGTTTATGAATCTGGGTGCACCTAAGTTGGGTGCATATATATTAAGTATAGTTATGTCTTCTTGTTGAATTGGACCCTTCACCAGTATATAGTAACCATCTTTGTCTTTCATTACTTTTATTGATTTAAAAACTAAGTTGTCAGAGATTAAAACTGCCACACCCGCTTTCTTTTGGCTTCCATTTGCTTGAAATATTGATTTCCACCCTTTTATTTTCAGTCTAAATGCATCTTTGCAGGTTTGATGAATTTCCTGAAGATAGCAGATACTTGGCTTGTATTTTTTTTAACCATTGGGCCAGCCTATATTTCTTGAGTGGGGAATTCAATCCATTCACATTTATTGAGAGAATTGATAAATGAGACTGATTTCTGTTCCTCATGTTGGCTTGAATTTCATTATCCTTTTTTCTCACTTGAGCCATTGTGATAACTGGGTTTTTTTCTTATCATGAGTAGTTTTATATTCGTGGGTCTTCCTTTTGCTGGTCTGTGTGTAGCCCTGTTTTGAGTACTTCTTGGAGTGCTGGTCTTGTCTTGGTGAATTCTCTGAGTTTTTGGTTATCTGAGAATATCTTAATTTCACCTTCATATAGAAAGCTGAGCTTAGCTGGGTATGAGATTCTAGGCTGGGCATTACTCTGTTTCAGAAGAGTTAGAATGGGGCCCCAGTCTCTTCTTGCTTGTAAGGTTTCAGCTGAGAAATCTGGCGTAATTCAGGTGGATTTTCCTTTGTATATAACTTGTTTCTTCTTCCTTATAGCTCATAGCATGGCCTCTTTAGTGGAAATTTTTGTCAATCTAATAACTGCACGATGTGGTGTCTTCCTATTTGGTATGAGTCTTCCAGGGATTCTTTGAGCTTCTTGAACCTGTATATCTAGAGTTTTGGCAAGACCTGGGAAATTTTCCTCAATTATGTCTTCAAATAGCTTATCTAGCCCTTGCTTATTGTCTTCCTCACCCTCAGGAATGCTGATAACTCTCACATTAGGCTTCTTCACATAATCCCACATTTCTTGTAGGATCTGGTCATTTTTCTTATTTCTTTGCTCCATCTCTGTGACTGACTTATTTAATTGGAAAGTGTTATCTTCGTTCTCTGAGATCCTTTCTTCTGTTTGATCTACCCTGCTCTTGAGACTTTCCACTGTGTTTTGTAGCTCCCTGAATAAATTCTTCATTTCCAGGATTTCAGTTTGATTTTTCTTCAATATTTTGATTTCTTTAGTGAATTTTTCTTCCAAGTCCTGGATCTTTTTTGTGGTATCTTTGTGTTGGTTACCCATTTTTTCTTGCATAAAATTCATCTTATTTATGATCCATGATTGAAATTCTTCCTGTGACATATTGCTATTTTGAGTTTGATTTGTGTCAATTGGTAGAGAATTAGTAATCTTTTTCGAAGGTGAGGTTTCAGCTTGATTCTTTATACTCCCAGAGTTCTTTTGCTGAGGCCTTCCCATCTGGATCAATCTTTAGGTCCCTTCTTTCAGCTACCTTTAGGCTGGACAGAGGCACTCTGTGCACATATACCTTGGGCTGTGCAGCAGCCCAGGTAAGGTGCCTCCTCTGTCACTAGGGGGAGCCCTTCATGTGTTTTTCAGGATTTTGCTGCCTCAGCTGGGGTGCTGCTCATGTTGGGTCCAGCCCCAGAGAATTAATTTGGCCCCAAACTGGTTTGAGAGTCCCCTCACTGGACTGATTTAATTGCAGATGGAAAGTGACTTTTTCCTTGCCTCTTCCTCTCCTGAGGTGGTTTCTGCCTCTCTCTGCATGAAAGACAGTGGCTGGGGGACAGGGGTGCCCATGTTCGCCCAGTGCCCCGGCTGAGGCAGCTCCTGGGGGCAATGTTCCACCCGCCCCAATGTCCACAAGGTCCACGCTCTGCTCTCTCGTGACTGGGGAAGCACTCAGTGTTCACACAAAGGCAGAGCTCCTCGTGGGGGTCCATGGACTAGGAAATGGAACTGCCCAGTTCCCAATCTCTCTGCAGCGGCTACGCTGTTGACCCCGACAATGGCGGCTGCCCACGCGCCTGTCGCTGGCACTGGGGGCTAATGTTCAGGGTCCGGCACGGACCGGGGGAGCCGCGATTGAGGGAGCCCAGCTGCCCACGTAAAGGAGACAGTTCAGCATCCCCCAGGTGTCTTTCGCTGCAGCCCAACATGAACCCTCTCCTGCAGGTTGCAGTCCGCGCACAGAGCTCCAGGGACCAAAATGCCAGTCTGCCCACAGAGCCCCGCGTCTCCCGTGGTGATTCTGCACCGGCTTCAGGCAGATCCCTGAATGAGTGGGAGTGGGGGTCAGTGGGGAAACAGGACACTTTCCTGTGGGGCTGAACCCCCTTCACTTGCTGGTGAGGCAGGTACAGCCATCCCATGTTCCCCTCTCTATTGTCCGTCCCGCACTCTCCAGATTTTCCTGATCAGATTTTCCGTTCACCTCAGTCTTTTCTTGCTCTCTGTATCCCATGCTGATTCTCCACGGATTCACACCACTGTTCTGGTCGGGGAGTGATCCTCTAGCATTGTGGCAGACTAAGATCCATGCCTTCCTCAAGACTGTGGTTCTGGAGAGAAGAAAAACACAGAAGTTGAGCTTCATGATTGCTCTTTTGCCTAAAGGCATTTTCCAAAACACTGCGCAGATAAATGGAGTCTAAGCTGAACTGAGGGGGAAAAAATTGAAGTTCAGAGCTTGATGTGGCTGGAAATTATGAGGCAGAGTATGGGAAAAATGGAAGTTGCACAAAATAAGTGCTCCAGTAATATGCATAAGCATCCCCTGAGTCTTTAATGGAATACTAAGATATGAGTACACTGGACCAGTCACCACAAAGCTGGCAGAGAACAATTATGAGGAGATATAGACTAAACCGGTGGTCCCCAATCCCTGGGCTGCAGACTGATACTGGACCATGGCCTCATAGGAACCAGGCTGCACGGTAAGAGGTGAGCAGTGGGAGAGCCAGAGAAGCTTCATCTGTATTTATAGCTGCTCCCCATGGCTCACATCAGTGCCTGAGCTCTGCTTTCTGTCAGATCAATCATTGTTTCCCATTACCTCCAGATGTGACTGTCTAGTTGCAGGAAAACAAGCTCAGGGCTCCCACTGATTCTGCTTTATGGTGAGTTGTACAATTATTTCATTATGTATTACAGTGTAATAATAATAGAAATAAAGTGCACAATAAATGTAATGAGCTTGAATTATCCCAAAACCATCTCCCTGCACTCCAGTCTATGGAAAAATTGTCTTCCATGAAACCAGTCCCTGGTGCCAAAAAGGTTGGGAACCACTGGGATAAATGGATATTCTGAAGTTTACATTCAGCTGGGAGATGTTGGTATTTGACTATCTAGAATGGAGAGACTCAACTGAACATTCCGGGCCCTCAATTGAGATTTCACTGAGGCCATATGTTAGAGGTAAGGCTACTCTAATCCTAAGTAAAGGCTAATGAGACATGCCATCTCAAACTTAAGAAAAAAGTTCAGCAGAGTTAAGCTGATCCACAAGTAACTCAAATACATAACAGAACAAAGTTCAATACTCTTTAAAGGTATATAAGAAAAAAATGCAACTCTACACACATAAAATTAAAAATCTCCAGCATTCACTAAAAAACTGCTAGATATATGAAGAAGCATAAAAATGTCACCTATAGTCAGAAGAAAAATCAGGCAAAAGAAAGAGACACAGAAATGAAAGAGATGGTGGTGTTAGCAGACAAGCATGTTAAAGCAATTACAAATATGTTCAAAGATTAAGAGAAAACATGGATGTAATGAGAAGAGGAATGGAAGATATAAAAGAACCAAATGCAACATCTAAAAATCAAAGAAATAAAATACCTGCAATGACGATTTCACTGGGTAAAATTAATAGCATACTACGAACTGAAGAAGAAAAGGTCATTGAACTTGAAGACAAAGCAATAGGAATTATTTAAAAAAGGAGCACAGAGAATGAAAGATTGGAAACAATAAACTGAACTTCAGTGACTTGTGGAAAAAATAAGCAGTTCATAGAATTTTGTAGCTTTTAATGCTTATATTGGTAAAGAAGAAAGGTCCAAACTCAATGATCCCAACTTCTACTTTAAGAGGCTAAAAGGGATTCTATATCACCATTATTTCTTATAGCTGAGTAATACTCCATGGTATACGTATACCACATTTTACTAATCCACTCATGAATTGATGGACATTTGGGTTGTTTCCACATCTTTGCAATTGTGAATTGTGCTGCTGTAAACATTCAGGTACAGGTGTCTTTGTCATAGAATGACTTTTGTTCTTTTGGGTAGATGCCCAATAATGAGATTGCTGGATCGAATAGAAATAACGGTGGCATAGAATCCCTTTTGTTCTGGAGAGAGTTGGAACCCATTTTATTAAGTAAAGTATCCCAAGAATGGAAAAATAAGCACCACATGTACTCACCAGCAAATTGGTTTCCTTGATCATCACCTAAGTGCACATTTGGGAATAACACCAACTGGGTATCAGACAGAGGTGGGGGGTGGGGGAGGGGATGGGTGTATACCTACATGATGAGTGCGATGCGCACTGTCTGGGGAATGGACACGCTTGACGCTCTGACTCGGGGGGATGGGGGGGCATGGGCAATATATATAACCTGAACTTTTGTACCCCCATAATAAGCTGAAATTTAAAAGAAAAAAAAAACAAAAAAGAAAAAAAAACAGGCTAAAAGGAAGAGAAAATTAAAGCCAAATTAAACAGAAGAAAAGAATAAAGATAAGAACTAAAATTGACTAAATAGAAAACAAACAAAAATAAAGTCAAAGAAACCAAAAGTTTTCAAAAATGTAAATAAATTTGATAAACTTCTAGCTAGATGAACTGAACAAAGAAAAAAAGACACAAAGGAGAGTTTACTATAGATTCTGCACATATAAAAAATTGAGGAAGGAATATTGTGAAAAACTTGTGCCAATCAATTCAACTACTTATGCAGTGGATAATTCTTTCCAAGTCACAGATGATTAAATGTGACTCAAGAAGAAATGGAAAATATGAATGGCTTAATTAAATTAAGTTAAATCTTCCAACAAAGAATGCACCAGGCCTCAATAGCATCACTGGTGAATTTTATCAAAGATTTAAGAAATAACTTGTACTAAGTTGTCACAAACTTCCAGATTGATGAGGAAGTGAGAATATTTTCCATTTCATTTTATGAGGCCAGTTTTATTATGATATCAAAGTCAAGCAGTCTTTGCACATTACATAAAAAACAGAAAACTAAAGAAAAACATCCCTCATAAATAAATATAGATATAAAACTTCTTCACAAAATGCTAGTAGGTAAAATCCAACAATATATAAAATGAATCATATGCCATGAACAAGTAAGAGTTTTAACAAGTAATGAAAGCCTGGTTTAACATTTGAAAATCAATTAATGAAATTTACCATACAAATAATAAAGGAGAAAAGTCATATATGATTAAGTCAAAATTGATTCAGAAAAAAATTAGGCAAAATTTAGCCTTCATTCATTAAAAAAACCTCTTGGTAACCTAGCAATAGGAAGGAATTTTCTCAACTGCCAGCTATCATCATAATTATAATTATTGGTTTCTTTTAGCATTACACAATTGGTTATCTTTTTAAATAACAAACCATAATTATAATTAATGGTGAACCCTGGGATTTATATCATATGTAGAAGTAAATGAATTACAAACAGCACAAACGACAGGAATGGATAAATGACATTATACGGTTTAGTTTTCTTGTATTATGTATAAAAATGATAAAATGTGAATTTATATTATATATAAAAATGATAAAAATGATAAAATGTGAATTCAGGGTAGACTTTGGAAACTTGAATGTCCATACTGTAGGACAACAGTGAAGAAAATTCCCATCCTAGGACAACAATCAGAAAATTAAGGAGGAGGAAAAAGTAAAAAGCTAATATAACAGATAAAATGTAACACTAAAAATGCATGATTAATGTAAAATAAAGCAAGAAAGAAGGAACGAAGGAACAACAAATAAACAGAAAATAAATAGCCATATGGGAGACTTAAACCCAACCATATTAGTGACTACTTCAATATAATAAATTAGCATCCCAATTAAAAGATAAAGTTTGCCAAATTGAATAAAAAAGAAGGACCTCTTATATGATGTTTATATGAGGTGCACTTTAAATGTAAATACCAGATAGATTAAAAATAAATATTTTAAAAAAGCATAATGGATTTCAGAAGATACATTATATCAGACAAAGTAGACTTCAGGATAAAGACTATTATCATAGATAAATAGGGACATTTTAAAATGATAAAAGGATCAATTTACTAAGAAGGCATAACAATCTTAAATATCTATAACCTTATACTAGATTTTCAAAATAAATGAAACAGAAACTAATAGAACTGAAAGGAAAAATTGATAAATCCACAATTATGTTGGCTAGTTCCATACTTCTCTCTCAATAATTCATGTAACAAGTAGGTATAAATTCAGTACAATTATAGAAGAAAAAGAAAATATAGAAGAAATATATATATAAGAAAAAGAAAAGAACCTGTTGAAGAATAAAAAAAGAAGACCTACAGTTTCAACGAACTTGACCTCATTGTCATTTATAAAACACTCATTTGAGAATAGTAGAATGCACATTCTTTTCCAGCATTCATGGGACATTCACTAAGGTAGGCCATTTGCTGGAATTTAAAACAAGTCTAAATACATTTAAAATGATGAAAATGACACAGAATAGCTTCTATTACCAGAAAGGAATTAAATTACAAATTAATAACAGAAAGATATGTATAAAATGTCTAAAAGTTTGAAAATTAAGCACCACACCTCTGAATAACCTGTGGGCCAAAGAAGAACCACAAGGAAAACTGGGATATATTTTGAATTGAATGAAAATGCAAATAAAACATCAAAATTTGTGTGATGCTATTAAAGCAGAGTTTAGGGATAAATCATAGCATTAGCTTTTTATGTAAGACTGAAAGAATGGAGTAAAATCAATGATCTATCTATTCATCTTATTATAAAAAGCTAGGTAAGGAAGAACAATTAAACCCAATGTAAGTGCATCCATCCAAGTTGTTGCATGTATCATAGTTCATTCTTTTTTTGTAGTGTCATTTGTCCTTTTTATTGCTGAGTAATGTTCCATAGTAAGGATGCTTTTTGCATTATTTTCAATTGGATTGTTTGCTCTCTTACTGTTGAATTTTGAGAGTTTTAAAAACTTTTCCTAGGAATCAACTGCAATTACCCTCCAAACTTTTATCAAAATTATACATTCTTGTGATGGTAGTGGAAGGAACTCTGAAGCAATGAGGAGAGGAGGAAGCAATAATCTCTGAGGAAGAACCATTGTGACTTTCATGACACAATTACAATAACGATGACATATTTTATTTTTTATTTTTAAATGTTAAATATTTTTATTAGAAAAGAAGCAAAATGTGGTTGCACTTAGGAAAGTATCTGTTTCTCTATGAAATTCGTTGAGCACCTACCAAACGCAAACTTGTGCTAGGCACCAGTAAGTCTTTACTGGCTTGTTAATAGTAATATTTTAAACTTGAGAACAGAAAGGAGCATGATTAAATTAAATGATTAAAGTTAATATTATAAAGAATAACATTTCCAGAATCAGTAGCCAAATTTTTTTTTTCCCGACATGATTCTGAATCCACAGCATCATTTATGAAATATCAGCACTTTCCACATCTTCTTCAGATTGTACCTCGTAAAACAGAAATTATTTGTAGTGTTGTTTGTCCTTTGCTCCAGTAGGGACACATTTTCTCCAGAGAATACTAGGCCAGAGAGAGAACCCAAAGGTATGGTGCTTTGGGTCCTTAGTGGAAAGGCCCCTTAGAAATCTATAAAATAGGAGGTGATACAATGTGCTGAAAGTAAGGGAGCTGAGTAAGGTTGGGTCTGAGTGCAGGAGAGACTGGGAAAGCCCCATGGATGATGCAATGGCGGGGGCAGGTATGTAAACAGGCCATGAATCAAAGGATGGCATCTAGCATAGCGAGGACAAGGCTACCCAAGTCTCTCCCAGGACCAGTAATGTAGGAAAAGGAGAACTATTACACATTTCCACCCTGGGCATCCAGTCCTCTAAGTCCTGAGCATCACAATTTACATGTGGGTGAATCAGAGTTCATAGCCAATGATACAACAAGGAGCCTGGCAAAGAGAAAAATGACTCTGACTTTAGCTCTTAGGAAAAGAGGGAGGGGTTTTTGCATGTCTATAAAGACTGTGATAAAGAAGGAATTGAGTGCAATGAAAGTCATGGCAGGTACTTTAAAAAGGGAATTTATGGTTAACTGATAGTGCCAGAGAAATTGTAAGCTTCTGGAGACCAGAGATTAGGTTGTACATTGCTTCATATCTACCTGTGCACTTAGCAATGCTTAGATACATAGCGAGTACTCAAAAAGCACTAGGAAGGAAGGAAGGAAGGGGGCATTGTTCTGTGGAAGTACCCCTCTAAGCAGGGTGAGAGAAGTGAACATACATGCCCTAAGGATTGGTCCTACAGCCAACAAGGCCAGAATTCAGGGAGACCTCATGGCTAAAGAGAACCTGGCAGTGACAATGGGAAGGTCCAGCAGAGTTGTCCTTTAAGAATGAAAAAAGGACCTTGAAACTTGGGCTTCTGTGGCACGAAGCTGTTGGCTATATCAATCTTTTCTCAACTCTGGCTACTGCCTGACATGAATGCTTTCAAATGATTCTGGGTCTTCTCATTCCTGGAATCTGGGACACAAAGGTTGGGATGTAGGCAGTAACTGTTATTTTTAATAATTAACTATCATTGATTTCTCAGCCAAAGGTCATTCCTTTCCTACCATTCGGAAGCTCAGACTCTCGGCATCCATGCGCAGAAATGAAAAATCATTCACAAGTTATTGATAATCTGCAACCCCCTCCACCTCCCATCCTGTGTCTGTAAACCCTGAGTGATCTGAACTCTGTGACAGAAGCTCCCACCAAAAGCACTTTGTGGGAGTGCTGTGTCACCTGCCCACACTGTTGCAGGCCTTGGACTTTGCTCAGACAGGTAGGAGAGGTGGCAGGGTGGGCTGGAGGACATGTGGTAAGGGGAGGGAAGACACCAGTAAAAGAGTTCAATCTGCTTTCTTATTCCCCGGCATTTAGTTGGGTAAATATTTTCCTGCTTTTCTCTTTCCTTAGAGAACAAGAACCCCTTGTTCCTTAGACAGGGTTCTTGTTCCTTAGAGAATCTACTACTTACTACGCGAACTTTGTTCTACAGTTGGAGAAACTTCTTCAGAAATTTGTTTTTTGTTTGTGAGCCTTCACTGACTTCTCCCTTACCTGCAGGCTCCTTTTCTCTGAAACTTAGTATAAGGATAGTAAATTAGTTCTCCTTAGGCCCAAAATTGGAAAATGCAGTTTGTGTAATGGAGTTACGATAGTGCCTTCAAAAGCATCAAGGATGTAACCACTCTAAGTCTCATCTGCACTTGCCTGAGGAGTCTTCCTGGGGTGTTGCTGGAAAGGCCTGGTGAAGAAAGGGGAACTTGGTGGGGGCTCATCCCAAACCTGTCCCAGGGTAGGGATGTTCTTTGTGGAAGTAATGTGAGTATCTGAGATTCTGTGTCTTGCATGTATATGAGACATATCTGCAGTTCTGATATTCCAGGGCAATAGCAAAGAGTTTGCCTCTGAACTCTAGAGTGAAATGTTCTGTGTCGCCAAGCCCCATCCAAGATCTGTGAAATAAATGTGACTGGCATTTGAATGGCATCATTATGAGAACATTTTCCTTATATTTCTGCTACTTCTTTTGCATGGCTTATTTTTTCAAGTTGCTGTTAAACTCATTTTTTAAATACCTTGTTGAGCATATAAAATTATTTTTTTCTAAACAGAGGGTTTTTGTGTATAGTTATTAAGCTCTTCATTAATCAGCTCATTATTACCACGAGGAGCAAAGAATTAAGGAGTATATTTTGAACAGCCAGAATGATGTCACAAAATAAATACATACTCTAAAATGTATTTGGAGCATTTTTGCTAAGAGTATTATCACGAATGGATGCTGAATTTCATGAGAGGCTTTTACCACACCTATTGAGATGGTAATATGTTTTTCTTCTTATTTCTGTAATTGTGGTGAATTAAATTGATTAATTTTCAAGAGCTAAACTCGGTTTTTATTATTGAAATAAATCCAATACAATTATGATGCATTACCAGGTTTCAATATTGCTGCTGTCCTTGTCAGATTTTGCTATCAAGTTATGCTCTGACAAAATAAATTGAGTCATTTTTATTCTCTGGAGCAGTTTTTTAAGCTTGGTGTTTAACAGTGATCATCTGGGCCAGGTGTTTTTTCTATAGAAAGATTTTTAAATATGCATTCAATTTATTTAATGTAGGATTGTTCAGCTGTTCTGTGTTTTTTGTGTTAGATTTTGTTTATTTTGATAAAATAAACCTATTTTTCTAAGTTTATTTTATCCAAAAATTTTCAAATTTGAGTATAAATTATCTATAATATCTTCTTATATGGAGGTAGGATCCCGATGGCTGACTAGACACAGGCGGCGTGTGCCGCCTCCACAGAAAGGAACCAGAATAGTAAGAAGATTCTTATATTTTGAAAAGACCGTCAAGAAGAGAATGCTGGGATTCACCAGGGAAGTGAGGGAATCATAAAACTGGGTAAGGATGTTAGAGTAGGTAGTCAGGTAAAGGAAAGGAGGAGGGAAGGGAAATGTTAGTTAACTGGCTCAAATGGCCCTTGAACAGACAGACTCGAGGAGAAGAAAAGAGCGATGAATTTCCCAGCATTTCACAAGTACAAAGTGACCTTTCCCCATTAGATATGAATAAGAACAGAATGAACACTGACCACTCAGCCTTCTTTGACTTCAACAGATACAGACAGCAGCCACTCGGGGATCGGCACAGCTGCTCCTTTCCAGCCTGCTGCTCTGTTTCGCGAGAGCGCACGTCTGCTTCTGCACAGGCCTTTCCCAAGTCTGACCATTTTTATACAATAAACTTGCCACTATTGCTCAGTTGTGTGCGTGTCCTGAAATTCCTTTCTACAATGTTAGCAAGAGCCTTTATGCTTGTGACAAAGAGAGGGTTCACTGTCCAGCCAGGGGCTGGATGACAGCTGATACAGGTTCCTGGGAACCGAGGTTGTACCCACAGGCACTGCATGGCTCTGAGGAGGGAATAGAGGAGTCAGGCACTCCATGCATGGCTGAGAAGGTCTCTGCCACCCTGCTGTGAGCTGCTTTGGAGACTGAGACATGGGCAGACAGTATTTTCCACAGTTTCTCACCTACACTGACTGTTTGGGTGGGGCCACAGCCTTTCCTGTTGCAGATCCAAGGCACTATTTTGAAGGGTTAATGCTGGGCTGTGCCCCATCCTCAGGCTGGATTTGGGCTGAGAAATAAGGTCTGGTATTCGATAGCACAGCAGAGTAATTGCAGTTAAGAAGAATTTATTGTGCATTTCAAATAACTAGAAGAGAAAATTTGAAATGTTCCCAACACAAAGAAATGATAAACATTTGAGGTGATGAATATCCTAATTGCCCTGATTTGATCATGATACATTGTATGCATATAATCAAAATATTTCATGTACCTCATAAATAAGTACAACTACTATATATCAATGAAAAGGTGAAAATAAGCCAAAATATGGAAAAAGGAAATTTTTATTATACCCTTATAATCATAGACTGAGATTCATATCTGCTACCCAAGCATATAACAAAAGATGCCATAGATTTTGAGGGGCTTAATCTTTAGTTGAACATCATTGTGCAAAAAAAGAAAAATAATTGTGCAAATAAATGTATGCTAAGTATTGAATTAGTGAGACAAATTAGAAGAAATGATTATAGCAAGCAATAAATATCAAAGACATTATGTCTTTACTATCCACAAGTTCTTAGGCACCATAGGGGATCTGAGGAATTGCAAGACATAGTCCCTTTCTCAAAAAGTTTACATTCTATAGACCAAAAGCCTGTAAAAATGTGCCCCTCAAGCTTGTAATGGCTATGTCAGCTTCTTCTCCCTGTCTCTCACCTTGAATAGGTAACAGAGCAAACTCCTCCTGGAAGCTACTTGCTCTCTGTTACTCTCCTCTAGCCCAGTGTTTGGAATGGACTGGCTATTTGTCTAATTTTCACTAGGAAAAGAAAATGTAAAAAAGGAAATATGGTAAATTTTTAAAATAATACTGAATTTATTTAAATAAAACACTAAATTAAACAAAACACTAAATTAAAGGACTATCCTGAAATTATGCCTTAGTAGTCTTGTAATTTAAAATATTTTTTAATTTAATGAAGCGGTAATGATAATAGTTCTCTTTAAAAAATATTTACTTGGCAAAATAAAAAATTGGGAAATTTTACTAAACAATGACATTTTTAAAAAGTTATTTTTCACTGCTCTAGATAGTCTCTTTTAGGGGGTCAAGCATTTGGCCATTAATGACTTCGTTTTGTATGTGGATGTGATGGATCAGCTCCTGTTCTAATGCTTCTCCTGAGAGTCTCCAACAAGGAAGGATTAATTGTACATCCCAGAAAGGGAGGTCTTCCCTGGGGATTGAAGCAGAACTGCTCTTGGACAGTTGAGGGCAGGAATTAGAAGTAGAGAATGAGCTTTTATCAAATAAAACCCCAAGTCAAAAAAAAAAGAAAAAAGAAAAGAAAAAAGTAGAAGGTGGAATCTCAGAGCTGACATAATGTTTTCCCAAGAAATCATTGATGGATAAGGTTATTTCTTCAGTAATGCAGCCAATTCCAGGTAGTTAAAAGGAATTTCTTTTTCTCATATTTGATTTCACTGTTATTTCTGAGAAAAATAGCATTTATCTTCAGTAAGTGTGATTACTTCATGGTTCACTTAGCAAAAGGACCCATCTGGGCCACAGCTGTACTGGTGAGATACTGGATCACCATCGTGGGATCCACATTCACAACTCTTCCGGGATTTACAGCCCCTCCCCCTCCAGAGCCCAATGTGAAAAGAGGAGTTGGGTGATTTGAATTTGCAAGATGTAAGAACCAAGAAGTGAAATCTCTTGTGGTGAGCAGTAGGGTTTTGAGATAGAGAATGAACTTACAATTAAAGAAGTGGCCACATGCAGGGGAGGGGGACATGGCCAGAGAATAGGGTAGTGGTCTTGGATTTTATTCCTTTTTTCTGCTTCACTGTAATTCCTTTAGGACATTTGTCTGATTTGAGGGGAAGGATCTTCATGCCATATATTGCAATCCATGGTGTTTGCCCTGATGGAGGCTGTTATGGAGTGAACTGAGAAGGAACTGGTTTAATTTAGTTTATTTTATTGTGGAAAAGGTGTAAGAGCAGCATCAGCCTCTTTAGATGGACTATGAGATGCCTCATTGTCTTTAGTTTTTAGAGCAGAGAGAGCTAAGGGGGTAGGAGGTACAGAGAAGGCCCAAGATACTAACATCATTAGAACTAAAGTTTTTGATGTCTCTCATGGTTGGAAAATCTCACTCCTCTGATTCAGAAAAATAAAGGTCCCTATATCTCTTGAGTTATAGAAGTCTTGGCACCTGGAATGAGGAGAAACTTGCTTCTTCCTGTGGAGG
This sequence comes from Lemur catta, assembly GCF_020740605.2. Classification (NCBI taxonomy): domain Eukaryota; kingdom Metazoa; phylum Chordata; class Mammalia; order Primates; family Lemuridae; genus Lemur; species Lemur catta. Next base: position 32,624,447 of record NC_059130.1, on the reverse strand, counting down.
GTGTTGGTGGCATAAAGTCGTCAAAGTTCCCAAGAGAAAAAAAACACTGGAAGGCATCAGCATGACTCATGCAAACTCCCCCTGCTCCTGGAAAGAGCTTTAGGGGATCCAGGAGAAGAGACAAGCTGTGGTCCTCGTGCCTCCCTGGGAGAGAGTGACAGCTCTGCTCTGGTTTACTGTGTGGGACTGGGAGACGGCATTCCCAGAAAGGTTGTTGTGGAGTGGGATTATAGCAAAAGATGTCTTTCACCAGGTAGTGCAGCTGAGTTTATAGTGCAGCTCAGACCTTCCCATGTGGAAAGATTTGCCAAGAAGAAAAAAGCGCCCTTCTAAAGGTATCAAGCTCACAGAATCAAGTACCTTTACATAGTCCTTAATTCAGTTCTCCAGTGGAGGCAGTCCCATCCCTGCCCGTTTGGTGGTCTCTTCTTTTTACCCTTTATCTCAACTCAGGGATGGAGCTGTCTTTGCTCTCTTGTCTTAACTTGAAATATAATGTCTATTCTTCCTAGAGTGGATGATTGATTTTTTTCCTATTATTTTCTGTTCTACCTCTTCTTCATTATTTTCTATTGAATGTCAGCTCCTTCCCCTCTTCCTGAGAAGAGGGGAAAGACTCATGTCATAACCATTTTCTCTGTTGAAGGAAGTTGGCAGTTTTATAACAAAACTCTCATTATTTTTTTCCTAAGAAAGAGGGTGTAGTACAGTGGTCTTCAAATTTTTTTTTAACATTCACAATTTTCTTTGAAATTTTTTTAATATATTTCTTAAATAGTTATATATTTATTTGCAAGTTACACATAGTTTATTGTACTAATATATACATTTTAAAATACACAAAACACATTTAATAGATGAGTTAAATTTGAAATATATAATATTTTAAAATACCTTATCAATTATAATCATTTGCAGCCTTTATTAGGTAGTATTTTAAAGCAGTATGTATCCTTAAGGCAAAGTTCATCATTAATAATAATGGAAGTAAATGTGCATTGAAATTGTTTCAGCTCATAATGTGGCTGCTAAAGAGATTTACTAGTAGTAAAAATGACAAGACTTTCATGTTTTGCTTGTTTTTTTGTGGTTGCTTTATGAGGATTATCTTCAATCTGCAATTTCTTTGCAGAAATCTTTTTAAGTTCCTTATCTCTTTTGTGATGGTTAGTGTAGTAAAAACTAGATAAGATCATCTGTAAATCTACATAGAGAGATCCATGCAAATTTTTTGTCTTAAAATTCAATGTCCTAAAAGTGCATAATGAGTGAGGTTCCCATTGTCAATGTCCCTGGTTGTAAATTCACACTCAGGTTACCATGTGTACTATCTGAGGCCATCTGATATAGGCACCAAGTGAGGGTGTCAATACCAATCTGCATATTATATATTAGCAAAACAATTTTTCTTATAGAGAAAAATGAACAAAATATTGAGTATTTTCATTCCAGACCAATGAATCCTTTTGTACACCCATCAGGGTATATCTAGCCTACTTTGGGAACCATCACTGGTTTAGCGAATATGTCAGAGACTCCTAGTGATCCATCAATGTCCCATTTGGAAACCCAAAATACAGACAACACTCCCCAGATTTAGATGTAGCCATGTAACTACATTCTGGCCAATGGGTCAATGTAAATGGAAATGGCGTAGAACTACCATCCTGTGCCCTTAAATGGAAGAGGTATGTTGTCCCCTTTTCCTCTTTGTGTTAACTGGAAAGTTCATAAGATGGATGGATGTGGAACATTCACAAAGAGGCTTGGGATGAAATTCTCATGTTGAGAATGTCTGGGGAAGAAAAATAGGTAATACCAGCAGGATGACTGACTAGAGGTGCCTAATGCTTGTCCCTCCACAAAAAAGGACCAAAGCAATGAATAAACAACCACATTTTGACTACAATATCTGAAGGAGAGTGCTGGAGTGGCAGAGACCCTGTGGAGCATAGAGACTCTTGATAGCTGCCCCAAAAAGATAACAAAATACTCTGCATTTGCCACCCCATACCCCCAACTGGGATCAACTTGGAACCTAGAGGGATACTCCCTGAAGAAAAAAGGTAAGCAGGAGGCCCCCAGAGCCCCAACTAAAGCCACAAAGACCTATAGTCTTTGCTGCTGGAGAACTCAGCAGTCCACAGAAATGCTGAGCCCAGTCTAGGGAACTGCCTGGAGTTCACAAGGCTATGTTACTCCAAAGCATGAGCTAACATTGTGATCCTTTACCTGTGACCCAAACTGCTGCTGTAAGGCATCATCTTGAGACTGGAGACATTACTAGAGTGCATCATGTTCTGGGGGCCAGTAGCCACTGCATAATTGCATCCTGCCACCACTACACCATGACCATACATGGTGGTACACCATTTCCTGTGAAGAAGCTACCCCCTGGGAATAAACTGCCTATGAGGCACTCCATCTTTCCCATCCCAGTGGCTATAGCACTCCAACCCTGACTACTTGGAGCCTCTACAGTGGTACAGCCATAACCCTGGTGCCCAAGCCCATGTGATGCCCTGCCTTCCAAGGTGTAGGTGGTCCTGCCCAGTGAGTAGGCCATTCCTGACCCTGACAGAACAGCCTGGTGCCCCTGCCCCCAATAGGGAGGTCATGCCCGATCCTGGCAGAGCCACCCCTAAGCACCTATGAAACAAACTGGCACTCCTGCCCCCAGTAGGGAGGTGGTACCTGACCCCAGCAGAGCAGTATCCATGCATCCATGGTGTGCAGAACATCTGGTGCTCTCACCTCTAGTGGGGAGGCTGTACCCAAACCAGCAGAGCAGCCACACAAACTTTTGTGGCCTAGGCCACTAAGGCATTTGCAGGCATTGACTACAGCTAAAAGAACTGCCTGGAGACTATACCACTGCACCTACTTCTAACCAAGGCTAACAACCCCCACCTGAACTATACCGTAGGACATATCTGCAGGAAAAAATCTTTCCCTACAATAGCCACTCTATAAAATTCGAAGAGTCATTCATTCCTCCAGATGCACAGATATCAACACAGGGACAAAAAAAAATAACAAAAAACAAGGAAACATGACACCATCAAGGAAACATAATTCTTCAGTTACTGACCCCAAGAATGGAAATTTACAAGTTGCCTGAAAAGGATTTCAGAATAATGATCTTGAGGAAACCCAGCAACATACAAGAGAACACAAATAGATAATTCAATAAAATCAGGAACACAATTTATGATATGAATGAGAAATTCAACAAGGAGATAGATATCATTTTTAAAAAAACCAGAAATCTTGGAGTTGAGGATTTCAATGAATAAAGTAAATAATAAACCTAAAAGCTGAGATTAAGCAGAATAAAGAAATTCTGAACTTGGAGACAGGTGTTTGAAATAACCCAGTTGGAGGAAAAAAGGAAAAAAGAATGAAAATGAGTGAAGAAAGCCCATCGGACCTATGGGATGCCATTAAATGAAGGAGGAAGAAGAGATGGAGAAAGGCATAGTAAGCTTATTTAACAAAAATAATACCTCAAAACATCTAAAGACTTGGGAGAAATATGGACATCCAGATACATGGAGTTCAAAAGATCCTAATTAGATTAAACCCAAAGAGGTCTTCTCCCAGGCACATTATAATCAAACTTCCAAAAGTCAAAGACAAAGAGAGAATTCTAAAAGCACCAAGAGAAAAGTGTCAGCCCAAATATAAGAGAACCCCCATTAGTCTATCAGCAGATTTTTCAACAGAAAGTTTGCAGACTAGAAAAGAATGGAATGATATAGTTAAAGTGCTAAAAGAAAAAATATCCAATCAAGAATACTATACCCAGCAAAGCTACATTTCAGAAATGAAGAAGAAATAATATCTTTCCCAGAGAAGGAAAAGCTAAGGGAATTCATCACTACTAGACTGCCCTTGAAAGAAATGCTTAAGGAAGTGCTTCTACCAGAAGTGAAAGGACATTAATTATTACCAAAAATCACATGGAATTGTAAAAAATTCATGCATAAAGGTAATCTCATAATCAAATTCAGTATACTGTATTGCTGTAATGGTGGTTACAAATATTTCAGACCTCTAGTATGAAGGTTAAAAATGGAAATGGTCAATGATGTCCATAACTAAAATAACTTATTAAGGAATATACAAACTAAAAAGACATAAATTATGGCAACAAAATTATAAATTTTGGAAAGGAGAGTAAAAGTCTAGAATATTTGCATGCAACTAGAGTTAAGTTATTATTAGCTGAAAATAGTATTTTAGAACTAAAATATTTTCATGTAAGCCCCTGAGTGACCACAAAGAAAAAATTACAGCAGATATACAAGTGAGGAAGAGAAAGAAATCAAAGTTTGTCACTATAGAAAAGCACCAAACCCCAAAGGTAAACAACAAAAGAGGAAAAAAAAATCTACAAAATAACCAGAAAGCAATTGATAGAATAACATGTAAGTTCTTACCCATCAACAATAACCTTGAATGTAAATCTACTGAATTCTCCATTTAAAAGATATAGAGAGGCTGAATGGATAAAGAAAAATTGGATCCATCTATATTTTGTCTACAAGTGACTCACTTCACTTGTAAGGACACACATATACTGAAAGTAAAGGGATGGAAAATAATATTTAATGCAAATGGAAACAAAAGCAGGAGTAGCTATGTTTATATTAGATAAAATAGACTTTAAATCAAAAATTGTAAAAAGAGACAAAGATGGCCATTATATAATGATAAACTGAGGATATAACAACGGTAATATATGCACCCAACACAGGAGCACACAAATATATAAACCAAATATTATTAAACTTAAATAGAGAGATAGACTGCAACACAAACCATGCTTAGCAATGGACAGAACATTCAGACAGAAAATCAACAAAGAAACATTGTATTTATGCTGGACTCTAGATCAAATGGGCCTAAGAGATATATACAGAACATTCTACCCAGCCTTCTTCATCACACATGGCATTTCCTTCAGGATAGATCACATGGTAGGCCACAAAACGAGTCTCAACAAATTTTTAAAAATTGAAATCAGATCCAGTATCTTCTCTAATGACAATGGAATAAATTAGAAATCAGTAGCAGGAGGAATTTTGGAAAATGTAAAACTACAAGGAAATTAAACACATACTCCTGAGTTATGAATGGATCGATGGAGATATTAAAAAGGAAATTAAAACTTTCTTGAAAAAAATGAAAATGAAAACACAACATACCAAAACTTATGGGATACAGTAAAAGCTGGTTTTTGAGGGATGTTTATAGCAATAAATGCCTACATCAACAAATTAGAAAAATCTCAAATGAACAACTTAATATTGCACCTCATGGAATTGGAAAAATAAGAACAAACTAAACAAAAATATTAGAAAAATAGTAAATATCATACCAGAAATAAATGAAAGAGACTAAAAAATGCAAAAGATTAGAAAAATGAAGAGATTTTTTTTGAAAAAATAAAATTAACATATCTGTAACTAGACTAAGATAAAGCAAGAATATTCAAATTAAAAAATCAAAGATGGAAAAGAAGTCATTACAATGAATACCAAAGAAATATTAAAGATCATTAGAATTTATTTGAACAACTATATGCCAATAAATTAAAAACCATTAGAAGTAATGGATAAATTCCTAGAAGCATGCAACCTACCAAATGTGAAAAATAAAGAAATAGCAATCTGAACAGACCCATTATGAGTAAGGAGATTGAATCAGTAATAAAAGTTTCTCATCAAAGAAAAGCCCAGGACCTCGTAGATTCACGACTGCATTCTACCAAACATTTAAAGAACTAACACCAATGCTTTTCAAACTATTCCAAAAAATTAAACAGAAAGTAATTCTTCCAAATTCATTCTATGATAACAGCTACCTAATATCGAAACCAGATAAACACAAAACAAAAAAAGAAAACTACAGGCCAATATCACTGATGAACATAAATACAAAAATCTTCAACAAAAATACTAGCAAGGTGAATTCAACAACACATTAATCAAGTGGAATTCATCCCAGGGATATAAGTATGGTTCAACATATTCAAATCAATAAACACGATATATCACATTAATGAAATCAAAGACAAAAATCATTTTAATAGACACAGAAAAAGCATTTGATAAAATTTAACATCCCTTCATGATAAAAGCTGTCAACAAATTTGATATAGAAGGAACATATCTCAACACAATAAAGGCCATATATGACAAATCCACAATAACATCCTACTGGATAGGGAAAACTTGAAAGCTTTTCCCCTAAGATCTGGAATAAGAAAAGAATGCCCACCTTTGTCACTCCTATTCAACATAGCACTGAAATGTTAGCTAGAAAAATTAGGCAGGAGAAAGGACATTATGTAAAGTGAAATAAACCAGGCGCAGAAAGACAAATACTGCATGATGTCACTCATTTGTGAAATCTAAAACAAAAAAAAGTGATCTCATAGAAGTACTAAGTAGAATGGTGGTTTCCAGAGGCTAGGTAGGGTAGGGGGAAGTGGGGTGGGGAGAGTTGATAAATGAATACAAAACTACAATTAGGAGAGAAAGATGACGGAGTGGTGGTGACCTCCTGGATTCGTGCTCCTGGAGAGGAAGGCATGGACCTCAGTCTACCACAACGCTAGAGGATCACTCTCCCACAAGAACAGTGGTGTGAATCTGTGGAGAATCAGCGTGGGACACAGAGAGCAAGAAAAGACTGAGGTGAACGGGAAATCAGATTGTGAAAATCTGGAGAGTGAGGGACAGACAATAGACAGGGGAGCGTGGGATGGCTGTATCCTCCTCACCAGTGAGTCAGGTGGGTTCAGCCCCACAGGAAAGTGGCTTGTTTCTCCACTGACCTCCACACCCACTCAATTAGGGATCTGCCTGAAGCTGGTGCATAATCACCACAGGAAAATTGGGGCTCTGTGGAGAGGAGACAATAGCGGGAGGCATTTTGGACCTCGGAGCTCTGTGCGTGGACTGCAACTGGTGGGAGAGGATTTGTGCTAGGCTTCAGCGAAAGGCACCTGGGGGTTGCCGAACTCTCTCCTTTACATGGGTGGCTGGGCTCCCTCAATTCCTGGCTCCTCCGGTCCCTGCCGGACCCTGAACATTCACCCCCAGTACCAGCAATCTGCGGGCGGACAGCTACCATTGTCAGCGTCCAAAACCTAGCTGCTGCGGAGCGATTGGGAACTGGGTGGCTCCCTCCCCTAGTCCATGGACCCCCACTAGGAGCTCCGCCTTTCCATGAACACTGAGTACTTCCCCAGTCGCGAGAGGGTGGAGCGTGGACGTTGCAGACATTGGGACGGGGTGGACCATCGTCCCTGAAAGTTGCAGCAGCCAGGGTGCTGGGTGAACGATGGTACCGCCCCCTCCCCCCTAGCCACTGTCTTTCCCACGGAGAGAGGCAGAAACCACCTGGGGAGAGGAAGAGGCAAGGGAAAAGTCACTTTCTGTCTGCAATTAGAACAGCCCAGTGACGGGACTCTCAAACTGGTTTTGGGTCAAATTAATTCTCTGCGGCTGGACCCAACAGGAGCAGCCCCCCAGCTGAGGTAGCAAAATCCTGAACAACACATGAAGGGCTCCCCCTAGTGACAGAGGAGGCAGCTTACCTGGGCTGCTACACAGCCCAAGATCAGCACACATGGTGTGCCTCTATCCAGACTAAAGCTGAAAGAAGGGACCTAACAATTGATCCAGATGGGAAGGGCTCAGCGAAAGAACTCTGGGAGTATAAAGAATCAAGCTGAAATCTTTCCCTCAAAGAGAATTACTAGTTCTCTACCAACTGACACAAACCAGATTCAAAATAGCAACATGTCACAGAAAGAATTTCAAACATGGATCATAAATAAGCTGAATATTATGCAAGAAAAAATGGATAACCAACACAAAGAAACCACAAAAAAGATCCAGGATTTGGAAGAAAAATTGACTAAAGAAATTGAAATATTGAAGAAAAATCAAACTGAACTCCTGGAAATGAAGAATTTATTCAAGGAGCTACAAAACACAGTGGAAAATCTCAAGACCAGGATAGATCAAACAGAAGAAAGGATATCAGAGAACAAAGATAACACTTTCCAATTAAATAAGTCAGTCACAGAGATAGAGCAAAGAAATAAGAGAAAAGACCAGAGTTTGCAAGAAATGTGGGATTATGTGAAGAAGCTTAACATGAGAGTTACGGGCATTCCTGAGGGTGAAGAAGAAAATACGCAAGGGTTGGATAAGCTATTTGAAGATATAATTGAGGAAAATTTCCCAGGCCTTGCTAAAAATCTTGACATACAGGTACAAGAAGCCCAAAGAACCCCTGGGAGATTCATTGCAAATAGGAAGACACCACATCATGCAGTCATCAGACTGACCAAATTATCCACTAAAGAGGTGCTTCTTTGAGCTGTAAGGCGAAAGAAAAAAGGAACATACGAAGGACAGTCCATCTGAATCACGCCGGATTTCTCAGCTGAAACCCTACAGGCAAGATGAGATTGGGGCCCCATTCTCACTCTTCTGAAACAGAATAATGCCCAGCCTAGAATCCTATACCCAGCTAAGCTCAGTTTTATATATGAAGGTGAAATTAAGACATTCTCAAATAAACAAAAAACTCAGAGAATTCACCAAGACAAGACCAGCTCTCCAAGAAGTACACAAAACAGAGTTACACATGGACCAGAACAAGAAAGACCCACGAATATAAAACTACTCAAGAGATAAAGATAAAAACCCAATTATCACAGTGGCTCAAGAGAGAAAACAGAAAAATGAAATTCAACCCAACATGAGGAACAGAAATCTGGCTCCCTTATCAGTTCTCTCATTAAATGTGAATGGATTGTATTCCCCACTCAAGAGACATAGACTGGCCCCATGGTTAAAAAAATACAAGCCAAGTATCTAATGTCTTCAGGAAACTCATCTAACCTGCAAGGATGCACTTAGACTGAAAATAAATTGGTGGAAATCGATATTTCAAGCAAATGGAAGTCAAAAGAAAGCTGGCATGGCAGTTTTAATCTCCAATAACTTAGTTTTTAAATCAATAAAAGTAATGAAAGACAAAGATGGTTACTATATACTGGTGAGGGTACAATTCAACAGGAAGACATAACTGTACTTAATATATACGCACCCAACTTAGGTACACCCAGATTCATAAACCAAACACTACTTGATCTGAACCAAATGATAAATAACAGCACTTTAATAGTCGGAGACTTTAACATGCCGCTGACAGTACAGGACAGATCCTTCAAACAAAAAATAAACAAAGAAATAATGGACTTAAATAGAATGCTAGAACAAATGGGTCTGACTGACATCTACAGAAAATTCTACCCAAAATCCACTGAATATACTTTCTTCTCATCAGCCCATGGGACATTCTCCATGATTGACCATATCCTGGGACATAAAGCATGTCTTAAAAAATTTAAAAAAATAGAAATTATACCATGCATCTTCTCAGTTCACAGCGGAATAAAAGTAATAATGAACTCTAACAGAAATTCTCATTGCTACTCAACGTCATGGAAGCTAAACAACCTTCTCCAGAATGATTATTTTATAAATAAAGAAATCAAGATGGAAATCAAAAGATTCTTTGAATTAAATGATAATGGAGACACAACTTATCAAAATCTGTGGGACACAGCTAAAGCAGTCCTGAGAGGAAAATTTATTTCCATAAATGCCTGTATCAAAAAGACAGAAAACTTACAAATGGACAATCTAATGAATAGACTCAAAGAGCTGGAGAAGAAGGAAGAACAGACTGACCCCAAGCCCAGCAGAAGGAGAGAAATTATTAAGATCAAGTCAGAACTAAATGAAAAGAATAATAAACAAACTATAAGAAAGATTAATAAAACCAAAACTTGGTTCTTTGAAAAAATAAACAACATAGACACACTTCTGGCTAGACTAACCAAGAGCAGAAAACAAAAAACTCTAATAACCTCCGTCAGGAACATGAAAGGAGAAATCAGAACCGATGCCACAGAGATACATGATATCATCTATGAATTCGACAAAAATCTTTATGCACACAAATTGGAAAATGTGGAGGAAATGGACAAATTTTTAGAAACACACAGCCTTCCCAGGCTCAACCAGGAAGAAATAGAGTTCCTGAATAGACCAATATCTAGATCTGAAATCGAAACTGCGATAAAAAACCTTCCTAAAAAGAAAAGCCCTGGACCAGATGGGTTCACACCTGAATTTTACTATACCTACAAAGAACTGGTGCCCATCCTACATAAACTATTCTCCAATATCGAGAAGGATGAAATTCTCCCCAAAACTTTTTACCAAGCCAACATAATTTTGATACCAAAACCAGGAAAGGATGCAACAAAAAAAGAAAACTACAGACCAATATCCCTTATGAATATGGATGTAAAAATTCTCAATAAAATCCTAGCAAATAGAATCGAAGTGCTTATCAAAAAAATAATCCATCACTACCAAGTGGGCTTCATCCCAGAGATGAAGGGATTGTTTAACATATGCAAATCTATAAACGTAATTCACCACATAAATAGAAGCAAAAATAAAGACCATATGATCCTCTCAATAGATGCAGAAAAAGCATTTGACAAAATTCAACACCCTTTTATGATAAGAACACTTAACAAAATAGGCATAGATGGGGCCTATCTAAAAATAATACAAGGCATATATGACAAACCCGCAGCCAGCATCATACTGAATGGGGAAAAACTGAAAGCATTCCCACTTCAAACTGGAATCAGACCAGGCTGTCCACTGTCCCCATTACTTTTCAACATAGTATTGGAAGTCCTTGTGAGAGCTATCAGGCAAGAGAGCAGAATCAAGGGAGTCCAAATAGGGAAAGATGTGATCAAACTCTCATTCTTTGCTGATGATATGAAGTTATATCTAGGAAACCCCAAGGATTCAACCAAGAGACTCCTGGAATTGATCAAAGAATTCAGTAAAGTCTCGGGATACAAAATCAATACACACAGATCAGAGGCATTCATATATGCCAATAACAGGCAAACGGAGAACAAAATTAAGGACTCAATACCCTTCAAAATAGCAACAGAGAAAATAAAATACCTAGGAATATATTTAACTAAGGAGGTGAAGGACCTCTATATGGAGAACTATGAAACACTGAGGAAGGAAATCACACAGCATGTAAATAGGTGGAAAACCATACCATGCTCATGGATCGGAAGAATCAACATTGTTAAAATGTCTATACTGACCAAAGTTATCTACAGATTCAATGCAATTGCTATTAAATTACCAACATCATTTTTCACAGATATAGAAAAAATAATTTTATACTTTGTATGGAACAAGAGAAGACCACAGTTAGCAAAAGCAATTTTAAGCAACAAAAACAGAAACAAAATTTGCCAGACTTCAAACTATATTACAAGGCTGTGATTATTAAAACTGCTTTGTATGGGCACAAGTTCAGGGACACAGATCAGTGGAGCAGAACAGAAAATCCAAATATAAAACCATCCTCATATAGCCATCTAATCTTTGACAAAGCAGACGAAGACATACTCTGGGGAAAAGATTCCTTATTTAATAAATGGTGCTGGAAAAACTGGATAGCCACATGTAGAAGACTAAAACAGGACCCACAGCTTTCACCTCTCACAAAAATCAAATCACGATGGATAACAGACTTAAACCTTAGGTGGGAAAGGATTAGAATTCTAGAAGAATATGTAGGAAAGACTCTTACAGACATTGGCCTAGGCAAAGAATTTATGAGGAAGACCCCAAAGGCAATCACAGCAACAACAAAAATGAATAAATGGGACCTCATCAAGTTAAAAAGCTTCTGCACACCCAAAGAAACAGTCATGAGAATAAACAGACAGCCTACAGAATGGGAAAATAATTTTCGCATACTACACATCAGATAAAGGACTGATAACAAGAATCTATTTAGAACTCAAGAAAATCAGTAAGAAAAAATCGAACAGCCCTATCAAAAAGTGGGCAAACGACATAAATAGAAATTTTTCAAAAGAAGATATAAAAATGGCTAACAAACATATGAAAAAATGTTCAACATCCTTAATCATCAGGGAAATGCAAATCAAAACCACAATGAGATATTGCTTAACTCCAATGAGAATGGCCTTTATCAAAATGTCCCAAAACAATACATGTTGGCATGGATGCGGAGAGACAGGAACACTCATACACTGCTGGTGGGACTGCAAACTAGTGCAACCCATATGGAAAACAATATGGAGATACCTTAAACAGATTCAAGCAGATCTACCATTCAATCCAGCAATCCCATTATTGGGCATCTACCCAGAAGAACAAAAGTCATTCTATAACAAAGACACCTGTACCCGAATGTTTATAGCAGCACAATTCACAATCGCAAAGATGTGGAAACAACCCAATTGCCCATCAATTCATAAATGGATTAGCAAAATGTGGTATATGTATACCATGGAATATTACTCAGCTATAAGAAATAATGGTGATATGGCATCTCTTTGGTTCTCCTGGAGAGTTGGAACCCATTCTATTAAGTGAAGTATCCCAAGAACGGAAAAATAAACACCACATGTACTCACCAGCAAAGTGTTTTACCTGATCATCACCTAAGTGCACATTTGGGAGTGACATCAATTGGGTGTCGGACAGAGGTGGGGCCTGGGCAGAAGGGATGGGTGTATACCTACTTGATGAGTGCGATGCGTACTGTCTGGGGAATGGACACGCTTGAAGTTCTGACTGGGGGGGATGGGGGCAGGGGATGGGTGCATACCTATGTGACGAGTGCGATGAGCACTGTCTGGTGAATGGACATGCTTGAAGCTCAGACTCGGGGTATGGGGGGCATGGGCAAAATATATAACCTGAACTTTTGTACCCCCATAATGAGCTGAAATTAAAAAAACAAAAAACAAAAAACAAAACTACAGTTAGATAGGAGGAATAACTCTGGTGTTCTATTGTATAATAGGGTGACTATGGTTAACAATATTGTATTGTATATTTCAAAATTACTAGAAGAGAGAATTTTGAATAATCTCACCATAAGGAAATGACAAATGTTTAATGTGATTCAGATGCTAATGACTATGATTTGAATATTACACAATAAATACATGTATCAAATCATAACATTGTACCCCATAAATATGTATAATTATTACATGTCAGTTAAAAATAAAATTTGAAAAACGAAAATAGAAGGACCCTGGGTCCCTGAGGATTCCAGAGCCACTGTAACAGCCCTAGCCTTCCTACCTGGAGGAATTAAAATTAAATGTTCTTTAAGCCATTATTATTTAGGTCACTATTCTCTAGGAGTTGAACTGATATTCCAGTGAATACAGTAAACTCTGTTTATAGCTTACCTGACCTTTATTCTTCCTATTTCTTTCAAAAGGGAACTCTAATTTTTGTTGCAGACTATACCTCTTTCCCACATATACATGTATCCCAGAGGAAGATGACATACCATTTAGATCCACAAGTGGGCCTAATTAGTCCGGAAGTAATTTCATTGTCCTACTCAACAACATTCAGACATGAGCAATGACCAAACTTATTCAGTGGGCTGGGAGGGCAAGTCTGCCATGGGACTTGTCTGGAAGAGCTATCATCATCTTTTTAGCCCAGTGGGTAAAGAGAGGCTCAGCAGTATCTATGTGCAAGGGACCCTATTTATAGTAAGATAAATAGTGTTTTGTTTTAAAATTCCTTCTACAGAGAGATGTCATTTGTGGTTTAGGATTTCCCTCTTTCTACCTCCCTCTCTCAACATCACTTCGGTGAATATGTTTTCTTCCATTATTTTCTTCTCCACATTCGTGTGAGGGGGACATGTTGACTTAAACTCTGAGGCCCCTCCGATACCTGCCATCCAATACTGCTCCATGGTATCTGACTCAGAACTAATGAGGGCATAAATGAAAGAGTTATTCAAGATGAGCCTGAAAGACCATCCTCATACACATTTCTAATGGCTGATTTGGTACAGAAAGCTATAGCTAATTAATGAGATTTCAAATCTTTCCATCTGATAAGATTCAAACTAGCAAATGCCTCTCTTTTCCCTTTCCAGCAATCCTCCTGATATATGTAGTAATCTTCCAGTTTTCCAGTTTGATGCTGGAATGTATCACCAAAGTCTTCTAAGTCATCAAAACTTAATTCAGATATATCAACTGGATTCTCTCCTATTGTCAGCATGCCTGCTCACAGGTCTCCTGCTAGCTTCCCCTGTCCCCTCCCCATCAGTTCAGGGATTGGTACTCATCCCTTTCAACACTCATAACTGCTTTGGAACACCCTCCTGCTCTCCAGAGGTCCTACCTAGTACTACCTATATATTCTCAGGTCAAACTGATGAGAGGTGTGGCATTCTGGTGTAGCCTTTGATTACATCCTTATAATGAATAATGAACCACCAAAACCTCTGAGAGAGAAACCTTCAGAAGCCATGCTTACCCTTATGGGAAACACGTTTATCTGTCTCTGTGGAGGTGACATAGTCTATCTTGTTCAAGGCAGTTTGTCACCTTAAGGAATGTATTAAATTCTCCTCCAAAGTTCCTGTGAATATAATTATATCATCTACATGTGAGAGCACTATTAAAAAGTTTACATTTCAAAATTCCTCTATCTGTTGTTGAAAAGTGCTGGGGCTCTGGAGATAAAGCATGTTGTTAAAATAAAGATTCCAGTTGGGACAAATATTCAACTTTTTTTTCTTATCTTTTTCAGCATGTTATCTGGTCATACCCACTTTTTAAGCCTTATCCAGAATATTGCTAACTCCCTATGCAGTTGCTCTAGGATATATTGTATTGGTCATTACCTGTCCATTTGTTTAGTGTCAGATAAACCAATCCCACTCTAAATTTTTCATATATTACCCCAATTGTAAATACCTTAAAACCTCGAGATGCAACATTTTGGGGTGGCCTAGGCTAGTCTCCCACAAATGCCCATCTCTTTGCTCTTAAAACCCTTCCAGGACTTTCAGATACTCTTTTAGGTATTGTTCTCAGTCCATGTTACAGGCATTGTATTGGTGGATCTTCACAACCACACAGAAAAGTCGGTGTTTCATGATCCCCTGATTGTGGATTGATCATTGAAGTGAGGGTAGAATCATAAACTAGTGAATCTATTGAAGTTACACGGGATCATAAAAGTTATTTCATCATTTAATGCATTTATTTTATGTCTGAGGAAACTAAAGCCCAGAAAGGAGAGAAGACAAGATGGATGACTAGAGACACCAGCTGCCAGATTGTCTCAGAACGAAGGAAAAGATTTAGATGGAAAGGAAAAACAAATGAGCAAACAATCATAGATTGGGTGCAATTCTGAGGATAAAGTGCCAGAACCTACAAGAGATTCCATGGGAAGAAGTTGCAGAGAAGAACAAGAAGGAGCAAGATATTGGCCGAAGGTAACCCCAGAGAGGCTTGGAGTCCAGTAAAAAGGGTAAGTGAAGCAGTTTATTTCTCCCTCCCTTACATGTCTATCAGTTAGTAGGCTCCTGAGGTGCTGGAGAGTCTTTCTACCCTCACAAGCCCAAAAGAGACTGCCACCAGTGAACTGGGAACTTCTTGAGGACAAAGCACCAGTCCGCCAGTCAGCCCCCTTCGGGCACACCCTGCCACCACAGACCTGTGCTGAGATGGGAGGTGCCATATTGGTTCTCCACACACTGTGCACCTCTGCCCTCCCCAGGAGGTTTTAGCCCCTCAGTTTTTGTCTTGCCCATTCCCATACAAACATTTCCCAACTCTGGACCAGACTGCAGGAGCCACAAGGGACTTGGGGGCCCCAGGGGGTCTTTGTGACCCGAAAGCCTGGACATTCTGGTCAGGCTGCCTTCCAGAAAGAGGGACAGAGATGACCAGAGTGCTAGCTTTCCTCCATTCAAATGCTTTTTCTTCCCTTTCACTCCTCCACCCATGGCTGCTGAGAAAGCTGGCACTCTTAGGATTTGCTGCTTCCTCTCTATTGGTCCATCTACCACACCACGGCTTCCACAGGGAGTGGGACTCAAAACGTTCCTCAAAGAACTTCAGGGGATTAAGGGATGCTCAGACTGTGAGCTCCCTGCTCACCAGCCCTGCCTAGCACTGCTTGCCTGGCAGCTCCATTAGAGCAGGACACACCCCAAAGTAGAGGGACATCAAACCTGCTTGAGCATCCCTTAGGCAACTCAGGACCAGCACACTTCTCCCTGGTACAGTCAAGGATTGATTTTGGGGAACAGGCCTGCAGGCCAGATTCCATACCCCCAGGACTTGATTGTGTTCCTCAGGGACACAAAAGGGTAATTTGTGAACTAATCTTGAGTGGCAAGGGAGCCTGTGTGGGCAGAACTGAAAAGAGAGTGCACTGTGGGTCCCAGCCACAGTGTAGGAAGGTTGCACTCTCAGTCCAGGGTGGGTTCATGGACAGCGAAGCTCACAGCCCACAGTGTCATCATGGGGGAGCTCAGCTAGTTTGAGCCACTGCCTACTGGCAGATGCCAAGGAAGACTACAGAGCAGGGAGGGGAAATAAGTGTGAAAATGCCTCCATGCAGCCAGATTGTAAACCTCAGACACCCCCACCTCCACAAGCAGACTTGCTGGCTGGGTGGGACCACTTCAGCCCGCCCTGGAGGTTTTACCCAGAAGTCTGGGAGCAGACCTTTGACTCCTGCTTAACAATAACCTTACCAGATTTTGTAGAGCCTGAGGGTAGACTCACCCAACCTAGCCCTGCCCAGCCTAACTCCTCCAACTGCCTCTGATGTGGTGGAATATAACGACTCACCTGGAAGTTCCAGGGCCCCACCTACCACCTGGGCATTCAAGTGTTTCCCTTGAAGGGCTAGAACCAGTCACAGGTCCCCAAAACAACACTGCAGCTTGTTTCTTCTGGTAAATGCCACCTACTGAGAGGGATGTCAATTTGCACAGCCCTTTATAGCATTTACTGACTTAATCATACAGGGTGTGGTTGATTCTTACAAGCACCATCTATTGTCTCAGAGATTAAACTGGGCATGCCAATACAATTCACACTGTTAAAAAGACTACCAAGCTGGAGAAAGAGAAAAGATTTCAAAGATTTCCAGCCTCCCTCATCAAAGAGAGAGTGGGAATCTTCCCCCACACGTAGCTCACCACTGCTACAGCCTACAAACAGCTAGCAACTGAGAAAACCACCACACTAAGGATATCCACAACCAAGGCATCCATCCAGAACCTTGATCACCATCAAAGCACCTATAAGCAAAGTAAGAGGTCTTACCCAACGTATGCTACAGACACACCCTTATGAGAGAGAGAGAGAGTGTGTGTGTGTGTGTGGGGGGAGGGGAAGCCCCATCTAAACAAAGGAAAATCCAAAAATAAGAATTGACAGCTGCCCTAGATGAGAAGTAATCAGTGAAAGAACTCCACAAGTATGAAAAATCACAGCAAAAGGACACACCCAAAAAGGAACACCAGCTGTCTAGCAATGGATACCAACCAAAATGAAAATATTGAAATTACAGATAAAGAATTCCAAATATGGATGGCAAGGAAGCTCAATGACGTCCAAGAGAAAATGGAAAACCAACTCAAACCAGAAAAACAATTCAGGAAATGAATGAAAAATTCACTAAAGAGATTGACATATTAAAAAACAAAAAACAAAAACAAAAAACAAATAGAACTTCTGGAAATGAAAAATTCATTTAAGGAAATAAAAAACCATGGAAAGTTTTAAGAATAGACTACAATAGTCAGAAGAAAGAATCTCAGAGCTTGAAGACAATTCTTCTGAAGTAACTCAGTCAATGAAAAATAAAGAACAGAGAATTAAGAGAAATGAACAAAGCCTGCAAGAAATATGGAATTATGAAAAACAGTCAAATATAAGACTTAAATGTAAGGCATGAAACCATAAGAATGCTAGAAGAAAATGTTGGAAAAACTCTTCTAGATATCAGCTTAGGCAAAGAATTTTTGAAGAAACCCCCCCAAAGCAATCACAGTAACAACAAAAATAAATATATAGACTTGATTAAATTAAAAAGCTTCTATACCAAAGCCAGGAAAAGACACAACAAAAAAAAGAAAACTACAGACCAATATCTCTCATGACTATAGGTGCAAAAATCCTCAACAAAATCTTAGCAAATTGAATCCAACAGCACATCAAAAAAATAATTCATCATGACCAAGTGGGCTTTATCCCAGAGATGCAAGCCTGGTTCAACAAGTGCAAGTCTATAAATGTAATTTACCACATAATTAAAAGCAAGAACAAAGACAATATATCTCTCAATAGATGCAGAAAAGGCATTTGACAAAATCCAGCACACCTTTATGATAAAAATTCTTAATAAAATAGACATAGATGGGACACACTTTAAAATTATTAAAGCCATATGCGATAAACCCATAGCCAATATTATACTGAATGGAGAAAAATTGAAAGCATTCCCACTTAGAACCGGAACCAGACAAGGTTGCCCACTATCTCTACTTCTATTCAACATAGTGCTGGAACTCCTTGCCAGAGCAATCAGACAAGAGTGGGGAATTAAAGACATATGAATGGGGGCAGAAGAGATCAAACTCTCACTCTTTGCTGACGATATGCTATTATATCTAGAAAGCCCCAAAGATTCAACCAAGAGACTCCTGGAATTGATAAATGAATTCGGTAAAGTCTCAGCATACAAAATCAATACACACGAATCAGTGGGATTCACATAAGCCAATAACAGTTAAGCCAAAAATCAAATCAAAGATGCAAGACCTTTCACAATAGCTTCAAAGAAAATTAAATATCTAGGAATATATTTAATGAAGGAGGTAAGAGACATATATAAGGAGAACTACAGAACACTGAGAACAGAAATTGTAGAAGATGTAAACAGATGGACATCCTTATCATGATCTTGGATTGACAGAATCAATATTGTTAAAATGTTCATACTACCTAAAGTGATCTACAGAATTAATGCAATCCCTATCAAAATACCATCATCATTCTTTACAGATGTAGAAAAATTAATTCAATGCTTTGTATGGAACCACAGAAAACCTCATATAGCAAAAATAATCTTAAGCAAAAGAACAAACTGGGAGGCATTTGTCTACCAGACTTTAAGCATTACTATAAGGCTATAGTAACCAAAACAGCATGGTACTGGCACAAGAACAGAGATATTGGAACAGGACTGAGACCCAGATATAAAACCATTCTCATATTGTCATCTAATCTTTGACAAAGCAGAAAAAAATATACATTGGGGAAAAGAATTTCTATTCAATAAATGGTACTAGGAAAACTGGATAACCACATGCAGAAGATTGAAACAGGATCCTCAACTCTCACCTCTTACAAAAATCAACTCAAAATGGATAACAGACTTAAACCTAAGGCATGAAACCTTAAGAATTCTAGAAGAAAATGTTGGGAAAACTTTTACAGACATTGGTCTAGGCAAAGAATTTATGAAGAAGACCCCCAAAGCAATCACTGCAACAACAAAAATAAATAAATGGGACCTGATCAAATTAAAAACTTCTGCACAGCCAAGGAAATTATCATTAGACCGAATAGAGAACCTACAGAATGGGAGAAAATATTTTCTTTCTACACATCCAATGAAGGGCTGATAACAAGAATCTGTATGAAACTTAAGAAAATCAACAAGAAAAAATCAAACAACCCTGTCAATAAATGGACAAAGGACATGAACAGAAACTTTTCAAAAAAAGACAGACTAATGGCAAGCAAATATAAAAAAGTGCTCAACATCTCTAATCATTAGGGAAATGCAAATTAAAATCACCACCTAACTTCTGTAAGAATGGCCTTTATAAAAAAGTCCCAAAACAACAAATGCTGGTGTAGATGTGGAGAGATAGGAACACCCTTACACTGCTGGTGGGACTGCAAATTAATACAATCCCTGTGGAAAATAATTTGAAGATACCTTAAAGAGCTAAAAATGGAAATACCATTTGATCCAACAATCCCACTACTAGGCATCTAACCAAAGGAAAAAAGGACATTCAATAATAAAGACATCTGCACTTGAATGTTTATGGCAGCACAATTCACAATTGCAAAGACGTGGAAACAACCCAAGTGCCCATCAATGCTTAAGTGGATTCATAAAATGTGGTATGTGTATACTATGGAATACTACTCAACTACCAAAAGCAATGGTGATCTAGCACCTTTTTTATTATCCTGGATAGAGCTTGAGCCCATTCTTCAAAGTGAGATATCACAGGAATGGAAAAACAAGCACCCTCGCCATCAAAGTGGTACTAACTGATCAACACTAAGGTGCTCACATGATAGTAATATTCATTGGGTGCCAGTCAGTTGGGGGTCGGGGGTGGTTAAAGTCACAACTAATGAAGACGGAACACACTGTATTGGGGAAAGGCATGCATCTATCCCTGACTTGGGTGAGGCAAAGTCATTACTTGTAACAAAAATGTTTGTACCCCCATAATATTCTGAAATAAAAAAACAATCTACTTAGGTTGTGCCTCCTTTGTAAGTTGGAATATACTGGATACTCAAGAAAGTATCATATCAATGAATAAATTGATGCTATCTAAAGTAAATGTAAAAAAAGTTAAAAAAATAAAAAGCTTCTGCACAGCTGAGGACACAATCAATAGAGCAAATAGACAACCCACAGAATAGGGGAAATATTTGCATGCTATATGTCCGATAAAGTGCTGATACCAAAATCTACAAAGAATTCAATCAAAACAGCAAGAAAAAACAAACAACCCCATTTAAATGTGGGCAAAAGAAGTGAACAGAAGCTTTTCAAAAGAAGATAGATGAATGGCAAAAAAACATATGAAAAAATGTTCAACATCACTAATCATCAGGGAAATGCAAAGTAAAACCACAATGAGATATCACCTTATCCCAGCTAGAATGGCTTTTATTAAGAAGTCCAAAAACAATAGATGCTGGCATGGATGCAGAGAAAAAGGAACGCTTATACACTGTTCGTGGGACTGCAAATTAGTACAACCTCTATGGAAAACGGTATGGGGCGATTCCTCAAAGAACTGAAAGTGAACCTACCATTTGATCCAGCAAGCCTACTACTGGGTATTTACCTAAAGGAAAAAAAGTAATTTTATCAAAAAGACACCTGTACTCAAATGCTTATTGCAGCACAATTCACAGTTGCAAAGATGTGGAATCAAGCCAAGTTCCCATCAATTCGTGGACGGATTTAAAAAATGTGGTATATGTACGCTATGGAATACTGTGCAGCCATCAGGAAGGATGAATTAAGACCTTTTGCAACAATTTGGATGGAACTGCAGACCATCATGCTAAGTGAAGTATCTGAAGACAGAAAAACACTCCATGTAATCTCTATTAAATTGGAACTAACCAGTGACCACACATGGGCAAAACTCAGTGGAAATCAAGAATGGGGGAGGGGGAGGAGGTAATGGGCAAAATCCTCCCTAATGTATACAGTGAACACTATCTGGGTGATGGGCCACCTTATAACCCTGACTCATGCATAACAGAAGCAATCCATGTAACCTAAAACATTTGTATCCCCTGTAATATTTTGAAATAATAATTTAATATATATATATATATATATATATATATATATATATATATATATATATATATATATATATATATAAAATCACTCAACCCAGGCCCTGAAACTTTCCTATCATTCCCTAATTTTTAGCTTTTGAAGTAATATAAATTTAATAAACTCATCTTTGCTTGAAAAAAAAACCTTGAGACTCAAGTATGGCATTAAGAAGTATCTAATATTATTTGTTATGTCATTTATGCTTGACCTAGTATTCTTCCTAGAGCATTCCTTAAAATGTAGATATGCCCTCCGTGCCATCATTTTCATTTTCATGCAGTTAATATAAGAATACTATAATCTCCTTATTTGAAGATTCTCCCTTAATTGGGTTTAAATTTCTTATGTGTTAGGAAATCACTGTATACTAAGGGGCCTACCTTAATTCCCAGCATCCCACCCCAGTTCCCAACTCTCTCTTTCTCTCTCTCTCTCTGCCTCTCTTCTTCTTTCCTGATCTTGTCAGATGGGGTGATAAGAGCTGTGTCCTTGGACTACCTGTCCTCTACCAGACTATGCACATTAGTTTATAGATTTAGTATGAGGCAGGTGGCCAAATGTGCTCTCTACCTATCTGGTGAGCAGAAACTAGAGCTGGTGGTGGCTGGTGTACCCATGCTGGTCAGACTCAGGGACCAGAGCAGTTCACAGCATCAGAGATCTTACTTTTCCTCTCCTCTTACCTATATTCTCCAGAAATTCCTTGTTCACTACTCTGTATCTCAGGTTTAGGAAGTCCTTTGCACTCAGGCCACAGGGGCCTAATCTATCAGGTCATTTTAGGAAACAGGCCTGGATGCCTTTCATAAAATGCATGAAAGATAAAGGTGATTTGTAACCTTCTGCAACGGACTTGGCATGGATTTCCATCTATCTGTGCTCCTATCTTTCCTGACAGCCCCACCAGTGTAAAATTGCTAGGAAATTATCCTAGGAGCCTAGACTCATAGTGGTAACACAGAGATGAACTTGAGGCTTTGGACGGCACAGTTCATTCTGAATTGGGACTCCAATAGCACTGCCGTACTACACAAAAATGCCAGAAGTATGATTTACAGTGAACGTAGTGGCAGCCGAGAGCAGTGATTCATAGGAAAGATGCTACAGCCAGACTGCCTGGGTTCTCACCCTGGCTCAGCTGCCTATAGCCATGTGATTTGGGGCAAGTTTTAAACTTCTCTGCACCTCTGTACCCCAGGTTCCTCAACTGTGGGGATAGTATTAGTGTCTACTTCATATGATTGTTATAGGATTAAATGAATTAATATAGGTAATTGTGTAGAATAATACACAATGAGCATAATACAAGTGTTTCTTTTTTGACATGTTAAGGCTATGTCCTTTACCTAGTTGGCTGTGGATCCAAGCTGGATAGCGTAGGGGTGAGGAGAAGGCTTATAAATGTTATAGAACAAATGCAAGGAGGAAGACCAGGACAATATTTGGCTTATGACATGATGGGATGATGCAATAGGTAAATAACTTTGAAAGCTAGGTTAATGTGCTAAGAAAGAATTTGCTAAATTCTGTTAGAAGCACCCCATTCTTCCCATACACACCTTATCTATCAACAATCAGCCCTGGGGAAAAGTAAATCCTAAAGTTTTCTCATAATATAGAGAAGAAACTATTTCTGCCTTCAATAGCTATTCCTTGAGGATTGATTCCTGATATAAAGAACAGATAAGATAGGGGAAGTCTAAAAAGACCCTGCTGCTTTTCCATTCATGAATAAGGACGAGATCACAGAGATGGAGGAAAGCCTGGCATTCACAATTTGGGTCTTCAACTCAAGGTGGGGGAGGGAATCATTTGAGAAGTAAAAGTAATGTCAAGGATAGGGAGCTCCTGCTTCAGATCTGACTTGGAATCCCAGGTATTTGATGTGGAGGATTCTCCAGGTCAAGACAGGGCAGCTCAGCCTAGATAAGAGAGCAGAGCAGTGTGTTCAGACAGAGAGAAGGCACACAGGGTGTTTCCAAGGCATTCTCAGCCGTGTTTGGGATGGGCAAGAAGTTGAGAGCCATGGGGCTTCTAGGAGGCTTGTGGCAAGGAAGGTCAACTCCACAACTGATGCATGAGAGCAAGAGAGGGTTGTCAAGCCAGGGCCTGGAGGAGGATGTGGTAGACACTCAAAGATGGGAATTTAGCTGAGCTCAGGAAGATATGGCTGATGTTGTGGGAGCATAACTCAAGGCAAAAGAGTAGACCATCTTTTCACCAGCCACAAACTGCAGCATGGGTGTGTGTATGTGTATATATATCCCTCTGTCCAGACAAACCAGAAGACAGCTGGTCCCCAGAGGCAGCTACCACTCCATCTATATGTATGTGTGTAGGTATGTATATCTCTCTATATATATCAAGAAAAAGAGAGAGATTTAAGGAATTGGCTCATGTGATTGGGCAGGCTGGCAAGTCCAAAATCTGCAGGGTAGGGTGGCAGGCTGGAGACCCAGGGAATAGTTGTACTTTGAGTCCAAATGTGGCTGGCTGGCAGAATTCCCTCTTCTTCCAGGGAGGTCAGTCTTTTTTTTTTTTTTTTTTGAGACAGAGTCTC
The DNA here is from genome assembly GCF_020740605.2 of Lemur catta. Classification (NCBI taxonomy): domain Eukaryota; kingdom Metazoa; phylum Chordata; class Mammalia; order Primates; family Lemuridae; genus Lemur; species Lemur catta. Next base: position 32,600,240 of record NC_059130.1, on the reverse strand, counting down.
ACTCTGTTGCCCGGGCTACAGTGCCATGGTGTCAGCCTAGCTCACAGCAACCTCAAACTCCTGGGCTCAAGCAATCCTTCTGCTTCAGCCTCCAGAGCAGCTGGGACTACAGGCATGCGCCACCATGCCCGGCTCATTTTTCTATATATATATTTTAGCTGTCCATATGATTTCTTTCTATTTTTAGTAGAGATGGGGTCTCGCTCTTGCTCAGGCTGGTCTCGAACTCCTGACCTTGAGCGATCCTCCCACCTTGGCCTCCTGGAGTGCTAGGAATACAGGCGTGAGCCACTGTGCCCGACTGAGGTCAATCTTTTTCTATTAAGTCTTTCAGCTGATTGGATGAGGCCATCTATATTATGAAGGGTAATATGCTTTACTCAAAGTTTAATGATTTGAATATTAATCTCATCTTAAAAATACCTTCATAGGAACATCTAGAATAATGTTTGACCAAATATCTGAGTATCATGGCCTAGCCAAGTGGACAAATAAAATTAATCAGCACAGCATGCCAGTCAGCAGGAGGACAATAATAGTGTGGTCAAGAGAGATGTGGAGGCTGGGTGCGGTGGCTCATGCCTGTAATCCTAGCACTCTAGGAGGCCGAGGCAGGAGGATCGGTCGAGGTCAGTAGTTTGAGACTAGCCTGAGCAAGAGCGAGACCCTGTCTCTACTAAAAAATAAAAAGAAATTAACCGGACAACTGAAAATATATGGAAAAAAATTAGCTGGGCATGGTGGCGCATACCTGTAGTCCCAGCTATTCAGGAGGCTGAGGCAGGAGGATCGCTTGAGCCCAGGAGTTTGAGATTGCTGTGAGCTAGGCTGACGCCACAGCACTCTAGCCCAGGCAACAGAGTGAGACTCTGTCTCAAAAAAAAAAAAAAAAAAGAGAGAGAGAGAGATGTGGAGACCAGTGAGTACACACAGAGACAGGCAGACCCTTTCCACACACCCTTCTCACTGGCACCTAGATGCCATCTTAAAAAGAGGGACAGGGTGGGGAATGTTATCTGGGAGACTGAGCATTTTTCTTCCCATGAGAGGTCACTATCTAATGAACAATAGAAATACTGCATAGGACTAAGACTAAAGTACCCAATACACTTATTTACTCCTGTTAACCAAATGAGGGGGGATCTGGCAGGAACACAGATTAGTTATAGACAGTACAGGATTTGTATTTTCTCTCTGCATGTATGAATTTATAGTATGAGTGAATTTAGTGACTCCTCAATATGAGTTGAATCAACACTTCAAGCTGTTCTCTCTTTTTCTGTATCCCTAAAAGTCATCAGATTTTGATATCCTGTAGCATGCAATATTTACTACATCTCTCATCTTGTTTTCAGAAAGGATATCAGTCTGGAGTTCCATTACAGCCATTGGGAGACATCTCCACCACTTCTATCTTCCTATTTCATAAAGACTCTAAGTTTCTCTTAAAAGGCTATGTTGGAAGACTTAGGTATATAAAAGAATACTCCCAAGGTTTACGGGAGCCTGAAGGATGAATAGGTGGGGAAGAGGTGATTTTCTTAGGGCCATGAAACTATTTTATGTTATATGATAATGGTGGGTACATGCCTTTATAAACTTGTCAAAACCTATAGCATATACAGCACAAAGAGAGATCACTGATGTGAACTTTAGACTTTGGTTGATAATGATGTATCAATGTTGGTTCATAGATTGTAACAAATTTAGACACTGGTGCTGGATATTTATGGTTGGGGAGGCTGTGTGTGGGCGTGGGCAGAGGGCAAGAGGGAACTTTCTATACTCTCCATTCAACTTTGTTGTGAACTGACAACTGCTCTAAAATATAACTCGATTAATTTAACTCAATTTAAAAAAATCAAAAGTGAAAACAAAATAAAATATCCACCCTGTCTTGTCATCTTCAGCAAATCTTATGAAAACCAAAAGAATGGTCAATGTCCCAAAACACAGGAAAAGATGTTTGGCATGACTAATACAACAGTGCAAGTCAAAACAGCATTGGGATACCATTTTCATCCCAAATTGCAGAAGTTTAGAAATCTTCAGCCCTGTCAAGAATACGGAGAAATAGGAACTCTTATACATTGGTGATACAGCTGTGAAAGGCTATAAACATTTTTGAGTTATCTGGAATTTTATCATAAAATAAATCACTGAAGAATAAGATCTAAAAACATATAGGTTCCAATATGTGAAAACATACTCAAAAGAATGTATATTATACTATATTTTTAATTGTAAATACTGAAAACAACCATTAACAGAAGAATGGTTGAATATATTATAGTCCATCCTTACTATGGAATATTATGCAGCTACATTAAACAAGCCGGATCTATTTGTATTAACCTGAAGTGACACCTATGATATATTTTATTTATTATTCTATTTTTTATTTTTATTTATTTTTTATTTCAGCTTATTATGGGGGTACAAAAGTTCAGGTTATATATATTGCCCATGTCCTGCCCATCCACCCGAGTCAGAGCTTCAAGCGTGTCCATTCCCCAGACAGTGCGCAATGCACTCATCATGTAGTTATACACCCATCCCCTCTCCCTACCCTCCACCTCAGTCTGAAAGCCAATTGGTATTATTCCCAAATGTGCACTTAGGTGATGATCAGGGAAACCAATTTGCTGGTGAGTACATGTGGTGCTTATTTTTCCATTCTTGGGATACTTCACTTAGTAGAATGGGTTCCAACTCTATTCAGGAGAACATAAGAGATTCTATATCACCATTATTTCTTATAGCTGAGTAATACTCCGTGGTATACATATACCATATTTTACTAATCCATTCATGAATTGATGGGCATTTGGGTTGTTTCTACATCTTTGCAAATTGTGAATTGTGCTGCTATAAACATTCGGGTACAGGTGTCTTTTTCATAGAATGACTTATGTTCTTTTGGGTAGATGCCCAATAATGGGATTGCTGGATTGAATGGTAGGTCTGCTTGAATCTGTTTAAGGTATCTCCATAATGCTTTCCACAGGGGTTGCACTAGTTTGCAGTCCCACCAGCAGTGTATGAGTGTTCCTGTCTCTCTGCATCCACGCCAAAATATATTTTAAGTGAAAAAAATGTGTAGTACAGAATAATGCATGTGGGGTAACCTAGGTAAAAATAAAAGAAACAAAGGAAAATATGTGTCTTTATATTTATTAATGCATAAAGATGGGGTAAAAGGATGCAGAACAAACTGTCAACACTGATTAGCTTGGGAATGGGGAAAAGGGGGAAATTGTTGGCTTTTTCTTTTATATGTTGGCAGTTGTTTTATTGCTGCAACAAGTGGGTACTGCTTTTGTAGCTTGAGAGGAAAATTTAATAAATGTTAGTAGGAATCAAACAAATATAACAAAAGAGAAGCTGTGGATGATAATGGCCTGGGGGTCAGACATCTCTAGACCATCAGACATTTTATATTTCCAAGAATGCCTGACTCTTAGTGCAGCTCCTATGCGTTACTATACTAAAAAATCCGTTTCTTTTCTGTGCTTTGAGAGATGTTATAAAAAAAATAAACCTTCTGCTCTCTAAGCTCAGTACATGGCTTGCTTCAGGACAAGATGTCTGTCAGTGAAGGCTCAGTAAGCAGGTGAAGAGAAAGATCTCTTCTCCCACCCCATCTCCATCCTGCTCCTAAACTGGTATGCATTCAGCTTAAGAAGAATGTAGGGGGCAATGGGGCATGCCTCAAAAAGGGAGTTAAGGGGATGAGGAATATTTTCTATTTAAAAAATATGTGTATCCAATCTAATATCAAAGCTCAAACATAATATATTAATTACCTAGCAATGCATTTCAAATTATCCCCAATTTTATCTGCTTAAAACAACAATAAATATTTACTATTTCAAGCAGTTTCATTGAGTGAGGACACTGAGAGTGGCTTTGCTGGGTGGTTCTGGTTCAGAGTCTCTCAAGAGGTCAGGGTATTGGCCTGGGCTCACCTGGAGGCTTAACTAAGGCTGAAGGACCTGCTTCCCGAGTTAGATCTGGCTGTTGGTGAAAGGCCTTAAGTTCTCCCATGTTTGCCTCCTTCTAGGGCTGCTCAGTGTCCTTGTGACATGACAGTTGTATTCCCCCAGAGCTAGTGATCCACAAGACAGAGCAAGGAGGGTACCAACATGCCTTTTATGACCTAGCCTCAGCAGTCACATGCCATCACTTTTGCACCTTCTACTCCATTAGAAGCAAGTACAGGCCACACTCAGGGGAGGAAATTAGGCTCCGCCTTTTGAAGGGAGGAGTATGGAAGAGTGTGTGAACATAAAGTTACAATCACCCACATAGTACTCACTGCTGCCCTCTTGTTTTCTGGCTTTCAGGAATTACTAAAACTTTCGGGTCCACTGAGGGCATTTTTTTTTCTACAGAGGTTTGTGGATTTTTTTAATAGCTTTTTTTTTTTTAACCTCCTAGGATTCTCATGATCTAGGTTCTCCATTCCTTTTCCTAGGACCTGCACTTACTCCCATTTATGCAAGGCCAGAACACTACATGCTTTTGTGAAGACTTGTACTCTTATGTTTTCCCCTCAATCACAGATTTATCAATACGATCATCCCAAGAGTCCACTGAAACTAGTTCCATCATGACCTATATCCTGAACTCATCAGTCGTCATAAAACTGGTAATAGCTGACACTTACAGAGCACTCAGTGCTCCACACTGGCTTCTTTGTTCTTCCTCCAATATGCCCAGCACAGTCCTGCCACAAGGTCTTTGAAATGATTTTCTGTTTCTTCTGGAATGCTTTTAGGCCAGAAAGGTGCATGGTTGGCTCCTTCATTCTTTCAAGCTTCTGCTGCAAAGTCAGCTATTAGTAATGCCTTCCTGAACTGTTCATTCACAGTAGGAACCCCACTTTTAGCACTCTCTACCTCCCTTGCCTTACTTAGTTTTTCTCCTTAGCATTTCTTGCCATCTGAAATATTATATATTTATTTGTTAAATGTTTATTGTCTACCTCTACCTACCAACATAATAGCAGGACTTTGTCTATTTTGTTTATTGCCTGTAGCAAATATGCACAATAAATTAATTTAATAATTTAAAATAGGCACTCAATAAGTGTTTTTTAAAATGCTAGGCAGCAGAGACTTCTCAGTATCTTACTGTCATCTAGTTTCTGTGTACAAGGCACTGTCCTTTTATGTCATAAATGGACTTTATAATCCTAATCAAAGGCTGGGCTGGGGCTTGGGTCTAGGGGATTGAGAGCTTAGATCCCTTCAGAGCCAGAGAGTTCTTAGAACTTAAAAATGAGGCTAAGTAGGATGGTTGGAAGAGATGGCAACAAAAAATAAAAGCAAACAGGAAATGTTACAGTTTTATATCTGCAGTGTTGTGTTTTTAGCAACCAGAAGAATAGCACTAGCAGGGGAACCAAATTTTAGTTAAGCTGGTGACTTTTAGTTAAGAGGGACTGAGCTGGTGATCAGAGTCACCAGTGCTTGTCATTACAACACACAGAAACAGGAAGCTGCTCTGGTGGGCTGATGGGGAAGAGAGAGTGTTTGGGAGAAGTTGGAGTGGCGGCAATTAGAAGGGGGAGGGCTCAGCCTATTGCAATTTTTGGATACTAGTGGGGTTTTCTTTTCTGAGTTGGTGGTTGAGGAAGTATGTATTTCACACATGCTGGTAGAAGATCTAACACTAAAGAAAGGAAAATTTACAGACTAATACTAGATCACTTTTTTAAAGCTATGGGGAGTTTTATTTTTTCTTCTGTTAAGTATGATGAATAAATCATTACAAAAGATTAAAGATGAGTGTTTAGCAAACATTGTTCAATTTTGCTTAAATTACTCTGATATTTCTGAGTAATAAACAGAAGACCCCTTCCTAAGCATTGATTCTCAACATGCAGTAATAATAAATTTGAATCAATTCACAAATCTCTAGGGATAATAAATGTCACATTTCTTCATTTTTATAAATCAAATTAACTCTGTCACTGAGTTCCCACTCATCAAAGCCTATGAGAAGTTCAGTGTCAGTTCCTTTCTCTCTACTAGATTGTATTGGAATCCTGGGTTTATGCAGCTCAGAAAAATGTGGTCAGGTTGGAATTTGGATAGCGATGAATATGCTTTATACCTAGGCTTGACATTGCTCAACCTCTGTGCCAGGTGAGACCTTTGTTGGTTAGAAATTGTGGATAGAAATTATATCTTTGTGGATAGAAATTATAACCCTAAAATCTTTTATTTAAACATGATAAAAATTAAAAGAGTGTACCACTAACAATGAAAAAGCCCAGGAATGGAGTTCTACTCAGCCACAAAAAACAATGGTAATCTAGTGCCTCTTGTATTATCCTGGATAGAGCTGGAACCCATCCTACTAAGTGAAGCATCCCAAAAATGGAAAAACAAGCACCACGTACACTCACCATCAAATTGGTGTTAACTGACTTAACCGACCAACACTTAAGTGCACATATAGTAGTAACATTCATCAGTGTCAGGCAGGTGGAAGCGGGGAGGAGGGGATGGATATATTCACACCTAATGGGTACAATGCGCAGTCTGGGGGATGGACACACTTGAGGCTCTGACTCAGGTGCGGCAAAGGCAATATATATGTGACCTAAACATTTGTATCTCTGTAATATGCTGAAATGAAAAATTTAAAAAAAGATTTCTATAGTGTCAGCTCTTTGTATTTTCAATATGTGGAGCTGGACATTTTTCTCCTTAGTAAGGTAAGTGAAAAGAGGTTGGGGAACTTTTATAGTCCAGTGACTTTAAGAGCACAAGGTGCTCTGAAAGCAGGAAATTTAAATGCATATAGTGTCTGTTTCTGGTTCCATTTAAGAAGAAACAAGAAGCTCCCTGAGATATTCACAGGTTTTTCTGGAGCTATTTATCACAAATTCCTCCTAGAATATTCTTTCATTAAGTACTCAAGTGCTATGTAATCACTCCAGGTGTAACTATCACCTGGAGAGTACACAAAACATACCTTGTTCATTCTATGTATAAAGTATACGTTGTAAGAAACTGAATTTTTCATTAAAATTGCAAATGATCTAATCAGCCGTATGTTAATCTGGCTCATTACTCTGTAAATCATGTAGGTTTTTCTTTTCAAGGGGAAAAAAGAGAGGGGAAAAGCTCATGTCTCACGGTCTACTTTTTCTCCTTGGTGCCAAGCAGAGATAAAGGATGCCCTCACAGATTATAATTCCATCATAATCTGAAACAAGTTCCTCTCACAGAGTTTAGTCTTCGTGGGTGTTCCTACAGCTATTTCCCTCCGAGGTCTGGCCACGTGTCGGGCGCTGTGTGTTAAGAGTGTGCAGATGTCCCTGACTTGGAGCCCTTTCAACCTGCCCGTCCTCTCCTGCCACTTTTCCAGGGGCTAAACTCCCTCAGAACTGTGCTACCCACTTCTCCTCTGAAAACCACAGTCTCCAACCGTTCCTGCTTGGTGGCCTTTCTAATTTTGAAACTTATGTAAAAAATGTTGTTTTCTTGTCTCCTGTGGTCAAACAGCTTCCAGAGTGAGAAATGTCTCACTGCTTTTTTTTTTTTTTGAGTGCTGGGGCTGGTGGAGAGTAGAGTGTATTTGTTAGTGTTAATGAGGAAGGAAAAAAAGAAGATATTTCTTCCCTGATGAGGCCATAGCAGAAAAAAGAAAAAAAAATTAATTTCTCAATAAATCTTTACCAAAGAAATAAAAAAAAAACAGTAATAAACTTAAGAATAATGTTATAATGACTCTTCAGCAGCCTGAGCCTCAACAGCTCATCCCCAACACAGGCTCACACGTGCCTTCTCCTCCCCTCGGTATCCTCAGAAGGGCTTCCCCACCGGGCACTTGTTAAATGAAGGCTAGATGACCAAAGCAGAATCAAGTGACTGTTAACCCCTAGCCTTGTCATGTGGACATTATAGTTTCAATACCCCAGGCTATCATAATTTATTATTAAATTCTCATTCTTTTTATTCTTCATATGTATTTACATTGTTAATCAGTGCACTGGTTTCCTGTGGCTGCCGTAACAAATCACTGCAAACTTAGTGACTTGAAGCAACACAAATTTTTCTCTCACAGTTCTGGAAAGCAGAAGTCCAAAATCAAGGCATCCACAGGGTTGGTCCATTCCACGCCCCTCTCCATTCTATCTTCTAGTGGCTGCCAGCAATCATTGGTGTCTGTGGGCTTGTAGATGCATCACTCCAATCTCTGCCTCTGTACAGTGACTAGTCTTCTGTGTGTCTTCTCCCATATTCTCTTTGTCTTGTGAAGACACTTGTCAGTGGATTTAAGACCCACTCTAATCCAGGATGAGCTCATCTCAAGATCTTTAACTTAATTGCATCTGCAAAGACTCTTTTAACATAAATCACACTTCTGGGTACCAGGCAGATATATCTTTTAGGGACCAACATTCAACCTAGTACAATCATCTTGGCTTTTTCAATTTGGGGGCTGTCTTCCTCCTTCTGACTTTGATGCACAATCCTTTCTATCCTTGCTCCCTCTTGATCTAAGCAGATGTCTGCAAGATAGAGTAGCCCATCATAATTAATCGACTAGAAGTCAGAGGACCTGGGCTTTTGTTTTGAATTTTTCAGTTTTCATTATCAGACAATGTGATCTTGAGTAATTTTAATCACTTTGAATTTTATTTTTCATGTTGGTTGCAAATATAGAAACCAATTAGGGTTAGCTCAAGGAAAAGAAAAATTCCTTGTAACTTATGCAGCATCCCATAAAGCTCAGGGGTAAGTCTGTAGCCATACCTCAGGAAGAAATTAAATCATGGAATTGGGGAGTTTTAGCACTCCCTTTCATTTTTTTCTCTATTTCTTTCTGAAATCTATATAACTTTTCTGTTCAGATGGCTATTTTTCTGAAAAAAAAAAAAAAAAACTCTTAAATTTAATGTTACAGTTTCATCTACATGAACAGCTTTTCATCTTTCTCCACAACTTTGTTTTTCTCCTGTCTCACTTTTTGCTCTACGTTTTCATTTTCCAACCTCTATTTCTGTTTCAGTTCCAAATTCCTAAATAACGGAATCAGAGTGATCCAGTTAGGCTGTGGTAAACTTTCCTGATTCAACAAACTCTGAATAGAGATGGGTCTTATTATGAAAAGGCAGGTTTTGAGGCTCAAACGATATGGATTGGGGGTAAAGGCAGTTCCTGTGAAGAAAGAATTGGAATTTGGCAGATTCACAAAAATGTGTACCACATTTCTCTTCTATAAATACAGCTGATAGTTACCACTATGCTCACTTCACATTTTTTTTTCAGATTGAACCAGACATGGTGCCTAAGAACATATTGCATATTATAATACACTTGAAAGAATTGTTTTGAAGTTTATAGTGCTGGATTTGGGTTCTGAATGAGTAGAAGACTTGATCTTGATGAAAGAAAGAGGATAATTCATGCAGTTGTAAAGTGGATAAAGATTTTCTAAGAGTTTATCACCATGACTCCCAAAGTTTTTATTCTTTGCACAATGACAGGAAATCACAATTTCAGGAATAGGGACAAAATTGTTGTGGGAGTGAGAAAGAAACCCAAGCTGCAGGTTGTAAGTGGTTGAGGTTTGTATGTGGAAGCAACCCTTCAGAGTTTATCCAGACAACAATGGCAAGAGTACTAACTGAATTGAAATTCTGAAGCACTTAGACATAGAAAATATTGGGCTTTATGTATAATGATTTTTCAATTATTTATTATATGGTTATTTATTTTCTGAATGGTCATGAAAAGCAGGATAGATGCTTGACAACAGAAAAACTATCAGCTTTAGAATAAAATGAAAGAGGCTCTTAAGTTTCGGAGGAGCTACAATTGAGTGTTGGGTGTTAAGGAGAGAAGAGGAGAAGAAGCAGGTGTATCTTTTAACAGGTGGGTCAAAAAGGTTATATATGTTTCGCAGAGAAGGTTTTCAGCTGGTGTTATTGTTACTTCTCTTTTTTCTGCTAGCCGTGGGGCTGGTACAGTAATAGCACCTACTGCCTTTGGCTTCAGGGCATCTCTGCACCAGGAAAGGCCAACAGGACTTGAAAAGGCACAGAAGAAAGCCTGGAGTGAGCTCCTTGGGACACCGTACTCTGGGCCTTAGGGAGACCTAAGTTCTTATTCTTAGGATCCTCTTTCTGTCCCTCCTTTTATTATTTTATTAAAAACATGAACAAAAACAAACAAACCCCCATCGGGTCAAATTCCTGATGTAGACTTGGTGGGAAAAAGCCAAAGAGGTTATTCTAATGTTTAAAGTCTCCCCCTAAATTAAACTTGCTAAAGGACATCTCAGGCAGCACATATGAACCAGCACTTGTCATCGAAGTGAGACACTATACTTTATTTGGGGACAAATGCATGCATTTTCCTGGAGTGTTATCTGTGCTGAATATGCCCCATTAACAATCTATAGCAGGAGACAGCTGGCCAAAAATTTGGGGTCCTGGCTATATTTCTGTTTTCATGGCTAACATCAGGCATATAAGCAGGTGCTCACTAAATGATAAATTAACGAACACTCTACTGAATGTGTCCTTTTGCAATATGGCATTAAGATTCATCTGTCTTATTTTGTGAAACATCAGTAGTTTCTGATTCGTACTATGTGAAAATGGCAGTGTTCCCTGGAGGCAGAAATGTATAATTTTTTTTTCTGGCAGTTGAGAACACCACTACATTGCTTGTCTTCAGTTAGAAATGGAGAGATTCATGTTGGCCATGAGAGCAGACTCTTCTTCCCCTAAGAGAGGGTCACAGGCAAAGAAAGAGAGCGAATGAAGATTTAGAGAGATACTTGGTTAAGAGAAGAGATTTGAAGTAATCCATGTCAAAATGCCTTGATATTTCCAGTAAGGTAGGATACCAAGTCACTAACTAAAAATCGAATGAATAGGGCTAAAATCGATAGTTTGAAAAAGCCACTGTGGTGAATGAGGGAGAAGGCAAGAATATACTCTCTCCAAATATTTGTTTGTATATCTTATATATCTGTGCTTAATTCAGGTCTCCACTCATATGTCACCCTCTGAGAGAAGCCTTACAAGCCCAGCCTATTAATAACAACACCTCTATTACTCATCATTTCCTTTCTTATATTATTTCATTAGAAATCATGTTTTAACCTTATCTTCTTATATTTATGTGTTCATTTATTACCTTTTTCCCTACCACAAAGTAAACTTCATGAAAAATGTAACCCTTTGTTTCATCTAGTTCTTTAGGGAACAGAATCTGAGTTGGAGATGGAAGTGCAAAAGGCTCATTGTGTAGTGACACCTATGAAAGGAAAAGGGAGGAAGCCAGGGTGGGAAGAGTGAGTGGTCACGCCATGGTAGAGGTGTGACAATGTCTCTGCCAGCCTGATGGGTGGCACAGGAGAAATGACTGATTAGTGAAGGACTCCCAGACTGGTGGGAATGGCCGGCCACTGTACCACAGTCTTGTTTAGTTATTGGCTGGGGGACCCCCCAAAATAGTGTGGCCTTGAATCAAAAGCCCAGGTGGACCTGGAGGAGTTAACATCTTAAGGCTCTTAGCTATCCATACTCCTTGCATTTAAGTAAAAAATACTTTCTAGAAGGGGGAATCTGAGCAGTGTTTTTACATGTCTGTAATAATCTACCCCTTATATGGTATGGATCCATTTTCAATACACATTCAGGAGGTAGCTCTTCAGGGTTTTGTTGAGACTTTCTTCCTGAAGAGAGACCTAGAAGATGGAGGTTAGTGGGGGAAATGACAGCCTTTGTCATTGCAGTTGGTCTTGGGGCCACAAGTGATACTAATCATTCCCTTACTTATCTATTAATTCTAAGTTTTCCTCACCCTAAGCTATTGCTTCTAAAGATCTTGGTGCTTACTTGTGGTGTCACTCAAATCCTCATTCCTGAGATGTCTGAGTCCCTGGTAATCATATCCTTCACAGGTAGGGATTGCTGTACTTGCCTATTTGCAATCACAGTTGGACAAGGGATTGCCAAAAGGTCTCTAAATGCATCACTGAGTTGTACATATTCCTTTCTGCCTCCATTATGTAAAATCATCCTTATCTCTTCCCACTCATCATGGTTAATTAATCCTATCAAGGTTATGACTCCTTTTCTGGCCTTCTAGCCCCTCAATAAAAGATGTCCGAAATGTTCAGGTGGCAGTCATAGTATGTAATTCAGTGGTGCCATTGACATATCCTCTGCAGAGTATGATCTGCTCAGGGATCTACTCAGGCACCAGGACCTCCAACCTTGTACAGCTCAGAATAAATAAATGAAAAGCACAAATTCTCTCAAGGGGCCACAAGAATGATGGTAAACTTGGTTAGTTCTGCTCTAACTTCTTGATCTTGGACCTATGTATTATTCCTACTGGATACCTAGCCTTATACAGAAGTCTCTGATCCAGTGCACATACTGCATTCTGGAAGAAAGCACCCTCTCCTTGCAAAGTGTTAATTCCAAGCTGGTACTTCAGCTACATCTTTAGCAGGCCATTCCAATACCCCATCAGGCAGGCTACTTCTGAACTGTACAGTATGTGATATAATTGGTGGATCCCACGGTCATGGGGCCACTCCTGCACCTCTTTTGCCACAAGGTGGTCTAGTGGTTGGATGCTTTATAGAGCAAGATTCCGTGCTGTGGATATAGTACTCTGTAAGCCTTCCAATAGTGGAGGAGGCTGAGGCTCTGCAGGCAGAAAAAGCAAGCCCTTACTCTTATTCCTGTGAGAATAAACTGCTGGGCCTTCCCAGGAGGAAAGGAGCCCAATGTGATTATGTTGCCACTAAATAGCTGGTTTTTCTCCTCAATAAATAGTTCCATACTTTGGACTCATTATCGATCTTTGTTACTTGCAGTTGTATATCAGAGAAGGCAGTAGTTATAGAAGGCTTGGTAAGTGGCAATACATGTCTTTGGGGCCACAATAGCCTCTACATCTGCCACTGTGATAGATGTGCCAATCAAGCCAGGACTAGGGTAGCCACTGACAAAAGCTAGCCAATATCAACTGACTGAGTCATTTGTCTACTTGATTGTTTAGTGACTCTTCCATGGTTGATGCTTATTGGTAGGCACAATATGTGATGCCCGCTTCATCTCCACCCCCATATATGCATCCACATGCCTCTATCCCAGACCACCTTGTCTACAAATCTTCTAACCTCTTTCCATTTGGGTCCCTGACCAACCAGTCAGACTATTTGCTATGCTCACGAGCCTACATATATTTTATCTCATTTAACACAAAGTAGATAACCAGGTGTACCATCCAAAGCTTCACCAATTGGGAAAATTTTCCCTCTGCATTTTCTTTGAAGGCTGCCCTTGAGTGGGGCCATGATGCAGTTCCATCTATTCTTGACTTGTACGCACATATTGAGCCAACTAATCCATAAAACAAGTTTGGGCTTTTTATTTCTTTAGTTGGCTATTCAGAATCCTCATAGAACCATTGGAGTGAATTGAGGGAAGGAGATGCAGATGACATGGGGATTTAGGATACATGATTATGCATCTTTCTTGTGCCTTCTGGTCCTGCTTGTGCTCAATCTCTGATGTACACTTTAAGTCTTATGACAGATTGCTACTGGACCTACCCTACTTTATGACTTTGAGGATCAAACAGGATCCAAATCATGAAGAAAATTTCTAGATGCACGGTCACTTGGTAATAAGTTTTGTCAAACATTCTTTCTACTAGGGCTTAGTAGCATGTAAGGGACTGATTTTCCAAAAGTGTGTGATTCTCTGCTCTAGATAGCATGATCTTGCTCCAGAACCTCAGAGGCCCATGTTGATTCTTCCGCTAGAGTTTGCCATACATTCTATGCTGCACTTTTTCCTACCATTGACACTTCCAAAAAAATAAGGTCTGCTAACATCATATAGTCCAAGTGACAAGACCAATTGTACCACAACCTGTATCTCTGCAGAGTCCCTTCTATTCTAGGCCCTAAAAGCTGGAAGTCTCTCATGCAATATAAAGGCCAGAGCATTATCTCTAGGTGTGGACTCTGTTGCCTCCAGAACTGAAAGGAGTCAATTGGGTATTAGCTGCTTTATTTATTTATTTATTTTTTTTTGGTGGCAGAGGATGCAAGATATACAGCCACTTGTTGTTTACTCTGGAGGAGATGTCATGGCATAGCTCTGACCATTGGACTTCTAAAACTGAAATAAATTTCTAAATGTTCAGAATATTTTTCTGCTCTCTGTAGTGTGTGTGTCTTACCAAACCCTCTAGTATGCCAGTCACCTTGTATTCACCCTGTCTGATCAACATGTTGTGATTGATACAATGGATCAGTGCCGTGTTTTGTAGGAATGGCTTAAAGAACCACAGGCAGAAAGGAACAGAATCTAGCAAGAGCATTGAGGAACAATTTCTGTGTCATACTGAAGAACTGAGTCATCCAGGGAACACCTGTTTCTTTTATGATTAACATGCGAATTGCTCCAGAATATACATCATTACAAACAAAATCAAGAATTCACAAAATTCAAATGTCCACAGATTTAGAAAGATGCTGCCACTATTTCTGCTGCCTCTACTGTCATATTGCATTTGCTCTGATCTGCTCCAGCAATATAGATGCTCAAGGCCTTGCTTCTCAACACCCACAAGTAGAGACTGGATGATGACACCTTTGTTTAATGCTGCAGCTGAAAAATCTGTCCTTGTTCTTGTCAATAGAAATGGCAAAAATGAAAGAGAAGCAGTCTCTGTCTCACTTCCAGCTTCTACATCTTACATATGTGTATCTGATTGGCTGAACCTAAACTACATTGAGAGCTCTAGTTTTAAGGGAGTCCAGGAGTTTTTTATTCTACTTTCTGCCCTTCAGAAAGGCAAACTGGAAGGTAAAGGGAATGTTGGGCATTGAGTGAGCCATTTCCATCTCACTAATGATCCCTCACTAGATGTTTTTGAAAAGATTAAATCAGATAATATACAGAATTGCCTATAACAGTAGTTTCATGTAGTAATACTCAATAACTGTTGGATCTTTCTTAAACCATTTAGTCATACCTTAAGAGTATTAATTTTTTAAATCCAAATGCTATGCAATTAATATCTCCAACATGGATTTGCTGTCAATTTGTCCATGGATCCAGTTGGAAATCGCCTCTACTTGTCTGTGATATTACTGCATACAGGATTGACACCTTAAATCAGTGCTGTCCAGTATGGTATCACTGAGGGATTGAAATGTGGCAAGTCTGAACTGAGCTGTGCTGCAAGTGTAAAATACACACTGGATTTCAAAGACAGTATAAAATGTAAAATACTTCTAATATTTTTATACTAACTACATGGTGAAATAATATTTTAGAAATATTGGGCTAAGTAAAATAATTATTCAAATTAATTTTATTTCTTTATTTCTACATTTTGTAAATTTAGCCACTAGAAAAGTTAAAATTACATAGGTGATTTTTATTGTATTTCTTTTGGGCAGCACTTCCTTAGATAAAGGGAGCATAAAATTCTCTAAGGGATGAGCTTGATAAATTTCTGGAGGGAGGCATTCTGTTGATAGGACTCCAGAGCTAGTCCCTGAATTCTGCCTTTTAAGTTTCTGTCTCCCTCTTGTGAGGGTCTTTTTATTGCACTTTGAGTTCTCCTGTATTTCTTATCTTAATTTTCCATATTACAGTATAGATGAGGTTATTTTTATAACTTCATTAAAAACATTATGAGAAACCATAAAGAAATATGATTATGTCTGACTCAGATATTAGCTCTCCCACCCTGTCCTCTAAGTTATGAATCCCAGGAACATTCTGTTTTCTCTCGTCCTAACGTGAACATAGAACATAGCATCTCTTCAGGTCTGCAAAATAATCTATAAAAGCACAAGTGAGCAATGAAAATGGCATTCTTGAAGATCTCTTAGAAAAAACAGAGGAAGGGGTTTACATTGCAAACTCAAAGTGAATAACCTAACACCCTCTTCCATTAGGCATTTCTAATCTTTTCTTAAATCACTTCTCCGCCAGTCAATCAAAGGGCTTCTCTCTGCCTCTTATTACTTCCTTCCAGTCCCCACTATCTTCCTGACTCACTGGCCCCTTTCTCTCCCTAAAAGAGTCTCTCTTGTTAAAATTCCTCATCCTTTTATTAGGGCAGAACAATTTAATTGTTGTATTGTGTTCCTTGAGCATTTCCTTAGGGTCTCATACGACAAAGAAAGTAATTTCTTTTGAATAAATACGTAGTCTCCCTAAGAAGAATTTTGGGAAATATGATTTTCTTCATTTCATTACACAGAATAAATTGGATAAGTTCAGAAAGTAACGGTTTCCAATGCTAAGAAATTTGGTAAACATAATAAGGAGATTTACAAGTCCCAAGTCTCCTTAGCCTAAGATAGTCATTCCGAACCACATTTGTGCTGCTATAGTCTACCTGTGGCTTGCACCTTCCTTTCTAAATGTTGGTTGTGATAAGACAGGTTTCATCATGTCTTACATTAATAATAGCAGTTCATCAATTTAAAGACAAAGGCCAACTCATGTTTTTCTCACTTGTACTCCCCAGCGATCCTTAATTAGTCTCCCTTTGAGAATAAGTTTCTTGATTTAAGGTCAAAAACAGGTCATAGTTCATTTGTGGAGCTGTGTTAATTAACGCCTTGAATTCTGACGCGTGAGCTAACCCTTGTTGGCTCACGTTATCAACTCTTCCCTACTCGTCCAGTTCTCTGAAATTTATCTCTAGTATATACCATTTCCTAAGGTAATAGTTTCATAAAAAATATAACCAATGCAATATTCAATATCATACTGCCATAAATATATTGAAAATAGAGTGTACTAGAAAAATAATAATGAAAATAGGTTCCATTTAATAGCAATGTGCAGCTCTAAGTGCTTTATATTAGTGTATTATAATATAATTATCATAACTACAGAAGAGGTGGACATTATTATTTCCATATTATGCCTAGGAACTGAGGCTCGAAAAGATTAAGAAAATTTTCCCAAACCACACAATACTCTAATTCTTGTCAATGAGACCTCAGTGTTCATACTCCATATACTTACACATTGCCCCGAAGTCTCCAAAGGTCATCATGAAAGCATAGGCTCATTGAATTGAAGGGACTTAAGAGATCATCTAATCCTATATACTCACTTTACAGTTTTGTAAATTGATTGCAGATGTTCCAACCAATTAGAGCCATTCTGACCCCAAGCAACAATTGATTGATAGCACATTACACATTCAGGACATCCAGTAGGTAGTGTTAGTTACTTGGCTTACCAAAGGATTTGGAACACCTTCTTCCTTAGTGAGCATCTAAATGAAGGCAATTGGCTCTCTGGGAACAGCTCTCTCAGGGAGGGGGTGACACACGAACTTACTTATTACTCCCTCTTTATTTGCATGGTCAGTGTGTTGCCATCAACTTTCAGTGCAGATGAAGGTATCTAAAGGACCAAGCCTCAAGATGACTAAACTTTAACAGGAAAAGACTGTGAGGAGCCTGGCTATCTGTCTGGCTGATGGGCTTTTGTCCTAGCCCATATAACAAAATACCTTAAACTGGGTGATTTATATACAATAGAAATTTATTGCTATAGTTCTGGAGGCTGAGAAGTCCAAGGTCAAGGAGTCTGCAGATTTGGTATCTGATGAGGGCCTCTTCCTCATAGATGGCACCTTCTGCATCCTCACTTGGCAGAAGGGGCAAGGGAGCTCACTCAAGCCTCTTTTAGAAGGGCGCTAATCCTATTCATGAGGGCGGAGCTCTCATGACTTCATAACTTCTCAAAGTCCCCATCTCTTAATACTATTATGTTGGGTATTAGGGTCCAACATATGGATTTTAGGGGACATCAACATTCAGACCTTAACAGCCTTGAACTGGGTGTCTCGGACATACCAGGATTAGTCAGCAGGACAGTGATTGCATCAGTGGAAGAATGAGATGCTGTGAGGAGAAAAGAAGAGTTGCTGCACTCAAAACACAAACTGCTTACTTTGAAGTGTTATCTAGGACTAAACCGGACAAATTCCTCCCCCCACGGAAACCTTCCAGATGCTTTTAGCTGGTTATTACAGATTGGTCTGTGACACGGTACTGTCCATTTAGTTGGAGAGCACTCTACAAATGTGTACTGTTCATTTCATAGACTGTATGGTTTTCCTGAGGGTAGTGTCATACCTCTCTCTACTGAGTAGGAAATAGATCTTCAGAACTGGGCAAATATTGCTTAAGTACACATTGTTGTTTCCTATGGCCATTCTTTTTTGTTAGAAAGAGTCATATTATGGTAGAAAATCTTGAGTTTTGGGGTAATGAAAACCAAGTGTTCCATCATGATGTATTCATTTACTGGCATTATTTATCAAGAGATTATTCTATGTTGGTAACTGACAGATGTTATAAATATTAGAATGATACTATTCTCATGGAACACCTAGAGAGTGCAGTTAGATAATAAATAAATTAATAAATGAGTAAAATAAGTCTTATAAGGACAATGATATAGGATGATATGATTTGTGGCCAGGAGGGACTTTAGACTGGGTGATCAGAGATTTCTCTTTGGAAGTAGTAATTGAGATGGAAATCTCATGTGAGTGACAAGATAGAGGTAGCCAGGTCATAGTATAGGAAAGGCCATAGACAATACATGAATGGTGATGGCTGTGTCCCAATAAACTTTATTTACAAAAACAGGTGGAGTCGGGAGTCAGATTTGTCCTGCAGCCATGATTTGGCCTCCCCTGATCTAGGGGAAAGAGCATTGCCAGCAGGGGGCATAGCAAGTGGAAAGGCCAAAGCTGGGTTTAGGCTTTGTAGTCTTGGAACAAAGGAAGGTAGCATGGCTGGAGGGTAGTAAAGTGAGAGTGAGAATGATAGGGTGTGAGGTTGGAGACATAGGCCAGACAGGGTTTTGTAGACCTGGGAAAATGTTAATATTGACATTTTATTCTAAATGCAAAGGGAAGCCACTAGAATGACTCAAGCAGGGGGCAGGGACACAGTCTGGTTTATATTTTTAAAAGCCTCTGGTTGCTGAGTAGTGACTATATTGAGAGGAGCAAGAGTGGAAACAAGGAGATCTCTTAGGGAGCAGTTACAGTAATCCAAGGAAAACATGGTAGTGAAGACATGGAAAGCCATAAGGGTAGCGTTTTGAATCTCTCTCTTCATGGCTCCTTAACTATGTATGAACTTTTAGCTTCAATTCTCTCATCAGCTAACTGTAGATAAAATTTCTATTTTATTTGTTAGAATAAAATAAGACTATAAATCAAATGTATAACACATGATAAGCTATCAGTTATGTTAGTTTTTTCCCCCTCTTTGCCTATAGCTCGAACACTTTCTTCTTGCTTCTCTCCTTCCTATTTTTCTCCTTTCCATGGATATTTAATGGTAAACTAGTTTGTGCAAAACATGATAATTGGTACTTAAGTACACTGGGAGACACAGAGAGATCTTGTTTTTAAATATTTATTGACTTGTGTAGTTGGGTGCTCAGAAAAAACAGAGCCTAATATTTTCCTTTTGTTTTGCTTTTCTTTATTTTTTTAGTGAGACAAATTGCCATTTTAAAGTCCTAGCTATTTATGGAAATAGTGATGGAGAAAAAGTCACATAGGAGAAGATCTTAGTTTTGGAAAGAATCACTTAAAGGATCCCATTGGTTCTGAAAATTACTGTAAGTTTTATCCTGGGAAGAAAATGTACAAGTTTTTATGGCCTGAAAAAGAGGCCTCAGCCCATAACCCTTATACATTTGCAGTACGAGAAGATTGTGGGGGATGATAAGGTTATTAAAATATTCATAATAATTACAATGGTTTCAACTGAGTTCATTTGGTAAGACAGGATCCAAGGTCCCTCTTGCCATCCCTCACTGAAGGGAAGATCACCATGGCTGAATGGGGTGGATGAATCATGAGTCAGGCTTAACATTCTTGCCATTGTTCTGTCTTGTTCATGACTTTGCATTTGTAGTCTCAAAACAATTTTGACATTAAAGCCTAAAGTCATCTCAATTTTTCCCACTGAATGATTTACCTTCCCAGGGGAAATATATTTTCAATTAACTTTTAATTATCCATCTTTGTGATGTACCATAGTATTTTGGAAAATATACTAGTTTCAAATAATTCATGGACTAGCTAGCTGCATCATGTGTGACAGTTTCCTTTAAAATTTGTAAGACCCAGTTACCTTACTTATAAAATGAGGCCTTTGTAGTGTATTATTCCTCTGTCTCATGCCCAGTGATTCCACAAAAGGACCAAACTGCAAATCTGCACCATAACTTTGGAGGTAAAGAAGGATAAAGGAGAAGTTGTTTGTAAAAAAAATCACTCTATAGCTTTATTCTGAAATTATTTTATGCTTTGATTACGTTTTAAAAATTGCCTTGTTGAAATCAAGGCAAAATCATAAATTGTTGTTCAACAAATTTTTAACCTACAATAATAACTCTCTGCCTAGTATCCCATATACCCCAGCCCCAGTGTGCACATTTCATTAGAATCAAGTCCTAGGAGAAAACATCAGAAAGGCCTTAAGATAATACCTTAGAGTGACAGGCTCATTGATCTAGATATTTGAACATAGTAAAGATACATGTTCTTCTCTTATCGTTGTACAGGATACCTGTAAATAACCAAAACCCGGTGGACTTTGTGGTAGAAAATGATTGAAAGTAAGCAGGATAATTTTTGAGGGTAAAGAAATACAGTTATAAAGAGACTTGAGGTTAATACACTAAAGGAAAGGATTAACTCTAGATTTGTATTCATTACTCAGAAAAAAGTCTTTGGATCATTTTTGTGCACTGAGGGAATTCACATGCAATGAAACATCACTTTTTGCATTTAACTGAAATTGATGTTCATATTAAACCTGTCTCATGTGAGAATGAATAAAAATGTATTATTTTAAAAGTTAGAAACTACAAATTTTTTACAATTTTTTTGTACTGAAGAAAAATTAGGTGGTAATCCAAATGCTATAAATTGGTTAATAACTACATAAATACTGGATATGCATATGATAGAATATTTTGCATATTTTAAATATTATGCTTATGAAGAATATGTGATACTCCAAATAATATTTTACTTTATTAAGGGAAAAAGGAAATGTGATTTTTTATATAGGATATTATCTCGATGTTAAAAAAAGACAATAGGAAATGTGCTTACTGTAATGTCCTGTTAGTTGGATTTTGTGTCATTCCTATAGCCTTCCTTAAGTATTTTTTATATAGTATTATCCTAATTTTTCTAAATGGATATATAGTATATTAATTTATAATTGGAAAACTAAATGCTTGATATTTGTGTATAATCTGAGTAATTCCTGAATATATAAAGAATCTATTAACATTAGATTATCTTGGAAAGAACAATTATTCATAGAGGCAAAATAATCAGAAGATATCTACTAGTAATACAACTGCTGAAAGCAGGGATGCTCTCTTTTTTGAAAGGATAAAATTGGAAAATTATTATTACAGGATATCATGTTGTGGTGATAGTGTAAAATTTGGGTCTTCTGGCATTCCTACCCCACAGATAGCAGAAAATATTTTCTTCCTTATTCAAGAAGATAAAGCATGGCAAGGCAGATAGTGATGCTCCTGAGCATCAGTTTGCAGAGCAAACACACAAAAACAAATATAGAAAAAAACCAAAAACAAATAAATAAGAACTCCTGCATTAAAACAAAAATTAATTTAATGCCTGCAGCAAAGGAAAGCTTTTGGCCCTTTTCTTTTTTTGTTGTTATTTATTTATATATATATTTTTTATTTCAGAATATTATGGGGGTATGAATGTTTAGGTTACATATATTGCCTTTGCCCCATCTTTGGCCCTTTTCAACTGGCCTTTTTTTGTTTACATTGACACATATTCCTACCTGGTTTTTAGTTAACTGCTTGACTGCTACTCATTAATTTCAAGGCTCACTCCTCAGCCTTTTTTTTTTCTCTCTCTGTAATCTCTCTTGGAGACATCATTCACCCTCATAGTTTACCTTTCTCTCCTTATAATGATAGTCCTTCTTAGGTTCTCGCCCACATTTCCAACTTTCTGCTGAGTATTTCCACTAAAAGTCTTTATAATCATCGCAAACTCAATGTGTTTATGACTGAATTCACGCATATTCCATATTTTTTTGAATCACCCCATGCTTTTGGCACTCAGATGGTTAAAAGTGACCTTTCATTCCAACTTCTTTCTATGATCCATACTGAATCTAGGATAAAGTTCTGATTTGTCATTTGTAGAAGCAACATTTACTTTCCATTCCTACTCTTTCATCACTTTGGTTCATGTTCTAGTCATCTCATTGTTGGTGACATTTTGGAAACATAAAAAGATATCCTAATAGAAAAAGTGCAGACGATATTGTCTCTGCCAATATCATAGGTATGTCAGGGGAGGGGATCAAATGAAAGTGCTATATAAACTATACTAATGATGCTAACATGCTGCATTAAAGGCCCACAGGCCATAAGAGGCTAGAGTAGGCTCATTCTCATAGCAAGAGCCAGGAAACTGTTGACGCTGGGCGTCCAAAAGCCAAAGAGGTAATTGTGAATTGTACTGCAATAGATATTTGAGTGCAAGTGTCTTTTTGATAAAATGACCTTTTTTTCCTTTGGGTAAATATCCAGTAGTGGGATTGCTGGATCAAATGTTAGGTCTACTTTTAGCTCTTTGCAGTAGCTCCATACAACTTTCTGTAGAGGTTATACTAGTTTGCAATCCTACCAAAAGTGTGTAAATGTTCCTTTCTCTCTGCATCCATGCCAGGATCTGTTGTTTTGGGTCTTTTTGATAAAAGTCATTCTTACTGGAGTTAGGTGGTATCTCATTGTAGTTTTGATTTGCATTTCCCTGATGCTTAGAGATGTTGAACATTGTTTCATATGTTTATTGGCCTTTAGTCTACCTTCTTTTGAGAAGCTTCTGTTCATGTCTTTTTTTTTTTTTTTTTTGAGACAGAGTCTCACTCTGTCGCCTGGCCTAGAGTGCCATGATGTCAGCCTAGCTCACAGCAACCTCAAACTCCTGGGCTCAAGCAATCCTCCTGCCTCAGCCTCCTAAGTAGCTGGGACTATAGGCATGAGCCACCATGCCTGGCTAACTTTTTTTATATATACATTTTTAGTTGTCCAGCTAATTTCTTTCTATTTTTTAGTAGAGATGGGGTCTTGCTCTTGCTCAGGCTGGTCTCGAACTCCTGAGCTCAAATGATCCACTTGCCTCGGCCTCCCAGAGAACTAGGATTACAGGCATGAGCCACCACGCCTGGCCTGTTCATGTCTTTTGCCCACTTTTTTATGGGGTTGTTCTATGCTTTGTATGGAACCAGAAATAGCCAAAGCAACCCTAAGCAATAAGAAGAAATCGGGAGGCATCACTTTACCAAATTTAAGGCTATACTACAAGGTTATAGTAACCAAAACAGCATGGCACTGGCATAAAAATGGAGACATAGACAGAGAACCCAGATATAAAACTATGCTCATATTACCAGCTGATCTTTGAGAAAGCAGACAAAAACATACACTGAGGAAAAGAATCCTTATTCAATAAATGGTGCTGGGAAAATTGGATAGCCACATGTAGAAGACTGAAACAGGATCGACACCTCTTATCACTCACAAAAATTAATTTCATGATGGATAACAGACTTAAACCTAAGACATGAAACTATAAGAATTCTAGAAGAAAATGCTGGAAAAACTCATCTAGATATTAGCCTATGCAAAGAATTTATGAAGAAGACCCCAAAGGCAATCATAGCAACAAAAAAAATTAACCAATGAGACTTGATTAAATTAAAAAGCTTTTGCACAGCCAAGGAAACAACCAACAGAGTGAACAGACAACCTACAGAATGGGAGGAAATATTTGCATGCTATATTTCCAATAAAAGGGCTGATAACCAGAATCTATGAAGAACTCAAATCATCAAGAAAAAAATCTTTCTCTATTTTCCCAACCCTCTCAAACAGATCCTCCTATTTACTTAACCAAATCTACTTTCCTTAAAAGAGGAAAGTTCTCTTTCTGTGAATGCTAGGATCCCACGGAGGACTTTGGTTAGGAGTCTAGTTTTATCAGTCACACTTTGCAGCTACAACCCAAGGAATAGGAAGATTTGAGGTCAGTAGACAGGGTTCAAGCCCTAGCTCTCTCACTTATTAGCTCTCTGTTCTTGGTTGAGTCACTTGAATGTTCTGACTCTCAACTTTACAAGGTCTTTGTAGGTGAATCATTATCCACCAACCCAATTCAGGTGTTTTCAGACTATTTATACTGTATCCCTCCCACCCAGCCCAGTATAAGTGCATAGGCTTCCCTTTGGGCTTACAGATGTCTCAGAGATGTATGTGTGTGGGTTATGGGAGAGGTGGGAAAAGGTGCCCAATAGGGATATAGCAAAGGCATTTGACACATCCTGGCCTCACTCCTACTACGCAGTCAGTGAGTGAGTTGCTTGTGCTCTCTAAAATCTTAGGTGGCTCCTGCCAAAATAAGACTTTACAGCTTTAGTTACTGAAGGTTTTCTCCAAAGAAGAGTAATGGATGACTGAATAGACCTCAAGTCTCTCTGCTACATGTTCTGATCTTTTACTGCTAAGAGTTTGGTATGTGATTGAGGAGAGGGGAACTGGGTAACTGGCCAAGAACCTGAATTTGCTTTCTTTTTTTATAATTTAAAACCATTAATTGGAACTAAATCTTTCTTGCTTCTATGTTCCCATTACTGGTTCAAAGCTCTAGTTGAGCACTTATCAGTCTGCCAAAATTTAGCATAAATTGTATATAAACATATGAGGTCTGTTCAGAAAGTATCCAGCGAAAGGTTAATATAACCGTTGTTATATTAACAATGGCTGGATACTTTCTGGACAGACCTCACATATCTACCTCCTTGTCCAGAGGCCAGACACTTGGTATAATTCACCACTGTGTTCCCAGAATCTAGCGCCAAACCTAACCCACCTCAATGTCTACCGAATTCTTAAATCCATTTAAGTAAGGCTCAGGCTTGCTGGTGGATTTCTAAATGCTTTCCTATGATTTGCTTTAAAAATGGAGAAGGTGGATACTCATGTTGCCTAGAATCTTAGCTGGTTCTGCACGAATAACACTTTACACCTTGTACTGTGCTGGGGATGCTCTTCTTCTTGGGTCTTCACTGGCTAGAGTAAGGATCCCAGGTGGTTCTTTTGTACAGGACCCAGATCTCTCTCTCTTAGAAAAGCCTTGAGGATGAGATTTCGTTTTATTTGAGAAGTTTCAGGCCTAGACGACTTGAATTTTGCCTCGCTTGATTTGTCTAGTGTATCACTGTCTCCCCTGGGAGTTGCCCTTGTGATAGATACACTCTGGGTAAACAGAAAATACCAGCCAACTAGTGAAAGTTCAAGTTCTGCCTTCACCCCCTTTTTCTATCTTAGCCTTTTTGTCTGTATCATGAAGAGCCTTATCTCTGTCTTCCTTGGGATTGTTCTGAGGACCTAGCAAGGTACAGGTTGGGAAAGTGTCTTGTATCAAGGGGGCACAGTTTAGGAGAAGTGATACTGAGCATGAGTTGTGAACAAAATAATCCCAAGGCAGAAGCAGGATTCCTTTTGTTTTGATCCAGCCAAATAGTGACAGCTGGATCTGTTCAGCAGGTGAGAAAAAGTTTTGTAGCCAGTTCCTGAATAGGGTGAGAAGGGATGTTGAAAACATTTGATTCCATAATGTCTGCCTGTTAAGCTATTCTGTTCAAACAAAATCTCTGAAAAATCTGGATGATAAATATTCTAGAAGTCCTTGGTGATAAAATGTTCTGAGTGGTGCCCCGCAGGAGGTGTGTAGCCCTTGGCCCTAAGAGATGGCCCCACACATAGATCAAGGCAGCCTTATTGTCTGGGTAACAGGAATTTATTTCCCTGAACTCCAGCATGCAAAGTCCATTCTTGGCTTGATGAGATTTAGCTTTATATAGACCAGAAAAAAATATCCCATGGCTGACATCTTTGTCATTAAATATTAAGTATACTTTCTCTATCACATTACATTATGGTGAGTTCTGCATAAGTCCATCTCCCCTGCAAGACTAGGAACTGCTTTATTCAGGGAATGGGGTAGAGTTTATTTCAACATTTTCCATGTCTAGCACAAAATCTGGCATATAGTAAATACTTCCTGAATGTTTATCGAATGACTGTCAAAATCTTTGCCAGCAATGTTTTGGTTTTAATTATTCACCTTTTTTGCTTTGCCAGTTAACAGCTTCTCTTAGTTACTTTTAGCCATCTTATTACATACCTAGAGCACTTTAAGGTTTGTTTGATTTTTGCCATTGCCTTTGTCAATCCTGGGAGGAGGCCTGGCAGTTCTGTTATGGTCTGGAGTGCAGATACATGTGCCCTCTGGGTCTCTGTATCTTCTTTTTAAGTCTTTTCTGATTAATGGATCTACCCTTTAATCCGAGCAGAAAGTATGTCCTGGGGCCATGGTGCCACTAGGTCCGAGGTCCAGCCCAGTCACTGATTTGACAGCAAGTCTTTGCTCTCCTTACCTATGTACTCATCTCTACCTTAAACCCAAACCTACACGATAGTCCTTGGTCAGCTTTGCTCCATGCCCTTTCTGACTGTCTTATTCAGCTTCATCCTAAGTACTTAATCATTTCTGTGTATTCCCTCCAATATCTTGGTCACATTCCCCTATTTCTCACAATTTCTTTTGGCTTGGAGTCTATGGCTCCACACAGTTCTTTAGACATTTCAGTGGAGCTAATTATGTTCAAGAATTCACATAGATGCCTCATAATCTGAACCCTAGTTTTCCTGAGTCTTGGGTTATTCCCATTGCCTAAAATTAAAGCTAAAATTCCTTAGTTTGGCATATAAGGCCTTCACAATCTGACCCCACCATACCCTTCTGGTCTAACCCTCTTCAACCCACCCCCCTTCCCCCATGTCCTGGAGTCAGTGCAGTGCACTGAATCATTTTTCATTCCCTGATCAGTATTCTTGTTTTCATACCCTCTGCTTTATTGTTTCTTCTCTTTAGAATTCTCTTCCCTCAACTCGTCCATCAGACAGTTTCTCATCAGTGTTTTTTTAAAATTTTTAAAAAACGTTCAATTATTATGGGTACATAACAGTTGTATATCTTTATAGGGTACATGTGATGTTTTAATACAGACATAAGATGTAAATTAATCAAATCAGGGTAACTGGGGTATCCATCACCTGTTCTTATCAGTGTTTTGAAGCCAGACCAGATCACAGATCACCTCCTCTCTGAACACTTTTCTGACATCTTGGACATCTCCAACAGAGTTTCAGCCTCTCTCTCTCTCCTTGCCCCAATCTCTCCCTCATTCTCCATCTTTCTGCTCTCTCCCTCTCTCTCTCTTTCTCAGCTCTCCTTTAATCATTTGTATATACCACTTATCATAAAAAATTGAAACCATACTTTCAAATGATTGTCTTTTCCACCAGACTCTTAGCTTCCCAGAGCCAGGCAATAGGACCTTTTCATCTTTATTTGCCCAGGATCCAGCACACAGCCTCGTTCATCACTCTTGCCCATTATATACTTTCTGAATTAAATTAGCAGCACTTGAACTGACCCAGGAGCATCTTAGAATGTGTCCTAAAAGACTGTCATGATGACTGACAAGATCTGGAATTTCCAGGATCTCTAATTAAACTGTCTATTGTCGCCCTGTTTTAACAAGGTTTTTGCTAGAACCTGGGATGAATGAACACAGCCAGACAATGGAATCCATTTCTCCTGGTCTGTCCCATCTTGAGGCCACCTTCCCTCTCTACCCAGTGACTTATTATTTGATATGTCACGTATAAACAAATTCCAGCAAGGATTCCAGTTTTAGAAGCCCTCAAGCTCTTTAGTGGGAAGGGATTATAGAAAAAAAAAATTAAAGTGTACCCTGGATTTTGTTTTCTCAAATAGGCTTTTTACTGCCTTCATTGAGTGGAGATTCACAAGGAAACCAAAAGGTCAACAAGAAATTTTTGGTCTACACTACCTCCTGACCTTTTCTTTGGGCATCTCTTATCATTGTCTATTTATCCACAAAAACAGGGCCAACACTTCATCCAGGGGCTTTATTTAAAGCTTCAGACTTCCAGTTGTATGAAGCTATTATTCTCTTTTTGCCTCCTATTTAAGGGGCCAGTCTCTAGAAGCCAAAGGTTTGTGAGTTTACTCCTCATATTCCCGCCTAGAGTGGATGTTTAGAGCCTCAGGAGAAATCATCCCAAATTGTCAAGAAAGTTTCCCGCCAGTAGCCCTGAACAGAGCATCCTTGACCTCTTTGTTCCTCAGGGTGTACACCACAGGGTTCAGTAGCAGGGTGATGACAGTGTAGGTCACAGAGATCAGCTGGTCCTGATTCCTGGTGTTCTCTGACTTGGGCTTGAGGTAGGCGATGGAGGCACAGCCATAGTGGACAATGACCACGGTGAGGTGGGAGGCATAGGTGGCGAAAGCCTTCTTCCAGCCCTCGGCTGAAGCAATCTTGAGGATTGTAGAAATAATGAGAACATAAGAGATGAAAAGCAGACATAGGTACAACAAGCACCAGCACACTGATAATCAAAGTCAGGATCTCATTGACAGTGGTGTCAATGCAGGAAAGCTTCATCACAGGTCAGATATCACAGAAGAAGTGGGCCACCTTTGTGGCACAGAAGGGTAACCTGAATACAGATGTCACCTGTGTTATTGCTACAATCAAGCCAATGCTGCAGGCCCCCAAAACTAGCTGGACACACACCCTCTTGTTCATAATAACTGTGTACCTCAGGGGGTTGCAGATAGCCACATAGCGGTCATATCCCATTGCTGTGAGCAGGAAGCAGTTAGTGATGCCAAAGGTAACAAAAAAGAACATCTGTGTGGCACAACCTGCCAATGATAGAGACTAGCTCATGCCTACAAGGTTGGAGAGCATGCTTGGGAGAATGACCAGTGTATACACAGTCTCTGAAGTGGACAGCATGCTCAGGAAGAAGTACATGGGCGTGTGAAGATGGTGATCAATTCGGATGATGGTTACAATGATTACATTGCCTGCTAGGGTTAAGATGTATAGTGCAAAGAACACCCCAAAAAGGGTGATCTGGTACTCATGGAAGCTGGAGAAACCTTGCAAAATAAACTCAATGATGACAGTGTAGTTCTCTCTCATCATTGAGTGGTCACCAAATCTGAAGTGCAGAAGAATAAAAGTTACATATTTTCAGCAGAGCAGCTTAAACACATTTCTGAAATTGATTGACATTCAATAATTCTCAGCTATAAATCTAGAGGTACATTTCCTAGTGTATTCAAGTTAATCCCTGGGATTATTTATCTTTACTTAAAATATTTTTACTTTTTGACCATCTGTTACAATTTCCTATGTGTCCTAGAATCACAGTCTCTTTCTTTCTCACTGTATAAATCATGAGTGTTCCTACTCCACTCCTCCTCTTCCTCCCTGACATCTGGAATGACCTCCTTCCTCTTCTCTTATTTAATTCTTCCCCATTCTTCAGAGACCAATGTAAGCTTTCAGCCCCCCATAAAATCATATTATACTCTGATGTTCTCCTGTCTATTTGAATTATTTTCTACCCCATCAATGCTGCCTCTCCTCACACAAATACTCAACAACTTTATAATAATTTTTATATTTTTTCATATTTTCCTAGTTCAGGATTATGCATGAATTGGGTGCATGAAAACAATTTGTTTAGGGATGAACTGGAGACTTCTTTTCTTTTAAGAGTATGAATCATCCCCCTTGCAGATCCTTTAGGAAATAGAAGCAGAGCAGAAAAGCTCATCTTGTTTTCAAGAAGAAAAAGGCAAATCTTAACCAATGACCAACCTCTCCCCACTGCTGTCTGAATGATGGAAGTCTGCTGACAGTTAACAACACTGATTCACATAGGTTATAAATTATGCTACATCTTTACCCTCCCTAACCTAGAAAGAAAATTTACAGCCAAAACAACTTTGTGAGTGGGCATACACCTACTCTGCAGAGGTAAACAATAGTATCAGGAAAGAGACAGCAAATTTAAGTATCCCTCACCTAAAGCAAAAGCCAACCCTGAATATAAAAAAGTTACACTAAAGATATATCATTTTGTTGAAAGGTGGAAATCAGTTCAATCTATGTAATATTTCACATTTTTTCTCTTTAAACAGTAAGCTCCTGTAGGGTATTTAAATTACATTCCAATTGTCTTATGCATATTCAAAAAGATACTTTTTGCATAAAGTAAATCATATCAATGATGAAAGTAAGTATGAAGACTTTCTTCAAGTTTATAAAACTCTATTTAAAAGAAGTTGATGACCACCTGTTAATCATTAACACTAAGTGTGCTAAAAACGAATAAAGATGCAACAGAGAATATTTCCCAATAGAGAAAATCATTTGACACTAAAGTATGTGGATAAAGGCTTGTCTTCTGTGAGGTCTCTGAGCAAAAACTAGGCAGTAGCCCACCATGGGGTGGTATGGCACCTTGATAGTGAAATCAGAAATGCTTAGCAGAGCTTTGGATTGTTGTAATGACAGGCACAGGTGCTCTTGGCAATTAATGATGCTAGATGCAATGCATGTGATGGCCCTGCCCAAGGAAGAATTGTCCTATTTCAAATACTAATAAGGTTCCTATTGAGAAACACTGGGCTAGAAAGTCATCTAATCTGGCTGAAGCCTGTCTGTCTTGAGGTAGAAGAATGGCCATTATTACCTGGTTAGCATCCTCCACCGTTGGAAGCCTATAATTCTTCAAACGAAATCGAGGGAAGAAAGAGTAAACATATTCTTATGAAGACCCCCCCAGTTGTGATAGGAGCTGTCATACTACAATAAATCAAAGTCACCCCATGGGTAATGAGCCCCATTCCATCCCCTTTTCTAAAAAGCACTTACATGACTCTGCCTAGCCCTGAGGCACAGCAGGAGAGCTGGGCTGGAGCAGGCCAAGGAGTAAAGATTGAAATCTGGGGCTCCCTTGGCTATAGTGTGCAGGTGCAGAGAAGAGCAAGGTGACCAAGAGGGCCTAGGATGGGCTGAGGCCTAGCAAACAGGAGATGAACAGACTCCAGTAGGAATGTGGTTAGGCTTGAGAGCCAGAGGAATTCTTGACAGCCCCTGTGTTTGAAAAAGCCTTCAAAGCCAGAGAGGATGCTCTCCAAGGATCAGCCAGCTGGGCTTCTAGGAGTCACTACCTGAGGACATTCTGAAAGCCACCCTGGGGCTGGGAGGATGCAGACAGCAGGTATCTGGGGGCCTTGTTATGTATGGGGCTCATTTACTCAATTGCAGGGTTAGTGCTTTGGGAGCCTGGGGTAAGTTTTTACTTCCAGTAGGAATAGCATTAGAGGAAGCTGTTTATTTAGTTGAATTTTACTTGTTTGAATAAGCACACTGTATGTGTGTGTGTATGCATTTTGTTTGTTTATTTTTGTTTTTGTTTTTAACAGATGTGCCTTGGAAATCCACAGTGACGAATCTAGGCAGCTCAAGCTTAGAGTCACACCATCTTGGATCCCAGGAAGTTTAGGCCCTTTTATTTATAGGCAGGAACTCTACCCAGTATAAGAATCTGATTTTCTTTTTAAAATAAAAGTATTCAAATATGGCCATGGTTCTGCAGAGGGCAGTTCATGCCGCCTGTCTTCGCCCTGTGGCATTCAGAATTGGAAGCACAGTCTTATTACCCAAGATCCTCTCTTGGGGACTAGAAAACAGAGATGAAGTTTTGAATACTCTGTTCTCTTGACCAAGAAATTTCCTTCCCTTCTCCCGTTGGCAAACTTTTACTAGTCCGTCAAGACCCAACTTTAAATTTACTTCGTATTGAAGACTTTCCTTGAGTTAGTTTATTGCGTCTTTAGCAATCTCTCAATCTAGCATGTGGTGTTTATGTGTGCCCATTCGTTCTTTAGGCACTCAGCATATGTCAAGCCCTGTGCTAGTTGCTGGAAGTACAGACATGAACGAGATGCTGTACCAACTTCTTAGGAGCTCATGGCTTAGTTTCAGGTGATATTATCAGACAATAATATTAAACTGAAATGTTTAAGTGTAAGTGAGACAGGGAAGAGACAATCCTTGATCAGACTCAGGTTGGTTACAGAAAATTACAATATGTAGGTAGAGACCAGGTAACAGAAGGTATTGGAGGATTTGAATTTATCACTTTTAAGGACCTCACAAGTGATTCTCACTTATCTCTCCTGTTTCTAGACTTCGAAGTTTCCCAGCAACTGGCCTCTTAAGGACGTGAACTTCGTCACCACCAGCCACCTATGTCTTCTTACCGTCTATCTGGTGACTCTGCATCTTTGTTATAAAATGACAGACTCAGCACTGGGATTGGGTATATTGATCTGGCAGCAGTGTGAGGATGAAGTTGAGATTGGTAAAAAGAAGCAGGAAAATCAGCTAGGATGCTGATGGAACAGAGATAATTTGGCTTGATTTAGAGGGGTGGCAATGGGCCCAGAGAGAAGGGACAGATGTAAGAGACATTTGAGGTAAATCAATAGGGCATATAACTTAATCAATGTGTGGGTCAAAGGAGAGGAAAGAACCAATTGTTACTACTCTTATAAGGTTCATTTATGCCAACTTTCTGATTATTTACAAATGTACATAGCTTCCTATTGTAACAGATGAATCAAAAAAAAGTGATCTCTATATTGACTGTCCTTCATTAGATATCATTGGTGGCTATGGGATCTCATCAGGAAAGCAGGGTAGTCAAGCAATAGAGCTCAGTGCTTTATGATGTCATTGCTTTCGGACAAATTAGGAATATTGTAGAAATGGGAAACTGGGTTGATGGTATAAAAATGTGGTACCTGGTAAAAAGGAGAGATATTCAGTTTCAGTAGTGACTAATATTTATTGAATATTTTCACAATTTTTTGTCTTGCTTCTTAATCCTCCAAATGACCCTATGCAGTCAGTAGCAGTATGTCATTGTATAGAGGAGAGATGTACAAGAAGCCCACCCTGCCACCAACAGTAAACAGGTTGGGATTTGGTGCTAGAAAGAAATGAACACATATGGGGTGACTATAGAAACAAAGCTGGAAAAACAGCCAAAAGAACATTCTGTAAATGCCCCTAGTTTTGCAGACTGCTTTACTTGAGGGTCAGATTTCAGTAATTCTTATTATGGTTCATTCACAACATTCAATTCAGTTTAGGATCCCAGGTCTAGACCCCCTATTAAGGCTTTGAAATTGTTAATGGGAGTCTTTCAGAACACTGAATAGAGCTCACAGCAGATTTAACTGAGTTTCCTGAAGTTATATATGGTCTGACATGCTCTTCCACCCTATTCTTGTCACCTAGAGCTGGGGTGTCCAACTTTTCTGTGTGTGAAAACTTCTTTTTAATTTAAGAATATTTAAT
The DNA here is from genome assembly GCF_020740605.2 of Lemur catta. Lineage (NCBI taxonomy): Eukaryota > Metazoa > Chordata > Mammalia > Primates > Lemuridae > Lemur > Lemur catta. The sequence continues at coordinate 32,566,772 of NC_059130.1, read as the reverse complement.
GGATCTACAACTTGATTATAGTTGGATAACAATTGTATTATTTGTACATGTGATAGAAAAAATAAATCATAAAAAGGCAACTATGACTTAGAAATTGGTACTTTCAAATGAATTAATGATGCATTCAAAAATAGTTGCACATGCTTTTGTCAGTATTTATTCAGACGGCATATGGGGAGTGGTTCACACAGGAATCCTGGGCTCCTTGCAGCGACTGAGGGAACTAGGAGAGAAGAGGGAATGATGCCTGAGATGTATTTGGAAGGCCAGTAGGTAAAAGGGAAGGCATTGAGCATAGGGGAATGGGTGGCAATGGAAGAGCAATGCAGATAGGTGCTGAGTGGTTTATTAACACATGGTAGGTGTATCCAGGTAGTAATACTTGGAAGATTGAGAGAATAGTTTCCTTTTACTGGAACATAGGATCAGCGACTATAGGAGAAGCCCGTTTACAAAGTCAGGATCTCCGGAAAACAGGGAACCCACTCTACAAATGAGGTCGAGTTCTCTAGAAGCAGAGCTTTAAACAAGGTTCTGGGTACAGGGATTGATTAGGGAGTACTCCCAGAGGAAAGGGAATGAGAGAAGCAGGATGGGACAGGGGAATAGTGAAACAAGAATGTGGCCTCAGCTCAAGGTTAACTTCAGCCTGATCTAATGGAGGGATCTAGAATTGTACCCTAAAGTTGCTCCCATCTTGAGACAAGGTGGGCTGCCTGTTGTCATTTAAGCATTCCTTGTGGTGTGTCCCTTGTGAGGATGGGGTATGTGTGGCCTTATCCCCCTTTCAGCCAATGGCAATTCTTCATAGAAAAGGGCAGCTGTAAACAGCATTTCAACATCCACATCAACTGGGCATGGGCACACCAGCCTAGCAAAGGTATCTGGGCAGAGTAACAACAGAGCCCATTATACTGCCCAAGGTGTCTGGGGAGAGGGGACAGGGTATGAAAGTCATTTTTATGCATTTTGCTTAAGCTGCTCAAAATTGAAACTTCTCAAACATCTTGTAAACTGGCTATCAGAGCCTGTGTCTGACATAGCTGTCTAGGGTTCGTATATGTAGTATAGGCACAAGGTAAATAATTAATGAAGTGAGTTTTTTGTTGCTGTTAACTGCAGTATGAAATGTAGCACTGGAAGTGTCATGTATAAACAGTGAAGAACCCGTGATCTTAGTGCCCAGATTTTCATGCTGAGGCCAGGTTCAGCGTACATAAATTCCTGTGATATGATGCTATTATTCTTCCCAGCCTCCCTGCTGGTTTATATATCTTATGCCATAAATAACAGGAATAATGCCTAACATCATAGTACAGTGTATGGATATGCTTTGTCTTATTTGCTTTTCACCAAGCTTGTTAAACTCATCTATCTGGCTTGGCAAATCCATCTATTTCTTTTTTCCATTAATATTTTTCTTCTTTGTTTCACTCTAGTCCTCCCATTCCCAGACACTTCCCAGACCAGGCTCCCGGCGCCCTCATTCCCTCTCTTATCTGACTGGCTCCCTCACAGTGACACCTCACCAAGATTTTTTCATATTATCATTATTGAACTTGCCAGCACCTAAGAGAGGGGCTTTCTGCCCAAAGCTCTGAGCAAGGCACTCTTGACCTCTTTGTTCCTCAGGCTGTATACAACAGGGTTCAGCAGGGGGGTGATGACAGTGTACGGCACAGAGATAAGTCTGTCCTGCAGGGAATTTTGGGACTTGGGTTTTAGGTAGATGAAGGAGGTACAGCTGTAGTGGACAATGATTACTGTGAGGTGCGAGGCACAAGTGGCGAAGGCCTTTTTCCAGCCCTCAGCCGATGAAATCTTGAGGATGTTGGTGACAATCAGGACATAGGAAATAAAGATCAAGACCATGGGCAGAACAAGGACACAGAGACTGATGAGCAAAGTGATAAATTCTTTGACACTAGTGTCAGCACAGGCGAGCTTCATTAGGGGCCAGATATCACAAAAGAAGTGGGAGATGACATTGGCATCACAGAAGGGCAGGCTGAACACAGACGACACCTGAATGATAGCTGTGCTCAGGCCAATACTCTAGGATCTACTTGCCAAGTATATACAAGCCTTTTTGCCCATGATGACTGAATACCGTAGGGGGTTGCAGATGGCCACAAAGCGGTCATAACCCATGACTGTGAGCAGGAAGCAGTTGTTGACACCAAAAGTGAGGTAGAAGAAGAGCTGAGTGGCACAGTCTGGGATGGAGATGGCTTGCTGGGGGCTGAGGAGACAAGACAGCATGCAAGAGATGATGGCCACAGTGTAACAGGTCTCAGAAATGGACATCACACTCAGGAAGAAGTACATGGGGGTGTGAAGGTGACGATTAAGGTGGATAATTGTCAAGATGATAGCATTGCTGGCAAGGGTCAACAGGTACAAGACCAAAAAGACCACAAAGAGGATGAGTCTGTGATGCCACCCCAAAATGGAGAAACCCTCAAAGATAAACTCAGTCACCGCTGTGAAATTCAGCTGTGGCATTGAAGAGAATCAGATCTGAAAAAGATGAAGTGGGAAGGTTGAGCAAGTGGGCAGAAAAGAGTAGCTTGATCCAGGGTCATCATTAGCCATGTGCAGCAACTCAAAAAAGGGTGCAGCTCTGGGTTTCAGAAGCTCTCAACATTCAGACACTGGCCAAGTGCTCAAAGACTTCTCAATGTTCTCACCTTGACCCTGGGACTGGGGGGCAGAGGCAGTGCATATGTGCTGCCAGGCAGTAAATATGTAAATGCAGCACATATGCTCCTCCACTTATGATGAGGTCACCTCCTGTAAGTTGAAATATCCTAAGTTGAAAATGCATTTAGTACACCTAATCTATGGAACATCATAGCTTAGTCTAGCCTGCCTTAAATGTGCTTAGAACACTTATATTAGCCTACAGTTAGGCGAAATCATCTAACACAAAGCCTATTGAATATCTCACATAATTTAATGAAGATTGTACTGAAAGTGAAAAACAGACTGGTCATATGAGTACTTGAAGTATGGTGTGTCTACTGAATGCACGTGGCTTTTAAACTATCATAAAGTCAAAAAATTGTAAGTTAAACCACCCTAAGTTGGGGATCACATGTATTGGAAACCCCTAACTAGCTTGGCTAGAAGTAGGTGTGGACTTCTAGAGAAGGCACGAGAATGACTGTGCACGGTGCTGAAACTTCACTCACACTCACCTGGTTTAAGTCAGCAACGGTCCATCACGTGTCAGAGGCCAGTGCCAAGGGTCGTGCCTAAGGAGTGAATTAGTTCCAGCCAGGGACAGACTGCTATGTGAGGCCCATTCCTGGGAAGTAAGAGGCCGGCTCCAACTCTGTTCAGAAGTGCTTCCATTTGGTAAATCAGGGTAGAAAAACATCATCTCCTCTCAAGGCTCAAATTCAAAATGGAATAAGGCAGTGAGAGGCAACACTGATCTATTCTCTTTAGTTCAAGGTGTGGACCTAGAACACTCCATGGTCCAGAGCCAACTCCTTTTCAGTCCTGCTCCTTCTATAGCCTCCAGATAGCACTTGTTTTCATACCTGAGTCTCCCTTGTTCTGTGTGGAGAGTAGTTTCTGCTTCTATTTTCTAGTCTCTAGTTAAGCACAATAAAGGCTCTAAAAGATTTTTATGGGTTTGAAATACTAGCAACTATAAGACAACAGTGATAAAAACAACAAGATATTTAAGTTTATAGAAATCTCTGGCTTTAACCCCAGAGTAAATGGATGGATGCCTGACTTTCAATGCTCGTTTCATTTGTCACCAGTTGCACATCTATAAAATAGTGATAATAACACCATTTACTTCATTGTGTTGCTATGGAGAATATATGAATTACTGTATGTAAATTGCCAAGTGCAATTCTTGATATATAACAGGCAAACAATACAGTAAATGTCTTCTTCCCTCCCTTCATCTGTCCTCCTCATCCCCCTCTCATAACTCTGGGTTCTACTTCTATGTTAGGGTCACCCAAACACACACACACATTTTCTTTCTCTCTCTCTTTTTTTGCATGTTCACAGATGATTGTTGTCATTAATTTCTCCAATCTCTATTGATTAGAAAGTCCAGTAGTCCAGTCTTCACTTTCTACACCCACTTCCATTCCAACTCTAGATTCTGAAATGTGTGGGGATGTGGATGAGAGTGATCTGGAATCAAATACCTCTGTAATCAAACTCTACCTCCACTTACTTCATGTGTAACCTGGGAAATGTTTCTCATCTTTTCAGGCCTCCATTCCCTCACCTGTAAGATGAAGACAGAGCCAATTTCTACCTCAAAGGACCGATATGAGAATTCCATGAGAATATGTCCATGGAAGGTGTTTAGTCTTTGAAAGCTCTGCCTGAGATTCTCTGAGGCTGGTGCCCAGATAATCCTTTCTGGGTGACTTTTTTTCAGTATTTATACCTTTTGACCTCTAAGTTTTGTGGGACATTTTTTCTACTTGATAACATTCCCGGGAGATAAAAGAAACAGAGAAAGTGGTATCCCATGAGACAAGAGCAATGAGGTCATATTTAGTCACAGAACAAGAATCCCTGCTTCATCGAGTCCTGGATTGTGACTTACATCTCACTGGGCAAGACTTGGCTCATCCAGGATTCAGAAGATGAAGCTCAAAACCACGAGTTCCAGGACTCCTGTAGTGCTGTAACAGACACAGCACATGGAGAATCTCCTGAAGGGGAGGACTAGAAGAAAAATATAGAACCCACCAGGGTCTTTCAGTTAGTTTATCTCCCTGATTGGTCAGATCCTGGAGTAACAAACACACAGAAGCAGTACAAGGCTCTCCTGTGCCTCCCCACATCCCTGTCCCTTTAAGTCTGGGTTGCAGGCTTTCAAAGAGGACCGTTCTCCTGTGCCCCAAGACTCTGGGGTCCTTGTCCTCCAAACCACAGTGATTGTCCCCAAGGCAGCAATAGCAAAATACAAACACTCTGATGTTTGGGGATCTCATTATAAAAGTGGCTCTTCAACCCAATCCCATAGATAGTACTTAGACAATCTGGGTTTTCCCATAGGAACAGAACCTTTGCATCAGAACACGGCCCTGCCCTGCTCAGTGGGTAAAGGGGACCTTTTGCCTCATGATCACCATTACCAAGAGGAACCCAATCATGTTTAAGAATGCAGCTGGAGAGAAAGGCATGGATCTCGACCTGCCACAACGCTAGAGGATTGCTCCCCCGCAGGAACAGTGGTGTGAACCCACGGAGAATCATTGTGGGCCACAGAGAACAAGAAAAAACAGAGGCGAGTGGGAAATCAGACCAAGATAATTCGGAGAGTGCGGGATGGAAAATAGACAGCGGAAGTGCAGGACGGCTGTACCCGCCTCACCGAGCAGTGAGGTGGGTTCAGCCCCACAGCAAAGCGGCTTGTTCTCCCCACTGACCTCCACACCCACTCAATCAGGGATCTGACTGAAGTTGGTGCAGAATCACCGCGGGAGATGTGGAGCTCCGAGGACAGGTGACATAAGGGGGAAGGAGCTTAGACTCTGGGGGGTTTCCCCGGTGACCTAACACTTAAAGGAACAGGCACGGAGTTGCGCTGAGGTGAGGGACCGCGATCGTGAAATATTAAAGCGGGTTTTTTTTTTTTCCTTTTTCTTTCTCTTTTTCTTCTTCGGCGGCCCCCCTGGCCGGGGAGTTGCTGTGGGCTCTGGCGCCTGCCGAGCTCCGAACATTCTCCCCCAGCGCCGGTGACCAGCGGGTGTGCGGTCGCCATCTTGGGTCCCACAGTGTAGCCGCTGCAGATCCATAGGGGGCCGTGTGGGTCCCCGCGCAGCTCCCTTTTATAGTCCGTGACCCCACGCCAAGAGCTGTGGCTCTGTGTGAACTCTGTGGACGGGAGACATCAGCGGGAAAGAGCTTGGACTCTGGGGGATCCCCCGGGAATGAAGTGATTAAAGGGAAAAGGGGCGGGGCTGCGCCGAGGCGAGGGACCGCGATCGTGAAATTATAAAGTGGGGTTTTTTTTTTCTCTTTTCTTTCTCTTTTTCTTCTTCACCAGCCCCCTGGGGCAGCTGCTGTGGGCTGTGGTGCTTGCCGAGCCCTCGGCTCTGGGGCCAGCAGAGCTCTGAACATTCTCCCCCAGTGCTGGTGCGTGGTCACCATCCCGGGGTTCACAGCCTAGCCGCTGCGGATCCATAGGGGGCCGCATGGGTCCCCGCGCAACTCCCTTTTATAGTCCGTGACCCCACGCCAAGGGCTGTGGCTCTGTATGAACTCTGTAGACAGGAGACATCAGTGGGAAAGAGCTTGGACTCTGGGGAACCCCCGTGGGTACGCAGCAATTAACGTGAAAAGGGGCGGAGCTACAAGGCAAGGGACCCGATCGTGAAATTATAAAGTGTTTTTTTTTTTTTGTTTTCTTTTTTCTTTTCTCTTTTTCTTCTTCGGCGGCCCCCCGGCTGGGGAGCTGCTGTGGGCTGTGGTGCTCACCGAGCCCCCGGCTCTGGGGCCTGCCGAGCTCTGAACATTCTCCCCCAGCGCCAGGCACCAGCAGGCATGCAGTCGCCATCTTGGGTCCCACAGCTTAGCCTTTGTGGATCCATAGGGGGCCACACAGGTCCCCGCGCAGCTCCCTTTTATAGTCCGTGAACCCACGCCAAGAGCTCTGTGTGCCTCTGTGTGAACTCTGTGGATAGGAGACATCAGCAGGAAAGAGCTTGGACCCTGGGGGATCCCCGCGGGAACAAAGAGATTGAAAGGAGAGGGAGTGGGGCTGCACCAAGGTGAGGGACCACGATCGTGAAATTATAAAGTGGAGTTTTTTGTTGTTGTTGTTGTTTTTTTTTTCCTTTTGTTTCTCTTCTTCTTCTTCAGCAGCACCCCAGTCGGGAAGCTGCTGCAGACTCTGGCACCTGCCGAGCTCTGAACATTCCCCCCCCAGCAACAGCGACCGACGGGTGCGCAGTCACCATCTTGGGTCCCACAGCTTAGCGGCTGCGGATCCATAGTGGGCCGCGCGGGTCCCCGCGCAGCTCCTTTTTATAGTCCATGAACCCATGCCAAGAGCTGTGGCTTTATATGAACTCTGTGGACAGGAGACATCAGCAGGAAAGAGCTAAGACTCTTGCTCGTGGAATAACAGGTTTTTTTTCCTTCTTTCTTTCTTTCTTTTTCTTTTCTTTCTTGTTTTCTCTTTTTCTTTTTCTTTTTATTCATATTGTTTTTTTAAAATATTATTTTTATTATTATTATTTTGTCAGTGTTTTTTTGTTTGTTTTTTCTTTTTCTTTTTTTTTTTCTTTTCTCACTTTCTTTCTTTTTCTTTTCTCCTTTTCGGTGGCCCTCTAGCCCAGGAGCTACTGTATACTCCTGAGCACTCCAGGCCCCCAGCTCTGGTTCCTACTGGACCCTGAAAATTGGCCCCCAGTGCCCGTGATCTGCTGGTGGGCAGCTGCCATTGTGCGGTCCAAGGTCTAACTGCTGCAGAGACACAGGGTGCCAGGCGGCTCACCAGGAGGCTCCATCCCCTGGTCTGTGGACCCTCTCCAGGTCCCCTTCCCAGGTGTGAACACTGAGTGCTTCCCCAGATGAAAGAGTGTGGAGCCTGGACCTTGGGGACATTGGGACAGGGTAGACCTTTGCCCCTGGGAGCTGCAGCAGCTGGGGCACTGAGTGAGTGAGGGCACCGCCTCCTCCCACTAGCCAGTGTCTTTCCTGGGAAAGAGACAGAAACCACACATCTAGAGGAAGAACCAAAAAACAGGGGAAAAAAGAAAAAAAAAAAAAAAAGAGAGGGAGAGACTTTCCGCTTGCAAATAGTGTGAATCCTGCCTGCTAACTGAAAGTCCACAACACAGTGACTTAACTTGCCAAACTGGTCTTAGGTCAAGCCAATCCTCTGAGGGTGGACCCATCAGAAGCAGTCCCCCAACTCAGATAGAACAAACTCTAAACAACACACAACAGTCTCCTCCTGTAGACAAGGAAGCAACATACGTAGATTGTTTCACAGCCTAAGAACAGAGTACAAGGTGTGCTGTTAGACAGACTAAAGCTGTGAGAAAAGATCTAATGATAGAGCCAGATGGGAAGGGCTCAGTGGAAACATATGGGGAGCACAAAAAACCAAACAGAAACCTCGCCCCCAAAGAGAAAAACCAGCTCTCCTCCAATTGGCACAAACCAGATTCAGAATACCAACATGTTACTGGAAGAATTTCAGTTTTGGATTATAAATAAGCTGAATAATATACAAGAAAAAATGGATAACCAACACAAAGAAACCACAAAAAAAAATCCAGGATTTGGAAGAAAAATTCACTAAGGAAATAGAAATATTGAAGAAAAACCAAACTGAACTCCTAGAAATGAAGAATTATTTCAGAAGCTACAAAACACAGTCGAAAGTCTCAAGAACAGGGTAGATCAAACAGAAGAAAGAATCTCAGAGATTGAAGATAACACTTTCCAATTAAATAAGTCAGTCACAGAGATAGAGCAAAGACATAAGAAAAAAGATCAGAGTCTTCAAGAAATGTGGGATTATGGGAATAAGCCTAACATGAGAGTTATCGGCATCCCTGAGGGTGAAGAAGATAATAAGCAAGGGCTGGATAAACTATTAGAAGACATAATAGAAGAAAATTTCCCAGGCCTTGCTAAAACTCTAGATATACAGGTTCAAGAAGCTCAAAGAACCCCTGGTAGATTCATAGCAAATAGGAAAACACCACATCACGTAATCATCAGACTGACGAAAATATCCACTAAAGAGACACTTCTTCGAGCTGTAAGGAGAAAGAAACAAGTAACATACAAAGGGAGGCCCATTAGAATTATGCCAGATTTCTCAAATGAAACTTTACAAGCAAGAAGAAGTTGGGGCCCCATTCTCACTCTTCTGAAACAGAATAATGCCCAGCCTAGAATCTTGTACCCAGCTAAGCTAAGGTTTCTATATGAAGGAGAAATTAAGAGATTCTCAGAAAAATAAGGACTGAGGGAATTCACCAAGACCAGCCCTCCAAGAAGTACTCAAAAGAGAGTTACACACGGATCATCACCCAAGAGCTAAAGATCAAATTCCAGCCACCACAATGTCTCAAGACAGAAAACATAGCAATGAAGTTCTACCCAATAAGATGAACAGAGATCTGTCCCACTTATCAGTTCTCTCACTAAATGTCAATGGCCTGAATTCCCCACTCAAGAGACATAGACTGGGCCAATGGATTAAAAAACACAAACCAAGTATCTACTGTCTTCAGGAAACTCACTTAACCTGCAAAGATGCATTTAGACTGAAAATTAAAGGATGGAAATCGATATTTCAGGCAAATAGTAGCCAAAAGAAAGCTGGTGTGGCAGTTTTAATTTCCAATAACTTAGTCTTTAAACCAACAAAAGTAATAAAAGACAAAGACAGTTACTACATACTGGTGAAAGGCACAATTCAACAAGAAGACATAACCATACTTAATATATATGCACCCAACCTAGGCACACCCAGATTCATAAAGCAAACCCTACTTGATCTGAACCAAATGATAGACAACAATACTTTAATAGCTGGAGACTTTAACACCTTCCTGACAGCACAGGACAGATCCTCCAAGCAGACAATAAGCAAAGAAATAGTAGACTTAAATAGAATGCTAGAACAAATGGGCCTGACTGACATCTACAGGACATTCTACCCGAAATCCACTGAATATACATTCTTCTCATCAGCTCACGGGACATTCTCTAAGATTGACCATATACTAGGTCATAAAGCAAGTCTTAAAAAAATTAAAAAAATAGAAATCATACCCTGCATCTTCTCAGATCACAATGGAATAAAAGTAATAATGAACCCTAACAGGAATTCTCATTCCTACTCAAAGTCATGGAAGCTAAACAACCTTCTTCTGAATAACAATTTTGTAAAGGAAGAAATTAAGTCAGAAATCAAAACATTCTTTGAATTAAATGACAAAGGTGACACAACTTATCAAAATCTATGAGATGCAGCTAAAGCAGTCCTGAGAGGAAAATTCATTTCCATAAATGCCTATTTCAAAAAGACAGACAACTTACAAATAGACAACTTAATGAATAGACTCAAAGAACTGGAGAAAGAAGAACAGACTGACCCCAAACCCAGCAGAAGGCGAGAAATTATTAAGATCAAATCAGAATTAAATGAAAAAGACAACAAAAATATCATAAGGGAAATTAATAAAACAAAAAGTTGGTTCTTTGAAAAGATAAATAAAATAGACACACCACTGGCTAGACTAACCAAGAGCAGAAAAGAAAAATCTTTAATAACTTCCATCAGGAACATGAAAGGAGAAATTCACGACTGATGCCACAGAGTTACATTACATCATCTATGAATTTTACAAAAATCTTTATGCACACAAATTGGAAAATGAGGAGGAAATGGACAAATTTTTAGAAACACACGGCCTTCCCAAGCTCAATCAGGAAGAAATAGAATTCTTGAATAGATCAATATCAAGAACTGGAATTGAAACAGCAATATAAAATCTTCCCCAAAAGAAAAGCCCTGGTCCAGATGGGTTCACATGTGAATTTTACCACACATACAAAGATGAACTGGTGCTCATCCTACATAAACTATTCTCCAATATCGAGAAGGATGGAATTCTCCCCAACACTTTTTACCAAGGCAATTTAACATTGATCCCAAAACCAGGAAAGGATGCAACAAAAAAAGAAAACTACAGACCAATTTCTCTCATAAACATAGATGCAGAAATTCTCAATAAAATCCTAGTAAATCGTATCCAAGTGCTTATCAAAAAAATAATTCATCACGACCAACTTGGCTTCATTCCAGAGATGCAGGGGTGGTTCAACATAAGTAAATCTTTAAATGTAATTCACCACATAAATAGAAGCAAAAATAAAGACCATATGATCCTCTTAATAGATGCAGAAAAAGCATTTGACAAAATTCAACACCCTTTTATGATAAGAACGCTTAACAAAATAGGCATAAATGGGACCTACCTAAAAACGATACAAGCCATATATGACAAACCCACAGCCAACATTATACTGAATGGGGGAAAATTGAAAGCATTCCCAGTCAGAAATGGAACCAGACAAGGCTGCCCACTGTCCTCATTACTTTTCAACATAGTATTGGAAGTCCTTGCGAGAGCTATCAGGCAAGAGAACAGAATCAAGGATGTCCAAATAGGGACAGAAGAGATCAAACTCTCACTCTTCCCTGAAGATATAATGTTGTATCTGGAAAGCCCCAAGGACTCAACCGAGAGACTCCTGGAATTAATTAATGAATTCAGTAATGTCTCAGGTTACAAAATCAATACACACAAATCAGAGGCATTTATATATGCCAATAGCATTCAATCAGAGAACAAATTAAGGACTCAATACCCTTCAAAATAGCAACAAAGAAAATGAAATATCTAGGAATATATTTAACTAAAGAGGTAAAGGACCTCTATAGAGAGAACTATGAAACACTAAGGAAGGAAATAGCAGAACACGTAAATAGGTGGAAATCCATACCATGCTCATGGATTGGAAGAATTCACAGTGTTAAAATGTCTATACTACCCAAAGTAATCTATAGATTGAATGCAATTCCTATTAAATTGCCATCATCCTTTTTCACAGATTTAGAAAAAATAATTATACACTTTGTATGGAATCAGAGAAGACCCCGTATAGCAAAAGCAATTTTAAGCAATAAAAACAAAATGGGAGGTATTGATTTGCCAGACTTCAAAGTATACCAGAAAGCTGTGGTTCTTAAAACTGCTTGGTATTGGCACAAGGGCAGGGACACAGACCAGTGGAACAGAACAGAAAACCCAAATATAAAACCATCCTCATATAGCCATCTAATCTTTGACAAAATAGACAAAAACATACTCTGGGGACAAGAATCTCTATTCTATAAATGGTGCTGGGAAAACTGGATAGCCACATGTAGAAGACTGAAACAGGACCCACAGTTTTCCCCTCTCACAAAAATCAAATCATGTTTGATAACAGATTTAAACCTTAAATGGGGAACAATTAGAATTCTAGAAGAAAATGTAGGAAGGACTCTTACAGACATTGGACTAGGCAAAGAATTTATGAAGAAAACCCCTAAGGCAATCGCAGCAACAACAAAAATAAACGAATGGGATCTGATTAAATTAAAAAGCTTCTGCAGAGCCAAAGAAATAGTCACAAAAATAAACAGACAGCCTACAGAATGGGAAAAAATTTTCGCATACTGCACATCAGATAAAAGACTGATAACAAGAATCTATTTAGAACTCAGGAAAATCAGCAAGAAAAAATCAAACAATCCTATCAAAAAGTGGGCAAATGACATGAATAGAAATTTGTCAGAAGAAGACATAAGAATGGCTAAAAAAGTATGAAAAAATTCTCAACATCCGTAATCATCAGGGAAATGCAAATCAAAACCACAATGAGATACCACTTAACTCTGGTGAGAATGGCCTTTATCAAAAAATCCCAAAACAACACATGTTGGCATGGATGCGGAGAGACAGGAATACTCATACACTGCTGGTGGAAATGCAAACTAGTGCAACCCCTGTGGAAAGCATTATGGAGATACCTGAAACAGATTCAAGTAGACCTACCATTCGATCCAGCAATCCTATTATTGGGCATATACCCAGAAAAACAAAAGTCATTCTATAACAAGGACACCTGTACCCGAATGTTTATAGCAGCACAATTCACAATCGCAAAGATGTGGAAACAACCCAAGTCCCTATCAATTCACGAATGTATTAGTAAACTGTGGTATATGTATACCATGGAGTATTACTCAGCTATAAGAAATAACGATGATATGACATCTCTTTGGTTCTCCTGGAAAGAGTTGGAACCCATTATATTAAGTGAAGTATCCAAAGAATGGAAAAACAACGATCACATGTACTCACCAGAGAACTGGTTTCCCTGATCATCACCTAAATGCACATCGGGGAAGGATACCAATTGGATATCAGACTGAGACTGGGGGTCGGTGGGGAAAGGGGATGGATGTGTGCGTTGCGCACCATCTGGGGAATGGTCATGCTTGACGGTGCTGACTCGGGGAGGTGGGGGGCGAGGGGATGGAGGTATTACTACATGGTGAATGCAGGCGCAGTGTCTGGAGAATGGACACGCCTGAGGCTCTGACTCAGGGGGATGGGCGGGACACGGACATTGTATGTAACCTGAGCTTTTGTACCCCCATGAAGAGCTGAAATAATAAAAAAAATAAATAATACAGCTGCATTTGGCAAGTCACTCACTGTCCTGGGTCTCTCTGTCCTAAGAGCCAAAGGATCTGGCTCCTTCAGTTTGAATATTCTAAGCCTGTGATTATTCATTTATTGATTCCTTCAACAAACACTCATTGAAAGTCTCTCACATGCAGGTACATGGAATATGGTAGTAACTGGGGACACTGCATCTGTACTGCAAGCCAGTCCTGCCAGTTTTGCAGTATCTGGGCTTCACCCTGTACTACCTGGGAAAAGCTGAGAACCTTCCCCTAGAGGAACATCAGAAAAAAGGCCTTTATTGGAGTCATTCCTGTAGCCCCGTCTTTCTCTCTCCCAGCATTTAGTCAGTCAGTCAACTCAGCTTTGCTTTCCTTTCACAATGTGAGCCAAAGATGGCCCTTTCAGAAGGAAGGAGAAGAATCAGATGTCATACCCACCAGATTCCTCTGGGACTTGGCCTCTTCAGTAAGTCCTAATTCTGGTGCTCAGTTTATTCCTTTCTCTTAGGGACTCAAAAAGTAGGGAATGTTCCCTTTCTAAGTACCAGTATACTGAGAAATGAATACTTGAAAGTAAAACAGTTTATTGTGGTGTCTTTGACAAGCCATGTGACCTGGGAGAGACTGAGAAGCATGAAATACTTTCCCGGCATTCAGTTCAATGCCACATACTCTCTTTTAAAGCCTTCAAACATTTATCCAAGAGAAACTGGAAATACTTGAGCTCATAAGCTGTTAAGATGTAGAGTTCCATAATGGAGAGATAAATTTATAGTTTCTTTATTACCACTTGAGAACAGCCAATAAGTGACCTCATTAGAACCGTTTGAAATCTCTTAGGGAGCAGTGAAAAGACAGCTTAAGGTTGGGTAGAGGTCATATCAAGACCTTGAGATAATTAGTTAATCTTGAGCCTTTTTTGTCAATGTCCCTTCCTCACAGTTTTTCTGGTAGCACTATTTAAATATGTAGTTCTTTGAAATTAGAAATAGAATGGAGTTGAAACTCGGGAGAAAGAAAAGGAAATGCTGATACTGAGATTATGAACAGAAAAATGACAGGTTTTTAAAAATATATAATTCTTATACCCAATTGGTGTCATTCCCAAATGTGCATTTAGGTGATGATCAGGGAAACCAATTTGCTGGTGAGTACAGGTGGTGCTTGTTTTTCCATTCTTGGGATACTTCACTTAATAGAATGGGTTCCAACTCTCTCCAGGAGAACAAAAGGGATTCTATATCACCGTTATTTCTTATACCTGAGGTGGGGGGTGGGGGGAGGGGATGGGTGTATACCTACATGATGAGTGCAATGTGCACTGTCTGGGGAATGGACACGCTTGAAGCTCTGATTCGGGTGGATGGGCAGTACATGGGCAATATATATAACCTGAACTTTTGTACCCCCATAATAAGCTGAAATAAAAAAAAAATCTAAGAAAAAAAAGAAAAAAATACAGAAAATTCTTCTGCATGAAAAATATATATATATAATTCTTGTTTGTTTATCTATAATAAGATGGGTTTAGGTAAAAAAGACTGAAAAAATCTAGAGTGAATGGGTTTTTTTTTTCTGAAATGGGAGGAAACATATTGATGATTACATCATCTGCACATTTTCGCAGTTTTGTCTTTTCTGTTCTGATTTTCATATCTCTTATTTATTTCTCTTGACACATTGAATTTGGTTATGAAATATAATATTGAATACTAGAAGTTATAAAGGCATTATTGTCTTTTTCAGATTTTAATTGAAATGTTTCTCATGCTTCATTCACCATTAAATGTGATGATTGAATCAGCAAGAAAAAAATCAAACAACTCCATTAAAAAGTGGCCAAAAGACATGAACAGAAGTTTTTCAAAAGAAGATACACTAATGGCCAACAAACATGAAAAAGTGCTCAACATCTCTTAATCATCAGGGAAATGCAAATCAAAACCACAATGAGATATAATATCATCTAACTCCAGTGAGAATGGCTTTTATCAAAAAGTCCCACAACAACAGATGCTGGTGTGGTTGCTCAGAGAAAGGAACACTTATACACTCTTGGTGGGACTGCAAACTTTTATAAACTCTATGGGAAATAGTATGGAGATACCTCAAAAAGTAAGAGTAGAACTACCATTTGATCTAACAATCCCATTATTGGGTATTCACCCGAAGGAAAAAAAGTCATTTTATCAAAAAGACACTTGCACTTGAATGTTTCTTACAGCACAATTTATAATTGCGAAGAGGTGGAATCAACCCAAGTGCCGATCAATACATGAGTGGGTTAATAAAATGTGGTATATGTATACCATGGAGTACTACTCAGCTATAAAAAATTGTAAACTAATATCTGTTTTACTAACTTGGAAGAAACTGGAGACCAATCTTCTAGGTGAAGTATCACATGAATGGAAAAACAAATACTACATGTACTGACTATTAAATTGGAACTAATTGATCAATACTGATGTACACATTATGGTAAAAAAATTCAACATAAATCAAGCAGGTGGGGGGGAAAAGGGGATGGGTAAATTCACACCTAATGGGTACAATGCCCACTATCAGGGTGATGAACAAACATAACTTTGACTGAAACTGTACAAAAGCAATTCATGTGACCAAGATGTTTGTACCCCTATAATATTCTGAAATAAAATAAATAAATAATACACAAATAAATATATAGATAAATAAATAAATAAATAAAATGTGATGCTTTCTATAGATCTTTGGCAAAGATCCTTTATCCAAATAAAGAAGTTCCCTTTTATTTCTGGTTTGTTTGCAAGTTTATCATGAATGATCTGTTAAATTTTCAGCTAGTTCCTTTTCTGCATCCATTGATATAATTATATGCTTTTTATTCTTTAATTAGTTAGGGGTGAATTACATTAATAGATAATTTAAATGTTGGCTCATTCATATGTTTTTAAAGTAAACCCTACTTGATATTTGTATACACTCTTGAATTCAGTTTACTATTTTATCATCTACCCATTATTGGCTGCTAATGATCTTTTCATACTTTATCTATTTTTGGTATCAAAGGTTTGGACTTAGCAACCTCTTTAAATGCTGGAGAAATTTCACACCTCTCTCTGCTCTGAAAGTGATGAATTTTTTTTTTGTCTTTGGGTTTTTTTGTGTGGGGGAGGGGAAGAGTAGGTTTCTTACTACCATTTCCTTTTTTATAGGGTTATTATTCTAGTAAATTTTCTGTTTCTTTCATGTCTGATTATGGTAATATATCTTTTTCTCCAAATTTGCCCATTTAATTTTTTTTAAGTAAATTAGTATAAAGTTGGCAAAGATATGCTTTTATAAGTATTTAGTTCATCTATATCTGTCCTGATATCCTTTTCTCCTACATGATGTTATTTATTGTGTCTTTGATTTTTCTTGATCATGGTTGACAAAGGTTTTATTTCTAAATTAATCTCTTCGAAGATCCAAACTTTTTAAAAATAACATTTTAATGTTTTAGTTTTCGTTACTTTTATATTTCGATTAATTTCTATTTCATTATTACTGGTTTCTACTTTCTTTGCGTTTATCATTATTCTGTTCCAAACTTTTTGAATTAAAATCTTAATTTATTATTTTTTATTAAATATATTAATATAAAGCTACAATTTTTATCTGAGAACTCCTTTGGATGTACCTCATTAGTTTTGATATCTAGTACTTTTGTTAAGTTGTAGTACTACACATTTTTAATTTTCATTTTTATTTCTCATTTAACTCACAATCTATTTAGATGCTTATGTTAAGAGACTAAGCTTAATACAGGAGTCAGGAGCCCAGACACTGGAGTCAGGGTCCCTGGGTTTGTGTCCACTCTGCCACTCACTCACTAGCTGTATAACTTTGGACAAATTGCTCAATCTCTCTGTGCATCAATTTCCTTATTTATAAAACGTGAAGAATAATACTACCTACCATAAACAGTTGTCATAAAGATTGAGTAAATATTTGAAAGTGCTTAGAATAATGGCTAACATATAGTAAATGAGATATTCAGATCAGATCTATGAGGAAAGGTGATGTAGGAGGGTTTGGCTACTGTTTTTGGTTGTTTTCTTATTTTATTGAATTGTGGTCCTTCAAAAATATCTATATAATATCAATGTTGAGGGATCTTTTGGAGTCAAAAGAGTGACCATTCTCTGTATGAAGGTTTGAATTTTAGATTAGGCTTGTTAATTGTTACTATAACCTTTTTAGGCTCTATCAACCCATTAAATATTTTTGTTAGTTTCCAAGAAAACTGTTAATATCTACTACTATGAGTGTGTCAGTTTCCCCTGATATTTTTATCAGTTTTTGCATAATACATTTTGAAATTATGCTGCTAGGACATTATAAATTCATGAGTGGAATATCTTTCTGTTAAATTATTTTGTTTATCAACTTTATAAGTATCTCAGTGGTTTTACCTTAAATAAGATTTTGTCTGGTATTAGTAATATTCCATCAACTTTCTGTCTGTATTTGCCTGAATACCATTTTCAACCTTTTTATTTTTAATCTTTCTGTCATATTATTTTAATGTATGTTTTTTAAATAGGGAAGTATCAGATTATTAAGACTCAGTCTGAGAGCCTTTGTGTCTCAATTAATTAGCTTAGTTCATTCACATTTACGGTAATTAAATAAATTGTTGGATGTTGTTGTCATCATATTTTATATTTTCCTTTTACTAAGGTTTCCTAATTTCTATTTGTTTCTTAGGCAGCCTTTTATTTCATTGATTAATTTTTTATTTGTTTTCACTTTCTGGCTAGAAAGTTATATACCAAACATTTTTATTTCTCCAATAGTTATCCTTAATTGTTGTAATTTTATTTTATTTTTGGATAAATAATCCAAATGTAGAATTAAATAGTGAAATGAAAAGCAGTACATTATTTAAAAAAATTAGTTCTCTATCCAGTCATGATTCTTGCTTCTCGGAAGCAATCACTTTGAGCTCTTTTACATGTTTCTCATGTTATGCATCTCCCTGTTTCTGCTATATTATATGCAATACGCATATAATGGTATTTCTTTCTTCCTAAATGTTAGGCGTTATCTTTTGACTTCCTAGTTCATTTATAACACCATCTGTGTGCACTTGAACACAAACACACCCACATACTTCTCCTCCTGTCATCCTCTCAGTAAACATTCAATCAATTTTCAGAACATACATTATTATGATATGCAAATATTATTCACAGCTGAGCCATACAGCTTATTGTAAGTGCACATCTCTTCCTGAGCAATTTTTTTCTTGTTAAATTTTTATGATTTAACTCTTTTATTTGTTTAGTTTTCAAGTGTCTGTAATTAATCAGTCCTCAAACTTTTCACCAGAACTGTGAAACCTTTTCTCCATAGAGAGAGTTGATATAGTCAAACATGTTGGATAATCTCCCTAAGTTGTATTTATATATTTATGTAGCCTACTAGTTATTTAATTTCTTTTTGTCTTAAGACCACCAGTCTGAGGTCCTTTCCCTCCTTCTCCAATCACATCCTAAGGTTGCTCTCCAGGACTTCCAAAGGGCTATAGTGATGGACCTTTTCTTCACAAGCATTCTGGGATTCATTTGTCTCTTACCTATGTTAGTTGTCTTATTTCCTGGATCCCTCATTTTGATGGAGTACTTCTTCAATAACTTCCTGAGAATGAGACCATGGGATGTAATTTTCTTGAAATGCTACTTCTCTAAAAATATGTTTATTATATCCACACATATTGTGAATATTCTCTTTGATGTACTAATTTAGCTTAGAAATAATTTTCCCTAGTGAGTCTGAATGCATTGCTTCATTGTTTTCTAAATTTTGGTGTAGTTGTTAAAAAGTCTAATTTCATTTGAAATCTCAGTCTTTTGATTTTGGTGTTTTTCTTCCTTTTATCTGAAAGATTTTAGCATTTTCCTTTATTCTTAGAGTTTGATCTCATAGGATGATGTCCTTCCATGTGTGTTCTTTTCTTATTTTCTTTCCTGCTATGCTAATCACTCAATCTGAAAATTTATATTCTTCAGTATTTTGAAATATTGTTTTCCTTGATGTTGTTTCTTCTCTATTTTTTCTATTTGCTTGTTCTGACACTCATATTTGTTGGACATTACACTTCTTCTATAAATTGCATTGTTTATTCTGTTTCTTATTTTTCTTTTTTTTTTTTTTTTTTTTTTAATATATATTTTTTTTTATTTCAGCTCATCATGGGGGTACATAAGTTCAGATCATATACATTGTCCCTGTCCCGCCCATCCCCCCGAGTCAGAGTCCCAAGCACGTCCGCTCCCACTCTCCAGACACTGCGCCTGGCACTCGCCATGTATTCATACCTCGATCCCCTCCCCCCCCCACTTCCCCGGGTCTGCACCCTCAAGCATGACCATTCCCCAGAGGGTGCGCAATGCACTCGTCATGTAGGCATACACCCATCCCCTCCCCCCACCCCCCCATCCCAGTCTGATATCCAATTGGTATCCTTCCCTGATGTACATTTAGGTGATGATCAGGGAAACCAGTTTTCTGGTGAGTACATGTGATGCTTGTTTTTCCATTCTTTGGATACTTCACTTAGTATAATGGGTTCCAGCTCTCTCCAGGAGAACCAAAGAGATGTCGTATCATCGTTATTTCTTATAGCTGAGTAGTACTCCATGGTATACATATACCACAGTTTACTAATCCATTCGTGGATCAATGGGCACTTGGGTTGTTTCCACATCTTTGCGATTGTGAATTGTGCTGCTATAAACATTCGGGTACAGGTGTCTTTGTTAAAAAATGACTTTTGTTCTTCTGGGTATATGCCCAATAATGGAATTGCTGGATCAAATGGTAGGTCTACTTGAATCTGTTTAAGGTATCTCCATATTGCTTTCCATAGGGGTTGCACTAGTTTGCATTCCCACCAGCAGTGTATGAGTGTTCCTGTCTCTCCGCATCCACGCCAACACGTGTTGTTTTGGGATTTTTTGATAAAGGCCATTCTCACCGGAGTTAAGTGGTATCTCATTGTGGTTTTGATTTGCATTTCCCTGATGATTAGGGATGTTGAGCATTTTTTGATACCTTTTTTGGCCATTCTTATGTCTTCTTTTGAAAAATTTCTATTCATGTCCTTTGCCCATTTTTTGATAGGATTGTTTGATTTTTTCTTGCTGATTTTCCTGAGTTCTAAATAGATTCTTGTTATCAGTCTTTTATCTGATGTGTAGTATGCAAAAATTTTTTCCCATTCTGTAGGCTGTCTGTTTATTTTCGTGACTGTTTCTTTGGCTGTGCAGAAGCTTTTTAATTTAATCAGGTCCCATTCGTTTATTTTTGTTGTTGCTGCAATTGCCTTAGGGGTTTTCTTCATAAATTCTTTGCCTAGACCAATGTCTGTGAGAGTCTTTCCTACATTTTCTTCTAGAATTGTAATCGTTTCCCATTTAAGGTTTAAATCTGTTATCCACCGTGATTTGATTTTTGTGAGAGGTGAAATCTGTGGGTCCTGTTTCAGTCTTCTACATGTGGCTATCCAGTTTTCCCAGCACCATTTATTGAATAGGGACTCTTGTCCCCAGAGTATTTTTTTGTCTATTTTGTCAAAGATTAGATGATTATATGAGGATGGTTTTATATTTGGGTTTTCTGTTCTGTTCCACTGGTCTGTGTCCCTGCCCTTGTGCCAATACCAAGCAGTTTTAAGCACCACAGCTTTGTAGTATAGTTTGAAGTCTGGCAAATCAATACCTCCCATTTTGTTTTTATTGCTTAAGATTGCTTTTGCTATACGGGGTCTTCTCTGTTTCCATACAAAGTATATAATTATTTTTTCTAAGTCTGTGAAAAATGATGTTGGTAATTTAATAGGAATTGCATTGAATCTATAGATTACTTTGGGTAGTATAGACATTTTAACGATGTTAATTCTTCCAATCCATGAGCATGGTATGGATTTCCACTTATTTACGTGTTCTGCAATTTCCTTCCTTAGCGTTTCATAGTTCTCTTTATAGAGGTCCTTTACCTCTTTAGTTAAATATATTCCTAGATATTTTATTTTCTTTGTTGCTATTTTGAAAGGTATTGAGTCCTTAATTTGGTTCTCCAATTGAATGGTATTGGCATATATGAATGCCTCTGATTTGTGTGTATTGACTTTGTAACCTGAGACATTACTGAATTCGTTAATTAATTCCAGGAGTCTCTTGGTTGAGTCCTTGGGGTTTTCCAGATACAACATCATGTCATCAGCGAAGAGTGAGAGTTTGATCTCTTCTGTCCCTATTTGGACACCTTTGATTCTGCTCTCTTGTCTGATAGCTCTCGCAAGGACTTCCAATACAATGTTGAAAAGTAATGGGGACAGTGGGCAGCCTTGTCTGGTTCCAGTTCTGAGTGGGAATGCTTTCAATTTTTCCCCATTCAGTATGATGTTGGCTGTGGGTTTGTCATATATGGCTTGTATTATTTTTAGGTAGGTCCCATTTATGCCTATGTTGTTAAGTGTTTTTATCATAAAAGGGTGTTGAATTTTGTCAAATGCTTTTTCTGCATCTATTGAGAGGATCATATGGTCTTTATTTTTGCTTCTATTTATGTGGTTAATTACATTTATAGATTTTCGTATGTTGAACCACCCCTGCATCTCTGGGATGAAGCCTACTTGGTCGTGATGAATTATTTTTTTAATCAGCACTTGGATACGATTTGCTAGGATTTTATTGAGAATTTTTGCATCTACGTTCATGAGAGAAATTGGTCTGTAGTTTTCTTTTTTTGTTGCATCCTTTCCTGGTTTTGGTATCAATGTTATATTGGCTTGGTAGAATGTGTTGGGGAGAATTCCATCCTTCTCAATATTGAAGAATAGTTTATGTAGGATGGGCACCAGTTCATCTTTGTATGTATGGTAAAATTCAGGTGTGAACCCATCTGGACCAGGGCTTTTCTTTTTGGGAAGGTTTCTTATTGCTGTTTCAATTTCAGTTCTTGATATTGGTCTATTCAGGAATTCTATTTCTTCCTGATTGAGCTTGGGAAGGCTGTGTGTTTCTAAAAATTTGTCCATTTCCTCCTCATTTTCCAATTTGTGTGCATAAAGATTTTTGTAATATTCATAGATAATGTCATGTATCTCTGTGGCTTCGGTTGTGATTTCTCCTTTCATGTTCCTGATGGAAGTTATTAAAGATTTTTCTTTTCTGCTCTTGGTTAGTCTAGCCAGTGGTGTGTCTATTTTATTTATCTTTTCAAAGAACCAACTTTTTGTTTTATTAATTTCCCTTATAGTATTTTTGTTGTCTTTTTCATTTAATTCTGATTTGATCTTAACAATTTCTCGCCTTCTGCTGGGTTTGGGGTCAGTCTGTTCTTCTTTCTCCAGCTCTTTGAGTCTATTCATTAAGTTGTCTATTTGTAAGTTGTCTGTCTTTTTGAAATAAGCATTTATGGAAATGAATTTTCCTCTCAGGACTGCTTTAGCTGCATCCCATAGATTTTGATAAGTTGTGTCACCTTTGTCGTTTAATTCAAAGAATGTTTTGATTTCTGACTTAATTTCTTCTTTTACAAAATTGTTATTCAGAAGAAGGTTGTTTAGCTTCCATGACCTTGAGTAGGAATGAGAGTTCCTGTTAGGGTTCATTATTACTTTTATTCCATTGTGGTCTGAGAAGATGCAGGGTATGATTTCTATTTTTTTAATTTTTTTAAGACTTGCTTTATGGCCTAGGATATGGTCAATCTTAGAGAATGTTCCGTGAGCCGATGAGAAGAATGTATATTCAGTGGATTTCGGGTAGAATGTCCTGTAGATGTCAGTCAGGCCCATTTGTTCTAGCCTTCTGTTTAAGTCTACTATGTCTTTGCTTATTTTCTGCTTGGAGGATCTGTCCTGTGCTGTCAGTGGGGTGTTAAAGTCTCCAACTATTAAAGTGTTGTTGTCTATCATTTGGTTTAGATCGAGTAGGATTTGCTTTATGAATCTGGGTGCACCTAGATTGGGTGTATATATATTAAGTATGGTTATGTCTTCTTGTTGAATTGTGCCTTTCACCAGTATGTAGTAACCGTCTTTGTCTTTTATTACTTTTGTTGGTTTAAAGACTAAGTTATTGGAAATTAAAACTGCCACACCAGCTTTCTTTTGGCTACCATTTGCTTGAAATATCAAGTTCCATCCTTTTATTTTCAGTCTAAATGCATCTTTGCCGGTTAAGTGTGTTTCCTGAAGGCAGCAGATACTTGGTTTGTGTTTTTTTATCCATTGGCCCAGTCTATGTCTCTTGAGTGGGGAATTCAGGCCATTGACATTTAGTGAGAGAACTGATAATTGGGACAGATTTCTGTTTATCTTATTGGGTAGAACTTCTTTTCTATGTTTTCTCTCTTGAGCCATTGTGGTGGCTAGAATTTGATCTTTAGTTCTTGGGTGGTTTTACATTCGTGGGTCTTTGTTGTGATGATCCGTGTGTAACTCTCTTTTGAGTACTTCTTGGAGGGGTGGTCTTGTCTTGGTGAATTCCCTCAGTCCTTGTTTATCTGAGAATGTCTTAATTTCTCCTTCATATAGAAAGCTTAGCTTAGCTGGGTACAAGATTCTAGGCTGGGCATTATTCTGTTTCAGAAGAGTGAGAATGGGGCCCCAACTTCTTCTTGCTTGTAAAGTTTCAGTTGAGAAATCTGGCGTAATTCTAATGGGTCTCCCTTTGTATGTTACTTGTTTCTTTCTCCTTACAGCTCGAAGAAGTGTCTCTTTAGTGGATATTTTGGTCAGTCTGACGACTACGTGGCGTGGTCTTTTCCTATTTGCTATGAATCTACCAGGGGTTCTTTGAGCTTCTTGAACCTGTATATCTAAAGTTTTAGCAAGGCCTGGGAAATTTTCTTCTATTATGTCTTCAAATAGTTTATCCAGCCCTTGCTTATTATCTTCTTCACCTTCAGGGATGCCTATAACTCTCACATTAGGTTTCTTCACTTAATCCCACATTTCTTGAAGACTCTGATCTTTTTTCTTATTTCTTTGCTCTATCTCTGTGACTGTCTTATTTAATTGGAAAGAGTTATCTTCGATTTCTGAGATTCTGTCTTCTATTTGATCTACCCTGTTCTTGAGACTTTCCACTGTGTTTTGTAGCTCCCTGAATAAATCCCTCATTTCTAGGAGTTCAGTTTGGTTTTTTTTCAATACGTCTATTTCTTTAGTGAATTTTTCTTCCAAATCCTGGAATTTTTTTGCGGTTTCTTTGCGGTGGATATCAATTTTTTCTTGTATATCATTCAGCTTATTTATAACCCAAGACTGAAATTCTTCTGGTAACATGTTGGTATTCTGAAACTGGCTTGTGCCAATTGGAGGAGAGTTGGTATTTCTCTTTGGGGGCGAGGTTTCCGTTTGGTTTTTTGTGCTCCCCATATTTTTCCGCTGAGCCCTTCCCATCTGGCTCTATCGTTAGATCTTTTCTCACAGCTTTAGTCTAGTTAACAGCACGTCTTGTACTCTGTTCTTAGGCTGTGGAACAGTCTAGGAATGTTGCTTCCTTTATCTATAGGGGGAGACTGTTGTGTGCTGTTTAGAGTTTCTTTTTTCTATCTCAGTTGGGGGACTGCTTCTGATGGGTCCACCCCCAGAGGGTTGGCTTGACCTAAGACCAGTTTGGCAAGTTAAATCACTGTGTTTTGGACTTTCAGTTAGTAGGCAGGATTCACACTATTTGCAAGCAGAAAGCCTCTTCTCCCTCTCTTTTTCTTTCCCTTCCTTCTTCTTTTTCTTTTTTTTTCTTCTCCCTCCTTCCTCTTTCTTCCCTTCCTCTCTCTTCCTCTTCCTTCTTCTTCCCCCCCTGACTTTTGGTTCTTCCTCTGGATGTGTGGTTTCTGTCTCTTTCTGCAGGAAAGACACTGGCTAGGCAGAGGAGGCAGTGCCCTCACTCCCTCAGTGCCCCAGCTGCTGCAGCTCCCACGGGCAAGGGTCTACACTGTCCCAGTGTTCCCAAGGTCCAGGCTCCACACTCTTGTGTCTGGGGAAGCACTCAGTGTTCACACCTGGGAAGGGGACCTGGAGAGGGTCTATGGATCAGGGGATGGAGCCTCCTGGGGAGCCGCCTGGCACCCTATGGCTCTGCAGCAGTTAGACCTTGGCCCTCACAATTGCTGCTGCCCACCCGCAGTTCGCTGGTACTGGGGGGCAATATTCAGGGACCAATAGGAGTCAGACCTGGGGGTCTGGAGCACTCAGGAGTATACAGTAGCTCTTGGGCTGGAGGGCCACCGGAAAGGAAAAAAGAAAAAAAAGAAAAAAAAAGAAAAAAAAAAAGAGAGAGAGAGAGAAACAATATGAATAACAAGGAGAATAAAGAGAAAACAAGAATGAAAAGAGAAAGAAAGAAAGAGAGAAATAAAATAAAAAAAAAAAAAGAGAGAGAGAGAAACAGTATGAATAACAAGGAGAATAAAGAGAAAACAAGAAAGAAAAGAGAAAGAAAGAAAGAAAGAGGGAAATAAAATAAAAAAAAAAAAAAAAGAAAGAAAAAATCTCGCTTTAATATTTCACACTCGCGGCCCCTCGCCTCGGCGCAGGCCCGCGTCTGTCCCTTTAAGAGATAGGGCGCCGGAGAGCCGCCAGAGGCTTAGCTGTGGGAACCAAGATGGCGACCGCGCATCCGCGGGTTGCAGGCGCCCGGGGAGAGCGTTCAGAGCTCGGCAGGCGCCAGGGCCCACAGTAGCTCCCCAGCCGGAGAGCTGCTGTGGGGGCAGAAAAAAGCAAAAAAAGTCCCGCTTTAATATTTCACGCTCACGGCCCCTCGCTTCGGCGCAGGCCCGCGTCTGTCCCTTTAAGAGGTAGGGCTCCAGAGACGCGTCAGAGGCTTAGCTGTGGGAACCAAGATGGCGACCGCGCATCCGCCGGTTGCAGGCGCCCGGGGAGAGCGTTCAGAGCTCGGCAGGCGCCAGGGCCCACAGTAGCTCCCCAGCCGGAGAGCTGCCGTGGGGGCAGAAAAAAGCAAAAAAAGTCCCGCTTTAATATTTCACGCTCGCGGCCCCTCGCTTCGGCTCAGGCCCGCGTCTGTCCCTTTAAGAGGTAGGGCTCCAGAGACGCGTCAGAGGCTTAGCTGTGGGAACCAAGATGGCGACCGCGCATCCGCCGGTTGCAGGCGCCCGGGGAGAGCGTTCAGAGCTCGGCAGGCGCCAGGGCCCACAGCAGCTCCCCAGCCGGAGAGCTGCCGTAGGGGTAAAAAAAAAAGCAAAAAAGTCCCGCTTTAATATTTCACGCTCGCGGCCCCTGGCCTCGGCGCAGGCCCGCGTCTGTCCCTTTAAGAGATAGGGCTCCGGAGAGCCGCCAGGGTCCAAGCTCTCGCCCGCCTATGTCACCTGTCCTCGGAGCTCCAGGTCTCCCGTGGTGATTCTGCACCGATTTCAGTCAGATCCTTGACCGAGTGGATGTGGGGGTCAGTGGGGAGATCAAGCCGCTTTGCTGTGGGGCTGAACCCGCCCCACTGTCCGGTGAGGCAGGTACGGCCGTCCCGCACTCCGCTGTCTGTTTTCCGTCCCGCACTCTCCAAATTATCTCGGTCTGATTTCCCACTCGCCTCTGTTTTTTACTGTTCCCTGTGTCCGACGGTGATTCTCCGTGGGTTCACCTCACCCTTCCTGTGGAGGAGCAATCCTCCAGTGTTGTGGCAGGTGGAGATCCACGCCTTCCTCTCCGGGAGCACAAATCCAGGAGGTCACCTCCACTCCGCCATCTTCTCTCCTGTTTCTTATTTTTCTAACTTTCTTTTTACTACACTTTCTGGAAAGCTTCTCAAATTTTCTTCCAATTTGTGAATTTATTAATGGAAAAAAATTACCTTATATTCCAAACTTTTCTCTTTAGAGTAGCCTGTTTTTATTTCATGGAAACTTTGCTGGCCATTTTTGTATCTTCCATTGAAAAATATCTGCTCATTTTTTTGCCCACTTTTTAATGGGGTTATTTTTTTTCTTGCTGATTTGTTTGATTTCTTTGTAGCTTGTGGATATTAGTTCTTTGTTGGATGTATAGTTTGCAAATATTTTTCCCATTCTGTAGATTGTCTATTTACTCCATTGATTATTTCCTTTGCTGTGCAGAAACTTTTTAGTTTCATAAAGTCCCATTTATTTATTTTTGTTGTTGCCATGTTTGCTTTTGGGGTCTTAGTCATAAATTTTTTCCTGAGGCCAATGTCCAGAAGAGCTTTTCCTACATTTTCTTCTAGAATTTTTATGGTTTCAGGTTTTACATTTAAGTCTTTAATCCATCCTCAGTTAATTTTTGTATGTGGTGGAGACAGGAATTTAATTTCATTCTTCTGTATGTGACTATGCAATTTTCCCAGCATCATTTATTGAATAGCACATACTTTCCCTAGTGTAAGTTTTTGTCTGCTTTGTAGAAGACCAGTTGGTTGTAGGTATATGGTTTTATTTCTGGGTTCTCTATTCTGTTCTATTGATCTATGTCTCTACCTTTGTACAAGTACCATGTTGTTTTGTTTACTATAGCCTTTAGTATAATTTAAAGTCAGATAATGTGATGTCTCCAGATTTGTTCTTTTGCTTTGGATTGCTTTGGCTATTCAGGTTTATTTTTTATATATGAAATTTAGGATTGTTTTTCCTAATTATGTGAATAATGGCATTGGTGGTATTTTGATGGGAATTGCATTGAATCTATCTGGTATGGACATTTTAACAATATTGATTCTTCTAATCTATGAGCATGGCTTGTTTTTCATGTTTGTGTCATCTATGATTTCTTTAATCAATGTTTTGTAGTTCTCTTTGCAGAGCTCTTTTACTTCCTTGTTTAAGTACATTCCTACATATTTTACTTTTTGCGTCTATTGTCAATGGCATTGAGTTCTTAGTTTGATTCTCAGCTTGGCTATTATTAGTGTATAGGAATGCTACTGATTTTTGTACATTAGTTTTGTTACTTGAAACCATAATGAATTTATTTATCAATTCTACGAGAGTTTTGGAGCAGTTTTTAGGGTTTTCTAGATATAAGATCTTATCATCTTCAAACAGGGATAGTTTGACTTCCCGTTTTGTGATTTGGGTGTCCTTTATTTCTTTCTCTTATGCAATTGTTCTGGCTAGGACTTTCAGTACTATGTTGAATAGAAGTGGTAAAAGTGGGCATCCTTGTCTTGTTTTAGTTCTTAGAGGGAACACTTTCAAATTTTCCCTATTCAATATGATGTTGGCTGTGGGTTTGTTATATATGATTTTATTATTTTGAGTTATGGTCCTTCTATACCTAGCTTGGTAAGGATTTTTATCATGAAAGTGTGCTGGATTTTTTTCAAATGCTTTTTCTGCTTCTATTGACATGACCATGTGGTGTTTGGTTTTAATTTTGTTTATGCAGTGGACCACATTTATTGATTTGCATATGTTGAATCATCTTTGCATCCCTGGGATGAAACCCATTGATTGGGGTGAATTATCATCATTATTATTATATTTTGGTGTGCTGTTGGATTTGGTTTGCTAGTATTTTGGGGATGTTACTATGTGTAAGTCACTTTGCTCAATGATTTATGCATTAACTCATCCAAGTCTCACAATATTCTTATGAGTTAAGTACTAATATTATTTATTTTATAAATGAGGAAAGTGTGTTGCAGAGTTTCAGACTTTGTCCAAGGTGAAATAAGAATCAACTGTAGGGTGTTCTTTCACCAAATCCTCTGTTCTTAACCACCAATCTGTAGTGATTCTCATGCTGTTTCCTCTAGACCTTAAAATGCTGAGCCCTATACCTTCATGCCCCCTGTGACTCATGTATCATTCAGGTTTCCCTTACTACCTTGGATAGTACCTCCTTTATAGCATTGTCTGACCTTAAGCCTGAGTTAGGTGCCCTTCTTTATGCTTCCTATATTAATCTCCATCATAATACCCCTTAATCTGTACTATCTTTCCCATTTACCTTTCTCTTCTAATGTTGTTGTGAGTTATTTAACAATAGGAACACTTACTAATTAATTGTTCATTAAATAAATAATTATTGAGCAAATAGAACACACTAACCATGGCATCTATAGACCTCAACATATAGTAATGAAACAAGAGATAGCTGATGAATGAATAAATGAATAAATATCCTTCTTTGAGATTCTTTTCTTCTTAAGGTCAGCTGTAAATTATATTACTAATCTTACAGAGAAAAGTAGAATTTAATTACATAATCACATTGAATAAATTACAAAATTGATTCTATTCATGCAAACTTCCTATAGTTATTGTCCTTTGTCTTTAGCTTCTAATTCTCTCTCTGAAATGATCATTTGAAGTCATCCTTAGTAAACATTTTACCTTTAATATCGCTGCTTTTAGCATGCTTTAAATAATTTTATATAGACTTAGAGTTTACTATATAGCATTCACTAGGTGCCAGATACTTTTCTTTTTTATTTCAGCTCATCATGGGGGTACATAAGTTTAGGTCATATACATTGTCCATGTCCTGCCCATCCCCCCAAGTCAGAGTCCCAAGCACGTCCATTCTCATTCTCAAGACAGTGCGCCTGGCACTCATCATGTAGTTATACCTCCATCCACTCCGCCCCCCACCTCCCCGGGTCTGCACCTTCAAGCATGACCATTCCCCAGAGGGTGTGCAACGCACTTGTCATGTAGGCATACACCCATCCCCTCCCCCCATCCCAGTCTGATATCCAATTGGTATCCTTCCCTGATGTACATTTAGGTGATAATCAGGGAAACAAGTTTTCTGGTGAGTACATGTGATGCTTGTTTTTCCATTCTTTGGATACTTCACTTAGTATAATGGGTTCCAGCTCTCTCCAGGAGAACCAAAGAGATGTCGTATCATCGTTATTTCTTATAGCTGAGTAGTACTCCATGGTATACATATGCCACAGTTTACTAATCTATTCGTGGATTCATGGGCACTTGGGTTGTTTCCACATCTTTGCAATTGTGAATTGTGCTGCTATAAACATTCGGGTACAGGTGTCCTTGTTAAAGAATGACTTTTGTTCTTCTGGGTATATGCCCAATAATGGGATTGCTGGATCAAATGGTAGGTCTACTTGAATCTGTTTAAGGTATCTCCACATTGCTTTCCATAGGGGTTGCACTAGTTTGCATTCCCACCAGCAGTGTATGAGTGTTCCTGTCTCTCCGCATCCATGCCAACATGTGTTGTTTTGGGATTTTTTGATAAAGGTCATTCTCACCGGAGTTAAGTGGTATCTCATTGTGGTTTTGATTTGCATTTCCCTGATGATTAGGGATGTTGAGAATTTTTTGATACCTTTTTTGGCCATTCTTATGTCTTCTTTTGAAAAATTTCTATTCATGTCCTTTGCCCATTTTTTGATAGGATTGTTTGATTTTTTCTTGCTGATTTTCCTGAGTTCTAAATAGATTCTTGTTATCAGTCTTTTATCTGATGTGTAGTATGCGAAAATTTTTTCCCATTCTGTAGGCTGTCTGTTTATTTTTGTGACTGTTTCTTTGGCTGTGCAGAAGCTTTTTAATTTAATCAGGTCCCATTCGTTTATTTTTGCTGTTGCTGCGATTGCCTTAGGGGTTTTCTTCATAAATTCTTTGCCTAGACCAATATCTGTAAGAGTCTTTCCTACATTGTCTTCTAGAATTCTAATCGTTTCCCATTTAAGGTTTAAATCTGTTATCCACCGTGATATGCTTTTTGTGAGAGGTGAAATCTGTGGGTCCTGTTTCAGTCTTCTACATGTGGCTATCCAGTTTTCCCAGCACCATTTATTGAATAGGGACTCTTGTCCCCAGAGTATGTTTTTGTCTATTTTGTCAAAGATTAGATGGCTATATGAGGATGGTTTTATATTTGGGTTTTCTGTTCTGTTCCACTGGTCTGTGTCCCTGCCCTTGTGCCAATACCAAGCAGTTTTAAGAACCACAGCTTTGTAGTATAGTTTGAAGTATGGCAAATCAATACCTCCCATTTTGTTTTTATTGCTTAAGATTGCTTTTGCTATACGGGGTCTTCTCTGATTCCATACAAAGTGTATAATTATTTTTTCTAAATCTGTGAAAAATGATGTTGGTAATTTAATAGGAATTGCATTGAATCTATAGATTACTTTGGGTAGTATAGACATTTTAACGATGTTAATTCTTCCAATCCATGAGCATGGTATGGATTTCCACTTATTTACGTGTTCTGCAATTTCCTTCCTTAGCGTTTCATAGTTCTCTTTATAGAGGTCCTTTACCTCTTTAGTTAAATATATTCCTAGATATTTTATTTTCCATGTTGCTATTTTGAAAGGTATTGAGTCCTTAATTTGGTTCTCCGATTGAGTGGTATTGGCATATATGAATGCCTCTGATTTGTGTGTATTGACTTTGTAACCTGAGACATTACTGAATTCGTTAATTAATTCCAGGAGTCTCTTGGTTGAGTCCTTGGGGTTTTCCAGATACAACATTATGTCATCAGCAAAGAGTGAGAGTTTGATCTCCTCTGTCCCTATTTGGACACCTTTGATTCTGCTCTCTTGTCTGATAGCTCTCGCAAGGACTTCCAATACTATGTTGAAAAGTAATGGGGACAGTGGGAAGCCTTGTCTTGTTCCAGTTCTGAGTGGGAATGCTTTCAATTTTTCCCCATTCAGTATGATGTTGGCTGTGGGTTTGTCATATATGGCTTGTATTATTTTTAGGTAGGTCCCATTTATGCCTATGTTGTTAAGTGTTTTTATCATAAAAGGGTGTTGAACTTTGTCAAATGCTTTTTCTGCATCTATTGAGAGGATCATATGGTCTTTATTTTTGCTTCTATTTACGTGGTTAATTACATTTATAGATTTTCGTATGTTGAACCACCCCTGCATCTCTGGGATGAAGCCTACTTGGTCGTGATGAATTATTTTTTTAATCAGCACTTGGATACGATTTGCTAGGATTTTATTGAGAATTTTTGCATCTATGTTCATGATAGAAATTGGTCTGTAGTTTTCTTTTTTTGTTGCATCCTTTCCTGGTTTTGGTATCAATGTTATATTGGCTTGGTAGAATGTGTTGGGGAGAATTCTATCTTTCTCAATACTGAAGAATAGTTTATGTAGGATGGGCACCAGTTCATCTTTGTATGTATAGTAAAATTCAGGTGTGAACCCATCTGGACCAGGGCTTTTCTTTTTGCGAAGGTTTTTTATTGCTGTTTCAATTTCAGTTCTTGATATTGGTCTATTCAGGAATTCTATTTCTTCCTGATTGAGCTTGGGAAGGCTGTGTGTTTCTAAAAATTTGTCCATTTCCTCCTCATTTTCCAATTTGTGTGCATAAAGATTTTTGTAATATTCATAGATAATGTCATGTATCTCTGTGGCTTCGGTTGTGATTTCTCCTTTCATGTTCCTGATGGAAGTTCTTAAAGATTTTTCTTTTCTGCTCTTGGTTAGTCTAGCCAGTGGTGTGTCTATTTTATTTATCTTTTCAAAGAACCAACTTTTTGTTTTATTAATTTCCCTTATGGTATTTTTGTTGTCTTTTTCATTTAATTCTGATTTGATCTTAATAATTTCTCGCCTTCTGCTGGGTTTGGGGTCAGTCTGTTCTTCTTTCTCCAGTTCTTTGAGTCTATTCATTAAGTTGTCTATTTGTAAGTTGTCTGTCTTTTTGAAATAGGCATTTATGGAAATGAATTTTCCTCTCAGGACTGCTTTAGCTGCATCTCATAGATTTTGATAAGTTGTGTCACCTTTGTCATTTAATTCAAAGAATGTTTTGATTTCTGACTTAATTTCTTCCTTTACAAAATTGTTATTCAGAAGAAGGTTGTTTAGCTTCCATGACTTTGAGTAGGAATGAGAATTCCTGTTAGGGTTCATTATTACTTTTATTCCATTGTGATCTGAGAAGATGTAGGGTATGATTTCTATTTTTTTAATTTTTTTAAGACTTGCTTTATGACCTAGTATATGGTCAATCTTAGAGAATGTCCCGTGAGCTGATGAGAAGAATGTATATTCAGTGGATTTCGGGTAGAATGTCCTGTAGATGTCAGTCAGGCCCATTTGTTCTAGCATTCTGTTTAAGTCTACTATGTCTTTGATTATTTTCTGCTTGGAGGATCTGTCCTGTGCTGTCAGTGGGGTGTTAAAGTCTCCAACTATTAAAGTGTTGTTGTCTATCATTTGGTTTAGATTGAGTAGGATTTGCTTTATGAATCTGGGTGCACCTAGATTGGGTGCATATATATTAAGTATGGTTATGTCTTCTTGTTGAATTGTGCCTTTCACCAGTATGTAGTAACCGTCTTTGTCTTTTATTACTTTTGTTGGTTTAAAGACTAAGTTATTGGAAATTAAAACTGCCACACCAGCTTTCTTTTGGCTACCATTTGCTTGAAATATCTAGTTCCATCCTTTTATTTTCAGTCTAAATGCATCTTTGCCGGTTAAGTGAGTTTCCTGAAGGCAGCAGATACTTGGTTTGTGTTTTTTGATCCATTGGCCCAGTCTATGTCTCTTGAGTGGGGAATTCATGCCATTGACATTTAGTGAGAGAACTGATAATTGGGACAGATTTCTGTTTATCTTATTGGGTAGAACTTCTTTGCTATGTTTTCTCTCTTGAGCCATTGTGGTGGCTAGAATTTGATCTTTATCTCTTGGGTGGTTTTACATTCATGGGTCTTTGTTGTGATGATCCATGTGTAACTCTCTTTTGAGTTCTTCTTGGAGGGGTGGTCTTGTCTTGGTGAATTCCCTCAATCCTTGTTTATCTGAGAATGTCTTAATTTCTCCTTCATATAGAAACCTTAGCTTAGCTGGGTACAGGATTCTAGGCTGGGCATTATTCTGTTTCAGAAGAGTGAGAATGGGGCCCCAACTTCTTCTTGCTTGTAAAGTTTCAGTTGAGAAATCTGGCGTAATTCTAATGGGTTTCCCTTTGTATGTTACTTGTTTCTTTCTCCTTACAGCTCGAAGAAGGGTCTCTTTAGTGGATATTTTGGTCAGTCTGACGACTACATGGCTTGGTGTTTTCCTATTTGCTATGAATCTCCCAGGGGTTCTTTGAGCTTCTTGAACTTGTATATCTAAAGTTTTAGCAAGGCTTGGGAAATTTTCTTCTATTATGTCTTCAAATAATTTATCCAGCCCTTGCTTATTATCTTCTTCACCTTCAGGGATGCCTATAACTCTCACGTTAGGCTTCTTCACATAATCTCACATTTCTTGTAGACTCTGATCTTTTTTCTTATTTCTTTGCTCTATCTCTGTGACTGTCTTATTTAATTGGAAAGAGTTATCTTCGATCCCTGAGATTCTGTCTTCTATTTGATCTACCCTGTTCTTGAGACTTTCCACTGTTTTGTAGCTCCCTGAATAAATCCTTCATTTCTAGGAGTTCAGTTTGGTTTTTCTTCAATAATTCTATTTCTTTAGTGAATTTTTCTTCCAAATCCTGGAATTTTTTTGCGGTTTCTTTGCATTGGATATCAATTTTTTCTTGAACATCATTCAGCTTATTTATAACCCAAGACTGAAATTCTTCTGGTAACCTGTTGGTATTCTGAAACTGGCCTGTTCCAATTGGAGGAGAGTTGGTATTTCTCTTTGGGGGCGAGGTTTCCGTTCGGTTTTTTGTGCTCCCCATATTTTTCCGCTGAGCCCTTCCCATCTGGCTCTATCATTAGATCTTTTCTCACAGCTTTAGTCTAGTTAACAGCACATCTTGTACTCTGTTCTTAGGCTGTGAAACAGTCTAGGTATGTTGCTTTCTTTGTCTAGAGGGGGAGACTGTTGTGTGTTGTTTAGAGTTTTTTTTCTATCTCAGTTGGGGGACTGCCTCTGATGGGTCCACCCCCAGAGGGTTGGCTTGACCTAAGACCAGTTTGGCAAGTTAAATCACTGTGTTTTGGACTTTCAGTTAGTAGGCAGGATTCACACTATTTGCAAGCAGAAAGCCTCTTCTCCCTCTCTTTTTCTTTTTTTTTTTTCCCCCCCAGACTCTTGGTTCTTCCTCTGGATGTGTGGTTTCTGTCTCTTTCTGCAGGAAAGACACTGGCTAGGCGGAGGAGGCCGTGCCCTCACTCACTCAGTTCCCCAGCTGCTGCAGCTCCCACGGGCAAAGGTCTACACTGTCCCAGTGTTCCCAAGGTCCGGGCTCCACACTCTTGTGTCTGGGGAAGCACTCAGTGTTCACACCTGGGAAGGGGACCTGGAGAGCGTCTATGGATCAGGGGATGGAGCCTCCTGGGGAGCCGCCTGGCACCCTATGGCTCTGCAGCAGTTAGACCTTGGACCGCACAATTGCTGCTGCCCACCCGCAGATCACTGGTACTGGGGGGCAATTTTCAGGGTCCGATAGGAGTCAGAGCTGGGGGTCTGGAGCACTCAGGAGTATAGAGTAGCTCCTGGGCTGGAGGGCCACCAGAAAGGAGAAAAGAGAAAGAAAGGAAAAAAGAAAAAAAAAAGAGAGAAACAATATGAATAACAAGAAGAAGAAAGAGAAAACAAGAAGGAAAAGAGAAAGAAAGAAAGAAAGAGAGAGATTAAAAAAAAAAAATCCCTCTTTAATATTTCACGCTCGCGGCCCCTCGCCTCAGTGCAGGTCCGTGTCTGTCCCTTTAAGAGATAGGGCACCACGGAGACCCGCCAGGGTCCAAGGTCCTTTCCGCTTAGCTGTGGGAACCGAGATGGTGACCGCGCATCCGCCGGTCACAGGCGCTGGGGGAGAGCGTTCAGAGCTCGGCAGGCGCCAGGGCCCACAGCGGCTCCCTGGCCGGAAAGCTGCTGTAGTGGAAGAAAAGAGCAAAAAAGTCCCGCTTTAATGTTTCAGGCTCGCGGCCCCTCGCCTCGGTGCAGGTCCGCGTCTGTCCCTTTAAGAGATAGGGCACCGCGGAAACCCACCAGAGTCCAAGCTCTCTCCCATCTGTGTCACCTGTCCTCAGAGCTCCATGTCTCCCGCAGAGATTCTGCACTAATTTCAGTCAGATCCCTGACCGATTGGATGTGGGGGTCAGTGGGGAGATCAAGCCGCTTTGCTGTGGGGCTGAACCCGCCCCACTCGCCGGTGAGGCGGGCATGGCCATCCCGCACTCTGCTGTCTGTTTTCCGTCCCGCACTCTCCAAATTATCTCGGTCTGATTTCCCACTCGCCTCTGTTTTTTCCTGTTCCCTGTGTCCCACGGTGATTCTCCATGGGTTCACCCGACCATTCCTGTGGAGGAGCAATCCTCTAGCGTTGTGGCAGGTGGAGATCCACGCCTTCCTCTCCGGGAGCACAAATCCAGGAGGTCACCTCCACTCCGCCATCTTCCCTCTCTCTCCAGATACTTTTCTGAACACTTTGATATATTAACTTTTTAATCCTCACAACTACTCTGTAAAGAAGGTGCTATCATTAAGCCCATTTTAGAGATAAAGAAATTGAGACACACAAAAGTTAAATAACTTGCCCATGGTTACAGTTAGAAACTGGAGAAAACAGAATTCAGTCCTGGGCAGTGTGGCTCTAGAGCCCATGCTTTTAATCGCTGTGTCCTACTGCTTCCCATTATACTCTATTTCTTCTTTGAGGTGTAACAATGGGAAATTGCATTTTGACACTTCTTTGTGAGACATTACATTGCAAACATTTTATAGAGAAAAACATGGTACTTTATCAAAGTTGAAGATGCTAATAGCCTTTGACTTTGCATTTTCACTTCCTGGTATTCACTTATGTGTGAAATGACACACAAAGTTTTCTGTTATAGAATTGTTTGTAAGGGCAACAACTGGGGGAAAAGAAAGACCAAACATTGCCACTCATTTCTGAAAACAAGGCCAGTATGGTATCCTGAATTGCTCTCCCACAGCCTGGCCTTGCACTAGTCATCTTCCCTACACAAAGGAGCAGGGCTAAGGAAAGGAATGCCCAGAACTCCAGATATTTGGAAGGAATGCTTGATCTGAGATCCCCTGGGGCACTCTGCTGGAAACTCATACTGATAGAGATTAATGGATCAATCCCAGACATTTATCCTCCTTTATGATCTTTGGCTCTTCAATGTGTCATCAAAGGACCAGGTCAAGGATGAGTGCAGAGGAAGCTGACTTTCCAGGCCCACTCATCACCTCCTCTGCTTTGACCTGAATTCACCTTTTTAATGGCCAAGGAGGGTAGTTGTTTTCATAATGTTACTGTTCACTTTGTGTTGAAAGTTTCCCTCCCTCTGATCCTGCACTTCATCTAGTAAATCATGAGAAATTTAAAAATTTATTTCCAAAGATGCTGAGCTCTTGGTCAGTGGAAGAGCACTGATGACCCCCGTGCCTGGGACATTATTCGAGAGATACAAAAACACAAAATGCTGCTCAGATCAGTGTGTGATCTGTTGCATAGTTGGAGCCTCACCCCTCTCTTTCCTCTGTCCATTTCTTTCAGATTCAGACAGTCCTCACTGCTGATATCAAAGCCCACTCCTGTGACTGAGCTCCTCTTTGAAGGTTTCTCCAGATTTGGGTGATAGCACAGGCTTGCCCTCTTTTTTGTCTTTCCAACTTTGTATTTGCTGACTCTTTGGCAATACCATAATCATGACTGTCATTTACATGGACCTTCACCTCCATACCCCATGTACTTCTTCCTGAACATGTTATCCATCTCTGAGACCTGCTATACTGTGGCCATCATTCCCTGTATGGTTTCTGGCCCCATGAATCCTCACCAACCCATTGCCACTCAAGGCTGTGCCACACAGCTCTTCTTCTATCTCACCTTTGGCATCAACAACTACTTCCCACTCACAGCCATAGGATATGATCACTATGTGGCCATCTGCAACCCCCTATGGTATTCAGTCATCATGGGTAAGAGGACCTGTGTTCCTTTGGCATCTGGGTCACTGGGAATTGACCTGGGCATGGCCATTGTCCAGTTAACATCTGTGTTTGGCCTTCTGTTCTGTGTTCCCTTTGTCATCTTCTACTTCTTCTGTGACATGAGACCCCTGCTGAAGATGGCCTGCACAGACACCACAATCAATGAGACCATCAACTTTGTTGTCAGTGTCTGTGTCCTTATTCTACCCATGGGCCTGGTCTTACTCTCCCATGTCCTCATCATCTCCACTATCCTTAAGATTGCTTCAGCTGAGGGTCAGAAGAAGGCCTTTTAATTTTTTGAGGACCCTCCATACTACTTCCTATAATGGCTGTACAGACTAATTTACATTCCCACCAACAGTGTGTGAGGGTTCACTTTCTCCATGTCCTAGCCAGCACTTGTTATTATTTGTCAGTTTGATAATGGCCATTCTAACTAGAGTGAGGTGATATCTCATTGTGGTTTTGATTTGTATTTTACTGATGATTAGTTATGATGAACATTTTTTCATATACCTGTTGGCCATTTGTATGTCTTCTTTCAATGTCTATTCAGGTCTGTTGCCATTTTTTATTTATTTACCTACTTTTTCTTTATTTATTTAGTTGTTTTTTTCCTATTGCATTGTTTGAGTTCCCTATATATTTTGGATAGTAACCCATTATCATATGTACAATTTGCAAACATGTTCTCCCATTCTGTAGGTTCTTCACTGTTTGTTTCATTTGCTGTGCAGAAGCTTTGACATTTGATGTAATCCCATTTGTCTGTTTACTTTTGTTGCCTATGGTTTTGAGGTCTTATCCAAAAATTGCCTAGACCATTGCCATGGAGCTTTTCCCCTATGTTTTCTTTTAGCAATTACATAGTTTTGGGTCTTACATTTAAGTTTTTATCTATTTTGAGGATTTTTTGTGGATGGTAAGATATAGGGATCCAATTTCATTCTTCTGAATGTGAATATCTAGTTTTTCCAACATCATTTAATGAAGAGATTGTCCTTTCCCCACTGTGTGCTCTTAGAACCTTTGTCAAAATCATTTGGCTATAAATACATACATTTAGTTCTGGGTTCTCTATTCTGTTGCATTAATCTATATGTCTTTTTCTGCTAGTACCATGCTGTTTTGATCACTATAGCTTTGCAGTGTATTTTGAAGTCAGGTAGTGTGATACCTCCAGGTTTCTTCTTTTTGCTCAAAATTATTTTGGTTATTCAGGTATTTTTTGGTTCCATACAAATTTTAGATTTTTTTTTCTATTTCTGTGAAGAATGTCATTGGAATTTTGATAGAGATTGCCTTGAAACTGTAGAATACTTTTGGTAGTATGGACATTTAACAATATTTATTGTTCCAATTCATGAACACAGAATATCTTTCCACTTGCTTGTGTCTTTTTCAATTTCTTTTATCAGTGCTTTATAATTTACAGTGTAGAGAACTTTTATATCTTTAGTTAAATTTATTCTTAGGTAATTTTTTTGTAGCTATTGTAAATAGTATTCTTTTCTCAACTTCTTTTTCAGAGAGGTCATTATTAGTTTATAGAAATACTACTAATTTTGTATGTTGATTTTCTATCCTGCAAATTTACTGAATTTTTTTCAGTTTTAACAGTTTTTTTGGAAGAGTCTTTAGGGTTTTCTATACAGAAGATCATGTTAACTAAAACAGAGACTGTTTAACTTATTAATTTCTAATTTTGATGCCTTTTATTTCTTTCTCTTGACTAATTGAACTGGCTAGGACTTACAGTACTATGTTGAATAAGAGTGATGAAAGTAGGTGTCTTTGTATTCTTCCAGATCTTAGGGGAAAAACTTTCAACTCTTCACTGTTCAATATGATGTTGCTATGGATTTGTCATATATGACCTTTATTGTGTTGAGGTACATTCCTTCTATACTTAATTTGTTCAAAGTTTTTATCATGAAAAGGGGATGAATTTTGTCAAATGCTTTTTATGTATCTACTAAAATGATCATATGGTTTTTAATCCTTCATTCTATAAATGTGATGTATCATGGTCATTGATTTGCATATGTTGAACCATTCTTGCATCCTGGGGATGAATTCCACTTGATTATTGTGAATAATCTAATGTACCATTGAATTTGGTTTTATTCAGATTTTTATTAAATTCTTTTTAAGATGTTTATTTAATTTTTACTTAATTATTCATTATTAATTTATATATTATTATTATTTTCATTTTTCTTAGGACTTATTTTGTTCTTTTTCTAAGTTCTTGAATTAAAAATTTATTCAATTTTACATCCTTTTTCCAATAATGGAATTTACAATTATAAATTTTTTATTGTATTAAAAGAAAATACACTTCTATAATTTTGCTAGTCCATATTTTTTGTCTTTTACTTCCAAATAGTTTATAATTTTTTTTTTAATTTTGACTTTTTCTTTCCTCTTATGATTTTTTTCAAAGGGTATTTTTACATTTGCAGATGTATGGAGAGTAGTGGGAGGGGGATAACAGATGGGAGAGTTGCCCAATTTCTGTGGCTGCTTTCTAAGTTTGTCACACTGATTGTGTAAGTAGTATGTATGTGTTTAAATTTGTTGAGGTTTTCTTTGGTTTGGTCAAATTTTTGTGAGAATTAATGTGTATTTGAAAATAATTTTCAATCAAGATTGTTAGTTGTGTTATTCTCACCCCTTTTAGACTTATTTTCTTACATTTTGTCTACTTTATCAGTTTCTATTAAATATTTGTTAACGTGTCACAAGTGATTTTACAATATCAATGTATCCTTGTCATTTTGTTAGTGTTTGCTTGATGTATTAGCAACAAGGTGTATACCAGTAGATGGCAGCTATATATGTTCTTGGTGAATATTTTTATTTTAATTAAATGTGACTTTTTATTACTTTTATTGTTTTTTGCTATGAATTTTAGTTTAATTGATATTTATATAATTATTATAAATTTATTCTTGCCTTTTTATTTTCAGTTTCCCTTTAACCATGTTTCTCCTGTTGCTTTCCCTCTGTCTCAGTCTTTAATTTGACTGATCCATTTTTATATGCTCTATTTTTATCTATACTAGTTTGAAAGTTTTGCATCCTCCATTTATTCACCTAGTGATTACTCAATAATTTTTTAAAAATTACTTTTATTTTGTAGAAATAGTGCACATAGTTTAAAATTTCAAATATTACTAAAAGGTGTTAAAATGATGAAAATATCTTTCCCTACCATTTTCTTCTGCTTTTTAGATATTATCTATTTTAGGGGTCTCCAGAAAAAGAGACCCAATTGTGTGTGCGTGTGTGTGTGTGTGTGTGTGTGTATGTGTATCACCTTTATTTTAAGGAACTGGCTCATTATGGAAG
Organism: Lemur catta; assembly: GCF_020740605.2. NCBI lineage: Eukaryota > Metazoa > Chordata > Mammalia > Primates > Lemuridae > Lemur > Lemur catta. Next base: position 32,525,300 of record NC_059130.1, on the reverse strand, counting down.
CTGGCAAGACCAAAATCTATAGGGTGAGCTGGCAGGCTGAGACCCAAAAAAGATCCAGTGTTGCAGTTCATGTCTGAAGGCTGTCTACTGGCAGAATTACTTCTTGCTCAGACAGGGAAGGGAGGTCAGTCTTTTTGTTCTATTCAGGCCTTCAATTGATTGAATGAAGCCCACCCACATGATGAAGGGCAATCTGCTTTACTCAAAGTCCACTGATTTAAATGTTAGTGTCATCTAAAAACACTGTGACAGAAACATCCAGAATAATGCTTGAACAAATATATGGGCACCATGACTCAGCCAAGTTGACAAATAAAATTAACCATCACGTTACCATTCTCAATAGCTTTATCTATTTCCATCCTAACTCTCTAGTTACTCACACACACACACACACACACACACACACACACACACACACTTCCTCTTACACCATTATCAAAATATGTTTATATTCTAATTTTTGGTTGTCATTTTTTAGTGTTTAATAATGATTAAATGAATGTTATTCACAGCTGGTTCTACAGGCTTTACAAAAAACGTGGAACCTGGCTACTTGTACTCATGGTGTAAGGTCAAGTAGAACCAGCATGTGCAGAGATAACATCAAAAGAAAGGAGGCAAGAGAGAGATGGAAGGGAGGTGCCAGTCTCTTTTTAACAACCAGCTGTTATGGGAACTAATAGAGAGAGAACTCATTACTGTGAGGATGGCACCAAGTCATTCATGAGAGATTTACTACCATGACCCAGACATCTCCTATTAGACCTGAACTCCAACACTGGGAATCAGATTTCAACATGAGATTTGCAGGAGTCAGACAAACCATATCCAAACTATAGCACCTGCTAACACAACATTCATTCTACAGCCCATGGATCAATCAGTAATTTTCACTTTCAAGCCCTATTATTTAACAAATACATTTTGTAAGGCTATAACTGCCATACATAGTGATTTCTCTGATGGATCTAGACAAAGTAAATTGAAAACCTTCTGAAAAGTACTCACTATTCTAGATGCTATTAAAAACATTTGTGACTCATAGGAGAAAGTCAAAATAATAACATTACAGGAGTTTGAAAGAAGTTGATTCTAGCCCTCATGGATGACTTTGAGGTGTTCAAGATTTCAGGAAAGTCTGCACATGTGGAAAGAGCAAGTGAATTAGAAGTGAAGCCCGGAGATGTGACTGAATCACTGCAATCTCAAGATCAAGTTTGTACAGATGAGGAGTTACTTCTTATGAGTAAGCAAAGAAAGTAGTTTCTTGAGATGGAATCTAGTCCTGGTGAACATTCTGTGAACATTGTTGAAATTACAATGCAGGATTTAGAATATTATTGCACTTAGTTGATAAAACAGTGGTAGGATTTGAGAAGATTGTCTCCAGTTTTGAAAGAAGTTCTATTGTGGGTCAAAAGCTATCAGATAACATTGCATGCTACAGAGAAATATTTTGTGAAAGAAAGAGTCAATCAGTGCACCAAACTTACTGTCTTATTTTCAGAAATTGACACAGACACCTCAGTCTTTGGCAACCACCATACTGATTATGCAGCAGCCATCAACATTGAGGCAAGACCCTCCACCAGCAGAATGATTACAGCTCACTGAAGGCTCAGATGATACTTAGGACTTTTTAGCAATAATGTATTTTTCATTATAATCTGTACTATGTTTTTAAGACACAATGCTATTACATACTTAATAAAGTACAGTGTAGTGTAAATATAACTTTTATATGCCCTGGAACACCAAAACATTTGTGTCACTTGCTCAGTTGCAATATTCACTTTATTGTGGTAGTCTGGAACCAAACCTGCAATAACTCTGAGGTATGCCTGTATTTTCCCTGTGGGTACAATGGGGTTTACATTTAACAACCTAAAGTTTTAATACCTAATTTCACCTGTACCAGCATAACTTCAATAACATGCAAAAATTCTGCTCCTTTAACAGCTCCATCCTCATGCCTTTCAGTTGTTGATGCCACAAAATTTCATTTTTATACATTGTGTGCCCCCAAACCTAAACTAATGGTTATTTTAAATCCATTAGTCTCTTAAATTATTTGGAAAACAAATTTATTTAGAAAACAAATTGTGGAGTTATAAATCAAAGTTACAACAATGTTACTTTTTAGATGAGTAATTATTTTTTAAATATTAATATATTGGTCTGTTAGATCACGTACATAAAAAAAGTGGAGTTACAAACCATTGTTACAATAACAGCTTTTGTAATTGCTCATGTATTTACCTTTATTTAAATTTTTAATTCTTTATATAGCTTTGAGTGACTATTTAGTGTTCTTACATTTAACTCTATAGTACTCCCTTGACCATTTCATGCAGGGCAGGTCTGGTGGTAACAAACTCCTTCAGATTTTATTTATATGGGAATATATCAATTTTTCTTTTACTTTTGAAGGACAGTTTTGGTGGCTATAGAATTTTTTTAGTCTTTGTCTTCTGAAAATTTGATTATAGTGTGACTTGGCGTGGCTGATTTTGAATTCATCTTACTTAAAGTTCATTAAGCTTCTTGGATGTTTATATTCATGTCTTTCATTAAATTTGGGGTGTTTTCAGCCATTATTGCTAACATATTCTTTCTACCCCTTTCTATATTTATTTTCTTTCTGGAATTCCCAACATGTATATATTGGTCTGTGTGATGGTGTTCCATGGGTCTTTTAGGTTCTGGTCAGCTTTTTTTCTGTTCCTCAAACTCAGTAATTTCCATTGTCCTATTTTTAACTTCACTGATTATTTCTTCTGCCTGCTGAAATCTGCTTTCAAATTCCTCTAATGAATTTTCCATTTCAGTTATTATAATTTTCAGCTCCAGAATTTTTTATTAGTTTCAAGTTTTCTATCTCTTTACTAATATTTCCATTTCTCATATATCATATTCTTGACTTTCTCCATATTTTCCTTTTATTCTTTAAATTGTTTTAAAGTCTTTGTTTAGTAGATCTGCCATTAGATCTTATTCAGGGAAACTTTCTGTTGATTTTTTCTTTTCCTTTGAATGGGACATGCTTTCCTGTTTTTGTTTATCTTTTTTCCTTTTGTATACCTTTTGATTTTGTTGTTGTTAAAAATTCAACATGAAGCTAATAATGTAATAATGTAGTAACTCTAGAAATCAGATTCTTCCCTTCTCCATGGTTTGCTGTTTTTTATCATTTTTATTTTTTAAATTATAGACTGTGTGCCAAAAATCAGCCTGGCATGTAAACTTAATGCATTCTCAGGTCTTTTCTGAGCCTGCCTCTTTCCCTGGACATGCATAGTCACTTTCTAATCTTCCCTGTATATGCAGTTGCTTTTGAATGCGCTAGTCTTTAATATCTGGTTTCCAAAAGAGGAACAAGAGACAAATGAAAGGGAAGAAGGATTTCTGACCCTTTAAATCTCATGGAAGTCACATCAGCTAGAGAGGGGGTGGCTTGCAACAACATAGGGGAGATGTAACAACTCTTATTGCTTTGTTTGCATGTCCATGATCACAAGTAGCAATCAGTGATCAGAGCACAGATCCCTGATATTTGAAGGACAGGATCACTCTGGCTTTTGCAAGCTATATGTAGGTTGCTCCAGGCACACCTGCACAACTCTCTTCCAGGTGGCTGGTGGTGAAGGATGGGTAGCTGCTACTGTGCTAAGAGGTGAAATTGATCCACATTAACTGTTTACAGTCCATGCCTTCCCCTGAAAGTTTCCAACCTTTAATAGACTTCAAAGTTCCAAAATAGTTACATCAAACAGATTTTGCCAGTACAGTTGTTTTCTAGATGGGAAGACAGATTCCTGGTACCACCTACTCTGCCTTCTTCCCCTCACACTGTCTCTGCCAATGTATTTTTACATTTGTAAAATCCCTTTTTGCTTCTCAGAACTTGGCTTTTATATAGTACTCTGCTTTTATTTCACCATTATTTTGTCTTATACTTGTGAAAATGTTAAATATATATTTTGAAAAGACTTTAATTTACCCCCTGCACTGTTTCTGATTGTTCCATGTTTCTTTGTTATTTGTTTGTTATGTTGATGTCTGTTCATATTAGTGGCTTTCTTCAAATTCTTGTTGATCCTTGTAAGTCCATTCATAACTAAGAGTGATGCATTACAAAGCATTAGGAAACTCTGTGTGCTTGCATGTGTGTGTATAGTGGGGTAGGTATGTGAACTGGTGGGCTTTATTTACTTTAGTAATAAGATTGGGTAATGTGATAAAGCTGGTTTTATTAGGGTAAGCTTACTTTTTCCAAATAGGACATTGAACCAGATTTATATGTATTTACTTTTGAAATGCTGACTCCCACAGGGGAAAATCCTTCAGATTCTAATTGCAAACTATAACTGTTATTGTCAGTTTCCTGTTGGGTTTGCTGATATCCTTTTACTTCTTCTTCACCTTTTTAAAAAATTGTAGTAACCCCCTGCCACACTTCATCTCTATAAATCTCTCCAGAAAGTAACCCTCCAGCCTTTTGCTGAAGTGGAGGTGAGGTTCTGACTGTATAAAATCTTAGAAACTTTTAAGCAGCTCTATTTTGTGAAACTAATTTTACACTCCTATGTTCAGAGATACTTATTACTTCTCTTGAAAACTTCTGGTATTCTAGGTGATAACTTGGCTTAAATCAGCATTCTCCTATATGCTGAGTCAATAAAACCTTATTAATTTGCTTTCCAGATTCCAAAATTTGGTTGAGATCTCATTTGCTGTAATCTCCTATTCTCCTTTTATATGGAAGTGAATCTATTTTCCTTCTTAATTCAAATTTAGTAGTGTTTTAGGAAAAAGATGTAAATAGGTATGTAAAATCTGTTTAATCAGAATGCTCTCTACCCTTAAACCATATTTAATATAATTTCTATAACTTTTATTGGTTTGTTTTAAATAATGACTAGTGCTAAAGTATGTGTAGCTTTATACCGAAAGGGAGATTTGAGTTTTTCTTAAAATAAATACTTTTATAAAAAATAAGATATTAATACTTTTTAGCTTAACACCTCTAGTATCTAGTTGCTTCCTCCTATATTTGTGTCCTTTTATTTGTCCCCCTGATCTTTGTTACTCTCAGACTCCTGTCCCTGCCGTGCCTCTCTCTCCAAGCATAACTTGTAACTGGAAACCACGAACACTGTTTTTGCTACTCCCTGTCTGGGAACAAGAATTGATGGGAAGATCATTTTTTCTGAGCTAATATCCCCTGTTAATTTCCCTGGAGTTTTAAATTTTTCTTGTTTTTTTTTTTCCAACTCAGGATATGAAGTAACTTTTGTGTGCTCGCAGCTTTTGTGACTGGACTCTCCTTTTAACTCCCATATACTTCTGATATATTAATAGCTTACCTAGATAATTGCATTTGTTTTGAGTTTTTATTTCAAGTCTGATAGTTTCTGGTCCACTACAAATTCCATTTTTGTTTTTGAGCACTGGCTATTATCCTACTTAAAAAATCTTTTCTATCACTTCTAGGGTTTTTTAGGGATAAGGTTGGGGAGTGAAGAGAGGGGAAATGATATATGTACTCATTGTGCCATAAGTCAACATCTACAAACTGAGGTTTCATTTTCTTCCTTAGAACTTTCTGAATTTTTTTCTCAGAGCATGTATTGCTTTTGTATCAGAAAAATACTGATTAATATGCCATCATTTTAGAACAAAACAGAAAAAGAAGAGGGGACCTTCTTGAAAGCTTACTTACCATTTCAGTCAACTCAGTGAATTACTCACACAAGTAACTTTCTCTTACCCCATCCGTATCTCCCTGTGTTTTCTCTGAGGTTGGTAGGTCACACTAGAAATACATTAAAGGTTAATTTGCTTTTGATATTTAGACAAAATTTGCTATTTTGTTGCAACTTTGGCTTTGGCCTTTAGTCAATGGCTGGCAACCTTCTTCTCTGCCATTTTTTGGCATCCTTAAATTTTTAGATGAACAATGATCATATGATAGCATAGATTATTAGCTCTAATCAGTCAAATAGCATCAGTAATCTGAACAATGTAAGTCATTTGGATTTTTTTTAATTTGGATATTCATTTTCAAATAAAGTTTAGTCATTCTGTGACTTAGACTAAATTAGTTTTATGGGCTTTATATGTTGAAATTTTATCAGTCAATTGAAATATACAGTATATTTATTATTAAAAGAACAATATGCAAGAATAATTTATGATAATTTCAAGAGTTATTAATTTTCTGGAAAAACTTAAACAGTTTTATTGTTAAATAAATAGAAAAATGAATTAACACTATATAAATATTAAGAGATAATGTGTTGGTTATTAGATAGCTTTAGAAAGAACACTATATCCTTGTAAAACTAATAAATATTTATAAAATTAAAAAATGTTTGGTAATATTAGACAACTTTTAAGCACTGTGTTAATTTTTAGCTTCTTAATTCCATTTAAGCCATGAATCTTCACAACTTTTATAGATGAATTTACAGCAGGATTTCAATTTTGCCACCAAAATAATGCAGGGCAATATCCAGGATAAATTACCTCTAACCCGTATTTAATAAGGAATATGAAGAAAAGAAGAAAGTATTAGAGAAAAATGAGGAATTTTCCCCAAGATATTTTATGGCTGCACCAACTCAGTTTCTCAGTTGAAAAGTGAACATCTAATTAGTAGCATGAATGTGTTTCAGTGACTACTGGAACAATCTAGAAGCTGGTAATGGAGTCTGAATGTACCTCCTCTAAAATGTCAAAGTGTAAATACAATTACCTAAATGTTTTATAATTAAATTCCAATGTTTTTAAATAAGATTCTAATTTTATTTTAGTATCTCAGAAATACAGTCTGCTGATGCTGGGCTTCAGCGTTGACTTCAGTTGAATACAGATTTTAACTCTCGTCCACTGAGCATTCGATCAAAATGTAGATGCACTTCTATTAAATAACATCATCTAAATAAAATGAAATAGAATAGAACAGAATAGACTAGACTGGAAAACATGAGAATGCTTTGCATGTGGTAAGGCTAAGTACTGTTTTGTGAATGTTGCATTTTAGTTTGTATCTGTGTACAGATGTATACAAACCTACTGGATTATGTTATAATGGCCTTTTGTATTGGGGGCCATGGGTCATGTTAAAGAGTTTAAAATTCATTGAACTAGAAATAGAAGTAAACAAGGTGCTCAATTTGGAGGAGAAGGATAGGCATTAACTGCCAGAATTGCTAACAAAAGATAATAATGAAAAGTTTTAGAAATGTTCTTTTATAAGGGACAAAAATTATATGAACTTCAAACATGATGAAAGATGCAATAGCAGTTAGAAGTTAAGAGTATATAGGAGGAAGTTAAAAGTCAGATATTAATTAGTAAGTAACGTAAAATGGCCAGGAAAAATCAGAGAGGTAAGACCATAGGGATTACATTAGGTAATGATAACTATGATAATGATAATAATACATTATATTTCTTAACACTTCCTGCAGTTATCACAACAACTTCTAACATGTTTATTCTAGTGTTGATTCTTACAAGAGTCCAAGAGAAAAAACAGAGCAAGGATTGTTAAACTCATTTTGCAGATAAGGAAAGATTCAGCTTATGAGGAGTGTAGCTATTTTCTTACTCCAATAAGAATAAAAAATATTTGTCCCTGTTTTGTCATTTCCAAAGGATTTTTATTGTTATTGTCTCAAAGATTTGACAGGAAACTTTGGATATAAGAGAAATTAAATAATTCTTTCAAATATATATGGTAAATAAAAAGTAGAGCCAGGACTTAAAATGAAGTCTTTTTCTTTCAATTTTATGTTCTTTCCACTTCATTCTTCCTTTTTAATTTTTTTTTTAAATTGCAGAGTATTACAGGGGCACAAACATGCTTTGGTTATATATTAATCAGTTGCCTTTGCACTGCGTGACAAGTGTGCCCGTGCCCCAGACAGCTCTCACTGCATCTGTTAGGTGTGGATTTACCCATCCCCTCCTCTCCCTCCCACCTCCCATCCACTTCATTCTTCTGATCTCTACAAACTGCTACCTAACATTTTAAGTAGCTAAGTTTTCAAATATAGTTTATCTATTACTGAAAAGGTTGAAGGGACAAGGCAGCATTTTTGAGGCTACAGTCTAAAATAAAAATTAAGTATTTTTATTTACTGAGTAAAAAGTGAAAGTGACCATTGGCAAATATGAGGTAATTTCACTTTGGGTTATGATGCATTTCATCATAAATTTCTCCCAAAATGCAATTGAATCTGTGTAAGACTGAACCATAATGAGCTATTTGAGAAATTAAAATATTTGGATACAGCCCTAACTATTAAAATGAACATAAAGGAAAATGTGGCCTGTGAAAAATTCATCACTTGGGACAAGAGAGACATTAAACAGTAGGTGTAACTGTCTACCTAGGTAAGACTTCGCCTAGTTACAACACCACTCATGGCCCATTTTGTGTCTTTAGCTATAATATTCACTACGGTCGTATATATCAATATATAAGTTTGGAGGTTGGAGTGTGAGGGAGTAAAAGGACTGATTTTTTTTTCCTTCATTGGTATCTCTCAAGATGATTCATAAAAAGAGAGATGCTTCGGGTCAGTGTTTCACAATGAGTAGGAGAACACCGTGGGAGTGGGCAGTGAGGGTGGCAGTACGGGGTTTCCATTAAGTGCCAACCAGCTGTAGAAAGGCATGAGAGTATGCCACGGGAAATACCTAAGTCACTGGGTATTGCTGAACTGGGGACTATGTGGAGGTGGACAAGACTGTAGGGGAGGGAGTTCCTGGAAGTGGAGATGACAAGTGAAAGATGATGTATTTATTCAGATCCTAGGGGATCTGAAATGTTAGGATCAATGGTTTGGTGAGTCTTTTCCTTTTGTTGAGTCACTGAGTGACCAGAAGGCAACCTTCTCCCTACTCATTGAAATCCTCTCACTCCCCTAATCCCTGTTGTGGATTCCTTCTCTGACTCCCATTACCTCACTGCTGCAATCTATTCTCCAAGGATCTCTAAAGGCAATCCCAGTCTCTTTTCCCTGGGTTCAGATACTCAAATAGAATATACCAACAACCTTTGTATATTCTTGTAATATATACACCGATCCAATTACCTCTTTCTTTAACTAGATCACCAAGGGATTTTAATCACTTTCCAAAAATATTTCTTTTACACAATCTTGAAGACTTAGATATATCTATTTTCCCATATGGTACACCTGGAACTTCTCTGAAAACTACCGAGACTTCAAGGGCAGCTAAATTTATAAATGTTTATTATCTCTGATATCCCTTTTATTTATGGTGTCTAAGATGCAAAAAACCTTGAATTGTCCATGAAAGAATGACTTCAGTTAGGTGTTAAATCTATGTGGCCCTAAATGGGTAGGCAGAAACACCATATCCAAAAAAGGGTGTCATAGAATATATTTAAAACTTTAGCCTTGCCCTAGAGCAGCCTCCCTTCATTCCTTCTGTCTGCTATCCTGATCTTATTCTGTCCCAGACTGCCCAGACTGCCCATCTCCTTCCCAACACCACTGAGTTCTTCTGTATTTGTACTCCATACTATGCCTGTTCTCTTGTGAGATGCAAGCTTGCTTGTGCTTTGGTGGACTTTCTCCCATTCTCAAGTGGCTGAATTTATTGTTCCTTTGCTCTCTCCTTTTCTCATTCAACCACTGCTTATTAGGGCCCAGAATTTCAACTCTAGTGACTGTGGGTACTCCTCCACTTTTTCCTGTCTAGAAATTCTTCTAAGGCCCTGTTTGCAATAGGCCCATCCTGTCAGGAGAGTTTTTGGCCTATAGCCCTGCACAGAGCGTTTTTGACCTCTTTGTTCCTCAGGGTGTACACCACAGTGTTCAGAAGGGGAGTGATGACAGTGTAGGTAACAGAGATCAGCTGGTTCTGATCCCTGGTGTTCTCTGACTTGGGTTTGAGGTAGGCGATGGAGGCACAGCCATAGTGGACAATGACCACAGTGATATGAGAAGCACAGGTGGCAAAGGCCTTCTTCCTGCCCTGAGCAGAGGCCATCTTGAGGATGGTGGAGATGATGAGGATGTAGGAAATGAAAAGCAAGCCCATGGGAATCAGGATCACCAGCACACTGATGACCAAAGTCAGGATCTCATTGACGGTGGTGTCAATGCAGGACAGCTTCATCACAGGCCGGATGTCACAGAAGAAGTGGGCCACCTTTGTGGTACAGAAGGGCAGCCTGAACACAGTGGACACCTGGGTCATCGCTACAGTCAGGCCAATGCTGCAGGCCCCCCACACCAGCTGGACGCACAGCCTCTTGCTCATGATGACTGAGTACCTCAAGGGGTTGCAAATAGCCACATAGCGGTCATACCCCATTGCCGTGAGCAGGAAGCAGTTATTGATGGCCAAAGTGATGAAGAAGAACATCTGAGTGGCACAACCTGCCAATGAAATTGGCTGAATCAGGCCTAAGAGGTTAAAGAGCATCCTTGGTATAATGACAAGTGTGTACACAGTCTCTGAAACTGCCAGCATGCTGAGGAAGAAGTACATGGGGGTGTGGAGGTGGTGATCAAGGCCAATGATGGTCACAATGATAATATTGCCTGCCAGGGTGAATAGGTACAATGCAAGGAACACAACAAAAAGGGTGAGCTGGTGCTCATGGAAGCTGGAGAAACCTTGAAAAATAAACTCACTTACCAAAGTGTGATTCTCTTTCTTCATTAAATCATAAATGGTATCTAAGAAAGAAAAAAATGCATAAGGATCCTAGATGGCTAATTTCTGTCAAATAGTAGGCTAGGCAAATTCTTCTTATTAATCTACCTTAGGCCTCTGCTTATTTATATTTACATTCATGCTTATTTCTTTTAGGAGTAGACAGGGGAGAAACGTTCTTTTCTAAGTAAGAATAAAGTACATGGCTTTTACAGCCAAAAGTTGTAAACTCATTTCCTAGTTATATTAATATCATGTGCTAATTTATCTTGGGCAAGGACTTAACATCTCTAAGACCAGTTTCCTCATCTTTATAGTGATGATAACATCATAGAATTGTTGATAGGAGAATTGTATACTGTTAAGTATAATACTTATATTAGAATTTTAAAAAGTATTGAATACATTCAAATTCAGTGGTATCATGAAGAAATTAAAGGCTCTTCATGTCCCTACTAATTTCTGAGCTTCTAGAGTTTGAGGAGAGCTCTTGTTACTGTGACTTCCACACTGCATTCTCATTCCAGTCTTTTCTCTTTGATGGTACTGCTGCTCTCAACTCTGTTCTACACTCTTTTTCCCTAGATATCACTCATTTTTCAAAGTCAAACAAAGCCCAGGTCCTCTAGAAAATCTTTTTCCTCCTTACTCCCTCTCTCTCTCTCTGTCTCTCTCTCTCTCTGAGGCCTATATGTTCTTGCACATGTAGGTAGCATAGAGCTGTATACTGGCTTTTTTTTTTTTTTTTGGTATTGTAAGCACATTATAGTGCATTTATGACTACAAAATATGTTCACATATATTATTTAATTTCTAATGGAGCACGGAGGACAAAGATTACTGTTTCTCTTCAAATGCAAAAAATTAGGATTAGCTCTGGTTAGGGAATTACTCATGGACAGACAAGTGTCAAAGGACTAAACCAAGACTGGAACTCATGTCTTATGACCCCCTGTCCATTATTCCTCCAACTACACAAGACTGCATGGTACAGCTGTCCCCTCCACAGCTAGACAGGAACCATGCATTCCTTCTTTTTATGATACCAGGGCAACCACTCCAAGATAGGGCGCAAATATCTTCTGGTAGCATCATTGCAAGTCATTGCTCCATCACACAAACTGCCCATCAGGAAGCAGAGTACTGGAACACTACAGTTAGATTTTCTTCAAAGAGGAGAAGGCATAAATATTTTTAACCTTTGTCTGCTTTTTCTTAATGTCTATGCCTGTGACAGCAACCAACAACTAAATAATCAGGCTAAATTTTAACATTGGAGTTATAATATTATAACAATGGAAGAAGGCATACATTGGTAACATGTAATTGGAAAATACACTGGTAGTGCAACTTTTCCAGTAGGTTTTATCCCATTATAACCAAGACATAATTATGTAATAGGTTAGTTGTTCAAAAATAAATTCAGTAACAGAATGATGGAGTTGCCACAAAAGTACATTTTGCTGGACACAAAGCAAATGAACCTCGTTACAAAATGATTTACTATCAGATAAAATTCAAAGGCAAACTTCTTTCGTGCTTTTAAAATTAAATGTATTTTGTCTACTTTTCAGAAATACACCACTTTTCATAAAGAAAATCTACCAAAAAAAGTATCTATAAAGGATTGGTGCACATTTGTACTTCAACTCCTCAGAGCATGATATGAAAGGAAATCAGATGGGGTTGCAAAAAATAAATTTTGTGTTAGACACCTGAGACCATTTCTTGACAGAGAAAGTTGTTCATGATATGTGTAGCATGGTAAGTAACTGTAAACATTTTTTATAAAGCTTTATAATTTGTGTCTCTGTAGACTATGAATTGTCTTAAGACGAGAATATAGACAGGGGAGCATGGCTGATAAGTGTCAGAGCCAGTTTTTTTTTTTTTTTGTTTGTTTGTTTTGTTTTTAACCATCTTAGTCGAGATATTCTAATCCTGGAAAATCCTGAGTCCTCAGGATTAACAGGAGATATATTTGAACAAGGAACAAAACCAAATTTTCATAGATACCAGGATCCTTTCCAGCTTAATATAATTTGCCCCTTAACAATAATAAAACCCATACATGTATTTTATTCCTCTTATGGCTCCCTCTGCTAACCATTGCAGTCTTTTTTCCAAACCACACTTACTTCTCTCCCTGCAAATCTGTGGCTTAACAGAAAAATGGAGATAGAAGTCAGAGATGTGCCCCATTGATCACAAGTATTCACAGATCAAGGCCATGAAGAAAAGGCATCAGAATGTGATCATTCAATCTGCCATAGGGCCAGTCCAAGGAAGAAAGTAAAAGGAAAGTTACAGAAGACTTTTTGGGTACTAGATATTCCCTCCAGATGGAGGAGGAGCTTTTGATGCCAAGAAAGTCTCTCTGAGGCGCAGCTTTCAGGATTTCTGAGTGCCACTCCCTGAGCACCCTAGAGAGTCAGCCTGGGACCAGGAGGAGGCAGACAGCAAGACCCACGGGACCTCGTTAAGTGTGGGATACATTTACCAGATTATATAGACTTGTGCTTTGGGAGTCTTGAGACAGTTTTCACTGCAAGTAGAAACAGTGGTAGCTTATTTGTCATGTTTTGTTTTTTAAATAAATATTCTATTTTTATACACTTCAGCCTTGGAAAACCATGGTTACAAAGAACAAGTGAGCTCTAGCTGTGAGCACTCTCTTGGATTCCAGGAAACTATCTGGCTCTCCCTGTAGTTAAGAACCTTGCTCAATATGAGAAGAGTTTTTTTTTTTTTTTCCTTCCCTGAACTAAAAAAGTCAATTCTAGCTATAGCTTTTGTCCTGAAGGATTCAGAAATGGGAGATCAAATCTCTGTAGACTACGTAAACCTCTCTAAAAGTCTAGAAAACCATTGTTAGTGCCCCAAAAACCCATCAGGATTTCATCCTAAGGGACCAGTAGACAAATGGTTAAACACACTAGGCTTCATGAGGTTACTCTGGGGTTATCTTGACACTGGTTTCCCCTCCTCAACCCTAAGTACTTTATTTTAGATTTTTTGTTTCATATCTATCTCATTATGAAATCCTGCCAATTCTCCTCTAGGTTAATTTTTCCACACTTGGTAAAAAATGAAGTGCCTGCGTTCATACCTTGATAAATTTGAAAAATGCCCTATATACCCATTCTTTTTGCTTGTTTGTGTTTCCTATTCTTCTTTCTCTGAATTTGTGGTAAATTTTAAATTTAGGAAGTTAAAAAGTTTATAGCAAATATAAGAATGCTAATAACATTTGCTATTATCTTTATAAGTTTTTGAGGTGCAAGAAAAGAAAATACCACCCAAACTGGAGTTTCTTAGTAAACTTGAAAATTTTCAATTAAATTATCATTGATAAAGTTAACATCCCACTTTTTTTCCCTTTATTATTTGCAACTAAGTAGTATCTTCACAGGTATTATAACCTGCAGTGTTTTAGGGGTCTAATTATGATATAATAGTCCTGCATTTTTCCACCCCCCTGTTGATTAAATGTGTAGTTTTCTTTCTTTGCTCTAGTGAGAGGGGCCAAATTGTTACCCAAATCAGCACTGAGGCAGAAAGGGGTTCCCTCCCCCAAATGGGAAGTGTGCATAAATCCCCTTTCAGCAGGGACAATTAGGACAGCTCTAAGAACACAGAGAAAGGATAGAGAAAACTATATTGCAATGATCCAAGCTCCCTGTCAAAAAATTAAGAGGCCATCTTAGAGACGGATTTATAGTAACCTTATTTTCCAGTAAAGAGGGTGTCTTTTCATGTTTCAAGGGTTAAGAAATAAAATCTAACAGAATTCTATATTTACAAATAACCAGGAAATGAAAGTTAGGGATCTGTTAGGAGGTTAATGGCCAAACAACCTCTGACTCCCAGTTGGCAGGTTTCTCAAGGTCTGACTGCATAAACAACTGACAGGGCTGACCACTAGCAGGGGCCATGTCCCTGGGATCTGTGCTTGGGTCTTTACCTTGGCCTAGCACTGAGTAGGTAGAATTAATTATCTAGGTGTGTAACTATAGTTGTATATGTCCATAATTGCTTGTACTGAAACCCAGCTGTTTCTATCATCTATTGCTTCATGACAAACTACTCCAAACTTAGTGGCATAAATTAGCAACTGTCATTTGTCATTATCTCTCTAGGGGAGACTGGTCTCAGTTAGGCTGTTCTCACACAGTGCCTCTCATGTAGTTTTGGTCAGGAGGTGGCTAGGGCTTACTTACTTACTTACATACCAGTCAGTTGGAATTGGACCTGGACTGAAATACCTACACATAGTCTTTTTGCGTGGCCTGGACTTCCTCGCTGTCTTGGTCAATCAGTAACAAAGACCCATCTAGCTTCAAGATGAGGGAGTACAGACTCTTAATGGGAGAATGGATGACTATAAGAAGTGCATGTAGAATGAGAGATATATATCCACCTTTTGAAAATACAGTCTGCCACAGTGAAATTAGCAGAAGATCAGTATTTTCTCAGTTTATACCAGTTGTTCTCAAAGGGAAACAGAAAGAAAAATAAAAATTAAACTAATCAGACTCTAGACTCTCTCTAACTAGGTGTTTATGTAAAGACAATTACCCCTTTTGTAATGCTTAAGTTACAGGGATTCTTAGAAAAATGAAAGGGAAACGTAAGTCCCCCAAAAGGAAGATTGCCTGCTAATCTAGTATTAGAAATGAGATTATATTAATTTGAGTTAGAAAATGTTAAGAGATATACATTTAGTGGACTAGATGATGACTGTGAAATACAAACAAGTTTCTAAACAATTTCAAAATTAGCAAAGCTCTGGCTAGGCAGACAAGAAACCACCCTTAGTGATTTGCCTGTTTATTTGTCCACATAATAAAAAATCATCTTACACTTTGTTTGGAACCAGAAAAGAGCCTGAATAGCAAAAGCTATCCTAAGCAAAAAGAACAGATTTGGAGGCATCACATTACCAGACTTCAAACTATACTACAAGGCTGTAGTAACCAAAACAGCATGGTATTGGCACAAAAATAGAGACATAGACCAATGCAGCAGAACAGAAAGCCCAGATATAAAACCATCCACATACAGCCAACTGATCTTTGACAAAAGCAGACAACAATGAACACTGGAGAAAAGAAGCCCCATTCAATAAATGGTGCTGGGAATATTGGATAGCCACATGTGGGAGAATGAAACAGGACCCTTATCTATCAACACTCACAAAAATTAATTCAAGGTGGATAAAACACTTAAATGGAAGGCATGAAACCATAATAATTCTACAAGAAAATTTAGGAAAAAACTCTTCTAGACATTAGTCTAGGCAAAGAATTTATGACTAAGGCCCCAATGACAATTGGAGCAACAACAAAAGTAAATAAATGTGACTTGAGTAAATTAAAAAGTTTCTGCACAGCTAAGGAAATAACAGAGCAAATAGACAACCTGCAGAATGGGAGAAAATATTTGTAATCTACACATCTGATAAAGGGCTAATAATGACAATCTACAAAGAACCCAAACAAATCAGCAAGAAGAAAGAAAAATGTGGACCCCATTAAAAAATGGGCAAAAGACATGAACAGAAATTTTTGAAAAGAAAATAGACAAATGGTCAAAAAACACATGAAAAAATGCTCTATATCACTAATCATCAGGGAAATGCAAATTAAAACCACAGTGAGATATCACCTTATGCCTGTTAGAATGGCTTTTATTTAAAAGTCTAAAACAATAGATGCTGGCATAGATGCAGAAAGAAACACTTATACACTGTTGGTGGAACTGCAAATTAGTACAGTCTCTGTGGAAAACTGTTGAGCCTAAGAATACTGAGTTATAGAAATGCCCCCTGTATTTTTGGAGACAAGATTTGATTTCAGAAGTCAAATAAGGCTTTGCCTTAAAGAAAAAATAAATGTGTAAGTTCAAAAGCTGCCTCACCTCAGGAGTGTGTCTCGTTGGTCAGTAACAGCTGCACTTCAAGGAGACAGCTATAAACTAGGCCTATGGTTCTCACCTGTTTTGAAAGACAAGACAGGCTTCACCTAGAACCAAAAGGTTGCCAGAGCTGACAGACAAAGCCCCCAGAGATGAGAGCTGATCAAATAGATATGCTAATGCCCAAGCCGGGCCCAGATAGATATGCTAATGCCCGAGCCAGGCCCAGATGGACCCATGCAGTTAAAGTAATTAACACAAAGCACAGCTCATGTTGACTTCTGAGATCATCTCTGTCTCCAAGAACACAATCATCAGAGACAAGATGTCTCTGTTTTTTGCTAAAGTAATAGCCTTATCAGAAAACTTGGAAGTTTGCCCCAAGAAGATTTTGTAACTCATTGTTCCCCTAGATAGAGTTAATTAAAGGATCTGTAGCAGCCTTTTAGAAGACTTTGACCCTAAACCAAACTGCCTGTTAGTAAGTAAATGAGCCTGTATCTACCCTATAAAATACCTGTGTGGAGTTTCAGTCTTTGATATATTTTTTGCAGGAAAGAAATATATCCATCTGGACATCCTCCTTTCATCTATTTTCATAAACCTTTACTTTATAAACTATATCTTTGGCTCTGTGTATTATTATCATTATTTTATTTTTATTTCTCTTTCCTACTATTTTTTCATCCTTTGCGATGACCCCTGCCTGAGAGACCTGATCGGAAGAAAAAAACTTCTTTGCGGGGAGCGTAGCTAACTCCCTGCAAACTGGCATAGTCAACTTAGAGATTGATCAGAAGAAAGAGAAAAACCTCTTTGCAGGGAGCATAGCTATCTCCCCGCAGAAAACAATATGGAGATTTCTCAAAGAACTAAAAGTAGGCCTACCATTCTATCCAGCAATCTCACTACAGGGTATCTACCCAAAGGAAAATAAGCCATTTTTTATCAAAAAGACATCTGCACTCAAATGTTTATTGCAGCACAATTCACAATTGCAAAGATGTGAAATCAACTCAATGCCCATCAGTTCATGAGTGGATTAACACAATGTGGTATATATATACCAGTGGAAATCAAACAGGGAGGAGGATTAAGAAGGGGAGGGGGAAAACTTACCTAACAGGTACAATGAACATTATCTGGGTGATGGGCACACATTTAACCCTGACTCAAGCATTACAAAAGCAATCCATGTGACCAAAAACATTTGTACCTCCATAATACTTTGAAATATTAATAAAAATAAGATAAAAGCATTTAATAGGACATATTTTGGTAAACATTCAAATATTTTCTAATGTTTAAATAATATAAATAAATATATGTAAAATCCAAAAAATATTTGTAAAAAGGTTTTTCACTGTAATTGTGGATTTTTCAATTTTTTGTATATTTTTCAGTTTCACTTTGTATATATTGTAACTATTTTGATTGTTCCATGAAGAACCATTACTGATATATACTACTAAAATTTGTATATCATCTTAAATTAATACAAAATATCACTTTTCTTTTAATGCTGCTTACTGTAAATTCTATTTGGTCTAATATAAATATTACTATATGTTTTAAAACAAACAAAAAGAAGTGTGCAAATTCTATATGAAGAATATTTTAAAACTACTGGAACATAAAAAACAAACATTTTAAAGCTTACTTTGGACACAAAGCTTCAGTTATTTAAAGACTACAGATGATGAGTCTTGCTAAATTTCTATGAATACAATGATAAACCAATGAAAATAAATTCTAAGGAAGAATAAAGGATAAAATCTAGCATACGATAGCATAAAGTAGTAATAGTATGAGACATTTTTATCATTAAATGTATGGTGTTGCAATGATAGGCTAGTTATTGGTAATAAAAAATGTACATCCTACTTGGTTTTAGGAAGTAAACTTAGCCTTCTTATATCTGTGCATTCTGCATCTATGGATTCAACCAACTGCAGGTCAAAAATATTTGGAAAAAAAGAAGGGTTGCATCTGTACTGAACATGTAAACACTTTTTTTCCTTGTCATTATTCCCTAAATGTAGTATCACAACTATTTGCATAGTATTTACATTGGATTAGGTATTATAAGTAATCTAGGAGTGCTAAAGTATATGGGAGGATGTGTGTAGGTTGTATGCAAATACTACACCATTTTATCTAAGGGACTTGAGCCTCCTTGGATTTTGTTATCCATGGGGCATCCTGGAACCAATCCTCATGGATACAAAGGGATGAATATATACCTAACTTTGTTTCTTACAACCGAATAAATTTCAGATAAATCTGGAATTAAGGTTGAAGCATAAGAAGTATGGAAGAACCCATGGGTACTTTTTAAAATAATCTTGGAGTTAAGAAGTTCTTTTTAAGCACTAATCAAAATGCAAAAGCAATAAAGTTTGATATGGAGATAAATATAACTGACAAAATTCAAATGCACAAGCTCAGTAAAAATGATAAATGGAATAAAATATTTGCAACATGTATGATACAATGCATATCTTCTTATCTTAGAACTCTTATAATAAAAGGACAACCAACACAGTATGAAAAATGACCAAAATATGTAAAGGGACATTAACAGCAAATGAAGTAAGAAAGGCTAATAAGCATATGAAAAGATACTCAGCCTCCTTTATAATTAAAGACATAAAAATTCAAAGAAAAAATAATAAACCATTTATTGAATGGGGCTTCTTTTCTCCAGTGTTCATTGTTGTCTGTTTTTGTCAAAGATCAGTTGGCTGTATGTGGATGGTTTTATATCTGGGCTTTCTGTTCTGTTGCATTGGTCTATGTCTCTATTTTTGTGTCAATACCATGCTGTTTTGGTTACCATAGCCTTATAGTATAATTTGAAGTCTGGTAATGTGATGCCTCCAGATTTGTTCCTTTTACTTAAGATTGCTTTGTTTATTCAGGCTCTTTTCTGGTTCTAAATAAAATGTAGAATTATTTTTTCTAGGTCTGTGAAATGAGACATTGGTATTTTGATGGGGATTGGATTGAATATGTAAATCACTTTGAGTAATATGAACATTTTAACAATTTTGATTCTACCTATCCATGAGCATGATATGCTTTTGTACTTGTTTGTATCATCTGCAATTTTTTTCCTCAATGTTTCATAGTTCTCTTTGTGGAGATCTTTCACCTTTTTGGTTAAGTATATTCCTAGGTATTTTATTTTCTTTGTATCTATTGTGAATGGTATTAAGTTTTTGATTCTGTTCCTTTGGTCTATGTGTCTGTTTTAATGCCAGTACCTTACTGTTTGATTTCTATAATTTTGCAATGTAATTTGAAACCAGGATGTGTGATACCTCCAACTTTTTTCTTGTTTATCGAGATTACTTTGGCTATTTGGAATGTTTTGTGGGTCCATACAAATTTTGGAATTTTGAAAACTTTCTGTGAATAATGCCTTTGGAATTTTGATAGGGATTGCATTGATTATATAGATCACTTTAGGTAACGTAGACATTTTAATGTCAATTCTTCCGATACATGAACATAGGATATCTTTATATTTATTTGTGTCTTCTTTAATTTCTTTCATCAATGTCTTATAATTTCTAGTATAAAGATCTTTTAGCTCTTTCATTAAATTTATTCTTAAGCATTTTATTCTTTTTGATGCTATTGGTAAATAGTATTTTAAAATTTCCTTTTTATATTGTTCATTTTTGATGTAAAGAAATGCTACTGATTTTTGTATATTGAATTAATATCCTGCAACTCTAGTGAATTTATTAGTTCAAACCATTTCTTTCTTTTATGGAGTTTTTAGTATTTTCTATATAAAAGATCATGTCATCTTTAAGCAGAGATAATTTTTCCTGTCCCTTTCTAATTTGGGTGCCTTTTATTTCTCTCTTTTGTCTAATTGCTCTATGTTTAATAGAATGGCAAGGGTGAGCATTCTTGCTTTGTACTGGATCTTCTAGGAAAAACTCTGTTTTTCCCTATTGATTATGATATTATCTGTGGGGTTTTTTTTATAAATAGCCTTTCTTGTGTTGAGATTAGTTCCTTCTTTGCCTATTTTGTTGAGAGTTTTTATCATGAATAGATGTGAATGCTTTTTCTGCATCTATGGAGATTGTCATATGGTTTTCATTTTTCATTCTGTTAACGTGGTATGTCACACTGCTTTGCTCATGTTGAACTAACCTTGCATGAAAGAGATAAAGCCCACTTGGCCGTGGTGTCTAATCTTTCTGATGTGCTCTTGAATGTAGATTGCTTGTATTTTGCTGAGAATTTTTGCATCTATGCTCATCAGAGATTTTGGCTGCAGTTTTCTTTTTTGTGGTGTCTTTGTCTGGCTTTGGTATCAAGGTGATGCTGGCCTCATCAAATGAGTTTGGAACTGTTTCTTTTTCTATTTTTTGGAAGAGCTTAAGGATTGGTAGAAACTTTTCTTTGACTATTTGGTAGATTTCACACACAAAGCCTTCTTGTCCAGGGCTTTTCTTTGTTGAAAGGTTTTTGATAGCCGATTCACTCTCCTTATTTGTTATTAGTCCAGTCAGGCTTTTTATTTCATCTTGATTACTTTGATAGGTTGTATGTTTTTAGGAATTTACTTATCCATTTATTCTGGGTTATGAAAATATAGTTCACTGACATTTTGTTGTTCATAAAAGTCTCATGTTGCTTTTTATTAATATATCTGAGGTATCTGTTGTGATATCTCTCCTTTCATTTCTAAATTTGAGTTCTCTGTCTTTTTTTCTTTTTAGTCTAACTAAGGGAATGTCAAATTTATTTAAATTTTCTAAAAACTAACCTTGGTTTTCTTAGTTTTCTATTGTTTTTCTACTCTCTGATTTATTTCTTCTCTAATCTTTATTATTATTATTATTATTATTATTATTGTTTTAACATTGGACTTAGTTTCTTCTTCTTTTGCTAGTTCCTTGGGGTGAAAAGTTAGGTTGTGTATTTGAGATACGTCTTTTTTTTAAATGTAGGCATTTGTTGCCATAAACTTTCCTTTTAGAATTGCTTTTCTTGCATCCTATACATGTTGGCATGTTATTTTATTGTTTTCATTTGTCCCAAGATATTTTTAAAATTTCCTTTGGATCTCTTTAATTATAGTTTGTTGTGTAGTTCGTACATAATTGTGAATTTTCCCATTTCTTGCTGCTATTTATTTCTAGTTTTATTCCATTGTGGTCTGAAAGAATACTTGAAATGCTCTCAATCTCCTTAAATTTGTTAAGACTTGTTTTATGATCTAACATGTGATCTTTCCTAGAGAATGTTCCATGTTTATTTGTGAAGAGTATGTATTCTACTGTTGGATGGAAAGTTCTAAATATGTCTGGTAGATCCATTTATTGTATAGTGTTATTCAAGTCTTCTGTTTCTTTATTGATTTTATATCTAGATGTTCTATCCATTATTGAAAGCAGAGTTATAATTGTTATCTTGCTGTCAACTTCTCCCTTCAAATCTGTCAATATTTTCTTTATATATTTATGTTCTCTGATGATGGCTGTGTAAATATTTATAATTTCATAGCTTCCTACTGAATTAACCTTTTCTCGATTACATAATGACTTTCATAATTTCTGGAGACACTTTTTTCTTAAGGTCTATTTTGTCTGATATAAGTATAGCAACCCCCAATTTTTTTTTTTAGGTTACCTTTTATATGGAATACCTTTTTCCATCCCTTACTTTTGTCCTATATGTGTTCTTAAATTGGAAATGAGTCTCTTGTAGACAGAAAATTGCTGGATCTTGGGCTTGTTTCAAAAAAAGAAATTCATTGAGCCACTTTAAGCCTTTTGATTAGAAAGTTTAATCAATTTGCATTTGAAGTATTAATAATTATTGATAGATGAAGCCTTACTACTGCAGAAAACTATTAATAGTTTTCTGTCTGTTTTCCTGTTGCTTTGTTCCCCTCTTGCTCTCTTCCACTGTTTTTTTTTTTTTTATTTCAGCTTATCATGCGGGTACAAAAGTTCAGGTTATATATATTAATATTGATTTTATTTGACTGTTTTGCTTTTATATTTTAAGTATCTATTATAGGTTTTATCTTTGTGGTTACCATAATACTTATATAAAATGTCTTGCCATTATAATTGTTGATTTTAAGTTGGTAACAACTTGAATTTAATTGCATACAAAAACTACACTTTTACTCCACACAAACAAGTACATTTTCTTTTCTTGTATTCAGAGTTTAATTCTTTTTATATTGTGTATCCATTAATAAACTTCAGTGATTATAGTTACTATTAATATTTGGTCTTTTAATTTTCATGTTAAAGTTTAAAGTAGTTTACACTATTATAGTAACATATGATTCTGTATTTGACTTTATATCTACTTTTACTCATGAGATTTTTGTTGTCATGTGTCTTCAGATTGTGGTTTAGTGTATTTTCATTTCAATTTGAAGACCTACCCTAAGCATTTCTTATGAGGGAGGTCTAGGGTGACAAACTCTTTTGGATTTACTTTGTCTAAGAAAGACTTTACCTCTCCCTCATATACAAAGGATAATTTTATTGGGTAGAGAATTCTTGAGTGACTGCTTTTTTTTCTTTCATAACTATGAATATATATGATCCTTCTTCTCCTTCAGCCTCCAAGGTTTCTGTTGAGAAATCTGAAGACTGTCTTATGGAGCTTTTTGTTTTTGTTTGGTTGTTTTTTTGTTTTTTGGGGTTTTTTGTGATGAGCAGCTTTTCTCTTGCCATTATTGAAAATTCTCTCTTTATTCTTGACTTCAGATAATTTAATTACAATGTGTCTTGGTGTGGCCTTTGGGTTGATACTCTTTGGTAATTTTGAGCTTTATGAATCTGGATGTCAATTTCCCTCCCAAGAATCAAGAAGTTTTCAGCAATTATTTTTTATTATTTTTTATTTTTTATTTATTTATTTTTATCCAAGGCTGTTTTTATTTTTATTTTATTTTATTTTTTTTATTTCAGCTCATCATGGGGGTACATAAGTTCAGGTCATATACATTGTCCATGTCCCGCCCATCCCCAGCAATTATTTTTTAAATAAACTCTCTGCCTGTTTATTTATCTTTTTTCTTTCTGGAATTCCCATAATGTGTTAGTTTTATAGTGTCCCATTAATCCTATGGGTTTTCTTGTCTTATTTACTTATTTACTTACTTACTTATTTTTTCTTCCATGTTTGGATTATTTCAAATGCTTTGTATTTGAATTTATTTATTCTTTCTTCTGCTTGATCAAGTCTACTGTTGAAGCTCTCTATTATATTTTTCATGTTAGTTATTGTATTTTTCAGCTCCAGAATTTTTGTTTGGTTCTTTTTTATGTTTTATATTGCTTTGTTGAACTTCTTGCTTTGTTTATTTATTGTTTTCCTGATTTCATTGAATTGTCCATTTGTGTCCTCTTATAACTCACTGAACTTCATTAAAACAATTATTTTGAATTGTTTGTTGGAAATCCATAGCTATCCACCTCTTTGGGTCAAGTTACTGAAGGGTTATTGTGTGACTGTGGTAGTGTCATGTTTCCCTGGCTGATTTGTTTGTTTGTTTGTTTGTGTGTCCTGTAGACTTGAGTTGTTGTCTTCACATTTGAAGAAGGAGTCACCCATTCCAAACGTCATGGACTAGGCTAGGTAGAAAGATATCTCCTCCCACAGGTAGATGTGAGAACAATAGAGGGGTGAAGTTTACAGTTGCTCTGGGTTTAGATCCATATCCAAAAATGAGCAACAGTGCCAGTTTCTGGAGCCATGCAAGGGGGACCAGTCTTAGCTCCAGGCCCTCCTGCTGCAGTCATCGAACTATCCCATCTGTAGAGCAACCAAAGGGAAGATGTGCACCTATCTGAACTAATGTGATAGACACACCATCCTTTATCCAGCAGCAGATCTTGAGGGGGCCCTGTCTTACCTTTTGCCCCTCCTGTTGCAGTCGAGTAACTACCTTTCTTGTGCAGGGACCTACTGGATAATGCATGCACATCTGAGCTAATGAGATTGACCCACCAGCCTCCTTCCCACAGTAGATCCTAAAGGGGTCCAGTTTCAACTCCATCTTCTTTCACTGCAGTCCAAGACCTATCCCACCTGGGCATAGATCTGCTGATAGGCATGCCCATCTGTGCCAACAGGACAGTCTTCTGGATTCATGTCCCTGGCCATCATTTCACACAGCCCCCTTACCCTCCTTGGGTCTTTCCCAGGTCCATCTAAGCCACAAAGCCACATCAACCTCAGAGCCTTTGTGAGATTCATGGCAAGCCTCAGCTTAGATCATCTTCTACTGCTGAGATGGCTGCAGTGGTTACAAGCTCTGACCAATAGCCAATCACCTTAGAATCCTTGGAAGGCCTTGTGTAAAAGGACAGGCATGAACAAAGCCAGACACTGAAGACTAAAACATATAACTAATACCCCAATGCTCAGACATCATCACACTTATACAAGCATCAAGAACATTCTCAGAGAAATATGATCTAACCAAAAAGAGAAAAAGAGTCACCAGAGACTGACATCAAAGTGATAGAGATATGTGATATCTCAGAGAAGGAATTTCAAATAGCTGTTTTAAGGAAGCTGAAAGAACTTCAAGGAAACACAGAGAATCAATTCAGACATTTATCAGAGAAATTTAACAGAGATTTAAATAATAAAAAGTTCAGACATAAGTCTGAAGCTGAAAAATACAATGAGTAAAATTAAAAAATGCAGTACACAATATGAACAGAAAAATTGATCAAACAGAAGAAAGAATCAGTGAGCTCAAAGACAGACTATTTGAAAATACCCAGAGTAGAAAAAAAGAATAAAAATGAATGAAGAAGGATTATAGGATACACTGGACAAAATCAAAAGAGAAAATATTCAAATTGTTGGACTTAAGGAAGGAATTGAAAAAGACAGAGAGGTAGAAATCTTATTAAAATAGATAATGAAAAGCTTTTCAAATTTGGAGAAAGATATAAATATCCAAGTACATAAAGGCCAAAGGTCATCAAACAGATTCAATCCAAAAAAGAGTACCCCAAGACATATTATAATCAAACTCACAAAGGTAAAAGACAAAGAGAGCACCCCAAAAGCAGCCAATAAAAAGAAACAAATAACATTTATGGGAGATCCAATATGCCTGGAAGCAGACTCCTCTTCAGAAAACTTATAGGCCAGGTGGGAGTGCTAAAGGGAAAAAAAAAATACTAACCAAGAATAGTGTACCCCGCAAAGTTATCCCTCAGAAATTAAGATGAGATAAAGATTTTTCTCAAGCAAAAGCCAAGGGAATTTATCTGTACAACAGGCCTGTTGTACAAAAAACACTGAAAGAAGTTCTTCAAGCTAAAATAAAAAGGCAATAATGAGATTGTTATACAAACATGGTAATCCTGGTGTTTAAATCAGTTATATCTTTAGTAAGTAAACAGACAGAAAAACAATTAAAATAATAACTACAACAATTTGTTAAGAGATAGACAATGTAAACTGTGACATCAAAAATTCAAAATGTGTATGTGGGGGAAGATTCAATGTGTGCAGTCTATTGTGTTTATTTCTTTCCTTTTTGTGATCAAATTCAACTGGGTATCAGTTTTCAATACTTGTTATAACAAGACATTTCTTTGTAAGCTTCATGATAACAACAAAGCAAAAAGCTATAATATATACACTAAAAACAAAAATCAATGTATTAATATATACTATCAGAGAAAAATCACTTAAACACAAAGGAAGGCAGTAAGCAAGGAAGATAGAAAGAGAAGAGTTACACAACTAATAAATAAGCAACAAAATGGTAGCAGTAAGGCCTTACCCATCAATAATAACATTGGTTGTAAATAGACTAAATTCTCTATAAAAGACAGAGTGGCTCAATGAATTAAAAAAACAGACCCAACTATATGCTTCCTACAAGAAAGACAATTCACCTATAAAGACACATACAGACTGAAAGCGAAGGGATGGGAAAAGATATTCCATGCAAATAGAAACTATAAAACAGCAGAAGTAGCTATATGTATATCAGATAAAATATATGTTAAGTCAAAAACTGTAAAAAGAAACAAAGGTCATTATATAATGTCAAAGGGGTCTATTCAGCAAGAGGATATAGCAATAGCATATATATATGCACTAAACATCAGCTCACCCAAAGATGGAAAGCAAAAATGGATAGATCTAAAGGGAGAGATAGACTGCAATACAATAATAATAGGGGACTTCAGCACTTCTCTTTTGGCAATGGACATATGATTCAGGCAGAAAATCAACAAAAGAGTATTGGAATTAAACTATACTGTAGTCCAAACGAACCTAACAGACATTTATGGAACATTTCATCCAACTGATGCAGCTTACATGTTCTTCTCATCTGCACATGGATCATTCTTCAGAATAGAACATATATTAGGTCATTAAGAAAAGTCTCAACAAATCCAAAAAGTCAAAATCATATCAGGTATTCTTTCTGACCACCATGGAAAAATACTAGAAATCAATAAGAGGAGCTTTGGAAACTGTCCAGATGCCTGAAAATTAATCAACATGTTCCTGAACAACCAATGAATCAATAAAAAAATTAAGAAGAAAATATAAAAATTTCTTGAAACAAATAAAAATGAAATACCACATACCAGAACCCATGGATACAGTAAAATCAGTACTAAGAGGGAAGTTTATAACAGTAAATGCCTACATAAAAAAAATTAGGAAGACTCCAAATAAACAACATAATGATGCATGTCAAGGAACTAGAAAGGCAAGAACAAATCAAACCCAAAATTAGGAGAAGGAAAGAAATAGTAAAGATTAGAGCAGAAATAAATAAAATTGAGACTAAAAAATACAAAATATTAATGAAATGAAAAGCTGTTTTGTTGAAAAGGTAAACAAAATTGGCAAAGCATCAGATAGACTAGCTAAGACAAAAAGGGGGAAAACCCAAATAAATGAAATTGGAGACAAGTGTGGAGTAGATATGGAATCAACCTAAGAAATTATGTCCTTTGCAGCAGCATGGATAGAACTAAATGTCGTTATGTTTTGAAATAATCCAAGCACGGAAAGAAAAATATTGCATGTTCTTGCTCATATTTGGGAGCTAAGATAGTGGATCTCATGGGGGTAGAGAGTAGAACGATGCTTATCAGAGGCTGGGAAGGGAAGTGGGGAGGAAGGAGGTGGACAGAAGTTGGCTCAGAGGTACAAAAGTACAATTGTATAGAAGGAATATGTTCTAGCATTGGATAGTACATTAGGGAAATTGTAGTTAACGATAATTTATTATATATTTCAAAATATACAGAAGAGAAGAATTGTAATGTTCCCAACACAAAGAAAAGAAAAATATTTTAGATGATGGATATCCGATATCCGAATTGCCCTGATTTGATCATTACGCAGTATAAACATATATTAAATTATAGGTACCCCCAAATATGTATAATGTACAACTAGGACATATCAATAAAAATATCAAAAAGAACATATATATATTTTTTACACACACATACACACGCACACACATACACACACACTTACTGAAACATTCTTAAGGCCATTGGACTGATCTCAGAAATTTCCAGAAAATCAGGAGTAACTCTCTATGCAGAATGTCCCTAAGGGGCATTACCAGATTGTACCTGAATACTTGAATGTACTTGTCCCAAATATACTTCATATTAGTTTCTTTTATTTAAAAAAATAAAAGGGATTGAGGGATAGAGGTGCTGCTTTGGGGCCTGTGGACAGCGCCTGCTCCTTTCAGTAAAGACTTTTGCTTACTCCTCTTCAATTTTCAAGGAAGGCACTAAGGATCTTGGCTTACCCAATGGTTATATTGGCCACTATGAAGGGCTGTACCTGTGCAAGCAGAGGAAAACCCCTCTCCCTCTGAATAGGTGAAGACTTCACCCAACATGGAGGAGGGAGATGCCACCGGCAGACATAAGTACCCTCCAGTCTAGGGAGGTGAGAACTCCATCCCTTATGGAGACTTAGCTATTATTTGAAGGCCATACTCTTAAAATAGAAATTTCTCTTCTAGAGAAGTCAATTTATGACAGACAATTTTTTCTTGTGGGTCCCAAATGACAAGTCAATGATTCCTGAATTTTCACAAAAATATACTCTAGGAAGAAATATTGTGTGATAATAAGACAATAAGCTAAAGTTTCTCCTCTTTTTAAAACTAGTTTTGTTATTCCACATTGTTCCAAGGGACATGCATTTGCCCCAGGGAAAGACAATCCAGGAAAAAAAGTCAAGTGAATTTCAAAAAGATTTTTTAAAACTCAAAACTGAAATATTTGTATAGAAAAGCTGAAATAGTTTTTAAGTTTAGCAAGCTCTTCTAGAGAGGAAAGCCTCTTTTGGTTTACAAAGAATGATTTTGAATATCGAAAGCCTAAGTACTAAAGTATTTTGTATTTGAAATGTGTACTATAAATTATAGAGTTGAGAAGAATTCAGGGTTTTGGGGATTTGTTTTGTTTTGTTTTGTTTTTTTGCTAAAATAAAAATAAAGGCATTCAGCCTTTGAAGGAAACAGCACCACAGTTAGTTAGATATTGTGGAAAGCCCAATCTGGATCTTACCCCAGGTAAACCCTGATGTGGGAAAGGAGGAGAGGGATCTGAAAGAAACAGAGGGGGTATACCCCTCACCTCCCAGGGGAGCCTTTTAGAAAAGGCTTGAATACTTGTGGAGCAGAAATGGGTGAGTGAGGAATCGGGTGATGGCTTGATGACACTTCACTGAGTCCTATTCACTCCCCTACAGGATCAAGGGTGCAGCTGAATGTCCAGGTGGCCTCAAGAATTGTCCAAGAGAGGGCCAGTAGACCTAGAGTAGTAGCCTCAAAACGGTCTCAAGGAAGATATGAAGTCCAGGGACCACACTGATTAAAGAATGTGGCAAGACCAGAGTCAGCTCAATGAATGCCAAGAAGGATAGCCCTCGGAGTTCCTGTATCTCCATAGAACCCAATTCGAGGAGGTGAAAATGACCATGAGTCAAATGTTTTCCTCTTCTAGAAAGCTGCAAGCCTTGAGCAGAACTTGATTCACCCTAAAGATAATGGGGGAGAAGTGTATGAAGGAGGAGGAGCAGAACGTTGAATTTTATTGTTTTTACTCATAACAGGACTTTTTAATCATTAATTGCTTGAGTTTACATGAAAAAGTCCAGATGATTTTTTTTTCATCAGGCAGATTAGGAGCTCAGAATTACAAAGTAGATTGGATTGCAGAGCTTTCTTAAAGTTAGCTTTTTATGCACTTGATACAGAGCCTATAAAATTCACAATTGATTTACCCATGTTATTTGATATTTCTGTATTTTAAGAATATTTTGCAATGAGAATACTATGTGCTTATGTATTTCTTGTGCATCTTTTCATAAATATCTTGGGATTATAACTTTGATTTGCTCAGTTATTATAACTCATAATTATTACTCTTTATTTATCACCTATTTTGTTTCACAAATTGAGTCTAAAATTCACCCTGACTCTTTTTTATTTTTTCTTTTTTGAGGTAAGGAACAGTAAATAGTCTTTTATTATTCCATTTCTAACTCAATTGCTTTAATTTTATGGACATTTTCATGTCAAAATCCCTTACTGTTGACTTTGCTCAGTTTTTCAGGAATAAGAAAATTACCCAATTTTTCAGAAAGGTATTATGTTGACTCTTTCATATTTTTGTTTAATTCTCTTTCCTTGCCTTTGTGACTTAGCTTACAAAGGGAAGGAGAGGACCTAAGCTGAAGGACATTTTCCTAGATTTTGTTTTTTTTTTTTTTTTTTTCTCCTTTCAGCCCCTACATTGTCCTTGTTTTTCCCTTCCCCTACTCTCTTAACACTGGAAGATTCAATTTGGATGTTTCTAATTTTTCTTTCTTCTGAGCTAATTTCATAGCACTTTTCAGCAATCTGCTCCCTGAGTGGCCTCCTCTTCCTCTGAGCCTGTGTTTATCTTGCCCATGAAGGAAGCTTTGCTTCTAGCCCCACAAGGCCTTCTCCTTCATGTTGCTTATCTGTAGCCAGAAGAAGCAGAGGATTAGACCAAGTTACTTGAGCTCTGTTCATGTGACCAGAATCAAATGTCTGCTGTATGCCGATTAGGATTCTTTTCCATTCAATTTCCCTCCCATTCCCCACATCCTGGCCCTTGGTTCTCTTTCATTTGGAGTCCCACATGTGGGTGACAGGAAATGTGCAGTGGGTTGGTTAAAAATATTCTCTCTAGAAAGTTTTCAGCTCATTCCAAACCCGTGTATTAAAAGATATCTTTATTTTTGCTTCGCTTATCTTATTAAAACAGAAGGCAATTGGATTCCTGCACACATCCTTTCTAGTAACCACTTGTTCAAGCATCCAATTCATGTTAAAAGAAGATTCAGTTGCGTGACGATTTTAATGTGGTTTATACTTCAGCAAAATGGACTGATCTCTTTAAACTTAAGCTTGATATGAACACTATATCAGACTTTGACCTCATAATTATCTTTTGGAGTAGGGCCAGTGGGTGTCTGTGTAAGGTCTGTCAAGTGACCTGTGTTTTTATTCTGTTAACAAAGGTGTTGAGGAAATGACACTCAATTAATATCAGAGCCTAGCTCCCAGCTTTACTTTTGCTTTGGGCCCTGGCTGGAATGTACAAGACTTCGCTGATCACATGACATCCTTGCTCTATAACTGTACCTTTATGCTTCCATCTGGAAGGCATACACAAGTATTTGGGTAGAATTTATCGTTTTAGAAAAGGGATTTCCTACACACCACTTTCCGTAGAGCATCCTGGACTTCTTTATTTCTCAGACTGTACACAACAGGGTTTAGTAAAGGTGTTATGATGGTGTAGGTTACTGAGATTAATTGATCCTGATCTTTGTGTTCTCTGACTTAGGCTCGAAGTAGGCAATGGAGGCACAGCCATACTGAATAATGACCACAGTGAGGTGGGAGGCACAGGTGGCAAAGGTCTTCTTCCGGCCTTCAGCTGAGACAATCTTGAGAATGGTGGAAATAATGAGGACATAGGAGATGAAGAGGAAGGTGGCAGGAGCTGTGATGGCCATGAAGCTGATAATTAAGGTCAGAATATCATTGATGACTGGGTGGCACAGGCCAGGTCCAATAGAGGTCGAACATCACAGAAAAAATGTTCAGTCAGTGAGTTGCAAAAGGGTAGTCTGAGAATGGCCACAGCTTGAACCAGTGAAAGCGAGAACCCTCCTGCGGCACAGACAGAGGATGCCAGCATGGCACAGACCCTCCAATTCGTGATGACTAAGTAGCGAAGTGGGTTGCAGATGGCCACATAGTTATCATACCCCATTACTGCCAGCAGGAGGCAGTTGGTGATAGCAAAGCCAAGGAAAAAAAAGAGCTGAGTCCCACATCCCTCCAGGGAGATGGATTGGCTCAAGCCTACGAGGCTGGAAAGCATGCGTGGGATAATGACTAGGGAGTAAAACGTCTCTGAAGTAGAGAGGACACCTAAAAAGAAGTACATGGAGGTGTGAAGATGACGGTCGATACGAATGATAGTCACAATGATGACATTGCCAGCCAAAGTTAGGATGCACAGGGCGAGAAAGACCACAAAGAGTGTGAGCTGATATTCTTGAAAATTGGAGAAATCTTGGAAAACAAATTCTCTTACCTCTGTGTGGTTTGCGGTCTTCATTGAGGATCCGGGGTCCAAAAGATAAAGAGAAGGTCAACATCGTGTTTTAGCAACAGAGACCACCCAGCCCCAGAGCACATAGCACAGATTAAAGGAGCAATAGAGCAAAGGCCCAGTTCAAAACTCAATGAATCAACTTCCTTCCTTCTTCAGGGACATGACAGACTAAGTCCTTGGACTGAAAATAAAGACACGCAAAATTTGAGCAACATTGTTAAAAATTTTGATGTAAAGCATTCTTTTTAAGTATACCTGGGACATTTTTAAAAAATGATCATCTATGACCCATGAAATTGATTTCAAAAATTTAATAATTGGATTTTCTTAAAACATAGCCATATTTTCAGAATATAGTATGATTAAGGTAGAAAATTTCACACACACAAAATATGATAACTTGAAAAAATGCAAATGTTTGATAACCTAACCCACGATTCAAAGAAGAGCTCATAATGAAGATTAGAAAATATTTAGCACTAAACAATAATTAAAAAATCATATACCAAAACATATTCAATGCATTTAGAGCATAACAGAAGGAGATTTATAATTTAAATGCTTGCTTGTTAGAAAAGAAAAGGCTGGAAATTAATGAGCTGAGCATCCATTCTAAGGTTATGACAGCAAGACCAAAAAGAAAGTAGAAGGAAAAAAACAATAGCAATGAAACAGATGTTAATAATATAAAAGAAGGATAAAATATAGGAAATTCACACAGGTAAAAGTTCATAAACTTTAGGAAAATTGTTAGTGAAATTGGCCAGGAAAAAACTAGAGAAGATATCAATAAACTATATTATGAATTAATAAAGGCACACACAGACGTTTCAGATTCAAAAGGATGAAAAGTGACATTATGAATGATTTTATCTCAATATATTTTTTAACTTCAATGAAATAGATATATTTATAGAAAAAATACTTACCAATATTGAATTAAGAATGAGAAAACCTGAAAAGTCCTGTAGCTATATCAAGAAATAAACACACTTAAAAACTATAGATGAACAAACTTCCAGGCCAAGACAATTTTACCAATAAGTGTTAAACAACATTCAATGATAAATTAATTTCAATATTACACAAACTATTTTAGGTAGTAGAAAAAGAGGAAATATTCCTCACCACATTTTATGAAGCTAGAATTATCTTGATACTAACCAAACTTAAGACCAATCTCACTCATATATACAGATGTAAAATTCTTAAACAAAATATAGTTGGCCTTTCATATTTGTGGGTTCTGCATCCATGGAGTTAGCCAATCATGGTTCAAAAATACTAGAAAAAGATTCATCTGTACCGAACTTGTACAGACTTGTTTTTCTTCTCATTATTTCATAAGTAATACAGGATAACAACTATTTACATAGCATTTACATTGTATTAGGTTTTATAAGTAAGATAGAGATGATTTAAAGTATATGGGAGGATATGCATAGGTTATATGAAAATACTTCTCCCTTTTATATCAGGGACTTGAGCATCTGTGGATTTTATCTACAGGAGATTCTGGAACCAATTCACCTTGGATACCAAGAGAGGGCTTGGGTTAACAAACCAAATTGATTTCAACAGTGTATACAATGGGCACATGACCAAGTTGGTTTTATTTCAGAATGCAAAGTTTATTTAACATTTAAATGGCCTAATTACATATTTCTTGAAATAAACTGTTTCAAGAGAAAATTCATATGATTATTTCAATAGTTGCCAAAAAAGGATTTTTAAAATTCAATGCCTACTTTGAGAAGAACCCTCAGTAAACTAGGAATAAAAGATTTTCTTTTTTTATTTTCTTTCTTTTTTTTTAATTTCAGCTCATCATGGGAGTACATAAGTTCAGGTTATATACATTGTCCATGTCCCACCCATCCCCCTGAGTCAGAGCCTCAAGCGTGTCCATTCTCCAGACAGTGCGCCTGGCACTCACCATGTAGTCATACTTCCATCTCCTCCCCCCATCCCCCACCTCCCCGAGTCAGCACCTTCAAGCCTGACCATTCCCCAGATGGTGCGCTGATAACAAGAATCTATTTAGAACTCAGGAAAATCAGCAAGAAAAAATCAAACAACCCTATCAAAAAGTGGGCAAAGGACATGAATAGAAATTTTTCACAAGAAGATATAAGAATGGCAAACAAACATATGAAAAAAATGTTCAACATCCCTAATCATCAGGGAAATGCAAATAAAAACCAAAATGAGATATCACTTAACTCCAGTGAGAATGGCCTTTATCAAAAAGTCCCAAAACAACACATGTTGGTGTGGATGCGGAGAGACAGGAACACTCATACACTGCTGGTGGGACTGCAAAAGATTTTCTTTAGGGGATAAAAGTATGTGTAGAGCAAATCTACAGCCAACATCATACTTAGTGGTAAGATACTGAAGGATTCCCTTTAAGATTAAGAAGATAAGGCTGACTTCTTTATCCACTTCTCTTCAACATTGTATTGAATGTTCCAGCCAGAGCAGTAAGGCAAGAAAAATACATTAAAGATATAAGGATTGAGAAGGAAGAAATAAAACTGACATGCTTTACAGATAAAGTGATTGTGTACACAGAAAATCCAAAAGAACCTATTGATGAATTAAGAAAGTTGAGCAAGCTTTCTGATGAAAAACTTACATATAAAAATCCATTGTGTGTCTGTACTTCAACAAACTGATAGCAAATTAAATGTAAAGATGCTATCATTAATAATAGCTTTAAAAAATATAAAGTACCCATGAATAAAGTCCTTTATGGTGAAAATTGCAAAACCTTAATGAGAACAGTAAAAAAGAATGAAATAAATGGTTATGCTTATACATTGGAAGATCTAATATTGTGAAGATTTCAATTAATCCAAAATTGGCCTATGGATTCAATACATTTCAATCAGAATCCCAAATGGGTTTGTTTTTACTATTTTGTTGGATTGACAACTAATACTAAAAAAGTACAAAGTGCAAGAATAGTCAAACACTCTTGAAGAAGAAAAGCAGATAAAGAGGATTTGTCCTTCAAATATCATTACCTATGAGAAGGCTATAGTAATTAAAGAGATGTGGTATTCTTATAGGGTTAAACCATCAGATCAAGGGAAGACAATGGAGTTTTGAAATAGGAAAATTCTTCACCACAGGGTTGGCATTGCAGACTGTGGAAAGCACAGACTACTCAGTTAATGGTCCTGGAATAGTTGTTTACCCATAATGAGAAAAAATGAAATTAGATTTGCTTGCACCATAAAAAGTCAATCTCAAATGGTTTAAAAACCTAAAAACAAACAAAATATCCTATTACCCTATTAAATGTTTACAAGACAATATATGAGAATATTTTAAAATTTGGGGGTAGTAAAAGATTTCTTAAATAAGATATAAAACATAAACAAGATAACTTTTATAACATAACAATTAACTTCTATTTTTCAAAATAAATCGCAAAAAAGAAAAAAGCAAGACAGAAAGAGGGAAAGATATCTGCAGTAAAAATAACAGATAAAATAGTATCTAATTGATTCAGAACAATCAAAAATTCTGTTAATAGGTATTAATAGATCATTATTATCTATTAATAAAGATAAATAATCTGATAATGGATTTTGATATGAGAAGAAGCACAAATGACATATGAACATGTAAATAGATTTTTAACATCATTATTAGCCAGGGACAAAAAAGACCACAGACCACAAATTAAGACCACAGACCATTCCATACTTATCAGACTGCAAATAATCAAAACTGCCACAGATACACAGCAATGGAAGCTCCAATTCCTACTGGCCAGAGAGAAAATTGATAACATTGTTTTGGAAAATAGTTTGACATTACCTGCTAAAGCTGAAAATGAACATGTCCTATGAACCAGAAATTCCACCACTACATATTTAATCCAGAAAAATTCAAAAGACAAATGTAAGAAGTGTATAGTAACCTTGTTTATTAAAAAAGAAAAATAATAAAAGACAAACAGAAACAAACCAAATGTTATTCAAACGTAGAAAGAACATTTAAATTGAAGTAAACTGTCACAGTGAAATATTATAGAGTACTGAATTAATGACTATAGAGCAGAGGTGGGCAAACTACAGCCCACAAGTCAGTCATCTGTATTTGTAAACAAAGCTTTACTAGAACACAGTCACATCCATTTGTTTATGCATGGTGTATGGCTGCTTTTGCACTACAATAATAGAGTTAAGTAGTTGTGAGGGAAACCACATGGCCTGCAAAGACTAAAATGTTTTCTAATTGGTCCTTTACCAAAAAAAGTTTGCTGACTCCTGTTTAAAGTCATCAAGGGGACTATTTACATTTTTACAAATCAGCATGAATGAATCTTACAGTTATGTTGAATAATAAAAGCAAATCATATATATATGCATATGTATATATATAGTGTGTGTACGTGTGCATGTGTGTGTGTCTTTATTCCATTCATTTAATGTTCAAAGGAAGGCACAATAAAATAATGTATTGTCTAGGAGTAATCTGCATTTTTAAAAAATATGAAATGCTTTTACCTAAAGTTCATTTAACTATTGAATATTTGGCCTATATTTGAAAGAAGCATAAATGAGGCTTCTACACTTATTATGATGTTCTAATTCTTAGCTTGGGTGAGCGAATCTGGGTATTTCTTTTGTTTTTCTTCTTAAAATGTACATTTTTGATATACTCTTTCTAATACATACTATATTTTATAACAAAACTTTTAATGTTATACACTTAGAAAAGTGTTCATGATATTGTTAAATGTTAAATGGAAGAAATAATCCAAAACAGTAAAGGTCATATGATCCCAATATTGTAAAGAAAACAAAGATATATATCCATTTACATGTGAATATGTATACACAGAAAAAAGACTATGAAGACTCATAAATGAATGTATGTGACATTTTTAAACAAAAACTAATGCAGTGTTATGTTTCGATATGTATTATGCAGCTTTAAAAAATAATACACATGAAAATTTTGTAATTCAATGAAAAGTAATAAGTGAAAAAGCAGGATATGATGTATTATAAACAGAATGATCTCAATTATATGAAAATGTGTGTAGAGAAAAGCCTGAATGGGAAATCATCTAAATGTTAGTAGGACATGATTCTGCGTGGTATAATTATACGTAAAAGTCTACTGTCTCCTAAATTTTCCAAAGTTTCTTTGATGAATATGTATTATTTATGCAGTGGGGTGGTGGATAGGTTCAATTTTTTTAAACCTCCCTTGAGGCCATTCTCATAACCATCTCTCCATATTGGTTCTCTTGGCATTTCATTTCTTCTGTCATAGCACTTGTCACATTCAACTAGAATTATTTATTATCTCACTTTTCAAATAGATTTTAAGTTTTTTGGTGATTGCGATTATAATTACTTAATTTCACATCCCCAAAGCCCAGCCCAATTTTTGCCATATCTTAGGCTTTTGATAAGTATGTCTTAAATGAAGCAATGAATGAAGGGATGCTCTTGAGGTACTTCTAGTCTGTAAGAGGAAACCCACACCTCTGCCAGATATGCACAGAACCACTTCCTTGGGCACACAGAAACCAGGACAAAGTATTTAAGTGGGAATCTAGGCTTTAGAGCTTTAGAGCAGTGAGAGGTAGAGAACGTGGTCTCTTCCTTTAGGAACATTGCAGGCATATGGAGCATCTGAAGCACCCCAGCAAAAGAAAGATAGAAACACTCATACAGATAGAGAGGAAAGGATAAAGCTTCAAGCTGCAGAAGTTTGAGCAGCTGCTAGAAAGAAAAGACATGAAAGGTCAATACAGAAAAAGATGTGTTGGATGAACTAAATGTTGGAAAATCTCTATCATTAAGAAGGGACAAGGACAATTAATCTTGAGTTAGTTTTCCAATTCAGTGAACAGCTCTCTTTTCTAAAAAGATAGCAGAAATGTATAGAAATATTTTGCATTTTACAGTTTTCTTTATTCTTCAAAGTAATAATAAATCTACTACTCAAAAATAGCTAGGTGGTAGAAATGTGAGGAAACTTAATTCCAAAAAGTATAAAGGAATATCACATATTTAATTCATGGTAGAGCTAACTTGGAAACCCAGCTCTCTTGACCCTGTACCCTGAGTCCTTTGCTCTTGAAAAATCTCATTATTGCAAGAAATTCTTTCTGTTTCAGCTGAGACACTGACACATGTAACACTGATACACGGAAGTGACTAAACCTTCTTTAGGAAGACATTTAAAAAAACAGAAAAAATTCACTGTATCTTGTTCTGAGTTGGTTTTGATGTCTCTGTGAAGAGGCAGGGATGTGGACAGCATAAGTGCTACCCAATTTCCTTTTAGTTCCTGACATAGCCACTAACATCTGGTAGGAGGGCAACGCTCAGAGGAAAATGATGTTTCCTGCTGCAAGTCTAGCATCTGTCTAGAATGCCCAGCTCCAATCCAGTTCACATCCACATCACACAACACGCGCGCGCGCGCGCGCGCGCGCACACACACACACACACACACACACACACACACACATTATGGCAAGCACATTTTTCTTAAAGTAGTGATTTGGATGCCTCCAGGCTATGTTGCTGAATAAAGGGTGGGATATATAATCTGATCCAGGACTGAGCATAACAGATAAGGAGAGTCAAAGTAGCATATGGACTCCAAAAGCTAAAAAAAACGATAATGTTGGCCCTCATACTCTAACTGGCTGAGGTCATTTGAAAACAAAATGCAGAAACTAACATTTGGTTGATGTCTGATGGCCTAAAAGTTTAGTGATTACTCTGCAAGGAAATAAAATATTCCTATTTTATACGTGGAGAATTTGAGGCTCAATGGGATAAGCTACTTGTCAGAATCAAATATCTAGTAATTGAGAAGAAAAGGTATGAAACCCAACTCCTAGTGTCTGACTCCTGATCCCATACATTGCCACTGAATCAAAACCCTACTGAATGAAAATTCAAACAAGGTGTTCGGATAAGAGAGGAGACAATAGCTGTATGAAAAATGCCTGACTCTCAGCCTTATTGACTCAAATACCAGGGACATTAGTGTTAGATGACAACTCTGGAGTTATGAAAGTTGTCGAATTCACTTTCTTACATGACTTTCAGCAGATTCGTCTATTATTTAAAAATGAAACTTATGAGAATACTATATTCCACTTTATAAGCATCAAGTCTCAATCAGCCATCTGCAAGATACAAGGAAAGTATGAAATTCTAATCTCAAGAAAATCATCAGAAAACCAGAACTGAAAAACGAAGAAAATCAAAAAATTTAAAATCAATTTTCTTTTCCTTTTTTTAAGCAACAACCACTTACTTCTTGCGAACTTGGCAAAAGTGATGAAAGAAATTCTCTTCAGAGCTGGTGTATCTGAACTTGGAAAAAAAAAGTACTGAGATAAGACTTTCTGCAAGAGGCCTGTGTGGAGAAACAGAAAGCTCGAGCCTAGGAGGTAGTTCCTCAGTGCAGAATATGGTGACTAATTCAAGGCCCAGAACATTGACCTCTCTGGTCTGGAGAGTCTTTCTGCAGAGCTGAAATTTCTTGAAACTCCAAATCCAGGGACGTTGTCTATTTACTCCTAAAAGAGAAGCAGACCCATCTACTCCAGGACTCTGGGGACTGCCCCCTGAGAATCCTTCCAGGGCACAGGGCGCAACAGAGAAAGAGTCTGATGCTCTATCCCAGGGGTCTGATTAGGAATTTGGGCAATTAGTAGAACAAAACTTTTTGCCTTTGGTTAGTGACTCACAGGAGCATGTTGCATCTTAGAAACTGAAATGTGTTTTGTTAACAAACCAAAGAACCCAGAAGAAACATGCAAAATAAAATAACTGTCTCTCATTCTAGTCTGAGAATCATTCCTTCATTTATTGAACTAACAAATATTAATGAACATCTACTTATTCACCAGGCAGTATGCTGAGTACTGAGGATATTGGCATGACAAAAACAGTCATGGTATTTGCTCTCGTTCAGCTTGTCTAGGAGGGAGGTGTACAGAGCTGTAGCTAATCCATTAGGATCTTTATGCAAATTTGAAAATGAAGCCTCTACTGGGCAGATACAGCACATGTGCACACAGCTTGGTGATAAGACAGTGTGTTTACACAATTGCTAGGAGGGCATTCCTTCCTAGATGGAATAGACGGAGCTCTGTATCAGGATGCATGACTTGTCG
Organism: Lemur catta; assembly: GCF_020740605.2. Lineage (NCBI taxonomy): Eukaryota > Metazoa > Chordata > Mammalia > Primates > Lemuridae > Lemur > Lemur catta. Next base: position 32,484,824 of record NC_059130.1, on the reverse strand, counting down.
AACAGACTGTGGGCTAGATTTTATCCTTCACTTTCTCTGTGATTAGGTGCACTTGTGCATTGTGCAGCCTACTCAACCAGACATGTTTCAAACAAATACTCTCTCAAATAAATACACTACTACAAACAAAAATAAATGCTATGAGAAAAAAATGCAAGCTGTTATGAAATCACATTACAGAAGGGAAATATTATGCTAGTCTAGGAAGTTTTAAAATATTTTTCTGAGGAATGATATTCAAGCTGGAATCTTTAAGATGAATGTGGGTTAGGGAAGAGAATATATGGTAGAGAGAAAAGCATGAGTGAAGGACTTGGTAGCTTAATAATAATAACTCATTCCAAGAAGTAAAAGAGGCCAAATGGAGCACAGAGAGCCTAAGGGAGAAATGATATTAGAAGGTAACAGGAGATGAGCTCATACCTGGTCTTATACCACTTCAAGCTTATTGTAAGGCTTACGTGAAGCCAGCAAAGCTATTTAAAAGGTTAATAGCACAGACGTTCATTTCAAAAAGTCTAGTTGAAATGTGAAAAATGAATGGGAGCAAGAGCAAGTTTGGGGCAGAAAATTCAATTAGGAGGCTACTGTAGTTCTCCGATGAAAACATTATGGGAGCTTGGAACTAGGATGGCCACATGGAGATGGCTTTGTCTCATGGGGACACGTAATATCAACTCGTGATAGGCATCCTAGGATACATGGTCAAGAGACCTGCCTTTGCCAAACCTTGTAGTGATTCAAGAGTCATTTCTCAGATGTTTATCTAGAGAAAGAAAGTGCAACTTTTAACAGAAATTGGAAGGGTCTGCATTGTGATTCTCTTACTGCACTTTGACAGAATACTGACTTGATTCACCATAATTGCGAATCATCATAGCCTCTCACCCAATTTTCAGACGAGAGCCCTTGAATGAAGGGGTGGCCATGTCTCGAGTGCATTGGATTTACTGATTTGTAAGGCTTTAGTGGTTGCTGGGTATCCTGTACTAACTTCAGAGCCTTCTCTAGTTCTGGGCCCTACTCAGAACTGATGGTATCATGGATTACTCATCAAATGTGTCGAAGTAGCTGAAGTGCAATATGTTGCCAATTGTGTCTAATTCAAATTATACATTTGGAGATGGGGAAACAACCCAGGGTGTGTTTGCAAATCTGGACCACTATGAAATAAATTTCAGGCCAAAATTTCATTTTTTAGTTAACTTTCATGAGCCTCCATGCTTAATTGTTGCTATGATTTGAATGTTCCTGCCAAAACTCATGTTGAAATTTAATTTCCATCGTAACAGTGTTGAGAGGTAGGACCTTTAAGAGATGATTAGGTCATGAGGGATTTGTCTTCATAAACGGATTAATGCTGTTATCAGTGGAGTAGTTTAGTTAACACAGGAGTGGGCATTTAATAAAAAGAATGAGTTTGGCCTGATTTTCTCTCTTTGTTAAAAGCTTGCTTCCAGCTTCAACCATGGGATGACCCTTGCCAGATGCTGGTGTCATACTCTTGAACCTCTCAGTCTTCAGAACTGTAAGTCTAATAAACTTCTATTCTTTATAAAAATTCCTAGTCTGTGGTATTCTGGGACAGCAGCAGAGAACAGACTAAGATAATTGTGCTTGGTATCCAGGGATAAGTGTTAGTTCACGGACAGTGTCCAGTAATCTCCCTAAAGTGTGGGCATATCCCTTATAATCACTCACTCTAGTGAGTGGATGCAGGTTCCTCTAGAGAAGACTACAGAGAAAATTTGTAATATGTATTTTCAGCACTGTCACAGAGTGCATCCACAAGGGGACATTGCCAATCAAGAGGTTCTGGGAACATGAACTGGCTCCTGTCTGGGAATTAGGTGAGAGGTCATGATTCTCCATTATGGTGACTAAAATCAGGACTATGTTCACCAGTGCTAGAGATTTTAAAAACATATTGTTACCGTTATTTAAATCAATTTTCCATTCTATTTTAGTCTTATAAACACCAGGGTAAATTACATAGCACCAAAGAGCTCTGCAAGCAAACAATTCTGATTACTACTGCCACCCGTTTTATCAACCACATATACTCTTTATATCTGATACATACATGGTGCCTCTCAGTTTTTGACCTATTGGGATCTCATTCTCCTTATTGAAATCAAGGAGCCATTCAATGGCAGCATCTCATATATTCAACCACAGTTTGGAGAGAACAATCACTAGTAAGTTTTCCCCTGTTGAATCCACATTTCAGTCAAACAACTGAGCAAACTGTAAGAGCTACTCTGATCTCCTTGAGCAGATACATTGAGCCCATAATTCTGGTTAAGTATGCACACATGTTGCCTATCCTGAACATTATGTTTTTTTCTTTTTCTGTCTAACACATTTAGAATCAATTCCTATACACATTTACCAGGTTCCTGATGCTATGAATTAGGGGTCTTCTGGGATCTGACTTTAGTTATGGTTTAGGAGGCTAGGAGAGTGTAGTAAACAGAACTTCTAGTAATGGTTGCAAGAAGAGACCATTAACTCCCTTTTGCAAAAAAAAAAAAAAAAAAAATAAGAAGAAAACTAAATGAAATTATCATAAATAACCATTTCAGGATGCTGAAAATTGACCAAAGCAGATAAGAAATTAAGAAACATTTATGCTTAAAAAACACCTAAAGCCTCAGGTTAGAATAGCAAGAGTCACTAGTTTTTTTGTTTGCTTGGTTTTTGTCTGGGGGGTGATCCCAACCTCCTCCTTACCTCCATGTTCAGTGGATAGAAACTTTAGCTTTATTTACTTGAAGTTAATTGTGAAAAACAATATCTCTGGTATCAGAGGGGTCAGGCTATATTTGGGGTGCAGGTTAGGTGAAAAACTGAAGCTTTCCTGGTGCAGTGTAGCAAACTCACTTGGGAATAGATGGGAAAAACTCACAGCTTTGCTACTCTGATGTATTGTCTTCATTTTGAGAAAACAGCAAATAAATAAGCCATAAATTTAACTGTGAAGTCCCACAAATAAGAGAACCATAGGTGGGCTGAGACAAGTTTCTCATATATTTCTGGCTTCATAGAAACAATGAATGCACAAAGGAGACCCAAGAGAGCCTGACTAAAAGTGAAAGCCAAGTGAGACCTGAGAACTGGCTGGAACTCTGAACGCACACCACAACTTGCACACAGGTTATCAGCGGAGGGTGAGGCCTTCTGGGCTCCGAGTGTTTGTGCACAGTCTCTGCCTGTATTATTGGCTAACCCCTAAGCTATGTAATCATAGGGAAAATCCTAGGAAGCCAGGTTAAAAAAGGTTAAAATTATAAAAAAATAAGAAGACATCAGTATCCATATACAGCAGGTTCTGCAGTTTAGATGGAGAAAGGAACTAAAAAAGAGAAATAACAACAATGACATTTGAAAAATATAAAACAAAACCCAATATGCTACAATATGTTCAGCTTTTAACTAAATATTATGTCATGTAAAGAAACAGAAAAGTGTGACCCAAAGTTAGGGGAGAAAAAGCAGCCAATAGTAATCGTTCTGAATGGTCCATCTGTTGAATTTAGCAAACAGAGACATGAAAAATAGATTTTATAAATATGTTCATAGAATTAAATGAATTTATGTTCAAAAAATTTAAAGAAAATATAATGGCACGTATCCAAAACATGGAACTCTCAAAAAAGGAATAGAAGCTATAAAAATGCAAATTCTAGAGTTAAAAACTATAATAATCAAAATTAAAATTTCACTAGATGATATAAATGGCAGATTTGAGATGGCAGAGGAAAGAATGGTGAACTGGAAAATCAATCAATAGAAATTCCTCAGTCCAAAGAACAAAGAAAGAAAAGAATAAAGAGAAATGAAGAGTCTCAGAGACTTGTAGAACAAAGTAAAACATTCCAACATAAATGTAGTGGGAGAAATAAAGAATAAGATAAATAAATGGGTAGAAAATATTTGAACAAGTTACGGCTGAAAACTTCCTAAATTTGATGAAAAACATTAACATAATAGATTCAAGAAGCTCAATAAATCCTGATGGGAAGAGAGCCATGTATAGACACATCAAACTGCTGAAAGCTAAATACAAAGATAAAATCTTGGAAACAACCAGAGAAAGTGACTCATAATGTACAGGGAAAAAAACAATATAATTAACAGCTAACTTCTTAACAACAACAAAAATATATAGGGCAAAATGGCATTCATATTGTTGAAGGGAAAAAAAAGTTTTAATAATGAATCCTACCTCTAGGAACAATATCCCTCAAAAATGAAGGCAAAATAGAGTTGTACCCAGATAAACAAATATTGAATTTGTTGTTAACATATCTATCCTCCAAGGAATACTAGAGGAATTCTTCAGGCTGAAAGGAAACCACAGCTCTCAGTAACTTATATCCACAAGAGAGAATGAAGAAAATCAGAAATTCTATCTGTATTGGTCAGATTTCTAGAGAAGTGGAACCAATAGGATAAATGGGATTTATTGCAGAAATTGGCTCACACAGTTATGGAGGCTGAGAAGTTCTCTCACGTGGCCTCAGTTTCTTCATTTATAAAATAGGGATAATAGTATTTACATACATGTCTACTTTATTGTGTTATGGTGAGATGACATAAAACAATATGAACAATGCAGAGTAAAAGGCAAAATCTGGTAGATTATCATCATCATCACCAACACCAGCACATTATCATATCATCAATCACAGATGAATAAACAGAGGCCCAGATAAGTGTCAATGTAAACACTCATCAAGTTAGTGGCAAACGTGGAACTAAAACCTGCGTAAACCAAATCACTAATCTAATGTTTTTCTTCAGTATTATCAAGGTGCCTTCTTAGATTGCTACCACTACCAGAAGCACCACTGAACAGAATTTCAAGTTAAATTTGATCTTACCTACCCAGAACAACCTATGGGGCTGGATTTCCTGTATTTAAGTCCTGGTTTCACATTTATCAGCTCAGTGTCTTTGGAAAGATATATAAAATCTCTGTTCCTGTTTTGTCTTCTGAAAAGAGAGTACAATAATGCTATCTTATGGGATTACTATTAGGGTTAAATGAGTTAATATGTATACATTGCATAGTTTAGTAACTAGCATATAAGAAGAACATATGTTAAGTGTTATCAATTATTTTTTGTAGAAGTAGTAACTATAGGTACACTGAAAGAGAAAAAGATGAAGAAGAAGGAGTCTCTGAAGGTGTTACAAGGTGTTACAATTGAGTTAGCAATATAAAATCAATACAAAGAAATGATGGAGTTAAAAATATGTTACAATTGAAAATAGGACCCCTATCTCTTGCCATATATAAAATTAATTCAAGATGGATAAAAGACTTACATGTAAGGCATGAAACCATAAAAACTCTAGAAGAAAGCATAGGAAAAACTCTTTTAGACATTGGCCTAGGCAAAGAATTTATGAAGATGACCACAAAGGCAATCACAGCAACAACAAAAATAAATAAATGGGACTTAATTAAGTTAAAAAGTTTCTGCACAGCAAAGGAAATAATCAACAGAGTAAAGGGACAACCCATAGAATGGGAGAAAATATTCACAAACTATACATCTGATAAAGGGCTAATATCCAGAATCTACAAAGAACTCAAGCAAATCAGCAAGAAGAAAACCTGCAATCCCATTAAAATGTGGGCAAAAGGCATGAACAGAAATTTTTCAAAATAAGATAGACAAATGGCCAACAAACATATGAAAAATGCTCAGCATCACTAATCATCAGGGAAATGCAAACTAAAACCACAATGGGATACCACCTTACCCCTGTCAAACTGACCATTAATAAAATGTCAAAAAACAATAGATCTGGCATAGATGCAGAGAGAAAGGAATGCTTATACACTGTTGGTAGGACTGCAAATTAGTACAACCTCTGTGGAAAACAATATGGAGATTCCTCAAAGAAATAAATGTAGACGTACCATTAGACTCATCAATGCCACTACTGAGTACCTTCCCAGAGGAAAAGAAGTCATTTTATCAAAAAGACACCTGCACTTGAATGTTTATCACAGCACAATTCACAATCACAAAGATATGGAATCAATCTAAGTTCTCATTAATTCATGAGTGGATTAAGAAAATGTGGCATGTATATATAATGCAGAGTACTGCTACTCTGCCATAAAATGGAATGAAATAATGTCTTTTGCAGCAACTTGGATGGAGCTGGAGACCATTATCCTAAGAAAAGTATCTCAGGAATGGGAAAACAAACACCACATGTACTCTGCAATACTTGAGAGCTAAATGATGGGCACACACAGGAACAAAGAGATGTGAAGGACACTGGAAAACAAGAAGAGGGGAAGTGATGAGCGGTAAAAACTTACCCAACAGGTGCAATGAACACTAGTGATGGACACACCTAAAGTCTCAACTTAAGCATTATACAGTGTATCCATGTGACAAAAATATTTGTACCCGCTTAATATTTTGAAATTTTAAAAAGATGACAATTTGAGTGGCAACTTTTACACATTTTAAGACTGCAGACACTCATTAACACTGATTTGGGCTATGGATAATGAGATGGATTTACTATGTGGAAGATGAGCTGGCAAGGCTGAGGCCGTGAGCCAAGGTGAGCCAAGGGCTCCAAAGTGTACATAGGTTCTATGACAAGTATTGCAGAAATGAGAAAGATCGGTGTAAAAGTATTAAAAGCTCGTAAAATAGAATTTAGGGGCAGGATTGATGACTTTACCTAGAGACTTTAAACTGGCTTCAAGCGTCAGAGTCCCTGAAGGTCAGCTCTCTCTGTACCTGACAGCAGGGATCCGTGTGTAAACCCTACTTCACAACTGTTGCTTCTACTCTCTCAAATACGAAGAGTCATTCCATAAGGTTCCTTAAGCTCCTCTCCCTTGGCACCAGAGAAATGGACAGAAAATATAATATGGATCTTAGCAGGGCAATGGCCCACCCTAACAAGGGAAATCAGTCATTTCACCCCAGAGATTGTTCCTAACAGCCAAGTCAACTTTGCTCTCCAAGGTGTTATTCTCAGAATTAGGAAATGAGTTACCTAACGAGGTCTCCAGGCACTCTGCTGTTTGGATTGTGTCTTCTGCCATTGATCACTTGGGAGTAGTAAGTACTATTTTGGGAAGAAAAATACCCAACATTTGGGACAGCCAATATAGTCCCTTATTAAGAACACGCAAGGCAGAGTTACTGCTTTGTGATCCAAAGACGATCTTCTTCCAGTGGGTAAGGCTATGAGAATCTAGGGAAACCTGATAAGACTTTTTCTCTTTCATTTTTGGTCTCAGACACAGGGAGACTGAGAAAGGCATTGTTTCCTTCCCTTCTAAATGGTTTCTTTTAGGTATTGCATTCTATATGGTGTCTAAAGATTTGTCAGTGAAAGGGGAATTCCTATTAAACCATAGTTCTGCTCAATATGACATTAGTGACCCTCTGATAAGGAAATTCATAGACTATTCAGTAAAATAGCATACTTCTATAAAGTTATCTAAAGTTAAATAACTGATGTGTTTTAAGTGATTTTAGGAAAGGCATTGATGAAAAATTTGGAAAATATTTTATAACTATTAGTAGAAATCCATACTCTATTGTTGCAGTCAGTCAAATTTCCAGAGTGGTGAATGTGATTCAGGATATGAACACATCTCTCTACAACACTCAACAAATGGGCTACTTGGTGAGTTTCACTTCAGTACATGTTGGGATGAGAATGCTTATTATAGAATATATTGTTATCACATAGCCAGTGATAGTCTGTAGACGTAGTGGGGACATGGACTCTCATAAAGAAGGATGTGATTTCTAAGATTTTGGAAACGTGGATGAATAGGCTAGAAAAGAGAGACATACAATACTTGAAAGGCCTATAATTAGGTCCTATACCAAAGGCTGCTCAAGAATCTAAGCTCCATGAGAGCAAAGACCATCTTGGTCATCTTTGTCTCCCTAGAGTTGACACAATACTTATACATTGTGATTACCCAATACATTGAACTACTGGTTAAGCAAAACAAAATCCATGGGGGATTTTTTCTTTTTGAGATTTCAAAAGCTGCTTTACTGATACATAAAAATTGTACACACTTATGGGGTGCATGTGATTTTTGATGCATGTGTACAATGTGTAATGATCAAATCAGGGTAATGAGGATATCCATCTCCTCAAATGTTTATCATTTCTTTCTGTTGAGAACATTTCAAAACTTCTTTTCTAGCTATTTTGAAATACAATAAATTATTATTAACTATAGTCACCCGACTGTGCTATTGAACACTAGAATTTATTCCTTCTATCTAACTGTATATTTGTACCTATTAACCTTCTTCTCTTCATTCATCCCCTACTTCCCAGCCTCTGGTAACCATTATTATACTCTCTACCTCATGACATTAACTCTTTTAGCTACCACATATGAGTGAGAACATATGATATTTGTCTTTCTGTGCTCAGCTTATTTCTTTTATTAAATTGATGCATAATATTTGTACATATTTATGAGGTACATGTGATATTTGATGCATGCATAGAATGAAAATGTAGAAGACATTTTTAAAAATTCAGGAGACAACAAGATACATAAGTTTTCTTCTATAGGGAAAAAATGTAAACAGTACACTAATCTAGGATTGGGTCAGAGACAAACCTTGTTTCACTTATTTTATCATTTTTCTGAAAGAAAGGAAAGGCAATAGAATCTCCAAGGTCAAAAACATTATCTGAATTTTGAGATTTCTGTCCATCTGTATCCTCTCTACTTTTTTATTTCTCACCTTTCCCATCTCACCTACATTTCCTAGACCCTGGAGGAGTAATCCTCCTCTTGTTTATGTTTTAAATTTCCCCATCCCACTCAGTAGATTATTCTGTTAGAGCCTCCTGTAAAATGGTATTACCATAGAGTTTTTTGGGCATTAGCAATTTAGAGTTGATTAATGGTTTGGAGGAGGAAGGAAGCAAATATTCTAGGCCACAGGAATGAGTAAGGTCTTCTGGTTAATAAAGTGAAATTAAGTTATAAGAATAACATAGATGAATTTTAATATATGCAAGTAATTATGTAATGGAAACTGCGATTTTATAGTGATGGGCTTCATACTATCAATTATAGCCCAGACAAGGGATCTAGATGTCATTGCAGATTGTTCCTAGATATATTAGTTGGATGAGCTACTATGACCCAATGGAGAAGTAAAATCTTATGCATCTTCAGTGAGGGCATTAGAAACAAAACTGAAAATCATATTCTACCTAATCCACACCTGTGTTATGGTAACACATGACATGCAGCAGTGCATGGGTGTGGTCAATACACTTCAAGAAATATTTTTACCACAATTTACTAATCCACTCATGAATTGATGGGCATTTGGGTTGTTTCCACATCTTTGCAATTGTGAATTGTACTGCTATAAACATTCAGGTACACGTGTCTTTTTTATAGAATGACTTTTGTTCCTTTGGGTAGATGCCCAATAACGGGATTGCTGGATCTAATGGTAGGTCTACTTGAATCTGTTTAAGGTGTCTCCATGATGAGTGCAATGCACAGTGTCTGGTGAATGGACACACTTGAAGTTCTGACTTGGGGGGATGGGCAGGACATGGGCAATATATATAACCTGAACTTTCGTACCCCCATAATAAGCTGAAATAAAAAAAGGAAATATTTTTAAAGAGAGTAAAAAGTCCATGTGAGCAATTGGAAGGGAAAGAATAACATATAAAGTCAAAGCTGGGATAATCACACCTTTGTTTACAAATCTAGGAATGTTAAACTGAAGCACCTCCATCCCTACCCTTCTCCTCTTAGCAATTTAAACTGGCTCATTTGTGAAAAATAAAAAGGAATAACTATCAATAAAATTATTCTTTATTATTTGCTATGAGCCGAGTGCTAGATTGAACTGTTCAAATACATTAATTCATTTAATTCTCATGGCAACTCTATGGAATATTACCATAGTCAATTTACAAATGAGTTTGAATATTATGCTTAAAATTCTGAGGAAGAACTGATGGAATTTACACAGGAGAGCTCCTCATGAGCAGTATTTTAGAAAGAGTATAATGACAACATCTAGAAGGAAGTCTTAGACTAAAGTCATTCAAAATGAGGGAGATTATTTAGGAGGCCACTGCAGTGATCATAGAGGATGGTGATGGTGGTCAGAAGCTGGGCGTTAGTAGAAAGCATGGAGAGTAGGGATAGAGAAGAGAGAATTTTGGGAGGCATTGTCGTTGGGTAGAAAAGGGAAGGGAGGTAATTAGCATGGCTCTTAGTTTTCTGAATGTAGGTTATGGTTAAATGTGATGGCTATTATCAGGGGTAGACATGGGCTTAAGGGACAAGGTTAAATCTGCCCCAGTATGGTCTCCCATGCTGGGCTCACTTGGCATAAGACAAAAAGGTGGGCCAGCTCATTTCTATCTTCAACACAGCTTGGAATATGCATGATGGAAGTAAAAAATAGGATGTTTGGTCCTTCTCTGTTTAAATGAATTTTATCTTTGCTCTCACACTAGGAAAACCTATTCCCTGTTTGAACAGACAGCTTCAGATTCATTTTGTCATCTTTCCTGCCTTTAGCTAAGATTCAAGGAGATAAGCTAACTACTGTAGGGCTTTATCAAATCCATTTTCATGATCTTAGAGGATATATGTTGCAGAAACTCTGGGAAGAATAGACAGTAGAAGTGCTCCCTTTTCTAGTCTTTCATGATCACAGGGATACAGGGCTTAGAGAAGTAAAGACTAGGACCTAGTGTTCTGGGGAGGAGAATTCATTCTAAGGACTCTCACAGGGTATTCAGTATTGAATGCTGCTGACAGTATCGAAAGGATATCAGTCTCAGATCTTTTGTCTTTCATTAGGTCACTGTTCCTCAATGGATCCTTGGGGACTAATCCAAGAGTGTATTGAGGAGGAACTATAGAGCTGGGCACACTCCATGTATCACCTGCTTCTTCCCTGAACTAGACCCATCTCTTCAATGGCCAGGTAGTTGTTTCTTTCTTTCTTTAAACAGCTTTATGGAAATAGAATTTATATGCAATCCACTGCATATATATATATATATATATATATATATATATATAATATATATATATATATATATAATATATACAATTTGATGAGTTTGGCCATATGCATACATCGTCACCTTCATTAATGAAACCATCACCACAATTAAGGTAATAGACATATCTATTACCTTTATAAGTTTCCGTGTGTCCTTTTGTGTTTTGTTTTGTTTTGTGGTAAGACACTTAACATGAGATCTACTCTGTTAAAAATTAACAAGTGTTCAAGTGCATAATACAGTAACATTGACTATAGGCATCATGCTGTACAGCAGATCTCTAGAACTCATTCATCTAGCATAATTGAAACTTTATACCAGTTGCACAACAACTCTCCATTTTCCCCTCCCTGGCCCCTGGTAACCACCATTCTATTGTCTGCTTCTGTGAATTTGACTATTTTAGTTATCTCATATAAGTGAAAATCATATAGTATTTGTCCTTCTATGACTGGATTATTTCACTTAGCATAATGTCCTCCGTGTTCATCAGCGTTTCTGCAAATGGCAGTATTTCCTTCTTTTTTAAGGCTCAATTATACTTCATTCTACGTATATATCACATCTTTATCCATTCATCTTTCAATGGGTATTGGCTATTTTCATAACTTGGCTATTGTGAATAGTGCTGCAATGAACATAGAAGTGCAAATATGTCTTTGAGATTCTAATTTCATTCAGGTAGATGAACAGATGCACAACATCACTAATTATCAGGGAAACACAAATCATAACCACAATGAGACATCACCTCACAATATTAGAATGGCTAGTGTCAAAAAAAACTATTATTAAAAGCTAACAAAAGGTTTCTCAAAAAGTTAAAAATAGAACTGGCATATGATCCAGCAATCACACTTCTGGGTGTATAATCAAAAAATTAAAATCAGGTAGTTTACCTACAAATCCCTTTTAATATGTTTCTACTTTCCCTCTCATCTCCTTCTGTTCTCAATCCCAGTATCCTAAGGTAACCTTCTATAATACCAAAGAAGAGGGTGGGCCAAGGTGAGGACTCTGAACAATTGTCCAAGAGCTGAACACTGGTGACCCCTGGGGTCTGGGCCTTGCTCAGAGGATGGACACACTCTTTACTGAAGGTCTTGGTCCAGCCTACTTTGTTTCATGGTTGACTCATCATATCTTCCTTTCCTTTGCCCAGCTCTTTCAAACCTAGACTTACCTCAATGTCAAAGCCAAATTCCACTTTTGTGACTGAGTTCCTCTTTGAAGGTTTCTCTGGTTTTGAGTGGCACCAAAGACTTATCTTCTTTGTTGTCTTTCTAACTTTGTACCTGCTGACTTTCTCTGGAAATGTGATTATTGTGACCATTATTCACCTGGACCGTCACCTCCACACCCTCATGTACTTCTTCCTGAGCATGTTATCCATCTCTGAGACCTGCTACACTGTGGCCATCATTCCTCGTATGCTTTCTGGCCTCTTGAATCCTCACCAGCCCATTGCCACCCAAAGCTGTGCCACTCAGCTCTTCTTCTGTCTCACCTTTGGCATCAACAACTGCTTCCTGCTCACAGCCATGGGATATGATCGCTATGTGGCCATCTGCAACCCCCTATGGTATTCAGTAATCATGAGTAAGAATACCTGTGTCCAACTGGCATCTGGATCACTGGGAATTGGCCTGGGCATGGCCATTGTCCAAGTAACATCTGTGTTTGGCCTTCTGTTTTGTGATGGCTTTGTCATCTCCCACTTCTTCTGTGATGTGAGACCCCTGCTGAAACTGGCCTGCACAGACACCACTGTCAATGAGATCATCAACTTCGTTGTCAGTGTCTGTGTCCTTGTCCTACCAATGGGTCTGGTCTTTATCTCCTATGTCCTCATTATCTCCACCATCCTTAAGATTGCTTCAGCTGAGGGTCAGAAGAAGGCCTTTGCCACCTGTACATCCCATCTCACAGTGGTCATCATCCACTATGGCTGTGCCTCCATCATCTACCTTAAGCCCAAGTCCCAGGCTTCCCTGGAGCAGGACAGACTCATCTCAGTGACCTACACCATCATCACTTCCCTGCTGAACCCTGCCGTGTACAGCCTGAGGAACAAGGAGGTCAAGGATGCTCTGCAAAGAGCCATGGGGCAAAAGCCCCTCTTCCCTTAATGAAGAGAGGTTGTGAAAGCTTTTTCTTTGAGTTTATAAATATGTATTACTTTTTAATGCAATTTCAATAATACCTTTAAATATGGGATCAAGAATACTATACTAAATTAAATTGGGTGATAAAACTGGAGGTTTCCTTTTGAGGTAGTCGTGCTTCTCTGTGCCTTCCTCCAGAGCAGTTAGAAACTGACTTGGCATATACTTAAGAATGTAGAGAAAAAATGTAAGTGTCTGGCTTATGCATACCCGGTGCACTTGCACATAGGTGCACCCAGGTACACACATTCTTAGAATATTTTGAGTTACACAAATCCATTGAGACACAAAGTCCAGCAGGGTTCTAAAAAGCTAATGAACAAAGGGTTTGGGAACCAGCTCGGAAAAACTTTTCCGTTGTTATTAAGGGTTGTGGAGTGATTTGTTCAACTTTTTACAAGTTAGTGAGGAGATACACATGCATATACATTTCTGTTAACACTGAAGGATTTCTTGTAATCTGTATTTTCTGCTTGTTAATATCTCATCACAGCTTGGGGGATCTTTAAAAGGCTGGAGTAACACCTTGCAAGTCAATTGAACTGCCCCACCTGAGTTGGGAATAAGAAATGCAAAGGTGGGAAAGCAAAAAAGCATCAGCTACAGAGAACACAGAGGTGTGTTGTCCACAGTTCTTACATGCCCAGATGAGAAAACTCAGATTGAAAAAGACATCATGATGAAAAGCTCAAAACATTTCATACATTCAACACAAGATGAAGAGGACGGATGTTGGAAGGGGCCAAGCAAAAGTATAGTTTATTTTGCAGGGTAGACGTAAAATTCTCTGAAATAGTGTTATAAACATAAGCACTTTAACTACAACTTCTGAAAAAATTTTTAATGAACAGAAGTCTGAAGAATGACTTAAAAATTTTCCAGTGAGCTTCTAAGGCTGTTGGACTAAATTTTTAGAAATTTCTTCTTGTATACTCCCAACTTAAACCTGACTTTAAAACAGCACTGCATGACTGAGCATCACAAAAGGTAAAAGTGCATGCTCTGGAGCAAGGAAGGATCCCCTCTCTCTCATCCTTTTCACTCCACTCTGGCCTTCAATAGTGAGGAACAAGCATGTCATGAGTCTCAAACCTAGTTCCTGCAGTATCCAGAATCCATCCGATCCAATTGAGTGATCCTTCAAAGGCAAGATATCACTTGCGAGAGTGTCATGAAGTCTGCTGGGGGCTGAAGGGTGGGGCAAGTCAGTGGAAATGAACACATCCTTCAAGTCAAGTTAACATGTCTTGCTTTGCAAAAAACACTGTCATGTGAAGTCTGGGGATAAAAGATATCTTTGCTTTAGTGTCCAGATTTCTAGAAATGATAGTGACAGTGCATTTCCGTGAAGTTGGAAAAAAAAAAAAATTTAGAAAATGTGCTTAGCAGTTCTAGGTAAAAGCTGTTATGTAAATGTCTGGCAGCCAGTAACATCCTGTCTTTTATCTGAAGTTGTATTTCATGGGTCTGTGGCACATCACTGGATGGCACCCCTTCCGGACCCCACATCCATTCCCCCAGCTTCTGGGAGTGCCTTGGGCTGACAGCTCTCAGCTGAGTCCCTCTTCAGGAATTGTCCTTATAAAGAGCTGCTTCTTCCAAAGGAAAGGTCACATTCCCTTTCCAGGGATACAAAGCCTCCAATGATTTGTCTATTTCAGGTTATTGTGTCACTTTAAGATAATTATGAAGGCCTCTCCCAGCTTCCTAGCTCTCATTTGTGAGATGGTCACAGTTTTTGCTGTGACTACATCACATTTCGACTTGTCTCTCTGCCTAATCCTACTTCCTTCACTCCCTCACAGGTGTAGATGCTGAGATCACTCCTTAATAAACTTACTGTGTCCAAATCTCTGTCTCAGAGTCTGTTTTCTGGGGAATCTAACCTGCCACATTTTAAGATCCCATTTGTGGAACTGCAAGTCACATAGCAGAGAACCCAAATTTTCACCCTTGATACATTCTAATAAAGGCAGATCAGTGGCCTATATTTTACTTTAAAAATTAATTTCATCCTACTTATTGAGCTGTATTTACTGTGACTCAATTTACTTGGCAGAAGTGTAGTATTATCTTCTTGGAAACTGGTTAAAAAATTAAAATCTGAATTTCTCTCAGAATCCGCAAGACGTCACTTTTTCTCTCTTCAAAAAATTCTCTGTGAGCAATTTCAGTTTCATTGCAGCCTGATGCCACTACCTTGCAGTGAGATTGCTGATAACTGTCAGTGGTATTTGAAAAATTGAAAATAACAGGAAAGACTGAAAGTGGGACTATGTCATTCCAATTTTCATGGAAGGAAAGAGAATAGGTGCCATAAGTGAAATATACAAGTGAATTTGATTGCTATCCTGGGTCCATTTATAGAGTTAAATGTTCATGGTGGGAATGTTGTGGAAGTGAAAGCACCAGATGGGGACTTGGGCTCAGTAAGGGACTGTCCAGAGCTAGTCAGATGATCTATGGCAGGAAGACAGTTCCACTCTCAGAGGTTGTCTAGGGACCTAGGCTGGAGGTGCCTCTGCCATCTTCAACATAAAGCTTCCATCTCTATGTTCAAGGAACAACTCCTGTTGTCCATTTCCCATTTAATGAGAAGAGGGAAAGAGTAGAGCCTTTCTTCAAGTCTCAATTCCCCAGTATACTGACAAGGTGGATCATTTATCTGAGTCTTCACTTTAGAGGTGGCCATGGGACTTGGTCAAGTCAATAGGGAGCTACTAACTTGATATTCAGAAAACCGATCCCTAACTATTGTAAATTCATGATGATTTGTGTCTGCCTAGAGAAAAATCTGCTCTATGAGCTGGCCTAGACCAATTTGGTAAGAGATCAGAGGTGATGGAGGCATCCCCATAGGTACATCTAGGATGAATCATCTTTATAATGTATATATTCCATCTTTGGCATAGTAGAAAATATTTCACATACATTAATATATAAAGACATCTTTATAAATACCATATTTTTGGGATCCACAAAATATTCAGGCTCCAACTTCATGTTCCCCATTCCTTTGGGAGCAGGGGATGTATAACTATCAAAAAGAAAATGTGGGCCGGGTGTGGTGGCTCACGCCTGTAATCCTAACACTCTGGGAGGCCGAGGTGGGAGGATTGCTTGAGGCCAGGAGTTCAAGACCCACCTGAGCAAGAGTTGCAGGCTCCATCACTACAAAAAATAAGAGAAGAAAACTAGCCAGACGTGGTAGTGCACAACTGTAATCCCAGCTACTTAGGAGGCTGAGGCAGGAGGATCACTTGAGCCCAGGAGTTTGACATTGCAGTGAGCTATGCTGAGGCCACTGCACTCTAGCCAGGGTGACAGAGTGAGACTCTGTCTAAAAAAAAAAAGTGGAATTTAGATGTATGGAAGATGGAAGAACACAGTGAAGGGAGAGACCAATGCATGGAGGATGAAGGAAACAGTCACACTGGAGCTTCTTGGGGAATGCATTCTGAGCCTTTGTGCCTGGGTAATCACCACATAGAAACAGAATGACAAGGTAATAAATGACAAAATGCCTGGGCTCCAAGGGACCTGAGAAATAGAATCTCAGAGACTGGCAAGTAACTTGGCTCAATCACACAGCTAGTTAGAAGCTTGAACTCCAAGATCTGTGTTCTATCTGTAGCTTCCTCAAGCTTGGAGTGAGGATAAATGGGGAGGTAAAAGTGACTTGTGGTACTCAAGAAACTAGAAAATCTCTCAGAAAATGCGTCTCAAGCTGATAAAGCCTGGACTTTCTACCCATGCCAAGTACCTGTTCTTCATTCTGTGTCATTTGGCCTCAGACCCTTGTCTAAAGTAAGGGACAAACTTGCTCTCTAGCCCAATGCCTGTGATGCTGACACACTGTATCATTGTGTGTGGAGTGAAGTCTGATTAATTTACATGGTGGCAGGACTGGTCCCAAGGCTGTAACCTAAAGTAGGTGTTGGGGAGATGGCAGAGGAAGTGTCCTGGAACACCACCAGGGAGCCTCCTATGGAAACTTTTTCTGGACTGCTGTTGCTGAAGAAATCTCTTCATTCATTAGACTTATTTACTACGTGAAGGTAAGTGACAAGACTGTTCACTCGGAATGAGGCCATTTCTCATCTCCTTGAAATATTTTTTTTTTTTAATTTAGGAGAGTGTGAAGAAGGGTCATACCAGATACCTGTTTAAATTTTTAAAAATCAAAAAGAAAAGAAAACAATAAAATAAAAAGAAACTTTTTATTTCTGCTTTGTGGCCCAGAAAAATTCCTTGGATAAAATAAGACTCATGGATATTTACAAATTTTCTCCCCAGATATACTTCCTCAGGTTATTAACTCTTCTAAAGCATGGGCACTCTGATCTCTCATTGGCTACCACAAGGTCATAGTCAGCACTGGTAATATGTTCCCTCTCTTCTCTAGGCTTTATCTAAGCCCCCAGTATGACTATCTCCATTGGCAGGGGCATGGGGGGGCAGTAGTAGCAAAGACTGTGTCTCATATTGGTGCTAAAAGTTTATAAATTTTTATAAATCTTTGCAACTGTTAAAGAACTTTTAGATACAGCCTCTTACTTGTTCTTACAAGAACCTTAGGAGGTAGACAGGATGAGTACTGTCATTCTTAATTTTACAAATGGAATACTAAAGCCAATGGATGTTTAGGAAGAGTCTTCCAAATCACAAACTTTGGAAGTTGGAGAGTCAGGATTTGAGTTTATGTATTCTTCTGTATGGTTGAGTCTCTTTCTAATATATGGCTTTATAATAGGAGAAACTTAATCCCATTTACTCCATGATAGAAGCCTAAATGTGGTGAAAATATAAAATGAAAGGGAAAATACACAAACCAAAATTGTCTAGCTCTTTTGCCTGAGATCTTATTCTGTCCTGGACTCTTTTCACAGATGAAGGATCTGATTATTATAATTTTTTGGAATTTCTCTAAAATGCTTACTTCAATGCTATATTGAGATACAAGGTATAAGCCCAAGATGTAAGTTTGGGAGATATTAGAGGGAAGAAACAATCATAGGGAAATTCTAGAATAGACTTCATTTTTAGAGTCCTGTGGTTCAAGATTGCCTCTGATTCTGCTAAGAACCAAAAGCTCATAGTAAGGTGAAGAGAGAGCATAAAAATTATCAACCTCACTGGTACCTTACCATGTCTTCTCATTCCTATAATACTTACAAGAATCAAGAGAAGACATTTCTAATCTAGAACTTCATGTTCATGCCTCTAGAAGAAAACAACAAACTAGCCCTTGAATTTGCAGACACGTCCTGTTATATGGTTTCATACTTATTTTATTCAAATTGAACTTCTCTTTTACAAAAGCTGCTAAATGAATCTATTTGATCTTTCATTTATTCAACCAATGTTTATTGAGCACTTACTATTACATGCCACTTAACCAGTTCCGGTTGGTTTAATGAAGCAGTTCTATAAATCCTTGAGCACAGGATTTTCTACGTACATTGTAAGCTGTGTTTGACAATTGAGGAGTAATTGCTGATGCTGGAAAAAAAATTGATGTTGCAAATGTTTCTTGAGTAATGACATCAGTCCTTTTTGGGATCTGGGCTTAGGATGTGGGTTCAGAAATTTTTTGCCTTTTCTTCTTTAATCTTCTTAATCTTCAAGAGAAATGCGAACTGCCGCTGGGTTGAGATAAATAACCATGTGTCCATGGCAAACAGAATCACCACCAACAATGGGATAACGTATTGCAGCTGGTAGTACTCGCTTTGGGGAGCTACAGTGGAACACAAATACAACAAGAAACATAATTCATATTAGTAATTGAAGAATGATTTTTAGAGCTTCATCCTCCCTAAGAGAAGGACCAAGTGTCCTCCATTTGTAGCATTATGTGGCAACCAGGAGCACTCAGATTGAGTTCCTCAGTCAGAACTCCCTGGAGCCCTGGGGAGTCCTGAGCATTCCCCCATAACCCCTGTCTAACAGTTACTCTATCCAGTGTGCCCAAGGGTGAAGGTCATAGGGAAGATGACCCCCTTCTTGAAGCTAACAAGACCAGCATCTACATATGATTTGGGTGTGGGAAGGAGACAGAGTGAGGGGGTCACCAGTGGCTTCTTTCTCAAACAATCATCATTTCTTGCATGCATACTAGGTGATATGAAGATGTTAGACTAGCTAAGTTGCCTTTCAGTTCTAATATTTTGTGATTCTGTTATTTTATTTATACTGTACTGGTTTTTGTGAGTATTCTAGAATTATAAAGCACCAGAATATTACAACTCGAAATCACTTAGGATCACCTAGACCAGTGGTTCTCACACCGGCTATACATTACCATTACCTGAAAGAGCTTTTAAAAAACACTGATGATCAGGCCATGCTCCAAACCAATTATATCAGAATTTCAAGAGATGAGACATGGACATCAATAGTTTGTTAAGTTCCTCCAGTGATTCTGATGGAGTCTAGACCAAACTCTCTGTTTTATAGATGAAGATACTAGAGGTCTAAAGAAAATTAAGTAGCATTTTGGTCTCAAATTAATTAACAGAAAACTGCCATTTAGGGCTCAATTCTAAATTTTAAACATTAGTATGAACAAAGTGAGCCAAGGAAAATGTCTGATTTTCTCCTTGCAAAGCAAATATTACAAAGTCTCCCTCTCTTGCCTGGTGTTTGGAAAGAACAGGTTTTTTAATAGGCCATAGAGGCCTGCCCTCTCCTGATCAATCCCATTTCCTCATCCCCCAATACACTGGCACTCAGCTAACTGACTTGGTTTCCTTTCCCAGCCCTCCTAAGCTGGAATGGACCATTCCAGCTGTTCACATACTTGGTTCCTTCAACTCTAAAACTTTCTTTTAATTTGATAAATATAAGTATTCTCCCCAGGATGAACAGAAGACTTTGGGATCAAAATAGTCATCACAATCTGCTATGCTTGAGTAGTGCTTAACAGTTCACAAAGCCATCCCACAAATATTGCCACATTAATCTTCATAAAAATTTTATAGTGTGAGCAGGTATTACTGTCACCATCAAATAAACAAATAAGGACCCTAAGACAGAGATTGAGATAGGTACTATAACCCAGGTCTTCCCTCTGGCAAATGTAGTAGCCTTTCCAGCATATTACATATCCCTATTCTACAAGCTACAGCCACTTAAGGCTGAGATGTCCTCTTTTCCTTCCCCCGATATGGACTTTTCCTCTTTCATTTGCCAACTCACCTTTTATAACTGTAATATTGAGGGGCTCAGAGGTATAATTAAGTCTCCAAAGGATGCCGTTGCAGTGATAGGTGCCACTGTCTTCAGTGGTAACACTTGGAATGGAGATGTTGTGGTTCTCATACCAGTACTTGAGAGCTTTGCCATTCTTGTAGTAGGTCACCTTGTAGACATTCCGATCCTTCCAACCGTGACACCTGAGGACGAGGGGCTTACCCTCTATAGCCTCTCCAGAGGTCTGAAGGAGCAGCCAGTCTGAAAAGCATTAATTATGTTATTTAACAATCAATGGGGATGGGGGGGATGGATAGATAAAATTAAAATAAAAGGGGTAATGCATAGAGTATGTGTCAGAAACCATGAATTATCATTAACCCACTTCTTGGCTCATAAGGTCAATAAAAAGGAAATGCAAAATAATGCTTAGAGCCTGTCTTCTATATTGATAAGTACTTCTCCCGAAAAGTCCATCTGGAGCCATAAAGTCTCTTGGACCTTTCCGCTGAGCTCATACAGGGAAGACCTGAAACCCAGAATTCTTTTCAGATCTATTCTTGCTAGTTCTAGCCACTAATGAGAAAATAAATATACTCTACTCAAGAGAGTGTCTATGTTGTCCTCTCTTCACAGGACCTTCCCAGTTCTACTGTCACTCATATTTGGCTCAAAAACTTCCTCAAGACATGTCTCACAATTGAAGTTAATTAAATTAATTATTTTAATTAACTGTGTAATTCTTAATTTACTATCCTCTTCCCTCTACCCTCCTCCCTTCTCTATGTTCCAGGAGGTCAGGAGTCCCGTTTGATTCTACATTACATTCCCAGTGCCTCACATAATACCTAGGAGTTGGTAGGTATTCAGGAAATATTTGTCAATAATGAATCCATAAAAGACAAGAATCAGCTTCTATGGTTAATGTCATTGTAAAAATTGAAAAGCAGTCACAAAATGAGAATTTTGAATGGAAATACGACTAACTTATATGGCAAGCATATTTTATTTAGGACCAATCCTTGAGGATAAAGAAGCTATTCTCTATTGCTTTATTTTGTATTTGGAATTTGCACATGGATGTTGAAACATCTCTTTTCACTCAAGAGAAAAATATAAAGTATAACAGTGACCTCTTGGTCACTATGGGAAATCATTAGCTTGTTTATTCAGCATTTACTGATTAACCCACAATATGGCCTAAGCATGCTGTGCTAATTTTGGGCTGTAGGAGAGGGATAAAGATGAAACAAACATAAGATTTGTTCTTAAGTAACAATAGATGTCACAAGGAATGTACACAGATATCTTTCAAAATGAAGAGTACAACCTAATATTCAGGTCATAGCACATGAATTATGAATAGCAAATCTTTAAATCAAACCTTTTGATCCTATTCCAGGTGTACTTTGAAGTGTTCACATATCTATCATGCCATTTGATCACATAATATACAACTGTCTACAGGAAGAAAAGATAGAGAAAAATAGAATAGAGGAATAATATTGAGAGATGACCAGAATATTGAAAGAAGGCATATATGTAGGCAGAAGTGGGGTACAAGAAGAGAGGTGGAGAGGTCTTGAATGAGAGGCCTTGAGTCCCATCCTGGTGTCCTAATCCTTGGAATAATCTGCTTTCTTCCCACCTTCAGATGAGCCATTCCTCACATGGGATATCTGTATTTCCATATCTCTGGAACTTACCACTGAAGACTTCCAGGTTCACAGTTTTACTCTGCTTAAATCTTCCATGCTGACATGTATATTTCCCACTGTCCTCAAAGCTGGCATTCACAATGTTCCAATTTGAAGTTGTCACTGGTGAAATTGTGCCATTGTGTATCCACTTGGTGAAGCTGACATTAAAGAGACTGTTACTACTACATAAAAGAGTCACATTTTCTCCTTTAAATATTCTATTCCACTGGGGCTTCATGGACAATGAAGATTTCTGGATGATTTCTGAAGATAAAATTATGGAAAGAGATGTGGAAGGAAAAAAAATCATTGAAAGCAGTCCAGGTTCAAAAGTACAAACATACCAATATTTATACAATCAATGGTCAGTCTATCCTTGTAATACTGGTGATAAGACCCTGTCCTGATTCCTAGGGGAAGGATTAAAGGATGAACAAAACATCATTGTGGCCCCAGGGAGCTCCCAACCTAGGGAAAAAGACAGGACACAAATGCGGGAGATTTAAACAAAAACAAACTAATTTACTATATGATTTGGGACAACTCACTCTAATTCTCTCAACTTCAATTTCAGTATCTGTAAATGAGGACTGCAATCTCTTTTCAGGCAGTGACAATGTCTGTCATGCTCAACCATTGCTAATAACAATGGCTGGTATGTAGTAAGTGTTCATTAAATATTTGTTGAGTAAATGAATGAGTGAATTATGCATGGATAAAGGTATTGAACTAGATGAAATATGAGGTCTTTCCAAGCTCTAAATATTTAGGACTATTTAATTGTGAGTGTACATGAAATGCAAAATATATGTCAATTCTGGAAGGCAGTCAGAACCACCAAGAGAATTATTCTTGAATGGCTTCTAGTAACAAAAGGATGTGGTACAAATTTGAACAGAGACCAAAGAAGTGTTTAGATGGTGATGACAAAAGAGTGACTTTTGGTATAGCCAAAAAGGAACCAGATTTGAATCCAAAGGATTTGTGTTGGAATCCAGTCCCTTGTTAGCTGTGTAACATCCAGCAAACCACTAATCTGAGTTTCAGCACCCTCAACTGTAAAATAGTAATAATAATAATAATGCAAGAATTTAATGAGATTAGGTGAACGTGTCTAGGAGAGAGGCTGAGACATGTATATGTGCAACAGACATGAATGTGGACTTAAACAGAGGAGGGGCTAACTTGCAAAAATTATACATGTGAGAAACTTTTGAATTGGAGAAAAAAGGGAAGACAAGGCAAGGTAGGGCTGGGAAGTAGGTTGGCCAAGGAGGACTAGATTCATAGTCATTAGAGAACAGGAGTGATGGGATGAAGAAAGCAATGCCAAGACACACTGAAACACTGAGGGAACAAACACAGAGGACTCACCCGTTGACATGCCATCCAGAGCTGCAAAAGTCCAGAGGGGGTAAGTTAGTGTCTATGCCCAGTCTTCCGGAATTTCAGGGAACTGGGATCTGGGTATGGGGATGAGATCTACATCCACAGAATTTTAAGGACCAACCACCTTCTCAAGAATCTGGCCCAGGGGGAGAGGGAGCTTCTCCCCTTCCTCTATCCTCCCCGCCTTGAGAGGAATCTTGCACTCTGGGAGATGCCAGAGTGACTGCAAAGAACTAGGCTTTTAGTCAGGCTTCCCCATAGGTGTTGCTCAGCCCAGTTTCCTCTGTTTTCCAGCTTGTCTCCACTACAGAGTGCCTGGGAAATGCCACATGATTTGCACATGTCCTAGAAAAAGCCACCACCAAAACTGTAAACATTCCTACCCCAGGTATCCCTCAGATTCATTTTGGACCCTCCAGCAGGGGTAACTGGACCTCTACTTACTGAATAGCAGCAAAACTATCCACATCAGGGCAGGGCCTTTCATGGGAGTAGGCATCTCCCTCATTGCCTCCAGAAACTGACTGGTCTTGAGAGCTCTATGGCTTCAAAAATAGACGTGAAATCAAAAAGCAGAAGGAAATGTTTTCTACATCATATCTGGTTAACTCATCAGCTGTGCTTGGGTTTGCCTCATTCTCTGGAGACAATATTCAGGATAGTGCCAAACTGGGCAATTTTACGTTTACCCCTTTATTCCACTCCCCATCCCACCTCCATATATATCCCTGGAATCTGGTGGGGGAGAGGCATAGATCTAGACACAGTCATAGGGCTTTCTTGATTTGTTAATCAATCTACAACTATTTAGTTTGCAACTTAGAAAAGTGAGATGCAGGGAAGAGCAGAATGAAACAACAGCAATTAATTACTGAATTCCTAATATGTGCTAGGTACTATGCTAAATAGATTTGATATTTCATATATTTCTCACAATAATCTTATAAAGTAGGTACCATGATAATCTACATTTTATAGATAGGAAAACTGGATGTTAGCGAGGTTAAGTAACTTGTCTTAGGGTACCAGCTAGTAAATGACTAATTTGGGGTTCAAACACATAAACTCTAATCCCAGAGTCAAACTCTCAACCATTTTTATATACTGTTTGTGCACGTTCAGGAGTGTGGCTAGCAATTGCTGACATTCTTGGGTTTGCCTGAGCTACCAATCCTTTTGTTCCTTTCCTGCTGATAAATTAATCTACAAATCTACAAATTTTCATCTGATTTGCTGATGATCCACTAACTGACCCGCTAAACTGGAGATATTTTCAGAGACTCCTTTTCCTCCAATGGGCCCTGATCTGGCTCAGAACACAAGAAGGCAGATGTTGAACCACCACTCATAAAGATCTAGACTGTATATTTTATTCTATTTTATTTCCCAGCTTTTGTCCATTTTTAATGTTATAATCCACCAGCATGATTGCGGTTTCTCTTTTAAATATTCATCAGGACCCCTCTCTAGAACCCCTTTGACTAATGCTTCTGTTTTTCAGCTCTAGATCAGGGTTGGTTACCTTCTTCTTGTATCTGATATTGACGATGATACTGGAGAAGATCACTCCATAAATATCTATAGTGGTTTGCCATTCACAAAATTTTTTTATAAGCAGTGTTATATTTTATCTTTGCCAAAACTCTGAAGTAGGCAAGGACAATGTGTTTAAACCCATTTCACAGCTGAATTGTCTGAAGCACTATTCTGTCATGCAGTGCTCTTCCTCATAGACTATTGCATTAAACACAAAGTCACTCCACAGGGAGATCTAACCAAAACTTTCAGCCTTCCATGGAATTAGAGAATATGGGGCTCACTAGGGTCATAAATAGAAAGTTTCAGAAAAGAAAGATTAGTGACTTTTCCCAGGGCATGCTATGTTTTATGTTCACATCTTAAAGGGAGCAGCAAGTTATTTTGAAAAGTGCAAGTATTTTGCATTTAGAAATCTGAATCCAAGTATTCCTAATCTTTATGTGATTGAGGTTTACCTATAAAATAGGGACAATAATAATATCCAGATCGTGGCTTTATTAAAGATTTAATAAGATAATAAACAGGCGAAATGCATTGCATAGCACCTGGCATGTAAAAATATGGTCAATAAATATATCTTCTTCCATATTTATTACTTATTAAAGACTTATAGGAGAAATATGAATTTCAACTGGGTTAAGGCAATTGGCAACCTACCTAGGATGCTTTATTTGATAACCAGTACCTTATGCTAGTATGATTTGTCTAGGCAGTCTCAATCTTCTCCTTAATCACAAAGAAGAAAGCAGAATCAGGAAAGAACACAGAAAGTTGTTTGATGAAGTTGGGGAAAAGAAGAAGGAATTGGGAAAGATGTAATTTTTGAGGTGTGGTCAAAGGGTGATGTTTGAATCCCTAGATCCTGGAAGACATAGGGACAGAGCCTACTTTCCTGCTTTGTTGAGAGTTTGTCCAGGGGAGATTTTGATTTCTTTTTTCTTAGGACAATGATACTACAATTGAACTGTCTTTCAAAGACAGTCATTTTACTGTGACTAAAATAGTCTATTTAAAGACTTCCTCTAAAGTCTCCATATTGTCTAAGTAGCTTCTACTTAGATGAGAGATGGAGTGGGGCTCATTGAGAGGTACTGTTCCTAGTTTGGCAAGTATGAGCTTTGGAGTTAAAGAAGCAACTTTTATTTCTAAAACTTTCTCTTAAGGGTCCAGCATTGAAATGAAGGAAGTGTTTTGGTAGCAGTAACTACAAACATTTAGCATGCTCAACAAAAGCAGTTCATTAAAGCTTAAAAAAACAAACCAAACCACCCACCTGCCTAACTTCCCCCCTAGAAAATAAAAAACAACCACCATTAACATCAACATCAAAAGAATAAACCGTACCCTAATTCTTATACTATGTAACTACAGGTACCCAAAGGAATAAAACAAGAATTCAGAAGGAACACCAAAACACTAAGATTAAACAACAGCTCTACTCCATCCTGGCAGAACTACTTGACGCATCAGTTGAAGCGCACATATCTTCTATCTTATTAAAGAAGAAGTCCTTCAGGTTTTATATCCATTATCAGGGTAGAGTGTGCTAATTTCTTGCACCCAGCCTATCTACATCAAGAACATGTGCTCACTGAAATGAATAGAATGTGTCTTAATTTCACTTCTTACTACAAGCTGTTAGTCTGGGGACACATGTTCAATACCTAACCAGGATCACTATACCCAATTTTTGACCTGTTATTGATTTTTAGAAGGCTTAATCTATATTTCACTTTGTAGCAGTGGGGAAATGAAACTCAAATGGTGAGGCATGAAGTATAAGGCCTGTGGACTGTGAAGTGTCCTGAAGCTGGATCCAGTGTGACAGGCTTTTGACAGGAATCTTTGTGTTTGGGGACATGGCTAGCAGAAGGGAGATCGGAGCTCAGCCTATACAATGCATTGGCCTTTGTGCCTTTCTCCAAAATTGGGGAGCAGAAAGAAGAATCAATATGCTGGCTTCTTCCAATCTCTAAGTTCTCTAAAACTAGGCAAGGTCCATATAAAATTGGATATGAAATAATGAAAGAGCAAAATACCTGTCTGCTCATGGTGTATATGCACCTAAAAAATATTGATCTTTCCCTGAGGACCAGGTACAAGGCTAAGTATACAACATGTCTTGTCTATTTTGATATAGATAGTATATATTTTATATATGTATATTTTACATATTTTGAGATATCTTTATTCACTTAATCTACACATTGTGATTGAAATGCACATGGATCCATAGTCTTCATGCAAAAATTCCTTGGATTCCCAGGGGTCCATAATTCACAAATAGAAAATCATTGATCTAGTCCAACTTCCTAGTCTACAAGTTCCTTTTCTTGATTTAGGGTTTGACTTCTCAATCCACTGCCAGGTAGTGTTGGCTCTGTTCACGTTAGTTATGTGTATTTCATAAACACACCTAAAAAGAAGAGAGAAGAAAAGGAATTCTTGCTGTTTTTCTCTATATTGTTAAAGCCAGGAGGGCATCGTCTCTCTGTACTTCCTCCTGCCACCTTGAACAGGAGTCTTCACAAGAAAGAGCACTCAATAGCAAGCGCTGACTGCCTGGTGGGTTTTCACAATAAAGTCAGTGGCTTTGATACTTTTTACTTCTTGTCTCGACCTAAATGGTTACCTACCTTGGGTCCAAAATAAATAAATCCAAAAGAAATAAATGGAAACTCCCAGGACTCCCAAAGAAAATCAGAAAGAGATGGAGGCAGGGGTTATACAAGCTGTAGCCTTGAATATGAACAGAGATTCTTTCCCTGAGAAAAGAAAAATGAGACTTTAGGAAATAAGGCCAAGAATGATCCTTTCCCTTCCATTTTTAGACTAATTTCTTTCTACTATGGAAGGAAGAATCAAATGGATTTTTTCTCAGAAATAGAATTTGAATGGAGACTAGCTGCAAAATATATTTCTAGCACTTGATTTTAATATCAAAATAATGCTATTGCTCAAATCTAACAGTGACTATATTATTTGGATATTAAAGATTGATATAGCCAGGGCTAATATACTACAGACTGTTTAGAGTGGGTCCTACCAGTTATATCCATTAAACGTTGTCAGGGGAAGCCAAGAGGTTAAAGGGTCAGGTGCATAGTCATTTTCTGAGTAGACATAAAAACTCTATAGACTGGGAAAGGATTTCCCAACTAGTGCCACAGTTCTTGGGTATTCCCTAAAACTATAAAATACAGTGAAAACCTTTCCATAAGTTCCCTAAAATTTCTCAGGGCTGGACCACTGACTGAGCATAATCTATACTGTTTTACAGGGTATAGGTGTAGGCATCTGGGATATCAAGCTGCCTGTCTTCAAGATGTGTAATCAGCCACTCCTCCTTTGCAAATGAGACATCTTTGTGTCTGTCATCTTGTAGTGAAGGGAGCAGTCTGAACCATCAGGTGCCCTCAAGCAAATTGAACATGACCTCTACCTTACAAGCACCATGTTCCAGGCAAGAGACCCAACGGGCTTCAGAATTCCCTTCATGTCTTCCCGCTGATACAGGTGACAGGTGTTAAGTGAGCTGACCTTTTCTTCAGAATGGGGAGAACAGTATTATAAGCCTGCTGAGGAAGATTCTTAAGGAAACTGGTGGTGTAAAAAAGGTTTTTAAAATGTCAGAATTTATATTAAATTTTAAAAATTAAAAGAATAAAAATAAACCTTTAGCTATGCATATTTCAAAGAAATTAAGTGCAAGATTAAGAGTTCATCCCGTGAACAGGCTCTGGAGTTTGAGTCTCAGCTCAGAGCCCTTCTCAGCTATGTGGCTCCTGCAGGGTACTCATCTCTCTGCCTCAGTCTCCACCCAGTACAATGGAGATGGTGGTAGTACCTGCCTTATGGGTGGTTGTCAGGGTTAAGTGAGTTAATATGGTTAAGAGGTCAGAACAGAGCATGGTGCTGTATATGTTAGTTATTACTGTTATTGTGACTATTTCGCACAGAGCTTTTGGTCAGACTGAAGAACAGAAGAAAAAGAGCCTCTTTCCCCATTTTCCTGGTCTGTCCTTAGGGAAGAGAACTGAAAAGGCGACTGGCAAGTCCAGAAGGCAAAACTTTATCCTCAAAGAAGGCATCCTGGATCACACAGGAGCAGTTGAGTCAGTGAGGCAGACTCCCTTGCACACGCACACACACTCCTGCGGGAGCGAACCTAGGGGCTTTGAAGATCGTTTCTAGGTGTGGTTCTAGACAAATATCAGTTTTGTAGAATCAGTCTTAAGCCAAATGTAGTGTAGGCCCGGTTTATTTTATGCTCCCTTGGGGAATTACACAGTTAAAAAATGAAAACGGCTTTCCCTTAAAGGAATCCCTTTAGGCTGTTAGCAGATAAGGACAAGAGGTCTTAGCCCTGCCTGGGACATTTGCATTTTAATAGGTAACTTTTGAAGCCCTGATCTTTCAGGACCCTGGCTAAATTGTACTGTGACCTGTGTGTTTGTAGAGGGTGAGGGGGAGTTTGTTGGGGGAGGTTAGGGAGAGGGGAAGGGGGAGGGAGTCATTCTGAACCTTTCCAATCATACTCAATGTGTGTGTTAGCACCTGCTGAAGGCCTTTAGGAAAAGTGGGAGTGAGAGAGAGCCTCTGTGTGTGTGTGTGTGTGTGTGTGTGTGTGTGTGTGTGTGTGTGTGTGTGTGTGAACATGGACGCACACATGCAATGAGAGGTTTCTTATTTCAATGATGGGTATACAGGAGACATTATAAGCAAGGGCAAGCAACCAAACTCCCTGCAGTACCCAGGGCAGCCTTGCATACTAAGGAATTGCCCTGCTTCTGCCCATCTATTGAATGCCTAGCCAGATATTTTGTAATTATTTGAGCCTTGAACATGACTGACAAATAAATGCAAAAATATTGTTTGCACTTTTCATATATACTGTATTTTACAAGAAAGAAACTATCATGTATTAACATATTGAGGAAAGATTATTCTTTGCTTTTCCTGGAACAGCATCCTTGAGTTTTTCCCTGTTTCAGAAAATTGGATACCTAAGGCTACACTTTTCCTGACAATTGTGTCACCAGTACCTCACCCTCTTATGAGACTGACTGCCTTTGTAACACTCGTACTTATCATGGACATATCTTATTATTATGAAGTAATTTCATTTTACTTTTTTACATTAAAATTTTATTGATTTAAAATATATATATGTGTGTGTAGGTAGCAGAGGTAGATCCAGTTTCAGGGACTGGAAACTTACATAATTTAAAGGGTCTTCCTTAAAAAATTGAATAGAAAATTATTAATACAACATTAGGTATTAGAATGGCTAATTATTTAGAAAGAAATAAATCACAAAATGTTACAAAGTATAAAAGCTGACAAATGACATTACATTATAAAATTTAGAAAAAAAAACAATTTGCTACTAAACACTTCACTATAATACTTTTCCTACATATCCTTGCTACATACTATTTGATCTCCTCTTCATCAGATGGTGATATTGTAATATTACTTTTATAGAAAAACCAGAAATATAATTCATTCTTTCCTCTAGCAATGCTAATCAGTATTTATTTTCTATTTTTGGTAGCTGGGATGCATAGGAAATGCAATTTCATACAATTTCATGCAGTTTCACTGTTTGTAGTACCACTACAGATTTGTGCCTTAAAAACACAGTAATTCTGATAAATTTAAAGTGTTTGATTCACACAACAGATGTCAAAAACATTGTGCTGTCTTTATAGCTTTGTATTTTGGGTTATTGTGTATATTCCTGATAGGAGAGAACTTCCATTTTCATTAGACATGGAAACAAACCATATCCTCTGCTAACAACTTTACACACATCTGATACTTGAAAAAAAAATTTGACAAAATTAGCTTCTGACTCCAGATATTTTAACCTAGGTTTTCCTTCACTGCCTACAAATTTTCAGGGTCAAGCACTGGAGGATGCGTTCATGACCTTTGGCCCTTCACCTTTGCATTATGCAGCCAGGAGAGCCAGCTCTTTAGTGGAGTTTTTCTGGAATCCATTCCTTCCCCAGGATGGCTTGCAGTATCTCACTATACCTGGAAGCAACTGTGAGCCACATTTATCTATTACACTAAACCAGCACTAAACTGATCCTCAACTACACTATCCTCAACTGACATTCTCCTTAGCCAGATCCCAAAAACTGCCTGCAGCTACTCTCATGCCACCAATAGGAAAGAAAGGATGAGTGAATGGGGGAAGAAGGGGACTGAATGAGAAAAGATAATAGTCTCATCCAAATGTGGCTAAAATGTCTTATTTTTGCAAATTTTACAAAATATATGGCTTCTTCCAGGGTCTTGAAGGAGCTTATGCATGTGAGTAGCTGTGAAAGTCAATTTTCATCAGCCTTACCTCATCTCTGCTGAGTCGGTTCATAATCTGTGGATTTCCTATCAGGACAGCAGACAGTGTTATAATATGTGTGCTATCAAACGAGATCTAACAGGATGGAAAACCATTGGTCTAGATTAGGAAAAAGGGCCACAGGAAAGTGAAATAGGGGGGCTCTGAACATAGGCAGTTCCCAGTGATGGTCACCACAGCATTTCCGTTCCCTCTTCCAAAACAGACAACACATGCAAATTACCATAGATGTTCAAGAAAACAAATGAATATTGAGTGTCTGTGATTTGAACACTGGATTGAGTATTAGAAATAGATGCAGTGTAGGAAAATTCAGGACATTTTGGTGGTCATTCCTGTAGGCCAGTGTTTCTCATAATCTGGGATTTGCAAATTTTTTAATGAGAAAATATGTGCATATTCCATTGGAGATAAAATAAATAAATTAATATAAATATTATGGATCATTTAGATGACCATTTCATAACCCAAAATTTCCCCTTGATTTCATCAGCTACATTTCCATTTTCTGTGTATAATTTACAACTGCAACCAGTGACTGCCAAATTAATTCATGTTGCACCTCTGAAGGGAGTTTCAGGGTATTTAGAAAAAGAAAAGTGGAGAGAAGAATGAACAAGGCCCACCATACTACAGGCTGCCAAACACAAAAACACCCTCTTTTTTTTTAAATTTCTTTTTTATTTCAGCATATTAGGGGGTACAAATGTTTCGGTTACGTATATTGCCCTTGTTCAACCAAGTCAGAGCTTCAAGTGTGTCCATCCCCCAGACGGTGTGCACCGCACCCATTAGGTGTGTATATACCCATCCCTTCTTCCCCAACGCCCATCTGTCCAACACCTGAAGAATGTTATTACTATATGTGCATTTAAGTGCTGATCAGTTAATACCAATTTGATGGTGAGTACATGTGGTGCTTGTTTTTCCATTCTTGGGATACTTCACTTACTAGAATGGGTTCCAGCTCTATCCAGGAAAATACAAGAGGGGCTATAGCACCATTGTTTTTTGTGGCTGAGTAGACCTCCATGGTATACATATACCACGTTTTATTAATCCACTCATGAATTGATGGCACTTGGGTTGTTTCCACATCTTTGCAATTGTGAATTGAAAACCACCCTCTTTATCACAGCTAATCCTACAGTCATGTTATAGGAAGATATATGAAGAAAATCCTCTCTTCACATGACTGAGGGAAAATAGTTACTTAGAAGAAATATATAATAGTAAATATGAAATAAATAATTTTCATATTCTCAATTCCTAAATTGGACTTATATAAACTAACTATATATTTCAATAATGTTATGATGCTAATATTATCTTTAAAAGAAAAACAGAACTATACAGAATTATCAAGGGCTACCTTATTAAAGTTAGCATTTGAACATAGTTTGCTGATAGAGTTTTGATTAATTACATCTCCTACAATCTAAGCTTGAAGTTTATTAATAACATTCTGTACAACATACTTTTTAAAACAGGCAATCCTTGAACTTGAATTATTATGGCTAAATACAAAAATGGCTTAAATATAAATACAGACCTACTACTTAATCTTTCTACCATTAACCCCAACACAAAAATTTATTTTCAGCACAAGAGCATTAGTCATCATATGTATTCATTTCTTTATTTGCTCAACAAGTATTTTTGTGCCAAGCACTCTGTTATTTCCTGGCCATGCAAGAGAAATAGGTAGACAATTATCTTGTCCCTTGGGCAGTAAACTTTCTATTGAAGGAGACAGACAATAAATAAGTAAACATAATAGTAATAGCTTTTGACTAAAGTGTGCAAACAGTAAATAGTGTTTTTCCATGGAAGTACAAGGGTAACCTATTCTAGATAGGATGGTTAAGGAAGGGCTTTCAATGAAAATGATATTTAAACAGAGATTTAAAGCATGAAAGCTGGGACAAGAATATTTCAAGCAGTGGGAAGGTCAAAGTCCTCATAACAAGAAAGACTTCTAGAAATTAAGAGAAGAAAGTATAACTGAAGCATAGTGAACAAGAGAGATAGAGCATAAAGTGAGATTGGAGAAGCATATGGGGGCTAGAGCATGAGGGCCTCGCAGAGCATGGTAATGTGTTGGGATTTATTTGAAGGGTAAGGAAAAGCCAACAAATTGTTTTAAGCAAGGGAATGCACGGTGTGCATGTGTGTGTATATATACACACAAATGTATGTCACTTAGCTTAAAACAGTTTGAAGGCTGTTCATGTATGTCCGAGTCCACTTTCTGTTGCTATAACTGAATACCTGGGACTATGTAATTTATAAAGAAAATGAATTTATTTCTTATAGTTCTGGAGGCTGGAAAGCCCAAAGTCAAGGGACCATATCTTGGGAGGGACTTCCTGCTGATGGATATCCTCTCCAGATTCCTGAGGCTGCACAGGGCATCACATAGTGAGAGACACTGAACATGGTAACTCAGGTCTCTCTTCCTCTTCTTATAAAGCCCCCTGTCCCACTCTCATGATAACACATTAATCCATTAACCCATGAATGAATTAATCCACTTATGAGGCCAGAGCCCTCATGGCCAAATCATCTCTTAAAGGCCCCACCTCTCAATACCGCCACATTGGGAGTAAGTTTCAACATGAGTTGTGGAGGGGAAAAACATTCATACCATGTATATGTATATTATGCACATATATATGTATATTATATGTGCACACACACCTACATACACACACACACACACACACAGACACACACACACATATACATCTGCAGTCATGAGGGATGTAGATTTTTTGACTAGATATTGGGAGGTGGTTAGGAGACAATAAAATATGTTGATAGACTGGCCTAGAGAGGTGCCAGTGAAGATAAAGAAAAGTCAATGGGTTTAAGGTCTATATTGGGGATGGTACTAATAGGACTTACTGACAGATTGGAAGGCAAGGAAAGCATAAAAATGGTTCCTAAGTTTCTGGCTTTAATAACTGGGTAAATGGTGATACCACTTACTACACGGTGAAGATTGAGGAAGCACCAGATTTAGGGGAGGTACCAGACTTAGGGAGGAAAAGCAAGTGTTCCAGTTTGGAGATATTTTAGTTGGAAGTGTCTTTATTATATCTAAATATCTGTGCTAAACAGGCAGTTCCAAAAGTTGGGAGACCAGAAGATCAACACCCTTCACCTCCCAGCACACATCAAGCCACTGGAACCACAAACCTATTCTATGCTCAGCAGCAGGTGGAGGCGTAGGGCATGCTGGAGACTGGAGAGAATTTTTAGTAGAATATAAAATTAAATTTTGAAAAGAAGAGGATTATGTTTAATGACTCCAATGAGATTTTTTTAATAATACAAAATGATTAAAAGGTTATGGAATTGGTCTAAGAAGTCATTAAAGGAACCTAGTGTCCAAGAAGAATGGGACCATAGTAGTAGTAGTAACTTAAAAACTTGATGATTTCATGTTTATACCTCTCAAGTTGAGACTCCTTTCAAAACAGCTGTGTGTATGAAATGGAAAGTTTGGACTACATGTGCGCTACGGTCCTCAGCAGGTGCAACATCTAAGTGTTTTCTGGCAATTAGGATTGTAGGAGTTCAAGAAGATAACAGCTCAGTTACTTGAACAATTTGGCCCTGAGGTGATTCCCAAAGAGCAGTGACTCCTGCTGCCCAGTTGAGGAGTCCTTCATTCTCCCATCTGGCAGGCCAGGTTGACAGTTCAGGATATGCAGTAACCTTGCCTCTGTGCCTCTGACTCAAAGCTGGCAGAGATGAAAAGAAAAAGCAGCAGGAGGTGATAGATTTGAAAGTGGAAGTCAAAGAAAGAAAGGAATTGAAAGCAGAGTAGTGAAAGTAGGAGCGGTGGTAACCACGGGACATTTGTTAGAAGTGACTTGTGGGAGAGAAGTTACTCCCAATTTCCTAATCAGTTTTTATCAAAAGTCCTAAAGTATAGATAAATCTTAAAATAGGAAAGACTCTTAGACATAAACAATTTAGCTTCCTTCATTTTCGGGATTAAGAAACCTAACCCCAAAGAATGGTTTATGTGCACTATATATATAAGCAGTTAATCAGTGGAAAATGCAGAACTCAATTATGCAGCTCCTATCATTGTTGTTGCTGTTTTTGTTGCCATTTTGGATGATGCTGACACTGGTTGAAGATTTAGGACTGAGGAAAGAATGAGAGACCAAGTGTTTTTAAGGACTATTTAGTCCAATGTGGGGAGAAAAACAATAAAGAAGTGAACAAATGACTGAACAAAAAATACCAGATAGTAACACGCAAGGAAGTAAATTAGAGTGATAAAGAGTCAGTGGGTGGCTAATTTAAATATTTAAGTTAATCACATACTGAAATGATAACAGTGCAGTAGAAGCTGTCTTGACAACCCCAAGTTCACTGAATCACCAAAGTAAATGACACTTACCGACCCCTCTGCAGAAGGGACTGATAGATGTACACTATATGCTAAATGATTGCATCTGGTAAGCTCCTTTCTAGTAGAAATGCTGGGATTTGGTAGTGTCACAAAATCAAGGCTAAAGCTAGTTTCGAGAGAAAGAATGATTAACAGTGTTGAACGTACCACTTATTAAGTAGGAAAAGAACCAAAAACAGCCCAACGGATCTGGTAACTAGAAAATTCTTGTTGTGGTCCCCATGAACCAGGGTCTGTGTGTCCACCATGCAATCCCCAGATCTCCCTTGTAAACTCGATAGAGATGACCAGTCTCTGAGACATTAGTGAAACTCACAAAATAACTTAGGATGCTAACACATTCATTTTTAATGGTAAATATACCAGACTAGTCATTTCCATATGGCTTTTGCTTTCTGGTGGATGTAAG
Organism: Lemur catta; assembly: GCF_020740605.2. NCBI lineage: Eukaryota > Metazoa > Chordata > Mammalia > Primates > Lemuridae > Lemur > Lemur catta. Next base: position 32,448,538 of record NC_059130.1, on the reverse strand, counting down.
CAATTAGCATATCAAAATGCATGCCAGAAGTTTACTTATTGTTCCTGTACTACGCCATTCTTATCTTATCATAACATGTATCACAATACATGAAAATTGCATCCTTTCTTGTCTGGTTCCTTATCACATGCTCAATGAAGTCAGTGACTATATGTGTTTGATTCATTGCTCTTTACCTGGTGCTTAGTGTAGTAGAGGGTATGTTAGATCTTCAACAAGTATTTATGAGAGCAATAGATAAGCAATTATCTCATTGATTATTCTAACAAGATGTTGCAGTCTTGTAAGTCATCCTTCCCTTCCTTAGATGCAAGTTTTTCTAAAATATATATATTATATATTGGATTTATACATATATATATATCTTAAGGAGCACTAGAGAATGCTGGACAACTCTTTATCTCCAATTATGTATTTTTTGTGGGAACCACCTAGCTTGTCTTTGCATTTGTACTTAGGAAAACCAGCACCTAGGATATACTCTTTAATTAATTTCTATGGTAATTAGTATCACAGATATTTTCTTTTCTGACTGATGGCCTGTCAATCCTTTTGAGAATATGCAAAATATGGGAAAGATATGGCCTTCTAAACCTCTTTCTACTATTTTAACCACAAGATATTTAACTATAAATTTAATTAACTAGAAATACAGTACAATAAAGTCAGCAAATTGAAAAGGCAGCTGAAATTCCTTGTGCCATGAAATTCTGATCTGTAGATACCCTTTACCCCAGTCACATGGCTGAAGGAGATGGAGTTATCTTTGCCCTTTTACAATGTCTTTGTGAACAAAATCTAGTCCTTCAGAACCCACAAGCAATTTCTTTAATTGTGTATCATTCTTTCCTCTTCTGGACATTATCATTTACCCCTTATTTCTAGAGCTTTTGTTTTTTCTTCTTAGGGAATTATTTATAAAATTCCTTTAGTTTCCAGGCACTGTCTTCTCTCCTAATGGCCTATTTCTGCTATCTCACATTTATATTAATTATAAGACATGGACTTGCTGGATTCTGACCATTTGTATTCATGTATCATTATCAAGTCAAAAGTGAATTTTTTTTTCCACATGATGTTACAGAATGCACACCAGACTCAGAATTAAAGAACCCAGATTTAAATTTCAATTCCACTCATTCCCAGCTTGCACTCCTGACCTAATTGATGAAAGAAACATCTTCTGTACAAAATAATTTCATTGAATAAATGTAGAAGAAACAACATGACAAGAAAGCACTGTTTTGAGACCCTATAAAAAATTGATTCAGACAAAGGTTATCAATAGATTAAATGATAAAAGGTTGATAGGATCAATTTGAATGGAAGATGAGGCTGTCGACACCTGAAACACTGATCAATGCACTTTTCTCTGTGTGTATTTAAATTTTATTTTATTTTTTAATTGACAAATAATTGTTTATATTTATGGGATATAATCTAATATTTTAAAATTAGCTTTGCCTACAGTAGGACAACCAGACAATATGTGCCTTCTAATCAGGGTTGCCAAATAAAATGCCTAGTTAAATTTGAATTTCAGATAAATAATTTTTAGTATAAGTATTCTCTATGCAATATTTGGGATTTAATTATCTTAAAATATTATTTCTTATTTATTTAAAATTCAAATTTAGGTGGATATCCTGTATTTTTATTTGTTAAATCAGACAATCTTGTCAGGTTTCTTATATATATATATATATATATATATATATATATATATATATGTGTGTGTGTGTGTGTATATATATACATATATATGTATATAAAACTGATACATATGACAAATTCTATATATGTGTCTTTATATATATTATAGTTTAATACAGTCCACAGTTTAATATACTGTAATACAGCTTGCAGTGTATCTACTTTAATATAGCTCATATAGTTTACCAATTTGAACCTGAATCTAATTAAGCCTTTAAAAGTAACTTCCAATTTATTAGAAATACAGGAGATAGAAAAAATTTCATGATACAATGAATAAATGACATCCAGAAGATAAGACTTTGACCTGGCGTTTTAACATGTCAATGAGATTTTTTAAAAAAGGTGTGGAGGCGATGGTGGAATACTCTTGCTCTTTAGGGAATATTTGGTAAAGTTTAGGGACATTTTTTTATTTTCTCCAGTACTGTGGGGGAGAGGGGAAGAATGCTACTGGCATTTGGCATCTAGTGGGTAGAGGCCAGGGTTGCTGCTAAACATCTTATAACACACAGGACAACCTCTCCTCATTCACCTGACACCTGCCACATACAACAAAGAATTATCAGGTCTAAAACGTCGACAGTGCCACTGTTGAGAAACTCTGGTCTAGCCTTACAGACTTTAAAAATTTAACATCAAGTGCAATGTGAACTCACTTGAATCTTGATTTAAACAGACCATACCATAATAAAGAGCATTCTAATAACAGAAGGCAAGGTAGCTATTTAAATAGTAGAATGTGGAAAAATGCTTGTTGATATGGGAAAGGTTCACAGTACATTGCTAAGAGAAAAAGCAAATAGTATATGAAGAAGTTTGTATAGCATGATCTTATATTATTAAAAAAGAAGAAAAGCTACAAAAATAATAATCATTCACTTTTACCATAAACATAAATGTGTGTGTAAACAGATACATACATGTAAATTCATAGAAGAAAGAATAGAAAACTATTCATCAAAATGTTAAAGGTGTTGATTTCTAAGTTGGGAATCACATGTTATCTTATTGTTCCTTTCTGTATTTTCTATAAAGAACACGCATTACTTTTCTAATCAGAGGGAAAACAGGGTTATTTTCAGAAAGAAAATTCTTAATACAGGTTGAAGATCCTTATAGTAATCCCCTTTTACACGGTAGCTGACATGGCTCTTGCAACATCCCCCGTAGGTAGAGAGACACTCTTGACGGAGAGAGTCCTGCTGAGCCAGAAACTAAACTCACTGGAGATCCACTGTGGTTTCATTCTCTCCAGGAAGAGCAGAGAATGAACCAAAGGGAGCACAAAAAAGGGCTCTGACTCTCTTCTGTCCTTTCCAAGCATTGGTGATGGATGTCGCTAAACAGGAGAGTAAAGTAAGGTTGAGATGTATATCAGAGAGATTTAAGGAAATTTGCTATAAGGTGAAGCGGGGCAGGAGAAGCTCTGGCCCCCATAACATTCTGCTTGCCGTGATCTTATTTATTTAAATAAGTTTCAGGAAGCTAGCTGCTCTCTAATGCTGAGAAACTAAAATTTAGGATCTTCCCTTTGTAAGTTTACACAGTATTCATGTGGTTTACTTGACTGAAACTCAACACATAAATAGTGTCTGAAACCCCAGCAAACCTCAAAAGTCAGTAAACAAATGAAAGCATCTCCTTTATCTGTGACAGAAGTTCCTAAGGAAGCCTTTGAGACCAGGTCTCAGGTTTTGTCTTCCTTAGCTCTTAGTACCTTGGAGAAATTCTCAAAGGGATGGTCACAGGAGACTTGGGACAAAGGGATTTGCTCCTCCCTGGGGAAAATAAATATCCAGAGCTCCTGAAATCTGCAGTTTAAGAGACTGGATTTTGTTCCTGGGCCACTTCCCAGGACAAAAGAAACAATATCCCTAGCCTCAAGGAACACAGCAATAATTTGAGGTTCTTCCTGATACTAGAGAGTGCTGGATTTTCCTCACTTTGTGGGTTTTAGCTTCCCTGGTAAATGCCTCTTGAACACAAGGTTTTTTCACCTGTTTCCTCTGAAAAGACTCAGTTTCTTTAATGCCTTTTAAAGCTCACTATCTTGAAAGTGTCTCCCTCTTCTTATTGCCAAGATCAGAACCAGTGAGTGGCTGCTGGGAGGGTAATTGAAAATGGAATACCATGTGCATTTTTCAAAATATTACTATTTTCCCTCTATGGTTTCCAGTATGTGGTTGGTCATATTGAATCTCATGTCCATTAATATTATATTTCTTCATGCTTGTCTTGCTCTGGTAATGGATTGAAGGACATGAAATTTAGCAGAGACATAATAATGGTGTTCAAATATTTGAAATACTATCATGTTGAAGAGGAAATAGAAGGTGGAATGATGTGGGAGGTGGTAAATTGCAAGGAGATAGATATTGAGTCAATAGAAAGTAACATTTTCTAAGAATTAAAATCAATCAAAAATAGAATTGATGATAGTACATCTGTTTGAATCCATATAATGAAATATTATACACCATGGGAAATATAAAAAATGAGAGATCCAAACTACTGTTATGGAAAATGTTCAAAATATAATATTAAATGAAAAAAAGCTAGTAGTGAATTGATATGTGCAGACTGATTCCATTTATTTAAAATCGAAATGATACAAAAGTATGCATGATTGTACACAGAAAATTTCTGGACAAAAATAAACAATAACAACAAAGTATAACTCATGTTTACCTCTAGACAAGAAAATGTAGAGAAGGAGAAAACTAACTTTTCAATTTATATCTTTCTGTGCAGATGGCTTTTCCCTGTCATGAGCATTATTATAATTTAAAAAGACTAGTTTTATTTATTTTTTTTTAGTGAAGTTGGTAACTTACCAAAAAAAAAAAAAAAGAGCTTATGCTAACTTATAACACAATGAATTTCAATCATTGAAGGTACTAAAACAAAATTTGAGGGACTGCTCATAAGGAATGCTGTGCTTGTAAAATTATTTCTTAACTCTAAGGTCCTATGATTCAGTTGTATTTAAAGGACTTAAAAAACTACCAAGCACGTGAGCTTTTCTAGCTTACCTATAATTGGAAAGACTTGAACAATGAAATGAATAAGATTATCTTCTTGCCCAGAATTGGTTGTCAGGTCTAGGCAGAAAATTATTTCTCTGAAAGGAAACTTTTTGAATTTTTTAAGGGGTGGAGAGATATTTTGGGCTAAAGATCCATAATCCAAGAAATAGAAAGTGATGTAAAATGTTGCTTTTCTCAGTGACAAGGATTCCACAGAAGGAAGTGGACATTTTATTTCATGTATCATGATCCTACTAATCTAGGGTTATCACTCATGGGAGTCTTTGCCATCTTGATGAGGCATCATTTTCTTGAGGTGATGATGAGAGGGGACATGGAATGGCAGGAATGCACAAGCTCAATTCAATCTTCTCTTCTATAACCTAACTTATTTATGTTTTTCATTCTCCTTAGTGTAGGTAGGATTGATTTTCTAATTACATAAACATTTGAGTTTCATCTTGTTCTGTAATACATTGTAAATCTCAGTTACATAGGAATGGTTAAGGACTAGCCCAGCTTCACATCTCCAAGGAAAATTAACACATATTTTGCATTACATTTTTCTCAATATTTTGAAACTATTTTATATTTTTCAGTTCATCAAAATCTTTAGTAAGAAAATTCCAAAATCTTCCTTCATTCAAGTAGTTGCATCCCACTGCAGTAATTAATGGGTCAGCATTGATCTTGTCTTATAATATTTGGTTTGTCATGGATTTTTGCATTAATTTTAATCTTTTAAAATATTGCATTAAATATTAGATTCATGATATATCAGGACATATGTGTAAAAAAGTATTTTAATGTTATTTATAATAGTGAAGATGTTAGCCAGATAGAGAGATAGATAGAGTCTCCTTACATTACCCAGAAAACTTATTTTTAGCATTTTCGTACATTTAATTTTTTAATGATATGTATGCCATTGTATGTGTGTCCTACCTTTGTTTATCACTCTCTTCTCCATTTATTTTCTTTTTCTTTTTATAAAATCATGGCCTATCCATCAATCACTCAATCTATCTACCTACTTATCTATCATATTTTTTCATATCAGCACTTTTTAGATTTGTAATGGCTGCATAGTTCCCATCAGATGGATATTTTATAATTAATTTAATTATTCCTTTATTAATTTAAATTGTTTCTGATCTTCATTGTTATAAATAGTATCATAAAAAATTCTTTGTATGTACAACCTGATATATACCTGTGATTATTTCCTTAAAATAAATAATTGGAAATGGAAATATTAAGCCAATGAGAATGGACATACGTTGTCATTAATATACTAATATTTTATCTATTTGTCTAGATGAAATATTCTAAAATTTTTCAAGTTTTCTCAGTTTTTTTCCAGTTTTTCCATTTTTTTCCCAAGGTATCTCATTCCCAGAGTAAGGAAAATACATTAATTCATTCCAATAAAAGCAACAAAAAAGTATCTTCTTTCTCATCTATTTTGTGATCATGATGCTTCTTAGGTATTTGTGGTGTAGGACAAATCACACTAGCCTTGAAATTAAAAGATTGAATTAATTTGGGTGTATCCCCTAACCCTAAATATCTCAGTAAAATGGGGATAATAATAACATATGGGATTGTTATAGTGTTAAATAATATATATGAAAACTCTTTATAAACCAAAAAGTGCCATAAGAGATTATTGTTGTTGTTGTTGTTGTTGTTGTTGTTTTTATTGTACTCTTTTTGAAAATGAGAGCTTTTGATCCCCTAATAACTCTCCAGATAAGGAATAGAGGAAGAGAGGTGTGAACTGGATTCTCTAAAGTTTCCGACTTTGTAATTCTGAAGAAATTAGAAAAGACAGTTTAGTTTAGTAGTGAAGCAGAGTATTTGTGAAAATTCACACCTAAGGGCAAGGTAGAAAATGCATAGAAATACACACTGTCCATGAGAACAAGTTACTGGGTGACACTTAGCAACACTACAGGGAGTTTGGATTGACAGGTTGTATTTAGTCCTAGGAAAACTTTCTAAGGCAGAGGAGACTTCAGTCAAGTATTGAAGAAAGAAGGAACATTTCTTGATTTAAAAATATGGGGGGACCGTCAGCTTTGAAGCTATTGAATGACTTGTGAAAATGGTTCATGACAAGTGTAACAGGCAGAAAGTAAACATTTACGGTACGCAAGCAGAGAGCATTGCCCTGTTTGAAAATCCAGGGAGAAGGATCTTTAAGAAGATCAAAACTGTGGTTTAAGCAAAGTGGAAGTGGTTGAAAAATTTGTTTTAGGTAAACAAAATCTGCAACTTTAATCTAAAAGAAAATTGCTTTCAAATTTAACTCTGCATCGCCTGTTTCTTTAGCCTAGTTTTCCCCTAACACCTATGTTCTAACTCACCAGGAGATCTTTTCCAAACTTGCCCCAAGTGTCTTTCCTTCCATCCTTTCCCATCCCTATTTATTCTTCCATACCTTCATACTTAAACTGCCTTGTGTGAAATTATTTCCTGATTGTGTTTTTCTACCTATACCTATAGGTAAACAGTAATGCCCAGTAACTTGGCATCCATCCAGGGACAGAATCCTTATCAACTCCTTCTCCTAGGGTTCCCCTGCTCAAAGGATTGGGTACTGACATGTTCTGACTGACTGACCCAAGTCTCCATACTTTTTTTTTTTATTTCAGCATATCATACTTTTGATCTGGAATTTATTCAATGAAGAGAGAGAACCACACAGCAGTGAGTGAGTTTTTTTTCCAGGGTTTCTCTAGCTTTCATGAACACAAACTCACCCTCTTTGTGATATTTCTTACCTTGTACCTTTTAACCCTGGCTGGTAATGTCATCATTGTGACAATTATCAGCACTGATCGTCACCTCCACACCCCCATGTACTTCTTTCTCAATATGCTTTCTACTTCAGAGACTCTGTACACGTTAGTCATTGTACCACCAATGCTCTCCAGCCTTGTAAGTCTAAGCCAACCCATCTCCTTGGCTGGCTGTGCCACCCAGATGTTCTTTTTTATTACTTTGGCCATCAACAACTGCTTCCTGCTCACGGCAATGGGGTATGACAGGTATGTAGCCATCTGCAACCCCTTGAGGTACTTGGTCATCATGAACACGAGGGTGTGTGCCCAGCTGGCATGTGGGGCCTGTGGCATTGGGCTGCTTGTGGCCATAATTCAGATTTCATCTGTGTTCAGGCTGCCTTTTTGTGATAGAGAGGTGGCCCATTATTTCTGTGACATCCGCCCGGTTATGAAACTCTCCTGTGCTGATACTACTTTACATGACATAGTTAATTTTATTGTCAGCTCTCTGGTTATTGTGGTACCCATGGCTTTAGTCTTCATCTCCTACATTCTTATCATCTCCACTATCCTCAAGATTGCCTCAGCTGAGGGCCGGAAAAAGGCTTTTGCAACCTGCGCCTCCCACCTCACTGTGGTTATTGTCCACTATGGCTGTGCCTCCATTGCCTACCTCAAGCCCAAGTCAGAGAACACCAGGGATCAGGACCAGCTGATCTCAGTGACCTACACCATTTTTACTCCACTCCTTAATCCTGTTGTGTACACTTTGAGGAACAAGGAGGTCAAAGATGCCCTTCTCCGCGCTATTGGCAAAAAACCTCTTGCTTAGGACCTTTGGCAGTTTGACATATAATCTATCATAGTCTGGGTATTTTTGTAAGCTCAAAAAATTTGATCCTATCATTCATCCTCTACCCAGAAAGAGTTGCAAAATTTGGTGGTAAGCCTGCATTAAAGAATCAAGAGTCTCCTTTACTTCACTCTTGTTTTTACCATCATTCACCTATACCTTCTACTAATCTCATAGGTTACCACCTGGGGAATGATCAGAGGCTGCTCGCAGGTGGAAAGCTGGTAGGAAATCATAAGAAAGGGGTAGTTGACTGTTCTCAGTTTGTTGACGGCAGAAAAGTGGACTGCATAATGCCTATTTTGAAGTAATTGGTTGAAAGTTCAACCTAAATTTCAAAGAGGATACAGTTGGTGTACAGGATGTATTGGAAACACAGTCAAAACTACCTGTCCTACATGTCATCACTTTCTCCTTTGGGCAGTGACAAAAGCAGCAGATCCTGACATTTAGAAGAAATATTGTTAGCTTTGAACATTCTCATCTGCCTTGGAGACCCATGAAATTGTTTTCCAGTTTTGCTGAGGCTCACATTAGAACTATTCCCTTGGTGAGTGTCGATTACCAGTATGTTCAGTGTTAATAAGCATCACGGTTACATCTAGCCAATCAATTTCACTGCACTTATATACGCTTTCTGTGGGGGTAACATGTGCTATACTGAATTCACAAACGTATGGATATCTGAAGATATTTTTTGAAATTAAATTTATTAATAGCACCTCTCAACTAACTCTCGTTATCTCAGATCTGGAAATTAACCCATGACTTTCATTCTTCTCTGTGTAGAACATAACCTGATACCCATGTCTTGCCTTTACCCTTTTCATTTGGACATTGATGGATTTATTTTCTGTGAATAAAGTTAAACTCTAAGTTTAAACACTTGTCAAACAAGAGTCTGGGAGTCTCCCAACTCTTATTGTTATTGCCTTCTAAAGGGGAAGGCTATCTTGATTTGTGAGAAAGGTTTAAGATTTTAGAATTATTTGGCCTGGAGAAAAAAAGAGGCAGAAATTGCCAAATGTATTCTGGTCTATAAAGGGCTGATGTTAAAAAAAAAAAAAATCAATCTGTATCTCTCACCCACCCAAACTGTCCAAGGGTCCCCATTGAAAATGCATTGAAAGTGTATGTCAAACAAAGGACCTGGGAATCCCTAATGATGGAAGAGCCAGGAAGGGTTTATGTTTATGAAACTTTGCCTTAAAGAACAAAGGATTTGGCTCCTCAAAGCAGCTCCCTCCAAGAGAGCAACATGAGAGTGAACGTGAAGAGGAACTCCAAGGCAGTTTATCTTTGCCCTTATCTGAGTGTTCCCGGAGGACACCTCTGAATCCTCTCTAGGGTAGGTACAAGGGAAACATTGCCACAACCCTGTTCTTGTGAAAACTCATTTTGAGATGCTCTGTTTGGGGGTCTTGTTCACTCTAGTAGCCTCTCCCATTTTGGAAGGCCTCTCCCAATAGTTACATCATGTTTATAGATTGCTGAATTTGAATACACAGAACCCCCAGAGAGCCTCCCACAGTTGTACAGAGTTCTGTAAGATTGGTGACCAATACTGAAAGCACTGTGTTCTCCTGAGTTCCTGTAGTTTCATGCAAAAGAAAATTATTGTGCAATTCACCCAAAATAATTTTTGTAACAATAAATTGTGTATATTAAAGTTCTACCTTGTCTTTTTTTGATGTAGTTTCCTCCATCTTAACAGAGCCAGAAAAAGACAATAAAATCAATGCATTTAATTTCAAAGAGTATGTGATTATCACTAAACATAAATCATGCCTGAAGAGAATGATACCTAAGTCCACACCTTGGGCTTAGTCACCACATAGCCATTATCTTCATAAGTTAGGTCTTGCCAGTTCAGGATGTTGCCACTGTTACACAAGTCAAGCATCTCCTTTAGAGGGAGCACATGATCCCACAAGGAAACATCCCATATCTCCCCAACAAAGGATTGACTTGCATCAAATTGTCCCCCAAAAGAATCCTGCTCTTGTCCCAAGATAATCTTAGCCTCTGATCCCACAGAGTACCCCTGTCTTACTCCCTTCCTCCCCAGGAGTTTTCCATTCACCCGGAGTTCAGCAATCCCAGAGGCAGACTCCCAGCTTGCACAGACATGGGTTGGGGTATAAGAAGATGGGGGTGCATTGAAAGTGACCTCAGAATTCCCAAGGTACAGCATGTACACCCCCATTTTTTTGACAAAGAGAAGAAGCTCATTGTCCTGGGAGGGAATGCTGTAGGAGAAGAGGCTATAAGGGCGGGTGAGGTCTGTGAAGGCTTTCAGGCACAGCGTGAAGTTCTGCAGTGGCTTCTTCACCTTGGGAATCAAGGACACATAGGCTGTAGCAGATTCTTTAGGAAAAATAAACACCTTCCCTGTCATGTCTGTGGAGAAAAGACAATGTGACAAAATTTTGTTCAAACTTCTTATTTCATTCTTTCTCACTGTGGACACTAGGCTGCCTCCTGACAGGGTATGTATAGCACACTGGAGTTTATGAAGTGCTTGTAACTACATCATCTCACTGACATACAAGCAAAATGTCAATATTAAAAGGTGGGTTTTGGTTCAGCTGTCCTGTTAGAAAGGCAAATTAAATATGTCCTATATCAGGCCCCAACTCCATTTTTCTTGCAGATTTCATCCAGATAAAATAGCAAACACCAGTCACAGAAAATGAAACACAGCTAACACTTGCAGTGTAATGGATAAAGCATGAAGCACGTCATCCTGCCACCACTGATCAGATTCTGAGATTTCTCCCATGGGACAGACACTTGTGCCTGGGGTTAGGCATACTTTCAATGGTTCATCTTGAACCTTGGCTTGGCTGTGAAGGACCAACACTGTGGTTAGTGCTAAGTCTAAGGAATAGACTAGTGTGCAAACCACATGCCCCAGACCTTTCTGGCATCCTTGCTCTCTTCCCGGCCCCCTTTTTGCAGGAGTGGCAATTTAAGGGGTGCCAATTGATCTTAAATTGTATCCCAATTTTCCATTGTTTTTTCCCTGTGGCTGTAATATCAGGGTCGTGGTATTACTTACCATTGACTTATTTCCTCTTAAGATCCACAAGAGAAGAGAAGGGCTTAATCATTATAAAACCAACTATTTTTTTCTTGCTTAGGAAAGCAAATTTAATAAATGCTATGGTCTGGAAAATAAGTTAGAGAATAATGGCTAACTGAATCAAGGAAGACATAGCCTAAAAGCACTATGAAGTCTTGAATTGAGTTAGTTTTCCTTCATAACAGGAAATAGAAAAACAGCATGAATTCCTGTTTCCTAGATTCAAGGCTTCTTAAGAAATGCCCACCCTGGACAAATAATAGGAATAGGGAACTGAGGGAGAGGAAACTAAGGGAGAGATTATGGGCTTTAATAAAAAGAGAAAGAGAGAACGTCAGTTAATACAATAGGAAGTAGGAAGACAGAAAAGTAAACTATGCATTCGTGCCCTGTGATCTAATTATCTCCGTTTGTGATTTGTAATCTTGTCACTAAACAAAACTGGAGCAAAACATCGTGCTAAGTCAGAGAGTGAGATTTTGAATAACTTATTACTGGTGGTAATACTGTAGAGAAATGGTGTCTTGAAAGTGAGAAGATAAGATTGTCCTTAGTGGCAGTAATAACAAGGAAAAAGTGCCAAAACATCAAAGTTTTATTATGGCTAATTAAAAAAAAATTTATAACAGTTACACATCACAAAGTACCTATTGCCTTTCACTGATCTCACCCAATCTTCATAGCAACTTTTCACTAGATAAATGTTGTTTTTATCCCCATTGTACAGATGAAGAAGCTGAAGATCAGAGTTGAGCAACTTCACAAAGGTAATTCAGTTAGGTTGGGAGAAACTGGTTCACTGATTTAAAGTCCAAGCTACTTCCAAGATTTCTTATTTTCTCTCATGTTACGGAGACTAAGCGCTTGAAGGAGATCAGGGAGAGAACGTCCCAACCCTTGTAACGACTGCTCTTTTTCTAGCAAAACCACACATCCCTTCTTATTCTCTCAGGTGAGAGGGAATGATGTTTCTATTCAACAAGCAAAGCCTGTTCTTTCTCTAGCCCTAAGACTTCCTTATGCTAGGTGTATCCTTATTCATCAGCATCTGTGGTGGTTTTAAAAATATGTCCAAAAATAATTCTTCTCTCCTTGGGTGTGGGCTGACTCACTCCTAATGAAAAGAATACAGCAGGAGTGAAGCATGTGATTTCTAAGAATAGATTATGAAAAGGCTGTGGCTTCTGTGCTGGGCCCTTTCTCTCCCTGTGTCAGGATCACTCACTTTTAAAGAAGACAGGTGCCATGTTGTGGGACCCTCTACAGAAAGGCCCTGTGGCAAGGAGCTAAGGGAGGTATGGCCAATAGCCAGTGAGGAACCGAGGCCCTCAGTCCAACACCTGTAAGGAACTGAATCCTGACAATAACCATGTAAGTGAGCTTAGAATTAGATCCTCTCTCTAGCTGACCGTTCAGAAGAAACTACAGTCCTGATTAAGTGACATCAACCTCATGAGAGACACTGGGTCAGAATTATCAGCTAAGCCACTCCCTATTTCTTGATACACAGAAACTACAAGTCAATAAATGTTTGTGGCTTCAAGCTGCTGAGTTTTGAGATAGATTGCTTATATACTCATACCTTCCTGAAACAGCAGCGGCAGCAACAAAACAACAAAACGTGGTATAATCTAGTTCCCCTGAAACTTGAAGAAAACTTCCCAATTAGGCTCAAAACCCACCTGAACTAGCTGGCACACCTCCTGAGACAGTGGTAAGGAGCAGGACGCCCAGAAGAATCTTCTCCATCGTGCTCTCCTTGGGACTTCCAGAGTAGTGACAAGGAAAGCCACAGTTGTCACAACAGAGAGATGCTGGCTGTTTGGCTTCTTATATTGTGCTCATAGGGGCAAAGCCTTTGTTCTACCAGTAGAAAAAAAGTTGCAAATGGTAAATATTAACTCAACAAGGAAGCAGTTTAAAAACTAACTTTAATTTTTCAACCTATTATTTGTGTTATTGAGTTTTTTCCTTCTCTTTTAATTGTTCTATTTCCTGCTGAGCTGTCCTCTTCAGGTCCTCCCCTACTTTTCCAAGGAAGGAGGCTCTATTTCCTTCTGAAGGGAAATTTTATTACCTTATCTATGTAAGGACATTGTTCCAGTCTAATGTCAGGACTATAAAATGAGCATACTTGTAGGTCTGCCTGAGGAAGCATTCTCCATTAAAGGAGCTCAGGATATTTCACCCCAAAATATGACTCTGGTATAAAGAGTATTTTGAATTAGAGTTCCATAGAGATCAATAGGTGTTGGAAGAAGCATTCTCTCTTTCTGCAAAAAAACTGAAGGACTCATCATAAAGAACAATTGACTTCCCTTCCCCTCCATGTTATCTCAATATATTACAGGAAAGAAGATCAAGAATGCAACCAGACCTGGCCCAAATAATTTTAAAGATAATACTTGTCTCTCAGATTAATTTAATTTCCAAAGATAATTATTTACAAGTCATTCTGTTTCCCCCATCCACTCATTCTCTTAAATATTATATCTATCCATCATCCCTAATAACTATTTATTGCTTCTAGAAAGAATTACTTATATTCCTCATCTCCCATTCCCCTCTAAAATGAGGATATACAAATTTCTGGACCCCACTGAGATATTGGGTAATCATTGTGATTATCCCCTTGCCCACAGTAAATAAATCTTTCTTTTATTAATCTGCCTTAATTGTGTGTTGATCTTTCAGTGAAACTTCTGGGGCAATGGGGAAATTTTCCCTCACTCCCACATTCTCTTTTTTTTAAAAATTTTTTTTATTTACTTATATTACGGGGGTACAAATGTTTAGGTTAGGTGTATTGCCCTTGCCCCACCTGAGTCAGAGCTTCAAGCGTGTCCATCCCCCAGACGGTGCACACTGCACCCATTAGGTGTGAATATATCCATCCCCTCCTCCCCCCTCCCATCTGCCCACCACCCGATGAATGTTACTGCTACATGTGCATTTAAGTGTTGATCAGTTAATACCAATTTGATGGTGACACATTCTCTTTTAGTGTTCCACTATGACTCTTCTTGCAAGCTATGCCTTGCTTTTATTAACCCTTACTGTTTTTCCAGCTGGTCAGGAACAGACCAGCGTCCCTTTGCACCAGTCTTTCAAATCCTGGCCCCATTAACTAATCAATCAAATATCTGGTTATGCAAACATCTAGATCATGCAAAGGAACCTGGACTCATTTTTGTTTCTGCAAATGTGAATGCCTTGTGGAACAAGTCCAGAAGATAGATATGTGACAAGATGTGGCATCCACAACCAGAGAAAAAACATCATGCTGCCTCTCCTGTTGGTGAGTCAACTGGACACAGAAAAACTTCTGTGGAAGCTTAAGAACTGTCTTTTGCTCAGGTAAAGTTACGAGAAACAAAATTTTTATTTTCAATGGGTGACATACTAGGGCAATATTGCAATCAAATCCTATGGTTTGATTCCACAGATGACATTCTTGCACTTCTTAGATGGTACTGACAGTAACCCTCATGATGTCAACACTTGTCAAATCACCAGATGTTATGGATGGCTCACAAGCCAGGCCTGTGTAACTTGGGATAGCTGACTTGCTCTTCTAGTTAAATTGCCACACAGTAAAGATTACATATGGACAAACCAAAAGTCTGGACTCACCTGGTTAGGTGACAAAAATAAGCCCTATATCTTCCAGAACAAGACAAAATATCAAATATTATAACAAGTATTTCACAACCTGTTCTGTTCCCAGAAAATGACAGGAGCACATGGAGACAGGAGATGTGCAAGTCCCAATGAGGAAGAAAAGGCACAGAAAACTCCAGGCTGGGAGGTCATGGGTTGCAACTTGATCCTATCTGTAAATAACACTGGTCTTTTTATCATGTGTGGCAATAAAGTATACAAGTGGTTCCCACCTAGATGGCCAGGACAATGTGCACTTGGTTATCTGACACCTTCTGTTACCAGGTACTTTAAATGCCAGCCAAATGACAAAGTTGGGCTCTTTTGTTCTTAAAGTGGTACTATACAAATGTACAAGATGGAATTTTATTAAAAAAAAAAAAACACTTGTGTATCACAATTCTAAGTTCTTTTTGGTGCTCAGGACTCTTTTCCCAGCATTTGGAACTCATAAGCTTGAAAAGGCAGTTTTAACTCTTTCCATGGTAATAGACCAAGAGTTCAACATCACCACACAAGCATTTGGAGCACTTCTGTTAGAAGTCAACAGCCTACCTTTGGTTGTACATATTTCAAAACTTCTGCCTCCTGGGTGACCTGACACTCCAAAGGGAGGAGCTTGTGCAATTATTCATCAAAAATGCTACTTCTATGCAAACTGCTCAGGGCAAGTAGAGACTTATCTACACCACTGAAAAGACAAGATAAATATTCTCCGTCAGATTAATGAAGTCAAACAAGTCTGTTGTTCTGACTATTCCCAGGAATGGGACAGTGGCTTAATGGGGTATGGAGAAATGTGCTTAGATCTGTTCTTTGTACTTATTTCTTCTTACTCAAATCTATGTTCTTTTTTTCCCTTTTCAGATCTTTTGTTACTTGACTACTAACTCAATCTCTCTCCACAGCCACTTACTCAGCTTTTAAATGTGTGAAACATCTAGGGAAGTTCCAGACAGGGGTAATGAAGGAGGTCAGAGAATTATACCCCCAAATATGACTCCTTGGTATAAAGAGTATTTTAAAATTTAAGGGCCCTAGAGATCAATAGATGTTAGAAGAGGATTTCCCTCTATCTGCATAAAGCAGGAGTACCCATCAAAAAGAACAACCAAATTCCATTCCCCTCCATGTTATCTCAATGTATTATAGGAAAGAAAATCAAGAATGGTACAATGAACACTATCTGGGTGATGGGCACACTTCTAACCATGACTCAGGCATTTTAAAAGTGATCTGTGGAAACAAAAATGTTTGTACCCCCGATATATTAATTTGAAATAAAAACAAAAGAATGCAACTGGACTTGACCCAAATCATTTTAATGATAAAGCCTGTCTCTCAGGTTAATTTAATTTCCAAAGTGAATTATTTACAAGTCAATCTGTTTCCCCCATTTATTTATTTTCCCAAGTATCTATCCATCCTCCCTAATAACCATTTATTGCCCCTAAGCTGAAGTACCTATATTCCTCATTTCCCACTCCCCTCTAAAATGAGGGTAATATAAATTTTTGGACCCCATTGGGATATTGAATAATCACTCTGTGACTCTCCCTATGGGACAGTAAATAAATCTCTTTGTCTTAGTAATCTGCCTTATTGTGAGTTGATCTTTCAGCAAACTTCCAGTGTAAAGGGGAAATTTCTCGTCATCCCCACAGTGTGGGATAGTCAGTGGAATTTTCAAAGCCACTCTACTCTTTTACAAGCTGCAGTGAAGAGAATCTGGACTCTGATCAGCTGATGACATGGTACGATGCCTTACATAGTAGTCAGATTCCTGACTTTCCTCTGTCTCTCTGTGGGCTCTGGTTAAGCAGACTGTAAAGATTATTGTCTGTTTTGCCTTTCCAATTTTAAGTTTAATGAGAGAAAATGTTTTCATAAGTGTCTAGTCTTGGCATAGTGACTCTTATTTACTTATTTATTTATTTGGTGGTTTGTGCTATGACTCTTTATATTGTCTGATCCCTCTCCTCTCAGAAATAAACTTTTTTTGTTGCTTTTCTTTGTCATTGTCTTTCTGTGTCCTTCTGTCATAATGAGGGTCACCATAGGGTAGAACATGGCCCTTGTAAGCACCCATGTAAGCCCACTGTTCAAGCCAGGCCTGCAGGGTTGCCAGTTTTATGGTTCTAACTAGACCAGCATCTATTAAAGGCAAACTTTGCTATAGGTCCTTGGAGAAAAAAAAAAAAAAGTATGATATTCTGCGCCCATCCTGTTACACATCCTTGAGCTTGTCTTGTGAATGAGGGGGAATTTTCAGCTCAGTTTCCACCATCCAGAAGATGTGCTTTTTAGGAACACACCAGGCAGCCCATCTGAAAAGATTGGGAGTCTGAGACATAGAAGATTCTAAGCAGCACGCTCTTTGTATTGAATGTGTCAAGCTCTAGGGGAGTCTTTGCCCTAAAACGTCCTAGCCTCCTTTTCTCTCTTAAGTCTGTTTCTGTGGGTGAATATTTGGCAATCATGGGAACTGCCAAACTGCCTTCTGTGTGCTTTCTGCATGCTGAACCTGAAAAATTACCAGCTGGGCTTTCTATGAAGAAGCGTATTTGACTGAGTCACTTTTGGAATAAATATACCATTGAGAATTCTGTTTATTAATAGCCAAAAGATGGATCCTTTAAATTAAAAAACTTCTATATTTTTTTAAAAAAGTAAACTTTAGAGATCTCTTATTCTAAACAATTGTCTTATTTGTATTAATAGAGAAATTAGATTAAAAGAAAGACACATGTTGTGGCTAGCCTTAAAAATTCTCTTGACAAAATTAAAGAGTAAAATATTACCTAAAAGGGAAAAAAATCACTGTATACTGCCCCAGCAGGAGCAATAATTAATAATAAAGAAGTATATTTCACTTTATTTTGAACATTAAAAAAAAGATACTCAACCTGTAATAAAATCCTCTGTCTCTGGAAAAAAAAAAAAAAAAAGGCCAGTTCACTTTGTAGCCTACTGGTTAAATTTCTATGCTTTTACCTCAACAGCCTAGCTTTGATTCCCAGGCAGAAAATGGTTGTTATGGTTTGATATTTGTGTAACTTTCACCATTTATTGATTCTTTTTCCTTCCATGCACAGCTTTTGATTTCCTGTATTGTGTGGGGCCACATGGAGCTTTTAGACATTTATGTATAAATGGTCATCTGGAAAGCTGGGGCCCTGGAAAATATGCTGGACAAAAAAATGTGTGTTATACCTCATTTTTGGCTATCGAGACTTTTCTCTCTTTGAGCTGTTTTTGTGGCTGTTTTAGATTTCATAAAAATTGTTCTCCACATATTTGGAGACACCTTTTGCTTCCTTGATTAAGCTGTAACCTTGGTTAGGGCTTATCGGCTTCACTTAAAAGGGTATTTTAATTAAAAAGTTCCAAAGCAAAAATGTCAGCTGTTTGTCTCAGCTAAAGTCTGCTCCATTCATCCTCACTTCTCTCCTTCCTTTTTGCCAATCATGGAGTTTTGACCAATCAAAGTTGGCCAACTGCTCAAACTGTGTTTAGGTGTAACAAACGCTGAGCTGTAACCAATCCAGCTATTTCTAAACTTCACTTCTATTTTCTGACCATCATTTTCTTTTCTGTCTGTGAATTCTCTTCAACCAACATGGCAGTGTTGAAGTCTCTCTCTCTGTTCTGGTTCAGCTATCCAATTGTGAATCACTCTTTGTTCCACTAAACTCTGTTAAATTTCATTTGTCTATGGATTCCAAAGCAGAGCTCCCAGAAACCCCTAGGGGCACTGAGAGTCCAAACGAGTTACTCACTGGGCACATTGTGCCCATTACTCTCTTACTGCATGCAACTGGGACCCATGAGTAAGTTCTGTCTGAGATTCCAAAGCTCCGCAGATTTTTGTTTTTAGTTCTCTGAGTTTTTTTGAGCAAATTTTTGATCCTAACTGGGTTCAGAAGTAATGACAGGAACAAAACTAGGTTGTGGATCCCATAATTAATTAGCTTATATCCATTACAGACCTGAAATTTCTGACTGGGCCAGGCAAAAAATAACAGTAAATGGCAATACTACAGGGGGTATGAATTACAGCTTTCAGGAATTCACAGAGATTTCTGTGTTCTATTCCTTTGTTCCTTTTTCTTGTGTGCTTGAGTAAGGAAAAATCATTGCCTAAGTCGATCTTGGAAATCTGAGAGCCAAAGCCAAAATTTAAAGTAAAAATAGTATCCTTAATTTCTGAAGAACTGAGTACTCTACTTTCTGGCTATGCCTACCTATACATATATAAATATTAGACTCTGGAAGCAGCAAATGCTTACAGAAATGGCAAAATCTTACTGTAGGCAAATTCTTGCCCCTAGTTAATAATTGCTTAAAACAATAAAATAGGTAACTAAAAGATAGATAATCTGAATAAAAGAAAATAAAAATATGTAAGAGCCAGCAAATAAAACATATTTATAAGAGCTATCAGATTTGTTTCTGTCCATATGTCCATATGTCTACGTTTCCATATATGTCATGTGTATGTGACATTTCACTATCAAAATATATAAAGGAGCTCTAATTAATTAATTAGCTTAAGAAATAAGTGCTTAAATCAAATATTTTACCAAGAAGATAGAAACTAACTCAAATGCCTTTTAGTTCATGTAACTTTAATAATACAGTAATGACCTCTGCTCAACTTTCTTTCTGATTCTGTTGCACCTTGATTTACAATTTCTCTTTACATTCATCTTCAGAGGGAGACAATTAACATGGATCTACACATCTCAGAAATACTGTGAGTATCCTTTAATATCCTCTCAAATTCTCAAAGCTGATTTAGATTCCATAATCTTTGCTCAAGGATCCACTTTTGTTCAGTACATTGATCTTTTGCTCTGTAAACAGGGTGCCCTCTTAGACTGCATCATTCTTTTAAAGACTCTAGCTGAATGAGGCCATAAAGCTTCTAGGTCTGAACTCCAGTGGGTACAGACAACTGTTACTTACTTAGTACATAAAATATCTTTGGGCACTCAAAATCTTACCCCAAAACTTTTTGAGTCAATTTTTTAGTAGCCCTCAATAGAGCTTGCACGTTGGCAAAAGGAAAAGCTGCCACTATTTACACAGACTTCAAATATGCCTCTTGAGTCTGCCATGCAGTTGGCACAATTTGTAAATCTCATAGTTTCTTAACTTGTGCTGACACTGCTATTGCCAGTGGGCCTATAATTGCTGCCCTGTTACAAGCTATTCACTTTCCTTCTAAGATTGCCATTGTTCATTGCCCAGCCCACACTAAAGAAATAAATACCGTGTCCCTAGGAAATGATAGAACAGACAAGCTGCTCAACATGTTTTCAAAGTAGCACTCCCTATTCTTTTTCCACTCAATTTATTACACTGTTCTTATCCCTGTCTGATATTATTGATCATCAGGCTAATGCCCCACAGTGTGAAAAGGGTAAGTGGATACAAAAGTGTGCTAAATAATTATCAGACAGATTATATATTGGGCCAAACAGACTCCCTGTAGCCCCTTTTCTTTAAAC
Source organism: Lemur catta (assembly GCF_020740605.2). Classification (NCBI taxonomy): domain Eukaryota; kingdom Metazoa; phylum Chordata; class Mammalia; order Primates; family Lemuridae; genus Lemur; species Lemur catta. The sequence goes on along the minus strand of NC_059130.1, from coordinate 32,427,896 downwards.
TTTTTGACCTACACTTGTCTCCCATCAGATGGGATATATTTGCAAATGAGGAATAATTAAATAGATAGATAGATAGATAGATAGATAGATGATAGATAGATAGATGATAGATAGACAGTACTGCCTTGGGATCTACAAAATTTCTAACCAAATTATTTGCCAGTGTACTGTTTGTAAATCTCACCAAATGTCTGGAGGAAACCAACACATTCCAGGAAGCCCTGAATGCCTAGACTGCCCCTTTAGACAATCCAAATTGATTTTTTTTTTTATTATTTTATTCCAGCTCATCATGGGGGTACATAAGTTCAGGTTATATACATTGTCCATGTCCCGCCCATCCCCCTGAGTCAGAGCCTCAAGCGTGTCCATTATCCAGACAGTGCGCCTGGCGCTCACCATGTAGTCATACCTCCATCCCCTCCCCCCCCCACCTCCCCGAGTCAGCACCTTCAAGCATGACCATTCCCCAGAGGGTGTGCAACGCACTCATCATGTAGGCATACACCCATCTCCTCCCCCCACCCCCCATCTCAGTCTGATATCCAATTGGTATCCTTCCCCGATGTGCTTTTAGGTGATGATCAGGGAAACCAGTTTTCTGGTGAGTACATGTGATGCTTGTTTTTCCATTCTTTGGATACTTCACTTAATATAAAGGGATCCAACTCTCTCCAGGAGAACCAAAAAGATGTCGTATCATCGTTATTTCTTATAGCTGAGTAGTACTCCATGGTATACATATACCGCTGTTTACTAATCCATTCGTGGATTGATGGGCACTTGGGTTGTTTCCACATCTTTGCAATTGTGAATTGTGCTGCTATAAACATTCAGGTACAGGTGTCTTTGTTATAGAATGACTTTTGTTCTTCTGGGTATATGCCCAACAATGGGATTGCTAGATCAAATGGTAGGTCTACTTGAATCTGTTTAAGATATCTCCATATTGCTTTCCACAGGGGGCGCATTAGTTTGCATTCCCACCAGCAGTGTATGAGTATTCCTGTCTCTCTGCATCCACGCCAACATGTGTTCTTTTGGGATTTTTTGATAAAGGCCATTCTCACCAGAGTTAAGTGGTATCTCATTGTGGTTTTGATTTGCATTTCCCTGATGATTAGGGATGTTGAGCATTTTTTCATACGTCTTTTAGCCGTTCTTATATCTTCTTTTGAAAAATTTCTATTCATGTCATTTGCCCATTTTTTGATAGGATTGTTTGATTTTTTCTTGCTGATTTTCCTGAGTTCTAAATGGATTCTTGTTATCAGTCTTTTATCTGATGTGTAGTATGGGAAAATTTTTTCCCATTCTGTAGGCTGTCTGTTTATTTTTGTGACTGTTTCTTTGGCTGTGCAGAAGCTTTTTAATTTAATCAGGTCCTATTCATTTAATTTTGCTGGTGCTGTGATTGCCTTAGGGGTTTTCTTCATAAATTCTTTGCCTAGACCAATGTCTGTAAGGGTCTTTCCTACATTTTGTTCTAGAATTCTAATCGTTTCCCATTTAAGGTTTAAATCTGTTATCCACCGTGATTTGATTTTTGTGAGAGGTGAAATCTGTGGGTCCTGTTTCAGTCTTCTACATGTGGCTATACAGTTTTCCCAGCGCCATTTATTGAATAGGGATTCTTGTCCCCAGAGTATGTTTTTGTCTATTTTGTCAAAGATTAGATGGCTATATGAGGATGGTTTTATATTTGGGTTTTCTGTTCTGTTCCACTGGTCTGTGTCCCTGCCCTTGTGCCAATACCAAGCAGTTTTAAGAACCACAGCTTTCTGGTATAGTTTGAAGTATGGCAAATCAATACCTCCCATTTTGTTTTTATTGCTTAAAATTGCTTTTGCTATATGGGGTCTTCTCTGATTCCATATAAAGTGTATAATTATTTTTTCTAAATCTGTGAATAAGGATGTTGGTAATTTAATAGGAATTGCATTGAATCTATAGATTACTTTGGGTAGTATAGAGATTTTAACAATGTTAATTCTTCCAATCCATGAGCATGGTATGGATTTCCACCTATTTACGTGTTCTGCAATTTCCTTCTTTGGTGTTTCATAGTTCTCTTTATAGAGGTCCTTTAACTCTTTAGTTAAATACATTCCTAGATATTTTATTTTCTTTGTTGCTATTTTGAAGGGTATTGAGTCCTTAATTTGGTTCTCTGATTGAATGTCATTGGCATATATGAATGCCTCTGATTTGTGTGTATTGATTTTGTAACCTGAGACTTTACTGAATTCATTAATTAATTCCAGGAGTCTCTTGGTTGAGTCCTTGGGGTTTTCCAGATACAACATCATGTCATCAGCGAAGAGTGAGAGTTTGATCTCTTCTGTCCCTATTTGGACACCCTTGATTCTGCTCTCTTGCCTGATAGCTCTCGCAGGGACTTCCAGTACTATGTTGAAAAGTAATGGGGACAGTGGGCAGCCTTGTCTTGTTCCAGTTCTGAGTGGGAATGCTTTCAGTTTTTCCCCGTTCAGTATGAGGTTGGCTGTGGGTTTGTCATATATGGCTTGTATCATTTTTAGGAAGGTCCCATTTATGCCTATTTTGTTAAGTGTTCTTATCATAAAAGGGTGTTGAATTTTGTCAAATGCAAGTGTTCTTATCATAAAAGGGTGTTGAATTTTGTCAAATGCTTTTTCTGCATCTACTGAGAGGATCATATGGTCTTTATTTTTGCTTCTATTTATGTGGTTAATTACATTTATAGATTTTCGTATGTTGAACCACCCCTGCATCTCTGGGATGAAGCCAACTTGGTCATGATGAATTATTTTTTTAATAAGCACTTGGATACAATTTGCTAGGATTTTATTGAGAATTTTTGCCTCTATGTTCATGAGAGAAATTGGTCTGTAGTTTTCTTTTCTTGTTGCATCCTTTCCTGGTTTGGGGATCAATGTTATATTGGCTTGGTAAAATGTGTTGGGGAGAATTCCATCCTTCTCGATATTGGAGAATAGTTTATGTAGGATGGGCACCAGTTCATCTTTGTATATGTGGTAAAATTCAGGTGTGAACCCATCTGGACCAGGGCTTTTCTTTTTCGGAAGGTTTTATATTGCTGATTCAATTTCAGTTCTTGATATTGGTCTATTCAAGAATTCTATTTCTTCCTGATTGAGCTTGGGAAGGCTGTGTGTTTCTAAAAATTTGTCCATTTCCTCCTCATTTTCCAATTTGTGTGCATAAAGATTTTTGTAAAATTCATAAATGATGTCATGTATCTCTGTGGCATCAGTTGTGATTTCTCCTTTCATGTTCCTGATGGAAGTTATTAGAGAATTTTCTTTTCTGCTCTTGGTTAGTCTAGCCAGTGGTGTGTCTTTTTTATTTATCTTTTCAAAGAACCAACTTTTTGTTTTATTAATTTCCCTTATAATATTTTTGTTGTCCTTTTCATTTAATTCTGATTTGATCTTAATAATTTCTCACCTTCTGCTGGGTTGTGGGTCAGTCTGTTCTTCTTTCTCCAGCTCTTTGAGTCTATTCATTAAGTTGTCTATTTGTAAGTTTTCTGTCTTTTTGAAATAGGCATTTATGGAAATGAATTTTCCTCTCAGGACTGCTTTAGCTACATCCCATATATTTTGATAAGTTGTGTCCCTTTTGTCATTTAATTCAAAGAATGTTTTGATTTATGACTTGATTTCTTCCTTTTAGAAAATTGTTATTCAGGAGAAGGTTGTTTAGCTTTCATGACTTTGAGTAGAAATGAGAGTTCCTGTTAGGATTCACTATTACTTTTATTCTACTGTGGTCTGAGAAGATACATGGTATGATTTCTATTTTTTTAAATTTTTTAAGACATGCTTTATGACCTAGGATATGGTCAATCTTAGAGAATGTCCCGTGAGCTGATGAGAAGAATGTATATTCAGTGAATTTCGGGTAGAATGTCCTGTAGATGTCAGTCAGGCCCATTTGTTCTAGCATTCTGTTTAGGTCTACTATTTATTTGCTTATTTTCTGCTTGGAGGATCTGTCCTGTGCTGTCAGTGGGGTGTTAAATTCTCCAACTATTAAAGTATTGTTGTCTATCATTTGGTTCAGATCAAGTAGGGTTTGCTTTATGAATCTGGGTGTGCCTAGGTTGGGTGCATATATATTAAGTATGGTTATGTGAATTGTGCCTTTCACCAGTATGTAGTAACCGTCTTTGTCTTTTATTACTTTTGTTGGTTTAAAGACTAAGTTATTGGAAATTAAAACTGCCACACCAGCTTTCTTTTGGCTACCGTTTGCTTGAAATATCAATTTCCATCCTTTTATTTTCAGTCTAAATGCATCTTTGCTGGTTAAGTGAGTTTCCTGAAGGCAGCAGATACTTGGTTTGTGTTTTTTTATCCACTGGCCCAGTCTGTCTCTTGAGTGGGGAATTCAGGGCATTGACATTTAGTGACAGAACTGATAAGTGGGACAGATTTCTGTTCATCTTATTGGGTAGAACTTCGTTGCTATGTTTTCTCTCTTGAGCCATTGTGGTGGCTGGAATTTGATCTTTAGCTCTTGGGTGGTTTTACATTCGTGGGTCTTTGTTGTGATGATCCGTGTGTAACTCTTTTGAGTATTTCTTGGAGGGGTGGTCTTGTCTTGGTCAATTCCCTCAGTCCTTGTTTATCTGAGAATGTCTTAATTTTTCCTTCATATAGAAAGCTTAGCTTAGCTGGGTACAAGATTCTAGGCTGGGCATTATTCTGTTTCAGAAGAGTGAGAATGGGGCCCCAACTTCTTCTTGCTTGTAAAGTTTCTGTTGAGAAATCTGGCATAATTCTAATGGGTCTCCCTTTGTATGTTACTTGTTTCTTTCTCCTTACAGCTTGAAGAAGGGTCTCTTTAGTGGATATTTTGGTCAGTCTGACGATTACGTGGCGTGGTGTTTTCCTATTTGCTATGAATCTACCAGGGGTTCTTTGAGCTTCTTGAACCTGTATATCTAGAGTTTTAGCAACGCCTGGGAAATTTTCCTCTATTATGTCTTCAAATAGTTTATCCAGCCCTTGCTTATTATCTTCTTCACCCTCAGGGATGCCTATAACTCTCACGTTAGGCTTCTTCACATAATCCCACATTTCTTGAAGACTCTGATCTTTTTTCTTATTTCTTTGCTCTATCTCTGTGACTGTCTTATTTAATTGGAAAGAGTTATCTTCAATCTCTGAGATTCTGTCTTCTGTTTGATCTACTCATTTCTTGAGACTTTCCACTGTATTTTGTAGCTCCTTGAATAAAACCTTCATTTCTAGGAGTTCAGTTTGGTTTTTCTTCAATATTTCTATTTCCTTAGTGAATTTTTCTTCCAAATCCTGGATTTTTTTTGTGGTTTCTTTGTGTTGGTTATCTATTTTTTCTTGTATATTATTCAGCTTATTTATAATCCAAGACTGAAATTCTTCCAGTAACATGTTGGTATACTGAATATGGTTTGTGCCAATTGGAGGAGAGCTGGTATTTTTCTTTGGGGATGAGGTTTCCATTTGGTTTTTTGTGCTCCCCATACTTTTCCGCTGAGCCCTTCCCATCTGGCTCTATCGTTAGATCTTTTCTCACAGATTTAGTCTGGTTAACAGCACGCCGTGTACTCTGTTCTTAGGCTGTGAAACAAACTACGTATGTTGCTTCCTTTGTCTAGAGGGGGAGACTGTTTTGTGTTGTTTATAGAGTTTTTTTCTATCTGAGTTGGGGGACTGCTTCTGATGGGTCCACCCTCAGAGGATTGGCTTGACCTAAGACCAGTTTGGGAAGTTAAATCATTGTGTTGTGGATTTTCAGTTAGCAGGCAGGATTCATACTATTTGCAAGCAGAAAGCCTCTCCCTCTCTTTTTCTTTTTTCCCCTGTCTTTTGGTTCTTCCTCTAGATTTGTGGTTTCTGTCTCTTTCCATAGGAAAGACACTGGCTAGGAGGAGGAGACAGTGCCTTCACTCACTCCGTGCCCCAGCTGCTGCAGCTCCCGCGGGCAAATGTCTACCCTGTCCCAATGTTCCCAAGGTCCAGGCTCCATACTCTTGCATCTGGGGAAGCACTTAGTGTTCACACCTGAGAAGGGGACCTGGAGAGGGTCCACGGACCAGGGGATGGAGCCTCCTGGGTAGCCACCTGGCACCCTATGGCTGTACAGCAGTTAGACCTTGGACCGCACAATTCCTGCTGCCTACCTGCAGATCACTGGCACTGGGGGGCAATTTTCAGGGTCTGGTAGGAACCAGAGCTGGGGGCCTGGAGTGCTCAGGAGTATACAGTAGCTCCTGGGCTAGAGGGCCACCGAAAAGGAGAAAAGAAAAAGAAAGAAAGTGAAAGAAAAGAAAGAAAAAAAAAAACACAAAACAAACAAGCAAACAAAAAAACACTATAATAATAATAAAAAATAATAATAATATTTTAAAAAACAATATGAATAAAAAGAAAAAGAGAAAACAAGAAAGAAAAGAAAAAGAAAGAAAGAAAAAAAAAGAAAAAAAAGAAAAGAAAAGAAAAGAAACTGTTATTCCATGACCAAGAGTCTTAGCTCTTTCCTGCTGATGTCTCCTGTCCACAGAGTTCACACAGAGCCACAGCTCTTGGCATGGGTTCATGGACTATAAAAAGGAGCTGCGTGGGGACCTGCGCAGCCCCCTATGGATCCGCAGCGGCTACTCTGTGGGACCCAAGATGGCAACTGTGCCCCCACGGGTCGCCAGCACTGGGGGAAAATGTTCAGAGCTCAGCTGGCCCCAGAGCCGAGGATTCGGCGAGCACCACAGCGCACAGCAGCTGCCCGGCCAGGGGGGCCGCCGAAGAAGCAAAAGAAACGAGAAGAAAAGAGAGAAAAAAAAAAAACACTTTATAATTTCAGGCTCACAGTCCCTCGCCTTGGCGTAGCTCCGTCCCTTTTCACGTTAATTGCTGCGTACCGCAGGGATCCCCCAGAGTTCAAGCTCTTTCCCGCTGATGTCTCCCAACCACAGTGTTCACACAGAGCCACAGCTCTTGGCATTGGGTTGCAGGCTATAAAAGAGGGAGCTGCGTGGGGATCCGCGCGGCCCCCTATGGATCCGCGGCGGCTATGGCGACTGTGCGCCCGCCGGTCGCCAGCACTGGGGGAGAATATTCAGAGCTCGGCAGGCGCCAGATCCCCGGCGAGCCGCCAAAGGAGAAAAAGAGAGCAAAAATTCCCACTTTAATATTTCACGATCGTGGCACCTTGACTCGGCGCAGCTCCCCGCCTATTCCTTTAAGGGTTAGGTCGCCGTGGAAACCCGCCAGAGTCTAAGCTCCTTCCCGCTTATGTCACCTGTCCTAGGAGCTCTGCATCTCCCGCGGTGATTCTGCACCAATTTCAGTCAGATCCCTGATTGAGTGGGTGTGGAGGTCAGTGGGGAGAACAAGCCACTTTGCTGTGGGGCTGAACCCGCTTCACTCGTCGGTGAGGCGGGTACAGCCGTTCCACACTCCGCTGTCTATTTTCCGTCCTGCATTTTCCAAATTATCTCAGTCTGATTTCCCACTGGCCTCTATTTTTTCTTGTTCTCTGTGTCCCACGGTGATTCTCCGTGGGTTCACACCGCTGTTCCTGTGGGGGAGCAATCCTCTAGCATTGTGGCAGGTCGAGATCCATGCCTTCCTCTCTGGGAGCACGAATCCAGGAGGTCACCTCCACTCCGCCATCTTGGAATCCTGTTCCAAATTGATTTTATAAATTTGCTTCCAGTTTTAGGCTCTTCTCACTCTGTGGTTGTTGTTTGCATGTTTAGTGGATGGACTGATGCTATCCAACTAGGTGTGCTGATAGTACAATAGTGGTAAAGAAATGAGTAACTGAGACTATTCTTTGTTTTGGTATTCCTTTATGGATTGAGTCAGATCAAGTGATTAATTTTACAGCAGAAATAAACCACTTGCTTGCCAAAGGTCTGGGGTACTTATTAAAATTTCATACCATATCATCCACAATCCTCAGGGCAAGTGAAAGGTAAAAATTTAGACATAAAAGGACTTTAGGAAAAATCTGTCAAGACGTTGGACTTAAATGGCCAGAAACATTACCTTTGGCCCTTATAAAAATTCCGAATTCTCCAAATAAGAGACATAGATTAACCCATTTTGAAATAGCATTCAGTCACCTCATGCCTACTGACACCTCTAAACCTTCTCTTCCTGGGCTTAACTGAACACTATGGGGATTTAAGTAAACAATTCAATACTATCACTAGCTACATACAGATGTTAACTAATATGCTTAGAGCATATCATTAATAGGATGACAGGAGCATGGCTTCTGCCAACTGACAAGCCTTGCTGTCCTTTTTGGCCAAGAGATCATGTGTACATCAAAGTTTTTAGAAGAAATATGCTGTCGCCTTGCTGGGAAGGCCTTTATAGAGTACTGTTTTAACCACATACACTGCCATCAAAATAAAAGAAAAGTCTTCCTAGAGTCACCTGAGCCAAGCCAAACCACACTGAGACAACTGGAGAACCACTGCTCGAGACGACCGAAAAGTAAGGATTTCCAGGGCCAGTTCTCAGGCACCTAAAGCAGACATCTTCACAAAGTAGACAGTTTTTAACAATATTGTGGATCAAGAAACCCCATTTTTCATCTAAAAATTCCTTTTTGCTTTTTTTTATATTTACCCTCCCCCAAAAGGGCCCTTTTTAAACACTTCTTTTTTTAAGTCTCCCCCTTTGAAGACTACACATTGCAAGCTGATTGAAGGCTACCTCAACCTATCCCATTCTCTCTTTTAGTCTTCCATTATGACTCTTCTTGCAAACTATGGCTTGCTTTTATTAACTTTTACTGTTTTCCCTACAGGTCAGGCACAGACCAGCATCCCTTTGCACCAGTCTTTCAAATCCTGGCCCCATTAACTAATCAATCAAATAGCTGATTATGCAAACATCTAGATCATGCAAAGGAACCTGGACTCATTTTTGTTTCTGCAAACATGAGTGCCTGGTGGAACAAGTCCAGAAGATGGATGTGTGACAAAGATGTGGCATCCACAACCAGAGAAAAAACATCATGCTGCTTCTCCTGTTGGTGACTCAACTGGACAGGGAAAAACTTCTGTGGAAGCTTAAGAACTGTCTTTTGCTCAGGTAAGATTACAAGAAACAAAATTTTTATCTTTAGTGGTGACATACTAGGGCAATATTGCAATCAAATCCTATGGTTCAATTCTACAGATGACATTCTTGCACTTCTTAGATGGTGCTGACAGTAACCCTCATGATGTCAACACTTGTCAAATCACCAGATGTTATGGACGGCTCACAAGCCAGGCCTGTGCAACTTGGGGTAACTGACTTCTTCCCCTTCTTAAGTTACCACACAGTAAAGATTACATATGGACAAACCAAAAGTCTGGACTCACCTGGTTAGGTGACAAAAATAAGCCCTATATCTTCCAGAACAAGACAAAATATCAAATATTATAACAAGTATTTCACAACCTGTTCTGTTCCCAGAAAATGACAGGAGCACATGGAGACAGGAGATGTGCAAGTCCCAATGAGGAAGAAAAGGCACAGAAAACTCCAGGCTGGGAGGTCATGGGTTGCAACTTGATCCTATCTGTAAATAACACTGGTCTTTTTATTGTGTGTGGCAATAAAGTATACTAGTGGTTCCCACCTAGATGGTCAGGACAATGTGCACTTGGTTATCTGACACCTTCTGTTACCAGGTACTCCACTTTAAATGCCAGCCAAATTACAAAGTTGGAGTCTTTTGTTCATAAAGTGGTACTACACAAATGTACAAGATGGAATTTTATTTAAAAAAAAAAAAGAAACCACTTGTGTATCACAGTTCTAAGTCTTTTTTGGTGCTCAGGACTCTCTTCCCAGCATTTGTAACTCATAAGATTGAAAAGGTAGTTTTGACTCTCTCCATGGTAAAAGAGTTCAATATCACCATGCAAGCATTTGGAGCACTTCAGTTAGAAGTCAACAGCCTACTGAGGCTACTCAGTTTTAAATATTTCAAAACTTCTGCCTCCTGGATGCCCTGAATGCCCAAAAGGAAGGAGCTTGTGCAATTATTGGTCAAAAAAATATACCTCTATGCAAACTTCTCAGGGCAAGTAGAGACTGATCTACACCACTGAAAAGACAAGATAAATATTCTCCATCAGATTAATGAAGTCAAACCAGTCTGTTGGTCTATTCCCAGGAATGAGAGAGTAACTTAATGGGGTATGGGGAAATGTCCTTAGATCTGTTTTTTTGTACTTATTTATTCTTATTTATTCTAATCTATGTCCTTCTCTCCCTTTTCATATCTTTTGTTAGTTGGCTGCTAACTCAGTCTCTCTCTCCACAGTCACTGACTCAGCTTTTAAATGTGTGAAACATCTAGGGAAGTTCTAGACAGGGGTAATGAAGGAGCTCAGGAAATTACACCCCAAAATATGACTTCATGGTATAAAGAGTATTTTGTTTTATTTTTGGGTTTTTTTTTATAAAGAATATTTTGAATCTAAGGCCCATAGAGATCAACGGGTGTTGGAAGGGTCTTTCCCTCTATCTGCATAAAACCAAAAGGAACCATCAAAAAGACCAATTGAATTCCCTTCCCCTCCATGTTATCTCAATATATTACAGGGAAGAAAATCAAGAATGTAACCAGACCTGGCCCAAATCATTTTAATGATAACACCTGTCTCTCAGGCTAATTTAATTTCCAAAGAGAATAATTGATAAGTCAATCTATTTTCCTCATTCATTCATTCTCCCAGGTGTCTATCCATCCTCCCTAGTAACAATTTATTGCCCCTAAGCTAAATTACTGACATCCTTCTTCTCCCATCTCCTTCTAAAATGAGTGTAATATAAATTTGTAGGCTCCTGGGATATTGGGTTATCACTCTCTGTGCATGGTAAATGAATCTCTTTTTCTTATTTAATCTGCCTTATTGTGAGTTGATCTTTCAGTGAAACTTTCAGGCAAAGGAAATGCTTCCCCTCACCTCCAAACCATCATGTGTTTAGAGGCTAGGGTATCACTAGTTGAATAAGGACATTCATTGATTCAGTGGCTGTAGAGTTCAACATAGTTGTGAGGTGGAGACCCCTTGGCTCATGGCAGAATGGAGATCTAGCTCTTGTGCTTTTGATGACGAAGTTGGCAATAAGGGAATTTCTGGTTGTTGACTCTTGAGATGGTGCTCTTCACCTGGAATTAGGCCATCAGCTAGGAAATCAGGGACTCAAATTTGGTGTGTGTGAAGTTGGACAGACTGAGCTTATCTCAAAATGGCATGGAATACTTAGTGCTTGGATAGTGGAAAAAATCTAATTATGTTATGACCTAAATCTGTGATTTACAAGCCTGTTTGCAAATGCTTTATCCTGGCATTTGTTTCTCTGTATTCAATAAAAATATTTTGTAAGTTGTTTTATTGATTCTCCTATTTTTATTTATCACATATTATAAAACTTTAAAATCGTAGAACATATTGATCATGTATGTTTTCCTCCATAGCTAAATGTCCTGCACCTATCACTATGAATAAACTTATAATAAAAGTCCTAAAACTATTAATACATGAGGAATGAACAACTTTAAGAATTTTAAAATGTTATATGAGTTAAGGGACTCAGTTGCAAACAACAGAAGCCACTATAGTTAGTTGTAGCAGTTTATTTCTACTTAATTATGCTGTGCAACAAACCACATCAAAACATGGTTTTTAAAACAATAAACATTTGTTTAATTCATGACTGTGGGTTGGTGATTTGGGCTTAGTAATTCTTTTGGTCTTAGCTGGTTGATTAGCAGCAAGTGAGCTCATATAACAATAATAGCATATGGGTCAGGAATGAGGTGATTAGAATTAAAGCATTTTAAATTCATTGTCTTGTTTTTATAATTTTAAATTGATCTAAATCAATCATGCTTTCTCTCTCTCTCTTTTTTTTTTTTTTTTTTTTTTTTGAGATAGAGTGTCGATTTGTTGCCCTGGCTAGAGTGAGTGCTATGGCATCAGCCTAGCTCATAGCAACCTCAAACTCCTGAGCTTAAGCAATCCTACTGCCTCAGCCTCCCGAGTAGCTGGGACTACAGGCATGCACCACTATGCCCGGCTAATTTTTTCTATATATATTTTTAATTGTCCAGATAATTTTTTTCTATTTTTAGTAGAGACAGGGTCTCGCTCAGGCTGGTCTCGAACTCCTGACCTTGAGCAATCCACCCGCCTTGGCCTCCCAGAGTGCTAGGATTACAGGCATGAGCCACCTCGCCCGGCCCTTTCTCTCTTTTTAATCCCAAAAACTGCATTCATAGTACCAAATAATATCAAGAATTCCCTAAAGAATTTTGAAAATCATTTTTTCACAGTATATTTTTGCAAAATATAAAGTAAAAAATTTATTTTCTATAAAATGTTACTTTAGTTCAACATATTACAATTAAAGGTTACATTGTAAGTTAATTTTGTTAAAGCCTTAAATAATATTCATAGTACATACCTAAAAAGAAAAATTTGACTTACCTACATTAAATAACATAAATAAACATTATTGAATTAACTTTAATTTTGAAAGAGCATAATTTATAGGCAGATGTAAAATGATATTTTACATATCACATTTAGTTTGGGGATAAAAATATATGGAATAAAATGAATATTAAAATTTAAGTACTTTTTACTACATCAGAAATGTACAAAAATTTCTTTGAGGATTTTATTAATAATATCTGTTTTGACATTTAGAGCCTAAAAAAACCAACTTTTTAAAAAATAATATTCATGCTTAGTTTTCAAGTGCTTACTTTCCAAGGGTTTAGTTAAGTGCTAAAGACATCTTGATGTACTAAAAAATATGTAGTAAATTAGAATATTTTTGACAATCATTATGGTTATATTTCAAAAATAGAATATAAAAGTAAACCTAAGAGAATATCACATATTTATAGACACAGACATATGTACTAAGGTATAGACATGCAAAAGAATAATCCACATACACTTGGTACAGTGGTTACTTCTGAGGGAGGAGGAAGTAAGGAAGGGGAGAGGATGGGGGTGAATTTCTGTCTATATCGGTGAATGTTACTACTTATAACAAAGAGGTAGAAAGCAGTTATGATGAATATGGCCTGGCAAATATATGGTATTTAAGATAAAATTTTATAACTTTTGTGTACTTTTTTGTCCATTTAAATTTTTCACAATTTTAGTTTTAATTTTAAAAATAACCTTCACATGAATTTTTTGAGTGATCATTTTATGTTTTTCATTAACTTATTATATTTCAACATGAATGCTCCTCATGATTGATCCATATCTTAACCAGTGACTTATTATGACTATATATGAAACAAACGTATGACTAGGAATAAAAACCATGTAAAATAGTATAATGATCAAAACTGCTTTGCTGTGGTAAACTCTCTGAGTGGCTGAGTCACGGGCAGGTGCTTCTGATCTCCACTAACAGACTTGCTCATTGATACTTACTTGGAGGTCTTCATTAGGTTCCATTTTAAAGGAACAAGGTCAAGAAATGGAGGCCCTTCCTTTTTTCCTCCATTTCAAAGCCTACAGTTGACCTACATAGTGAATGATGTTAGTTTTCTAATGAGATATTAATCCTTCATATTTCCACATTTTCCCAAGACCCATAAATACAGACAGTAAGTGTCAGAGAGGCTGTATCCTCATGAAGATGTAGAACCCATAGGTTCCCTCAGGAGGAAGCAGGAAATGGGAAGTCACAGGAGATGGGGCAGTCATAACTCTTGACATAAGCCCTCAAGGAAGAAAAGGCATTTCTATTCATTTCTATATACAATTATCATCTAAACTTGACCCCTGCCAGCTGGAACAAAGACTTTGTCTTGAAAGAAGAGTGTAGAAACCCAGGTGGTGAGTGTTTTTTCCTCACTTAGTCTTCTGCAGGCCCTGAGGATCCTCTGAGTTCTCCATACTTACTTGAGAGGAATGGCACAGCCAGGTAGTACTGAGTACAGTTAGGTGGAAGCTCTTAGCCTAAAAAAAACAGGGGTAGAGGTCGACTAGAGGATTATTTATAGAAGGAGAGAGTTAGGGTGGGAAGAGGAAAGAGTGGTAGAAATGATTTTTCACATGCCAAGTATCCCTAGGGCCAAAGAAAAAAGAGCTGGCTTGGCCACTTGATGGAAACACCATCACCTTTAGTCCAAGAGAATGGGAAATGGTTTGAGACCTATTTGCTAGAAGCAGAGAAGATGTGGTGGTGTAACAGCCTTGGCTAGCCACTTTCTAACTATGTAACCTAGTTACATAGGGAGGTTATATACTCCCATGAGGCTCAGTTTCCTCATTTGTAAAATGGAAATTAAAAAAAAATCTACCTCATACAGTTTTTACAAATATCTAATGAGATTAATTCTAAGATTTGATATTTAAAATGTTATAAAAATGGTAGTTTTTAATATTTCTGTACTATCTGCTCAGAAATGAGCTACTCTCCTCCCTCATAGTAAGTTTCCCAAAACAAGCACATTTTCTGGCTTTCCTTCAAATCTGAGTTCTAACCAGAGCACAAAACTAAGAAATAATTAGTAACATAAAAAATAGAATGTTCTGAAAATCCCATTCATGATGATCTAGTTTTGGGAGATAAGGAAAGAGGAGCTGGTTTCATCTTTACATAGGGAATATTCTTAAGAATCTTATGACTGTTAGGATAGCAGGATCTCCACATACAGAAGAATGAGACTGGGCCCTTAGCTTACATCATAGTCAAAAATCAACTCAAAATGGGTTAAATTCCTAAATGTAAGACCTGAAAACATAAAACTCCTAAAAGAAAACAGGGAAAAAGCCCCTTGATATTGGCCTTGGCAATGATGTTTTGGATATCACATCAAAAGCACAGGCAACAAAAGAAAATATAAACAAGTGAGATGACAACAAATTAAAAAAGCTTTGGCACAGTAAAGGAAACATCAACAAAATTAAAACGCAGCATATGACTGCAGGAAAATATTTACAAACCATATAGCTGATAAGGAGCTAATATACAAAATATACAAGGAACTCACACAACTTAATAGCAAGGAAACAAATAATCCATTTTTAAAATGAACAAAGAACCTGAATAGACATTTTTACAAAGACAATATAAATTTGGCCTACAGGTATATGAAAAGATGTTCAATTAGTTTAATCATCAGGGAATTGCAAACCAAAACCACAATGAGATATCACCTTGTACCTATTAGGATGGCTAAAAACAAACAAATAAAAAAGATAAAAAGTGTTGGCAAGATGTGGAGAAAAGGGAACCCTTCCACACTGATGAGAATGTAAATTGGACAGCCATTATGGAAAGCAGTATGGAGGTTCCTCAAAAAATTAAAAATGGAACTACCATATGATCCAGAAATCCCTTTCTGGGTATATACCCAAGGTAAATGAAATCAATACTTCAAAGAGATATCTGCACTGCCATATTCATTACAGCATTATTCACAATAGCCAAAATATGAAAATTGCCTAAGTATCATCCACAGATGAATAGATAAAGAAATTGTGATACACACACACATACACCCCCCTTAAAAAAGGAGACACTGCCATTTGTGACAACATGGATGAACCTGGAAGACATTATGCTAAATGAAATAAGCCAGACACAGAAATAAAAATACTGCATTATCTCACTTTTAAGTGAAATCTAAAAAAAAAAAAAAGCTAAATACATAGAAACAGAGATTATATGTAGAACAATGGTTACCAGGGGTGCTGATGGGGAGGAGATGAGGAGATGTAGGTCAAAGAATACAAACTTGTTATTATGTAGAATAAATAAGTCTAGAGATCTAATGTATAATAGGATGATAGTTAATAATATTATATTGTATATTGAAAATTTGCTAAGAGAATAAATTTTAAGTGTTCTTACCCCCCCCACACACACACAAGTGGTAACTGTGGAAGGTGACAGATATGTTAAATTGTGTACCTGTAGTAATGATTACACTATGCATATGTATAGCAAAATATATTTTGTATACCTTAAATCTATACAATAAACAATGGGAGGAAAAGGAGGGGAAATTTGTCAAAGCAAAGAAGATAACAGCATGCCCCTTCTATATTACTTGCATTTTATTTTCATCCCCACCACTGACTTACTATGTGAACTTGAGTCAGTCATCTCATTTCTGTGTCCTAATTTTCTCCTTTGTAAAGTAGGACAATAAATACTACTTCCTGTCCTTCTCTCAAAAATAAAAAAGTCTTACTATGATTATCTCACCTTAGGGAAGGGAGAAGCAAAAGTCTCACTAGATATGCTTCCTTTGAAAGGTAACATTTTGGGTTAGTAATTGTACTAACATTGTACTACCTGAAAATGTGTACAGCCAGTTGCACCTGGCTAGAGGAAGGTCTTAGTCTTTCTAATCTTTCTAAATAAAATTAAACAAATCAGTGCATAATGATTAAACCCCCACCTCTTCCTTAAAAGGGGGTCAGGCCATGAGATTTGAGCCTCAGCACCTGAGATGACAACTTTAAGAACATTGAACCAATGGGGATTTGGCCCTTTTCTCATGAACAGGTAGATGACTAGGGATTGGGGAGGCTATGACATAAAACGGTAACATTTACATCAGTAAATTCAATTTTTCTACTTCTTGCCCAAAAAGGAATGATAGAGACTCAAGAAAACCTAGTCAAAGTTAAGCATAAGTAATTAACACCACATTTATTTATCATTAGCCATATCTGACTCTATAGGAAGAATTTTCTGACTTTGAAGGTGGACTAACTGTCCAGGAACCAGGCATGAGAGAAAAAAAATAGATGAGACTTTACAACCTTTATTCATTACACTGAATAAATCATTGCCAAACCCACTGTGATGAAGATTTAATCAATGTCTTCTAAGAGTTGTACAGTTTTAGCTCTTACACTTGGGTCTTTGATTTATTCTGAGTTAATTTTTGTATATGGTAGAAGATAAGGGTCCAACTTCGTTTTTTTGCATATGGATATCCAGTATTCCCAACACATTTGTTGAAAAGACTGTTCTTTCCCCATTGTCTGGGGATCCTTGTTGAAAAGCAATTAATCATATATGCAAAAGTTTATTTCTGGGCTCTCTATTATTTTCCATTTGCTCCACATGTTGGTCCTTATGCCCCATATACCTCTCACCCAGATTTCCCAAATGTTAATATTTAACCATGTTTTCTTTATATCCCCTTTCTCTTTCTTTCTCTCCATCCACTTTCACAGACACACACTCTCTCTCACGTGTATATAAGTATGTATGTTTTTTACCTACATTTTTTGAACCTTTGGAATTCAGTTGCAGACATGATGGTCCCTTATACCTAAATATTCGATGTGCATTACTTAAAAGCAAGGATAGGCTGGGTGTGGTGGCTCACGCCTGTAATCCTAGCATTCTGGAAGGCTGAGGTGGGCCTAGCACTCTGGGAGGCTGAGGCGGGCAGATTGTTTGAGCTCAGGAGTTCAAGACCAGCCTGAGCAAGAGCAAGACCCCATCTCTACTAAGAATAGAAAGAAATTATATGGACAGCTAAAAATATATATATAAAAAATTAGCCAAGCATGGTGGCACATGTCTGTAGTCCCAGCTACTCGGGAGGCTGAGGCAGAAAGATCGCTTGAGCCCAGGAGTTTGAGGTTGCTGTGAGCTAGGCTGACACCATGGCACTCATTCTAGCCTAGGCAACAGAGTGAGACTCTGTCTCAAAAAAAAAAAAAAAAAAAGTGAGGATAGTCTCTTACATCATGCATTCTCAGTAGAGGTGGTATGTGTCACCCTCAAGGAGACAAAATAGTTTCTATGAGCAAAGGAATCTCAGATATCACAATGACCCTCCAAAGCTCAACCCTACCTGAAAAAATTTTAATTTTATTTAATTTCTCTAATTAGGGATAAATTAATTTCATTTAAATATTAATTTCATTTATCTCTTGGAGCACAATAATAAAAAAGTAGCTGGGAAGCATTGTCTTATATAATCACACAATTATCAAATTCAGGAAATTAATATTTATACAATAGCCTAATATAATCTATAGACTTTTTTAACTTCCAGTTATTCCATTAATATCAAAAACATAAAGCCAAAAGAAAATCCTAGCTTATGCACTGCATGCCATTGCCATGTCTCTGTAATCATTTTTTATCCAGAACAGTTCATTAGTCTTTTCTTGTATTTTATAACATTGATATTTTGAAGAGTATAGGCCAGTTACTTTGCATAGTTTTCCTTAGCTTTATTTTTTTTTTTTGCTGTATCCTCATGATCAGATTCAAGTTATGCCCTTTTGGCAAGAATTTTGGTTTTTTGCAGTGCATTTTTCAATCTTCCTTCTCTCAGAGTGAAACACTACTCCAGACATTGGGAATATAGTAGAAAACAAAATACAGTCTCTGCCCTCATAGAGCTGGCATTCTGGGAAAGAGTTTACAAAAGACTGAAAAAGGATTACCAGTAGAAGAAAAGAGAGACTTAGTGGTAACAGTAAAGAAAGCTTGCTTTGTGTATTACAGCCTCACTTGATTGGACCAAGTCTATTGATAAACAGATTTAAACCAATGTAAAAAAGTCTTTCTCCTGCAAAATGCTGGAGATAAAATAGGTTTCTCAGGGAGATGCTAAGTTTCCTGCAAGTCAAAGGACAGAACTGTGCAATGGTCAGCATTTGACTTCTGTCACCATAGATCACTTTGATTGGAACTGAACCAGTCTCCATGCCCTTAGGAAAATAAAAACTTTATGAACCTCAATATTCTTATCTGTTAAATGGAGAATTTAAAAAGTACATATGAAGATGGCAGACGAGAGACCACCAGCCAGAGTGTCTCTGCAAGAAAGACAGATTTTAGAGGAAAGTGGGAGAAATAGTCAGGCAGACAAACATAGATCAGACGAGGGTTGGAAGGAAAAGTGCCTGAAACTACAGGAGACTCCACACGAACAGGCTGTGGAGGAGAACTGGAAGGAGAAAGGCCCCAGAGAGGCTTGGAGACCAGCAACAAGGGTAGGTGGAGCAGCTACATTTCCCCTCCCTTGCGTTTTGGGCTGTGGATGGGCTCCTGAGCGGAGATACCTGCCCACATCAGCCCTGAGACAGCCACCACCAATGAGCTGTGAGCCTCTTGCGGACAGGGCACCAGGCTCCTATCTCCCTGGGGGCACCTCCCCGTCTGTGCCGGAGCTGAATGGCAGGGGCCATATTGTTTCATTCTCCCCTCCCCCTTCGCCTACGGGCCACTGCCGAGAGAGACAATTTAGCCACCACCCGGAGGCATCTGCCAGAACAAGACCTCTCCTTTTGGGGACCTACAGCAGACTGAGGGGTACTCAGATTGTGAGCTCCCTACCCACCCACCCTCCCAGGTGCTGCTTGCCTGTGACTCTAGGACAGCGGGGCAAATCCTGAGGCAGAGAGACATCCATCCAGCCTGAGCACCCCATGGGTGACTGGAGACCAGCACTCCTCTCCCTGGAAGGGTCACGGACTGATCTCCAGGGCCCAGAAGACAGGCCTGAAGACCAGATCCCATACACCCAGGCCTCAATTACATTGCCCTGGGGCACAGAAGGGTTATTTGTGAAGGATCCCACTGAGTGTGTGTGCCTTCAGGGGCAGATCAGCATGCATGAGGGGCAACCCTCCTCTCAGAGGAAGGCCATGCGCCCAGCCCGGTCTGCGATCCTAGGCAAGCAACTTCCTCGCCTGCATGACAGCCAGGGTAGATCCACTGGCTTTAGGTCCTACCTGATGACAGAGGCCCTGGAGAAACTGCAAAGTGGGGGAGGGTGGAAAGGAGTAAGGCCTGCTCTAGACTGTAGGTCTCAGACAGGCCCCCTCCACATGCAGACTTTCCTGACGAGAGGGACCATTCCAGCCCCTCCCTGGCAGCTTTTCCCAGAGGCAGAGAACAGACCTTTGACATCTGCTAACAGCATTTGTGGAGCTTGAGGGCAGGCTCACCCAACCCAGCTCAGCCCAGACTCACTCCTTGACCTGCCCCCACTGAGGTGCAGAATAAGGACACACCTGGAAGTCTCAAGGTCCCACCCACCACGTGAGGCACTAGAGTGTCTCTCCAGAGGAACAAGAGCCTGTTACAGGACCCCAAAACAACACTGCAGCCTGCCCCTCCCAGCAAGTGCCACCTACTGACAGGGAGGTCATTCTGCACACCCTTTTACTGCATCTACTGACTCATGATAGAAGGTGTGGTCAAATCTCACCCACAAACACCACATAGTGGCTCAGAGACTAAACAGGGTGTGTCATCATCCAAATGAAAATCTAAAGCCAAGAAGCAACAGCTTATCCAGATGGGAAGGAATCAGTGAAAGAACTCCGGAAGTATGAAAAATCAAATGGAAAGCACACTTCCAAAGAGAAACACCAGCTCTCTAGCAATGGACATTAACCAAACTCAGAACACTAAAATAACAGAAGATGAATTTCAAACATGGAACATCAGAACACTGAATGATATGCAAGAAAAAATGGATAACCAACACAAAGAAACCACAAAAAAAATCTAGGACTTGGAAGAAAAATTCACTAAAGAAATTGAAATATTAAAGAAAAATCAAACCAAATCCTGGAAATGAAGAATTTATTCACGGAACTACAAAATAAAACAGAAGAAAGAATCTCAGAGATTGAAGATAACAACTTCCAATTAAATAAGTCAGTCACAGAGATAGAGCAAAGAAATAAGAGAAAAGAACAGAGTCTGCAAGACATGTGGGATTATGTGAAGAAGCCTAACATGAGAGTTATGGGCATTCCTGAGGGTGAAGAAGAAAATATGCAAGAGTTGGATAAGCTATTTGAAGATATAATTGAGGAAAATTTCCCAGGCCTTGCTAAAAATCTAGATATACAGGTACAAGAAGCCCAAAGGACCCCGGGGAGATTCATTGCAAATAGGAAGACACCACATCATGCAGTCATCAGACTGACCAAAATATCCACTAAAGAGGTGCTTCTTCAAGCTGTAAGGTGAAAGAAACAAGTAACATACAAAGGAAAGCCCATCCGAATAATGCCAGATCTCTCAACTGAAACCTTACAAGCAAGAAGAGACTGGGGCCCCATCCTCACTCTTCTGAAACAGAATAATTCCCAGCCTAGAATCTTGTACCCAGCAAAACTAAGTTTTTTATACAAAGGAGAAATTAAGACATTCTCAGATAAACAAAGACTGAGGGAATTCACCAAGACAAGACCAGCCCTCCAAGAAGTACTCAGAGTTACACATGGACCAGCGCAAGAAACACTCACGAATGTAAAACTACTCAAAAGCTAAAGACAAATGCCAGATACCACAATAGCCCAAGAGAGAAAACATAGCAATGAAGTTCTGTACCCAACAGGATGAACACAAATCTGCCCCACCTATCAGTTCTCTCAATAAATGCGAATGGCTTGAACTCCCCACTCAAGAGACATAGGCTGGCCCAATGGATAAAAAAATACAAGCCAAGTATCTGCTGTCTCCAGGAAACTTATCTAACTTGCAAAGATGCATCTAGACTGAAAATAAAGGGATGGAAATTGATATTTCAAGCAAACGGAAGCCAAAAGAAGGCTGGTGTGGTGATTTTAATTTCAGATAACTTTGCTTTTTTTTTTTTTTTTTGAGACAGAGTCTCACTTTTTTGAGTGGGCTAGAGTGAGTGCCGTGGCGTCAGCCTAGCTCACAGCAACCTCAAACTCCTGGGCTTAAGCGATCCTACTGCCTCAGCCTCCTGAGTAGCTGGGACTACAGGCATGCACCACCATGCCCAGCTAATTCTTTCTATATATATACTTTTACTTGTCCAGATAATTTATTTCTATTTTTAGTAGAGATGGGGTCTCGCTCAGGCTGGTCTCGAACTCCTGACCTCAAGCAATCCACCCACCTCGGCCTCCCAGAGGGCTAGGATTACAGGCGTGAGCCACCGCGCCTGGCCTTAACTTAGCTTTTAAATCAACAAAAGTAATGAGAGACAAAGATGGTCACTATATAAGGTGAAGGGTACAGTTCAACAAGAAGACCTAACTAGACTTAATATGTCTGCACCCAACTTAGGTGAGCCCAGATTCATAAAGCAAACCCTACTTCAACTAAACCAAATGATAAACAGCAGCACCATAATAGCTGGAGACTTCAACACCCTGCTGACAGCACAGGACAGGTCCTCCAAACAGAAATTAAACAAATAAATAACAGACTAAAACAGAACGCTAGAAGAAATGGGCCTGACTGACATTTACAGGACATTCTATCCAAACTCTACTGAATATACGTTCTTCTCATCAGCTTATGGGACATTCTCTAAGACTGACCATATCCTAGGACACAAAACATGTCTTAAAAAATTTAAAAAAATAGAAATTATACCATGCATCTTCTCAGATCACAATGGAATAAAAGTAGAAAGCAATCCTAACAGGAATTCTCATTTCTACTCAAAGTCATGGAAGCTAAATAACCTTCTCCTGAACAATCATTCCATAAATGAGGAAATCAAGACAGAAATCAACAGATTCTTTGCACTAAATGACAAAGGAGACACAAGTTATCAAAATCTGTGGGACACAGCTAAAGCAGTCCTAAGAGGAAAGTTTATTTCCATAAATGCCTATATCAAAAAGACAATTTACTATTTACAAATAGACAACCTAATGAATAGACTCAAAGAGCTGTAGAAAGAAGAACAGACTGACCCCAAACCCAGAAGATGGAGTGAAATTAATAAGATCAAATCAGAACTAAATGAAGTGGACAACAGGAAAACTATACAGGAGATTAATAAAACAAAAAGTTGGTTCTTTGAAAAGATAAAAAAAATTGACACGCCTTTGGCTAGACTAACTAAGACCAGAAAAGAAAAATCTCTAATAACCTCCATCAGGAATATGAAAGGAGAAATTACAACTGATATCACAGAGATACAAAATATCATCTATGAATTCTACAAAAACCTTTATGCACACAAATTGGAAAATGTGGAGGAAATGGACAAATTTTTAGAAACACAGAACCTCCCTAGGTTCAGCCAGGAGGAAATAGAATTCCTGAACAGATCAATATCAAGAACTAAAATCAAAACAGCAATAAAAAACCTCCCCAAAAAGAAAAGCCCAGGACCAGAAGGTATCACACCCGAATTTTACCACACCTACAAAGAACTGGTGCCTATCCTACAAAAGTTATTCCACAACATTGAGAAATATGGAATCCTCCCCAACACATTTTATGAAGCCAACATAACTCTAATACCAAAACCAGGAAAGAATGCAACAAAAATAGAAAACTACAGACCAATATCCCTCATGAATATAGATGCAAAAATTCTCAATAAAATCCTAGCAAATCGAATCCAGGTGCTTATCAAGAAAATAATCCATCATGACCAAGTGGGCTTCATCCCAGAGATGCAGGGATGGTTCAACATATGAAAATCTATAAATGTAATACACCACATAAATGGAAGCAAAAACAAAGATCATATGATCCTCTCAATAGACACAGAAAAAGCATTTAACAAAATTCAACACCCTTTTATGATAAGAACACTTAACAAAATAGGCATAGACAGGGCCTACGTAAAAATGATACAAGCCATATATGACAAACCCACAGCCAACATCATTCTGAATAGGGAAAAATTGAAAGCCTTCCCACTTAGAACTGGAACCAGACAAGGTTGCCCACTGTCCCCACTGCTATTCAACATAGTGCTGGAAGTCCTTGCGAGAGCTATCAGGCAAGAGAGCAGAATCAAGGGTGTCCAAATGGGGACAGAAGAGATCAAACTCTCACTCATTGCAGATGATATGATATTATGTCTAGAAAACCACAGGGATTCAACCAAGAGACTCATGGAACTGATAAATGAATTCAGTAGAGACTCAGGCAGGATACAAAATCAATACACACAAATCAGAGGCATTCATATATGCCAATAACAGTCAAACTGATAACCAAATCAAAGACTCAATATCCTTCACCATAGCAACAAAGAAAATAAAGTACCTAGGAATGCGTTTAACTAAGGAGGTAAAAGACCACTACAGGGAGAACTACGAAACACTGAGGAAGGAAATCGCAGAGCACGTAAACAGGTGTAAAACCATACCATGCTCATGGATCAGAAGAATCAACATTGTTAAAATGTCTATACTGTCCAAAGTTATCTACAGATTCAATGCAATCCCTATTAAATTACCAACATCATTTTTCACAGGTATAGAAAAAATAGATTTACACTTTGTATGGAACCAGAAAAGATCCCATGTAGCAAAAGCAATTTTAAGAAATAAGAACAAAATGGGAGGTATTAATTTACCAGACTTCAAACTATACTACAAGGCTGTGGTTATTAAAACAGCTTGGTATTGGCACAAGAACAGGGACAGAGACCAGTGGAACAGAATCAAGAATCCAGATATAAAACCATCCTCATATAGCCATCTAATCTTTGACAAAGCAGACAAAAACATACTCTGGGGGAAAGAATCCTTATTCAATAAACGGGGCTGGGAAAACTGGATAGCCACATGTAGAAGACTGAAACAGGACCCGCAGCTTTCACCTCTCACAAAAATCAAATCACAGTGAATAACAGACTTAAACCTTAGGAGTGAAACTATTAGAATTCTAGAAGAAAATGTGGGAAAGACTCTTACAGACATTGGCCTAGGCAAAGAATTTATGAGGAAGACCCCAAAGGCAATCACAGCAACAACAAAAATAAATAAATGGGACCTGATTAAATTAAAAAGCTTCTGCACAGCCAAAGAAACTGTCATGAGAGTAAATAGACAACCTACAGAATGGGAAAAAGTCTTTGCATGCTACACATCCAATAAAGGACTGATAACTAGAATCTATTTAGAACTCAGGAAAATCAGCAAGAAAAAATCAAGCAACCCATTCAAAAAGTGGGCAAAGGACATGAACAGAAATTTTTCAAAAGAAGACAGAAGAATGGTCAACAAACATATGAAAAAATGCTCAACATCTCTAATCATCAGGGAAATGCAAATCAAAACCACAATGCGATATCACTTACCTCCAGTGAGAATGGCCTTTATCAAAAAGTCCCATAACAACAAATGTTGGCGTAGATGCGGAGAGACAAGAACACTCATACACTGCTGATGGGACTGCAAACTAGTGCAACCTCTGTGGAAAGCAATATGGAGATACCTTAAACAGATACAAGTAGACCTACCATTTGATCCAGCAATCCCATTATTGGGCATATACCCAAAAGAACAAAAGGCATTCTATGACAAAGATATCTGCACCTGAATGTTTATAGCAGCATAATTCACAATTGCGAAGATGTGGAAACAACCCAAGTGCCCAACAATACATGAGCGGATTAATAAAATGTGGTATATGTATACCATGGAGTATTACTCAGCTATAAGAAACAATGGTGATATAGCACCTCTTGTATTTTCCTGGAAAGAGTTGGAACCCATTCTGCTAAGTGAAGCATTCCAAGAATGGAAAAATAAGCACCACATGTACTCACTATCAAATTGGTTTCACTGATTATCATCTAAGAGCACATTTAAGAATAACATTGATCGGGTGTTGGGCAGATGTGGGTGGGGGAGGGGATGGGTGCATATATATGTAGTGAGTGCGATGTGCACTGTCTAGGGGATAGACACGTTTGAAGCTCTGACTTGGGGGGGGTTGGGGGGCAAGGGCAATATACATAACCTAAACTCTTGTACCCCCATAATATGCTAAAATAAGAATTAAAAAAAGTACATATCAAAAAGTTATTGTAAAGACTAAATGTGGTAATGCACAAAAAGTTCTTAGTTCAGTATCTAGCATTTACTAAGAGTTTATTTAATTAGTATTGATTATCATTACAATTTTTAATAAAAATACTATTTAATTTGTTATTTTTTAAGAAGATTGTTCACTAAACAAAGCTTTTAAAACCAAAGCCAAGCTGGATGTGGTGACTCGTGCCCATAATCCTAGTAGTCTGGGAGGCCAAGGCAGGAGGATCACTTGAGTTCAGGAGTTTGAAACCAACCTGAGCAAGAGCAAGACCTCATCTCTACTAAAAATAGAAAAATTAGTTAGGCATTGTGGTGCTGGTCTGTAGTCCCAGCTACTCAGGAGGTTCAGGCAAAAGGATTGCTTGAGCCCAGGAGTTTGAGGTTGCAGTGAGCTGTGATGATGCCACTGCACTCTACCCAGGGAGACAGAGCAAGACCCTTTCTTAACAAACAAACAAACAAACAAGCAAACAAAAAAGCAAGGCCAGCATAGGGAGGAAGTTGGCACTAATATTGAATTCTATTCCAGCTATGCCAATTTTTAATTTATTATTTTTTTTGTAAAAATTAATGACTGTCAAAGTTGCATGCACAAGAGTTTTCTGTAAGTAAAATAGGGCATCTGGGTGCCCTGGGTTAGGCCAGTTTGGAAGACAGCTTCTTTCTATTACAGTTAAGTGTTTGTTCGTGGCTGGGCCCTAAGTAAACTGGGAAGAGCTTATAGCATGAAGGTTCCGGTTAAGCTCAGAGGTGGATTTACTGAGAAGCTAATGAAACTTAAACTTCTCTTTCATTTGCATAGACCCCTTATAAGAAACCATCTTTTCTCATTCTAACTAAACATTCATTTTCAGATATTCAAAACCTGAATTCGCCCCTGGTTATGTACTTGTACCAAGAACCGAAGTCAAATTCTGGTCTGCCTATTTTACTGGATGAGAAAATAAAACAATCCTGGTTTTAGGATCTCATCTAAGGCTCTTGTCTCAGAATTTTATGGTATGACATATAGCAAATATAACATAATGCCATGAAAGCAATGCCATTTAAAGCAATTTCTCTCCTCAGCCACATCTCTCCTCTCTGGAGCAAACAGTCTTTTCCATAACAAAATGTCTTTTTAGGCAATCGAGTCACAATGTTGAGCTCCCACTTCTTCCTTCCTGCACACCCAAAACCATTATTTGTAGAGGGATAAATAAGCAAAGAGATTTTAAGCTGCTTTGCATCAAAAAACAGTCTAGATTTTGGTGGTGCTCTGGAAGTAGAGGAGAGAATAGAGGAGAAGGTGTATAAGGAGGCTGAGCAACCTGGCACAGAGACAACCTGTGGAGAAATGTAGTGCAATGAGAGATTGCAGTGAGTGGAGATGGTTGAAGAATTTTAAGATTATCAGATATTAACACTGAAACAGTTTGCAGCATGGTGCTATAATATAACCTTTCTCCATCCCTTCCTAAATACAAGTTCTGGTATTAAAAACTAGTGTCTGACTGACGGCTATTTTGATGCAAACAAGCAAAATGGGCTCTATCATGTTGATGTGGGATCAAGAAATGACAATAGCCACAGCAAGTAAAGTCAAGGGAGATGAAGTAGAATCAAGAAATCAGAATTAGAAACAAGTATAAAAATAAAAATTCTAGTGAATTTGCAAAACTTATAAGAGGGAGGGTGTTGGACTTTCCATCAGACATAAAATAGGTTTGAACCAATTTTAAGCAATTATATGTGTGTGTCAAAGGACAGGCTGATCCCACTGACATCCGAGACAACTATGTGAAAGGAGCAGCGGACATTTGACAACCAGAATGTGTAGTAGGTGTCGGTTGAGATTATCTTCCCTTGGGGGACTGAGAAGAAGCCAGTGACCGCTAGGGGCAGGAGAAGTTCATAATCCTGAATCTGTATGTGCCACTAAATGGTCTCCCTCCTGGGAAGGAAGGGAAGTGGCCACAGCATGGAGAGATGGAATGGCCGGTGTAAGGAGTGCCAGGTGAAGAGCTGGGAGACCTTGTTTCAAGTGTCAGCTCTTCCTTTAGTTCAACGTGACTCTGGGAAGAAGTTTACTTTTTAAATTCTTTACATACAAACCATTTAAACAAGTATTTCTCAAATGCTGGCCAGTCCTTTAGAACTGAGCCCTCCCATTTCTCTTTCTTATAGGACATCATTTTTCCTCTATTTTATTTTGCTTTGGGTAGATAGTCTATTATTTCTCAGTCATCAACAAGTGTTTTTGAAAAAGCTATGGCTTCTTGACTGCATATGACACTCACTTTTTTTTTGTCATTCACAAAGTATTGTCTTTCTTCCCTGAAAAGAATTCTCCTTGATTACCCTCACTAGGACTTTCCTCTCTATCCAGACAGAAGAATCATTCTTCAGGATCTTCTTGACGTTTTTTTTTTTTTTTTTTCCTAGAGACAAGGTCTTGTTTTGTTGCCCAGGCTGGAGGGCATAGGTCACAGTAGCCTCTGTAGCCTTGAACTCCTGGGCTGAAGAGATCCTCCTGCCTCAGCCTCCCAAATAGCTGGGACTATAGCCTTGTGCCACCACACCTGGCTAATTTTTAAAAAAAAAATTTTGTAGAGACATGGTCTCACTGTGTTGCCCAGGTTGGTCTTGGACTGGCCTCCTGCCTTGGCCTCCCAAAGTGCTAGGATTACAGGTATGAGGCACCATGCCTGGCTGATTCTTCATCCTAATTAAGGCCTAAGTAGAGATACCTGTTGCCATCAACTGCCATTGATGGAGAGGTGTACCAAATCTTGGAGATAACTATTTCTCTCAAATATCCAGAACTCCTACCCAATTTTTTGCTTCAAATGGTTCATTGGCTTTGGTTGTATAGAGTAGTGAAAAGGATCAGAGACTATCCAAAATGAGCACACTGCTTACGGCTTCCCATCTGTAAGAACAAAATTCCTAGTAAGTGCTGATTAAACACACATTTTTCCATTCAGGCTTGCAGTTAAGACGAAGTGGCTCCCATTGTATGAGGTGGCTGTTTTGTTTTAGTGGGGGCTCCCTTCTGTTTGCTTATACTTACAAGAGTTAGGCATTAACTACTGGTAGTAAAATATAGATAATATGCTTACCAGGTTGGGATCTTAAGTTTATTACCTTTAGAAAAGGGCCTTTTTATTACAGGCATACTTTGCTTTATTGTGTTCTCTTTGCAGATATTGTATTTTTTACAAATTGAAGGTTTATGGCAACCCATTGAGCAAGTCTATCAGCGCCATTTTTCCAACAGCATGTGCTCTCTTCCTGTCTCTGTGTCACATTTTGGTAATTCTCACATATTTCAAACTTTTTCATTATTCTTATTGTTATATCTGTTATGGTGATCTGTGATCAGTGATTTTTAATGTTACTATTGTAATTGTTTTGAGGCACCACAAAATGTGCCTATATAAGACAGCAAAACTATTAAATGTGTGTGTTCTGATCTTTCCACCGAATGGCTGTTCCCCCATCTCTCTCCTTCTCAGGCCTCCCTATTCCCTGAGACACAACGATATTGAAATTAGGCCAATTGATAATCCTACGGTGGTTTCTAAGTGTTCAAGTGAAAGGAAGAGCCATACATCTCTCACTTTAAATCAAAAGCTAAAAATGAGTTAGCTTAGTGAGGAAGGCATTTTGAAAGTCAAGAAAACCAAAAGCTACGCCTCCCATACCAAACAGCCAAGTTGTGAATGCAAAGAAAAAGTTCTTAAAGCAAATTAAAAGTGCTACTTCAGAGAACATACAAATGATAAAAAAGCAATTTACTGATGATATAAAGAAATTTTTAGTGATCGGCGTAGATCAAACGAGTCACAAAACTCCCTTACTCCAAATCCTAATCCAGAACAAAACCCTAATTGTCTTCAATTCTATGAAGGCTAAGATAGGTGAGGAAACTGCAGAAGAAAAGTCTGAAGCTAGCCGAGGTCAGTTTACGAAGTTTAAAAAAGCCATCTCCACAACACAAAAGGGCAAGGTGAAGCAGCAAGTGCTCATGTAGAAGCTGCAGCAAGTTATCCAGAAAATTTAGCTAAGATAATTGATGAAGGTGGCTACACTAAACAAATATTCATGGTGGATAAAATAGCTTTATATTGGAAGAAGATGCCATCTAGGACTTCTGTAAGAACACTGTGTAGTACCTGGAGGTAAAACCCACAAAAGTCGGGATGGGATGGAATAGGGAGGGGTCTATGACTGCAGCCCCCAGGAGTTTCTCACTCTCAGGATAGTCCTCATTCAACCCCCTGAAATCCATAAAAATTGTCTCTTAAGTGTTCCACTTTATGGCTCCAGGTCTTCTCCAACAGTAAGCAGATTTACCTGCATGTGAGTGTCTGGAGTCACCTGTTTTTCCAGATTTGAGAGTAGCAGTCTGTGCTGCAATTTCATTACTCTGATGCATCTACGAAAAGTGGTTACTTTTGTTTGTTTATTATTTTGTTGTCAGAATGGGAGTGATGACTTCTAACCTCTTTATATGTTGACACAGAAAACCATCTAATCTAATTTTAAAGGCCAGATTTTTCTTATCAGCTTTTTAAGGGCACCCTCTGTAGGTTGGTATAGGCTGACTTTTTCTCAGGATGAACTCTAAGTAGAAATATCAAGTCCGTAAGAATAATACAAATATTCAGAGTTCTTTTTAATGTAATACATTCCTTGAAGCTTTATTTAAAGCTTTCAGCTCACACTGAGCTCAACTTTATTTGAATCTAAATCCTTTTTTTATTTTTTGTCTTTTTCTCTCAATTTGCACTTACATACTTCCTAGTGATGTGTGATCTTTTTTTTTAGATGGATCGATTGCCTCTTTAAATATAAGCTTTTTTATAGGAGGGGAAATATCTTATACAACTATTATACCCCTCGTTATGCTATCATGAGTATATATTAAGCATATGAGAAATATTAAAGTAAATGCTTAGGATAGTCCAGGATTTGTATTATTTTTTTCTTTTATTTGGTGTTAGTGAGGCTCCATCAGGTTTGCAGGACAGAGTTCTGCCCAAGTCACCACAGTATATAGAGCCTTATTATACTAGATGGGAAGGAAGGAGGAAAGGACAAAGCAGTCAGACTTTGGCTGGCACATCATTCATTATCAGTTCAAAACATATCAATAAATGTATTCATTTCAAACTAGGTGCAATGAACTAATAGCAGTTCTGCAAATCCTCCATGTAAGTGACTAAACTCCTCCATCTCTGCTTTTCCCCCTGCTACCTACTTTCTGCTTGATTACCCCTTTTCTAATTCTTCATATGTTAATTCATGGATTATTTAATTTATTTAATAACCGATTTATCTGGTAACATCAGCAAGATAGCAGAATAGGAGGTTCTAGGCTCCACTACCCCCCACAGAAAGTTCAACTAGCAAATACTGACAGACAAGAAAAACTTGTGAAAACCACAAAATCAGAATGGAAGACAGCAGTAGAGAAAGAAAATTCAACATCCTTTCGTAATAAAAACTCTCAACAAATTAGATATAGAAAGAATGCTCCTCAACACAATATAGGTATAAATTACAAGCCAACAGTTAACATTGTACTCAACAGTGAAAGTGGAAAACTTCTCCTCTAAGATCAGGAATAAAACAAGGATGTTCACTCTCACCATTTCTATTTAATGTAGTACTGAAAGTCCTTGCCAGAACAATGAGGTAAGAGAAAGAAAAAGCATCCAAATTGGAAAGGGAGTTGTCACTGCTGATGGCATAATTTTATATATAGAAGACCCTAAAGACTCCACAAAAAAATTGTTAGAACTAATAAACAAATACAGTAAAGTTTCAAGACACAAAATCAGCACACAAAAATCAGTGCACTTCTATACACTAACAACAAACTATCTGAAAAAGAAATGAAAACAACAAACCCATTTATAACAGCTACAAAAAATAAAACACTTAGTAATAAATTTAATTAAGGATATAAAAGATCTGTACACTGAAATTTACAAAACTTTGAAGCAAGAAATTGAACAGGACACAAATAAATGGAAAGACAGCTCATGTTCATGGATTGGAAGAATTAATGTTGTTAAAATGTCTATATTACCCATAGTGATCTACAGATTCAATGTAATCTCTATCAAAATGTCAAAGCCATTTTTCATAGAAATAGAAAAAAAATCCTAAAATTGTTTAAATCACGAAACATTCACAAGTAGCAAGGCAATTTTGCACAAAAAGAACAAAGCTAGAGGCATCACACTACCAAATTTCAAGCTATATTACAAAGCTATAGTAATTAAAACAGCATGATACAGTCATAAAAATAAATATATCAACCAATAGAACAGAATAAAGAGCCCAAAAATGAACCCATGCATTTACAGCCAATTGATTTCCACAAAAGTGCCAAGAATACGTGATGGAAAAAGGACAGTTTCTTCAATAAAAGATATTGAGAAAACTGGATATCCACATGCAAAAGAATAAAATTGGACCATCATCCCACACCATATACAAAAATCACATCAAAATGAATTAAAGACTTAAATGTAAGACTTAAAACTCTAAAACTACTAGAAGAAAACATGGGGGGGGGAACTACATGGCATTGATCTAGGCAATGATTTTTTGAATATGACCCCAAAAACTCAGGCAACAAAATCAAAAATAGACAAATGGGATTACATCAAGCTAAAAAGATTCTGCACAGAAGAGGAAACAACTAATAGAGTAAAGAGACAACCTACAGAATGAGAGAAAATATTTGCAAGCCATACGGCTGATAAGGGGTTAATTTTTAAAATACATAAGGTACTCAAACAACTCAATAGCAAGAAAACAATCTGATTTTAGACATTTCTCAAAAGGAGACATAGATATGGCCAACAGATACATGAAAAAAATACTAAAAATTACAAGTCATTAGGGAAATTCCAATTAAAACCACAGTGAGATATAGCCTCACCCCTGTCAGAATGGCTATTTTCAGAACAATGAGAGATGATAAATGTTGGAGAGCATGTAGAGAAAAGGAAACCCTAGTACACTGTTGGTAGGAATGTATACTAACACATTATTTCCAGCCATTATGGAAAACAGTATGGAGGTTCCTTTAAAAACTGAAAATGGAGTCACCATATGATCTGGTAATATCACTTCTGGTAATATATTCAAAGGATTTGAAATCAGTATTTTGCAGAGATATCTGTACTCCTATGTTTATTGCAGCATTATTCACAATAGCCAAGATATGGAATCAACCTAAGTATCCATGAGTGAATGAACAGATAAAGAAAATGTGGTCTATATGCACAATGGAATACTATTTAGCCTTTACAAAGAGGAAAACTGTCATTTGCAACAACATGGATGAACATTCAGTACACTATGCTAAGTGAAATAAGCCAGGCACAGAAAGACAAATTACCACATGTTCTTATTTATATGAGAAACCGAAAAATGATCAAACATACAGAAGCAGAAAGCAGATTAGTGGCTACCAGAGGCTAGGGAGGTGGGTAATGGTCAAAGGGAGCAATATTTGTTAGACAGGAGGAACAAATAAGTATTTAAGGTGATGGATATGTTAATTAGTTTAATTCAATCATTCCATGTTGTATACATATAGCATTACTTTGTAACTCATAAATCTATACAAGTATAATTTGTCAATAGCTAATAAAAATCATATTAGAAAAAGATTTAATGAGCACCCCTTGTGTGCTAAGCCTTCAGCAAGACTTTGGGGATAAAGGGAGCAAAAATATACAGTTCCTGCAGAGAACTTATAGCCCATCAAGAGAGACAAGTTAAGAATTATATGAACACATAGAAGAAGCATTTAATCCAGTCTAGGGGGTTGAAAAAGCTTCTGGTAGGAAGTAACACCCAAAATGAGAAACAAATGAAAAGGAAGAATTTATCAGCAGGGTGATTATGGTGAGTCCTTGTTACACACAAAAGGAATAATATGCACAAAAGCCTAGAGAGATTCTATAGTGTTTGGAGAACAGAAAGTAGTTTGGAATAAGTAGAGTGTAGAATATAGGATGAAGGGTAGCGGGGAGGATCTGGTGGAAATATAGAAAGATAATGCCTTAAAGATAAGCAGGGTCCAGTTTATTAAGACATTTTCATCATGTCAGTTAGTGTGAACTTTACCCTAAATGCCCCTGGAGGGGAAGACACTGGAGGCTTTTAACCATGGAAATGACATGATCCAACAGGCATTCTGGAAATATCACTCTGTTAACAGCTGAGAGAAGAAGAGTAACCCTTGACATAAAGTGACTAGCTATTGAGCTGGTCTAGTAATCCAAGTAAGAGATGATGGGGCAATGAGAAAGAAGAGAAGGGAACAGAAAGGAGGGAGAAATATTTAGGAAATATAACTGTTAGGGCTCAGGACTGGTTGAGTATGAAGGGTAAAAGGTGATTGGCCAGTCTTTTAATGCTGCATTTGCACTCCGCTTCCCTGGTGCAAGCAGTTGTGCTCAGGGTGAGAGGGTCATGGGATCCATAGCACAGCAGCAGAGGAGCTCCTCAAAAGCATGCAGTGGCTGTGCCATTCTGAGGCTTTTGCACGAACTACTGAGTAGCTCCTGACTGCGGCTCCTGAGGGTGAGCAGGAACCAGAAGATACCAGGAACTACAGAGGACTTTCTGCAACAAGAGCAAGGGAGCACTTTAATTATGAGGGCAACTAAGAGTCCTGTTGATGATGAAAGGGGTAACAGGACAGATGCATGGTCCCCAGCTAATTCTAGCCTTTCCTAGAGATTGTGTGGATGAGTAGGGGAGACCCGTTGTTCCCATGGTAGTCTTGTCTGCCAGCAGCCAGGTGTTCCTTCACGGAGAGAACTTGGTAAGTTGAGGCAATTGGCTTCTCCCTCACCCAAGTGCTTATCTTTAGCAGCTCTCTGCTCTCCCAGACAAGGACGTCCTAACACTCGAGTAAGCACGCCCCCTCCTGGTGGTTATTTCCCAGGGACAGGCTCGAGAAAGCTATTTTTCAGATCCACAACAGTACCTCTATTTTAGCTTTGATCATTCTGTGCTAGGTTTCACTCTAAATAAAGCTATGCTATCCATCTAATCATTGTGTGATTCTGAATGAATACAACACCCACCAGCAGCAGCCATGCTGTTATGCTTAGGTCCTGATGGGTCACAGGCTTATATTCTTTTGCTATTGTGAAACTATTTTTGTTAAAACTAAAAAAAAAAAAAAGAAAAGAAAAGATAAAAAGAGAGAGAGAAAGAAAACAAATACTGCTATTTAAAACAACAGTTGCTTTTAAAGAAGAGTAGGGGATCAATCTTGTTAAAAATAATCTCAGGGACTCTGCGTGGTTTTGTGCTGATAATGTACTAGTTTGCCTCTTTGCCAAGCACCTTAATGGATTTTGATGCAGTCCATGTGGGCCTGGAACTGAGCTTTGGAGTAAAGACTAGAGAGAGCTTTGTTCTGTATTATGGTATGAAAAGGATTCAGAGTTCACAGGAAGCGAGTGGATATGGGAGAGAAGTGGGTGAGGAAAAGATGGGAAGAAAGATGGGAGGGCAAAGGAGCCAAGAAGATGGCCAGAATCCTGTGCAATCTATTGGGTGCCACAAACCTGAAACACTTCGTGGGAGTGTGACTACAATAACATAGGGCAGGGATGACAGCATTCATTGGTAAGGGCACATTTCTGCAGTGACTTCTGTACCTCGCACCCTTCCACATCGTCATTTGAAACTTTACTTAGTAAAGTGTGATATACACTGCATGTGAGAAATTTTAAGCAGAAAAAATGCAGATGCCACACCAAGTTGAACACATGAATGAGGAAGTATGTTTAGGACATGAAGCAATCTAGAAACTGAACTAACGCAGCAGGAGTCAGAGGTATGAAACTATAAACCACTGAGAATTCAAAGAAATCATGGATAGGCATTGGGCTTTTAAGTTGTGAAATGGAGGTTGAAAACATTTTTTTGAAAGAAGGGTTACCCCAGCTAAACACTTGGTTATACCAGCAATGACAAGTGAGAATTGTGGGAAGGCATGAATGAAGTATATTTGAATCAATAAATAAAAGTTGTAAATCAAGAGAAAACAATGGTAAATAAAATATGTTCAAAAATCTTAGCTAGGCAAATATGTCTTCATAGTATCAAAACTAAAAATATGTATAAAGTTATGGTTTTCATATGATTGAAAGTTGGCAAAACATCAAAGATATCTGAAATTATCTATTATTGAATATGTGTTGATATTCTGTTTATAAATTGGTTATGTTTGGATAAAAAGTAAAATGGACACATAATTCATAAAATATATGTTTATTCCACGAAATTTATTTTTCTTGCCTTCATTTCAGAGAAATATCTAGTTGTGATCTTTTAATCAATACTGTCACATAATATTTTTCTTATTGAGAGAAATGCCAAATTAGATAATTTTCCTTGAGTTATTGTGGTCTTTGAATAGTTTTTGTTATTTTCAGTTTATAGAAAATTTGCTTTTCTGTGGCAGTAGCAATTGGAGCTGACAAGAAAATGTTTAAAGTAATGTTTAAAGTTGGAAATGAACCATGACATAAATTTTATATATTATATTCAAACATTGTAATGGAGTCAAATACAAGAAATTATCTTTATCACAGAGTATGTTACAAAATATTTAAATTTCATCATATAAATTGCTATCACCTATATCACAATTCTTTACTATCTCTAGAAGCAATATCTATCAACACAGTATTACTTAAGTTCTTTTTTCAAAATTTCAATGCTGGACTATTATAAAGAAAACCAAAAATGGCAATATCTAGTTATCTCCCTTTGAGATTCTGCAAATACTTCTAATGGACTTAAAAATAATCTGTATGGAAATTAATACTAGAAATTTTTATGTATTCATCATTTCCTTCAGAGTTAGGAAAATGCTCTTTTCCTTTCTTGACTTTCTTCTATGTTATTGGAATATCATTTTTTGTTGCATATCTCACATGCAGTTTCTTTTAACTTAGAAAAGATGTTTTCTCTAAATTATTATTATTATTTTTTTTTTTGAGACAGAGTCTCACTCTGTTGCCCGGGCTAAAGTGGGTGCGGTGGCTTCAGCCTAGCTCACAGCAACCTCAAACTCCGGGGCTTAAGCGATCCTACTGCCTCAGCCACCCGAGTAGCTTGGACTACAGGCATGCGCCACCATGCCCGGCTAATTTTTTCTATATATTTTTAGTTGGCCAGATAATTTGTTTCTATTTTTAGTAGAGATGGGGTCTCGCTCTTGCTCAGGCTGGTCTCGAACTCCTGACCTTGAGCGATCCACCCGCCTCGACCTCACAGAGTGCTAGGATTACAGGCGTGAGCCACCGCGCCTGGCCGTTTTCTCTAAAATTTTGAGCAATATTTCTTTCCTCTTTTAAAGAATTATTTGTTTGATGTTGGCGGTGTTGTTCATACGCTTTTGCTAACGTTATTAACAGCAAGTAACATTGCTTAAAGTGACTGTGGATAATACAAATTAAACTTAATTTTATTTTCTGCTGAGGACAATTCACTGTTTATTTAAGGATTTTTCTCTTGTTTCTCTCATGTTGTTTAACCTAAATTCAATTGTTTTTTAACACCATTTGGTTGATATTCCTATCATGTGTCCAACAGTGATTTTAAGGTCAAATTTGGTATGCCTTTCATTGAAATATTCCATCTCTGGAAGATTTTAAAAATATTGTATATAATCTTTGAATTGTTCCAAAGAATGCCATATTTATTTACACAGTTGGGTCTATGTCTTTTAGTGACAAATTCAAACTATTTAGTGTTATGGCACCAAAAAAACCTGCTGAATTTTTGACTAAAATTTTGGCCTAAATACATTAATTTGAATTGAATTTTGTTTTGCTTAAACGAATTGTATGATGTCAAAATTATGTGATGGCCATTTTCAAATACCTTTAACTCTCTTCTTTCAATGGGCAGGTCAAGATTGCATTTGATGTTTCCAAATTGCAGTTTTGATTTGAATAATTTCTTTTTCATTCTCATTGTTTTTATTAGTAATTAAATTTTCATTTAGTAAGGAGTATGTAGTCACAAATGTTTCTTTTCACCTGTTCAAGTTGCAGATTTGATAAGAATAATTTTCTTGCTCATATGCATTGTTGTCATAATTATCTTATATGTGATAAAAAATTTGTAATGTCCTAATCATAAATTTTATATCGATCATCCATGTCAGAAGTGTGTTCACTTTCATTGTTTACAGTTCTATATAGTACATACTCTTTTTTCTTTTTTCTTTACAGCTTTTTTCTTTTATGAGCTCAAATTTCTTAATGTTTCTATCACATTCTTGTACTCATTCTCATTGATCTAAAGGGTTTTAAAGATATCCTCCTTTAAAGTGAAAAAAATTTGAATATATTTTCATAAAAATGTAAATTAAAGTAATTTTTATGTTTTTCAGAAAGTTATTTTTCTTCTAAAATACTTAAATGTGCTCAAAATAAAAGTTAAATATGAGTTATATTTAATAAGAAGCAACAATCTTATTCAAAATTATTTTAAGGTGATGTTTTATTTAATATTTTTAAACGTTACATTTAACTCAAATATCTTTTCAAAATTAACTTATTCACAATTCTAGAGTTTAATGTCTATTTGCCAAGATAAAGAATCAATGTCATACCTTTTGAATATTATGCATATTTTATTGGCTACAAATATCTAAGTTTAAGAATAATATGAATTGTTTAACATTGCAAAACATTTCTCATCTGCCATGTGCAACCTGTGCTAGCTGGTGAGTCTCTGTGGAACCACAAATTGGAATACAAAGAGAAGCAAGAAATGGACAATTGGCACTACTGGGTAATGATAATCTTTTATACAAGAATGTGCTGCATTTATGTTATCCTAGAGGACAAATTTGACAAGTTAATTAATTTGTTTTTTTCTGTCCTAATAGCTTCTGCCATTCAAACCTCTCCTCTTACTAGGAAGTATCCATCTCACAGTGTCACAACCCACCAACTTAATGGTATTTGGATGCTATTCCTTATTTTATTAATTTAGTTTTTCATTGACACATAATAATTATACATATTTATGGGATACAAAATGATATTTTGATATGTATACAATGTGTAATGATCGAATCAGGGTAATTAGCATATCTATCACCTCAAAACATTTATCATTTCTTTGTGTTGGGAATATTCAAATCCTTTCTTCTCATAATTGCCTTTTAATTTTAAGACAAAGGACAAGAGATGTGGAGAAGCATTTCAGTGGAGGAGTGAAAGGTTTTATTTATTAGAGCAGATGTTAGGGTTCTGTGTCCTCAGGCCAGTACTGGACCCTGGATCCCGAGGGCAGGAACACCTTTGCGTTTTTTAATAAATTCATTTTGGCTGTGTTTATGACACGTGGGTCCCTCTAAACTGTGGGGCCTAGCGCAGGATTTCTTTGCCCAAATCAAAGAGTGTTAACTGACACTAGCAATTGTTTTAAGTATTGTCATAATAACAAAATGTCATAAGTTTAGCCTATTACAGCATGTGTATTGGTGATGAGAAGCTGTATTTCCATTTTGGTTTTATCACAACTAGTACCAACAGCATTTATCAACAGCCTTATATATCTCGAATTTCAATCTCCTTTCCAGTTGTGAACATTGATGGCTATTTCTTTTTCTTCATCCTTTTCTCCTTTTTTGGTAAAGAAATTTTGCTTTTCTAGTAACTACACTTCCCCAACTCTGGGCTATATTCAGGGGGATGGAATTTTCCAGATTGGACAACCTAGGTCATCTGCTTATGATAGTCTCAGGAGAGATGAGGTCCCACCACTGTGCTGGGCATGTGGAACATTATGGTCCATCAGAGCTGCTTTCCCCTCCCTAGCATCATGATTAGTTCAGAGATGGGCACATGGGCCCAAAAGGAACAGGGTTTTTCAGGGATTGATGTGATCTCTGAGATTTCTCTACCTCAAAATTGTAAGCACTAAAGACTACATAAGCCTAGAGATGCCACAGGCTATTTTTGCTACAAACTATAGAATGCCTACATGAGAAAAGACCAACACAGAAGAACAAGAGCCAAAAGATTAAGAGAAAGACTTCTGATGATATCATTTGAGCCCCTGGATCTAACCTTACTTACTGTGGATTTTTGAGTTATATGAACAATTATATTCTTTTATTTTTATCTTTTTTAAAAATATAGTTCAGGTTAAATTTCCATCATTTATAACCAAAATCTTCCAAATAATACACAACCTTCCTCCTGTCTGCCTTCTGGTCTTGTTCAACATGACTTCCCCACTCAAGTCTCTGTGACATTGAATAAAAGAGTAAGTGATGCTAGCAATGATGTACTGTTTTCTCCAAATTTTGAAGCATTTATCATACCCTCTGTCCTTTATTTTTGATATGTGTATTAGTAATATTATCTTCATGTTTACGAATTATGGAATATCTGTTCATAAAATTTAGGTTTCTTGCTCAAGATCAACAGCTGGAAGGCAACTGAAGCAAGAATCAGAGACTGGACTGACTCTAAAACTTAAAACCTATCCTTCTCTCATGGAATCACTAGTAATGAAAATAGTGGTGTTTGTTTTCTGTTTGTTTTAGATGCTCTAGATCAAGTCGTCTCTAAGTTGCCTTTCTCTTTGGGGTTCCATGATTCTTTTTACCCACCATATCTCCCCATTTACTTCTCTCGAAGAGATGATTGATATTTTCCTACCATCTGTAGAGCAATTAGTTTAATAATTAGTGGTCCTCAGATTTGCCTTTCAGATTTCTTAGGATTCTTCTTAATATCCCCAGCATTAAGCACAGACCCTCACACATCACAGGTGTTCTAGGATACAGGCCATTGAACACATTTTGGGGAATTCTTTGAGCCATTGATTACTTGCTCCTTCATTACGTAGAAATAACTGCTGTATTCTCTTTGAGTCTTCTCTTCTGTAGAATAAACTTCCTTAGTCCTTTCAGTTCTTACTGATAAACATGCTCCAGTTGAGGAGGGTTTAGGCTATCGTACTTTTATGAGTATGAAGATCTAGTTCCTTAGGATGACTAATTTAATATTTATTTTCAGGATGGCTAAGAGGGTAAAGAGGAAGGAAGCAAAAAGACCAGTGATGTTCCATCCCAGGAACAAGCCATGAGTTCATCATGGCCCTTATCATTACACATGACAGTTATTCATTTACCTTTGCCATTAGACTGTAAACTCCATGAAACAGAGACATCATTTGTCTTGTTCATTTATTGCCCAGAACAAAGCACATGAACTCGCACCTGGTGTTAAGTACATAGACTTTAAAGTTAGACCACTTAGGTTCAAATCCTGGATCAACCACATGCAGGCTCTGTGTCCTTGGCAAGCCACATAGCTTTCATATCCCTTGGTTTTCTTGTCTTTCAATGGGGATAACAGTCATTTCAATCTCAAATAGTCATTGTGAAGGTTAA
This sequence comes from Lemur catta, assembly GCF_020740605.2. NCBI lineage: Eukaryota > Metazoa > Chordata > Mammalia > Primates > Lemuridae > Lemur > Lemur catta. The sequence continues at coordinate 32,386,626 of NC_059130.1, read as the reverse complement.
ATTTGATAATTCATAGAAAGTGCATAATGACTGGCGCACATTGAGTGCTCAAAAATGCCTGCTGCTATTATTATTATAAGGTCCTCAATAAATATTTTTAAGTGAATTAGTTGTAGGTTCCAGACATTCACTCTTTCTGAACCTAATCTCTTCATATATGCCAGTTTGATAATGTTCCCAGCATTCAACTGACACTTCAGCTCAGGCACAAAGCCTGGCCACTTTCCTTTCACATTGTCAGATTGCTCATCTAATCAGGAATTGATTCATATTGTGTTTGTCAGAATCCTCAAGCTTTCTGAAGCATGTGCCATTTATCAGCTTGTTCAGGTGAATCTTGAAGTGGAAACCAAGAGCTCACCAGCTTGGAATCTAGCAGTCAGGGTGACAGCTTTGGCTTCAAACAAGGTATGGACCCAGGGCACAAAGAAAGGACACTCCTCAGTGATCCAGCGAAGCAAAGAAGATAACTGAAATTGGGGCTGGATGGGAGGAGAACAAAAGTTAAAACTGGGAAGCAGGATGGAGATGACAATAAAGACTTGCTTTATTTCAGCAAATGCCAAGCTGAGGTAATAAAACTGTACTTATAGTTATTCACCCAGATATAGTTTGTATCCTGAGAGCTCTGCATAGGGCAATAAAGGGTCTTTGTACTCTAAAACAGCTGTAGGGGAGGGGTGGAGCTGGGCAAGGCAAGGGGAGAACAAGCGGGTCCTGGAGCATGACCTTTGGAGGAACAACTCACTCTCACATTATGTCATGGCAGTGAAAATGTACTCGGCAGCAAAAGTGGCCACAGAGCCTGTTGTTTGGGAGCTACTCCAGCACCTGCCTCATCACATGCTCCTGAAAGATCATGTGCTTTTACCAGCCCAGATGGACACCCCCTGTTTCTGTGCCAACAACCTGAAATCATGGGCACTGAGCGGCAGCCAAAGGGTAATGTCCTGACTAAATTGTAGCTGTGGGCCTGAGCCCTGTCATTGAGCTGAACTAAATGCCTTTCTCCATGCCCTTGATTCTCTCTCTGAATTCTCTCTCTGTGTGGAGATGGGCCCACAGCTCAGGCACCTGTGGGCAAGACCCAATACCTCCCCACTCTCAGCCACAGCCTGGCCTGAGCCAGGATAACTTCTAGTTCAGAGAAGGGCTTGGCCTTCTCTTGAACAAATCCTTCTCGGTGACTGGACTGGTATCTTGAAAATGCACATTTTCCTATTTATTATTGTTTTATTTTATAAGCCCCTTCCCAAGTTCCTATCTCTCCAGGGGCTCTGTCCCAGCACCCTAAAATGCTTTTACAAAAGCCATGTCAAAGCACACATCTTATCTGAATCACACAGAAAACCATTATCAGCTAGGAACACAGCTTAAATTAGTTTATCAAGATTGGTTTCAGAATCTGGGGCCATGTGCTTCTTGTGCGGCTGTGCCTGAGAATGCATAGCAGAGAGGCAGGACCACAATGGAGACGAAACCAGGAACATGCCCATAGCTTTCTGCTGCACAGAAAATGCAGGAGCTCAGGGCATGTACGTGTGAGATTCCAGAAGATCGTGAGAGTGTGATAGGATATGCCAACTTTTAACTCAGTGAACCCTTTTCTGAAACACAATTTGCCACAATGAGGGAATTAAGAAGGAAATCAAATTCTAGTCAAAAAGACTCATATCAAGGAATTATACTCTCAGAAATGTTGGGAAAAGATACGTGGATCTTGGAAGATAATTACTCAAAACATGCAGGGAAGGTAGAATAACATTGAAGTGTTTTTCTTAGACAACATCATTTGTCATATTTATTTGATCAAGAATTTAAAGATTTCTCTAACAAGGATATAGTTTGAGGCAGTAAGAAGGATAAAACATCAGTTTGGAAAGAACCCCAGTCAGAGCAACATGAAATCTGCTAAAATTGAAGTAAGAACAAGCATCAAATTTATGGTGAAACTTGGGTGGAAGACTGGTGAAATCACTGATGCTTTACAAAAAGTTTGTGGGGATGTGGCCCAAAAAAATCACCAGTTTCCAAATGGATAACTTGTTTTAAGAAGGGATGATGTTGAAAATGAAGCCCAGCGTGGCAGACATAAATTTGCAAGGAAAAAATTCATCTTGTTCATGCTCTGATTGAAGAGGACCAACAATTAATAGCAGAAACAACAGCCAATAGCACAGACATCTCAATTGGTTCAGTTTACAAAATTCTGACTAAAAAATTAAAATTGAGCAAACTTTCCACTTGATGGTTGCCAAAACCATTGTGCTCAAATGAGCTCCAGATAAGAGCAGAGCTTTCAATGGAAGTTTTCAACAAGTGGGGTCAAGATTCTGAAGCATTTCTTCAGAGAATTGTACAGGAGATGGAATATGGCTATAACAGTATGATCCTGAAGACAAAGCACAATCAAAGCAGTGGCTATCAAGATGTGGAAATGGTTTAGTCAAAGGAAAAAAGAATTGATCAAAAGCAAAGGTCATGGCAACAGTTTTTTGGGATGCTCAAGGCTTTTTGCTTGTTGACTTTCTGGAGGGCTAAAGAACGACAACATCTGCTTATTATGAGAGTGTCTCAAGAATGTTAGCCAAAGCTTTAGCAGAAAAACACCCAGTAAGGCTTCACCAGAGAGTCCTTCACCAGGACAATGATCCTCTTCATTCCTCTCATCAGTGGGCAGTTTTGCAAGAGTTTCAAAGGGAAATCATTAGGCATTCATCTTACAATCCTGATTTGACCCCTTCTGACTTCTTTTTGTTTCCTAATCTTTAAAGGCCACTCATTTTTTTTCAGTTAATAATGTAAAAAAGACTGCATTGACATGGTTAAAATCCCAGGATGCTCAATTCTTTAGAGATGGACTAAATGGCTGGTATCACTTACAAAGGGTCTTGCACTTGATGGAGCTTATGTTGAGAAATAATATTTATTTTTTGTCTTTATCTTTTAATTCCATTTTTCCATGAACTTTTTGAATATGCAAGTACCTACTTCATAGAGTTACTGTGAGGATTAAATGAATTAATATATGAAAGGGTTTCAGATAGCGGTACAGCCCACAGCAAGCACTCAGTGATCATTAGCTACAGCATTAATTATTAGCATCATGTCCATTGATCTCCACAGGGCCAAACAGGCACTTCCAGTGACCCTTCAGATTAAGTGATTGGAGGATAAGATGAGTCGTGCTGATTGTCAAAGGTCACCCAATTCAGAAAAGTTGAATGTTTTAGAGTGGACCCCAGGCATTCTAATTTCAAGTCTAGAGATCTCTCCACACATTGGCTTTCCCTGTGAAGCAAAGGACTGGAATTGGACCACTGACTGACCTAATGAGCTTCACCCCAGCAGAACTCTGCCTCCTAGGTTAGAACACATGCAGTACCTGGCCAGCCATCTCCAAGTCTTTAACCTGAGGACCAGAAAACAGGGCTGATAGCTACATAATTTTCTGTGTGGGGCACAAATCAGCATAGTATCTCCCAAAGACATCTGCATTTACTCTCTTTTCACTGGAAGTATTTGCTCTGTTCTTTAAATGGCCACATCACTTCATCTGTATTTCTTCCAGGACATCACTCACATCTCAGCACACATTGTGGCTTTCGGCATACATATCTTATCTGCTCTGCTACACTGTTCACTCCTTGGGTAAACTTTGTCTTATTCAGTTTGCACCTGGTTATGTACTCTATAAGCACCTGATAACTCAATGGAAGAATGCATGAATGAATGAGTGAATGAATACTTGAAGTATTTAAGATCAGAATCAAGCTCCTGCCAGAGAGACATAATTTAATTCAGCTCAAATAAATTATGAGTGGCAAAAATGTACCTCGCACTATCCCAGATATTATAGAGGATCCAAAACATATGTCATAGTCTTTTAAAAACTTTTGGACAGGCAAGACTTATATTCACAAAGAAATTATACCTGCAGGGGAAAAATGGAAATGATGTGAGAGAGTACTGGCAGTCCTCAAAGCAGAATGCTCTTCCAAAAGTTCATTTTAAGTTAGTTGTTTAAAGTTTGAAGTACATCTACCTAAAACTTATGATAATGTTTCCAATATTGGTCCACAATATTTTGCCAGAAAAGTCAAAGATGGAAAAGGCTTTAGAATTTATCTGACCAAACCCTCTCATTTTATAGAAAAGACAGTGTGACTTTCCCAAGATCACAAAATGAGTGAACTAAGATTAGAATTCCCATTTTAGTAATACTTAGTATAATGATAGAAAAAGCAATCATCAAGAGAGGGAACTGTACTTACATAAATATTTATCAAATGCCCATTATGTGCAAACATTGTACAAATACCTTTTCACCTAAGGCATCATCTTTGATACTCCTCTTTTTCCTCTGCCCCCTTTGGGTTATGTCCTGCTGATTTTACTACCTCAATATTTCTCTGATCCATCCTCTTCTCCCCAAACCCACCTTCACTTTATATCTCTTGTCTGGCCAATCACAGAAGCTTTCTAATTTGTTCTCACAAGGCTTTGTCTCCATAACTTCCAAAGTGATCTCAGATATCTACAAAACAAACGGGATCATCCCATTTCTTTGCTTAAAACCTTCCTATGAGTCCATGTTGCCTACCAGATAAAAAGTATGCTCCCTTAACTCATTCTACAAAGTTCTTCAGGGTCTAATGCCTCCTTGTCTGTCGTGCTATTTCCTGCTTCCCACTTTGTGCTATGGCAATACAGACCTGCTTGCTGTTCTCTGCTTAGACCATGATGTCATTCCTCCCCGTGCTGGCTCACATTCTCCCCTTTGCCTGGAGTCCTCACCTCCCTTCTCCCCTCGCCTGCCTATGTTCTATCTGTTCTTTGGTGCCAGAGATGTCCATTTCCTTCTATCTCTGTGTTGCTTTGGTCCATCTCCTGAGATTAGGTTTTTGAGCTCTTTACTCACTGGGTGGTGTTAGAAAAAATTTGAAACAATCCTTCCATTGTCAGATTAAGTGATCAGGGATTTTCTAAAGTCTTGTATGTCCAGGAGCATTACTTGAGTGGGTGAAATCAGAGAATTCATGATATATCTGGACCCATTGCATTAACTGAAGAATTGATAGCATCTCTGAGGCAGAGACCAGATTGCACGCAATGACTGAGTCCCTAGAGAAAAGTAATGGTCAGAGGTCCAGATTCTGACTGGCCAGCTGCCCTTCTGGGAGGATTGTGCCCAGAAGGTACTGCCAGAATGATCCCCTAGTATAGGCACTACTTCCAAGGCAGCCTGCTCCCTTGTCCTCCAAGCCTGGCCTTTCCTGGTCCAGTGTCCTACCTGGCTCTATAAATGGCTCCCTCAGGGACTCAGAGCCTGACACTTTTCTCCTGTGTTTCCCTAAGATTCTCTCACCTCTCAGATCATCTCAGACCTTTTACAACAAGGGCTATTTCCAGCCTTCTTACTTAACAGGGTGTTGGCCTATTGGGTCCCAAAAGCCTATTTATATGTTGTCGTCCAGGCCATCCACAGCTACCCACCAATTTCCCCTGTTGAGTCTTTAAACCCAAAGGCTGATCATTTTCCCAGGAAGGGAAAATAAGTGTTCATTTTGTACCACAATGACGTCTCCCTACTAAAAAAAAATTGGGTGACAGTTATTTACAACAGGGTGTTCTTGCTAAGCTTTACGATTTAGTTCAGCATCAAGCTGACCAGAAGCTACCCTGATAAGCAGTATTTCCCTTACTCCCCTACACATGGGCTGGGTGCCTCTCCTCTGTGCCTTGTAATACACAGAGCCATGTCTCCATCACTGCACTGACCACACTGTGTTGCAACGATCTATTTATATGTCTATTTAAACCATATTTATGACATTTTTGAGATCAGGAGCTATCTTATTCATCTTTCTATTCTTTATCCTAACAACAGTGTCTAACACATAGTATGTGCTCAATAAGTGATTGTTTTACTGGTTTTCACTGAACTCCCAAAGGGAAGTTATATCCAACTTAACCTTGATTATCACCATTCCTTCCTGATGTGAGGGATAAATGGGGCACCAAGAATTACTATGCAGATGGAAAATACATAGAAATATATCTGGCAAACCAACAGCCAACACTCATATGGACTGTTGATGTGATGATTCAACATCAGTCAAATGTCTATAATAAGAATTCCACTGGGATCCCCAGTATTTTACATTCTCCCCCAGGACTCCAGATGAGGGATATACTTTGCAGAGGGGTGGGTGGCAGGTACTCTGATCCACAACACATGGAATCAGATCCCAAAGGGTCTTTAACAGATACTTCTTTCAAAGTAGCTTCATGTTAAAGAATAATCCCACAGTTTAGATGAGAGCTGATTTTAAAAATATCAATAATAATCTAGCAGAGTCTTAGACTTGTGGGAATGGTGTTTACAATAGGAAGTCTTCCAGAAACTTTTATTGTTATAAAGGAGATGAGGCAGGCACATACACAATTTGGCACACAGATATCTCTCTAATCTCTTTTCTCTGAATTGAAAAAATTGGCAGAGAGGCAAGATCTAGTGGTGATGAGGGACTTCAACCAGCAGGACATCTGCTGGAAGTCTCATGCAGAACATCTGATGAATATTTGCCTAGCCTTGCTGACAACTTCATCTCTCAGTAGGTAGAAAAAGCAATGAGGGAGAACTGCTACTCAAGACTTAATTATGACCAGTAAGGAAGACCTGGATAATGATTTGTATGTGATAGGAAACTGGGAGGAAAGTGACTATGCCATTTCTGGAAACCAACAATAAATGATAAGGTGGCTCCTTACTATAATAAAATATGACAATCATCTCAATTCTTTTGGGAAACAGGCAATGTATGAATAGATTAATTAAAACATCCAGATCAGTGTACCCTGGACACTAGGAAAGATTTCTAATAGTTCAGAGCAAAGAATTATGATCTTGTGACCCATGATGCAAAATAATAATGGAGCTCCACTCTCTAATGGGATGGGCACTTCTAAGAAATGAAATTCAAATACAATAATCATGAGTCATCCTGATATAAAAGGGAGAAGACAGCTAACAAAACCCATGGGGATTCCTAAAGAGCTCTTTGATGAGCTCAGATTGAATAAAGGCCTGCACAAAAGACATAAGAAGGAGAGAATAACAGAACAAATCCAAAGGTTCACATGGTCCTATAAGGACAATAATAATGATGATGCTCACAATTTACAGAGGATTTGCTGTGTGTCAGGTACTGTGCTCTGCACTTTTACATATATTGACTCACCAGTTCCTCAGAAGAACATGATGAAATAGATGTAATATTTATCTTCTCTTTACAGATGAAGGATCTAAAAAACAAAGTGGTTAAGTTACTTGCCTAAGGTCAAAAACTCAATAAGTAGAGAGTTGGGATTTGAATCCAACTAAGCTAGCCCAAGAGTTGACACTCTTAACCTCTGTGCTCTGGTTCTATCTACTTCATGATACTTCTCAGGACATTGTGTGGCAGGTTAGAGAAGAATGAACAGGTCTTTGGCAAAATAATAGCTTCAAACAGCTTTCAAAGGGGATTCCATATAAAAGGAAGAAGATGAAATAATGAAAAACAATTGAGGTGGTAAAATGGGAACAGATGCTACAAAAAAAGGCAGCTCTATTAAACTCTGATTTTGTTGCCATTTTCTCCAAAGAGAAGGTTTTTCAGTTGGAAAAGGCAGATTACACATTATAGTCTTTTATTTCTTTCTTTCTTTCTTTCTTTCTTTATTTATTTATTTATTTATTTTTATTTCAGCTTATTATGGGGGTACAAAAGCTCAGGTTATATATATTGCCCATGTCCCGTCCATCCCCCTGAGTCAGAGCCTCAAGTGTGTCCATTCCCCAGACAATGCGCCTGATACTCACCATGTAGTCATACCTCCATCCCCTCCCCCCACCACCCACCTCCCCGAGTCAGCACCTTCAAGCATGACCATTCCCCAGATGGTGCGCAATGCACTCATCATGCAGGCATATACCCATCCCCTCCCCCCACCCCCTGCCTCAGTCTGATATCCAGTTGATATCATTCCCCAATGTGCATTTAGGTGATGATCAGGGAAACCAATTTTCTGGTGAGTACATGTGATGCTTGCTTTTCCATTCTTGGGATACTTCACTTAGTATAATGGGTTCCAACTCTCTCCAGGAGAACCAAAGAGATGTCGTATCACCATTATTTCTTATAGCTGAGTAATACTCCAAGGTATACATATACCACAATTTACTAATCCATTCGTGAATTTATGGGCACTTGGGTTGTTTCCACATCTTTGCAATTGTGAATTGTGCTGCTATAAACATTCGGGTGCAGGTGTCTTTTTTATAGAATGACTTTTGTTCATCTGGGTAGATGCCCAATAATGGGATTGCCGGATCGAATGGTAGGTCTACTTGAATCTGTTTAAGGTATCTCCATATTGTTTTCCATAGGGGTTGCACTAGTTTACAGTCCCACCAGCAGTGTATGAGTGTTCCTGTCTCTCCGCATCCACGCCAACATATATTGTTTAGGGACTTTTTGATAAAGGCCATTCTCACTGGGGTTAAGTGGTATCTCATTGTGGTTTTGATTTGCATTTCCCTGATGATTAGAGATGTTGAACATTTTTTCATATGTCTGTTAGCCATTTTTATCATTGTTATAGTCTTGAAGTCAAATTTTTTTGAAAAAGGACAAAGCTTCCAGTTGCTCTAAAATATTAGCTGGCCTGGGATTTTGAGGATGTTACTTGTTCAAAAAAGAAACAAGATCCATTTGTGCTGTGATTACAGCATCAAAGTAGAGTGTCCAGGTAAGAAAGTATAAAGGAGGAACAGTCATGGAACCCAAGACCCTAAAGACCATCCAGTCCAGCTCTTCACTCCATTTTACTCCATATTTTCAACTAGTTCTGAGAATTATGCTCATTTCTGGGTATAATATTTTGTGGGGAGTATTGACTAATCATTACTCCATCCATGTCCAGAGGAATGAAAATTGGTGGTAAAGAATGGATACTGTGCTGTGCGAAGGGCTCCCGATGGAAGTGGGGCTGTCTCATAACTATACATGTAACATTTGCATGGTGTGTCCCCATTTACAAAGTGCTTTCATGTGTATTATCTTTCTTGATACATTCCCCAAAACATTATTCAGAGGTAGATGTTCCAAAGCCTATTTAACAGAAGAAGCCAAATGGAAGAGGAGGAAACCAACATGCTAGCAGAACTGGAACTGAGTTTAAGAAAAAGGCTGTACCCAGTATATCAAGCTCCCTCATGGCTGCTGCCCTCAAAGATCTGAAGAACAACCATGTAGAAGAGGCGTTGTTTTGTTCTTAGTTCTATTTGAGCTCTGAAGTGTAAAGAATTTCCCAGCACCCTGACTCCGTTTAAATGTAGCCAAGAGGATGACATGTAAGGTTACTCCACTGATTGAAGGGTTAGTCTGTTAGAGCAGTGGTTCTCCAGCTTTAGAATTTCATGAACAAAACAACAGCAGCAACTATAATAAAGGGAGGACCTGCATAGAATTAAAAATCCTACCACTTCCCTTTTATCAGCTCATTAAAGGAAGGGAAACTTAATACCAAAGAAAGGGTAGTTGACCACTACATTGCCTTTCTGTTTTTACATTTTGCTGCACACTGGTAAAAAAAGAAAATAAAAATTGTCACAAATTGGTAACAATTTACACACCATTGTTTGGGAAACACTGGATTAGAGAATTTTTAAGATTCTTTCCAATTTTAAAAATTGTACAATTTTAAATCATATAGTTTGGTACTTAATTATGTCTTTCTTATATTTTAGCTGACATCTTGAAAGCTTACTCAGTGCCAAAATATGTGTTAAATTCTTTACATGTCAGTCAATTTAATCCTATAAGTATCCCTACCTAATAGATGTTTGCTAGTCCACTCTGAGTGGAAACTGAAACTCAGAGTTCTGTGTCTTGTCTTAGGTCACACCCCGGGAATTGAACTTTGGTCTCTGATTTCACTGCATTTAATAATTGCTATTAGACTGTTTGTGTCCCATCTCCCCCAAATTCATATGTTGAAATCCTACTCCCCAATATGATGGTTAGGAGGGGGGCCTTTGGGAGGTGACTAGGTCATGAGGCTTGGGATTAGTGCCCTTATAAAAGAGACCTCAGAGACCTCCCTTATCCCTTCTGCCACGTGATGACACAGTGAGAAGACAGCTGTCTATGAACTGGAAAACTGGCCTTCACCCTACAGGGAATCTGCCAGCACTTTGATCTAGGACTTCCCAGCCTGGAGAACTGTGAGAAATAAATGTTTGTTGTTTATAGGCCACCCACTCTATCGTATTTTGTTATAGTAGTCTGAGCAGATTAAGACAACAACTGTGTTACATGCCCTCTATTATCTCTATTATTAAATATTAATAAAATATTTCAAGTATCTTTATAAACTCTGAGTCCCTAGATGGCAGGGTTTTAGTTTTTGAATTTAATTTCTGAATCTCACCATAGCAGCACAGTGTCTCTACTGTATTGAACAAAATTGACCAACATTTGCTGAATGCCTACTAGGGTTCGGCTCCTAAGCTCGGGGAATACTGAGGCACACAGATAGATATGCGTTGATTCAATGATCAGCAGATCCATATAGGAGCCTTTTGAACCTATGAAATTGTTAAAATAGTGCTCTCATTTAAACTTGTATGCTATCTGACCATCCAACCTCACAGGACCTATCAGGAAGGAGAGTCTTTTCTCTGACTTAACAACTCCAAGAAGAAAGCCCCGATGTTCTGTTGCTTCTCAGACTCTCCTCTCAGTGCCAGGGAGAACAGCAAGGCCTCGCCTGTCCCTGATTCCCGCGTTGTCCCCGCACCTAGGACGCCTGCCCACTGTGACAGTTTGAGAGACCGAAGAGGCTCCCCCCGGGCTGCTGGAGTCCCTGCACCGTTCAAAGACGGTTGGGAAGAACCCGCAGTGCGCCAGGTAGTAGGGAAAGCTGGTTCTAGGAGAAAAGGCAGGGGGTTTGGGGATAGACTCGCCACGAGGAAAAGATTCTAAAGGGGCTGGGAGCCTGATGTCTGACTTCGCAGCTTATATTCATACAATGCTCGTCATCTGCCCACTGTCCCATGTGCCAAAAAGGTTTTTTGTAGCGCGCTGCCCCTTTACTAGTGAAAACCCGTGTAACTGCCGAGAACATGCAGTCCTGTGGGCGTAGTTGTCTCGGCACGAACACCACAGCAGACGTGACCCGGCCGCCGGCGTCTCGCTTGGCGGATTCGCCCCGGCCAGGCGGCGCTGCCCGCGCTGCTCCCCGGCCGCCGCCCCGCGGGAGGGCGCTGCGCTCTGGCCGGTCCCCGACGCCGCGCGCGCCCGCTCGGCCCTCAGGGCCCCGGGCTGTGGGCGGGTGAGAAGGAAAGTGAGAAGAGCAAACTCTATCCATGGCAACCTGAAGGTGGCAATAATCACATTTACTTGAAAATTGCCTGAGGATGAACTACATGGTCTGTGCGGATATGCAAATATGTGAACGTATGCAAATATATGCAAATGTGCGACCCTCTTAACTGTTTTCTCCATCTGGATGTGGCCTCTTGTGGTGAGGCCAGAAGGAAGTGGGCTCTAAGTGATGGATTCTCCCTCTGGGCTGAGCGGGAAGCTGGAGAAACATACCCTTTGTTGTCCTGGTCACCTTCCTCCCATAGCTGGGGTTTGGGAGGGGCTCAGGCACCTTAGGAAGGCTCACGGTCAACAAGTATACATTGTTTTAATTCACTTGATCTGATGAGGAGAAAGCAGGCTGTCTGATCCTTGTCCCCTTCTTTGTCCCCAGTCCCTGCCATCCCTGGCCTAGATCATGGTGTGATAATCTGACAACATTATCATGTTGCTCTGAGTCTCACAATAACCTGGGAACCTTCCACATTCCTGCACCTCAGCCATAACCTGTAAAATAAGAAGGCAAAACCTGATTCACATTAAGCTTCCTCCCAGAAGGTCATAGCTGAATGTCTGCAATTTGTGATGGGAAATATAGCAACAGGGCTGTGCTGTTGTGGCTCACCATCAACTGGACACACGAGAGAGGAGGGGGCAAGGGCTTTGCATTCATTCTGGAACACAGACCTGGATTCAAATCTTAGGTTTTCCTGGTTCCTAACAGTTTATACTTGGACAAGTTGCATAACTTCTCAGTGGAGGGTCCCATTTCTCTTTTCTGTAAAGGAGTTCATTAACCCACAAAGGTTTTTGTACTTAACCTCTATCCTCAATACATGCATTAGTATACAGAGCACATATTTAAAATGCATTCTATGTGTCCAGCACTGGGCTAGGTTCTATAAATCAAAAGGTAAAACAACCATAGCCTCTGTCATTAAGAAACTTAGTCTAGTGGGAGCAACATACGAGGATGGTGGTTAAATAACACAGGGCAATAATTATGTGCCCAAGATGCTTTGGGAGCACACAGCAGGTACACCGAACTCACCAATCCAGCCTGAAGGGACACAGAGGATGGTTGAAACTCAGGGGACATCTGAGCTAAGTCTGGAAGAACAAGTAGGCATTGGACAGATAGGGGAGGCGTTGAGAGCTTCCCAGGCCAGTGGAGCAGCCCCATGCAAAGGCACAGAGGCCTGAGAGAAAGTGGCTTGTTTTGGGGAGCTCCTTGTCATTCACTATGTCTGGAACATAGCATGATTGGCAGCGCTGAAGAAGCAGGTTTGGGGAAGGCTAGGAAGGCCCTTGGGAGCCATGCTAAGGCTGGCTTTACTCCAGGACGATGGGAAGCAGGGACTCTTGGAAGAGTGGATAGACTGGCATGATTTAAGAATCTATAAGACTGCAGGTGGAATTGTCCTGGGGAAAGTCAGGGTGGAGCCTGGGAGGCCCATCAGGAGGCTGGAATACCAGCTCCCATCTGCCCTGAGAAGCTGGACCTGTGTAATCCAGGCCAACATCCTACAGCGTGGACCAGAACTGCTCCTCAGCACCACTGTGAGGCAGGCAGTCTGCTTTTGGGCTCCCCCATCTCTGCTCCTTCATCCATTGAGTTCCTTATCCCTCCTCGGCTGCTAGCTTTTCTCCTGCTGCCCTTGACCCTCCTTGTGGCAACATTTCTGTTACATAACGTGCACATAGTGTCTGTTATTTAATTCATTGTCCCTCTTAGAGAAATGTCTGTGTTAGAAGAGGAACACAGGGAGAGGGCAGGGTTTGCCAGTGAGAGAGCGAACTCTAACAGCAGTCCTTTCAGGCATCAGTGCAGTGTGTGTGGAGTGGAGATTGGGCTGGGAGGGGTCTGTGCCTTCAAAGGTCGACAGAGTCTGGTCACTGGGAATGGGGAGGTATGGCCTCTGCCTGAAGCACATGGTGCCCAGACACAGGGTCTAGATGCAGTAGACTGTGTGTGGCTGGGCACACACATGCATGTGCGTGTGCTCATTTGTCCCGTGTCTGTGGGTACATGGCATGAGACCCTGTGTGCACCTTGTGTGCTCTCTCTGCTGTCTGCAGGGAGTGCTCTCCTCCATTCCATGGCCAGCTCCTCGGCAACCCTCAGCATCACTTCCACCTTGCCTTCCCTTCACGCTTGATATACTGACAATTTCTCACGGTCACCTTTCCTAGAGGTCCCTCCCACCCAGAGCAGAAGAAAGAAAGGTAGAAAGTTTGTGTTCCCCATTGCCACATAGCCCTCAACCCTCAGGCCTCAGCCCTGTGCCATTCGGGGGAAGGTCTGAGGAAGGCCTGTTTTTCCAGGGCATGGGGAGCCTGGGAAAGAATTGGGGATGTGGCTTATTGTCACTTTTTCTAAAGCCTGGGAACTAAGTATTTGTGCAGGCCTGCCATCAATGCAAGGTGATTCCTGAATTTTTAAGGTAGAGTCTGGAAGGCAATGAGACTGCTGGAGGTGGCAGTGGGGTGGGAGATGAGAGCCCACGTTGAATATCCAAGAAAATGTAGGGCACTTCTGAAAATTCAATGTGCAAACAAATCACCCAGGATCTTGTTGAAGTGAAGGTTCTGAATCAGCAGCAGGTCTTGAGTGGGCCCTGAGAGTCTGCCTTTCCTGCAAGCTCCCAGGTGATGCCAATATTGATCCATAGCCCATACTTCTAGTGGCATTAGTAGAATAAGTAACATTAATATATTTTTCAATGAGTTGGGGGAAGCTCAGTGTCTGATACACACACAAGCTTTCCCAACTACTCCACCTACCCACAACAATAAGGAGCTTCCAAAGGACATTATAGTCCAAGGAATGGAAATTAAAGGAGAGGATTGTAAGAGGAGTTGGAATGTGGTCATTTTAGGGTCCTTGTAATCAGGTTAGATATGATAAAGGGCACTGCAAAGGTGCCATTGCTTTTTGGCAGTACAAGAGTATTTTATGCTCTGTTCTAAAGAGTATTGTAATATAGCAAAGGCCAGCCCAAGTGCCAGCAAAATGCCCACCAACAGGCCTCATTACCACCGCTCCTACCACCCACTCTGCCTCCCACCCTATGTTGATTCTCTTTTAAAGGAATGAATACTTCCTTAAAGCTTTCTGTTAAATGCTGTCTCAGGCAGATTCTATTAGTTCTCTGGTCACAGGGCTGTGTGGAAACCCAAGGACAGAGCTGGAAGGGTAACTTTTAGCAGTCCAGCTCCTGCCTTTGTGAGAACTTATGTTTAGGTGAGATGGCCCAAAAAGGCAACAGACATTTTCCCAATTGCCTGCAGGGTAAACTCTTCTTTAATACTAATTGCAGTATATTTCCTCTCTGGTGTAATTCATTTTACAGCTTCCACATCTGTTGGCTCATTTAATCTTTACATCAGACCTGTGAGCTAGGCAGGACAGGTTCATTACTTGCTTTTTCTCAAGTGAGAAAACTAAAGCTCAGAAAGCTGGTAGGTGATACAGCCCAAAATGCATAACCCCTGTCTCCCAACTCAAACCAGTACTCTATCTGGCCACCCAACTCTGATACATTTTGTACTTTTCCAGGGAATGAAAATGACCCTTGGAATCCCTAACTGATGGTCTAATATTCTGGGGAGTTGTCCACCCTGGTTTGTAAAAGTGGTATATCTATATCCCTCAACCTCCTTCTTTATCTAAATTTAGATTATCCAAGACAAGGTGAAAAGAGGCAGGGGGAATTTGGAAAGCAATTCCTGAGTTCTGACAGCTCAATTTTTAATGTTAATTGTAGAGAAGAACCTTCTAAAATCTATCTTTAGGTTTCTCTGCTTTCTTTTCCCAGGCATCTCTCATCCATCCCTCTTAGAGCCCATATCCACAAATTTTCTGGCCATACCTGGCTCTGGAAGAGAAGTGGGAGCTGAAGTGACAGCTTCTGACCACTAGAGGGACCCCCAGGCACCAGCTACAATATTTCCACAACAATTGGTGCCTGGCATGGTACCCACCTCTTGGAAGAAATCAGTTCAAGTGCATATCTGGCAAGGAATCCCTTTGTTGCTCTCCAAACCAGACCCTGAAGAGACCAAAGTATCCCACCTCCAAACCAGAGAAATTTAATTCCAGAATCCAAGCAAAGAGATTAAAATCATCACAAGTAAGACCCAGACACCAGAACCAAAGAGTATGCATTTAGTCTAGTGTTCTTTGCTCAATGTTACAATCATAGGGTTTCAGAGTCTTCTAGTCCTAAATATTCTGATTAAAGATATCTTGGATTGGGTCCAAACTACTGAAAATCTCTCTCCAGGTAATTCTGATGCACTGCCAATGTGGAAGAAAGCTGCTAAACCGGTCCCAGCTCTATCCCAGTGCAGGGAATACCCTCTGCTACACTTTGATAATTTGTTAATGTCAAGCCTCAGCTTGAATCCTTTCTGTAACTATGAATTCATAACTCAAATTATTTTTACCTTTGTATTCTCTTCCTCTTATTCACACCAGTTCTTTTCTCTCATAACAGCATTTGTAATTTATTTGTGTGTTTATGTGTCTAACCTCTGCCTTTCATTTCAGTCTCTAAACTTCACAAAGGCAAGGCCCACATCTGATATGTTCACCGCTGTAAAACAAGAACACAGAGCAGTGTACAACACATGGTGTGCTCCTTCATACTTCATTCCCTCCTTCCTTCCTTTCATTCCTTTCTTCCTTCTTTTAATTAACAAGAATGAGACAGCCATCCTTGTGGCAGAGATTCAATTGTGGAAAGCTCTTCCTAACATTCAGCCAAACCTGTCTCTCTGTTATTTCTTCCCATCCAGAGTTTCTAGTTCTGAAGCTACACACATCTAATGCTTTTTTTTTTACAGCACAACTATTGAGTCAAAGACAGCTATCTATTTTCTACACATTTCCAGTGAAAATCTCCCCTACCTCCCCCCTCCCACACACACACTTTCTTTCACCTTCAGCCTCTCCTTATAGAAGTCGCAAGCTCTTTAGATTGTCATCATTTCGGCTACCCCTCTCTTAAGAGTTCTCATTTGTTGGTGGCCCTTTGGACATGTGGTATCCAGAGCTGAGCACTCTATTCTAAATATGGTCTATCCAGGGCAGGAGTGGTGTTGCACCCTCCTTTGTCCTGTACACTGTGTCTCTTAATGCAGCTGGAGTCTGCATTAGCGTTTTGGCTACCACATGCACTACTGAATCATCTTTAGCATGTGGCCAAGTGAAACCTCTAAGTATTTTTTTCTAAAACAAGAACTTCTGTTGAGCCAGGTCTCTTCCATCCTGTTTTTGCACAATTGCTTTTTAAAAATGCAGGTTTTGCATTAATCTTTATTAAATTTTATTTAATTTCTGCAATTTTTGCTAGCTCAGTGACCTTCCTTTCCCTTGTTCTTGTCACACTTTCCAAAGCTTTCCATGGATCTCCCTCCATCAAGCACCCAAGTGTATGAAGTAAGCGGACCTCTTCTGGGGCTGGAGGGGGACCATGGTGAGTATGAGAAGCATGCTTGTGTCTTTGGAAGCTTTTGGGCTAATAGCAGAGACAATCCACTTCATCCTCACCCCTTTCTCAGGTCACAGACAGAAAAGAGCCAACTAATTTGTAAAGAGCTTTCTTCTCCAACGCCCCACACCCATTCCCTCTCCTCTGGGTAATTGGCTTTTAGCTTGTTGGCTTCCAGAATGTACCACAACCACCTTGGGAGAGCGTGTAAGGGCAAGTTCCATTTATTCTTTTATCTTTTCTGTGTCTGCACATAAAGAATATTCCTGGATGTGACAGTGAGATAGGACCATGCAATGACCAGGGGCTTTGCGATTTGCTGTGGGTCTTTGGCTGTGAAATAGAAGCCTGGTATGATAAATCTAGGGGGCTGAGGGCTTTGTGGATTTTTCTGTGTCCAGGGATCCAAAAATACATTCAAGATTGCCTGGGACAGAACTGGGAAATCCTGAGAACCAAGGAAGGAAGGAAAGGGACAGGAGGAGAACAGATGGATTTAGAGAAATGCTTATGTCTATAATTGTATATGATTCATTTCTGTGTCTTCCAGTACCTCTCATAGCATCTTGAACTTAGTAGGTACTCAATAAATTCTTTACACGAAATGAATTGTACACCCCTAAGTGCCTTAAAGCATTAACCTAAGTACCCAGAGCTGCAGGGAGACGAATAGACACAGGGGGGCGACAGAGCCCAGAAGGTGAGACAAGCAGCTGGCGCTCAGAGGTAGCAGGGGCAAGTATGGCAGGGGCACTAAGCTGAAACCGAAAAGGAGGAGGGGAAACTGAGGGAGGAAAAAATGGAAACAATGACTTTAGGTCCAAGGAGAGTGTGGGCTCTCTCCCTGAGTGTGATGAAATCAGAGGAGGTGGCTGGGCTTCAAATTTGATTCTGTGCCAGCGAAGGACTTTGTCTCCTAGATCCTGGGGGAGTCTCCGTGACTCACTTTTCCTCAAGTAAAGATGAAAAATGACAAGCCTTCCCAGCTTTCCCCTGCTGTCCAAAGCCCGACAATATCCCAAAGGAAAGAAAACATTGTTCCTCCAACGTGTGGCTCAGGAAATGTGGTGAAGTCCCCAGCTCCAATCAGCCATAAATTGACACAGAGAACAGGTCCACAGGCCAGAAATCTTGTACTGACAGTTCTTCAGTATCTTCAGCCCCCAAAGGGTCAAATGCCGTGGACAGATACTGTTCCTCTGGAGGACTTAGGGAGAGGAGGTCAGTGCCCCATCAGTTTTCTCACCAATGATGTGCTTACTCGGTCCTCTTCCCCCTTGGACTGTGAGCCCTCCAGTGTGGGGAACCAAGCTTCACTCATACAAATTTAATTCATTAATTTACGTATGTTATAAATGTATCCTGAGTTCTGACCATGTGCCAGTCACAAGAGAGAAAAGACTTCTGCACAGTTGGAGCTTATTTTCTAGTGGTGGAAGGAGGCAAGGTTGGCAGGCAATGAACTGGTAAGCAAATAAACAAATAAACAAGACAGTTTTAGCATGTGATAAATGTTGCAAAGGAAATATCCCAGGTGAATTGGTAGGAAATAATTGGGTGCACAGGGCAGCCAGGGCTACATCCCATTGGATGTCAGGGAAGGTCAGTCTTTAAGGAGGTGATATTTACATGGAGACCTCAAGGATGAAGATGCTGTTCTCCTAAAGAGCACAGGAAAGGATGTTCCGGGCAGAGGAGATGTCAAGTGCAAAGACTCTTAGGGTGGAAAAGAGATTTGCCCCTTGAAAGAACAAAAGTTGCCACTGGGCATAAACTTTGTGAGCATGGGGGTGACAAAGCTGTGGACTGACCGTGGAAATCCTATTAGATAGTACAAAAGCACTTGGGATTAACTCTAAGTGCAGCAGGGGGCAACTAAATGCCAAATTGGGGGTGTAAGATTAGATTTTCCTAAAGAGAGACTTTATTACGTTCATCGGATTTTCTAAGAGGACTACAATATTCTTCTCCCCCCTCCCCCACTAATGATAGTAATACCTGATTTGGAGGGAGAAGACAAGGTCCACACTCCTAGAAAGACTATAAAGACTGAAAGATGCAGTTGGAGCTACATACAGTGTATTCTTCCAGGACACAGAGAAGTACCTAGGAAAAAGTACCTGGGAAATCTTTGGGAGTCAGCAACTTCAAGTGCTCACAAACATGCTAGGAACATTCAAAGAAGGGAGGGGAAAAATGGCAGTGATGGGGAAATTGAGGGTCTCTTGCTAGAAACCAAGTTTGCAATTAACTAGGTAATGACTTACAGATACTTGAGAATTACAAAGACTTATTTCCCCTTATTTATAAAACTATGTCTGAAAGATATCCTTTTTTTTTTCTTTTTTCTTTTTTTTTTTTTTTTTTTTTGAGACAGAGTCTTACTCTGTTGCCCAGGCTGGAGTGCCGAGTGCCATGGCATCAGCCTAGCTCACAGCAACCTCAAACTCCTGGACTCAAGCCATCCTCCTGCCTCAGCCTCCAAGTAGCTAGGACTACAGGTGCATGCCACTACCATGCCTGGCCAGTTTTTCTGTTTTTAGTAGAGATGGGTCTTGCTCTTGCTCAGGCTGGTCTCCAATTCCTGACCTCAAGCAATCCTCCTGCCTCGGCCTCCCAGAATGCTAAGATTACAGGCATTAGCCAACGTGCCCAGCCAAAGATTTCCTAAACCTAAATGTGGCATAAGATGCCCCCTAAAGTGATGTTCCCAAATTTCCCTAAACCAGTTTCCCAGGGGCTGTCTTGTAGAGATTTGTTCTTCCCTTCACCAAAAAGTTATAGAAAAGATGAAAGTTAACATATATTTTTGATGAACTGATTTCTAAACACCCCCACACCCTGGTGTACCCCACACCCCTCCTGCCCAAATCACCTAGATGTTGAGAGATGATTTGGAAGGACTTGGACTTGTTAATTAACCTAAACAGTCACATTCGTCTGCAAGGAGCATTATTGTTAATTAAAACTGTGATTCTCCTTGTGCCCAGACAGCGGGCGGCCTGCTGTTGTCACGATAATTAGATAACATACAATGGTTTTCATGCAAATCCCTGGCAATTAGACTTGGTGAAGAATTGGGTTTGAAATCCCAGTGAAGTTCTCAATCAGAATTCCTCTGAGGGTGGCTCCAGAAGGAAGGTGATGGTGGAGCTGGAGTATAGCAAAATAGGGGTGGATAAAAGGGGATAAGGACCAGGCATTTGTTTCCTAAATCCTCCTGAGAGGCCCCAACCCAAAATAAAAGAATGATGGCATCAGTGTGATATTCAAACTTACCTCAAACAATAGGTCTCGCTCCTTAAAAAAAAAAAAAAGCAATGCAAATTGACACTCCCTGAGCCTTTGTGTGCTCCCAAGAGCTTGCCACCCTGGCTCTCCTCTTTCTGAGAGGATTTTTTTCTTTAGCCAGGAGGCCCAATAACTCATACACAGCTAAAGTCTCTGCCAACTCTAAGATTAAATTCTTAAGGGTTCTAAGGAAACAAGCTTTCTATTCCTGAAGGGTTGCAGAAAAGACGCCAGATTCAGACCAATTTTAGAGTGGTTGGTGGCGTAGAGGGGTTAAATGGATGGGGTAGCAGGTCCCCAGGAAAGCTTTAAAGAAAGGACTGAGGTCAGGGTTAGACTTAAGGAGGAATTCTCCAACTGCCACACAGACAACGGCAGGGAGAGGGCAGCCCCCAAGTGACTGGGGCAAAGCCAGAGGGCGTGGGCCTGAGGAGGAGCAGCCCTGGGGGCACTGGGCACTGTCTCCAGCTGCTCCAACCTCTTATCAGCTGCGGGCTTCTGCCTCTGCTTTTCCCTTGTGCAGGGGTATGATAGCTGCTGGGCTTTATCCTGGAGTCTGGAGTTCTCTCTGGACTGAAGCAGGAAGGATTTCTATTTGGATGTTCCAGGTTGGGGTGGGGGGGGGTTGTTAAGAAAAGCTTAGTGGGCTTAAATTATGCCTCCCTAGCATCAGGTTGACACTAGAAGATTCAGGCAGTCAAAAACACCTTTTCATCCCTCTTAACTAGGTCAGCATCCAAATCAGTACCTTGGAAGGGAAGAGGGCAACATCTGGCAGGATTGAGAGAGTAGTCAAGGATTGGAGGGGAGAAATTCGAGAGGAGCCTGGAAAGAAAACAGGAGAGCAAGAAAATACTAGAATGCATTTCTGAACTGTGGTTGAGACCTGAGCATAATTTAGGTTCGTAAATGATTTCCTTTTTCTTCATTTTCCCTTCCTCCCTTTCTGTTTCAGAATGCCTCCCGAGTTTCAATCGGTCCCTAAATCCCACCTTCCAATTTTTGATGCACCAATCAGGAGCTAACCCTGGTAGTTGCTAAGAGAGAGGAGGTGGGAGATTTAGAGACTTTGTCATGGCACCCACCCAGGAAAATTCCCCAAGCCTTTTGCACCCTCCTGCCTGTGATATTCTAACTGATCTCCCCTCCTCTCCTGCACTGTCCTATGTATTCCCAAGCCCAGAGAGTCAAGCAGAAACATTTTAAGGAACAAGCCAGGCATAGCACATATTTGAAAAATGGAAAGACTGTAATTGGATTCAAACAGAGATGAGGTAGATGCTCAAGTTTCCCCACCCTTTAGTTGGGTTGGAGGGAGGAATTCATTGTTTTACGGCCTCTTGGATAGAGGGTAAATTTGTTGTTGGTGGTAAAAAGCTGTGCCCCTTATGAAAAGGGGCTTATTTCTTCTAAGCACCACCTACATTTACCTGGGTAGAGGTTGCAAAAAAACATCTAAGGTCACAAATAAGCAGCTGGAAGATCAAGGATGTATTTGTGGAAGAGGTGCCCAGGATGTTGGGGTATAGTGTGGAAGGTGGAAGGAAAGATGTAAGTGAGAAAGAAAGGTTTATTTTAAAAGCTGGAGTTTGAAAGGGAAATTTGGGGAATTCCAAGCAGAAGATGAATCAGATCCCCCTTTAAGTTTCTCCACCCTTCACAACTTCTTGATCTTTTCTTCCCTCCACACATCCTACACAGAAAAGACTAGGCAAAAAAACCAGGGTACAGAAAACTCATTTGGTTAAGGAGTGAGTCATAAATCCTGATTTCATATCCTGAAAACAGAGATGCGTGCAGAATTAAGTAGGGGGTGGGGCGATGAGAGAGGTCAGTACACACACAGTTGTGTGTGGCTCAGACACTGACGGAGATGCAACCACATGAGTGGACATATGTTATCACATGCACACATCTAATATGAATATAGGCTCTAGCAGGTCTAGAACAGACACACACACACACACACACACACACACACACACACACACAGGAATTAGGGTCATGCTGAGGGACCTAGGAGAGACGACTCCTAGGAGGTGGCTTTGAAAATTATCTTGGTATGCTACTGGGAAAGTCCATCCTGAGAGAAGGACTAAATAACTTCCCCACCACTGCTCTGATCTCTAACCAACACCAGAGAGGAGATAGAAGACAAAGAGGGAAGCTGGATAGGTCAGACATGGGAGACAAAGTATTGCTCTGGGCTTTATCGTCACTCTTCTCTCTTTTTCTCTGTGGGTTTTGGTTCCTATTCCACTTGCTTTCTGCAACAGTTTCTCTTCTTTCTTCAGCTGCTAAGCCCTTGCTTCTAGTTTTTTTGGGCTTAGCTGCTCCCCTCATGCTCTGGTACCTCTTCTCTTCCCTCTGGGAATGGCAGTAACCCCACCTCCTTAAGAGAACATCTGTATGCCCTGAGGATGTTTATAGGTCATTCACTTTCTCTCCAGGACACCTAGAGAAAAAGACACTGGGAGGAAAGTCTGGCATAAAATGTCTCTTTCTCTCCATTCTCCTTCCTCTCCTTTTCATCCCCAGACAAAATAAGAAACCACCCGCTTCATAAAAAGCAATGCAGACTTTAATTCAGGTTGACAGGTGGGAAGAAAGCTAGGATTTGTCTCCAAGGGTGTCCAGATGAGACCATCTTGCAGGGAGGGACAGGGAAGGCAAGGAAGTATGGGTGGCCTGGTAGCAGAACAGGGCCAGGAGCAAGGGCATAGCCACACAGTGCAATATTGCCAGGGCTTCTGCCAGGTTCAGCAGCAGGTCCAGAACCTGCTGGGCCAGACATGTTGGCAGCAGCAGTAACCTGAACCTCACTAGGGAGTCCAGTCCCAGAAGCACCCCATAAGGCCACCAGAAAATGAACCAGGCCCAGAGGATACCAACCCAGGGGCCTGGCCCCCTGCCCAGTGCCTTCATCAGCCCCTTGGTGCACAACAAACCCAGTGGCAACAAGATGAAGATGACAAGACAGCCAACAGTGTGTATGAATTGCAAAATCTTCAGGTCCTTGCTGGATCTCAGGCTGCACAGTCCATGGGAAGTGCCACTGGCCAGGGTGACTGGCAATGCCAATAGGGCAGCCACTCCCCAAAGTCCCACAGTGAGCCCCAGGGTAAAGCCTGGGGCCTGGCCTGCACCCAGTCTGGGGCCCAGGCAGGCATGGCACACTATCAGCAGAGCCTGGGCAAAAGTGGAGCCATACCAGACACAGTAGCCCAGTCTGCACAGGGCGGTGCTGGGGGTGCTGCTTAGCCCTGGCCCCAGGATGGGCACCACGATGCTGAAGAGGGCACTGCCCACAGCCAACTGTGCCAGGATGGGCCGGCCAGGGCAGAGCTGCCAGTGGAAGAGAGGTCTGAGAAGCGCGAAGAGCACAGCTCCACTGGCCAGGATGCCCAGGACACTGGCCAGGATGAAGAAGGGCAGCGAGGAGTTGTCCAGCAGGTTACAGGAGTGGCAGGGGGCAGCTGCTTCCAGGCTGCTGTCGTAGTCAAGGCCTTTGAGGGAATCGTTCCCATAGTCAGAATAATTCCAAAATTCGTCATCAAGTGTCAGCTGAGTGAAGTTCTCAGATGAGCGGGCAGGCTCCACCTGGAGGACATGGGGGGGGGCATCAGAGTAGCCAGCTACCCCACTGAAGTGTCTCCTGGGAGCCCAGTAGACTGTGGGAGGGGAGGACAGAAGGGAGGCTTGGATCAGGGAACAAGGGACCCGTCGGAGCTAGATGCAGTGAGGACGGAGGAAAAGGACCAGGCAGGGAGACTGAGGAGGCTGTGCAGGAAGGAAGAGTCATGGAAAAGCCAGGGGAGGGGTACCGGCCAGGCCCATACGGGAGGAGCAGGAGGAGGTCAGAGGGGAGGCTAACAAGGGACCTGGATGGAACTGCCTTTTGAAAGGCAGACCAGAAGGAAAACAAGGGGGAGCTTGGAGGCCGGCACAGGGAGGAGAGAAGGAAAAAGATGTTTTAAAATGAGAGAAAATGGAGGGAAGGGATATGAGATGAGGAGAAAAGGGAAGAGGTCTAAAGACAGGAGGGCCAAACAGAAGGGGCTGTGGGGGCTGTGGGGCTCAGCCTCTGTACTCACCCGGTGCAGACAGTTTCCCATGGCACCGTCGGGCTCAGGGCGGGCAGAGAGAAGGGCTGGGACCGCTCTGGCTCTGGCTCTGGCTCTGTCAGTGCCTGTGGTTCCAAGATAAGTACCCAGGACTAATGAGGGCCATCAGCTTCCGGGCTGGGCCATGGGGGGGCATTCAGGAAGTCTTCACCCCCCTCCACCCACTGCCTGCCCAAGCTTCAGGTCTGCATGGGGCACTGGCCCCCAGGCTTCCTGTTTTTTGGGTGGATCGACTGGTCTGGACTGCAGGCGGGAAAGGAAAAAGGTGGGGACCACAAAGTGGGTATTTTCCTGAAGTGAAAGGGAGGCTGAGAAACCAGGGGGCTTTCCAGCAAGTGGAGATTCTTCAAGCACAAGGAAGGAAGAAGGGGTCAGGGGTGGTTTGTGAGGCAGAGATAAGAGAGGTGCTGGGAAGTGGGAGTGAAAGGGCAGCTGAGGTCGATCACTGTTCCTCTATCCCCTTGAATTTGAGCCAGGGAAGACAGTCTGAAAGCCAAGTGTTGTGGAGAGTTGTTAGTATGCTTTGGTGGGATTCATTCGCCTGAGGGGTGTGCATGTGGGCCTGAGCTCTGTGTGCATCAGACTGGGTGTGAGAGTATACCTACCTATCTGTGTGTGTGTGTGTGTGTGTGTGTGTGCTGTGTATCAGGGTGCACATATCCGTGTGTTAGGGCTAGGCAGGTGTCTGGGTGTGGGTATCGCTATCTCTAGGTTTGTGTGTTGCAGTGTGAGGAGGGAGGGCTGGGGTGGCTGTCGAGGCTGCCTAATGAAGCTGCTTCAGGGAGCAATTGGGCATTTGCCTAGCCACCTATGGGCGCAGTGAATGCATCTTGCATACGAAGCAGAACACATGGTCTGACAAGTTAAAGTAGGCTCTGGGGGACAATGGGACAGCATATTTTAAAATGGGACTGCTGCCCACAGGGTAATCTCTACTCATATTTCTGCTGGGGGACATAAAGTCTCTGGAACTGCTTCATTGGCCAGGCATCTTAGCAATATGTAAAGTTTCTTATGTGGGCCGGGGGGTGAGGGTGGTGAGCAAAGCTATTTCTCTCCGTCTGGCAGAGCAAGGGCGTCTACACTGCAGGTGGATCCTCCTAAGCTGAGGCCTCTCCTCCTTGGTGGCCCCTGCCAGCTGCTCCCAGCTGCTTTTCCAGGATCTCCACTGTTTCATCACCTGCTCTGCACTTGACTCCCTCAGATGGGGAGACATAGTCTTGACCTTAGGAGGGGTTAACCATGGAGTGTCCGAGTCAGAACAATGTGGTAGAGGGGGTTGGTTAGGGGAACACTTTAATTTGTTCAAGAAGGCATGAGATGTTTTAACCCCAATTCTGTCAAGGGTCTTCCGTCCCACTCATGTAGGGGCATGTGGGGGCAAAGCATCTCAGACTTAAGGCGCCTGGAGGCAAAGACCTCAGACCTCAGACCTCGTAGAGATTTCACCCTTTCCTCCCAGGACAGTAGCTCAAGTTTCAGGTTCAACATGAATGGGGCTAGAGTTTGGTGAAGGTCTGGTGAAGCTGTCCTGGATGGTGTTGACGTGTCTGCACCTCCATCTCAACGTGGTCCTGCAATGCCTGGCAGAGGGCTGGGGAGAGCAGTCAG
The DNA here is from genome assembly GCF_020740605.2 of Lemur catta. Taxonomy (NCBI): domain Eukaryota; kingdom Metazoa; phylum Chordata; class Mammalia; order Primates; family Lemuridae; genus Lemur; species Lemur catta. The sequence goes on along the minus strand of NC_059130.1, from coordinate 32,360,691 downwards.
ACACCCCACCCCAAATGCCCTTGAAAGGAAGGGTCCAGCAAAAGGGGATGAACACGCTTCTCTCCCTTGGAAAGTTATATTGTTTCCATACATAGATGCTCTTGGGAGAGTGGCCTGGCAAGGGACACACCACCCCTTGGGGTACCAGTAACAGGTACAAGGGATACCAAAAAATAGCCCTTATATACAAGCATCTCAGCAGCAGTGAGAGCAGCAGAAAGGAGGCAGCCGAATGACACGGATAATCCAGATATATTGAGGGTGGCCCCTCTGAGATTAGCACAGGAGAATTAGAAAGATTATAAAGATACACGATCCCCTCCCTGCTCCCTTCCCCCGCCCCCCACCCCGGACAGACACACACAGCACAACGGCACCTCTTCCCCCCGCCCCCCGTACAAATATGGCTTCTGTGTAATATGGACAGAGTGGTTGAGCTCGAAGAGGAAAAGTCATTTCCCAAAAGCGGGTGCTGGGAGACAAGGAGCCTGACAGGCCTGCGGCCCCAGGCTCCCTTGCTGCTGTAAGAGGAGGGGGCCCTGGCTTAGGTTAGGGGCTGCCTGTGGTGCCCAGGACCCAACCAGCGGCTGGAAGATTCACATGGCATTACCTGAACTGAAGGGGGTGGGCAGACCTGCTGCACTGCAGCTGCCCCGTTATGCACGCCCGTCATCAGAGCAGGGAGGACATGCTGGCGGAGGGTGAGAGTGAGGCCAAGGGCATCCTGGGTCTGAGGTGGGGCAGTCCGGCCAGGCCAGGGAGGGCTAGCAACCTCATCTCCATGGCAACCAGCTGGGGGCCATGGAAGGAAGACAGGAGAGCAAAAGCAAAAGTGGGGACATAGCCTTCAACTGGCTGAGTACACGCTATGGGAAAAGGAAGTGATGGTAGGTCATGCCAGGGTCAGTGCCACGGAGAGGCCTGAAGGGTGCATAGCAAAGGCTGTGGCACTGACTCCATGGCTCGGAGGAAGGGAAGCCAGGGAGGGGCTGAATCTCTGTGTTTCAGGGAGAGACAGAATGGATAGCTGGGCAAACACACATCATGGGACTCTTTTCTCCAAGACTGATGGGCACTGGGGGAGGCACAGACAATCCCAGGGTCGAGCACCCTCCCAGGTGAGGTACAAATGCTGGCCCGGAGTCCTCCACACCTGAGGCCTCCTTCACACGCCCACAGCCCTGCCACCTGCGCAGGACCCCTGGCCCTTGGCCCTCCTCCTCAATCCCTGCCCCGCCCCACCTCTCACTCACTCACTCACACAGGCACACACACATGCACCCACAGGCGCACACATGCATGCACACGCACAGAGTTCACATTATTCCCTCAGTTTGGGCAGGAAACAGCTCAGTGCAGTGAAGCTCCTTTTAGTATTTTTGTTGTTATGTCTGCCTGGCTGCTGAGGGAGGAAGGAATAAGGGCTGGCATAGAGACCAGGAAGGAGCACAGGGCAGCCAAGAAGGGAGGAGCAGTTGCTGAGCAATGCCATGGAGGAGCGAGAGTGAGGGGCCCCTTAGAGGGGGCAGCAGACACAGTTCAGGCCCCAGAGCAGTGCCTCTCCCACAGCTGCTGGAGCAAGGAGTGGCAGCTGTGCCCTGCTCTCCTCCAAGGGCGGTTCCCGTGGGAAGGGCCTGGCTTCATTCATTTTGGGGGCTATGGGGGCAGTGGTCCATCTCTGTCATCCTTCCTCTCTAAACCTACCCTTCCTTTCAGTGACCTGTGTCCTTTCCAGGTTAAAGCCCTGGGGCCCTGTGTGGCTGGATGCCTTCTGCAGGTCCCATCTCCTTGGGGACTCCCCCATTCACCCTTTTCCCATTGCAGTGGAAGAGAGGTGTCAGGGTGGCACCCACTTACCTGTCCATAGCTCCTGGCTTTCCCTAGCAGACAGAAAGCCACCCCTAGCCCTTGCTCACAACTCTCCTGCTCCTGGGTTCCTGGAGAAGCCTGGGAAGCTGCTCTACTATAGAGGATGGAGGGAGGGCTAGTGAGAGCCCCCACCTCCAAGCAGCCTTACCCTCTCCCTACTCCTCCACCATCATTCTCCTCCTAACACTCCAGGTTTTGTTTTTTTTTTTTTTTTTTTTTTTTTTTTGCTTTTCTCACCCCAGGGCCCCGCCTCTCCAGCTTGGAGACAGATTTGATTTGGGATTGTTACAAAAATAATAATAATAATAACCCAAACGCAGAGAAGCCACGGAAAGGGCTGAGGGCATCCCTCCCCTCCCCCCCGCCCTCCTCCCTCCCCATTCCAAACCGAGTACAAAACCGCACCCAAAGCAGACATTCTGTACAGGGGGGTGGGTGGGCTGGGGAGCAAGCGGGAGGGGCGGCCCTGGGGTCGCTCTGTACAAGTCCGGGTTGGTGATGGCCCCAGCAGTCCCCATGGGGCCCCTGAAGGGCGCTGGAGGTGGGCAGGCATCCCTAGATGAAGTATTCCTTCTTGTCATCCCCTCCTGACTGCCCGCCTTCTGCATTGATGATGGCGGTGTCCGCGTCTGGGGCGTCATCGGAGCCTTTCGCCTCATGTGTCAGGTAGGTTCCTGTGTAGAGACAGAGGCTCCTCCTTTCAGGAGCAGCTTCCAAACCGCTGCCCACTTTCCTGCCCACCCACTCACACATTGCTCATGCAATTTTTCTCTTGCCTAGAGCTTTCTTCCACCCCACCTTACCTATTTTGCATTTTGCTGCCAACATCACTCACCTGACCACATCCCCCCGTGAATAATGAATCCTGCCCCTAAGTAGAATCTCATCTATAATACTGGCAAAAGAAAAACAAAAGAGGTGTGTATGTGTGTGCATGTGCATGTGTGTATGCATGCATGCATGCACACAAATTGGTGATGGGGAAACTGCTATGTCAGCTGCATGAGCAATGCAGTGAGATCTGGCTTAGTTATGACCAGCCCGTGTAGCCAGGCCGCTGGCCAAAAGGGATCCCAGAGCAGCAAGTCTGAGAGGAGGGAATGTGAGGAGAGGGTGGAGAGAAGGCATAGATATAGGGAGAAATTTAAAGAAGGAAGAGAAAAGAAAAGCAATGGTATAGGGACAGGCAGCAGGAGATCAAAGGGGAAGGAAAAATGAGTCTGGATAGGTAGAAAGGAAGAAAGTGCAGGAAGAAACAGGACGGAGATGTGGTTTCTGAAGCTCTCTGTCTTCTACAGGAGAGCTGGAGGGAGAGCAGCAGGGGAGCAGCCACTCCGAGTGGTAAGGTTTGATTTTACTTGGACCATCCCCAAGTGATCAGGCTTTACTCTGGCTGGTGGCGCTGTTATCACAGGGTTGGTTGCATTTTTTCTTTCTCGAACATGCCAAGGGGCTGGTCCAATCTCTGAAGACCCTTCTTGCAGCCTTCTCTTCCTGCCTTCCCCTGATGGATCTTCCTACCCCTCCCAAGTTCTGTTGATGCTTCTCTCACACCTCTGACCTTTGTGCCGGATCAAGTAGTGGCCGAGGAAGATGAGCAGGATGAGTAGCAGGAAGACGATGAAAGCCACAATACCCCCGATGATGGCATGGTAGGTGCTGGAGGAGGAGGGCACCGGGCTGGGGTCTGCGGGGAGGGGAAACACACACCGTCAGGTCTGGGGAGAGCCCTCATCTCACAGCACTCTGACTTGGCCGTGGGTAGCCTTACACAGCACAGAACAGGCACTGGTATCAGGAGAATGGGGCATCACCATTCAGCAAAGGGGATATGCCTTATTTGGTACTCTAGTTTCTTGCACCATGCCTGGAATATAGTTATTATTAAAACAAATTGATGTACTCATGAATAAATACATAAAAATGCTCACACCCAACTGTCTAAGTTGAGTTCTTGGCATTGAAACTTGACCTTGGTCAAGGATCATTGCATTAATGTCTGTCTCCCTCCTGCCCTCCCTTCCTTCTTTCCTTCCTTCCTGCCTGCCTGCCTGCCTTTTTTGTCTACTCTTCTTCTTCTTCCTCTTCTTCTTCTCTCTCTCTCCCCCCCACCCCCCTTTCACTGTTGGGTTATCAGAGTGTTCCTTCCTCATCTCCCCACACTCTCTTACTCTCCTGTCTGCTTGGTATTCTCAGCTGGTCTCTTTAGCTCTACAGGCCTTCTCAGTCCATCCATTCACTGCCCTGAGATTAGACAGGGAAAGAGCAGTGAAAAGCTGATGGGGCCAAGAATTAACACTTTGACAGCACCTTAACCAAAGATGACAGACTTTGACCCCTGTATAAAGAGCACTGTTCCTTCACCACAGGGGAGTTTGGTTTCCAGTAAAACCCCAATCCTGTAGCCTGTGCCAACAAGGAGACCCGGGGACTCCATCTGTCCTTTGCCACTATCCAAAGATTTGTGGGAAGGACAGGGACTGAGTTGCTTTCTCCATGATGGCGGGTGTTTCTGCCATTGAATATACTGAATCTGTCCTCTACAGCAAAATATAGAGAGGAGAGATTCCCACAACACATACTGGGTGGCAAGGACAGCACCAGCCATAGTCAGAGTCCCACATATCTGAGGACAAGACCACAGACCTGGGACACAGTTTGATGTATCCAAAATTACATTAGCCATAGATATAACTCTCCCACCCATGGGAGAGCTACTGTTTTTCCATAGACTCAGCTTGCGTCTTGATGCCTCATTGACTCCTTATATATTTTGTCTTTCCTACCTTATGTCTCCTCAGGCTTGGCTGGCCCAGCGTTTTAGTTCCCTGCCTGTCTACGCCTTATTTGAAAAGAAAACATTTGTGCTCTGGTTTTTTATGCTCTGTTTGGGAGGGAGGGAGTGGATGGGCCCAGGGATGCTATGCTATGATTGGGGTGGATGTGATTGTTTAACTTGGAGGAAGCCCAGTGAGTTTACCCACTGTCTCTCTCCCACAGAATATGTGAAAATCAATCCTGGATAATTATTCCAGAGACTATGGAAATGGCAATTCCTTACAAAAGCACAGGTTTCCATGACCAAAATGACCTCTGGGGTCATCAATTACAGGTCCCTGTCTCTAGGTCGAACTACATTTAATTTCATTCCAGGCAGGCCCACTCAGGCTATTTCTGGAAGAAGATGTAGTAGCTCCTTCCGCCACCAGGCGTCAGCACTGGCAGCAGATACCGTCGAACAGAACTCCCTCTGCTTGGCTTTTCAGCACAGGGCAGAGGGAGATCAGCAAGATACCAACCATGGGGCACAGGAACTTTCCCTCACTGCCAATCATCGTCAGAGTTGGTCTGGAGAGATCTGGGGGCAGAGAGCGGACCTCGGTGCATTGTCCTGGCTCCTGGCATCTTACAATAGCCTTGTTGTGCTGAGGCAGCTCCCACATGCTGAGATCTGCCTCTGGAGTGGGAATCACCCATTCAGACACTCTGGTCCCAAGAATTCAGGCCTCTTATCCCTGGGAGGCCTGGCTGTTAACCTCCCCGCTGCTTTAATGGGTGTTTCAAGTAACGGAGCCTCTGATGTTCCCCAGACAATCCATTTTCCCTATTCTGAGAAAAGATTTATAAGACTTTCTGGCAGGACCCCACTACCATTGGGATTGTCAAAGAAATCCTCAGCCAACTTTCCATAAAGGGGCCTCTGTGCTGGCCTGTCACTTCTCCTGAAGCTGGGTTTGGGGGTCACAGCTTTAAGGAGAACTTCAGAGGAGGAACATCACCTGGTCCCTCTAGAAGATATGGCATCTGAGAAAAGACTCTCATTATCTGTTGGCCTAATACAAGCTTCTCTCTCTTTTCTGCCCGGACTCAGTATAGTGTGTCCAAGGTCTGCAGAAAAGGCAATGACAGCAGTCGCATGCACCCCATGCCTAGTCATAGGAGAAGAAACTCTGAGAACAGATCTTTAGAGAGGGAAATGCATCTACGCTGGCACATAGGAGGCTCTGGGACCTCTACATGCAGAATTATTGCTCTTGTTAGGTGAGTGCAGGAGATAAAGGATGGTGTCACTCCGGCCACCATTGCTAAACAAAGGCAGATGAGAGCCCAGCCTTCTATTGATTTTTCACTATTACATATTCTAGAGTGGACTTAGGTCCTCAGGCCCTCCACTGGTGCCTGGTTTTCCTTCACTCCACTCCCAACCAGCACATAGGGATGCTGTGCCAGCGTAGAACAAAGAGGGTGTCAGGTGGGCGGAGAAGGGAGATGCTGAGGGAGGAGAACAGAGGGGCCTCACCGTTAACATTGAGGGTGTAGTAGGCCTTGTAGCTGCCCATGTTGCTGATGGCCGTGCAGCCGTAGGTGCCGCTGTCACTCTTGTTGAGGAAGGGGAAGATCAGGGCACTCTCCTGGGTTATTTTCAGGGGTGGCACACTGCCCTCCTTCTCCCATAGGTACTGCTGGGGGCTGTTGAGGCAGACAAATCAAAAGTGTTCAGGACAGGGTAGGCCAGGGAGGTAAAGGAAGAAAAAAGGTAACTGGAGCAGGGCGGCCAAGGACTGTTTGATGAGACTCATGAAGTTATAGGGGCCAGAGACACAGAGCTGCTCAGAGGGGGTGGAGGGTGGCCTCTTGGGGTCCACTGTGGGGAAAGTGGAGATTTCCTACCTTGTATCTTACTGTAACATGGCTGCTGTGGGAACCCCAGGGACTGAGCTAGGGAGCGACCCCTCCCCACTTCTGCCGCTTTGCGGGAGCAACAATCAGAGCACAGGCATTGTTGGACAGAGTCAGAGGAATGGGAGGCTCAGGTCAGACAGTACAGAGGAGCTGGGAAGGTGCTAAGTGATGTTTACAGTCTGAGAGGATAGTCATGTCTTAGAGGCCAGGAAATGGGAGTTCTTACACTGGATTGCCACGACCTTCGCAGTGTAGCAACAGCTTCTGGCCTTCGCGGGGATGTGGAGGGTCTGGCCTAATCATCGCAGTCGGTGTGTCTGGGGAGAAAAAAAGGGTGGTTGTGCAAAACTCCCCACACCGCTAGGAGATCCCTTCACCCAGTTACACACTACAGCTTCTACTTCTAAATGTCTCAGGAACCCAAGAGGCTTCCTTCCCCTACCTCTTGTGAGCAAAGACTGCTATTGCTATTGAACGTGTGAGCAACTTGTTGTATCACAACCTCACGTGATAGGATTCTGGAAGATCTGTCCTTGCTGGGGCCCTACCAGATATCTTAACAGAGAGCTGATGAGGGGAATAAGTGGTTCACCTGTGCCTTGCACGCTGCCTAACACACAGATGGGACCTAGTGTATATTTTTGGTGGAATAAATAAACCTTAACTTACCACTTACTGAACTCACAACTTCTCAGTTCTCTCTACTCTGTGAGGGAGCTTAGAACTGGAGGCAACGCCTGAACACAAAACATCATTTTGAACGGCCAGTCCAAACATGCAGTGAGGGCTTTGAAATAGCAAGAGCTATGGGTCAGACTTTGGCTGCAGAAAGGCACTGACACAATATAGACAGGCTCTGCAAAGGAAGAATGGCATCTGTCATGGATGCCAAGGGCTGCTTAGGAGGCTAGGTCCAGATGGCCTCAGAACAATACAACCAGATGCTGGTTGAGAACAACAGATAAAGAGGCTGAGTTTCCCCTAAGGATAGAGCCAACCTTAACAACCAGTTAATGAATGCATTTCAGTCAAATCAAATGGGAGGAAGAGAATCAGGCCAGGTGAAAGAATGGGTGTTTCAGGGTCCAACAGCCATAAACATCTCTAGCACAGTACCTGGGGTATAGCATTTGTTGAGTGACTACTGATCACATTTTGGCCAAAGGGGCCCAGGAGAGTAACTGCCAGATGGTTTGGTATCTAACCAAGCAGTCATTGCGGCAGGGTAGAGCCTTCTTTAGCCCTGGCCAGGGACCAAGGCTTGGTGGAAGAGCCCAAGACCAGGGGCCTCAGAGTCAGAACCAGTAATTAGAGAAACACCTTATAGCAATATAGAACTTTCAGGTTTATAAAGTTCTTTCATATATATTGTTTTATAATTATTCTCATGATAAGTGAAGTAAACAGGAACTACAGACAGAATGCTTTGGCCAAAGTAACTCAGCTAGTAAGTGGTAGCACTGCAGCTGGAATCCAGTTTGTCTACCCTCAGATTGAGTCTGCTAAGCTGGCAGCAATGCCACGCCAAACCTATGTCTTATTAAAGTTTGAGTAATGGGTCTAGCAATGGATTGAATAGCAAATAGAGGAGTACCAAGTAGGGGAAAGATCTGGGAATAACAATGCCAGAGAGACTGTGTTTTCCTACCACCAATATTTTCTTGAAATCATAGAATGTTAGACTGAGAAGAAGCCTTAGTGATCACCACATTCATCGCTCTCATTTAGCAAATGAAGAATCAAGTTCAATGTGGTAAAGTAATTTTCTTAATATCACACAGTGGTGGAGTGCAAACTAGAGACTAAGTCCTGGGACTCCTGATTTGCTACAGTTGCCACTACAATTTACTGTCTGGCTATATTACATGAGCCTTGCTCAGGAGTTGGTAAACTTACCCCTTGGGCCAAATCCTGCCAGTTGCATGCTTTTGTAAATGAAGTTTTATTGGAACATAGCCCAGCTCGTTTGTTTGCATATAGTCTATGACTGCTTTCCTGCAGCAGTGGTAGAGTTAAGTAGTGGAGACAGAGACTGTATGGCTCTCAAAGCCTAAAATATTCATGGTGGGGCCCTTTACAGAAGAGTTTGTCAAACTTTGGCCTAGTCCTGATGCCCTTTGTCTAATTTTTTAACTACTCACTTTACACATGTTACTTCATATACAGTCTCCTGGATTTCCTTTCTCTGCTCCCCATCCCATACCTGATCCTCTTCACCCCCAAGCCCATGACATACATAAAACTTCAATGCGTTGAGAGGTGGATCTGTCAGCTCCCTTTAGAGATTCATGGTTCACAGAGCACATGATGGTCGCCCCATCATCCTCCCGGGTAACCTGGAACGTCACTGAGCTGCTCACGGTGAAGGTTTTACCATTGGGATCTTCCTGTATCCGGGTTGGTTCTCCTAGAGTGCAGAAACAGACACACATGCACACACACACACACACAGATAGATACCGTGTGGGCCCCACTGTAGACATACAGATAGTGAGGCTCATCCTAGACAAACTTAGAAAGTTGTGAAGTTGTGAAATGGATATGTACATACAAGGAGAATGTAGGCCTCAACACACACATATACACACACATGAGTGTACACAAGATATCTGTCATTGCCCCTTTCTCCTACTATGCCATACATTATGTGCACATACAAAGACATTTACCTCCTTTGCTCTCTTCCCAACACCACCTCTTCCTGTAACCCTGGGGCAGGAGGTACTCACCATGAAGTTCTTGGTCACCCTTCCTCCAGGTGAGCTGGGCTGCAGGTTTGCTCCCAGAAGACTGACAGTTTAGGGTGGTTGTCTCCTTTTCTCGTAATGATGATTTGTAACCAGTGATTATAGGCTTCTGTGGAATTCCTGCCATGGATAGGGGTTGGCCAGGATAGGAAGGAGAGGCACCGTGAGGTCACGTTTCAGCTCTCCCTGTGGAGAAGGCCTCTCTGGGGGTCAGGATACATGGGTTCTACTTTGGTTTATGATGGGTAGAAGACTAGAGAAATCATCTTTCTCTTTGATCTCCTCCCTGATGACCAGAGGGAAGACCTGGGGGAGGAGGCATGGTAGTGGGGAAACGTACCATACCTGAGACATGATACATGACCTTCCACCAGTAACACAACTGAGTGTCCACCAAAATAGTGTGAGGCTCAGGGAAGCAAAGAAGGAAGTTGAAATACAGGATGAAGGTGAGAGCATGTAAGCGACTTCAGTACCCGTCTTGGAAATTATAATTATACATTGCATGCACATTTCATGTTTCCCTCACACAATCTTCGGAGGTAGGTAGAGTGGACAGGATCATCCTTTGGTTATAATTTAGAAAATTCATGCTCAAAGAGAGTAACAGTTTTGTCCCAGATCAAACAGTAAGTAGAGAAAAATGGTTTGAACCCATTTCCCTTTGCATTTTATCCTATTGCAAGGGGAACACAGGCTGAACTTTTCCAAAGTGTATGGAGACTTGCCTGGCTCCAGTCTGCTTCAGGGACTCACACAGGGAGATTTGTTTGCAAGGAAGCATTCTGTGGAGACACGGGGGTTTGTGAGCCTCACCGAGCACAGTGACGAGGGACTTGGCGGTTCGCACAGGCATCGTGAAGATCGAGCAGGTGTACTCGCCCTCATCTGCCAGGGCCACGTTGCTGATGCTGATGCTGAGCTCATGGGGAGTAGAGCTCACCAGCTGAATCCGATTATCTCGAAGGGCTGGGGGAATCAGAAGAAGGGGAAGCCAGGTTTTTGCTGGCACCTGTCATGTTTATCGCCCAATCCCAGGCCAGCTTTGTTGAGGGAAGGAGGGCAGGGAGACTGCTCCTGAATTGAGCCATCTTTAGGTTATTCACTTTTCTGGACTGTTGGCCATGGTAGCCTAAGTGATACTGAGAAAAGTATGCTGGATCTTGTGTGCTTCCTTGTGTGACACCTGGAGCAACATTGACATCAGCTACCTGTTAGGGCTTCTTTGGTGTCAAGTCACTCCAGGACCCTATAAGACTACGCATGGCCTAAGTCAGAGCTGTAATCCTGGAACCAGTTGGGGAGCCCATGGCTTGTCACATCCTCCAACAGCACACCTCCTTGTTTCTCAGCCTCTGCAGTCCCCTTCATCCGCCCATGGTCCCCAAGGAGAAAGATAACTCATGGGACACTACCTCTCTTCTCCCCAAAGTAGAGAGTCTGCTGGGCAGGGTTAGACCACTGCAGGGATGAGTCCTCATGATCTTTCACTTGGCACTTGAGCACCACAGTGCCACCAGCCACCACTGTTTCATCAGATGTCCAGGGCTGACTGTCTGCAGGAGTAGAGCAGGATTAGTTTCCTGAGGAACCCCTAGTCCCTCCACCCATTTCAGGGCCAATGTCCATTCATCTCAACTAATTCAGAGCATCCAAAGCTCTGGTATACACAAGGTCTCTGTGTACTCTTAAGGCTTCATAGCAGAAGGAATAGAGGTAGTGGTTGTGGGGGGATAGACCTTATTTTTTCTTGTTTTTAGTACACAGAAAAACAGTAAGTTGTTGAATGTTTGCTGAATAAACTGACAGGGCCACAGACAGTTAGGGGAATAAAGGCACCCCAAATCTGCACATACCAGTCCACATGTATCTTTTCTGATAGGGTTCTACCACCCCCTTTGAAAACACACATACACATCTGTCATTCTATGTTTTGCCTTCATTTCACCACCTACATATTAATATAATAACAAGAACAGGAGAAGCAGTTGTGACAAATAATCCCAAAACTGAAATGGGGAAAAGGCCAAACCATCCCTTGGGCTGTACATTCATTTACACAAGAGGTAGCTGATAAAACTGCCAGACAAACAAACAAGATATGAAAAATAAAAACTGAAACATTGTGACATACTTTTCAGTCCTTCTAACAATAACTTCCCTTCAATCACCAAGTCCCTTAACGTATTCCCTTCAGTGATAGCGCTACCCACCTCCCAGCACACAAACCCAAATCACCATCCTGATGTCATTTTAAAGAGTGAAGGATTAAAGTTTTCCCTTCAATGTGATGAAAACATGTTTTCTAATCCTTCTCTCCTTAGTCAAGTTAAACAAAACAAAAATGACTAATAAGGTATCTTATGGATGAGCCACTTGAATCCCAAATGTGCCTTCTAGTCAGGCCTGCCTGTGAGCCCCTCAGACCCTGTGACACTTGCTTCCTCTGCTTCCTCTCCCCAATCTCGTTCCACATTCCCCAAAGCGTGGATTCTGATTTCTAATATTGATTCCCTCATCTTCAGAACTGACTTTCTGTGACTCAGTAGCATTGGCCTCCACAGAACTAATCTAAAATAGGCAACACCCTCCAACTCTGATTCTGAAACAACCACAAAATCCATTCTATAGCACTAAAGTACTTAACCAGCATTGTTCATCTCTGAATAGAAAACCAAGAAACTTACTTCTACATTTCCCTGTTGAGCACCTTAAAAACAATTCTATGCTCCCATTGGCGCTGATCTTACCTCTGCCCTGTCTGCTCATTTCTTTTGTTCTTGGTCACTGGAACTCCATTTCCAAGAAATACCCCACAGGCACTCCTAGCAGAGCAGAGGCCCTGAGGAGTGAAGGTGTGTGTGCTGGAGCAGACACCAAGCACCAACTGTTCAGGGTGACGATTCCCACATTGGAGCACAAAGCCTAGTGGTTAGTTTTAGTGTTTAGAATCACAGAAACTAGAATTAGTGAGACCTTAGGGATCATGGAATCCAATTCCTTCATTTGACAGAAGTAGGCAATGAGGCAATGGAGATGTAAGGATTGCCTAAGCTCATTCTACTAATTCTAGTTAGGAGTAGAATGCTGTTCTTCTGTCTCTCCATGCAGTGCTCTTTTCAATGGAATGCTTCTCAACTAATCATCTAATGTGAGAATTAAAACTATGATTGTGAGATTAGTATGCCAGATACTGAGCTGGCTGACTAAATTTTGAAGTGATATATTCCTAAAATCTCTCAACAAATGTTTTGGGAAACCTTTCATTTACCATAGCCATGTGCCAATTTTTAACTAGTAATCCTTTGGTCCCTGATTCCTTTTGAAGAATTTTACCCTGACTGCAGCTCTCCAGAACCTCTTTATTCCAAGTAATATGTTCCCCGGGAATCATTTTATTTTTGGAAAGAGGTGTAGGGTGTACAAAGGTCTCTGTACTGGAGTAAGGGAAGAAGGAGGAGGTGCAAGAGAAGTTGGTGGTGCAGACTAAGAACTAAAATGCCAAATGGGAAGGAGAAAGAGTTGTGTGGTAATGAGGGGAGTGAGAACATGTGGTGAAGCACCATGAAGGGGAGATGATGTGAGGATGAGTGAGGGAACTGAGGGACATTGAGATGAGGGGGCCTGGATTCTCACCTTGACTGGCCAGCATGTCAGGGCTGCTCCAGACTGTGGAGCTGATGGCCTCGTCGAGCGGAGCCAGAGTTCCCAGCTCCAAATCCTGCTCCTGCCAGTAGCCTGGGGAGAGAATCTCCATCAAGGATGAGCCCTACGTATACACTGCTACAGTTTGGGTCTATACTTTCATTGTCGGGAGTGTGGGAGAGGCTAGTCCCCTATGAAAACCAGGTTTACCAGGACACCCAAGATAAGGTAGAGTTCTCACAAAGGGGAGGAGTTAACTAGAGTTCTGAAAGAGGAAGTGACTTCTCCTCTGAAGGGGGAATTAAAGGAGGATGCTGAGTTTTATCAGTCAATCATAGAATGTTCGAGCCAAAGATATCACAGAGATCTCCCACTTCACAGATGAGGACAACGAAGCCCATAAAGGTTAAACTTGACTTGGTGAAGGTCACTGCATAAAAATGATTGATAGCCAAAGATTTCTCATTCCTTATCCAGGATTCTTTCTGCTATGCCACATTATTCACTAAAATAACTGCAGGTTTAATAATTAGAAAATACTTTCACATTTAATCATTTCAATAAACCTGTGCAGGGATATTATCATTCCTGTTTTGCAGAGTGGAAACAGAATGAAATGACTTGCCCAAGGTCATACAAATAGAACAACAAAGACTAGAAATTAAATGCCTGATTCCAAATCCGAAGCTCTATTTGCTTCAAGGTGAGACCCCCACCATTGAGGAAAGAGATCAAGGTTAGGGTTGAAAGTTGCACCACGCGTTCCCATATTGTTATCTTCTGTAGGGGTACTCTAATTTTCTTTTAAGTTTTCCTACTCCACCCTCAGCCCCTGACTCTGCTCCTTCCTTTGGCGCAACAAAACCCCTTTTCCAGGGCCTAAGTCACCACCTCTCTTCCTAGAAGTTAGCTCCTAATTTCTTTTGTGAGGTGCTGTAGTGTCAAGGACCTACCTCCCCAACCCAACCTGAAGAGGCGAAGGGACAAAGAAACCAACCATGGGAATCTTTCCTGGGTCTCCCGCCTCAGCGCCCTGAAGTAGCCAATCACGTGCGCAAGATTCAGTGAGGTCACCGGCTGCTGAGCAGAGGCGGGAGTTGCTACTAGTCCGGGGCCCAGGAGTCCCGGGAGAACTTTGCCTGTCGTCCCAGCGCGCCCCAGAGCCAGCCCGGGAAAGGTAAGGGGAGAAGGGGACGCTGAGACCAAGAGAGGACGCGTGCGCGCGGGCGTGGGGGTCGAGACCAAAAAGAGAAGTGGAACATGGTCTTAGGGTCGGTGGGGGAGAAAGGGGACCGGACCGGAGAGAGAATGGCCTCATCAGAAGAAAAGGGGAAGAAAGGAGAGGGGAGAGAGAGAGGGGAGGGAGAGGACGTGGAGGACTGGGGAAGGGTGTGGAGGGGGGCAGGCAGAGAGAAAAGGACTGGAGGGAGGGAAGAAGGGAGGGAGGGGAAGTATGAGAGTCCTAGCATAGGTGCGGGGCTGTAAGACAGCTGCAGAGGTTCCCAGTCTCCATGGAGGCACCTCTCCTCTCCACTGTTCCTCACAAACGTCTTTCCAGAGATTTGAGAAGTTACTCTGTTCTCAAAACAGGAGAAGCACTAACGTCCAAATGAGGAGAGGGAGAAGGTAGAGAAAACAGAAAAACTATAACAGGTAGAGAGAAGTAGGCGGGGAAGGGGGAAAAGGGAAGTGTTGATAAAGAGAGGCAAGAAGGAAGCCCTGGGTCGAGGCCAGGGCTGTCCAGTTCCCCAGAGCCACCCTGGGTGCCTGGCCTTCCTCTGCTGCCTTCTGTGGACAAGGATGGAAGCAACCTGAAGTTGGTGAGTGCTTCATATTGTTTTCCAGACTGTGTATTTGGGGGCACACTGTGTCAACACACAGTAGGAAACCAGATTTGGTAGTGTCAGGATGGTGGAGGGACGGAGAGAAGCCAAAGGGGGATCAGTGCTCAGCCCCATAGTATTGGTACCCAGTGCACAAAGCACTAAATAGGACTTTGCTCAAATGAGGGGAGGAAATAGCCGTCTCAAACCTTGGTATAGGACTTGCAATTTGCTCAGTAGATTCTCAACCACGAGTTCATTTAATCTCAAAACAACCTTGAGAGATAGGCAGTCAGATAGAATTGCTTTTTAAGATGTTCAGAGAGCTTCAATGACTTACCTAAAGGCACACAAATAGCATACCTCTCAAGAATACTCTTTCACTGGTGGTGCTCTCAACACCTTTTCAACAGCTTCTGTTTCTTATAGCATTCCAGCTTGATTTACTTGTTTAGTTTTCGGTCTCCTCATCTAAACTTTGAGCTGGTTAAGAGCAGGAGCCTTACATTATTCATCTTTGTATCTTTAGCACTTAGCCCATAGTGGGCTTCCAGTACATTTAATTGGCTCTGGTAA
Organism: Lemur catta; assembly: GCF_020740605.2. Classification (NCBI taxonomy): domain Eukaryota; kingdom Metazoa; phylum Chordata; class Mammalia; order Primates; family Lemuridae; genus Lemur; species Lemur catta. Next base: position 32,345,348 of record NC_059130.1, on the reverse strand, counting down.
TTCATTCAGCCGCACTTGGCACGGTGCTATGCATATTGTTAATCAGGCAGAGCATGTATTCTGTCCAACAGCATGGGCTTAGTCTTCCCTCTCCTGCTTCTTCTTTCATCTGTGCTTTTTTCTGCATCCTCCTCAGTTGCTTTTCTCCTTGCCCATATTTCTTTCATCTCTCCCCTCCTCCTGCATTTTGCAGGCATTTTTTTATTCAACATAGGATGAATAAGTGAAATGGTGATGTAGGCCATTCAGACCAAACTGAATTGTTCAGATGAGGGGACTGATAAGTAAACAAATCATCTCCAATAAATGGCATATTGGGGATATGCACGATATGTTGCCCCTGCAGGTTTACAGAGAACTTAGTCTGGTTTACAATGTTTTAAGAAACTGTTTAAGAAGTGGCTGGGTTTTTTTTTCCTCTCTGGGGGGTGACATTTCTCCCTCTAATTTTGAAACACACTTATGACCTCATGTCTCCTCTTGAGAATTGTCTGTTAATATGCCCGAAAATATTCTTGCTGTTTTTATAAAATTATAAACCTGTATGATAAATTCTGAATGGCCACTCCCCAGGGAGTGGATGAGTGATTATAATACTATCAACAGAAACATGGATAAGTATCAAAAATTACAACCTGAGTCATGAGAGGTTTGCACCTTCTCTGGATTCAGATTGTGCCAATCATTTATGACATCGACATGAATCCCCTCAATTAATTCAGACTGGAAAGGAAAATTTAGGAGTGCTCTGAATGGGTGGGATGGAATTTGAATTGTAAATAGTAAAAATTCTGCTCAGGGACATAGGAAAGAGCTTCTGTCATGTAGGCCAGACATTGAGACCTCACAACTGTTAGGGAGGGAAGGAAGGCCCAGGCAACTCAAAACAACAGGTGAAGAGAGTTTCATGGTGTTGGTCATATTATTTCTCTGCTTAGAAACCTTCACTGACTCTCCACTGTCTGCAGATAATATCCAGATCTGTTAGCCTGGCCTTCATGGTCCTGCACAGTCTGATGCCAACCTGCCTTTTGACTTTGTCTTTTCTCTGCTTCATTTACCTTGTATTTCAGACATGTGAAGCTATTTGGAATAGTCTCTATAAACCCTTTGCTTTCCTGCATCCATTCCCTTTCCTACAGTAACTTTGCTGATAATACCCTTCCCCCATCTTCATACATCTAAACCCTATCTATCCTTAAAGCCTATCTTTTTTTTGCGTGCGGCACCTCTTTCAAGAAGTCTTCCTTGATTGTTCCAGTTGGAAATAGTTTCCCATTTGTCTGAGTTACAACACTTTACCTGATTTTGTTAGATTATGCATCCCTTTCTACATTGTCCTTCAAGTTTGGCTTCCCAACTAAACTATAGAGATTTTATAGATAGGATCCAATTCATGTTATGTCTAATACTGGCCCTAATACAGCATATTGCACATAGAAGGTGCTTAGTAAATATTTATCTATTAAATGAATCAGACACTGAGCATCTTCTATTGTGAGAATTAGGTTCAAAATCTGCCAGTACAGAGGAAATAGCAAACCAAACAGAATAGGAAGAAATAGGCCAAGGAAGAGGGTAGACTATCCAGAAATCCATAAGGCAGAGGGAACTGACGTTTATCAACACTTTCTGTGTGTCAAGATCCAAGTAAAATGCTGTATATTCATTATTCCAGAAAACCTTTTGATAGATAAGTATTATTATAAACATGTTAAAGCTGAGACAAGGAACTGTTCATATAATGCATCTAATAAGTATTGGATGGGACAGACTTTTAACTTAGATCTCTCTGTCCACAAAGTCCAGGTTTCTGAAAATCTTCACTGTGCTGCCTCCCTCTGCAGAAGTACGTACTTTATGTGTGCAGTGGTGAGCTAGGGGTAAAGGGGGAAAGATTCCTTCTTGTATTGCTGTCCAGGGGTGGCTTACCTAAACAACATTCACAGCACTCACCTGAAGTATGATAAAAACAATAAGTGTACCACGTTGGAAATGGGTGCTTGTGGTCACTGTGGTTCTGTGATTTGTACCCATTGAATTATACTTTTAACTTGATTTTTCTATGTGTCTTCATCTATACCCTTGGGGCTGTTTCATGCACCCCCAAGTGCCGTATGATGTGGGTCCCTTCAGTTGACCAGGCAACAGATGTATCTAGCTAAAACTAACAAAATCTCATCACATTTTCATAGCACTCTAGCACCTAGGCTAAAAACAAAAATATTATCTCCTTGTTTGCCGTCAGTTGCTTTGGGGGTTTCTTAATTCCTGGGTTATTTACCCATGGGTTCTAATATCTTTAGGATTCCCAGCATTTAAAAGGACAAAGTAGCCCTTTCACCCACTGATTTCCTTTTTTTTTTTTTTTTTTTTGAGACAGAGTCTCACTTTGTTGCCCCGGCTAGAGTGAGTGCCGTGGCATCAGCCTAGCTCACAGCAACCTCAAACTCCTGGGCTTAAGCGATCCTACTGCCTCAGCCTCCCGAGTAGCTGGGACTAAAGGCATGTGCCACCATGCCCGGCTAATTTTTTCGATATATATTTTTAGTTGGCCAGATAATTTTTTTTTTAATTTCTATTTTTAATAGAGACAAGGTCTCACTCAGGCTCGTCTTGAACTCCCGACCTCGAGCGATCCACCCGCCTCGGCCTCCCAGAGGGCTAGGATTACAGGCGTGAGCCACAGCACCCGGCCAATTTCCTTCTGATTGATTGTTCATATTAAGAGTAGCAGAAGTGGGAATTGGAGACTTACTAATGTACCTCTTTAAAGCATGCATTGGCACCTATGATTCAGTTTTTCTCTCATAGTATAGGACCTTGAATATATAGTAAGTGCTCAATAAATATTTATTAAATAAATAAATGAGTAACTCAAATAAATAAAAATGTATTATCTCCAATGTGAGTGACTCTGGCAGGGAAGTCTATGAGAGTTGTCAATATCACCCTGATTGCTTTATTTATGTATCTTCCTTATCCTATCTGTTTTGGGGACCTACAACATACTGGCCTTAGGGCCATAAAAAGGGTCACAGGCGCACATTTTGGATAATGGGACAAGGAGACAGAATTCGCCTGCATATCCTCTGTTGGCCTTGCCAGTTCTTGGGTCCAGAGCCCCACTTCTGCGACTATAGAGAAAACCAGCTCCCTGAGTAGGAGTTGATGGTGATGGTGATGATGATGATGATGACTCAGCATTTCTCTAACTCCTGAGTTAAAAATACTGTTCGTCCCAGCCTACTTGTTATTCCTCACGACTACCATGACAGGTGGGTGGAGGAGTGTTATCTCCAAGGGAAAAACATACTGGGGGATGTCACCCAGAATACTGAAGGGACCACTTTTAGAATGGTTTATCCACATCCATTGCTAGGCTCTCTGACCAGATTTTGTCACTCTCATTTTCCCCTGACACCAGCTTCTCAGTGAATCCTTATGTACATTTGTATCACACATAGAAGAGAATAGCCACAGCAAAACCAGAATCAGAACTCAGTCTGTGGAGCTTTTCTTTATGCGCAGAGCCACATTTTTCTTTGACAGTGAATGTCTGATTGTGCATTTGGAAGAAACTGGACCAGTTCCATCTGAATCCTGATATAGATGACAATTCCAAGATTTGAGGGAATGGCTTTGACTTGCGAGCACAAAACCCTGATCAAAATGGATTCTCTTGACACTTAATTTCCTTCATTTGCTTTTGGGCAGCCAGAAATTATACCACATTTATTGAAATCACTGTGTAGTTTCCTAGTCTAAGGCTTGGATTGCATGAATATCAAAAAATTCTCTTACTGCTTGCCCTCTGTTTCTTTCTAACTATGTCTGTCCTCCTCTAAGCTCCTAATTCCCTAGTATCCACAAAATGACAGTGCAGTCCGACAGAAGCTGGGCCATAAGAGGTGGGAGTTATTCTGTCATCTGGGACTCTCTGTCTTTTCAGGTGTATTTCCTTCTTTTTCTGTTGCTCCTCAGGGATGGGTCTCTGTCCTCTCCCAGGTGACAGGATCTCCTAAAGGATCTCCTTTCTTTAGCTCAGATGCACTCCAGCTCACATTCCCTCCAGAACCTCGGAGCTCAGTCTCGCTTCAGCTGTGTTCACCCGAGTCCTCGGGTCTCGGCCTTCTCTCCACCTCACTGCCCCCTTCACCCTCTTTCTGGCTGGGACACTGGGACCTTGATCCTCCTTGTTCTCTCCCTCTATTATTTCGGTTGCTGGTCTGGTTTATTCTCCTGGAGTCTTGTTTATCCAGCAGCCTCTAGGGCCCAAAGTCACCACTCTCTCTCGACTTTTCTTTACTCTCCTAGGAGGCATACAGGATGTAAGTGAAAATGGACGGTAAACAGGTGTGAAGAACAGAACTTTCACTATAAGAAGTTCCTGACATGCGGATTAGCCCCTTAGCTTGGTAAATCCTAGGCCAGAGATTCAGGGTCCTACACTATTAGATTATCCAAGAGATTTAGGTTTGGAAGGGACCTGTACCCAATTTGAGCTCAAACAGATTTATTATTGCGCCTTGGCAGACATCTTTTAGTTCCATCCTAAGCAGGTGGAAATGAAAGGCTTTTGTTTCCTGGGCATGGAATGGTATGTGGTTAGGATTTTCCAGGCTGAATGAGGAAGGAATCTTTGGGGTATTTGGCTAACTTGCCTGTGGTGGGTGTTAGGGTGGGGTTAAAACGGAAGTGTATCTTGGTGTTAACCCTCATTTCTCACTGAAAAAAAAAGTTATTCCAAATGTTTTTCCATATCCAAACATTAATATAAAAATTAAGAAAATTGAAATGTTTTTCCATATCCAAACTTTAAGATGTCTTGAATAAATATATTTTATATATTTCCTAAAACCGTGCAGTCAATTTGCATGTCTGGTCACTTTTTACTGACCCCTAATGGCCAGAAGTGGTTATTCGCAAGATTGTTCTGATTCTACCAGAAGATGGAACTAATGTCCTTTCTGACTTTATTGCTGAAGTTCAGTAATTTCTCTCCTCTTTTTCTTACACTGCATTCTGCCCCCAAACATTTTCCCCTCTGTGATCCTTAGAAGCGTAGACTTTCAGAGTTGACAAGAATGCATCTAGTCTAATGCTCTCATTTTAAAGATGAGGAGCCAAGGCTCAGAGAGGTTTAGGAACTTGAGCATTGTCACACAGGCAGTTAGTAGGAGCTCTGGTTATGACCTCAGTCTCCTGGAGTCTCCTGGACTCATTGTCATTTTGTAGCAGTCCTTGTGGACTAGCTAATTCAGAGGTTAAGTTGCCCTGAGTGTGATTTTGTTTTCATTGACATCCACCTTTCCTACTCCCCATCTCCCTGTATGTGGTAATGAGGAACCCCAGGACTCCAGACCTCATGGGAAGTAAGTCTACTAAATGCTGGGTAGGTTGGAGAACTTGGGGTGAGATGAGGAGTGAATCCCTGAAGATGGGACAGATAGCATCTTCATAAACTTCTGGGCAAGTTCCAGTTCCCACAAAAGAGACCATAGGGCAGAAGCTATTGCCACGTTCTTAGGAACTAAAGCGGGTGACTAGGAGGACAGGTCATGTGTGTGTCATGTGCATGTGTGTGTGCTTGCTGGCACCTGCAGGTGGAGAGCTCTGGGAATGCTAACCTGATTGTGAAGTGGGAGACAGGGGCTAGAAAAGAAGAGAGAAAAAATATCAGAGGAGCATGTCCTATTCTTGAGCTAGAGAGAGAAAAAATCTGGAGGCAGAAGTGGGCTTGTGGTAGGCTGAGTGGGGGCCCTCAGAGACTTAGTTAAGATTCCAAGGAGCAGAGACTGGGAAGTGGGTGGTAGAGAAGGAGGTGGGGACAGCTGTTGCTTTGATTTGCTATTGAGTCAGTGTTCTCTGTGCATTAGCACTGGGAGGGAGCCCTGGGCTGGCCCCCAACCAAAACAAGCCCCTCTGTGGCCAATACTGGATTGTAGCAAGGAGAATTGCAGTTGGGGGACAAAAAGGAAGGGGATGTGATCCCAAAAGAGCCCCTTCCTCACCTTAGCTCCTTCCTTCTAGGACTCAGCTGTGTACTCTAGATAAGCATCTAGCGTTCTGTACTAAGAGGCTGAGAGGGCAGGATAAGGCTGAGCACAGAGGAGGGCTCAGTAAGAGCTTCTAGACAGCAGGTTCTGTGCAGGTACTGGCTCTCATCAGGTGTTTTTGGGTAGGAGCCTGAGGCCAGGGATGGTAACAGCCCTGAGCCATTTAGCAGTGTCTGTTTACCCCATCTCCTCATGATCACATACTTCAGAAATCAGGACAGGTTTGACTTGGGATCTGCATTCTAATGCAATAGAGAAACGGTCAGGAGGCCAGACTTTGTCTGAGCTCTTAGAGGTCCCCTTAAACTGAGTGGAGGAATTTTATACCCTTTCCCTAAATTTATCTTGCTGCTTTCACACATATGTAATAGAACTGGGTAAAAAATAATCCCCCATCTTAGGAAACTACTTGGGAAAGGAAACATAACAGAGTCAAAAGCAGAATTCAATTTAGCTCATTGGAAGGGTATGGGAAAATAGGGACTGGGAATGGGCCAGAAAGCCCAGAAAATCAGGGAGAAGTAAAGAATAGATTCCCTGAAGATGAGAAATCTCAGTCCAGGCTCCAACAGCTTGCTCATGCTCTCCAGTACTGATCTCAGTGCCTTGGTACCTGTTGGAGTGCATGGATGAGTTCCGTTTCTTAATGGGCTCTATCTTATTTTCCTTTGCTCTTTATGTTGTACTTTAGATATTTTAGCCTGATGGCTTGGTGTGGTGGGATAACAATGCTATGAAAAAGTTTAATTTGTTAGAAGTCAAGCAAGAAAGCATTCATCTCTGCTGGTTCTGATCTTCCTGACTTGTTTTTACTGTTTCCCTTCACTGGGTAATCAGAGTCAGGGTGTGGATGACAGGTTCAGGGCAATGGTTAGGAGCATTACATGAAGAAAAATGTGTTCCGCTCTACATACCCACACTACTCTAGTTTCACTGATTCCCTCAATCCTAACTGAGATTTAGTTTCTTCCCTCCATTCTTCTCACTTAAAAAAAAAATCTGTATTTTTAAAATCCTGGCACACTGTCCACATTAGCCTTACTTTGTACCTTTCTGGAAATTTAACTTTTCCATGAAACAGAGATATTTTCCCAAGTCTTCAGATCTCACAGTCCCCAATATGGCAAATAATACTGTTCTGACAAAAGAACTCTTCCTCTCTTCTTAAATCTTCCTTGAGTGTCTGTCTCTCCTTTGATGTGGGTAAACACTTGTTTTTGTTGCCTAAGACGCATGCATATTTTGACTTGGTTGCCCTCTTTCTCTCCTTTCACATGTGCCCCTCAACACACACACACACATAACATACTACAGTTCTCAATATTCATATTTCTGCTTTTATTTCTTTCTGACATAAACACACAGCTTTTTGTCATGACCCAGATACAGAGAGAGCCCTTTTCACACACCCATGTTAATCAGAACCCCCTTCCTTCCAGAAAACCATATGGCTTAAACTCAGAAATTCTCCCCAAAGCAGAATTCAGGCTCTCTCTTCTGCTCAAACTCCCCAGGAGAGGGCCAGAATCCTCTCCTCTCCAGGGCTGAGGCTCAGTCCATCTGTCACTGACACTGGACTCCAGGGCTTGGAAACCAGAAAAGAGTTGGCATTAAGCAGCAGTTGAGGATAAATGAAAATATGAGAGGCTCAGGGGCTTAGTGATGGTGATTTTTATATTTGTGTGAGATTCTGGAATAGAGATTAGGGGAGGAAACATATAATATGTATTTGGAAAGATTTTGTCCTTAAGAAGTAGAGTAAGAACTAGTGAGTGGAATTGTTCCACTTGTAATTTTTGCATCTGCTGGGCAAAAAAATGATTAGGAGCAGATGGTAAAACTGGCCTCTCATTTTATAATAACTCAAGAACTCAGCTCCAGACTCTGCAAAGACTGACCGTTATGCTAAGTCCCAAGTTACTTGTCACTGATGTACTTATTGGAGACTTGCTGGGTTTCCAAGAAATATCAGGTATTTAAGTCAGAGATTCAATAAACCAGTTCACCTTCAGGAGCTTTTTACCCTGTCTGAGACTTTGGCTGGAATTCTACACTCAGACTTGGAAGCAAAGAGCCAGGGCATAGAATATGAAAAAATAAACATACGAAACAAGAATCTGCATATTCCCAATGAAATCTGGTTCCGGAAGTGCTAGTTCTCCACCCTACCTTGCCAATATCTAGACTATATGAAGAAAGGGGAGAGAAAAGCAATGGCTAGTTTAGAGATGAATGGCTGAGACATCAGCCTTCATTTCTTTTTATTTTTTCCCCCTAGGGCAAGGTGATGCACCTGACCTTTCCGACCCTGAACTGGAAGTAAATGAGCTAAAGGTGCTTGTAATTAGCAATCAATGCACAATTAGTGTAAGTCTAGCTGGAGAAAGGGAAAGTAAATCCTTAGAGAAGACAACATTTTAGTTTGTTCTTTATGTTATTTAGCTTTCTTACCATTCTCCTGGTGACCTCCAGGAAAGAGATGGGGACAATTGACAGAGTTAAAGAATCCCAGAGGTAAGAGTTCACATAGAAGGATGATATACATATTTAAAAATATGTTAGAATTTCTGCATTTGAATCTTTTTGAAACATGTTTACTCTTCATGAGAACAGTGGGCTCAGGGAGATGAGTAGATGGGAGATACTCCAGTTGTTACTGTAACCCTAGTTCTGTCTTCCTGAAAGCTGACTCATAGAGATAAATCACTCCCATTACCTGTCCTTCAGGAACAAAGCATCTCCTTGTTTCAAATGGGAAAATGAAAGAGGGGTCCTAGAAATTCATTCTGGAAGGCTGTCTCTCCAATTAGACTTGGGTGTAGGTCATTCATAAGTATTAACCATCATATAAACTATTATGCAGAAATCGACACGGAGAAATCAGCATTTAGGGGAAGAGAAGCTTGTGTAGTTCTGATGTGATATGAGAAACAGGCTGGCTAGTCTAAGACTGTCAGGGGCTGAGCATTCTCGGCTCCCTGCCACACTTGTCATCGTCAGCTTATTGGCAGATACTCCCAAAGCATAGCAGAGTACAGTTTAAACATGCATCTACTGAGATAGGACCTGGACTCTGGGATGGGATGGTTATATTTAAGGCTATTTAGTTCAGCACAAGATAGTTGTAAAGGTTGGGGAAATGAGTCAGGGTCTTGATATTTGTTTTCTATGCCTCTCATATATTGGATTCCTCCATTATCTGTTCTGATAACCCATTATTATATATTGTTTTTACATTTGCTAAGGTTGTGGGAAAAGGGAAAAGAAGTACCATGAAAGGACAGTTAGAGTTGGTTGTCAGGCCCAGGGTGCTGTTAAGAGGTCCATGCTGAGGGAGAGGGGTAAGAAAAAGAGGTCCTTGCTTATGAAATGTGTAGGATGCATTTTACATTCCACATTTATAGTGAATTTAGCCAGCCTCTTTATCTGTGGGTCCCACACCTGTGCATTCATCTAACTGCAGATCAGAAATATTTGGAAAAAATTATGTCTGTACTAAACATGTACAGACTGTTTGTTATTACCTAAACAACAGAGTGCAACAACTATTTACATAGTATTTAGATTGTATTAGGTATTCTAAGTAATGTAGAGATGTCTTAAATTATATGGGAGGATGGGCATGGGTTATAGGAAAATACTACTCCATTTTATATCAGGGGCCTGAGCTTCCTCAGATTTTGGTGTCTGTAGGAGGTTCTGGAACCAATCCCCCATGGATACTGAAGGACAACTGTATATGGTTATTGTATGTGAGCAATACTGAATCAATCTAGAACACAGCTATTGTAGTTCTGTTTTCAATCTTTGAGTCCAGATATGGCAGAACATCCAATTCTCTTGAGGCTGTTCAAGATCACTGTGGGACCCAGTTTCCTGAACATCTCAAAAAACACTTTTAGCACTCTTTTTAAACCTCAGAATGACTTGCTCTTTTGTCCTGTTTCTATAGTTGATTAGATGACCGTGAGGATTGCCCAGATCTATGTCTCAGGGTTTTGTTCTCTCTTCACAGTGGAGCAGATCAGGGACCGTAACCAAGACCATGTATGTGTTTGTGGTGGGGGAAAGGAGATTCCAGCTCTGTTCTGAGGGCTTCCTTGTAGAGAAGAAGGAGATTATGAAGCTTGGAGGTAGAGCAGGACCATGGAGAGCAACAAGAAGAGCCTGGAGTGTCACTGTCAGGGACTAGTACCATGGAGAGCTCAAAGCATAGGTAGTTTTTGTTCCACAAAGAAAGAGGAATTGGGATCGTGGGGTAAGGCAGCTAGCTCCCAAGCACACAAACTGAAAGAACAGACATCAGGGCTTCTGTTAGGATCACTCTACACCCATCACTTGCTTTAAAAGTCCTCTCGAAGTACTTTGTTTGAATCTGTCAGGTGGATATACATCCAAAAAAGATTGTGCTAAAAAAATGAGGACCACCACCAGACTGAGTTTGTCAACATAAGCCTCTGTAATTATGTCAAATATGTAGGTATTAGTAATGATGGAGGGGTTTTTAATTTGATATAATTTATTATGAATAAAATTAGGCTTATCTTTTAATGAGGGAACAGAGCCTGTGGCCCCTCAGAGATACTAGGGCATGAGAAAGCCAAAATGTGTATGTATTATCATTAGGTAGGATATGAGATGTACCAGAGTCAGAGTGCCCTAATCTACTCAAGATTGCTGTAAATAGTTTAGATTTAATCATACCTAGAAAAGAGGTATGAGATCAGGCCTCTTAGGAAGGTTATTGTTCTCACGACTTAGGGGCTTCTGTGTTAGTTGGGAAATTTGGTCACTCTCTTAAGGCTTAGGGAAATTTCAGTAAAGGGAGAAATGTTTCTCCCTTTTGCTGCTTCAGTGAAGAATGAAGTGTACCTTTGCCGAGCCTCCATTGTGTAAAAATCTCAACAGCCTCATATGTTCAACACTCTTGAGAGCTTGGCTTCTCGGTACTAGAAGGGATGGATCTCCTTGTCATATATAGCAGGATTGGATCGGGTTTTTACTTGGGTAGTTACAGAGCCCTGAGCATCAGCTGGTTCTGACCTTTCAAAAAATCATCACTACTGCTGATCCTAGAGGCAGAAACAGGCCTTTTGCCCAGAGACTTGTTCTTCTTCATTTTACAATGACTTGGAGTGTTTATACTTAATTTGACCAAGCTCTTAGAGACCTGAATCTTTTTCTGATGTCTAGCTTCACCAGGCTCTTTTCCTGATGGTACGTTTCTCTCTGTCGCTCATAAATATTCCCATGGGGATTGCTATTTTCAGAGCTTATGGGTGGACCTCTAGGACATGACCTCATACAGGAAACAAAATGTTCTAGGGTATGGGCCTATAGCCAATGGTTAAACATGAAACATTAAATTCTAACATGAAAATAAAAGAAGATACAATTACCAAAACTTCCTAATAACCTTGATTTTTTTCATTCAGTAGTCAGTAAGGAGCTGGTCTAGTCCACAGCTTGCTTTCAAGGAGAATCTGGAATCTAGATCACCATCCTTGGGTGAAATTCTATTACTGAGAATTAGATGACAAAAAATGTTGAGCCAGTATACAGTTCCACTGGAGTAGGAAACAACAAAGAATGTGACTAGTCACAGCCCCAGGGGTTTTTATTGCTCTTGGTGATATCTGTGAAGATTTTTTTCCTACTATGTAACTTAAGGAAAAGCAGCTTTTGATCACATTCTACATATTATTTGGACTGCAAGAAAGAAGTAACAGCAAGGAGTACTAAAATCAAATCTAAGGATTTACATAGCAATGACACAACTACCTGGTCTGCTATTTCAGAGTAACCAGAATACAAAAAAGATGCCATCTATGGAATTTTATGGCTGCAGAACTATGAGTCACTCTCTCCAACTGAACAGTGAATAGCTCCAACAAGGCACTCTTGAAATTAGATTTGGGCCTCCTTTCTTCATCTTCCTTGGAAGAGGAAGGAGAGAGAGCCTGAGGGTAGTGAGCTGGCTCATTCTACTATCAGTTTAGGGCAGAGGATTTTTGAACTGTGCAGCAGAACCCCAGGTGGTGCCTTAAGGACTGTAGGAGTGTGAGGAAGCCAATAAGACAGGGAAAAGGGCTACGGGTTTTACTTCTCTGTTTCAACAAGAGCATTTCTCCTTTGGTCTGTTTTACTAATTTGGTAAAGGAGTTTCACATCTTTTTTTTTTTTTTTTAAATTTAAGTGAGAAAAACCGTTGTCCTAGAGGAAACTACTAACACTTATAGTGCTGTCCAGACTTAGGATAGAGTGTTGGCATAACTGCCGGGTAGGAAGTTGACATTCTGTAGATTGGGTCCTACATCATACAGACTGGTTCTTCATGAAAGTAACTAACTATTATTCCAGTGTCTCTCAACTTTTGGCACATGTCTACGTAAACGTATCCTTCACAAAAGTTACACCTGGAACTAGGAACAGATCAGGAAGAGAAACAGAAGATTACAGTACCATTACAGCTACAACTAGGAGCAGAAACTGGATAGAGCAGATCAGCCAAACAGATCCATAGGCAGCACTAGAGTGAATGCCTACAGGACTTCTGTGGCACATTGGGCATGATGTCTACACTGGGCACCTGGCCAGGGGCTGCAGAGTGGATGTTAGTGGACAGAAGGTCATTGGGAAGGAAAAGATATTCATGTGTGGGGAAATGCTGTACCAAGTTAAATTGCTGTAATCTGGTCCAATGCAAAGTGAGGCTATCCATCCATCTGTTTCTACACTAGGTCAACTCACAGAGTGCTGCAGATAACTTGGGAAGGAGGAATCTAAAGAAGGCTGGTCACAATTATGAATGTCACGTTGTTCACCAGAGAGATGACCACAGTTCATCTTAAGTTCATAGTCCTTGTATCCCCCAAACATGGAATTGCCAACTTCTGCCAATATTAGTGGAGAAATGTGAGAAGGAAGGGCAGGTGGCAAATTCTGAATGTCTTCCTGAGCTGCCTGAGCTTCTAGCCACAGCACTAATGGCCAGTTCCAGGTATCAGTTGCTTGCCCTTTTCCACCCTCTCAATCATTGATCAGCCTTTTAAAGCTTAAAAAATTTGTGCTGTACTGTAAGGAACTAGATACCCCAGCAGTACATAAAGTTTGTTTTCCTTTTTCTAAATGAAAATAGCCACCCTGTCACAACACCCTTGACCATTCAAGCAGCAGTGTTTTAGGGTATCTTGTCCTTAAACCTTCACTCAGCATCTCTCCTCATTTTGGTCAAACATTAACAGTTAAAATATGCACTGCCTAGTTTTCTGCCCAGGGGCCTCAGGCCAACTCAGGGGTTCTAGACATACCTTCTGCATAATGCTGGTTAGAATAGCCTTCAGGATTACCATCCATGAGCATTAAATCTATGCACCTACCTCCCACCATCGGTGCTGGCCTTCTTAGATCCAGAAACTAAGGGGTAGAAATAATTTGAGGTAGAAGATACTGTGGTTATTTCTTGTGCATCTGTCTGCACACCAGACAGATGTCCCCTATCTGTAGAGATGATGTTCTAAAAGGAAAATGATGCTCGATTTGACTCTTCCTTGGAAACAAACCCCTCCTCCCCATCCTCCACTTCCCGACCTCTCCTCTAGAAATTCCCCATTCAGAAGGTACTGCCTTCTACTCTTTCTCTTAAGCCACTGCTCTGAGATATAGTCCTAAATGTGAGGATAGAGCATTTCTCTGCCTGTCAACTTTAAGCCTGAATAGGGGCTGGGCCCCCAAGTTGAGGAAAAAGAAAGAATAGTTGGTGAAGAAAGACTTGGCTGGCATCCTGATTTGCTCCAGTCTCTAGTGTTTACATCCTAGAGTAGAGGAGCTCACAGCTTTCTCAGATGATGTCTTTCTCTCTTTTCAAGTCCCAGCCTCGCACCATCAGTTCTCATTGCTAAGTAGTTGCAGTTTGGGTCATACATGCCTCTCTTTATAAAACTCACCTAGCAGGATGGGGAGGCCAGGGGCTGCAGTTGAAAGTCAAGGCCTATAAGGAGGGTCATTATTGAGGCACAGACACGTAGCTACCTCTCTCTGCCTTGCACTGAGCCTGCTCTCCCTCAGGACTCTCTTCAGCTCCTCAGTGAGTAGGGTCATCAGTGCAATCCTCTGGGGAAGGGGATTCCATGTAGCGGGAGGAGGGGCTGCTGTCTCTGTGGTGACTAGGGCAGGAACTTCCCTTGGGGAGCTTGATGGGTAGAAGGTGGAAGGAGCTAGCCAACTGCAGGGAGGGGAATCCCAAGGGTCCCCATACCAGGGGAAGCTCCTTTATCATGATGGAGACAGGGCTTGGGGAGGAGGTCAGGTGAGGTGGAGGCTTATTCCTCCAGCACGCTGGCTCTTCGCCTGTTTTCCTTAGATGAATTCTCTACATCATCCTTCCCAGTTTTAACCCCTCCCCTCTCCACCCCCGCCCCGCCCTGTGCCCATCCCTGCTGGCCACTGGGTCCATCGCCCAGGAGCCGCCTCCCGTTTCTCCTCCCCTGCGGTTCTTTCTGTTTTTCCTTGGCATCTGGCCGGGCATAGCCACCACCCTCCCCCTCACTCTCCCCACTTCCCTTTTCTCCGCTGAGGTCCTGTTCCCTCTCCCCCCTCCTCCTCTGACAGGCGGAGGGAGTGAGGAGGATGCATTCCTTTAGTCCTTTCACTGCCTGCCCTCCCTCCCCCGCTGACCTGAGGCTCTGAGCTTCCTTCCTGGTCTCCCTACAAAGTGCCCCCATGCCACCCCATTAACCCTCAGCAGCCTTTAAGAAGGCTGAGGTGCCCCCACAGCGCTGACCTACATAGCCCGGCCCAGGGTGGGAGGGGCTCTTCCCCAAGTCCCTTCACCCCTGGCCCCGCCTCCCCCCCCCCCCCCCCCCCCCGCCTTCCTTCATCTCTCTACCATTACAAACCAAAGAAGGTTTGAGTTCCAGACTGGGGCAAAGGGGCTAGGTATACTACCCCACCCCAAATTTGAGAAAATCAGTGCTCAGCTCAGGAAAGCTTTGGGTTTTCCATGCATTCTCCTCCTCAAATTTCTTGATGCTTTCTTTTGCTCAGTCTCCCTCCCTCCCACTCCCTCCACTGCTGTCTGGGTTTCTTTTCCCAGCTTCTACCACTGCTAGGGATGTTGCCATCCTGGGCACCCTCCGCCCTGTTGTTGTTGTTTTGGTCCAAGGGTAAGCACCCCCTTCTTTGCCCACGCCCCCAACAGCCTCACCCAGCCCCCCTTCTCTGCCCACTCAGAGCTCCGCCGCGGATGGGGGGACGGGCGGGGAGAGAAGTGTTTGCATACAGCAGTTTGGGGGATTGCACTGGCTACCCAACCGCTACAGACATACACACACACAAACACCCGACACACGCCCTGACTGAAACAGCGACAAATCTCACTCCGCCCCCAACACACACTGACACAGACATACACACAGATACTGACACAGAAACGCAGAGCCAGACACCAACACAGACGCGCGCGCACACACGGACAGCAACACATCCAGACCCAGGGCTGCTCACAACAGAAATCAACCCCGAGATCCAAACCCCGGGTGCACGCGCAGACACACACACTGGAAGGTGTACACAGGAGGGTGCACACGCCGGCACACCCCGTGGTCCACAGAGACTCGGATGCTCAGAGACAGACACAAGGGTATTAACAGCGGCTGACGACTATAACCCCCGATTCCAAACAAAGCCAACAGGCGCCCTCCGCCCGACTCCCAATCCAAACCCCTGCCTCGGGTAGCTCCCCACCTCCCCTGGCGCCGCCCCTCCCTCACTCACCGTCCTGGGAGAGGTTGGCCCCTCCGGGCGCCCAGCAGCAGGCGAACAGCAGGAGCAGGAGCTGGGCGGCTGGGGCCCCCATCGCGCTTCCCGGCCGGCTCCCTGGCTGGGCGCTGGCGAGCCTTCGTCCCCGGGGCCTGGGGATGGGGAGGGGGTAGACTCCGATGTTGACTGAAAGGGCACCCCCGAGCTGCTAGGAGCCCGGGGCCGAGGTGGGGACCGGGAGGGAGCCGGCGCTGCTGCAGTCGCGGGGATTAAATAGGGCGCTCGGAGCAAACCATTCGGTTGGAGGTGGAGGGGAGTTGACGGGGGGCTGGGCTGGTCGCGGGGGGCAAGGCTGCCGCATTCCCCACTCCCCCTGCCTCTCACACCCCCTCCTTGCTTTGGTGGTGCCTTCCACCCTCTCCCCCGGGAGCTCCGCCAGCCCGGCTCGGGTGTGGATCCGAGGGAGGAAGCTGGCTCAGCAGTGGGACCCCGCGCGCACCCCTCTTAGGCTTGGGGTGGAGGGAGGGGAGGCGGGCAGGGCGGTGGGCCAGCTGGCGAGAGCGGCCACTGCAGGCCTGGGCAAGGGCGTGCCTACTAGCCCGAGGTCCTCCAGCTCCGCCCTCCACCCTTTGGCAACCGGGGATCCCCATAACCCCTGGGGTCTCCCTATGAACATGTACCCGGGGACGTCTCCCGGGTGGGTAACTAGGAATCCTCACTATTCTACTGAACACTGACATCCCCAAACCCCTTACCGGAGCCCTTAGTTATCTGTCCAGCAACAATTTGTAGCCCTAGGCAATCTCCCTTGAAAGGCATCTTCCAGCAACCCCCCAGGCCTTGGGAACCAACATCTCCCTCAACCCCTTGTCAAAGAAATTACTCTCTGAAAACATGATTTCACCTCAGACTCCTGTCCAACCAAGAAGCCTACAAGGCTACTCAGTTTTCTTCCTCAACCCTCCCTATTCCACCCCTTTGCCCCCAGCCCTTCCTCCCGATATTTTTTTCCTTAATCTTTCAGATCTTGTCTGTCCCAAGTTTTAGAGAGATTCCTGAATGAATGTCCTGATCCACAGACCCTTTTAAGGACCAGTGCATCTGTGTGACTAGTGCATCTCTTGTCTCTGAGGCCAGATGTAAGATGGTAATAGGGGCAGGATGTTTGTACTTGCTGTTGGTTCAAGTGCCCCAAGTCCCTGGTGTTTGCTGTTCTTAGTGATTAAGGTATCTCTGAAAGAGTCTTGGTACATACATCTCAGAAAGGGATCCTTCTGAATCCTTAAGTTTTGCTGAAACTTAGCTGTTGGGAATAAATTTATAAATTTTAGAGTCATAGAATAAAATAATTTTAGTTATGTAAGAATTCTTAGAATATATTGGGTCCAGCCCCTTAACTATGTAGGGATCACTGAGGCCCAAAGGAGGTTAACTGACCTACCCAAGGTGATACTGATAGTTAATAGTGGAAAATACAAGTGTTGACTAAGATATGAAACAATATGATTTTAAAGTGTCTTCCAATCTTGTGAGGCTAATATTTTGTCCCTTGATGAGGGATTTGGGTATATGTCTTCTAAATCCTAGACAGTGCTCTTTCTGTGTGGATAGCTATGCCTCGTGCTAATCCTTAATATTTGGGCAATCTTTTCCTCTCTAAAATCCAGTTTCTTAACCTACTGTGGTAATGTAGTTAATGTCTCTGTTGCCCAGGAGCTCAAGAACAAGGATGTGGAAAGTACTTTGTCACCAGCAAAGCCCTATATAAATGGCAGTCAATGATGGAGAAGCCAAGAGGGAATATTCTCCAGGGAGTTCCTTCGGGATCATCAGGATGCTGGCCCACTGTTTTTCTCACTGTTTTTAGAGTTTATAGTTTCTGGGAGAAGAGCTCTGCCTGCCACTTGGACATTTTCTGAGTGTTTGGGTAGTTATGATTTTTTTGCAGGGCAGTTTTGACCATCTTTGGCTGTCTGACTTGCCTGATGACTCCAAACCATTCTACCTCCCTGGTGCTCTCTGACGTCTTGAAATCTCTGAGAGGTGAAAGCAGAGGGGTGGTGTGGCTGAGGGATGTGGAGATCTGGATAGAAGAGACAGAAGAGGTTGGGCTGGCTAGAGAAGGGGTGGGCGAGAGATAAAGGGATGATTGGACTTTCTGACAGAGGAGGGACCAGGTTGGCATGAGGTTAACCATGCAGTGAGAAGGACAGAGTGGGGTGTTTTCAGAAACAATCAGCTTTAGAGGGGAAGGATCTGTCTCTTTTAGTTAAAGGGTCTTAGTGGATAAAGAGTATTATCTTTGGAGCTAGAAGAAACCTTAGAGATCATCTAAGCAGGCTTAAGAGAGAGAAGGTTAATGGAGGGGGAGGGGGTGAGAGTAAGGATGGCAGGATGTGGGATTAGGTCCCAAAGTCTTCTAATTAATTATCTGTTCCATCTGCTGCTCTGTAGTGACCCCTTCTGCCTGTCCCCCTTAATTCTCTAATGACTGCTTGTCTGGCCCCACCCTTTGTTGTAACTGCATGGGATGAGAACCAAGGGTGGAAGGTAAGGGGGGGAAGCTGTTTTGAAGAGGGACTATTAAGAGCTAGCAAATGAGACTCTGGAATACTCTTTTCCTGCTGGCTGCTCTTCCCTTTTCTGCATTATCAGCATCAGTTTGGCAGCAGTTTAGGTCCTGGGAATAGGAAGCAGTCATTGGCTTTTAGAATTATAGAATAAAAGAGTATTGGAGTTGTAAGGGACCTTCAAGATTATCTAATTAATACCTCTTGTTGAACAGATGAAAAAAAAATGAAACTCAGAGAAGCCAAGTGACTTTCTGTGTTCATACAGTTAGCTGGTAAAGGGGTTACCAGTATTGGATGCAGGGAGAGCAGATAGTACCCTCGGGGACAGGAAGAATAAGGAGAATCATTCCCAATATTCTAGAGCAGTGTCTAGCTTGAAAAATTTCTCACTTCTGTGTATCTCAGAGTGAAAGGGTAGCTTCTCCTATGCTTATGCGGATGTCCCCACTTGGAATAACAACTTGCCTATAATCTTTCTAATGCCCTATTTACATGTGCACCTGGCATCCTACAGGGTTCTACTCTATTCACTAGGAGTAGAGTTTTACAAAGAAAGACTGACCTACTAGGATTATTCCCATTATGAAAATAGGTAAAATAAAAGTATCCATGTTGGGTTCTGATCTCTGTGCTTACTTTCTACTCTAAAATATGATATGCATTTCCAGAGATGTGCACAAAGTCTGGAGTAGGTTATCTGTGGGATTACAGAACTGGTAGCTACAGTGAAAATTGGAGGGAGCAAAGAAGAGGAGTGGAGAGAAGGCGGATTTTGCCTCCTGGATGCCCTTGTCCACTCAGCAACAGCCTGGGTAGCTGGGGGTGTGGAATGTGGTGCTGGCACCGGTGCTGGGCTCGATGCAGCTGTGTGGGCACTGGGCATTCCTCTACCCATGCTGCTCCCGCCTGGGAGGGGAAAGAGAATGAACAGCCTGAGGGGGCAAATTCTACATATTCATCTGTGAGGGGATGACAGCACCTGTAAGGAAAAAACTCCTAAGACTTGGCTCAACATCCATTTGATTGCACCCTAACCTTTCTACTCTGTATGACTTTTTTGTATATGTAAATTTTACATGAGTTTCCGCATTGCTTTCCTTTTCAGTTTTCCACTCAACTAAACCCTTACTCCTCATACTGCTTCTTATTCCAGTTGTCCAGTTTTAATTAACCCCATCTGTAATAATAACCTCTGTGTGCATTTTAATTCTAACCTTAATTGAATTCTAATTTCAATCCTAACCTTAATCTATTACAGACTCTAACTACTAATCCTACTACCAACCCCAATTTAATTGCCAATTTTAACCAGCATCTTGATTCTAACCAGTTTGAAGCTAGCATCTAGGTCAGCAATAAAATAATAAAATAATCCACTGTACATAATAAAATAGTCACAGATACCATTACTGAGAACCTATCATGTGCCAGACTTTGTGCTGGGTACTCTACATACATGAGATAATATAAGTGCCAGAAAGTACTCTAATGTATTTGGGATTATTAGGTCCCTTAGCAATGTGAGGAAACAAAGGTCTAACAAGATTATGTAATTTGTAAATAGTGGATCCAAATCCAGGTCTGCTTGACATGAAAGTGTGCGCTCATTCCTCTTTTTGCCAACAAATGCTTTTTAATTGACCTTCTCCTAAAATCCTGACTAACACAGGCTAGATGACTTCTAAAATACTGAGTTTCTTCAAAGCATATTATTATTGGTTTAGATTTTTAAAAAACAAATAGTGACACAAAATACAAACCAACCAACCAAACAAAAAAACCCCCAAATCTCCTTGCCCAGAGACCCCACTGACATTTTAAAACATTAAAGTAATTTATTTATAAAGTTAAAATATTCCGACTATAGACAAATAAACTGAAAAGAAAAGCCTCCTTCTCTTTCCCAGAGTCGCCATATTGCACAACCCCAGGGGGTATTGTTTGAATTGGAGTTGTGCAGAGCAGCAGCACTGCCTCCCACGGCTTATCAGAGAAGCAGATAAAGTCAAGGTAAATATCTACCAAATTAAATCACCATGTATATATGTGCATATGTGACTTAGGCATGAGAATTACTACACAATTCGTCTTTATGACTAGCAATAAGTATTAAGGGCCAGATTCTATGTTAAGTTCTTTATGTTTATTATCCATTATAATATACACTAGCCCTCTGTGCAGTGTTCATTGCCCCTACTTTACAGATGAGGACAGTGAGGCTTGAAGAAGCAACATGACAGGCACAAGAGCATGAAAATGGTGAATGACAGACCCAGGTGTCAAATACAGATTTGTCTTACTCCAAAGCCTAAATTTTCAACCATTGTATTTAGCTGGTAAAGCTGCTCAGAGAAGAGGTCATTTGAGCTTGATTCTGAAGGAGAGATGGGGAGTTGGTTGATGTTAGAAAAGAGGATGGCTTCTCAGACTGTAGATGACTCAGACTGATATGGGAGGAGATGATCCAAGGGGAAAGGGAGCCAGATAACTAGATTGTGGAGGGAAATGAGTAAAAGGTGAGAAAGTAATAGGAGAATAAAAAAAATATGAGCAGAGGCCAGGAAAAAATTGTGACAAATTCAGGCAAAAATAAAATCATATAATAAATATGTCACTGTTACTCCAGCTACAGGCTGATTGATGTTTTATGGAAAGACAGTAGACACACATAATCATCTGCAAACATAAATACACATTTTCAGTTATATGGTATCATGTATCCAACGAAATATCTTTCCATTCCTCCCTGTGCATTCTGTGCTCCAGCAGTATCAAATGGCTTGTAATTTCCTGAACACACTATGTTGTTTCATGGCTCAGTGTCTTTGCACATACTATTTTCTATACCTGGATTGCCCATCTCATTAAGCCTGGTAAAACCTGTGTTTGTGTTTATCCATCCAAACTTTGATTAGGTATTGCTGCCTCTATGCCTTCTACCCAAAGATAATCACTCCTTGCTGGGAGCTACCACTATATTGAATATACACCTCCACTGTTACATTTCTTTCATTGTGTTGCAATGATTTGTCTACATTTTTCTCCTCTAACTGTGGGCTCTTTGAGGGCAGAAATGATATTTTGTGAATCTCATTATTTCCAGTGTAGAAACTGAAAAGCAGTAGATTCTTAGTTAATTCTGAGTTAAGTTGAAATGGTATGTTTATAAACACATAGGCTTGATAAACCATTTTATCCCAGAAGCACATACATGCTTCATTAGTATACTCCCTTGCAGGTATGTATGCATGTGATTACATTGATATAATATGTCCAAAATAAAGTGACTGATTCTGAGTTACATATAAAAATATTTTCATCCACTTACTCAAGATACATTTTGTAGTTCTTGGAATTGACTTCAGAGCCTGCCACATCCCTTTGTGTACTTCAGTTGTGGAAAATGTTCATCCTTGGAGTTTGGCTTTTAATTCTGAAAGTAGCTAAATGTCTTTAGGATCTAAGCCTTATGGATAAGTTGGTGGTTCATGTTGGATAATCCAAAATGCAAGACTTGGCTATAAAGTAATAGTAAAAGGCTTATAGAGTGATTCATATATGGGTTCTTAAGGCAGTTCCCACATAGGAGTTCTAGAAAATTTCTGAACAGTGGCATTCTGATCTATCTGTTAATATAAACAAAATCAAATAAGAGTTTTGTCATTTTATAATCATACTGGCTGAACAAACACATTTGTGTGTAAGAACACAAAAAGTCATATGTCCAGAACAGAACACCTTGACCATTCATTCATTCATTTATAGTTTACTGAGTTTCTATGTACCATGCACAATGCTAATTGAAATTGGTTATTTTGACTCAGATGTTTGTTGCAGCCTATTTAAAAAAATCTATAAACTCTCAGATTTTATTTTTTCTAATTATGAAAGAAAATGCTCAGTGGATGCTCTTATCCCATTCCCACTTATACCCCCATTTTTGAGTTTCATCTTATCTGTGAGGAATAATGAACAAGAGTCAGGGACAGAATTACATTAAAGGATGCAAAATACTTGGTAATGAAGACCAATCTGACAGTAACGATTTTCTTTTTAGAATCATAAAATAGGATGTTAAAAAATGCTACAACAAAATGTCAATGTCTGGTGCTAGTCACTTGAGAAAACAAAGATGAGTAACTCATGAAACCTACCTTCAAGGAATGCATAGTCAAGTAGGGAAGATAGCCCTGCAGACACATCATTGCTATATCACATGGTGAGTGCTACAGTAAAATGATAGATAAGGCACAACAGGAGAAGAGAAGAGGCAGAGATTAAATTTGTGGAAAACCTTAAGACTAGGAGTTGGCCAGGTATAAAAGGAATGAAAGACATTACAAAAGAGGGAATAGCATATGCAAAAGCAGTAAAGTGGGAAACAGCATGCTTCGTTGTAGCTAGATTGTGAAGGGAATTTATGCTAGAGATTGCTCTTTGTTCTGCAAACAAGGAGTCATTGAAGGGTTTTAAGCAGGGAAATGTCAGTGCCAGATTTGCATTTTAGAGCGATAACTTTGGCAGTGGTGGATGGATGGATTGGTGGATACACATGATTTGATGCAGAAGCCTGACCCTCCTGGGGACCACAAATCCAGTACCATGACATTGAATAGGACCACTGAGTGTGACCCTGTCTTAGATCCTATGGGTAAGGTAGAGAGAGCACCCAGAACACTGTTATAGGACCCATACACCAATATGGGGGCTGGCCCACAGATACAGACATGAAGTTTCATAGAGTAAGTAAGGGATGAGGTATGATGACCAACTGTCCCAGTTTGCCAGGGACTGATTTGTTTTCTAGGACTTCCAGTGTGAAAATTGGGTAAGTCCTGGACAAACTGGGATGGTTGGTCACCTTAGGCATTTCCTGACAGAAACAGCCTTTTCTCAGTAGCACCTATTACCCAGACCATCTCCCTGGCAACCAGCTAGGGGTCATCTTCAGGGCAGTTGGAGGGAGGGGGAATGCTAAGTGAGTTTTTTTTTTTCTGTTTTTGGAGAGGGAAGAGGAGGGAAGGAGTAGGGGGTGGTTAGTCAGAATAGCTAGGCCAATTGAATAGGAGGAGAGAGAAGGCGGCCAAGTAGGAGACAGAGGATGGATGTTGGTTTCTGGTCCAAGATCCCACCTCTGTTGTCAGAGATCTTGGGCTCTCTGGTGGTAAGGAGCATTGCAGTCTCAAAACAACAAGTATCACAAAGAATGAATGTATGTATGTAGCTTTTCATTTATGCATAGGTTTCATATGCTCATATATTTATTCATTCACCATTTATGGAGTGGCTACTATGTGCTTGGCATTTTGCATATACTATATCATTTAGTCTTCATGCACAACCCTATGACTAGTAGATAGTATTATTCTCATTTTTCAGATGAGGAAAATGTGCCTCAGGAAATTTGGTAACTTCCTACACATCATACCTCTAAGCTCCTGGTGGAGCTGAGATCTTAATTTAGGTAAATCGCTAAAGTCCCTGGTCATTCATTCCAGCAAACCGGCATACCTATCATGCCTGATCAGAAGAGTTCCCTGGGGGCACCCGTTAAACATAATGCAAGTACCCAGGATATTCTGGTTCCGTAGGTTAATGATGAAGATTCTGTCTTTAGTGCTAACAAGTGCTTTTAGGTGATTCCTAGGCCCCAACAAGCCTGAGAAACAGCACACTGCAGCCTGGGTCTCTTGACAAGAGCTCATTGATTCCCAAGGGTACCATATGTGTAAACAGCTCATTAGAACACAGTTGTGTTAAGGTGTAAACCCAAAAATACCACTGAGTCTTTCAATAAATAATTTTGTTGATGCTTCCTCTCTAGTGATTGTTAACCTTGTTTGTAAAGTTCTGTGTAATTGGGCCCTTGTCTATCTCTCAGACCTCCTGTAACCTCGTGGCCACACTAGTCCCCGTTTTTTGTATCTCCAGCACTCTAAGCTCATGCCCACACTAAACCTTTGCACTGGCTGATCCTTCTGAACTGGAACATTCCTCCTCCGTGCTGAGCCATTCTTGCTTTCATTTCAGCCCACATGTCACCTTCTTGGAGAGATCTTCTCATCCCCTTGCAATCACTTATTTTCTGCTACTTTCTTAATAATTTATCTTTTGTTTATTTATTGTTCATATTCCTTCTCCCAGTAAACGTAAACTCTGTGAGGAAAGAAACCTTGTCAATTTTGGTCAGAGTTGTGTTGCCAGAAACTTAAAAGGTATTGCACATAACAGGGCCTGGCACATAATAGGTGCTTATTAAATGACTGAATGAAAGAGAATACTCTCACTCATCACATCTGGAGAAGACCTAAATCACAGTCTTTGATTTTATACTTTGATTTTACAATCAAGTAGCTTTGTCTTAGGTCCAAAGTAAATCTCCCACTGCCATTTAAGGTTTTTCCCTCTGGTTCATGAAAGAAGACATCTCTTTCTTTTTACTAGCCTCTATATTATGTCCCTCTAGAGGCTTTAAGACTGTTATTAAATTGCCCCTCAACCTCCTGTACCTTAGGTGAAATGTCTTAATTCTTAACCTTCTGCCAGTTCTTTTATCATTTTAGTACCTCTTGTCTAATCCTTTTAGCTTAAATAGCTGGTTTCAGAACAGGTCCCAGTAGGTGAGTAAGGCCATGGCTGATGGTTATGAAGTTGAACATGCGATGCTATTCCAGGCCCTCTTGTAGGTTTCTTGCTATTCTTTATTTTTAAACTGTCTCCTTAGGCTAGCTCATGGTTAGCTTGTGGTCCATTTTGGTCCTAAGATCTTTTTAAGGCCTAAAATTCCAGAGCTTGCTACCACTAAAGTAGTATTACCTTGCCAGGTAATATCTTTTGAGGTTTGCCACCAGAGCTTCCAGTCCTAGGGCTTGTGAACTGGTATACCCATGTGCCCATACCTGTCAAATTGACGATTGTTGCTGGTATTTCTATGGCTATGTCAGAAACGGAGGCAGATACACTTCATATTCTTGCTATGTTCATGTGAAGCCATTGCTAGTTTTCATGTGGGCTATAAGGCTCGGGAATGACTATGTATACTGCTCTGAGAAAGTTGAGCCAGTTCTTGGTCCAGCTACAAGGAGATATTTCTGACTTATTGGAGAGGCAGTGCAGGACAGTTGAGAAAGCATGGCTTTTTGAATTAGACTCACCTGGGTTTAAATACCAGCTGTGCCACTTTATTTGAGATCAGTCTTTTCATTTGTTAAACATTAGATGTTATTATTGTCTATCTGGTAGGCTTGTTGTGAAGATTATGAAATGCAGACATTTATGTAAAACTCCTAGTAGAGAACTCCATGCATGTTAGTTACCTTTCTCTGTGCCTCCTGCACCAACCATCCCAGTTTGTCCAGGACTTACAGAGGATGTTTCTCTGTTTCTCTGAGTGTATCATAGAATCTTGCCTTGTGCCCACTGTCTGAATATAAAGTATTACCTGCATGTAGATTTTCAGTTACAGTAACTTTTTCATTTTTTTACCTCTCAGTTTAGCCTGCTCTCTGCTACCCTCGTGTGGCCACCCTGACCCCTTGTCATTCCTGATCCTCTGCTCCCTCGGTGTGGCTGCTTTGCAGTAGTGCAGCCACTTCCCAGCTGCTTGGCAGACCTAACTCCCAGCTCCTCTGAGTTTCAAACGTGTACATGAAATACTTTTCAGTTTAATTTTAGTCTTCTCTTCTAACCTTTTCTAATTCATTTCTAATATGTATCTCTAATATATCTGTCAGAGATACTATATGAAATGCATCCTGCATGTTGAGAGTTTGGACCCAGTGAGGTCTTTTCAAGTTTCAAATCCCATTATCTGTTTCCTTGCTCCACACCAAGTTCTCTTTCCTACAAATGCTGAAAGAACAGTACACACTTGGCCCTTGAACAACACAGGTTTGAACGGTGCAGATTCTCTTACATGCTGATTTTTTTCCATAGATGAAGTAGGCTCTCCATATCTGTAGGTTCTGTGTTGGTAGCCAAACAGGGATCACAAATACAGTATTTGAGAAATGTGAAACCCACGGATATGGAGGGCAGAGTTTTCTTGTGGGTGGGTTACAGTGGTCCCACAGGGCCAACAGTGGGACTTCAGCACGTGCAAATTTTGGTTTCTGTGACGGGGGTGAGGGGTGGGGGGCTGGCGCAGAAGGGGAATGGTGGTGATGGTGGTGAGGTATCCTGGAATCAATTCATTCCCTGGGGATACTGAAGGACAACTGCATTGCCATAGGTTATTTAACCATAGAAAGCTCCTCTTTTTTCCCCTTCAAATTCAAACCTCTGTAAGTTAATAAGTAAAAGCACACCCATTCTTGCCATGTCAAAGGGTAATGGTGGATCTTGGATAGACCCAAAATGTCAGTGCTTCACACTGAGGATGTGTGAACGAAGGATTTATTTGCTTTCTTCCTCTTCTAATTGCATAGCATTTCTAGCACTGGGAATGAGGGATTATTTAGAATAGAGTAAGTACCCTAGTTTGTTTGAAAAACTGTGTGGATGAGAGATAGGGGAAATAAATTTGGCGAGAAGGCTTTAAACCAAATTTGGAAGGGTGAGATTTGAAAACTAGACACCAAAGTGCTTTATCTTTATCCCAATGTCAGTTGGAAAAAATTTGTAGCAGGATGTTATGTGATTGAATTGGTATTTAAAGATTAATCTTTAGATTCAATATGGTAAAGATGGTGGATTTTTAAATTTGTAAATTCAGTGTAATACTATACTAAATCCCAAGAAGATATATTATGAATCTTGACCAGCAGATTCTAACATTCCCTTGGAAGATAAAGTCAGGAATAAATAGCCGTGATTAAAAAAAAACACACAAAAAACACATAAGGTTAGGGGGGGAGAGAGTTTTATAGCTATCCTAAGCTACTTTAAAATTATAGCAATTAAAACATGAAATCTTGGCACAGGAATATACAAACAGATCCACGGAACAGAAGAGAAAGTGTAGTTACATGCCAACTTGGAAATTTAATATATGAAGAAGAACTACCTTCATCATATACTACACTTCTAATCAGTGACTAAGGGTTTGGACTGCTTAAATACATTAGAATAATTGATTGTCTATTTGTCAGTTGGTATGAGATAGATCTAGCATTCTCTTATATCATATATAACAATATATTTCAGATGGACTTGTGTTACATTTTATAAACAAATCAACACACACACACATATTTATTTATTTTTGAGACAGAGTCTTACTCTATCTCACTGGTTGGAGTACAGTGGCCTCATCATAGCTCACTGCAACCTCAAACTTCTGGACTCAAGTGATCCTCCTGCCTCAGCCTCCTGAGTAGCTGGGACTATAGGCATGTGCCACCACACCTGGCTTAATTTTCTATTTTTAGTAGAGACAGGGTCTCATTCTTGCTCAGGCTGGTCTCAAACTCCTGACCCCAAGCAATGCTCCAGCCTTGGCCTCCCAGAGTTCCAGGATTACAGGCTTGAGCCACCATAGCCAACTTTAAAAATATTTTTAAAAACTGTAGAAAAATATATTTAATCTTGAAGTAGGAAAGACCTTCCCAAACAAGTCACAAAAACTAGAATCCGTAAAGGGCTGATAAGATTTAATGCATGATTTTTAAAATTGATATAATTGTGGACTTATTGACAAATTATAAAAGTAAGTTACAGATTGAGAAAATTTTATTTACAACATATATGCCAAAGTATCAAAATTGATAATATGCAAAATATCCAGCAAATAAACATAAAAAAGACAAACAATCCAATAGAAAATTGGGCAAACGATATGAGTAGGAATTTTCAGAAGAAATACAGTTGTCCAATAAACATCTGAAAACATGATCAACTACATTTGGATTTTGAAAAATACAAGTTACAGCACCAAAGAGACCCTAGACTGTTAAAAAGCCTCAAAGAACTCATCAAATTATTAAAAATTAAAATGATGGATGATATTCAGTGCTGGCAAGTGTTTAGGGAAATAGG
Organism: Lemur catta; assembly: GCF_020740605.2. Taxonomy (NCBI): domain Eukaryota; kingdom Metazoa; phylum Chordata; class Mammalia; order Primates; family Lemuridae; genus Lemur; species Lemur catta. Next base: position 32,316,982 of record NC_059130.1, on the reverse strand, counting down.
CACCTTCATATATTGTTAGTGAGAATGCAAATTGGTACAGCCTTTTTGGAGATATTTTGGCAGAATGTATCAAAATTAAAAATGGAAATACCAGCAGTGCTATTTCTATAAATTATGCTATAGTTCTGTTCACACATGAGTGCCATGATTTATGTACAGAGATGTGCACCACATCATTTTTTCAAGTGGTGAAAAATTGAAAACAGCCTAAATATTCATCAATACTGAATTGGTTAAATAAATTATGCTATGTCATACTTTGTAATAACACATTGCAGTCAAAAAGAATAAGGTAGGCCAGGCGTGGTGGCTCACGCCTGTAATCCTAGCACTCTGGGAGGCCGAGGAGGGTGGATCGCTCGAGGTCAGGAGTTCGAGACCAGCCCGAGCAAGAGCGAGACCCCCGTCTCTACTAAAAATAGAAAGAAATTATCTGGCCAACTGAAAATATATATAGAAAAAATTAGCCAGGCATGGTGGCACATGCCTGTAGTCCCAGCTACTCGGGAGGCTGAGGCAGTAGGATCGCTTAAGCCCCGGAGTTTGAGGTTGCTGTGAGCTAGGCTGACGCCACGGCACTCACTCTAGCTGGGCAACAGAGCAGGACTCTGTCTCAAAAAAAAAAAAAAAAAAAAAAAAAAGAATGAGATAAATTTATAGCTACCAACATGGAAAGATGCAGAAGGTGTATTGTTAAGTGAAAATACAGAGAAAATACATATACCCCTTTTGTGTAAAATAGGGAAAAAACATAAAACAATATATGTGCATACATTAAATTTCTATACATATAGCTGTGTGTTTAAGTAAATGAATAGTTACTTACTCACTGTGTGACTTCAGGCAAGATACTCTCCTTCTCAGCATTTTAATTTCTTTGTATGGCAAATAGAGATAATAATTGTACATGTCCTCTAGGGTTGTATGATGTGAGAACTAAATAAACTAATCGATTTAAAGTGCTTTGAATAGGGCCTGGCACGCAGTAGGCACTTGATGTGTGTTTCTACTGTTCAGATACATATTAAACTTGGGAAATTATTATCTGGGGTGGGAGTGAGATTTAAGGCATAAGAGGAACTATAATTGTTTATATTATATACTTAATATTTTTTCAATGATAATGTGCTTATGTATTGAGTGATTAGAAATTTAAAAACAATTAAAATTTATTCTACGAAGATTAGTTAAAAGATGATTATAGAAATCCAGGAACAAAGTAAAATATTCCTGAGCTAGGGCATCGCATGGAGAAGGGGAAGGAGGGACTCCATTGGGTGTTGGTTATGGGGAGCAAGAGAGAGGGACAAGACAGGAGCAGCTCTCAGCTTTGGCTTTTGAGTGACTTGGAAAATGCTGAACCATGGAAAGAAATAATGGAGTTAGAAGAAGCTTTTTGTGAGGTGTAGTACTTCGAGATCGAGGAAGATTAGTGTCTTAGTTCAGGCTGCTATAACAGAATACCATAAACTGGGTGGCTTAAACAATGAATATTTATTTCTCACAGTTCTGGAGGCTATGAAGTCCAAGATCAAGGTAATGGCCATTTTGGCTCCTGGTGAATGCCCTCTTCCTGGTTTGCAGATGGCCACTTTCTCAATGTGTCTTCACGTGATGGAGAAAGAGATCATCTCTCTTTTGTCTCTTCTTACAAGGACACATTCATTTATGAGGGTTCAACCTTCATGACCTAATTACCTCCCAAAGGACCACCTCCAAATACCATCATATCTGGGATTAGGGCTTCAACATAGGAATTTGGAGGAGACACAAACATTCAATCCACAACAATTAGTTTTGTTTAAATTATGTTGACCTTAAAATGATGGGAACCAATCTAATAAAAAATAATTTGGTAGACTGGATATGAAGACTGGAGCTCTAGAGAAACTTGAATGTTCTACCACTTTGAAGTAGAGCAGCAGAAAAAGTCTAAAGTTCTCAGGTCTTATTTTCAGAGTTCCCATCTAGTATTTCCATTATAAAAATCAAGAATTGTGGTATTGTGGAACAATCTCTGGGCTAGGAGGACAAATACCTGTTCTATTGGTTTTGTTTGTTTATTCATTTTTTTTCCAGCAGACATATATTATATTGAGCAAGTACCATGTGCCATGTACTGCCCAAACTGTCAAGGATAGAAAGAACTCAAATGGCTCTCTGTCTGGTAGGAACAGATATGCATGGGATTGATTGCATTACATTGTGCTCAGTGCTCCAGTAGCCATATGCACAGGGTGCAGTAATGGTGTGAAGATGGGTGTGATCCAATCTGCTTGGGGTTGTGGTGGATGTCAGAGAAGATATTATAGAAAATGTGGTGATTGAGCTGAATCTTCAAGGAGGAGGAACAGTTTTCCAGGCAGATGTCAGGGTGGAGACAAGAGAAGGGCATTCCAAAAAGAGGAAATATCACAGCATACCAAGGCATGCTAGTATGGGACCAGGAATTTTTTTTTTTTTAATTTTTTTTTTTCATTTAGGGAGCTGAAGTACTTTGGCATTGCACAACATAAGCCGAGGGGTGAGATTGGGGATAATAGTAAATGAAGCTAAAAAGATGGACAGGTTTTAGGCTCTTCTCTAGGCAATAGAGAAACGCAGAGAGGTTTTGCCTTCCGTTGTTGTGTTGGTGGTGAGGCTGATTGGTGGAAGGGGAGATGGATGGTTACAGGTAGACAACTGAGGGATTATTAAAATATTTAAACAGCCCTTGTTACAGAGGATGAACTCTGTGAACTAAGCCAAAGCAATGGGAATGGAAAGTGAGGTATGGATCTGAGAGCTTTTCAAGAGGCAGAATGGATAGATCTTAGTAGCTGATCACATTTGGAGGATAAAGACGGGAGAGAGATCTTGACAGGCTTCTTGTTTCTGGCTCAAGAGACTGGATGGTTGGTTTTGTCTCCCTAAAACTGCTTTTATCAAAGCAATCTTCTTTCAATTTGCTATTATGTAACCAATTCTATGACTGTGGTTTAGAACTCCATTACATCTAAACTATTGCAAAAGCCTCCTTCTTTACTGTGCCCTCTTGAAATCATCCACCGCACAGCAGCCAGTGATCTGTCTAAAATGCAAATCAAATCACAGTTCTGCTTTACGTAAAACCCTTCAGTGCCCCTGCATCTCCTGCAGGATCAAAATTGGTCTTTAACATGACATAATACGATTTCCATGACCTGATCTTTGCAGCCACATATTTTGTCACTTCCTACCTGGGAATTTGGACTTCATCAAGAAGATATCTTGTTTCTTGTAGCTTCTTCCACAGATAAGATGGTTTTGGGTTATATGATTACTTGTGCTGTTCTCTGTTCTTAGAATGCTTTCTCTCTTTGGCCTCCCCAACACACACACACACACACACACACACACACACACAGTCTCCCTCCACAACCCCAACCTTTCTTTTGCTCTGATTGACGGCTGTTCTTACCTTAAACCTCAGCATAGGTCTATAGCTCTAGAAAACTCTTAAACTTTTCAGACTGGATTAGTTTGCCTACTTTCTTTGGTTTTGTAGCATGTTGGACCTATCTCTATAGTTAGGCAACTTTGTTTCATGATTCTGTTTATTTTTCTGTTTCTGACTGTGACTTTATTAAGGATAGATATGGTGTCATCATTATATCTCCATGGCCCAGCACATTTCTTGTGCAGTAAGGATTTATAGGTTTGTAGAATCAATACATTAATAAATGAGTAGGGGGATGGTGCTAAGCATTAACTAAATTAGTACACTATGAAGAGCAGAAGATTCATGGGGAAATATAAGTTCCAATTTGTACGTTTTACAACTGAGATGCTTGTGAGTCATGCAGGGATGGGGGATGGTAATGTAAAAGTGGCTGAGTACACCAGCTGGATTTCACGTGAGATGTCTGGTTTTAAGATATAAATATGAGGGTTTTCAGTACATGGTTGGTAGTACATGCTGTGGTGCCATTTAAGATTATCCAGAGCTGCAACCCTAGAAAGATGGCAGAGCAAGAGGAAAGGAAAAAATCCCTTTGGTTCCAGAAAATCTCCTGAAAAAGAAGAAGGCTTACCAAGCCCGCAAAGCCACCCAGGCAAAGCAAGCACTTTTGGCAAAGAAAGAGCAGAGGAAAGGAAAAGGACCCAGATTTAAGCGACTGGAATCATTTCTGCATGATTCCTGGCGGCAGCAACGTGACAGGGTGCGTCTCAGATGACTAGAAGTGAAACCTCATGCCTTGGAATTGCCAGATAAACATTGCTTGGCCTTTGTTGTACACATCCAAAGGATTAATGGGGTGAGTTCACTGGTGCAAAAGACCATCGCAAGACTTCGTCTAAAGAAAATTTTCAGTGGCGTTTTTGTTAGAGTCACGCCGCAGAGCCTAAAATTGCTGCGTATGGTAGAACCTTATGTGACCTGGGGATTTCCAAATCTGAAGTCCGTCCGTGAACTCATCTTGAAACGTGGACAAGCCAAGGTCAAGAATAAGACCATCCCTCTGACAGATAACAGTGATCGAAGAGCACCTGGGGAAGTTTGGTGCCATTTGCTTGGAAGACCTCATCCATGAAATTGCCTTCCCGGGGAAGCATTTCCAGGAGATCTCATGGTTTTTGCGTCCTTTCCAACTCTCAGTGGCCCGTCATGCTACCAAGAATAAAGTGGGCTTCCTCAAGGAGATGGGCTCACCTGGCTATCGAGGTGAATGCATCAATCAGCTCATTCGCCAGCTGAACTAGACCCAGAATATCTGAAAGCACAGTGCATTGGGAGCATGTGTTTTTGGGTTTTGGAATTATCAAATATCTTCAGAGAAGATTATTTTCTACTCTATCTTCAAAAACGAAGGAAAGGGTCAGGGAAAAGACAATAGGTTATGCTCATGGCAGGAACATCTCATCACAGTCCAGTTCCAAGGAAAAATTCCAGTGTTTTCCACTTTGGCTGCTGCCACCTCTGAAATCACATGCCATGAAGAAAGGAGTCCTGCTTTGTCAGATCTTCTATCCTGCGGTTAAACGTTGGTGAATGAATGACTCAAGCATGTGTATGAGGATCCCTAAGACTCCTGCAACAGTGGACCAAGCCCAGCGGCATACTTGAATCTGGGTATTCCCAGGGTTTTGTTTTGAAAAGACTTGAAATACAATTAGAAAAGAGAATGCAAAAAAAAAAAAAAAAGATTATCCAGGGAGAAAATATAAAAGAAGAGAGCCCAGGCACATTTTAGGGCAGTGTTTTTGACCACAACCCACAGAAGAAATTATTTTTTGTGTTATGACTCAGAACACACATGCCCATACATATACATTCACGTGTAGCTGAAACAAAAATTTCATGAAACAATACATGGTCTTTTTAGAGGGTTATGCCCTCTGATATTTTCTTTTTTTTATTCTGTCCTGTCCTATCCTATCATTTATTTTCTCTGCTATATAGTAATATGAAAATGCTGCTAACCTTCTGACTTGCAGTCTGATACGCATGCTGCTCTTTGGAACACTGATATTTAAGAAGGAAGAGGGGGGGCTGGTGAAAGAGACAGAGAAGGAGGGGCTGAGGACCAGGAGGCCAGTGAGGAGACAGGGAGCACCCCAGATGCCAGGGGAGTGGACATTTCTGAGGATGCAGGTGTGGTCACTAGTGTGGAATGCTGCAGAAACGTGAAGTGGGACTGTTGAATTTGACAATTAGGAAGAAGCCGTTGGAGATTTTAGCAAGGATGTTTGGTGGAGGGGGAAAGGGAAAAAGTCTGAGTACAAGCTATTCTTTTTAAAAATAGAGACTGTCAGGTCCTGGTCTACTGAAGATTTTTCCATCCTTTATCTCATTTAGTCCTTATAATGACCTTACATTCTAGGTGTTATTACTTCTATGGATTTTTAAAATCAAATGAGTAATCTGAGTCTCAGAGTCATTTCAGTGCCTTTAGATGTCCACACAGAGCTGGGAATTCAAACCCTGGTTATGCTGACTTGAAAGTCTGTAGTTTTCCAACTGGATAATAACTGTTAGTCTATTTTTGTAATATTGGGTAAGTAATTTAATTTCTATGGGCCTGAGTTTACCAATCTATGTAATTACAGATGGAGCGGCTTGACAAAAATTATAGACTACAGAAATATAAAAAATAAAGAGCAAACATTCACCCACTTAGCACTATCAATTTAATCTTTAAACTAGATTTTTTTTAATTTATAAAAGTAATACAAGCATATGGCAAAAATTCAACTGATGCATAAGGTCAAAAGAAGTAATTATTTAAAAATCGTTTTCCATTTTGAGCATTCTGTGATTCCTAAAAGAGGTTATTTGATACTTTTTGTTTTCAAGTTTATAGTTAAGACTGAATACAAAGCATTTTACTCTTTTCCTCCCACCCCTTCTTCACCAATCTTTGTTTAAAGGCTCTCGAGTAATTCCATGCAGATACCTCTTCAACGTACTGATCTCATTTCCTTTGGATGTATATATCCAGCAATGGGATTGCTGGATATATGGTAGTTCTGTTTTTAATTTTTTTAAAGAAACTGCTTACTGTTTTCCATAATGGTTAGCTAGAGTTAAGTATTCCCCAATGTATATATACTTCAAAACATCATGCTGTACACAATAAAAACATACAATATTATCTGTCACCTTAAAAAATTAAAAAAGAATGATTCGGTGACACTGTAATGAAATAAAAAGAACACTGAATTGGGAGTCAGAAAGCTTGCAGTTGAGAACCAGATTTGTGAATGACTATCTGACTGATCTTGAGCAAGTTGTTTGATTCACCTGGACATCAGTTTCTTATGTTTTAACTTAAGGTAGCTTGGAGGGGAATGAGCAACTAAGGAAGAGCTCATAGAGAGCTCACTTAGCTCATCGAGACCTTTACTCCACCCTGTGGTCCTTCTCAGGCCCGCCCCCCCCCCACACCCCCATCCTATCCTTAGGACACTACTCTACGATTACAAAGACCAGAAAGAGATCTGGAGGGAAAGGTCCCAGATTCTTGATCCTGGAACAAATCATAATGGGAGAGCTTGTGGCTCTCAGCAGCACCTTCTGTGGGGGCCTGGAGTGGGCACAGAGGTCAGGACACTGCACTGGGGGCTTGTGCAGCCCCACCACGTATGAGCTAGGTGACTTTGGGCAAGCCAAATATCTTTGATCAAGGTTCCTCTTTTATAAAAGGAGGATAATGGTAATTATTCTTCTCCTAATCTATGATAGTTTTGATGATAAAATGAGATAAAGAATTCAAAATACTTTTATCATTATCACTGCCGTTAATGTTGTTTCATCGAATCATAGACAGTTACCATAAAGAAGGGCCTTGGAAATTCAGCAACCACCTCTGCAGGAGGAGTCCCTGAGCGCAGAGGAGAGGAACTGGCGTACTCAAGGTAAAAGTGCTTCCCCTGGGCTCTGTCTTCAGGGTGGGGACGAGATGTTCTTTAGGGACACACTTTAGATGGGCCACTCCTGCATCGTCAATGACCTACTCTGTATAAGAATAAACCGTGTATTGACCCTGCTGCAGTTTATCAGACATGGGTTCCTGTGTAAGGACGAGTTTATTCTCTCGGATCGAAATTTTCATGGTCATACTTTTCTGTTTAGTTGAACTGAAACATTGTAAAAGATGAACACTTTTCTTCTCTTGCCATTGTGGAGTCTGCTTTACTGTGTTCCTCTCAAGGCTTCTTCCAGGCTGAATGGGATGTGGAGCTGAGGTAGGCAAAAAGACAACAAAACCCCAATTTACTCATAATATTAGGCAAAACCAATGTTCTTGAATCCTTGGCTATCACCATGGAATCATTGACCCTTTAAGGATCCGTCTTCTAATTCTTTGGCCCCTGGCCTAGAGCATCTGGCCCTTTAAGGACCAGGGGCCCCATAGGGACTGAAGACTAAGGAGCCTGGTTGCCAGCCCATCCCCATGGCAACTCAATGCCATGGGGATTAGCAGGGCCCTATTCAGGGCCTCCCAGTTTTAAAGCCAGCAGTGCACAGAGTCCCAGGCAGAGAAGTAAAACAAACACAGTTGTGTTGCAGAGCCAGGCAGAGTTCAAGATGTCTGAGGGTGAACATGGGGAAGAAGGCATGGACCAGCAAGTCATTCTGGACACACCTCAGCAATGTGGCACAGTATGGACTGAGCGAAGGAGGTTCAGAAGAACAGGTACTGTAGATTGAAAACTTAAGGAGAGGAGACTGGAAGGATGGTGGGCAAGTAAAAAGTTCTGGAGAATGAAATCTGGAGGAAGGGAAAAGGGAGTCTGAGAATGAAGAACTGGCAAAACTAAGACTCTGGGTCCAAGCAATGGAGTATAACAATGAGGGGTCGGAGGCTGGGAAACTCAGGGCCCCCTGAGGATGATGGCTAATGGGGCAGAGACAGAGAAGAGCAGTGGGCCGAATCTAGGGGAGACCAGGAACAATGCGTTTGGATAGTAGTGTTTGGAGTAGATGGATCCTAGCGCAGAGAAGCAAAGGTGGGGACGTGGCCGAGAAACTGAGCATTGCAGGTAGGGACTGGGTGGTCAAAGTATTAGGGAATGCCAGCTGCAGAATGTTGGGAAAAGTGAAATGGACATAAACATGGAGAGGTGTGGGCAGAGGGGAAAAGAACATTTTAAAGCAGGAAATGATTGAGGATTATATACCTTAGTGAAGAATGAGAAATTGATGGGGCTGGCAAGAAGAAACAAGAAGACAGGACCAGGAAGCTGGGACTGGGCACACAAGAGAAGATGGCTTGGGAATAGAAACAGTGGCACAGACAGCCCTGATTCTAAAAAGGAGAAAGGGGGTTGAACTAGAGTGTTTAACCAGGAATTAACTCACTTGTTAGGTCTGGGTGAAGCACAGAGAAAGTTTCTCCCCAAATTTCCAGAAAGATCTGGAAGAACATGATAGCCCACTGCCCTCCCATTTGGTAAACACTGTTGGCTTCTTCATCCGTTTTGACCAAAGAGAGTCTTCATGTCCTTAGAAACACACTGTCTGGAATCCTCTAGACCACTTTCTGGAGAAGTCTGTCAGAGTCAGGAGAGAGGTAATCAGGAAAGGGAGATTCTATCTCCAGATTTTTCACCATTTCTCAGATTCCTTAGGGGATGGACCTCAGTTTGACTCCACTGTGACCTTGATCTTGATTAGCCCTGGAGGTCCAGCCCCTCATCAAGATAGATTAGTTCTGGGTCTACTTTTATGAAGGTTTGGGTAACTCAGTTGGACTGGGCTAGACCCGGAATGGTTTCTGGAATTTGGATGGGATGATTAAAGGAAAATTCTCTCTGTACTTGTTTTCCCTTGACTTGATTCTCAGGCTCAATTATTACCTGGATTATCTCACTTCTTTCCTCTTAGAGGATAGGAAAGGGCATGGGGAGGGAATGAAAAATCTGCAGTCAAGCACACAGGCTAGGAAGAAGGGAAACAGTAGGCTTTGGGAACATAACTGCTTTATTATGATGGGTCAGAAAAATGCACAAGAGGAATAAAGATCTGAGCATGAGGCAAGACCCCACAGGACAAAATGTTTGGAAAAGAACCTGAAGGGCTTTTGCATTGTAAGTATGTCCATTTTGCTCTTCTTTAAGGGTAGGGAGTTATGATCTGATCATCTGCAGAGGAGGCCAAGCACCATAGGCCTGACATTGCAAAGCGCCTTTTCCAGCCTCCCTGGGAGGTGCTCACAAGAGAGATGAAGTCGACTGACTCCTGGGGGTGAGATAGGAAGAGGGAGCTGGAAATAGATGAGGACATGAGGATCTGGTATATGGAAATCACTTCTAGAGGCTGTGCCCACAATAGATGTGAATGAATAAGGTTTGGGACATTGTAGAGACTGGGAGGTGAAAGTATACTGTGTAAGGACCTTGCTGTCCAAATGGTGATTTCATTGTCTTACTTCATCTAACATCCCTTAGCATTTAAAACATGGGATAGTTAGTCTAGGTACCTTCAGGGAAGCTGTAAGTAGGACCACAGTAGAAAGGGAAAATTTTTTTGTCATTTATCATATGTATCCCAGCAACACTTTATGAATGAAATAATATGTGAGCATCACCAGTTTGTCTGTAGGGTCACACAGTGGTATTCAATTAGAGGCATGAGTAATGTTTGAGTCACAGATCTTTGGGGAATTAAATCAGTACAAATTCTTTTGGAAGGGGAATCTACTTATCTTCCTAAGGATTTACATAAACACGAATGACATACACCTATTTTAAAAGAAGAAAAAGATGTGCTGTCTTCAATAATTTGAATGACTAAATCTCATTTGTCTTGCCCCTTTTAGCTTTCTTTGATTGTTTTTTTTTTCTTACTTTAAATTAAAAACCTAGTTTAGAGACATTATTCCCACTATCAAGAAGCTTTGTCTGATTTATGGATGATAGAGCAAAATAAGAGATGTCAGAGAGACATCTCTTATTTGAAAAAAGCCCTCGGACAAAGTACAGAGTATTTTTGTTAATATAAATTATAAGTATGTAAGGGGTCCTATTAAGATTCTTGTTGTGGGGGGCATTTTTTTTCCTGGAATGGAGAGATTTCTGTGGGGTGGTGGGAGGAGGATGAAGGAAGGGTATTCAAAGGGAAGGAGGAAACCCAGGCAATAGAGTTGAGAATTGAGGAAAGGGACACACACTCTGCGTCATGAAATCTCAGCTAACCTTTATCAGCAATGTGTACTATTGGCCTCACTTTATAATCAGGAAGTGGAAGATCAGAGAAGTCAACTCATTTTTTTCAGAGTCTCAATAGGTTGCTATTGCCCCGGCTAGAGTGAGTGCCGTGGCATCAGCCTAGCTCACAGCAACCTCAAACTCCGGGGCTTAAGCGATCCTACTGCCTCAGCCTCCTGAGTAGCTGGGATTACAGGCATGTGCCACCATGCCCAGCTATTTATTTTTAGTTGGCCAGATAATTTCTTTCTATTTTTAGTAGAGACGGGGTCTCGCTCAGGCTGGTCTCGAACTCCTGACCTTGAGCGATCCACCCTCTTCGGCCTCCCAGAGGGCTAGGATTACAGGTGTGAGCCACCGCGCCCGGCCCCCGACTAACTTCTTAATCAGCACCTTGTTACCGGCTGGCATTCAGCTTCCTCTGTCAGGTTCTTGAAATTGTCTAGGGTAAATGTGTTAAGATAGACCTATTCTGTGCCTCGTTGTTTCAGGTTTATAATATACACAGTCAGTTTCACTTTTCTGAACTCGTGTCTTTAAATTCTGGATGGAAGGCAAGTTTGGTTGGAATAGCTGCTTTCCCTCAGATGTTAGAAAGAGTTTTCTGCTTATATTGCTGACTGGACTGAATCACCTTGGTCATGTTCTCCACGAGTCTCATTCTTGGGGCTGTATGAATGGGTAGGGACGCATGAGATGTGTAATTGTAGTCTTAGAATTAGAAGATCCTCTAATGTAAACATTTCATTTAGTCAGATTGCTCCTTCACCTGGCCATTACCTGGTCCCACAGTTTAGAAAGAACTACCTTGAGTTGGATTGGAGTCTGCTGTCAAGGGCCAGAGCTGTGGGCTGTGGACACACACAAGGGAGGAGGAGGGTGTCTGAGTTAGCTCTCTGCTTTTGTCATAGCCTTCAGAGTGGGAGTTGGGCGGAGAGCACTGAATCAGAGTCTTTAAATCAATGGATTGTCCTCAGGAGTGTAGAGGCAAATTATCCCCATGGGAAACCAAAGGGGAGAAAATGAGCTGAAGGTGAGGTAAGAGGAATTTAGATTAGACATTCAGAAGAACAGGCACAGTGGAAATTATAAGCAACAGTGATTATGGAATTGTCTTAGGAGGCTTTTAAAACTAGGAATCATTTTCTTGCATGTAAACTGGGTATGGAGGTCTTTACCTATGGTTAAGGAGGGATGGTCAGTTTGATTGTACTGTGATGCCTCTAGCAAGCTCAGACAGTTGAGTAATCCTCATTCTTTAAATTAGGCAGCCCTGGGGGAAAAGAATGGCAGGAGCTTGGGGCTGGGGAAGAGAGAAGTAATCATAGAGGGCTATGTGAGGAACATGTGTATTTCATCAGAGAGAGATCTGCCACTTCCACTGTCCCTCCCTATATGTGCACACACATACTTTCTCCCTCCCTCCCTCCCTCCCTTTCTCTCTCTCTCTCTCTCTCTCTCTCTCACACACACACACACACACACACACACACACACACACACACTCAACACTGTTCCTTCTCCACTCCCATCCTTAATTCTAGTGAAGATGCTGAAGGAACATCACATCAGACTGCTGTTACCTCTTCCCTGGGCTTGGCGGATACAGTTCTTAAACCTGAGAACAGTCTCCTCACGCTCAGCTTCCCTGCCATTCTCTGCTGCGGTGATTCACAGTGTTTCTTTGCAGAAGCAGCTCTTTTGTCTCTAGGATCCAGGGTTTTCCTGTATCCTCTAGCTGTGCCCAGCCCCTGTCTGAGAATAGCTGGACTAGGATGAAACCACAGTGAAGGAGTAGGGGTGGAGGTAGAGATGGCTTCTGCTTTCTCTGCGGGTTGGGTGCTCTCTGCTTAATTAGCATGAGAATAGCGAGATTTTCATCTCCTCCCTTAGGGATGGAGAGGAAACGAGAGCAAAGGCTCTAGCTCTGTCCTGCTCCATCAGGGATTCTTGGACTGGGAAAATGACCACTGTCACAGTCCTCCAATCCTCTAAAGACCCCGGGACCGTGGTATTGAGAAAAGCTTTGATGGAGTCGGCTGGTGGATCTCCACTCCAGATTTTCCAGCTGTCCCTGTCCCCCCACCGCTCAGAGAGCAGGATGCTGAGATGGCTCGGTGATGCAGAAGGTATGTGCTTTTTCAGTTCTGGTGCTGATGCTGTGTGTGTGGTGAGGTCTCTGTGGCGCAATGGACGAGCGCGCTGGACTTCTAATCCAGAGGTTCCGGGTTCGAGTCCCGGCAGAGATGGTCACCTGGCAGGTGCCCCTTTTATTTTGAAGGCTGTCATACTAAGTTGGTAATTATATTTATTCTTCCCTGGAGGTTCTGAGGGAGAGAAAGGAAACCCCTTTCCTTGGGAATCCTAGACCTCCTCCTCGTTTCCCTTCCCTCTTTCTCCATTCTTTCTCTGTTCCTCCCTTACTGATTTTCATTGTTTAGAAGAGGCTCAGATGTCTGCTGTGTCTCTCTGCTCTGTCTGACTGGCAGAGCCTTTGAATCCTCTGCTTTATAGTAGGAAAAATTGGTATATAGTTACTAAGATGCCAGGTTATGGGTTTGGGGACCACTGTGATTCCCTCCTTTTATCTCTGAGAACACCAAAGGGCAGATTGTCCCATATGTCAATGGGAAAGGTCCAGCTGTCCTCTGAGGTAATACCTGCCTCGACCGAGGTGCTCCCTTTTGGGTCAGGAGATGGACAAGTCATACGGAGGATAATTTCTGTCACTGTCTTGTCAGCTGTCCTTTTGTATTCTTAAGGCTTTTTGAGCTAAGGCTCATTACTCACTTCCTCATCTGTAAGGTGAAATGCAATCATTGCTCTTTGTCTCAGTGGGATAAACCACACAGCAACACACTAATGACCAGCAGCAAGTTGGATGAGCTTGTCTCCAGAGACCCAAAGGTCTTGTACTTAAATGCTCTTTATGGTAAAAAGTTTGTACCCTTTTCTCTTTATAGGGCAAGTTTTGAGGACTGTATCTGACTGTTATTGTCATAATTCTCTATTTCAAACAAGCCATATTCTCACCTCCTCTCTCATCCTGCATTCACTTCTGCTGTCTCCCTGTCTCATCTCATGGGCCACATTCAGCCAGATTGGGAGCTTGTCAGATTGGCATGTAGCTTGGGTTTCTATTTTTGGCTGTTCTGGCTCTCTCCCTTTCATATTGCTGCCCCTGCCAAGAGCTGACCTCCACCTCAGGTGAACCTGGGAAACCTGAGAAGGCACGCATCCCTGGACTGCTGGGCAGGGTCAGCATCCCTCCCATGTGGGACCCAGCAGAGGACACTGCATCGCCAAAAGGTGGGGGATTGATGGGGCAGACAGGACGACTCTGGAGGGAAATTGATGTTTTTTTCCTTCAACATGTGCATGTTTGTAGCAAGTTGAAACTCCTGAAATTCTTTTGAATTAGTACAGTACTTTAAAAGGACTTAAAATGCTTGTAGTGACAGCCTACATAGCTTTGCCTTTCTGAGTTACCTTGGTGGAAGGACAATTTAGATATTAACTGTCTCCCACCAACCCCTTTCGATAGACCTTTGGAGGATCCTTGTGTGGACCAGAAGTTCCTGGGCATCTGGTTTTCTTTCTGGAGCCTTTTGTTTATTGTTAACTTGGCCTATCCCAGATATTTTTGCTTTAGGTCCTGGCCTGAAAGGAAAAAAGTGTATGGGTCGGGGGGAGGAGGAGAGAGTTCAAGAAAGGGGTATGTCACATTTTTCAGCCATAAGCCAGGATACTACATACATCTTTCTAGTTCCTCTTGTATCATGCTATTATAATGGAGCTGCTCCACCCGAAGAATTCAGAGAGAGGGAGGATGTTGTTCCTGTATTACTGTTAAAGGTCGGGGCAAAGGTGTGGGTTCATTCTGGCCCATTCTAAGGTGTGCTCATTTCTAGAAGCCTTCTAGGAATAATTATTAGACTTTATGGAATGGGATGGGAATCGGGAAGGTATGTGTGCCCAAGTGGACATTGAATTTGGATTTGCTCAAGAGTTTGATCATGGTGCAGTGTAGCCAGTTCCTCATGTGAAGTTCTATGCCAGTGAGAATTAAAATCCACTAATAATTCCCCAATCCGGATTTTAGCCTGTTGTTTCTATTTCAGAACTTGGAGTTGGAAGACCTTGGTTTAATTACAGATTTGCCAAATTGCTAAACATATGAACTTTAATTTGCTTATTTATAAAATCAAGGTTATATTAATGTGAAAATGGATGAGAAGCCCATCGTACAGCTCTGTACAAATATATAGGCTGTGTTAGTTTTCAGGTTGCTTTTGTCTCTCTCCTAAGCTTGTGGGAAAGGTGCCTGGACATAAAGTGGGGAAAGGAAAGTGTCTGCATGATCAGTCCCTGCCTGGAGCATCCAGGGTGGCTGTACACCATCAACTGGGGCTGACGCTGACTTGTGCTCCCTAAGAAAGAGGGCAGATTGGACTTTTCTAGCTGGTGAGGTCCTTGAGTGGGCAGGTGGCCCCTCTGTGCCTTAGAGAGGGGACTTCATCTCAGCCATGTAGGTAGAGAGGCTTGCTGGCTACCACATTCAGTGGACCTAGAAACTTCCTCTTGCTCGACCATCACCCAGCCTTCAGCTCTCTCTGTCTCATAGTGGGGCAGAGGTATGTTTTGGGAACTTGAAGAAGGATGTCACCAGGACTGGGGGAAAGATTTTTCACATGAGTAAAAATCCTTCTGTACATGATAACAGTTTTCTCCTTAATACACGAGGGATAACTCCTAACTTAGGAATATCATAATTACGGTCTTTTAGAGATACTCAGAATATAAAATAGAAATGGGTGTTTTGTTTTTTTTTTAATAAAATCACTTCACTGTAGGATTCAAGTGCTTCAGAGGTGCTGGAGCTGATCATTAATTGCAAAGTATGTGGGCAGGATATTCCTTATTTATTATTATATTCTCAGAGCCTTAAATATGGTAGGCATTTGATGGATATATCTGAAAGAATTAATGCTGACTTAGATTGGCTATAAATTATGTAGACAGGAAAGAGAAAGAGATTCCTCCTAGCTCCTGGGGAGCAGGAACACAGGCAGTATCTTCATACATTAATTCATTCACTGAACAAATATTCATCAAGTACCCACTTTGTGCCACTTTCTGTTACTCCAGGCACTGGGATATAAAATAGTAGTTCCCACCTCCCTCACGGATTGCATATTCCCAAGATGGAGACAAATGATAGGTAAGTAAATATTATAATAGCATTTTAGGTAGAGATATATACTGTGGAGGAATTTAAAAGATGATGGGGTGGAGAGTGATGTGAAGAATGGTGGTCACGAAAGACCTCTCACAGGAGGTGACATTTGAGTGAAGACCTGAATGAAGTGAGGGAGGACGGTGAGAGGTAGAGGACGGGCATTCCAAACAGAGAAATGGCAGAGACCCTGAAGTGGGCACTGGCTTGATGGGAAAGCACAGGGGTCAGTGTGGTGCAGCAGAGGGAGCCAGGAGGAGAGTCAGGTTCAGAGTTCAATACAGGGGACGTCGTCTAGGTCAGTGTTCTCCATCCTGTCACATCCAACTCTACCTCCTTAAGGCCAGGATTTTCTCACTTCCCCTCTACTGTCATGCAATGAAATTCATAGGTAATATAACTTTCCATGCACATAATTAAGACAAAGCAATATAATATCCTACTTATAAGAGAGAAATAAGAAAATCAATTTGTAATAAATGGTACGTATTTTAATATGTAAATGCCACACTAGCCGTCTTTGTACCTATATGAAGAATCACCTTGAATGCAACAGCTACGTGCGCAGATCAATGCAGGCACGTTGCATTGCTGACTTAAGTATCACGAGGGATGTTATTCACCAGCAGTGTTGTGATTTTCCAAACTGGTGAATACTTTTGGATAAATTTTTGATCGAAACAAAGTAAATCTTGCAAAATACACAGTACTTTGCATTCGTGAAAAACTTAGGAAGCTTTAAACCAGAAAACTCTCTGTATTCATATGTAAAAACAAATTAGATCTTAGGCTCAGATAACAACAAAAAGATTTTTAGTAGGTCATTCAAAAGAAGTACACACCATGGGACACTTCTTTATGAGGGATGCTCCCACACACGGCAGGACACGTAGATCCAAGGTACCGTTCCTCTCTATAGCTAGAAGTGGCCCCCAATCATTATGACAACAAAAATGACTCCATGCTTTCCTACATGTTAGGGAGAACCTTGGTGGGTTTGAGCAGAGGAATAAAGGGTTCTGGTTTATATGTTAAAAGGCTAATTTTGTCTGTTGGTAGAGAATAGACAGAGCTGAAGATGCAGGCAGGCTTGTTGGGCCCAAAGGCTTTTAGAAGCAGCAGGGTGTGGCTCTATGGTTCCCAAGTGGCAGGGCTGGTACCACCAGACGTGGAGGGTTTTATAACAAAAGCCACCTACAAAAGTGACTTATCATCTCTGGAGAACTGATCTGGCACAAATCACTTATATTTTGTCTGGAACTAGTTATTTTTATTTATTGTCATTACTATAGTTATTACCTACTAGTGAAAATGTTTATTTAGCTTATATTTAAAAGCTGTAGCAAGTAGAACTTACTCCCCCAAAACACAATTGCAGTGCTTATGTTCTTAGTAGTTGCCATAAATTATAATGGAACAGAATATATTTAAATTTCTCTGTGTCCTGTTTGGAGGTTAGTTGCATCTTTTTGCTTCTGTGATGGTGATACTGTTACATGATGATTCTTTTGAAAGAATGAATGGTGAGACATGGGGTATTATGACAAGGGAAGTTGATAACCATGAGCATAGTAGGAGAAGCAGCTTCATGGGAATGACCAGGCATGGATGTGAATCTGAGGTCTTGCTGTTTACTTGTATGATTTTGGCCATGCACTAGGTCTCTCCGAGCCTCTCTGTTCTCTTCTAGAAAATGATCTAAATAATACCTAGAATTAAATAAGGTTACCTGTAAATTGTCTAGATAGATACATACACAGTGCGAGCCTCCTTTCTTTGTGGACAATTCTTTCAACCAGTCTTCTTCAGATTACACATATCAGGCTAGTTTCTCGGAGACTGTGTGAGCATTTTGGGGGTTTAGCTATGGACCACATGTTTCTATCCCTTGAAAATGCTTGAGCATAGTGGAGTCCAAGTGGAAGAAAAGAAATGCATAATGAATTGTAGATAGCACTTGCCCTCTGAGAGGACTCTCTTCCCTCTGTGGCCACTGTGGAACTCCTGGATTTTCTTCTCTGTGGTTCTGAGCAGAAAGAGAGGCTCTGCAGTAATCCTCCAGTCTCCTAGGCCCTGTGGAGAGGGTCACATGAGGACTTCACTGTGTAGAGTGACACAGGGCTTTAAAGCCAGGTTTGCAGACAGGGGTGTCTAGCTTGAGAAGGCAGGTTGGTGTCTTGAGAGATGGAATTAAACTAAAAACAAATGCCTGGGGAGCTGGGAGAAGACAGGAGAGCAGGGCTTGGCTGTTGCCTTCCTGGTAAAAGCTTTTTCTTGGAGAAGTCCTTGCTGTGGACCCAGCTCAGTCCTGAGTCCCAGGGGAGCATCTTGTAGGAATCACTAACAACTGCTAGTAATCTTGTCTTCCTTTTGCTACACCTAGAGACCACTTTTTGAGAGAGAAACAGTACCATCCAAAATAGACAATTTAGAACCAGTTATATTTATTTTGAGGAAGCATGAAACTTTTAAAATTTTCTATTTACATAACTTATTTATTTATTTTTTTTTAAGTTTTGTAGTTATACTTGCTCCTAAGGACAGGGGAGAGTGATTGTCTACTCCCAGGTATCAGGAAGAAGAGGCTAAAGTGGTGTGTGCCAAGTACGGTATACTGTATGCTACATTCTAGTACAAAATTTAGGTTTTACTTGTATTCTTTTTAAGTATAAAAAATAATTATCTGGCCTCAAATATTAGAGTAAAAAGTGATGTCTGCCATGTGCCACATATGGGCTCCTGGCATACCCTAGTTATAAAAGCATAGAACTCTTCTAGTATTAAAAATGAGCTTGTGGTCCTTGATTATCTACTCAGAGATGAAGGCTGAGGGAGTCCAGAGACAGATCAAGTAGATGAAAACCTTACAGAGTTGAATGAGTAGTAGACATTAATTCATTTACTCATTCAACAAATACTTATTTGGTACCTACTGTGTGCTGAGGCATTGAACTAGGGACAATGATGAGCAAAAGAGGCAGAGATTATCACACAAATACATGTAAAACTGCATCAGTAAATGGAGAGACCCATGGAGCAAAGAAAGTATACGGCAGGGAGAGTTGACCTCTTCAGGAAAATCAAGGAAAGCTTCTTCTAGGAGGTGTCTCCTCACTTGAATCCGAAAGATAAGTGTACTGGAAATAACTCGGCAAAAAATGAAGAAAAGAGCATCCTAGGCAGAGAAACAGCATACACGAATGCCGCGTATGAAGGACTGAAAAGCGAGTTTGGTTTGAGAGAGGAAGGGAGAAGGTGGTGTGAAATGAAGCTGGAGAGAGAGGCAGGAGGCAGACACCACAGGGCCTTGTAGTCCCCATAAGTGCTGGTTTTGTTTTTTTTCTTTCTTATCCTAAAAGCAATGGGAAACCACTGAAAGATTTTAAGCCAAAGAATAACATGATCAGATTTGCTTTCTGGAAAGATGACTCCAGCCACTGTTCAGAGGACAGAGAGGAAGACTGCCAGGATAGAAGCTGGAGCTAAATTAGAAGTTACCACCAGTAGTTGTGAAAGTGTTAGCTTGGGTTTAGGGCGTGATAATGGTGGTGGTGGTGGTAATGGTGGAGACAGAAGATGAAGTTTAGAGACATGAGCTAAAACGTGCAGATTTGTTGATGGGTTAGAAATGGTACAAAGGGGAAAGAGCTGATGGGATGACTCTGGGATCTCTGGTTTGCATACCATTCACTAAGATGGGAGACACCAGAAAAAAGGTCAAGTTGGGGGAAGAAAATAATGAATTCAGTTTTGAGCTTCTAATTTTGAGGTGCTTTTGAGGTATCCTAGAGGCGATGTCACATATGTATGAAGATGAGGGCTGGGTCAGGGTCTGAACTGGTGATTTAATTCTGGGAGTCATATGCATGTTGGTGGAATTTGGGGCCAACCGTATGAATGAAATCTCCTAGGAGAAATTTAGGGTGAGAAGAGAAAGGGCCTAAGAATGAGCTAAGAGGAACACCAATATTTAACAACAGAGTAGAGAGAAGGAGTTAGAGAAGTAGTGACAAGAAAGAGATAGAAGGGAAACCAGAATATCATAATTTTTGAAACCAAAGGAAGAGAGTGCTTACGAAGGGACTTGATTGAGTATCACACACTATTGAGAAGTCAAGAACGATGGTAACTGAAATATATATCCACTGGATTAAGTGGCATGGAAGTCAAGGATGAGAGCTATCTTAGTTTCTGTGGAGTATCAGAGTGAAAAACCAGACTGGAGGGGACCACAGGGGGAGTGGGAGGTAAGGAAATTGAGAGAACAAATGTAGGCAACTTTTAAAAGTTCAGCTGAGAAGGAATGAAGAGATGGTCGTGAGCTGGAAGGCATGAGGAATCAAACAAGAATTTTTTTTGTTTGTTTTTCTTATTTTTAAATTTTTAAGTATGGTAAATTTCAAACATAAATAAAATTAGACACACTAGTATCATGAATCCTCATGTACCCACCACTCAGTTTTAACAATAATCAATTTATGGCCAAACTTGTTGTATCTATAGCTCCACCCATTTTATTTGGTGTTTTTTTTGTTTGTTTTTTGTTTGTTTTTTGTAGGAGAGACTTGAACTTATTTGAAAGCCATTTGGGAGGAAATCCTTGAGAGGGAGAGCTTAAAATATGGGCGAGAGAGAGAGAGCGCTTGAGCATACATGATAGCCAAGGTTTCTGAGAAGGTGGGGGGTGGGGCACAGAGTGGCAGGGGAGGAATTAACTGTAGGTAGCTTGGGGAGGGGCAGCTTTTCTATTACTATTGGAAGGAAGAGGGTGGGATGTGCAAGCTTGAATGTTTGATATCTGGAAGATGAGAAAACTTCATGTGATAGCAGTGGTAGTGGCAGCTTCTCTTCTTTCTTTTAAAACCAGGAGCCATGTCATGATAGAGAATAACTGAGAAAAAGAGAAGGGGCTGGATGTTTGAAGAGAGCACAGAAATTCGTGTTAGTTATTGTGGAGAGTGAGATAATGATAATAATACAGCAGAGAAATGTGTAGTATTTGCTAGGCAGTGTTAAGGACCCATTTGCAGGAGATGGATTGGCCCTGATAAACAGATTCAATTCACATACATATATAGATGTATATTTGTACTTCCAGCCTGTTAAAGTTTGCCTTCATAATAAAGTGTTGTAACTCTGTTCCCTCGCGGAGGAATGTGTCTGCAGTGCGAGCGTACGTGCGTGTTTTAGAGAAGATATGGATTCCATAATCTATCGAGTGTGTGGTCACAATATATATATTACAAAAGGGAAGTGATTTTATTCCTTAAACTGTAGGTGTGTCTGAGTCCATTGTGGCTTCGTTTTCACATTAACTGGTTCAGGGCGCCACCTGCTGCACAGCTCGCTCAACATCACCAGCCAGGTTTTTCCCGTGCACAATCTAAAACCTTTATTCTTATAACAGTTAGTGTTCTTGCATGTAGCATTTTCCCCAGTTAATTTTGAGTTTCATTTTTCAGATACCTTTTTACTTCCTATATTTTTGGTTCAAAGTAGAAACATTGAAATGTGTTCTTTTCTGACTTGATTTTGGTCTTTGGGTCAAATACTACCTCTATCTTCCTTAAATTCATTTGTTGTCTCTAAACCTCATCCATGATCCAATATGAAGGAAGAGAAATAAAACGTTAGACTTTTATCTGGAATGGCATGAATAATAAATAGACTGTTGGTTGAACATGTGTAAAATACAGATGATACAGAGACCACCTGTACGGATTAAACAATTTCTTATTTAGCAGCCCCTCAAATTTGGATTTTGTTGTCCACCTACTTCTTATCCCAAATTATTTTCCTCTAGTATCTTTAACTGACATGTTTGTTTCTTCATAGTTTCCAAGCTGATCTCTTAGGAAACTAGTGTGCTATAAATCATTTTTTATATTCCATCTTAACCTGAGTGCAGTGTTAGATCACACTAGGTTTTTCTCCCAGATCTTTAGGTCACACTACTAAACTGCTTCCAATTTCTAGATTTTCGTTAAATACTTTCTTTCCTTCAAATTTCCTCTATAAAAGAGTTCAGGGAAAAATTATTCTAACTGTTTCCTCTCCTATAATTCAGTCAATAACTCTTAATTACGGTCATTATACTTTTACAAATTCAGTCGTGATTCAACAGAATTTAGAGAAATACAAGTATAAAGTACCACTGAATCATTCCCCAAGGAAAATAGCATTTGTTTATTTACTCAACCTGTCTTTATGAAGTGCCTGCAGTGAGTGGGTCAGGAGCTTCGAGAGGGACTGGTGACGCCCAGGGAACAAGACAGGCTTCTGGTCCTCACCGAGTTTGCCGTGCAGTGCGCAAGGTGGACACCGATTAAGTCATCCTGCAGCGCTGTGGTGAGTGCACTGTGAGGGGACGTACAGGAACACCACGGAACATCTGGAAGCTGGAGTGTCATGAGGACCTCCTGGAGGAAGTGGCCTGAAGCCACAAAGGAAAGGGACAACAGAAACACACACACAGGCAGGCTGCGAGAGTGAAGCCTAATGCCACCAGCCAGATTGTGGAAGGGCTGATAAACCTTTTTAAGGAGTTTGGATTTTATCCTAAGAGAAAATACTAGCTGATGACAGATTTTAAGTGTGTGTGTGAGGTGACCAATTTCAGATTTACAGTTTGGATAGATTATTCCAGCTGGAATTTGGAGAAGGAAGGGCTGGAGAGAAGCGGAGTTGGAGACCAATGTAAAGGTATGTGTGATGTAGCATTGGCTTGTATTAGGGCAATGGAGAGGGAGAGAAGTGAATGAATCTGAGGATTTATTTCAGATGTCCTACAGATAAGACTTGGTAGAAATTAGCTGTAAGAGCTCAAGGAAAGACAAGAGTCCAGGATGACTCCTGGCTTTCTGGCTTGAGAAAATGGGTGAATAGAGGTGGTGTTTAACCAGATGGGGAAGACTGCAGAAGAAGTAGATCCTCAGAAAGGCCTGGGAAGATGAGTATTTCCACTTCAGACATGTTGAATTTGAGATGTCTAAGACGTACAAGAACGTATGTCTAGGAGGCAACTAGATATATAAGGCTGGAACTCTGAAGAGAAATCTAGGCCAGAGATACAAGTTAGAAATGATCAGTCTGTTGAGAGTAAATTGATGTTTTGGGAGTGGTCAATATCTCATAGAAGGTAGAGTGGGAAAAGAAGAATGGCGAAGAATGAGTCCCAAGGCACCCATCATTTAAGGAATTGTTAGACGAAGTAGAAGCCAACAAAGGAGACTGGCCAGGGATGCAGGAAGAGGACCAGGAGGGCTGGGCCAGAGCCAATGAAAGGAAGCTTTTCAAAAAGAGTGTGTGTGCAACAGTGTCAGACATAGCTGAGAAGGGCTGATGACTTCTGTGGAATTTAGCAATATGTGGATTGTCTAGAGCAATTTCGGAGGAATGACAGAAGTAGATTTTGGTGAGCTGACAAACAAGTGAGAGGTGAGGAAGTGGAGGCAGTGAGGGCGTACATTCAAAAATGTGTTGTGAAATGGAGTTCAGGGATGGGGTTGGGGCGGGAGCGGGGAGTATGGTTAAGGGAGTGAGGGTATTTGTTTATTTTTTGGATAGGAAATGGTAAAGAATGTTTAAATGCTCACAGAAATTATTCCATAAAGAAAGAAAGGCTGAAAGAACAAGGGAGGGGAGTACTCAATAGATAGTTTAGTCCCTGAAAAGGCAGCCTGAAATAGTAATAGTAGGTAAAAAATTGCACCCTTCTTTGTGCAGGGACTACTTCAAGAGCTTTATACCATTCAATTCTTAGACGATCTCTCTGACAGAGGTACTGTTATTATTATCCGATTTTTTTAGATGAGGAAACTGAGGCACAGAGAAGTACTATAAATAACCAATACCACACAGTAAGTGGAGGGGCTGGGATTTACACCCAGGCAATCTAGTTTAGACTCACACCATTAACTACAGTGTCTTATTGTGCTGTCTTAAGTGGGAGACTTCAATCTATCTACCTTGCTACATAACTGGAGAGAAGGTGGATGGGGCAGGTATGGATGCAGGTAAGCTGCAGCGTAGGTAGCATCATTAGTTTCCTAGGGATGCATTACAAATTACCCAAACTAAGTGGCTCAAAAATAACAGAGATTTATTCTCTCAAAGTTTTGGAGATCAGAAGTCCCAAATCAAGATGAAGATATGAGGGTCTCACTCCCTCTGAACAGGTTTTGTGGCTTGGGGCTGCATTCTTCCAGTCTCTGCCTCTGTCTTTACCTGGCCATCCCTCTGCTTCTCCAATATTTATCTGCCTTTCTCTAGGACATTTGCCATTGGATTTCAGGCCCATGCTAAATCCACGATGGCCTCATCTCAAGATCCTTAAGTTAGTTACATCTGCAAAGGCACTTTTTCAAAAAAAAAAAAAAAGGGTTACATTCACAGGTTTCAAGTGTTAGAACCTGGACATATCTTTTTAGGGGCCACTATTCAAGCCACTACAGCTAGGAGATTGAAGGAGTTCTTATCAAATAGACTGCATAATTTCTGTGAAGTAAGAGTTTGGGTAATTTGCTGAGAGTGAATCTAGATTTAGAGGGATCAAATATATGAGGAGAGTAAAGAAATCTTGAAGTATTGAAATTGGGAGAGTCAGCTGACTAGGAAACAGTTTGTGGAGCAGTGTGGAGAATCAGATGAAGTTTGTCATCAGCTCTCAGCTTCCGCAGTGCTGTGTGAGTTCCTCTAGCAGCGATGAGCAGCCTGAGTGCAGACGCTGAGGAAGCGGAGAGTTGAAGTCTGGGAAGAAGAGGTGTGCATCGGAAGGACGCACAAAGGCAGAGGGGGGGTTAGGATACCGGCAAGGGCTTTTCTATGGAAGGCCATAGAAGCAAAGTTAGGTAGGCACGGAAATGCAGTCACAAAGACTAACGGATGGGTCGAAAAGCAGTCAAAACAGTGGGAGTAATGTAGTGAACTAGCTGTGGTAATGCAAGGCTGTTTTCAAGTATAGAACATTCGATTGTGCACATTTTACACAAATGTTTAACCAAATATCTGGGCACCATGTGGACTGATTAAGTTGACACATGAAGTTAACCACCATATAAATTTTAGTTACATGGAGGCTCTTGATGTGTTAGTATTTGGTCTTAATTATAAAATGAAGAGATGAACCAGCTTATTTCTAAAGGTTCTTCTGATTTTACCTGTTATGTTTTAAGGCAGAATTCCAGATCCTTAAGGTGGAAAGAAACCTCATATTTAGGTTCTTCTTAACAGAGTATAAATTAGAAATAGCCCCTGTGAATCACAAGTTATAGACTTAGAAACTGCTGATTATTTTTATATTCTTATCCTCATACTGCCTTCATTTCTCATCTGCCTTCATTTCTGGCTTTCCTCCCAACAACCATAAAGGTTTTGATAGAGCAACTTTAACAGCACAGCCACAGCACCTCTCTGTTATAAGCACACTGTTCCAAAAGGTTCCTGGACTCTGGGGTTGTTAAAGCTCTGCCTTCGCTGACAATGGAATGAATAATATTCTGATCCAACGCAGTCATCTTTGAGATGTGTTCTCATTTAGATTAACGTGGCAAATCTGCACTCAGAGAATGTATTCCAAGCTGTTACTTTTGCTTGAAATATGTACATTTTAAAGGTGTGTTGAATATGTCTTTTAAAGTAGCTGTTCCTGAAATTAATAAGATAGTACTCCCTGGAGACAGAGGAGTGGGATGAGGTCATGTTTTGAAGTGTGGCATGTTTTCTAGTTTTGGGTTAAGGAAAGGGAGTGTCAGTAGAGCAGCAGGTAGAGGTCCTGGTTTAAACACTTCTGGCTGGAGGAGTTAGATGGGGGGAGGGTCACGAGAGTCAGTGGTCTCCTGGGATTTGTACACTTCATCTTTGCTCTGCTCGGGGTGCCCTTTCTCCATTTCTTCACCTGCTGACTTCAGACATCTTCTGAGAGATCAGCTCCTCTGGACGGCTTTTCCTGCTCCCCATCCAGATCAGGTACCCCGCCTCTCCCATCTGTCACATCCTGTCACATCCTGTGTGCACCTCTGTTGTGTCACTTGCCACACAGTGTTTATTTGTCTTTTATTTCTGTCTCCCAGCACAAGGCCTGGCACAAGAGAAGTGATACATTAATTTATAACAAAGTTATTATTTGATCCTGGGTTTATGATAATTTGTTATTGTCTTGCCCCTATCATCATACCTGGCAACTATTTCATAGCAGGCCATGCCGAGAAATGGGGACACTGTGGTAAACAAGGGGTACAAATCCTGCCCCTCGTGAGGCATGTATTTTAGTAGGAGAGACTGACAAAAAGGAAAGCAACAGAAAACATAAACCAAGTGGTGAAAATTTGTGGTGAGTTATGAAGGGAACAGGTCAGGGATTGCCATAGAGACTGATGGGCAGACCCACTTTGGTTAGGATGGACAAGAAGCCACTTTCAGTTGGCGACATGGGAAGTAGGGACATGAATACTCCAGGCAAAGGGCTGCTGCAACAACATGCTGTAGACCAGGTGGCTTAAAACAACAGATATTTATTTCTCACAGCCCCGGAGGCTGGGAAGTCCAAGATCAAGGCAGATTCCGTGTGCGGTGCGGTCCTACTTTTTGTCTCATAGATGGTACTTGCTTGCTGTGTCCTCATGGTGGAAGTGGTGAACAGCCTTTCTCGTGCCTCTTTCGTAAGGGCACTTGCGAAAGCCTGTTAGGGGTCACAGTAGGGAACAGGCTTGCTGAGTCATAGGGTACAGTCCTGTTCAGCTTCACCAGGGTATGCTTCCTTGCTTTCCAAAGTGATTACATCAATTTTGTGTTATATTTTCATTACTGATCATACCAGAGACTTTGGCTTCCATGGGCCCTACCTCTAAACACCATCATGTTAGGGGTTAGGATTTTGACATATGTGTTTTGGGGGGACACAAATATTCAGACCACAACACCGATCAGGGCTGACACTGGTGGTGCAGGTTGACTCTTGATAGTGTGGAGTTAGAACAGAAGCAACCCTAGGGGCCCCCTGCACATTTGGGTTACATTAACTTTCTTATTGTGAAACAAATTATACCTACCCAAGGGTGTGCAAAATGTATATGAGCAGTTTAAAAAGTATAATTTCCATGATAAAATAAGCACTCAATATCCTACCAGCTGGATTAAAATGAGAACATTACCAGTTCTTTTGAAGACCCTTGGGTGAACCTCCTGGAAGACATCCCCCTCTCAGTCCCCAGGGGGAACCACCATCCCCTTGGCTTTCTTTATAGTTCTATCTTGCATACAGGTATCTCTAAATAATGTTATTTTATTTTGCTTATTTTTAAACTTTATGTAAATGGAAACATATTATTCTTTGAATTGTTTTTATCCCCTTCACCATTTTTTTTTTTTGAGATTTATCCATGTTCTTGGATGTGCAACAGTTTATGTTCACTGATGTATAGTGCTCCATGAAGTCAGTGTAACACAACTTACTGCTGCATTCTGCCTTTGATGGACATGTGGTTTGTGTCCAGGATTTTTCTGTTATGAACAGTGCTGCTGGAAGATTCTTGTATCTCCTAAAGCAAGAGATTTCAGCTTATGGACATGGGAATAGGATTTCTGAGTCAGAGTTTATTTTCCTGTTCACCTTTACCAGGGCATGCTTTATTGCTTTCCAAAGTGATTCTACCAATTTCAGGTGACATTTTCATTACTGATAATACCAGAGAGACTTTGCAAACCTGGAGGAAGAGATATTACCTAGTAACCCCCTGGAGAGATAGCCACGATGCAGAAAATGGGTGGAGACTCCAGGCCGGTGAAATTTTGGTTGTGAATTTTCTTCTGTTTCTTTTACTCCTTCCCTAACTCCCATTTTCAGATAGGAAATATTTCCTGTCACATGAATGTGTTCAGAAGGCTTCCAGAAAGCTGAGAATATCAGAAAATAGAAGATTCAAAGTTAGAGGCAGAAGAGAAGGGGCATTCCCTGGCACACAGCTTTTAAGGGTCTGGAATGCCCCTCAAGCAATGAGTGGGAGGGGGGTTACTTGCAAATGGTTTGCTCAGAATTCCCGGCCCCAGAGTTGAAATGCTTTTTGTAGCCAGGGATTCTTTTAGTCACAGTAGGACTGATTGTAAGAACTGCATGTTTTCTAATCTTTTGTCTGACAAAGGACATGAAAATGTGGATATATCTTTGCCTGAAATTCTGGTGTCTTGCAAGCCAGCCTTGTCCCAGCATTTCCTGGAGTAAATACCTGGCACCTACACGCCTTCCTCTCTCTGTCCTCTTTCCCTCTGGAGAGTCAGCCAGGAGCCATTCGCATTGGAGAAAGAACCTCTAATCCTCACAAGACCCCTGAAAAGTAGATATTATTCCAACATCAGAGATGAAGAAACTGAGGCTCAAAGAGATGAGTAATTTACTCAAAATGATATCGCTTCTAGGTGGCTGATTTGAGAGTCAAAGCCCCATTCATCTAATTTTATCTGTGCTCTTTCTCTTGGTATCTCTAGTCTCAGTATTGGCATGTATAACCATGGGACCCTTAACACGTGCCTTATCCTGTCTGAGCTTTAGATTAAAATATAACAGTCCACCTAGGTTTCATGAACACTTATTAGCAAATGCACACCACTAGATGGGCTGCTTACATTCTGGTAGGAACAATGTTGTGGGCCTGCAAGGACCTTTCCCCTTGACAGTATTGTTATTGTTATTGTTTTTATATTTGTCTCCTAAATCTAAGCTCACAGCCTCTGGCTCAGTATGGGAGCGTAGCTTGTTCTACAGCTAGTATGCGCCTACTATTAGGTAGGGCTTGGCTATAAAGCTTGCTCCAGTGTGTTACTGGTTATCTGTTATTTTGCTGTCGTCCTGATTTGCTGACAGAGAGCACATTTCCTCTCCTAACAGTCAGGATTTTTAGTGGAGACTTTCCCAAGATATGCTGTTACCAACTCACAACAACATGGCTCTGACACGTGTCTCAGGGAAGCAGTCAGGCTTGGCAGCATGCCAATATCCTGCCCCCCGGGGGACGCTGCTATCACTGCCTCCCAGGCTCTTTACCTCTCCAGTCACACCTCAGCCTGCTAACAGGAGAGTCAGAAGCAGAGAGAGGAGGCATCATTCAAATGTGGGAAAAATAATAAAATCAGTTTCTAGCTTGCTGTGGCTTGGGAAGATCCGTTGCCACTACCTAGACCCACCTGGAGAATAAATTATTCAGTCCTTTCTCCTACACAATCTTTTTTCTGCCTCCCATGCTGTTCCCCCCTCATCTGTTTCCCTCCTACTCTCCGGGGCTGAGGAGGAGGGAGGTGTGCGCCGCTGCTCCTCTGGGAAGGTAAAGACTGTGATCTGAGGACTTGTTCTCTCTGACCAAAAGTACTTTACTCACAAAACAGAAAATAGAAATAAAAGGAGATTCTAAACTCTTCTAATGCCACCTGAAAAATATTAGGGGGCCTTAGGTTCCAGTTCCTTTTTGCAGCTAGTTGCCCTGTAACTCTATATCCTCTGCTTTAGTAAACTGGGGAAAGAATTTCAAAGAATAATGCAGATTACAGAGGAGGGCAATAGAGAAGAGGCCAGAAGTTTTTCATAGTCTAGAACAGGGGCCAGGAAACTTTTTCTGTGAAGGACCAGATAGTGAATATTTTAGGCTTTCTGGGCCCTTCTGTCTCAGTGGAATATTATTCTTTGTTTGAATTTATAATTCTTTAAAAATGTAAAAACCATTCTCAGCTTGGGATCCTTACCAAACTGGGGTACAGCCTGAATGTGGCTTGTATTTTGCCAACTGCTATTCTACAAGCTCATTCTCAATTTTAAAGCAACAAAATATTAAAAAAAAAAAAAAAACTTCAAGAAATTTAATATGGTAAGGCTTGAGAGGCAGCAATGAGCAGAAATATCAGGACCAAGAATGAATAATTAGGAAAGGATTTCTAGAAAACAAAAATAAGCAAAGAAAAGGAAAGGAAGGACAGAGATTGTGAGAAAATTATTGAAAGGAATTAAGGATGTGAGAAAGAGGCAGGGATATGGGATGAGGGCTGAATAGAATGTGTTAAAGTGGAGAACCTGGGAAAATAGAGTAAATGAGATAGATTTTCACCTAAGCATAGTTAGTGGCAAATATGCACCAGCCCTGCTGTGCAGCAGTGAATTTGCATGGGAATTTGAGAAGAAATTCACTCCCATTTTGTGGCTTGTAACTACAGTCCCCTTTTAACCTGTATGTGGCAAGTCATGGACCTTCACTTACTCTCCTGCCATCTTCCAGTGCTGTGGTTTAGTGCTTCTCCAACCAGCTTCCATGATTTAAACCAATAAACAAACAAAAACCAAAGGAGGGAGAGAGTGAAACCTACCTTTTTGCAGCTTAGCAAGGGTGGGTGGGAACGTCAGATATAGATAATTGTGGGGAGCTGTCTGTGGATTGAGAAGCAGATGCAATAATATCAGCCATGTAACTTTAATCAAAATATCAATCTTTTTTCTCAGACAACTGGCCATCAGAAAATATCTAAAGTGGAGAAAGAAGAAAATCTGAACATGGACTTGTAAGGCTGGTGGCAGGTACCCCTCCCTTCCCTAATGGAAAAAAGAAGTCCCTCCTATCCCTCAATACCCCCCCCAAAGCTGCAACAAAGAAATTCCTCACTCCTCGCATGGACATCTCCTGGCCAAAGAAGCTCCCATCCCCCAGTCCTAAGAACCTATATAAACCCACTCAGACTGCTGGGTGGCGCGGCCTCCCTGGTACCACTCCGTGGGTCCCGTGAGGCTCGCCCGGGTCCCTCTCTCTCAGGGACACGTTACCCCCACCCAGGAGTGCTCCAATAAAGCCTCTTTACTTATCCCTTTCAGCTCTGTTCATCTTTCTTTCTCTGGCGCCGGCTACTTCAAAGAAACCTTACATAGCCCTCTTTCATAATTCTGGGGAAATTGGGCCCTTTCTTGTGATATCCTATACTTCTAAGGTATTTAGAAGTCTCAGTCTTTCAAATTATCTTCAAGCAAATAGTAGCCTGTTTTTCTGCTTTCTGTCCTGGTCTTATATTTGAGATTCATTTCCATCTTTTCTCTGTTACCTCTCAGTCCTGTAAGGACCCAGGCGAGCCTCAGGGGACCTACGGAGTGGTACCAGAGAGGCCTCGCCGCCCAGAAGTCAGAGTGGGTATATATAGGTTCTTAGGACTGGGGGATGGGAGTTTCTTTGGCCAGGAGATGTCGGTGCGAGGAGTGAGGAATTTCTTTGTTTCAGCTTTGGGGCTGCTATTGAGGGATAGGAGGGACTTCTTTTTTCCATTAGGGAAGGGAGAGGTACCTGCCACCAGCCTTACATGCTGAATTAGGAGTCAGAGTATCTTGGCTCAGTCTTTGGCTTACCCTTTACGAGCCTTGTGACGTCAGGAAAGTAATTTAGCTTATCCAGTTCTGTTTCCTCATGAAGGAGATGCAGGGAAGATGTTTTTCCTATTTCATAATGACATTTTAATTTGTAAGTAGATGTCAAAAGGCTTTGTAGGCTATAGGTAACTATGATAATGACCTCTGTCATTTTATTAGTTTCAGTATGTTATTAAAGTGAGTTGACTTTACTTATACGTAGCAGGCAGCTACCTGTGTACTGTGATGTGAGGGGTTTCCAAAGGATTAGTTGCCTGTCAGATTTCTCCTAAAGTGGACATGATAAAATGATTAAATCATTTTCGTGGTGTTCAAAGTTTTTATGGTCCTCAGGGTAATTAATTAAAAACATTAAGATGCAAATGTTATCAAAGACAGGGTTCAACTCAACTATGGACATCATAGCTCTTGACTACTGGTCACCCAGCAGTATCTGGAGAGAATGGAGCAGAACTGCTACTAAATCAAGGAGCCCAGAGAGCTTGGGGTCAACATGCAGACACTAAATGCCTATCAAGAGAACACTTGAAGAGAGCAAAGCATAAAAAAAAAAAAAAAGGACAGGCCTTCTCCAAATGACTTTACAATTTTGACTTAGGCTGGTTTGTTCTGCCTAGATCTAAAGTTTTTGAGAGGTAGCAGCTAGTGATCTTTGTTCTTTTGAATTCCTTCCTAGTGCCATTATTTCCTGAACAAGTGGCTCTCAGGACAGTGTCCTGACTAATCCTCTTAGAGCTATTGTGGCCTAAAGAGCTGACAGTCAATCTTGCTTCCCTTCCAGTGGCCACTTTTTCTAGACTCCCTTGCATCTAGTTGGGACTGGAAGCCAATGGCATGGGAGGGGATGTGTTGTGTGTCTTTTGTAGGCTGGGGTGGTTAAAAGGCAAATACGCTTTCTCTGCTCTCTTTTTTCATGTCAGCTTACTGATATTGATGCCAGTGGCAATGCTGGCAACCAAATCTGGAAGATATGGTGCAAATGGCAGGAAACTGCATCTGAGTCCCTGCTTGGAGGAGAGCCACTGGACCAGGTACACTTACAGCCAACTGGAATGTGAGCAAAAATTTCATTTTTTTAGTGCTAAGCCACTGTGATTTTTGGCTGATGTGGCAACTAGCGTCACTTGGATTGATACAGCCTCTGATGTTAGTAAATTTTCTCCTGAGATGATTCTGTCTTCTGCAAACTGTGATCTGCTAGCCTTTTTTCTTGAGCTGGTGTCCCTACCCTTTACCTTCTCCCCCCAGATTCTTTCTATTCTTCCTGCAGTCATGTCTTCAAATGAATAATGAAATCAACAAAGAGCAAAGAGAACAGAGGAGTAATGATTATTTCATTCATTATTATTATTAATTATTTTTCTGTTTGATTTGACCGCATAGTGGTAGCCCAGGAGCTGGGTGGAAGTCAAGGACAGATGTTTGTGGGCCCTTGGCTTAAATTCCTATGCTGGATATGAAAAAGGCATAAACAGTAAAGGCCCTAACTTGCAATGACATGATTTTAAACTGAGAGCCAAGTGGAAGGGTGCTTTCCCACCACTTTGCATCCACGAAATTTGTTTCGTTTTCCTTTTTCACTTTCCAATTGGTGGAGTGGCCTTGAAATGCGAGATTTGTCAGTGGAGCACCTTGCAGTCCTTACATGGACTATAAAATTGGCACAGAAAGCCCAGAGAGTTGTTTCTACCTAAAACCAAGCTGTGTGCCTGGAGCCCAGGTTTAGATGCTTATATAGGAGAGAAAAATTGAAATCCCAGATGTTGAAGGAGGGTAAAGTTACATGTACAAAACATGTAAGCAAGCAACAAAAACCTAGAAAACAAGAACAAGAAATGGTGCTTGCAAATGCATACCAAACTGGTCTCTGAGATCTTACAGTTTTCCCATTTATATAAATTGTATTCTCAGGTACACTTGCCATATGATCAAGCAGAGTTTGTACTTAAAACAGTTGCCACAGTGTGTTATCTGAGTAGTAGTATTGGGTAAGACTATGGTTTCCAAATAAGAAAATTACTCCACAGTCACCTAGGGATTAAGTGGCTTACCTGGAATTGAAAGCATGGTTTGAGGGCTCTCTCAATAGTTTCCATTACCGGTTTATACAGGCAATAGAGAATCTCACTTGTCTTGAATAATTCTTTAACTTTCCATAGCCAAATACCTGGCTCTTGGGGAAAGAGCTTGCTATGATGTGTTGGATTCTGGCTGAGAACCTCTGTGTTTGAATCCTGACTCTACCACTTACTATCTCTAAGACCTTGGGTAAATTACAAAATTTCCCTCTGCCTCAGTTTCTTCATTGGTAACATAATCATAGGACCTACCACACAGAGTTGCCAGAGGGATTAAATGAGCTAATAGAAGTAAATTATTAGAACGCTAATTGCTAAATAAGAATCAGTTGTTGCTAGTTTTGTTTTTCCATTGCAAGGCAAATGCATTTCCTCCTGTTTGAGCTGATCGTGCCCTTAGACATTTTAAGATTCCAACTCAGGTCCCCCAGCCTTTTCCGGAGTGTACTTCCCCGACTCAATGTCTGGAACCGGCAGCCCTCCAAACAGTCGCAACTGGGCTCCAGCCTTTTCTCTTAAGCTGTAGCTCTTTTCCTTTAGTTTTTCTCCATTGATTCTTTCCACCTTCCCTGCAATCATGTCTTCCCCTAATGACAATTTTATACATGTGAATCCAATCTTCTAGATCTGGTTCAAGAGTTATAACGATGAAGGATTTTAAAAAATTGGTATAGGGCTACTTAATGCTTAACATTTTTCATAGCCAGCTCTGTGGCAGGAGAAGACAGTTTAGCGTAGGAGAAAGACAGAACAATAGCTGTGATAATGACACAGGTAATCGCAAAAGGGCGAGGGAGCAAGCTGTCCTCAGATCCGCGCAAGACAAATTGCACATATCTTGTCTTCCCAACCAAAAGCTGTAAAAATGTAACTGAATTGCATGTCTCCTAGATAACATGACTGTACCTTAAAAGGAATTATTTCAAGTGTTTTTTGCACACAGGACTCTACCTGTACATCTTTTGGTGGGATATTTTCTAAGAACAGAAATAACTCAAGGAAATCTTAAGTTTAACTCAATAGTTTTTCGTTGATACTGTAATTTTGGAAATATTTTATGTATACTGTAGAATAAAGCAGGTAAAGAGGCTAATAATATTAGGATCTAAGGGTTTCAATATATGAGAAAAGAGAAACAAATATAAAAATAAAGAAGAAGGTGAAAAACCCTATTATATCAAACCTGAACGTGAGTTGGAAATATCAGTATGAACATATGGTTATGTACAGTCTAATCATATAATCTTTATAATATACATCACATATTACAGGTAATATAATTTAGCTCTAATTTATCTATATTTAATCCATAAGTCTCCCTCTCTCTTTTTCTCTGTGTGTGTGTTTGTACTTAGAGAAATAGAGAGAGAAAGAGAAGAGACAGAGAGTAACAGAGACATAAAGAATGAAATCACGCTCCTTCCAAGGAAAGAGCTTCAAAACCATTATGCTTCAGTAGCATTGAGCAAACCTCACATTCAGGTATCATTTTCTAGAATACTGTTCTCACTAAAAGGAACTAAGGCTCCTTACAGAACGGGCTGATTCTAGGTTTGAGGCAGAGAATGTTTAAGGTGAGCAATTATATGAGGAAATTGTATCAAGGAAATGCTCAAGACTAATTGGGGTCTTGTCAAAAAGATCCATCTTCAAGTGGCTCACTGGCCATGTTTGGGACAATATGCATATCAAAAAGAATAATGTTTGTGATTGATCATATCAATAAAAACTTCTGAGTCCATAAAGACACTCAAAAAAAGAACAAGGAAAAAGAAAACCGAGAAAGAGGAAATATAAGCTTATTTGCCACAATAAAAGTTATTATTCCAACTCCTTATTCTGATAATTAGTAGTTAAAAGGAAATGATTAAGCTTTACGATGTTTGTATTTGTCAAGATAGGTAGGTTATGCTGCAGTAACAACCAACCTTAGAATTTCAGTGGCTTAAAACTAAAGAGTTTATTTTTTACTTTCACTATGTGTCTGTCCTGGATTGGCAGGTGTTCTGATTCACACCAGCCTCACTTAGGGATGCAGAGCGACAGAGATTCAATAGTTTTTAAATTCTGCTAGTTACCATGGCAGTGGAAAGGAAGGTGCTGGAAAATATACCACATGCCGGCTAATATTTCATTGGCCCGAGCAAGTTATAGAATCATGCCCAAATTTAAGAAATACTTTTTTTGTCTCCTCTTCCCCATGGGCAAAGTATACTTCCTCTACTGACTTCGTGACTTGCTCTGACCAATGCAGTATGGGTGGAAGGGACAGAGGCTTTAGAAGGCATCTCATTCTTGCACTGATACCATCTAGGAAAGAGGAGTCATTGCTTCTTTATTGCAAGTTATGGTGCAAGAGACATGTGATGCCCAACCGGCACCTGGAGAAGAGCCACAGCTGGGCCTTAGCCAGATCACAGGCCTGTGAGCAAGAAATGTGTGTTGTCATAAGCCAGTAAGATTTTGGATTGTTTGTTACTGAAGCAAAAGTTGGCCAATACACCCATGATGTACTCAGAAGGTAAACAAACAACAACACAAAAAAACCAAAACCAGAATATTGAATGAATAGCCTAAAGACTACTGCATTGCTTTTTAAAGGAAGAATTTTGGGAGTATTGTAGAATATTTCCAGTTAATAAATGTAGAAGAAACGATACCAGTAGAAATCACCATTTTGCCATCCTGAAATAATTAATTCAGGCAAGAATTATCAAGGCATTTTGGAACCATTAAGTGAAGGTTGATAAGAAATAGAATATTTGGATGAGACCTAAGTACCACCCTACAGATTATTTGCTCTTTACAAAGGGTGAAGTGTCCTTTAAAATATAGAGAACTGTCATCATCAAGATATGCCTCACTGACAGTGGACAGCTTGACATTGTGTGCATCCTGATGTAACGCTATAGTAAGTAATAGCGCTGCCTTTCAAGTACCATTGCCGAAAATGTTTCATCTGTGTTTAATCAAGACCTTAGTTTGGATTTCCACTACATAAGGAATACAGGAGACATAGGTATGTGCTAAATAATGCTATGAGAAGCAAAAAATCAGGAATGTGGTAATTTATAAGGCTGTTGTTCGAGACTCTTTAAAATGTCCATGTCATGGAGATAAAAAAGCAGTATGTGTTTTGTTCTATTCTGATTTAAAATTAACAAAAGATATAAAACAA
Source organism: Lemur catta (assembly GCF_020740605.2). Classification (NCBI taxonomy): domain Eukaryota; kingdom Metazoa; phylum Chordata; class Mammalia; order Primates; family Lemuridae; genus Lemur; species Lemur catta. The sequence continues at coordinate 32,280,434 of NC_059130.1, read as the reverse complement.
CTAAATGCAGTGCATAAGCTTTGATTGGATTCTGGTTTGAAAGAGCCAACACAAAAGCATTTGTTGCTCAGTTTGGGAAATTTTAGTATGGCCTGGATGTTGGATAATATCAGGGTATTTTTGATAATATTTCTGGGTATGATAAAGGTATCAAGGCTATGTAAGAGAGCTTTCTTAATACAGGAGATGTATGCTGATGTATTCAGTGGCTAAATATCATATCTAATCCAGTTTCAAATGGTTCAATGATAAATTTACACACACACACAGAATACTTGCAATTAAGGCAAAATGTTACCATTTCTTGAGTCTAAGTGATGGGTATATGAGTGTTCATTACCTTATTCTTTCAAATTCAAATTTGATTTTTTTTTTGTAATAAAAAGCTGGAAACAAAATGAAGCAAGACATTGCATGACATTGCATGGGGGAGGGAGGAGGGTGTGTGTGACATTCAAGTCTGTGCTCAAAATGTCATCTTCACCCAGAAGTCTAGCAAGGAGAACATGGTTTCAGTGTGTTTTCTTTTCCTGCTTTTGAGCCATTTTAATTCAAAGGTTCTGAACCTGAGTGGTTGGTCTTGACCTTCTGCATCCTTCATATTTTTCCTGTGAACAAAGAGCCATTCACTGATTTAGGGATGGAGATCAATAATCACGCTTCACATGACTTAGGGGCCACCTGAAGAAACCATGTCTTACTGAATAGGCTGGTGCTTCTCAGTTTTATTAAAAACACTATATATACAAAATGCATTGGTTGAACATGATGTATTATTATTTTTCCTATCTTCTCACTTCTTCCGCCCCATAAGAGGAGACATTTATCTTCTCTAAGGTTAATTTCACTTTTGCTCCAGAGCACATCCTTTCCTGATACCCCCGGATGTTGACCTGCTCTTTTCTTAGTCTCACTTTTTGTGTAATTTCTGTTGACTATTGGCCTTCAGCCTCTCTCCCCCAGCCCTGGTGTCTCTTTCTCCCCACCCCCTCGCATGCACACACACACAGAGACACATCTGTCACTTCCATTTTAAAAATAACTTCTGTTTCTGCCACCTCCCCAGCCCCCCAAGAAGTATTGGCCTCTTTTGTTTCCTTGACAGCTAAATATCTGTTAACTATGGTCTTATACTGCCATTTTCCGGCCACTTATTATTCTCATTAATTTCTGGAAAAAAAAAACTCTCACTAAAGTCACACAAAAAGCAACTTGATAATCAAATCCAATTTTCTATTTTCTGTACTTATCACTTTCTGCAAACTTTTTTTTTTTTTTTAATGGTCAATACTTCTTGCTTGAATTGTCTCCCTCTAGCGTCCAGCGGACCTTACTACAGTTTCAGAATACCTCACGCCAAGTGATTTTAGAAGACCTGAGACGCACAGGCCTTTCCCAAGCAGGACTGACTGGTCACTTTGTTGGACCCTTTCTTCTCAAACCCAAGGCCACAGGGGTTCTGTTAACTCAGGCTGCTGCCCTCTTCCAGGCTCAGTTTCCCTCCTTCATTTGACAGATGTTTTTTCCTTGTTTCTACTCTGGTGGCTCCCGGACTCCTTAGCATGGTTGCTTATACTGACCACCTGGTTGGGATAGTTTCTTGACTTTGAGTTGAGTTACTTCCTTTATAATATCTTTTGTCCACTACTCTGAGTTGTGAGCTCCCTTAAAATATGGGAAACAAAATGAAGGAAGAACTCTTTGTTTTCATTTCCCAACATCTAAAATATCTTCGGCTGAGGTCTGAAGTTAATAGGAGAAAAACTGTTCAGGCTTGTCCGATAAATGAAACAGAAAGCTAAGAACTTTGATGGGAGGAACCTTAAGATTCTGTAATAATTCTGACTTCTCTTTTCCAGGGCTTAGCTCCCAGGTAAACAATAAGAACGAGTAGAGTTTCCAAGTGAAACTAGCCAGTGGCACTTTTTCTTGTTATCTTTCAAAGCTTCTTCTCATGTGCCACCGTGAATTAATGAAGACCTCTGTCTGACACATGTTCCCACCCTATCAAGACATATGGTCACCCCTGAGGCTCTGACTTAAGGCCTAGGCTGCTGTGGAGAGAGATTCCAGTGAGGTAAGACCTGTAGGAAATTTTCTAGAAAAAGCTCTGGAAACCAGTTGCTAATCAGAAAGTTAGGAGGAAATAGCAGTGATGGGTTTCTAGGGTGGAAAGAAGGTCTAGTAACGACTATATTCCAGAAAAGAAAAAGCCATAGGTAGCCTGATTTTAGACCTTCAGTTAACTGAGGGAATAGAAGTCATCTTTTATTTCACCACAGCTGGGACCTTAACAAAAGAAAGTGCATTTGTCTGCAGCAGGAATTAGAATAAATGGTTCAGGGAGTTGATCCAGACTAAATCTAAAAGGAATTCTGATTTTCTAGGTGTGTTGGTCTGGAGGTTTCTTATTGACATAAATTTACATATAGAAGAGGTCTTTTGATTTCTGGCTGAAAGACAGAGAAACTTAGGGGTGGAGGCAGTTCCTAGATAAAAGATAAGAACAATGGTATGACAAACTGCCTATCATATAATATTAGGTTGAAAATATCACAGTACAAAACTACATTTTGTATATGGTATTCTTGCAGTTAAAAAATTCTGGCAGATAAACTCTCACTCCATAAACTTCATATTCAGGAAGTATGGCTTTAAAAATTTTTTCTATTACATTTTAATTTCTATTTCCTTTTCTGTATTCGATGTTCAATGTCAGAAATTTTATTCCAGTTCATTTAAGATTGGACCCCACTTTTCCCATAGTCATGATTTAAAGAACACATTAGATTCATATGATAACTATTTTTTGAAATTTGTTGAGACATCTTTTATAGACCTATTGAATATATAATAGATATTTCTAAGTATTCCTTCAGGTCAAAGTTGTTAATTGTATTGTTCAACTCCTACTGTATTTTTGCTAAATTTTTAAGGTGCTTCAAATATAATTTATTGGAAGAAGTGTGCTATCATCTTCCACTCTCATGGTGGATTTGTCAATTTATTCCTGAAGGTCTATCAATTTTTGTTTATATCTGCTGAGTCTATTTAATGAGATGCATACAAATTTAGAATTGTTATATTGCTTTGGTGACTTTAACATTTAATCATTGTATATAAACTGTCCTTAATGATGCTATTTGTCTTAAAGTTGTCTTTGATTAATATAGCTATACTAGCTATTGTTTGATTAGTATCTGGCTGATGCATCTTTTCCCATTCTTTTGTATCCAACCCTTCAATGTTTTCATGCTTTAGGTGTGTCTTTTGTAAATACCATAGGGACTGGAGTATGTTTTAATCCAATCTGACATTCTTTTTTAACTGACATGTTTAATTTATATGTATTGGGATAATTGATATATTTGGATTTGGTGTTACCATCTTATGTATTTTCATATTATACTACTTTTTCTATGTTTGATTTCTCCTTTTAAAAACTTTTCTTTTAGGATCAATCTTTATATACATTTCTCTTGATCTTTGTTTCATAAATTCTATGTCATGAATTCTGTGGGGACAAGTCATTTTCTTAAATTCTAGATAATTGCTTCCATAGGTAGCTTTTGTGTAAATATTTCAGAGCAAGTTTTCTCTCTCTTTTTCTAATCGAAGTGAAACCTACATAATATGAAATTAACCATTTTACAGTAAGAAATTCTGTGGCATTTAGTACATTCACAGTGTTGTGCAACCACCGCCTCTGTCTCATTCTAAAACATAACAAAGTCTCTTGTGCTTTGTTCTGTGATGCATTTTATTAGGCCCCAGGCCAGGTTGTTTTAACTTTCTTGAAAAAGGAGAACTCTATACACACTCAGCATCTTCCAAAGGAGATATGGACTGTCCTTGGCCTCACTGCCTGTCCCGTTTGCTATTAGAATAATTATTAGTGTAATCTGAGTTCAAAGAGCAGATTAATCTACCCAGTCCTACCTGATCTTGCTATGGTTGTTGTTGTGAGCAGGTGTTTAACTAGTGTGGCTTTGTCTAATCGAGGTAAGCCTTGGTCCTACTAACTGTTTATTGTAGATGCAAAATGCAAAATACTAGATTATAACAATACCATTCCCAGTAAGGGTTATTATTAGAGCTGTACCTGCCTCTACCCGCTCCAGAGCATGTTATAGTGAGGATGTATAATTCCTTAGATGGTAAATGGAATGGGATGTTGCAAGGGTCTGACATCTCCATCCCCCACCCTGAACTCTTCCCTGATGCATTCTAGACATTATAATTTCTGGACCTATGTAGAAAGGAGCAAAATGTGAACAGATGATACTTTAGCCACTGAAAAATGAATTATGTGCAATGAAGAGTTTGATCTCAGTTATCTGCTTGGTGCAGACTCCATTTCTCTAATCTGGAGGGGCAGAAAATGAAGGAGGGACACAGGGTCTTTCTAACTTTATGATTTTAAGTAAATAGATTTTTGGTAGCAGAGTTTATTAAGGTTACTGATTGCTTTTTTTGAATCATTTCCATCAGCTTTCCATTTTATCATACTCTGGCAATAAGTTGACTGGTAATATAATTTTTTTTCAAGTCTTTACATTTGTCTTATAGCTATATCAGGAACTAGTAACTGGGCTACCTTTTAAATTGAAAATCTGCATAATTTTTAAATGGCACTTTGAGGTCCATAGACCCTAGTACACCAAGGACACAAGAGGGTCTAAAGGGACATAGAATTTAGGCCTTTTGCACATAAATGATGCTTCCAATATAAAAGAATATTTTTTTTAAAAAAAGCACTCTATGATAAGTTATCTGTACACCTAAAAGTTTAATGATTGCTCGAATTCTTGTTCTCAGAATAAGACACTGTAGGATGGCTCCTGAGATAGGTTTTATGTGGAAGTAGGACCATGGTCTTGGTCTTAGCCACCTTCCCAGAGGTCAAGAAAGAGACTGAAGGGAAGTTTCCAAGCTTTGCTTTAGCCTCTGTCCTACAAGCTGGCCACTGATAGCTATCTCCCATGGCTTAACAAAGTCACTGGCCTTTCTGGGGGGACAAGCACCTTACCACTCAGGTGTGAGTATGGAGAGCTTTTGCTGATTTTTCTTTTGACCACAAAAGCATGCCTTTCTGCAAGTTCCTAACCAGTTCTAGAAGACTTATAACTTGCCAGTGAGGAAAGGACAAGGGCAGCAAGTCCTCCTTGCTTCTCTGGAAGGATGGGGGACTTACTGAGCACCAGAGGTGTAAAAGGAGAGCAGCTGGGCCTGTGTGTGTGCGTGTGAGGCAGGAGGGGGCGCTGGTGAGCAGGCTGAAGAGAACTGTCAGTTATTATTGGTCTTCACTGGGAAGTAACAGAGACTTGAATGAAAAACAACCAAGCAAACAAACAAACAAAAAATCATTGGCTTAAACAGACCTTTGATCAGATGTTTTGTTCTTACGTGTGACAGTAAACCACCCAGGGCTGGTAGAGCAGCTTTGCAAAGCCATGTAAGACCTCTCATCAGACTTAGAGTGTGCTTGACACCTCATGACCTCTCAGTTCCGACTTAGTGTCCTCTTCAAGGCAGTTGGAGTAGATAAGCAAAGAAAAAAGGACAAAAGACTTGTCTGTGCCTCCATTCCCAACCTTTACAAGCTTTACTGTAAAGGAAAACATGGCTGTTCTATTTATCAGGAAGACTGGGGATTATAGGAGATACTTGGTTTTATTTTTCTCTTTCTTTGCTTGCCTGTAAACTGGGCACATTGAGACCGTATAGGATGTTTTGAAAAGGAAGAGTGAAGATTTTTTTTTTTTTTTTTTTGCAACAGAGTCTTGCTCTGTTGCCCAGGCTAGAGTGCTGTGGTGTCAGCCTAGCTCACAGCAACCTCAAACTCATGGGTTCAAGGGATCCTCCTGCCTCTGCCTCCCGAGTAGCTGGGACTATAGGCACGTACCACCACGCCCGGCTATTTTTTTCTACTTTTATCGAGATGGGGTCTTGCTCTTGCTCAGGCTGGACTCAAACTCCTGAGCTCAAGTGATCCTCCCACTTCGACTCCCAGAGGTTAGGATTAGAAGCGTGAGCCACCCCACCCAGCTGAGAGTGAAGATTTAATATTGCATTGTATTCAGTGGCACTGAGCTGACACAGAACCCAGATCAGAGCATTCAGAAGCATGAGTTTGCCAGCGTGTGGTCCTCCTCACCGTGGAGGCTTGAGTGGCATTCAGCCCGTAATATTGGCACTTCCTCTTCAGTTCAGCATTAACATTCGGATACCCCAGTTTACACAGACCCCCACCCCCGACTTGGGGAAAGGTGAAAAATCTTATAAAACAAAAAGAACATGCAGGTTTTCCCTGATAGCTCTGCTTGCTAGATATGAAAGTCAGGATCTTAGGGCCATATATCACTAATCCTAGAAAATAATAGCTAGACAGATTTATGCCAAACCCCATTGCTTAATGAGGTTCCAAAATATTTAGCTCCTGCAATATTCTTGAAATTCCCTCATATCCTCCTTTTGTTGGTGTGGGAAAATTTGGGGGAGGGAAGTGATTTGCCAGAAACCGAAAGGAGAAAACTAGCCCTACAATTTCTGTTATTGTTTCAGATTTATGCTTAGGGTAGGCTATTGAAGGGAAAGCAGGGAGAAAGGACAGAGACGTAAGACAACAGTAAAGAGAACAATTCGAGAGTGAGTTTATCTTCTCTTGCATTAGAAATAGAGACAATGATTCTTTCCAGCACCTTACTCATATATGCCAGGCCCAAAGCCAAAAGTCATGGATTGAGGACTACAAAAACCTTTCTCCATCTTCATTGCTCCAATTCCGCCCTCGGTAAGGGGGGGAGAGGAGATGGCTCTTTCTCCAGACTGACCCAGGGAAGGTTTTGCTACTGTGACTGACCATCTCCTTGAGATGAACGCTAAGCTAATCATTTTTGTGAACCCATATCAACATAGTAAAGCAGGAAAAGAAATGTGGGAATTGTAGAAACTCTAAGTGATGTCATCCAACTTATCTATGATGAAAGCAAGGCATGCTCCTTGTTCTGCACATAGAGGCGACAGCCCAGGACAGCTGCATACACTCCAGCCTGGGGGAGGGTAGATCTGGGTGCTGAGTGGGGGCAGATCCAATGGCAGTAATCTCATCCATGTGTGGTGTCCTTCAGATTTCACAAAGATTTTCCACTTCAGGTGTTAATATCTCACTTGAGCTTCCCAGAAGGACATAGAACAGATAGGATCAACCTGCTGTTCAGGTGAGGGCACTGAGACTGAAGGCATTTTAGGTAGCACATTCAGGGTCACAGGGCCACCCAGTCATAGAGCCAGGAACCCAGTCTTTGACTTCAGTCCCCTCTCCATTAAGCCATGTTTTCCTCCATAGGTAAAAAGTATGACAAAGAAATACAAATCCAGATTCATTGTTGTAGGGGAACATTCTAGCCTTTCTAGGCCCTAGAGACAGACAGGAGATTAGGTTTAGAATGAGTTTCATAGTCACTTCTCTACTTACTCCTGCCTCCACCTTTTGTAATAGGAATATCTAGAATTTCAAGTTCTTTTCTACTGAACCCTGGTCACTCTCCTTCCTGATTTCATGTACTCATTCCTTTTTCCTCCCTGTTTCCTTCTGTCCTGCCTTTTCTGCTTCCCTCCCTCAAATATTCATTAAAGGTATTTGATGTATTAGACATTACAATGAGTATCTGGAAAATGAGGATTTATAAAAAAAAATCGTTCATTGTTTCAAGAAAAAAACAAATGGTTTTATACAAGAGCCAGATAGATTTAGAAAGAAATATTTGCAGTGGAGAGAAACAGTGGTGTCACAGAGGAGAGAATGTTTTATAGGGGAAGGTGGCAAAGGGCTGGGTAACGCTTCATTAACATGGAGAGTTGAAAGGGTCTGGAGGGGTGAGTAGAAGTATCCCAGACATTATAGCATAGAGAGAGGGCAGTCCATGTTTCTGTGAAGAGTTTACCTTGTATGATGATTTTTGCCCTATTTGATCTACCAGTTCACTTTTTACCTATTGTGGGCATGCCTGCTGGGTTCCTAACTTGATTGCAGACCACGGAGCCCTGGCCAAAGCACAAGTGATTCCGCTGGTGGAAACTAAAATGAGAGGGTAAGGCTGGGAGTAATACTGACAATTTTCTCTCATTTTTTTTAAGCCCAAAGAAGGCAGTTATTAAGGCCAGTGTGCAAATGTAAATACTGGTGGGAGTATTATTTGCGGCCAGGGGATTTCCTTGTTGCTCCTTAAATCAGTCTCCCTTATCTCTGCCTGATCTTGTTTCTAGGTTCATGACAAGCCTGAAGGCTAAGATTAAGTGATCTGCTGGCTTATGTTGGAATGTGGGAGGATCCCAGAGCTGTAGGGAGTCCTCTGCCAAGCAGAATCAATGTACCACAGCACAGCCAGCAAATCTGGGTGCTCGGTTGCTAACCTGAGCAGACACCAGCTCCCCAGGCAGATGTAGCTGTGCTCTTGCTCCTAATTCAAACAGGTGATTTGTAAAAAGAAAGTTGTTCACTGAAAAGGCACAGAGTGGTGTGAAAGGTCTAGTGGTCTTTGGGAGGAAAAAAATAATAAAGCAGATCTACAAGAACCTTCTGGAATGTGTTCTGAGTTGCACAGTGTAGGAGCGAGTCAGAGTCTCACATGTAGGTGTTTCCTTCTGCACTCACTGTCACCTATAGTCCATTTGCCAGCCCAGCCCTATGGCCACTCCCAGGAACTTTTGCTGAACCATAAAATTTTCACATTTTATTCTCTTATTATATCTTATGTGACTGTCTATTCCTCCAATCCTGTCACCACTTTGTCTTGCCCTTTGTCTCCTCCTGCCCCATCCAGAATACAGGGTTTGACCTGTTTCCTCAGCCTGTATTAACTCCACCTGGATTCACTGCCTTTTTCTGTTAAACTTGGATTCCATGATCCATAACTTCAATAACCCTTCCCCATATCATTAATTCTGTGGTTTGAGCATTCTTCTATTGCAAGACCCCAACTGTCTGCCTTTTCTGAAACTTCTCCAGGGTTACCAAGCACTGGTGGGAAAAATCACACAACCATGAAGCTTTTGTCACTATTGATTTATATTTAAGACTCCCAAACTCAAGTGAGTCCTGACTTTTCAGCAATCTGAAGGATCCTCTTCCCGTCATCCTATTTCTGTCCTCCACAGCAGTCATTATAACCAGACATTGTCTCAGAGAGTGTGGTTAGGATGTCAGGCTCTGGAAACAAATGACCTGGGATCAAATCCTGACTCCTCTGCTTATATCTTTGTAAGTTCAGGCAAGTAACCTATCCTCTCTGCACCTTGGTTTCTCTTTCTGAACATGGGCACAACAACTATTTCTATCCCTGGGGTTGTGGCTGGGCCTAGAGAGTGCTGAGGACATAAAGATTCACCTTCTCCTTCCCCTTCTCAGCTTCCTGACATGGGGCTGTCTGTGTTTCCTCACCAACCGGCTTTCACCCTGTTCTCTCCTTTCCCCAGAAGATAAGAACTTTAGCCTGCTTCTCTCTGATAACGGGCTGGGCAGCGAATAGGGGCCAGTTTTTGATCTGTGTAATTGTAGGGTATGCTTTTTGGGTTTAACTTATGTCTATTTAAGGCTAAAATTGTTATGTGCTATCAAAAACTCCTCCTGCATATGTATTCATGAAATTTGGGTCATATTGTACATATTACAGAGTAGCTATTTTCAGAGTATGCAACATGGTGAACAATTTCCTGAATCATTTTGGATAATATTTTCATATTTTACTGTTAAAATTGTGTGAGGATGAATAGTTATTTATTTACATCTGAGTTCATTTCTTTTCTTTTCTTTTTTTTTTTTTTGTGAGACAGAGTCTCACTCTGTTGCCTGGGCTAGAGTGCTGTTGCGTCAGCCCAGCTCACAGCAACCTCAAACTCCTGGGCTTAAGCGATCCTCCTGCCTCAGCCTCTGGAGTAGCTGGGACTACATGCATGCACCGCCATGCCTGGCTAATTTTTTCTATATATATTTTTAACTGTCCAAATCATTTCTATTTTTTAGTAGAGACAGGGTCTCGCTCTTGCTCAGGCTGGTCTCGAACTTTTGACCTCAAGCAATCCTCCTGCATCGGCTTCCCAGAGTGCTAGGATTATAGGCATGAGCCACCACGCCCGGCCCCATTTCTTTATTACCTACAGTAAATATCAGGAACTGGAATTGCTAGATGATAATTATTTGCTCTTTTTTTTTTTCCAAGGATCTCTAAGTCACTATAAGATCTCTGACCTATGGATTTCACTTTGTTTTAGTTGAACACTAGAAATGATGATGGTGGTTATTGTTTGTGTGTCCTTGGATGGTTGCCCTCTTTGCTTCCTCCAGCCCTGCTACATTGCACAACTCCAGAGGACACCGTTTACTTTCCATTGTGTGCTCCCGTGTGTCCTTGAAGCCCCCTTCATGCCAGAGCATTTTTATAGATGATGTTGGTTTAAATGTCCACATCCTAAAGAGGACCTTTTCAAAGGAGAGGGACAAAGCCACCTGTTTGGCTTTGGCAATTACTGGTGTTTTGATGAGCATACATGCTCCCACGTCATTTGTTCACACTTTCTTCCCACTTTTGCCCCCTGAGTTACTTTCCAAATGCCTTCCCAAAAGGGCATCCTGAGAGCCAGACCTTGAGCTGGTTCCCTTGGTTCATCCTGTTCTATAGATTGCTCTTGACACAGAGATAATGTCATGATTGTGCTTTGTAAGTATATAATTTTATTTATTGTCATCAGCTGCATACTGTCCACCCTCAAGCATATAGGATAGTCTCATAACTTGTGATATTCAGGGTCACTGGCATTTCTTCTCCCATTCTCTGATGGGAGTAGTTGAAAGGGGCATTGAAGTATTACTCTGATTGAAGCAAAGCTTTTCTGTCCTCTTCTATGCTCGTGAGAACAAGAATGACTAAATATAGAAAATTTAACCTTTATCCCATCATTGTTTTCCTAACTAAATTCGTTAAGTGACTTTATTAGTTAAGTAACTTTTAAAGATTTTTTTAAATTAATTATTTTTACCATTCTCAGGACCATACAAGCCAAATTCTGTACATTTAACTTTAGGATAGAGGTTTCTTATGTAACACTGATTTCCCACTTACAGCCTGTATCTTTATTCTGATATTTCCATGTGAATAAGAGCCTAAAAGGGAAGGAAGGTCAACAGGAAGTTAGGGAGAGGGACACCATGAGGGAGGGGTGCTGAAAAGTAGGGGGCTATTTGGGTTTGAGTCTTTGAGACTGAGACTCTTCATAGTAATGTGGATAATTAAAGGGTTTTTTTCAGTGAAAGTTTTTAGCGTCAACTTAAAAAGAGAAGCTTACCCCAATGAGGGATAAAAATTACCATACTGATGGTTTCCTAGAGTCAAATGCTTTACACACATTGATGCTGACATTGACGTAAAGATCTGTCTTCAGTCACTATATCAGAAGACCAGATGAACAGCTTAAGATAAAAACAAAAACCAAACAAATAAATAATCTCCCAAACACAACCTAGTAGGAAAAGCAGTAGGAATTTTCACTATGAGGATTTAAAGTAAAATTTTGGACTTGGTCTTGAAGTGGCCATAAAAAGCATCTAATTAAACCTCTTTATTTAGCAATTAAAAAAAAAGCAAAACCTAAAGCACAGGGAATTTAAGTGGCAAAAGGACAAGTAAAATGACAAAGTTATAAAATGTAAAGTGATCACACACTTTCTAGCAGCATATGAGAAGGACTGATTCACAGACTTTTAATTCATGTATTATTTTTACGTTCTGGTATATTTTTGAACACTTTTCTGATATATATCTTTATACTTCATTCCTGCACTTTATATAAGGTGGTAGTATTTGCAATGTGACTGCAGTTAAGAGTTGAGTGTTGTCTTAGCCTGGGTGCCTAAGAAATAGACTCTGGGATTTGCCTGCATGAGTTGTTGGTTGGTGCTCTTGGGGACACCTGTAAAGGAGAGAGAGAAACCGGGCTGGGCTAAGGGAGAAGGTAAATTTTAACGGGAGCTGTAGCCAACTGCTCTGGAAACTCGTAAGCTGGGATGGCCTCCAGTTGTCCCTAAGTGAGGTAAGCAGGCTGTGACCTTGAACCTCCCCCTAGACCAATCTCTGGCTTCATTTTTCTGGGAGGGGTGTAACCTTGGGCAAGGCAGCCCCCTTTGGTGTAGGGCAGTCCTCGGAGACAAACTCAACTCTCAGCAGCAACGCTCTGGCAGTTGGGGGAATGAGTGTCTTGGTTGTGAGTCCGAGGGATGTAGGTGGTGACAGCCTCCAGTCCTGTTACTGAAAGTAAATAGGAACTGAACTAAAAACATCAATATAATAGGTAAGCAGGACATGAAAGAACAGTGACTTATGGAAAGCCCAGAAAAATAAATTTGTAGTAGGAAACCATTTGTATATTCTTGTGATCTTGTGATTCTGGGACTCGGGAAAAATGTCCTTCTGCAGTCATTTTTGTTTGGGCTGGTACATAAGCTAAAGAACTAGGCAAATGATCCTGTGTTTTGTTTTGTTTTATACTCAGCTATCCTGAGAATACAAGAATGAAACTAGGAAAAGAATTTTTTAAGGAAGAGCCAGATGGCGAGACTGAGCAGAGGAGCCTGTAGGAAGTGGGGCCGAACAGACAATCCAACACAGGGACCTCTACATAAGCAAGTCGTGTGCTCTGTATCTTCCTCTTGTGCTTCTACTTCCTGATCCACAGTGGTTTTTTATTGTTGGCTATAGGGGTGAACTTCTTCATGTTTCCACCAGGAGGCAGTGTGGTATCATTTCACAGGGTGCGCTCTAGCTTCACCGTAGAGTTCAAATCCTATTTCTATCATTCGTCAACTATGTGATCTTAGACCATTAACATAACACCTCTAAGCCTCTATTTTCCTCATCTATAAAATGAGGATATTAACAGTACTTACTTTACAGGGTTTTTAGGAATATTAAATTGCAGTAATACTTGGCTCAGACATAGCTAGTTGCCCATGCCAGAAAAGGTCTTCCACGCTAAAAAAAATATTTCCATCTCAATACAAATGACAGTCCTTAACCAAGTTTTCTTAAGAACAATTCTGTTTTCTTTGAATTAAGGACGAAGAAGGGAAGAGAGATGTAATGGGCTTGGTGATAAACTAAGTTAAAGTTAGAGAATGAAGACGTGTAAAAATAGCTGCTCTTAATTTGGGATATAAATACCAAGATTTCCCAAGGAAATGCTAGAAAGGAAAGGAAAGGAGAAGAAAGGAGAGGAAAGGAGACAAGGTCTCACTCTGTTGTCCAGGCTGGAGTGCAATGATATGATCATAGCTCACTGCAGCCTCAAACACCTGAGCTCAAGTGATCCTCCCTCCTCACCTCCCAGAGTGCTGGGATTATAGGCATGAGCCACTTTGCCTGGCTGTTCCTTTATTGAGAAAACATCCTGGCTACGTGTTCAGGAAGATGTAGGACCCAGGTGTCAGAGACACAACTTTCGTTTCTCACATACATCCACATCACTCTTTTTGCCAGAGCCAGTTCAGTCACCCCTGGACCTCAGCTAAACCTGATAACATCAAAATGTATCTTCCTCTTTCTGCTCACCTGATGTCCCAATTAGCGCCCTGGCTTAACACCAGTTGCATTAGTTCTATCGTTGTGTAATTTCCCCTCATCTACTTTGGTAAATGAGAAATAGGAAAGAAGCAAGAGTAAAGTAGACATTTTCTAATTGTGCAGAAAACCTTAGGGATGAAAGAATGGACCACTTTGGCACTGCAGAAATCTACACACCTGTGCTGCTTATCATTATTAAATTCAAAATAGACTTGCCAGAATGAAGGAAAAGCCTGAAGTTGATTTTTATAACACCCGAATAGCATGATAAATTATTATCATTAATAAATGATGAATATAAATGTTGGGATATAAATACCAAGATTACCCTTTGGATCCCCCTGTTCTTGTCTTTAGGTATGGTTCTGCAGTTCAGCACAAAGGTGATTCTTTCAGCGAGGCTTCCCTTTGATATGTAAAGGTAATGTTAGTCTCAGGCATGGTGATCATTTTTATTTTCTATTACAGCCTCACCTGACTGCCATTCCTCCCTGCAATCACCCCTGACTCAGCCTTGTCACTAGTCTTGTCAATATGAAGGACACTGAGTGGATGCAGAGCCCTAGGAAGAGGACCTAATTGAAGACTAAGGGTTTGGAGCCTAGGCCAGTGGAAGAGTTGTGTTCTATTAATAGTAACAGAGAAGTCAGGATGAGAAGGTTCTTAGAATCTTATGACAATGTAGCATACATTGAGTTTGAGTTTTCCGTTATACTTCTAGATAGCATTGTTTAGCATGAAGTTTCGAATGCACACCTTGAGCTTTAGGGTGGCATGTTGGAGGTGGGTTTTGGTAACTTGGGTTTGGAAGTATTTATACATGTAGCACATGAGAATTGCATATTTAACAAATGCAAATTGAGGCCTTACTATATTCCAGTCCCTGTGGTGATTTTTTACTTTCCTCTTTAAACAAATAGATGTAGTTTCTGCCTCTAAAGGAGTTTACATTTCAGTGAAAAAGGCAGACAAGACATTAGGCCTCATAAAACAACATACTGGTGGTCATATTAATAATAATGGACAGTGTTTGTTGAGTGCTTTTTATCTTTGTGTTAGTTTGTTGAGTGGTTTTTAAATGTATAAACTCTTAATTTTCCCAACACCCTCACGGACTGGATACTATCAGCCTTCAATAGGCAAAGAGACTTGCCCAAGGTCACAGAGTCGGTGGAACAGGGACTTTCACTTGCTGTGCGTGGTGCCAGAGCCCCTGCACTTCTTTGCACTCTGTTGCAATGATGGGAAGTCCTGGGTGTGATGGGAATAAACATTAGGAGTGCTGAACCCAGACATGGGCTGCAGGGATTTGAAAATAATTTTGGAGGAAGTGAAATCTGAAGAAAGACCTGGAGGTGCATAGGAATTAACCAAATGAAGGTGGAGGATGAAACGGAGAACAAGGCATGTTCAGGGTAGCCTGGAGCTTAGTGGCAGGGGAGGTGGCAGGGGAGGTGGGCAAAAGCCTGACCCCAGTGCACTCTGATGAGACGGCCAATAGGAGAACAGAGAGACGGCCACACGCCAAAGGCCCCACCTTCACCAGGAGGAAAAGGGGAAACACTGACCATGCGGGCAAAGGTGTGAGGTTCAGAAGCTGGCAAACCTTTAGGATCTCCTCAGGCTGTTATTTTGGCCTCACCCTTGTTGCCTTTTTGCCTGCTCTCTGTTCCAGAACATTGAGACCTAATATAAGCAGAGCAAACCAGATTAAAAATCACAGAATGGTGGGCAAAGTCTGGAACTAACAAATAATTATCTGTTGGATGTTTCCTAGATCTGAAACAGGATTGGCTGGATTTGAACCCTGTTGTTTCCCCCCCACCCCCAGTTCTATGGAGGAATAATTAACAAACAAAAAATGTATATATTTATGGTGTACAATGTGATGTTTTGCCTTTGTATACGTTATGAAATGATTATCATATCAAGCTAATTGACATATCCATCAGCTCACAAAGTTTGTGTGTGTGTGTGGTGAGAACATTAAGATCAACTCTCTCAGCAGTGTTCAAGTACACACTACATTCCTGAGCCCCACCCTCCTCGAAACCCCCTTGGTCTTGCCTTCGGGACCCCCCCCCAGCTCTGGCTTCTTTTCTCTGCAGCGCTGACCTTTCTTTGTATGTCTCCCTTGCTCACTCTTCCTCTTCTGCCCCAGCACTTGCTGTCTGAGCTCTGCTTGGCTCCAAGGCCTGGCCTCTTCGCACTCAATATGCCCCCTCCTGACAGTCTCTCTCTGCTCCGCAGCATCGATTGCCATCTGCATTCTGATGCCGTCCACACTATTGTCTGGAGTTCTGACCTTTCCTCTGAGCTCCAGGCTCATATGTTCAATTAAACACCTTCATTTACATATCTCATGGGCACCTGAAACTCAGCACTTCCAGCACTAAACACACGCTCTCCTCATACCCTGACCCACTCCTCCTCTGGTGCTCCTTATCTCTGTAATGACACCATCATTCACCTAGTTTCCTAAGCCACAAATCTGGGAGTAATTCTTGAATCTTTTCTCTCTTTGGTGGGTTTTTGTGGACATGTGTCACATTTGTGGTGACCTAGCATCTTTTAAGTAATTCTCATGCAACAATTCCCACCTCACCAGCTCAGAAAGCACAAGTCAAATTCTCATTTTCTCTTGCAGCCCAGAGGGACACAGGTGACCTAGGCTTGGCCTGCCAGATGCTTCCGAGTGAGGCATGATTTTAGAGTCACCAATGTGAGAACCTGGCTCTACGTGGAGCTTCTTTCTGCTGATACAGCTGGCTTTAGACAGAGGTGGCTGGGTTTTAGTCAATAGCAGCAATCGCAAAGTAGAATTTCTGTTTCTGCCGTGGCATCAGGACTGTAGACTGAGCAATTGCAATGTAGTCAGGTCACGAAATCCTGTGTTTGGTGGCAGAAGCAGTGAGCTTCCTCACTCAGGACAATTTTACTGCATAGTTTGGGATGTGTATGTGAATGGAGGAGAGCAGATATGAAAAACATGGTGGTGTTTTTTTCTGTGAGTTTAGACCTGACTTTGTTCCTTCAGCCTTTCCAATGATCTCTGAGGGATTAATATTTTTAATAAAGCCCATTTCTCCTTAAACTAGCCAGAGTAGATTCTGTTGTTTTCAGGAAGACTCTAGAGCAATTGAAGGTTGTTGCTTCCTCTAGTGGAAGGTGTGACTGTGTTTCCAGCCATGTGAGGAACAGGGAAGGATGTGGTGGGTGAGAGCCACAGACGGGTGGGGTTGGGTGAGGCCCGGCCCTGCCTCTGCAGGGTTTGTTTATTTGGTCTTTTTGTACTCCTCAAAAAGGGTTTCTGTATATTCAGTATATAAATTACGTCGAAATATTCCAAAAAGGCAAGGCAGAGTCATGGGAAGAGCGTGGGCATTTTAGCAGAAAATAATTGGGTTTAAGTTCTGACTCTCCCACTTATTAGCAGGGTATCCCTGAACCCAGTGACTTGCCCTTTTTAAATCCCAATTCCAGTTTATGGGGGATAGTTAATATATTTACCACGTAGAGGTGTTGTGGGGTTGCATGAGATGACCTGTGGAAAGGATCTAGTGTTTAGTGGCTGAGTGATAAAGGTTAGTTCTCTGTGCCAGAGACAATCGGGGACTCTCGAGAATGGATCAAGTATTGACTATATACAGATGATCCATAAGTGTTGACTATTCAATTCCATTGGCCTATTATTGCACGTTTTGTATTTTCACTTACTAGAACTCTGATTCTTTCTAACAGGACCAGTTCTAGTGTCTTTTTTCCCCATGATGGATCTTTCTCAAATTCACTTAGCTGGAAGTAATTAGTTTTTCTCCTGGAATATTATTATATTTTATTGTAGTTCACATTTGGATTAATGGTATAGAATATAGATCCTTAGGATGACAGAGTAGGATGGTACTTTAGTGAACAGCTAGTAGAGCTCCTTATGATTTAAACTTAATATTGTTGGCAGAGCATGGTGGTTCACAACTGTATTCCTAGCACTCTAGGAGGCTGAGACAGGAGGATTGCTTGAGGTCAGGAGTTTGAGACCAGCCTGAGCAAGAGCGAGACCCCCATTTCTACTAAAAATAAAAGTATTAGCCAGGCGCAATGGCACACACTTGTAGTCCCAGCTACTCGGGAGGCTGAGCCAGGAGAATCTCTTGAGCCCAGGAGTTTGAGGTTGCCGTCAGCTAGGCTGACACCACAGCACTCTAGCCCAGGTGACAGAGTAAGACTCCATCTCCTAAAAAAAAGAAAAGAAAAGAAAAGAAACTTAATATTGTTTCATCAAATTAATGTATTAATACAGATTAAAATTCAAATAGTATTACAAGGATGATGATAAAGAGTAGTTCCCTGCCCCATGCCGTCCCACTCCCAAATCCCACTCACCAGAGGCAATTTTAGCTTTTTCCTATAATATGTTGTCTTACCAGTTTTTCAGTTTTAGCCAGTCCATTATCTATTGATTTTCTGCAATAGAAGATGAAAATTTGGTTTTCTTACCCCTCTTTTTTCTTACATTGTGACAGCCCCGCATTTCACAAATACATGTGATTTCCTCTTCCCATTTCCCCAGCATAGTCATTTCACAATTTCTAGTGAAATCACTGTCTGATGTTTTTGCATTACTATAACTATGTAAACAAAACTCATAATTAAGCCATTAGTATGTTTACATTTCCTTCCTTAGGCACCTTTAATTTTTTTCTGAAGTTAATGACAATTCTTTAATATTAATAGTTTACTCAATTTTTATGTGCTTATCACTAATACTTTCAAAACTACCAACATAGTAAAATTGCTCTAAAAATAAATTCAGATAATTTCTCAGTAACCACCTGCCACCTGCAACACACACACACACACACACACCCCTACTCCACACACTTTTTCCTTTGTAACTATTCTTTCTTGAGTTTTCTGTCCTCCTGCTTCAGTTTGTAAAGTTGCACTCTGGCCCTATACAAGTCAAGGTTCAAGGTCTTCTCATCACTGTCATCCTGGGGTGCTGTAAACTGAATGTTTTTGTCCCCCCAAAATTCATATGTTGAAATCCTAGCCCCCAATGTGATGACATTAGGAAGTGAGGCATTTGGAAGATAATTAGATCATGAGGGTATAGCCCTCATCAATGAGATTAGCATTCTTATAAAATGGACCCCAGAGTTCTGCCATGTGAGGACACAGAAAAAAGATAGCCATCAATGTACCAAGAAGCAAGCCCTCTCCAGACACTGAATCTGCTGGCACCTTGATCTGGGACTTCCCAGCCTCCAGAACTGTGAGAAATAAATTTTTTTATAAATTGCTGTTTCTAAGGCTCCCATTCTATGGTATTTTTGTTATAGAAGCCCAAATTGACTAGGACATGGAGATTGCTGAATAGTTTTGTTCCCTCTTTACATTTACAGGTAATTAGTTACCAGCTGGTGTAGAACACAAGGCTGAAGATTGTTTTCCTTCAAATGTTGAAGGAGATGCTCCACTCTCTTCTAGTTTCCGGGGCTGCTGTCAAGAATGCCAGTGCCATTCTTGTTCCTAATCCTTGTATGTGATCTGTTCTTTCTCAGGGAGATTTGAGGATCTTCTTTCTCTTTGTTGTTTTGTAATTTAAAAAGGATGTGCCTGGAAAAGAAGAAAGATCTAAGAATCAATCATCTAGGCTTCTGTGTAAGAAAACTAGAAAAAGAAGAGCAAATTAAATCCAAAGTCAGCAGAAGAAAAGAAATAACAAAAATTAGAGCAGAAATTAATAAAATTGAAAACAAGAAATCCCAACAGTGGTGAGAACCAGTGCATTTCCTCCCCAGTTTCCTGGGAGCTGCAGCTCACCTCCCCAGGGACTTGGCTGGGAAGGACTCTTAAGCTTCCAGACCTCACAGCAAAGGCTAGATTATTGTAAGAGTTTACAGTTCAGGAAGAGTCAGTTACTTTTCAAATTAATTTAATTGTTCTCTATAACTGTTTATCTATTTTTGGATCAAGTCCTATGCCAAGGACTTTAACTGCACTTTGGGTGTGTTACCAAGGTTATGGTTACCCTTGGATGCTATTTCTGGAAGGAGGAGTGGTGCCAGTCTGCAAAATCAATACTCAAGAGCCAGAGGAGACCCCAGATTTTGATTTCTGCTGCACCTATGTTATTAATAAAATTATTCTGCAGTCAGAGGGGCTTCATGAAGCATCCTCCAAATGGAATATGATAAATGAGGTCCTACGGATTATCTTGTCTCCTAACAAGCCTAATTTGGAAATGCAGGAGGTTCCCACCTTGACTATTTCAAAGATTCTGATTTGCTGGAAGTACTTCATTATAATCAGACTAAGTCAACAGATACAATATTTCTGTACTGAAACCCTTTATGAAGGCATTATTCCTATCTTGTAAGGTATCTATTCAGACAGGTAACTGAGGATTCCTCTTATTACAGATTTTGACTGGAAATGAAGATAGACAGATATGTTTGGAATATTGCTTGCTGACATGATGAAGAAGTTCCTAAATCTGAGTTTTCAGTGTGACAGTTCACTATGATATTTATGTGTACATGCATGAGAGGTTAGGTTCTCATTTTGAGGTCAGAACTCTTCATTATCTCTTACTGGATTTTCTATAGAGAAAAAGCATGGAGAAAATAGGACCTTACAAAGAGTAAGGTCCCTGTATTCTAATAGTTGCTGTGCAGTTTGTGAATAAATATTTTCATGTAGTCATAAATTATCTAGTATTGGACTGTCCTGTGGTTTTGCCTTTTGAACTCATGGGAATCATTGTGAGCCAAGATGAATACATTTTGTGTACTATTTTATTTAAGTAAAACATTTCAAGAATCTAAAGATTTAAAGTTTGATGAAGCCATATCTGAAGTATTCTTTTATTTATTTACCATTAGAAAAAGCAAAAGGCATACGAGCATTGCTTCTTAGCTTTAATCCTAGAGACTAGATCTTAAAGGGGCAGTTATGAAAGTGTTGTGCTCTGTCCAACAGCATTAGAATCACCTGGGAATTTGTCAGAAACTCTGGGGATGAGGCCAGCAGTCTGTATTTTCACAAGCTTCCCCCAGAAAATTCTGATGTTTGCTAAAGTTTGGGAACCACTGTTCTAAAAATACTATTTTTTAAAAATAGCATTTAATTGCATCAAGATGTTTGCTTTTATGTGATTTCTTTGCAAATGTTCTGAAATTAAGGCATCACCAAACGAGTCTGAACAATTCTTTACATGATTTATTTTTAAAGTATACCTTTTGAAGAAATCTATGAACAGGATATAAAACAGTCTTCAAAGTTACAGATTTTCTTCTTGTTCTCAAAACTATTCAATGCAGTAAGTACTGCAGTAAGTATTTATTAGATATTTTCCATTTCCCTATAAGAATTTCAAGGTGTAAAAACCCAGTTATTAAGTGTTTTTATAATATTCCTGAGTAGTTTTCACTGAAATAATTTTTGTGGCATGTAAATGTTTTTGTATTGAATACAGTATAATACTATAATTTTTTAAAAAAGGAAAAGAGGAAATCAGTAGGGAAAATCAGTGAAACCAAAAGCTGGTTCTTTGAAATGATCAATAAAATTGATAAGCCTCTAGCCAGGCTAGCTAAGAAAAAAAGAGAGAAGGCACAAATTATTAATATCAGAAGTGAGGCTGGGCACCGTGGCTCATGACTATAATCCCAGCACTTGGGGAGGCTGAGGTGGAAGGATCTCTTGAGGCCAGGAGTTCAAGATCAGCCTGAGCCAAACAGTGAA
Source organism: Lemur catta (assembly GCF_020740605.2). Taxonomy (NCBI): domain Eukaryota; kingdom Metazoa; phylum Chordata; class Mammalia; order Primates; family Lemuridae; genus Lemur; species Lemur catta. Next base: position 32,259,072 of record NC_059130.1, on the reverse strand, counting down.
AAAATACAATACTATACAGCACAGCAATTGCACTATTTGATATCTCCCCAAAGAAGTTGAAAACTTATGTCCACACAAAAAAACCTACACATGGGTGTTTATAGCAACTTTATTTATAATTTCCAGAAACTTGGAAGGAACCACAATGTTCTTCAGTAAGTGAATGGATAAACTGTGGTAAATGCAGGCAATGGAATATTTATTCAGCACTAAAAAGAAATGAGCTATCAAGCTATGAAAAACCATGGAAGAATCTTAAATGTATATTACTAAGTGAAAGAAGATAATCTGCAAAGGCTACTTACTGTGTGATTCCAACTATGTGGCATTCTGGGTAAGGTAAAACTGTGGAGACAGGAAAAAGATCAGTGTTGCCCGGGGTTAGTAGGGAGGGAGGGATGACTAGGCAGAGTGCAAAGGATTTTTAGGGCAGTGAGACCACTCTGTGTGATACTGTAACAGTGGATACAGGTCATTATACATTTGTCCAAACCCATGGAATGTACGAAACCAAGAGTGAACCCTAATGTAAACAATGAATTTGGGGTGATCATGATGTGCCAGTGTAGGTTCATCAGTTGTTAACAAATGTTCCACTGTGGTGGGAATGTTGATAATAAAGGAGGCTATATATGTGTGAGGGAAGGAGATATATGGGAAATCTCTGTATTTTCAGCTCAATTTTGCTGTGAACCTAAAACTGCTTTAAAAACTAAAGTTTACTAAAAATAAAAAAAACTGAATAAAAACCCTCAAATGATGTGTCTTTGTGTGTTGCCCCCTCATTCATCAAATTAGATATTATTTTTTGATAACTTTCTTTCCTCCATTTTCTTTGTTCACTCTGGCTTGAACACTTATTAGCTGGTTATTATTCATCCTGGCATAAACCTCTATATTTCTTATATGTATGCTCCTGCTTTTCCATCTCATTGTTTGCTAGATGTTCTTTTAGAAAGAGCTCTTCAACTTTATCCTTTATCACTCTATTAATTTAAATTTTTTCTGCTATCACATTTAGCAGCTATATCTCTAAAATCTTTTCCATTACTGTGTTCATTGTTTGTATTTATTAGCACTGTTTTTTTTTTTGTTTGTTTGTTTGTTTCATTGATGCAGTGCCTTCTCTTATCTCTCTGATGACCATGGATATTTTTTCTTCTATCTTCTGCTTTGTCCTTATTCTTTTAAGTTCCTTTTCTGTTTTTTTTTTCCCTCTCTTTTACAGTAGAGGCTTTTCTGAATGTGATTTATATCTGAATACTCATTTAAGAAAGCAAAGTGCATACACACACAAACTGATTTGAATTCTTTGTGTGTGGACAAGGTGTATTTATAGGTTAGTTGCATTGTAGGATTAAAAGGAAAGGGCCTGGGTCTTTATACTGGAGAAGCCAAAATGTCAGTAACTATAGGATTTTTTCCCCTCTTGGACCAGTTAATATGGTGGGACATTCTAGTCTTCTGCTTGTGACATAAACATGGCTGCCAGTACTCTACCACTCTATGAGTAAAGGAGGAAAGAGCTTGGGGATCTCACTTTTCTCCAAGCAGACTGTTAATGAAACCACCTTTTCCAGCATGTTGCCTCCCCTTCCACCCTTTTGTGCCTCATGTCCCCCAGTTGTGTGGCTCTCTGAGTCAATTAGGTTATTAAGTATGAAATGTCCGATTTCCTTAAGTCCTAAGTTTGACAGTTGATATCTTTGACATTTCACTTTGACACTTCTTGTTTTATTTTTATTGTGAAGGTACATCCTCAGTCTTTCAAACGCATGTTGTGGCTTGTGATTATCTTTCAAATTTTTTTAGAGCAATTTTTGTGAAACCATGGATAAGGCAAAAAGTCATGCTATTTGAGGCAAATATGAGTTCTGTTGTGGGACCAATGCAACACAGACAGCTCGAAATATCAACAAAGTGTTTGGGAGGATGTGGCTAATGAACACACAGTATATCATCAATGATTTGAGAAGTTCCGTTCTCGTGATTTTAATTGTGAAAATGAGCCACGTGGTTGACCTGAGACCAAGGTGGATAATGATGAACTGAAAGCTGTAGTGGAAGTGAATCTATCTCAACCCACACGTGAATTAGCAACAAGGTTTGACATTACTATTCCAACAATATTGGACCATTTGGAACAAATCAGCAAGGTAAAGAAGCTGGATGGATGGGTTCCACATGAATTAAATGAGCGTCAGAAGAGAAATCATCTCTAAACTTGCCTTTCTTTGCTGTCGCGACATAAAGGCAAACCATTTATACACCGTATTGTTACATGTGATGAAAAATGATTCTTTTTGACAATTGTAAGCATTCAGCATGATGGTTAGATACAGGTGAAATACCGAAACACAGCTCAAAACTGAATATTCATCAAAAAGAGCTAGTGGTGTCTGTTTGGTGGCCCAGCACTGGAATTATCCACTACTGCTTCAGGAAACCTGGTCAATTGATTACAGCAGATATCTCCTGCAACCAAGTGGATGAGATGATGAGAATGCTCGCAATTAAGCAGCTGTGATTGGTCAATAGAGACAGGCCAATCCTCCTGTAAGACAATGCTCAATCGCATATGGCACAAACAACACTGCTCAAATTACAGAGGCTGGACTAGGAAACTCTGTCATCCACCATATTCTCCAGAACTTGCATCAACTGCTACCACTTCTTCCAGGCTTTGGACCACTTCTTGCAAGGAAAAATAGTCAATTCTCAACAAGCTGTGGAAAACACCTTTCGCAATTTCATCACCACTTGCTCTCCAGGCTTCTTCACTGCTGGCATAAACAAGCCGCCATTTTAAGATGGCAAAACTCTGTTGATAGCTTTGGTGTATACTTTAATTAATTGTACTGCCTCTTGTTTGAGATATAATAATCTACACTTTTGATTTGAAATCGGACATTTCATATTTAATGACCTAATACTTGGGATCGTAAAGCTGGTGGATGAGTACTCATCTAGCTGCCCAGGATACAGGAGTGGATCTGTTCCTCATAGGAGCTTTCAGTAAATGTGCTCCTTTCCAGCTTCATCATTAATTCACCTTTCATGCAACCTGGAGCCTCCAGTCACTAAACCTCTCTGGGGTTGTGTGATAGGAACAAAATCAGTTCTTGGGGTCTACCTCAAGGGAGCTTTCTCTCATTTACTAAGTCAGTTATCCTACATCTATACATTTTCCATTTTCCAAAATGTGTTAGTTGTTATATGTTCTTGTTGCCTCTTTGGTGCCCTTTATTCTTGTGTGTTTCACTCATTCATGCATTCATTCATCCAACAAATATTTTTTGAGCACCTTCTATGTGCCTGGCACTGCGTCACATAAAGTGGATACAGTGAGTAGATAGAAACCTCTGCCCTCATGGGGTTTACATTTTAGGAGCAGGAGTCAGAGAAAAAAACAAAAAAGTAAAATGTACATGTGTCAGAGGGTGGTCAGTGCCATGTGTGGGAGAGATACTGTAAGGAAGAGATAGAGAAGGTGCTGGTCACTGAAGCTTCTCTGATAAGGTGCTGTTTGAGCTGACACTGGGAAAAAGTGTAGGAGTGAGCCTTGAAACTGAGAGTGAAGGAGGTCCTGCAGCTCTTGGCTGAGTATCTGAGTGTGGTTCGATGCTCTTCCTCTGCTCCCATAGCGTGTTGAGCTTGCTTTAATTATGACAATTATCATCATGTGGTATTGTAACTATTAAATTACATGTTTACTTCCATGTCTTGGCAGAGCCACTCAACATCTGGAACTTTGTCTTATTAACTGTTATATTCTCAGAATCTAATACATTACTTCTTCAGTGCATAATTGTTGATTCAAGGAATGAGAGATGAGATGCTCAAGTAGGTTGTAGGCTAGAATCAAGCCCTCAAGCTCTGAATTTGGGGTCAGGAGTCTGGGTGAGGAAAGAGCACTGTATATGTGCTTTTAGATGCCCTCTGAGATCAGTGTGACTGTTAACAACAGAAGAAGGTCATCCTCCAGGTACATCCTTAGTAACAAAGTGTATCAGTAGTCATCTGCTGTCATTTTCTTTACAGCTTCTTAGTCACTTCCTTCTTTAAATCAGTGTAACTATGTAGAATGAATCACCTGAAGTAGGTCATCCCTGAGGCCCCTTAATTACAAAGTATATCAATAAGTCATCTGCTGTCATTTTTTTTTTTTTTTTTACAGCTTCTTAGTCACTTCTTTCTTTAAATCAGTGTAACTATGTGGCATGAATCAGATACAAGTTTCTACAAGAATTTTCTCCCAGGGCTGTGAGAGGGAAGCAAAACTAACTCAGCCCATTCAAGCTCCAGTTGTCATTTCTACTGGCCTCTGGGTATGAGGGTGAAGGGAGCTGTTTATCAGAAGTGTACGTGAAGCTTTTCAGATGTGCCAGAGTCTGTGTAGCTTTTCAAGTCACCCGGATTATTTGGACTTCCCCCACCTCGAGCTTCCCTGCTAGTTTAAGCTCTCTGGAAAGAAAGCGGCAGGCACATGTTTGCTGATCACCCTGATGATGGATCTGAGCACTGAGGAGGGACTGGGTCAGAAAGGAGAGACGGAACTCAGTTTCTGCACAGGAAAAGAAGACCAAGGCAAGACCAGCCGTGCTGTGCACCTCTCTGATGACTTAAACCTGAGCAAATGGACATCAGCTCTGAAAGGATGAGTTTACTTCTCTTCTGCTCACTTTAGCCATGCCCCCTGGTGTCGCTGAGCCAGTTATTCCTCTTACACTCCAGCCTCCACTGGGGTTTCCCTACCAGCCTATTTGTAAGACTGACCTTTATGCCACATTCCCCTGGCAGGGTCCCTAATCTACCTTCCAAGACAGATTCAGTTTACTTAACTTAAGCCCCGTATAGTACTTGGGAATCCCCCAATAAAGAATACTTCTCCTCACACAGTGAAGGGCCTCATTTCCTGGCCCCAGGCTCACCCATGAAGCCCCTGGTCTAGCCCAGTGGGATGCTCTGGTGTAATTCCACCGTTTCTTCATCATCCCTTGCCCTGGTGCTCTCATCCCACCAGGAAAGTCACTCCATCCCAATCTTTCATCTCCCCCTTCCCTGTACTCGTCTTAATCTATCCTTTGATAAACATTTTCTAAAAGACATACACCCACCTTCTCATCTTAGTTTCAAATCCAGGTTGCCACCTCCCATCCCAGTTAAAACTTATTTGTCACAAAATATCACTGCTAGATATTTACTTCTGTCACTTTTTATACTGACACCTAACTTGGACTGAATGATTACTCTTTGCAATTACTCTAAGTTCTTGACTTGCATGGAATCATCTCCTTCTAACAGTAATCCTTCAGTGTTGATGGTAATACTTTTCCCATTTTTACAGTTGAGGATATGGGCACTTTAGAAGGTTGTAATTTACCAGATGTCACACAGCTAGTAAATAGCAGAGTCAGGATCTGAGTCTGTCTGTGTCTGTCTGGCAATAGAGCTGTCAGCCTTAGGCAGCAAGTTAACACAATTTGAAATCCTTGAGGAATTCAGAAATTCCGGAGTGAGGAAGGTAGTCACCATTCCTTTACAGCAAATGCCACACAGGGGAAATGCTAGATGAGCTTCCTTTATTTCATAAGGCGTGTCTTAAAGAGAAATCATTCTAAGGCTTCACTTGCTTAAGCACTTTTCCTTTGTTCTTCTGTATCACCAATTTCCCCTCTCTCCTGGATCATTCTTATTAGGCTAAAACAGTCTGTAATGTCTCCCATGTTAGAAAAGCAAACAAACAAAAAGAACTTCTCTCAGCCGCAGATCTCCCTCCAGCTCCCATCACACTTCTCTGGCCCTTTACAGCAAAAAGCTTGGTTTTATTTGATTCTCCCTTTTCTGTCCACACACTCAAATTAACTTTCTTCAGCACCATTCTCCATCAAAACTGCTATTGCCAGTGTCACCAGTGACTCCACATTGCTAATTCTGTGTCATCTCTGCAGCCCTCATTTTACCTACTATATCAGTAATGTGTCACAGTTGATATTTTTATCTCCTTAAGAATTATCTTCTAACTTCTAGAACACTGGTTTTCCTGGTTTTGTACCTACCCCATCAGTCACCCCTTTGCAGTCTCTGATGCTGATCAATCTTCACCCCTCACGCTGCAGACATCAGAGTGGCCAGGGGTTTAGAGTGGACTTCCTGTTTCTCTCTGCATTCCTTTCCTTGGTGAAGTCCTTAATCCTTATGACTTTCACTACTACTATGTGCTAATGACCCAAACGTATGCCTTCAGACCAGACCAGCACTCTCTCCTGAACTATATATGAGTATCTGAAATATGCACTGGAAGTTTTATTAATAATAGGCATCTGCAACTTAACATGTCCAAATCCAAATCCCTAACCTTCTCCTGACACATTCTAAATCTGCTCCTCTGAAGTTCTTCCACTTTTCAATATCAGTAGCAACTTGATATTTCCAGGTGTTTAGTTAAAATATCTAAGTGTCTTTCTTAATTCCTCCTTGGCATCCCACATCCAATCTATCAGTAAATCCCATTTGCTATAATTTAAATTCATATATTTTGAATATAGCCACTCCTTCTATCTCCGCTGCTACTCTCCTGGACGGGCACCTTCATCTGTCACCTGCATTATTACAATAGCATCTTAACTGGCTCTACTGCTTCCACCTTTGTCATTTGGGCAGATGGAGTGATGTATTAAAAATATAAGTCATATCTCACTCTTCTCTGCTCAAAACATTTCTTACTTCATTCAAAGTTAGAGCACGTTGCTCATCAGGCACTTTATGGTCAGGTCTAATCTTTCCTCTCTGACTTTACCTCCATCTTCGCTTCCCTCTTCCCTTTCCTCTCCAACCACACTGATTTCTTGGACTTCCTTGAATGTCCCAGGCCCCTTGCACTTTCTGTTCTCTCTTCCTAGAAGCCCATTTGCTCTGATAGCTGTCAGGCTTGCTTCCTTACCTCCTCAGTCCTCTGCTTAAATTTTGCCTTTCCACTTTCCTGTCTTCACCTTTTCTGACCACTCTATTTAAATTAACAGTTCTACCCCCAATTCCTGATACTCCTCTGCATTTCCCTGTTTTATTTTCCTCTATAGCATTTATCATGCTTTGATATATTTTGTTTATTTGTTGATTTTGTTTCTCCTACCAGCAAAGAAACTCCATGAGAGTAGAGATTTTTTTATGGCCTCTTTTTTTCTCATTTGTTTATCCACAGCGCCCTGTACAATGTCAGTTACATATAAGGTGTTTGTTAAATATTAGTTTAATTAAAAAAGAACGGATAAAGAAATTTCTCTTCCAAGCTTGAAAAGGATTGGATGTCTGTGTGTGTGTGTGTGTGTGTGTGTGTGTGTGTGTGTGTGTGTGTGTGTATCTGAGCAACAAAAGGCAAGCCCAAAAGTTGGAGAGAATATTATTTAGATAAATTACCAAAGCCAAATATTGATGTTAACCTGCAAACCTGAGTCCTCTTGGCTATTTCATTTCATGTAATGCCGAACCCCACCAAATTTCTAAGCCAGTGGTGGTTCTAGCATGAGTCACCATGAGCTAGCTTACAAGTGAGAAGAGTATAGAATTTTGTCTTGCTGCCATAGATCCACTAACATGCATGCTAACTGCGCTGACATTTTCTCTTCCCTTCAACCCTTCTTCCTGCTAAATTGATTTTGTTCATACAACTGAGTATTTGTCTCTGCTTCCATGCTATACACATTTCATCCCTCTGAAAATGAAATTTCCTCATCTTTAACTTGCTTGGCAAAGTCAAGGATTCTAACACATCCTTCCCCTAACCCCTCATCCAATACCCTGGATTTTTGTATACCTGCTGCTGAGTAATGTCTTTCTGTGAAAGGTCAGAGAGCTTGAAGTGTGGCCCAGATTTTCCCTGGACTCTTAGTTGTATATTCTGCCTAGAATCTTGGTTTATGTGACCATCTCCTCATGCCATATTGGATTATCTCCGTTACTGGGGTATTTTAAGCTAAACTCCTTTTGCCTTGTCCCTTTGGATATGGAGCTTTGGAATTTTGACTGCCTCTAGAACAACAGTTGGGGTATTTTGAAGCTAAATGAGGGCTGATGACAGTGAATTAGGGAAACAGGAAGTAGGGAACTAGGGAAACAGGACAGGTAATCAAAATGAGACATGGGAGAGGCCATAATCAATAACCAACTGGATACTTGAATACTCTGTTACTCCTAAAGGCATCTTAAACACAAGATATCAACACTTCTCTCATGCACACCTCTTAGTCTTTGGTAAACTTATTCCTCCTTCCTTATTTTTATTTGCATCCTATTTAATTTTCCAAACTAGAAACCTAAAATAATTCATAGTGTTCTTTCTCTCTCTCTCTCTCTGTCCCCTCTTCCCCTTCAATTATTAATCTGTGTCTGTGAATCTGTGACCTGAGCTCTAGCACCTCCTCTTCCACACTGTTATTTCTTTTTATAATTCCTTAAGGCCCTGGTATATATCCTGTAGACTCAACATCCAAACATAAAAATATGTGACATATCAACAGCAATTTAGATCCACCATGGAGAATATGGTTCTTTGGCCAGAAGGGAACTTGAGCAAGCAGAAAATTCATACATCTGCATACATCTGCCACACACAAACCATGAACTTTTTTCTCCTTGAAGGCAGCATGGCATGGTAGAAAGAGCATTCCTTTTGTAATCAAACAGGTGTAGATTAATCAGGCTCTTCCACTTCATCTCTGTGTATTACTTTGCAAGTTACACAGTTTCCCTGATTCACAACTACATGGTTTACAAAATGGAGATAATATTATCTACAGAAGGGCATTATTGAGTAGATTAAATTAGTTAATTAATTCATACCAAAATAATCATTGAGCCTGTGCTCTGTGCCAGTCACTCTTCTAGATGCTGAGAATACAGTAGGAAAAAAAATAGACAAAGGTCTTTATACTTAGGAAGCTTATATTCTGGTGGATGTAGGATATAGATAAATAAAAAAAACAGCACGAATAAAATATATAGGATAAATGGTCAACAGAAAGGTATGAGTGTAAACTATATGAATCTGACAAAAGATCTTCAAGGCAAAAAGAACACATAAAAATATCCTTGAAATAGGAGTGTTCCTGGAAGGTTTGAGGAAGTGTAAGGAGGCCAGCATGGCTGGAGCAGAATGATGGCAAGAATACTAGTCCGAAAGGTCAGTGACATGAAGGTCTTGTATGGCAGGGACATGTACAGCTAATGCCTGTTTTAATGGTCAATCCTTGTGCCATAAAGTTTGTTAAATGCTTCTTAATATCATTCCTACTTATAGGTCTGGGGAGGAGATAAAAAGTGGAAATTGGCCTAGGGTCCAGTATCTAGTGAAGGGAATGAACTGCTAAGAGAGAGCAAGCGGATAGTTCTGAAAAATAAATTTTCATTGAAAATACGCAGTAGACCGTAATGATAGCTAAGAATGAGGATAGATTAAGAAATCAGGGAAAATCAGTATATCTCAGTGACAAGCAGTTATGTGCAATATTAAGGGTGAAAGGTAGAATGGTAAACCAAATGTCTGAGATTGGGGTGGGGCTGCAAAGATTCAGGATGAAGGGGAAGTTGGAGCATTAACACCAAGTGGGAATTCAGTTAATTGAAAGGTGTCATTCTTTCCTCTCCAATTTGAATGCTTCCAACACCTAGTCTTTTGTTTCTGTTTCGTTTTTTTTTAAAATATTTTATTCTGCCATTCTTCAGTCTGCATCTGTTTTATCTTCTTTTACTTTTTCTTTGTCCTAAATTAATACTATAAACCCTGAACAATTCTGGTGGCAGAAAGGGCTTCTGTAGTTCTGGGGATGAGCTCTCCACTTTGGAGTGGAATAAAGATGAGACTCAGTGTTGGGCGGGAGAGGAGAGTGAATTCGTATGTAAGCCTCAGGGGCCATGTGGACTAGTTCTGTCCTACTCTACACAGCTAGGATTCTGTGCAGTGCTACACAGCTAGCGTTGAAACCATCAATCTCATCTTCATTGCATGGCTCATGGAGAGTATATGGGTGAATAACGTTTCTGGTTTATCCAAGCTACTGTTCTCTGACCCTTACTGTAATGGACACAGTATACTTCCCCACCCTGCTGCCTTTATCTCTGCTATTCCCATCCTTTGTTTGTTTGTTTCATCTAAGATAAGACCATTCTTGAGGATGCCTTCATTGGGGATCCTTACTAGATTGATAATTCCTTTGTTCTGTCTTACTTCGGGACTTTTTTTTGCTCTCCGGACTTCCCCTGATATTATTTCACTCTAAAGTTGGAGATGAGAATCATTACTGCTGCAAGCACTGGACACCCCATCCTAAACATCTAATTTTGGAAATTCTTACCTCTGATTACGAGAACCTATGATTTACGTGGATTTACTCAGCAATAAGGGCAAAATGAATTAGAACTTAAAAAGAGGAAAATAACTTACAGCTGATGGTGAGGTGGTGTTTGAATGGAGAATTTGCTTTCTTTTTAAGTTTCAGATTTGGAGTTTGAGAATCTTTGGTCTAAGAGAAGAAACTCCTATGCGCCCAAATAAATGTCCCTATATTCTTAATATGTTTAGGATGTCTTCTCATGTGTGTCAGAGGGGGAAAAATAAAGAATTACTAATATTCAAGAAGGTAGGAAGTTAGTAGAGGAAATGCTTACTACCTTGGCCTGCCTTGTTCCCTGCTAATGACAAATGACTGAATGTTCTGCAGACTTATAAAGTAAAAAATTAATGAAATCATTTCACCCAGGAATTCTTGTTTTGTGATCACCAGCTGGCAAAGCAGAGATGCAATTATTAGGTTATTAAGTATGTTTGATTTCCTTAAGTACCAAGTTTGACAGTTGATATCTCTGACATTTCACTTTGACACCTCTTTTTTTTTTATTGTGAAGGTACATCCTCATTCTTTCAAATGTAGTCTTTGGCTTGTGATTATCTTTCAAAATTATTTCTTTTTAGAGCAATTTTTGTGAAACCACCGATACATCAAAAATTCGTGTCATTTTTGAATATGAGTTCATTTGTGGAACCAATGCAGTGCAGACAGCTCTAAATATCAACAGTGTTTAGGAAGGATGTGGCTAATGAATGCGCAGTATGTCAATGATTTGAGAAGTTCCATTCTGGTGATTTTAATCTTGAAAATGAGCCATGTGGGTGACCTAAGACCAAGGTGGATAATGATGAGCTGAAAGCGGTAGTGGAAGCGAATCCATCTCAACCTACTCGTGAATTAGCAGCAAGGTTTGATGTTACTATTCCAACAATACTGGACCATTTGAAACAAATGGGCAAGATAAAGAAGCTGGATAGATGGGTACCATATAAATTAAATGAGGGTCAGAGGAGAAATCGTCTCAAAGCTTGCCTTTCTTTGCTGTCATGACATAAAGGCAAACCATTTCTACACCGTATTGTTACATGTGATGAAAAATGGATTATTTTTGACAATTGCAAGTGTTCAGCACAGTGGTTGGATAAAGATGAAGTGCCAAAACACAGCTCAAAACTGAATATTCATCAAAAAAAGCTAAGGGGTCTTGCTTGGAGGCCCAGCTCTGGTATTTATTTATTATCTGCTATAGCTTCATGAAACCTGGTCAGTCAATTATAGCAGATGTCTACTGCAACCAATTGGACAAAATAATGAGGATGCTTGCAATTAAGCAGCCGAGATTGGTCAATAGAGGCAGGCCAATCCTCTTGCAAGACCACATGTGACAAAAAACAATGCTGCTCAAACTATAGATGCTGAACTTGGAAACTCTCTGTCATCCACTGTATTCACCAGACCTTGCACCAACTGAATACCACTTCTTCCAGGCTTTGGTCCACTTCTTGCGAGGAAAAATATTTAATTCTCAACAAGTTGCAGAAAACACCTTTCATGATTTCATTGCTGCTCCCTCTATAAGCTTCTTCATTGCTGGTATAAACAAGCTACTGTTAAGATGGCAAAACTATGTCGATAGTTTAGGCACATACCTTATTAATTGTACTGCTTCTTATTTGAGATATAATAAACTAAACTTTTGATTCAAAATTGGACATTTCATACTTAACAAACTAATACTTTGAGAGCAGGTATCTATCTCCTCCAGGGGTTTGGAATATGGCAAATTATTGCTTCTTAGCTTTATACTATTAATAGTAATTTAAGTGTTCTGTGATTTTGTAATTGCAAAACATATTGAGATAGCTAGAATAAAAATTTGACCATAGCCTAAATAAATATTTTATTTATCAATTAAATGATGGTAAAAAAAATACCTAATAGCAGAAATACATTAAGATAAACTCCATGATTGATTTGGTGTCAGCTTACTTTGGAAGTTCACAAAAAGTCAATTACTTTGTTTCCCTATAATATACCCTGTTTCATTCCTTAGACATAATGCTCTTGGATTTTAACATGCCTTCTCAACCTTTCTCTCTTTGGAAATTATTTTATAAGTAGAGTTGTGAGTTATGCACAATGATTTGTTCTAGATTTTATCTCTACTATTCCAGGCTTAGAAATCCCTGTTGGAGAATATACAGTGAGGAGATTTATTCTTCCCAGCTTAAGCACCTCTGGCCCTTAATTAATCAAAACAAATAGATTCAATAGAGCCCAGAAAGTTGAGATGCCCAGGGCTAAATTTTTGGAAAGCCTAGAGAGTTGATTCAATGACTATTTATTGAACAAATGTTTATTGAATATCTATTGTGTTGCAGATGCTATTATAGGAGGTAGAAGTGCAGCAATGAACAACAAAGTCCTTGCCCATGAGGCATTTCCATTCCAGTAGAGACTGACCATTAAAAACTAAATAAGCAGCAACAGTGTATATACTATAATGCTAAGTAGACAAGTGCTAGAGGAAAAGAAAACAGTGTATGTTAATAGAGAGGAATGGATTGTCTGCTATTTTATAAAATGTGCTCAGAGAAGGTTGAGCTTAAAAGGGGACAATTGAGCAGAAGTCAATAGGTTGAGGGAGCAAACTGTGCAGATATTCAGGGAGAAGAGGGGGAAATGATTTAGGCAAAACAAATAATAATCACTAATATTGGAATTTTAACAGGGTTAGATATTTGGGGGGTGGGCATCTTCCAGACCATAGCTAATAACATCAGTCTTTTTAAAAAACAAACAAACAAACAAACAAAAAACAGGCAATCATTCCATACTCTGAACGATAAGGCAACAGCTGGAAAAAGAAAGAACAGAGGGCCTGGATTCAGAAGACCTGAGTTCAGGCCTTTGTATTGCCTTTTACTAGCTGTGTGGCCTCAGGTAAGTCATCCACCTTGAATACCTAATTTAACCTGTAAGAATTGGGAGATTATAATAAATGGAAACTGGTGTGTGTCCGGCACACTGTGCTGGGTTCTTACACCCGGGAGTAGGAATTATCATCCCTATTAAGAGATAATTATATGCTCCCCGAAGATTTCATTTCCTTTCCATCTTCGAGGTGGGATGTGAAAGCACTTTGTAAACTGTAAGGCGCTATCCAGTGGTCAACTATTACACATCGTACAGCACTACATTTCTCAAACTATAGTGTGTGTACTCTTGGGGTCATGAAGCCACCAAATAGATCAGAATGCATTTTCTTTGGGTGTAAATTTTACCCTATAATAAATACTTTAAAAGATTTTTTAAGTAAACAGATATTATGGAGTAAAATGCAAATTTTACATTTCTAAGATAAAAACAAAACTTCAGAGAAATAGCTGTGTCTTAATTTTCTCATATATAAAATGTGTTTAAAATGTGATTATTATTCTATAAAAGGGTTATAAGAAGATTGGTTTCTTATTGACAAGTAGAAAGCATGCCAAGCTGACTGTTTATCACACTGTAGATACTTACCAAAGGACACTTTCCTTCCTTGCTTTCATCAGTAGGACTAGGACAGTTGGGCAGCTTTATCATTCCAAATATTTCAAATGTATTCCTTATTCTGAAAATGATACTGATAATAGTTTTAGTTTTCACTTATGAACTCTACATGTGTAAGTAGAGTTTCTCCAGCCCTTACTTAGCCTATAAAAATTATAAGGCCGTATTAACAGTAATCATTTAGAATTTATTAACATTGACTGTACTGATGAGGGTATTCAGGCTCCCCTAAAATTCACAATCAATTATTTTCATATCATAAACATCCTCTGTTGTTCTTTGGCTTATGTCTTCCTATGTCACTGTTTCTGGAAGTCACTAATTACTAGTTATGTTAAACATCTTCTTTTATATTTATTGGATATTTGAGTAGATTTCTCATTCATAATTTTTGCCCATTTTTTAGAAAGACCATTTATCTTTATTTATTTATTTATTTATTATTATTATTATTATTTTTTTTTTTTGAGACAGAGTCTCACTTTGTTGCCTGGGCTAGAGTGAGTGCCGTGGCGTCAGCCTAGCTCACAGCAACCTCAAACTCCTGGGCTTAAGTGATCCTACTGCCTCAGCCTCCCGAGTAGCTGGGACTACAGGCATGCGCCACCATGCCCAGCTAATTTTTTTTCTATATATATTTTTAGTTGTTCAGATAATTTTTATTTCTACTTTTAGTAGAGACGGGGTCTCACTCAGGCTGGTCTCGAACTCCTGACCTCGAGTGATCCACCCTCCTCAGCCTCCCAGAGGGCTAGGATTACAGGCGTGAGCCACCGCGCCTGGCCAAGACCATTTATCTTTTTCTTACTGATACATAGTTCTCCATATATTTTCTTACCGATGCATGGTTCTCTATATATTTATATTCCCTATATAAGGAAAACAAGTTAAATACACTATAGATATCTTCTCAGTTTTTGCCTTGTATTTTCACTTTGTTTACTGTGTGTGTGTGTGTGTCTGTGTGTGTGTGTGTGTGTGTGTGTGTGTTTCCTACAAAGAAATTTAGAATGTGAATGCAATCAGATTTAACAAAATTTTTCTTTCTGGCTTGTCCTTTTTGTGCCATTTTTAAGAAACCCTCTCCTACCTCAATGTAATGAGTATTTCTCTTGTGATTTCTTCAACATCATTATGATTCCTATTTAGACATTTAATATAGCTAGATATATATTTTGTATATGATATGAGATAAAGACCCAATATTATTATTTTACATATATGTTGTCATTTGTCTGTACACTTTTTATAGTTGGCCAACTTTTCCTTGTGATTTGTATTGCCACTCTGGTAATATAACATGCTTTAATTTATATGTAGTTCTATTTCCATACTGTATCTATTAGTTGATTTCTCTCTGTGCCACTATCATATTGTTTTAATTATTATACGTTTATATTAAGTATTGATATAAAGTAGAGATAGTGCTTTCTAATAAACATTTTCAACTTATGTTTTTTTTTTTATCTTTACTTTTTTTACTTAGGTTTTAGAATCATCCTGATAAGTTCTAGAGCAAGCCCTTTGAGATTTTGCATAGAGTTTATAGATTAATATGACAAAGTTAGCATCTTCATTTTATTGACTCTTCTCATTTAAAATATCAAATATATACCTATTTAATTAGGTCTTTTAAATCTTTCAATAAAGTTTTATAATGTTCTCTTTAAAGCTCTTAAATATCTTTTTTTTTTTTTTTTTATTTCAGCTCATCATGGGGGTACATAAGTTTAGGTCATATACATTGTCCATGTCCTGCCCATCCCCCCGAGTCAGAGTCCCAAGCGCCTCCGTTCTCATTCTCCAGACAGTGCGCCTTGCACTCATCATGTAGTCATACCTCCATCCCCTCCCCCCCCCCCACCTCCCCGGGTCTGCACCTTCAAGCATGACCATTCCCCAGAGGGTGCGCAACGCACTCGTCATGTAGGCATACACCCATCCCCTCCCCCCACCCCCCATCCCAGTCTGATATCCAATTGGTATCCTTCCCCGACGTACACTTAAATATCTTTTATTAGATGTTCTTAAGTACTTTGTAGTTTTGCTCTTATCGGAAAGTGTATTTTTTATTCAATATTTTTTCTGTTGGAGTGTTATTGAAATAAAGACATGCATTTTGTATATAATCTTATATTTAGAAACATTGAATTATTTTTGATATTTTATATATTATTTTGTATATTATACATAGACAATCACATTACACAATGTGGTATTGGCAACAAGATAGAGAAATAGATTAATGGACAGAAAAAAGAACCCAGAAACAGACCCACTTATATTTGGACAACTGATTTTCAACAAAGGCACAAAAGCAAGTCTCTAAAGAAAGGATAGTCTTTTTAATATACGATTCTGGGAAAAATTCATATCCATGTGAACAAAAAAAACTTTGCATCATACACGCCCATATACAAAATAATGTAAAATAGGTCATAGACCTAAATGGAAAAAGACCAAACTATAAAATTTCTAGAGGAAAACATAGAAGAAAATCTTCTAATCTTGAGATTGGAAAATATTCCTTAAATATGACAACAAAAGCATGATCCATATAAGAACAAATAGATTAATTGTACTTCATCAAATATATGTATGTGCCAAAAATCACCAAATTGTATGCTTCAAGTATATGCACTGTTTTGTATGCCACAGTAAATCTGTTTTAAAGGTAACAAGAGAAGCTATCTTGTTCTCTGAGAATTCCAGAGGCATCGCATACTCTCTGAAGACATGCTTCCCAAGAGTAGTGACCATCTTCTTAAGAAGTTCATTCTTATATTTCACCCAAATCTCTTTTACCGTACTGAAGACATTTTGTTTAGATTCCCTGTAAATTAACAACTCACCTTGCTTTATTTTGAATGTAGAATCCTTTAGGTGTGCAATGTTACATGTTTCGATTTCTTATAGGCTGATCCCAAAGTTGTGAGATGGAGAGTAAATATAAGGAAATACTGTTACTGATGGGCCTGGATCAAATCGATGATGAGGAGGAACTGGATAGGTTTAAGTTCTTTCTTCCAGGGGAGTTTGGAGTTACAATCCCTAAGGGCAAACTGAAGACTGCAAACAGGACAGAGGTAGCTAACTTGATGATTCAAAATGCTGGTGTGGTGTCTGCGGTGATGAAGACCATTAATGTTTTCCAGAAGATGAATTACATGGAACTGGCAAAAAGTCTTCAGGAAGAGAAGGAGAAAGGTAACGTGGGAGTACCCCACCTGCCCCATGCCTTCCTCCGCCAGCCTCGGCCTTTCCTTTCCTGACATCAGCGGGAAAAGGCCCCTACTGCTTGTTGTTGCAATTTGTTTGGGAACTTAGTGCACCTGCCTCTTTGTCCCTTTCTGCTGCGAATCACTTCTAGGAAGTCTTTGTTACAAATTCCACAAATCCATTGCAGCATTTGTTTTCATCTCTTGTTTCCACCCTTAGGGCTACCACTTACCATTTCATCATCTTTTCACTTTGTCTGTCTTTGCCTCCAGTCTACTTGCAGTGAACATCGACACAGAATTTCAACGTTAACATCTCAAACCCCCATTCATACAGTGTGTATTGCTCTCACATTTCATCGAAGCCTTGAAAATAACATAATTACAGCACTGGAAAATCGAAACTGGGATGTCAGGCACCTTTATTCTTCCACATAGTCTGTCTGTTCCCCCCCTGTCTCCAGACAGTCCTCCTTTCTTCAGGGGACAATCCTCTCTTTCTAATTCAGGGATTCTCTCTCCTCTCTCCAGCACAGGTGACAATATAAATTCCCCTCCCTACAAAGACTGTTTTTTACATTAGTTGATAAATCACTGATCATCTCTTTCTAAAGTATCTACACTTGATTTGAATCCCTGATTTTGTTCCCTAAGAGCAATTGGTATGTCCTGGCTTTACATCCGAATGACTAAAAAGAGCAGAGGAGCAGCTCACCCAAAGACTTTCCCAAATGACAGACTCCAAATGCAACAGTTTTAGGATTAAAGTACAACTGTATTTTACCACAAAAATTACAACAGCTTTTTTTTTTTTTTGAGACCAGATCTCACTCTGTTGCCCAGGCTAGAGTGAAGTTGCATTATCAAAGCTCACTGCACCCTCAAACTCCTGAACTGGGTTCAAGTGATCATTCTGCCTCAGCTTCCGAAGCAGCTGGGACTACAGGTGCAAGCCACCATGCCCAGCTGATTTTTCTATTTTTTTGTAGAGATGGGGTCTTACTCTTGCTCAAGCTGGTCTCAAACTCCCAGCCTCAAGCGATCCTACCTCCTTGGCCTCCCAAAGTGCTGGGATTACAGACATGAGCCATCACACCCGGCCGGACAACAGCTTTTAAATTGTGTGTGTGTGTGTATGTGTGTGTGTACAACACCAGTGACATGGTTTCTCACACATTATTTCTTTGAAAGCCATGTGGGGATATAAGCACATAATTCTATGCAGATATAAACTGTTGGGTAGCATCTAAGGCACTTTAGAGAAAAGACTTATTGTGTCATACATTTTATTAATATTTTCCCAGGCTATCAGGTTAGAAGGTGTAGTAGTTCTTAGGTATGGCCACGAGATGGCAGCAACTATACATAATTGCTTCCAAGTAACCACAGTCCGGTTTTTCCGATCTGGGCAAGAGGCAGGAATCTAGGAGTTGTTGGCAAACATAGGCTAAAGATATTTGTCTTTTATTTTTCCCTCAAATAAAGAATTCATTCTTCTCTTTGACCAGGATAGCACCAAATTTCTCCTACTTAACTCTTACCCCCATTTTGCTATTCTAATAATCCCGGGGTTTTATTAGCTTAATTAGCTAAAAATGATCCAGTGTGAGACCAGGTTGGAAACTCAGGAGTGACTGGCAGCTCTGAGCACTGTACCAGAAGTCAATTAAGTTCCTTTATAGCTTCAAAATTCCATCCAAGGCCATATTTAGCCCTCCTTTGGATGTAGAAAGTTTATTTGTGCCCCCTGCTCTCTCTAACTATTATGATAGGAAATCAGTTTTTGTTTTCTGTTTCACCTTTCATTCTGTGTTGAATGTTCTGTCTCCATAGCGCTTGCATGTCTGCATGCAGAGTGCTATGTGCTGTGCTACTCACAGCCTCTCCCCATAGAAGGTAGAGGAGAGCTGAAGAAATCTTTAGTGAAGACAGAGGAAATAATCAGTAGATGGGAGAGGTTTTTGTGGGAAGAGAGATGAAAAATATATGAGGACACCTAAGCCTGGAAAAAGGAAATTGAGAGAGACTGTGATCAAAGTTTAGAAAAGTCCTGTAAGATTAAAATAGACGATTGAAAATGATAAATGAAATAAATGAAAAATCTGCACCTGATTATTAAGGAAAATGAGAGGGGGACAGATGTGCTCTTCCACAAATTTGTCATTCGTCCCACTATGTGTGAGATGGAGAATGGCTGATGTGATGTGGTAGAACGGTATGTTTATTTCCTTGGCCTCACTAGACTGTTGTTTTCTCTCCTGCACTGTCAACACAGAAGGGAGATTTTATATGCATGCTTCTCCGAATCACCAGTTTCATGGAGCTAACATACCACTGAAGGTCAGTTTAACTTCTTCCTAGAGCAGAGATCCCTTTACAGTATCCCTGCCAGAGAGTCAACCTCTTTTTGCGCTTTGAAAGGTAATACAGAGAACCTACTCATAAGCTACTCATAAGGCAGCTCATTCTACACTTAGCTCTAATAATTAAATCATTCTTCTTTCTGATAAAATTAAGGTGATTGCCTTTTTACTTCAGACCAGAACTGCTCAAGTTCTAACAGAAATGATATCTAATAATTTCTCATGCCCTCTTCTGCCTGAGAGTGCCTTAAATAATTGTGCATGACCATTTTGTTATGCGGTCTTTTTAAAATAAGGACTAGAAGTTGGCTTTTCATAATAAAATATAACCGTATATAACCTGACCATAAAGTTGGGGCAACCAAGCCAGACTCTCTCTACAGCTGCATTATGGTGGTACTGGGGAGGAACCAGCCTGCCATCCACTCACCCACCCATTTATCCATTCAGTAGATATCTGCTGAATTGCTAATAGGTACAGGGAACTCTCTTAGGTTCTGGTGGTAGAACAAGGAGTTAAAAACAAATCCACGGGCACGGTAGTGCATGCCTGTAGTCCCACTTACTTGGGAGGCTGAGGCAGGAGGATTACTTAAGCCCAGGAGTTTGAGGTTGCAGTGAGCTAGGCTGATGCCACGGCACTCTAGCCCAGGCAACAGAGTGAGACTCTGTCTCAAAAAACAAACAAACAAACAAACAAACAAAAAAACAAATCCAAATTGTGTAGAACTTATACTTTCAAGTAGGAGGTATATTTTTTTTTTCTTAAAACCGGATAAATGAATGTAATAAACTGAGATAAGTGCTCTGATGGAAAGGAAGAAGGTTCTTCGAGGCCATGTGTCAAAAGAGCCTTAACATAAGCCAGGATTTAGAACCGGTATTGGTGAGAAGAGGTTTCCCCAGGGAAATGACCCTGGAGCTAGGCTCTGAAAAATGCATAGGAGTTAAAGAAGTCTCCAGTCAGAGGGAACACTTTGTGAAAAGGCCCTGTGGCAGCAGGTGTTGACTTGCATGAGGACTTCAGAGAAGCCCAGTGTGGCCAGAGTACAGAGAATAGCTAGAGGGCAGTATGAGATTCCTTTGACAGACAGACAGACAATGCAAGGCCTTGTAGAACATGATTAGAAGTCTGCCTTTGTTTTAAGAGAAATCAGAAGTGATTAAAAGGTTTAAGCAGGAGAGCAATACCAAATTTGTAATTTTTGAAATGATCCTTCTGGATTCTGCATTTGGAGGGTCCACTTTGGCTACTGGGAGAATAACTATTGCCACAGATCAGGAAGAGATAATGGTAGCTTTGATTAGCTTATACAAATGGAAATGAAGGGAAATATACTGAATTGAAATGTGGGAGGAAGAAGCATTAAGACTTAGATTTGAGATGGAAGTTTAATGAATGGGCATTATCAAGGAGGGTGCTTTGATTTCATTCAAATAATTAAGGTTTCCTGAGTAAAATATACATACGTGTGTTGGACACATGTATATACACACATTATACATATATACATGCACGTATGTATATATCTGTGTATTATTTTTATTGCAGTATATCACAAATACAGAAAGTATACAAATCTGAAGAGTAGAGCTCAATACGTTGTCAAAACCTAAATATACCATGGTGCACAACCATCTTGGTTCATAAATGGAATCTTGTCAGTACCCTTGAAGTCTCTTTTGTGCCCCCTCCAAGACTTATTCTTACAGATAGCTATTATCTTGAAAGCTAACACCACAGATTCATTTTACCTTCTTTTGCACATGAAAGGAATTACACAATACAAAGTACTTTGTGTCTGTCTTACTTTTTTCAAATGATGTTAGCAAAATTCCATCCATGTTGTACTTTGTATAGCAGCAATTTATTCATTTTTGCTACTATATGATATTCCATTTATTTGATAATTATATATATACACACACACACACACATATGCAGAGAGAGAGGGAGGGAAGGAGAGAGAAAGAGAGTGTGTGAGTATCATAGTCAGTTTACTTTTTATTGTTATTTGAGTCATTTGAGGCCATTATGGATAATGCTCCTGTGAATATTTCTGTACATTATAAGCATTATGTACGTGTCTGTGTGTGTGTGTGTGTGTGTGTGTGTGTTCGTTTCTCTTGGCTATACACCTGTGAATGGAATTACTGGATATTAGGGTAAACAGATACTGAATTTTAATAGTGCTCTGAATTATTTTCCAAAGTGATGTACCAATTTGAAAATTCCACTTCACAGTTTTTTTAAAAAAAAATCAGATTCATGTTTTAAAAATATTAGCCATTCTTGAAGATATTTTGATATGGCTTCAATATTCATTTCTTAACAACTTTTGAGTCTGAGCACTGTTCATGTGCATATATGTTTATTGGCAATTTGTATATCTTATTTTGTAAAGTGATCATTCAGGTTTTCCCCACTTACCTGATAGTTTTTATGTATTTTAAAAATGTGTTTATGGGAATTGTTTATATTTTAATTACTAGTGCTTTGTTACATATATACACATAAATTATCAAAAAGTGAACCTATCAGGGCACACCACTATCCCAGTCAATAAATGGAAATTTGTATATTTTTCTGTCACTTGCTTTTGCACACTCTTAATTGTATTTTTGGTGAATAGATGTTGTAGTGTGCTGTAGAAAAGGCTGTCACACCCTTGCATTTTGATGGTGCAGATATCCATCCAGAGGTGGACATTGTGTTTCTTAGCTCTGGATCTGGGCTTGAGCACGTGATTTGCTTTGTCCAATATGACAGTAGTAAATATGATGAAAGAAGAAGCTTGAAAAGTACTTGAATGTTAGAATGAGCCTTCTCTTGTTGCTGGGACTCTTCTGACTTCCTGTGACCAAACCTGGCTTAGGATCCCAGAGGCTAAGAGACCACAAGCTGTGAGGTTCCTGCCGTCACAGCCTTACCAGACATCTAAGCTGAGGCCCTAAACATGTGTGAAGCCATCTGATCATCCACCTTCACCCAAGCCAGCCAGGATCAGAAGAGCTGCTCAGACAATCCACAGAATGTCCAACTCCAACTCTCTTTCCCCTTACATTGATAGAATCCGTTGGCCCATAGGAATCCTCTCTGTGGCAGTGTGCCAGCTTTGGAGAAGGGCAACATAGTAAAAGTGAAACCATTCCTCTTACACTTTTGTTTTAGTCTGTTTTGTTTTGTAATAAAAGAATACCTGAGATTGGGTAATTTATTTAAAAAAGAGGTTTATTTAGCTCACAGTTCTGTGCATTGAGAAGTTAAGGGCATGGCACTGGCTTCTGAAGAGGGCTTTCAGTCTGCATCACAACGTGGTAGAGAAAGTTAAAGGGGAAGCAGACACATGTGAAAAGGAAAAAACCTGAGTGGTGTCCTAGCTTTATAACAGCCCACTCTCATGGGAACTAATTCATTCCTGTAAAAACTAATCCAGTCTCGAGAGAGTGAGAACTCATTCACTACCCTGAGAACAGCACCAAGCCATTCATGAGGGATCCAGCCCGTAACTCGAATCCCTCCCACTAGGGCCCACCTGGGGGATGCCACACTGGGCATCAGACTTCAACATGAGTTTTGGTGGGGGCAAACAAACCATATCTGAATCGTAGCACTTTCTAGTGTGGCTTTTCTCAGTTCTGTGGTGTCAGAGGGTGTCTAAACCTGACTTTCAAGTTGAGATATTCACAAATGTATTCCTCTTTGTGGATACCAGCCAGTTGGATTTCTGTAAAGGAACCTCTATTCTGCCATGGTGCTGATATCACTCTTATTTTCTTCTTGAAATATAATGATATTTCAGTCTCTTAGCCACCTTTGTTCATCTTTTTTGGGTTAATATGTCTTTTTTTTTTTAATCAGTTGATGAGAAATACAAATTGACCCAAAACCCAAAGCCAGTAAAAAAGAGAGCTCAAGCTGGAATTGGTCCTGTCGCCTCTGCAGCCATGGGAAATGATATCACGAAGCAACACGCTGCACCAGAAGCCCCTCCTCACAGTAAGGTGGGATGGGGCAAGGGGAGCACCCTTAGGCCTTACAGGAATACCTTCTGGTCACTATCTCTGTCATTTCCCACATTGGGGCCCTATATTCTTTATCTCGCATCATGCAAGTAAGGAAAACAAGGCAACAGTATAAAAAAGTATGTCTGGGTAACAAAAAGAGAAATTGCCTCAGATTCATCAGATTAAACACCTTTTGAACTTTTAATCTCTGCCAGG
The DNA here is from genome assembly GCF_020740605.2 of Lemur catta. Classification (NCBI taxonomy): domain Eukaryota; kingdom Metazoa; phylum Chordata; class Mammalia; order Primates; family Lemuridae; genus Lemur; species Lemur catta. The sequence goes on along the minus strand of NC_059130.1, from coordinate 32,235,369 downwards.
CCCTGGACACATTAATACTTTGTTACAGGTTGGATTCCTTAGGAAGAAAACTCTGAGCTGGACAGTTGTTGCCAAGAAGTATATTGTAGAGTGCCTTCAGGATGAATATCTCTGAGGAAAAGAAACAAGAAGGAGAAGAGGAAGAATTTCAAGTCCAGTGCAGTTACAGCCAAGACCTCAGCCTGTCCTACAGGGGCTCAGTGGCTGAGAAGGCCTTTTAGGATTATCATGCTTTAAATGGAGGGGGAAGCCCATTATACACCTGCATTGACCGAGGCAAGGTGGCCCTGCTTAGCTGAGGGAGTAATGCCTGGACTTGTTCTCCATGAGAATGATTATCTTGGTCCTGGGGGAGCAGAAGGCAACATCTGAGAGTCTCACCACAGAATCCACCACACACATGCAATTTCACTTCCTATGAAACAGGTACTATATCATTTTATAGATGCATCAGCTGTAGAAAATGATTATATGTACTCCATTCTCTTTGTCTAGAGTAGCTGCTTCCTCTGGGATTGGCCCAAAGTCTTCTGGATTTGTCAGGGAAACAAGACTCAGGTAGAAGTTATGTGTTTCCATCATCACTTATGGAAATATGCATTATGTAGTCTGGAAGCCCAATTAAAGATACATGGGACCAAAGAGAAGCAAATGTGTAGTGGACCTCAGGGGAGCTGACGTTTTCCTGTGTTGGTCCACACTGAGTCTGTTGTATGTCCATCAGGGTCTTCTTATGCACTGACATCCCAGGTCCCATCAGAGATCCAATTCAGAAACTCTTACAGTTGGCCTTGTATCCCTCTGGGTATTTTTTTCCTCCTCCTGTATTTCCTTTTGGCTTTGGACAGCAAGTTGCTTTTTAAAAGTAATATTTTCTCATAAAATAGACCAAAAAAATCTTCTCTCTCTTAATTCAGAAAAAACCAGAAAAAACATAAGGAAGAGAATAAAATTATCCATAATCCTATCATTTAGAGAAAACCATATTTTACATTGGTCAGTATCTCTCTAGTGTGTTTGTTTGTGATTTGTTTATTTATCCAATAAGTAACATATTGCATATTCTGTTTAGGACCTTACCCTTTATTGGATCAATTATAATAGTTTATCATATTATTCCTCTAAAGTATTTTTAAAATTTGTATAGTAATCTACTAGATTTTATTTAATCAAATCCCTTTTTTGAGTAATTAAATTATTTCAAATTTTATAATTATAGATAATAAGATATAATTCTTTTATGTAAACCTTAGTGCATAACTCATTATATCTAAGGGTGAATTCATAAAAGTAGAATTGATTCCCCTTTGTAATTTCTCCTTTAACTCTCTTGTAGGATCTCTGACCTAGGTTTCCCCCTTTATTCAGATTTAACTTAATCTGTACTTTTATTATGCACAGGGCCTCATAGGAATTTGGGGGACTCTGTGCAGATCAGATCACTCAGCTCTCTTGCTTTTATACTAGAGTAAAATGAATATTCAAGGTAATATTGGATGGAGAAACAAGGACATATTTTGCCCTAATGGAATGAGTAGCAGAAAACAGGATCAGATTTATCCCTTTGCCTTAGCAATGTTTCAGAGATCCAATGAACTCTTTACATACAGTAGATGGCAACACAAAGATTCAGGCTCAGGGAGCCTGCCTCCAAAACCTGTTTCACTGTCTTGTATAAATACAGGAGTTGAAATCTTCCTTCTGCATTCTCTTGTCCATCTAGATAATTCTAAGCCTCAAATCACTTCCCAATCCCTCCTTGTCTTGTACTTTGAGTCCACCTGTCTTCCCATTGGCTGGCTTCCTAAAGTTTAACATTGTGGGTAAAGTAGGGATCTCTTAATAATACCTTCTTTGGTCATAGCTGATATCTTCCTTCTGTTTTCTTCAGCCTAAGCAGAAACAGATGGTGGCCCAGCAGCAATCTGTCAGAGAAGAAGGGTTGCAGAAAGGCCATTTGATGGTCACGGTGCTGAAAGCAATGAAGCCCTTTGAGTTTGAGACCCAGGAAGGCAAGCAAGAGATGTTTCATGCTACGGTGGCTGGCTACAGAGAGGGAATTCTTCTTTGTAAAGGTTTTCAATACACAGCTAAAAGATAAATTCACACCAAAGAGAATAATTATAATATCAAAATATTATCAGCACAGTGGTTTCCTGGAGGTGAATGGTGCCTCCCTTGTGTGTGATGCTGAGTCTGACCAAAAGATCAGTGTCCCAAACCACATCATCAGGAAGGCAGGCGAAACCCCAAAGATCCACAAGCTTCAAACTAAGCCAATTGGAACAGTTGTGAATGGAGTGTTTGTAGTCCAGAAGGTAAGTTCCTATAAATAATTGTATATTGGATAGTAAGAATAAAATATTTTTTCACCCTGAGCTTAAAGGGACTTTAGAAATTATTTATTTTAATGTCTTTCTATGTAAATAAAATCTAAAACAAATAAACACCAAAGTACTAAAGAGTTAACATGCCAAAACTGACACAAAAACTCGAAAATAGCATTTTTATTCTCAAGAAGCTGCCATGATCCTGTCTCACCTTCTGTTTATCCTTGTAGCCTCTGGAAAGGGATTAATTACTTCATACTCAAATAATTTTTACCCTTTGTGTTATTTTTGGACTTCATACATATCATCTTTATTCTAAGTGACTACTGTGAATGCAAAATAACCATAGTTGGGTAATAAACCAGATTAATTGACCTGGAAAACCAATAAGCAGGGCAGGATTTAAAAATTGTGATTAAATGCAGAAAATAGAAGAAAGAATTTGTTTAAAGAAACTTCTAAGAAGTGAGAAATAATACAGTGTTATGATTCTGAGCTTTAGGGAATTGGCCGCATGGATAACTTTCTGGTTTAGGACAGGACCTGAAGAACCATAGAGAGGTTCTTCTGCTGACCCTGCATCCAGAAACCTTTGCTGTCCTGGGTTAGTTGCGGAAGAAGTGATAGGAAGAATCTGTTCTCCTGGAAAATTCAAGCATAAATGTCCTTGGATAGGAAAGCCATATTCTTTATCCTAGTTTTAAGCCTTCAATATGGCCAGCCATCCACTAATATATATTCATTTAGCCCATAAAATTAAAGCTACAATACTATTAATATCAATGTCCTAAAAAACTGAGCACCACCCTGTTCCCTTGGATCTAGACTTGATTGTGAATTATTTCTTGTCCTTGATTCCTTACTCTTATTTAGACTCTTTACTAGGTCTTGCATCATTGCCTCATGTCTCTCCTGGATTTGTTGCTTTAAATAATTCTCCTGCAACCCCAGGGTCATCTTTTCCCCTGACTATTCTGGCTTCTGGCCTGGAAGAAGCCCCATCTTCTCCATCTACCAGTTGCCTCTATGAGCCATTCTAGTCTCCCAGAGGAAGGGAGCTCGGGACTGGAGAGATGGACACAGGAGGCAACATGTTCTAAGTAAGACATATCTGCCTCCTCAATCTGAATTAGCTAACATTAGCTGTATATTAGATATATACCTGCTAGTTTCAAAGCTGGATTTTTATATGCAGTTGAACTTTGAACAATTTGGGGATTAGGGCTACCAGCCCCAACACAGTCAAAAATATGTATATAGCTTTTGACACCCCCCCCAAATTTAACTGCTAATAGCCTACTGTTGACTGGAAGCCTTACCAATAATGTAAGAAAGTCAGGACACGTTTTGTATGTTATATATATTATATACTGTATTCTTATAATAAAGTAAGCTAGGTAAAAGAAAATGTCATTAAGAGCATTATAAGAAAGAGAAAATCTATTTACTAATCATTAAGTGGCAGTGGACCATCATAAAGGTCATCCTCATTGTCTTGTTGAGCAGGCTGAGAAGGAGAAGCAAGAGGAGAGGTGGGTCTTTCTTGCTGTCTCAGGGGTGGCAGAGGTGGAAGAACTTTCTGTATAAGTGGACTTACACAGCTCAAACCTATGTTGTTCAGGAGTCAACTGTATTTCTTTCTGGAGGCTTCATCTGGCATGTCTGATGTCTGAGTGATGTGACATTTCTTAACCAAATTCTCAGAAATAGGGTGTTGCTTTTCTTTTGCAGAAAACAGAACAGAAGAATTGTGTATTATTTGATGTAAATGACAACACAGGGAGCATGGAAATATTGGTGCTTAGAAAACAGAACAAAGAAGAATGTGAGGACGGGGATAAGCTTCGACTTACATTCTTTGAGCTGTCAAAGAGTGGAGAAAAACTACAGCTGAAATCTGGAGCTCATAGCCTTATAAAGGTGGTAACTGCATGGAACAGTCAACTCTCCAAGGGGATGGTATTTTGTATTTTCTATCAGAAAGCTGGATTGTGCTATTGAACAAGATATGGAATGTAAGACCCTGTTTGTTATTCAGTACACCTAATCTCACAGAGCCAAGGAACCTCCCTTGAGGAAATACACATCCTTGATACACAGTTAAGAGAACGTGGGCTTCACAAGGTAGAGACACACATTGTGGTGCCCACAGAGCCTGACAAAGAGTTCCTTGGTAACACTGCAAGGCCAATCCGGACAGCTTGCCCAAAGTTGGACAAATTATTCTGACTAATGTATATAAAAGCAGACACAAACTATGAACTCACTGAGGACACATTTCTTCTCAGAGTCAATCCAAGCATTCCTACACCTGCCATAATCCAGGGCAATTGAGTCAGTGTAAACTTCTAGTCCTGTCCCTCTGTCACACCCTCATACCCATCCTAGTGCTGCACTTGGTGTTCTTCCCTGTGTCTCAGCATCGCTTGCAGGGCCTGTTGTCTCTCTTTGTGGGATTGGAGGCAGAGACCTGAGAAATATGCATGTGTGCCCTTGTGAAGTAGGAGTGTATATCTCAGGCCAGATATTAACTTCCAGACAGTGATCCAAGAGGGAACAATGTGTCAGGAGGGTGGGAAGGAGATAATTTTATGAGAATACAAAAAGAAAGGTACACTTCTGAAGGACATAGTCACTGCAAGAAGAGGATGGTTAACTGATCGACTACATCTCAGACTGTATATTTTTTCTCTTTCCAGGTTATTAAGGCCAAAAAAGAAAAAAATTGAAAAGGATCAATTCAGATCAACTGGTCTAAACAACATTTAATTGAAGAATGAATGTGTGATACAGCCGCTTCCATCAAATTGTGAGGTACCTGAGAACAGCAGTTCACAGGCCCTTCCCCCCACCAAATTAGCATTTGGATAGGATGGATAGTGGCTGGATAAACAACTCCAAAATATCAACATGTTATCACAATAAAAGTTAATTTCTCATTCATTACAGCCCCACAGTCTTGTTTATTTCACCAATCCCTGGTCTCAGGCTGAAATACTAACAATGTATTGGGTGTTTATAGCATATATGAAAGTAAAATATATGTGAGAGGAGGGGAAGATAGAGGCTTAAAAGCACCTCATGCATGCACTGATTTCAAGGAGAGGATGGAAAGTTGCAGGTAGATACCTACCTACAGATGGTGCTTCTTGGAAAGAACATTGTAAAGCCCTGAAGAAATGACAAACAATATTCAGAGCAAAGGAGAAGGTGACAGGTTGATACATTCGGCAAGGCTGAAGGGATCTGTGGAGGGCATCCACACGTGGGGAAGGTCAGGAGCATAGAGCCCTGTGGCACAACACTCACTCCTCAGGCACTGAGGCCTGAGTTGTGAGGGTGCACCCTTCACCACTGCAGACCTCTGGACTGATCAGGGAGTTGCTTAGAGTTGGTGCAGAGACATACTGGAGAGCAGGCACAGCAGTGATCTGGTGGGTGCTGATCCTAGGTTTCTGTAGCTGGTGCCATCCTGAGCTCTCAGGTGCATGGGGCAAGGTCTGCAGGGACGTTGGTTTTGCAGCAGTTGTCTTTGCATTACCCTGCTGGTCCAGGAAGGGAGTGAGCAGAGCAAATGTTCCCCATGTCATGTCCTGTGACTAGAACCCAAGTGCTCTTACCCCCTAGTACGGTATCTGAGCATAGGAGTTTTCCCCCAACTTGAATTTCCAACAGTGATCTGGGGAACAACCCACCACCCCACACAAAGATCATCCAGCACTGTTATGAACCGTGGAAATCACAGGGGAAGGGAATAAAACAGAACAGCTGCACTATAGGCTTTCAGTGCACCTGCCTTGGATTGGTCAGCATTCCAGAGTAGAACACAAATGTGCCATCTAGGGACATCTCTTTCTTCTAGCTAAGCAGGAGAGTTCACAGCAAAGGAGAACAGGTGCCCTGCAAACCTAATAGCCCTGAGCTAAGAGAATAGGATTCAGATGAGGAAAAAAAAAAAAACAGCAAAAGAATCCTGGCAACATGAAAAAAAAAACAAAAACAAAAACAGTTTGATAGCCCCAAGGGATCACAATGGAGCTACAGTAGTGGAGCTAACCAAAAGGAAATTTTTGAAATGACAGAAATGGGATTCAGAATATGGATGGCAAGTAAGATGAATTTAAGAGAAACTTGAAAACAAATAAAAATAAGCCAAAAATATTTTTAGTAAATCAATGAACAACATGAAAAAGTTACTAAAGAGGTATACAACATAAGGAAGGATATAAAACAACTTAAAGAAATGAGTAATTTATAGAATATCAAAGCACAGTAGAAAGCTTCCACAACAGACTAAACCAAGGAGAAGAAAGAATCTCAGAGCTTTAACAAGGCTCCTGAGCTAACCCAGTCATTCAAAGAGGCAGAAAAGAGAATAAAAAAGAATGAGCAATCACTTAGATTGGAACTATGTAAAGCAAACTAACATACAAACTATAGGTATCTCTGAGGGAGAAAAAGAAAGAGCAAAAAGCATGGAAAATCTATTCAAGAGAATTATTGAGGAAAATTTCCCTGATATCACCAATGATTCAGACATCCAAATTCAAGATGGTCATCGAACACTGGGAAGATTCATAGCAAACAAGACATCTCCAAGATACACAGTCATCAACCTGACCAAAGCTAAAATGAAGGAGAAAATTCTACAAGTAGCAAGATGAAAGCAACAACTAACCAGCAAAGGAAAACCCATTAGGCTAATGGCAGACTTCTCAGTGGAGACTTTATATACCAAAAGGGATTAGGCCCCCATTTTCACTCTTCTTAAACAGAACAACCACCAACCTAGAATTTTGTATTCTAGAAAACTAAGTTACATAATTGACAGAGAAATAAAGACTTTTCCATACAAGCAAACACTGAGGGAATTAGTGATGACCAGACTAGCCCTACAGGAAATACTCAGAACTGCATTAGTCATGGATCAACACAATAGATACTCACCAACGTAAAATCACTCAAAAGCTAAAGCTCACAGCTTATATAAAACTGTAGCACAAGAGGGAAAACAAAGCAATACATTACTACCCAACAGGATAAACAGAACAGCATCCCACATATCAATTCTATCACTTAATATTAATGGTCTGAATGTTCCACTGAAATGACAAAGGCTGGATGAATGGATGAAAAAACAAAACACAGGTATCTGCTGTCTCCAGGAAATACATCTAACCCAGAAGGACTTGTACAGATTCAAGGTCAAGGAATGGAAAAATATACTCCATGCTAATGGAAACCAAAGAAAGCAGGTGCAGCCATTCTCATATTAGATAAAAGTGACTTTAAATCAACAATGGTAAAGAAAGACAAAGACTGTCATTATATAATAGTAAATTCATTATATAATGAAGCAATTCAACAAGAAGACATATCATCCTAAATATATATGCATCTAACACAAGAGCTCCCAGATTCAAAAAGCATATTCCACTAGATTTAAGTAAAGAGATATACAGTATCATCATAATTGCTAAGGACTTCAACACCCCACTGTCAGAGCTGGACAGATCATTGAAACAGAAAATAAATAAATAAACACTGGACTTAAATGGGGCTCTATAACAAATGGAACTAACAGAAGTTTACAGAACATTCCACAAAAACTACTGAATATTCATTCTCATCAGCACATGGGACATTCTCCAAAACTGATCATATCTTAGGCCACAAAACATGTCTCAACAAATCCAAAAAAGTTGAAATCTTACCATGTATATTCTCATACCACAGTGGAATAAAACTAAAAATGAATTCCAAGAGAAACACTCAAATCTACACAAAGTGATAGAAATTAAACAACTGGCTCTTGAACAATTATTGGGTCAATAATGAAATTAAGACAGAAATCAAAAGATTCCTCAAACTGAGCAACAAAGGGGACACAAGCTATAAAAATCTATGGGATTCAGCAAAAGCAGTTCTAAAAAATTCAATCTTAAATGTCTTTATCAAATAGACAGAAAGAGCACAAACTAACAACCTAATATCACATCTCAAAGAACTAGAAAAGGAAGAACAAAACAAACCCAAAGCCAGCAGAAGAAAACAAATAACAAAGCTCAGAGAAGAACAAAAAAAATACAAAGTATCAATGAAACAAAAAGTTGGTTCTTGGAATAAACAAAATAGATAGACTCTTGCTAGATTAACCAGAAATAGAAGAGAAAGGATTCAGATAAGCTCAATCAGAATAGAAAAAGGAGACATGACAACTGACACCACAGAAATACAAAACATCATCTGTGAATACTATGAAAATTTCTATGCATATAAACTAGAAAACGTAGAGGAAATGGACTAATTCCTGAATCCACACAACCTCCCAAGATTCAATCAGCAAGGAATAGAATTCCTGAACAGATCAATAACAAGCAGTAATAAAAATAATCTCCCAACAACAACAACAAAAGCCCTGACCAGATGGATTCACAGCTGAATTCTACCAGATCTACAAAGATGAGATGAGACCCACATTACAGAAATTATTCCATGACACTGAGAAGGAGGGAATCCTCTCCAACTCATTCAGTGAAGCCAGAATCACCCTGATATCAAAGCCAGGAAAGGACACAGCAAAAAAGAAAACTACACACCAATGTCCCATATGAATATAGATGTAAAACTCCTCCACAAAATACAAGCAAACTGAATTCAAAATGATAATCCATCATGACCAAGTGGGCTTCATCCCAGGGATGAAAGGATGGTTCAACATAGGTAAATCGATCACTACATAAACAGAAGCAAAAACAAAGATCATATGGTCATCTCAATAGATGGAGAAAAAGCATTCGACAAAATCCAGCACCCTTTCATGATAAAAACTCTCAACAAACTAGGAATAGTAGGAGTATACCTCAAAATTATAAAAGCTGTGTATGAAAAACCCACAGCAAACTTCATGCTGAATGGGGAAAAGTTGAAAGCATTCCTCCTAAGAACTGGAACAAGAGAAATGTGCCCACTGTCACCACTTATATTCAACACAGTACTGGAAGTCCTACCCAGAGCAATCAGGCAAGCAAAAGAAATAAAGAGTATCGAAATCAGGAAAGAGGTCAAACTATCACTTTTTGCTGATGGTGTGATCTTACATATAGAAAATCCCAAGGACTCCACCAAAAGATTCCTGGAACTGATAAATAAATTCATCAAAGTGTCAGGTTACAAAATCAATGTACACAAATCAGTAGCATTTCTATATGCTAATAACAGTCAAGCTGAGAGTAAAATCAAAGACTAAATACCATTCACAATAGCTACAAAGAAAATGAAATACTTAAGGATACACTTAACTAAGAAGATGAAAGATCTCTACAAGTACTACGAAACACTGATGAAAGAAATTGCAGATGACATAAACAAATGGAAAAATATATTATGCTCATGGATTGATAGAATCAACATTGTTAAAATGTCTATACTTCCCAATGTGATTTACAAATTCAATGCAATCTCCATCAAAATACCAACATCATGTTTCACAGATCTAGAAAAAAATAATTCTATGCTTAGTTTGGAACCAAAAAATGGTGGAATAACCAAAGCAATCATAAGAAAAAAGAACAAATCTGGAGACATCACATTATCAGACTTCAAACTAGACTACAAAAGGATATTAACCAAAGCAGCATGGTATTGATACAAAAATAGAGACATAGACCAATGGAACAGAACAGAGAACCCAGATATGAAGCCACCTACCTACAACCAACTGATCTTTCACAAAGCAGACAACAACATATGCTGGGGAATATAAGCCCTATTCAAGAACTGGTGCTAGAAAAATTAGATAAGCACATGCAGAAGAATGAAACAGGAAACCTATTTCTCACCATTTGCAAAAATTAATTCAAGGTGGATAAAAGATTGAAATGTAAGGCATGAAACCATTAGTATTCTAGTAGAAAATGTAGGAAAAACTTTTCTAGACATTGGCCTAGGCAAAGAATTTATGACTGAGACCCCAAGGGCAATTACAGCAATAAGAAAAATAAATAAATGGGGCTGGATTAAATTAAAAAGCTCCTGCACAGAAAAGGAAATGATGAACAGAGCAAACAGACAACCTACAGAATAAGAGAAAATGTTTGCAAACTATACATCCGAGAATGGGCTAATATCTAGAATCTACAAAGAACTCAAACAAATCAGCAAGGAGAAAAAAAACAACACCATTAAAAAGTAGGCAAAAGACACAAACAGAAGTTTTTGAAAAGAAGATAGGCAAATGGCCAACAAACATATAAAAAAGTGCTCAACATCACTAATCATCAGGAAAATGCAAATTAAAACCACAATGAGATATCAACTTATCCTATCAGAATGGCTATTATTAAAAAGTCAAAAAACAATAGATGTGGGTGTGGATATGGAGAGAAAGGAACACTTATACACTATTAGTTGGAGTGCAAATTAGTACGACCTTTATGGAAAACAGTATAGAGTTTCCTCAAAGAAATAAATATAGACTTAGTATTCAAATCAGCAATCCCACTATTGCATATGTACCCCATAGGAAAAGAAGTCATTTTATCAAAAAGACACCTGCACTCAAACGTTTATTGTCTCATAATTCACAATTGCAAAGATGTGGAATCAACCCAAGTGCCCATAAATTCATGAGTGGATTAACAAAATATGTTATATATATATATACACTATGGAGTACTTCTCAGCCATAAAAAGAAATGAATTAATGCCTTTTGCAGCAATTTGGATAGAACTGGAGACCATTATCCTAAGTGAAGTATCTCAGGAATGGGAAAAAAGCCACTACATGTACTCTGTAATAATTTGGAACTAATTGATTGGGCACACACGGGCAACAGAGAGAAGTAAAAGTCATCAGAAATCAAGAACAAGGGAGGAGGGAGGAGGTGAGAGGTAAAAACTTACCTAACAGGTACAATGAAACACTATTCAGGTGATGGGCACACTAATAGCCCTGACTTAAGCATTATAAAAGCTACCCATGTAACAAAGACATTTATACCCCCTCAATATTTTTTTAAAAAAAGTATATGGCAAAACAATAGCACAAAATATGAGAGGGAGGAATTAGCAGTATACTATTGAAAAGTCCTTATACAACATGTAAAGCAGCACAATATAGTTTGAAAGCAGGTTCTGTAAAATTAAAGGTGTATATTGTGAACTCTAAGGCAATGACTAAAAATATTTTTAAGAGAGAAATAAATGATAAGGCAATTTTGTGATATTGGAGAAAGGATAGGCATTAAGACCAATGGAAGATGATAGAGTCAAAAAATAGGCCCACACATTTACATTCCATTGATTTTCTACAAAAGTACAAATACAATTTAATGGAGAAAGGACAATTTTTCAAAAAATAGCACTGAAACAATTGGATACCCCTGCTAAAAAAATTAATGAACCTGATCTATACCTATTCTCTATACCAAAATTAACTCAAAATCAATCATTGGCTTAAATGTAAAACCCTAAAACTATAAAATTTCTAGAAGAAAAAAACAAGAGAAAATCTCTGTGGCCTTGGTTTGAGAAAAGATTTCTTAGGTATGACATAAAAAGCATAATCTATACCAGATAAATTTTTAATAATTTGAACTTCATCGAAATGAATAACTTCTACTTTTCAAAAATTATCTTTAAGAGCATTGAAAGGCAAGCCATAGGTTGGGGCTTAATATTTGCTAGTCACATAGGTACTAAAGACCTTGTATCCAGAATTTATAAAGAATTGTCAAAATTCAATAATATGAGAACAACCAACTAAATTTTTTAAATGGACAGAAAATGATACATGGGTGACAAATAAGCACATAAAAGATACTCAGTATAATTTGTCTTTAGGGAAATATAAATTAAAACTACAAATGGGATACCACTATACGCTTATTAGAATGGCTAAAATTAAAATTGATTGACCATACCAAGTGCCAACAAAGATGTAGAAAAACTGGAACTATCATACAGTGCTGGTGGGAATGTCAAATGGTACAACCAGTTTGCAGAAGAGTTTGGCAGTTCTTAAAAAGTTAATATGCACTTACAATGCTAAGTAAGCTCTGAGGATGATGCAGAGCAACTGAAACTCTCATTGCTGCTGGGAATGGAAAATCTTACAGTCATTTTAGAAAACAGTTTAGCAAATCTTATAAGTTTAAACATACACTTACCATGTGACCCAGTGATCTTGCTCTAATTTTTTTTATCCACTTGAAATGATAATATTCACACAAAATTTTGTATGTGAATACTTATGAAAGTTTTATTTTTAATCATGTAATGTAATTATATGTAATTAAATAACCCAATTGTCCCTCACCTGAAGAGGTGATAAACAAACTTTGGTAGATCCACACAATTGAACTCTGCTCAGCAATAAAAAGGAATAAACTAGTGATACACACAACTACATGGATGAATTACCCCCCCCCCAGAATAATATTTTATTTATTTATTTTTTATTTTGGAATACTACAGGGACGCAAATGTTCTGGTTACATGGATTGTTTTTGTACTGCTTGAGTCAAAGTTATAAGTGTGTGCAGCACCCAGATAGTGAACATTGTACCCATTAGGTATGATTTCACCCATTCCCTCCTCCCCCTACCACCTGCTTGATTTCTATTCAGTTTTACTTCAATCTGTGCACATGAGTGCTGTTCAGTTAGTTCCAGTTTAACAGAGAGTACATGTGGTGTTTATTTTTCCATTTTTGCAATACTTCACTTAGGAGAATGGTCTCCAGTTCCATCCAGATTGTTACAAAAGGTATTAATTCTTTTTATGGTTGAGTAGTACTTTATGGTATACATATACCACATTTTATTAATTCACTCATGAACTGATGGGCACTACATGGATGAATCTTAAATGTAGTAGATACTAAGTGAAAAAAAACAGACTCAAGATTCTACATGGGCACTACATGGATGAATCTTAAAGTAGTAGATACTAAGTGAAAAAAAACAGACTCAAGATTCTACATACATTTTAATTTCATTTTATGATATTCTGGTACAGGCAAAAGTGTACGTGTAGACTAGATCAGTGGTTGCCAGGTGCTTGGGGTTGGAGGAAGACTTAACAACAAAATAGCACGAAGGAGGAAATTTTTATTATGATGAAACTATTCTATATGTTGATTTTGGTAGTGGTTGCATAATTGTATGCATTTGTAAAAACACAGAAATTTCCATTAATAAGAGTAAATCTTACTGTATGCATATTTTACCATAATAAACATGAAAAATATCCACCCAGTTGGAAGATAGAATTATGGATATTTTTAATATGCTGTTGATTGTTGCTTTATTTCTCTGTAGTAAGCACCTATTGCTTTTATAATAAATAAGAAAGATGAAATTCTTTAAATAGCTCCCCCTTAAAAAGATCAGGGATTTTAAAACAATGCATATTTCTTATCTATTAGGTTAATAATATCCAGAGTTTGTGAGTGTGACAATGATATAATTAAGAAAAATGTCCTCAGAAGTATTCACTGGAATATTAATTTGGCAATATTACTAACAATTTTGTTCATATTCTCTGACCCAGCCATTCCACTTACAGGTATTTAACTTACATGGGCATCGATAGCCTTGGACCTTCACAACAGTAGATTTCCCCATTCTGTCCCTCACAGCTTCCACCCTATCCCCATACCCCTCCCCATCACAGCCACCTAAACCTAAATCAAGTTCTGTAATTTACCATCTTAGTGTCATTAGGAAAGTGATTGTGCCTTTCTGTCCCTTGTTTTTCACATATTATAGGGAGAGTAAGAAGGAAAACTATCAACCTTCTAGAGCTAATATGAAGATTAAGTGACATAAAATAATTGCAAAATGCTAGGTACCAAATATGTGATCAATAAATTTAACTACATTTCAGTTTTAGATATTTATTTTTTGCTATTCTACTCTAAAAAAAAATATCTTCAGTGCTTGTATAATGCAGGTCTGCCTGGGGCAACTTTCTGATGGATCCATACAGGTGGAATGTAAGAATCAGGAAATATGGTTGGAGAGCTAACGAGGAGCTGCTGGCACTTGTGGAAATGATTGAAACCAGGTATTTCACATCAGATAGGCCCAGAAATTGTAACATATTCTAGTGCCTTTTTGCAAATCACCCGAAGATATCTGATTTAGCAAACAAATTACCCAATATGCTCTCTCCAGGAATCCAATTCTGAAAAGATATCCACTACTAGATATCTTATCTTTAGGCCAGAGCAACCTCTCTCCAGGACACAGGGCTTGGCAATTGAAACACAGGCTGGATTTTACCCAGCCCTCAGCCTGGTTTCTGTGGGCAGAACACAGCTGGTTCATTTGCGACCAGGACCTAATCCTGTAAGATCATACCCAAAGTATAAGTTCAAACATTGTCTGAGGCCCTTGGGCCCCACCTTCATCTGCAAGCCACAAACTCTTTGCTTTTAAGCAACTCACAAATAGATTAAAGAGACTCCTGTTGAAGTGTTCCTTTAGAAAACGAGATGATGTTTATTTTTTTCAAATTATAAAAGTTATAAATGAAAAATATGGCTTTTAGAAAACAATAAAACATATAAAAGCACCTCTAACATTCACACCCTAGAATTAATAGCTGGTATACATAATGGTATATATATTGTGTTGTATTTCCACCAGGTATCTGTACATATTTTTTTTTTTGCACTTGGATCTTATCTCCATAAACATCATTATCAATGGCATTCAGGTTTTTAGAAGGAGGACTCTAGAGAAGTTTCCATATATGAATCAGGATTGAGTGTTTGTTTATTGCTTTTCCTGGCCTTGATGACCTTGAAAAAGAAAGAGATAAAGATAAACCAGTTGAAAGGCAGATGGTCATACATTTCTCCCGTCCCTCACACTGTCTCCTTTGCATGCGCCACATCTCTTCCTCTATTCTCTTCTAAAGGACTCTTTTCTCACTCTCATCTGTCTTCTTTGATGAAATCTTGTTCCCTCCCCTCCTCTTGGTTGGAACCATGAAATGAGGTACTCACTACTACTCAACATGAGCACAAGTGGAAGAGCAGGAGATGTCAGGGAACAACAGGAGAGAGAAAAGAGCTGTTGTACCCAATGCCACGAGTTGAAGGGAAGATACTTATTGGGCAGAAATGTAGGAGAGGATACAAAAGATATTTCTGGTGCAGTTGCTGTCAAGGAAAGTTTGGAAAGTTTGTCTAATGGTCCCCCTGATCTGAGAGCATATGCATGTCTGCATGCCTGAATATGTCAGCATTTGTTTTGAACTGTTTGCATTCCAGTATTAGCCTTATTAGTGTTCCAAGAATCCCACATGAATGTGTCTGTCAGTGTGACAAAGTGCATGGACTTTGTTGTGTAGATCCAACCACCTCCATTTGTGTTCTGATTTACTCAGGTACATCCTTGGTAATTAAGATCTGTTATGAGCTGTGTTGATGACCCTGTATGGTAGAGAATATTTCTCCCATTTTAGAGATGATGAAACTAAAGTTTCTAGTGTTTAAGCTTTTAGTCAACTAGAAAATCAGAGCCAGGATTTGAAACAAGTGTGCCTTAATAAAAACCAAATTCTTGTTAAATTTTCTCCCTATTTTGATAAAATCAACCTGTTCTTTATTATTTAGCCTAGGTATCATATCCTTTGAGAGTTTATCTGAATTTTTTTTCTTCGCTATGATTAAAACTACCCTTCTTTCAAAAAAAATAATGGAAAGAAAGTCTTTACACACCAAAGTGCAAGGCATCATTCTTTTTAGTTCTTTTTCTGCCTGCTGGACTCTCTTTGTAATAGCAGCAGTCTAGTCTCTAAACAAAGTAATTTGACACTTTGGAAGAATGATGTTCCCATGCTCTCACCTGGATGTAACTGTGCCTTACGGATCTCAGCTGCCAGTTATCTTCACTTGTGCATGCCAGTTCAAAGCAGATGAGTTTAAGTTTATCACCTTCCTCGCAGTTGACTTTGGTCAGTCGTCCATACACCACTACTTCCATCTTCCCTGTATTATCTTGTATTTCATAATAGGTGCATTTATCCCTCACATTTTTCTGCAAAAGAAAACACCCATCTTCTGAAAACTAAATTTTCACGTCTATGAGAAATACAGGATGTTGATGGAAACTTCTGTGTCTGACAGGGTAACTAGAGCTGTAGGTCTAGAATCACAGGTACCAAATATCTTAAGATACTCGGTCAGTGAATTCTTCCTTTTGAATCCTCTCTTGAGCCTCCCTTGCTTAAGGTCTTTATCTACTGGAATTTTTTAGAAAAACTTTCTTAATTTTTCCTGCTTCTGCATCAGCATAGCTGAGGTTTTTTAGGGAGCTTGGATACAGAGGAATCTGATTACCTTAGTAAGTTTCTTTGATACTTACCCAAGGACAGAGAAGAGAGGCCATTGATGGCTCATTGTGAGCCTGGGGAACACTGTTGCAAAACCTCATTAACTAGATTATTATCTCAATATGTAATTCTTTCTTCTACCTTCTCCATTGAGTCACTCTTCACCAATCTGCCCAAATCTTGAATCTAGATAATGTAGTCTCATTGTTCTGATTTCTGTTGTGCTTACTTTATTCATTATTTCTAGAACCACATATGTATGTACAGTCATTTAAACAGAGTGTACAGAAAACAGCCTGGGTAAAAGCAAGACACTCTAAGAGACATACTTACCAGAGTAGGAAACAATACTTCAAAAAAGAAGTTAGGTCAGCCAAGCATAATATTTATATGATGTATTGAGACTAAAAGACACACTGTAAGAATTCACCAAACTTCTTTGCATTTTATTGTCCCTATTTATAAGTTGAGGGATTAAACTATGTGATTTCTCTAATCTTCTCTTATTATTTAAAGCAGAAGTCAATTGTTCAATGATCTTCTGATGGATGAATGAATGGGAAGAGGTGAGAGCACTTTGGGTCCAGATGATCAGAATCCTAGCTAACTACTGGACACAGCTGCATGTTAGAGTAGAGTCGTCTATTTAATTTCTTACTCTGGTTGTCATAGCCAGGATGTAGGCGTGGTAGGACAACTCTTTCATTCACATTTAAATTAAATTGTCATTGATACCTATGGGAAAGAACTCAAAGAAACAAAATTCTAAGGATATGTGTGTTGATATAAACTCTGCACTGTCCTGGAGCAGGGTGGCAGTGAATGGATTATCATAGCTGATAAAATGCCAAGGTTTCCTGGCGAATCTCTTTCTAAAGAACTTGCATGGTGATACCTTGAGAAAACGAATGTTAAGAGACTACATATCCCATAATCTGAAGAGGAAAGACTCCACCCACCTACCTCTGGTCAGGGGGGTGCCTTGATTTCCTGTGTTCAGTAAGTTGACCAAACTCCAGTTGACAAATTAAGGCTTATTAAAATTTGAGGTTACAAAAGAAATTTTATAAAACAATGGTGTGAGCTTACCTTATGTACCATAAACACCCCATTCACAAATTTTTCTTTAGTTTGTGAACAGAGATGATTGATCTTAGGAGTTGCATTGGCATTCTTAATCAGCCTGCTTGAGATCTCCATCTTTCGGTCAGCGCCCACATCAGACACGGATGAGAAAGGGTATACCTCCAGAAACCCATTGCGACCCATATAATCTGATATGGTAATGATCTTCTTTGGAGTGAACTTCTCTTTTAGGTTGATATTGAAAACTTTTACTTGGAAGAATTCACTTTCAGTAGCCACTGTGGCATGAAACATCTTTTTCTCCTCTTTGATTTCATATACAAATGGTTCTGTTGCTCTCAGCACCATCACTTTTATGGGTCCACTCTGATGGCCTTCTTCTATGGAAGCTTCTTTAGGTATAGGCTTCGATCTTGATTTCTAATTAGAATGTACACACAGATACAATTAAGACAGGGAATAGAGGGTCATTGTCTAGTGAGACCCATCCCAGGCTCAATGTTGATCCTCAAGGAATACATTAAGTGGGTGGAGTTGGAGAAAGACTAGACAATGATAGCTGAAATGGTATAATGGAAGAAATGGAAAAGATTTAAGGAACAGTTTTATTATCTTCATCATTCTATGAATGGGGAAGGAAGGATGTTTTTTCTTCAATGAGGACTAACTCAATAAGAAAAGGTATATTTCCTAGCAAGGGGTATGTAGAGGCAGAGGGCAAAGGTAATGTTGTCATAAAGTGACTCCCAAAATAGATAAAAATGAAAAAGGAATCTCAATTTTACTCGTTCCCACTCACTTTAGTGACCAAATAGGACAAAAATTGAGGGAAAAAAATCACTCTTCATAGTACTCAGAGTGAGGAATGATCTTAACCACAAACCATAGATTTCATAGGATTTCAGGTGGAACTAATTTTAGCAGATAGAGGCATTTTTTAGACTCAAATCACAAAGCTCTTTCCAACAAATCAATGCTGTGTTAAAATCTTAGTAACCTGGCTACTGGAAGAACCCTCTGAACGTTTCTGGTTTGAAGAGGTCCAGGCTGGAGGCAACCCAGTTACAACAGCGCCAGGCTTTGAGGAGAGTCATGGAATTGGAAGAGGTTGGCATGAGGGGACTTTTCTTTGATCTCCTGGCGCCACAGTGGTCTGCGCTATTTCTGAGTTTCAGGAGAACACTGAATTGGAGGGGAGGCTGCTGATCTGGGAAGAGGAATGGAGGCAAGGGTGGGCCACGGGAGGCCTAGGGACCAGAATATGGAGGCAAATCAGCTGCCCCTACAGACCAGCAGTGCTCAGTGTGACTTGACCTAAAAAATTACACATGCCGTGACCTGTGAGTGATGAGGCTTAACTCTGATTGACTTCTCATCATTGTGGCCAGTTCTCCCTAACACCAGGAAGCACATTCCCAATGTAAGTTAATCAGTATCAAAGAACCTCACAATAGTCAATGACATCAGCACCCTGACACAAAGTGTACAGGACTCAAAGAAGAAATTATAAAACTACTCTGAGGTTAATAAAAGGAGACCTGAGAGATGTGTTCTTTTTATGGTCATTGCAAGTATAGAGAATACTGGGAAAAAAATAAAGCCAAATGATATAGGATTATTCTTTATACTATATGGAATAACCATGCAATTTTTCTTATACAATAAAATAATTTAAATCTATATTGGTTGATTGAATGGCAGGTCAAGTCATACCTCCTTGAACATGCCCGATCTCCCCTGAATGGAAAATTCAAGATATATTAAATGATTAAACAATCAAAAAAAAAAAAAAAAAAAGAAGAAACCCCTGGGTCACAGAAAAAAATGTGTAATGTGATCCAATCTGGGAGAAAGTGACACTCTCTGTATATACATAATAAAAGGTAAAACAAAAATGACTGCACACCAAAATGTGGCATTTGATAGAGGAGATGTTTCAGATAGTTAAAATTTAATTATTTTTATCTATGTACATGCTTTTGCTAACTTTTCTAAGATGATATTATTTGTGCAATAAAAATGAAAGAGAAAGCATCAGTGACAGTGCTCTGGTGGTCTCTGTATTTCTCCACCTTATTCTACCCTAAGATATTACTTTTACGGTGTGTTAAGAGAAAAACAATAAAAGACAAAACAAAAAATAAAATTAAACAAACAAATGTCTAATTATGCCCTCTATAGGATACGGATGATCAGGTGCCCACTGGCTCATAGATTATCCTAATGAAGTGGGGCACAATACTAATTAGAATTTGAATTTAGGGTAGAATCTCAAAATATATACTTGATAAATAAATGAGCGATCTAATTAAATAAAGCATTGTGTATGCTAGGGGATTAGTGAGAAGCTCTTTCCAAGTTCTGTTAATTTCTGGCATTATATTGTAGGGAGGCAAAGGTACTGGGAACAGGAAACTGGTACCTTGGTCAAGGGACTGCTGGATGTCGTTGCTGGAGGCATCTGGGGAGTCTGGGGAATGCTCTCAGTCGGGCATGTGCCAGTTGCAAATAGTCCTGAAAGCTGACTGTCTTCCTGGGACATCTGTATCCTCATGGTGTCTTTGGTTTGGGTGATTCTGTCTTCTTTCTGAAGAAAAATAGATTTTTGTTCAGCTTTCTAGTTAGTGCTTTATAAAATCAGATGAAACACATCTTTTCTTTTCTTTTTTAAACAAGATCTTAACCCTGCCAATTTTCTCCTGAGTTGCAGGAGGAAAATAACATATTTGGATATCCTCATCACCTAGCCTCCTCCCATCTCAATGAGGATTACAAATCCCTCTGTAAATGTTAAAAACTCAGATGATTGAAATTTCATTGTTTTAAGATGGAGTGTTGGCTCTACATGTCGTGTAAAACTGGCTTCAGTCAATTGGTCATGTACAACTCTTAGGGTTTACAACATCGTCAGCTACACTTATGGACATTTATTAACTAAGACTTTTTCATCAAGCAGATGCACAAAGTAGTCCCTCTCACTGCTCTTCAGTATACGGGAAATCCAGGTCTCCTTTCTGCGACCATAACCACAACAGAAAGATTCTCTTAAATACACAGTTCCTCAGGCAGGATTCTGCAATCTCTGCAGTGTGGATCAGGCAACGAGAATATTTCAGGATTTTAGCTATATTTAGAACAATACAATACTCTACCTAAAGCATTACCATTAGCTACATTTTTATACATTTTCAATTAAGATTGGAGAATATCTCTAAAATCACATACACTTTGACTATCTTTAATTACATTAATGGAAGTCCATTAAATATTCATCATATTTGGCCAATTTGGCACAGTTTTTTACCAGTTTCACTATTCAGTAATCTAATTAAGTGATAGTTGTTAATAGAGAGGTATAGGAAAGAACTGCTTGAAGTGCCCCCACCTGGAGTGCAGCTTCTTAATTAGATAGGTGTTGACTACTCCCAAGCACTTGGGCTATGGAACCAAGCCCAAAACATAGCACTGTATATTCAAAATTGTTTAAAAATGAATTGCATACATTTTAACGTTTGCACACCTTAATGTATATAAAATCTACACCCATTAAATGTTCAAGTTTTAAAGTCCAATAAGGCTGGATTTGAATCCTGACTTTTTTTTTTCCCATTCCCCGCTTTTTTTTTTTTTTTTGAATCCTGACTTTAATACTACCTCTGTGACCCTGTGGAAGATTTTACCCTCTATGAACCTGTTTTCTCACATGAGAAATGGGACAAACAATAACATCTTCATATGGTGTCATAAAGAATAAATGACATTATGTACACAAAGAACACAGGTCTTAGAGTCCAGAACTCAGTAATGCTCAGTAAACATAAATATCTTTATTGCTATTATTTTCCCATGGTCTATTAGGGGTTTGTAAGTCTGCCCTGATGAACAGATGTTTCACGCCTTATGATGACTGTTGATGGAAACCTTGCATGGAGGGGATATAGGAAGCACAGTACAAGAGAAGCCCCTTTATTCAGGACTACCATGTGGAGTAATATAATTTCATTGACAAGATTTTCTTGAGCTATTATCTTTTAAAAATAAATCTTAAACTGTCATCATGATAGCAGGGCTTGGATGCTGAAATTATAATCTTTGTTTGGATAATATTTTATAAGTTTAAGCAATTTTTTTCCTTCAGAGCAAATCCTCCACCATCCTATCCTGTTCACGAATCATGTGATTCTGTGCTGTTTGCTTCAGGTACAAATAACAGCACAAATCAAAGGTAATAGTCTATTTCTGGCTTTGAATCCAAAAATAAAAAATAACCCTGTTGTAGAGAAAATATTTGTAAGAAACTATGATGAATAAGAGTAAAGGTTTCCAGCTTACCTAGGGAATCACAGACAAAATCATCAGACACCATTTTTGCAGGCCTCCTGTGAAGATAGCTGGATCCCAAAGAGGAAAATGACAGCATAGTACATTTAGGCAGATGAGCCTGCCTTGGATCTTGTGCTCCAAGGAGATTTCAGAACAGCAGCATGATTCTTATGGAAATGGAAATGATTGGGCTGAGCATTTAGGCAGGCAAGGCCTTGGAAAGTGTCACTTTCAAGCCAGCATACATGGAAAAATTAAAGTTGTCTTGCAATGTCCATGCATGCCATTGTAGTAGCAGAGAAACAGGGAGTCTAAAGTTTTGATGACTAGACAAGAGTTCTACCTGTGGATAATAGTCCCAAGATGGCAGCAGGTACAGGCAGTGAGCTCTGCTCCAATGCAATCAGGAGAGACTATAGGGGGAAATGTGGATTTTTTTTTAACTAACAGCAATAAAAGCTATTTTAAAAATTGACAAAAATCTGTATGTAGGAAGCCTGTTCTCAACTGGTATGTGTGGAGTGGTGCTGGGGGGTGCAGCCTGGGTCAGAGTTTAGCTTGGCCTGGCTGAGAATCTACATAAGAGAGTGGTGATGAAATGCTCCCCTTGCCTTTCTCTCTAGCTGCCTCCTCCCACTGTGGATAATGGTCTTCTGTGCCCTGGGCAGAGGTGACCACACTGGTCACATCATGGTCAAACAAAGGCAGACATGGATTTTATTTGAACAGAGAGATACAATTGTTTGTGCACTGCTGTCTGCTTTTCCCCTGGACATGAAACCTGTCATCTGGACCTATTTTATAGTAGGGTTGAAAGACACTCAATTATTAGATTTTGATAAATGGTATAAGAAAATAAAGGGCTGTGTTCAGTAAACACTGGCATGATGTGCTCTAATGCAAGCAGGGGTATCAGTGAAGTTTGTCTGAAGAAGGGATTTTGGTTGGCCCAGAAATATATCAGGGCCAATGAAGAGAGTAAGGGATTCTACACAAAGGAAGTACCATATGTCAAAACACTTATTTTGAACATCAATCCTGACATATGGTCATTAGTTGTAGCGGAAAGTTGTGAAAGGAAACCGGAATGTAAGTTACAAGCACACTGTTGTATTCATCTCTCTTTGCCTGGATACCTCTCCTCATACTCTATATTTGGACCAACAAAGACCAATGATCTTTTTGAAGACAGAAATGACTTCATGAATGCATACCTCGTAAATAACAAAGGGTGTAGAATCCAGTGACAAGTCCAATTACATACTGATAAATGATGAGAGATGTAGTAAAATAATGAAATTATATTTAGTCAGAGATTAAATGAGAATGTCTTTCAAAACCCTGATCAACCTTTACATTTGAAGGAGGCAAAACCAGTAGAAACCAGAAGGTGATACCTTGCTTAAGACTCTGCTGGATGGGGTTTTTTGATGTGGCGCATAAATGTGAGCATAGGCCACGGTTGGTGTGCTGAATCTGACGTTTGCAGAGGATGTCTCTGCTCCTGGGATGGCTTCTTCCTTCTGGAATGATAAATCTGGATGATTTAATCTTTTCTTTTATGATGGAAAGTAATATTTTTTCTGGCTACTGTTTTTTTTTAATATGAGTTGAATGGCATATACAATTTCTCTTTTTTAAAATCCTTTTGTATAGGATCTTTCCTCTGCTAATTTTCCCTGGATACTGGCATTAATTTAGCTTCCTTAGCCCACATTTCAGCACACATAAGAATAAGCATTACAGTCTTTGGTCTGGAAAGGTCAAAACTCATTGATCTTAGACAGATTCTTGGCTCTACCTCTGTGTGTAAACTGATGTGAGCCAACATGGTCAAGCACATCTCTTGGGCATATTTTTTGGTAGATAAGCCTCCTTCTTGGTGATAAGGGTAGCAAGTCTCAGAATCAAGTCAGATGAACTGAGGAATGTTTATAAGTGATCCTTTCTCATCAAAAAATTCACAAACAGGTTCCCATCATCTGCTCTTCAGGTTCTAGTACACCCAGCTCTTCATCTTTTTGGGTGAACTCATTTCCCTTGCTGCAAGAATTCTCTTATAGCCACAATTCTAGAGGCAGGATCACGCTGCCCTTCCTATCTATATGAAGCAACCAGAATTCTTTAGGATTCATAATCATAATCACAGAGGTTCCAAGTTCTAAGAAAGGACAGAGAGTATCTGTAAATTCATATATTTTGACTACCATTAATTACAACAGTGAAAACTCATTTATGACAATTTACACTTGATGCCAATTGCCACAGTTTTCCCCACCTCTGGATTTCAGTAACACAACTGTTTTGTACCATTTGCTGAAAAAGTGGTGGGTGGGAGGTGCTGGGGGAGCCTGCTGCTGCACTGTGCTCCCTGATTGGAGCATTCTATGACCACTCTCCTGCATCTCCTATTAAAAATGTTTGTCCATTTAAGTATTTTCAATTATTACACTTCGAATGTTCATTTTTGTTTTCTCTTCTGTAGAAATGTCTGTTTATATTATTCTCATTCCCATTTGGTATCTAGTAATTCTTCATGTATTGACCTTTTTTCTTTTGTATTTTTCAACATCAATCAAAATATACACTTCCTAGAACTCTGGGAGGCCAAGGAGAGAGGATCACTTGAGCTCGGGAGTTCGAGACCAGCCTGAGCAAGAGTGAGACCCTATCTCTACTAAAAATAGAAAAAAATTAGGTGGGCATGGTGGTGCATGCCCAGCTCCTCAGGAGGCTGAGGCTTGAGCCCAGGAGTTTAGGTTGCAGTGAGCTATGATGATGCCACTACACTCTAGCTCAGGTGACAGAGCAAGACTCTGTCTCAAAAAAAAAAACAAAAAAAACAAAACATAGATACACACACACACACACACACACATCCAACACAGCAGGTAAATTTAGATGCTGGAAGTAAGACGTTTGATTTGATAACATTTTTTCCCTTAAAAAAATTTTTTTTGAAGATTTTAAGAAAATTTTATTTCAATGATGACATGCTCATCTTATACACTTACTTAAACTTTCTTATCTATCATAAGCATGTGATGCTATGAGATAGTGTCACAAACAGAAATACATCATATTCTCAGTAAAGCATGAGGTTATTTTTCGTCACAAAGTCTTCTTTTAAAAAATACACTATTACACTTCTCATGGTCAAAGTGTGAATTAGTTCTTTTTTCAATAACTTCTGCAAATAGGCTTTGCTGTGATAGTTTATTGGCCATAGTCTCTAGTATGATTTTACCTGTTCTAGCTATTGATTAGATGTTTCACTCAATAAAATAGCCACTCATTTGCTTTTAAGTTAATTTCAAAGTTGCTTCCAGAATAGCTTTATAAACACTATTGAATATTTGAATAATATGAGTCATGGTAAAACATCATATATCACAATCAAGTTAACGATTATAAATACTATAGGTAGCTATCTCCTTGGTAAGGTAATATTTGATTTTATGTAACAACATATTATGCAAATGTAAAGAGAGAGAAAAAATTGCATTATTACAAGGTAAGTAAAATTCTATCCGGTTCATAAAATTGTCATTAATTACATAAACCTTTCCCATACATTGCTCTATTGTTTTCCTTGGTATTTAGTTTATAAAAGAGAAGCATCTGCGTCTCTTAGTTACCAAATACATAAGGTTTTGGTATCTATATGCAAGTAGGGCAAAACAAAATGCATTAAAACAAACTGATAATACAAAGCAGCATATGGTGAGCCAGTTGAGTGGTTCAGGGAAGCTGTTCCATTGCAATTGAAAAAGGTAGATTGATAATATTTCAGAAAAAAAGAGAATGAGAGAAATGGACTTCTATAAAGCTTTGAAATACATAGGAGAACAATAAGAAAAAAAAGATTATCATGTGGCAAGAATTATATGTTCCTTATTCCATGGTAGTTAAGAAGACAGTGAATATTTTATCTCTGCTGGAACAAAGGGTGATGATAGTAAAAAGATAGCTTATTCTAAATTGGTGATTAGTCTCGGGAAATGCCAAAGCTCATGGGTCTTGAGATTTCATTGGTCTGGCATGGAATACAGCCTCTACCTGGGCTGAAAGCTGGTTTAAGCTGACTTAGGCAAGCACAGTTCTTTGGGTCATACTTTGGTAGATAAGTTTATCCAAATATTAAGAAGAAAGTCTCAAAAAAGTTGGTTGCACTGATGGGTATTTATTTATTAATACTAAGTCCTTCTCATCAAGGAAATGCATGCATGGATTTCTGTCATCTGCTATTCTGGCTCCAGGAAACCCAGCACCACTTTGCTTTATGTGTTTTGATCATCACCATGCTAGAAGGACTCTTTCAAATACACAATTCCAGATGCAGAATTCTGCTGCTTTGTAGTCTGCATATGTGAACCAGACTCTTTTAGGGTTACCGATAATAGTAATAAGTATTCAAGAATCCACCTGGACATTTCCTGTAAGTGGATTTTTATACCTTTTCCAAGGTGAAGGAAGTGGATCTTCAATCATATGATTTACTACTTTTACTTTCACTAAACTTTACTGTGTTTGCCATTCATTAATATTAGTATAATGTCTCTAATTTTTATCACTTCTGGCATCAAGTTGTCTAATAAATAAAATACACTTTTCATTTGAGAGGAGGATGGGAGGACTCTACTTCTGGAGAGTGGCTTCCTTCTTAACATAATGCATGAGCACCCATGAGCATCTCATTCCTGAGGAGAAGGCTTGCAGAGAGTGGGCAATGCAAACAAACTCAAAACATGACACTTCAATTCTGAAATTTCGATGAATAAATTACTGACATTGGTATATCTAAACTCCTAATCTAAAGCCATATATAATCATTAATTTTTCAAGTTTTATATTTCAATATGACTGGATATGAATCCTGACTCTAATGCTAACTTTGAGAAATTGGGAAGATTTTTAACCTCTGTGCATCTGAACATTATTTCATATACATTGGGACAGAGAATAGCATTCTCCCTACTATTGTCAAGAATGAATGAGAGAATGTACAGAAGGAACACATATTTTAGAACAAGCACCTAGTAGGTGCTTAAAAAGTAGAAGTATAATTACTGTCATTGTTGTTCCATGTTCCATGCTGCGATTTGTAGGCTTGCCCTTGTCCACAGATATATGCTGCGCTGTGCATACTCTATTAAGGGAAACCCCAGATAAAGGTAGTATTAGAGATGCCTTTAAAACAAGCCTCTGTATTCACTTCTGTGAAATGAGTAGTTTATCCTTATTGACAAGAGGATCTGTGAAAGGAAAGCATGGGAGGGCTCATCAGTTCTGGTAGTCCTGCCTCAGGGAGAACTTGCCAGAGAAAAGACTTTAACTTGGCACCTGAAATTTGAGGAAAGTTGTCCCAATGATGAGATGAGGGGGATGGATTCCCAACAAGGAAATAGCTTATGTGAAGATTTGTAATATTAAAAGGAATTTGGAAGCTTGGAAATAAATTCAGAGGTATTTCCTGTAAGCAAAGGGGAAAGGGGTGAATGAAACTGGAATGTAGAGTCTGAATACACTCTGGTCTTCATCTACGCTGGTCTGACCTCTTTCCCTCCCTTTCTTTACAGCTGCACCAACACGAGAGAGTAACCCTCTTGAGGCAGCAATCATTTCATAAATGCACACCTTTTAAATAGCAAAGGGCTATGATCTGGTAAGATTTCAATGTATGCATTTGATAAATGTATTAGTGGTCTAATGTCATACAGAGATTGTACACAGCTAGGGAAGAGAGGAGAAAGTCTTTCAACATTCTGATGATCCTGTAATTGTGGTTGGGAGACACACAGAATGGGACTCAGGAGACTGTACCTTACGTAAGAAAGTGCTGGATGGGGCTGCTGGAGGCATCTGAGGCGTCCAGGGATGGCTCTGAATCAGGGCTGCGCTGGCCTCTGAATGTTTTAGAACCTCATTCTGCTCCTCGGATAGTTTCAATGTCTTGGAGTTTCTCTGGTTTGTTTTTTTCTTTACCTGAAAGTATTCATTTTTGTGTTTAATGGCTTTCAGTATTAGAAGCAGCACAGCACCTTTTCATTTCAGAGAATATCATCCGTTATTAGGTTCTAATAGATGTTAGTTACCTCCAAACATAGCCTGTCTCTAATGTATTGCTGCAGGAAATTGCCAAAATACTTTTTGCTAACATATAAAATGATCAGGCATTCTTATGCATAAAATCATCCAATATTTACTTACTGATTTTTCTTTACAATGAAGAATCCATTTCTGTCTTTATGGCAAAATGTTCCTCAGTAAAAGCTGTTTTTTTTTTTTCCCTCTCTACCATCATTTTCTCATACCTTTCAACATATACCACAGTTGTACAGAACTCACATGGTGTTTTACAATTTTGAGTTTTTGAATGTGATATTTTCTTTGCCTAGAAGTCTTTCCAATGTCTGTCTTTACCTTGCTAAGAACAACAGTACCTACTGCATATTGATTTCTCATAATATACAAGGCACTGACATAAGTAATATCCCTCCATAATCTCATTAATTATCAAATCATCTGATGAGGAACAAGTAAGCTACTTCCCTAATATCATGCAACAGATAAGACAGATGTAGACCAGGTCTATCCTATTCAAAATCCCGTGCTCTGACCACTGTGTGAAATTAGTACCTCACCCTCTTAATGTCTTTAAATACTTTAGCATTTAGCACATGTTTCAAATTCTGTTGAACCCTATAATAAACGTCATTTTGCTCTTTGGAAAAATAATATTTGTCTAATTCTCACCTGGATGAAACTATGTATTTCAGAAATCAGTTTCGTTGGTGTCTGTTTCTTTTTTCTCAGTCGAAAGCAGAAGAGCTGAAGTTTATCTCCTTCCTCACAGGGAATATTGTGACATTTTCCTTTCCCCACTACTTCCATGTTTCCTGTATTATCCTGGATTTCATATATTGTGTTGTTCTTATTTACTATTTTCTGCAACAGAAAATTAATATCCAATTCCTAAGAACATAGTTCATCACTGCCATACATAAGAGAAAGTCCCTTGTGACAGGGTAAAACAAGTTGCAAGCCCCCAGTGCTAGTACTGTACAAATATACGTGTGCCATAGTCCAGGATTTCTCAGCCAGCCCTTCCTTATCATCCTTTTCAGATCTTTCATGTCCTAGGTATTTCTAGTTCTAAAACAATGGGTTATCTTCCTAATTTCTACTGCTTTCACCTCTAGGACAGCTATGATTCAAAGTACCTTTATACATAGGAATCTGAAATCCTAGGTAAGCTCTTTTGTCCTCTGTCCCTGTGCAAAAAGTATGGTCATGTGCTACAACTATTCCTTCAGTAAGTTATGAGGGATCTGTAATAAAAAGTAAGCTTCTAGTAAGTCCCTAATTACTTTTTCTACCTTTGCCATTTATTGGGTCACTCCAATATCTGCTCCCCATCTTGTGCTCAGGTTCTTGAGCTCAACGTTCCATTTCTTGCTCACCAAAGGTATTAATCATCAATTCTAGAATTGTGTTAATAATAATGATTACTATAAGAGTGTGGACAGAAAATAATGCAGGTAAGATAAGGGGTTCTAGAAAACAAATATAATATGTTGTGAGCTCTTGATCATATGAGAAATTACATGAATCAATAGCAGGATATAGATGATTTCTTGGGTTTGAAGGTCCTATGGTAACAAGTTTCAGGAATTTGAACCCAGGAGTATCAGGAAAACTACTCTGTGCCCCTTTTTTGTTTTACTGACATATCTAAATGATGAGTTTAGATTACTTGTCTTTCTAAGTATCACCTAAATTCATGCTTCTCAGTTGTTCAATACTGTTTTGATGAATGAGTTTCATTTGGTTAGAACAGCATCCTAACTTGTTGAGTGCCTTTGCTTTCCAGGCACTATCAGTCAATTGATTACTTGCCCTGACTGTAAAAACCGGAACTCAAACCTCAAATGGCAATACTTCATCCAAAATAAAAATAGAGTGATTATTGCTACAGTTAAGGTAATAATCAGAAATATAACTCAAGTAGTATGTGTATATGGATCTAGACCCCACAGTGTCCTTAATCATTGTGGCTTAGAATACATAGTCATAGCTGATGAAGTCTCAAGGTTTCTCAGTGAACATTTTCCTAAAAAGCCTGCAGGGTAACATTTTGGGAAGAAAAACATGGGAAGGAGAATATTAATAGGTTTTCTAATTTCCAGTCTTATCCTAAGAAAAGACATTATTCACTTATCATTAGTCTTGAGTGAGTCCTGGGTTCTAATGTTCAGTAAATAGCCAAAACTGCATTCAGCACCACAAAAGGTTTTTAATTTCAGGTATTGGTGGAGATATGAAACAAAAGAATTTTGAGGACTTACCTTATGGAGCATAAATAATCCATATACAATAGCTCCAGAAGCTTGCGTTTTAATAATATCTATCGGCAGGGTTTCCTTTGCTCTTTTTTTGATGTTGTTTGGAACCTCCATCTTTTGGTCAGGACAAGCTTCAGATACAGAAGAGGCTTCATTCACCTCTAGGACATGGGCATTTTCAAAATAATCTGATAAAATAATAATTCTGTTTCTGATGAATTTTCTCTTCAAGTTGATGTTGAAAACCTTCATATGAAAAAACTGTTTCTCTGTAGCCACTGTAGCATGAAACATTGTTTTGGTCTCCTTTTCTGAGGACTCATATGCAAATGGATCTGCTGCACTCAGCACCATCACCACCATTGGGCCCTTTCGGAGATCAGGTTTTCTAGTGGTTGCCTGAGAGGTGGCCGGTGGTTTTGGCTGCTGTGCATGCTAGAGCAGGAGAACAAAGGCAAATTTTTGAGTGGGGAATACAGAACCACTACTCATTCATAACCTGGAGCCCAACAGCATTTACAGATGTTTAGAGCTGTGGTGAGGATGTAGGGGAGGTCACTAAACAGGGAGGAGAAAATATGCTGAACCAGTGTCATAGCCAGAGGGTGTCATAGTGAGACTGCATGTGTAAAAGCAGGAGAACATCTTGTGAAAAAATAATCCCTAAGAAGTAAAGCATAGGAGGAACATCAGAGCAGTGGATTATGAGAACATTGTCATGGAGTACTTTTAAAGAAATTTTAAGACAAAATAATAAATTATAATTTTACACTATTAGCATACAATGTAACAGCATAACTATAGACATATATAATTAAATAGCACTAAAAATGGAAAATGGTGCCCACTGGAAACCATAGACATGAATAGGTTTCAGGTATCACCAGTGTAGATAGGGCAATTTTCAGAGTATAACTCATAGTTCCTCTACCTAGTGTAGCACTCTGAGAGCAGGTGAGAACACATATGGCTCTAATGCAGTAGCATCATGGTAG
Source organism: Lemur catta (assembly GCF_020740605.2). Classification (NCBI taxonomy): domain Eukaryota; kingdom Metazoa; phylum Chordata; class Mammalia; order Primates; family Lemuridae; genus Lemur; species Lemur catta. The sequence goes on along the minus strand of NC_059130.1, from coordinate 32,203,944 downwards.
AGATGCTCTGGAGAGTGGCATCTCCACCACCATAGCATTTCTCAATGTCAGGGCCCTAGGAGGTAGCTCACTATCAGAAACTTTGGGATCAGGGAGATTTGTCTTTAATATCCTTTCTCTATAACATCCTGGTCTCTAACATTGCAGCAGAACACTTTAAATAAAAAAGAAGGTGGTTTAGTAAATAAGAAAAATTGTGGGAGGCATGGGTGGGGCTCATCTACAATGCAGCAGGCTGTGGGGGTGCTCTGGTCTGAGATATCATAAACAGTGATCACCTATGGATGATTGGACTTGATTGGATGTGACTTCTCATGAACTTGACCAGTTCAGCCTAACACAGGAAAGTCCTTTCCCCAATGCAAGTTAATCACTAACAGCAGACTCATACCTGAGACTATTAATAGTAACAGTAATATGCAAACTTATAAGGAGTCACATGAATGCACGTCATACATGAAGGAAATTGTACAACTACTTAGACATAATAGGACAATATATTGTATGAAACAGTTTTTAGAAAATTGTATGTATGTGTATAGGAGTAAAACTGAGAGGTTATATAAAAAATGTAGCATGATATTATGCTGTAATAATTGTGCTGGATTGTGTGATTTCTAATAATTTAAATTTAAATATTTTGTGTTTGATTGCCAGGTTTTCTGACTTCAGTATTTTTTTTCTGAAATAATCTTGTATTAAGAAAAAAATCTGTTATGAGAAAGAAAGGACAGAGAAGACCTACTGACACTACAGAAGTTATTCTTTAACTTCAAGGACAGAATTATCCCCAACTCATTCTATGAAGCCAGTACCACCTTGATACCAAAGCCAGAAAAGAACACAACAAAAAAGAAAACTAAAGACCAATATCCCTTATGAATATAGATGCAAAAATCCTTAATAAATGCTAGCAGACTGAATTCAAAAGCACATGAAAAAAATAATCTACCAGGACCAAGAGGGATTCATCCCAGGGATGAAAGGATGGTTCAACGTTAGTAAATTAATAAACGTGATTCACCACATAAACAGAAGCAAAAACGAAGACCATATGTTCATCTCAATAGATGCAGAAAAAACATTGTACAAAATTTAGCACCTTTTCATGATAAAAACCGTCTACAAATTAGGCATAGAAAGAATGAATCTCAGTATTTTAAACACCCTATTTGAAAGACCCACAGCCAACATCATACTGAAAGGGGAAAATTTAAAATCATTCCCCCTAACAACTGGAATGAGACAAGTGTGCCCACTGTCACCACTTCTATCCAATGTAGTGCTGGATGTCCTAGCCAGAAAAATCAGGCAAGAGAAAGAAATAAAGGGTATCCAAATTGGAAAAGAGGAGGTTACAGTATTGCTTTTTGTTGATGATATGATCTTGTATCCAGAGAACCCCAAATACTTGAAAAACAGGATCCTGGATTTGATAAATAAATTCAATGAAGTCTCATGTTGCAAAATCAGTGTACATCAATCAGTAGCATTCATATATACCAATAACAGTCAAGCTGAAAATAAAATAAAAGACTAAGTACAGTTCGCAATAGCTATAAAGAATATAAAATGCCTAGGAATATACTTAACCTTGGAGGTGAAAGATCTCTACAAAGAGAACTATGAAACATTGAGGAAAGAAATCTCAGAGGATACAAACAAATGGAAAAACATATCATGCTTATGGATTGGTAGAATTAACATTGTTAAAATGTCCATACTACCCAATGTGTTTTACAGATTCAATGCAATCCCCATCAAAATACCAAAGTCATATTTTGCAGATCTATAAATAATAAATTTACACTTCATTTGGAACCAGAAAAGAACCCAAATAGCCAAAGAAATTTTAATCAGAAAGAATAAATCTGGAGGCATCACATTATAAGACTTCAAACTATACTACATGGCTATGGTAACCAAAACAGCATGGTATTGACACAAAAATAGAGACTACCACCAGCTGATCTTTGACAAAGCAGACAACAATGCACACTGGTGAAAAGAAGCCCTGTTCAATAAATGGTGCTGGGAAAATTGGATAACCACATGCAAAAGAATGAAACAGGACCCCTACCTCTCACCACTCACAAAAATTAATTCAGTGGATAAAATATTTAAATGTAAGGCATGAAATACTACGAATTCCAGAAGAAAATACAGGAAAAACTTCTAGATATTGATCTAGGCAAAAATTTATGCCTAAGACCACAATGGCAATTAAAACAACAACAACAATCAATAAATGGGATTTGATTAAACTGAAAAACTTCTTCACAGATAAGGTAATAATCAACAGAACGAATAGACAATCTACAGAATGGGAGAAAATATACATACACTATATATCTGATAAAGGGCTATTATCCAGAATCTACAAAAAATTCAAGCAAATAAGCAAGAAAAAAAAAAAAAAACCAAACAACCCCATTAAAAGGTAGGCAAAAGTTATAAACAGAAGCTTTTCAAAAGATGATAGATACATGACCACCAAACATATGAAAACATGATAAATGTCACTAAGCATCAGGAAAATGCCAATTATACCATGATGAGGTATCACCTTCCCCCTGTTAGAATGGCTTTTATTAAAAAGTCCAAAACAATAGATGCTGGTGTGGATACAGAGAGAAAAGTAGACCTACCATTTGATCCAGCAATTCCACTACTGGGTGTCTACTCAAAGGAAAAAGACACCTACCTGTACTTGAATGTTTAATGCAGCACAATTCACAATTGCAAAGATGTGGAATCAACCGAAGTGCCCATTAATTCATGAGTGGATTAACAAAATGTGGTATATGTATACTATGGAGTACTACTCAGCCATAAAACGATGAATTAATTACTTTTCCAACAATTTAGATAGAACTGGAGACCATCATCCTAAGTGAAGTATCTCAAGAATGGAAAAACAAACACCACATATACTCACTATTGAATTGAAACTAACCAATGAGCACACATGTGCACAGAGGGAAGTAAAACTCAGTGGAAATCAAGCAGCGGAAGGGGAGGGGAAATGGGGAGAGGGGTCAAATCCTACCTAGTAGGTACAATAAACACTATTAGGGTGATGAGCACACTTATAGCCATGAGTGAAGCATTAGAAAAGCTATCCAGCTAACAAAAACATTTGTACCCCTTTAATATTTTAAAATAAAAAAATTAAAAACTAACAATAAATAAAAATTATAAACAAAGGAAAGAATTGAGCATGTTACAGCTATGGCTGATGTTTTCATTTCATTGCTAGTGGCCAATCATACTGATCCATTTCATTGTATATTAGAGAAGTATACAACACTCATTTTTGGAATAAAGCTCATTGGAATTTCAATTAGTTATTAGACACTCCTTGATGTGTGCATATAGCAAAGGCTGGCCTTTCCAAATGTGATAAGAAGACAACTTCATAAGTATTCTCATAAATATGAAATTATAAATAATAGTCATTTCCACATCATGGTATATGATGGTCCTTCAGGCTACATTTTCCTAAGCTCCTCAGCTCCACTCTGTATTCCATCACTTCCTTTTGTATTTGAAACTTTGAGCTTCACAATACATACTATGTCTCTTGGATCAAATGATCCTTATTTGATCTCTCATTAGCTGTTCTGATTCATACCTTTGGACTTAGTTTTCACTTTTTCATTGAGTAAATGTATTTACTGAGAGCTTCCTACGAGGCAGACACTGATCTAGGCTCTGGGATACACTGGTTCACAGACTGACAATGGAGTCCTAATCTTGGAACTCAGAGTAAGGCAGGAAAGATAAACATTCTTAATTTCAGTTGCCATAAATAATAGAAAAGAAAGAAGGAAATTTTTACCACAGAGAACATCATGAAGTTTTCACCTAGGTCACTGGGGTCTAGGTGAGCATTTCCTGAGGACAAGGTATCAATGTTGGGATAAAGAAGTAGAGTAGAGTTGGCCAGATCAGAGCTCTTGGGTGAAAGTAAAGTGCAGTGTGAAAATCCTGAAGTAGAAAGAAGCATGATGTTAGTCAAAGAAATTTAAACAGATTAGTGAGCACAGGGAACAAGTGAGAAAGACGCTGGAGCGGAGGGCAGCGACCCAACTGCTGTGTCCCTCCGTATTGTTATGGGCCCTATGCCTGTCTCTCCCTCCCCAGACAACTCAGGACAGAAAATATTCTGCACTCAAAGATAATGTCAGGTTCATCAATATCCCTGTGGAAGCAAAGGCTTAAAATGTAGTGAATTCTCAATATATACATTTGATTAACTTGCTAATTATTTATGTAATTTTTAAGTAGAAGTTGAGATAAGATTTCTGTATTTTTAATAGAAGAAATTGAAGAAAGGGGGACCAGGAAGAGCGTACCTCAGTTGAGGAATTGTTGGGTGGAGCTGATGACATCTGGGGAGGTGGGGGATGGCCCACAGCTGTGGATGTGCCAGCTCCTGCAGGACAGGGAGGCTGAGTCTGCTCCTCCGACACCTTAATCCTTTTGGTCCCATCCTTTCCTTTGGCTGTGTTTTTTCTTTTCTGAAAGTAGTTTGATTTTTCTGTTATTCCCTTTTAATATCAAATGAAGTAGAGCACATTTTCATTCCTGGGAAGTTGTCTTATTATGCCTATCAAAGTGTTTCATGGAAACTTGAGGCAGTTCTGTCCATCTGTGGTCAGTAATATATGGTTTCTTTAAACAAAGGAAGAGGAGTAAGTTATGCAAATCATTTCATTTCTCTAATTTCCTCTGTGAGGGATGTGCAGACTTGAAAGTATAAAAACTAAGGTTTTATAAACACAAGCAAAGCATTTTCCTATCTGATTCTCAAATTACCCATCCCTTCTACTGTCAGTGCTGACATATTTAGGTTATATATATTTACATTGTGCATACTAAAGTTTTTCTCTTATTACCTTGCAAAAAGAAGATAATCAATTATTAGGCAATTCACTGAATCTGAAACCAGATGGGAAACTCATGACACTATCACTGTCTGATGGAGAGATTGAGTGGAAGACCTTAGCGGAGTTTCCTCTGTGGGACTTAAAACCTGTTCCTCTTCCTCAATCTTACCTGAGGTCCAGGAGTCACCTCTGCTCCTTCAGATGTGAGACCCTTGCTTGTGGTGCGTACAGGTGTAGCAGGACCTACTTCTTTCTGCTTCTTCTTTTTTGAGGGGGTTGTTCCTTTTGCTGGAAAACATGTAATTTTATTTGCAACTAATGCAGAATAAAGAAGGACATATACACCCAGAGCTGATGGTCTCAGAGAGCTGAAGCAGTTTCAATACTAATTCCTCTCAGCTCCTGCTGAGGATTCAGGTGAGCTCCACTGCTTTAGCCCAGCCTGGCCTCAAGGTGATCAGCCGTCAACAGCACAGGTACAGGCACAGGCACTGTCTCATGCTCCTCAGTGCTTCCCATACCCCCCAGCCCCCGGGCACTGAGCACATCCTTCCTGTCCTCTGAACTGCATGTGATCAGTCAAGCCCTTTCTCAATCCTGCTCTCCTATCATTTCCTTTTTAAAATTGAAGGTTCTCATGATGCTGACTGCTACTTCATGTTCTCCAGATAATCCATTCAAATTATAGAAACCAGTGAATGGAAACGTGGAATAGGTTTGTGAGGTGAGGTATGGTGATTTGGGGCCTTGACCTTTAAAAAAATATATATACGTGTATTTTAACTCAGAGATTTTTACAACAAAGTCTTCATACTTCTTAGAGGTAGGCTTACACTTAACTACTATCTCTTTTTTTATTATAAGAGGTAATGATATGTTAAATAGTCTCAATAGGACACACATTAATTGATTAAATGTATATATTTCAAATTTAAAGTACAAATTTAAATTTTTTTGTCATTATCTAATCTTTCTAATGTACTAGACGTCTCAATCTCTCTTCAACTCCCTCTCACTTCTTTTCTTTTACTGCATACTAAATACACCTTGTAAAATACAACAATCTGCATTAGAAACAGAATGCTCTAAGTTGTTAACCTGTTGGCATCTGAAGTACCAACACTGTCAAGGCCACTCTAACAAATTGCAACAGGGATGTATCAACTATGTCCAAGGTGAGGTTCTAGTCAAGGTTGAGAAGGGTTGGGGACAGTGGCAGAGAGGGAATATTCCCTGTTACCTTTTGACTTTTCCTTTCTAAGAGTTTCTGCAATGTGTTGAAGTGCTGGTATATTTTTGCAGAGTTGGATAAGTTTGTCCACACTGACGTCACATTTGAACTTCTTTACCATCAAATTAGCAATCTTTACTTTGTCATATTCTTCTTGCATTTTTTCAGTCAGCTTTAACTTTTTGGCCAGTAAGAACTTAATCATTTTAAACTGATATTCATTGAAGTCCTCTAATCCATTCAGCAGAACAACTTTCCACCGTTCATTCGCCATGTCTAAAGACATGGGTGAGCATACAAGAGAAAAATGACATACAATGTCACACACCTATAAAGACAATTTAAATGACTGCTTATGCCTACTTGAGTGAGGAGCCCATATGAAAGTGTTTTCTATGGATGTGTGTGACAAAGAGGAATTTAATGACCAGATACACCACTGTGGACATTGGGTGGAAAACTGCTGTATTAGGAATGCCTATGAAATTCATCCTGTTTAATAAGGATAGCTGAGTTGTGTCCAGGCGGGTGAGGTGGAAGGAGGTGTGGTAACAGGCAATTGTTACAGTGTTCAGAGCATGGGCTGTGCAGTGGCAGAGTCTCTGGTCCCCATCCCATCCTTTACTGGGTCTGGACCCCATCATCCAATGCTTGTCTATTGATTTCTGACTCTTCTCACTCCCACTGTGACTAAACTGGTTTTAGGGTAAATGGTCTACAGCTTCCTACCTTATACAAATATGCTTCTGAGTATCTGAGCCGGAGTCCCAATCTGAGTCCCCTTGTCTCTTCCTTAGTCAGCTCTCATTAGCATCCCATCTGCCTTGGTGTTGACTGTGTCCTCTGTGCCCTCTGAGCCCTTAATACTATCACTTTGCTGAACATCTTTGTGCTCTCTCCTGCAATGTCACACAGCATTTATTAGTTGAAATGATTTCATTAGCTGCTTGATTTTTTTTTAGGCTTGATTTAACTTTTTAGTTCTTTTCTTAGAGCAAGTTTTCTCTCTATAAGCCATGTTTTTATCCCACTGAAATCCTTCAACATTTCCCCATTCTCATTTCAAAAAGTTTCTTACTCCTAAAATGTCTCAGAAGACCTTGAATATCTGCATCTTTTTTTACTTCTGGTACTTTTGTATTCCTTATATCCTATACTTTGTAAATGTACAACACACCTGTGTTTTCATGCTTAATGGCTATTCTAATTCCCTTCTCACTGTCTGGAAAGCCATTCTTACATTTCTTTCTCTGATTACCTCCCATACAACCTTTCAGTCTCACTGGAGTCTTTGTCTTCTGCAAGCTTCACCCAGAGTCCTAACATAGACCAGGTCCCACATGGACTCACCTGGACGTATTTAACACTTTGTGCACTTCCTTGACAATACTCAGTGCATGGTATGGATTCCAATTTTCTTTTTAAATTAATGAATATTTTTAGTTTAAGAGCCATGTCTTTGTGTACCTTTTGTATAATTGGGATATTTTAATTCCTGGCACTGTTATTTGCTTCCTTCTTGAGGAACATGAGCATCCTCAGATTGCAAAGGCTCATAGAATGAAGAGACAATCCATACAAAGACATATTATAGTGAAACTGAAGAGTATTAGATACAAAATAACTATTCTGGAAGCCTCCAGAAATGAAGAATAGATCACCCACAAAGATTTAAGAATTGGATTGAAATGGATTCTCAACAATAAAACTGTCTACAGTAAGACAACAGAGTAATATTTATATAATTCTCTTCTGAAATCTCTTATCTATAGCAAAACCAGAAAAATTTAAAAATAGAAAGTTTTGATTTTTATTGTGAATATAAAAACAATTTATTTGCAAAATAAAAGCAAAAGTGATGTGACAGGAGGCTATGTATTAATATAATCTTCATTTATTCCACTTAAATGTCAGTGTCCATATGTTTTGTTATGAAATATTATGCTTTTGATTTTGTAATAATGAATCAGATCCCAGTGGAGTTTCTAGTAATACAGTATTTAGAATATATGCTTTAGTAGCCCCTCTAAGTCCCCCAAATTGTGAATTTCAAAAAAAAAAATGTCTAATTCCATAGGTATGGAAAAGGTGTTCTCCGCTGGTTTTGAGGAGAAAGTAACTTTGAAATCAGAATTTTAATTTAGACAAAATGGCATTCAAACAGAAGAGCCTCAATAACTCTTCTCTGATACTGAAGACCTCAGTATTTTTGCAAGACAAAGACTTCCATGAACACATCTATTGGAAGTAATATATAACAAGAAAAGAATAAATAAAATTAATAAATAATGCAGACCAAAAGATAAGTGGGGACAATGAACTTCATTATGTGTGCCTATGACTTAAAAAGAAAACCATGATCAAAGAGAAGAGAAACAGAAAGTATACTAATATAGTGGAGAGAGAAAGGAAAAAGAATATGACAATTTGCTAATGAATTTGTCTTAGAGGGTGAGACAGAGGTATAAGTTAAAAAAGCAAGACAAACAGGAGATTATAGAAGTGTCATAAATTGAATATAGCTGATAGTTAATAGCAGCATATACTTAACATCAGTTAAGTGACAATTTATAAAATATGATTTAGGAAATCTACATATATGTTGTTAACAATCACTTAAAGGTGGAAAAATTAAAAAAACATTATCTTGCAAAGAGTAACTAAAAGGAAGCCATTTTATCTATGTTAGTATAACTCTCAATAGACTTTAAGACAAAAAATAATTTTCAATACCAAATAATGATAAAAAGTTCAGCTATTGGGAAAATACAAGTTTAATTAAGAATTTATCTTATAATAAATATATATTATTTGTTATTACTTTATAGTCCCTAATGCTCCCACAATTAGTATTATATAATATATTTCTTTCCATACACACACAGACATGCACACATACCCCTACACACGTATATATTTATATATGTGTATACATGTTTCTATACATGTATACATGATTACACATACATATAATGTACCTTATATATGTGTGTGTATCAGCATATCTATACACTATAAATTTGAGAGCACTACTTGTAATAACACAATTTTATGATAGGATATCAGTATATCTTTCAATTACTAAATGAAAAAGGTAAAAAATTGTAAAGACATAAAAAATTCTGACAGTATAATTGATAAATTAACAAGATTTATCTAACATTTATAAAATTTAGAAATCAACATTTAAAATCTCACATTCTATTCAAGCACCCATCAAATAAATATTGTACCATGCTATGTGAAAAGTCTCTTAAAAATTCTAAAAGTTGGCAACAGAAATCTTTTTCTAATTGACTCCATCACCTTGCCACCAGACAAAAAATATCATTAACTTTCAGGAGGGCATAAAGTAATCCCCAAATGACTGAAATACCGCCTTGAAAAGTTGGTGTAGAATGGAGGTAAAGTAAAAGTTATACATCCTTATGAAAATGTTAAGACAACACTTACTGGAATATCTGTGTTTGTGAAACTGAGAAATTTTCTACTATGTGTGCATTTGTTCTTATGCTTTGTAAAATTGGAATAATACCATAAGATACAGCTTTATGTCCAGATGGTGATCTTTTTCCTGATATTATTTCATGATACTGTTCACATCACTCTCTTGTCTTTTACCCTGGCCCCACCACAGCCACCGAGTTTCTGAGCACCTCTAGCGAAGACAAGCAAAGTCTTTTTCCAAACTGTAACTTACATCAATAGACACTCAAAAAATTAATTTTAAAATCTGCAATGGTCAAAATGCATTTCTACTTTTTCAGGCCTCAGTTGTGATGGAATTAAAAGTGTCTACTATCCTTCTAAGTAAGTGAAGGATTAGAATCAAGCAATTGTAGTTTTTATTTTCCTGAGTACAGCTGACATCAGCCCTACTCCCCTCCCCCACACCTGGAAGAACCAATACTGACTTTCTCCTTGTGATCTAGTGGATTTCAAGGAAGAACACAGATCTTCTCTACAAATAATAACCACAGGACTCACCTCACTGCAAATTTCTTCAACAGTAGTTCAGATCTTGAGATCTTCACAACTGCAGGAATCAACGCTTGTTTTGAGTAGAGAGATAAATCAGTAAAGCTCTCAGAAACTGAGCTGCAGGATGTTATAATCTCCTGAAATGCTAAGAAAATGAAGTGTTCACAAAGACAAGGAGAAAAGGCCCTGGGTAAAGTCACTTAATAACTTGACTAGTGCTGGCTGTTTCACAATGTGCTATCGCCCCAGGAAAGAGTTGTGAAACAATGTTGAGACTCCACCCATAAAAGTTCTTAGCTTTCGATTCTGATTCTCTCAGTCAGGGAAAATAACCAACTTCCTTCCTGTAATTATCTTTACTAAAATAAAAGGGGAAGGGGTAGAGAGGGGAGTGGATGATGAGAAATTACTTAATGGGTAAAATATATAATATTTAGGTGATAGATACAATAAAATCCCTAACTTTGCCACTATGCAATATATCCATGTGACAATGTTACAATTGTACCCCATAAATTTGTACAAATAAATAAAAAATAAATAATTTTTTTTTTTTTTACATTTTCAATACCTGAAGAATTTCCAACATTAGAACCTTCTTAACCAGCAGTCTCACACATGGGTCATTAGAGACATAAATTCCCTTGAATGACTCAAGTAAAAGAGAAGCGCCCATGCCTCCCTTCTTTCTTACACACTGAGTGGAGTGGCAGGAGATCTTGACAGAATCACCTATTGTTAGCAGTACTTGACTGCATCACCTGGATGGGGGAATGTGTGCTATGAAATCTCTATTGGTTTAAATAGTATGTGAAGCATTCACCCAGTTATTAGTTGACAAACTTGGGGCTTGCCAGATCAGAAAATTAGCGTGAACATGTAAATTCTCTCTCAAATATATATAAATGAGTTTGACACTAGCTGTCCTCTTGCCTATGACTAGACTACTTTACCTCAGCAATTCATGTTTACTCATGCTTTCTGCATTTTTCATGGATGAAAACAAGTTGATAGTATCATGACAGTATTAAAGTTTTGAAAATTATGGGTGTGTACTGAACTTCTGGTACAGTGAAGAGCCTGTTAAACTCTGTTCAGCAGTGTTTCTTCTGCTAAGGACACTGGGTGCCCTCAGGAGTACTGTAACCCCACATGTCATATAACAGCACCATCCAGCAGATGGTGCTGTAATCCACCATCTGATGTGCAAGCAGGCTGTGGCCATGTGTGGAACAAGGGGCTTCAAAAACATCTCTTACAGACAAATGATCCAAGGCCATCCATGCAGCAGAAGAAAGCTGATTGTTTTAATCCAAATGAGGGCCACAGATGGGATAGATGAAGTATGGATTTGAAAGCATATGAAGGCCTTTAACAAAGCAGGAGTAAGTAAAAAAAACACACTCACAAAAAAACCAACAAGGAGGATCTGGAGTGATGGCCACGAACACCTTAGGTGTTCTTGATTTTTTTTTTTACAGACTTTAGATTGCTATTAAAGTGGATGCATTGCACTAGTCTTAAAGTATGTGGTAGAGAGGGATGTGAGGGAGGTCCAAAAGGACCCAATCCAGGGGTCAGAGGATAAAGACATCTGCCAGGAATGACCATGTCTCAGGTCATTTTTCTGCCTCTTTCTTCGTAATCATTTCATTTGGGGCAATGCCTTCAGTTTAGACTGCAGCATACAACACAAAAATTACTGCCACCAATAAAGACAATTCAGAAAAATGCCCCATAATCTATCTGTGCAGGTGCAATTTAATAGGTGAAGTCAATGCTAAAAACTTTGCATTTTTCCTGACTCTGAAACAGTGCCCAAACAAATAGTCATTTGTGCCATCACACAAAAAGCTCACTAATACAACATAGAAGACCACCTGATATGAGGACAAATGTCTGGATGAAGTTGCGTGACTTTTTATCATCTGAAGTACTAATGTCCTGGGTCATTCAAAGTCCTCAGGAAAATTTCCCACCAGATTTATGTCTGACCCAAGATATTGACAAATTACTGTCTGGGGGGCAATACTAACACACCCACCACCTGCAGTTTTAAATAAAGTTTTATTGAAACAAAGCTATGCCTACTCATTTATGCATTGTCAATGTCTGTGTCATGGTGCAACTGTGGAGTTGACAAGCTGCAGGAGAGTTCATCTGGCTGCAGAGCCTAAAGATTTTTCTGTATGGCTCTTTATAGAAAACGTTTGTCACCCAGTAGCCAGCGTCAGTCTAGCAGACAGCAGAAAGACCCTAAGGAGAAAAGCAAGAGCAGTAGAAGAGCAATCACATCAAGAAACCACAGTCAGAGCTTTTAAGGTCCACTGTAGGCTCATGGATAAAGGCTTATGTATGATAAGGTTTATGGTCTAAGAGAAAAAAATGGAAATGGAGAATATTTAAGTCCTCCAAGTGGTTATCCCTAAGGGCCAGAATAAAATCTATTAGTATGGGTCTGCAGTTAGGAAAATTGATTTACACATTCATGATGAAATCCACCACTTGAACAAGGTGCCTCCTCATTTGCCTTCTCAAGGAAAGCGATGTCTCCTTCTCAAGAAACAGGACAGGGTGATTGAGTTTTAAATGATTAACCAATTTGGTACCCCTTAGAACAATTTTTCGTAATGTATTATGATTTATTAAATATTGACAGGTTTAATTTTTAAATATTTAAAATGTATTTTTGCATTTATTTTCATGAGGCAAATAGCCTTTTTTTTCTTTTTGTGTAACATCTTTTTGATTTTGGTATGACAGCAATATTGGTATTTCTAAAATAATGTGTTTAGGATTGTTAATATTTTCTCCCCAAATATTTGACAGAATTTATTAAGTGTCTAATCTTAAAATTTTCATTGTAGGAAGATTTGTGGTTATAACTTCCTTTTCTATATAGATATACAGATATTTATTTGTTTTATTTCTTTATGAGATAGTTTTGTTATTTGTTTTACAGGAACGTTGTCTTTTAGTTCTAAGTAGCCAAACATACTAGCATAATGTTGTTTTTAATATTCTTTTATTTTCTTTTAAATATTTTATCTGTAGTGTCATTTGTTTACATTTTTGATATTGGTCATTTATATTTTCTCCTTATTTTTCTAAATTATTCTTAGTAGGCAGACTCTCTCTTAGGAGGATGCTTAGAAAAACCCCAAGTCAAGAGGGGAGACAAAAGACACAAAAGCTATTTGAAGCCTTTGGCACTCACAGTTAGAGCATATGTTAAACAATGTTCTAACATGCAGATAGACTAACAAACCATTTCATACTAAAGGCCTATTTATTAATATTTCAATCCATTTTTCTACATACTTAGGCTATACAAGTATAGTTTTGTTACCTGGATATACTACATAGCTGTGAAGTTTGAATGAGAACTAAGTGCTTAGGAATAAACTGAAAGAAGGTCAAAGATTTCAACACTACAAAATACAATACATTGATGAAAGAATTTAAAGACAACACAAATAAATGTAAAGACATCTGATGCTAATGGATTGGAAAACTAATACTGTTCAAATGTGCCCACTACCCACAATAGTTGCAGATTCAATGCAATCACTATCAAAATCCCTATAACATTTTTTTTACAGAAATAGGAAAAAAAATCCCAATATTCATATGGAACTACAAAAGACCCTGAATAGCCAAAACAATCTTCAGACAAAAGAACAAAAATGGGGACATGACACATCCTCATTTTGAAATATATTACAAATCTACAGTAATAAAAATAGGATGGCCCTGTCATAAAGACAGACATATAAAGCAATGGAAAAAAATAGAAAGCCCAGAAATAAATCCATGCATAAATGGTCAATTGATTTTCAGCAAGGGTACCAAGAATACCCATTGGAAAAAAATAGTGTCTACAACAAAATGGTGTTGGGGAAATTGGATATCCATATGTAAACAAATGAAATTAGATTCTTATCTTATATCATACTCAAAAATCAACTCAAAAGTAAATTAAAGACTTAAATGTAAGATACAAAAATATAAAACTTCTAGAAGAAAACATAGAAGAAAAGCTTTCTGACACGAGTCTTAGCAATGATTTGTTGGATGTGACCCCAGAGCATAGTTAACAAAAGCAAAAACAGTGAAGTGGGATTGCAATAAACTATAAACCTTATGCATAGCAAAGCTATCAGTCAACAGAGTGGAAAGGCCATGTATGGAATGGAAGAAAATATTTGCAATTTATCTGATAAAAGGTTAATAAGTAAAACAAATAAGGATCATCTACAATGCAATAGCAAATGAATAATTATAACACAATTAGAAAACGGGCAAAGGACTTGAGTATAAATTTCTCCAAAAAAGACATACAAATGACAAACAGGTATATGAAAAGATGCTCAACGTCACTAACCATCAGGAAAATGCAAGTCAAAACCACAATGTTATACCACCCCACACTTGTTAATGTGGCTATTAATAAAAAAAAAGATAACAAGTGTTGATGAGGAGGTGGAGAAATTGGAACACTTGTGTATTTTTGGTGGGAATGAAAAATGGTACAGCTACTATGGGAAACAGTATGGAGCTTACTCATGAAATTAAAAAAATAATATCATATGATCCAACATTCTTACTTGGAATTTATCCAAAAGGATTGAAATCAGGATCTTAAAGAGATATTATCCCTTCCATGCTCGTTGCAGCATTATTCAAAATAGCAAAGATGTGGAAACAAGCTAAATGTCCCATTGACAAATAAATGGGTAAAGAAAATGTTGTATGCATATAATGGAATATTATTTCTTCTTTTTAAGAAAGGAAAATTTTGTAATAGGTTACAACATGGATGAATCTTGAGGACATTATGCTGAATATAATAAGCCAGTGAGAAATGTATAAATACTGCCTGAGTCCACGTATATAAGGTATCTAACATAGTCAAACTCATAGAAGCAGAGAGTAGAATGGTGATTGCAAGGGGCTGGAGAAGGGGGAAATGGGAGTTGCTATTCAATGGGCATAAAATTTCAGTTATCCAAGATGGATAAATTCTAAAGATCTGCTATATGACATTGTGCTTATAGTTAATAATACTGTATTTTAAACTTGAAATTTGTTAAGTGGTTGATCTCATGTGAAGTGTTCTTATCACAATAAAAAAAACACATGCCTAACTAAACAGTTTTAGAGAAATAATATTTCTGATATAATTGGGTGTGCCTCTTCTAATCGTAATCATATTCTGATACTCCAGCAACCCTCCTAAGGATATTTTTCTGCCTCTTGTATACCTTAAAACCACTTGGAACAGACCAGTCTCTAAGATCCATGAGAGCAGATTAACATCTCTATGACCTGTTCTATCCTCTTTGGTCAACACACTTCAAATTTAGGAGAAGTTACAGCTTCTCACCTACTTGAGTTTGGTCCCAAGGAGGAGCTCAGATGTAGGTTGAGGTGAAAAAAGATAAGATAGTGTGGGGTCAAGGCATTAAAGGATGAAGCTATTTAAGGGGAAAAAAAATAAAGAGGCAAATTATTTTGGGTAGAGGGTAATTTCCTTTTTTTTTTTTTTTTTTTAGACCCTGATAACATTTCAAAGTACTAACAACTGCCTCTTTCAAGGTTGAATCATAAGTGATCGGCAGCATGAATTAGCCTTCAACTTAACAGAACAACTTCACGTGATGCTTCAAAAGGTAAATATATATTGTTCAATCACTTTCAATGAATCAACTGATACTATTGACTTGGTACAAGCTTTAGACTTCATTCAGGTCATAGCAGAAAATGTGCTTTGCTATGAAGAGTTACTCGCTTTGACCACTCTTGCTAACAGAATGTGGGGAATAGATATCTTCAACAACTTTCAAGATAAATGTCATGAAGTTGGACTTAATTTGATAAATTAGTAAGTGTATGTACAGATGGTGCACCTTCCATGGCAGGAAAACATGAAGGGTTTATTGCATAGACTTAAAAAATATATTAATAGAACCAAATGCTTCTATTTCTTTTCATGGTAATTTCCTTCTTGAGACAGACTGTCCTTAGAAGTTAAAAGTTCACAGGGGAATCAACATGATGTTGAGGGAAGCAAAGGCATTGGGCAAAGCACCTAAATGACTCCCTCTCTAACTCCTAATCACCATCACCTACAAACTAGCAAGCAATCACACATGGTTACATAATGTAATATGAATATGAATATATTAGAATAGTTCAGAATATAAACATCATTTGTATATAATGTTGTCATTTTCCCAGTGTCCATAAGTTAAATTTGAATTTAGAGGACAGTTTAGCCGTTTGTGACATCTTCTCAGGATGAAATCTATTTCCTAACTGCGGGGAGTTAGCTACTCTCTCTGCAAAGAAGTTTTCTCTTTCCAGTCAGGTCTCTCAGGCAGCGGTCAACGCAAAGGATGAAAAAATAGTAGGAAACAGAAATAAAAATAAAATAATAATAATAATACACAGAGCCAAAGATATAGTTTATAAAGTAAAGGTTTATGAAAATAGACAAAGAGAGGGTGTCCGGATGGATATATTTCTTCCTGCAAAAATATATCAAAGACTGAAACTCCACACAGGTATTTTATGGGGTAGATACAGGCTCCCATTCCCAAGGGCAACGGGATTTATATACTAACAGGCAGTTTGGTTTAGGGTCAAAGTCTTCTAAAAGGCTACTACAGATCCTTTAACTAACTCTATCTAGGGGAACAATGAGTTACAAAATCTTCTTAGGGCAAACTTCTAAGTTTTCTGATAAGGCTATTACTTTAGCAAAAAACAGAGACATCTTGGCTCCAGTGATTGTGTTCTGGGAGACAGAGAGGATCTCAGAAGTCAACATGAGCTGTGTTTTGTGTTAATTACTTTAACTGCATGGTTCTGTCTGGGCCCAGCTTGAGCATTAGCATATCTATTTGATCAGCTCTCATCTGGGTGGGGGGGGTCTTTGTCAGTCAGCTCTGGCAACCTTTTGGTCCTAGGTGAGGCCTGTCTTGTCTTTCAAAACAGGTGAGAACCTTAGGCCCAGTTTACAGCTGTCTCTTTGAAGTGCAGCTATACTGACCAATGAGATGCCCTCCTGAGGCGAGGCAGCTTTTGAACTAACACATTTATTTTTTCTTTAAGGCAAAGCCTTATTTGACTTCTGAAATCAAATCTTGTCTACAGAAATACAGGGGGCATTTCTATAACTCAGTATTCTTAGGCACAACACCTAACTAGCTGAACGATGTTATGATTTTGACCATTTAATTTCTTTAAGCTTCAGTTTTCTCAATGTAATGAAGAAACAGGATTCTGTAGCTTCTAAATTTCCTTCAAAATCTGGTTTCCCAAAAATGACCAAAAATAATAATATATTTGGCTACAAATGAAAAAAATGTCTAAAAGTTCAAGTCATGCTGTATAAATCTTCTCATAAAAGACATATCAGAAAAGAGTAGCGTAAGTGGAAAAACCAACCACTTCTTTCCCTGGAAATTTGCCCCCAACACCATGAAAGCAGAACTGTAGTGTCTCTTCTCCGTGGAGTAATTGAGCATAAATAGCTTTAGACCACCACAGTTCTCTGAGTTTATAAGGTTGTGATTTTGCATATTATTTCACTTTATTTGGTTGTTGTAAGAATGAGAGTGAGGATCTTTTCAGTTTTCTCCATCTGAGGGAGAATTCTGTCTTATTGTTTGTTTAACTTTCATCTCATCCTTATTCCTCGAACATTAGCACAACTACCCCAGGGTAGAATAACAGGCCTGGATTCTATTTTATTTATTTATTTATTTATTTGCAGAATGGTGTTTTTTATTGTTTAAATTGTGTCTAACACACATGCAGAGAAATGCATAAATTATAAGGGTAAAGTTTGATTTTTTTCCAATTGACACACCCATGTAAATACCCAAAACAAGAAATAATCAAATACTTGAAATAATGGAAATCAATATTTGCTCCTTGTATCTGGCTTCCTTCACTTGGGATTATGTATATGAGATTTATCTATATTGTCATGGATAGCTGTGTAAATTCCTTCTGAATGGTATCATTGAAGTGTATTATGAAATAGTATTTTTCTTTCCTTTTTTTAAATTTCAGGGTATTATGGGGGTACAAATGCTTTAGTAACCTAAATTGCCTTTGCACTCCCCGAGTCAGAGCTACAAGTGTGTCCATCCAACAGACAGCATGCACTGTACCAGTTAGGTGTGAATTTACCCATCCCCTCTTCCCTGCTCCCACCTGCTCGACACCCGTTGAATGTTACTTCCCATATGTTCACATTAATGTTGATCGATTAGTACCAGTTTAATGGTGAGTACATGTGGTGCTTGTTTTTCCATTCTTATGGTACTTCACTTAGAAGAATGGGCTCTAGTTCCATCCAAGATAATATAATTGGTAGTTCACCATTTTTTATGGCTGCATAGTACTCCATGGTATACATATACCACATTTCACTAATCCACTCATATATTGAGGGACACTTGGATTGTTTCCACATCTTTGCAATTGTGAATTGTGCTGATATAAACATTCGAGTGCAGATGTCTTTTTTATAGCATGTCTTTTTTTTCTTTTGGGTAAATGCCCCATAATAGGATTGCTGGATCAAATGGTAAGTCTACTTTTAACTCTGAGGTATCTCTATATTATTTTCCATACAGTTTGTACAAGTTTGCAATCCAGTGTATGAGTGTTCCTATCTCTCCGCATCCATGCTAACATTTGCTGTTTTGGGACTTTTTGATAAAAGTCATTCTCACTGGAGTTAAGTGATATTTCATTGTGCTTTTGATTTGCAATGCCTGATGATAATTAGAGATGTTGAGCATGTTTTCATATGTTTATTGGCCATTAGTCTGTCTTCTCTTGAAAAGTTTCTGTTCATGTCCTTTGACCACTTTTTAATGGGGTTGTTTGATTTTTTCTTGCTGATTTTCCTGAGTTCTATATAGATTCTAGTTGTCAGCCCTTTACTGAATGTATAGCATGCGAATATTTTCTCCCATTCTTGAGGTTGTCTATTCACTCCAGTGACAGTTTCCGTAGTTGTATAGAAGCTTTTTAATTTGATCAGGACCCATTTATTGATTTTTGTTGTTGCTGTGATTGCTTTGGGGTCTTCTTCATAAATTCTTTGCCTAGTCTGATGTCTATAAGAGTTTTTTTCAATATTTTCTTCTAGAATTCTTATGGTTTCATGCCTTAGATTTAATTCTGTTATCCATGCTGAGTTGATTTTTATGAGGTGAGAAGTGCAGATCCTGTTTCAATGTTCTACATGTGGCTATCCAATTTTCCCAGCACCATTTATTGAATAGGGATTTTTTTCCCCCAATGTATGTTTTTGTTTGCTTTGTCAAAGATCAGATGGCTATATGAGGATGGTTTTATGTCTGGGTTCCCTGTTCTATTCCATTGATCTGTGTCTCTATTCTTGTGCCAGTACCATGCTGTTTTAGTTACTATAGCCTTTTAGCATAGCCTGAAGTCTGGTATGCTGATGCCTCCCAATCTGTTCTTTTTGTTTAAGGTTGCTTTGGTATACAGGGTAGTCTCTGATTTCATATGATGCATAGAATTATTTTTTCTACATCTGTGCAAAATTATGTTGGGCTTGGGTCTGTGGAGGGGGAGGCATCCCAGCAGGGCTGGGGGTCTGGTGTCCTGTCTGCAAGAAGCTTTCTGCTCACTGGCAGCACAGTAACTAGGCTCAAGTTAGCAGAAGGTCTCTCCAGCAGCCCGGGAGCCCCACAACAGTCTGAGATGCAACGGAGGGGAACGTTAACTGCTCCA
This sequence comes from Lemur catta, assembly GCF_020740605.2. Classification (NCBI taxonomy): domain Eukaryota; kingdom Metazoa; phylum Chordata; class Mammalia; order Primates; family Lemuridae; genus Lemur; species Lemur catta. The sequence continues at coordinate 32,184,057 of NC_059130.1, read as the reverse complement.
GCTACACTTCTCGCTGGTCTTTGAGCCTTTTGGGGCTCAATCCCTGCCAATGCCCTTCTCCTTCCAGCTCTGCTCTGCGACCTCTTCCTATAGAGTCTCCTGTAGTTTCAGGCACCCTTGCTTCAGGCCCTCATCTGATCTATGTTTGTCTGTCTGATTTTTCCCTTTCATTTAAAACTTCTCCCTCTTACATAAATGCTCTTGCTGGTGGTGTCTCTGGTCCTCCATCTTGCTCTCCAGGCCTGGATTCTAAATCGAGACTATTATTGATCACCTATGTGTCAATGGGAGAATGAATTTACCTTTGTGTTCCCCTTTTCCCCCCATATATAAGGTGAATAAAAAGCAGAAAATGATCAACCTTCTAAAGCTGATGTAAAGATTAAGTGACACAAAATAATTGGAAAATATCAGGTGCAAAATATCAGGTACCAAGTACATGATCAATAAATACATTGTAAATTTCAGTTTTTGCTACCTACTTTATCCATTCTACACCAAAGTAAATTAATTATTCTTTGGTTTGCCTAAATAAGTGTTTGCCTGAGACAATTTCCTCACGGATCCCTATATGTGGAATGTGGGGACTAGGAAATATGATTTGAGAGATACTGAGGAGCTGTTGGTACTTGAGGAAATGAAAGAAACCAGATATTTCACATCACACAGGGCCAGAAATTCTTCTAACATACAAGTGGCTTCATGTAAATCACCACAAGATGCCCCATTTGGCTGACAAATTACCCATTTATGCCCTCTTCAGGAAACCAATTTTGAAAGAATATCCCTTGCTCTGGGCTAGATCAACCCCTCCCCAGGACACAGGGCTTGACAATTGAAGCACAGGCTGGGTTTCACCGCTACCTGCCCCTCAGCCTGGTTTCTGTGGGCAGGGCACAGCTGGTGCATTCTTGACCTGGGGCTAACCCTGTGAAGATCACACCAAATGTAAAAGTCCAAACGTTGTTTGGGGCCCTTGTGCACTACCTTGGTTGGCAAGCTACAATCTGTTTTTAAGAAACTCACAAATGGATTAAAGAGACTTCGGGGAAGCACTCCTTTAGAAAAAAAAATGTTTATTTTTTCTTCAAATTATGAAAGTGTTAAAAAATAACCACAGACTTTAAGAAAATACAAAAAAGTAAGAAGAATAAAATATAAACCATCCTTATCCTATTTTCTAGCATTAATAGTTGGTTTATATACTGTCATATTTCAAGCACATATATATGTATACACACACACACACACACACACGCAAACTTTTTTGGCACTTAGATCTTATCTCCAAAAACTTGATTATTGATGGAATCCAGATTTTTAGGAGGAGGACTTTAGGTGAAGCTTAGACTGAATGGTTATTTGGTATCCTTGTCCTTGTTGTCCTTGAAGAAGAAAGAAATAAAGATAAAACACTTAAAATACAGGTGGTCATATATTTCTGCATTCACTCACACTGTCTCTTTTGCCATGGGCCACATCTCTTCCTCTATTCCCTTCTAAAGAACTCTTTACTCACTCTCACCTACACTTTTTAATGAATTCTTGTCCTGTGAGTCATGCCTCCCCTCCCCTTTGTTGAGACCATGAAATGAGATACTCACTGCTACCCAGCATGAGCACAAGTAGAAGAGCAGGAGATGTCAGGGAACAACAGTAAAGAGGAAGGAGCTGGTGAACCCAATGCCAAGAGTTGAGGGGAAAGCTCTTATTGGGCAGAAAGGTGAGAAGAGGGTACCAAAGGTATTCCTGGTGCAACTGCTATCAAGGAAGATTTGGAATGTTTGACTGTTGGCCTCCTGAACTAAAGCAATCTGAGAGCATGTGCATGTCTGTGTACCAGAATATGTTAGCGTTCGTTTTGAGCTGTTAGCATTCCAGTATTAGCCTTTGTTAGTGTTCCAAGAATCCCACATGAATGTGTCTGTCAGTGTGACAAAGTGCATGGACTTTGTCATGTAGATCCAATCACCCCTGTCTGTGGTAATATATGTATCTCACCGAAGGCAGGTTCTGATTCTCTCAGGTGCATCCTTGGTTATTTGAGTCTGATAAGAGCTCTGCTGACCGCCCTCCAATTAAATTCCCTCTCCTCATCATTGTGAATCACAAATAATTACATTAGTTAATACATAAAACAGTTGAATTTTTATAAAGTTTAATTAATATAATTGGAAACCCCTTAGAAGAGGCTGAGTCATTCTGAGTATTCAGTAAATTAGTGACATCAATATCACTATTTATTTAGATAATATTAGCCACAGCTACTACTTAAACAGCTATGTCTATACTGATGTAATTCAGTCAAAGGCCCAGCTCAAATTATCTTTCGAGTATAATATATACATGTCATATGGATAGCTTGTATATGTCCTATGGCAACCTCAAACTTAACCTGTCCATAAAAGAAGAAATTTTTTGTTGCCTGGAACATGAACTTCCTACTGTGTTCATAGGGGTATATTGAAGAATAAAGGGAATAATAATATACATAAAAACGCAGCTTTCACTTTCAGCTTTACTCAGTAGATGCTCAATTAGCAGAAATATCATCATTGTCATTGTTATTCCACAGTCTATGCAAGGTTTGTATGTCTGCCCACTCCACAGATATGTCATGATTCATGTTGACTGTCTTGTGGAAACCCCAGATAAAGTTATGGAGAATAGGAATAAAAAAAAACCTTGTTTTTTTTCCCCATATATTAATTTTAAACCAGAAATATCTCCATTTGTTTTCTAAACCATTCTGTGCTCTTTGCTTTATGGAAATCATGACAAAAGATACAAAAAATAAGAATACCTTCTTCTTGGTTTTCAATAAGAAAACATAAGAAGTCATATTGCAAAAAATATCTTTGGGATAACCCATGAAGTATATGAGCAAGGACTTCTTTCAGAGCTAGTGAATCACAGAGGAAGTGATCAGACATTTACTAGGCCCCCTGCAGAGATACTGTATATCAAAGAAGAAATGAATGCATGAGGTGGCTAAGTGTAGCAGCCATGGGACCCTAGCTGGGATTTGTGAGCTAAGGGTGGTTTAGGTACAGCTAAATAACTCCTATGGCTGTAGAAATGGTCATATTGCCTATATACAAAATGGGACTTAGGAAAACTTCACATAGTCCCTCTAAGCCAAAATGTAGGAGAAATGAGTTCTTTCCCAGAATGCTGTCCTGTGGTGTCCACTAATGTCTTTGAAGTAAGAAAGAAAAATGTGTCTGAGCTGGTAATGACTAGGCATGAATTCCATCCCTGGTCACCTAAACCAAGTTGGCTAAAAAGCAGAGACTGCCACCCTTGACCCTCAAATAAGATATGTGGAATTTATAGAGGAAAATAGGATTCTTGCACCCATCAACACCAGCAAACACATAAAGAAACTGAGAAACTACTACATGTTGCAAATCCTTGTATATAGGTATCCTGTCTTCAATGAGGACATGTGGGGTGGTGGAGGAGGCTGCAGCCTGGGTCAGAGTGCAGCTTGGGCCTTGGGTGAGAATCTAGGTAAGAGAGTGGTGACGAAATTCTCCCCCTGCCTTTCTCTCTAGCTTCTCCTCACTCACTCTAGATGACAGTCTTCTGGGCCCTGGGCAGAGGTGAGCACACTGGTCACATCATGGCCAAAGGTAGACATGTATTTCATTTGGACAGAGAGATACACTCATTTGTGTACTGCTGTCTGCTTTTGCCCTGGACATGAAACCTACAATTAAGGCCTATTTTCTAGTAGGGTTGAAAAAACACTCCATTATTAGATTGTGATAAATATTATAAACAAAATAAAGGGCCGTGTTCAGAAAACACTGGCATGATGTGCTCTGATTCAGGCGGGGGTATCAGTGAAGTCTTGCCTGAAGAAGGGATTTTGGTTGGCCCAGAATCATATCAGGGCCAATGCAGAGACGAGAGTAAAGGATTGTAGGCAAAGGAAGTACCATATGTCAAAACACCTTATATGGGAAGGAGAAGGAATTTTGAACATCAAACCTTACATATGGTCATTAATTGTAGTGAAAAGTTATGAAACAAAACTGGAACGTTACAAACATACTGTTGTATTCGTCTCTCTTGGCTGGATACCTCTCCTCGTACTTTCTCTATATTTGGACCAATGGAAGGCAATAATCTTTTTGAAGACAGAAATGACTTCATGAAAGCATACCTTATGAATAATGAAGGATGTAGAATCCAATGACATGTTCAATTACATATTGACAAATAATGAGAGATGTAGTAAAATAATGAAATTATATTTAGTCAGAGATTAAATGAGAATCTTTTCAAAACCCTGATCAACCCTTATGTTTGAGAGAGGCAAAAACAGTGGCAACAGGAAGGTGGTACCTTGTTAAAGAAACTGTCCGACTGGATTCCTTGACATGGCATGTAAAAATAACCATACGGTGCAGTTGGTGTGCTGCCTCTGAAGCTTGCAGAGGATGTTTCTGCTTCTGGGAAGGCTCCTTCCTTCTGGAGTAATAAATTTGGGTGACTTAGTCTTTCATTTTATGATGGAAAGCAATATTTTTGGGGGATGTTTTTCTAAATGAGTTGAATATAATGCATTCCTTTTTTTCCCTCCAAAGTTCTTTTTTACAGGATCTTTCCTCTGCTAATTTTCGCTGAATACTAGCATAAATTCAGCTTCCTTAACCATACTACAGCACATACAGGTAACAGCATTACAGTCTTTGATCTGGAAAAGTCAAAACTCAGATGATTAAAATAACATTGATCTTAGATTCTTGGCTCTACCTCTATTATAAACTGATGTGCAACAACTTTGTCAAGCACATCTCTTGGGCTTATTTGTTGGTAGATGAGTTTCTCTTGTGATAAGTGTAGAAATTTGGAGAATAAAGCCAGGTGAACTGAGGAATGTTTACAAGCAATCCTTTCTCTTCAAATAAACAGGTTCCTGTCACGTGCTCTTCTGCCTCTAGTATACCCAGCTCTCCATCTATCTGGGCAAACTGATCTTTGCCTTGTAAGGATTCTCTCGTAGTAACAATTTTGGAGGAATGATATGAGGTACTGCTGGTAATATGAGGCAAACAGAATTTTCTAGGATTCATGGTCATAATCTCAGGTTCCAGGTTCCACCTAGGGAATTTCTAGTACCTGGCTCTTTGTGCCTCGTTTAACTGACGTCAAAGAATGTCCATAAATTGTTATATTTTCACTACTATTATTTGTAATAGTGAAAGCCCAGTTGTAAATTTACATTTGATGTCAATTTGCCAAAGTTTTCTCATTTCCAGCTTTTACAATCTAATTCTTTTGTACCACTTTCTAAAAAAGTGGTGGGTGGGAGGGGCTAGGGGAGCCTGTTGCTGCACCCCAGCTCCCTGAGCAAAGCGGTCTCTGACCACTCTCCTGCATCTCCTGCATTGGAAGCTGCAGACTTCAGGCCACTAAACAATGCCAAACCTGCCAATGTCCATGCTGAAATACCTACACATGCACACATCTAAATATACTTCAGACAACTTAAAGTCTGCTCTCTCATACTGGAAGGAACATTTTCCAAAACTGTGAATGTCAGTATTGTCATATGTGAAGTGAGACAAACGGTATCATATCTATGGGGTTTCAATGAAGAATAAGTATATAATATACACAAATAATGAATTTAGTAAATGCTTAACAAGCAGAAATATAATTATTGCCTTTGTTAGTTCACGGTCTATTCAAGAAAGATTTGGATTTCTGCTTGATCGACAGATTTTTAATGGTTTATGTTGTCTCTGTTGATGGATTCTCCGGATCAAGGTGAGGTGGAAATCATGTCATTAAAAATATTTCTCTAAGTATGCCACACATAGTAATGCGATCTTATTGACAGAAGTGCCTTTTTTTTCAGTTAGAAAATAAGCATTTCATTTTGTTTGACATTTAATGCTACATAATTTGTAGCATGAGCAGCTAAGAAAACACTCAGAATTTAAGAAAGAAAAGATTACTAGCCTGCATTTCTCTGAACCCATCTTCTATCCTCTTTAACTTCATAGGTAAAGATAGGTCTGAATTCTCATGAAATCTTTGCTTTAAAAATAGTTTTAGCACACAAGTTATTCATTTCTAAGCAATATGGCATTTAGTTTTTATTAGATTTAGAGCTTACAAAAATGTTACTATATCATTTAAAATTTGCTGTAATTTTCTTTTTCCAACTATTATATGCCTAAGATGTATCTATGATGCATAATTTGCATTTTATTTAATTTTAAGCCAGCATAATATTCCAAAGGTTATTTGCTGATTCACCTGTCATTGGCCATAAGTTCTTCTCAGATTTTGCTTATTCATGTGATGCTGTTGTGAATATTTTTATACTTTCTCCTTATATTCATAGGCACAATTGAAATAAAATTTGTACGGTATGCATGTCTTCAGTTTTGAGATAATGTCAAATTGGTTTCCAAAGATCTGTACTTATTTGTATGTCCCTCAGCAGTGTTTCCCAGTGTATCACGTGCTCATCAACATGGACGGTGTGAGTAGTTTCACTTTTGTAATTTTGTGTTTACATATAGAACAGTATCATGGCCCTATTAACATTCCCTGTTTACTTTTAAAGGTGACCCTCTTTTTATGTTTTCAGTATTCATTTTTATTTTCTCTTTTGTAAAAAATGTCTGTTTTTTTATTTTGTCATACCTATTTTGTATCTAGGAATTCTAAATATACTGTTCTTTCTTTTGTTTTTGAAAATCAGGTAAAATATATACTTTCCTCTTAGCAGGCGAATTTCGATGCTTATAATAAAAAAAGAAAGAAAAAAATAAAATAGTATGATAAACAGAATAATGTCAGAGAAAGTAAAGCATAGGTGGTCTGGAAGTCATTAACTTAAGAAGATAAATCTTTGAATTTATGAGGTAATGATTAATGCAGACACATGAATGTATCAGTTACACAAAAGATTACCTACATCCATTTCTGTCATTATTAATCCTTCTTTGTTGTTTTCAGCACCAATAAATTATTTTATCTCTTAAAATAATTTTTGAATGGCTAACATTTTAGCAGCATAAATTTTTTTTTTCTACAGTGGATTTAAGTATAGCCAAATAATTCCTGTGACTACAGAAATGTCTGTGTCTCAAGGTTAGGTACGGGGAGCTAAAGGAACATCACCCCTTCCCTTGCAATTCAGTTTATGTGAGAATGCATACTTGTCCTGGGGTCCACTTATGTCTCTGAAGCAGCAGAGAGAAAATGGAACTGAGCTGGTAATGATGAAGTATGGGCGATATTCACGGTTTTTTTCTAACAAAATGAGAAAAACACACTGCCTGGCACCTGCTCCATTATATAAAATCCGTAAACACACTTGAGGGAAATATATACTTTTGGTAAGTACAACAAGAAGGAAAACAAAAACACGCACAAAATTCCAGCCACATATTGAGAACCCATGTATAGAGTAGGCCTCTTTTCAACTGGTAGGTGTTGATGAGTCATGCAAGGGGAAGGCTTGGTCAGTGTGCAGCATGGGGCTTGAGTGAGACTAGACAAAATCATAGCTATTTAAGAATCCTCTTGCCTTTCTCTAAGCTGACCTGTTCACTGCAGATATAGGGCTTCTTTGGCGCAGAGCACATATAACTGCCGAGGCCATATTATAGGTAAGTAAAATGCAGTCTGGGATAGGATGTAATGCATACAGACATGAACTCATTCATGCAATCCTGTCTTCTACTCTCTGGACATGGTATCTGTAAACTTACCGGACTTGTAGGGTTGAAAATATACTATAATTACAGCATGATAAATATTATAAAGGAAATGAGGGGACATGTGAAGGCCCCAAAGAGATTAACTGTTTTATTCTTAGAGGGGATAGTCAGGGTTCTTGCTTGAGGACAGGTTTTAGGTTGGCCCAGAAATACGTAAGGCCCAGTGAAGGGGCAGAAGAAACAGATTTGAGACAAAGGAAGCACCATATATGAAACACCATATGTGGGAAGGAGCAAGAATGTTGAAAGTAAATCTTGAAGTATGTTCATGAATCAACGGGGAAAGCGGTGAACAAACACTTAGATGTAAGAGAAAACCACCCTCTTTATTTGGTCATAACTATTTTGAGAAGCTGTGTCAAGATTCTGGCCATCCCATTAATTATGAAAAAGAGAGGCACAAAGAATGGCAACAGGAAGCTGGTACCTTGATTAAGGATGAGGCTGGTGGAGTTTTCTGTGAAGTCTGAGCATGGCTCAGATTTGGAGGTTTCCTGATGCTGGAAGTGTGCACAATTTGACGTCACCGTTGGACGGACCTTGTCCTATTGGCATCATGAGTTTTGGGAATCATAGCATCCGTTTTCTGAGGAAAAGATTGTATTTTCTGGTTAATCATTTTCACTATGCAATGAAGCCTAATTATATATCTATCTCTATCTTTATCAATCCCTACCTGTTTTATTTTTAAAAATTTATTTTTTCATTTTATTCTTTTCACACTATCCCCCCACCAGCATTTTCTCTAGAAAATAGCTTAAATTTAGATATTGTAGCTCTTTCCTGTATAGTCACAAACCAGCCCTACAGTCTTCATTGTGTTGACTGAAATTTTACTGGTGAGTGATTGTATTCTTGCTCTATTTCTGATGAAAACCTGTCTAGACCAACATCTAGAGGTCAATCAATCTCTCTTGGGGTTATTTTTGTTAAATAATCCTCCCAGCTTACAAGGATAGCACGTTTCAGAACAAAGTTAGCTGAATTGATGGACACTATTTGCGTCAAGCAAATACAGAAATGGATTCTTTTTTTTTTTTTTTTGTAACCTGTGGTCTTTATTCATCCCCTCAAGCAAGTGCAGTCAGAGATAAGACCCCTGCCCAAAGGAGAAACCCCAGGGTAATGTCCCCTAAGTCCCCTACCCCAGGCACTCTCCTGTGAGCCAGAAGTACATAAAGTGCTGGTGTGTGACCATCCTTTGGGGAAGGTCAAAGGGAGCCAGAGGTCCAGGGGCTCTGCTCAGGAAGCGCAGGGCAGAGGTCTGGGATCCCAGGGGATTGGGCAAAGGCCCACCACTACCACCACCTTGGGGCTGGGGAAGCTTGGTGCAGTCCTGGGCAGGAGGGAACTGAAAAGGGAGCCTTCAGCATGGAGTCTTAAGAGGCTAGGGGTTGGAGGTTGGGTAATTTCTGTAACTCTGTGAAGAGAGTGTGACATGTAAGGGAAGCCTTGGGGAATCTCAGAGGATGAGACTGTCCCTCCCACACTTATTTTTCCAGACCTGGAGGCCAGTCCGAGTGGCCATCTTGAATACCTCCCACATCCCTTCCTTGGTCTTGGCTTAGCACTCAAGGAAGCCAAAGGCACTGATCCGGTTCGCCGTGTCACAACCTTCCTCAGACTGAACAGGCTCCTTCTTCATCTTGGCCTGCTCTCTCCTGGTATGCTCATCTTGCCTCAGGTCCTTCTTATTTCCCACTAGAATGATGGGCATGTTGGGGCAGAAGTGCTTCACTTCTGGGGTCCACTTCTCAGGAATGTTTTCCAGGCTGTCAGGGCTGACAGTAGAGAAGCACATGAAGATGACATCAGTGTCTGGGTAGGAGAGAGGCCTCAGACGATCATAGTCTTCCTGCCCTGCTGTGTCCCACAGAGCCAGCTCCACCTGCTTGCTGTCCACCTTGATGTCTGCAATATAGTTCTTGAAGACGGTAGGGCTGTAGACCTCTGGAAACTGATCCTTGCTGAAGACAATGAGGAGGCACATCTTCCCAAAGGCACCATCCCCCACGATCACCAGCTTCTTTAGGTTTGCAGCCATGGCTGGGGCTTCTGCTCTGACATCTCCAGGGGTGTGGCTGAGACTCCACAAATGAATTCTTGTCATTTTCTCTTTAGGTCTCAGAAACTCAGTTTCCATTGTTTGAGCATACTGATATTCACTTTGCTGGAAGCATTTGGAGAAAGCACAGTTCTCGGGGCAGGATTCTATTTGTCCTGTGGTTTGCATCAGGTATCCAGAGTCGTTCAGCATTCTTAACAGTAATCAGAACCATTTCAGATTCCACTAGGGCATTCCCAATACCTGTCTGGAAAATCATATTTGACTATCTTTAATTTCACTCATGAAAGTCCTTAATATTATTGTACCTTCAATATCAAATCTTGTGGTTCTTTCCACTTGTGGCTTTTAAAATGTATTTCTTTTGTCCTTAAAGAGATGGATGAAAAGGGCTAGAAGACCTGCTTATTAATTATGGATTCCTGGTGAGAACACACACTCCTAACCCCTCATACACCTCATTCTGTTTTAGAAGATTTGAGAGGTCTAGATTATGAAAACAAATACAAATGTCAACACTATCTATTTGAAATATTCATGGGTATATTATAGACACTTTAATATCTATTTTCCCACATTGGAAGAAATACATCCCCAAACTACCAAAGTTTTGTCATTGACTAAGTTGGATATGCATCCTGCCTCCAACACTAAATAACTTTATCAGCTTGGAAGTGATTTCTAACCTCTCTGAACCTCAGCATTCTCAATTGACAATTGGTATAAAAATTGCATCCTCATAGAGATGCAATAAAGAATATATGACACAGTGTTGTGATGAACACAGTTTTTGCTCCTGAATTTGATAAATGTTTAATATTCATAAATATCAATATTATTTTATTGTTATTAATATTTCATTGTCCATGTAGAGTTTTGTACGTATGTTGTATTCACGGACATTTTATGCTTTATGTTTACCCAGTTGTAGGAAATCTCTGATTGACAAGGTAAAGGAAGACTATTAAAGAAGCTTCACTATTTCTTTCTTCCACACTTAGCAGTCTAACCTCCTTGACAGAAGTGTATTGAGCAATTTCTTCTTAAAATGATTCAAAACAAATGTTCTCATTACATGAGCAGAATTTGGTTACCGACAATCTTAGATTTCAATGCATACTATAGTAGCTGATCATTTCCCTCATAGTAATGTCTTTCTACTACCCTCCCTGACTATGTTTCATTCCATTCAGTGCTCTACACTTTAGAGGAGACACAATGGAAGGTCATACTTCTGTCTTCTTCTGGGTTTGCATCCAGAAGCATTATGAACCCATGTCACACACAAAATCTTTGAGAGAATCCATAATGAGTAAGGGCAAGGCTTTCCTGCTTAGCTGATGACTCATAGACTCAGTGGTGAGACAACATTTGGGCTGAACACCAAAGAAGAAAAGGTACATGGTGCATTTTAGGACAGGCAGCCTTGGAGACAAGTGCTTCCTTCTAAAATCCCTGTGTCTGAGGGATTTAGGTACAGTAGAATAATAGTTCTGTCTGTAGAAATGGCTGTCACATATTTTGGCAATTGGGAACTTAGACATTGTGAACTAGTTTCTTCCAAGCCATTATGCCTCAGAAAACTGTTTTGAAATGTCTAATTTTGTCTTTGAAGTAGCAAAGAGAAAAATGGATCTGAGCTACTAATGGCGAGGCACAGGCTCCATCTATACACTTAAAGCAAGATGGCAAGTAGGCTAGACTGATAGATCCATCCACCAAAGAATAGTTTTAGAAAGTGTACAGGTAAATGTTAATTATCGAGATTGACCAGTCAATAAGAACATCACTAACAGCAAAACAAAACAAAAAATATCGAACTCCTTACATAGGAGTTCTGTCTTCAGCTGGCACACATGGGTTAGTGGGGCAGGAAGCAGTGGGTTCTCAATGCAGTTTGACACTTGGATGAGACACAAGATTGGAGAATAGTGGTCTACTTATCCTTTTACCTTAGCTTCAAGTTTCCTGCCCATTCACTGAAGACATAGGCATCTGGTTCTTAGGTGCAGATGGACACATGAGTCTTAACATGGCAGTAAAAGAAAAGGTTGAGATAGTGTCCCACAGGCACCTAATTTTTCACTAAAGCCTTGCAGAAATGATTATAAAAACAAACCAAAGCCATAACAATGTCTAATTTTAACTATATGTAAATATGATGCAGATGTTTTAACATCTACATTCTGATTCTGGAAACAATATATGCCCATTAAATGCTCAATTGAGTTAGAGTTCAATAATGCTAGATTTGAATCTTGGCTTAAAACTACAAACCATTGTGAACTTGATTAGAGTTTTACTCTCTAAAACTTCTCAGTGTCTAGAAATGCAAAATGTGACTAACAATGACATCATAATGGTGGTATAAGGAAGAATGAATGCAAAAATGTACCAAAAGTACACATAATTTACATTCAGCACACTCACTATGTTTGTGAACTTGAGGAATATTTTTAAACTCTGTGCATTTTGTTTTTCTCTAACATAAAATGAGGCTGAGAATAGCATCCTCAAGATTGTGTTATGAAGAAGGAATATGACAATACATACAAAGAACACAGGTTTTAGAACTAGAATTCAGTAATGTTTAAAAAGTAGAAATACCATTTTTCAACTTAATTACACTGTTCCTGAAGAGGTTTGCATATTGGCTCTGATTCACTGATGTCTTATGCTCTGTTTACCTTGTTAATGGAAAGCCGAAATCAAGGTGCTATGGAAAGTACTTTATTAAGGAAACTACTCTATTTATTTCTGCCTCTTATTGACAAGAATATCTTAGGCTATTATCATCTCAAAATTAGTTAAGTAAAAGAGTCCCATCACAATGGCATAGAATTTGCATGAGAAAATATAATATTTGCTGTCATTTTAAATCATTAACTAGTTTTTTTCTTGGGTAATTTCTCTCCCCTACTGTCTCTGTTCCTGCTCATGCTAATTTGTATTCTTGGTTTTACGTCTACCTAATAGAAGAAATCAATGATAAAAATAGCCTGTTTCTGGTTATAAATTCCAACACATATGAAACCTTTATCATGGAAAAAATCTTTGGTAAAACCCCTGTTGAGTGGAGCAAGACTTGCCTGGCCCTCAAGTGAGTCGCAAAGAAACTAGTCAGAAAGACACTCTTTGCACAGTTGGTGGCTAGATGCCCAAGAACAAATGGCTGCATGGCCTGTTTAGGCTTAACATCCTCCTGGCATTCCTGTGTTCCAGGAAGTTCATATACAGCACTATAATTTGTATACCTATAGAAGGGATTGTGATTCATATTTTGGCAGGCAAGAGTTAGAAATTCTAACATAATCATTCCCAAGAAATATGAGTAAGAAAAGCATAGTGTTCTGGAAATTTCCACTTAAGTTATTGAAGTGGCAGAGAGAATATGAGTCTGAGGTTGCAGTGACTGGACAAGGGCTCCAGCCTTAGCCATTTGTGCCAAGATGACAAAAAGGTACAGGCTACTGATTCCATCCCTCAAATAAAACGTGTAAAAACTATTGAGGAAACTATGCTTTATTGAAACTAACTAACCAACAACTGCAACAATAACAACAACAAACAAAATCAAGAACCCCTGTACATAGGAAGCCTGTCTTCCAGGGTGCGTATATGGCGGTGGAGGTGTCAGCCTCTGCCTCGGAATGCAGCCTGAGGCTTGGGTGAAAAGCAATTACAGAAAGTATTGATCTAACTCTCTTGCTTTCCCTTTAAATTCCTGCCCTTTCACCTCAGATACGGGCTTCAGAGCTCTGAGTGCAGGGATCTTTCATGGGACAGGTCAAGGTGATCTGGGACAGGGGTTGATGTGCACAGCAGGAATTGACTTTGCCCCTTGTGCTCTGTTCCCTGGGGTAGAGAACCTACCATCTGAGCTTCCAGTCTAGAAGGAAGAAAATGACGCCTTCATTCCAGTTGTTTACATGCTACAAGGAAAGTAAAGGCACCTGGGAAAGCACGTAAGGAGGACCTGCGAGAACCCACAATGGGAGGGTCTGGTGTATTCTGAAAGGAGGGTACCAGTGAGGACTGGCCACAGGGAGGGATATAGGCTGGCAGCTGTGCAGAGCTGGGTTAGAGAAGAGACTGGAGAAAGCGATCCCAGCAAAGGAAGTCACAACTTTGTCAAAACTCCTGATTTGGGAAAGAACATGGATTATTTAGAATAAAACCTGCAGTATGGTCATGAACAAAGTGACAGTGTGAAGGGAAACTGGAACAGAGATGATGAACATGATCTTGTATTCATCTTTCCTCCTCTGGCTACTTCTGCTCAATCTCTCTCCACACCTGGACCAATAGAATTCAGTAATTCTCTTGAGTTGGGAATAAGTTCATGAACATAAACCTTGTGAACAGCAAAGGACGTAGCATCTATTAGGATCTCAATGCACAAAGAAAGAGATTGTATTTAGCAGGGATTCAATGAAATGGTCTTTCAAGATCTGATTACACTTGTTATTATGTTGTTGGGAAGCACACAGAATGGGAAGAGAAAGGTGTTTCCTTGCTTACAATACTGCAGGGTGAGGTTTATGGAAGTGCCTGAAAAATGAGAATGAAGGTAAGTTGATTGCTGCAGTTTATAGTGGCTGATTCTGCTCTGGGGATCCTTCATCCCTGTGGGATCAGAAGTTTGGTCATTGTGTTTAAATTGTCTGAAGGAAAATAGATTATTTTCTCCCGGTAATGATTTTCAGGATGAGATGAAAAATTATACATATTTTCTTTTGTTTCCTATGCCTTTTAACAGGATCCTCACTGTCAATTTTCTCTGGAATAATAGTGTAGATGTAGAGTCCTTAATCCCCTCTCCTGCATACAGAGAAACCAGCATTACCATATGCACCCTGAAAATGTCAAAGCTCAGGGGCTAGAAATGTCATTGGTTTGGCATGGACTACTGGCTATACCTACGCTGAAAGCTGGTTTAAGCTAACTTAGTGAAGCACAATTCTTTGGGTCATGTTTTGGTAGGTAACCCTGTCTGATTACAAGGGAGTAAGCCTCACTAAAAGTTGGTTGCACTAATAGGTGTTTGTTAATTAAGCTTTTTTTATCAAGCAAATACACAAAATGGTTTCTATCACATGCTCTTTAGGCTCCAGGAAACCCAGCACTATGTTGCTTTATGTGTTTTGATCATTACCATGCTAGAAGGATTCTGTCAAATGCACAATTCCAGATGCAGAATTCTGCTGTTTTTTTTTTTTTTTTTTTTAAATCTTAAAATGTGATGTTATTTCTTCACACATCCTTTGGAAATTCCGCTATTTCGTAGCATGCATAGCCACCATCTTTTTGGTTCTCAATAATGTTTAGAAATATTCAAGAATCCATCTGGGCATTCCCAGTAAGTATTTTTTTCTTTTTTTTTTTTCACCTTTTGCCAAGAGTAAGAAAGTGGATCTTTCATCATATAATTTACTACCCTTATTCTTACTAAATTTTACCATTTCGACCATTCATTATATTGGGTTAATTCCATAGATTTTGCTACTTGTAGCATTCAGTTATGTAATATATAAAATGCAGTCTTTGTTAGAGAGGACGGTAACAGAATCTCCTTCTAGAGAGTTAATTCCTTATTAGAACACCCTTTGATCACCCCTTAGGACTTCATTGCTTAGAGGAAGGCTTTAGGAGCCTGGGCAATGCAAACACATACAGAATGTGACATTATCAATTCTGAAATTTTTATAAATAAATTACTGACATTGGTATATTTAAATTGCTAATATAAAGCCACATATAATTATTAGTGTTTCAAGTTTTAGGTTTCGATAAGGCTGGCTATGTATGCTGACTATATCACTAAATTTGAGAAATTGGGAAGAATTTTAAGCTCTGTGCACCTCAGCATTATTTCATTTGAACTGGAACAGAGAATAGCATCCTCATGAGTATTGTCAAGAATGAATGAGAAAAAATACATAAGGAACACATATTTTAGAACAAGCACCTAGTCAGTGATTAAAAAGTAGAAACATAATATTGTCATTGTTGTTCCATGTTCTATGCTGGGATTTGGTCTGGTGCAAACTTATTTCCTGCACAGTGCTGACTCTGTTAAGGGAAACCCCAGATAAAGGTAGTATTAGAGACATCTTTAAAACAAGCCTCTGTATTCACTTCTGTGAAATGAGTAGTTTATCCTTATTGACAAGAGGACCTGTGAAAGGAAAGCATGGGAGGGCTCATCAGTTCTGGTAGTCCTGCCTCAGGGAGAACTTGCCAGAGGAAAGGCTTTAACTTGGCACCTGAAATTTGAGGAGAGTTGTACCAATGATGAGATAAGGGGAATGGATTCCCAACAAGGAAATAGCTTATGTGAAGATTTGTAATATTAAAAGGAATTTGGAAGCTTGGAAATAAATTCAGAGGTATTTCCTGTAAGCAAAGGGGAAAGGGGTGAATGAAACTGGAATGTAGAGTCTGAATACACTCTGGTCTTCATCTACGCTGGTCTGACCTCTTCCCCTCCCTTTCTTTACAGCTGCACCAACACGAGAGAGTAACCCTCTTGAGGCAGCAATCATTTCAAAAATGCACACCTTTTAAATAACAAAGGACTATGACCTAGTAAGATTTTACTGTATGCATTTGATAAATGTATTAGTGGTCTAATGTCATACAGAGATTGTACACAGCTAGGGAAGAGAGGAGAAAGTCTTTCAACATTCTGATGATCCTGTAATTGTGGTTGGGAGACACGCGGAATGGGACTCAGGAGACTGTACCTTATGTAAGAAAGTGCTGGATGGGGCTTCTGGAGGCATCTGAGGAGTCCGGGGATGGCTCTGAATCAGGGCTGCGCCGGCCTCTGAATGTTTTGGAGCCTCACTCTGCTCCTTGGATATTTTCAATGTGTTGGAGTCGTAGATTCTCTGGTTTGTTTTTTTCATTACCTGGAAGTATTCATTTTTCTGTTTAATGGCTTTCAATATGAGAAGCAGCACAGCATCTTTTCATTTCAGAGAATATCATCCTTTATTAGGTTCTAGTAGATATTAGTTACCTTTAAACATAGCCTGTCTCTAATGTATTGCTGCAGGAAATTGCCAAAATATTTTTTGCTAACATATAAAATGATCAGGCATTCTTATGCACAAAATTTTTCAATATTTACTTACTGATTTTTTTTACAATGAAAACTCCATTTCTATCTTTATGACAAAACACACCTCAGTATAGTTTGCTTTTTATGTCTCTACCATCAGTTTCCCATACCTTTCAACATATACCATAGTTGCAGAGAACTCACATGCCATTTTACAAGGTTGATTTTTTTATATATGATATATTTTCTGCCTAGAAGACTTTCCAATGTCTGTCTTTACCTTGCTAAGAACAATAGTACCTATTGCATGTAGATTTCTCATAATGTACAAGGCACTGAAATAAGAAATCCACATCCATAATCTCACTAATTATCAAAGCATCTGATGAGGAATATGGAAACTACTTCCCCAATACCACGCAACAAATCAGCCAGATGTAGACCAAGTCTACCCTATTTCTAATCCCTCGCTTTTAACCACTGTGTGAAATTAGTACCCCACTCTCTTAATGTCTTCAAATATTATAACATTTAGCACAGGTTTCAAATCCTGTTGAAGCCAATAAAGAATGCTATTATCTTAATGTATTTTAATAAGTTTCTCCATTAAAATATGACTACAAGGCATCATTTGTTCTTTCATACTTTTGGTTTGACTCTATGGGTAAAAAAGCATGAATCTGATTCTTAGAAAACTTAAACCAAATCATTTCCTCTTTGGAAAGCTAATTCTCACCTGAATGAAACTATGTATTTCAGAAATCAGTTTTGGTGTCTGGTTCTTTTTTCTCATTTGAAAGCAGAAGAGCTGAAGTTTATCTCCTTCTTCACAGGGAATATCGTGACATTTCCCTTTCCCCACTACTTCCATGTTTCCTGTATTATCCTGAATTTCATAGATTGTGCTGTTCTTATTTACTATTTTCTGCAACAGAAAATTAACATCCAATTCTTGAGAACATAGTTAATAAGTACCATTCATAAGAGAACATACCTTGTGACAGGTTAAAACAAGTTGCAGGACAGCAAGTGCTAGTACTGTACAAACATACATACATGACAGCTCTAGAACAGTGGGCTATTTTCCAAATTTCTACTGCTTTCACCTCCAGGACAGCTATGATTCCCAAAGCACCTTTATCCAGAGGAATCTGAAATCCTTGGGAGGCTTTTTTGACCTCTTCCCCTATGCAAAAGGATGGCCATCTGCTACATCTATGTATTCAGTAGCTTATGAGAGATCTGTAATAAAATGGAAGGTTCTTACTTTTTCTACCTTTTCTATTTACTGAGTCTTTCTCCCCTCCTGAGCTCAGGTCCTTAAGTTCCAAATTTATACTTTCTTGCTCACCAACGCTATAACTCTTCAAGTTTAGAATTGGGTTCACGACAATGATCACTTTAAGAGTGTGGACAGAAAATAATGCAGGGAAAATAAGGGGTTTTACTAGAAAACAAATATACTGTGGTGTGAGCTGTTAATCATATGAGAAATTACTTGAATTAATATCAGGTTATGGATTGATTTTGGTTTGAATGTTTTATGGTAAACCACTCTGTGCTTTTTTTTTTTTCTGGCATATCTAAATGGCATGTTTAGATTACCTGAATTTCTAAGTATCACCTAAATTCAGACTTCTCAGTTGTTCAATACCTTTTTGATGAATGATTCTCATTTGGTTACAATATCATTCTAACTAGTTGACTGCCTTTGTGTTTCAGGCATGTTTAGCCGATTCATTACTTGCTCTGACTTTAAAAAACAGAACTCAAATCTCAAAGGGCAATACTTCATCCAAAATGAAAATAGAGTGATTATTGTTACAGCTGAGGTAATAATCAAATATATATTTAGGCCGGGCTCAGTGACTCACGCCTATAATCCTAGCACTCTGGGAGGCCAGAGCGGGAGAGTTGCTTGAGCTCAGGAGTTGGAGACCAGCCTGAGCAAGAGCTGTTTCTCCTAAAAACAGAAAAAAATAAGCTGGGCATCATGGCACACTCCTGTAGTCCCAGTTACTTGGAAGGCTGAGGCAGGAGGATCGCTTGAGCCCATGAGTTTGAGGTTGCTGTGAGCTAGGCTGATGCCACGGCACTCTAGCCTGGGCAACAGAGTGAAATTCTCTTTAAAAATAAACAGATAAACAAACAAATAAATTTAGTAGAATATGTATATGGATCTAGACCCTATACTGTTCTCAACCATTGTGGCTTAGAATAATACATAGGCATAGCTGGTGAAATCTCAAGGCTTCACAGTGAGCATTTTCCTAAAAAGTGCAGGATGACATTCTGGGAAGGAAAACATGAGAAGGAGAATATTAATAGTTTCCCTAATTCCCAGTCTTATCCTGAGAAAAGATTTTGTCCACTTATCATTAGTGTTGAGAGAGTCCAGGGTTCTAATGTTCAGTAAATAGGCAAAACTGCATTTAACACCACAAAAGACTTTTAATTTCAGATATTGGTGGAGATATGAAACAAAAGAATTTTGAGGACTTACCGTACGTAGTGTAAATAATCCATGTACAATAGTTCCAGAAGCTTGCATTTTAATAATATCTATCAGCAGGGTTTCCTTTGCTCTGTTGATGATGTTGTTTGGAACCTCAATCTTTTGGTCAGGACCAGCTTCAGATACAGAAGAGGCTTCATTCACCTCTAGGAGATGGGCATTTTCAAAATAATCTGATATAGTAATGATTCTCCTGGTGAATATTCTCTTCAACTTGATGTTGAAAACCTTCACATGAAAGAACTGTTTCTTTGTAGCCACCGTAGCATGAAACATTGTTTTGGTCTCCTTTTCTGAGGACTCATATGCAAACGGATCTGCTGCACTCAGCACCATCACCACCATTGGGCCCTTTCGGAGATCAGATTTTCTAGTGGTTGCCTGAGAGGCGGCCGGTGGTTTTGGGGTTCGTGTACAACAGCACAGGAGAACAAAGGAAAATTTTTGAGTAGGGAATACAGAACCACTACCCAGTGACCTCAGTTATAATCTGCAGCCAAGCAAAATTTACAGATGTTTAGAGCTGTGGTCAGGATGGAGGGTCGCTGAGCAGGGCAGCAGAGCATATCCTGAACTGGTGCCATAGCCAGAGGATGTCATAGAGGAGACTGCATGTGTGGAAAGCTGGGGAACATTTTGTGAAAGAATAATCTTTAAGAAGTAAAGCATAAGAGGAACACCAGAGCAGTGGATTCTGAGAGCTTTGCCATGAAGTACTTTTAAAGTAATTTAAGGAAAAAATAATAAATTGTAGTCTTACTCTTACCAGGTTAGGATGGGAGAGCATCAAATAGACAAGTAAAAATAAATAGCACTGAAAATGGAAGATGGTGCCCACTGCAAACCACAGACATGAAGAGTTTTCAGTTATCACTAGTGTAGACTGGGAAATTTTGAGAGTGTAAGTCATAGTTCCTCTGTCTAACATTCAGTGCTGTTACAGAAGGTGGGAACACATGTGGTCTGAAGTCTTCCTGATACCCTAATGTCAGAAGATTCAGGGTAGTGATGCTCTGGAGATGGCCACTTCCACCACTGCAGCAGTTCTCAATGTTGGGCTCTAGGAGGAGCTCGCTGTCAGAAACCTGAGATCAGGGTGATTTGTCTTTAATATCCTTTCTCCATAATGTCCTGGTCTCCTAAATTTGCAGCAGAACACTTTAAATGAAGGGAGGTTGTTTATTCAATCAGGAGAATTGTGGGAGGCATGGGTGGGGCTCATCCACAATCCAGCAGGCTGTGGGATGCTCTGGCCTGGGATACCACACACGGTGATCACCTGTGGGTGACTGGCCTTGATTGGATGTGTCTTCTCATGAACATGAGCAGTTCAGCCTAACACTGGAAAGTCCTTTCCCCAATGCAAGTTAATCAGTAACAGCAGACTCATACATGAGAATATTAATAGCAACACTAATATGCAACCTTATAAGGAGTCATTTAAATACACAGCATACATAAAGGGGATTGTACAGTTACTGAGAGATAAATAACGAGACAATATGATACCATTTTCAGCATAATTGTGTATGTACTTCCATAGGAGAGAATCTGAGAGGGTATAGAAAAAAATGTAGCATAATAGGGATGGTGCAATTTATGGTAATTTAAATTTAAATATTTTCTGTTTGAGTGGTTGCTGGCATTTGGACTTTTTTTCTGAAATAATCTTGTGTTAAGATAAAAATCTATTATCAGAAAACACTTAGAGCATGTTTCATTTGTGGCTGATGCTGTGGGTTCATCACTTGTGGCCCATCATAGTCTATATCTGTTTTATTGTTTATCATAGAAATATAAGTCATTCATTTTTGGAATAAAGCTCACTGAAGTTTCAGTTAGTTATTAAACTGTCCCTGATGCGTGCATACAGCAAAGGCTGGACTTTCTAAATTTGTCCAGAGGACAATTCATAAGAATTATCAGAAACATATAAATATAAGTTGAAGTTCACTTCCTTTCATTTCTGTGTGTTAGTATATGGTGTTCTTTCAGCCTTAGGTTTTCCTAAACGTCTCAACCCACCTTCCTAATCCATCACTTCTTTTTGGTTTTGAATGTGTGGGCCTCACAACATATACCACATCTCTTTGGGTCAAATGAAAGTTATTTGATCTTTCATTAGATGTACTGACTCATATCTTTGGACTTAGTTTTCACTTTTTCATTGAATAAATGTATTTACTGAGAGCTTCCTACAAGGCAGACGTGATCTAGGCTCTGGGATACACTGGTCCACAGACTGACAAAGGAACTCTAATCTTGGAACTCACAGTAAGGTGGGAGAGATAAACATTTCTTAATTTCAGTTATCATAAATATCAGAAAATAAAGAAATAAACTTCTCCCACAGAGCACCATCAAGGTTTCACCTTTGTCACTGTGGTCTCAGTGAGCATTTCCCAAGGACAAGACATCAATGTTGGGATCTAAAGGAAGAGTAGGGTTGCCCAGGTGAGTAAGAGTTCTCTAGGTGAAAGTAACATGGTTTGTGCAAATCCTGAAGTGGAAAGGAGCACAGTGCTTGCCAAAGAAACTTGAACAAATTACTGAGGAAAGGGAAGAGGTATGAAAGACACGGGAGCCGTAGACAGTGACCCAACTGCTGTATCCTCCTGTACACTTATGTACCCTACACCTGTCTGTCCCTCCACAGACAACTCAGGACAAAAAACATTCTGCACTCAGAGACAATGTCAGGTTCATCAATATCCCTGTGGAAGCAAAAGCTTAAAATGTTGTGAATTCTCAATATATCCCTTTAATTAACTTGCTGATTATTGGTGCTATTTTAAAGTAGAAGATGATGATGTCATGTATCTCTGTGGCATCAGTCGTGATTTCTCCTTTCATGTTCCTTATGGAGGTTATTAGAGTTTTTTCTCTTCTGCTTTTGGTTAGCCTAGCCAGAGGTGTGTCAATCTTGTTTATGTTTTCAAAGAACCAACTTTTTGTTTTATTAATCTCCCTTATGGTTTGTTTGTTTTCCTTTTCATTCAGTTCTGATTTAATCTTAATAATTTCTCTCCTTCTGCTGGGTTTGGGGTGGGTCTGTTCTTCCTTCTCCAGCTCTTTGAGTCTATTCATTAGATTGTCTGTTTGTAAGTTTTCTGTCTTTTTGATATAGGCATTTATGGAAATAAATTTTCCTCTCAGGACTGCTTTAGCTGTGTCCCACAGATTTTGATAAGTTGTGTCTCCATTGTCGCTTAATTCAAAGAATCTTTTGATTTCTGTCTTGATTTCTTCATTTATAAAATAATCATTCAGGAGAAGGTTGTTTAGCTTCCATGACTTTGAGTAGGTATGAGAATTTCTGTTAGGGTTCATTATTACTTTTATTCTGCTATGATCTGAGAAGATGCATGGTATAATTTCTATTTTTTAAAATTTTTTAAGACATGCTTTATGTCCTAGGATATGGTCAATCTTGGAGAATGTCCCATGGGCTGATGAGAAGAAAGTATATCCAGTGGATTTTGGGTAGAATGTTCTGTAGATGTCAGTCAGGCCCATTTGTTCTAGTATTCTATTGAAGTCCATTATTTCTTTGTTTATTTTTTGTTTGGAGGACCTGTCCTGTACTGTCAGCGGCGTGTTAAGGTCTCCAACTATCAACGTGCTGTTATCTATCATTTGTTCAAATCAAGTAGGGTTTGCATTATGAATCTGGGTGCACCTAAGTTGGGTGCATATATATTAAGTATAGTTATGTCTTCTTGTTGAATTGTACCCTTCACCAGTATATAGTAACCATCTTTGTCTTTCATTACTTTTATTGATTTAAAAACTAAGTGATCAGAGATTAAAAGTGCCACACCAGCTTTCTTTTGGCTTCCATTTGCTTGAAATATCAATTTCCACCCTTTTATTTTCAGTCTAAATGCATCCTTGCAGGTTAGATGAGTTTCCTGAAGACAGATGCACACAAATTGGAAAATGAGGAGGAAATGGAGCAATTTTTAGAAACACGCAGCCTTCCCAGGCTCAAACAGGAAGAAATAGAATTCCTGAATAGACCAATATCTAGATCTGAAATTGAAACAGCAATAAAAAACCTTCCCAAAAAGAAAAGCCCTGGACCAGATGGGTTCACACCTGAATTTTACCATACCTACAAAGAAGAACTGGTGCCCATCCTACATAAACTATTCTCCAATATCGAGAAGGATGGAATTCTCCTCAACACATTTTACCAAGCCAACATAATTTTAATACCAAAACCAGGAAAGGATGCAACAAAAAAAGAAAACTACAGACCAATATCCCTTATGAATATAGATGCAAAAATTCTCAATAAAATCCTAGCAAATCGAATCCAAGTGCTTATCAAAAAAATAATCCATCACGACCAAGTGGGCTTCATCCCAGAGATGCAGGGATGGTTTAACATACACAAATCTATAAATGTAATTCACCACATAAATAGAAGCAAAAATAAAGATCATATGATCCTCTCAATAGATGCAGAAAAAGCATTTGACAAAATTCAACACCCTTTATGATAAGAACACTTAACAAAATAGGCATGGACAGGGCCTATTTAAAAATGATACAAGCCATATATGACAAACCCACAGCCAACATCATACTGAATGGGGAAAAATTGAAAGCATTCCCACTCAGAACTGGAACCAGACAAGGCTGCCCACTGTCCCCATTACTTTTCAACATAGTACTGGAAGTCCTTGTGAGAGCTCTCAGGCAAGAGAGCAGAATCAAAGGAGTCCAAATAGGGAAAGAAGAGATCAAACTCTCACTCTTTGCTGATGTTAGCATGTTATATCTAGAAAACCCCAAGGATTCAACCAAGAGACTCCTGGAATTGATCAATGAATTCAGTAACATCTCGGGATACAAAATCAATACACACAAATCAGAGGTATTCATATATGCCAATAACAGTCAAACGGAGAACCAAATTAAGGACTCAATATCCTTCAAAATAGCAGCAAAGAAAATAAAATACCCAGGAATATATTTAACTAAGCAGGTAAAGGACCTCTATAGGGAGAACTATGAAACACTGAGGAAGGAAATTGCAGAACATGTAAATAGGTGGAAAACCATACCATGCTCATGGATCCGAAGAATCAACATTGTTAAAATGTCTATACTGCCCAAAGTTATCTACAGATTCAATGCAATCCCAATTAAATTAGCAACATCATTTTTCACAGATATAGAAAGAATAATTTTATGCTTTGTATGGAACCAGAGAAGACCCCATTTAGCAAAAGCAATTTTAAGCAAGAAAAACAAAATGGGAGGTATTAATTTGCCAGACTTCAAACTATACTACAAAGCTGTGATTATTAAAACTGCTTGGTATTGGCACAAGTGCAGGGACACAGACAAATGGAACAGAATAGAAAATCCAAATATAAAACCATCCTCATATAGCTATCTAATCTTTGACAAAGCAGACAAAAACATACTCTGGGGAAAAGATTCCTTATTTAATAAATGGTGCTGGGAAAACTGGATAGCCACATGTAGAAGACAAAAACAGGACCCACAGCTTTCACCTCTCACAAAAATCAAATCACGGTGGATAACAGACTTAAATCTTAGGTGGGAAACTATTAGAATTCTAGAAGAAAATGTAGGAAAGACTCTTACAGACATTGATCTAGGCAAAGAATTTATGAAGAAAACCCCTAAGGCAATCACAGCAATAACAAAAATAAATGAATGGGACCTGATTAAATTAAAAAGCTTCTGGACAGCCAAAGAAACAGTCATGAAAATAAACAGACAGACTACAGAATGGGAAAAAATTTTTGCATACTACACATCAGATAAAGGACTGATAACAAGAATCTATCTCGAACTCAGGAAAATCAGCAAGAAAAAATCAAACAACCCTATCAAAAAGTGGGCAAAGGACATGAATAGAAATTTTTCAAAAGAAGATATAAGAATGGCTAACAAACATATGAAAAAATGCTCAACATCCCTAATCATCAGGGAAATGCAAATCAAAACCACAATGAGATATCACTTAACTCCAGTGAGAATGGCCTTTATCAAAAAGTCCCAGAATAACACATGTTGGCGTGGATGTGGAGAGACAGGAACATTCATGCACTGCTGGTGGGACTGCAAACTATTGCAACCCCTGTGGAAAGCAATATGGAGATACCTTAAACAGATTCAAGTAGACCTACCATTCGATCCAGCAATCCCATTATTGGGCATCTACCCAGAAGAACAAAAGTCATTCTATAACAAAGACACCTGTACCCGAATATTTATAGCAGCACAATTCACAATTGCAAAGATGTGGAAACAACCCAAATGCCCATCAATCCACGAATGGATTACTAATGGTTTGTATAAATGTGGTATATGTATACAATGGAGCTATACTCAGCTATAAGAAATAATGGTGGTACAACATCTCTTTGGTTCTCCTGGAGAGAATTGGAACCTGTTATATTAAGTGAAGTATCCAAAGAATGGAAAAACAAGCATCACATATACTCACCAGATAATTGGTTTCCCTGATCATCACCTAAATGCACATCGGGGAAGGATACTAATTGGATATCAGACTGAGACGGGGGGCGGGGTGGGGGGAGGGGCTGA
This sequence comes from Lemur catta, assembly GCF_020740605.2. Taxonomy (NCBI): domain Eukaryota; kingdom Metazoa; phylum Chordata; class Mammalia; order Primates; family Lemuridae; genus Lemur; species Lemur catta. Next base: position 32,158,069 of record NC_059130.1, on the reverse strand, counting down.
GTGTATGCCTATATGATGAGTGCGTTGCTCACTGTCTGGGGAATGGTCATGCTTGAAGGTGCTGACTTGGGGATGTTGGGGGTGGGGGGTGGGGATGGAGGTATGACTACATGGTGAGTGCCAGGCGCACTGTCTGGAGAATGGACACGCTTGAGGCTCTGACTCAGGGGGATGGGGCGGGACATGGACAATGCATATAACCTGAACTTATGTACCTGCATGATGAGTTGAAATAAAAAAAATAATAAAGTAGAAGATGAGATAAGATTTCTTTATTTTTAGTAGAAGAAATTGAAGCAAAGGAGACCAGGAAGAGCATACCCGGAAGTGCTCGGTGGAGCTGATGCAGTCTGGGGAGGTGAGGGATAGCCCATGGCTCTGGACGTGCTGGCTCCTGCAGGACAGGGAGGCTGAGTCTGCTCCTCCAACACCTTAATCCTTTTGGTCCCATCCTTTCCTTTGGATGTGTTTTTCTTTTTCTGAAAATAGTTTGATTTTCCTGTTATTCAATTTCGGTGTCAAATGTAGTAGGGCATATTTTCATTCCTGGGAAGTTGTCTTATTATAGCTATCAATGTGTTTCATGGAAACTTGAGGGGGCTCTGTCCATCCCTGGACATATAAGAAGTGGACATTCAGCATTTCTTTTAACAAAGGAAGAGGATAAGGTTATACAAATCATTTCATTTCTCTAATTTCTTCTGTTGAGGGATGTGCTGACTCAGAAGTGGTGAAACTAGGATTTTATAAACATAGGCAAAGCATTTTCCTACCTGATTCCCAAATTACTACTCCTCTCTATTGGGGTTAAAGATACATTTTGGTTACATATATGTACATTATACTTACTTAAGTTTTTCCCTTATTATCTTGAACAAAGAAGATGATCAATTATTAGGCAATTTTCTGAATCTTAAACTTGATTGGAAACTAATGAAGCCATCACTGTCTGATGGAGAGATTGGGTGGCAGAGCTTATCAGACTTTCCTCTGTGGGTCTTGAAACCCATTGCTCTTCCTCAATCTTACCTGAGGTCCAGGAGTCACCTCTGTGCCTTCAGATGTGAGAGATGTGCTTGTGGACCGTTTTCTTTCTGGGGCAGGTGTAGTGGGACCCTTTTCTTTCTGCTTGCTCTTCTCTGACGGGGTTGTTCTTTTTTCTGGTGTAGATTTAATTTTATTCACAACTGATGCAGAAAAATGGAGAACATATAAACCCAGAGCTGATGGTCTCACAGAACTGAAGCAGTTTCCATACTAATTCCTTTCAGCTCCTGCTGAGAGCTCCGGTGAGCTCCACTGCTTTAGCCCAGCCCAGCCTCATGGTGACTAGTAGTCACTACACAGGTACAGGCACAGGCACTGTCTTGGGCTCCTCAGTGCTTCCTGTTTGCCTCCCCCGGGCCTGAGTGCATCCTTCCCATCCTCTGAACTGCAAGTGATCAGTCCAACCCTTTCCTAATCCTGCTCTCCTATCATTTCCTTTCTAAAATAAAAAATTCTCATGAGGTTCTCTGCTTGGTCGTGTTCTCCAGATAATCTATGCAAATTACATAACCAGTGAGTGGAAATGTGATATATGTTTGTGAGGTATGGTGCGGTGATTTGGACTTTGGCTTTAAATATATATATTTAACTTAGTAATTTTATGACACAGAAGAATTTCACCCTTCTTAGAGGTAGGTTTGTACTTAACTACTACCTCTTTTATTTTTTTTTTTTTACAAGGCATAATGATGGCCTAAATAGTCTCAACAGGACAGATACATTAATCAATTAAATGTACTTATTTCAAATATGAACAAGTTTTAAAATTTTGTTTTGTCGTTATCAACCTTTCTAATATAATGGAAATGTCAGTCTCTCATCAACTCCCTCTCATTCTAATTCTTTCATGCATCCCAAATACACCCTCCAAAATATAAAAATCTCCATTAGAAATGGGTTGTTCTAAGTTGTTAACTTGTTGGCATCTGAAGTGTCAACACTGTCAAGGCCACTGGGTCACAAATTATGACAGGGATGTACCAACTTTGTCTAAGGTGAGGTTCTAGTCGAGGTTGAGAAGGGTTGGGGACAGTGGCAGATATGGAGTATTCCCTGTTACCTTTTGACTTTTCCTTCTTAAGAATTTCTGCAATGTGTTGAAGTGCTGGCATATCTTTGCAGAGTTGTATAATTTTGTCCACACTGGTGTCACGTGGGAATTTGTCAACCATCAAGTTAGCAATCTGAACTTTGTCATATTTTTCTTGCATTTCCTTCCTCAGGTTTAATGTACTGGTCAGTAAGAACTTAATCATTCTAAACTGGTAAACACTGGTGTCCTCCAAACCTTTAAGTAGAACAATTTTCCAGCATTCATCTGTCATATTTAAAGACATAGGTGAGGCTGCAAGAGAAAACTGGCATAGAATGTAACACACCTATACAGATAATTTAAATGACTGCTTATGTCTACCCGAGTGAGGATCCCATATGGAAGTGCTTTCCATGGATGTGGGAAGAGGTCCCACCAAGAGGGACTTAAAGACCAGATATGTCACTGTGGACATTGGGTCAAGAACTGCTGCATTAGGAACGTCTATGAAATTCATCTTGTTTAATGAGGATGGTTGAGTTGGGTCCAGGTGCGTGTGGTAGAAGGAGGTCTAGAAACTGTCAATCATTACAGTGTCTAGAGTATCGGCTGTGCAATGCCAGATATTCTGGTTCCCACTCTTATCCTATACCGGGGCTGGAGCCTGTTGCCAGATGCCTGTTGTTTCCTGACTCTTCCCACTGCCACTGTGACTAAACTGCTTTATGTTTAAATGGTCTGCAGCCTCCTTCCTACCTTACACAAAAACCCTTCTGAGTTCTGAGCTGCAGTCCCAATCCCAGTCCTCCGCTGTCTCTTCCCTAGTCAGTTCTCATTAGCATCCTGTCTGCCTTGGTGTTGACCATGTCTTTAGCACCCTCTGTGCCCTTAATACTATCACTTTGCTGAACATCTTCATCCTCTCTCCTGCAGGGTCACAGCATTTATTAGCTGAATTGATTTCATTAGCTGCTTGATGTTTTTTAGGCTTTATTTAACTTAGTAGCTCTTTTCCCAGAGCCAGTTTTCTCTCTGCTTTTGGCTTGCCACATATTTATCCCACTGAAATCCTTCAATATTTCCCCATTCTCATTTCAAAAAATTTCTTATTCCTAAAATGTCTTAGATTACCTTGAATATCTGCATCTTTTTTTACTTCTGGTACTGTCTGGAAAGCCATTTGTACATTTCTTTCTGTGTCTACCTCCCATACAACACTTAGGACTTGCTGGAGGCTTTGTTTTCTGCAAGCTTCCAGAGTCCTAATGTAGGCTGACCCACTCACCTGGATGTCTTTAGCATTTCATGCATTTCCTTCATGATACCCAGTATATGATATTGATTCTAATTTTTTTAAAAAAAATTAATGAAAATTTTTAGTTTAAGCACAGTGTCTTTGCATACCTTTTGTATAATTGGGATATTTTAATTCCTAGCACTATTATTTGTTTCCTATTTGACAGAACATGGGTGTCCTCAGATGGAAGAGGCCCATAGAGTTTGGAGGGAGGAAGGATGGCTGCCTAGAGATACCACTTTCTGCACAGTCCCAGAAGAGAGAAGGGTTTCAGATAAAGGAGAGGGGAGAGGGGACATAGCCCAGGTTAAGACTAGTGAGAGAAGTGGCGGAGCCTACTGGGGACATCATGAAGAAAAACTGCAAAGCAGAGAAGGAGGAGGATAAAGGAAATGAAGACAATTGTGAGGACAAAATCCAGAGAGCCTCAGAGCCCAGTGAAGGGGTAAGGGGTATCCCTTTTTCCCTCTGAAATTCCCTTGGTGATCAGTGGCCTACCAGGTTCCTAGGAAGCTATTCCACCCCTACAAGCCCAAGCTCTGAGGCAACCATGGAATTGTGAGGAGAACATGCATGATCCCAGAGCTTGGATATTCTGTGTGGGGTTCCCCTATGAGGACAGGGATTCCAGAGGCTAGAGAGTCAGCTATTTTCCACTCAGACTGTAAACTCTCCCCTCCCTTCCCCAGTCCACTGCAACCAGAGAATAGTTTGAACTGAGAATTTGCAAGCAGCTGCCTCTCACCAGCTGGCATGTCCTGCAGTCTGAGGTTTCCACAGACTGGAGCCCATGCCTTTCACCTTGAGAACCTGCAAGTGACCCAGGGTGCCTGATTTGGGAGCTCCTTGCCTGCTGGCATTTTGTGGAAATGCACACCAGCAGGTAGACATGCAGGCTGGATCCTGTGACCCCAGGACTGGAACAGTTTGCAGGCAGACACAGTGAGGAGGTATGGGAGCTGGACTCAGGAGGCAAAGTGGGGGGAACTGACAGGAGAACACTGTTGAGGTACAAGAAGTGGCGATCTGGAGAAGTGCCATCACCCCCACAGGAAAGCCGTGCTGTCAGATAAGAGAGGGGTCTCCAGTGGGGAAGATCCCAGCACGTTCAGGGCCTGAGAGCAGGGGCAATGCAAGAAGGGTGAAGCTCACTCTCCACAGCTGGTCTGCGACATGCAGCCCCTCCCCCATAAGCAGCCTTTCTGGCTTGGAGAACCAGCCTTGACCCTCCTCTCAGCAGCTTCCCCTAGAGGCAGGAAAAACAACCTCTGAGCCCTGGCGAGGCTTTGAAAAGCCTTCCTGTCTCCCACAGTCTAACCATGCCCAACCTCCACCCACCTCTGCTGTGAGGGAGATGAAGCAACCCCCTGCGAGCTGCAAGGCCCCTCCCAAAGCCTGGGACATTCAAGTGCTCCATCTGAGGGACTAGAGCTTATCACAGGCACAAAAGAACATCTCTGCAGTTGGCTGTTTCCTGCAAGCATCAACCACTGACAGGAGAACAACTCTGTAGCTCATTATAGCATCTACCAACTCAATCAAGCAGGGCATGACTGATTGTTACTCACAAGCACCATCCACCATCTTGGAGATTAAGTTGAGGGTCCCAATACAATACATACTCCTAGGAAGACAGAAAGACAGTGGTATAGAAGCAACTTGAGGTGACAATGAATTTTAGGAGAGAAAAGTTATAGGCAACCTGATCATGAGGGGTCTCCCTCCACCATTGCAGACCTCTGGGGTGATCAGGGGGCTGCTCAGAGCCTGTGTGGAGTCATTCTACTGGAAAGCAGGTGCAGCAGAGATCTGGTGCCTGCCAACTCCAGGTTTCTGCAACTGATGCCACCCTGATTGTTCTGGTGCATGGTGCCAGGTCTACATGGCATGCAACATTTCAGCAATAGCATTTGAATTACACTTGCCAAGCTAAGGGGGGAAGAGATGCTCCCCTATATTGTGCCCTGTGACTGGGGTTAAGCATATCACCTCCCCAGCATGGGAGCTGAACAGAGGAGGAGTACCATACACCACAGGTACCACTTGGGAAGCCTAGGGCAACTGTCTCAATGGGTCTTAGTTCTGGAGGGAGAACCTGGGCCACAAAGCAGTGCTAGCCCAATTATGTGGACCCTGGGCCATTGAGGCTGCATGACTGGGGATCAGCAGTCCTCATACTGGTAGAGGCCACCCCATCTGTGCCACACTGCTCCCAAAATCCCCAGAGCCAGCTCTGAAGCTCTTGCTTTGCCTGAGTCTGAGGCTTTTTCCCTCTAGCTCAAGGGCCCATGCCAGGCCTGCAACTCCAGCCTTGAGATTCAAGAATTGTTCCTGGACCTCAAGACCCCACTACTGAGTCCTTCCACTATGACTGGGCTGGCAGAACCTACCCGATGTCCAACACTTCACTCAGGAACCCTGAGTCCTTAGCAGCCATGAATCCTGGACTTGGTTCAAGAGAGTCCTGAGGAAAGGAGAACAAGTGCCCTGAATCCTATTAACCCAGAGCTGAGGTAAGAGGACCTAGATGAGAAAAAACCAGCAAAAGAACCCTCTTGATGTGAAAAAACAAAAAGTTTGACTCCCCCAAGGGATCACAATGAAGTTACAGTAGTGGACTCTACCTACAAGGAAATTGCTGAAATGATAAAAATGGAATTCAGAATATAAAACCAACAAAAAGAAGCCACAGAATATTTCAGGAAATCAATGAAAAAAAATGAAAAAATCACTAGAGAGCTAGACAGAACAGGGAACAATATAATGAAACTTAAAGAAATGAAAGAGTCATTTACAAAATTTCAAAACACAGCAGAAAGCTTCAATAACAGGCTAAACCAAGTAGAAGAAAGACTCTCAGAGCTTGGAGACAAGGCTCTTAAGATAACCCAGTCATTCACAGAGGCAAAGAAGAGTATAAATAAGTCTGAGCAATCACTGAGATATGGGACTATGTGTAGTGAACTAACATTCACATTATAGGTATCCCTGAGGGAGAAGAAGAAAGAGCTAAAAGCATGGAAAACCTATTTGAGGAAATTATTGAGGAAAACTTCCCTTATAAGAAATTCAGACATACAGATACAAGATGGACATGAAACACCATGAAGATTCATAGCAAATCAGTCATCTCCAGGACACATAGTAATCAACCTGGCCAAAGTCAAAATGAGGGAGAAAATTCTGCAAGCAGCAAGATGAAAGCATCAAAAAACCTACAAAGAAAAAATCCATCAGGATAGCTATAGACTTCTCATAGGAAACCTTAAAAGTCAGAAGAGACTGTGGCCCCATCTTCAATTGACTTAAACAGAACAACTACCAACCTAAAATTTTGTATTGTATAAAACTAAGTATCACCAAGAAATTAAGTCTTTTACACACAAGCAAACACAATAAGTCTTTTCCAGAATTTTGCAATGACCAGACCTGCAATGCATGAAATACTCAGAAGAGCACTATACACAAATCAGCACAAAAGATATTCACTAGTGTAAATTCACCTAAAACGCCCCCCAAAACCCACAACTCCTATAAAACAATAGAACAAGTGGTAAAACAGCAATAAGTGACTACCTAAAAGGATGAACAGACCAACATTCCACATTATCAATGCTATCAATCAATGTTAATGAACTGAATGCTCCTGTCAATGCTGGAGAAATGGATGAAAAAACACCACCCAAGTATCCGCTGTCTCCAGGAAACATGAAACACTTCTAATCCACAGGGACACACAGAGTTTCATTGTGACAGGATGGAAAAAATATTCCATGCAAATGGAAATCAAAGGAGAGCTGGAGTAGCCATTCTGCTATCAGATAAAATTGACTTTTAGTCCACACAGGTAAAGAAAGACAAAGAAGTTCATATAATGGTAAAGGGAACTATCCAACAAGAAGACATAACATTCCTAAATATATATGTGCCCAACACAGGAGCTCCCAGATGCATAAAGCAAATTTTACTAGAGCTAAGCAAAGAAATAAATAGCACTATTGTAATTTCCAGGGACCTCAACACACCACTGTCAGAACTCAATAAATCATCAAAGCAGAAAATAAATAAAGAACAGACTTAAACCAAACTCTAAATCAAATGGTCCTAGCAGGCATTTACAGAACATTCTACCCCAAACCAAAGAATATACATTCTTCTCAGCAGCACATAGGACATTATCCAAGACAGATCATACCTTAGGCTATACAACAGGTCTCAACAAATTCAAAACAAATCAAAATTTTACCATGTACCTTATCAGACCACAGTGGAATGAAACTAGAAATCAGTTACAAGACAAACCCTCAAACCTACACAAAGTAATGAAAATTAAACAACATGCTGTGGAACGATTTTTGGGTCAAAAACGAAATTAAGATGAAAATCAAAAGATTCCTCAAAGTGAATAACAAAGGGACACAAGCTTTCAAAATCTATGGGATACAGAAAAAGCAGCTCCGAGGGGAAAATTCATAGCCTTAAATGCCCACATCAAAAAGACAAATCACAAATTAACACATCATAAATTATCAACCTAATGTCACATCTCAAGGAACTAGAAAAGGAAGAACAAACCAAACCCAAAACCAGGAGAAGAAAAGAAATAATGAAGATCAAAGTAGAACTAAATGAATTATAAACAAACAAACAAACAAAACAATACAAAGAATTAGCATAACAAAATGTTGGTTCCTTGAAAAGATAAATAAAATTGACAGAACTCTTGCTAGACTAACCAAGAACACAAGAGACAGGGTCCAGATAAGCTCAATCAGAAAGGAAAATGGTGATATTCCAACTGATACCAAAGAAATACAAAACATCATCCATGAATACTATGTAAATCTCTATGCACAAAAACTAGAGAACATAGGGGAAATGAACAAGCTCCTGGAAATACACAACATCCCCAGACTAAACCAGGAAGAAATAGATCTCTTGAATAGACCAATAATGAACAATGAGATGGAAACAGAAGTAAAAATCCCCCCAACAAAATCAAACCCTGGACCAGCTGGATTCACAGCCAAATTATATCAGACCTATAGAGAAGACCTGATATCAATAATACAGAAATTATTTTATAATATTGAGAAGAAGGGAATCCTCCCCAACTCATTCTATGAAGCCAGTATCACTTTGATACCAAAGCCAGGATAGGACACAACAAAACCAGAAAAACCACAGACAAATATCCCTTATAAATATACATGTAAAAATCCTCAGTAAAATACTAGCAACTGAATTCCACAATACATGCAAAAATAATCTACCAGGACCAACTGGGATTCATCCCAGGGATTCAAGGATGGTTCAACATATGTAAGTCATTAAATGTGATTCACCATATAAACAAAAAGAAAAACAAAGGCCATTTGATCATCTTAGTAGATGCAGAAAAAGCATTACACAAAATCAAGCACTGTTTAAATATTAAAAACCCTCAATAAACTAAGCATTGAAGAAATATCTTTCAGTGTTATAAAAGCCATATATGACAATCCCAAATTGAATGGGGAAATGTTGAAAGCGTACCCCCTAGATCTGGAAAAAGACAAGAATGCCCCTTGTCACCACTTCTATTCAACATAGTGTTGGAAATGCTATCCAGAGCAATCAGAGAAGATATTAAGGATATCCAAATCAGAAAAGAAGAGGTCAAACTATCACTCTTTGCTGATGATATAATTTTGTATTTACAAAAGTGCAAATACTCCAACAAGAGTCTCCTGAAGTGGATAAACAAATTCAGCGAAGTCTCAGGAAACAAAATCAATATACATAAATGAGTAGCATTTCTCTATACTAATAACTGTCAAGCTGAGAGTCAAATTAAAGACTCAGTACCACTCACAATAACTACAAAGAAAATTAAATCCTAGGAACCTACTTATCCAATGAAGTTAAAGATCTCTACAAGAAGAACTATGAAACACTAAGGAAAGAAATCACAGAGGATACATACAAATATAAAAAATAGCATGGTTATTGATATGTGAAATCAACATTGTTAAAATGTCCATCCTATCCAAAGTGATTTACAGATTCAATGCATTCTCCATCAAATTACCAATGTCATACTTTACAGATCTAGGAAAAAAAAATTCTATGCTTTGTTTGGAACCAGAAAAGAGCCTGAATAGCCAAAGCTATTTTAACCAAAAAGAAAATATCTAGAGGCATCCCATTACCAACCTTCAAACTATATTACAAGGCTATAGTAACCAAAACAGCATGGTATTGGTACAAAAATAGAGATATAGACCAATGGAACAGAACAGAGAACCCACATGTAAAACCATATACCTACAATCAACTGATCTTTGACAAATTAGAAAACAATGTACACACAGGAAAAGAGGTCTTATTCAATAAATGGCGCTGAAAAAATTGGATAGCCACATGCAGAAGAATGAAAAATGACTCTTGTCTCTTACCACTACAAAAATTAATTCAAGATGGATAAAAGACATGTATCTAAGGCATGAAACCATAAAAATTCTAGAAGAAAAAGTAGGAAAACTCTTCTATCTTTTGGCCTTGGCAAATAAATTATGACTAAGACCCAATGGCAATCATGGCAACAACAAAACTTAATAAATGGGATTTGATTAAACTAAAAAGCTGCATAGCTAATGAAATAATCAACAGAGCAAATAGCCAACCTACAGAATGGAAGAAAATATTCACAAGCAATACATCCAATAAAGGGCTAATATATAGAATCTAAGAAGAACTCAAGCAAATTAGCAAGGAAAAAACAAACAACTCTATTTAAAAGTGGGCAAAAGACATGAACAGAAGCTTTTTAAAATAAAGACAAATGGCTAATAAACATATGAAAAATTGCTCAGTGTCACTAATTATTAGAGAAATGCAAATTAAAACCACAATAAGATATCACCTTACCCCAGTTAAAATGGCTTTTATTAAAAAGTCCCAAAACAATAGATGCTGACGTGGATGCACAGAGAAAGGAGCACTTATACACTGTTGGTGGGACTGCAAATTAGTAGAACTTCTATTGAAAACAGTATGGAGACTCCTCAAAGAACTAAAAGTGGATCTACCATTCAATCCAGCAATCCCACTATTGGGTATTTACCCAAAAGAAAAGAAGACTTTTCATCAAAAAGACACCTGCACTCGAATGTCTATTGCAGTACAATTCACAATTGCAAAGATGTGAAATCAACCCAAGTGCCCTTCAACTCATGAGTGGGTTAATAAAATGTGGTATATGTATACCATGGAGTACACTCAGCCATAAAAAGAATGAGTTAATGCCCTTTGCAACAATCTGAATGGAATTAGAGACCATTCTCCTAAGTGAAGTATCTGAAAAATGGAGAAACAAACCCCACATGTACTCACTATTAAATTAGAATTAACCAATGAACACATATGTGCACAGAGGGAAGTAATACTCAGTGGAAATCAGCCAGGGGGGATGGGAAGAGCAAACACCTACCTAGTGGGTACTATGAACACTATTTGTGTGACGGACATAATTTTAGCTGAAATTCAAGCATGACAAAAGTGATCCATGTAATCTAAAACATTTGTACCTCATTAATATTTTGAAATTTTTTTAAAAAAGAAAAGGCCCATAGAATGGACAATCTATACAAAGACATATTATAATGAAACTGAAGAATATTGAATACAAAATGACTACTCTGGAAGCCTCCAGAAATGAAGAATAGATCATCCACAAAGATTAAAGAATTGGATCGAAACTGGTTTTCAATAATAATACTGCCTACAGCAGGACAATGGAGTAATTTTTATATAATTATGTTCTAAAACCCCTATCCATAGCAAGCACAAAAATTTTTTTTAAATGGACGGTTTTGATTTTTATTGTGAATGTGAAAACACAATTTATTTGCAAAATAAAACCAACCATGAGGTGACAGGAGACTATGTATGGTTTTTATTTATTCCACTTAAATAAGAGTGTTCATATCTTTTGTCGTGAAACATTAGAGCTTTTGATTTTGGAATAATGAATCTGATCCCAATGTAGTTTCTAGTAATACAATATTTAGAATATATGCATTAGTAGCCTTTCCAAAGCCTCCAAATTCTGTTTCCAAAAAATGTCTAATCCCACAGGTACAGAAAAGGTGTTCTCCACTGGTTCTGAGGAGAAGTTAATTTTGAAAATAGAATTTTAATCTAGACAAAATCACATTCAAATAGAAGGGCCTCAATAACTCCTCTCTGATACTGAAGGCCTCAGTATTTGTGCAAGACCAAGACTTACATGAACACATCTATAGGAAGTAATATTCAGCAAGGAAACAATAAATAAAATTAAAAATACTGCAGACTAAAACATAAGTTCATGTGAAAAATGAATTTTAATATGTGTGCATATGTGTTTTAAAGAAAATCCTGATCAGAGAGAAGAGAAACACAAGGTATACTAATATGGTAGAGAGAAGAAGAAAAAGAATATGACAATTTGCTAATGAATTTGTCTTACAGGGTAAGATAAAGGTGTAAGTTAAAAATAAAGCAACACAAGCAGGAGATTATAGAGTTGTCATAAATTGAATATAGCAGATAGTTAATATCAGCATATACTTAAAAGGACTAACCAGTTAAGTGACAACTTTCTACAAATGTGATTTAAGAAATCTACATATATGTTGTTAACAAATGATTAAAGGTGAAAACCTTAAAAAATTATCTTGCAGAGAGTAACTAATAGAAAGCCAGTTTATCTATGTTAGCATAACCCCAAACAGACGTTAAGACAAAAAGTAATTTCAGATACTAAATAGTGACAAAAGGTTTAACTCTTAGGAAAATACCTAGTTTTAACTATGAATTTATTTAATAGTAATAAATATAGCCCTTCATTATCCCATAATTAGCATTATGTATTTCTTTCCACACACACTGATATGCACACATACTCCTACACACATATATATTTATATAATGTATACATGTTTGTATACATATACACATGATTATATATGCACATAATATACATTATATATGTGCATGCAAGAGCATATCTATACACTATATGTGAATTTGAGAGCACTACAAGGAATAATAATTTTATGATAGGATATCAGTGTCTCAATTACTAAATGAACAAGGTAAAAAATTGTGAAGACATAAAAAATTCTGCCAGTGTAATTGATAAATTAACAAAATTTATCTAACATTGATAAAATTCAAAAATCGACATTTAAAATCTCACATTCTATTAAAGCTCACATGAAATATTGTACCAGGCTACTTAAAAAGTCTTTTAAAAATTCTAATAGTTTGTGATAGAAACACTTTTCCAATTGAGTCTACTACATTGCCACCAGACAAAAAGATGATTAACTTTCAGGAGGGCATAAAGTAACCCCAAAATGACTGAAATGCTGCCTTGAACACCTGCTATAGAATGGAGCTAAAGTGAAGGTAACACATACTGATGAAAATTTAAGACACCACTTATTGGAATATCTGCATTTGCGAAAATGAGAAATTTTCTACAATGTGTGCATTTGTTCTGATGTTTTGTGAAACTTGAATGATGCCATAAGATATAGCTTTATATACAGTTGTGAGTTTTCCTTAATATTATTTCATGACACTATTCACACCACTTGTCTTTTGCCCAGGTTTCACCACAGCCACTGAGTTCCCGAGCACCCTCCAGCCAAGACAAGCGAAGCCTTTTTCCACATTACAACTTATGGTAATAGACAGTCAGAAAATTAATTTTAAAATCTGCAATGGTCAAAACGCATTTCCATGTTTTCAGAACTCAGTTGCGATGGAATTAAAAATGTCTACTATCTCTCTAAGTAAGTGAAGGATTAAAATCAAGCAACTGCAGTTTTCATCTTCCTTAGTACCGTTCACATCAATCCTATTTGGTTCATCCCACCACCTGGAAGAACCAATACTGACTTTCTCCTTGTGATCTTGTGCATTTTAAGGATGAACGCAGACCTTCTCTACAAATAATACCCACAGGACTCACCTCACTGGAAATTCCTTCAACGGTAGTCTAGATCTTGAGGTCTTCGGAAATGCAGGAATAAATGCCTCTTTTCAGTAGAGAAATGAATTAGGAAAGCTCTCAGAAACTGAGCTGCAGGATGTTTTAATCTCCTGAAACACTAACAAAATGAAGTGTTCACAAAGACAACAAGGAGAAAAGGCCCTGGATAAAGTCGATTAATAACTTGACTAGTGCTGGGCTGTTTAATACTGTGCTATCGCCCAGGGAGAGAGGAGTTGTGAAACAATGTTGAGACTCCACCCAACAATGTTCTTATCTTGTGAATCTATTAACTCAGAGAAAAAGAACAATTTCCTTCTGGTAAGTATCTTTACCAAAGTAAAAGGGAGAAGGGTAGAGAGGGCAGTGGATGATGAGAAATTACTTAATGGGTAAAATATATAATATTTAGGCAACAGATACAATAAAATCCCTAACTTTGCCACTATGCAATATATCCATGTGACAATGTTACAATTGTACCCCATAAATTTGTACAAATAAATAAAAAATTAATTAATTTTTTTTTACAATTTCAATAGCTGAAAGGAGTTCCAATATTCGTATCTTCTTATCCTCCAATGACATGGGTCATTAGAGACATAATTCCCTTGAATGATGCTCTAATATTAGAGAAGTGAAGTGAGCCACGCAGCCATGTCTCCCTCCTATCCTGCACACTGAGTGAAGTGGCAAGAGGAGATCTTGGTAGAATCATTTATTGTTACCAGTACTTGACTGCATCTCCTGGATGGCGGAATGTCTGCTATGGAATTGCTATTGGTTTAAATGCTCCCTGAAGCATTGACCCAGTTGTTAGTAGTTGACAAAATTGGAGATTGCTGGGACATAAAATCATTATGGATACATAAATCCTTCCTCAAATTTAAGTAAAAGAGTTTGACACTAGCTGTCCTCTTGAATATGACTAGGCTACTTCACTTCAATGATGCATGATTACTCATGCTTTCTGCATTATGGAGAGATAAAAAGAAGTGGATACTACACTCACATCATGACAGCATTGAATTCTTGAATATTGTAGAAGTGTACTGAACTTCTGGCACAGTGATGGGCCTGTTGAGCTCTCTGTTATGCAGCGTTTCTTCTGGTAAGGACAGTGGGTACCCTCATGTGTAACCCCACATGTCATATAAATACCACCATCCAGCAGATGTGTTAACACATCACCTGATGTGCAAGCAGGATGTGGTCACGAGTAGAACAAGGGGCCTCAAAGACAGCTTATACAGACAATAGTCCAAGCCATCTATGCAGCAGCAGAAGAAAGCTGATGGTCTTGATCCAAACTAGGGTCACAAAGAGGATACATGACTGGATTTGAAAGCATATGAATATCTTTACCAAAGCAGGGATGCATCAAGGAAAAGCAAGGAGGATCTGGAGTGATGGTCACAAACATCTGTGGGTGCTCTTGATTTCTTTGACAGGCTTTATTTAGGTTGCTGTTAAGGTGGATGAATTGAGCTAGTGTTAAGGTATGTAGTAGAGAGGGATATGAGGGAGGTCAGAGAGGACCTAATCCAGAGGTCAGAGCATAGAGGACACCCGGCAGAAATGACTACGTTTCAGGACATTTTTCTACCTTTTACTTATAATCATTTCGTGTGGGTCAGTATCTTTGTTTGAGACTTCAGCACACAGCACTCAAATTACTGCCACCAATAAAAACAATTCAGAAAAATGCTCCATAATCCATTTGTGCAGGTGAGATTTTAATAGATGAAAGAAAGAAATGCTAAAAATGTGCATTTTTCCTGACTTTTTCTTTATTTCAGCATATTATGGGGGTACAAAAGTTTAGGTTACATATATTGTCCTTGCCCCCCCGCCCCGAGTCAGAGCTTCAAGCATGTCCATTTCCTAGACTGTGCGCATCACACTCATTATGTAGGTATACACCCATCCCTCCACCCCTACATCTGCCCGACACCTGGTTAATGTTATTTCTACATGTGCTCTTAGGTGATGATCAGTGAAACCAATTTGATGGTGAGCACATGTGGTGTTTATTTTTCCATTCTTGGGGTACTTAGTAGAATGGGTTCCAGCTCTATCCAGGAAAATATAAGAGGTGCTATATCCCCATTATTTCTTATAGCTGAATAGTACCCCATGGTATACATATACCACATTTTATTAATGCACTCATGTATTTACTGTATGGCTCTTCATAGAAAATGTTTGTCAACTAGTAGCCAGCCATCAGTCTAGTAGACAGGAGAAAGACTCTAAGGAGAAAAGCAAGAGCAGTAGAAGAGCAATCATATCAAGAAACCACAGTCAGAGCTTTTAAGGTCCATTGTAGGCCCACGGATAAAGGCTTATGATAAAGTTTGTGGTCTAAGAGAAGAAAATGGAAAAGGAAAGTATTAAAGCCCTTCACCAAGTGATTATCCCTAAGAGCCAGAATGAAACCTATTCCTATGGGAGCTCAGTTAGCAAAATTGATTTACACATTCATGGAGTGAGTCTTCAGCCACGTGAACCAGTGCCTCCTCATTTGCATTCTCAAAGAAAGAGATTGGGAAATAGGAAAGAGTGATAGAGTTTTACATGTTGAATGAATCTTATCCACCTTACAGCAGTTTTTCATAAAGTGTTATGATTATAAATCATAAATTATGATTTATATAATATTGATAGATTTAACTTTTAAATGTTTTAAAAGTATTATTGGATTTATTTTCATGAGAGAATGGCCTTTTTCTTTTTGTATAATATCTTTATTTAATTTTGATATGGCAGTAATGCTGGTATTTCTAAACGAATGTGTTTAGGATTAATATTTTCCCCTCAGATATTTTACAGAATTTATAAAGTGTCTAATCCCAAAACTTTCACTGTAGAAGACTTGTGAGTTAGCTTCCTTTTTTGTATAGATACAGGGATATTTATTTGTTTTATTTCTTTATGAGACAGTTTTGTTAATTTGTGTTTTATATGAATTTTGTCTCTTAGATTGTAACCAGATTTACATAATATTGTTTGTAATATTCTCTTATTATCTTTTTAATATTTGTATTTACTGTACTGTCATTTATTTATGTTTTTGGTATTGGTCATTTATATTATTTCTTCTTATTTTTCTTAATTAGCCTTAGTAGGCAGACTCTCTCTTAGGAGGATGCTTAGGGAAACCCAAAGTCAAGAGAGGACACAAAAGACACTAAAGGAATTGGAAGCCTTTGGCACCTACAGCTAGAGCAAATGTTAAACAATGTCCTAACATCCAGCTAGATTAACAATTTCATACAAAATGTCTATTTATTTCAGTTCAATTTTTTTTTATAGATTTTAAGGAAACAAGTGCAGTTTTGTTACCTGGATATACTGCATAGCTGTGAAGTTCGAATGAGAATTAAGTACTTGGGAACAAACTTAAGGTGAACGATTTGAACACTACAAAGTACAATGCATTGATGAAATAATTTAAAAACAACATAAATGAATGTAAAGACATCCCATTCATGTTCATGGATTGGAAAACTTAAAATTGATCAAATGTCCCTACTATACAAAATGATTGCAGATTCAATGCAATCACTATCAAAATCCCTATGACATTTTTTATAGTAATGGGAAAAAAAATCCTAACATTCACAGGGGACCACAAAAAACCATGAATAGCCAAAACAATCTTCAGACAAAAGAACAAAAGTGGGGACATCACATATCTTCATTTTAAAATATATTACAAATCTACAGTAATTAAAACAGGATGGCCCTGCCATAAAGACAGACATAAAGAGCAATGGAAAAGAATAGAAAGACCAGAAATAAATCCAAGCATAAATGGTCAAGTGATTTTCAGCAACGGTACCACAAATATGCATGGGGGAAAGACTATTCTCTACAACACAATGGTGTTGGGGAAACTGAATATCCACCTGAAAAATAACAAAATTAGATCCTTATCTTACACCATACGCAAAAACCAACTCAAAAGCAAATTAAAGACTTAAATGTAAGACCTGAAAATATAAAACTTCTAGAAGAAAACATAGTGGAAAATCTTTCTGACATTAGTCTTGGCAATAATTTCCTGGAAATGACCCCAGAGCATAGTCAACAAAAGCAAATATGGTGAAGTGGGACTACAATGAACTATGAACCTATGCATAGCAAAGCTAGCAGTCAACAGAGCAGAAACACAACCTATGGAATGGAAGAAAATATTTGTAATTTATTTGATAAGAGGTTAATATCTAAAATACATAAGTTCCATCTATGACTTATGAGCAAAAAAATAATAAATAACTCAATGAAAAATGGGCAAAGGACTTGAGTAGAAATTTCTCCAAAAATGACATACAAATGGTAAACAGGTATATGAAAAGATGCTCAACATCACTAATCATCAGGGAAATGCAAGTCAAAACCACAATGTGTTACCACCTCACACTTGCTAACATGGCTATTATAAAAAAAAAAAGGTAACAAATGTTGGTGAGTATGTGGAGAAATTGGAACCCTTGTATATTTTTGGTGGGAATGAAAAATGGTACAGCCACTATGGGAAACAGTATGGCAGTTTCTCATGAAAGTAAAAGTAGAAATACTATATGATCCAACTTTTCCTCTTCTTGGTATTTATCCAAAAGAATTGAAATCAGGATCTTAATGACATATTGTCCTTTCTGTGCTCATTGTAGCATTATTCAAAATAGCCAAGATGTGGAAATGACTTAAATGTCCAATTGACAAATAAATGGGTAAAGAAAATGTTGTATACACATAATGGAATATTAGTGCTTCTTTTAAAAAAAAGAAAATTTTGTTTGGGTGACAACATGGATGAATTTGGAAGACATTATGCTAAATATTAGAAGCCAGTCAAAGATGGCTAATACTGCATGAATCCACTTATAAACAGTACCTAATATAGTCAAACTCATAGAAGCAGAGAGTAGAATGGTGGTTGCAAGGGGATGAAGGAAGGGCAGAAATGGGAGTTGCTATTCAATGGGTATAAAATTACAGTTATCCAAGATGTATAAGTTTTATAGATCTGCCATATAACATTGTGCTTATAGTTAATTGTACTGTATTGTAAACTTCACATTTGTTAAGTAGATGATCTCGTGAAGTGTTCTTATCACAATAAAAAATAATACATGCCTCACTATGCAGTTTTAGAGAAATAATATTTCCAATAGAGTTGGGTGTGCCTCTTCTAATCATAAGGATATTCTGATACTCCAGGGATCCTCCTAAAGATAGGTTTCTGCCTCTTGCATACTTCAAAACCACTCAGAACAGACTAGTCTCTAAGATGTCTATGAGGGCAGATTAACATCTCTGTGACCTGTTCTAACCTCTTTGGTCCACACACTGCAAATGTAAGGGAAGTTCCAGCTTCTTACTTCCTTGATTTTGGTCCCAAGGAGGAGCTCAGATGTAGGTTGAGGTGCAAAAAGATAAGATAGAGTAGGGTCAAGACATTAAAAAAAATGAAGAAACAAATTATTTTGTGTGGAGGGTAATTTCTTTCTTATCTCACATTGAGACAGACTGTTCTTAGAAGTTACAATTTCACAGGGGAATCAGCATGATGTAAACGAAAGCAAAGGCACTGGGCAAGCACCTAAATGACTCCCTTTCTCACTCTTAATCACCATCACCTACATACTAGTGAGCAATTGCACATGGTTACATAAAGTAACGTGAATATGGATATATTAGAATAGCTCAGAATACAAACATCATTTGTATATAATATTGTCATTTTCCCCACGTCCATAAGTTAAATTTGAATTTAGAGGATATTTTAGCCGCCTGTGACATTTTCTCAGGATGAAATCTGTTTCCTAACTAGCTGAATGATGTTGTGATTTTGATCATTTAATCTCTCTAATCTTCAGTTTTCTCAATGTAATGAGGAGACAGGATTCTGTAGCTTCTAAACTTCCTTCAAAATCTGGTTTCCCAAAAATGACCAAAAATAATAATATATTTGGCAACAAACAAAAAAGTGTGTAAAAGTTCGTGGTCATGCTATACAAATCTTCTCATAAAAGACATATCAGAAAAGAGTAGTGTAAGGGGAAAAAACCAACCACTTTTATTCCTTGCAAATTTGCCCCAACACCATGAAAGCAGAACTGTAGTGTCTCTTTTCAGTGGAGTAATTGGGCATAAATAGCTTTAGACCACCACAGTTCTCTGAGTTTATAAGGTTGTGATTTTGCATATTATTTCACTTTATTTGGTTGTTGTAAGAATGAGAGTGAGGATCTTTTTAGTTTTCTCCAGCTGAGGGAGAATCCTGTCTTATTGTTTGTTTAAGTTTCATCTCATCCTTATTCCTCGAACATTAGCACAACTACGCCAGAGCAGAATAATAGGCCGTGATTATAAATCGACAGTATGATGACCACCTAAGTAAGTGGCACTAGGAGAGTGAATTTGCCTTTCTGTTACCTTTTCTTTTTATCCTAAGATGGTGCTAGTAAAAGGAGAAAATGGTCAACCTTCTAAAGCTAATATGAAGACTAAGTGACAGAAAATAATTGCAAAATACAAGTGCCAAATATGTGATCAATAAACACGTTGTAAGTTTCAGTTTTGCTATCTACTTTATTTATTCTACTTTAAAGTAAATTAATTATTAATTATTCTTTAGTTCACCTAACTGTTTGCCTGAGACAACTTTATGTTGGATCCCCATATGTGAAATGTGACAAAATATTATTTGAGAGCTACTGAGGATCTGTTGGTAGTTGAGAAATAAATGAAACCAGATATTTCACATCAGATAGGCACAGAAATTCTTCTAACATTCAAGTGCCTTGATGCAAATTACCCCTTTATGCCCTCTTCAGGAAACCAATTCTGAAAGAACATCCCTTGCTCTGGGCTAGAGCAACCCCTCCCCAGGACACAGGGCTTGACAATTGAAGCACAGGCTGGTTTCCACCCCTACCTGCCCCTCAGCCTGGTTTCTGTGGGCAGGACACAGCTGGTGCTAACCCTGTGAAGATTACACCAAATGTAAAAGTCCAAGCATTGTTTGAAGTCCTTGTGCCCCACCTTGATTGGCAAGCCACAAACTATTTGTTTTCACAAATTGATTAAAAACACTGCTGGGGAAGCATTGTTTTAGAAATAATGTTTTGGTTTTTTTTCAAATTATGGAAGCTGTAAATGTAAAAATTGACATTAAGAAAATATAAAAAAGTAAAAAATAAAAAACACTCTTAACACCCTATTCCCTAGAATTAATAGCTGGTATATATACTTTCATATTTCAATCATATAGATATATATCTATATAGATACACAAACACATTTTTTTTGCACTTGGATCTTATCTGCATAAACATCATTATCAACGGCATCCAGGTTTTTAGGAGGATTCTGGTGCAGATTCCATATCTGAATCACGATTGAGTGTTTGCTTCCTGCTTTTCCTGGCCTTTCTGACCTTGAAGAAGAAAGAGATAAAGATTAACCAGTTGAAAGGCCGATGGTCATTCATTTCTTCCTTTACTCACACTGTCTCCGCACCATGGGCCACACCTCTTCCTCTATTCCCTTCTAAAGAACTCTTTACTCACTCTCACCTACACTTTTTAATGAATTCTTGTCCTGTGAGTCATGCCTCCCCTCCCCTTTGTTGAGACCATGAAATGAGATACTCACTGCTACCCAGCATGAGCACAAGTGGAAGAGCAGGAGATGTCAGGGAACAACAGTAAAGAGGAAGGAGCTGGTGAACCCAATGCCAAGCATTGAGGGGAAAGCTCTTATTGGGCAGAAAGGTGAGAAGAGGGTACCAAAGGTATTCCTGGTGCAACTGCTATCAAGGAAGATTTGGAATGTTTGACTGTTGGCCTCCTGAACTAAAGCAATCTGAGAGCATGTGGATGTCTGTGTACCAGAATATGTCAGCGTTCGTCTTGAGCTGTTAGCATTCCAGTATTAGCCTTTGTTAGTGTTCCAAGAATCCCACATGAATGTGTCTGTCAGTGTGACAAAGTGCATGGACTTTGTCATGTAGATCCAACCATCCCTGTCTGTGGTAGTATATGTATCTCACCGAAGGCAGGTTCTGATTCTCTCAGGTGCATCCTGGTTATTTGAGTCTGATAAGAGCTCTGCTGACTGCCCTCCAATTAAATTCCCTCTCCTCATCATTGTGAGTCACAAATAGTTAAATTAGCTAAATTAGTTAAAACTTAAAACAATTGGATTTTTGCAAGAATTGATTAAGATAATAACTGAAAACCTCTTAGAAGCGGCTGTCATTTTGAGAACTCATTAAATGAGTGACATCAATATCACTATTTTATTTAGATAATATTAGGCACAGCTGGTACTTTAACAACTATGTCTATAGTTATGAAATTCAAAGGCTCAATCAAAATTATATTTCAAATTTCATCTTTACATATCATATGGATACTCATAGATATTTTATGGAAAACTCAAACTTAACCTGTCCAAAAAAGAAGCCTTTTTTCTTTATTGGAACATGTTCCTACTGTGTTCATAGGGTGTATTGAAGAATAAATGGAATAATAATATACATAAAAGCACAACTTTCACTTTCAGCTTTACCCAGTAGTTGCTCAATTAGCAGAAATATCATCATTGTCATTGTTATGTAACAGTCTATGCAAGGTTTGTATGTCTGCCCAGTCCACATGATATATCATGATTCATGTTGACTGTCTTGTGGAAACCCCAGATAAAGTTATGGTGAATATGAATAAAAGTAATTCCTTGTTTATTTCCCTACATAGTAATTTTAAACCAGAAATATCTTCATTTTTTCCCCAAACCATTCTGTGCTCTTTGCTTTAGGCCAGTCATGACAAAAGTTGCAAAAAATAAAAATAACATGTTTTTGGTTTTCAGTACAAAACTATAGAGAAATCATATTACAAGTAATATATTCAGGATAACCCATGATGTATATGAGCAAGGACTTCCTTCAGAGTTAGTGAATCATAGAGGAAGTGATCAGACATTTACTAGGCCCCCTGCAGAGATACTGTATATCAAAGGAGAAATAAATGCATGAGGTGGCTAAGTGTAGCATCCATAGGACCCTGACTGGGATTCATTAGCTAAGGATGGTTTAGGTGCAGCCAAATAACTCCTATGGCTGTAGAAATGGTCATGTTGCCTATATACAAAATGGGACTTAGGAAAACTTCACATAGTCCCTCTAAGCCAGAATGCAGAGAAATAAGTTCCTTCCTAGAATGCTGTCCTGGGGCATTCACTTATGTCTTTGAAGTAAGAAAGAAAAATGTGTCTGAGCTGGTAATGACTAGGCATGAATTCCATCCCTGGTCATCTAAACCAAGTTGGCTAAAAAGCAGATCCTCAAATAAGGTATGTAGAATTCATAGAGGAAATTAGGATTCTTGGACGTATCAACACCAACAAACATACAAAGAAACTGAGAAACTACTACAAATTGCAAACCCCTATATATAGGTATCCTGTCTTCAACTAGGACATGTGGGGTGGTTGAGAAGGCTGCGGTATTGGTTACAGTCTCTAATGTATTGCTGAAGAAAATTGCCAAAATATTTTTTGCTAACAGGTAAAATGATTAGGCATTCTTCTTCGTAAAATTTTCAATATGTACTTACTAATTATTATTTATTTTTACAACGAAGACTCCATTTTTGGCTTTAAGAGGAAAGGCTACTCTGTAGAGGCTGGTCGTTTTCTCTCTACCATCAGTTTTCCATACCTTTGAACATATCCCACAGTTGTGCAGAATTCATATGCTGCTTTCCAATTTTGATTTTTTGCATGTTATATTTTCTCTGCCTAGAAGTCTTTCCAATGTGTACCTTTATCTTGCTAAGAACAATAATACCTACTGCATATAGATTTCTTATAATGGACAAGGCACTGACATAAGAAATACACATCCTTAATCTCATTATTTATCAAAGCATCTGATGAGGGTCATGTAAGGTACTTTCCCAATATCATGCACCAAATCAGCCAGATGTAGATCAATTCTATCCTATTCCCAATCCCTCGCTTTTGACCACTGTGTGAAATTAGTACCCCGCCCTCCTAATGTCTTCAAATATTTTAACATTTACCACAGGTTTCAAATCCTGTTGAAGCCAATAAAGAATGTTATTGTCTTAATATATTTTAGTAAGTTTTTCCATTGACATATGAGTACAAGGCACCATGTATTCTTTTATACTTTTGGCTTGACTCTATGTGTAAAAGAGCATAAATCTGGTTCTCAAAAAAAACTTAAACCAAATCATTTCCTCTTTGGAAAACTAATTCTTACCTGAATGAAACTATGTATTTCAGAAATCAGTTTTGGTGTCTGGTTCTTTTTACTCAGTTGAAAGCAGAAGAGCTGAAGTTTATCTCCTTTTTCACAGGGAATATCGTGACAGTTTTCTTTCCCCATTACTTCCATGTTTCCTGTATTATCCTGAATTTCATAGATTGTGTAGTTGCTCTTTAATGTTTTCTGCAACAGAAAATTAATATCTAATTCCTGAGAACATAGCTAATAACTACAACATAGAATAAAAAGACCCTTGTGATAGGTTAAAACAAGTTGCAGGACAGCAAGTGGTAGTAAGGGAAAGACATACATAAGACTTAGGGCAGGATTTCTTTATTTTATTATTTTTTTTTTTTTGAGACAAAGTCTCACTCTGTTGTCCAGGCTAGAGTGCCGTGGTGTCAGCCTAGCTCACAGCAGCCTCAAACTCCTGGGCTCAAGCAATCTTTCTGCCTCAGCCTCCCAAGTAACTGGCACTACAGGCATGCACCACCATGCCCAGCTAATTTTTTCTATATGTATTTTTAGTTGTCCAGATAATTTCTTTCTATTTTTAGTAGAGACAGGGTCTCGCTCTTGCTCAGGCTGGTCTTGAACTCCTAACCTCGAGTGATCCTCCCACCTCAGCCTCCCAGAGTGTTAGGATTATACATGAGCCATCTTGCCTGGCTAGTGAGCTCTTTCTTATGATCCTTTTTAAGTCTTACACATCCTAGGTATTTCTCTGACAGCTCTAGAACAATGGGTTATCCTCCTGATTTCTACTGTTTTCATCTCTAGGACAAATGTGATTCCCAAAGCACCTTTATCCAGAGGAATCTGAAATCCTTGTTATGCTTTTTTGTCTTCTGCCCCTATGTACAGAGGATGGTCATGTGCTACAAGTATTTATTCAGTAGGGTATGAGAGATCCGTAATAAAAAGCAAGCTTCTAGTAACTCCCTAATTACTTTTTCTACCTTCTCTGTTTACTGAGTCTTTCTCTCCCTCCTGAGCTCAGTTAAACTTTCCACTTTCTTGCTCACCAAGGCTATTACTCTTCATTTCTAGAATTGTGCTGATAACAATGTCCACATTAAGAGTGTGTGAAAAGAATAATGTGGGGAAAATAATGGATTTTGCTAGAAAACAAATATATGGTGTTGTGAGCCATTGATCATACGAGAAATTACATGAATCAGTAGCAGGGTATAGATGTTTCCTTGGGTTTGCATGCCCTATGACAACTAGTGTCATGTATCTGGACTCTGGCATATCAGTAAACCACTCTGTGCTCTTTTATTTTACTGACATATTTAAATGATGAGTTTATATTACCTGACTTTCTAAGTATCACCTAAATTCATCTTTCTCAGTTGTTCAATACCTTTTCGATGAATGAGTTTCCCATTTGGTTAGAACATCATCCTGTTGACTGCCTTTGTTTTCCAGGCATAATCAGTCAATTCATTTCTTGCTCTGACTGTAAAAACCAGAACTCAAACTACAAAGAGCAATACTTCATCCAAAATGAAAATAAAGTGATTATTGCTACAGTTGAAGTAATAATAAAAAATAAATGTAGTAGAATATGTATATGGATCTAGACCCTACACTGTCACCCTACACCTACACTAGACCCTACACTATCTTTAATCACTGTGTCTTAGAATAATACATAGTCATAGCTGATGAAATCTCAAGGCTTCACAGTGAAAAGTTTCCTAAAAAGTGCACGGTAATATTCTGGAAAGGAAAACGTGGGAAGGAGAATATTAATAGGTTCCCTAATTCCCAGTCTGATCCTGAGAAAAGACTTTACCCTCTTATCATTAGCCTTGAGTGAGTCCTGGGTTGTAATGTTCAGTAAATAGGCAAAACTGCATTTAGCACTACAAAAACTTTCTTATTTCAGGTATTTGTGGAGAAATGAAACAAAAAAATTTTGAGGACTTACTTTATGTAGCATGAATGACCCATGTACAATAGTTCCAGAAGCTTGCACTTTAATAATATCAATCTTCAGGGTTTTCTTTACACTTTTTTTGATGTTGTCTGGAACCTCAGTCTTTACATCAGCTTCAGATACCATAGAGCCTTCATTTACTTCTAGGAGACTTTTATATTTCAAAACATTTGATATAGTAATGATTCTATTTCTGATGAATATTTTCCTCAAGTTGTGGTTTAAAACCTTCACATGGAAGAACTTTTCCTCAGTAGCCACTGTAGCATGAAACACTTTTTTGGTCTTTTTTTCTGGGGACTCATATTCAAATGGCTTTCCTGCCTTCAGTACCATCACTACCATTGGGTCATTTGGGAGAGTATTTGCTCTGGTGGTTACCTGAGAGTTGGCTGGTGGTTGTGGATTCTGTGTACAATAGCACAGGAGAACAAAGGAAAATTTTTGAGTGGGGAATACAGAACCACTATTCAGTGACCTCTGTCATAACCTGGAGCCCAGCAACAACATTTACAGATGTTTAGAGCTGCAGTCAGGATGGAGGGTCACTGAGCAGGTAGCAGAGCATATCCTGAACTGGTGTCATAGCCAGAGGATGTCACAGGGGAGACTATATATGTGAAAAGCAGGAGAATATTTTTGTGAAAGAATAATCTTTAAGAAGTAAAGCATAAGAGAAACATCAGAGGAGCAGTGGATTCTGAGAACATTGCCAAGAAGTAATTTTAAAGAAATTTAAGGACAAAATAATAAACTGTAGTTTTACTCTTACCAGGTTAGAATGGGAGAGCATAAAATACACAAATAAAATTAAATAGCACTGAAAATGGAAAATGGTGTCCCCTGCATACCAAGACATGAAGAGTTTTCAGTTATCACCAGTGTAGACTGGGCAATTTTGAGAGTATAAGTCATAGTTCCTCTGTTTAACATTCAGTGCTATTATAGCAGGTGGGAACACGCATGGTCTGAAGCCTTCCTGATACCCTAACGTCAGTAGGTTCAGGGTAGTGACACTCTGGAGATGGCCACTTCCACCATTGCAGCATTTCTCAATGTTGGGCTCTAGGAAAAGCTCACTGTCAGAAACCTGGGATCAAGGTGATTTGCCTTTAATATCTTCTCTGTATAACACCCCGGTCTCCTAAATTTTCAGCAGAACACTTTACATGAGGGGAGGTTGTTTATTCAATCAGGAGAATTGTGGGAGGCATGGGGGGGTGCTCATCCACAATCCAGCAGGCTGTGGGATGCTCTGGCCTGGGATACTACACACGGTGATCACCTGTGGATGACTGGCCTTGATTGGATATGTCTTCTCATGAACATGAACAGTTCAGCCTAACACTGGAAAGCCGTTTCCCCAATGCAAGTTAATCAGTAACAGCAGACTCATACATGAGAATATTAATAGCAACACTAATATGCAACCTTTTAAGGAGTCATTTGAATACTGGGCATACGTGAAGGGAATTGTACAGCTACTCAGAGAGAAACAATGAGACAATATATTGCATGATATCATTTTTATAATAATCATGTATCTACTTCCACAGGAGAAAATCAGAGAAGGTATAGAAAAAATGTAGCATAATATGAATGACATAATTTATGGTAATTTAAATTTAAATATTTTCTGTTTGAGTGTCTGGCTGTTGGCATTTTGACTTTTTTCCTGATATAATCTTGTGTTAAGATAAAAATCTATTATCAGAAAGAACATGTTTCATTTGTGGCTGATGCTGTGGGTTCATCACTTATGGCCCATCATAGTCTATATCCGTTTCATTGTGTATCGTAGAAATATAAATCACTCATTTTTGGAATAAAACTCACTGAAGTTTAAATTAGTTACTAGACTGTTCCTGTTGCATGTATACAGCAAAGGCTGGCCCGTCTAAATTTGGTATGGGGACAACTTCATATGTATTACCAGAAATATACGATTAAAATTTGTAGTTTACTTTCCTTTCATTTCTACATCTTGGTGTATGGTATTCTTTCCAGCTACATTTTCCTGGGCTCCTAAGCTCCCCTCCAAATTCCATCACTTCTTTTTGTTTCTACAATCATTGGGCCTCGCAATATATACCACGTCTCTTTGGGTCACACAATCCTTACTTTTTCTTTCATTAGCTGTCCTGATTCGTATATTAGGACTTAGTTTTCACTTTTTCATTGAGTAAATGTATTCACTGAGAGCTTTATATGAGTCAGACACTGATCTAGGCTTTGGGATACATTGGTCCATAGACTGGCAAAGTAGCTCTAATCTTGGAACTCAGAGTAAGGTGGGAAAAGTAAACACTTCTTAATTTCAGTTATCATAAATAGTAGAAAATAAAGAAAGATATTTCTAACACAGAGAGCACCATGAAGGATTCACCAAGGTCACCGTGGTCTCAGTGAGCATTTCCTGAGGACAAGATATCAATGTTGGGATCTAAAGGAAGAGTAGGGTTGCCTATGTAAGAGTTGTACAGGTGAAAGTAACACGGTTTGTGAAAATCCTGAAGTGGAAAGGAGCATGGTGTTGGTCGAGGAAACTTGAACAGATCAGTGAGCAAAGGGGAGAGGAGTTCAAGAGGTGGGAGCAGTGGACAGTGACCCAACTGCTGTATCCCCCTGTACTCTTATGGACCCTACACCTCTCTGTCCCTCCACAGACAACTCAGCACAGAAAGCATTCTGTACTCAGAGACAATGTCAGTTTCATCAATATCCCTGTGGAAGCAAAGGCTTAAAATGTTGTGAATTCTCAATATATACTTTTGATTAACTTGCTAATTATTGATGCAATTTTAAAGTAGAAGATGAGATAAGATTTCTGTATTTTTAGTAGAAGAAATTGAAGCAAAGGAGACCAGAGAGAGCATACCTCAGTTGAAGAAGTGCTGGGTGGAGCTAATGAGGTGTGGGGAAGCAGGGGATGGCCCACGGCTCTGGATGTGCTGGCTCCTGCAGGACAGGGAGTCTGAGTCTGCTCCTCTGACACCTTTCACTCTCACCTTTTCCTCTGGTTATGCTTTTTCTTTTCTGAAAATAGTTTGATTTTCCTGTTATTCTCTTTTAGTGTCAAATAAGGTAGAGCACCCTTTCATTCTGGGAAGTTGGCTGATTATATCTATCAATGTGTTTCATGGACACTTGAGTGGGTTCTGTCCATCTCTGGCCAGTTATAAGAGGTGGACATATACACTTTCTTTAAACAAAGGAAGCAGAGAAAGATATACAAATCATTTCCTTTCTCTAATTACCTCCATTGAAGGAAGTGCTGACTTGGAAACAGGAAAACTAGGGTTTTATAAACATGGGCAAATCATTTTCCTATCTGATTCTCAAATTACTACACCTCTGTACTGGGGACAATGATATACTTAGTTTATATATATATATATATATGAATTATATTTACTAAAGTTTTTAGCTTATTACCTTGTACAAAGAACAAGATAAAATACTAGACAAGTTTCTGAATCTTAAACTTGGTGGGAAACTCCTGCTGACATAACTTTCCAATACAGAGATTGAGTGGAAGAGCTTATCAGACTTTCCTCTGTGGGTCTTGGAACCCATTGCTCTTCCTCAATCTTACCTGAGGTCCAGGAGTCACCTCTGCTCCTTCAGATGTGAGAAATGTGCTTGTGGAGGGGGCAGGTGTGGCAGGACCCTCTTCTTTCTTCTTGCTCTTTTTTGAGAGGGTTGTTCCTTTTGTTGGTGTAGATTCAATTTTATTCACAACTAATGAAGAAAAAAAAAGAGAACATATGGACCCAGAGCTGATGGTCTCAGAGAGCTAAAGCAGTTTCCATCCTAATTCCTCTCAGCTCCTGCTGAGCACTCAGGCGTGCTCCACTGCATTAGCCCAGACCGGCTTCAAGGTGACCGACAGTCTCAACACAGGTACTGTGACTGTCTCATGTTCCTCAGTGTTTCTCATATGCCTCCCCTGTGCACTAAGCACATCCTTCCTGTCCTCCAAACTGTGAGTGATCAGTCAAGATCTTTCCCAGTCCTGTTCTCCTATCATTTCCTTTTAAAAATCAAAGGTTCTCATGATGCTGACTGCTTGGTCATGTTCTCCAGATAATCTATTCAAATCACAAAACCAGTGAATGGAAATGTGATATGAGTTTGTGGTGAGATATGGAGATTTTGGACTTTGAGTTTTATATATGTATAAACACAAACACCCACATATATTTTTAACTCAGTCATTTTATGACAGGGAAGAACTTCACCCGTCTTGCAGGTAGTCTTATGCTTAACTACTACCTCTTTTTTATTATGTGGGTTAATGAAGAATTAAAACGTCTCAATAGGACAGATACATTAACATGGTTAAATGTACATATTTCAGATATAAGCAACAAATTTTATTTTATTTTTTAATATATACATTCATTTCAGAATATTATGGGGGTAAAAACGTTTTGGTTACATAAATTGCTTTTGTAGCATTTGAGTCAAAGTTCTAAGTGTGTTCAGCACCCATATAGTGTGCATTGTACCTGTTATAAACAACAAATTTAAAAGTATTATTTTGTCATTTTCTAACCTTTCTAATGTACTAGAAGTCTCAGTCTCTCATCAACTCCCTCATATTCTAGTTATTTCACTGCATCCCAAATACACCCTCCAAAATACAACATTCTACATTAGAACTGGAATGCTCTAAGTTGTTAATTTGTTAGCATGTGACGTACCAACACTGTCAAGGCCACTGATTCACAACTTGTGACAAGGATGTACAAACTTTGTCCAAGGTGAGGTTTTAGTCAAGTTTGAGAAGGGTTGGGGACAGTGGCAGAGAGGGAATGTTCCCTGTTCCCTGTTACCTCTTGACTTTTCATTATTAAGTGTTTCTGTAATGGGTTGAAGTGCTGGTATATCTTTATAGAGTTGGATAAGTTTGTCCACACCAGCATCACGTGGGAACTTGTCAACCATCAGGTTAGCAATCTTTACTTTGTCATATTCATCTTGCATTTCCATATCAGGTTTAACGTACTGGCCAGTAAGAATTTCATCATTTTAAACTGATAATCACTGGCGTCCTCTAATGCTTTAAGTAGAATAATTTTATAGCATTCATTTGCCATGTCTAAAGACATTGGTGAGCCTACAAGAGAAAAGTGACATACAATGTCACACACCTATATAGACAATTTAAATGACTGCTTATGCCTACTTGAGAGAGGAGCCCATATGAAAGTGTTTTCTATGGATATGTGTGACAGAGGGACTTAAGGACCAGATATGCCACTGTGGACATTGTGTGGAGAATTGCTGTATTAGGAATGCCTATGAAATTCATCCTGTTTAACAAGCATGAATAAGTTGAGTTGTGTCCAGGTGGGTCTGGTGGAAGGAGGTGTGGAAACAGGCAATTGTTACAGTGTTCAGAGCATGGGTTGTGCAGTGCCAGAGTCCCTGGTCCCCATCTCATCCTTTACTGGGTCTGGACCCCATCACCCAATGCCTGCCTGTTGATTTCTGACTCTTCTCACTCCCACTGTGACTAAACTGGTTTTAGGGTAAATGGTCTACAGCTTCCTACCTTATACAAATATGCTTCTGAGTATCTGAGCTGGAGTCCCAATATGAGTCCCCTTGTCTCTTCCTTAGTCAGCTCTCATTAGCATCCCATCTGCCTTGGTGTTGACTGTGTCCTCTGTGCCCTCTGACCCCTTAATACTATCACTTTGCTGAACATCTTTGTGCTCTCTCCTGCAATGTCACACAGCATTTATTGGCTGAAATGATTTCATTAACTGCCTGATTTGATATTTTTAAAGCTTGATTTAACTAATGAATTCTTTCCCAGGGCCAGTTTTCTCTCCATAAGTCACGTTTTTATCCCACTACCCAACTGAAATCCTTCATTATTTCCCCATTTTTATTTCAAAAATTTCTTACTTTGAAAATGTCTCAGAAGACCTTGAATATCTACATCATCTCTACTTCTGATACTTTTGTATTCCTTATATCCTATGTTTCGGAAATATATAGCACACCTTTTATTTTAATGCTTCATGATGTGGCTAATTTCTTTCTTACTGTCTGGAAAGCGATCCCTACATTTCTTTCTCTGACAACCTCCCATACTAACTTTCAGTCTCACAGGAGTCTTTGTCTTCTGCAAGCTTCACCCAGAGTCCAAAAATAGACCAGGTCTCACGTGGACTCACCTGGACGTATTTAGCACTTTGTGCACTTTCTTGATGATGCACAGTGCATAGTATAAATTCCAATTATCTTTTTAAGTTGAACATTTTTAGATTAAGAACCATGTCTTTGAATATGTTGTGTATATTGGGATATTTTAATTCCTGGCACTGTTATTTACTTCCTTCTTTAGAGAACATGGGCATCTTCAGATTGAAAAGGCTCGTAGAATGAAGAGACAATCCATACAAAGACATATTATAGTGAAACTAAAGAATATTAGATACAAAATGACTACTCTGAAAGCCTCCAAAAATGAAGAATAGATCACCTACACAGATTCAATAATCAGAATGAAACTGATTCTCAAAAATGAAACTGCCCATAGCAAGATAGTGGAGTAATTTTTATGTAATTCTGTTCCAAAATCCCTTATCTATAGCAAAATAAAAAAATTAAAAATGGAAAGTTTTAATTTTTTTGTGGATATGAAAGCATAATTTATTTGCAAAATAAGACCAAATGTGAGGTGACAGGAAGCTATGTATAATCTTAGTTTATTCCACTTAAATGTAAGTGTTCACAGGTTTTGTTGCGAAATATTATTGTTTTTGATTTTGGAATAATGACTTAGATCCCACTGGAGTTTCTAGTGATGCAGTATTTAGAATACATGTATTAACAGCCTTTTTGAAGCCTCCAAATTCTGTGTTTCAAAAAATGTCTAATCCCTCAGGTATATAAAACATGTTCTCCACTTGTTTGAGGAAAAAGTCATTTTGAAACTAGAATTTTAATCTAGACAAAATGACATTCAAACATAAGAGCTTCAATCACTCTTTTCTGATACTGAAGTCCTCATTATTTTTGTAAGACAAAGACTTACACAAATGCATGTGTTGGAAGCTATATTCAACAAGAAAAAAATAAATAACATTTTAAAATACTACTGAGCAAAAGATAAGTGTGAAAAATGAACTTCATTATGCATGTCTATGTCTTAAGAAGAAATGCCTGATGGAAAAGGAGGGAAACACAAAGTATACTAACATGCTGGAAGGAGGAAGGAAGAAGAATATGACAAGTTACTAATGAATTTGTCTTCGAGGGTGAGATTGAGGTATAAGTTAAAGAAGCAAGACAATGAGGAGTTTATAGAAGTGCCATAAATTGAATATAGCAGTGTATACTTAAAAGGCCTAACAAGTGAAGTGACAACATTCATCAAATTTGATTTAAGAAATGGACATATATATTAACAAACGATCACTTAAAAGTGAAAAATTTAAAAAATTATCTTGAAAAGAGTAACTGAAAGAAAGCTGACTCTAGACTTTAAGACAAAGAGTAATTTCAGATACCAAATAATAATAAAACATTCAACTCTTAGGAAAATACAAGTCTTAATTATGAATTAATATAATAATAAAATATATTATTTGTTATTACTTTATAGTCTTCCAGTGTCATATAATTACTATTATATATCTCTTTTAATACACACACAGACATTCACGCATGCCCCTACACACATATATATTTATATATGTGTACATGAGTTTGTATACATGCATACATGATTACATATATATAATAGATATTATATGTAGGTGTGTGTTAGTATATCTATATACTATATATGAATTTTAGAGCACTACAAGGAATAACACTTTTATAATAGGATATCAGTATATATTTCAACTACTTAATGAACAAGGTAAAATTTGTAAAGACAAAAAAATTCTGCCAGCATAATCAATAAATTAATAAGATTTCTCTAACATTTATAAAATTAAGAAATCAACATTTAAAATCTTACATTCTATTCAAGCACACAAGAAATAAATATTGTAGCAGGCTATGTAAAAAGTCTTTTAAAAGTTCTAAAAGCTAGCAATAGAAATCTTTTTCTAATTGACTCCACCAGCTGAAAGATGGCAGAGTGGTGGTGACCTCCTGGATTTGTGCTCCTGGAGAGGAAGGCATGGATCTCAGTCTGCCACAATGCTAGAGGATCGCTCCCCCACAAGAACAGCGGTGTGAATCCACGGAGAATCAGCGTGGGACACAGAGAGCAAGAAAAGACGAGGTGAACGGGAAATCAGATCGTGACAATCTGGAGAGTGCGGGACAGACAATAGAGAGGGGAGCATGGGTTGGCTGTACCCGCCTCACCAGCGAGTGAAGTGGGTTCAGCCCCACAGGAAAGCGGCTTGTTTCCCCACTGATCTCCACACCCACTCAATTAGGGATCTGCCTGAAGCCGGTGGAGAATCACCACGGGAGATGCAGGGCTCTGTGGAGAGGAGACAAGAGCAGGAGGCATTTTGGACCCCCGAGCTCTGTGGGCAGACTGCAACTGGTGGGAGAGGGTTTGTGCTGGGCTGCAGCAAAAGACACCTGGGGGACGCCACACTGTCTCCTTTACGTGGGCGGCTGGGCTCCCTCAATCCCGGCTCCTCCGGCCCCTGAACATTTGCCCCCAGCACCAGCGACTGGCGGCGGGCAGCCGCCATTGTCGGGGTCCACAGCCTAGCCACTGCAGAGAGATTGGGAACCGGGCGGCTCCATCCCCTAGTCCGTGGCCCCCCACTAGAAACTCCACCTTTGCGTGAACACTGAGGGCTTCCCCAGTCGCAAGGCAGTGGAACGTGGACCTTGCGGACATTGGGGTGGGGCGGAACATCACGCCCGGGAGCTGCAGCAGCCAGGGCACTGGGCGAACATGGGTACCCCCCTCCCCCTAGCCACTGTCTTTCGCGCACAGAGAGGCAGAAACCACCTCAGGAGAGGAAGAGGCAAGGAAAAAGTTGCTTTCTGTCTGCAATTGGAACAGCCCAGTGACTGGACTCTCAAACCGGTTTCAGGTCAAACTAATTCTCTGAGGCTGGACCCAACAGGAGCAGCCCCCAAGCTGAGGTGGCAAAATCCTGAACGACACGTGAAGGGCTCCCCCTCATGACATAGGAGGCAGCTTACCTGGGCTGCTGCACAGCCCAAGTTCAGCACCACGGAGTGCCTCTGTCCAGCCTAAAGCTGAAAGAAGGGAACTAAGGATTGATCCAGATGGGAAGGGCTCAGCGAAAGAACTCTGGGAGTACAAAGAATCAAGCTGAAACCTTGCCTTCGAGGAGGATTACTAATTCTCCACCAATTGACACAAATCAAACCCAAAATAGCAATATGTCCCAGGAAGAATTTCAATCGTGGATCATAAGTAAGCTGAATTTTATGCAAGAAAAAATGGATAACCAACACAAAGGTACCACAAAAAAGATCCAGGACTTGGAAGAAAAATTCAGTAAAGAAATGTAAATATTGAAGAAAAATCAAACTGAACTCCTGGAAATGAAGAATTTATTCAAGGAGCTACAAAACACAGTGGAAAGTCTAAAGAGAAGGGTAGATCAAACAGAAGAAAGGATCTCAGAGATCGAAGATAGCACTTTCCAATTAAATAAGTCAGTCACAGAGATGGAGCAAAGAAGTAAGAGAAATGACCAGAGCCTACAAGAAATGTGGGATTATGCGAAGAAGCCTAACATGAGAGTTATCAGCATTCCTGAGGGTGAAGAAGACAATAAGCAAGGGCTAGATAAGCTATCTGAAGACATAATTGAGGAAAATTTCCCAGGTCTTGCCAAAACTCTAGATATACAGGCTCAAGAAGCTCAAAGAACCCCTGGCAGATTCATACCAAATAGGAAGACACCATATGATACAGTTATTAGATTGACAAAAATTTCCACTAAAGAGGCCATTCTATGAGCTGTAAGGAAGAAGAAACAAGTTACATACAAAGGAAAATCCATCGGAATTATGCCAGATTTCTCAGCTGAAACCTTACAAGCAAGAAGAGACTGGGGCCCCATTCTCACTCTTCTGAAACAGAATAATGCACAGCCTAGGCTTTTATACCCAGCTAAGCTCAGCTTTATATATGAAGGTGAAATTAACACATTCTCAGATAAATAAAAACCCAGAGAATTCACCAAGACAAGAGCAGCTCTCCAAGAAATACCCAAAACAGGGCTTCACAGGGATCAGCACAAGAAAGACCCACAAATATAAAACTAAACATGAGAAAACAACAACCTAGTTATCACAATGGCTCAAGTGAGAAAACAGAATAATGAAATTCAAGCCAACATGAGGAACAGAAATCAGTCTCACTTATCAATTCTCTCAATAAATGTGAATGGATTGAATTCCCCACTCAAGAGACACAGGCTGGCCCAATGGTTAAAAAAGTACAAGCCAAGTATCTGCTGTCTTCAGGAAACTCATGTAACCTGCAAAGATGCATTTAGACTGAAAATAAAAGAGTGGAAATCAATATTTCAAGCAAATGGAAGTCAAAAGAAAGTGAGCGTGGCTGCTTTAATCTCCAATAACTTAGTTTTTAAATCAATAAAAGTACTGAAAGACAAAGATGGTTACTATATACTGGTGAAGGGTACAATTCAACAAGAAGACATAACTATACTTAATATATATGCACCCAAGTTAGGTGCACCCAGATTCATAAAGCAAACCCTACTTGATTTGGACAAAATGATAGATAAGAGCACTGCGATAGTTGGAGATTTTAACACACTGCTGACAGTACCAGACAAATCCTCCAAACAAAAAATAAACAAAGAAACAAAGGATTTAAATAGAATGCTAGAACAAAGGGGCCTGACCGACATCTACAGGACATTCTACCCAAAATCCACTGAATATACTTTCTTCTCATCAGCCCATGAGACATTGTCCAAGATTGACCATATCCTAGGACATAAAGCATGTCTTAAAAAATTTAAAATAATAGAAATTATACCATGCATCTTCTCAGTGCACAGTGGAATAAAAGTAACAATGAACCCTAACAGAAACTGTCATTCCTCCTCAACGTCATGGAAGCTAAACAACCTTCTCCAGAATGATTATTTTATAAATGAAGAAATCAAGACAGAAATCAAAAGATTCTTTGAATTAAACGACAATGGAGACACAACTTATCAGAATCTGTGGGACACAGCTAAAGCAGTCCTGAGAGGAAAATTTATTTCCATAAATGCCTATATCAAAAAGACAGAAAACTTACAAACAGACAATCTAATGAATAGACTGAAAGAGCTGGAGAAGGAAGAACAGACAGACAGACACCAAACCAAGCAGAAGGAGAGAAATTATTAAGATCAAATCACAACTGAATGAAAAAGACAACAAATAAACTATAAGGGAAATTAATAAATCAAAAAGTTGGTTCTTTGAAAACATAAACAAGATTCACACAACTTTGGCTAGGCTAACCAAGAGCAGAAAAGAAAAAACTCTAATTACCTCCATCAGGAACATGAAAGGAGAAATCATGACCGATGCCACAAAGATACACGACATCATCTATGAATTTTACAAAAATCTTTATGCACACAAAATGGAAAATGAGGAGGAAATGGACCAATTTTTAGAAACACGCAGCCTTCCCAGACTCAACCAGGAAGAAATAGAATTCCTGAATAGACCAATATCTAGATCTGAAATTGAAACAGCAATAAAAAACCTTCCCAAAAAGAAAAGCCCTGGACCAGATGGGTTCACACCTGAATTTTACCATACCTACAAAGAAGAACTGGTGCCCATCCTGCATAAACTATTCTCCAATATCGAGAAGCAGGGAATTCTCCCCAACACGTTTTACCAAGCCAACATAATTTTAATACCAAAACCAGGAAAGGATGCAATAAAAAAAGAAAACTACAGACCAATATCCCTTATGAATATAGATGCAAAAATTCTCAATAAAATCCTAGCAAATCGAATCCAAGTGCTTATCAAAAAAATCATCCATAATGACCAAGTGGGCTTCATCCCAGAGATGCAGGGATGGTTTAACATACGCAAATCTATAAATGTAATTCGCCACATAAATAGAAGCAAAAATAAAAATCATATGATTCTCTTAATAGATGCAGAAAAAGCATTTGACAAAATTCAACACCCTTTTATGATAAGAACACTTAACAAAGTAGGCATGGACAGGGCCTATCTAAAAATGATACAAGCCATATATGACAAACCCATAGCCAACATCATACTGAATGGGGAAAAATTGAAAGCATTCCCACTCAGAACTGGAACCAGACAAGGCTGCCCACTGTCCCTATTACTTTTCAACATAGTATTGGAAGTCCTTGAGAGAGCTCTCAGGCAAGAGAGCAGAATCAAGGGAGTCCAAATAGGGAAAGAAGAGATCAAACTCTCACTCTTTGCTGATGTTAGCATGTTATATCTAGAAAACCCCAAGGATTCAACCAAGAGACTCCTGGAATTGATCAATGAATTCAGTAACATCTCGGGATACAAAAACAATACACACAAATCAGAGGTATTCATATATGCCAATAACAGTCAAACGGAGAACCAAATTAAGGACTCAATATCCTTCAAAACAGCAGCAAAGAAAATAAAATACCTAGGAATATATTTAACTAAGGAGGTAAAGGACCTCTATAGGGAGAACTACGAAACACTGAGGAAGGAAATCGCAGAACATGTAAATAGGTGGAAAACCATACCATGCTCATGGATGAGAAGAATCAACATTGTTAAAATGACTATACTGCCCAAAGTTATCTACAGATTCAATGCAATCCCTATTAAATTAGCAACATCATTTTTCACAGATATAGAAAGAATAATTTTACGCTTTGTATGGAACCAGAGAAGACCCCGTTTAGCAAAAGCAATTTTAAGCAAGAAAAACAAAATGGGAGGTATTAATTTGCCAGACTTCAAACTATACTACAAAGCTGTGATTATTAAAACTGCTTGGTATTGGCACAAGTGCAGGGACACAGAACAATGGAACAGAACAGAAAATCCAAACATAAAACGATCCTCATATAGCCATCTAATCTTTGAAAAAGCAGACAAAAACATACTCTGGGGAAAAGATTCCTTATTTAATAAATGGTGCTGGGAAAACTGGATAGCCACATGTAGAAGACTGAAACAGAATCCACAGCTTTCACCTCTCACAAAAATCAAATCACGGTGGATAAGAGACTTAAACCTTAGGTGGGAAACTATTAGAATTCTAGAAGAAAATGTAGGAAAGACTCTTACAGACATTGGCCTAGGCAAAGAATTTATGAAGAAGACCCCTAAGGCAATCACAGCAACAACAAAAATAAACGAATGGGACCTGATTAAATTAAAAAGCTTCTGCACAGCCAAAAAAACAGTCATGAGAGTAAACAGACAACCTACAGAATGGGAAAAAATGTTCACATACTACACATCAGATAAAGGACTGATAACAAGAAAATATAAAATTCTTTTCAAAAGAAGATATAAAAATGGCTAACAAACATATGAAAAAATGTGCAACGTCTCTAATGGTCAGGGAAATGCAAATCAAAACCACAATGAGATACCACTTAACCCCAGTGAGAATGGCCTTTATCAAAAAGTCCCAAAACAATACATGTTGGTGTAGATGCGGGGAGACAGGAACACTCACACACTGCTGGTGGGACTGCAAACTAGTGCAACCCCTATGGAAAACAATATGGAGATACCTTAAACAGATTCAAGTAGACCTACCATTCGATCCAGCAATCCCCTTATTGGGCATCTACCCAGATGAACAAAAGTCATTCTATAAAAAAGACACCTGCACCCGAATGCTTATAGCAGCACAATTCACAATTGCAAAGATGTGGAAACAACCCAAGTGCCCATCAATTCACGAATGGATTAGTAAATTGTGGTATAT
Source organism: Lemur catta (assembly GCF_020740605.2). Taxonomy (NCBI): domain Eukaryota; kingdom Metazoa; phylum Chordata; class Mammalia; order Primates; family Lemuridae; genus Lemur; species Lemur catta. The sequence continues at coordinate 32,118,484 of NC_059130.1, read as the reverse complement.
GTATACTATGGAGTATTACTCAGCTATCAGAAATAATGGTGCTACGACATCTCTTTGATTCTCCTGGAGCATGTTGGAACCCTTTATATTAAGTGAAGTATCCCAAGAATGGAAAACAAAGCATCACATGTACTCACCAGAAAATTGGTTTCCCTGATCATCACCTAAATGCACATTGGGGAATGATACCAACTGGATATCAGACTGAGGCGGGGGTGGGGTGGGGTGAGGGGATGGGTCTATGCATACATGATGAATGTGTTGCTCACCGTCTGGGGAATGGCCATTTTTGACTGTCTGACTCGGGGAGGTGAGGGTGGTGGGAGGGGATGGAGTTATGACTACATGGTGAGTGCCAGGCACCCTTTCTGGGGAATGGACACCCTTGAGGCTCTGACTCAGGGTGATGGACAGGACGTGGGCAATATATATAACCTGAGCTCTTGTACCCCTATAATAAGCTGAAATAAAAAAAAAAATTTACTCCACCAATTTGCCACCAGACAAAAAAATCATTAACTTTCAGGAGGGCATAGAGTAATCCCAAAATGACTGAAATACTGTCTTAAATTCCTGGTATAGAATGGAGGTAAAGTTAAAGTTATATATACTTATGAAAATATTAAGACACCACTTGTTGGAATATCTGTGTTTGTGCAACTGAGAAATTTTCTACTATGTGTGCATTTGTTCTCATGTTTTGTGAAATTGGAATAATACCATAAAATGGCTTTATGTCCAGATGTGGTTTTCACTTAATATTATTCATGATCTTGTTCACACCACTGTCTTTTACCCAGCCCCCACCACAGTCACCAAATACTTGAGCACTGTCCAGCCAAGAGAACCAAAGACTTTTTCCAAATTATAATATCAGTTTGGTGGGAAATTAGTAGGACTCAGAAAATTAATTTAAAAATCTTTAATGGTAAAAATGCATTTCTACTTTTTCAGGCCTCAGTTGTGATGGAATTAAAAATGTCTACTGTCTTTCTAAGTAAGTGAAGGGTTAAAATCAAGCAACTACAGTTTTCCTTTTCCTGAGTGCAGTTTACATCAGCCCTACTCCCCTCATCCAAACCTGGAAGAACCATTACTGATTTTCTCTTCGTGATCTTGCGCATTTTAAGGAAGAGCTCAGATTTTCTCTACAAATAATACCCATAGGACTCACCTCACTGGAAATTTCTTCAACAGTGGTCTAGATCTTGAGGTCTTCAAAAATGCAGGAATCAATGCTTGTTTTCAGTAGAGAGATACATCAGTAAAGATCTCAGAAACTGAGCTACCGGATGTTATAATCTCATGAAATGCTATTTAAATGAAATATTTCAAAAGGCAACAGGAAAAAAGGCCCTGGTTAGAGTCACTCGATGACTTGACTCATGCTGAGCAATGGCTCTAGGGAGAAAGGAGTTGTGAAACAACGTTGAGACTCCACCCGTCAATGTTCTTAGTTTTCCATTCTCTTAGAGAAAATGAACAGCTTCCTTCCTGTAAATATCTTTATCAAAATAAAAAGAGGAAGGGTAGATAGTGGAGTGGATGATAAGAAATTACTTAGTGGGTACAATGTATACATTATTTGGGTGATAGGTACAATAAAAGCCCTGAATTCACCACTATGCAATATATCCATGTAATAAAATTACACTTTAACCCTACACATTTGCACAAATAAATAAATTAAATATATATATATTTTTTACAAATGTCAATACCTGAAAGGATTTCCAACATTAAAACCTTCTTATCCAGCATTCTCACACATGGGTGATTAGAAACATAAATTCCCTTGAATGATGCTCACATGTAACAGAATGAAAGTGAGCCACCCAACCATGTCTTCCTCATTTCCTGCACACCAGGTGGCGTAGCAGGAGGAGATTTCGGTAGAACCATCTATTGCTATTAGTACTTGACTGCATCTCCTGTGTGGGAGAATGTCTGCTGTGGAATCGTTATTGGTTTAAATACTATCTTAACCAGTCACCCAGTTAGTAGCAGTTAACAAATCTGGGGCTTGTTGGGTCAGAAAACCATTATGAACATGTAAATCCTTCCTCAAATGTACATAAAGGATTTTGACCTCTTGCCTATGACTAGGCTACTTTACCTCAATGATTCATGATTACTCATGCTTTCTGGATTATTCACAGATTAAAATAAGTGGGTAGTACATTCATATCATGACCATACTGAAGTATTGAACCTTCTGGAAGTGTACTGAACTTTTTACAGGCAGGGGCCTGTTAAACTCTCTGTTCAGCAGTGTTTCTTCAGCTAAGGATGGTGGGTGCCCTCAGGAGTACTGTAACCCCACATGGCATATAAATAGAATAATCCAGCAGATGGTGCTGTAATCCACCATCTGATCTGCAAGCAGGACGTGGCCATGTGTGGAACAAGGACCCTCAAAGACAGCTCATAGAGACAATGATCTGAGGCCATCTAAGCAGCATAAGGAAGCTGATTGTCTTAATGCAAACTAGGGTCACAGAGAGCATGGATGAAGTCTGGATGTGAAACCATATGAATACCTTTTTGCAGGAGTAAGTCATGAAAAAGCAAAGAGGACCTGTGGAGTGACGGTCACAAACACCTTTGGGTGTTCCTGATTCTCTTTCACAGGCTTTAGGTTGCTGTTAATGTGCATGAATTGAGTTAGTTTTAAAGTATCTAGTAGAGAGGGCTATGAGGGAGGTCAGAGAGGACCCAATCCAGAGATTAGAGAGTAGAGGATACCTGGCAGGGATGACCATGTTTCAGGATGTTTTTCTGCCTCTTCACCTGTAATTATATCATGTAGGGAAATGTCTTCAGTTGAGACTCCAGCATACAACACACAAATTACTGACACCAGTAAAGACAATTCAGAAAAGTGCGCCATAATCCACACAGTCAGATGAAATTTTAATAGATGAAGGAAAGAAATGTTTAAAAAGGTTCTTTTTCCTGACTCTGAGGCAGTGGCCGAATAATTGGTCGTGGTCCATCACCTAGAAAGCTCACTAAGAGAACATACAAGGACACTTGATATGAGGAAAAATGTCTGGATAAACCTGCATGACTCTTAATCATCTGAAATACGAATTCCCAATGTCATTCAAAGTCCTCAGGAAAATTTCCTACCAGAGTGATATCCTACCCAAGATATTGGCAAATTACTGTTTTGGGGACAATACTAACATGCCCATCATCTGCTTTTTTAAATTAAGTTTTATTGAAACAAAGCTATGCTTACTCATTTATGCATTGTCAATGTCTGTGCCATGTTGGAACTGTGGAATTGACAAGCTGCAGGAGAGTTCATCTGGCTGCATAGCCTTAAGATTTTGCTACATGGCTCTTCACAGAAAACTTTGTCAACTTGTGCCCAGCTGTCAGTCTAGAAGAAAGACTGTAAGGAGAAAAACAAGAGTAGTAGAAGAGCAATCACATCAAGAAACCATAGTCAGAGATTTTAAGGCCCATGGTTAAAGGCTTATAATAAGGTTTGTGGTCTAAGAGAAAAAAATGGAAATAGAGAGTGTTAAAGCCTTCTCCAACTATCCGTAAAGGCCAGAATAAAACCTATTAATATGGGAGCTCAGTTAGCAAAATTGGTTTACACATTCATGGAGTCATCAGCCACTTGAACAAGTGCCTCCTTCTTTGTCTTCTTAAGGAAAGAGGTATGTCCTTCTCAGAAAACAGGAAAGGGTGATAGAGTTTTAAATGTTGAACCAATCTTATACCCCTTAGAACACTTCTTCATAATGGCTTATGATTTATTAAATATTAATAGGTTTAATTTTTAAATATTTTTAAAGTATTTTTGTATTTATTTTCATGAGGGAAATGGTCTTTTTTCTTTTTGTATAATATCTTTATTTAATTTTAGTATTACACTAATACTGGTATTTCTAAAAGAATATGTTGAGGATTGTTAATATTTTCTCCTCCAATATTTGATAAAAGTTATCATGTGTCTATTCCTAAAACTTTCACGGTAGACAGATTTTTTGATTATGACATCCTTTCTTGTAATAGACACAGGAATATTTATTTGTTTTATTTCTTTATGAGACAGTTTTGGTAAGTTGTGTTTTATAGGAATTTTGTCTCTTAGACCTAAGTAACCAAACTTACTGGCATAATATTGCTTGTAATATTCTCTTATTATCTTTTTATTATTTGTATCATATATAGTGTCATTTGTTTACATTCCTGTTATTGGTCATTTATATTATCCCTCCTTATTTTTCTTAATTAGTCTTAGTAGGCAGACTCTCTCTTAGGAGGATGATTAGGGAAATCCAAATTCAAGAAAGGAGACAAAAGAACACTAAAGGGATTTGAAGCCTGTGGCACCTACAGCAAAAGCAAACATTAAACAATGTTCTAACACCCAGCTAGATTAACAAACAATTTCATACTAAAGGTCTAGTTATTTCAGTACAATTTTATTATTATTATAGATTTAGGGGGTAGAAGTGCAGTTTGTTACCTGGATATATTGCATAGCTATGAAGTCTGGGCTTTTATTGTAGCCATCACCTAAATTGTGTATGTCATACTCACTAAGCAATTCCTCTTCCTACCCTTCTGTGTCTCCAGTTATCTATATTACATCCTCTGCGTCTGTGTGTATGCATTATTTAGCCCCCCTTATAAGTGAGAACTTGCGGTATTTGATTTCCAGAGATAAAATATAATTAGAACATTTTTCTTATTCTTAACTTAAAAGATAACCATTTCCTTAAGGTAATAGTAATTAAAATATTCCGTGCTTATAGCATATAGATAAATGAAATGAATGACACAGTTGTCATAGGGGAAGAGATGGAGGAATTGGAAATCCTCCGTTATAAGTTACCTGCATTCTATGTGAAGTGATATAGTGTTACTTGAAGGTAGGTTTACATTACTTAAAGATATATTTTGGAAACTCTCAGGCAACTGCTAAAAAATTAATAAGAAGTATAATTTGTATACTATGAGATGAAATAAAAAGGAATCATAAAATGCTCAATTAAAACCATAGGAGGCAGAAAAAGAGGGGGCAAAGAAACAAACAACAAATGGAACAAGTAGAATACAGTTAAAACACAGTAATATAGTATAGTGTGGTAATATGGTAAAAAGATAGTAATCCAACTACAACAATAACTGCAGAAGAGCCCTGATTTGTAGCATTTATAAATTTCCATTGTGTAAATATAAGCACCTCTGTTGATTTCATGATGCCAAATGTTTAACAATCAGCTCAAAAAATTCCTGAATATTTAACAATCAGTTCTTTCTAATTTCTGGCTGGGGAATGAACAAGCTCCAGCACACCATTGGCTTCAATTCATCTCTCTTTCTCCAAACATAGTGTGTGTATGTCTCTCTCTCTCTCTCTCTTATGTATTTTTCAGGATAATTGCCAGAATGCACAGGTAAAATATTAAACATATAGGTAAATGTTGATTGAGAGGTATCATGTTCTGAGAGATAGTATCTCTCCATTATGTACTTTTTTTTTTTAACAATAATCTTCCATTTCTTTCTTTATGACAAAAGGGAGCTTACTATTTTAACTTCTGGCCTCATTTTCCATACCCTTCCACATATACCAGTGTTTCAATTTTGCAGAACTATTTATGTGGCTTCACAATTTTGAGTATTTGTAGGTGACATTTCTTTTATCAGTATTTTCAATGTCTTTACATCATTAAGAACAATAGTATCTACTAGATATTGATTTCTCATGATGCAGTGAGACTGTATTAAATAAAGTATATACATATGTCACTTGATTTTCAAGGCAGAGTTTCCCCATTTGAGAGAAGACTATTGTCATACTCCATTTGGGCTCATATAAAAAATATCATAGAGTATGTGGCTTAAATGAAAGATGTTTCTCTTAGTTCGGGATACTGGGGCTTCCTAGGTCAAGGTGGTGGCCAGTTTGGTTTCTGGTGTGGGCCCTCTTCTAGGCTTGCAGATAGCCATATTCCTGCTGGGTCCTCACCTACTGGAAAGAAAGAAAAAAAGGAAAAGAAAAGAGGGGAGGGGAGGGGAAGGGAGGAAAAGAGGGGAGGGGAGGGGAAGGGAGGGGAGGGAATTCTCTGATGCCTCTTCTTATAAGGGCACTACTTTCATTATGAGGATACCACCATCATAACCTACTTCCCACACAAAGGTCCTATATTTTCAAATATCACATTGCGTGTTAGGGCTTCACCATAAGAATTTGGGGAACATAATCCTGTTTGTAGCAACCATTTAAGCTGTTTTTCCAATATTATCTGACTAGTGAATACTGGAGCTGGATTCAAACCAGGTCTATCTTATTCCAAAGTCCATGTTTTTGACTGCTAAGCAAAATTACTTCCCTGCCTTACTAATTTCTATAAATCTTTTATTATTTAGCCCAGCATTCACATCCTTTTAAGCTTATATGAATGCCATTTCCTTCATTATCTCTTAACAAAATTTTCTACTTACAGTATTAGCACATGGGCATTGCATGGATTCTCACACTTTCTGTTTAGGCTGGACATTTTGGATTCAAACACAGGAACTGGATTCTACTAAGCCTAAACTATATTTTCTCTTTTGGAAAATTAATACTTGTCTATCCAACTCCCACCTTAATGAAAGTATGAATTTCAGATGTCAGCCTCAGTCTTTGGTTCATTGATCTCAGTTGAAAGCAGGAGTTGAAGCTTAACTCCTTCCTCACCTTTGATATTGTGCTATTTTCTTTTCCCCACTGCATTTATGGCTTTTATATTTTTCTGTATTTCATAGATTGTGTTCTACTTAACATGTGTTTTATGATTAAATTATATTATTATGTGATAGAGTTATAGGATGATTACATTCTATAGATAAATTGAGTTAAGGAAGGTAGAGCACCTGCACCAAGAGTGAATGTGTTTAAGTAGTAAGTTAACTGATAGGAAAAGTTCCTGCAGGACCAAGAATCACCCCCCATAAGCTAAGACCAAAGAAATAGGCAGACAGCTCTAGGTTGTTAGCTAGTCAACGACTTTTTCTGGAGAAACTTACGTATTTGGCAGTGGTAAGCAGGAGCAAGAGGAGGTGGATCTCACTGTTTGCAATGCATGACTGTCTAATCTTTTATAATGTGTAAGAAGAATAGGGAAAGAGAAAGCAGGGATAACACACTTAGCACTAATAGTGTGTTAAGCCCTCTGGTTGCTCTCCTAATCTATTTACTTCCTGCTTACAGGGATTGTTTGAATTTCCTGCAATATAGTCCACATTCCTAAGGGGAGGGAGGAGGTTTCAGGAAGCAGCAGTTAACTTGGCACCAGTAAGCATTTTCCAGATGGACTGCAGCCTCCTACAGCTCACTCTGAGGTCAGTTCCCAGAACACATTTTCACAGCAGTGGCATTCCCTCCTCTCCAACTTGCATGCTTCTCCCAACTAGTCTTTCCCTGTAATTTTGTAGTTTGTATTGAAGTTTTGTCTTCTTTCATTTTTACTTTTGCACAAAGCTATAAACTCCAGACAATTCTAGTAGTAGCAATTGTTTCTGTTGTTTTGGGGATAAGCTCTCCACTTTGGAGGGAAATAAAGATGAGACTCGGATTGGAAGAATTAACATCGTTAAAATGTCTATACTACCCAAAGTAATCTATAGATTCAATGCAATTCCTATTAAAATACCAACATCATTTTTCACAGATTTAGAAAAAATAATTATACACTTTGTATGGAATCAGAGAAGACCCCGTATAGCAAAAGCAATCTTAAGCAATAAAAACAAAATGGGAGGTATTGATTTGCCAGACTTCAAACTATACTACAAAGCTGTGGTTCTTAAAACTGCTTGGTATTGGCACAAGGGCAGGGACACAGACCAGTGGAACAGAACAGAAAACCCAAATATAAAATCATCCTCATATAACTATCTAATCTTTGACAAAATAGACAAAAACATACTCTGGGGACAAGAGTCCCTATTCAATAAATGGTGCTGGGAAAACTGGATAGCCACATGTAGAAGACTGAAACAGGACCCACAGATTTCACCTCTCACAAAAATCAAATCACGGTGGATAACAGATTTAAACCTTAAATGGGAAACAATTAGAATTCTAGAAGAAAATGTAGGAAAGACTCTTACAGACATTGGTCTAGGCAAAGAATTTATGAAGAAAACCCCTAAGGCAATCGCAGCAACAACAAAAATAAACGACTGGGACCTGATTAAATTAAAAAGCTTCTGCACAGCCAAAGAAATAGTCATGAAAATAAACAGACAGCCTACAGAATGGGAAAAAATTTTCGCATACTACACATCAGATAAAAGACTGATAACAAGAATCTATTTAGAACTCAGGAAAATCAGCAGGAAAAAATCAAACAATCCTATCAAAAAATGGGCAAAGGACATGAATAGAAATTTTTCAAAAGAAGACATAAGAATGGCCAAAAAACATATCAAAAAATGCTCAACATCCCTAATCATCAGGGAAATGCAAATCAAAACCACAATGAGATACCACTTAACTCCGGTGAGAATGGCCTTTATCAAAAAATCCCAAAACAACACATGTTGGCGTGGATGCGGAGAGACAGGAACACTCATACACTGCTGGTGGGAATGCAAACTAGTGCAACCCCTATGGAAAGCAATATGGAGATACCTTAAACAGATTCAAGTAGACCTACCATTTGATCCAGCAATCCCATTATTGGGCATATACCCAGAAGAACAAAAGTCATTCTTTAACAAAGACACCTGTACCCGAATGTTTATAGCAGCACAATTTACAATCGCAAGGATGTGGAAACAACCCAAGTGCCCATCAATCCACGAATGGATTAGTAAACTGTGGTATATGTATACCATGGAGTACTACTCAGCTATAAGAAATAACGATGATACGACATCTCTTTGGTTCTCCTGGAGAGAGCTGGAACCCATTATACTAAGTGAAGTATCCAAAGAATGGAAAAACAAGCATCACATGTACTCACCAGAAAACTGGTTTCCCTGATCATCACCTAAATGTACATCAGGGAAGGATACCAATTGGATATCAGACTGGGATGGGGGGTGGGGGGAGGGGATGGGTGTATGCCTACATGATGAGTGCGTTGCACACCCTCTGGGGAATGGTCATGCTTGAAGGTGCAGACCCGGGGAGGTGGGGGGGGGAGGGGATGGAGGTATGACTACATGATGAGTGCCAGGTGCACTGTCTGGAGAATGAGAACGGACGCGCTTGGGACTCTGACTCGGGGGGATGGGTGGGACATGGAAAATGTATATAACCTAAACTTATGTACCCCCATGATGAGCTGAAATAAAAAAATATATATATATATTAAAAAAAAAAAAAAAAAAAGATGAGACTCAGTGTTGGGGCAGGAGAGGATAGCGAATTCGTATGTTAATCTCAGGGGTGATGTGGATCAGTTCCGTCCTACTGTGCACAGCTGGAGTTGGCACTATTAATCTCATCTTCATTGCATGGTACATGGCCAGTATATGAGTGAGTGACATTTCTGAATCACTGTTCTCTGACTCTCACTGTAATGGACAAGGCATACTTTCCTACTGTTTCAGTCTGTTTTGTGCTGCTGTAATGGAATAGCAGACTAGGTAATTTATGTATAACAGAAATTTATTTCTCACACTTCTAGAGGCTGGGACATTTAAGATCAAGGCACTATTATCTGGTGAGGCCTTCTTGCTGTGTCTTTGCACCTTGAGAAAGCAAAAAAAGCTAATTAACTCCCTCAAGCCCTTTTCAGACTGGCATTAATCCATTTGTGAGAGTGGAGCTCTCAAGATCTGAGCACATCCCATTAGTACCCACCTCCCAACACTGTTGCATTAAGAATTAACTTTCAGCATGAGTTTTTGAGTGAAGAAGAAAACACTGAAACCATAGCACCTACTCTAGCTTTATCTTTGCTGTCTCCATGCTCTATTTGCTTATTTCATCTAAGATAGACCACTCTCCAGGAAGCATCATTGAGAATCTTTACTAGATTGATAATTCCTTTGCTCTGCTTTATTTCAATACTTCCTCTTTTGCCTCTTAAGATGATCATTTCATCCTAAAATAGATCATGAAAATCTTTACTGCTGTCAATAGTGAACTCTGCACCATAAATATCTACTTTTTGGAATTCTTACCTCACATTACTAAAATCCATAATTTACTCAAATTTACTCAATAAGGGAAAAAAGAATTAGAATTTATATTTCTTAATATTTTTGCCTGATTTGGGCTGTTGACAAATGGGGAAGAGAAAAATAATTTGCAAGTAATGGAGAAGTGGTGTTTGAATTTTATTTTCTTTAATGTTTTAGATCAGGGCTTGAGAACCTTTGTTCCAAGGAAAGAAACTCCTAAGCAACCAAATACATGTTTCTGTATCCTTGGATGTTTCAGGCATCAGTGCTTGAGTGTAAGACAGGAAAAAAAATACAGTTATGGACATAAAAGATTGTAGAATGTTAGTGGAGCAAATGCCTACTACTGTGGTCTGTCTTGTTTCCTAGCCAAAGGCAAGTGGCTAATGCTCCTCAGGCTAACAGAACCAAAAACTGATTTAGTCATCCAGGGGTGGGGAAGGTACGGCCTTGGGGCCACACATGGCCTTCTGGATCCTTGACCGAATCCAAATTTTACAGAACAAATCCTTTTTTTATTTGTTTTTTGTTGAGACAGAGTCTCGCTCTGTCACCCTGTCTAGAGTTCAGTGGCATCATCATAGCTCACTGTTACCTCAAACTCCTGGGCTCAAGTGATCCTCCTGCCTCAGCCTCCTGAGTAGGTGGGACTACAGGTGTGTGCCACTACAGCTGGTTAATTTTTCTATTTTTTGTAGAGATGGAGTCTTGCTCAGGCTGGTCTCAAACTCCTGGCCTCAAGTGATTCTCTCACTTTGGCCTCCCAAAGTGCTAGGATTACAAGTGTGAAATAAAGGGGTTTGTTCTATGAAGTTTGGATTCAGTTGAGGGGCCACACTTGGGGATTTGGAGGGCCACATGTAGCCTTGAGGTCACAGGTTCCACACACCCCCAGCCCCCACATGAGCATCATCAATTTGCAAAGAGATAAGGGATTATTCAGGGAGCAGAGACCGAGCTCCTCCAAGGAGTTTGGAATACAGCAAGTTATTGCTTCTTAACATTGTGGCAGTAACTTAAATACTGTATGATTTCATAACTGCAGAATATTATGGCATATCCAGAATAAAAGTACGCCCATAGTCTAAATAAATATTGGATGCACCAGTTAAATTATGGTGAAAAAATAATAACAGAAACATTAAAATAAATTCCATGTTTTGTAATAACTTACAAATTCAGTTACTTTTGGTTTCCACATAGTACACAATGTTTTACTTCCTTTTTACAATCTAGGTTAGCTGGAGGGATGGGACCATAGGAAGCTGGATTACTCCTTCTGGGGACAGAAATTTGAAAGTTTCCTACCTTGATTATATATGGTGTTATATATATGGCATAATATCTTAAATTTTGAAAAGCCCTCTCAACCTTTCTCCCTTTTGAAATTATTCCACAAGTAGAACTATAATTTGATTATAGTGATTTGTTCTGCTTTTTATCTATGCTATTTATGGCTTGGAAATCCCTCTTTGAAATTGTACACTGAAGACATTTACTCTATTCATGCTCAAGTAACTCTGGCTCTTGATTAATCAAACCAAATGCAACTAGGGAATCTAGTAAGTGGAGATGCCCAGGGCGGAATTTTTAGAGAAGGAAGCTTAGACAGTAGATTCAACAAATATTCATTTAATCAGTGTTTATTAAATACCTACTGTGTGCCAGCTACTATTCTAGGTCATAGGAGTATAGCAATGAACAGCAGGCAAAGTTCATTCCTACAAGTCACTTCTATTTCTGTAGACTGCCAATTAAAATAATAAATAAATAGCAGCAGCATGTATAGTATAAAGTCAAGTATATAAGTGCAATCAGGAGCTACAAATGGGCCATGCACAGTGGCTTACCCCTGTAATCCTAGCACTTTGGGAGGCCAAAGCAGGAGGATTGCTTGAAGCCAGGAGTCAAGACCAGTCTGAATGAGACCCCATCTCTACAAAAATTAGGAAAATTAGCTGGCTGTGGTAGTGTACACCTGTAGTCCCAGCTGCTTGGGAGGCTGAGGCAGAATTGCTTGAGCCAGGAGCTATGATGACACCACTCTAGCCCTGGGTGATAGAGGAAGACCCTGTACACACTGCCACATCCCCAGAAAAGAACTGCAAATGATGTAAGTTAATAGAGAATAATGGGATCATTTTCTATTTTGCAGCATGTGCTCACTAAAGGTTGAACTTAGAAGGGTGCAATTGAGGAGAAATCTGAATTGAGTGGGAGAACAAGCTGTGCACATATTCTAGGTGAAGAGAGACAAATGATTAAGGCAAAAGAAAATGCTAACATTAATGCTTCAGTTATAACAGGGCTAGCTATTTGGGGGTGGTACCTTCCAAATCACAGCAAATAACACCAGCCTTATTTTTCTTTCTTTCTTTTTTAAAACAGGATCACTCCATACTCTGTACAAGAAGGCAGTTGGGAAACAAAGAACAGAGGATGTGGATTCAGGGGACTTTGGATCAGTGTTTTCTATTGCCTTTTACTGGCTGTGTGGCTTTAGTGAAGTTTATTCCACCTAATTTAAATTGTAATAACTGGGAGATTATAATAAATAGCAAGTGTCCTGTGTCAGGTATCTTATGCTGGGTACTTACACCTGGGGGTGGGGGTAGTAATTATCATTCCATTTCAGAGATAAGTAGGTGCTCCCTGAAATTTTTTTCCCTGTTCCACCTCCCAGGCTCCACGCCAAAGTACATTGCAAACAGCAAGATGCTACCCAGTGGTTAGCTATTGCGCATGGCGCAGCACCACACTTCTCAAACTGCAGTGTGGGCATCCCTGGGGTCATGAAGACACCAAATAGATCCACATGTAGTTTCTTTTCTTTCACTGTTGGCTGTGATTTTTTCTTTTTTAAAAAGGAGAATTTGGAACATTTGTAAGGAATTTCTTTAACAAAACATTGTGCAAATCTTTAGCATTTTCTGTGTTCTTTTCATCTCCACAGATTTTTTAATTTTTCTATTTTTTGCCAATTTATTTAAAAATATTAAGGGGGTACAAATGTTTTAGGTTATATGGATCACTCTCTAATCCTTGAGTCCTGGCTATAGGTGTGCCCATCACCCAAATAGCATTCATTGTTCCCATTAGGTAGGTTTTTGCCCCTCCACTCCTCTCCCCTCACCCCTGGTTGATTTCCACTGAGTTTTACTTCCCTCTGTGCACCTGTGAGCTCATGTTGGCCTGTTCATACTGTCGGAAAGTCCCTGATTGCATTATTCTACCTCTTGTTCTATTGTTTTATAACAGCTGAGAGTTTTGTGAGGTTTTTTTTTTTAGGTGATGGTACGTCAGTGGGAATCTGTTATGCTAATCTGTGGATAGTCTTGTTCTAAGTATTTTGTGCAGGGCAAGTTTGGTCATGGAAAATTCCCTCAGTGTTTGCTTGTCTGGAAAAGACTTAATTTCTCCATCGATTGTGAAACTTAGTTTTTCAGGATGCAAAATTCTAGGCTGGCATTTGTTCTGTGTAAGAAGATTGAAGACTGGGTGCCTATTCATTCTGGCTTATAAGATTTCCTTTGAGAAGTCTGCAGTTAGCCTGATGGGTTTTCCTGTGTAGCTTATTTGGTGCTTTCATCTTGCTGCTTGCAAATTATTTTCTTTCATTTTGATTTTGGCAGGTTGATTACTGTGTGTCTTAGAGATGACCTTGCTATGAATTTTCCTGATGTTTGATGTCCCTCTTGTATCTGTATGTCTGAATTTCTTGCAATATAAAGGAAGTTTTCCTCAATAATTTCCTCAGACAGGTTTTCCATGCTTTTAGCTCTTTCTTCACCCAGAGAGATACCTATAATTCAAATGTTATTAATAGTTCACATAGTCCCATATCATTCTTAGTGATTACTCAGACTTTTTAATATTCTTCTCTGCTTCTTTGAATGACTCAGTTATCTTGAGAGACTTGTATTCAAGCTCTGAAATTCTTTCTTCCCCTTGTTTTAGCCTGTTGTGGAAGTTTTCTGCTGTGTTTTGAAATTCTGTAAATGACTTTTTCATTTCTTTAAGGTTCTTTTATATCTTTTCTTGTGTTATCTAGCTCTTTAGTGACTTTTTCATTTTTTCATTGATTTCCTGAAAACTTTTTTGGCTTCTTTTTGTTGGTTTTCAACTTTCTCTTCAATTCCATTCACCTCATTTGTTATCCATATTTTGAATTCCATTTCTGTCAATTTTGCACTTTTCTTGTGTGCGGAGTCCACTACAGTAGCTCCATTGTGATTCCTTGGGGGTGTCAAACTATTTTGTTTTTTCATGTTGCCAGGGTTGTTTTGCTGCCTTTTTTTCTCATCTGGCTCCTCGTCTCTTGGCTCTGGGTTAAAAGGATTGCAGGACACCTGTTCTCCTTTGCTGGGGATTCTCTTGAACCAAGTCCAGCAGTGATAGCTGCTCAGGGCTGGGGAGTCCTAAGTGATGTGCTGGAGGTTCTACCAGCCCAGTAGTAGTATTGGGGACTCAGTGGTGGAGTCTTGATGTCCAGCACAACTCCAGAGTCTCAGGGGTGAGTTGCAGGTCCATTCAGGGCCGACGACCTACAGGGGCAGAGTCTCGGACTCAGGCACAGAGAGATCTTCAGAGATGGCTCTGGGGATTTCGAGAGCAGAGTCACCCATATGGGGGGCTGTTCCACCAGTGTGGTGACTGCTGATGTCCAATCGTGCAGGCAGGGGTTTGTCTCAGCAGCCCAGGGTCTGTGTAGGTGGGCCAGAGCTGCTGGTTGACCAAGTTTCCCCCTTGACACGTAGGACCCACTGCAGCAGTCGCCCCGGCTTCCTAAGTGGTGCCTGTGGCTCCCCGGCTGTCAGCTCACACATCGAGGACGAGGTATACTCGGACCCCCAGTCACAGGGCATAACACGTGGGAGTGTCTCTTCCCTCCCTGGCCCAGCAAGGGTGATGCAAAGGCTGGGAGGCTGGGTT
The DNA here is from genome assembly GCF_020740605.2 of Lemur catta. NCBI lineage: Eukaryota > Metazoa > Chordata > Mammalia > Primates > Lemuridae > Lemur > Lemur catta. The sequence continues at coordinate 32,103,400 of NC_059130.1, read as the reverse complement.
CTGAGTGGACCTTTCTCCATGTGCCAGAGCAATAAAGATGGTGTCTCTTGCAGAAACCTGGGATTGGCAAGTACAAGATCTCTGCTGCACTTGTTCTCTGGTGGAATATCTCTGCACAGACTCTGAGCAGCTCCCCAACCAGCCCAGAGGTCTGCCGTAGAGGAGGGAGACCCCTCACAGATCGAGCTGTCTGTAAGTTTTCTTTCCTAAAAAGAGGTGTCTCCTAAGGTTGCTTCTATCCTGCTGTCTTCACCTCTTCCCAGCAGTGTGAATTGTACTGGGACCCACAACTTAATCTCTGAGATGGTGGGTGATGCTTATCAGTAACGATTAGCCATACCCTGTTTGATTGTGTTGGTAGATGCTGTAATGAACTATTAAATTGTTCTTCCTGTCAGTGGTTTATGCTTGGAGGAAAGAGCCAACTGCCGAGATGTTCTTTTGTGCCTATAATAAGCTCTAGTCCCTCAGGTGGAGCACTTGAATGCCCCCAGGCTTTGGGAGGGGCCCTGTAGCTCTGAGGGGGTTGCTTGATCTCCACCACAGCAGAGGTGGGTGGATGGGTGAGGTTGGGCATGGTTAAGTTGGGCAAGCCTGGAAGGATTCGCAGAGCCTCCCCCTCAAAGGTCCCGAGTGCTAGGGGGAGATGGGAAGAGAGTCAAAGCAGGCTCTCCACAATCGGATGACTGATTTTAAGATTTTAAAGATTTAAAGTTCAACTCTAACAACAAAAATTATGCCATCTTTTACACAATGTTTGCCTCTGTGTGTGTGTGTGTGTGTGTGTGTGTGTGTAAGCATGGCTTCTGTCACAAGATTTTTAGGAAGGCTAAATGATAGTTTGTAAGTGATGATATAAGCCATAGTGCTACATGAATATATTAATAAATTGCTAGGTTGTATCTAAGGCACTTTACAGAAGGGACTGTGTTGTGCATTATATATTCCTAGGTTATCTAAAGTTAGAAAGTGTAGTTCTTAGGTTTGGCCACTTTGTAAGAGTAACTTCACATAATGTGCCAAAGCAACCAACTGCTCTGTAGAAGAAATCAATTAAGTTCCATTATAGTTGTAAAATTCCATCTTTGGCGTACTTTGCATATAGGAAATTTATTTGTGTCTCTGCTGCCCCTGACTATGATGGGAAAAAATCACCTTTCATTTTGTTTTCTGTAAGTTTCATCTCTCATTCCTTGTGGAGAGTTCTTTTCTTATATAACCATTGTTATGTCTGCATACAGAGTGGTGTATATACTATTCTGCTTATGACTTCACCTCGTGGAAGGAAGAGGAGATCTAGAGAAATCTTGGATGAAGACAAAGTCAGTAATCATTAGATAGGCAAGATCAGTAGAGGGAAAGAGAAATTGAAAATATGAGGACACGTAAGCCTGGGGAAAGGAAGCTGAGAAAGAGTGTGATTAAAGTCTGTAAAAGTCTTATAAGATAAAATAACAGGTTGAGAATAATAAATGAAATAAATGAAAATTTGCATCTAATGATTAAGGAAAATGAGATATACATGGTGGGCAGATATGCTTTTCCAAAAATATTTCTTTGGTACCACTATGTATGAAATGAAAAATGGCTAATGTGATATGGTAGAATGTTACGTTGATATCCTTGGCTTTTTCCCCTCTGTTTTCTCTCCTATACTGCCAACAGAGAAGGGAGACTTCATCTGAATATCTCTCTGAAACCAGTTTTATGTAACTAACTTAACCCTTTGTGTTTTAGGAATATCTTGAGACATAATAGAAAAACCACCCCCCAAACTGAGATGGAGTTGAGAGACCAAAGAATGACTAAGATGAGTCTAGCGTAGTGAGTTAGATGAGTTTATTGGAGGTTACTTACTCAGGATTTCTGCTCCTGGGTAGCACAGGAACTTTTCCGCAGCAGCTGTCTTGCTAGCAAAATCTGTGTCTGCCCACCAGTGATGTTGCTTTAAATCCTGTCCCAGTGAGTAAAGCAGAGCTCTTCCATTAAATCATTGCATGTTTCCACTGAAACAAATCAAGCATGCACAGCACAATCATCATGTGCCTTTATATAATACAGGTTATGTTAATGATATTACAATTCTCCACTAGGTGGGGATTTCAGTGTTACAATTAGCTTCAGGGTATTATAGGTCAGCTAAAGCAGTTCTAAGGCAGTCAGGGCTGGTTTACACCAGTTGCCTCTACCTCAAGAAAGTGCTGGGCACAAGAGAAGTGACACGCCAAGCTAGCATAGCACAGTGTTCTGTGTGGTGGGGAATTTGCATTTTCCCCTCACTTTGGAAGGTTAGTTTTACTTCTTTCTTGAGTAAAGATACCTCTGTAATATATCTGACAGAGGGTCAAGTACTTTCTGTTGTTTGAAATGTAGTAACACCTTGTCAGATGTATAGTTTACAAATATTTTCTCCTATTCTGTAAATTGTCTCTTCACTCTGTTGATTGTTTACTATGCAGCAGCTTTTTAGAGTAATGTAATCTCACTTTTACACTTATGCTTTTGTTGCCTGTACTTTTGAGATTTTATCAAAAACACCCTTGCCCACCCCAATGTCAGAAAGCATTCTCCCTATGTTTTCTTCCAGTAGTTTCATAACTCCAGGTCTTACACTTAAGTATTTAATCCATTTCAAGTTGATTGTTGCATATAGTGAGAGATAAAGTTCTATTTTCACTTTTCTGCGTGTGAATATACAGGTTTCCCAACAAGCGGTTAATATCCAAAGCATATAAAGAATTCAAATAACTGACTAGCAAACTAAAAATACTAATAATGATAATAATCTGATTTAAAAATGGGCCAAAGGCCTGAACAGACATTTCTCAAAAGAAGACATACGAATAACCAACAGGTATATGAAAAACGTTCAACATCGCTAAACTTCAGGGTAATACAAATCAAAGTCACAATGAGATTTCACCTCACCCCAGTTGGAATGGCTATTTTCAAAAGGACAAAAGATAACAACTGTTGTCAAGAATATGGAGAAAAGGGAACCTTTACTTATACACAATTGGTGGTAATATAAATTAGTATAGCCATTATGGAAAATAGGAGGCTCCTCAAAAAACTAAAAATGACATAACACATGAGCCAATAATCCCACTACTGAATACATATTCAAAGTAGATGAAATGAGTATGTTGAAGAGATAGCTACACCCCCATGTTTATGGCAGCACTACTCACAGTAGCCAAGATATGGAATAGGTTTAATTTTCCCATCAATGGATAAATGGATGAAGAACCTGTGGTATATGTGCACAACAGGAATGCTACTAAGCTGTAAATAAGAAGGAAATCCTTTCATTTGTGAAAACACATTTTAAGTAAAATAAGCCAGGCACAAAAACACAGATATTGCATGTTCTCACTCATATATGGAACCTAAAATAGTTGAGCTCATATAAGTAAGAGTAGAACCATGGTTACTAGAGGCTGGAGTAGTTAAAGGAGAGAAAGGAACACAGAGATGCTGGTCAAAGGATACATAATTGCAGTTAGATATGAGAAATCAATTTCAAGAGATCCACTGTATAGCAAGGTGACTATAGTTAAAGATGATATATCATATTCTTGAAAAATGTAAAGGGAGTGGATTTTATGTATTCTCAACACAAAAATGATATTCATGAGTTAAGGTATTTGATAATTAGCTAGATTTACCTGTTTCACAATGTATATATACTTGAAAGCATCATGTTGTAGCTAATGAAACATACAGTGTTATCTGTCAAGTTAAAAAGAAATTTAAAAAAAAATAAGAAATGACAGACTATGACAGCCAAAAGAATAAGGGAAAAAAAAGAAAGGTCATAACAGATGACCTTTCATAACACTATTTCATAACACAGCTCATTCTGCTCTTAGTCCTATTAAATTAATCTAATAATCAAATAATTTTTATTTCTATTAAATTCAAAGTGATCACCTTGTTTCTTTAGCCTAGAACTGCTCAAGTTCTATCAGAAACAGTATTGAATAATTTCTCTTGTCCTCTTCTGCCTGAGAGTACCTTAAATATTTAAATATGGCCATTGTGATACACAGCCTTGTTCAAGTCATGACTGGAAGTTGACTTTCCATGATGAAATATAACTTGGCCATAGAGCTACGGAACTTAAGCTAAATTTACAGTGGCATTAAGGAGGCATTGGTGAGGAGCCAGCATGTCATTCGTTCATCTGTCCATTTATCCATTCATTCATTCTACTGAGTTCTTCATAGCTACAAGAAATTCTTTAAGGTTCTGCAGATAAAAGAGAGAATTAAAAAGACATCCAAATTTTATAGAGCTTATACTTTAATTTTGAAAGCAGATATTTTTCTTAACAGCAATTAATGTAATCAACTAAGTACTCTCATTAAAGAGAATATGGACTATAGTTGATGATAGTTTACTGTATTTCAGAATAGCTAGAAGTTTTCAAATGCTCCCAACATAAATCAATCATGAATGTTTCAGGTGAATCTTGTCCCAGTTACCTTGATTTGATCATTGTATTTTGTGTGCTTGTTTCAAGATGTAACATGTAATCCATGAATATGTACAATTATTATGTATCAATAAAAATAAAGGAATATGGTTCTTTAAGAGTGTATTAGTTTCCAAGGGCTGTTGTAACTAAATACCACTAACTGGATGACTTAATCAACAGGCATTTGTTATCTCAATTTTCTGGAGGAATTAAGCCTGAGATCAAGATGGCGATAGGATTGACTTCTTCTGAGGAATTATCTATTCCATGTTTCTGTCTTAGCTTCTGGTGGTTCACCAGGACTCTTTTTTACTCTTTGGCTCATGGATGCATCATTCTGTTCTTTACCTTCATTTTTACAGAACATTTACATATATATGTGTATATATGCATATATATACACACACATGTCTCCACATTTTCCTTTTTTATAAGGACACTAGTCATATTGAATTTATGACTAGTGTCCTTATAAAAAAGGAAAATGTGGAGACATGTGTGTGTATATATATGCATATATACACATATATATGTGTATTAGAAAATGATTACCCTAATGTATGCATTTTAGCTTAATTAATTGTCTCTGTAATGACCCTCCATCCAAATATTAGGGGTACTAGGGATGAGAGATTAAACATATGCATTTTAGGGGGATACAATTAGCCCACTATAGTCCACTCTTGACCTCCATTAATTCATATCCCTATCAAACACAAAATATATTCAACTCATCCCAACATCTCCCAAAGTCTTAACCTATTCAACAAAATTAACTAAGTCCAAAATCTCAACTAAATATCATCAAAATAAATATGGGTGAGATTCAGGACATGATTAATTCCATGGAAAAGGTCTTCTTCATCTGTGAACCTAAAAAACTAGAAAACATGTTACCTTCCTCCAAAATACTATGGTCCACAGGCATAGGATAGACATTTCATTCCAGAAGTTGGAAATCAGAAGGAAGAAAAGGAACACAGGTTCCTAACAAGTCCAAGGACTAGCAGGGCAAATTTTATTAGATTACAAAGCTTAAGAATAATCTCCTTTGGCTCCATGCTCAGTATACTTCAGTGCAAGCTGGCAGCATTTCAGCTGAGATGGTTGATTTATTCATCTGTCACACACCTAATCTCTTTATCAAGTGGCCTTCCACACACACCCTTGGTATTCTCTCCTGACGTCTTAGGATCATAGGTTTGAATCTCACTTCTGACAGAGTATATTTTCACTTTAGTCTAAAAAAAGTGTCAAAAAATTGAAAGCTTAAGACTTGCTTTTTGTTTTGGAAAAAACACAAAATAGACAAACATTTTACTAGACAAACTAAGAAAAAGGAGAACACTCAAATAGATACAATCAGAAATGAAAGAGGAGACATTTCAACTGATGACATAGAAATAAAAATGATCATAAGAGACTACTATGAACAATTATACACTAACAACTTGGATAACCAGAACAAATGAATAAATTCCTGGAACCATATAACCTAAAAAGACTGAATCATGAAGAAATAGAAAATCTGAACAGACCTATAATTAAGGAGAAGATTGACTCATTAACCAAAATCTTTTCTTTAAAGTAAAGCCAAATACCAGATTGTTTCACTGGTGACTGAAACATTTAAAGATCAAACATTTAAGGAAGAATCAATTCCAATTTTTCACAAACTCTTCCAAACCAATTTATGAGGCCAGCATCACCCTGATACCAAAACCAGACAAAAGACAATACAAGAAAAATAAATTCCTGTCTAATATCTCTGATTACTGTCTATGCAGAAATTCTCAACAAAATACTAGCAAATAGACATCAATAGTACCTTAAAAGGATCATACAAAATGACCAAGTGGGATTTATCCTTGATATGCAAGGATGGTTCAACAAAGGAAAATCAATTAATGTGATTTATCACATTAACAAAATGAATAAAAAACACATTTTCATCTTAACAGACACAAAGAAAAACATTTAACAAAATTCAACACATTTTCATGCCCCAAACTCTTGACAATCTAGAAGTAGAAAAGAAATAACATAACAGCCTCAATATAGTAACATCCATATATAAAAAGTGAACAGCTAATATCATACTTAAGGGTGAAAAACTGAAGGCTATTCCTCTAAGATTTGGAACAAGGCAAAAATGCCAACTTTCATGATTTCTATTTAACAAAGTACTGAAGTCCCAGGCAGAGCAATTAGGCAAGAAAAAGAGAGAAAAGACATCCAAATTGGAAAAGAAAAAGTAAAACATCTCTGTTTGCATGATCATATATGTATGTATATATAGAACACCCTAAAACTCCATAATAAAATCTATTAAAACTAATAAATGAATTCGGTAATGTTACTGGAAAGAAAATCACCATGTATGACAATCAGCTGTTTTTCTATACACTAACAAAAAACAATCAGAAAAATAATCCATTTACAATAGTTTGGCAGAGAATTAAATACTTGAGAATAAACTTAAGTAAGATGAAAGATTTGAACACTACAAAGTACAATACATTGATGAAATAACAACACAAATAAATGTAAAGACATCTGACGTTCATGGATTAGAAAACTTAATATTGTTCAAATGTGCCTACTACACAAAATAATTACAGATTCAATACAATCACTATCAAAATCCCTATGCCATTTTTTACAGTAATGGGGGAAAAAAAGAACTTGAATAGCCAATACAATCTTTAGACAAAAGAACAAAAGTGGGGACATCACACATCCTCATTTTAAAATATATTACAAATCTACAGTAATTAAAACAGTATGGCACTGCCATAAAGAGAGACACATAGAGCAATGGAAAAGAATAGAAAGCCCAGAAATAAACCCATGCATAAATGGTCAAGTGATTTTCAGCAATGGTACCGAGAATATGCCTGGGGAAAAGACTATTCTCTACAACAAAATGGTGTTGGGGAAACTGGATACCCACATGTAAAAGAATGAAATTAGACTTCATTATGGTCAAATTAGACCATATACAAAAATCAACTCAAAAGTAAATTAAAAACTTAAATGTGCCAGGACGGTGGCTCACGCCTGTAATCCTAGCCCTCTGGGAAGCCAAGGCGAGAGGATCGCTTGAGGTCAGGAGTTGGAGACCAGCCTGAGCAAGAGTGCGGCTGCATATCTACTAAAAATAGAAAAAAAAAAAAAAAGTTAGCAGGGCATGGTGGCACATGCCTATAGTCCCAGATACTTGGGAGGCTGAGGCAGGGGGATCGCTTGAGCCCAGGAGTTTGAGATTGCTGTGAGCTACGCTGATGCCACGGCACTCTATCAGGGGTGACAGAGTGATACTCTGTCTTAAAAAAAAAAAAAAAAGACTTAAATGTAGGACCTGAAAATATAAAACTTCTAGAAGAAAACATAGAGGAAAAGCTTACTAACATTAGTCTTGGCAATGATTTCTTGGATATTAAAAATTAGGCAAAGGACTTGAATAGAAATTTCTCCAAAAAAGACATACAAAGGCAAATGGGCATATGAAAAGATGCTCAACATCACTAATCATCAGGAAAATGCAAATCAAAACCACAATGTGATATCACCAAACACCTGTTAAGATGGCTATTATAAGAAGAAAAAAAAAAAGAACAAGTGTTGGTGAGTACCTGGAGAAGTGGGAACCTTTGTATATTATTATGGGAATGAAAACGGTATTGCCACTATGGTAAACAGTTATGATCCACCATTCCCCCTTCTTGGTGTTTATCCAGAAGAACTGAAATCAGGATCTTGAAGCGATATCAATCACTTCTGTGTTCACTGGAGCATTACTCAAATAGCCAATATGTGGAAATGACCTAAATGCTCCTCTGATAAATAAATGTGTAAAGAAAATGTTGTATACATATAATGAAATATTATTTCTTCTTTTTTAAAAAAGGAAATTTTGTAATACGTGACAACACGGATGAATCTTGAGGACATTATGCTGAATATAAGAAGCTAGTCAGAGACAAAAAATACTGCAGAAGCCCACTCATATAAGGTATATATGATGTATAAGATATATAAACACTGCATGAGTCCACTTACATAAATTATCTAATAGAGTCAAACTCATAGAAGCAGAGAGTAGAATGGTAGTTGCGGGTGGATGGAGGAAGTGGGAAATGGGAGTTGCTATTCAATGGGTATAAAATTTCAGTTACCCAAGATGGATAAGTTCTATAGATCTGCCATATAACATTGTGCTTATAGTTAATTGTACTGCATTGTAAACTTCACATTTAAGTAGATGATCTCTTGTGAAGTGTTCTAATCACAATAAACAAATAATACATGCCTCACTATGCAGTTTTAGAGAAATAATATTTCCAATATACTGGGGTATGCCTATTCTAATTATAAATATATTCTGATACTCCAGAGATCCTCCCAAAGATAGGTTTCTGCCTCTTGCATACCTTAAAACCACTTGGAACAGACTAGTCTCTAAGATGTCTGTGAGAGGAGATTAAGATCTCTGTGACCTGTTCTATCCTCTTTGGTCAACACACTTCAAATGTAGGGAAGTTCCAGTTTCTTACCTACTTGATTTTGATCCCAAGGAGGAGCTCAGATGTAGGCTGAGGTGCAAAAAGATAAGATAGAGTGGGTTCAAGGTATTAAAGGATGAACTATTTAACTGAAAACAAAACAAAGAAGCAAATTATTTTGGGTAGAGGGTAATTTCTTATCTCATGTAGAGACAGACTGTCCTTAGAAATTACAATTTCACAGGGGAATCACCATGATCTAAAGGAAAGGAAAGGCACTGGGCCAAGCACCTAAATGACTCCCTCTCTCACTCTTAATCACCATCACCTACATACTAGTGAGCAATCACACATGGTTACATAAAGTAATATAAATATGAATATGCTAGAATAGCTCAGAATACAAACATCAGTTGTATATAAAGTTGTCATTTCCCCAGTATCCATAGTTAAATTTGAATTTAGAGGACATTTTAGCCGTCTGTGACATCTTCTCAGAATGAAATTTGTTTCCTAACTAGCTGAATGATGTTGTGATTTTGACCATTTAATCTCTCTAATCTTCAGTTTTCTCATTGTAGATGAGGAAACAGGATTCTGTAGCTTCTAAACTTCCTTCAAAATCTGGTTTCTCCAAACAACGAAAACTAAAAATATATTTGGAAACAAACAAAAAAATGTATAACAGATCTTAGTCATGGCATTTAAATCTACCATAGCTTCTCATAAAAGACATAAGGGCAAAAACCAACTACTTTTATTCCTTGGATATTTGGACTCAAACCATAAGGGCATAACTGTAATGTCTCTTTTCCATGTAGTAATTAGGCATAAATAGCTTCAGACCACCACAGTTCTCTGAGTTTATAAGGTTCTGATTTTTCATATTATTTCACTTTATTTTGTTTTAAGAATGAGAGTGAGGCTCTTTTCAGCTCTCTCCATCTGAGGTAGAATCCTGTCTTATTCATTGTTTAATTTTCATCTCACCTTGTTCCTGGGACATTAGCATGTCTACCCCAAACCAGAATGACAAGCTTGCATTCTATATCGAGGCTATAAATGATCATAGAAGTGTCACTGGGAAAGTGATTTTGCCTTACTGTTAACTGTTCCGTTTTTTTTTTTTCCTTAGATAGGGCAATAAAGAAGGAGAAAATGATCAACCTTCTAAAGCTGGTATGAAGATTAAGTGACATAAAATAATTGCAAAATACCAGGTACCAAATATGTGATCAATAAATACACTGTAAGCTTCAGTTTTTCTATCTACTTTATGCATTCTACACTAAAGTAAATTAATTATTCTTTGGTTTGCCTAAATAAGTATTTGCCTGAAACAATTTTCTCATGGATCCCTATATGTGGAATGTGAGAACCAGGAAATATGATTTGAGAGCTACTGAGGAGCTGTTGGTACTTGAGGAAATGAATGAAACCAGGTATTTCACATCAGACAGGGCCAGAAATTCTTTTAACATTCAAGAGCCTTCATGCAAATCACCACAAGATGCCCCATTTGGCTGACAAATTACCCCTTTATGCCCTCTTCAGGAAACCAATTCTGAAAGAATATCCTTTGCTCTGGGCTAGAGCAACCCCTCCCTAGGACACAGGGCTTGACAATTGAAGCACAGGCTGGGTTTCACCCCTACTGCCGCTCAGCCTGGTTTCTACGGGCAGGGCACAGCTGGTGCTAACCCTGTGAAGATCACACCAAATGTAAAAGTCCAAACATTGTTTGAGGCTCTTGTGCCCCACCTTGGTTGGCAAGCTACAAACTGTTCTTAAGCAACTTACAAATGGATTAAAGAGACTGCTGGGGAAGCACTCTTTTAGAAATAATGTTTATTTATTTTTTCAAATTACAAAAGTTGTAAATATAAAAATTGATATTAAGAAAATATAAAAAAGTAAAAAATAAAAAACACCCTTAACACCCCATTCCCTAGAATTAATAGCTGGTATATACCCTGTTATATTTCAGTGGGTATCTCCATAAACATTATTATCAATGGAATCCAGGTTTTTAGAAAGAGGACTTTAGGTGAAGTCTAGATTGAATGGTTATTTGGTATCCTCGTCCTTGGGGACCTTGAAGAAGAAAGAAATAAAGATAAAAAAGGTTGAAATGCAGGTGGTCATACATTGCTCCCTTTACTCACACTGTCTCCCAGCATGGGCCACATCTCTTCCTCCATTCCCTTCTAAAGGACTCTTTTCTCACTCTCACCCACCTACTTTAATGAATTCTTGTCCTTTGAGTCATGCCTCCCCTCCCCTTTTCTGGGACCATGAAATGAGATACTGCTACCAGCATGAGCACAAGTGGAAGACAGGAGATGTCAGGGAACAACAGTAAAGAGGAAGGAGCTGGTGAACCCAATGCCAAGAGTTGAGGGGAAGGTTCTTATTGGGCAGAAAGGTGAGCAGAGGGTACCAAAGGTATTCCTGGTGCAACTGCTATCAAGAAAGATTTGGAATGTTTGACTGTTGGCCTCCTGAACTAAAGCAATCTGAGAGCATGTGCATGTCTGTGTGCCAGAATATGTCAGCGTTCATTTTGAGCTGTTAGCATTCCAGTATTAGCCTTTGTTAGTGTTCCAAGAATCCCACATGAATGTGTCTGTCAGTGTGACAAAACGCATGGACTTTGTCATGTAGATCCAACCACCCCTGTCTGTGGTAGTATATGTATCTCACCGAAGGCAGGTTCTGATTCTCTCAGGTGCATCCTTGGTTATTTGAGTCTGATAAGAGCTCTGCTGACCGCCCTCCAATTAAATTCCCTCTCCTCATCATTGTGAATCACAAATAATTACATTAGTTAATACATAAAACAACTGGATTTTTATAAAGTTTAATTAAGATAATTGGAAACCCCTTAGAAGAGGCTGAGTCATTCTGAGTATTCACTAAATTAGTGACATTAATATCACTATTTATTTAGATAATATTAGCCACAGCTATTACTTAGAGAACTATGTCTATACTGATGTAATTCAAAGGCCCAGCTCAAATTATCTGTCAAGTATAATACATACATATCATATGGATAGGTTGTATATGTCCTATGGCAACCTCAAACTTAACCTGTCCAGAAAAGAAGACATTTTTTTTTGCCTGGAACATGAGCTTCCTACTGTGTTCACAGGGTGTATTGAAGAATAAATGGAATGATGTACATAAAAATACAACTTTTACTTCCAGCTTTACCCAGTAGATGCTCAAATAGCTGAAATATCACTATTGTCACTATTATTTCACAGTCTATGCAAGGTTTATATGTCTTCCCAGTCCACAGATATATCATGATTCATGTTGACCGTTTTGTGGAAACCCCAAATAAAGTTATGGTGAATGGGAATAAAAATAATACTTTGTTTATTTCCCTATACAGTAATTTTAAACTAGCAATATCTCCATTTGTTTTCCAAACCATTCTGTGCTGTTTGCTTTAGAGGAGTCATGACAAAAGATAAAAAATAAGAATAACTTGCTTTTCGTTTTCAATAGAAAAGTATAGAGAATCATATTGCAAACAATATCTTTGGGATAACTCAGATGTATATGAGCAAGGACTTCCTTCAGAGTTAGTGAATCATAGAGGAATTGATCAGACATTTACTAGGCCCCCTGCGGAGATACTGTATATCAAAGGAGAAATGAATGCATGAGGTGGCTAAGTGTGGCAGCCATAGGACCCTGGCTGGGATTTATGTGCTAAGGGTGGTTTAGGTGCAGCCAAATAACTCCTATGGCTGTAGAAATGGTCATGTTGCCTATTTAGAAAGATGGGACTTAGGAAAACTTCACATGCTCCCTTCTAAGCCAGAATGTAGGAGAAATAAGTTCCTTCCTAGAATGTTGTCCTGGGGTGTCCACTTATGTCTTTGAAGTAACAAAGAAAAATGTGTCTGAGCTGATAATGACTAGGCATGAATTCCATTCTTGGTCACCTAAACCAACTTGGCCAAACAGCAGAGACTGCTACCGTTGACCCTCAAATAAGATACGTGGAATTTATAGAAGAAAATAGGATTCTTGGACCTACCAATACCAACAAACACATAAAGAAACTGAAAAACTACTATAAATTGCGAACCCCTGTACATAGGTATCCTGTCTTCAACGAGGACATGTGGGGTGGTGGAGGAGGCTGCAGCCTGGGTCAGAGTGCAGCTTGGGCCTTGGGTGAGAATCTGGGTAAGAGAGTGGTGATGAAATGCTCCCCCTGCCTTTCTCTCTAGCTTCTCCCCACTCACTCTAGATAACAGTCTTCTGTGCCCTGGGCAGAGGTGAGCACACTGGTCACATCATGGCCAAACAAAGGTAGACATGTATTTCATTTGGACAGAGAGATACACTCATTTGTGCACTGCTGTCTGCTTTTTCCCTGGACATGAAACCTGTAATCGGGGCCTATTTTCTAGGAGGGTTGAAAAACACTCAATTATCAGATTTTGATATATGTTATAAAGCAAATAAAGGACCTTGTTCAGATAACACTGGCATGAGGTGCTCTATTGTGGAAGGAGGGTATCAATCAAGTTTTGTCTGAAGAAAGGATTTTGCTTGGCCCAGACACACATCAATGAAGAGATGGGAATAAATGATTCTAAGCAAAGGAAGTACCATATGTCAAAACACCTTATATGGGAAGGAGAAGGAATTTTGAACATCAACCCTAACTGATGGTTGTTAGTTGTAGTGGAAAGTTGTGAAAGGAAACTGGAATGTAAGTTATGAACATACATTTGATGTTGTTTTCATCTCTCCTTGTCTGGATGCCTCTCCTTACACTCTTTGTTTGGGCCAATGAAAGACAATAATCTTTTTGCATACAGAAATGACTTCATAAATGCACACCTTGTGAATACCGAAGGAGGTAGAATGCAATGACATATTCAATTACATATTGACAAATAATGAGAGGTATAGTAAAATAATGAAATTATATTTAGTCAGAGATTAAATGGGAATCTTTTCAAAACCCTGATCAACCCTTATGTTTGAGGGAGGCAAAAACAGTGGCAACAGGAAGGTGGTACCTTGTTAAAGAAACTGTCCGACCGGATTCCTTGATATGGCATGTAAAAATAACCATAGGGTGCAGTTGATGTGCTGCCTCTGAAGCTTGCAGAGGATGTTTCTGCTCCTGGAATGGGTGCTTCCTTCTGAAGTAATAAATTTGGGTGATTTAGTCTTTCATTTTATGATGGAAAGCAATATTTTGGGGGGCCCATTTTTATACATGAGTTGAATGTGATACATTCTTTTTTTTCCAAAATTCTTTTTTATAGGATCTTTCCTCTGCTAATTTTCTCTGAATACTAGCATAAATTCAGCTTCCTTAACCATACTACAGCACATATAGGTAACAGCATTACAGTCTTTGGTCTGGAAAAGTCAAAACTCAGATGATTAAAATAACATTGATCTTAGATTCTTGGCTCTACCTCTATTATACACTGATGTACAACAACTTTGTCAAGCACATCTCTTGGGCTTATTTGTTGGTAGATGAGTTTCTCTTGTGATAAGCGCAGAAATTTGGAGAATAAAGCCAGGCGAACTGAGGAATGTTTACAAGCAATCTTTTCTCTTCAAATAAACAGGTTCCTGTCATGTGCTCTTCTGTCTCTAGTATACCCAGCTCTCCATCTATTTGGGCAAACTGATCTTTGCCTTGTAAGGATTGTCTTGTAGTAACAATTTTGGAGGAATGATATGAGGTACTGCTGGTAATATGAGGCAAACAGAATTTTCTAGGATTCATGGTCATAATCTCAGGGGTTCCAGGTTCCACCTAGGGAATTTCCAGTACCTGGTTCTTTGTGCCTCATTTAACTGATATCAAAGAATGTCTATAAATTGTTATATTTTCACTACTATTAATTATAATAGTGAATCCCAGTTGTAAAATTTACAATTTTGATTGTAAAAAATTTACAATTTTGATGTCAATTTGCCAAAGTTTTCTCATTTCCAGCTTTTACAATCTAATTCCTTTGTACCACTTTCTAAAAAAGTGGTGGGTGGGAGGGGCTAGGGGAGCCTGTTGCTGCACCCCAGCTCCCTGAGCAAAGCGGTCTCTGACCACTCTCCTGCATCTCCTGCATTGGAGGCTGCAGACTTCAGGCCACTAAACAACGCCAAACCTGCCAATGTCCATGCTGAAATACCTACACATGCACACATCTAAATATACTTCAGACAACTTAAAGTCTGCTCTCTCATACTGGAAGGAACATTTTCCAAAACTGTGAATGTCAGTATTGTCATATGTGAAGTGAGACAAACAGTATCATACTTATGGCGTTGTAATGAAGATTAAGTTATATAATACACAAATAATAAGTTTAGTAAATGCTTAACAGGCAGAAATATAACTATTGCCCTTGTTAGTTCACAATCTAGTCAAGGAAGGTTTGGATTTCTGCCCAATCTACAGATTTTTAATGGTTTATATTGTTTCTGTTGATGGATTCTCTGGATCAAGGTGAGGTGGAAATCATCTTGTTAAAAATATTTCTCTAAGTATGCCACACATAGTAATACGATCTTATTGACAAGAGTACCTTTTTTTGAGTTAGAAAATAAGCATTTCATTTTGCTTGACATTTAATGCTACATAATTTGTAGCATGAGTGGCTAAGAAAACACTCACAGTTTAAGAAAGAAAAGATTACTAGCCTGCTTTTCTCTGAACCCATCCTCTACCCGTTTTAGCTTCATAGGGTAAGGACAGTTCTGAATTCTCATGAAATCTTTGCTTTAAAAATAGCTTTAGCGCACAAGTTATTCATTTCTAAGCAGTATGGCATTTATTTTTTATTAGATTTAGCACTTACAAAAATGTTATTATATTATTTAAAATTTACTGTGGTTTGCTTTTTCCTACTACTATATGCCTAAGATGATCTGTGATGCACAATTTGCGGTTTACTTAATTTTAAGCCAGCATAATATTCCAAAGGTTATTTGTTCATTCACCTGTCATTGGGCATACATTCTTCCAAAATTTTGCCAGTGCATGTGATGCTGTTGTGAATATTTTTATACTTTCTCCTCATATTCATAGGCACAATTGAAATTGTAAGATTTGTACGGTATGCAGGTTTTCAGTTTTGAAATAATGCCAAATTGGTTTCCAAAGATCTGTACTTATTTGTATTTCCCTCGACAGTGTTGCCCAGTGCATCACATGCTCATCAACATGGATGATGTGAGTAGTTTCACTTTTGTAATTTTGTGTTTACATATAGAACAGTATTATAGCCCTATTTACATTCTTTGTTTATTTTTATTTTATTTTATTTTTATTTATTTATTTTTTTGAGACAGAGTCTCACTCTGTTGCCCAGGCTAGAGTGAGTGCGTGGCGTCAGCCTAGCTCACAGCAACCTCAAACTCCTGGGCTTAAGCGATCCTACTGCCTCAGCCTCCTGAGTAGCTTGGACTACAGGCATGTGCCACCATGTCCAGCTAATTTTTTTTTCTATATATATTTTAGTTGGCCAGATAATTTCTTTCTATTTTTAGTAGAGAAGGGGTCTCGCTCTTACTGGTCTCGAACTCCTGACCTCAAGCAATCCACCTGCCTCGGCCTCCCAGAGTGCTAGGATTACAGGCATGAGCCACCGTGCCCGGCCTCTTTGTTTATTTTTAAAGGTGAACCTCTTTTTATGTTTTCAGTACTCATTTTTATTTTCTCTTTTGTAAAAATGTCTGTTTTTTTATTTTGTCATTCCTACTTGATATCTAGGAATTCTAGATACACTGTTCTTTTTATTTTCTTTTTCAGAATCCGTTAAAATATATACTTTCATCTTGGCAGGTGAATTTCAATGCTTGAAATAAATAAAGGTAGAAAAACATAAAGAAATAAAATATTATGAGAAACAGAATAACATCAGAAAGAAAAACATAGGTGGTCTGTAGGTCATTAACTTAAGAAGATAAATCTTTGAATTTTTGAGATGATGATTAATGCAGACAAATCAATGCATCAGTTACACAAAAGATTACCTACATCCATTTCTGTCACTATTTATCCTTCCCAGTTGTTTTCAGCACCAGTAAATTATTACATCTCTTAAAACAAATCTTTGAGTGGCTAACAATTTAGAAACATAAACTGAGTTTTTCTCCCACAGAGGCATGCTTCTCCTCCCATTGCCCCTGGTCATTACTCAGGCCATTCTAAATGCAGACAAGTTAGAAGATATCACAGAAAATAACAGTCTTCTGATTTTGAATCCAAAAGCATAACACACTATGTCCTGTAGAAAATCTTTTGCAGAACCCAAGAAGAGTAAAGGAAAGGGCTTCCTTAGGAGAGATTGGGTCATAGCGGGAGTGGTCAGCCTCACTTTACAGGCATATTATAGAGGTGGTGGGCAGCGGGGAATGGCTGTATGGCATGCTTAAGTGCATGAGGTCATGGAGACATTGACCCTCCCTAGAATTCTTGTGTTGAACACACGATTTAAGTATAGCCAAATGATTCCTGTGGCTACAGAAATGTCTGTGTCCCAAGTTTAGGTAGGTGGGAGCTGAAAGAACATCACACCTTCCTTTCCATTTCAGTTTATGTGAGAATATATACTTGTCCTAGGGTCCACTTATGTTTTTGACGTAGCAGAGGAAGAATGGATCTGAACTGATAATGATTAGGTATTGGCTCTATTCATGTTTTTCTTTCTGGCAATATGACAAAAACACACTGTGAGCTAGCTGATCTTCTAGGTAAAATCTGTAGATACTCCTGAGAGAAATGTACAATGCATATAAAACCTTTATCATGGAAAAAAATCTTTGCTAAGTCCTGTGTTGAGTGGAGCAAACTGTCCTGCTCCTCTAATGAGCCATAAAGAAACTATTCAGAGAGACACTCTTTGCACAGCTGGTGGCTGGACAGTAGAGAACAAATGGCTTCATGGTGTGTTTAGGCTTAAGATCCTCCTGACATTCCTGCGCTCCAGGAATTTCAGGTATAGCACAGTAATTTGTATACCTGTAGAAGGGATTGTGATTCATATTTTGGGAGGTGGAACTTAGAAATTCTAACATAATTACTTCCAAGAAATATGAGTGACAAAAGTATAGTAGTCTGGAAATTTCCACTTAAGTTATTGAAGTGGCAGAGAGAATATGAATCTGAGGTTGCAGTGACTGGACAAGGGCTCCAGCCTTAGCCATTTGTGCCAAGATGACAAAAAGGTACAGGCTACTGATTCCATCCCTCAAATAAAACGTGTAAAAACTATTGAGGAAACTATGCTTTATTGAAACTAACTAACCAACAACTGCAACAATAACAACAACAAACAAAATCAAGAACCCCTGTACATAGGAAGCCTGTCTTCCAGGGTGCGTATATGGCGGTGGAAGGTGTCAGCCTCTGCCTCGGAATGCAGCCTGAGGCTTGGGTGAAAAGCAATTACAGAAAGTATTGATCTAACTCTCTTGCTTTCCCTTTAAATTCCTGCCCTTTCACCTCAGATACGGGCTTCAGAGCTCTGAGTGCAGGGATCTTTCATGGGACAGGTCAAGGTGATCTGGGACAGGGGTTGATGTGCACAGCAGGAACTGACTTTGCCCCTTGTGCTCTGTTCCCTGGGGTAGAGAACCTACCATCTGAGCTTCCAGTCTAGAAGGAAGAAAATGACGCCTTCATTCCAGTTGTTTACATGCTACAAGGAAAGTAAAGGCACCTGGGAAAGCACGTAAGGAGGACCTGCGAGAACCCACAATGGGAGGGTCTGGTGTATTCTGAAAGGAGGGTACCAGTGAGGACTGGCCACAGGGAGGGATATAGGCTGGCAGCTGTGCAGAGCTGGGTTAGAGAAGAGACTGGAGAAAGCGATCCCAGCAAAGGAAGTCACAACTTTGTCAAAACTCCTGATTTGGGAAAGAACATGGATTATTTAGAATAAAACCTGCAGTATGGTCATGAACAAAGTGACAGTGTGAAGGGAAACTGGAACAGAGATGATGAACATGATCTTGTATTCATCTTTCCTCCTCTGGCTACTTCTGCTCAATCTCTCTCCACACCTGGACCAATAGAATTCAGTAATTCTCTTGAGTTGGGAATAAGTTCATGAACATAAACCTTGTGAACAGCAAAGGACGTAGCATCTATTAGGATCTTAATGCACAAAGAAAGAGATTGTATTTAGCAGGGATTCAATGAAATGGTCTTTCAAGATCTGATTACACTTGTTATTATGTTGCTGGGAAGCACACAGAATGGGAAGAGAAAGGTGTTTCCTTGCTTACAATACTGCAGGGTGAGGTTTATGGAAGTGCCTGAAAAATGAGAATGAAGGTAAGTTGATTGCTGCAGTTTATAGTGGCTGATTCTGCTCTGGGGATCCTTCATCCCTGTGGGATCAGAAGTTTGGTCATTGTGTTTAAATTGTCTGAAGGAAAATAGATTATTTTCTCCTGGTAATGATTTTCAGGATGAGATGAAAAATTATACATATTTTCTTTTGTATCTTATGCCTTTTAACAGGATCCTCACTGTCAATTTTCTCTGGAATAATAGTGTAGATGTAGAGTCCTTAATCCCCTCTCCTGCATACAGAGAAACCAGCATTACCATATGCACCCTGAAAATGTCAAAGCTCAGGGGCTAGAAATGTCATTGGTTTGGCATGGACTACTGGCTGTACCTATGCTGAAATCTGGTTTAAGCTAACTTAGTGAAGCATAATTCTTTGGGTCATGTTTTGGTAGGTAACTCTGCCTGATTACAAGGGAGCAAGCCTCACAAAATGTTGGTTAGTTAAGTTTTTCTCATCAGGCAAATATACAAAATGGTTCCTATTACATGTTCTTTAGGTCCCAGGAAACCCAGCACTATGTTGCCTTATGTGTTTTGATCATCACCATGCTAGAAGGAGTCTGTCAAATACACAAATCCAGATGCAGAATTCTGCTTTTTTGTATCATGCATAGCCATCATCTTTTAGGGTTCTCAGTAATATTTAGAAATATTCAAGAATCTACATGGACCTTCTCAGTAAGCCGTTTTTTATATTTTTTCCCCAGGTAAGGTAGTGGATTTATCATCATATAATTTACTACCTTTATTCTTACTCATTTTTACCAGTTTGACCATTCATTATGTTAGGTTAATTCCATACATTTTGCTACTTCTAGCATTCAGTAACCTAATATATAAAATGCACTCTTTGTTAGAGGGAAAGATGACAGAACTCTAATTCTGGAAAGTTACTTCCTTATTGGAACACCCTTTGATCACCCTTAGGACTTAATTCCTTAGGAGAAGGTTTTCAGATCCTGGGAAATGCAAACATATGCAGAACATGACATTATCAATTTGGAAATTTCTATAAATAAATTACTGACATTGGTATATCTCAACTCTTAATTTAAAGCTAGATATAATCATTAATGTTTTAAGTTTTAGATTTCAATGAAGCTGGATATGAGTCCTGATTCTGACTCTAACTTTGAAAACTTTGGAAGATTTTTAAGCTCTGTGCATCTCAACCTTATGTTATATGAACTGGAACAGAGAATATCATCCTCTTTACTATTGTCAAGAATGAATGACAGAAAGTATATAAGAAACACATATTTTAGAACAAGTCCCTAGTAAGTGCTCAAAAAGTAGAAATACAATATTGTCATTGTTGTTCCATGTTCTATGCTGGAGTTTGCTTTGGTGCAAACTCATTTCTTGTGCTGTGTTGACTCTGTTAAGGGGAAACCCCAGATGAAGTTGGTATGAGAGACATCTTTTAAAATAAGCTTTTTGATTCACTTCTGTGAAAGCAGCAGTTTAACCTTATTGACAAAGAAGACCTGTAAAAGGAATGGATGGGAAAGCTCATCAGATGTGGCAGTCCTGTCTCAGTGAGAATTTGCCAGAAGAAAAACTTTCACTTGGCACATGAAATTTGAGGAAATTTGTGCCAATAATGAGATGAGGGGAGTGGATTCCCAACAAGTAAATAACTTATGTGAAGATATGTAACATTGGAAGGAATTTGGAAGCTTGGAAATAAATTCAGAGGGAGAACGGGGTGAAAGAAGTTGAAGCAAAGGGGAACGGGGTGAAAGAAACTGGAATGTAGAGTCTGAATACACTCTGGTCTTCATCTACACTTGTCTGACCTCTTCCCCTCCCTTTCTTTACAGCTGCACCAACACGAGAGAGTAACCCTCTGGAGGTCAGCAATCGTTTCATAAATGCACACCTTTTAAATAGCAAAGGACTGTACCTGCTAAAATTTCAGTGTATGCATTTGATAAATGTATTAGTGATTTGATTTCATAAAGGGATTTTACATAGCTAGGGATGAGAAGAGAAGCTCTTTCAACATTCTGATGATCCTGTAATTACGGTTGGGAGATACGAGGAATGGGACTCAGGAAATTGTACCTTAAATAAGAAAGTGCTTGATGGGGCCGCTCGAGCCATATGAGGAATCTGGGGATGGTTCTGAGTCAGGGTTGTGCCAGCCTCTGAATGTTTTGGAGCCTCACTCTGCTCCTCGGGAGGTTTCATGGTTTTCAAATCAGATTTTCTCTGGTTTGCTTTTGTCTTTACCTGAAATTATTCATTGTTCTGTTTAATTGTTTGCAATATTACATGAAACACAGCATCTTTTCATTTTTGAGAATGTCATCCTTTATTAGGTTCTAATAGATGTTATTTACCTCCAAACATAGCCTGTCTGCAATGTATTGCTGCAGAAAATTGCCAAAATATTTTTTGCTAACATGGAAAATGATTAGGCATTCTTATGCACAAAATTGTTCAATATTTACTTATTGATTTTTTTTTTACAATGAAAACTCCATTTCTGTCTTTATGACGTAAGCCACCTCAGTAGAGGCTGCTTTTTATCTCTCTACCACCATTTTCCCATGCTGTTCAACATATACCACAGTTGTAGAGAACTCACATGCTCTTTTACAATTTTGACTTTTTGTATTTGATATTTTCTCTGCCAGTGTCTGTCTTTACCTTGCTAAGAACAATAGTAAGTAGTGCATGCTGATTTCTAATAATGTACAAGGCAGGGAGATAATAAATATACATCCATAATCTCATTAATTATCAAAGCATCTGATGAGGAACATGTAAGCTACTTCCCCAATATCATGCAACAAATGAGCAAGATGTAGACCAAGTCTATGCTACTCTAAATTCCTTGCTTTTTTTTTTTTACCACTATGTAAATTAGTACCCACCCTCCTAATTTCTTCAAATATTTTAGCATTTAGCGCATGTTTCAAATCCTGTTGAAGCCTATGATGGATGCCATTCTCTTAATATATTTTAATAATTTTCACTGTTGAAATATGAGTACTAGGCACCACCTGCTTTCTCATGCTTTTGGATTGACTCTATGTCTTAGAAAGCACTTATATGGATTTTGCAAAACTGGAAGCAAATCATTTCCTCTTTGGAAAACTAATTCTCACCTGAATGAAACTATGTATTTCAGAAATCAGTTTTGATGTCGGTTTCTTTTTTCTCAGTCGAAAGCAGAAAAGTTGAAGTTTATCTCCTTCCTCACAGGGAATATTGTGACATTTTCCCTTCCCCACTACTTCAATTTCTCCTTCATTATCATGGATTTCATAGATTGTGTTGTTCTTATTTACTGTTTTCTGGAACAGAAAATTTATATACAATTCTTGAGAACACAGTTAACTATCATACATAAGAGAACATACCTTATGTATGACATAAGGTTAAAACAAGTAGCAGGACAGCAAGTGGTAGTACTGTACAAACATACATGTGCCTTAAACCAGAATTTCTCAGTGAGTTCTTTCTTATTATCATATTCTAGGTATTTCTCTGACAGCTCTAGAACAGTGGGCTATTTTCCAAATTTCTGCTGCTTTCTCCTCCAGGACAGCTATGATTCCCAAAGCACCTTTATCCAGAGGAATCTGAAATCCTTGGGAGGCTTTTTTGACCTCTTCCCCTATGCAAAAGGATGGCCATCTGCTACATCTATGTATTCAGTAGCTTATGAGAGATCTGTAATAAAATGGAAGGTTCTAGTAACTCCCTAATTACTTTTTCTACCTTCTCCATTTACTGAGTCTTCTCACCCTCCTGAGCTCAGGTCCTTGAGCTGAAACTTTTCACTTTCTTGCTCACCAAGGCTATAATTCTTCAAGTCTAGAATTGGGTTCATGACAATGATCACTTTAAGAGTGTGGACAGAAAATAATACAGGGGAAATAAGGGGTTTTGCTAGAAAACAATTAAATACACTATGTTGTGAGCTGTTGATCATATGAGAAATTACTTGAATCAATAGCAGGTTATAGTTTTTTTTGGTCTGAATGTCTTATGGTAAACCACTGTGTGCTTTTTGTTTAATTGTCATATCTAAATGGCAAGTTTAGATTACCTGAATTTCTAAGTATCACCTAAATTCAGACTTCTCAGTTGTTCAATATCTTTTTGATGAATGATTCTCATTTGGTTACAACATCATCCTAACTCGTTGACTGCCTTTGTGTTCCAGGCATGATCAGGCGATTCATTACTTGCTCTGACTGTAAAAAACAGAACTCAAATCTCAAAGGGGAATACTTCATCCAAAATGAAAATAGAGTGATTATTGCTACAGCTGAGGTAATAATCAAAAATATATTTAGGCTGGGCTTAGTGGCTCATGCCTGTAATCCTAGCTCTCTGGGAGGCCAAGGCAGGAGAATCTCTTGAGCTCAGGAGTTGGAGACCAGCCTGAACAAGAGCTGTTTCTCCTAAAAACAGAAAAAATGAGCTGGGCGTTGTGGCACATGCCTGTAGTCCCAGTTACTTGGGAGGCTGAGGCAGGAGGATCGCTTGAGCCCATGAGTTTGAGGTTGCTGTGAGTTAGGCTGATGCCACGGCACTCTAGCCTGGGCAGCAGAGTGAGATTCTGTTTAAAAACAAACAAACAAACAAACAAATAAATTTAGTAGAATATGTATATGGATCTAGACCCTACACTATGCTTAATCATCGTAGCTTAGAATAACACATAGTTCAGAGCTGATGAAATCTCAAGTCTTCCCAGGATCACTTTGCTAAAAAGTACAGGGTAATATTCTGGGAAGGAAAATGTGGGAAGGAAAATATTAATAGGTTCCCTAATTCCCAGTGTTATCCTGAGAAAAGACTTTACCAACTTATTAGTCTTGAGAGAATCTTGGGTTCTAATGTTCAGGAAACAGGCAAAACTGCATTTAGCACCACAAAAGTCTTCTTTTTCCAGGTATTGGTGGAGAAATGAAACAAAAGAATTTTGAGGACTTACCGTACGTAGTGTAAATAATCCATATACAATAGTCCCAGAAGCTTGCGTTTTAATAATATCTATCGGCAGGGTTTCCTTTGCTCTGTTCATGACGTTGTTTGGAACCTCAATCTTTTGGTCAGGACCAGCTTCAGATACAGAAGAGGCTTCATTCACCTCTAGGAGATGGTCATATTCAAAATAATCTGATATGGTGATGATTCTCTTTCTGGTGAATATTCTCTTCAACTTGATGTTGAAAACCTTCATATGAAAGAACTGTTTCTCTGTAGCCACCGTAGCATGAAACATTTTTTTGGTCTCCTTTTCTGAGGACTCATATGCAAATGGATCTGCTGCACTCAGCACCATCACCACCATCGGGCCCTTTTGGAGATCAAGTTTTCTAGTGGTTGTCTGAGAGGTGGCCGGTGGTTTTGGGATCTGTGTACAATAGCACAGGAGAACAAAGGAAAATTTTTGAGTGGGGAATACAGAACCACTACCCAGTGACCTCAGTCATGACCTGGAGCCCAGCAACATTTACAGATGTTTAGAGCTGTGGTCAGGATGAGGGTCGCTGTGCAGGGCAGCAGAGCATATCCTGAACTGGTGCCATAGCCAGAGGATGTCATAGAGGAGACTGCATGTGTGGAAAGCAGGCAGACATTTTGTGAAAGAATAATCCTCAAGAAATAAAGCATAAGAGGAACATCAGAGCAGTGGATTCTGAGAGCTCTGCCATGAAGTACTTTTAAAGAAATTTAAGAACAAAATAATAAATTGTAGTCTTAGGCTTACCAAGTTAGAGCATGAGAGCACAACTATAGACATATATTATTAAATAGCACTGAAAATGGAAGATGGTGCCCACTGCAAACCACAGACATGAAGAATTTTCAGTTATCACTAGTGTAGACTGGGAAATTTTGAGAGTGTAAGTCATAGTTCCTCTGTCTAACATTCAGTGCTGTTACAGCAGGTGGGAACACATGTGGTCTGAAGCCTTCCTGATACCCTAATGTCAGAAGATTCAGGGTAGTGATGCTCTGGAGATGGCCACTTCCACCACTGCAGCAGTTCTCAATGTTGGGCTCTAGGAGGAGCTTGCTGTCAGAAACCTGAGATTAGGGTGATTTGTCTTTAATATCCTTTCTCCATAATGTCCTGGTCTCCTAAATTTGCAGCAGAACACTTTAAATGAAGGGAGGTGGTGTAGTCAATCAGGAGAATTGTGGGAGGCATGGGTGGGGCTCATCCACAATCCAGCAGGCTGTGGGATGCTCTGGCCTGGGATACCACACACGGTGATCACCTGTGGATGACTGGCCTTGATTGGATGTGTCTTCTCATGAACATGAGCAGTTCAACCTAACACTGGAAAGTCCTTTCCCCAATGCAAGTTAATCAGTAACAGCAGACTCATACATGAGAATATTAATAGCAACACTAATATGCAATCTTATAAGGAGTCATTTGAATATAGGGCAAACATGAGAATATTAATAGTAACAGAAATATGAAAACTTATATGGAATACAGAGCATACATGAAGGGAATTGTACAGCTACTCAGAGAGAAAGAATGAGACAATATATTGTATGATACCATTTTAAGCATAATTGTGTATGTACTTCCATATGAGAAAATAAGAGGATACAAAAAACATTGTAGCATAATATGGATGGTGTAATAGCTGGTAATTTAAATTTAAATATTTTCTGTTTGATTTTCTGGTTGTCTGCATTTTGTAATTCTTTTCTGAAATAATCTTGTGTTAACATAAAAATCTATTGTAAGAAAAAGAAATAGACCTTGTTTCAATTGTGGTTGATGTTTTTGGTTCATCACTTGTGGCCCATTATAGACTATCCATTTGGGTGTGTGTCATAGAAATATAAGTCACTCATTTTTGGTATAAAGCTTATTGGAGTTTCAATTAGTTATTAGACTGTCCCTGATATATGCATACAGGAAAGGTTGGCCTGTCCAAGTGTGAGAAAGGGACAACTTCAGAAGTATCATCAGAAACTTGTAATTATAAATTATAGTTCACTTCCTTCCATTTCTACATCTTGGTATATGGTGTTCTTTCAGCCTAGATTTTTCTAAACTCCTCAACTGCACCTGTCTGTTGCATCACTTCTTTTTGTTTTTACAACCCTTGGGACTCACAATAGACACCATGTCTCTTTGGGTCAGATGATCCTTACTTGTTCTTTCATAAGCTGTTCTGATTCATGTCTTAGAAGTTAGTTTTCACTTTTTCATTGAGTAATGTATTTACTGAGAGCTTCCTAGGAGGAGACACTGATCTAGGCTCTGGGATACACTGGTCCACAGACTGACAAAGTAGCCTTGATCTTGGAACTCAGAGTAAGCAGGAAAGATAAACATTTCTTAATTTCAGTTGTCATAAATAGTAGCAAAGAAAGAAGCAAGTTTCTACCACAGAGAACATCCTGAAGTTTTTACCAAGGTCACTGTGGTCTAAGTGAGCATTTCCTGAGGACAAGAGATCAGTGTTTGGGATGTAGAGGGTCAGTAGGGTTGGCCAGGTAAGAGTCTTCCAGGTGAAAGTAACATGGCATGTGAAAATCCTGAAGTGGAAAGGAGCATGGTGTTGGTCAAAAAAACTTGAAGAAATTAGTGAGCAAGAGAAGAGCTATGAAAGAGATGGGAGCAGTGGACAGGGACCCAACTGCTGTATCTCCCTGTACTGTTATGGACCCTACACCATAAGGGACAACTCAGCACAGAAAACTTTCTGCACTGAGACATAATGTCAGGTTCATCAATATCCCTGTGGAAGCAAAAGCTTAAAACGTAGTGAATTCTCAATATATACCTTTGATTAACTTGTTAATTATTGATGCTATTTTAAAGTAGAAGCTGAAATCAGATTTCTGTGCTTTTAGTAGAAGAAATTGAGGCAAAAGGGACCAGGAAGAGCATACCTCAGGTGGGAAAGTGTTGGATGGAGCTGATGAGGTCTGGGGAGGTGGGAGACGGCCCATGCTTGTGGATGTGCTGGCTCCGGCAAGACATGGAGATTGAGTCTGCTCCTCCGACACCTTACTCCTTTTAGTCCCGTCCTTTCTTTTGGCTGTGTTTTTTCTTTTCTGAAAGTAATTTTATTTTCCTGTTATTCCCAAAAAAAGTAGAGCACATTTTCATTCCTGGGAAGTAGGCTTATTATACCTATCAATGTGTTTCATGGAAACTTGAGTGGGTTCCGTCCATGCTTGGCCAGTTGTAAGAGGTAGACATATATGGTTTCTTTAAACAAAGGAGGCAGAGAAAGTTATACAAATCATTTCATTTCTCTAATTACCTCTGTTCATGAATGTGCAGACTTGGAAGTAGAAAAACTAGGTTTTCATAAACTCAGGTAAAGTATTTTCCTATCTGATTCTCAAGTTAACACTCCTCTACTGGAGATGAAGATATATTTAGGAAATATATATGAATATGCATATTTATTTTATGTTTACTAAAGTTTTTGGAAAGCTATCTTGCACAAAAAGGATCATCAATTATCAGGCATTTTGCTGAATCTTAAACCAGATGGCAAACTAATGAAGACATCACTATCTGATGTAGAGCTTGAGAGGAAGAGCTTAGAAGAGTTTCTTCTGTGGGATGTGACACCTATTCCTCTTCCTCAATCTTACCTGAGGTCCAGGAGTCACCTCTGCTCCTTCATGTGTGAGAACTTTGCTTGTGGAGGGGGCAGGTGTAGAAGGACCCTCTTCTTTCTGCTTGCTCTTTTTTGAGGGTGTTCCTTTTTCTGGTGTGGATTTAACTTTTTTCACAACTATTGCAAGAAAAAAAGGACATATAAACCCAGAGCTCATGGTCTCAGAGAGCTGAAGTAGTTTCTATGTTAATCCCTCCCAGCTCCTGCTGGAGGCTCAGGTTTTACTCCACTGCATCAGTCCATCCTGGCCTCAAGGTAACCGGCAGTACAGCACAGGTACAGGCACTGTCTCGTGCTCCTGTACACCACCCACCCCCATGCACTGAGCACATCCTTCCTGTCCTCTGAACTCTATGTGATTAGTCAAGACCCTCCCCATCCTGTTCTCCTATCATTTCCTTTTAAAAATTGAATGTGCTCATGATGCTGACAGTTTGGTCATGTTCTGCAGATAATATATTCAAATTACAGAAACCAGTGCATGGAAATGTGGTACAGATTTGTGAGGGGAGATATGGTGATTTTGGACTTTGACTTTTTCAAATATATATATATATATATATGTATATTTTTTAAATTCAGTGACTTTACAACAGGAAAGTTTTTCACACTTCTTAGAGGTAGGGTTATATTTAAGTACTACCTCTTTTTTGTTATAAGGGGTGATGATGGGTTAAATAGTCTCAATGAGACAGATACATTTTTGGTTAAATGCACATATTTCTAATATACACTGCAAATTTTAAAATTTTATTTTGTCATTACCTGGTCTTTCTAATGTATTGGAAGTCTCAGTCTCTCATCAACTCCCTCTCACTTTTGTTTTTTCACTGTATCCCAAATACACCCTCCAAAATACAACAATCTGCATTAGAATTGGAATGCTCTAAGTTGTTAACATGGCATGTGAAGTACCAACACTGCCAAGGCCGCAGTCACAAATCTTGACAGGGGTGTATCCACTGTGTCCAAGGTGAGGTTCTAGTCAAGGTTGAGAAGAGTTGGGGAGAGTAGCAGGGAGGTAGTTAGTGTTCCCTGTTCCCTGTTACCTTTTGACTTTTCTTCTTTAAGAGTTTTAACAAATCCTTGGAATGCTGGTATATCTTTGCAGAGTTGTATAAGTTTGTCCACACCGGCATCACGTGGGAACCTTTTTACCAACAAGTTAGCAATCTGAACTTTGTCATATTCTTCTTGCATTTTTTCAGTCAGATTTAAAGCACCAGACAGTAAGAACTTAATCATCTTAAAATGATCAGCATTGATTTCATATAATACTTTAAGCAGAATAATCCTCCCACGTTGATTTGCCATTTCTAAAGACATGGGTGAGCATACAAGAGAAAAATGGCATAGAATGTTACACACATATACAGACAATTTAAATGACTGCTTATGCCTACCTGAGTGAGGAGCCCATATGAAAGTGTTTTCCATGGATGTGTGTGACAAAAAGGGACTTAATGACCAGATATGTCACTGTTGACATTGGGTCGTGAGTTGCCACATTAGGGATGTGTATGAAATTCATCCTGTTTAATGAGTGAGGATGGTTGAGGTGACTCAAGGTGTGTGTAGTGGAAGGAGGTTTTGAAACATAGAATTGCTAGAGTTTAGGCTATGGGCTGTGCAGTGCCAGAGTTTCTGGTTCCTTATCCCATCCTTTGTTGGAGCTGGACCCCAACACCCAATGTCTGCCTATTGGTTACTGACTCTTCTCACTCCCACTGTGACTAAACTGGTTTCTGTTTAAATGGTCTGCAGCCTCCTACTTTATAGAATATCCTTCTGAGTTCCAAGCTGGGGTCTCAATCTGAGTCCCCTTGTCTCTTTCATAGTCAGCCCTCATTGGCATCCTGTCTGCCTTGATCTGGGACTGTCTTCTGTGCCCTCCATGCCCTTAATGCCACCACTTTGCTAAACATCTGCATGCTCCCTTGTATAGGGACACAGCATTTGTTGGCTGGAATTACTTCATTAGCTGTTTATTATTATTTAGGCTTGATTTATCTAATTCGTTCTTTTCACAGAGCCATGTTTTTATCCCACTGAAATCCTTCAATATTTCCCCATGCTCATTTTGAAAATTTTTTTACTCCTAAAATGTCTCAGAAGACCTTGAATATCTGCATCTTTTTTACTTCTGATACTTTTGTATTCCTTATATCCTATATTTTGTAAATGTACAACACACCTTGTATTTTAATGCTTCATGAATTTGCTAATTCCTTTCTCAATGTCTGAAAAGCCAATATTACATTTCTTTCTCTGACTACCTCCCATACAACCTTTCAGTCTCACTGGAGTCTTTGTCTTCTAAAAGTTTCACCCAGAGTCCTAACATAGACCAGGTCCCACATAGACTGACCTGGAAGTATTTAGCACTTCCTTGACAATACTCAATGCATGGTATGGATTCCAATTTTCTTTTTAAATTAATGAATATTTTTAGTTTAAGAGCCATGTCTTTGTGCACCTTTTGTATAACTGGGATATTTTATAAATAATTCCTGGAGCTGTTATTTGCTTCCTTCTTGAGGAACATGAGTGTCCTCAGATTGCAAAGGCTCATAGAATGAAGAGACAATCCATACAAAGCCATATTATAGTGAAACTGAAGAATATTAGATACGAAATGACTACTTTGGAAGGCTCCAGAAATGAAGAATAGATCACCCACAAAGATTCAAGTATCAGATTGAAACTGATTTTTAATAATAAAACTGCCAACAGTAGGACTATGAAGTAATTTTTATATAATGCTGATTCAAAATCTCTAACCTATTGCAAAACCAAAAAAATTTAAAAATGGTAAGTTGTGATTTTTTTGTCACTATGAAAACACAATTTATTTGCAAATTAAAAAATGTGATGTGGCAGAACGCTATATATAATATTTATTTTTTTCACTTAAATGTCAATGTTCATATGTTTTGTTGTAAAATATTAGGGCTTTTGATTTTAGAATAAGAAATCAAATACAATGGAGTTTCCAGTAATACAATATTTAGAGTATAAGCATTAAATAGCATTTCTGAATGCTCCAAATTCTGAATTTCAAAAAATGTATAATCACACAGGTATAGAAAGGGTGTTATCCACTTGTTTTGAGGAAAAAGTAATTTCAAAACTAGAATTTTAATCTACTTAAAATGACATTCAAAGCATAAAAGCCTCAATAACTCTTCCTTGATACTGAAGGCCCAAGTATTTTTGCAAGAGAAAGACTAACATGAACACATATATCGGAAGTAATATTCAGTAAGAAAGCAATAAATAAAATTAATAAGTAATGTAGACCAAAAGATAAGCAAGTAGGAAAAACAAACTTGATTATGTGTGCTTATATCTTAAAAAGGAAAGCCCAATCAGAGAGAAGAGAAACAGAAAGTATACCAACTTGGTGGAAAGACAAAGGAAAAAGAATATGACAATTTACTAATGAATTTGTCTTAGAAGGTGAGATAGAGGTATAAATTTAAAAAAGCAAAACAAACAGGAGATTATAGAAGTGTCATAAATTGAATATAGCAGATAGATAATATCAGTATCTACTTAAAAATCCTAACCAGTTAGGTGAAAACTTTCATCAAATTTGATTTAAGAAATCTACATATATGTTGTTAACAAACAATTACTTAAAGGTGAAGAAATTTTTAAAAAATCTTGCAAAGAGTAACTGAACGAAAGCCAGTTTATCTATGTTAGTATAACATTAAATAGATTTTGAGACAAAAAGTAATTTCATATACAAAATAATGATAAAAGTTTCAATTCATAGGAAAATGAATGTTTAAATTATGAATTTATCTAATAATGATAAATGTAAGATTGGCACAGAGCCGGTCTCCAGGAGATGCCTCCCCCACCCCCCTCTAAATTCTTATCCTCCTTCCCCCAACACCTGCCAGACTCAACTTTGTGGGCATATCCAGGAACAGCCCCGGACCTGGCTGTTCCACGTTCTGCCCTGAAACCGCAACGGAAAATCCCCGACTCTTCCCGCCAAAACTCTTTGCGCCAATAGACCCCATCCCCCAACTTTAAAAAAACATATATAAGCCTACTCAAAACTTCTGGGTGGCACGAATTCTCTGGCCCCTCTCTCGGGACCGCTCAAATAAAGCCTTGTTACTTGCCCCTTTCCGCTCTACTAGTCTTTCTCTGGCGCCAATCATCCAAAAACCTTACAATAAATATATATTATGTAATTATCTTATAATCCTTCATGTCCCTATAATTACTATTATATATTTCTTTCCATATCACACAGACAGGCACACACCCCTACACACGTGTATATTTATATATGTGCATACATGTTTGTATACATGTACAGATGATTAAAATACATATAATATTCATTATATATATGTGTGTGTGAGTATATATATTACATACTATATATGAATTTGAGAGAATGACAAAGAATAACACAATTTTATGATAGGAAAACAGTAAGTATATCTCTTAATTACTAAATGAACAAGGTAAAAAAATAGTAAAGATATAAAAACTTGAGCAGCATGATCAATAAATTAACAAGATTTATCTAACATTTATATAGTTCAGAAATCAAAGTTTAAAATCTCCCATTCTATTCAAGCACACATGTAATAAATATTGTACCAAGGTACATAAAGTCTTTTAAAAATTCCCAAAGTTTGCAGTTGAAATCTTTTCCTAATTGACTTCACCACCTTACCAACAGACAAAAAAATAATTAACTTTCAAGAAAGCATAAAGTAATAAGAAATGGTAGAAATACTCCCTTGAACACCTGTGGTAGAATGGAGTTAAAGTAAGTTAAACATACTTATGAAAATATTAACATACCACTTATTGGACTATCTGTGCTTGTGAAACAAAATTTCCTACTCTGAGTGTTCATTGATTCTAATGTTTTGTAAAATTGGAATAATACCATAAGATACAGTTTTATCTTCAGATGTGATTTTTCCTTAATATTATTTCATGATACTGTTCACACCACTCTCTTGTCTTTTACCCAGGCCCCACTACAGCCACCGAGTTCCTGAGCACCTCCAGCAAAGAAAACCAAAGGCTTTTTCCACATTACAACTTATGTTAATAGACACTCCGAAAATTAATTTTAAAATCTGCAATGGTCAAAATGCATTTCCACTTTTTCAGGCTTCAGTTGTGATGGAATTAAAAACTATCCACTCTCTTTCTAAGTAAATGAAGGGTTAGAACCAAGCAACTGCAGTTTTCATTTTCCTGAGAATAGCCGACATCAACCCTACTCCCCTCCCCACATACCTGGAAGAACCAATACTGATTTTCTCTTTGTGATCTAGTGGATTTCAAGGAAGAATCCAGATCTTCTTTAAAAATAATAGCCACAGAACTCACCTCACTGGAAATTTTTCAACAGTAGTCTAGATCTGGAGGTCTTCAGAAATGCAGGAATCAATGCTTGTTTGGCTCTCAGAAACTGAGCTGCAGGATGTTACAATCTTGGAAAAAAATGCCCTGGTTACAGTCACTTAATAACTTGACTAGTGCTGGCTGGCTCATACTGTGCAATGGCTCCAGGCAGAGAGGAGTTGTGAAACAATGTTGAGACTCCTCCCATCAATGGTTTTAGCTTTCGATTCTGATTTTCTTTGTCAGGGAAAATAACCAGCTTCCTTCCTGTAATTATCTTTACCAAAATAAAAAGAGAGAGGGCAAAGAAGGGAGTGCATGAGTAGAAATTACTTAGTGGGTACAACATATATTATTTGGGTGATAAGTACCATAAAAGCCCTGAATTCACCACTATGCAACATATTCATGTGAAAACATTACACTTATAATTCATAAATTTGTACAATAAATGTTTTTTTTCTTTACAAATGTCAATAGCTGAAAGAATTTCCGACATTAGAACTTTCTCATGGAGCAGTCTCACACATGGTCATTAGAGACCTATATTCCCTTGAATGAGGCTCAGATGTAAGAGAAGCAAAATGAGCCACCCAGCCAGGTCTCCCTCCTTCCTTCACACTGCATGGAGAGACAGGAGGAGATCTCGGTAGAATCATCTGTTGCTACTGGTACTTGGCTGCATCTCTTGGATGGGGGAATGTCTGCTATGCAATCACTATTGATTTAAATACTACCTGAAACATTCACCCAGTTATTAGTTGACAAACCTGGGACTTGACAGATCAGAAAATCATTATGAACATGTAAATCCTTCCTCCAATATACATAAGAGAGTTTGACACTCTCTGTCCCCTTGCCTATGACTAGGCTGCTTTACCTCAATGATTAAATTCCTGATTGCTCTTGCTTTCTGCATTACTAATGGATAAAAACAAGTGGATAGTAGGTTCATATCATGAAAACATTGAAGCCTGGGAATTTCTGGAAGTGTAGTGAGTTTCTGGCAGGGTAAGGAGAGTGGTAAACACTTGGATTAGCACTGTTTTTTTTCTTGTAAGGATTTGGGTGCCCTTCAGGGTATTGCAACTCCCAGATGTCAAATAAAGGGCAGCAGCCAGCAGACGGTGTTGTGTTAACTCACCATCTGATCTGCAAACAGGATGTGGCCAGGACTGAAAAAAGTGGCCCAACGACATCTGTAGGGGAAAAAACAGAATTTCTACTTTTTTCCCCCTTTTTGGCTTCTTAGTTGAGACACTTTTTTAAAAACAAGTCCAATTAACAAAAGAAAAACCTGCAGACATGTATTAATACCTGCTGTACTCATCACATGGAAGAGGCCTCAGCTCAAAAGTATTAACATTTCTCTCTCCAGGCAGTCACTGAATAGCCTTGTTCAAATGGTATTCAACAAAGAATCAGAAATCTATGCAGTGACAAGACAAAGGAGAGAGCAATACCAGTCTTTTAAAAGGTGGGAAAATGTGAGAAAATAGTAAAGTCTGTTCCCAGATTTGTTGGGTGCCTGGTGCTGCCTTCTCTGAGCTGATGAGCAAGTGCTGTCTCTAGTAAGGATGGCTTTATGTCCTGCCATCAGGACAGCGAGGCTGAGGCAGAGTGTCCCTCTGCGTTTTCAGTGTCTTTAACTTAAAAATGCTCAACGTTTTGGGGAGAAATATTTTGGTTTCCTTCACAGGTAACACAGACAAATGATGTGAGGCTACAGATGAGCAGAATAAAGCTGATTGTCTCATTCCAAAGTGGGGTCATGGCAGAAGAGTTGAAGTCTTCATGTGAAACCTTATGAATACCTTTTCCAAAGCAGGAGTAAGTCAAGAGGAAGCAAGGAAGATCTGTGGAGCGATGGCCACAAACATTTTTGGATATCATAGTTTCCTTTCGTAGGCTTTATGTTGCTGTTAATAAGAGTGTCTTGAGGTGGTCTTAAGGTACTTGGTAGGGATGTTAGAGAGGACCCAATCCAGAGGTTAGAGGGTAGGGACACATGGCAGGACCATGTTTCAGGACATTTTTCTACCTCTTTACTTGTGATCCTTTGATGTGTGATAACGTCCTCAACTGGGACTTCAGCATACAACACACAAATTGCTATCACCAATAAAGACAATTCAGAAAAATGCTCCCTAATCCATATTGTCCAGATGAAATTTTAATAGATGGAGCAAAGAAATGCTAAAAAATGGGCATTTTTCCTGACTCTGAGGCAGTGGCCAGTTATTCATTTGTCCTGTCACACAGAAAGCTCACTATAGAACATACAAGAACACCTGACATGAGGGAAAATGTCTGGGTAAACCTGTGTGACTTTTTAACATCTGAAGTACTAATTCCCAGTGTCATTAAAGGTCCCTGGGAAAATTTCTCACCATAGTGATGTCCTATATAAGATATTGGCAAATTACTGTCTGTGGGACAATACTAACAAACCCACCATCTGCTTTTGTAAATCAAGTTTTATTGAAACACAGCTATATTTACTCATTTATGCATTGTCAATATCTTTTCCATGGTGCATCTGTGGAGTTGACAAGCTGCAGGAGAGTTCATGTGGCTGCAGAGCCTAAAGATTTTACTATATGGCTTTTCATAGAAAACATTTGTCACGGTACCCAGCCATCAGTCTAACAGACAGCAGAAAGATTCTAAGGAGAAAGAAAAGCAAGAGCAGTAGAAGAGCAATCAGATCAAGAAACCACAGTCAGAGCTTTTAAGGTCCACTGTAGGCCCATGGATCAAGGCTTCTGTGAAGGTTTGTGGTCTCTGAGAAGAAAATGTAAATGGAGAGTGTTAAAGTCCTTTACCAACTGATTATCCCTAAGGGTAAGAAGGAAACCAACCTATTAGTATGGCAGCTTCAGTTAGCAAAATTGATTTACACATTTATAGAGTCATCAGCCACTTGCACCAGAAAATAGATGTTTCCTTCTCAAGAAATAGGAAAGGGTGACTGCATTTTAAGTGTTAAACCAATCTTATTATCACTGACATAAAACATACTTTTTCATGATGCTTTAACATTTATTTACATATTGATAAGTTTATTTTTAAAATATTTAAAAAATGTTTTCACATTTATTTTTGTGAGGCAATTGTCCTTTTTTTCCTTTTTGTGTAATATCTTTATTTAATTTTTGTATGACATTAAACCTGCATCTCTAAAAGAGTATGTTTAGGATTGTTAATATCTTCTCTTCAGATATTTGATAGAATTCATCAAGTGTTTATTCCCAAAACTTTCATTATGGAATGATTTTTGGTTATGAATTCATTTTCTTTAATAGATGCAGGCATATTCAGATATTTTATTTTTTTATGAGACAGTTTTGGTAAGTTGTACATTACAAGAATTTCATCCATTATGTCTAAGTAACTGAATTTCCTGGAATAACATTGTTCACAATATTCTTTTATTATCTTTTTAATATATGTATTATCTGTGGTGTCATTTTTTTACATTCCTAGTATTGCTCACTTATATTATTTTTTTCTTGTTTTTCTTAATTAGTCTTGGTAGAATAAAAAATATTTTTTGTAGACTAAATTTTTTTTAGTAGACCAAATATTTTTAAAAATTAATCAGAGGCTGAAATCATCAGATGCAGGAAGCTCAGATAACATTAAGGAAGATAAATATAAAATGATCATATCTGAGCATATTATATTCAAAGTGCAGTTAAAGAAAAGGGAAATCTTGTTAGAAGTCAGAGAAAAGTAAAACACTTTATTATACAAAAATGATTTCAAGAATTACTGTGGACTTCCTGTTGGAAACATTCGAAGCAGGAAGAAGATGAAAGAGGGTGGGGTGAAATATTTAAAAGATTGAAAAAAAAAGATATACCAACCCAGAATTCTGTAGCTAGAAGAATTACCATTGAAAAGTTAAGGAGAAATAAAGAAGATTCAGACATGCAAAAACTGTGAATTTGTTGTCAGGAGGCAAGCCCATGTTAAATCTTTGGGGAAAAGAAAAATGATGTAGGTTAGAAATTTACATCTACATGGAGAAAAGAAGAGCATCAGAGAAGGCATATATGAAGATAAGATAAATTTCAAAAATTTTTCATATTATTAATTGATTTAAAAGATAACCGTTTCATTAAAGTAATAATAGGAACAATGTATTCAATAATTAAAGCATATAGATAAATGATATGAGTGATACAAATGTCATACGGAAAGAGGTGAAAGAATTGGGAATTCTCAGCTTGAAGTTACCTGTATTATATGTGAAGCAATATGGTCTTATTTGAAGGTAGATTTAGATAACTTAAAATATATTTTGGAAACATTCAGGCAACTACTAAAACATTTAATAAGTATTGTTCATATGCTAAGAGAAGAAAGAAAAAGAAATCACAAAATCATCAGTTAAAACTATAAAAGGCAAAAAAGAGGGGACAAAGAAAAAAAGAACAAATGCAACAAATAGAATACAGTTACAAAAATGGTAGATATTAATTTAAACTATATCAATAACCATGGAAGAACCCTGATTTGTAGTGTTTGCCAATTGCAATGGTGTAAATATCGCCACTTCTGTTGATTTTATGTCAAATGTTAAGCTAGAAAAATTACTGAATATTTAACAATCAGTTCTTTCTAATTTCCAGCTGGGGAATGAGTGGGCTCCAGCACACCTGTGCTTTCAATTCATCCGCCTGCCTCCTGTGTCTCTTATCCATTCCTCAGGATAATTGCCAGAACATACGTATGTGTGTGTATATATATAATATTTGTATTATATATATATTTGCTATATCTGTGTGTATACATATATATGTATGTGTATATATGTGTGTGTGTATTTACTAAAATGTTAGAGTGGTCAGGCATTCCTTTGCATAAAATCTTTCAATTATGTACTTATTTTTTATTAATACAAAGAAGCTTCCATTTCTCTTTATGACAAAAGGCAGCTTTTTTTATCTTTCTGGCCTTGTTTTTCCTTTTCTATACCTTTCTACACAAATCAGAGTTTCAGTTGTTGCATTATTATTTATGTCATTTCTCTCTATTATTTGTTGGTAACATTTCTTCTATCAGCATTTTTAACGTCTTTACCTTAGTAAGAATAATAGTACCTACTGCATATTGATTTCTCATGATGCACTGGGACTGTGATAAGTAATGTATATGCATTATGTCCCTTGATTTTCAAATCAACCCTATGAGGAAAAGTTTCTTCTTTTTAAAGAAGACTATTATCTTAGTTTGGTCTACTATGACACATATAGATTGGATGTCTTAAATAACAGGCATGTCTCCTGGTTCTGGATGCTGGGGGGCCCAAGGTCAAGGTGCTGGCCAATTTAGTTTCTCATATGGGCCCTCTTCCTGGTTTGCAGACAGCCATATTCTTGCTGGGCCCTCATCTAGTGGACAGAGAGGACAGAGAGAGGCAAAGAGAGGGCTCTCTGATGCCTCTTCTTACAAAGGCACTAACTAATCCCATGATGAGGACCCTGACCTCTTAACCTAATCACATTCTGAAGGCCCTATTTCCAAATACCATAGCATTGGGGGTTAGGGCTCATCATATGAATTTGGGCAACACAATCCAGTATATAGCAACCATTTAAGCTATTTTCCCAGTATTATCTGACTAGTGGGTGTTGGAGCCAGACTCAAACCAGTTCTATCTTATTCCATAGCCCATGCTGTTCACTGCTAAGCAAAATTACTTACTGCCTTACTAATTTCCATAAATATTTTATTATTTAGAAAGACATTTATGTCCTTTTAAGCTTTATATGACTGTCACATCCTCCATTAACTCTTAATGAAATTCTCCACTTACCATATTAGCACAAGGGTATTGTTTGGATTCACAGACTTCCTGCTGAACTTGTGTGGTGAACCCTTCATAATGCCCTGTTGTCAGTAGCTTTAGGCTTGCAGTGCTCTGGAGAGTGTCGTTTATACCATGGCAGCATTTTTCACTGTCAGAGCTCTCACAGGGAGCATGCTGAAAGAAACTCAGAGATCAGGGTGCCTTGTATTTAATATCCTTTCTCTATAACATCCTGGTCTCCTTGAATTGCATCAGAGCACTTTAAATGAAGGGGAGGTTATTTAATCTATAAGAAAAAGTGCTGAAGGCATGGGTAGAGCTCATCCACAAACCATCAGGTCCTGGGGTGCTCTGGCCTGGGGTACTATATATACACAGTGATCATCTGTGGGCAGTTAGACTTCATTTGATTTGACTTCTTAGCAAGGTGACCAGTTCAGCCCTACACAGGACAGTCCTTTCTCCAGTTCATGCTAATCAGTTAATCAGATTCATACATGAGAATATTAATAGGAAAAGTGATATGCAACCTGCCAAGGAGCCAAATGAATACGGGACCTACATGAAAAGAATTATACAAATACTCAGAGAGACATAATAGGACAATATATTGTATGATATCATTTTCAGAAAAATTATGTATATGCTTACATAAGAGAAAATTGGAGAGTATATAGAGAAAATGTGGCATATGGATTTTGGAATTCCTGGTAGTTTAAAGTTAATTATTTTCAGTTGGATTGGCTGTTTGCATTTAGTACTTTTTTTCTGAAATAATCTTGTATTAAGAAAAAAATGTAGTATAAGTAAGAAGAATAGGTCATGTGCCATTTGTGGTTGATGTTGTGGTTTTACTTGTGGCCATGTATTGTCTATCCCTTTCTTTATATAACAAAGTAATATAAATCATCAATTTTTAGAATAAACTCATTGGAGTTCAATTAGTTATTGCACTGCACCTGATGCATGCATACAGCGAAGGCTGGTTGCAAAACAGGTGTCATCTCCTTGACTGATGATCCTTATTTTTCCTGTCCTTAGCTGTGCTGATTCATATCTAAGAGCTTAGTTTTCATTGAGTAGATGTATATACTGGGAGCTTCCTATGAGGCAGATACTGAACTAGACTCTGGAATACACTGGTTCAAAGACTGACAAAGTAGACCTAATCTTGGAACTCAGAGGAAGATGGGGAAGATAAACATTGATTAACTAAACTTGTATAAAATAAATAAAGAAAGAAAGAAATGAAAGAAAGAAATTTCTACCAAAAAGA
Source organism: Lemur catta (assembly GCF_020740605.2). Lineage (NCBI taxonomy): Eukaryota > Metazoa > Chordata > Mammalia > Primates > Lemuridae > Lemur > Lemur catta. Next base: position 32,062,937 of record NC_059130.1, on the reverse strand, counting down.
GCACCATGAAAATTTTGCCTGGGTAAGTGGTGTCTATGTGAAGATTCCCTGAGGTCATGATGTCAATATTGGATCCAGAGGCTTGATAGGTTTAGTCAGATAAGAGTTTTTCAGGTAAAGGAAACATTATATGTCAAAATTATGAAGAAGAAAGGAGTATGGTGTACTGGAAGAGATTACTTAGCAAAGGGAAGAGGTGTTAAAAAAATGAGAGCAGTAGACAGTGAACTTACCACTGTATACACCTGTACCCTTATGGACAGTAAATCTCTCTCTCCCTCACCCAGATCAACACAAGACAAAAAACTTTATGTCCTCAGAAATAATGTCAACATCATCAAGTGTCCTGGTGGAAGCAAAAAATTAAAATGTAGTGAATTCTCAATCTAGGTATTTGATTGTTAGTATTATCTTTAAATTATGGATAAAATTGTGTATATTTGTTATGTACAACATTATGTTTTGAAGTCTATATTTACTGTGGAATGGTTGGGTCTAGCTGATTAACATTTTTCTTGGAAACCAAAGGGAGGGCTGCTAACCTTGGCCAGTTGTAACAAAGGCATAGATGGTTTCATTTAAAAAAATGAAGAAGAGAAATTTATGTGTATCTTTCCTCTAATTACCTAAGTGGTGAGAGGTGACTGCCTTAGCATTGGGAAAAGTCAGTTTTTGTAACCATGATTATGTGTGTGCTAGGTTTGAATGTGTCCGCCAAAGTCCCTATATTGGAAACATAATCCCCAAACTTGTATGCTGATGATACTTTGATATTTTGAGGTTGGGCCTTTTGTCTTTCATCATGTCAGCAATCTTAATTCTATCATATTCATCTTGTATTTTTCTAGTCAGTTTTGAACCATAGGCCAGTAAGGACATAATTATTCAAAAATCATAATCATTGACAGCTTCTAATCCTTTCAGAAGAACAATTGTCTTATATTCATTCACCATCTCTCAAATTGTAGATGAGCCTACAAAAATATGGCATATAGTGTTACACACATATACAGACAATTAAGAAACAAGATGTGCCTATGTGAGTGAATGGCCCATATGAAAATGTTGTACATTGATGTGTGTGACAAAGAGAAACTTAATGACCACATGTGTCACTGCGGAGATTGGCTCGAGAACTGCTGTGTTAGGAATATCTAGGAAATTCTTCCCTTTTAATGAGGACAGTTGACTTGGGTCCAGGTGGGTGTGTTGGCAGAGGGTGTGGAAGCAGGCAGTTGTTGCAGTGTTTAGAGTATGGTCTGTGCCTATCAAAGTCTCTGGTTCCTCCACTGATCCATTATTGGGACTGGAGCTCATCCCTCAATTCCTATCTCTTGGTTCCTGACTCTTCCGACAGTCACTGTGACTGAACTGCTTATGTGTAAATGGGCTGCAGCCTCCCACATTTTAGGAGAAACCTTCTGCTAAGGCGCTACAGTTCTGTGCTTGGGTCCCAACCCTAATCCCCTTTGCTCTTTCCTAACCAGCTCTCACTAGCATCGTATCTCCCTTGGTTTTATGAGCTGAATTGTGTACCCCCTAAATTTTTATGTTGAAATCCTAATACCTCAACATGTGACTGTGTTTGGAGATAAGATCTTTAAAGAGGTAATTAAGGCTAAAAGAGGTCAGTAGGGTGAGTTGTTATGCAACATCCTTGATATCTTTATAAGAAGAGGAGACTAAGTCACAGACACACACCAAGAAAGGACCACATGAGGGCACAGGGAGAACTTGGCTATCTACAAGCCAATGAGGAGCCCTCAGAAAAAATCAGTCCTGCTGATACCTCGATCTTGGACTTCTACCCTCCGGAACTGTGAGAAAATAAATTTCTGATGTTTAAGTCACTCAGCTATGGTACTTTGCTATGGAAGCTTTAGCAAACTAAAACACCTGTGAGATCATGTTCTCTGTGTCATATATGTCCATATTCTACACAGAATCACAGCATTTATTGACCAGGCTTCTTTCCATGGTTGCTTTGCTTTCTTCCTTCCAGGCTTAATTTCTCTAATCAGTTTTTCTTTAGAGCCAGCTCTTTATATAAAGCCATGGTTCTACCCTGCTTGATAACCTTCAATAGTCCTCCTTCAATTTTTTTTAGGAAACATATTTTGCTCCTTAGTTTGGCATGGAAGGCCTTATATAGTCTCTTACATTTTGCACTTCCCAGTTCTTAAGCTCAAGAAATATAGAGCCCACCTTGCTTTCTCAGGTCTTCTATTGAAAGCTAGAAAGAGATAATATATGGTCTGTGTTAACCCAATAAAATTTAATTTGAAATTACACAAATATGCACATATATTCAGCTGATACCTGTCATGGAAAACCTTGCATTGAGTATTTTTACATAGAATCAGTCATCCCCTTGTATCCACGTAGGATTGTTTGTAGGACCCCCCACAGATAGCAAAATCCCCACAGATGATACAAGTTCCTTATATAGTGATGTAGTATTTGGATATAACCTACCCACATCCTCACATAGACTTTAAATTGTCTCTAGTTTTCTTATGAAGCCTAAACAATGTAAATGTTGCATAAATCATTGTTATGCTGTATTTTAGGGGATAATGACAAGAATAAAAGACTGTACATGTTAGTACAGAGGCAATCACACTTTTTTTCTGAGTATTTTCAATCTGCAGTTGGTTTAACGCATGGATGTGGAACCCACAGACATAGAGGCTGACTGTATAGTGTCCTGAACCCTTAATATAATAGATTATATGAGAATCATTATTTGTAAAAAATGACACTTATATTAATACGGCATCCCCTTCCCTCAATATCTTTTCTCAACATACTGATTTAGGAAGCAGAATATGAGGGTTAAGAGTTTAGACTTTGGAGTTCAGAAGACCTGGTCCTGGAACATAATATTTTGGGTAATGAGTACAATGTATTTAACAAGAAAATAAATTAGTACTTTGTAATATTAGATTGAAAACTCTCCCACAAGGAGATAGGGTGGGATTAAGAGTTAGAAAATATAAAATATAAAATAAAATAAAAGATGTACAAGATGATGGGGTACAGGTCAAAGTATCAATGTCCATATATTACATGTTGCAAATGGAGACAATCTAAAATGAGAATGAGAGATTACTGGAAGATATAATGAGAAAAACTTCTTGGCATTAAGATAAAATAAAAGTGCTTAGATTGAGTAGGCCCATATAGTGCCAAATAGGAGAGCAGAAGAAAAACCCATACCAAGACACAATGTAGAAAAACTGAAGAATCTCAAAACCAAAGCAGAAAATCTGAAAGCTTCCAGTGATATAAAGCCTGAAGAATGAGATTCTCAATAGCAAAACTTCATGTAAAAGGACAATGGAGTAGTTTTCAACACCACTTTTTCTAAATCCATACCTGCACTTTTGAAACCTGAAAGTTTTAGTATACATGTGCACATGTGTGTGTATGTGTGTGTGTTTCGTGTGTGAATTTGGCATTGGAAAAATTAATAGCAAAATAAAAACTGACCTGAGGAGATGAGAATCTATGGATAATCCTTTTAAAGTTCTGCTTTAGTTTGCATGTTATGTTTTGCTGCAGAAGTATCAGTGCATTTGATTTGGGAGTTCTTACCTAGACCCCACTGTGCCATCTATGTAGCACCACATATAGAGTGTATGCACTAAATAATCTTTTTAAAGTAACCCAAATTCTGAACTCCAAACCAGATGTGACCCCAGGGTTTCAGAAAGGTTACCTGTGTATCTTGAAGGAAGAATCATTTTGAAGCTAGAATTTTATATCTAGCCAAAATGACATTCACATGTGGAGGCTTAAAAACAATTCTATATTGATCAACACAATTCATATCAGAAGATCTGAAAAACAACAACACCCATCAAGCACTCTTCTGGAAATAGTATTCAATAAGAAAATAAACAAATAAAGCCAAGAAATCCTGCAGAATAAATGAAAAATACAAGTGAACAACTAAATCAATTAGATCTTTCTATGTCTGAAAAATAAACAGGGGCTTCACTAAAGAGAAATAAAGAGGAAGTAAGTAACATATTTGGGTGAATGCAGTAAGAAAAGAGAATATGTGTTTACTAAGTTACTTGTCCTTAAGGAGAAGATAGATATATTTTTTTTCAAGAGAATTAAATCATTTATTGATTACACATGATAATGGTTGATACACAAGCTTCACTCCCATGTATAATTTTATCTGGTACCATTATTCAATTTAGATATATTGCATAGGATATGCTAACAATCATCTTTGTGACCAATAATTTCATGATTTTCCTTGTTTGACCCCTTTTTATGGTGAACTTCAGATCACAACAGTAACCATCTGTTCAACTACACCAAGGTTTCTGAAGTCAATGGCTTCTCTACCTAAGCAAGTTGTAAATGAATTTCAAATACAACCTGGCATCACCCTGAAGAAATTCTATCTTCACACTTTTGGGGAAGTTTATCAAAATGGCTTCAGAGCAGACTAACTTTACACAGCACATTTTTTTTTTAAAGACACATTTATTCAGTGTCATCAGACTATTACAGTTAGTAATCAACAGCATGGGTGCAAAAAAAAAAAAAACTACATTAAAACCCTTTGTTGGAATGCTTTAGACTTGCCACAGAAAAGAAACTAAAATAACCTGTTATACAATTAGTCACAAATACAGTCCTTGAGTTTTTTGCCCATAAGCATGAGTATTGTCTAAAGCATGTCTTCTTTGTAGCAGCCAGGCCCTGCCACCACTGTGCTTGGCTGAGTTCACAAATCTGTTGTAACCTGTAGCTTCCCTGTCACTTCTCTGGCTCTTCTCTCCTGCTAAGCTTTGTTTCCTGGGAGTAATTAAAACCTTCTGTCACTGCCAGAGCTACTGCTGCTACTGAAACCACCATAGTCACCTTGGTTTCATGGGTTGGCAACATGTTGGCCTCCACTACCATAGGGGCCAGAGTTTCTGCCTCCAAAAGTTCCTCCCTTCATGGGTCCAAAATTTGAAGACTGATTGTTGTAACTGCCAAAATCATCATAGCTTCCACCACCTCCAGAATTGCTTCCACTACCACTGCCAAAGCCACCTCCACCTCCTCTGTTGTTATAGTTGTCATAGCTGCCACTCCTGCCATAGCCACTGCCCTGGTTTCCCTAACCCTGTCCACCACTTTCATAGCCTCTTCTTCCTCCAGAGTAACCAGGGCTGCCTCCTCCATAACCACCATCATTACCAAATCCATTGTACCCATCCCCACTGCCACCATATCCACCACCACCATGGCTGCCACCAAAGCCACCTTGACCACTGAAGTTTTCTCCACAGCCAAAGTTGTCATTCCCACCAAAACCACCACCAAAGTTTCCAGAACCACTTTGACCTCTTTGGCTGGATGGAGCACTAGCCATCTCTTGCTTTGACAGGGTTTTCTTTCCTTCACAGTTGTGGTCATTCACAGTATGGTATTTCTGAATGACAATCTTATCCACAGTATCATGGTCATTAAAGGTTACAAAAGCAAAACTCCTCTTCTGGCCAGTGCCTCTGTCAGTCATGACTACAGTCACTTCAATTTCCCCATACTGTTCAAAATAATCTCTTAGGTGATGTTCTTCAGTATCTTCTTTAATGCCACCAACAAAGATCTTTTTCACAGTTAAGTGGGCACCTGGTCTTTGAGAATCTTCTCTGGAGACAGCTCTCTTTGGTTCCACAACTCTTCGGTCCACCTTGTGTGGCAGTGCATTAATTGCTGTGTCCACCTCCTCCACAGTGGTATACATGACAAACCCAAAGCCCCTGGAGCACCTTGTGTTTGGATCTCTCATGACCACACAGATCGTGAGCCATCCCCATTGCTCAAAATGGCTCCTCAGACTCTCCTCGGTCGTTTCAAAGCTCAATCCTCGGATGAATGAACAGCTTCCGCAGCTGCTCGGGTTCCTTAGGAGACTCTGACTTAGACATGACTGCAGTGGGAAGGGAGACTTCATCGATGCTTCCTCTGCAGCGTCCACGGGCAGAAAGGAGTAAGCTGAGGAACGTATCTCGTTAGATACATTAAAAATATTGACAAAGAAGGAGAATAAAAAAGCACAGAATTAATGTTATAAATTAAAGTATATAAAATAGTAGAAACTAGTCAAAATACTTCATTAGAAACTAATCAAAATACTTCAACAGAATATCCAAAAAGACCTAAATCTGTTAAAAGACAATTTTTTTTAAAACACATTTATATATGATGTTGACAAAAGGTCATTTGAATGTTGAAAAAGATTGTTGGAAAAATTTGTCACAGAAATGGTAACAAAGCATTTTAACAGATTTAAACAAAGCATTTTATTTCAATTCCTGTAGCTCTAAATAGATCATAAAACAATGAGTATTATCAAAACTGGAGGTTCACTATGCAATAATACAAAGTTTAAGTCCCAGGAATACACAATCAGTTCTAATTATATATTCCCTAATAGTAATACATATTTTATTATGTGGTATATTTCTCTCTTCCTCTCTCTTCCACTCTCTTTAAATGTATATATAATATAAAAATAATATATAATATACTTATTTATATGTATAGAATATGTGTACATACATATATATGTATATATCTCCAATACTTTCAATAGAAATTGTGACGAATGGAAAATTTGACATAATCATGCTTATAGTTCAAAATTTTAGCATATATCACTGACTGAACAAAGAAAAATATCAGAAAATATTGAGAAAAATTGACCAACACGTTTAACAAGCTTAAATGAAAACCTTCTTCTAATATTGAGAGAATTATGAAAGCAACATTTAAATCTTTAATTTCCTCTAAAGCACACATGAAATGTTTATGTACGGGGCTCTACAGAAAGACTAAAGAATTCCAAATGGTAAGTATAAATTTAGTTGACTATAGCTACTTCTTTCCTACAAACTCTTACCATGAAAGTTTATCTCTGACTTTGTGGGAAGCAGGAGAAATTCCCAAAATGACTGAAATACTGCCTCTAACACCTGGTGTAGAATGGAACTAAAGTAAAAGTTAAACATACATATGAGTATACTAAACACCATGTATTTGAATAACTCTGCTGGTGAAACTGAGAAATTTGCAATGTTTGGGCATCTTTTCTTGTTTTGTAAAATTGAGATAAAACCATATGATTTAAGCTTTATGTCCAGATTTTTTTTCCTTTTTTTGTCTTTCTTCTTCCCTATTCTTTTCTTTTCTTAATTTAATTAATTAATTAATTTTTTAATTTCGGCATATTACTTGCCCAATATCCAATGAATGTTACTATTGTATGTGCACATAAGTGTTGATCAGTTAATACCAATTTGATGGTGAGTAAATGTGGTGCTTGTTTTTCCATCCTTGTGATACTTCACTTAGTAGAATGGGCTCCAGCTCTATCCAGGGTAATACAAGAGGTGCGATCACCATTGCTTTTGTGGCTGAGTACAACTCCATGGAATACTTATACTACATTTTTTTTTACTTAACATTATTTGAAGATGCATTTTTCATGGCACTATCTTTTCTTTTACACAGGCTCCACCACAGCCACCAGATTTCCTAAGCACCCTCCACAGAAAACCAAAGTCGTTCTAAATATCAACTTATGTTAATAGATACTCAGAGAATTGATTTTAAAATCTGCAATAGTCAAAATGCACTTCCACTTTCTCGGGCCTCATTTGTGATGGAATGAAAAAAAGTTTATTATCTTCCTAAGTAAGTAAAGCAAATGCAGTTTTCCCTTTCCTGAATATAGTTGATACTGTCCCTCCTCCCCTCACCCCACCACCTGGAAGAACCCAAATTCATTTTCCACTGGTGACTAATGGCCAACAAACATGAAAAATGCTTAACATCTCTAATTGTCAGGAAAATGCAAATCAAAACCTCAGTGAGATATCACCTGACTCCAGTGAGAATGGCTTTTTTCAAAAAGTTCCAAAACAACAAATGTTGGTGTGGATGCACAGAGATAGGAACACTCATATGCTGTTGGTGGGACTGCAAACTAGTACAATCTCCATGGAAAATAATATGGAGATACGTCAAAGAACTAAAAATAGAACTACCATTTGGTCCAACAATCTCACTACTGGGCATCTACCCAAAATAAAAAAAGCTATTCTATAAAAAAGACACCTGCACTAGAATGTTTATAGCAGCACAATTCACAATTGCAAAGATGTGGTAACAACCCAAGTGCCTATCAATCCATAAGTGGATTAATAAAATGTGGTATATGTATACCATGGTACCATGGTATACACCTAACGAGTGTGGTGCACACTGTCTGGGAGATGGGAACGCTTGTAGCTCTGACTTGGGTGGGGCAAAGGAAATATATGTAACCTAAACATTTGTACCCCTGTAATATTATGAAATAAAAAAATATAATTTTCCCTTGGTGATATTGTGGTTACAAACTAAATATGTATCTAGATGTATTTATGCAGAAAACCTCATATACTCACCTAACTTGGAACTTCTTATATAGGGAAGCACTTTACCCCAAACAAGTTAATCAGGAACAATAGAGTTATACACAAGAGTAACAATATTAAGAATGGAATGCAACCTGATAAGAAAGGTACAGGACCCACATGAAGGATATAATATAACTAGTTGGAGGGACATAATAGGACAATGGAAGAGGGGGCACAAGTATGTTCCTAGCAATTGCAATAAAGGACATTGGAAAGTTATACCTGTTGTCCAAAAGACCACCAGGATGGCTAAATAGTGGAAAGGAAAGCTTTATTGGCAATATCGGTTTGCAAACTAGAAAGAGATAGTATCTAGTGTGGATCAAAGGTCCTCTCTCTTTGAAGAGGGGAAGAACAGGCTGGATTTTATGCCTCATAGGGCTGGTATCATACATATTCAGCAGGTTTTGGGGGGGAAGCTATACATACTTATGAGGGGAGCTGAGCACATGCACAATGGGTAAACATATCTGTAACAAAGTGTAAATTGGCTTTCTATGTCAAAAGGCAAACTACAGGACACAAGGGCAGTTTGTGTACAGCCTCTCTAAGCAGGCTGAAACTGGCTTAAGCTCATTCTTTGCTTATCAGAAAAGAATTTTTGAAAGGCTGGTGTTCTGATCAGTAAAAGTTGATAGCTCCTATTTTGAGTTTAGCTATAGGAATTTAGAAATTTGCCATGTCAAGTGAGCCCTGAACCCTCGACTGATAGATAATTTTGTTTTCTTAACCCTAGGGTCCCTCTTAGTTGATAAAGGAACATCTATTTTGGTCTCTCAGATCAATTTCCTCAAATTATTTGAGCAGTAAAAAATGAATCCAACTGCTTATTGCTATGGACAATACACTCTCCCTCCTGTAGAACAACATAGGACAGAAAACTTTTAGTGGTGAGAAATAATTTTATGTTGATAAAATATCCCTTGTAAAAGATTAATTTATTATTAATTCTTAATGTGTACACTTGACTAAGTAACTGCAGTAATTACTAAAGTTATTTTGGGGTGTTTTAGACCAAATAAAATATCCTTTTGAGGTTTGAGCCCTATAAGATGTATTAAGGAAAAGTGAAGGATAAAGGGAACAAAAAGGAAGTAGCCAAGTTAAGAAAAAATTCCTCTGTCATTTTGTGGTTACCAAAGAGATGCCCAAATTTTTCTCTACAGAAATCCCTTTTGGTCTCACCTCAGTGGAACATCTTCTACAGTAGTCTAGACTTTGATTTTTTTTTTTTGTAGAAATGGAAGAATAACTGTTCCTTTTGTACTAAAAGAAAAATAAATCATTAACACTATCCAAAGACTAAACAGCAGGTTGTTCCAATCTTGTGAAAAGATAAGAAAGTAAACATAACAATAAAAAATGGCATTGGGTTGGGACACTTAAAAGTTTGACTTGGCTTCCTCATGCTTTGCTGTCTCCCAGGGAGACAGATGTTGTGCAACAATTCTGAGCCTACTCCCATCAATGCTTTTAAATTTTGATAACACTGGCCAGAGAAACTTAACTATTGGGGTTTTTTTGTAAATAATTTATTGCAATGAATAAAATGATAGCACAATCTTTTTCTTGTTTTTTTGTAATTGGTCCATACCTGAAAGATATTCTGGCTATTAGTACTTTATTATTCAGGGGACTTCAATGTCCCTTGAATGAAGCTAACATATTAAAGGAGAAGGATAAAATATACCGTCTCTTCTCCCTTCTTTCCTGTTTATGGAGTGACAGTGGCAGGAGATCTTACTACAGGTGTCTTTCACTACAGGTGCTTGACTTTATTTCTTGGATAGGGAAGGGTTTGCTGTAAAAATCAATTTGGGTTTAAGAACTACATGAATCATTCACCCTGTTATTAATAGTTGACAAACCTGGAGCTTGGCCAAGGTAAAAAGTCATTATGAATATGGAGATCCTTCTCAAATATACGGAAAGGAATCTGGCACTAGCTGCCCTCTTGTCTATGATTAGCTTGCATTATCTGAATGGTTGAAGTCATGATTCCTCAATCCTTTTAGCACTGTCCCTGGATAAACACAAGAGGTTGGTGGTCTCATATCATGACAACATTGAAGCTTTGCAACTTCTAGAAGAGCACTGAACTTCTACTAGGGTAGGGAACTTGATAAATCCTTTGTTGTGTAGTATCTTTTTCTGTTAAGAACAATGATGCACTCAGGAGTACTGTAAACCCTGAAATATTGCAAGCAGGATGAAGTCATGACTAGAAAAGGGTCCCCCCCAAACTGCCAATGTTGGTAGATGATCAAAGACTGTCTAAGGAAAAGAGAAAATAATTGTTTGAATATAAACTTGGGTGACGGAGGGGATAAAGTCTTGATTTGGAATTTGTCTGAATAGCTCCACCAAAGCAAGAGTCAGTCAGGAAACAGAAAGGGAGATGTGGGTGTTTGTGGTTCTCTTACAGGCTTTAGGTTGCTGCTCATGGGAACTCATTGAACTGATCTTAAGGTAATAAATGAGTAAAGAGAAACACGAGGAAAGGTCATGTTATGGAGATGGCTTCTTTTCCTAAATCTTAGGAACTGACTTCTGCTAGCTTCAAACTTTTTTTTTCTGCAATTTACTCACTTTTCTTGGCTTTCATCCAAGTGAAGAGAGTTAGGGTTTTGCTCTGGATTCAGCTTTGTCTTGAGGAGATTTTGTGACTGGTTTGATCTTCTATCCACATCACTAAAACTTTCTCCATATTAGCAAAAAGGCTGTTTCACTTTCTTATCATTTGCATATTCACTGGAGTAAAGAAATCAAAGTTATTTAATTTCCTTCAATAACTTTTTTTTTGCATACAAAATTTGGCTCTTTCCTGCAAGAGGCCTAGCTTTCAGCCTATCTTGGCTTCTAAGATGCCTTTTTAACAAAGCTTAATTGTTTCTAGTTTTTGTTGTAAAGTCAGAGACCTTTTTTTTCCTCTTGAACATTTATATGCCATTGTAGGGTTATTAATTGGCCTAATTTCAAAATTGTTGTGTTTCAGAGAATAGGGAGGTGGAAGGAGAGGGAGAGAGATGGGGAAATGGTTGATTGGTCAGTGGAGCAGAACATGCACAATATTTATCAATTAAGTTTGCCATGATATGTGAGTGCAGTTCTTGGTAGGTACCTCAATACAATTACAATAGTAACATTAAAAATCACTAATCACAGGTCACCATAGCAGATATAATAATAATGATAAAGTATGAAATATTGTGAGAATTTCCAAAATGTAACACAGAGACACAAAGTAAGCCATGCTGTTGGAAAAATGGTATGGGCAGACTTATTCTACACAGTGCTGCCATAAACCTTCAATTTGTAAAAAAGACAATATCTACGAAGCACAATTAAAAAATGGAGTGCAATAAAACAAAGTATGCTGTAGTTAGATTTTGGTTTTTCATCTATTCAGTCACTCAGTGTCTCTTGATTTGTGAGTTTAATCATTTACATTTAAAGTAATTATTGATCAGAGGGAAATTACTATTGCCATTTTATTAATTATCTCTTCTGTAATGTTTTGTTCCTCTCTTCCTGTCTTGCTGTCTTCCTTTCTGAGATATGACCTTTTTGTCACGCATACTTTCTTGTCTGTTTATCTTTTTTGTATTTACTGTAGGTTTTTCTTATTTTTTTCTTTGTGTGTTTGTTTTGATAACGAGACATATTTTAGTTCCCTCTGGCCACGCAGAACGTTGTCTCCATATTTTTTGTTTTCAGAAGTTTGACTGTAATGTACTAATTATGGGTTTTCATTGTACTTAAATTGCTTAATGTTGATTGAACCTCTGAGTTCTGTAGTCAATTTTTAAAAACATTTGTGCAATTTTTAGCTATAATTTTTCCAGAATTTTTTTGCTTTATTTTTATCCTCTTCCTCTGGGACTCCTAATTCTCATATATTAAACTTCGTATAACTATCATTCCACTCTTCTTTGCTGTTTTCTTTCATTTCTCTTCACTCATTTTCTCTGTGTACATCCAAGTACTGATCACCATATGAGTATGTTTACTCTTCCTTTTGCAATCTTCAATCTGTCATACAGCCAATTCAGTGAATTTTTTATCATGATTATTGAAATTATCTGTTCCAGAATTTTCATTTGCCTCTCTTCTGAGTCTCTCTACCTCTTCACTTATCAGATCATATTTGCCTTTAATTAATTGAGAACATATTGTTTCATATTTTTGCACATATTTTTGATAGCTACTCTAAAGATTTTGCAAAATATAATACTGTGCTATTCCAGAATTAATTTATACTGGATGCTCCCCCTATTTTTCCTTTGTAGATGGGTCACAATTTTCTCTTTGTCTGAAGGTCTGTAATTCCAAATTGGGTACTGAACATTAACAATGTTCCTTATAGAGACCTTGGATTATTTCACAATCTTTGAAGAGTTTGCCATTGTTGTTGCCTTTGCTATTTTCATGACATTTCAAATATTGGATTTGGAAATATCACTCATACTTGTAGTCTTGGTTTTATGGTTTTCTATGTTGCATTTGTGTAAATTGTAAGATAGTTCCTGTGCCCCTTTATTTTGGCAGGACTCAGATTCTCTCTTCTCTCAGAATCATGATGACACTTGGTTTTAGGCTTTGCTGGGAGAGGTCTAGAGTAGCCAAAAATTGCACAAATGTTTTTAAAAATTGACTACAGAACTCAGAGGTTCAATCAACATTAAGCAATTTAAATACAATGAAAACCCATAATTAGTACATTACAGTCAAACTTCTGAAAACAGACAACCTTCTGCGTGGCCATAGGGAACTAAAATATGTCTCATTATCAAAACAAACACACAAAGAAAAAAAATAAGAAAAACCTTAGTCTACTGCATAACCTTTATTCATAAGCTGTAACCTCTCTGTTTGGCTAGGAAGGTTTCTTTGGTGCAAAAACTATATCTCTATTCTGGCAACCTCCAATAAGCCCCAGGGTTTCATGCTGTGCCACCTCCTAAATGTGCAACCCAGGACTCAGCAAAAGAGTGGGGCTTCCCTCTTTCTATTTCCCTTCTCTCTAGATTCCAGCTATTTAGATGCTATGAAAATTGATCTCCTGCCCCTTGTCCTAGCATGACTGTTGTGCTCTGCTGTGACAAGTGCTCTATGGCCTGCAGTCAGAGACTCCTCCCAGGCAGAGAAGTTAGGAAACTGGGGGGCTTCCCTCATGAATTTGCCTCTTTTGGGGATTTTATCTTTGTGTTGCCTATTGTTTGAAGCTGAAAACTGTTACCTCATGTTATTTTATTGAGTCATGCTGTTGCTTATGGTGGATATGCTGCTTTGCAATTATGAACAACAGAAGATAATAATTATGTATTTTAAATATTGTTTTTAGATATTTAATTTCTTTAGACAATACTGTCATTTAGAATAGATTTCAGTCACTCTTCATTACTTTTTGCTCCATGTATATTTCTATTGAGTAACTTTTCTCTAGTATCCACACATTTAAAATGTGAGAATTTGGAAATCTACTTGTAATACTAACCATGATATGTATCTACAAATAAAATGAATAGGATACGAGAATCCACAACTAGGAATGGGAAGCTTCTTACACATACTGATAGCTTTATGCAAATTCACCAATGGTGCCCCTTTCAGAGAGAAAAATTACCCAAATATTCTCCTTCTGGGGGATATAACTGCCTAACAGAATTATTTTCTCTGGACCTACTGTACCCTTTCTGAGGGTACAGAACTTATTCTTTCAGGCATGGGTTGTATAAACTTAGGTGTGACCCTAATTGGAACTTTATTTAGGAAATCACAATGAAGACCCCAGTGTTGATGAGGCTCTGTGTGCCCCACCCTGTGTGGCCCTGCTCTGTGTGCCTCCCACTGCCCAAAGTACCGTCTCAAGTGGCTCACTATTGAACTTAAGAGAACATTGCTGTCACTTTTGGGGAAAAAGGTCCTTTAAATTTTTTTATTTATTTTTATATTTTTGCATTCAAAATGTCATAGATGCAAAATTCTTAGAAAATACAGAAGAGTATAAGAAGAAAATTTTATTTTAGAAAGTAACCTAATCTACAACTCAGATATAAAAGCTCTTAATATGCTAGGATATATCTTCTGAATCTATCACTTAAATGAAAGTCTTAACTTTTCCACAAATCACTGCTATTGAAAACCTAATTGATTTGGAGAGGGTTGTATGTTTCAACTTGCAGGTTTCAATTAAAATTCATTGATGCTTTCTTGTTTTTCTTGGTCTCAATGACCTGGAAGGAGAGAGAAGAAAGACACAATGAGATCTCAGGTATTGAGATGAATCTCTGCTCATAATTCTCCCACCACCCACAATGTCTGTCCTTCTAATTGACTACAGTGTTCTTCTCTTTTCTACTCAAAGGTTACAGTTTCTGTCTTAGCCATCCCCTTTAATGCATGACCATATTTTGAGTCCTCCTCTGGACATGATCTGGAGCCTGAATACAGACATTTCCTCATGGGCACGTTAGAACAGAGCAGGGGTTCCATAAAGGGATCAAGACAGAACCAAGAGAGAAAGGTAATAGCTTATTCATCCAGTGCAACACATTAAGGGCAGATCCAAGTCAGGCAGAATATTGGCCAGTGGATATACTCAGTAAGAATTTTTCACGATGTAACTGCTGCTGCTTAGATTAGGATATAGGTTCAACATTGTTGAACTGAGGAATTCGAGATGTGGAAAATTTACACTCATGTATATTTCTATGTGCTTGATTATGTTAGTATTTCCAATTTAATGCTTTGCATTTAAATTTAGCTTTGACTCGTGTTTTCAAGACTCCCATTGTGAGCCTCTGTGCTTGTTATGAGTGTGGTTTTTGGTATGAGATATTTGGTGTGATGTCATGTAGAGCCAACTACATCTTTATTTTGTGGGCTAGAAATTTCTTTTCAGTAAAGGATAGCACATTTTTGTATAGATGCAGTTATTCAAAGACACTAGGGCACTCTTGGTTATTTCTGTTTGGCACAAGGAGTGTTGAATGTCTTTATCTCTAAACTTTTTTTTTTTTTGATGCCTGTTATACACATTTTCAGTTTTCCTTTGACTCTTCTGTTCACTCATTTTCATTCTCATTTGCAGTATCCTTTACCTCTGGCCACTCCTAAATAGATAAAGGTCTTTTCCATGGCTTCACTCTCATGTGTCTGATCTCATTCATCCTGCCTAAAAAATCTGTATTCTTGAACCAGACAGCCTGGACTGCAATCTCAGTTCTCCCGCAAGCTGGCTGTTTCAATTAAGGCAAATACTTACCCTTCATGAAGATTAGTATCTATATCTAGGAGAGAGGAATAATAACTGTACCTTCATCATTGTCTCTTGTATGGGTTAGTTGAGCTGAGATACTTGCAGTACTTAGAGTATTTCCTAACATACAGTGAGTGTTCAGTGTTTTCTGTTAGTATAAATGTACATGCTATTATATTACTTTACAATTAGATAATATCATCCAAATCCATAACTTAAACAAGCATCTCTAAACTGACAAAAATATACATGTCCAGTACAAAATTACTTTTTTGTTCCAGATCTGTATATTAAGATCTGCACATCCCCAGATTTATGAAGAGGTATCTGAAATTCCTCCTCTCCAAAACAGAAGATGTTTTCAATCCCTGGATCATGTTCTTCTCAGACATTCTCAATGTTAGTGAACCATCACCATTTATCCTGGATAATATCCCTGAATTGTCCTTGAATGTTCCTTGAATCTTTTCTTTTTCTCACCATCATCATGTAATTAGTCACAAAATCATGACCATCTACCTTCAAAAAAATTATTTCCCCTGTTAACTAATCCTTGTTTGTTTGTATTTCCCCTTCGTGGATTTCTGAAATACTCTTCTGTGATATCCTGGGTAACTAGCTGCCCAATTTTGTAAAAGTTCTAATGTATAACATCTGCAGATTTTTGTGTCATAAATACTTCCACCATGGCTAATTTCAAACTACCAAAGGTTTAACAAAGAGCTCATAAAATTCCTAAATGTTTAACAATAAAATCTACTTAGTGGGGATATGAGTGAACTCCAGCACACTACTTCTAACTGATATCTCTGCCCACAAGCCTAATCTTTCTTTGATACAACCCTATAGATAGTTACCAGAGTATTTTTTGCTAAAATGTCAAAGTTATCAGGCATTCTTCTGCATACAATTTTTCATTTTTTTCATGTATTTTAACAATGAAGTTTCCATTAATTTATTACTGAAAAAGGCTACACTTTCTGTCTCTTTTGTAATCTTTGGGTCTCACTGTCCCACAGTCTTCTATATTTACTTAATTTCAGTTGTACAGAACTCATAATGCTGTTTTATACTTTTGGAATTTTTATGTGTTATTTTCTTTATCAAAAATTTTCACAATGTCTTTACCTTGCTAAAAAAAATAGTACTTATTGCAGATAAATTTCTCATGCTGTGCCAGGTTATGAGATAAGTAAATACATGCACTGTCTCAAATAACTTTTAAGCCAACCGTATGATGTGGAGACTTCCAGTACTTTAGAAGAGCAATTAAAATACTACTTCAATGTCAGACAACTAGTGAGTGCTGAAGCCAGGAATCAAATCAAGTCTGTCTCATTCAAAGCTCTTGTTCTTGATTGTTGTGTTAAATTGTTTTTCTGCACCACTGGTTTATACAAATTTATTTTATTTTATTTTATTTTTTTATTTCGGCTCTTCATGGAGGTACAAAAGCTCAGGTTATATACATTGTCCATGTCCCGTGGTTTATACAAATTTTAAATCAATTAGCACAAGTATCATAGCCTTTCTATAGCTATCTGAATGTCATTTCCTCAATATCTTTTTAAAAATCCTCCACTCACAAATGAGCACAAGAGCATTGCTTAGATTCTCCTTTTACCTGCTGGTCTGGCTATGCAACATGTGAGGAATCTGGTGTTCTGAAAGCCTAAATGAAATTACTTGCCTCTTTGGCAAAATAATATTCCTCTATGCAGTTCTCACCTTGATGAAACTGTGAATGTCAGACTTCAATTTCAGCTTATACTCAATTGTTCTCAGTTGAAAGCAGTAGAGTCGAAGTTTATCTCCTTCTTCACACTTGATATCGTGCCATTTTCCATTCCCCACTACCTCCATGCTTCTTGTATTATCTTGTATTTCATAGATTGTGTTCACCCTCTTCACTGTTTTCTGCAAAAGAAGATTAGCATCCAGCTTCCAAGAATACTGTTAGTAAGTGCCATATATATGAGAGAAAGCCTCATGACAAAGTTAATACCATATGAATAACAATAATGGAAGGTACAGATCTATATGCAGGTTGGTCTAGGTCACCTCAGAGCACCCTTCTTTTATTGTCTTGCTCTTTTAAAGCTTTTCCTGCTCTAGGCATTTTTCAGTCTGCAATTCTAGAACAATGAATGTCTCCCTATTTTTTTCCTGCTCCAACCTTCAGGTCAGCTGAGATTATATGAAGCACCTGGATACAGAGGAATCAAAAAAATTTTTTGGACTTCTTGCTCCTGGTCCTACAAAGAAACAAAGGAACACCTGCCACAATTATTCATTTAGTAGGTTGTGGGGAATTTTATAGGAAAGAATTTCTATAACTCATTCTTCTTCAACCTTCCTCATTATTCACTCTTCCCTAATAACTTGTCCCACTGACCTAAATCCCTTTACTCATCCTTTATAGTGTCTCCCAAACCTGTGCTGTCACCCACCAATTCTAAAATTACATTTATAAGCAAGATATTTTAAAGAGAGTGTAAGAAAGTATGAAAGTAAAATGGGCTATCTTAGAAGACATGTTTATAGGGTTATGAAACAATCAATCATATGAAATGTTAGTTATGTTCATAGCAGTTTGTAATTTTTTTGTGAGGAGGGAGAGATTGAATATGTTATCCTAACAAGTGCCTTGAATTTGGACATCAACATATCAGTAAAACTGTATGCTTTTTAATTATTATTTTATGAATGTTGGGATTAGATTACCTAACCTTCTATGTATCATGGATTTCCATATTTCTCAGTTCTTCAATACTATATCAATAAATAAATGGAGAAATGAAAAAGGTAGAGCAGAGAGCACAAATGCTTAGATCTTATGGATAGCTGTTGAATGTATTTGCGTTTAGGACAATGACAGTCAATTCATTTATTACTCCAAATTCATGTCACAACCACAATTTAACCTTGATAGAGCAATACATCATTCAAAATAAATTTATTAAAATTCACAATAAAATTATGAGCTCCTGTTTGGGGAGAGCTCAAAGAGTAGAAATTATTACATGCACCTATTGATTTATAGATCCTGTGTTGTCCTGGCTCATTATGGCTGAGAACAGACAATCCTAACTGCCAACATTTCTAACTAATTTTTTTTCAAAGCACTTGTATGTATTTTGGAATAAGGTGGTTAATGGATAACCTCATCCTATTTCGTATTGCATGGGCAAATTTCTTGACTATCTCTAGTCAAGATGAAATCTCAGGTTTCAATATTCAATCAGTAAGCAGAATATGGGAAACTAAGACATTTAATTCTAGGTACTGGTGAAGCAATGAAAAAAACAATATTAAGAGATTACCTTTTGTAACTTAAACAACCCATACACTATTGATCCAGATGCTTGTTTGTGAAGATAATTGATTTTGGGAGTTTTGTTTGCTTTTCTGATAATGCTGTTTGGGACCTCGAACTTTTGATAAAGCCCAACTTCAGACACAGATGATGCTTCATGTAGCTCCAGGATTCCATTACTTTCAATGTAATCAGATATGGTAATAATCTTCATTTTTACAAATTTGTCTTTCAAGTTGATGTTGAAAACCTTCACTTGGAAAAACTGACTCTTACTAGCCACTGTAGCATGAAACATTTTGTTTTTTCCTTCCTCAGGGGACCCATATTCAAATGGCTGTGTTGCTTTCAGTACCATCACTGTTATTTGGCCTTTTTGGAGAACATTTCTTCTGGTAGCCACCTGAGGTTGGGCCTGAGTTTTCTGATTCTGTGATGGAAAGACACAGGAAAATAAAATTACTAGTTTGAGCAGGGACTACAAAGTCACTTTCCTGTGAGAGAAACCTCAACCACAACATTGGGCCCAACAACTTTCAGGGTTATTTGGAGTTGAGGCTAGGGTAGAGAGAAACTGCTTGACAGGAATGACGGGCTAGTGAGCTGGTGGAGTTTAGCTAGTCAAAGTACAAGGCTCAACAACCTCCGAAGTCAGAACACCTTCACTGATGCAGAATAGTTTTCCTGAGGCAAAAAACAATCTTGTTCAAGAACAACATAGAGTAGCATATGATGAAAGCATTATTATAAGGTAATTTGAAAGAAAGATTAGAATATAATAATAAATCCAATATACTCTCTACCCACCTAAATGACCAAAAGCAATCAAAAGAGTGTAAAAACAAATTGGATAGCACTGAAAATGGAGAATGGTGCTCACCACAAGCCTCAAATGTTAAGGATTTCCAATTATCATTAGGGTACCCTTTGCCTTTTTGGAAGTCCGACTCCTTTATCTAGTTCCCCAAAACAATGCTGTGTTATGACTGTGAGAAAGACAGGGGCTGGCTCAACATATAAGTAGGCTGTGGTAGAGGATCTCTGGTTAGACCCATGTCTTCAAATGTGTATACACAGCATTTCATGATGGCTGGAATAATAGCGAAAAAGATAACAAGGTTTTTATTTTTATCTCTAATCTTTTTTCTCCACAGTGGCCTGGTCTATCTGAGTTATAGCAGAATACTCTCATGCAAGAAAGTTGCTTGATCTGTAATAGGAAGTCTGGGGAGCAAAGACAGGGCATGAATTCACATGAACTAGTACAAGGAGCCAAGCTACGTACCTCCACAGAGCAGAAGTGCTTAGAGTGGTCTGTCCTGATGTATTACACACAACAATCACCTGTGGGTCATTGCACTTTACTTGGATGTGGCTTCTCAACAATGTGAACAATTTGCCATAACACAGGAAACAATTTTCCCAAAGCAAATCAGTATCAAAAAGAGTTACACATGAGTATAACAATAGTAACAGCAGAGGGCACTGTCACTGTGCTGAAGAAAATTTGGGGAAGAGAAACAGAAAGAGTATACCTGAGTCAAGGAAGTGTTGGATGGAGTTGATGATGATATCTGGGGAGGTAAGGGAGGGCCTGTTGCTGCAGGTATGCTGGGTCTTGGAGGAAAGGGAGGCTGACTCTGCTCTTGCGATGCCTTATTCCTTTTGGCTTCAGTGCTTTCTTGGGGTGTGATTTTTCTTTTCTGAAAGTAATTTAATTTTCCTGTTAATGAGGTTCAGTATCAAAGGAAGCAGAGCATGTTTTCATCACTGTAGAGGACATTTTATTTATATTGGATGTGATGCCCTTGGAAATCATAGGGGATTCCAACCTATCACTTGAAATTATGCCCAGTGAGTAATAATGGGTGTAAATTGTTGCATTTAAAATGAGATGAATGATTTTAGCATTCATGTTGCTCTTTAAATTATCTCTGTGGTATGTTGGGAAGAGCACTACATTTGGAATTTAAATGATCTAAATTTGTGTAAGCATGGGCAAGATGTATTTCAAAACTGATTTTATACACACACACACACACACACACACACACACATATATTTTTTTTTCAGAGAGTATTACGGGGGTACAAATGTTTAGGTTAGGTATATTGCCTTTGCCCTGCCTGAGTCAGAGCTACAAGCATGTCCATCCCCCGGATTATGCACACTGCACACATTAGGTGTAAATATACCCATCCCCTCCTCCCCTTCCCACCTGCCCAACACCTGATGAATGTTACTTCCCTATGTGCACATAAGTGTTGATCAGTTAGTACCAATTTGATGGTGAGTACATGTGGTGCTTGTTTTTCCATTCATGTGATACTTCACTTAGTAGAATGGGCTCCAGCTCCATCCAGGATAATAGAAGAGGTGCCAGATCACGATTGTTTTTTGTGCCTGTTGAGAGCTCCATGGTATACATATACTACATTTTATTAATCCACTCATGGATTGATGGACACTTCGATTGTTTCCATATCTTTGCAATTGTGAATTGTGCTGCTATAAACATTCTAGTGCAGATGTCTTTTTTATAGCATGTAAAGAAAAAAAAAGAAAAAAAATAAGTAATTATGTCAATCAATACTATTATTTAGTTAAATTTACTTAATACATTTACTTACAGAAAAAAAAATGGGATTGCTGGATCAAGTGGTAGTTCTACTTGTAGTTCTTCGAGGTATTTCCATACTACTTTTCATAGAGTTTGTACTAGTTTGCAGTCCCACCAGCAGTGTAGGAGTGTTCCTATCTCTCTGCATCCACACCAACATTTGTTGTTTTGGGACTTTTTGATAAAAGCCATTCTCATTGTAGATAAGTGATATCTCATTGTGGTTTTGATTTGCATTTCCCTGATGATTAGAAATGTTGGACATTTTTTCATATGTTTGTTGGCCCTTAGTCTGTCTTCTTTTGAAAAGTTTCTATCCATTTCCTTTTCCCACTTTTTAATGGTGTCATTTGTTTTGTTTTTTCTTGCTGATATTCCTGAGTTCTATATAGATTCTAATTACAGCCCTTTATCGGATATGTAGCATGTGAATATTTTCTCCCATTCTGTAGGTTGTCTGTTTGCTCTTGTGATAGTTTCCTTGGCTGTGCAGAAGTTTTTTAATTTGATCAGGTACCATATATTTATTTTTGTTATTGCTGTGATTGCCTGTGGGGTCTTCTTCATAAATTCTTTCCCTAGGCCAATATCTATAAGAGTTTTTCCAACATTGTCTTCTAGAATTCTTATAGGTTCATGCCTTAGGTTTAAGTTTGTTATCTATCTTGAATTTATTTTTGTCCTATTTTTATAATGCTGATGGTGATATATGTATGTCATAGAAATTTTTATTACCTGTTTTACACTGCTCACTCTTTGCCTAGCACAAAATTGAGCCATAATTTTTCAATTATGTACATGTAAACTTTGCTGGAATATTAATGAAGAACAAAATGCCATAGCAAAGTTTCTTCTGTGGACCTTCAATCCTGCTCCTCTTTGTCAACTTTACCTGAGGTATAAGAGTCTTCTTTGCTCCTTTGGATGTCAGAGCACTACTTGTGGTGGGTGCAGGTGTAGCAGGACTCACTTCTTCATGATTCCTCTTTTTCACTGTACTTCTTTATTTTGCTTTGATTTTCCTAGCAACTGAAGAAAGAAAGAAAAAATGCACAGTAAACCCAGAGCTGCTGGTCTAAGACAGCTGAAATAGTCTCAATACTATTTCATCTCAGCTCCTGCAGAGGGCTCAGGTATGCTTTAGTCTACCTCCACTGCACTAGCCCAGCCTGGCCTCAAGGTGACCAGCAGTCACAGCACGGGCACAGACACTGTCTCATGCTCCTCAGGGCTTCCTGTACTCCTCCCCTGTGCACTGAGCACATCCTTCCCATCCTCTGAATTCCAAGGATCAGTCAAACTCTTTCGCAATCCTGTTCTCCTATCATTTCCTTGTAACACTTTAAAGCTTTCATGATGCTATCAGGCTGATCATTTTCTTTGGAAGATCTGTTCAAATTACAGAAATAAGTGAAATGAAATATGACTTGAATTGCGATGTGACAAAGTAATGATAATGGCTTTGGAATTAATGAAAAGTTTAGCCCAACAATTTGCAATGGGAATGTTCTACACATATCATGATATAACAATTTGTTTCATAATTGGTTATATATAAATGTTTTAAAAATAAACCACAAATTGTCATATTGTTTAGTCACTTTTCATTGTTTCTAATGTACTGGAAACCTCAGTCTGTCATCAACTCCCTCTGTCTTTTGTTCCTTATCACCTATAAGGATAAGGAACCCCAAATATATTCTGCAAAATACATCAATCTTGTTTGTAAGAAACAGAATGCCCTATGTTGTCATATGGTTGGCCTTTGAGGTGCCAACATTGTCATGGCTACTGAGTCATAAATTGGAAAGTATCAACTTTGGCTAAGGTGGGGTTCTACTCAGGACTGGGGAGACTCAGGGCAAAGCAGTTGGTCATATGTGAGATTGCCCCTATTACCTTTTAACTTCTCTTTCCGAAGCTTGTCAGCAAGGCTTTTAAGGGAGTCTATATCTTTGACCAGTTCCATTAATTTGTCCACACAGGCAGCACCTGGGAACTTTTCTGCCATCAAATCAGAAATCTTAATTCTGTTATACTCATCTTGCATTTTTCTTGTCAGTTGTAAATCATTGGCCAGTAAGGACTTAACTGTTGCAATTTCATAATCATTCATATTCTCTAAACCTCTCAACAGAACGATTTGGTTGTATTCAGTCATAATTATTCAAGTTATAGCTCTATCTACAAGAGAAAAATGACATACAGTGTTGCACATTTATACGGAGAATTTAAAATATGAGTTATGCCCATATGAGTGGCCCATGCCAAATTGTTGTCCTTGGATGTGCATGAGAAAGAGAGTCTAAATTACCAGATGTGTCACATTGAAAAATGGATCAATACCTGATGTATTAGGAAATTCAAAGAAGTTCTTCCCTTTTAATGTTGATAGTTGAATTTGGTCAAAGTGGGTGTGGTGGAAGGATGTTTGGAAATAGGTAATTGTTGCATGTTTAGAGTATGGGCTTTGTGATGTCAAAATCCTTCCTCTTCCCATCCTTTATTGGGCTGGAGCAAGTCCCTCAATGACTGCCTCTTGGTTCCTAACTCTTCCCACAACCACTGTGACTGAAGTGGCCTATATGCAAATGGGCTGCAGCCTCCCGCCTTATATGAATAACCTGTCACAACACTATAGTTCCACCACTGGGTACCAACCCTAGTACAGTTAGCTCTTCCCTTATCAGGTCTAATTAGCATCCTGTCTCTCTGGGGCTTGGGCTTGGAGCTTGTTCTGTGTCTTACGTGTCCACATCACTGTCGTTTTGGTGGCCTTCTATATGCTCCCTAGTGTATAAATGTGGCATTTATATTTTGGCTTTGATTCCATTTCAGTCAATTACTTTCCTCTTACTAGTCTTACTTTTACTTTTACTATTTATAGCTCTTTCAGTCAACCAGGTAGGTTTGTTTTTATAATGACATGGCATTATCTGTCTTGAAATCCTTCAGTAAGTTTCCATTTTCTTTGGTAAAAATTCCTGCTCATTTCCATGACTTGAAGGGCTTTGAATATACTGTATTTTTTCCTTCTGTTAGTTTTGTATTTATTATAATGTATGCTCTAGAAATATATAGCACCTTTACTAGCCAGTTCTTGTTATTGTTTATTCCCTTCCTGCTGTGTGGAAAATGATTCCCACTTTTTCTGTTCTGATTATTTCCCTACAGCCTTCAATGCTCAAGTGAGGATTCAGGTCCTGGAAGCAATTATGGTCCTCAGTTTCACTTATCTGGGCATCTTTAACACCTGTTGTACTTCCTTCATGACCCTGTGAGCACATGGCATGGATTCCAAGTTTCTGCTTAAATTTATGAGTTCCTTTAGTTTGTAGACCACATGTTTGTGCAACTTTTATATAATTAGCATGTTCAAATTCTTTGGACGTTGAATTATTTCTTTTTGAGAGAACATGTGTGTTCCCTGATTGATCAGGCCCATCAAATTAAGAAAAACTCCATGCTAGGACACATTGTAGTAAGATTGAAGGACATTAAAAACAAAGTAAAAATGCTGAAAACTTCCAAGTAGAACACTTACAAAGATTGAAGGTTCTTATTAAACAGTCTGTAGCAGGTCAAGAGAGTAATTTTTATATAGTATTGGTCAAAAATGTTATGCCTGAAATTTTAAAACTTAAGAAATTAAAAAACGAAAAGTTTTTGGTGGGTTGGGGTGTTGCAGTGTTAAGAAGGGATTGGAGTTAGCAGGAAGGTACAGCTGCAAAATATATTTGCAAAATATCTATAGAATATACACAAAGAAAGATAGAAGGGAATCAAAATATGTCACTTCATAAAAATCAACATAAGGATGGCAGTAAGGGAGGAAAGGAGGAGCAGAATAGCAATAAAACATACAGAAAATAAATAACAAAATGGCAATAATAACTTCTTCCTTAATAGCGATTACTTCAAATATAAATGGCTTAAACTTAACAAACAAAAAGCATATATGATGCCATGAATTTAAAAACATAATCTAAATATATGCTGACTACAAAAGACTCACTTTATACATCTAATGACAGACATAAGCAGAAGGTGAAACAATGGAAAAGATATTCCATGCAAAAAAGCAGACGTTGCTACATTTGTAACAGATAAAATAAAGTTTAAGTAAAAAATTGTTTGCATTAACATTATATTATGACGAAAGGGTCTATTCATCTAGATTATATAGCAAAAATAACCACAGGTTCTAAATACATAAATCTAACACCAACAGAACTGAATGGAGAAATAGACACCCCTAAAATAATAGTAAGAAACTTTAATGTCCCAT
This sequence comes from Lemur catta, assembly GCF_020740605.2. NCBI lineage: Eukaryota > Metazoa > Chordata > Mammalia > Primates > Lemuridae > Lemur > Lemur catta. The sequence goes on along the minus strand of NC_059130.1, from coordinate 32,036,972 downwards.
TTTCAATAATTGATAGAACAACCTGACTGTTGATCAATAAGGAAAAAAGAAGATCATGAAAAACAGATCTTATACACATATCAAGAACAGTGAAGCCAACAATAGTAGAATACACATTTTTCATAAGAAAACATGAAAAATTTTCCAGTGTATACCATACATTAGAAAACAAAACAAATGTTAGTAGATTGTAAGTTTGAAACATACAAAATATCTTTTTTGATTGCAGTGGGATGAAACTAGAAATCAGTAATAGAAGGAAAACTGTAAAATCCATGAAAGTGTGAATTTAAACAACACACGCTTAAGCAATCAAAGCATATTCACACCTAAGGGGTAGCGTGCGCACCATCTGGTGGATGGACATGCTTGAAGCTCTGACTCAAGTGGGGCAAAGGCAATATATGTAAACTAAACATTTGTACCCCTGTAATATGCTGAAATAAATATAAATAAAGAAAAAAAGAAAAAACAAGAATCACAAGGCACATCCAAAGAATGGAAAAACAAGCAACACATGTACTCACCAGAAAATTGGTTTCCCTGATCATCACCTAAATGCACATTGGGGAATGATACCAACTGGATATCAGACTGAGGTGGGGGGTGGGGGGAGGGGATAGGTGTATGCCTACACGATGAGTGCATTGCGTACTCTCTGGGGAATGGACATGCTTGAAGGTGCTGACCCGGGGAGGTAGGGGTGGGGGGAGGGGGATGGAGGTATGACTACATGGTGAGTGCCAGGCCCACTGTCTGGAGAATGGACACGCTTGAGGCTCTGACTCAGGGGGATGGGTGGGACACGGAAAGTGTATATAACCTGAGCTTTTGTACCCCCATGAAGAGCTGAAATAAAAAAAATTTAAAAAAAAAGAATGTATTTAGATAAATTAAATGAAAACACAAATTTACATTTTACTGAACATAGAGAAAACAGAGGTTAGAGAGTAATTTATAGATGTGAACACATTAAAAAAGAAGACAGATCTCAAATCAACAACTTACGTTTACACTTTAAGGAACCTGAAAAATTAGAACTACCTAAACCCAAATGTAGCAAAGAAAAAAGCAAATTATACAGATTAGATTATATTAAATATAAATATAAACACAATAGAGGAATTCAATGAAAACGAGTGGGTTCTTTGAAAAGGTGAATGATACTGATAGAAAGTTAGCTAGATTGACTAATAGGAAAAAGGAGACTCAAATAATAAAATCAAAAATTAAAAAGAGAACATTACAACAAATTTACAGAAATAGAGAATGCTATGAATAATTGCATGCCAATAAGTTTGATAACCTACATGAAATGGATAAATTCATAGAAACATATAATGCACCAATTTTGGATAATGAAGAAATAGAAAATCTGAATAGGCACATGACTAGCAATGAGGTTGAATCAAAATTAAAAACCTCTTAACAAAGAAAAGTCCAGGCTGGATGGTTTTGCTGGTGAATTCTACCTAACATTTAAAAAAGAATTAAAACCAATTCTCCTCAAACTTGTCCAAAAAATTGAAAAGGAGGAAATACTTCTTATACCTCTGACAGACAGAGGTATAAGAAGAAATGGAAAGTACTAATATCCCTGATGCATAGTGACACAAGCATTTTTGATAAAATACTAGCAAACATACTTCAATAGCACATTAAATAGATTTATGCAATGTGATGCAGTGGGTTTATTTTCAGAATGCAAAAATGGTTCACCATATGAAAATTAATTAGGACAAGACACTGCATTAACACAATGAAAGATAAAAACACATGCTCATCTCAAATGATGCTAAAAAACTGACAAAAGTCAACCTAATTTCTTTATAAAAACACTCAACAAGCTAGAATAAGTGGAACCTACTTCAACATAATAAAGCACATATACAAAAAGCCCACAGCTAATACTATTCTCACTGATAAAAGGTGGAAAGAATGACAAAGAGGCTTGTTTTCTTCACTTCTATTTGAGAGCGTACTGAAGTCCAAGGCACAATTATACAAAAGAAAAAAGAAATAAAAGACAGTCAAATAAGAAAAGAAGAAGTAAAATTATCTCTCTTCACAGGTGATATGATCTTATATGTGGAAACCCCCAAAGATTTAACAAAAAACTTAGAATTAATAAACAAATTCAGCAAAGTGGAAGAATACATGATCAACACACATGCAAATCAGTTGTGTTTCCATACAGTAACAATAAACAATCCAAAAAAGAAATTAAGAATGCAATTCCATTTACAATAGCTTCAAAAGTAGCAAAACACTTAGGAATAAACTTAGCAAAGGAGCTGAATGTCTTGCCACTGAAAATTGTATAACATTAAGAAATAATTAAAGAAGACACACACACATATGGAAAGCTGTCTGTGTTCGTGGACTGAAAGACTTGATATTTTAAGGTGTCAATAGCAAAAGGATCTACAGATGCAATGCAATCTCCATCAAACTTTCAACAGTGTTTTTTAAAATAAATACAAAAATTCATGTGGAATATCAAGGGACTGCAAATACCCACACAATCTTGAAAAAGAAGAGCAAATATGGAGGTTTCAGACTTCTTAAATTCGAAGCTACAGTAATCAAAACAGTGTGGTACTAATATGAAGACAGATATACAAACCAATGGAATAGAATAGAGAACAAAGAGATAAACACTCACATATTTGGTCAAATGATTTTTGACATGGGTATCAAAATCATTTAATCACGAAAGGATGGTCATTTCAAAAATGGTGTTGGACAATAGCATATTCACATAGAAAAAACGAAGTTAGACCTTAACCTATATCATATACAAAAATTACCTAAAAGTAGATCAATGACCTGCAAATTAGTCCCTGTGGAAAGTAATTTGGAGATACCTCAAAGAGCTAAAAATAGAAGTACCGTTTGATCCAACAATGCCACTATTATGCATCTATCCAAGGGAAAAAAGAAGACATTTTATAATAAAGACATCTGCATTCAAATGTTTATAGCAGCACAATTCACAATTGCAAAGATGTGGAAACAACCCAAGGGCCCATCGATATGAGTGGATTAATAAAATGAGGTATATGTATACCATGGAATACTACTCAACTACAAAAAACAATGGTGATCTAGCACCTCTTATATTATCCTGGATAGAGATTGAGCCCATCCTTCAAAGTGAGACAGGTATACACAAGGGTGGAAAAACATGCACCACATGTACTCGCCATCAAATTGGTACTAACTGATTAAAATAAGGCGTTCACATGGTAGTAATACTCATTGGGTGCCGGTCAGGTGAGGGGAGTAAGGGATGGGTAAACCCACAACTAATGGAAGTGGAAAGCATTGTATGGGGGAGGGACACGCTTGTAGCCCTGGCTTGGGTGCAACAAATGTATTACATGTAACCAAAATGTTTGTACTCCCATAATATCCTGAATAAGAAAAATAAAATAATTAAAAAATTAAAAAAATAAAGTAGATCAATGATCTAATATAAGAACTAAAACTATAGTTCAACTCTCAAAAGAAAATATAAGAGAAAGGCTTCATGAATTTGAGTTTGGCAACTGTTTGTTATATATGACACCAGCAGCACTGGGCACAAAAGAATAAAATAGAAAAATTAAACCACATCAACATTTTAGATTTCTTTGCATCAAAGTACACAATCAGCAAAGTAAAAAAGGAACCTAGAGAATGGGGGAAAATATTCACAAATCATATATCTGATAAGGGCTTAATAACCAAAATATATAGAGAACTCCTACATCTGAGCAACAACAACAAAACCCAAATAATCTGATTAAAAATGTGACAGCAGTACAAGTGTCCATTAATGGATGAGCATGTAAACAAATTGTGGCATGAACATGTAGTGGATTATTATTACACCCTAGGAAGAAACGAAATTCTGACACATGGTGCATTACAACATGGATCAGCCTTGAGGACCTTATGTTAAATGACGTAAGTCACAAAAGACAAATGTTGTATGATTAAACATATTCAAAGTGCTTGGAGTATTCAAATTCATAGAGACATAAAGTAGAATGATGTTTTTCAATGTCTAGCGGGAAAGGGAATGGGAAAATTGTTGGTAAATGGGTAGAGTTTCCTTTTTGAAGATGAAAAAGCATTCTTGAGATTGGTTGCACAATATGAATGTGCTTACTACTATTGAAATGTACACTTAAAATGATTAAGATGATAAATTTTATGTTGCATATATCTGATCATGCTTAAAACAAAACAAAACAACTCATAAATTTGGGATCCAGAAGTTTTGCAATACAAAGACCCACAGCTTTTTAGGAAGAACTATTCGTAACGAAAAGAAATAAATCTAAGAAATATTGGAGGACAAAAGTAAAGAAAGAGTGAACAAATACCTTAATTGGATTTCTCACTGTCTTAAAAGTAAGGACGGCCAGAACCAAAGAGAAGAAAACAGGAAGTATGTGAACATACTGATAGAGGTAGAGTTGTAGGTTGGGGATCAGAACACATGAAAGTTTGCTAAGGGACTTGACATTAAGGACAATATAAAGAAAAAAATCAAGAAACTTCACAAGAATGAAGAAGCAAGAAACATAATAAATTTTACAAATGGAAACGAAGATGGAGGAATCAAATAAAAATATGACAGCTGTCCAGAAAGTGGCCAGCCATTGTTAATATATTAAATAAATTTTTGTATTACATGGCTCGATACTTTCTGGACAGCCCTTCATTTATACATTTGCAGAATGTACATAAGTGAACTAAACTCATCAACGAAGTAGCAAAATTTTTCAATTTGGATTGAAAATAAATCCAGTTATATGTTTTACCAAAATACAAATAAAGCATAAGATCAGTTAAGGTTGAAAAAGCTTGCAAAAATTTATATTCTTCAAACCCTAACTTAATAAAAGCATTTTTAGATACAACACTATAGCTTAATATAGACTTTTAGTAAATTATTATCAGTACAGACAGAGTTTCACAGGATAATGGTAAATTATTCAACTCCTAAGAATATATAATTCAAATTATGTATTTATATTATATATATAATCTATTACTTTAGTGTACATTGTAACAAAATATGTTCTTTTTCTTTATTTGTAAAAGACACAGATATCATATATATTTATATATGTATACTCTACGTAAAATTATATGAGAGAAATCAAAGGCACTACAATGAGAAATTGAAAAAATCACTTAGACTTTTAGATTTTACCTCTCTCTCAATTACTGAAAGGGCAAGGTGGAAAATGGCTAAGGTTTAGAAGGTTTGTCCAACATAATTAACAGGCTTAATTAAGAAACTGTACCTTACTTAAATAGGATTCTGAATCCAAATTTCATAAACTCTTCTCAAACAAGCACAAAATACATAGAAAATATTCATCATGTATCAGACCATGTAAAAGTCAGAATATATCCCAAAGCAGCTAATCTATTTAATTGACCCTGCCTGCCTCTTCATTATACCTCGCCACCAAAAAAATCGTTATCCTTGAATGAATAAAGCATAGATCATCAGAAAAAGACAGAAAAAAATTTTCAGACACCTGTTATAAAATGAAGCATAAAATAAAAATGAATTGATTCATGACAAAGTAAAGAAGCCTATTTTTGAGTAACTACTGTTGCAGAATTGAGAGAGTATTTATTTGTGGAGATGTGTGTGCTTTTAAAAATTGGGATTAAAACTAGATAAAAAAGCTTTATAGTCTGATTTGTTTTTTACCAAATATTATTCCATGATATTCTCACATGACTGTCTTGTCTTTAACCCAGACACCAATCTCAGTCATTAAGTTTCCTATTCATCCTCTAGTCAAGAAAACCTAAGATCTCTAAATATCAACTTTTGTCAATAGACACCTGGGAATGAATTTTAAAACTTGATGTAGGTAAAATGCATTTCTCTTTGCTCATACCTCAGTTGTGGTAGAATTAAAGATGTCTATTTTCAAGATAGATAATACTTTTCTGAATATGGTTGCTATAGCTCTTTTCCCAGACAATCCCAAGGTTAATTCTCTGCTGTGATGATGAGATTACCAACTAGGTGCCCGGATCCTTCTCTAATGAAATTCCCAGAGATCTCACCTTAACTGTTACCTCCTCCACAATAGTCTTCAGAAATGCTGGAATCACTTCCTTGTTTAAGCTAAAAGATATGTCTGTAAAGCTTTGCAGAAATTACATTGTATTATGTTATAATCTCATAAAGAGTTCTGAAATGAAGCGTTTTGAAAGATAAACAAAGAGCAATGGCATTGGTTAGAGTCACTCAAAAACCTGACTGTTGATGGTCTTCTCACACTGTGCTAACTCCTAATGAGAAAGAAGTTATGTAATTATGAGACAATTTTGAAGTTACACCTATCAGCCTTTGTAACTTTCTATTTCACTTGTCACCAGAACTAGACAGTTCCTGTCTGCAAATAGTAATTTCGGCCACAAGAAAAAATGGTAGCAAATAATAGTGTTCCTTCTTTGCTTTTCTGACTTACAAGTATCAGTGGCTGAAAGGAGTTTCAATATTAGAACTTTCTTATCCAGCTCACTTAAACATGTGGGTCATTAGAAACCTGTTGCTCCTTGAACGAGCCTCTGTTATACATCAGATGGTGAAGGTGAGACCTCAAAACTTCTCCCTCCTTTCCTGTGCACAGAGTGGCAGTGGTGGGAGCAGACTTTGGCAGAGGTGTCTATTGCTACCAGAACTTGATTTTATCTCCTGGATGGGGGCCAGTCTGCTACACAATTGTTTTTGTTTAAATGGGACCTGAAGAATTCACTCAATTAATAACAGACACACCTAGAGCCTGGCAGAATCAGAAAGTCATTATGAATATGTAAATCCTTACTCAAATAATTCAAAAGAGTTGGGCACTAGCTGCTGTCTTGAGTATGACTAGGCTGCCTTACTTTGATGGTTAAATTCATGATTACACTTACTTTCTGCATTATTCATGGGTAGTAGGCTTGTATCATCATGGAAACCTTAAAAATTTTGGAAAAGCACTGAACCTCTGAAAGGGCAGTGGGCCTGATAAACCCTGTGTACTGTGGTGTTTTCTCTATGATCATCAGTGGATGCACTGCAGACTAGCATAACCATGAGGTGTCAGGTAAGCGGCAACCTGCAGAAGGTATTGTGGTGAACCACCAGCTGATCTGCAAGTAGGGTGTGGCCAGGACTAGAAAATGGATCCCAAAAGACAGTTCACAAGGTCAAATAAACTGAGGCCATCTGCAGAGAAAAGGAAAGCTGATTGTCTTAATCCAAACCAACAGCATTCAGAGAGTTGAAATTTGGATTTGGAAACTGAATAACCCCACCAAAGCAGTAGTAAGTCAGAAAAAAGCAACTAGGAGCTAGAGTGACAACCATGAACATTTTCAGGTTTTCATTTTCCTTTTCACATTTTAGTTTTCTGCTTATGCTGATTCATTGAGCAGATCTTAAGGTAAAGTGTAAAGGGGAACACAAGGAAAGTTTGTAGGAAGCCCTGATTCAGTGTCTGGGGACTTGAGGAACTCATGGCAGAAATGACAATGATTCAGGACAACTTTCTGGCCTTTTTTTAGAAACTAACTTTTGTGGCGATACCCGTTGTTGGTTCTCCAGCAGACAATGCACAAATTGCTGACTCAAAAAAACAATTCGGAGCATTGCTCATCTCAAAATGGGCAGTTGGAATTTTAACAGATGGACTAAAGTAATGCTCAATATTGTGCCATTTTACTGACATTAGGCAGTGGCCAAATAACTGCTGACTTGGGCCACCACATGGAAAGCTCACAAATAGAAAATATGAGAAATTTCCACTTGCAAGATGTCTAGGTAAACCATGTGTGGCCTCTTATCATCTCACTTTCTAAACCTCAAGAGCTTTCAAAATCTTCATGGAAGAACCCTTACCAGATATCCTAACAAATTTGTCTAGATGATGCCAAAAGTCTCCTAAGAGGAAGAATGAGAGCAAGTGGAAGAGCATACATGTTCTTTGAAGTTTATATTAGGCCCAGGGATAAGGCATAGATGTTAAGTGCTATAGTCTCAGAAGAGGAAATAGAAGAGGAGGGTGCTTTTTAATATTCAAATTAAAAGCCTTTCCCCACCTCCTTATCAGTCAGGGCCAGAACAACCCCTTTCAGTGTGGGAGCCTGAACTGACCAGTCTCTTTATATATATTCATCTAGTCATCAGCCATCTGAACCATATGGTTCCTCTGTTTTCTTTCTCAAGAAAAAACAGTTTTTTGTTCATCCATAGTTGTTATGTGGGAGTATGACCAAGGCCATGATTTATTCAATTTATGTTTTTATTCTCAGCTAAATCCTATACTATTTTTAAATTCTGTTTTTATTTCTTATTTTTGATCAGGTTACTAATTTTTGTAAATGCTTTCAAAGATTCTTATATCCTACAATAAAATCCCTGTATTAGTTTTCTACTGCTGCTGTAACAAATTACCACCAATTTAGTGACTTAAAAATAGAGAAATTTAGAATTTTTGCATCTATATTTATAAGGGGTATTGGTCTGTAATTTTCGTTTTTTCTTGAGTCCTTTTCTGGCTTTGTATCAGGATGGTGTTGGTTAATAAAATGTGTTGGAGAGGATTCCTTCTTTCTCAATGTTGTGGAACAATTTCTTTAGTATAGGCACAAGTTCTTCGTAGATCTGGTAAAATTCAGGTGTGAAACCATCTGGCCTAGGAATTTTTTTTTGTAAGGTTTTTTATTGCTGCTTCAAATTTGGTCCTTGATATTGGTCTGTTCAGGAATTCTATTTCTTCCTGTTTGACCCTAGGGAGGTTGTGTGTTTCTAAAAATTTGTCCATTTGTCCTCCACAATTTCAAGTTTCTGTGTGTAGAGATTTTATAGTATTCATAGATGATATTTTGTATTTCCAAGGTATCAGTTGTAATTTCTCCTTTTTTATTCCCAATTTGAGTTTATTAGAGTCCTTTCTTTTCTGCTTCTGTTTAATCTAGTAAGAGATGCATCAATTTTATCTTTTCAAAGAACCAACTTTTTAATTTAATCTTTTGTATAGTTTTTTTGCTATTGATTTCATTTAGTTCTGCTCTGAGTTGGTTTATTTCTTTTTTTTTTGCTGGATTTGGGTTTGGCTTGCTCATCCTTTTCCAGTTCTTTGAGGTGATTCATTAGATTGTTGTTTTGTGATCTTTCTGTCTTTTGGATATAGGCATTTACGGCTATAAATTTTCCTCTCAGGACTTCTGTAGCTGTGTCCCACAGATTTTGATAACTTGTGTCCCTTTTATCATTTCATTCAAAGAATCTTTTGATTTTCATCTTAATTTCCTCCTTGACCTATCATTCAGTAGTAGATTGTTTAGTTTCCATGACTTTGTGTAGAGATGAGAGTTTCTATTGGAGTTGATTTCTAATTTTATTCCACTGTGATCTGAGAAGATACATGATATAAAATTCTCAATAAAATCCTAGCAAACTGAATTTAGGTGCTTATCAAAAAAAATAATCCATCATGACCAAATAGGCTTCAACCCAGAGATGCAGGGATGATTCAACATACGCAAATCTATAAATGTAATTCACCACAAAAATAGAAGTAAAAACAAAGACCATATGATCCTCTCAATAGACACAGAAAAGGCATTCAACCAAATTTAGCACCCTTTATGATAAGAATGCTTAACAAAATAGGCATAGATGGGATTTACCTCAAAATGATAAAAGTCATATATGACAAACCCACAGTCAACATCATTCTGAACAGGGAAAAATTGAAACCATCTAAAACTTAGAACTGGAACCAGACAAGGTTGCTCTCTATCACCACTTCTATTCAACATAGTCCTGGAAGTCCTAGCCAGAGCAATCAGACAAAAGAATGAAATCAAGGCATCCAAATGTGGGCAGAAGAGGTCAAACTATCACTCTTTGCTGATGATATGATTTTATATATAGAAAATCCCAAAGATTCTGCCATGAGACTACCGGAATTGATAAACAAATTCAGCAAAGTCTCAGATTACAAAATCAATGTATGCAAATGAGTAGCATTCCTATACACCAATAACAGTCAAACTGAGAAACAAATCAAAGACTCAATACCCTTCACAATAGCAAGAAAGAAAATCATATCCTAAGAATATATTTTACTAAGGAGGTGAAAGACTTCTACAGGGAGAACTACAAAACACTGAGGAAGGAAATAGCAGGAGATGTAAGCAGTTAGAAAACCATACCATGCTCATGGATCAGAAAAATCAACATTGCTAAAATGTCCATGCTACCCTAAGTGATCTACAGATTCAATGCAATCCCTATTAAAATACCAACACCATTTTTTGCATATGTAGAAAAACTAATTCTATGCTTCATATGAAACCAGAGAAGATCCTGTATAGCAAAAGCAACCTTAAGCAAAAAAACCACATTGGAACACATCAGTTTGCCAGACTTCAAGCTATATTACAAGGGTATAGTAACCAAAACAGCATGGTACTGGTGCAAGAACAGAGACTTAGACCAATGGAATAGAACTGAAGACTGAGATATAAAAATATCCTCATATAGCCCTCCGATCTTTCACAAAGCAGACAAAAACATACACTGGGTAAAATAATCTTTATTCAACAAATGGTGCTGGGAAAAATTGGATAGCCACATGTAGAAGACTGAAAGAGGATTTTCACCTCTCGCCTGTTACAAAAATCAACTCATGAGTGATAACAGACTTAAACCTAAGGGAGGAAACCATAAGAATTTTAGAAGAATATATTGGAAAAACTCTTAGAGACATTGGCCTGGGGAAAGAATTTATGAAGAAGACCCCAAAAGCAAAGAAAGCAACAACAAAAATAAATAAATGGGACCTGATCAAATTAAAAAGCTTCTGCACAGCCAAGGAAATCATCATCAGAGGAAACAGACAACCTACAGAATGGGGGAAAATATTCACATGCTACACATCTGACAAAAGACTGATAACTAGAATCTATATAGAACTCAAGAAAATCATCAAGAAAAAAATCAAACAATCTCATTAAAAAGTGGGCAAAGTACATGAACAGAAACTTTTCAAAAGAAGACAGACTAATGGCCAACCAATAAATGAAAAAATGATCAACATCTCTAATCATTAGGGAAATACAAATAAAAACCACAATGAAATACCACTTAATTCCAGTGAGAATGGCTTTTATGAAAAGGTCCCAAAACAACAAATGTCAGTGTCGATGCTCAGAGATAGGAGCACTCATACACTGCTGGTGGTACTGCAAACTAGTACAACCTCTATGGAAATTAATATGGAGATACCTCAAAAAAACTCAAAGTATAACTACCATTTGACTCAGAAATTCCACTACTGTGTATTTACACAAATGACAAAAAGACATTCCATAAGGAAGACATCTGCACTAGAATGTTCATAGCAGGTGCTCCTCCCATTCCCCTAACCTACACATGAACACCAGATCTATCATTTTTTCTGTAATCCTGGGCTAGTCACATAGCTTTTCGGAGTCTCAGTTTCTTAATTTAAACATTTTATAGCTACTTTAGTGGGCAATTCATAAATAGTATTGCTAATATTACTACTAATGTTGGTGATAAATATATAAATATTGAATTGAATTATTGATGTTTGGTCTGAATGAGCTGAAATTTTGGGCAATTTTGAATGTCATTTCACCTCATCTTAAGTGAGATGAGCTAGAAGTCCTCCTACCAATGCAGTCAATCCCTGTTCTAGGTAAGCTACTAGAGCCTCAGGCTTCTATTTGACAAATGGGGAACAATAATATATATCCTGTCCTTCCTTGCCTCAGTAGAGAGCTGCTATTAAAATGTGAGAGTGATTGGTGAGCACCATAAAGCTATACCCACATCTAGGGACTGCAGAAATATTGTATATGGGGAGGAGAGACCAGAAGCCATGGGTACCTCCACTCAGAGGCCCAACAGCATGCAATGAGCCTGGCAATCTTTTGAGCAATATGTGCAAAACAAGTCTTAAATATTTCTTCCTTATCAGTTAGACCTCAGGCAGCTGCATTAAAGTTGCCTATCCTTAGCCAACCTTTTGTTTTCTTTCCCTTTGGCCAAGCAGAGGAGCCTTGGACCCATTGCTGAGCTATAACTGCCTCACACAGCCTGTTTGGGGGAACTAGATACTTCAATATCCCATAGGGGACGTGAAAGTCAAAAGCCAAATTTATCCAGGTAAACAAGTTCTCCCACAAAACTTTTCTTCTGAGCAACTCAGGGGAAAAGAACAAAGTGCTAACAAGTTCACTAATGAGAAGACAAACAAGTTGTTCAATTGAGCTGGGGAAGCCTGGAGGAGAGGCAAGGGAACTGTTCCCAGGAGGGAACGGGTGCTGGCTTAATGATACACAGCCTCAACTACAGTAATTATCAGCATTTTCTCTGCAGAGACCACCTCCTATGTGAGCTGTAGAGCAGGGAGCTTTGGGAAGGCCTCAGTTTTCTCCTTTTGCCTCCCTCAATTAATGCTAATTGGGAACATGGGAATTCAGACTCAGATGTGAAAAAAGCAGCGCCAGAGTAGAGTCCTGCTAGAAGTCCCTTCCCAGACCTGGTCAGGAGACGTTGCCTGAACCACACAGAAGAGCATCTGTTTCCTACATTCATAGGAACACTGTGGAGGTACAGACTGAGGGGAGGCCTGGGTTTTTAATCAAGGCTCTCCCACCAAGTAGCTCCCACATAAAGTGGGTCGAATACCTTCCCTGACTTCCAATTTTTTAATATATAAATAAAGAGATTGAACTTTATGAATTCTAAAGTTTCTTTGAATTATAATTTTTCAAACTATGATAAATGATGTGTTTTTCATTTTGCTACCAGGATAACAGCATCAAAATAGTCAGCTCAAGTTTAGTAAACTGACTCCTGCTTTAAACAAATAAACAGACAAACTCACACACAAAACGAGGCTGTGTTCAAACAAAGGAAGGCTTTGCCATATTTGTTTGCTCTTTCAGAGCATTTATTAAACTGTCATTTTCTTTTTAGGGAAAAAAAGCAGTTCTGATCATCTCCCTATCTGCACATCTCTGCTTGTCTGCACACCCATCCTTACAAAAGCACAGTACCATTTCCCATGGCTCTCAGATGCTACCAAAAATAAACCCAAGTACCGTTTTCAGCATTGGTAATAATGTTGTAATAGAGAATACAGTCAGAATCCTTTGAGTTTTAATTCTAATCTCACAAATCATCAGCTGTGAAATTTAGTGGTTTAGCTAACCCCTTTTTGCCTCATTTGCAAAACTAAAAATAGTACTTACTTTTAAGGTATTGGGAGAATTAAATGAGATCATATAAATTGGCATATAGTAGGTGCTAAAGGAATAAAATCTGACTTTGTTGATAGCTATTATTAGTAGCACCTTGTTTACACATCTAATATCTAACAGAATGCAAAGAGATGATTCCTAAATCCATAAGAGTATTATCACATTAGGGAGTTCAACAAAGGGTTAAAATCTCAGTTTTGAGTTCTATAGAGTCACAGTGTCACTTCAGAAGCCCTGTGATAACTTGCAGACCAAACTACTTAAAAGTGGGCAAAGCCATTTCTGAAACTGACTTACAGTTCTATTTGAGAATGTTAACACCAATTCTGACAAGGGGGCTAGCAGACCAGGATGCCCTTTTGGAATTATGCTGTAGAAAGAAACCTCAGATAGAGATATAATGTTTCAACTAATCCATACCAGCATTAAGGAGTTATTGGGAAGTAAAAAGGAACATGAAAAAGAATCATGATTAAAGCCTGGCACACAAAAGAAATCCAATTAATATCAAGTTCTAGTTTTCTTCTTTACTTTTAGCAATTGACATCCTACTAAAATCCTATCACAAGGTGATCAGTTTTGACCTTACCATCAGGGTTTCATACCAGCCCTGGTCCTCCTGTATGTTTTATTGCTAAGATATTTTCAGTTACCTTTAAATTCCATAAAGCATTTTTTAATTTTTTTAAACGACTTTATTTTTTAGAGCAGTTTTAGGTTCACAGCAAAGTTGAACAGAAATTACAGAATTCTCATATCCCTGCCACCCCCACCCGGACACCACTACCACCCACCATTAACATCCTTGCACCAGAGTGGTACATTTGTTACAATCAATGAACATGTGTCCAATATTGACACACTTTTATTACCCAAAGTCCATAATTTACATTAAGGTTCAGTCTTGGTGTTGTACCTTCCATGGGCTCAGACAAATCTATCATGACATGTATCCACCATTATATTATCAAACAGAGTAGTTTTACTTCCCTAAAAATCATCACTTTTCCATCTGTTCCTTCCCTTCTCCCAAATCCATGGTAATCACTGATCTCTTTACTGTCTTCATACTTTTGCCTTTTAAGAATGACAATTAGTTGGAATTATACAATATGTAGCCTTTTCAAATTAACTTCTTTTACTCAACGATACACATTTAAGTTTCTTCCATATCTTTTCATGGCTTGATAGCTTATTTGTTTTAGGGTTGAATAATGTTCCATTGTCTGGATGTACCACAGTTTATTTTTTGGCCTGTTGAAGGACACTTGGGTGCTTCCACATTTTGGCAATTATAAATAAAGTTGCTATAATCATCTGTGTGCAGGTTTATTGTGTGTGCATATGTTTCAGCTTCCTTGGATAAATACCAATGTTCACAATTGCTGGAATATATGATAACAATGTTTAGTTTTATATTAATAATAAACTGTCAATATATATACAGTTTCTGTTGTTTATTCACCACTCAATCTGTGGAGGTTTGTTACAACAGTTCACACTGACTGAGACAAGGTGGATGCCTCATGCCACACTCTCTGGGGCTCCTTCCTTCTTCCATGTTGACATCAGTTTTATCTACAAGGGGAGAAATTATAATACACACACACACATTCAGGTCACAAACTCTTCAGCAGCATCAAAGCTAACATATCATCTAGGATGTTCATATAGTTTATCATCCAAATAAGCCCAAGTATTTTTAAGACGGAAATAGTGCATTATTAATAGTTATCCTGGGACAAAAAGCATTAACTAAAGCTCCCTTGAGCAATTCAGTATATACCATCCTACTATGTCTCTGTATTGACTTTTTTTATATTAATGTATTTATTACATTGTTAAAAAAATTAAAATAAGCCATAAAGGTATATATAAAAGTGTGTTTCTCCCACTCCTAAGTCCATTTGCCCCTTTCTACCCCTTGCCAGCCTTCATCCCCACAAGAGGAAACCACTTTCATTAGTGTGTCCTACATTCCTCAGTTTTTCATTAAGAAAAACACATAAATATTCTTATAGACCCCTGGAGATCTTTCCATATCACTGGAGAAGATGCCTCCCCATTTTGGCAAACAGCTCTGTGGTGTTTCACTGTTTGTTTCACTTAACGAATCCCCTACTCAAGGGCTCTTCAATTGCTTCCAGTCTTTTGTTATTATGAAAAGCAGAACTACAGGGAATAACTTGTGTATACATCATTTCTTATGTACGTGTGTATATATCTGCAAGATAAATTCCTAGAAATAGGATTACTGGGTCAATACAAATAGATGTGTACTTTGCCTAAGCATTCCTCATTTTTCACCCAAAGTATGCTAATTTTAATTCTATATCTATTCTAAAAAATGTTTCCCTGCAGCCTCCCCAACAAAGTGTGTATTTAAATCTCTGGAATTTTGTCAATCTGAAAAGTGAGAAAAGTATCTTAATACCTTTCAAAATAGCAACAAAGAAAATAAAATATCTAGGTATATATTTAACTAAAGAGGTAAAGGACCTTTATAAAGAGAACTATGAAACACTAAGGAAGGAAATTGCAGAACACGTAAATAGGTGGAAATCCATACCATGCTCATGGATTGGAAGAATTAACATTGTTAAAATGTCTATACTACCCAAAGTAATCTATAGATTCAATGCAATTCCTATTAAATTACCAACATAATTTTTCACAGATTTAGAAAAAATAATTATACACTTTGTATGGAATCAGAGAAGACCCCGTATAGCAAAAGCAATTTTAAGCAATAAAAACAAAATGGGAGGTATTGATTTGCCAGACTTCAAACTATACTACAAAGCAGTGGTTCTTAAAACTGCCTGGTATTGGCACAAGGGCAGGGACACAGACCAGTGGAACAGAACAGAAAACCCAAATATAAAACCATCCTCATATAGCCATCTAATCTCTGACAAAATAGACAAAAACATACTCTGGGGACAAGAATCCCTATTCAATAAATGGTGCTGGGAAAACTGGATAGCCACATGTAGAAGACTGAAACAGGACCCACAGATTTCACCTCTCACAAAAATCAAATCACGGTGGATAACAGATTTAAACCTTAAATGGGAAACGATTAGAATTCTAGGAGAAAATGTAGGAAAGACTCTTACAGACATTGGTCTAGGCAAAGAATTTATGAAGAAAACCCCTAAGGCAATCACAGCAACAACAAAAATAAATGAATGGGACCTGATTAAATTAAAAAGCTTCTGCACAGCCAAAGAAACAGTCATGAAAATAAACAGACACCCTACAGAATGGGAAAAAATTTTCGCATACTACACATCAGATAAAAGACTGATAACAAGAATCTATCTCGAACTCAGGAAAATCAGCAAGAAAAAATCAAACAATCCTATCAAAAAGTGGGCAAAGGACATGAATAGAAATTTTTCAAAAGAAGATATAAGAATGGCTAAAAAACGTATGAAAAAATGCTCAACATCTCTAATCATCAGGGAAATGCAAATCAAAACCACAATGAGATACCACTTAACTCCGGTGAGAATGGCCTTTATCAAAAAAATCCCAAAACAACACATGTTGGCATGGATGCGGAGAGACAGGAACACTCATACACTGCTGGTGGGAATGCAAACTAGTGCAACCCCTGTGGAAAGCAATATGGAGATACCTTAAACAGATTCAAGTAGACCTACCATTTGATCTAGCAATCCCATTGTTGAGCATATACCCAGAAGAACAAAAGTCATTCTATAACAAAGACACCTGTACCCGAATGTTTATGGCAGCACAATTCACAATCACAAAGATGTGGAAACAACCCAAGTGCCCATCAATCCACGAATGGATTAGTAAACTGTGGTATATGTATACCATGGAGTACTACTCAGCTATAAGAAATAACAATGATACGACATCTCTTTGGTTCTCCTGGAGAGAATTGGAACCCATTATATTAAGTGAAGTATCCAAAGAATGGAAAAACAAGCATCACATGTACTCACCAGAAAACTGGTTTCCCTGATCATCATCTAAAAGCACATCGGGGAAGGATACCAATTGGATATCAGACTGAGATGGGGGGTGGGGGGAGGGGATGGGTGTATGCCTACATGATGAGTGTGTTGCACACCCTCTGGGGAATGGACATGCTTGAAGGTGCTGACTCAGGGAGGTGGGGGGAGAGGGGATGGAGGTATGACTACATGGTGAGTCCCAGGCGCACTGTCTGTAGAATGGACACGCTTGAGGCTCTGACTCAGGGGGATGGGCGGGACATGGACAATGTATATAACCTGAACTTATGTACCCCCATGATGAGCTGAAATAAAAAAATAAAATAAAATAAAATAAATTTGCATGTATTTTATTATAAGTTGGATTAAATATCTTGCCATATGTGTAAGAGTCCCTGTTGTTTTATAAATGGATATTTTTGGGTCTGTTTGCCCCACTCTAAATTAAGCATCTTAAGTAAATGGAGTATGTTCTATGCATCTCATATTTTCCCTAGTATAAGGTATGGGGAATAGCAAGTGTTCAATGAATATATTTAATGAATGAATAACAGATTCAGGGTGACTTCCTCATATGATTTTAGTTGTATATAACCTTTTCTAACATTTAGATCACATTTTTCCTTGTAAAATAATACTACATATAAATGTCCCTAATAGAACATTTAAACCAAAAAATTTTTAAATCAGTTATATTAATAAAATTATTTAAAAACAATTATCTATTTCTAATCATTTCTCATAACAGGTTTTTTGGAAATACTGCCAACCATATTATGAGATGTTGGCACTTTTGAAGTTCTGCTTTCTTCACTTAATATTGTAACACTCTTAGTTGTCTCTCTTGCTAAATCATGAATTTCTTAACAGAGATAACAGCTGTTTATTTTTTCTTTCTCTTGCTCCATTTCTAACACAGAATAAATGTTAAGTGAGCACTGTACTGGAAGGGGATGTCATGAGAAGAAAATAAACAATTTCCATAGCTAAGTAAGGTCTAAAATTGGAAAACTCCAATTTTTATTTTATCTTTGTGCTACTTTTAATTTACAAACCCCTCATTCCTCATTATATACTAGGGTAAAATTTAGCATATGTTTCTGCATTGATTTTGGTTTATGTGTAATTTTCTTACAAATACGCATTTGGGCCACTTTGATTATTTTCTGAAGGCAAGCACATAGCCATTATAACATGCTCTTTTAATGCCAGGCTGGGATAATACACAACTGGGCACTACAAAGCAAGGGGGAGCTCTGTCAGAATATGTCTTATAAAATCTATAAATAAAGCTGAAAATCAGAAATGTTTTGGTATTTGGAACTATGAGGGATGCAAAATTTTGTCAAACGGCAGATGCAACCAGTCATCTTACAGAAAGGTCAGGTGTTTCAGATAAAGTGGAATCTAGGCTTAAGACTGAAAAAGACTAAACGGGAACCTCCAATCGCCAAGCATCTGACAATTTTTTCTCAAGGAGAGATTCTTCCAATATTGAGGTCATATTACTTTCTAAAGTAAAACTCCCAAAACCAAATATTATTTTTGCCTGTTTTTTAAACAATTCATGCACTTGCAGGAAGATTTTCCAGGTTGATCTGAAGAGACACAGTTGTTTTCTCTAAATTGATATGACCTGCATGCAAATCTTTCCTGATTAGTGTTCCGACATTCAATTTAATTTTGCTATTATCTTGTTTTTGCCTCTTATTTGTAAATGTTAAAACACATTTGTATCTACAAATGATGCCAATCCATTATTCTCCAATGGATTATACATTCAATCTATTATTTATATGTCCTCTATATCCATCCAGTACATGTTTATATATAGTGCCCAGTTGAGGTCAGAGTTCATACGCCAACTGTAGGACCTTTATGAAGATGGTGCTGATAGAGATAATAATGAAAGGGATGATGAAAAACTGGATCAGCATTATGTGAATGTCCCATATAATGATAATATGGTGGTGGAATAAAATTATACTAATGGTGTTGGTTTAGAATAGCACTTGGCACATAGCAGGTATGTGACAATGATCAAATCAATGAGTAAATGATGGTGTGGATGGTGGAGGTAGTGGTGGGGGTGATTGTCATGGGTACAGAAATAGTCAAAGCAGAAGTGACAGTGCTACTGATCTTTTCCATACTGTGGTACGGTTAGTAATGGGCAGACTGACGATTGACCCTTCCCTGGTTGTCTGTATGACCTTATCAGAATGGAGTGAAGATGAAGCTGATTGAGAAGTTTCCCTGCAAAGCAATTCTTAAGATGAAACTCATTTCTGATGGGCTAAAGGGGTTATTCTCCATGTATGCACGAGGATATGCAAGTTGGATCTTCTCTCCTCATAAAAAGCTATATGGGATATGCAAAACTTCTAGTGGCCCAGAATAGGCAATGTCCCTGCGATTGAATTCTAAAGCCTGACAGTGAGAGCTGCAGAGTTGAGAAAAGTCATTTGAGAAGTAGAGCTGGTCTGCTTCCCTTCCCTGTGCCCAACCTCCTGCCCCAGAGGAGCACTTACTGAAAGCTTGGCATGCTTAGAAACTGCAGGGAGGACACAGCAGGGAGCCCCTGGGAGTCCAGCATTTCCAGGGCCATGAAATATAAGTAGGGCAGTGTCCTGGAACAGAAAGGATGCTGAGGAGGATACTATGAGTTTTAATGTCATCAAAACAGTCAGGTAATGGGCAGGGGTGGTGCAGAAAAGAGGAGAGTGACTAAAGGAGAGAATTAGTTAATGGCTTTGATCTTTGCTGTTTTAGGTGTATTAGAGTGTGGGGAAAAACTGAAGTGATGTAGGTGTTGATGCCCCTCAAAACCCTTAACCATTTTCTAATAACTTTAGGGAAACATAAATTATCTAGGTCTTAAGAGTTTTAGAAAACCACTGTTTAAATCTTTCTTTATTTTAGAGAAGAGGAAGCTGAGGTTACAAAAGAGTTGCTCTACATGACATGAATTGCCAGGTAGTGGTAGAGCAAAAAGTCCCACAGCCAAATCCCTGACTTCAGAGAAGGCCCTTTTCTAATATACTATAGGGCTTCTTGCTTGGGGGTCCTGACCTCAGGGTTTTACACACTGAGAATTCCTGGCACATGTCTCCTTTGGGGATCATTTTTTAAAAGGCACAGAGTATCTTCTGGGTAAATTTTCATCAGGTGCCAGGGCCTAGGATTTCAGAGATTGTTCTCAGAGCTTGTGCATTTCTTTCACTTCCCATTTCTTCTACTTCTAGCCCTTTCCAGAATGGTCTATGAACTCTGGAGAGGCTTGTTGAAAGAGGCCTCAACAGTCACTTTCAGGAGACCTTTCCTCCCTTCTCCACAGCCCAGTATTGCTGGTTATTTTATCATTGGAAACTGCAAGAGGGACAGCAGTAGGAATTTTCTCTCTCTCCTGTTATTTCATAGTGGAGCAGAAGATAAATCCAGTTGCGTCAGTCTCTAGAGCCCAAGGTTACAACATAGAAAAAGATTAAATTGAGATCAGGAGCCTTGGTTTCTAGTTCCAGCCCTGTCACCAACAGACTATGATATGGGACCAATCATTTCTGCCATTGGGGCTGCAGCTCCTGCATTTCAAAGTGAGGAGCATTGGTTAGACAATGTCCAGGTTCCTTTAAGGTGCTCACATTTGATGTTCTTGGTACTAGGAAAATTTTCTGAATTGAGGAAAAACCTTGGAGTAGTTCACATGCTATCTTTACCCCTTTATCCTAGGAATCATGGATCATGTCAACCATTCCTGGACCCAGAGTTTCATCCTTGCTGGTTTCACTACCACTGGGACCTTACGATCTCTTGCTTTCTTGGGGACCCTGTGCATCTATCTCCTTACTCTTGCAGGGAACACATTCATTATTGTCCTGGTTCAGGCAGATTCTGGACTGTCCACACCCATGTACTTCTTTATCAGTGTCCTCTCTTTTGTAGAGGTCTGGTATGTCAGCACCACAGTGCCCACACTGCTGCATAGCTTGCTACATGGGTGTTCACCCATCTCATCAACTGCGTGCTTTATCCAGCTATATGTCTTCCATTCCTTGGGCATGACTGAATGCTACCTGTTGGGTGTCATGGCACTGGACCGCTACCTTGCCATCTGCCGCCCTCTGCACTACCATGCACTCATGAGCAGACAGGTCCAGTTATGGCTGGCTGGGGCCACTTGGGTGGCTGGCTTTTCAGCTGCACTTGTGCCAGCCAGCCTCACTGCCACTCTGCCTTTCTGCTTGAAGAAGGTGGCCCATTACTTTTGTGACTTGGCACCACTAATGCGGTTGGCATGTGTGGACACAGGCTGGTATGCTCGAGTTCATGGGGCAGTGATTGGTTTAGCAACTGGGTGCAACTTTGTGCTCATTTTGGGACTCTATGGAGGCATCCTGAAAGCTGTGCTGAAGCTGCCCTCAGCTGCCAGTCGTGCCAAGGCCTTTTCCACCTGTTCTTCCCATGTGACTGTGGTGGCACTATTCTATGCTTCTGCCTTCACAGTATATGTAGGCTCCCCTGGGAGTCAACCCGAGGGCACAGACAAGCTTATTGCCTTGGTGTATGCCCTGCTTACTCCTTTTTTCAACCCCATCATCTATAGCCTTCGCAACAAGGAGGTGAAGGAGGCTGTGAGGAGGGTCACTGACAGGATTGGAACTATTTTGAGGGAACCCTGATGCTCTCATTTGTCATAACCCAGTTTCTTAGTAACTATGAGAATCAGCTGGTTGGTTAGTCAATTATCTGGTCAGACAAACACGCTGCACATACCTTTTCCTGGATTAATCAGAGCTGAAAGATGTAGAAAGAAAGGAGTTATGGTTTCTGATTCCATCCCATTCTAATGGGGAAGGAACGCCACAGAGGAGGAAAAAACTGACACTGGGCAAGGGTTTTAGCTGAATTTATGACTTAGAGAGACAGTGCAGTACCGAAAGAAAAAAAGTCAGACTAGAGCTAGGAGTGGCAACTTTACTTAAGATAGGATTCCTGGAGAAAAGCTAAGGAAGTGGAAAACAAGGTTGGCAACCAAGAGACTGAAATTATAGTTTGTGTAGTTTCAGATGTGGAGCAGTGAGCCATGGTCAGAAATCTTATTAGTTTGTGGAATCCAATGATTCTGGGTTATCATGGGACCAAAAGTAGCTTAATGGAGGAAAGAACTGCCAAGGCGGGTGCTGAAAGCTAGAGAAAATAATTTACTTTCTTATGTGGCAAAAGTAGTGTATTGGAGATGAGGGTGTTGTCAGAGTTCTCTTCCAATATCAAGGAATACATCTTAAAAATGATCTTGAGCATATGTAAAAAAAGAAGCAGCAAATAAACAAATGAAAAACTTTGCAAGTTTTATATATAAAGTACACATACCAAGTAGAATTGAGAATAAAAATAGAAAGTAGGGATAAAAGCTCTGATCACGTCCTATCACCTCTTTTCTCCCCAGCTCCCCTGTCATTTCTTCTGCTGAGCAGAATTTTGAAATTAATTAAGTTCAATCTCCATACTTTAATGATGTGTGAATTGAAGGCCAAGTGCCTGTTAAAGAATGGTCGGATAATTATTGAAAAAAACAGGAGCAAAACCTTTGCAGAGACTAGGTACTGCATAGGTCTTGAATACTCTCCATTTTTCTCATTCTTACATATTCCACTGGTGAAAACCAAATCAATTACTTTTTGTATGTCTGTCCTATGCCAGAAACAGTAATGGCTATTTTCAAATATTTTTAATTTAATCTCCATATTATCCTCCTGAATAAGGAGAAATATCCCAATATTTACACAATAAAATTAGAAAGATTGTTGGACTTACTGTAAGGAGACAGGAATTCAACCCTAGACCCACTCCGGCTGGGTGGGAGACCTTGGCAAGACTTCCTCAGCCTCATTCTCTCTGTCTGCAAAATAAGAGGATGGCAGGGAGGTGACAGACCCCATTCCTTTCTGGTGAGGGAGTTTTGATTCTATGATTGCAGCACTTCTTAAAGAAAGTGGGACCTGAACTAGGCTCCAACTGGTAAGATCTGAATATCCAAGGCAGAAAGGGAAAGGTGTTGGTCCACATTCAAATTTTGCCATTTTTTTGCCTATATGATCTCTGGCAAAAAACATAACTTCTCTCTTACCTAAATTTTGTTTTCTTTAAAATGTCTATAACAACAAAGTGCTCTACAGTTAACTTAAATAACACATACTAAGTGTTCAATAAATAAGTTAGCCTTATCGTCCCAGAGATAGGACAGTGTGGTGGCTAGAGCATGTACCTTGAAGGCTTTCTGCTTGTGTTCAAACATTAACGCTGCCCTTTGCTTATTGTGTGCCTTATGTGATACACTTACCTTCCATGTACCTCAGTTTTCTTATATGTAAAGTGGGGACAATGATAGAACTTTAAACACTGTTTAAATATTAATCATTATTACCTCAAAGTTTTCCACATCCACTTCTATAGTGGGGATTTATTTCCTTGAGAATGCTTACTTTTACACAGGTCTCACATTCTTATTATGTGTGGGGTCAGTAGACTTGGTAACACGCCAGATGAAGCTTCTCCTTTTAAACTAAGTGTCCAAAGTAGTCTTTGCATAACCTGAGCAGTGTTCCCTGCTTTCATGCTGTTTCCCTAAATGCAAGGTGCTATACTTCATCCTGCTGGCCTGCCACGACTGTTGCTTTTGAGCTGCTATCCCTTCTCTCCTTTTGTAGCTCACTTCACACACACTACATATTTTGCAGGAATGGTTGTGGGCTCAACAAAAACTTCATTTTTCCTGTGATGACAGCACTAAAGAAGGGCTCAAAACTGCTTGTCTCTGAAATGCCTTGGGTTACATTAATTAATGCTCTGTGGGTTGTCATAGTAATAATAATAGCTATAATTATTGTAACATAATAAGATAATTAATTATTAATACTATCTGTGGAGTGTATACTGTGCGGTGATCATGGGCCACTTACGATCCTGTTTTGGAGACATAAGTCATGATTTAATAACTCAAGGCAGCCTATACCTCACTATTGATTTCTACTACAGTGCTTGGTATTTACTCATATTTGAACAAACGAATGAATGAATGAATGAATTCTTAAGACTCAAATAAGTGTGATAGAGATTGAGTGCCCCTCCTACAACTCCACCAGGAGGTAATCTCTTTCTTAGATCAGTTCATAACTGCAAACTCCTCTTGCCTTTCATTCTACAATCGTTTCCTGTCTTGAAACCTCATTAGGTTTTTCCCTTTAGAATACAAAGCTTAGGTCATCCTTAGTGCCAAGCTTCCCAGCAGAAATAAATAACAGATGTGCTGTGTCACTGAGTTTCCACCCCTAACACATACACCTTGAATGGTCAGATAGGGCCTAAGGGAATTAAAGTCCCTCTACTGGTTGCCTCTGGCAGTAAGCAGACTTTCTGTTCACCTTAGTGTGCCCTGAAAATTTATCACTTTTTACAAGTGCTATGGTATGAAGAAAAGCTATTTGAAAAGCAGTAGCTCGGTGTGTGACATATGAGGGTAAACGTCCAAGGTAAGGCCTGACTTTTGGCCACTTCTTCCATTGTGACATCTAGGTAGTGACTATGGTAGGGCGGACAATAAGAAGCTGGGTCTAAGACAGCATAATAAAACCACTTACTCTGTACTAGCATTAAGGCTAACATGCTGTCACGAAGAATGTATACAGTGTACAGTCCAAACTCAAGCATATCAGAGAGCAAAAGGAGATGCTATGATATTAATGTACCCTGGGACATCAGATATAAACCAGAGTTGTCTTGGATAATCAAGTACATATGACCACAATACATCACTTCACTTACATAGTTTTTTTTTAAAATAGCTTATTTGCTTCAATAAATAATATACCTAAAAGGTTCAAGAAACAAAGCAATCTAAATGATTTACCTAAGAAGTCTTGCCCCAGTTCCTCAACCCATCTGTTCCTCTTTACTTCTCATCTCACCTTTTATAGTTTTTCCCTAAGATTACAGTGTTTCTATAAGTGAAATATAGAAGATATGAACATTTTATAATTCCCCATTCTTATGCATAAGGTGCCATAGTATAGAATTTTTTCTATCGTCACTTTTATTTTTCTTAACAAGAAATCTTGGAGATACTCCTATTTTCTTGCAGAGGGTACCATCTCATTTTTAAAAATAGTTCCATAGTATTTCATTGTGTATTTAATTTAACTAACCCTCTCTGAAGGACTCTTGTGTTGATTCGAGTCTTTGGCCATTAAAATCAGAGCTACAATGAATATTTTGTATATACATCTCTTTGTATATTTGCATACACCTTTATAGAAGTGGGATACCTGGGTTATTTGTAATTTTGGTAAATATTTCTAACTGCTCATGCAATTTGGGTAAATATTCCTAAATTTTCCTCAAAAGGGATTATGCTACTTTGTTCTCCAACCAACAATGGATGCAATTGTGTTTCTCCATTGCAACTTCAATAAAGTATGTTTCAAAAAACTTTTGAATCTTTGTAAATATAAAAATTGATAAATGATATCTCATATCACAGTAGTTTTTTTTTTTTTTTTGAGACAGAGTCTCACTCTGTTGCCCGGGCTAGAGTGTCATGGCGTCAGCCTTGCTCACAGCAACCTCAGACTCCTGGGCTCAAGCAATCCTACTGCCTCAGCCTCCCGAGTAGCTGGGACTACAGGCATGCACCACCATGCCCAGCTAATTTTTCTGTATATATTTTTAGCTGTCCGTATAATTTCTTTCTATGTTTAGTAGAGACGGGGTCTCGCTCTTGCTCAGGCTGGTCTCGAACTCCTGAGCTCAAACGATCCGCCTGCCTCGGCCTCCCAGAGTGCTAGGATTACAGGCGTGAGCTACCGTGCCCGGCCTCATAGTAGTTTTAAGTGCCAAATTTATCTTATTATGTATGATGTTTAAATTGTTTCTTACATTTTTAAAAACTTCAATTTTTAATATAATTAGCTGATTTTAGGGTGTGTCTCCCCCCACTTTACAGTAAACATTTTGAGGAAACGGACAGTGTTTTATACATCTCATTTTCCCCCATTCCTAAAATGAGGCCTGGTACATAAAAGATGTTTAAAAATACATTAAATGAATGAATAAATGAATTATTGTGATTTCCTCTATTTCTCACATTAGTTGTACTTGATATCATTTTTTCTAACCTCTAAATCATGTATTTTAAAATAATGTACTACATATTAACATAGCACATTAAAAATGTTTAGGTGAATATGATTTTAAAATTACTTATAATCCTCTTACTTCAAAATCATTCATCTATTCCATTTCTAATTTCTACTAAACATATGCTGTTTTTTCAAATATGAGCAATGATACCATGAATTTTTGAACATGTTGAATTCTACTTTTCTTCACTTAAGTTTTTATCATTGATAATTTTAGATATCATCTTTGTCCCCAAATCTGAATTACTTGATGGAAGTATCAGGACTTGTTCTTTTCTCTCACTCTATTTCTGATACAGAATAAATGCTAAATAACCACTCTTTACTGACAGATGGTAATATGAGAGAGAAGAAAAAAAGCTCTTGGCTAGGCAAGGACTACATGTGGAAGCCTTAATCCTTTTGTATTCTGCACTAACTGATTCTAGATAATCTCTGATTCCTATGCTCAGGTATTGATGTAACACTGATAGTCTTCTGAGGGAGACTGTGTGGGTATTGTAATCTACACAGTTAATGGCAAGCCTTCCAGATATACAAGTGGACAATAGAAATGATGAGGAAAGTCTGTCTCAGAGTCTGGCTTACAAAAAACCAATGTAGAAATACCAGTGAGATGTGATATATGGAAGAATAAGAACAAGTATCAAAATGCAGCACAATTATTCATTTGAAGAGTCTGTATAAATGGCTGATCTATACATCCATGAAATAAAAATGAAAACAAAGGGTGTTTAGGACTGTGGGAGATGCAGTAATTTAATGAAGAGCTGTTGCAACCATCCATCCTGGAGAAAGGTCAGGTATTTCACAGGAAACGTGATGTAGGCTAAGTTCTCATTAAGATTGAATGAGACGCTCGGATTGTCCAAGCACTCAAGAAACTCTTCCAATCCTGAAGTTACTTTAGAACTCTCAGAAGCAAATATCTTCCTTCCCTTTGGCTCACAAATCTTCAGCTCCTGCAGGAAGCGTTTCTCATTTGATATGAGAACATACAATGCTTTCCTTCCATTTAATGTGATCTTCTTGTTAATCTTCTACGGTTACCTCCTTATCTTAAATTTAATTTAGCAACTGCGTTGTACTAACGTCTGATTCTGAAAAATGGAGGTACATTTGGATCTATGAATGATTCAAATACCTTAATTCCAACAAATAAATGCTATTATTCCATTATATATCTGGAGTCCATATTCATCCAAGTACACATTCAAAGATAGTACATGCTGAGATCAGAGCTCAGATGCTAATATCAAGACTTTTGATGAAAATATTGAGGATGTGGGCCGGACACGGTGGCTAACGCCTGTAATCCTAGCACTCTGGGAGGCCAAGGCTGGTGGATTGCTCGAGGTCAGGAGTTCGAGACCAGCCTGAGCGAGACCCCGTCTCTACTAAAAACAGAAAGAAATTATCTGGCCAACTAAAATATATATATAGAAAAAAATTAGCCGGGCATGGTGGCGCATGCCTGTAGTCCCAGCTACTCAGGAGGCTGAGGCAGTAGGATCGCTTAAGCCCAGGAGTTTGAGGTTGCTGTGAGCTAGGCTGAGGCCACGGCACTCACTCTAGCCCGGGCAACAAAGTGAGACTCTGTCTCAAAAAAAAAAATATAAAAAAAAAAAATATTGAGGATGTGGATATAAATAAAGGTGTTAAGGAAAAAGTGGATTACTCTCACGAGAATGGCCTGTGTGATAGTAATGGTTGTGGTGATGTAAGTAATGGAAAATCCTCTTAAACATGATTGTTATGAGCTTGCAGGGTGATTATTGTGATGGTATTTTGTTGTTTACAGTCACAAAAGTGAAAAATAATGTCAAAGTTTTATAGGTAACTTATTCAGTTCTTGGACTCACTTAGTGAACAAGTCACAAAATCTTTTTAAACTTTTCCCAGACACTGATCAACTGTGGGAGAAATGAGGCTCAACAAATCATCTGGAATCTTCTCAGATAAACCTTAACATAGATAAAGATTTTTATATTAATGAGAATGGGCATACCAGATCTAATAAATTAGAAACTTTGAGGATGTGGTCTAGCAATCTGTGTTTAAACAAACCTCAAGATTATTTGAGTGCTAGTTAAGGTTTGAGAACTACTGATCTCATCTGCTGGTGAGCCTGAGGGGGCAACTGCACATGTGTTGCCCAGTTCTTTCCTCTGCTCTTCTCCTCGGGAGCCACCTGCCAAGTTTGTGTGCTCTGCTTTGCTCTTCCATGTAGTGGAAGGAGGCCTGTGGCTTTCCATGCTGCAGAGGAGAACCACGAGAAAACTTGGGACACCCAATATCATAGTAAGATGTTTGAAGTCCCTCCGATGAGTAATTAAAATACCGGCCAGATAAATCATAAGAAAAGGTATAAAAGATTTGAAGAGAATAATTAGCAAAATCTACCTAATGAAAGTATATGGAATACAGATGAACTTCAGGCACAAGTGGAATTAAACAAATGCTAAGCCATAAAACCAGTCTCTATACAGTTAAAAAATTAATAATATTAATATAATATAGACTTCTGCTTATAATAATGATAAAGTAGAAATAAATAGCTAAATGATAAATTTAACAAGTTCATGTATTTGATATTTTAAAAAACATTCTATACAGTAAGAGTCTCAGAAGAAATTATAGGGGAAGATAGAAAACATTTAGACCTGAATTATAATAAAAATCATAATTTCAGAACTTTTGGAATAAAGCCAAAGTGCTTCCTAGAACTTTATAGCCCAAAGTGTTTACATTATAAAAAAAATTCCAAAATTAATTAACTAAACATTCAGATTGAGAAATTAGAAAAATAATATCAGGAGGTAAAAGGTAGTACAAGGAAGAAATTAATAAATATGAGAGCAGAAATTAATATAATAAAAATAAATATACAACAAAAATTATATTTAAATAAAAAATTTATTTTCTGTAAAAAAATTAAATAAACTCTTTTTTTTTCCTTTTTTGAGACAGGGTCTCACTGTCTCCTGGCCTACAGTGCAGTGGCATCATCATAGTTCATTGCAACCTTAAACTCCTGAGCTCAAGCTATTCTCCTTCTTTAGCTTCCTGAGTAGCTAGGACTACAGGTGCACGCTACCACACCTGGCTAATTTTTCTATATTTTGTAGAGATGGAGTCTTGCTCTTGATCAGGCTGTTTTTGAACTCCTGGCCTTAAGCAACCCTCCTGCATTGGCCTCTCAAAATGCTAGAATGACAGGTGTGAGCCACTGTACCCAGCACAAAATAAACTCTTGACAGGACTAATAAAGAATAAAGTGGAGATAAAAGTAAAAATAAAAAAGTTTAAGAATGTAAAATTGTTATAACTACAGATACAACAAAGTTTAAAATTACAATAAGATGATATTAATAATGTATGCCAATTAATTAAAATTTCAAATTGGATTCATTTGTAGAAAAATTGAAAATTAGCAATATCAACATCAGTCAGAAGAAATATAAAATCCAAATAATACTGAATTATAAGTTAAAAATTTACTAGAAAGAAAATATTAAGTTCACAATACTTAAGTGAGCTCTATCAAATATTAAAGAAAAACATAATCCTTATTTTTACAAAAACTCTTCAGAGAATAGAAATACTGGAAACACAGCCAAACAATGTATTTTATGAAGGAAACCTATTACTAATTCCAAAATAAACAAAATCATTTATATAAAAAAATTAGAAGACAATATCATTCATTAATATACATGGGAAATTCTCCCTCCAAATACTACAACTCCAAACAAATAATCTGTATTAAGTGATTTTGATTGAGTTTGATTTATCACAGGAATATAAAATTAATTAATATTTGAAAAGTAATAATCTGATTTATCACATTAACAAATTAAAAGGAAAAAACATGATTATTTCATTAGATGAAGGAATAAAAAAACATTTAGTCACCATACATAATTTTAAAAATTAAAGAACAATAGCAAAACTACAGATTGCAAGAAGTGTTCTTGTCTTAATAAAGGGGACCCTTTAAAATTATGCAGCAGACCTAATGTGAAGTGTGAAAAAACATGTGCTTTAAGATTAAAAAAAAAACAAGATTAATGGCTAAAATAACTTCTATTTCATGAAGTACAGCAGAGATATGACATGTCACCAAAATTTAAAGTAGGAGCAAGCTAGATTTATTCTTTCTCCCAGAGAAAAACAAAAATAAATACACAACCCACAGAATATTATCAGCAATACTCTAGAACCCAAATATGAGTATGAGACAGTTCCCAGGGCCACAGAGAAGTGAGAAAAACTGTGCAGATGGAGAATAATTAGACTTTAAATCTGTGACACCTTTCTTTCTATCTGTTAGGTACAAAGTATTTGGAAAATTTCACCCTGGCTTACAGTTTCTACACTGGAAAAAAGAGATTGAGATGGAAACTCAGCTTTCACAACATCTTTGGTTCCCTGGTAGGAGACTATCTCTGTCTCAACCCACAGAAAGTATTTTGAGTACCTACAGAAAGAAAATTTCCTGAGGACAGAGACAAAGGGCAGGGTACATGGAACTAACATCTCCAGCCCAGGAAACTCAGCTTTGTATCTCAAAGGGCATGCCAAATCAAACTTGCTGTTGAATGGCACCACACTGCAGGATATATGTTTCATGGGCACCCTGGGCATGAACCCCTAGCTAGCCTTCCCACAACACTTGAGTATCCCCTTTCACATCTCCCACATCCTGAAAGGGCAGTGCTCCAAACATTTGCTAGAGATGAGGGAAACCTGAGCTTACATCACCATCTAGTGCTGAAAAGGAGACAGTGATCTAGCAAAAAATATATTCAACAGGTAAAATTGTGAAGAAATCTCTAAGGAAACATATGTATTAAAAAAAAAAAAAGACAAAAAACAAGCCAGACAGAGAAGATTGGAATAAATCTTTCAATGTGAAGATGTATCATCTGTAAGAAATAAGAGCAAACAGAGAATCATGACCTCCTCAAATAAGCAAAGCAAGGAGTCAGTGACTGACCCTAATGAAACTGTGATAGACGAGTTTCCTGATCAAGAATTCAAAATAGCAGTTTTTAAGAAAAGTCAGTGGTCTCCAAAAAAACAAATAAAATCAATTCAGAAATTTATTAGACAAACTGAGAGATTGATATAATACTGAAAAAACAAACAGAAATCCTGAAACTGGGAAACATATTTGATGAACTCAAATATTTATTAGAGGCTCCCAACAGTGAATGAATCAAGCAGAGTAAAGAATCAGTGAGCCAAAGGCAGACTATTTGTAAATATACAAATAGAGTCAGATGAGAAAAAAGAAAAAATGAAATGAAACAAAGATCATCCACAAGATCTAGAAAATTAACTCCAAATCTTTATGTTCAAGAAGGAGCTGAGTAAGAGCAAGGGTTAAAAGCTTATTTAAAGAAATAATAACAGAAAACTTTTCAAAACTTGAGAAAGATATAAATATCCAGACACAGGAAGGTCAGAGATCACCAAATATATTCAAACCAAATAAGACTGTCCCAATGCATATAATAATTTAACTCTCAATGATCATGGAAATAGAGAGGATCCTAAAATAAACAAGAGAAAATAAACAAATAATATATGAATAAACCCCAATTTGGCAACAGACTTCCCAACAGAAGTCATACATGCCAGGAGGGTGTGAGATGGCATATTCAAAGGACTGAAAGAAAATGCCTACCAACCAAGAATACCGTGTCCAACAAAGTTATCCTTCAAACATGAAGGAGAGAGAGTCTTTCCTAGATGAACAAAAACTGAGGGAATTCATCATCATCACTAGAACTGTCTTGCAGTGCTAAAGGGAGTTCTTCAATCTAAAAGTAAAAACACTAATGTACAAAAAGAAATCATGTGAAGGTATAAAACCCACTGGTAAAATATGTACACAAACTCAGAATACTTTGGTATGCAATCCACTTTGGTATGAAGAGTAAAAGACGAATCTATCCAAAACAGTAATAGCTACAGCAACTTGTTAAGAGATAGGCAATATAAAAATGCATAAATTGAGGCAAAGAAAGTCAAAATGTTTGTGTGGGGGATGAAGTAATAGTATAGAGGTTTGTTAGTTTTTCCTTTGTTTCTTTTTTTGTGATCAAAGGTAAGTTGTCATCTATATAAAATAACTTCTTATATATATATATACACACATATATATAATGTTTTTGTAAACTTCATAACTACAAAGCAAAAACTTATAATTAATGTACTAAAAACAAAAAGCAATGAATTTAAACATACTATCAGAGAAAATCACTTACCCACAAAGGGAAGACAGTAAGTAAGGAAAAAAGAAAGAGAGGAATTACAAAACTACTAGAAATCAAATAACCAAAAAGGAGTAGTCAATCCTTTCCTATCAGTATTACCACTGAATCTAAATGGACTCATTTTTCCAAATAAAATCATAGAGTAGCTGAATGGATAAATAAAGAAACCCCAACTATATGCTGCCTACGAGAAACTTACTTCATCTATAAAGATAGAACATGAACATATTCTGTAGACTGAACATGAAAGGGTAGACAAAGATATCCATGCAAAAGGAAACCAAAAAAGGGCAGGAGTAGTTATATTTATATTAGATAAAAGACACTATAAATCAAAGACTGTAAAAAGAGATAAAGAATGTCACTATATTATGATAGAGGGGTAAATTTAGCAAGACGATATAACAATTTCAAATATCATTGTATCCAACACAGGAATGCCCAAATATATAAAGCAAGTTAATAGATCTAAAAGAAGAGATAGACTGCAATACAATAATAATAGTGAATGTCAAAGCTCCACTCTCAGTAATGACAGATTATCCAGACAGAAAATAAAAAAAAAAAAAAAAAATGAAAACAAAAAAAACTCCACTGGAGTTAAACTACAAACTAGACCAAATAGAACTAACTGATATTTGCAGAACATTTCACCTAATTACTCTGGAATACACATTCATCTCATCAGCACATGGAACAGTTTCCAGAATAGACCATGTATTTAGGCCACATGACAAATACCAACAAATTCAAAAAGGTCAAAATCATATGAAGATTTTTTTTTTGTTTTTTACCTTGTAGTTTTTTCTTCTAAAAAATTCACTTTCTCCATGTGGATTAATTTGTTTTATTTGGCTACCAACAAAAATAAAATGAGAGAACCACTTTCATTTAAAATCAGTCTCACTCTTTAAGAAGTAGGTTGAGGCCATCAGAGTTTGTGAGTTTTATAGTAAGACTATACCTTAAAAATATTTAATGTGTAAGGTCACACAAATTAGTTAGCTTTCTAATATTTTCATTACTCTATATGTCATATAACTGTACATTTCAACAATGCTGATGATTAATTTACCAATATAGAGCAAAGAATAGAAACAGAATTTGTCTTTTCTGACCACAATGGAATAAAGCTTGAAATTGATAACAAGAGGAACATTAAAAACTACACAAGCACATGGAAATTCGATAACATGCTCCTGAATGACCAATGAAGAAATTAAGAAGAAAATTTAAAACTTTCTTGAAACAAATGAAAATAGAAATATAACACATGAACATCTACAGGAAACAAAGAAAGCATTAGTAACAGGGAAGTTAATAGCAACAAACTTTCTACATCAAAAAAGTAGAAAGACTTCAAATAAACAACCTAACCATTTACTTCAAGTAATAAGAAAAGCAAGAACAAACCAAACTCTTTCCTTAGTAGAAGGAAAGAAATAATAAGGATGAGAACAGAAATAAATGAAATTGACACTAAAAAATAAAAAAAGATTAAAAAATAAAAAGTGGATTTTTTAAAAAGATACACAAAATCAGCAAAGTTTTAGTTAGGCTAAGAAGAACAGAGAGAAAATCCAGATGAATAAAATCAGAAATAAAAAAGTAGACACAAAAACTGATACCACAAAAATACAAAGAATCATTAGAGACTGTTATAAACAAATATACCACAACAAATTGAAAAACCTAGAAGAAATAGATAAATTCATGTAGACATAAAACTTATTAAGATTGAATCATCAAGTAATAGAGCAAACCAATAATATGTTACAAGATTGAAGCTATAATAAAAACTATCCTATCAAGGGAAATCCCAGGGCCTGATGGCTTCTCTGCTAAATTCTACCAAGCATCTAAAGAACTAATAACAATTCTACTCAAACTCTTCAAAAAATTTGAGGGGACTGGAATATTTCCAAACTCATTCTATAAGGCAAGTATTCCCTTAATACCAAAACCAGACAAGGACACAGCAAAAAAATAAAACTACAGGTGAATATCCCTCATGAATATAGATGCAAAAATACTCAACAAAACACTGGCAAACCAAATTCAACAACACAATGAAAAGATCATTGAATATGATCAATGAGATTCATACCTGGGATATAAGGATGGTTCAACATATGCAAATCAATAAATGTTATATATCATATAAACAGAACCATGAAAAAAAGACACATGATTATTTCAATAGATTTTGAAAAAGCAATAGATGAAATTTGATGAAAATAAATTTTATCTAACATTACTTTATGATAAAAATCCTTAACAAACTGGGTATAGAAAGAACATATCTCAAAACAATAAAAGTCATAGATGACAAAACTCAGGACTAAACCATACTGAATAAGGAAAAAATTGAAAGCCTTTCATCTATGATCTGGAACAAAACAAGCGTTTTCTGTAATACTGGAAGTCCTATCCAAAGCACTCAGGCAAGAGAAAGAGACAACGGGCATCTAGCTTGAAAAGAAAGAAGTTAGATTATCCTTGTTTGCAAAGAACATGATTTTTTATTTAGAAAAAC
Source organism: Lemur catta (assembly GCF_020740605.2). Taxonomy (NCBI): domain Eukaryota; kingdom Metazoa; phylum Chordata; class Mammalia; order Primates; family Lemuridae; genus Lemur; species Lemur catta. The sequence goes on along the minus strand of NC_059130.1, from coordinate 32,001,658 downwards.
CTAAAGACTCCACCAAAAATAAATTTTACTAGAACTGATAAATGAATTCAGTAAAGTTGAAGAAAACAAAATCAACATACAAAAATCAGTAGTATTTATATATGCCAACAATAAACAATGGGAAAAAAATCAAGAAACCAATCTCATTAACAATAGGTACAAAAAATACATAAAACACTGAGGAATGAATTTAACTGAAGAACTGAAAGAGATCTATAAGAAAAATTATAAAACAGTAATGAAAATAACTGAAGGAGACACAAGAAATAAAAGGATATTCCACGCTCATGGATAGGAAAAATTAATATTGTTAAAATATCAGCATTACCCAAAGTGATCTACAGATTCAATGAAATCCCTGTCAAAACACCAATGACATTCTTCACAGAAATAGAAAAAAACAACTCTAAAATCTATATGGAACCACAAAAGACTATGAATAGCAAAAGCAATCATGAACAAAATGGACAAAGTTGGAGACATACCACCACCTGATTTAAAAATATACTACATAACTATATAACCAAAACAACATGGTATTGGCATAAAAACAGATACATAGACCAACGGAACAGAGTAGAGAGCACAGAAATAAATTCATTTATTTATAGCCAACTCATTTTTGACAAAGGCTAAAGAACATGCATTGGGGAAAGGACAGTCTTTTTAATAACTGGTATTGGGAAAACCACATAGCCATATGCAGAAGAATGAAATTAGACTCCTATCCTGACTACATACAAAAATCAAATAAAGACTTAAATCTAAGACTTGAAATTATGAAACTACCAAAATAAAACACTGGGGAAACACTCCAGGACATTAATCTAGCCAAAGATTTTTTCAGTAGGATCTCAAAAGCACAGGCAACAAATGCAAAAATAGACAAATGGTATTACATTTAGCTAAAAAGCTTCTGTAGGTTGGGTGTGGGGACTCACACTTGTAATCCTAGCACTTTGGAAGGCTGAGGTGGGAGGGTTATTTGGAGCCAGGAGTTTGAGGCCAGCCTGGGCAACATAGTGAGACTCCACCTCTAAAAATTAGCCAGGAATGGTGGCACGTGCCTGTAATCTCAGCTTCTCAGGAGGCAGGGGCAGGAGGCTCACTTGAGCTCAAGAGTTGGAGGTTAGAGTGAACTGTATTTGCACCACTGCCCTCTAGCCTGGGTGACAGAGTGAGATCCTGCCTCTAAAATAGAATAATAATTAAAAAATAAAAAGCTTCTGTACAGCAAAGGAATCAATCAACAAAATGAAGGAACAATCCACAGAACAGAGAAAGTATTTGTGCACTATCCATCTGACGAGAGATTAATAACCAGTATATAGAGCTACTCGAACAACTCAATAGAAAAACAAGCAAATAATACTGTTAAAAAATTGGCAATGACCTGAATAGACATTTTTCAAAAGAAGACATACAAATGGCTAGCAGGTATTATGTATATGGAAAAAAGCCCAACATCACTAATCATCAGAGAAATTTAAATCAAAAAATGAGATATCATCTTACCACAGTTAAAATGGATTTTATCCAAAAAAAAAAAAAAAGGAATAATGAAAGCTGGTAAGGATGTCAAGAAAGGGAAATGCTTCTACATTGTTGTTGAGAATGTAAATTAGTAAAGCCAGCATGAAGGTTTATCAGACAACTAAAAGTAGAACTATTGTAGGATCTAGTAATTCCACTACTGGGTATATATCCAAAAAAAAAAAAAATCAGCATTTCAAAGAGATATCTGCACTCCAATGTTTATTGCAGCACTATTTACAATAGCCAAAATATGGAATCAACCTAAATGCCCATCGGTGGATGAATGGATAAAGAAAATGTATATATACACAATGGAATGTTATTCAGCCATGAAATCCTGTCATTTGCAGCAACATGGATGGACCTGGAATTAATTATGTTAAGCAAAATAAACCAGGCACAGAAGGACAAATATCACATGTTCTCACTCATATGTCGGAGCTACAGAAATGGATCTCATGAAGCTTGAGAGTAGATTGGTGGTTACTATAGGCCAGGAAAGGTAGGGAAGTGGAGAATGAAGGAAAGTTGATTAATGGGTACAAAAATACAATTATATAGGAGAAATAAGACTTAGTATTTCGTCAGTCAATAGGGTGACTACAGTTAACAATACTCTATTTTATATTTCTAAATAACTAGAAGAGAATAATTCAAGTGTTCCCAACATAAAAAAGATAAATGTTTCATGTGATAGATATCCTAATTACCCTGATTTGATCATTACACATTATATAAATGTATTAAAATATCACATAGACCCACAAAATATGGACAACCATTGTATATCATTATAAAGGCGTATTATAATGTAAAAGATATTTTACTGGAGATACTGGCTAATGTATCAAATGAGCAAAAAGAGTACAGAAATTAAAAGCATAAATACTGGAAAGAGAAAAAAACAAAACTAATTATTTGTAGATTATATTTTTATTTATGTTGAAACATAGATAACCACAAATAATTATTAACATTAGAATGGAGAGTCGATGAGCTTGATACAACTCAATAAAAAAGTGAATTTTATTATTGTATAACATCAAAAATCAGAAAATGTAATTAAAGAGATAGCATTTTAAAAACTAACAAAATATACATAAAGTACCTAACAAAAGATATTCAAGACATTTTTGGGTATTGTTATAAATTTCTACTTAATGTCATTATATAAGTCATTTAAATAATGAACAGAACACATTCATGGAGGGGAAAATAAATATTAGGGAAAAAAAATCTATTCTTTCTAAATTGACTTATTGATAAAATAAAATGATACAAAATTCCAAAAGTGGTATTAATGGAAATTTAACATCTTTCTCCAAGGTCAAGAATATTCATGACATTCAAGAAGAAGAAGGAAAAGAAAAAAAAGTGGCATTGGTGTGACAGAGGTTTCCAGCAGGAGACAACAAGTGATTAAGACTTATAAAGTAATTTAGTCATACTCAGCAGCCTATGAGGGTGACAGCATTAGAAGAAATTAAAATTAAAATTTTGGTTTATATGATAAAGCACTATCTGGAATCTGAAGCTTTTGTCTTGTGGGCTTCTAGAAACAGAGCTAAATAAGCCACGTGGGAGTATATTAAATTCATGTGAGAAGCTTAAAAATATTCAGAGTTTGGATTCCTGAGCAAGAGTTTAGGATGTGTGTCAGTTTAGAAAAAGTTACACATTGGGTTCAGCTTAACAATTTCCAGAAGCACTTTTATTTTTTTTTCAAGATTGCTACAAAGTTGATCAGAAGGGAAAAAGTAAAATACAATTATCACTTTAAAAATAAAAAGCTGGGCCGGGCGCGGTGGCTCACGCCTGTAATCCTAGTCCTCTGGGAGAGAGAAGGAGGGTGGTTCGCTTGAGGTCAGGAGTTCGAGACCAGCCTGAGCGAGACCCCGTCTCTACTAAAAATAGAAAGTAATTATCTGGACAACTAAAAATATATATAGAAAAAAATTAGCTGGGCGTGGTGGTGCATGCCTGTAGTTCCAGCTACTCGGGAGGCTGAGGCAATAGGATAGCTTGAGCCCAGGAGTTTGAGGTTGCTGTGAGCTAGGCTGATGCCACGGCACTCACTCTAGCCCAGGCAACAAAGTGAGACTCTGTCTCAAAAAAAAAAAAAAAATTAAAAGCTGTTCTGAATGTTTATAATTTTTACTTTTGTAAAACAAAAACTAAACTTTTTTTTCTTTTTTTGGAGGGAAAACACCAAGTTCAGATACCTTTGACATGATTAGTCACAAATATTAATACATTTTGTGAACCATTATAAATCTTTCAGATTGTACATGTTTTATGACCTCCTAGAATCCACTAAATAATATTTCCAACTCATGATAAACATGAAGGTTTGCATTTTATATGCATAATAAAAATTAACAACAATACTGTCCTGACTTCTTTCCTTGAATACATAGAAACAAAACAGATGAGATCTGTGCTAGGCAGAGTTAACATTAATCTTATCTAAGAACTTTGCTTAAATTTGATTAGTAGGCACAATTGTCTAGTTCACCAGTCCTATATAAATAATCAAAAGATTTATAAAAATTTCTAAATAAACTTCGATGTGCGAGTGATATGCTTTACACTTTCCTTTCAATTATAGCTTATTTCCTTTTTAATAGGTGGGCTAGCCTTCTGATATCTATTTTCTTCCTTCAAAAGGAGGTTTATATGACATTTCCACTGTGCTCACTGTCCTTATCAGAATTTGCTGGAGTTATTTCTGCCATCTCTGTGTGTTCTAAGTGCCAGGATGCAGAGTGGATATGGGGCTCTAAAAGTCTATATTTTAAAAGTACATTGAAGAAATAAGGGAAAACTTGTAAGAGAATATGTATTTTCTCTAAATGCACTTGGGGATTTTTTTTTTTTTTAGCTGGAAGACTTCTTTTTGGGGGAGGGAGATAAGGGATAATTTCAAATGAGAGAATTTTCAAAACACTAGAATCAGAGAAATGCTATTCAAAACAAAATGTGTGTGTGTTAGAGAGAGAGAAAATATGCATGTAATGGGTTGCCAAACTACAACGGTGGACCCAACTATGGCCCATGACCAAATAAAGATCTGCAGTCTGTTCTTGTAAATAAAATTTTATCAGAGCAAAATCACATTCATTTGTTTACATATTGTCAATGGCTACATTTTGCTTCAAAGGCTGAGTCGAGTACTTGTGACAGAGACTGTAGGGCTTGGAAAGTCTAAAATATTTACCATCTGGCCCTATAAGAAAAAGTTTGCTGACCCTAACATATTATATTTATATAGTATCTTATAGAATGTAGACTGGTCAACTTTACACTGATCAAATCACAATGTTAGGACAAATTATATTCTCAGTACAAATGAATAAATGGTCACTTACTTTCATGTTGGTTTCCAATTTGGCATCTCCCACTGATGTCTGAATTCTGAGCCAGCATCTTTGCATATTTTACATAATGTCTTTCTTGGTTCTGCTTAATTATTGGTAAGGCTTTTACCTCACATTTCACTCTCCTTACATTATCTCAGTCCTATGGACACATCCTGGAAACATTTTGCAGGGAGACTCTCACAGTGAGCTCTACTCAATCAAGAGGGACATTCAAAAGTTTTACTAATAACCTAGAAAAGAACCTAAATAGCATACTTTTCAAACTTGTAGTTAACATAAAGTGGGTTAATGCACAAAAGGGGAGATAACAGAATCAGAATCAAAATTTAAAAATGCCTTAAAACACTGGGAAAACAGACTGAATCTCATAAAATCCTCTAAACAAGTATAGCTAGGAGATAAATGTGGCTTAAATACATTTATTAAGTGTATTGAATGTCTTCGCCATGCCAGACACTGGGTTAGGCAATAAGGATATAGCACTGAACAGTCACATATGGAATAAAGATGGTCTCTGACCTCATAAAACTTACAATTCAGTTTGAAAGATAGACATTGGTGGAAACTTAGGTTGATTCTATTACATAAAGTGGCGATGTGAATAGTGCCACAATAAATATGTGAGTGCAGATATCTCACCAACATACTGATTTCATTTCTTTAGGATATATACCCAGTAGTGGGATCATACGGTAGTTTATAGAATAACAGTAAATTTTAAGAAACTTAAAATTTATGAATCACCTACTATGTACCAGACTTTGTATTTTGCCCTTTATGTATTTTATCTGAGAAAGAGAAAGATATTCAAAGTTAGTCTGTGGTGTTCCTGCACAGAATATCAACATCAGACAAGGTCACTCTGTAACCATGATGATGTGAGGGGAAAACAAGACCACTTAATAATCACGTCTAAGCATATTTAAGAACAATTATCTGTACAAACCAGAAAAAAATCTCACTCTCCTGGCTAATATGAGTGACTGCTGTATCTTTCTCTATTACAGTGTTAGTCTATGTCTAGATAAGATCCAAAGTACCCAGTCATAGAATTATCCTCATTAACTGACAGGACACAGTCGAGACAGAGCTCTGCTCCGTTAAAACCTCACCAAAATCTCCTGACAGAAGGCCACATCCTGTGATAATTCCTGTCTAACACCCTTTCACTGAAGTGTTCCACAGCTCCAATGGCATGTGATCCTCCTCATTGCAGTGAATCAATAAACCTAATTATGTTAAACTATGGCCATGTTTCTTTTCTTTGGTGGGAAGGCATTTGACATGTCATTTAATTCTCAAAGCAACCCAAATATTTCTTCTTTTTTAAAATTAATGCTTATTAATTTTATTAATATTTATTAAACATGACCTGGGAAAATTATTACCAAAAAACAGTTAATAAAGCAAGAATATCTTAATGATCTTATATCTATTAAATAAATTAAACTTGCAATAAAAACATTTGCTGTCCCAGTTATTATTACCTCTCAATTCAAAAATAACTTTGTAGCATGCCAAATACGTCTTCTTAAAAGGTGAAGAAAATAAAGCTGTGAGATGTTAAGTAGCTTAGACAAAGTTAGCAATTTGGAGGAGTTTAATTAACAAACATATATCCTATACCTACTTCATGAAGCAAGAAATGTAGACGAACACATTTTAAAACTAGAATAGTTAGTTTTTGCATTTTATCTCCCTTAACTCCCCACAGCACTCATTTACACATGAAAAAAACAGATTCAAATAAATGACTGCTTACAGGTAATGAGTAGTGGTCCAGGGCATAGGACTTGAGACAGATGCCATTTTGTTGCTAAGTGACCTTGGTTACATTCCTTTGACCACTGTTAACACTTCTGGAAGAGATGGGTCAGAGAGATTTGGTTTATAATTCTGAGACAGGCACTTGTGTGACCTTAGGCCCATTATTAAACTCTCTGTGCTTCAGTTTCCTCAAATGTAAAGTGAGACTAGCAATCGTACCAACCTCATAGACTAATTGTGAAGATTGTATAGTTAATACATGCATTGTGCTTAGAAGGATATGTTACCTAGCATATGCTAAGTAAATGGGTCTTTTATTGGAGCCACCATTCAAATTAAGATTCCTAAGGCACCACAACCTGTTTTTTTGTTTGTTTGTTTTTCAGAATAAGCTCTTATCAGAGAGACTTCTCAAAGGAAGAATGATAATGATATTGGGTGGGATTAGGCACATGATCAGGGAGCGAAATTGTCTGAAAAGATGAGAGGAAATATAAAGCCTCTTTGGCTTCTGAAATGAGACAAGGAATGTAAGAGTGCACGTGTTTATGAGAAGAGTGGTGGGAGGATTAGGGTCATGTTTTCAGAGCCAGAACCCAGGAGTCTACATTAAGAAGTCCCTAGAGATAAGGGGGTAGGAGCGGCAAGGGAAGGGCGATGAGATAGCAAGCATTTGGGGAAAGGCTTCTCTGAGCCCACCTCCTCAGGTGGGAGGCAAACTAGGCCCATCCAAGCGCCCTCCCAGGAGCCTCCCCTGAGCCTGATTCTCACCCATCTCTGGGGCCAGGGTTCTCTCACTTCCCTGTGCCCCTTGTGGCCTCAAACAGTCAGCCCTAGCTCTGGGGACTCTGCCTCAGGGTGATAAGACCCACAGAAAAGGAGAAAAGGCTCCTAGGTCGAGGTTTCATCTACCACACATACACTGAGCCAGGCAAGACCAAAGCAGACACTGAATGATGTTCAGTGGTAGGCAGGTGAAGTGGTGGCCATAGCAGGTGTACTGATCAGGGATCAGAGAGTTGGGATCAATGACAAGGGATTTAAAAACAAGTACTATTATGAAATCATAATGGTAAAGTTTTAGTGGAAAGATAACTTAAATAACAGGGACTCAGAATATTCAGTTTTGAGACTTAGAGTATCAATTTGGGAAGAGACTTTAAAGGCGATCCTGTACACTGTCCTCTACATTTAATACTTAAATTCACCCGACAACCAGGATTGTCTAACACCTGCTTTGAAAATGGTGAGAGACAAGAAGTTGCCCTGTGTTCTGCCATAGACTGGCTATGTGCTGGCACAGATGATAAAATGTAGAGATTTCTGAAAAATTTATTCATGAAATAGAGGCTTTGACTAAGAAAATCTTATGACATATAGATGGTCCCCAACCTACAATGACTTGATTTGTAATTTTCCTACTTTACAATGGTGTGAAAGCAATATGCATTCAGTAGAAACCATACTTCAATACAGTATTTAATAAATTTCATGAGATATTCAACATTTTATTATAAAATAGGCTTTGCATTAGATGTTTTTGCCCCACTGTAGGCTAACGTGAGTGTTCTGAACATGTTTGAGGTAGGCTAGGTTAAGCTATGATATTTGGTAGATTAGGCATATTATTAATAAATGCATTTTCAATTTATGTTATTTTCAATTTATTATGGCTTTATTGGGATGTAACCCCATTATAAGTCAAGGAGCATCTATATTGTATTCTCTCAGGAGAAACTGCATTTGAAAAGGCTTCACCTAGAGAAGGCCTTACATAGATTCTCTAATTGGAGGATTAAAGACATTGGCAATGCAAGAATTTAGGGTCCAAGGTGTTCGGGGAGCTCCTGAAATTATTCCATGTTTGCTCAACCTTACTTGAGCTACACAAGTAGCTGATTTCAGAAAAGATAGTTTGTAGAAAGAGGAAACATCATTTAGAACAGCTCCTTGCACACAAAAGATGATCAACAATTTTTTTAAATTTAATTTCTGTGGGTCAGTGGGAGTAATGATGGGTCCAAGCACAGGATTAGGGGAAGTGAAGTCAGACTAAATTTGAGATGGTAAGTTCATTAGGATATATTGAGCTTAAAGTGTTCAGAGAACAACTAAAAGGATGTGTTCAGGCACAACTGAGGAAAACATAACTTAAATTCAGGCTAGAAAAAAAATCAAGTACATTAAAAAAGCATTAATTGAGATCATAGTTCTATGCTGATTGTTCCAGATATTAGTAGATCAATATACAATAATTAATGAAGGGCTATGTTTACTCTCAAAGATCTTAACAATTTATGGGAAAGATATATTTGTTAAAAAAAAAGTAATGCACTATGCTAAATACAAATCTTATGAAGAGAAGGAATAAATATTAATAACTTTTTCTGGGGGGGTTAGGAAGGATGTCTTTAAAGAGTTAGCATTTGACCTGATTTTGATGGAGGAGCAGCAGTTGCCAGATGGAGAAAAGAAGAGAGGTGAACCAGAAGCAAATTTTCAGGAGGGGCAAAGGTATCAGAAATGAGATAAAGCAAGGATTTCTGTCTTAAAATGTCTGTCTCCTGCAACTGGAGAGGTGAATGTACAATCTCTTTAGAATAGAAGAGATTCAAGAAGAGGTTTTTATACACCAGTTGCTTTGAATGAACTTAGTATTCTAAAATATCAAACCCCACAGTTTATTTGTACTTCAGGCCATTTAGGTTCCAAAGGAATGCTTGGAGTTTAATGGGTGGTATGAGTTGAAGGGAAAGGACTGGTTTACAAATTATTACATTAATTGTTTAAATTAATTAGTTTGGTTCAACAATATTTTATTGAATGCTTTTAATATGACAGTCATTGTGGCAAGCATTAGGATGATGAAAACAAGCAAGAGACTGCAGTTTGTCAGTATGATGACTGGAATTGGACAGCCCTCTTCAAATGCAGCCTGATCTACACAGGGTATTGTGCAACTGACAGTGGTTACCATTTTATGCATTTAAAGTCACTGTGTATTTGTTGTTGTTCTTTTTTTTTCCTTTTTTTTTTTTTTTTTTGCTTTTTTTGCATCTGCTTCACATTTTGCTTGAGAATAATTAGAATGTCCAACACTTTTTTTACATGAAATTTCACCAGGCAAGCTTTGTATTCCTCACCTGTACTCATAAAATTGGTTTTCTGAAAATACAGAATTTATGCTTATTGCCACTTTGTCATATTTGGTTTTGAATATGCATTCTTATCCCAAATATGTTAGTCATCCCACTCATCTTCTATCAGCACACCCACAAGGCAAATTCAAACCTTCATCTCTGAGCTTGAGCTCAAAATAGTTAAATTTCAGTTATGTTTTAAAAATCTATATCTGACCATATCATTTATTTATCTAAAATTCTTCTGTGATGCCCCACATCGATTTAAATAAGGTCTTAAATCATTGGGTGAACTTTCCCAGTTCCCTTACCATACAAGGATACAGGGAAATGTGTTTCCCTAACTCAGGATGCTTGCTGCCCAGGACTTCTGTTAAATACTTTTTGTCTGAAATACTTCTTTTTCTCTTTTATCTAACTGATTCCTGCCCTTCTTGGAAAATTCAGCTCAAGGCTTCCACTAAGAAGCCTTTTTCAGTCTTCCCAGTCTGAGACATGAGCCCCTTCTTTGGTACTCTGCACTGTTCTGTACTTCACACGTTGTATTGAGATGACTGATTGATGTGTCTGCTTCCCCATGAGGTTGTAAGCCTTCTGGTGGCAGAAACTATAATTTGTTTAATTTTATATTCCTTATGCCTGACACGTATATATTTAATAAATGTTTATATAGGTGAACTAAACAATAAGAAAAGACATTCCACTACATTAATCTCATACGCAAAATGCACCCTTTGAAATTTGACTAAATGAATGACTATGGCCTGGGAAGAAGGGATAGAATGTTTGGGGAAGGTCACATAGTGTAGAAATAAATGGCATGGAGAACACAAATTCAAATTTTGTTTCTGCAAAATAGTATCTATATAAAATGGAAAAGTGTCATAATCTCTTTATTCTCTCCATTTCTGAGTTTTCTCATCTGTAAAATCGTCATAACAATAGTACTTATCTCATTGGACTACAAAAATTAAGTAAGATGTTGAATGCAAAACACTTGTAAATTGTTTGATGCATAATAAATGATAATAAGAGTTAGCTATTATTATTTTTAGGGTAGTATTAATAGTAGTAATAGTAATAGTAGTAATTAAAGTGCTGTCTTTAAATTAGAAGAAAAAGAGAAATAAAATTTTGATTTGGATTTAATCACAACAATCCAGTTTTTTCTTCTTTCCTTCTTCACCTCAGCTTCCCATGGAAGGACACAACCACTCAAGCCTGGCACAGTTTGTGCTCCTTGGTTTCCCCAGTGTGGGACATGTCAGGGGCTGGCTCTTTGTCCTGCTACTCTTGGCATACCTGTTCACCATTTGCGGCAACATGCTCATCTTCTTAGTCATACGACTGGATGCAGCCCTACATACGCCCATGTACCACTTTGTCAGTGTTCTCTCCTTTCTAGAGCTGTGGTATACAGCCACCACCATCCCCAAGATGCTAGCTAATCTTCTCAGTGAGAAGAAGACCATTTCTTTTGCAGGATGCCTCCTTCAGACCTATTTCTTCCACTCTCTGGGGGCCTCTGAATGCTACCTTCTTACAGCCATGGCCTATGACCGTTACCTGGCCATCTGCCGGCCCCTCCAGTACCCTGCGATTATGACTACCACACTCTGTGCTAAGATGGCTGCAGGTTGTTGGACTTGTGGCTTCCTGTGTCCCATTTCTGAGGTCATCTTGATCTCCCAGCTCCCCTTCTGTGGCTACAATGAAATCCAGCACATCTTCTGTGACTTTCCACCTCTGCTGAGCTTGGCCTGCAAGGACACATCCACTAATGTTGTGGTGGACTTTGCCATCAATGCCTTCATCATCCTTATTACCTTCCTATTTATCATGGTTTCTTATGTAAGAATCATCGGGGCTGTGCTGAAGATAAAAACAGCGGTAGGAAGAAAGAAGGCCTTCTCCACATGTGCCTCACATCTCACTGTGGTCCTCATCTTCTTTGGTAGCATCATCTTCATGTATGTGAGGTTAAAGAAGAGCTATTCACTGACCCTTGATCGGACACTTGCTGTAGTTTACTCTGTGCTAACACCACTGATCAACCCAATTATCTATAGTCTTCGTAACAAGGAACTCATTAAGGCCATAAAGAGGACCTTCCAGAAGGGGAGGAAAGCTAGTCCCACTCACCACTGACTTTCTTCCCAGGTCCTTCCTCCACCTCAATGCTCACTTCATAAAAATTCTGCATACCTTTGGCCTGGCCTTGAGTAATGTTCCCATCATAGCACATGTTCTAGATCCCATCTCGCCTCACCTTCTCAAAGACATTATTTCTTTATGATTTTCTTGTTTCCTATATCTTTACCTTTTCTAATTTTCACTCGATCAGTTCTGTCAGCATTTAAGAATATTTTAGTATCTACATTCTTTACATATAGAATATACATTTTCTTGGCCACACATATCCATCCATCTAGAGGTCAATTTCTCTACTCCTTTTTCTAATTAAACTTCTCAATGCAACCTATCTCTTCTTTACTGTCTATTCATTTTTCAACACATTCATATCTAGTTTTGGCTCAGAACTTCCAATCAATATTTTGCATGACCTCCACGCTGCCAAATCCATTAGACCCTTCTTGTCCTTCCTTTTTCCTGAAATCTTGACACACATAACCAGTCCTTACTTCTTTATAGCGTTTGTCTCTTACCTTCCATTGACATGATTATCTCCTATTTTTTTTTTATCTTTCTTATCAGTCTTTCTCAGCCTCGTTTTTCATGTATCATTATCTGCCTACATACACAAAGTTACTCTTAAGGCTGTAAATACCATCCCTATCTATTCCAAGGGCTCTTAAATTTATATCTCCAAACCAGAACTCTCTCCTGAACTTGAGACTTATATATTCAAGTGCTTACTTACCAACATTACCTGAATATAAATTCCTGAGAATTAAAAACTTAATATATCAAAAATGAAATCTTCAAATTTCCAAATCTGAAAACTTGATGTTTTTATTTCCCTATGTTTTTGCCAGAAAATTTTTAATATTCTATTTTGCTTCCTCATCTTCAAGTTCTACTTCCAATTAATTAGTAATGTATACCAATACTTATGAAAAATATAGACTGGATTAATATAATAATATTCTACCCATTCTCCTTTCTTCTACTGTTGTTTCTTTCTAATATATTTTTTCCACATAAAATCCAAACTGACATGTGTTAAACCTAAATTGTATATACCATTTGTAAATGGTTCCCAATTGCATTTAAAATAAAATCCAAAGCCTCACCATACTCTATAAGGCTAAACAAAATTCTTCCCTGCCTTCCTCTCCAACATTGACTGATACCTCTTCTCCGTCAGAGCACTCTCCTAGCCACATGATCTCCCTTTGAGTTCTTCAAATACATTTAAGATTTTTCTGATTTCAGAACCTTCATCCATTTTCCCCCCCACATTTCATTTGGCTCACTCCTTATAATTGTGTGAATCTCTGTTCAAATATTGCTTTCAAGTGATGCAAACTTTGAGAGGATTTCTGAACATGCAGCCTAATTTATGTTATTGGTGCTTGTCTTTGAAATTATGTTTCACTTCCCTTCAAAAATGTATAACAATTTAAATGTGTATGCATGTTTATGTATATGTAGCTGTACATGTATATATATATATGTAGATAGATAGATATAGTTTGTCATTCTTTCCTACAAGTCTATAAACTACATTTGATCTGGAATTATTTCAGTTTTGTTACTTGCTATATATTCAAATCTAGCATGATGTCTAAACATAATGATTAGTCAATAAAAGTGTGATGAATAAAAAATGCAATGAACCTTACCCACCCCCGTTAATTGGTATTTAACAATGCCATCCTGATTCTAATCACTACTGGAACCCACTCTTCATAGAGTGCATTGGTCTACTCTAGTGGCATTCACCTCTGTCTTCTACACAACCAGCCTCAGCTTGTCCCAAATTGTAAATGCTTTTGAATATCTTTGATAATAACTAGTTAGCCATTAATGATGTGTAATACGAGGTTGTCTTTCCTGGATCTGTATTTCTTTATTCACAAACTGTGGTGGGTAAGTAAGCTATCTTTAGATGATGTTTATCGCTAACATTATACAGTTCTAAGATTCCATTTAACCCTTTATTTTCTTGTATGTCCTTTATGGCTGTTGAATCCAAGGCTAACAATTTGTCATAAAAATATCAGAATTTTTTCCTCAGTAATAAATTTCCCACAATTGTTTAAGATTTCTGGAGTATCTATACATTTTTCTGAATAGTCAAACAATTATTTAAAATATAAGACTTTTCTTAGCCATGCAGGTATATTAGTAGAATATTTGAAACTATTTTTCTTGTGGAATGTTTACATATACATGGATTTATAAAAATTATGTATATACCCACATGTACATGTATGCACATGCACACACATATGTAACTTTTACATCTCCATGGAACAAAGAGGACAGAAGTCATCATTCTCATTTGTGGGTGAGAATGTCCCAGTATTTCTTTACTTACATTTTATTTTCTCTTCCTTCCTATTTCTGTGTCCATTTCTCTCTAGAAATTATTGTATATGGGTCAAAAGTGTTGAAGTTTCTAGGCTCTGTTGTTAGTTGCTTACATATTCAGGATTATGTCTTCTTGGTGAATGGACCCTTTCACCTTTGCATACCATTTAAAAATCTCTGATAATATTTCTCTTTTCTGAAATCTACTTTGGTTTATACTAATTTAGCTATTGTAACTTTTCATTAGTGCTTTCATGGTATATCTTTTTCTAACCATTGATTTTACTTTTTATTTCAAAATATTAAGGAGGTACAGATGTTTTTGATACATGGCTTGAGCCATGGCTATAAAAGTGCTCATCACTGGAATAGTGTTCATTGTACACATTAGGTGAGTTTTTGCCCTTCCCCTCCTCCCTCTTCCCCTGCTTGATTTCCATTGACATTCACTTCCCTCTCTGTATTTCTGTGCCCATCAATTAGTTCCAATTTATTAGAGAGTACATGTGGCGTAGTGTTTGTTTTTCCATTCTTAAGATACTTTGCTTAGGATAATGGTCTCCAGTTCCTTCCAAATTACTGCAAAAGGCATTCATTCACCTTGTTTATGACTAAGTAGTACTCCATGGTATACATATACCACATTTTGTTAATACACTCATGAATTGATGGGCACTTGGGTTGATTCCACATCTTTGCAGTTGTGAATTGTGCTGCAATAAAAATTTGAGTACAGGTAGGTGTCTTTTTGATAAAATGACTTCTTTTCTTTTGGGTAGATACCCAGCAGTGGAATTACTGGATCAAATGGTAGGTCTACTTTTAGTTCTTTGAGGAATCTCCATACTGTTTTCCATAGAGATTGTACTAATTTGTAGTCCCACCAACAGTGCGTAAGTATTACACTATTTGGGCGGTTGTTGTGGGTTCCTGGGCTGTGGGTGTTTACTCAAACCTGGACACAGTATACTGGTGGCTGAAGGCTGGGGGTTCCCTGTCAGGGTGTTGGCCTTTTGAATAGTTTTTCCTTACGGCCCTGTGGCAGTGGTAGAGGCTCTGGGGTGGGATCTTGGGGCCCAGGTGCAGTGCTGTAATCTTGGGGATGATGTCCCAGGCCTGGTGGGGGCTCTGGAGGCACAGAGATAGAGCCTCGGGATCCAGCGTGAGAACCTCAGAGCTGGGACTGGGAAGGAGCCTGAAACAGGCCTTCTGAGCAGGGCCTCTGAGCCAGAAGCAGTGCTTTGAGGATGGTGGGGCTGATCTGACCTGGAGGGTGGGGTCAGGGCCCAGAAGGGAGGAGGCATTTGGGGCCTGGAAAGCTGAGTTGGGGCCAAGCAAGTAGCAGGCTGTTCCATAGGATTGTGGACCAAGTGGATGCCAAGTCATGTGGGTGGAGCTTGGTTCCAATGGCTCAGGAACCCTGGAGTTTTCCCTGATCCTCCCCCAGAACCCCCTGAAGTAGTTGCCCAAAGCTTCCTAAGTTGGGGCCTGCTGCAACCTAGTCAATCCCTGTGCTTAGATCCCATTGCACTGCAGGGGAGGGGTGCTTGCCTTCTAGTCACAGGATATGGCTCAGGAGAGCTTTCAGTTAGTCCACTCCCTCCCCAGCCTCCTGCTAACCTGGAGCTGTGCACTTGAGAGCTCAGATGGCTTTAGCCACTGCCTGATCCCACCATGCCTGTTGTCTGGGGCAGTGGTTCCACACAGACTCCAGGCAGTTCCCTGGGCTGACCAGTTTGGAGGTCTGTGGGGGTGGAGGGAGCCATCTGACAACTCACACACACCAGCAATGTAAGCTGGCACCCCTGCACTCTATCCTCTATTCTTCCCCAAGGGTATTTTGATCTTGTTAAATGTATCATCCCATCACCTTTTTTTCCACCTTTTTTCCTGCATTGCTTTGTGATTTCACAATGTTCCTTCAGAGAGGAGTGATCTGTATATAGGCAGCTGCCTGCAATTTTCACTTCTTTCCTTGAGAGCAGCATGCTGGCAGCCTGCTTCTAGTCCGCCGTTTCTTTTCCCCCTATCCTTTTACTTCTAATCTATCTATGTTTTATACTTAAAGTGGATTTTATAAGCAACATAGAGTATGTTCTAAGTTTCTGTACAATTTCAAAAGCTTTCTTTTCAAGTGGTACGTGTAGACTATTTATATTTAATCTAAGTACTGATATATTTAGATTGAAATCTATCATTTAGCTAGCTTTCTCCTTGTGCCATTTGTTTTTTCCTTTTAATTTGTCATCATCTTCTGATTCATTTTTGATTTTATATTTTTGTGACTCTGTTTTATCTCCAATATTAGTTTACTATTTACACCACTTTCAAAAATTTATCTAGTGTAATCTAGGTTTACAATATTGCTGATAATATACCACTTCATGTGTAGCAGAAGGGTAAAATATAATGATATACTTATGTATCTATAGGTTTGTAAGTATCTATCTATTGCAAGAGAACAGGTCCCCAGATGGCCTTGGCTGACCCAGCTCTCCTCCTCCCCACTTGCACTTCTCCGAGTGTACTGAAGATGCAACATGCTGAGATGAGATTGCTCATCTTGATTGTAGAGATGTCAGTGATCCAAGCTGCCTCGAGATATATAGACCCAGGGCAGAGTGCTTTTTGGGTAACTCAACTGTGGCACAATGTGGGGCATGTGTAGTGAGACTGCATCCACTCTGGGCAGCTTTCCTAAGCCTTGGGAACAGGTCAGGATCCTAAGCTTCTGTTTATCTTGGCTACCTATCTGTGAGTAATAAATCTGCTTTTCCTGATTTGTTGTGTGAGTGCTCTGTCTCACGGAACTCACACACTTGGCAGAGAACCTTTGCAAGTATATGTGTGTCTTCTATCCCAATTCCTTCCTGCTGTTTGCCCCACTATTTTATCATATATTTTTCTTTTACATGTACAATAAACACACAATACATTGTAATTATTTTTGGTACAGAAAGTAGGTTATGTCATCGTAAACAGATGGAGGTAAAACACATTGCAAGGGGTTGAGAGGTTAGTGAGTATTGAGGAAGCCAGTGGAGTTGCATGTTCAAGACATGTGATACTATAAAAGAGATATGCAGCCGCATGTTAGATCCTACTCATACCAGCTCTTGAGAGCTCATTTTTAAATTGTATGGAGATTTATAAACTAGTAGCTTGAAATCAGATATGGTAAGAGCATTAACACTATGCAAATCAGCAAATGCTACAAAGCAGGGCCTTTTTTTCAGGGGAGAAGATGTCAAAAATAAGCAAAACCAGACATTAGTTAAAGTGGTAAGGACAGATTTTAATCAGTAATAACACTATTGCAATACGGAAGAGGGTCCAGCCTGAGCTGAACTCAACTTTGATTTACACAGAAGTACTTGTGTGTTTTAAAGGGAGAATGAGGATAGGGAGGGGGACAAAAAGGGGCTCAGTAGAGTCAGGGAAATAAAAAATTACAAAGGACTGGTTGATATAAATGCGACTAGGCCAGCTATGTCTGCCAGTTGCAATTATTTAATTTGTATTTTATCTTCCCACAGAGATTGGAAAACACAAGTCCTATCATACACGGTGATTACATTGCAAAGGAATGGCTTTCACATGGTTCGAGAAAGACACTCCTGAGTTGTAGGAAATACATATATATCTCAAGGGGATAAAGGAAAGATTCACAGTTGCAAGCCCTTTTTAGGAAATACTCTAAGAAAAGGTGGTCAGCTGACAGTTGGCTAGAATAAACAGTAAATTATTTTCGCAGCTTTGAGCTTTTTCATGCAGGTACTTGAGGAGGGGCTAGACTTATCTCAAGGATATGACCTCAAGCTATTAAAAACGCTGTTAGTGTTTAAGTCTTTTAATGTTGTGGAGTATAAGGTGGATAAAATCATTTTTGCTGAGAGTCTATAGCTTTTATAGGCCAAATTAGAGGCTTAGTCAAGAAATGGGCTCAGAGAACCCTGGCTAGGGTTTGATCAGGGAGAGAATCTTTGTTAGGGAAAAGCCAGCTACACATTTACCCCTACACAAGTAGAAATAGGATATCAATTGGAGGGAAAATAGCAGAATTGGTGGAGATTTTTTAAGGACAGAGAGTATTCTAGTCCACAGAAAAGAAGTGATTGAAAATGAAATAGAGAGGGGTGGAAAATTTAATTAAAAAGATAGTGGTTATTTAGCTCATGGCTACCTTATAGAGATTTAGAAAACCTGAATAAACCTATAGTCATTAAGCAAATAAAATTATTGGTTAAAATCTATCTATAACAATCAATAACACCAACTCAAAAATTAAATTATTAAAAATCTATACACTACAAACAAAAAATCAAGCTCTCGTAACTCAGTTTCCAAAAAAGAAAATCTTTAAGGAAGAGATTAAGAGACAGAGAATGAAAAACTTGGTTGCAAAACCTTGAAGATGTGGATGGAAGTGAGAAAGTGAAAAATTATTTAAATCTTTCACAGTACATATTATAGTTCATAAGTACAGTTTTCACATTTACTATCACATTTGATTATTACTTTCATATGAGGAAAGTAATATTTTCTTTATAGTTTTTTATTTTTAACTGATAATAATTGTATATATTCATGGGGTATAATATGATGTTTTAATACATATAAGCATAGTGGAATGATCAAATTAGGCTAATTAACATATTCATCACCTCACATGCAGTACTAATCCATTCTTTGTGGTGAGAACATTTAAAATCCACCCTTTTGGCAATGCTACAATCAAACACTCTATGAGGTAGCTAATGTCACAAAAATATTAATAGCTGGAAGAACAACTAGGATTTAAGTCCAAGATTATGAGGCAGGGCTCTTTTCAAAGCGAGATAGGACTAGAATAAATAGGAAACTGTAGTGTGCGAGAGAAGATAAAACTACTATAGATGAGCAACAGACAGGATTAGGAGTCTTTCTTGATGGTATTTATGTCCTCAGCCTGTCCCTGCCCTCACTCTCTCAGAGTCCAAGAATTCCAGTCACATTTTAGAAGGTCCTATCATAATTGGAGGGTATACACTATATACTTTCTCCCAAGTCACACAATAGAGGAACCTATTTGAGCCTATAGTTCCCATACCAGTTGTTTTTACTGAAGACAATTATTGCTTTGAAAGATAGTCAATCCCAATTTGGACTGGAAGTTGTAGTGAATCAATAGGTAATGAGGACTACTGGCTAAAGAACTTGCTGTATGTTAGTTCCCTTCCTGAGAGAGCAATTTGGTGACCCCAGGAGGTTTGCTCAGAAGGCCCAGGGGCTTCTCTCTCTGGAAAGAATCCAGGTCATGGGAGAATGTTTTATAGCTTGACTTACTCCCACAGTTTCCATCAAAGTGCTAAACTTCAACTCCTCCAGGCTCCAGGAGTGGCTGGATATAATACCGCAAAAGAGAAGCAGGAAGTGAGCAGGGAGTTCTCTTTCATCTCCGGACCCTAAGCAGTGGCTAGACTCCCAGGGCCAAGCCCTGGCAGAGCCCTCCCCACCATCAAGCTCCAGGTAAGGACTTTGTCAGGCAGGCATTTTCATCCTCATGTTCTTTCCTAGCATAAGCACTGGAAAGAGACCTAGAGCATTCAGACATAAGGAGAGGTTTTGAATAATGAGGGCCCACAAAATACATCATTCAGAACACAAAACCTATTTTTTTTTAAAAAAGATATCTTTTTTTTCAAATGCTATCTCCAAAAATATGGGTTTAAACTTAGCAAATTGGCTATGCTTTTAAGTAACTGTGGACCTTGACCATCCACCAAGTTGTCCACTGGTTTGTGGAGTTACCAGATCCCCTTTCTGGATCTCAGTTTCCTTTGTTTTGCAAAACGAAGACATTGAATAAGATGATCTCTAAAGTTGTTTCCCCCTCGTCATCTTAAACAAAGAATATGTAGAAATCATAATACACACCTTGGGTGAGGAATGCTTAATTTTATATAGATTCCATTAAGCAAGACAGCTGAGTTACAGAACGGATTTTGCAGACCAAAATGAGTTATGTTAATCAGGGAAGATATTTTATGTCTAATTGTAAAGGTGGATACTCCAAAGCATGCTGTTGACGGGAGCAGCAGGGAGGGATGGAATTGAAATGTTGACCTCCCAAAGCATTTACTGGGAGGGCTGTACTCTGGAGGTGAGCCAGGGAGAGCAATAGTACTTTGAGGGTTGCCTTCTTGTTAGGACTTTCATGTCTCAACTTGCTTCCCTGTCTGTCTATGCTTCATAGTCTAGGGACCTGAGTTGTGAGCAATGGACACAGGGAACTGGAGCCAGGTGACAGAATTCATCTTCTTAGGCTTCCCCCATCTCCAGGGTGTCCAGACTTATCTCTTTGTCTTGCTACTTCTCATTTATCTCACTACTATATGGGGAAACCTGCTGATATTCCTGGTGGTCCGCTTGGACTCCCGGCTCCACACTCCCATGTACCACTTTGTCAGCATTCTCTCCTTGTTAGAACTTGGCTACACTGCTGCCACCATCCCCAAGATGCTGGCAAACTTGCTCAGTGAGAAGAAGACCATTTCGTTCTCTGGCTGTCTCCTGCAGATCTATTTCTTTCACTCCCTTGGAGCGACTGAGTGCTATCTTCTGACAGCTATGGCTTATGATAGGTACTTAGCCATCTGCTGGCCCCTCCACTACCCCATCCTCATGACCCCAGCCCTCTGTGCCAAGATTGCTATTGGCTGTTGGTTGGGAGGCTTGGCTGGGCCAGTGGCTGAAATTTCCCTGGTCTCGTGCCTCCTGTTCTGTGGCCCCAATCGCATTCAGCACATCTTTTGTGATTTCCCTCCTGTGCTGAGCTTGGCTTGCACTGATACATCTATCAATGTCCTAGTGGATTTTGTTATAAATTCCTGCAAGATCCTGGCCACATTCCTGCTGATCCTTAGCTCCTATGTGCACATTCTCTGCACAGTGCTCAGAATCCCCTCAGCTGTGGGCAAGAGGAAGGCTTTCTCCACCTGTGCCTCCCACCTCACTGTGGTTCTCATTTTTCTATGGGAGCATCCTCTTCATGTATGTGCGGCTGAAGAAGAACTACTCATTGGACCATGACCGGGCCCTGGCAGTGGTCTACTTGGTGTTCACATCCTTCCTCAACCCCTTCATTTACAGCTTGCGCAACAAGGATATCAAGGAGGCCATGAGGAGGCAGCTAAAGAGGATAGGGGTCCTGAGGTGAGCCAAGGCCGCTACCAGGTGCAGGCCAAGGCCGGGGCTGAGGACACGGGGAACCTATGGATCAACGGTGGCCAGAGACGACACACCAAACATTCAGTGCTTTTCTACCTGGGAAAATGCTGCCTGACTTTTCAGTGTTACAGCAACCTTTATGCTGTCTGCTGGAACCACATTCAGCTTTGAGACAAGAGACCAGAAAAGGTACACTTTCTCTCAACATGACGTAGTGCAGTGATTCTCAAATCTCAGATGTTTGTGTACTGCACTTAGTACCTGTCAAATCCGTCTGACTTATATTTTTTCAAATATACTAGATTTAATTTAACATATTTAGTCATGTCCTAAACAATAATATGTGTTAAATAAAATTTAGAACAAGTAATGAATGTTTTTTCATGTACCACTTATAATCACTTTATGTGGAAAAGACTGGTGTAGCACAGAAAAGCGTGTTTTTTGAAACCACATGTATACTGGATTCAAATCCTATTTCTTTCAGTCACTTGTTAATTACATAATCTTTGGAAAGTAATTTAGCCTCTCTGAGTCTTAATTCCATCATTTGATAACAATATTTTCTTGAAGATCATTTTGATAATTAGCAATAAGATTTGTAAGCCACAGTATGCAGTGTCTGGCATACAGGTGATATTAAAAAAATGTTATATTTATTTTTATTTATTTTATTCTTCCCAGACCTCTCATCACTCCTTTTAGTCTTAGAACAATATCTAGCAAAATATAAATAAACAAAAATCTTCCCAGGTACTTTTCCCCAAAGGAAAGGAGTAAACCATTCAGAGAGAAGAGTTTTAAAAAGAGCATAGTTTGTCACATTTTGTTCTGACAAGTTTTATGTGCATGTTTTAGTGTTCCTGATATCTATACTCAGCATAAAGCATGCAAGTATAGAAGTTGAGTCAGTGCCAGGAAAAAAGATAACTTTTTTCACTGGACCACTTTGTTATTTCATTTTAGCTTATCATTTCCTGAAACATGAAAAATATGTACAAAAATAATCCTAAAATTTAGCACATAAGAAACCTGGGATACTTCACTTAATAGAATGGGTTCTAACTCTCCAGGAGAATAAAAGGGATTCTATATCACCGTTATTTCTTATAGCTGAGTAATACTCCATGGTATACATATACCACATTTTACTGATGCACTCATGAATTGATGGGCATTTGGGCTGTTTCCACATCTTTGCAATTGTGAATTGTGCTGCTATAAACATTCGGGTACAGGTGTCTTTTTTAAAGAATGACTTTTGTTCCTCTGGGTAGATGCCCAATAATGGGATTACTGGATCGAATGGTAGGACTACTTGAATCTGTCTAAGGTATCTCCATAATGCTTTTCATAGGGGTTGCACTAGTTTGCAGTCCCACCAGGAGTGTATGAGTGTTCCTCTCTCTCCACACCCACACCAACATGTATTGTTTTGGGACTTTTTGATAAAGGCCATTCTCACTGGAGTTAAGTGATATCTCATTGTGATTTTGATTTGCCTTTCCCTGATGATTAGAGATGTTGAGCATTTTTTCATATGTTTGTTAGCTATTCTTATGTCTTCTTTTTTTTTTTTTATTTCAGCTCATCATGGGGGTACAAAAGCTCAGGTTATATACATTGTCCATGTCCCGCCCATCCCCCTGAGTCAGAGCCTCAAGCGTATCCATTCCCCAGATGGTGCGCAACACACTCATCATGTAGGCATACACCCATCCCCTACCCTTACCCCCCGTCTCAGTCTGATATCCAATTGGTATCCTTCCCCGAGGTGCATTTAGGTGATGATCAGGGAAACCAATTTTCTGGTGAGTACATGTGATGTTTGCTTTTCCATTCTTTGGATACTTCACTTAATATAATGGGTTCCAATTCTCTCCAGGAGAAGCAAAGAAATGTCATATCACCGTTATTTCTTATAGCTGAGTAATACTTCATGGTATACATATACCATAGTTTACTAATCCATTCGTGGATTGATGGGCACTTGGGTTGTTTCCACATCTTTGAGATTGTGAATTGTGCTGCTATAAACATTCGGGTACAGGTGTCTTTGATATAGAATGAGTTTTGTTCTTCTGGGTATATGCCCAATAATGGGATTGCTGGATCGAATGGTAGGTCTACTTCAATCTGTTTAAGGTATCTCCATAGTGCTTTCCACAGGGGTTGCACTAGTTTGCAGTCCCACCAGCAGTGTATGAGTGTTCCTGTCTCTCCGCATCCACGCCAACATGTGTTGTTTTGGGACTTTTTGATAAAAGCCATTCTTACCAGAGTTAAGTGATATCTCATTGTGCTTTTGATTTGCATTTCCCTGATAATTAGGGATATTGAGCATTTTTTCATATGTTTGTTAGCCATTCTTATACCTTCTTTTGAAAAATTTCTATTCATGTCCTTTGCCCACTTTTTGATAGGGTTGTTCAATTTTTTCTTACTGGTTTTCCTGTGTTCTAAATAGATTCTTGTTATCAGTCCTTTATCTGATGTGTAGTACGCAAAAATTTTTTCCCATTCTGTAGGTTGTCTGTTTATTCTCGTGACTGTTTCTTTGGCTGTGCAGAAGCTTTTTAATTTAATCAGGTCCCAAGAATGGAAAAATAAGCACCACATGTACTCACCAACAAATTGGTTTCCCTGATGATCCCCTAAGTACACATTTGGGAATAACACCAATTGGGTATCAGACTGAGGTGGGGGGTGGGAGGAGGGGATGGTGGTATACCTACATGATGAGTGCGATGCACACTGTCTGGGGAATGGACACGCTTGAAGCTCTGACTCGGGGCACGGGTGGGACATGGGCAATATATATAACCTGAACTTTTGTACCTCCATAATAACCTGAAATAAATACTATAAAAAAAAAACCCTCAGAGACAGGTGTGGTGGTATCTGTCTGTAATCCCAACTGCTCAGGAGGCTGAGATGGGAGGGTTATTTGAATCCAGAAATTAGAGGCTGATGTGCACTGTGACTGTTCGTGATTGTGAATAGCCACTGCACTCCAGCCAGGGACACATAGTGAGGCCTCATTCCAAAAAATAAATAAATACCTCTCAAATTTATAATATACTCATCCCTGATGCACAAGAATTTAATTGTGTATGCAAATGGACTGCGTAATCTTTGGAGGGGTGTTTAAAGGGCTGTTTAATCATTTGCTTGTTAGTTATAACTCTATGGTGAATTTTTTTTTTTTTTTTTTTTTTTTTTTTTTTTTTTTGAGACAGAGTGTCACTCTGTTGCCCGGGCTAGAGTGAGTGCCGTGGCGTCAGCCTAGCTCACAGCAACCTCAAACTCCTGGGCTTAAGCGATCCTCCTGCCTCAGCCTCCCGAGTTGCTGGGACTACAGGCATGTGCCACCATGCCCGGCTAATTTTTTTTCTATATATATATTTTTAGCTGTCCATATAGTTTCTTTCTATTTTTTAGTAGAGACGGGGTCTCGTTCTTGCTCAGGCTGGTCTCGAACTCCTGAGCTCACACAATCCGCCCGCCTCGGCCTCCCAAGTGCTAGGATTACAGGCTTGAGCCACCGCGCCCGGCCTCTATGGTGAATTTTATCAAACATACATGATGGTGAGAATGTTATATTATTTTGTAAGGGGATAATTCATTTTAAGTAATTTTCCAACAGAGCAAAACTCATGAAATACTCAAATTAGTTGAAATAGAAACAAATATTGACTAAAATTAAAAATGTGAAACCCATTAATAATTTCAAAAGTGTGATCAGATACAGGTTTAAGTGTATATTTAGTTCATTTTACCCAATCAATAGGCAATAAAGATTTTCATAACATATTTGTGAGGGTGTCAATTGAAAAAAAAATAAAACTGGGGATTTAATTATGAACTAATTTTATGACTTATTTATGCATCTGAATATCTACCATGAGTAAAGGATCAAATATTAACTATAAGAAACCTTTGAATTCTGTACAGCTTCCTAATAAAATCCCAAAGTATTTTCACTCCTACAATGTTAAAGATACATATCCATCCATCCATCCGTCCATCTATCCAATTCAACATGTTTATTTATCTCTTATTATATATCAGATAAAGTGCTAAGCCCTAAAAATTGTGATGAAAAAATAAGATATGTCTAGTTCATACCCTTAGGGTGTTTTAAAGGAGTTGAGGATATAGATATTAAAATTACAATTACTTTTTAATTTGTTATAATTAATTTTTAATTTGTTATAATTAATTGATTATAATTATGGAAATTACTAATAAGCTAAACATGTGTTCTCTTCTTGAGGAAATGATTTTTAAACTAAAAACTGAACAATAATTCAGAATTAGCCATTTTACGGAAACAACATAGCAATAATTATATCTATTTTTTAAAAAATGTAAATTTAGACCTGGAACTTCTTGCCAAAACTATAAAGCAAATAAGAATGAGGGACTCTGAATGAAGAAACGAAGTCTTTATCCTCCCAGGTTAGGTTTCTCTAGTCTTTAAAATGTTCAGGGAAGAAAAGGAAAATGAGTAAGAGATGAAAATAACATTTTGGAAGATTAACTATAAGTTATGGATCTGGAAACAAAACAGGCAGTGGCAGTCAGGAGGTTGGCCCCTGAGGGGCTGCAGAGGCAGGTGTGGAGAGTAGCTCTCACCTTTAAAAAGGTGGAAAGAAAACACATAAAATGGGAGAAAATATTTGCAATGTGTCTAATAAGGAACTTGTATCTAGCATATACAAAAAATTCTTACAACTCAATAATAAAAAGACAAGCCAATTAAAAAATAGTCAAAGAATCTGAAAAGACATTTCTTCAAAGAAGATGTAGAAATTCCAATAAGCACATGAAAAGATGCTGGACACCTTTAGCCATCAGGGAAATGCAAATAAAAACTTCAATGAGATAACACTTCACATCCACTAGAGTGATTAGAATTAAAAAGTCTGATAATTACACCTTGTTGAAGACATGAGGAAATCAGAACACACATGCACTGCTGGTTGGAATGTAAGGCAGTGCATCCACTTTGGAAAACAGTCTAGCAGTTCCTGAAAAGATTAAATGCAGAATTACTATATGATCCAGCAATTCCACTCTCAAATATATACTCCAGAGGACTGAAAATATATGTCCCCACAGAAACTTGTACACTGGATGCCTATAGCAGTATTATTCATAATAGCCAAAAAGTGGAAATTACCATAGTGCCTATCAATGGAGGACTGAATAAGCAAAATGTGTCTGTCTATACAATGAAATATTATTCACCCATAGAAGCAATGAACATGAAACCTTGTAAGCATTATGTTATGTGGAAGAAGTATGCGATCACAAAAGATCACATATGACATCATTCATATGATACCAAGAATAGGGAAATCTACAGAAACAGAAATTAGAATAGGGGCTGGGAGTTGGGAGGTGCAAGTGGATAAGCGGGTGCTAACTGAAGAGTACAGGGTTTTGATATTTTTTGAGGTCATTAAAATTTCTAAAATTGTGGTGATGTTTGTGTATATCTGTGACTATATTAAAAATATTGAATTGTACATTTTAAATGTTTGAATTGTATGTGAATTATATCTCAATAAAGCTATTTCAATAAGTGGGTCTGACATTAGGCTAACCTGCTTATAAATATTTGCTTTTAAAAAGTATTGCATTAAGCTATATGGTTTTATAGGAATCTGTGGGCTTGAGAAATGGTCGAACAGTCTCACTAGAATCCAGCCAAGTTGTCCACTGGTTTATTGCCTGGATTGATTATATTCTAAATCTCTCTGCGAACACCATTTTTGGTGTGGAGAACGAGTGGGTAGATGGCAGATGGGGAATGAAGGAAGGGAGGGAGGAAGGAAGGAAGGAAAGAAAGAAAGAAGGAAGGAAAGAAGAAAGAAAGAAGGAAGGAAGGGAGGAAGGAAGAAAAAAAGAAAGAAAGAATCTCTTAAGTCTACAGATGACGCATTCAATGATTAGCCAAGCCATTTACAGCTCTGTCTTACAAATTCTAGCTTATATTGTACTAAAATAGAAATCAAAGCAGAGGGGAAGGCTTAAGGTATTTTCAGATCGTTTTTGACCATATGTCCTGCCCCGGGCACGTACATGGCTTTCCACATTCTCTAATATACATGAGTGTTTTTGAATGCTTAATTTCCTAAAGAAAAGATTAGAGATTTTCTTTCCAGGCTTTCAGGGCTCTATGGTTTGCCTCAACTGTAATCTTTTGCCCTCAGGGGCAGCAGGTGTCCAAAGGCTTTACCATGTTTTCACAGAATGCTCACATGTGTGAGTTCTTAGGTGAAAACAAAGACAAGTACTTTGTGTCAGTCCATCAGGTATCCCCCAGACAGGCTGGAGTAAAAAAGCACAATTCTTTGAGAAAAAGGTCTATTCTGTTCCTTTTGGAACCAGGTAGGAGGGTCCCACATTGGGAATACAGGCTGCCATCTTCAAGACCACTGTTGAGCCGGGGGTGAGGTGGGCAAGGGCAAGTAAAATTTCCAAAGCTTTTCTGTCATTATAAAAGTCACCCTATTCTTGATTCAGCATTTGCTTGATTGCCATAATCCTTTGACTGTTTTCCAGAGTTCCAACAAAGTTGATTCCGACAATTTTTGCTGAATTTTTTGGCTTGTGAAGAAGGAGAGGCTCTTAGCTCTACCTGCTCTGCCACTTTTACTGATATCACACCTATGATTTAAAAGTGCTCATTATGTAAAATATAAAAAGTAAAGTTTTGTTTAAAATTAACCATTTATTAAAATGGCTGATAATGTTTTACATTTTTTCATGGGTTTATTTGCCATCTGTATATTTTCTTAAGTGAAATGCCTCTTCATGTCCTTTGCTCATTTTCTAATTGGACTGTTTGTTTTGTTTTGCTGTGGTAAGAGTAATTAACATGAGATCTATTGTATTAATAGATTTTTAAGGGTACAGTACATTATTTTGACTATGGGTGCAATGTTGTACAACAGAGCTCTAGAGCTTATTCATCTTGCTCACATGAAATTTATGGCTGATGTTTAGTAACACCTCACGTCCCCTCTCCTTAGCCCCTGGTGACTGTCACTGTACTCTTTGATTCTATGAATTTTACTGCCTTATATAAGTGGAATAATCAGCATGTCTCTTTCTATAACTGGCTTGCTTCATACACTCATATATAATGCCCTCTAGATTCACCTGTATTGCCACAATGACATAATTTCTTTCTTTTTTTATAGCTGAATGGTATTCCATTATGTATTTATACCACATTGTCTTTATCCATTCATTGATAGACTTGAAAAACTTAAAAATAAAACTACTGGGCAGGGCACCTTGGCTCACGCCTGTAATCCTAGCACTCTGGGAGAGTGTGACAGGAGGATCACTTGAGATCAGGAGTCCGAGACCAGTCTGAGCAAGAGCGAGACCCCATTTGTACCAAAAATAGAAAAAATTAGCTGGGCATAGTGGCACATGCCTTCAGTCCCAGCTACTTGGGAGGCTGAGGCAGGAGGATTGCTTGAGCCCAAGAGTTTGAGGTTGCCGTGAGCTAGGCTAAGGCTGTGGCACTCTAGCCCAGGCAACAGAGCAAGATTCTGTCTCAAAAATAAATAAATAAATAAATAAATAAATAAAAATAAAATAAAATAAATAAATAAATAACATAAAAGTACTATATGATCCAGCAACCCCACTACTGAGTATATAACCAAAGGGAATAAAACCCATATGTTAAAGAGATATCAGCACTCCCATGTTCACTGCAGCATTATTCACAGTAACCAAGATATGGAATTAACCTCTGTGTCCGTTAACAGATTAATGGATAAATAAAATGTAATACACACATACACAAACGGGCACAATGGAATTTTTAAACAAAGGAAATCCTGTCATTTGTGATAACGTACATGAACCTGTAAGACAGTATGATAAGCAAAATATGCCAGGAGCAGAAAGAAAAGTGCTACATGACCTCACATACATGTGAAATCTAAGAGTCAAATTCACAGAAGTGAAATGTAGAGTGGTAGTTCCCAGGGGCTGAGGGTAGGGAACATAGTGACCGCACAGACACACCAAAAGATAACTATGTGTGGTGATGGATATGTTAATTATAATACCTTGATTATGGTTACCATTTCACAGTGTTTACATAGATTAATACATCATGTTGTACACTGTGTGTGTGTGTGTAATTTTTATTTCTTAACTATACCTCAATAAAGCTTGGGAGAAAAAACTTGGAGAAGAGGAAAGAAATAGGGGTAATGGGTACTGAGAGGAAATAAGATTTCCCAAATATTCTTTGAATGTAGTTTTGATTTTGGAGATAAATACATATTTACAAATTAAATTGGGAATACATTTAATCTAAAATAAAATTATCTAAAAATAGGAAGTAAAAAACTGAAGGAAATGAACTTAACTTTATTGAGCCGATAATATAACCACAGAGGGAAATAATTATTTTACAGAGTTTAGAAAACTATTTTTTTCTGAACATGTGTAGTGGTGTATATTCTAAGAACAATAGAAAATTAAAATTTTATTTAGTAGTCTTATTTTCAGAAGTTGTAGCATTGATATTTTAAAAAACTATTTTATTTGTATTAATATTTTAATATAAATAATTATGCTAATAATGTTAAGAAATAATTTTTCTGTAATAGGAATCAAGATACAAGTATAAAATCAAATGTCAAATGTTAATTTTTTAGAATGTGATAATGGGATTATGGTTAGTTGAGAAGATGTATTTGGGAGCCATCTACCTACAACCAACTGAACTTTGACAAAGTAGACAAAAACACATTAGGGAAAAGATGCCCTATTCAATAAATGGTGCTGGGAAATTTGAATAGCCATCTGCAGTAGAATAAAACAGGAGCCCTATCTCTTATCATATACAGAAATTAATTCAAGATGGATAAAAGATTTATTTTATTTTATTTTATTTTATTTTATTTTATTTTATTTTATTTTTTTATTGAGGCAGAGTCTTGCTCTGTTGCTTGGACTAGAGTGCCATGGCATCAGCCTAGCTCACAGCAACCTCAAACTCCTGGGCTCAAACGATCCTCCTGCCTCAGCCTCTTGAGTAGCTGGGACTACAGGTGCGTGCCACCACGCCTGGCTAATTTCTTCTATTTTTAGTAGAGACAGGGTCTCACTCTTGCTCAGGCTGGTCTCGAACTCCTGAGGTCAAGCAATCCTCCTGCCTTGGCCTCCCAGAGCACTAGGATTACAGGTGTGAACCACCGTGCCTGGCCAACATGGATAAAAGATTTAAATCTAAGGCATGAAACCATTAAAATTCCAGTAGAAAACGTAGGAAAAACTCTTCTAGATATCAGCCTATGCAAAGAATTTATGACTAACACCCAAAGGCAAATACATAAGCAACAAAAATAAATAAATAGGAGCTTCTATAAACAGAATGGGAGAAAATATTCACAAACTATACATCTAACAAAGGGCTAGCATCCAGAACCTATAAAGAACTCAAATAAAACAGCAACAAAAACAACATGACATCAAAACATGGGCAAAAAACATGAGCAGAATTTTTTTTCAAAAGAAGATAGACAAATGGCCAACAAACATATGAAGAAATGTTCAACATCACTAATTATTAGGGAAATTCAAATTAAAATCACAATGGGATGCCACCTTACCCATGTCAAAATGGCCATTATTATAAAGTCAAAAAACAACAGATGCAGGCATGGATGCAGAGAAAAAGGAACGCTTATACACTGTTGGTGGGCCTGCACCCTATTATAACCTCTATGGAAAAGCAGTATGAAGATTCCTCGAAGAGCTAAAAGTAAACCTATCATTCAATCCAGCAATCCCCCTACTGAGTACTTACCCAAAGGAAAATAAATAATTTTATCAAAAAGACACTTGCACTTAAGTATTTATTGTAACACAATCAACCTAAGTGCCCATCAATTCATAAGTGGATAAAGAAATGTAGTACTCCACACCATGGAGTGCGACTCAGACATAAAACAGAATGAAATAATGTTTTACACAGCAACTTGGATGCAACTGGAGATCATTATCCTAAGTGAAGTATTTTGGGAATAAAATAAACAAACACCACATGTTCTCACTAATGAGTGGGAGTAAGCCATGGGTACACATGGCACAAGAAGATGTAAAGGACATTGGAAACTAAGAAGGGGGAGGGTTGGAAAGGGGTAAGGTATAAAAACTTACCTATCTGGTACAGTGAACACTATCCTGGTGGTGGGCACACTGAAAGCCCTCTATTGAAGCAGGACACTTTGGTTAAATGTTTAAGCAGAGGCTGGATTACCTTTTTTCAAATATGCTGAAAAGGAAAAATAACTAGCTGTCTTCTAAGGTAACTTCAGCTTCAGAAGAAATGGGGAAAATAGCTATTCTCCTACACCGATGACCTTAAGGAAAAGCAAGGACACCACTTACAGGGGATGCTCCTATACTGAACTAGGGCTGGGGCTAAGAAGACATCAGGGAAGATGCCTAGGAATAAAACAATTAAGAATCTGGATAGACTTGCTATCTTAGTTCGGCTCCTTTGAATTCTGCCTCCACCTAGGTGGCAAATCCTCCCTCTTTTATTCCTTTTGTTTCTGCTGCCTTGGGCTTATATGTGTACTGCTTGTCATTGACATCAAAGGCTGCCCCTTTTCTCACTGTTTTCTTTGTTCTCACAAGTATTAATCTACCTTTTCTTTCAGCCAATCCAACCTGTCACTGAGTTGGTCCACTAGCCAAGAACAAATCTTGGTTCATCGACAGATAATTTGCAGAATCCTATATGCTAAGTGTTCTGACATTCAGAAGGATGAGGAAACCTTTTTCCTGCTGTGCACCCTTAATTAGTCTACTGGGAGATGTGGGGCAAACAAAATGACATTAACAGCATGAAAAACAAAAAGATAGAGAATGAGTTATATCAAAATAAAGGCTGTTATTGGTTCTGACATCAGTGCCAGGGATATTAGTGGGAGGAATCTTTCTTGAAGATTGCAGCAAATTAGAGCAAGGTTGAGAAGAAGGAGGCAACGGTGCTAAGAGTAATCATTCTGAGCTTTAGCTTTAAAGATTGAGGATGTCCTTGTGAAAAGAATCAATGTGCAGGGTTGAGAGATAAGAGGATAGCAAAGGGCATACATTCAAAGAGGTTTAAAATGCAAAAAAACAAACTTTGGAAAGTTTAGAGGAAATGAATAGCCTAAAATCTGGGAACAATGAGTTTGTAGTATCATCAAATCTCATGACAAGGAAAACAGCAAATTTGATGCTCTTATTAATTGCAGCAATAATGATTCATTAGACTCCAAGGCCTCCAAAGGCCAAGACCACTTATATGACAGTCACTAAATGAGTCCTCTGCACCTACAGAGTGCCTGATGTAGAATTACTACTCAAACTTTTTCAAAATAAATAAACCTTGAAGGCCGGAGGAGTAAACCCTTTTGCTCTGTTACATATAATAATTAGTGATCACATTTGCCACTGAATATCATATTTGCTTTGTAACTCTTCTTAGATTTAGTCATTAGGATGAAAGCTCTGTGAAGTAGGTACAAGGTCATGGTCAATAAGGACCTGGCTTTGGAACCAGACATAATTAAGTTTCTGCCCTGGTTTTCTAATAATTAACTCTGTGTACTTGGACAAGTTATTACAACTCTACATTTCATGTTTCCCATTTGATAAAAAAGGTTAATATTAATTTCATAGAATTTCTATGATGATAAATGAGACAGCTTATTTAAGGTCCTTAGCATAGGTTTAGACATTGTTAAAATATGTTAGCTTTTATTAATGTCAAAGAGTCCTAGGACTAGAAATGATGTTAGTGATCATCCAATCCAGCTATTCCAAGTCTTACGCGTCATCGGAATTTTGGGGGATATTTTGAAAAATGTAAATTACTGGGCTTCATTTTCAGATTAAAGTTCTGATAATCAATTAGCTTGAGAAATTACTGACCTAATGCAACTGCATAATTACAGACTAGGAAACTGAAGGCCAGGAAGGAAATAGATCATCTAAAATGGCAAAACTTAATATGGCAGAAAAAGCTCTAAAATATGGTCCCTGAATCTCCTAGTCTAATAGTTTTTCCATAATACTACATCCTGGAAGTTCACAGAAGAAAGGACTATTGACTCCTTGGACTCACTGAGAACTCATCAGGCCTAAGGAAACTTTTAGGGAAAGAAGTTTGTATAATTTAGTTTCTTGAGCATCATGTAGTTTAAACAAAATTATGTATTTACTGGGGAAAGAGAGTGCAGTAAAGTACCTGAAGCTAAGCCTGAGCTCTGTCACTAACTGCCTATGTGGCCCTTGGTAAGTCATTAAACTTCTTTGAGCTTTAAATTCAACATTTAAAAAATACTGATGTATGACTTCTTTACCTTGGGGTATTTTAAATTTCCAGATTTATAGATGTCAACTTATTTTAAATACCAATGGGCTACAGAAATATAGATGACTATTATTGTTATTAATTTTTGTGAAACTCCTTTGGGTCTAAAATTCTGTAACACATCGTGTACATGATTAGTCCATGGTTGCCAAAATCGTTTGGGAATTAAACAAGCTAAAAGTGGAGAAGCCTTCTCTCTACCATCAAGAAATGATTTATTTATATGGAATATTGAATAACAGGGAAATGTATAGCTGGAAAGGGAATTGGAGAAAAGCTAACAGTGGTAATTTTTGGAACTGTCTGTCATGCCTCTTCTATCCTGCTCTCCAGCCTTACCAGTGTGTGGGGTCACAGAAGAAAAGGGCAGACCCCAGCTACTAGAGTTTGAGGAGGAAGCCAACCTGTGCTAGAAGCAGGGGAATCCACCTATACTGCTTCAACTATCACAAGCATGGTAGGAGCACTGATGTAAACAAGGTATCCAGTTATCACCCATGACCTGAACACAGCAGTTTATTATTCTTTTTAAATATAATAAAGCAAGTAGCTATGACAATAGAAAAAGGGGATAATCATAGACAAGATAAGGAACAGTGAAATTCTGCATTTCCAAGAGGCTTTTCAGAGTTTCCAGGATATAGATCTATTTCCCTGCCCCGCCAGCCTTCTTTTTATGGCACAAAAGCCTTTCTATAGCCTCTTTCATGTCTTTGTTTCTCAGGCTGTATATGATGGGGTTGAGGAAGGGAGCAAGGATAACAAAAGTGACAGCAATTGCTGTGTCCCAAAACACTGAGTAAGTGGCTGAGAATTGCAAATACATCACAGCCACACTGCCAAAAAATAGAAAGAACACAGCAAGATGGGCAGCACAGGTGGAAAAAGCCTTGTGACGGCCCTCGGCTGAGGGCATCCCCAGAATCACCATGATAATCCGGACATAGGAGAGGGCAATGACCAGGAAGGAGGCCAGGATCTCTACCGCATGGATGGCGTCCACAATGACCACCAAGGATGTGTCTGTGCAGGCCAAGCTCAGCACAGGGGTGAAATCACAGAATATCTGGTGGATCTGGTTGGAGCCACAGAAGGGCAGGGTGGCAATCCATGCGATCTCAGGGAGCACAAGGAGAAAGCCACAGAGGCAGGACCCAGCTGTCAATTGGATACAAAATTTGGGAGTCATGATGGCTGGGTAATGGAGAGGATTGCAGATAGCGATGTACCTGTCGATGGCCATTGCTGTCAGGACACAGCCCTCTGTGATGCCAAGAGAGTGGAAGAAGTACATCTGCATGAGGCAGCCAGCCAGGGAGATGGTCTTTTGCTCACTGACTAGGCTGCAGAGCATCTTGGGGATGGTAGTGGTGGTATACCAGATCTCCAGGAAGGAGAGGACACTGATAAAGAAATACATAGGGGTGCGCAAGACTGTGTCCACCTGGATGGCAATGAATATCACTAGGTTCCCAGTTATGATAAACCAATAGATGAGAAGCAAGGGGATAAAGAATAAGAGGCCACCTTCATGAAGATGTGGGAACATGGAGAAGAGGAACTCAGCCACCATGGTCTGATTCCCACTGTTCATCAACTGTGTCATCTGTAAACAGAAAAAAGGATACAAAGAAACTCCTAGAATTGGAATGTTGATTACATATTGAATATTGCTTCATTCCTTTCTATAATCAGTTACATCAACTGATTCTGGAATCCTAAACAAGCCAGTTAGAAGTATCTCTTCAGCTGTATCCCATGCTTGAAACATCTGAAATATTTGCTTTGGGATCCCTAAATGAGCTTTTGGGTAAATATCTTCAATGGACGTGAAGAATACACAAAGTAACACACAAGTTTAACTCTCTGGAAATAATTTTTGGAGGTTAAAAAAATATTTTTCTTTAATTTCTGAGTCCTTTTCTTCACTCCTTGTTCTTCTGTGTTTAGCCTTAAAATTTATATCTTAGTTTTCAACTGTCCTCTAATCCTGCTCTTCAGAAAAGTTATTTAAAAAAAAAATACAGAGACATTATCAGGAGCCCTTCTCCCCAAAATTATTTATATTGCTTTCCCCATCTTTTGAAGCACTGATATCTATTAATAGTCTGAGGCTGGCTAAAGACTTCATCTTCATAGCCCTGTCTTTTTTCTGTTGGTTGCAGAGTAGCATTCTGTTTCTCATTGGATGACAAGTCAGTAAATATTTCTCTTTGCATCCTCCGCTTTCTCTGTAACTCCCCCTTCTCCTTCTCTATCAGTGGTTGGTATTGATAGTTGCTCAAACCAAGAGTCTCTCCAGAACCACCTTGTACCTGATGAGTTGCCATTGATTGATTTCTGGACAAGCATGTAACTCCATTTCCAAACATCTTATCCTTTCTATGAAGGCCACATCTAACAGTCAAAAGAAAAAACTCAATCTGAATTAAAAAATAGCATTTTTATGATAATTATGGCTGTCTTGGGAAAGAAGTGTCGCAAAAATCAGCTGCAATTAAAATCAGACTAGCATCTACCTGTTGGAGTGAAAAGGCAACTAAAATTTTTGCAAGGCTAGCTAAAGTCAGTGACAGCAGTTGCATTACCTCTCACCTCGAGTATTTTAACATCTATTTCACTAGTCTTCTTACCTCTGAGGAGTCATGCTACAGATGAATATTCCTAAGCATGGCTTTTACTGCGTCTCTTCTTTTCAAACACATTCAAAGATAAAGTCCAAAGGTCTTAGCCTGATAATCATTGCCTTCTCTAATCTGGTTCCAATCAAGTTTTGGAGCCAAATATCCTCCTATATACTCAGCAGCTCAGCCAAACAGGACCAATGTCTTGCATTTCTATTTTGCTTATGCCATTCCTTCCCTTAATTTTCCTGATTTCCTCCTATTGGAATCCCAGCTGCCAGTGTCCACTAAAGGTTCCCGTTGTCATGGAAGTCTCACTGATCCCCACTGCCAGTAGTAATCACTCTCTCCTCTGATCCTAAAAGTGCTTTATTTTCTCTTCTATAACATCTAATACATTCTTTCTTGAATTTTTTTTTTTTTTTTTTTTTTTTTTTTTTTTTTTTTTTTGAGACAGAGTCTCACTCTGTTGCCCGGGCTAGAGTGAGTGCTGTGGCGTCAGCCTAGCTCACAGCAACCTCAAACTCCTGGGCTCGAGCAATCCTCCTGCCTCAGCCTCCTGAGTGGCTGGGACTACAGGCATGTACCACCATGCCCGGCTAATTTTTTCTATATATACATACATATATATATGTATATATATATATGTTTTTAGCTGTCTGTATAATTTCTTTTCTATTTTTAGTAGAGACGGGGTCTCGCTCTTGCTCAAGCTGGTCTCGAACTCCTGAGCTCAAACAATCCGCCCTCCTCAGCCTCCCAGAGTGCTAGGATTGCAGGCGTGAGCCACCGTACCCACCCTTGAATTTTAAATATTTAAATATCAGCATTATCTCGCCCAAGTAGACTGAAAGAGGAATCATACAGGAGAAATGAAATAGTGTTATTGAAGAATTCCCATGTAATGGTCATGATGCTAGGCACTTTAGATATTTTACTTCACAAATTTTTATCTCATTTATTTCTACCTATAATAGAGAGATTGTTACTATTGTTTTACAGGTAGAAATATTGAGAACCAGAGAAGAGAAATAACTTGTGCAAATTCACATAGCTAGGATACAAAGCAATAACTGGGGAGCCAGGTCTATTAGTCTTAGAAGTCCACTACTATTCTTTATGCCACAGTGGGAAATATAGGTCAGGATTCATCAGTCATTCTGTTTTCTCTCTGAGTGCCCCTGTGTATCTAGGACTGTCCTGGGTGTAAGGTGAGAGATCTGATATGACTTCTTCACGACGTCAAATGCAGATTCAGATAAGTGCATTTTAGACCAGGAAAACTAATTTCTAGAGAATGCTCTTTGCCTTTTGCCTTAAGCTTTGAGGAAGAAAGATAGGAGAGACAGGCTTTGGAAGGGAATAGGCAACAGTGCTCAGCAGAAGTGCAGAGCCTACACTACCAGAGGAGAGGTGTGAGAGATCGGAGGTGTCCTCTGACTAAAACATCCACTTCTCTGTCCTTTTTATGTTTGCATTTTCTTACCCTACAGCACCAGAGAGTGGCCATGCTGAGTGGTCATCAGAGAGAACATCAATGGACAGAGCAGGAGACATAGACTATGAGAAAAGGCAAGAAAGTCAGTGCTAAGTGGCTGGTGAAACAGAGTGACTACTTTGGTGCTCTAAGCTTGGGGTCCTTCTCAGTAATAAAGTTGATTCATTATTCATCATGCTTCCATTTACTCACTAACACTTGAATAGACATTATTCTTGCTCTGGAAATATTAAATACATAAAGGACAAAAATATATCCTAGAATGATTTGGCAGTGCCCAAGGAGCTCAGCTGAAAAATATTCTTTATATAGTGAAAAAAAAGATGGAATTAGGTTTGAATTGGAAAAAAGCAGTAACTTGCTTTATGATTTCCCAGGAATCCACAATTCTTTGGGCTTCGGTAGAATTTTAATGTTAAAAAGACTTTAGATATTATCTGTATCTTCATCCATTAGATGAACTATTTTCTTTCTAATGTTCCTTTCAGATTTCATGTCATCTAATATATTCTTTTGGGCTTTATCCTTGAATGTATTAGAACAGAAGAGGGGCAGTAAACGCAGTGCTTGAGCATGTTCATCTGTAGCATGACTCTTTAAAGTTAAGAAGACTAGTCAAAAAGATGTTAAAATACTCAAGGTGAGAGGTAATACATACCGCTATCACTGACTTCAGTTAGCCTTGCAGAAATTTTAGTTGCCCTTTTACCCCAACAAGTAGATGCTGATCTGATTTTAACTGCAGCTGATTTTTATGACACTCATGTCTCTACTTTACTCATGTAATGAAGTTCTAAAAATATGGGATTTTACTATGAAAGACTAGGGCAACAGCTGGGTTCTGAAGAGTTAAGGATATAGGGAAAGTACTGGGCAGGTACAGTAGCAATGAAAGGCAGGTTAGAAATCTCAACTGGCTGATGCCCTGTCAGTAAAAGTCATTAGCACTTACCCTGACTGAGACCACGAGAACACTCCTCAGAATCCCTGAAGCCACCTGTGT
The DNA here is from genome assembly GCF_020740605.2 of Lemur catta. Classification (NCBI taxonomy): domain Eukaryota; kingdom Metazoa; phylum Chordata; class Mammalia; order Primates; family Lemuridae; genus Lemur; species Lemur catta. The sequence continues at coordinate 31,962,589 of NC_059130.1, read as the reverse complement.
CTTCTCCTAGTTTTCACTGAGGTTATAGATGTCTCTGAAAGTTCTTCAGGGGATATCTAGAATGGAAAGATTGTCTTTCCTGGGACTTTCTCTTCAGATGATGCAGTATCTAAAGGAAAATGGTGCCCTCCAGGGGACAAATTAGGGAAAAGTGTTACATAGTAATTAAGCATTCCCCAGGGTCAGGTTTCAAAAGCTTTCCTGTGGCTGTATAACTTTGTCTCTCATAGGGGGTCATAAAGCTGAGTACCCCAGCCCAGCGTAGCTGTGGCTGTCAGTATAGAATTCAGTTAGGGCCACAATTCTCTGCAGTACACGATCAATAAACACTCTTTTCCTCTCTGCTTCATTCATTTCTCACTATGATTTCCATTCCCTCTGCTGATATAGTAATAATAATAACAATAAATATATTTTAAATGTTTTTAATACAGATCTCATTCAATCCTCTAATTATACCTCTACTGATCATTCCTAAATGTATATATTCCATGACTCCATCTTTTCTTAACTTCCAGTGTCATTTCACAGGACTTGGTTCATCCAAAAGGAAGGAAGATGAAGGACCTCTCTGAGCATTTGCTCACATCTCTAACTCCACTCCCTACTCTGTGCTCTGCCTTATACCATAAGTCTCGGCAACCAATCTGCTTGTAGCTGCAATCTCACAATGCTGTTTGGAAGCATTGTTTTTTGTTTTTATTTTTATGCTCTTCCCTTTTCCTGAAATTTCAATCTTACTTTTCTTCTCCCCAAACAAAATACATGAACACACTTCACCTCTGTACATCTAACTACTGTTTTAACATTTGGCACATCATAATCTCCTTCAAGAAGTCTTTCCTGATCCCTAGGCTGCTTTCAGGGTCCCTCTTTTATGGTCCCAAGGCAACTAGCGCAGTGTATGTATCTGTTGTTGCAATTGTCTAGTTATTTGTTAAGATTATAAGAAATTTAATGATTATCTATGAGTATTCATTCATATTTAGAGCTCCAGTGCATAGCCCTGGGACTTACATAATCTCAGGTAATGTATGTTTAATAGAAGGGGATCAACTAAGGTTTAGAAGTGATACTACACCATCTATGTTTATAGAATATTAAATAAACACACGTTTGGTTTGAATCAGAGGGCTTGTAGAATGAAGTAGAGGAGAGACAGCATTGGAGGATAAGGTTGAGCAGAGTGTGGAGGTCTTTGAATGTCAGACATTAGGATTTTTAAAATATATTTTACATATAATATGAAATCAGTAGATAATTTTTGAGTGGGGATCAATACACAAAATTGTATCTTAATGATATGTAGAACACATTAAAGCAGAGAAATTATGAAAGTAAGAAGTATCATTAATTCAACTAGCATTTACTGAACAACTGTCAGACATCAGACCCTATTCTGCAATAGTCTGGAATAAAAGGCTAAAATAGGACTGTAAGAATAAAATTAAAGATAAGAGATGGGAGTGATTGTGGATAAAGGATTAATAGGACTTGATGCCTGACTATATTTGGGCCATGATGGAAAGAAGAGCATTAAACATGACAGATTTGCAAGTTTGAGTTAATTTGTCAAATGTCACTCTTGGCAGATATAGGCCTGGCAAAAGCAAAAGGTAATGGGGCAATTATGAGAAGATCAGTTATAGATATGTTATCTTGAAAATGAGAGGACTTTTAAGTAGAAATGTCCAATTGTCATTAAAGATGAAGAACTGGAGTTGAGAAAAGATGACAAGTCTATGGACACAGATGTCTGTTATTTAAGTAGAGATTGTAATTAAACTGTGAGAATATATTAGATAATTGAAAAAGAAAATATTGAAAGTGAGAAGAGATTGGAAGATTACAAGTGGTATGTAGGAGAGAAATGGGACTAATAATTAACACCTACCATTTTACTAAATATGTGCCAAAATAGGCTAAGCCATTTTTATATTTCATCTCATTTCATCTTTTCAGTATTCCTGTGGTCCTTATCATCCCCACCTCAAAGAGGAGAAAACTAAAGTTTAATGACTATGTATCTTCCCCATAGTCATGTGGCTAAGAAAGTGGCAGAGCCAGAATTTGAACGTAAGTTTATCTTACTGATTTATCCCAAAGTGTTCAGGAAACTAAGAGAGCAATGGCAGTCCTATAGCAAAGAAATCAAGGGAGAGAATTATAGGAGCAAAGAAATGTTTAATGAGTTGGGAAATGGTCTGGATTTTACCATTATTATTTCTAATACTTATTGTCTAGAAACTAATACATCTAGGGACTTATATATGTATAATATATAAACTTACATATATTATATATGTGAATAATTATTAAGGAAAATGAGAATTAAGAAAACTACATGATGAGTGCCAGGCGCACTGTCTGGAGAGTGAGAACGGACGCGCTTGGGACTCTGACTCGGGGGGATGGGCAGGACGTGGACAATGTATATGACCTAAACTTATGTACCCCCATGATGAGCTGAAATAAAAAAAAAAAAAAAAAGAAATAACAATTAAATTTTGTGATTAAGGTAAAAAGACATTCTATAATAAAGACATCTGCGCTCAAATGTTTATGGCAGCACAAGTCATAATTGCAAAGATGTGGAAACAACCCAAGTGTCCACCAATACATGAGTGGATTAAGAAAATGTGGTATATGTATGCCATGGAATACTGCTCAACCACAAAAAACAATGCTGATCTAGTACCTCTTATATTATCCTGGATAGAGCTGGAGACCAACCTTCAAAGTGAAGTATCACAAGAATGGAAAAACAGACACCACATTTACTCACCATCAAATTGGTACTAACTGATCATCACTAAGGTTCTCACATGGAAGTAATATTAATCAGGTGCGGGACAGGTGGGAGGGGGGTGGTGGTGGGTAAACTCAATACTAATGGGTGCAGAGTGCACTGTATGGGGGAAGAGCATGCTTATAAGCTCTGGCTTGGGCAAGGCAAAGGAATTATATGTAACCAAAATGTTTGTACCCTCATAATATTCTGAAATTAAACAAAAATAAATAAATAAAACAATAAAAATAATGTAAATATTTTAAATAAATAAATAAACTTTGTGATTAAGGGGTTATTGGCAAATGTGGAGTACATATAATTTTAGTCATGAAAGCTTCTATATAGATTGTAGAGTATGAAAAAAGTATTATTAAAAATAAATTAGTCAGTGTGGATCACTTTCAAGAAGGTTGATAATAAAAGGATGGGAGAACTAGAGTTGGTAATGTAATAAAGGTTACTTTCCCTAAGATATAGTAAATATGTGCATATTTGAAAGTGAAAGGAAGAAGTTAGTAGTGAAAGAGGAGGTAGAAATACCAGAGAATAGAGATAATAAATGGAGAAAGTGAAAGATTGGAAGGTATAATGAATGCACACATAGAGGGAATGGTCTTGGAAAGAGAAAAGATAAAAGTATGGTTGGGTATTTTTCGATATTTTGACATAGAGAAACAATTAGGGAAAGCACCCAAACAACTTTCTGATGTGAGTTGGAAAATCACTATAAATAGATGTCACAAATCAATATGAAATTTAAAAATCTGAATAATACTCTTTTCATTAAGTGAATTATTAAACTACTTTTTTAAAAGGACAGCATCAGGCCACAGTAGCTTACCTATGCTCTTTATCAAATAGTAAAGGAATAAAAAATTATAAGCTTATTAGAACATTTAGAGACTAAAAAGCAAACACTCCTGCATTTTATAGTACTATATTCTTGATACCAAAGCTAGACAAGAATAGTATAAGAAATAAATGTCATATAAAATTATACTCGTAGTCATGAATGCAGAAATTGTAAATATCAAAAAAATTTAGTGGTATATTAAAAATCTATTAAGTTGCAAGTCCAATATAAAATTTATTCCAAAATATATGTTTGGTTAACATTAGATATCTATTAACATTATTCATCACGTTATATGATTAAAGGGGGAAAACTGCACTGTCACGTCAATAAATGCAGAGAAAATATTTCTTACAATTCAGCCTTTATTGTGATTTTAAAAAAAGTCTTAGCACACTAGGAGCAGAAGAAAATTCTTTTTAATACTAATAAATCATATATTTTAAAAGTCATAAAATCATACTTGATGATTAAATATTAAAAGTATTCTTTTTTATTTCAATTAGATTTAGGGGTACAAGTGGATGTTGTTACATCAATGAATTGTATAAAGGTGAAGTCTGGGCTTTTAGTGTACCATCACCAAACAATGTACACTGTACCCAGTAGGTAATTTTTCATCCCTTACCCTCCCCTCACTCTGCCCCCTTCAATTTCTAATGTCCATTGTGTCACTCTGTATGTCCCTGAACACGCATAACTTAGTTCCCACTTATAAGTGAAAACTTGCACTATTTAGTTTTCCATTCCTGAGCCACTTCACTTAGGATAATGGTCACCAGTTCCATGCAAGTTGCTGCAAAAGATATTATTTTGTTCTTTTTTATGTCTGAGTAGTTTTCCATGAGGTGTGTGTGTGTGTGTGTGTATTTGTCTATATATATACCACATTTTCTTTAACCATTCATCGGTTGGTAGGCACATTGATTCCATACCTTTGCAATTGTGAATTGTGCTGCAATAAACATGTGAGTGCAGATGTCTTTTTGATATAATGACTTCTTTTCCCTTTTTAGATTCCCTGCAGTGGGATTGCTGGATCAAATGGTATATCTCCTTTTAGTTCTTTGAGAAATCTCCATACCATTTTCTATAGAGGTTATATTAATTTACAATTCTACCAACAATGGATAAGCATTCCCTTTTCATTGAATCTGTGTCAACATCTGTTTTTTTTTTTTTTTTTTTTACTTTAATAATAGCTATTCTGACAAGGCTAAGGTGGTATCTCATAGTTTTAGCCTGCATTTCACTGATGATTAGTATTATTGAATTTTTTCATGTGTTTATTGACCATTTCTACCTCTTCTTTTAAAAAATATTCATGTCGTTTGCTCACTTTTTAATGAGGTTCATTTGTTTTTCTTGCTGAGTTGTTTGAATTCCTTGTAGATTCCAAATATTAGTCCCTTGTCAGATGTATATTTTGCAAATATTTTCTCCCTTTCTGCAGGTTGTCTTTTTACTCTGTTGATTCTTTCTTTTGGTGTGTAGAACCTTTTTAGTTTAATTAAGTCTCATTTGTTTATCTTTGTTGTTGTTGCATTTGCTTTTGAAGTCTTAGTCATAATTGTTTTTCTAGATCAAGGTCTAGAAGAGTTTTTCTAGGTTTTCTTCTAAAATTTGTATGGTTTTAGTTCTTACATTTAAGTCTTTAATCTATCTTAATTTAATTTTTATATATGGTGAGAAATAGAGATCTCATTCTTCTGTATGTGGCTATCCAATTTTCCCAGCACCATTTATTGTATAAGATGTTCTTTTCCCCGTGTGTTTTTGCCTACTGTGTTGAAGATCAGTTGGTTCTAGGTATATTGCTTCATTTCTGGGTTCTCTATTCTGTTTAATTGACCTATGTGTTACTTTTATACCAGTACCATGATATTTTGGTTAGTATAGCCTTTTAGTATAATTTGAAATCAAATAACGTGATACTTGCAGTTTTGTTCATATTGCTAATGATTGCTTTGGTTATTTGAGCCCTTTTTTGGATCCATGTAAATTTTAGGATTGTTTTTCTAATTCTATGAAAAATAATGTTGGTATTTTGATAGTAATTGCATAAAATCTGTATAATTCTTTGGGCAGTATGGTCATTTTTACAATATTAATTGTTCTAATGCATGATCATGGTATGTTTTTCCAATTGTTTATGTCATCTACAATTTATTTCACCGGTGTTTTGTAGTTTTTCTTGTAGAGATCTCTCACTTCCTTCATTAAATATATTCCTAGGTATTTTATTATTTTTTTTAACTATTGTAAATGTGATTGAGTTATTGACTTGATTTTCAACTTTGTCATTACTGGTGTATAGAAATGCTACTAATTTGTGTGCATTGGTTTTGTAACCTGAGACATTACGGAGTCTTTTGGAGTAGTCTTTAGGGTTTTTTATGTATAAGATCTTATTATCAGGAAATAGGTACACTTTGACTTTCTCTTTTCCAATTTGGATGTCTTTTATTTCTTTATCTTGCCTGATTGCTCTGGCTAAGACTTCCATTATTATGTTGAATAGAAGTGGTGAAACTGAGTACAATTTTCTTCTTCCGGTTCTTAGGAGGAATGATTTCAACTTTTCCTCATTCATATAATGTTGGCTGTGGGACTGTCATACATGGCTTTTATTAGTTTGAGGTTTGTTCCTTGTATGCCTAGTTTGTTGATGATTTTTATCATGAAGAGATGCTGGATTTTATCAAATGTTTTTTCTGCATCTATTGAGATGATCATATGGTCTTTGTTTTTAATTCTCTTTGTATTGTGAATTATATTTATTACTTTCATATGTTGAAGCAACCTTGCACCCATGGGATGAAACCCACTTGATCATGATGAATTATCTTTTTGATATACTGTTGGATTCAGTATGCTAGAATTGTGTTGAGGGTTTTTGTGTCTACATTCATCAGGTATATAGCTCTGTAGTTTTTTTTTTTTTGTTGTGTCCTTTTCTCCCTTTGGTTTCAGGGTAATACTGGCTTTGTAGAATGAGTTAGAGAGAATTCCCTCCTTCTCAATCTTTTGGAATAGGTTCAGTGGGATTGGCAATCAGCTCTTTTTTGTATATCTGGTAGAATTCAGCTGTTAATCTGTCTAATACTGGGGTTCCTTTTTGGTAGAGACTTTTTATTACTGATTCAATGTTGCTACTTGTTATTGGTCTGTTCAGGATTTCTATTTCTTTTTGATTCAAGCTTTTGGGGTTGTATGTTTTCAGGAACTTATCTTTTTTTTCTAGATTTTTTGTTTGTGTGCATGAAGGTGTTCATAGTAGTCTCATATCATCTTTTGTATTTATGTGGTGTCAGTTGGAATATATCCTTTTTCATTTCTGATTGAGCTTATTTTAATTCTCTTCCTTCTGGTCTTGGTTAATTTAGCTAGTGGTCTATCAATTTTGTTTATCTTTTCAAAGAACCAAGTTTTTGTTTCAATTATCCTTTGTCTTGCTGGTGTGTGTATATGTATGTGTGAACTTTGTCTAGTTCAGTGTGATCTTTCTTATTTATTTTCTTCTGCTATCTTTGGATTGGGTTTGGTCTTGTTTTTCTAGATATGACTTTAGGTTGTTAATTTGTGATCTTTCTGTATTTTTGAGTAAGCATTTAGTGCTATAAACTTGCCTCTTAGCACACTGCTTTTTCTGTATCCCAGAGATTTTGGTAACTTATGTCACTATTATCATTCATTTAATAAAATTTTTAAATTTTCATATTGATTTCATTGTTAAGAAAAAGGTCATTTGGGGCACGTTGCTTAATTTCCATATATTTGTAAATTTTTGAGATTTCTCCTTGGAATTGATTTCCAGTTTTATTCTGCTGTTGTCAGAGAAGATACTTGACGTGATTTTCATTCTTTTATTGAGATTTGCTTTGTGGCCTACTGTATGTTCTGTCTTGAAAAATTTTCTGTGTGCTGATGAGAAAATTGTATATTCTGCAGTTTGGGGGCAGAATGTTCTGTAAATGTCTGTGAGGTCCATTTATTCTAGAGTCCAATTTCAGTTCAGTGTTTCTTTGGTGACTTTCTGCCTCAATGATCTCTCTAGTGCTATCAGTGGAGTGTTGGAGTCCCCACTATTATTGTACTGCTATCTATCTCTTTTCTTAGGTCTGCTAGCATTGGTTTTATGAATCTGGGAGTTCTGGCTTTACATGTATATATATTTAGGATTTTTATATCCCTTTTTCATTGTATTATGACTTTCTTTGTCTTTTTTTCTGTTATTGACTTAACATCTGTTTTACTGGACGTTAAGAACAGCTACTCCTGCTTGCTTTGGGTCTCCATTTGCATGGAAAATTTTTCCTACCCCTTTACCTTGAGTTTATGAGACTCTTTATGAGCTAAATGGGTTTCTTAGAGACCACAGATATTTGAGTTGTGTTTTTTTATTCATTTTGCCAATATATATCTTTTAAGTGGGGGCATTTAAACCATTTACATTCAATGTTAATGTTGATATGTGAGATATTGTTCCAGTCATCACGTTGATTGCTACCTAGTTACTTTGTATTCTACATTGTTATTGTTTTCTAAGGCCTTTGCATTTTATACTTTTGAGTGTTTTTATACTGGTGAGTACCAACCTTTTGTTTTGATGTTTAGAACATCTGTAAGCATTTCTTGTAGGGCCAATTTAGTGGTGACAGACTCCCTTATTGTTTGTTTTTTTGGGGAAAGACTTTATTTCTTCTTCATTTATGAAACTTACTTTTTCAGGATACAAAATTTTTGGTTGACAATTGTTCTGTTTAAGAAGACTAATGATATGATCGCAATCCCTTCTGGACTATAAGGTTTCCGCTGAGAACTCTGCTGTTAGTCTGAAAGGTTTTCTTATAAGTTATTTGAGGTTTTTGTCTTGCTGCTTTTAAGATTCTTTCCTTCACATTGACTTTAGATAGTCTGATGATAACTGTATTCCTTGGTGATGTCCTTTTTGCAATCAATATCTCAGGAGTTTGTTGAGTTTCTTGTGTGTGGAAGTCTAAATCTCTAGCCAGACCAGGGAAATTTTCCTTAATTATTCCCTCAAATAGGACTTTTAAAACTTTTTTCCTTTTCTTCTTTCCCTCAGGAATACCTATGATTCTTAGGTTTGGGCAGTTTTTATAATCCTATATTTCACAAAGAATTTGTTCATTTCTTTTAATTTTTTTATCTGATTGTGTTAATTCATAAGACTTGTCTTCAAATTCTGAAATTCTCTTCTCAGCTTGGTCTATTCTGTTGTCTGAGTTCTCAACTTCATTTTGTAATTACATCAATGTGTCTTTCATTTCCAGAAGTTATGTTTGTTTGTTTGTTTTAAAATATCTATTTCTCTAGTAAATTTTTTATTAATGTCCTCAATTATATTTCTGGTTTCTTTGTGTTGGTTTTCAGCTTTCTCTTGGATTTCATTGAGCTTCCTTACAATCCATATTAAGAATCCTTTATCTGTCATTTCAGAATTTTCCTTTTGGTAGGGATCCATTGATTGAGACCTAGTGTGATCCTTTGGTGGTGTCAAAACAGTCTGTTCATACTGCCAGCATTGCTATACTGGTTCCTTCTCATCTGGAGAAAATGTCACTTCTTATCTTTTGGTTTACTTTCATTTAGATGTTTTTTTAAATTTATTTATATTATTCTATTTCCCCCCTTGATGGCATGTCTGTAATGTATGTTGTGCTTGTTTATTTAGTTTTGATTTTGGATACTTTCAGGGATCTAAGGCTCTTTGTGTGTTCCTTGATTATAGATTTTTTTGTGGTGTCTTTTTCAGATGTTGGTTGTAGTAGGGAGGTACTGGGTGCAGTTCAAGCACGTGGCCAGTAGGTGGTGCATATGTGTAAGAGCCCGCTGCAGCAGGAGATGCGGGGGCAGGGGTGGGGGTGGGGGTATGTGCTTGGACTCAGTTTGTTCAGGTAGTGGTATGGTCTGTGGGATGCCCAATGTCCTTTGCTCCCTGCTCATCCCCGTAGAAGGGGACAAAGCTGGGTGGAGCTGGGCTGCCAAGCTTGCCCTCATACATCCCAATGATAGGCAGAAATACCAGCCCTGACAAGAGTGGCAGAGAAGCTTGTGTTGAATTGCACTGCTGTCTCTGTCAGGGGCTGGGGTATGGAGGGAAGGGACTCCACTTCTTCCACAGCCTGGATAGGTAGAAATGCGATCCATCTCCCTCACACTACTGTCCGGGGGCTCATGACTTTCAGTTCAGATACACACTGACATTTTCCTATAGGCTATAATGTTGCTGAGGGCCACAGAAAACACCTCTCCCACAGATATCCACCCAGATGGCCTTAGGGCAAAACTTCTCTCTACCTGAAATTGGAAGCTCTGAGGCTCACCTGTACTCCACTGTAGGAAGCTGCAGCTCCTTAAAGAGGGGAGGCTCCACCCTCCATTCAAGCTGGGGTGTGGTGGGCATGCTATCAGTTGGAGTGCAGACACTCTTAAGCTTCCTGGAATGATGGTCCCTCTGCCTGCCCTGCCCCCTGCCAAGGGAACAACCATGGCTGCATCAGCAGCAGTGAGGGGAGTGAGGAGAAGTCCATGAATGGAAGAGAGTATAGGCAGCCTGTGCTCAATGTTAAAGCTCCAGTAATCCTGCAGTTCCCCAGGGAACCGCTGGTCCCAGGAGGCTGCTGTAGTCCAAGTGGGTGCTGTGGAAAGTTTGCTGGGGATCTAGTGATGTGGATACTCGAGGACTGAAATTTCCTATGCAGGGAAGCTGCAAAAACACTGCCTCTCTGTGTAGGGAGGGAAATGGGCTGCATTCTGCATTCAAAACCAGGTGCTGCAAGCATACTGGGAGTGGGGGTGCAGTCCCCTGCCAAAAGCCCAGGACTGGTCACACCCTGGGCCACCTGCAACAAACCCTTGTGGGAGCAGCCATTGCTATGTCCACAGCAGTGGTGGGTGCTGGGAGGAGAATTCCCGGTTTCCATGTCCCTTCCTGGGTCCTGGTGCTGCTTGTGTTTTGGGGTAGAACCCCTAGAGACTTTGTTCTGCACCTGAGTTTCCACTGAGAGGGGTGCAGACAGCTTAGGATCACAGCAGGTAGCTCTCAAGTGAAGAAGGGCACATGCTCTGGTTTCCTTTGTCCCAAAGGGCACTTCTGCTTGCTGCACATCTCCTAGGGGAAGCCTGTCCTGTGGGTTAGAACTCCAGGGACCCTATTGCTCCTTTGGGTCCCTTTGGACCTATGTGGTTGCCACAGTCTTGGTTGCTGGGGAATGTTTGTGTTTGTGTGGGATACAGTGATATGGAGACAGAAGGGCTGAGACTCCTTGAACGGAATAGAGATCCACAATGGGTGCATAAGTGGTATGGTACCTGCCACCTTGGCTTGGGTTTATGGGGAAGGGAAGTGACTCTGCACATGCTGACAGCCTAGTGCTCTGCCCTTAAGAAGTTTCCAGTTTGCCAACTGCAGCAGTCCTTGGGCTCATGAGGGTAGAGGGGCTCTCGGACAATTCAGAAGCCAGTAGTCTGCCTTGGGGTGAGGTGAGAAAAAATAAACACCTCCACCTACCATTTCCATGGCACTCCAAATTCCTTGGGGATCAATCTCTGCCAAAATGTTGTTTCTTCTTTTTCTACTTCCCAAGTTCTTCCCATGGGTTCTCTGGCAGGTTCTGGCACTCTTCCCTCAGTATTCCACTTGAGCTATGCTTATTCACGTGCAACTTTTTCTTCTTTCTGGGGAGAACTGGCGATCTATGTCTCCAGTCAGCCATCTTGAAAAAAAAGTGCTCTCCTTAAAATAAAAAATGAGTGTCTGCCATAAAAAGTAGAACTTTGGAAATAAGAAAAGAAAAAGAAACACACAGCATTAAGATTATAAAGAAGAAAGAATGGCATTAAAGATAACATAAAATTTTACATAGAAACAAAAAGAATGTAAAAACAAATTATAAGAGGAAGTTAAGGAAGTGAATGGATACAAGTTTATATATTTAACAGCTGCATTATTATATAACAGCAGCAGTTGATAGAAAATGTAATAAAAAGATACCATTTGAAGTATCAACAAAATAAGGAACTATATGAGATCTGTTACATCTAAATATAGTCCTTTATAAAACTGTGTTGGAAGATATCCAACACCTAAATAAATCAATCCATATGCTTGATCAGTAAATGGAATGGCTCAGTAACATACATATGCCAATCATCTACAAATCCACCTATTACTTCAATGCAATTCCAATCAAAATACCATTTTGGGTAGGGAGGATTGGAATACGTAACAGGGAGGGCCAAGAATAAGACATTTTTAAAGAGAAGATTAAAATGATGAGGCTTGTCATATTATATATCAAAGGTTATTATAAAGCAATATATGTAACAAAATACCAATGGGAAAGAACAAGCTTATGAAAGCCAAGAAATAGATAGATGTAATGTGGAAGTCTGACATATGGGAGAATAGATACAGCAGATTACTTGGGAAAAGATGGACAGAGCTGTTATAATACGTGTGTGGGGAAAAGTGGATTATTCAATCAATAGTGTTGGAATTTCAGTTTAAAATCATTAATTCAATAAAATTATAAACCATAAATGAAAAAACTTATGAATTCAACTGTATAATATTTCTATTCAACAAATGGTATCATTAAAAAATGAAAATATAAGATACATAGTGAGAGTTTGTATTAACATATATATCTGACATTATTATTTATAATATAAAGAGTTCCTACAATTAATAAGAAAGAGGTGAACAACTAAATGAGGATATGTATATGTATGTCTATGTGTGTGTGCTCAAATTCATTTATAAGCAGAGAAATGCAAACCAAAATAATAGCATATTATTTACACAACAAGCAAATAGCAACTAATATGACCACACAGAATGTAAGAAATGACGTGCATTGATACAAGCATATGCACTGTTGATGGTAAACAGATTTTGGAAAACAATTTGGCGGCATCTAGTAAAGTTGAAGATGCAAATACTCTAAATATTAAAGGTTCATGCCTAATGAATGATGAAAGTTTGTCTTATTTATAGAAGACAGCCATGATTTTCTTTTCAAGCTGCAGCTAGATACATTGATGATTGATGATACATTGATGAATGATTCTCAAAAACATAATGTTGAGTGAATAAGCAAGCTGTAAAATAACACCTAAAATATGATTATATTTGCATAGACAGAACTAAGCAGACAGAACTAAACAGACAAAACTAAATAATATACTATTTTTGACTGTGTATACATGTGCTTACTAGAATAATAAACACAAAATTTAGGTTAGTGGCAATATGTAATATGGGAGGAAATAATTGTATTGGGAGGAACATAGAATGGGCTTCCAAGTTATTGATAATATTCTATTTCTTAAGTGGGGTTACAGGTTCATGTGAATGAGAGATGAAAAAGTGGAGACAGAAATAGAGATAAAAATGTAAGCTACTCTTGTAAGAGGATAAGGAAGGGGAGAAAAAGGAAGTCTGGTAGCCTTAAAGCAACAATAAGTAGAGGGAGAATATGCATTTTAAGATGGATATACTAGAGCATATTTATAACCTGAATAGGTAGACTAAGTAGAGAGGAAGTATTTGAGGATATATAAATAAGTAGGGCACCTGAAGAAGCACTATCTCTGCATGAGATGAAGCAAATAGCTTCAGGGCATCAAAGGAATTTGTCTTAGATGGCAAGAATGAGTGAAACAAAGTGAAGGAGGTAAACACGAGTGTAGCTACAGATTAGTCTATCCTTGGGTCACTATCTGATTCTTAAAATTAGCTAATTCATCCATCCATTCAATTATTTATTCATTTGGTTGCATATTCATTCATCAAATGCTTATTGAGGGTCTGCTTTTTAAAATCACCTTTTTAAAATTTAGACTTTCAGAGTCAATACATAGACTCACCTCTATTCTGTTTTTGTGCCAGATATACCTGTGTCTTATCAGGTTTTATTTTTTTTAAATTTCAAGTCTGTTTTCAAATTCTATTTCCTTTCCATATTCACTGCTACCATTATATTAGATATTTAACACTTTGTGTCTGTTTTACACATCTTCTTGTGAGAGAAGAAAAAAAATCTTATGTGTTGTATATATATGTCTTTTCCCCCTGGCTTTACTCATTTGGAGGTTAATATTAGGTCAAATTTCAGTTTTTAAAAGAGGGGTAAAAGAAACAAAAGTCTCCCTCCATTTATATTTCCCACCCAGTATGTGAGGGACTTTTCCACGCCCCTGTCTCTCCAAGGGTAGCTCATATGTGCTCATTAATACAGCTTTCGTGTAGCAGGAAAGGTTGTCCTCAAATCTTTTTGTGACTCCAGCCCCTTGGGGACATCTGCTCCTGGGACCACTAAAGCCTGTGAAATCTCATGAGAGCCCCTCACTCCTGCTACCACCACTAATGGCTGTGTGATCCCTCGGATCCTTCTGAAGAAGTTCTGCTGCCCTGTGTTGGGCAGCTGCTGGATGAATCTTTTGTAACACACTTCAGGTTTGCGCTGTGCTATCACTAAGCTGTTCTGAAGCTGTTTTAATGAAGAGAGGCGAAAATCCTCCTGCCTTTGAACCACAATTTTGTTAGCATGATTCCTTTTGTCTCTTAACCTTCCCCTGTCTCAGCAAACACTTTGTAATATAGAGTCTTTCACCCTTTGGGCAGAAAGGAAAACCAAGTATATCTTTCCATCTGACTTCTAGCCTGACTTAAAAATGTAGTTTCCTGTAGTGTGGTGATCTCATGAAAGGTAAGTGTAGCAATAAACATTCCTCTAATTAGCCACATGGGGCATAGAGTTGCTTTCCCCTTCCCTAGGCACTGGGGGAGAATTCCTCAGAAGAAAGCCTTTCTCCCACTTAGCTATTGCCTGAGAAGCTAAGAGTTGTGGTTGTGGTTGCAACCTTCCTACTTGTTGGGCTGCACAGAAGTGAAAATGAAGACATTTGGAAAAGAGGAGGTGGCCCTCTTGGTTTCTGGAAGAGGTGGGTATGGGATGAGGGGCGAGCTCTGTATTTGGTGGTATGAGTGAGTGGCTTTGCTTGCTGTGTATTGGGGAAGATTCTCGCAGAACCATATTAATAATATAAGTCTGTTGGACTTAAATGAAGGGAGATTTGTGGAAACTTTGTTGAGGTTGTAAAAGCACATGAGGTGGAGGAAAAGACCATAACTCAGGGAAGAGGAGCTTTGGGAAGTTTGTGTCTTAAGACTAGAGCTAGTCATAAGATAACAAACACCTGGATAAATTATCTATTAAGTTTTGTCTGGGCCACTAGCTCTATGACTTCTTTTACCTCTACTAATTTCTGGGTTAAATCCTAAACGTGGATGCTTGCATTTATATTCAGTGGAGTCAGAAAAAGTTCTTAAGAATAAAAGAATGCCGGTATCACAAGTGGAGCTTACTAGTTGATATTCTGGGCTATCCATTCCTCCAGAAAACATAAAAATGCTGTTAGGTATAATTTTTTATACCTACATCAAATCACCTTCCTTCTTAAAAAATTAAATTCCTAAAGACCTGCCAATTTTTCTTTTTTCTAGGTTTCAATTTTTTAATTCCAAAAAAAAAAAAAAAAACCTGGACATAAAGCATAATGCTAGTTTCCCTTTTTATCTCCTTACTGCCTCTGAAAAAGTAACACAGAATGATTATAAGATTATTTTCTGTCAAACCAGAAAAGAATATTGGGCATAATAAAATCAAAAGAAATTGGGATGTCAAAATGATTTTAAAATCTCATACACATTTATATTGTGTGTCATGCTTAGAAGCACTTATTTGATTTGCAACCCTATAGAGAACTACTAGAAGGTTTTCAGACAGAGGATTGGCAGCTTTGCATTTAAGAAAGATTATTCTACTAGTTAAATGGAGAATGAATTGTAGAAAGATGAGTCTGAAAACAATAAGCTTAGATAAGAGTAATTAAGGTAAGAAATGATCATAGCATGAATTATTTTTGCTTGTAAACCTCTATTTTTTAGGTAGTTTTTTCTAAAAGAAAAACAAAGGGGAATTTTGTCCTTAATATGTCTTGTGTTTTCACATAGGTTTAAGATTCTGCTGTGTCTACAAAAAGCAAGAAAAAAATCTTTGGTTGCCATATGCCAACCTGACTTCCTATTTGCATAAAGCCTCCTGTAGTGTGGTTTCAGAATAATTTTATCTATTTATTGTATCCATTGGTACTTCACAATTATCTGATTCTTTTGGTAGATATCAGTAGCTTTCTCCACTTAGTGGTCCCATCTCCCATAACCTCACTATCAAATAAAGGGAAGTCTCAGAATTCTGCCATGCAAACATTTATTGGCAACATGCACCAAAAAAACCCCACTAATCAAACCTGTTCATGGAAGTCCCAACTCTCTATCCTTTGGGCTTTCTGATTAGTAGAATGAATGAAAGCTTTTATCAAAGACAAAAGATAACAGCATTCTCACCAGTAGAAAGCTAACTTTTTAGTGAGATTAGGTGCTGAATCTCCTGTGAAGGAAGAAACACAGGAATGAGTGGATTAAGTGCCTATGAAGGAAGAAACACAGGAGTGAGTGGATCAAGTGCCTGTCGCACCCCTGCAAGCTTTATAGTGTGTTTGGCTCATGATATTGTTATATCCCTCCAAGCAAGGGATTAGGTCTGTTTCCAGTCAATCAACATATCTTAACCATCTGGTTTTTCATAAAAAAAAAAAATCTGTATGCCAGTGGTTCTCAACTGGCATGATTTTTTGCCCACTTCTCTCCTGCAGGGCCATTTGGCAACTTCTAGAGCCATTTTGGCTGTCACGACTGGGGCAGGGGTTTGTGCTGCTGACATCTAGTGGGTACAGACCAGGGGTGCTGCTGAACATTCTGTAATGTAAGAACAGCCTTCTCCTCTTCCCCCAGCAAAGAATTATCATCGGTGAGTGTTGTAGGGGGTGAAGGGCACGTCTCAAATCATGATTGGGATATAGCAAAGTCATAACATGTAACCAAAATGTTTGTACCCCTATAATTTCCTGAAAAAAAATCTTAAACTGCAAAAAAAGAAAAAAAGAATTATCTGGCCCACAATGTCAATGGTGCTGAAGGGGAGAAAAACTACTTTGTGCTAATTAATAAACTCTACAGTGTAGATACAGAGAAGAATATTTGAAGCTATCACCAAACTTGCCTCTGGAAGTGAACTGGGTTTGCTTTTGTTTGTTTGTTTGTTTTTAATTTCTTCCCACCCCCTCCCTTTAGCTTTTATTTATTTATTTATTTTTAAAATTATTTTTATTCAGCATATCACAGGGGTACAAATGTTTAGGTTACATATATTGCCTATGCCCCACTTGCATCAGAGCTTCAAGCAGACTGTTGATTAAAGTCTTTCAAATGTTACCAAACTACTCCTAGACTGTGATTTTTAGATCACTGTACCTCACTATTAACTAGCTCTGTTTAGAGTGTAAATTTTAACATGCACACACAGATATATTACATGGGTCTAGGCTGTTGTGTTTTAAAGTAAATTATATTCAATAAATATTTGTTTTTCTCTTTTTATTCAAATGTTAATAATGAGACAGACTAAGCAAAACCAGTTACCTACACTTTAGTTTTTAATATGCCCACTTTAAAATGGTCTTATTTTTATATTCACAGAAGGGATCATTTTGTCACAACTCATTGTGTGTCCCCAATATTTTATCTCAAAAAAGTAAAA
Source organism: Lemur catta (assembly GCF_020740605.2). NCBI lineage: Eukaryota > Metazoa > Chordata > Mammalia > Primates > Lemuridae > Lemur > Lemur catta. The sequence goes on along the minus strand of NC_059130.1, from coordinate 31,945,254 downwards.
AGTCTCCTTACTTAAATTGTTTCTAATTTACTATTACAACAAACATACCACTTAATATTAATATTGTTGTGCATCTTTTTTTTTATATTTAAAATATTTTCCCTAGCCTACCTGGTGAAAGGCAGCCTACACGTCTTAAGGCTCTCGATAAAAAATGTCAAACTACCATTCAGGAGAGTTTGCACCAATTTATATGTCTAAAGAGAAAACTGTTGGCTTATCTAACAGAATAGTTGACAACATAGGATACTATAATTACTAAAAACCATTTGCAAATTTGACAGGATCACTTCATAATTTATAAGACAACTCAGATAGCATATTTTATTTAATAACTTAATTTCAGGGCTATTCAGCTGTTTGAAAAGGAAGCTTTTATTTGTTCTTTGAATGAACTTAGAATTTTTGGCTGTTTGTTTTTTTATCAGCCAACAAGAGAAACCCCTGAAAATACGGATCTGGAGAATCAGACAGTGGTGAGTGAGTTTTATTTCTCTGATTTCCCTCAATTTGAAAATGGCAGCCTCTTCTACTTTATTCCTTTGCTCCTTATTTACATGTTTATTGTTGTTGGAAATTTCATGATCTTCTATGCTGTCCAGCTGGACACCCATCTCCACGATCCCATGTACTACTTTATCAGCATCTTCTCCTTTCTGGAGATTTGGGACACCACAGCGACCATCCCCAAGATGCTTTCCAACCTGATCAGTGAACAGAAGACCATTTCTTTCCTTGGTTGCCTCTTGCAGATATATTTTTTCCACTCACTGGGGGTCTCAGAAGGCCTAATCCTCACAGTCATGGCCATTGATAGGTATGTCGCCATCTGCAATCCCCTCCGCTATGCAATCATTATGACACCTCGGCTGTGCATCCAGCTCTCCACTGGCTCTTGCATCTGTGGCTTCCTTATGTTACTACCAGACATTGTGTGGATTTCTACTCTTCCCTTCTGTGGCCCCAACCAGATCAACCAACTCTTCTGTGACTTTGAACCTGTGCTGCGTTTGGCCTGTACAGACATGTCTATGATTCTGGTTGAAGATGTGATCCATGCTATTTCCATCCTAGCCTCTGTCTCTACCATCACCCTTTCCTATTTAAGAATCATCATCGTGATCCTGAGGATTCCCTCTGGTCAGAGCCATCAGAAGGCATTCTCCACTTGTGCAGCCCACGTTACAATTTTCTTGCTGTTTTTTGGCAGTGAGGCACTCATGTACCTACGCTTCTCTGTCACCTTCCCCCCACAACTGGACAAGGCCATTGCTTTTATGTTTGCTGTCCTTGCCCCACTTTTCAACCCAATAATCTACAGTCTGAGAAATAAAGACATGAAAGATGCCATCAAGAAAATCCTCTGTTCTCAAAAAATGTTCAATGTCTCTGAGAGCTAATAGAGTTTGTACACATCTATTCAAAGAAATCTTGTCATCTCCATCAGCTTAAAATAATAACAAGTCGGTTTCCAAAATTATTGTGCACATTTTTTTTTTCACGTTGCTGATTTGGTGTACTTTCCAGTTTTCTAATGTGAGAACTGTTACTTGATCTGATAGAGGAAGTCTTCTGCAGATTTACTATCTATCATTAAAAGATTATAATGGAATATTTTCTTCACTTCGTAACTCCAAATAATGTGGTATCGTCTTCTCTAAATCAATAGAGAATACTGGCCTAAACAACAATTGTATTTATTACTTGCACATTTAAATGTTTGCCTTATATACACTTTCATTCTAAATGTACAATATCCTTAGGTCATTTATTAATTTTTTCATTTTAAGAACATTAATGAGATGCAAAGCAGTGAGGTGATTTTGGCTTGAGAAAGAAGCCTGACTCCCTAACATGTAGCCAAGAGACCTTTTAACACTCCTTAGGTTGTCTTTTGATATGTTACAATGATAATGCAGCGCATATGATCACTGACTTTGCAATGTTGATGTAATGCTGTCATTATTAACCCTTTTTTGGGTTAATCTCACATTGTTTGGAAGATTTCAAACATTCTTGGGTGCTTGAAGATTAAATAGATATCTAATAGGTAGGCTTGGGACCAAAAAACTTAAATACACAAATTATACGAAGATACACAGTAACATCTTGGTATTTTATTATGTTAATATCATTACTATTAAAAAGGTTCCATGTCATGTTATGTGTCATACCTCAACATCTTGGCTCTCATTGTTTCTTTTGCTTTGGAATGTTCCTCTCTTCCTTCTTCTCTGCTTTGGAACTTATATTCACCATTAAAAAGTTCATACACATTTCATCATCTGGGATAAATGTTCGTGCCTTCCTCTCACAAAACTGCAGTAGCAGTTTTAGAGGCTGAGTGAATTGAACTAGAAAAAGAATTTTGCTCAGCTTCTGCGGAAAGAAAAGCAAGGACATAGGGCAGCTGTCAGTGGGATCATAAAGACCAGGAGGCCAGTGAGTGGTGTGGGGAGAAGAGAAAGGGTCGAAAATGGAAACATCAGTAGTATTGGACAAAAAAATAAATAAAGCCTCAATGAGCTGAGGTCAGGCAGGTAGATAAGTCCTTGGACACACTTGGGAGCGCTGAAGTGGAAGAAAGAACTTACTCTCAACCCCAGGTCCACTCTAGACCCTGTTCTCTCCCCTGCCTTAGGGACCCAGTCCTACCTTTTGTCCCTTCTTCCTCTTGTATCCTCAAATCCTCCCGTCCATTAAGATGAGCTTTTTAATACCCATGACAAAAAAAATTTACATCAAGAAAATTGTATATAAGTTTCTTTGGTTATAAAATTTAAATTTGAGGTAAACATTCAGGAACTCACATCTTCTTTAATCTTTGAATTCTTACTTAAAGATCTTAGTATTCTATTTACAAATCTAATAGATTTTATCATTCAGTTTTACAGATGTTTAAGAAATATTTGGTCTGATTCAAAACTTGGCAAATAAGTCCCTTTAAACTACATATAAATATGATACACATAATTGACTACCTCAATTTTTTAACTTAATAAACAAAGCTTACTCAGGTTTCAAAAAAAACCTTTATAATCTAAAAAGAAAATTATAAATATGGCTACTCCTAAATCTTTTTAAAAGTTTCAATATTGTGATTGATGATGTAAGATTTCATTTAAAAATAGCAAGCTTAATATCTTGATTAAATGTGTGAATTTTATTAATTATACATTTTATGTAAAAAAGTTGATTTATAAGAAAAAAGTCTAAATTAATTGCTAAATTACAAATTTAAAATTAGAATTACAAAGTCCACCTCATTTTTTAATAGGTCAAATTATCCTAAATAATACAAATACAAAAATCCTAAATATATATGAGTTTCTTATGCAAAATATGAATAATAAGTTTTGAGTCTCTTAAATATTTGTGTAGATAGCCCCAAATCTTACTAAGTTTAAAAGATGCTAAACCACTGAGAAAATAATAATGTGCCCTACTTCTTTACCCATGCAACAAATATTTCCTGAGGCCACTATGCCAGGCACCGTTTTAGATGCTTGAGATACAACAGACAAAAAAATTCCCTGCCCTTCCTTATGCATCTTACCTTCCCTCATTTGTAAGATATTTTAAAACTACATATTAAAAATATGCAAAACAGATTAACAATTTCATGAAGCCATGTGTTTTGTGAGAAATAGAAAAGAAAATATGCCAGAATAAAATAATTCAGAATGGTAGAGAGATCATAATTATAATAGATTAGTCAAGTTAAAACTCACTTAGAAGGTCCCACTTGAACAAAGATTTGAAGAGAATGAAAAAGTTTGCCATGTGGGTACAAGAGGGGAGAATAATCCAGGCAACAGTGAAAGCTGGTGAACAAGCCCTAAGGTCGGGTATTTGGATTGTTTAAGGAATCGTGGAGTCCGCTGTGGTGGAAATGCAGTGAGGGATGGTCCAGAAACCCAGAAGATGAGTTCAGGGAAACAAAAGACAGGAGCATCATATAGGACTTTGAAGGCCATTGCAAGATTTGAACCTTTCTAATTTACTCTGAGAATTTGGGGAATCATCGGAGAGTTTGGAGCAGAGGAGAGATGTTATCTGATTTAGAGTTTAACATAATCATGCTTGCGTCTGTGTTGAGAAGACGCTGAAGGGAGGTAAGGGTGGAAGCTATGGTCCTTAGGGGGGTATTGCAATACTCCTGGAGAGAAAGGATGGTGGCTCAGATCAGGATAGAGCAATGCGGATGGAGAAACGTGGTCCAATTCTATGTATAGTTTGACAGCAAGGGCCAACAGAATTTCCTGACAGACTGAAATGTGCCAGAAAGCGGGCAGTCAAGGATGTCCGTCTGGAATGATGGAGTTGCCATTAACTGAGACAGAGAAGACTGCCAGATGAAGGTGTTGGGAGGAGGGATATCAGGAGCTCAGTTGTGCATATTTTAAGTTTAACTGACTATTAGAGATTCATTAAAAATATTGATTAGGCTGTTACATGAGTCAGATACTCAGGAGTGAAGGCAGGGAGGGAGATATATGTTCAAATCATCAGCATATAATAAGTATTTAAAGCCATGTCACTGGATGTGGCTACTAAAGGTCTGAGTTTTAGGGCATGACAACATTATAGATTTGTGGAAAACAGAAGAGATCAGATAATATGACCTGGAAGGAGTGAACAATAAGATAGAAAGAAAACCAAGTGTCCTGAAAGCCAAGTGAATAAAATACGTCAAGAAGGAAGAAGTGATCGACTTTGTCACATTCTGCTAGCAGTCAGGTAAGATAGGAACTGAGAATTGATCATTGAGTATAGCCATCTGGAGGTCACTATCAAATTTAGCAGGAGAAGTTTCCTGGAGTAGTGGAGGCAAAAGCCTGGCTAGAGTAATTTAACAGAAGAAGATCAAAGAAAAATTAGAAATTCCAGTTAGAAACAACTTTTTCGTAGAATTTTACTACCAATAAGAGCAGAGAATTTGAGTAAGAAAAAGCAAATTGGATCACTAAATACTATGTTGACTGTGATTCACAATAACAAATATATTTTAAATCATAATTTAGGACACATATATATACACATTTACCCATTCTTTTCCATATTTGTAACAGAAAAGCATTTTTACAAAAAAATACCTACACTTATTCTATGTTATATTTTGATTGTTTTCTATTGGGTTTTGCTCAATTCAATTTTATTAAAATATTTTTGGAATTTATTTCACCACTCTCTAATGATTTGTGAACCTCAATTTATAAACAAAATGAAATTAGGTCTTCAACTCTGTTTACCTTTGGATACAAATCTAACACATAGTTTCTATTTTTAACTTTGTATTTATCTATAGTTTCTAATATATTTATAATAAACTATTGCATTGTATTAAAAGCCAAGTTTTATTTTAAAAATATAATTTAAATGTGATGAAGATATGTACTCTCTGACAGTGCTAATAGGATATCAAAATGGTGTAATCCTTTCTAGAGAAATTTAGCAATGTGAGTCAAAAAATTATTAAGCATGAATATCCATTTAGCTGTAAGGGACAGAAAAGACATCTTTGGAGAAGTAGCATTTAAGAAGACTGAGAAAAAACAAGGACAGAAAAATACATAACATAAATCACTTGTGCAAATGGTCTGAAGCTAGAAACAGCTGAACCAAATGCAGGTGAGTGCAGATGAGAAACAGTGAATAAGCCCTGAGATGAAAGCTAGGGGCAATACATGCAGAATGTTATATAGGTCATGCTATGAGATAATGGAGTTTAATGAAGCCCACAAGTGAAGACATTAAAGAGATTTAAGTAAGACATTATACATTCCTGGCATGGCACGGATAATAGATTGAACTGGAACAAAAGTGAAGTTGGAAAGGATGATCTAAGACTGTGGTCCCCAACCCCTGGGCTACGAATCAGTACTGGTCTGTGGCCTGTTAGGAACTGAGCCACATAACAAGAGGTGAGCAGCAGGCCAATGAACCTTCATCTGTATTTATAGCGTCTCCCTTGGCTCTCATCACTGTGTAAGCTCTGCTTCCTGTCAGATCAGTGTCAGGATTAGATTCTCATAGGAGCGGCTGGGCGTGGTGGCTCATGCCTGTAATCCTAGCACTCTGGGAGGCCAAGGCAGGAGGATCACTCGAGGTCAGGAGTTCAAGACCAGCCTGAGCAAGAGTGAGACCCTAGTCTCTACTAAAAAATAAATAAATAAATAACGTAGAAAGAAATTAGTTGGACAACTAAGTATATAGAAAAAATTAGCTGGGCGTGGTGGTGCTCGCCTGTAGTTCCAGCTACTGGGGAAAAGGATTGCTTGAGCCCAGAAGTTTGAAGTTGCTGTGAGCTAGGCTGACACCATGGCACTCTAGCCCGGGCAACAGAGTGAGACTCTGTGACCAAAAAAAAAAAAAGAAAGAAAGAAAAAAAAAAAGATTCTAATAGGAGTGTGAATCCTACTGTAAACTGTGCATGCGAGGGATGTAGGTTGCACGTCTTATGAGATCTGAGGTGGAGCTGAGGCACTGATGCTAGGGAGGGGGAACAGCTGCAAATACAGGTTTATCATTAGCAGAGGTTTGACTGCATAATAAATGTAATACGCTTGAATCATCCTGCAGCTATCTCTCCGCGTCCTGCCACACCCTGGTCCGTGGAAAAAGTGTCTTCCATGAAACCAGTTCCTGGTAGCACAAAGGTTGGGGACCACTGATTTAAGAGACCTTAGCAGTTATCTTTTGCTATGGGAAAAGCCACCCCCGAAATTAATGGCTTAATGCAATCTATTTGTATGTCTTATAATTTCATGGATTGACAGTTTGGGCTGGAACCAAATGTGTGGTTTTTCCAGCTCCAGCTTACTCATGTCTCCAGGGTCAGCAACTGATTGACTAGAGCTGGCTAAACTAGGACAACGTTAGCTAGGACAATTATACCTTAGTTCATGTAGTCTTTTACCTTCCAGAAGCCTGGTCTGAGTTTGATCATGCAATGACTGGTTAGGGTGTTGAGATAGAGTGTAAGTGTGCAAGGACTCTCAAGAAGTAGGGTCAGAACTGCCACACAATCTCTCCTGCTACATTGTATTGGCCAAATCAAGTTATAGGAGGCCTTAGGAGGAGGGAGAGAGATTCCACCTTTTGATGGGAAGAGCTGTTAATTCACCTACAAGGAGCATGGATACAAGAAAGAGTTAAGATTGTAATATTTTCTTTGCAATATACAGGTTATTTGTATCCTCACATTATGCTAAAATCTACATTGGAACCACTGGAACTAATCATGCACCTGTGGGCTAAGGTAGTGGAGAAGCGGTCTATATTTAGAACTGTGATAAAGGACTACCCTGAGCTAAGTAAACAAATTATCTAGCGTTGCCTTTTGCATAGTCAATAATGTTACTGCAATGCATTGTGTCTTCCTTGGGAAAACTGAACAGGCCTTGAAATATTTAACTCTTTCAGAAGGTATGGAAGTAAAAAAAAAAATTAAATCTCTAATTCTCTTGGAAGCAATTCTTCTTAAGAATGAATATTCATCTAATCTCTTGATTCTGAGAAAATCTATCAAATGAAGCCCATACTTAGTAAGACTCTTGGAGTTTCTGACATTATGTAGAACTAATGAGGAAATATCAGAAGAGAAGGTTTGTATTAATTAAGCTATGGGGAAATAGAATTGCTGCATTTCCCTAGTTATCAGGGGAAATACACCAGTAGAGAAATCCCCCTAAGAAATCTTTAGAAACAAATATAATAGGCTTTCCTGTAGAACTGAAGGGATTTAAAGTACATAAACTCAGGAAAGGCAAGGAATCTCACTGTGGCATCTAGAGGTAAGGGGAGAATGCACATAAGTCCAAGATGTGGACTTGTTATATGCCAAGGAGGCAGTGAATTGGCTAGTACGTAGAAGGAAAAGGACACTTAGCTACTGCTCCTTCTGTTGACTTAAATAACAATATTTGGGAATATATTTGAGACTGCATGAGTGGAAGAATGGAGTTATTCTCAGGGGGAAGGAGAAATACACGATTAAAAATCAGTGATGATGTTGTATTTTTTCTGGAGCATGACAGGTTGAATGATTAAGATTTTTTCACTGGTAATGGTATTGTTCTTCAGCTTTCACATTCTTGGACTTTTTAAAATTAATTATGATGCAGAGGACACATTTCTCATAGTGATCTCTAATCCCAGCCAAATGAATATAAACCAGCAAGATCATTAATAAAGAAATGTCAGATGTATCAGAGGAACCTATTATTGAAAATCTTATCCTAGGTTATTGACAAACAGAACACAATCTCTACCCAAGATCAATATTTTATTCTTACCGTCCTTTCTCCCAGTCTCCATCCAGTCTACAACAGATAAACTTCTAATGGGCATATTAATCTCTTGAGAATAGAACATGGATTTTGCCAAAATATAGGAACCCTGAGTCTACTAAAACGATGAGCACCATCACTTTGTGGAAATAACTATGGATGCTAGAAACACAATAAGACAATAACTCTGACTGCTTTAGGGGTCCAAAAAGTCTCAATTCTCTGCAATTAGTAGTACTCATCTCTACACTGATTTAGAAATGGAGACGGTACGTAAACCTTTTCTACCCCTTTTCTTAATCCCTTAGTGTGGAGGGGTCAGGGGCTCAATAGAGTTGAGAAAGAGCATTGAGATAGCAGGTATTGGAGAAGAAATTAAAACTACAAAGAGCCAGAATGAAAGTGAACAGGGAAGTCTTGAATTGCTTATTGTGATAATATGAGCAAAGGCTAAAACCAGAGTATATGCCACTTCCCTCTGTTCCATGTTTCCCCAAGGACTGGTGGACCCGTCCAGGGTCAAGTGGATCGTGGAGACTTGGGAGTTGTCTCATGGTGAGGGAGCCCCAAACAAAGGGCTGTAGCAGTTTGAGGCATCCTGAGGGGAGGGAAGGAAGAAAGCTAGGAGTAGAAAAGTACTGGGCTGAGTCAGAGCAAGGCAGCATGTCTTCAAGGTTTTCCCTTCGTCCCCCAGTAAGTAACCCGCTGCAGAGGTACTTGAAGAGGACCTGGCCAAAGTCTTCAGAGAAAGAGACCTCAGATGAAGACTTTAGGGCTAGGAATATAAATATGCAAACAGCATGACCATCAGGGGGACCTGAGTCTTTGGACCACAATCCCCCTCAGAGACTTGGTCCTGCAGCAGCTTTCCCCATGAAGTTGCCAGAGGTGTAGGGATCATCTGTCGGGATTTGGTCACAAGTTTTCTGGGGCAGAGATAAGGAGTGAAGAACTGAGAGGAAATGCAGACTGGAGTAAATAGCTGTTTTTTCTCCAGGACTTCTGAGGCTGCACAGGGCAGCCAAGGTCCACCCAAGCTTCCTTAGCTTTTTCCCAACCCCTTTTCAGTCTTTTCCCTCTATTTGGACTCTAATCTGATCCACAAGCTAATCTCAGTCGGGGACTCAGGAGAAAAAAAAAAGGACCAAAAGGTCTCCCTCAGAACAGAAAGTGTATATAAACAATCTGCTAGCATCCTCCTGGAATGCCCATGGCTTTTTCTAGCCCTTCCTCAGACCCACTGGCATGGCTGGAGAAGAGCCCTATGGAATCCATTTGAACTTCCCAAGGCCCAGTGGCAAAGTGCCCTACAAGATCCTCAGACTCTTGCAAACCATCCTATACCAACCCTCTAGAATGCCCACAGACAACTCTAGCACCTTCCAGTGGTACCTCATGGGATCATCATGGTTTTTGCTCTTGCAGAATGACATCATTTTAAATTGGTTATCCTGCTCACTGCCCCAATTTGTTAGGACCTCAGCTGCTATGAGAGTGTGGAGAGAGAGAGAGAGACAGAGAGAAAGAGAGAGATAATGCCTTGAGCTAAGCTACCAGGAGTAGCCAATTAAAGCTACCAGAAGCCAAAATGAAAGTAACAGTAAATCCTTTAATCATTACTGTGATACTATGAGCAAGAGGCTAAAACTGGAAAAAGTGTTGATTCTCCCCAATTTCATTTCTCCCATGAAATGGAGGTGCAGAGTCAGGGGATCAGCGTAGATGCAGGCAGGGTTTGTCTCACTGTATAGATGCAGTGCCTAGCACCATGTCACCACCACCAAAATGAAGATAAAGAACAAGTCCACTCCTTTCAGCCTCCTTCCCGAAATTTCCTAATTGTGTCCTTCAAAATCGACACCACCTCCCACCCATCCTCCCACCCCATTATCTGTTTCTGATCCTGTGCTTTCACCTGTTCCAGAAGGTCACATAAATGAAATCATACAGCATGTTGCCTTTGACCTCAAAATCTCTAATGTATTTGGGATTCATCCATGTTTTATATACCAGTAGTTTATTCATTCTTATTTCTGAGTAGTATTCTATTATATGGCTGTATCAGTTGGATGCCATTTTGGTTCTTACCAGTTTTATGAATAAAGCTACCATAAGTATTTGATTACTGGTTTTGGAGTGAACATAAGCTTTCATTTCTCTTGAGTAAACGCCTAGGAGTGGGATTGCTGGATCAATACCAATCATATGTTTAACTTTATAAGAAATAGGTAAACTTTTTCCCACAGTGGCTATATAACATTTTTCATTCTCACCAGCAATGTATATGAGATCCAGGTGCTCCACATTCTGCCTAGGAATTAGTATTATCATGTGTTCTGTTTCTTTCTATAAAAAATGTAGTAGCATTTTTATAGATGTATAGCAGTTATGTATCTCATTGTGGTTTTAACTTACACTTCCCTAATGACCAGCAGTGTTGATGTTGAACATATTTTTTATGAACTAATTTGACATCTACATGTCCTTTTGGTGAACTGTCTGTTCAAATTCTTTGCTAATTTCTAAAATGTGTGTTGTTTACTTTCTTATTGTTGAATTTTGGGTTTTTATGTATTTTGGATATGTTTTTTGTCAGATATGTGTTTTGCAAATATTTTCTCCCAGTATGGCTTTTCTATTTCTTCTCTTAACATTTTAGTTTGTACAGTAAAACTTTTCAATTTTAGTGAAGTTCAATTTATCAATTGTTATTGCTTTTATGGATCATGCTTTTGGTATTATAACTGCTAAACTTGTCTAACTAAAAGTCATAGAGTTGTTCTTTTTTGTTTTCTTCTAGATGGTTTAAAGGGTTTTTTGTTTTACATTTTTATCTATGATTCACTTTGTGTTCATTTTTTATATGGTGCAACATTTTTAATCATATTTATGTCCACTTGTTCAAGTACCATTTGCTAAAGTATTTTCTTTTCTCTGTTGCATTGCCTGGCCATGTTCATGGGTATCTATTTCTATACTCTCTATTTGGTTCCATTTTTATGTTTCTATTCTTTTGACAATACTTCACTATCTTGATTTCTTTAGCTGTACTGGGAGTCTTGACATCACTTAGGGTGATTCTTTCAGTTTCTCCTTTTCAAACTGTTGCCTTGTCCTTTTCCTTTTTCCTTTGGCTTTTCATATAAATTTCTGAATCCTCCTGTCAATAACTCTGAAACAAAAACAAGAAAAAATCTACTGGAATTTTGATTAAGGTTGCATTGAGTAGTCACCTTGTGGAGAAGTGGCATTTTTACATTATTGAATCTTCCTATTCGTGAGCACAGTATCTTTCCACTTAACTGTGATTGTTAATTTCTCTCATCAGCATTTTAAAATTTACAGCACATGCATTCTGCAATATATTTTGTTAGATTTATGGCTATTCATTTTGATGTTGTTGTATCATACTGTTTGTAAATTTTACTTTCCAGTTGTTCATTCTTAGTATATGAAATATATATAGCAATTGATTTTTATATGTTGGCCTTTTGGCCTCTAACCTTCTTTCACTGCCTCACATTATCTCAGCCTGTAATCCATTCTACGCAATGTAACCAGAGTCACCTCTCAAAATCCAAAGCTTTGTCAAATACAGTTACTCCTCTGTTTAAAACTCTTTGGTGGATCCTTATTTCTGGCAGGGGAAATCTCATCCCTACACAAAACTTACTAGTACCTTCAAGATAAAATTTTTGCTGATCTCTCCAGCTTCATCTATTGCATTATCTTCATACTGTCCCCACTACACACACACACACACACACACACACACACACACACACACACACACGTCTGTACTCCACCCAGAGGCAATAAGTTTAATTCTTGGAATGTAACAGTTTACCTTTGGTTTCTGAATCATTGCACAGGTTATGCTTTCTTCCTGGAACATACTTTCATAGCTGCAAGCTTTTTACCAGCCTCCCTTCTGCATATGTCCTTCAGATTTTCGGAAAGAAATAATTTACCCCCAAACAATCTTTCCCAAGCCTAGAATTGTTGTCCTCTGAACTTAACTCTCATTGCCCCTGTACCCTGCACCATAATTTCCTGTCTTCCCAGACACCATTATCTACATAGTAGTAGCAAAAAGAGTTTTTGTTCTCCATAAGAGTGTTTCAATGTATCAGTCACTGTTCTCAACAGTCTATCTGCATCAACTGATATAATTCTGACAAAAACTTTGCAAGTTAAGTTTCATTTTCTCCATTTTATGCATGAGGAAACTGAGATGTAGAGCGGTTACACAAGTGCCCCAAACTTACAGAATTCAGACATTTTAGAGCCATGATTCAGACCCATGTAGTCTATATCCAAGTCTCACATCCTTAAATACTATCCAATTTTACTTCTCTGTGCTGTGCTGCTTGTGTATTAATAATGTGCTCAATAAATCGTTCATGTTTGCTATGCTAATAGATTAATGTAAGTAAATTACTTTCTCTTTGAACAATGTTTACATTAAACTGGACTTCAAATTATATCAAGGTTTTCTTGATAGGTTTTGGTTCTCTTTTGCTTGTTTTTATTTTTATTTTGTTTTGTCTTGTTTTATTTTCATGCTTTATGTTCAATCTCTCTTCTTTAGCTAGTACTTTCCATGGAGAAAAGCCAAAAGAATTTTTCTTATCAGTTTCCACTCTACATCAACAAATTTAAGGCCTTACTTTGTGACTATTAATACTCAAACCATTATTCCTTGCCAACCCACCTTATAATGTAGCAAACACCTGTTTCTATTAGGTCCTCAGAATGAGTTGTCCATCTTTTGTTTCTTAGTCAATTCTTCAACAATAACCAGCTTTGAGTCAGTGGGACCAACAAACTAATTTTGTGGCATCCAGTTTCATTAACTCAGAATTCTATCTTTAAAATAATAAGATTATTGAGAAATTTGTGAACTGACTATTGGATTGATGGACTTTCTCATAAACTTCTTTAGCAACATATTTTATACTCTGCATAACATTAGAGAGCTAGTAAACATGAATGTTTCAGCAGTCTGCTGCTAAGGGAAAAAAGTTGAAACTAACTTGGAAAAGATTATTTCCAAAGTGAAACAGTTAAGAGAACTACTAAAGGATGAAATACACATGTGTGTGTGTGTGTGTGTGTGTGTGTGTGTGTGTGTGTGTGCATATGTATGCATACTCATGTGCCAGATGTTCCATGAACAACAAATAAATCAATGACAAGAGTTCTCTGTAGAGCAATAGCATTTTTCTGTTTGTAATACTCCTATTTTGTGAAAATCTGAGAGCTTACCATGTGTAATAACAGTCAGTATGTCCGAATTCTTGGTAGGCTCCTGATTTTCTAGAAACTGTTAAAGGCATATTTTTCAAACCTAGTCAATATAAACCAGTTCCTGATAGAATTTGTTCTAGATATATATTTTTTTCTGTAATGAGAGCTTTGAAAATACCAAAATGTGCCAAATATTTTTCATTGGCTCCATCTATGTTTCAAACCTCATTTTAATGTGTGAAGTCAGATATCATTTCTCAATAAAATTACATAAGGTTTGAAAGTAATTTAATTATGAATAAGTTTTAAAATAGAACAGGAAAAATATTTACTGAGAAAGTCCTGACATACAGCTTAAGCAAGTGTTCTTACTTGATTTTATGAGTAGTTCATTTTTAAATGGTTCTATAGTGCCCCCAAATAGATTGTATTTTTCAAACTTCCTTTGTGTTCTATAATAAATATTTCTCCTTGACAGATTTGCAATCTGTCTGTTAGACTAGCTTTCTGAATTCCCTGTAGAGTAAAACCAGAGTGCAACTGAAGAGTTTCTTTGCACTACTTTTAGAGGTAGCATCTTCATACTACATGCAACTTTCAAGGAACGTGGTAGCAAGAGCCCTCAGTTGTGTTACAGTCTTACATTTTGGCTCTTACCTTTTCACGGTGATAGTCTTTGTCAGCACATAAACAATTTTATTAAGGAGACTTAGATATTTATCAAGAATCTCTGTTTCCTTTCAATATGTCTCATGGACTGACACTTTAGCAGCTGGATTAAAAAGATGCAAAATCTTCCACTGCTATATTTCTCTCTTGTCCCTTCTTTCTTTGCTGGTCAATTTCTACTAGCTTAATTTTTTCCTACTACTGAGAGTAGTTTCTTACCAAGGCTTCACCTTGATATTTGTGCCTAAAAACTTTACCATCTTTTTGTCTACTTTTGATGTTACTGTGAGGTGTGATAAAGGAGCAGAACTGGGAACTGGGAATATTCAGGAAAACGCAGAATACAACTTTACAATAATTACATAGATGAGAAGCAAAAATTTTGTCTAATTTGTGGTTAAGAACTGTTAGAAGATTTATCTGGTATGTGATTCAGAACTATTTTGCCAATTACTATAAAGGACAATTATTATTACTACTCTATAAGCTTATTTTAATTTATATCATTATAAACATGGCATTCTTGATATCTTATTTTCTTATTATTTGTATCCTTTTTAGAATATGAGCTTCAGGAATATAGGGATACTTTCTTCACTGCTGAATTCAGCAAACTCACAGTTGTGTTTGGCACATAGTAGGCACTAAATGAATATTGAAATAATCTGTGAACAAAGAGAAATACATTATTTACCTAAAGCATATTTTTCATTTGACTCTTATGTGAGCTAATACATTTCACTTTTTCAATTTTGTCTAGGAAGTGAGCTCTGTCTTTCCACCCAGAGCAGTTAAAGTTGCTGAGCTCATGATGAGAAGTAACCAAACTACTACAGTGACAGAGTTTTTCTTCTCTGGATTCCCCCAGTTCGAAGACGGTAGCCTCCTCTTCTTCATCCCTTTGTTCATTATCTACATATTCGTTGTTCTTGGGAATCTCATTGTGTTTTTTGCAGTCAGGATGGACACCCATCTCCACAATCCCATGTATAATTTCATCAGCATTTTTTCATTTCTGGAGATCTGGTACACCACTGCCACAATTCCCAAAATGCTCTCTAACCTCATCAGTAAGCAGAAGACCATCTCCATGATTGGCTGCCTCTTGCAGATGTACTTCTTCCATTCCCTGGGAAATTCAGAGGGGATTTTGCTGACCACCATGGCTATTGACAGGTATGTTGCCATCTGTAAGCCTCTGCGCTACCCGACCATCATAACTCCTCGGCTCTGTGCTCAGCTCTCTGCAGGCTCCTGTGTCTTTGGCTTTCTTGTGTTGCTTCCAGAGATTGCCTGGATTTCCACACTGCCCTTCTGTGGACCCAACCAGATCCATCAGATATTCTGTGACTTTGAACCTGTGCTGCGCTTGACACGTCCCTGATTCTGATCGAGGATGTGATCCATGCGGTGGCTATCATCTTCTCTGTCCTGATTATTGCCCTCTCTTATATCAGAATTATCACTGTGATCCTGAGGATCCCCTCTGTTGAAGGTCGCCAGAAGGCCTTTTCTACTTGTGCAGCCCATCTTGCTGTTTTTCTGATGTTCTATGGCAGTGTGTCCCTCATGTACCTGCGTTTCTCTGCCACTTTCCCACCATTTTTGGACACAGCCATTGCACTGATGTTTGCAGTTCTTGCTCCCTTTTTCAATCTTATCATCTATAGTTTGAGAAATAAGGACATGAAGATTGCAATTAAGAAGCTTCTATGCCCTCAGAAGATGTTTACTGTATCTGTAGGTTAATGCTAGATTATAGGTCCATCGCACTATGGATGTTACTCTTACAAGCTAAACCATAAAAGTAACACACAACTCGTTTACTTTCACACAGATACTTTGTGTCCTTTATCCCAGTTCTTCACGTGTACCCGTTTATTCTGTACATGCATGTTTAATTAAGATAGCAAGGACTACTAGCCTAGACTTTCACAGATGGGTAAAATATAGAAAGGAAATATATGTTTAAGTCAGTAAAATGTTTTAAGAACTTTAATTTTAATATTTTTATGTAAATATTATTTAAGTATTATATTATATAAGCATTCAAATCAACTATAGATTATAAAACGTAGTGGTTAAGAGAATAAGATCTGTAGAAGAGGTTAAGGTTTATACTTCAGTGACACCACATACTTGTGACTTTGAATAAGTTACTATTAATTTATCTACATCTTAGTTTTACCATCTCAGTGTAAAAGTAATATATTTTAAAAGTAGAACTTTATATGTTATAATGAATATTAAATGAGTTACTCTATGCAAGTGCTTAGAATACTGCATAACACAGAGCAAGTGAAAAATAATATGAGCTGTTAATATTACTTGAACTACTAATATTTGTTATTGATGTTTTAAAGAATGTTACAAAGAGTGATATATTAAAAACAAATACATGCAGAATAATAGCTATGATTATTATCTATAATATTTTTGTTACTTTTTTGAGGGGCCAAGTAGAATTCAATTTTTCATTTTCATTTCATTCCAATTGGCATTAAATTCATCCAATTGGATTGAACTAAATTATTTGGCTAATTGTAGTCTCAAACATATTCAGAAGTGGTAGAGAGATAAATAGATCTCTGTATATATGGAGATGTGTACTATTTTGAACTACATCATCCTTGCTTTTATTTTTTTTTCCTTTGAAATGTGTTTAATGCATTGCTAGTAGAAATTAATTTTCTAAAATTCAAGTTTAGATTTCTCTATTAAAATAGCAGTTTAAATTTACATATTTAAATTTTTCTCCAACAAAATTGAATAGGAATAAAAAAGTCAGGACTTGATAACTGCTAGATGTCCTAATCACTGAAAGGTGTTAAGAATATAATAATAAAGAGTGAAGTATGTACAATATTACCTAAGGACCTTTATAATGGTTATTTTGATACTCTGAAATATCACGTCTCACACTCCTTTCCAGAAAAGAAAAAAGTTTCTGCTTGGCTAAAGTATTTAAAGCATCAATTGAGTTTGTCTATTGAGTAGTCTGGAAATGTTCAAAGATATACATTTTAAAAATAAGCAGCAACAAACCAAAACACAAAATAAAATAAAACCAAAACATTAGCAATCCTGAGGGGAAAAAAAGAGTACCCAATTGACTCCCAAAGTTCAAACAGTTCCTTAACCACAATGAGTTTTCACTTGACTCCAGTGAGAATGGCTTTTATCAAAAAGTCACAAAATAATAAATGTTCGTGTGGATATGGAGAGATAGGAACACTCATACACTGCTGGTGGGACTGCAAACTACTAAACCTCTGTGGAAAGTAATATGGAGATACCTCAAAGAGCTACAAGTAGAACTACCATTTTATCCAGCAATCCCATTACTGGGCATTTACCCAAAGGAAAAAAAGGCATTCTATAATAAAGACATCTGCACTATCATGTCTATAGCAGCACAATTCACAATTGCAAAGATGTGGAAACAACCCAAATGCCCAGAAATACATGAGTGGATTAATAAAATGTGGTATATGTATGCCATGGAGTTCTACTCAGCTATAAGAAACAATGGTGATATAGCACCTCTTGTATTTTCCTGGATAGAGCTGGAACCCATTCTACTAAGTGAAGTATCCCAAGAATGGAAAAACAAGCACCACATGTAGTCACCATCAAATTGGTATTAACTGATCAGCACTTAAGTGCATATATAGTAATAACATTCATCCAGTGTTGGGCAGATGGGAGTAGGGAGGAGGAGATGGGTATATACACACGTAATGGGTGCGGTGTGCACAGTCTGGGGGAGGGACAGGCTTGAAGCTCTGACTTGGGTGGGGCAAGGGCAATATATGTAACCTAAACATTTGTACCCACATAATATGCTGAAATAAAAATAAATAAATAAAAAGAAAATTTAGACTTTTTCTAATTACTTCTAATTTTAAATAGGGCCACAGTGAAAAACTTATATATATGTATAAATTTGAACACTGCAATACTGTTGTGAGATCAATACTCAGAAGTATAGATACAATATCCTATAGTATTCAATATTAAAAATTGAATAGATAATGTGAAATCATTATTCCAAATATTTTAAAACTACACATCCAGAAACACCAATTGAGAATTTCTATTTCAACACATTATCCACATAGTGCATATCACTCCTTTTATGTTTTGCCAGTCTAACGAGGCAAATGCACACACACACACACCTTTTGAAATTTACAGAATAGAATAAACTTACATATGTTTAATAACCAATTGTAGCACTTTTTGCTATTGTTAACTACTTGATTATTGTTTGTTGCGAGTTTTTTCTGTTGAGCCTTTTGTTTTTTAAATTTCAATTCATTGAAAAATGACTACATATTTCATTCTTTTTATAATGATTCAAAATATAAATATGAAAATGTATCCATAATGTTATAATTTATTAAAATATAAACTTTTTCAATAAATCCAAAATGGCTGAAATTATATAAATTTCCTAGAATGTCTTCATATACTGTTGAAGGCTACCATTATCTGAGTTTATAATTGGTAACAATAATATATTTAAAAGTAATCAAGTTTTCAACTATACCTAACAACGTCTATGAGCTTTCCAAGGGGAATAAGCTTTTTAGGTACGGGATGGGGAGGACTGCTATCATTTCCCATGTGAAATAATACTCAAAGGACATAAATGTAATTTATTTTCCTAAAACTCACATTTGGGTTTCTAATAGTTTTTAATAAAGCAATTAGAACCCTTTAAAGAAGAGTTTATTCCATATTGTAGGGCAGGAGAAATGCAAGAGAATGGAATGTCTTGTGGTTACATTTAAAGGATTCGGGAGAAAAACAGAAAAGAGTAAATGAGAACTTAAAAATAAATGTGAATTACGCTTGAATGTTCTGACTCCGGGGGATGGGGGTATAACTACATGATGAGTGCAATGCGCACTGTCTGGGGAATGGACAGGCTTGAAGTTCTGACTCAGGGGGGATGGGCGGGACGTGGGTAATATATATAACTTGAACTTTTGTACTCCCATAATAAGCTGAAATAAATAAATAAATAAAATAAATGTGAATTAAATGTGAATTAAATATAAACTTATAAAATCCATATATTCATATAAGGATACTCAAATATGAAGCAATTCAATTTAAATGTTTTTTTCTCTTCAAATAATTAATATATATAAGTTGAATTTATTCAGAAAAATATACTCTTATGAGTCAATTATGTGAGCAAAAGTCTTTACAAGCACATTCACACTCAGGAGTAAGCAAGTAAATGAATAAATAATATTAATTCTAGGTTTTTTATTACCCATAGAGACATTTACTTGCATCTTTAGTTGTAAAAACATGTTAAGAACTTCAATATGCAATTGCATCTTTTATTACCATATTATTTCATAGCAGCTAGAATGAGATTAGCACTTTGGATAGATCCCTGAAATTTTTTATTATATTAAGTAGCTATATACTTATATGTGATGAATATATTAGACAATTATAAAGTAGATTATAACAAAACATATACAATGTTTTAAAGGTTTTTACTCACAGACATTAATAGCCCTTGTAATAGACCAGAATTAATTTATGCCATTGTCTTTATAACCTATAAGTTAAAGTCATATCAAGGTTCATCCAGAGACATTTCTCAAACAAGTTCAGAAATTATAATAAAAATTCTATAAGACCTATAAGAGTCCTTGAGTCTCCCTATTTTCGCTGGGCCACTCCAGCTATTTTCCAGATTGCTGAGCACCCAAAACTTTAACCTTTTTGTAACCAGCACTAACCAGCTTTAGTCTTGGCCACTGGAGAGCAGAGTTTGCAATTCAAACTCCAGAAAAAGTAAGATATTTCTCATCATTATTCCTCAGATAGAAAAAAGTAGTTAATCATTCCTTACCCATGGGAAAGAGAGGAAGTTTTCTTGAAACACATCCTATGATTCAGACAGAGCACAGAGCTAAAATAATAGTTCTAGCTTAGTAGTCACTCTTCTGTCAAAAAAAGACACTCTTCAAATAAGAGAGACAAGGACAGTAAGTACAGCAGAAGCTCTGACATCAGACTTCTAGACCTGAAATCTAGTTCTGACACTTACTAGCTGTGTGACCTTAGGCAGTATACTTAACCTCTCTATACCACAGTATTTTCATCTGTAAAATTGGTATAATCATAGTTCTTACCAGGAATAAATAAGCTTATATAGTAACACAGTTCCTGGCCAATAGTAAGCACTCAGTGAATTTTATGTTTTATTATGAAGGTCATCTGGATAACCTCCTTGGCCTAATTTCCTTTCAGTCAACAAAGACTATTCTGAAAGTACCTGCAATCACTGTTCTTTGATCTTCAACTCTTTTTATCCATATCATCCATGGGCTGCCAGACCTTCCTGGATAATACATGGCACACGTGTCTTCACTCATTTAATGGCACCCCTTCTTCTCAAGTCTGAAAATTCACATTTACCCAGTTACCCTTCCGCCTGCCATCCAAAACACACACATGAAGACAACCAACAACAGATGTACGTGGGAAGAATTTTATTACTGAATATAATTGTGTGTTTGTTTTTAAAGCAGATATTCTTAAATAAAAGTGAACAACTAAAAGCATTTTAGGACCTTGGCTTTATAAATTTGATGTAAGAAACATCTTAATTGTGTTAAAATTCAACAGAGAGAGAGGAGAAGAGCTGGGGAAGGAAATAATGAACTTGGTCCCTAAAATGAAGAGCAAGACCTGGCTGTCAGGTCCTGGTTTCCTAAGAGAGCATCACTACAGAGACAGCTGTGTAAAGAATTGGGGGGGGGGGATAGTCCCTGCAGCCATGAGCACTCACCAGGAGGACGTCCACTTTTCATTCTTCCCATCCTTATATATACAGGAGTGTGTTCTTTGGGAGTTGGACAGAGCTGGGACTGAAACTTCATTTCACCACTTACAGGGCAGGAATCTTAGCAAGTTTTGTTCTTTTAGGCCTAGTTATTCTGGGTCAAACTCTCTCTGAATTCTTGAGAGAGAATTAATTGCCCTCTTCAGGCAGTTCGTTCTTGTATACATTAGGGAGATTACTATCTTGTAAAATATTGATTTTTATAATATTTTACAAAATACTGATTTGTACTCATTTCTATATTCTACATTAGATATTGATTTTCTAAAGAAAAGGAATCACATCATACTAATCTTTTGATTCTCAGAAGTTTGGAGAATAAATGAAAAGAGGTGGAAATAATCTTACAGGAGTAGCACACAATGCTGTTCATTTGCTTTAGCCTTTTAGAGACTTCCCTGTCTGTCATTTCTCTGCCTAGAAAGGGTCTGACCTCTGTGCACAAACATGGAAAAACAATAAAAAAAAAATCAACATTATTAGCTAAAATAGTGTCGCCAAACTTCAACATGGAAGTAGTAGGTGGACCATGTGGAAGGCCAATTGTTTTTTCTATTCTGAGCTGAATGGCTGAGAAAGAAACAAGACGAAAACTGCGCTCCCTCCTTTCCTTTGCTCAGTAATCTCCTTCCCTGTACTGTAGCAACATCTTTCAAATCTAAATATTAGATTTCAACATTCTAATTCATTAAAAGTCAATCCAACCAAAAATATCACAGAAAAAGAAGTAAAAAAAAAAAAAAAAGGTACATTTATTCTGCTGCCTAGAGCTCCCAAACCATTGTATTAGTCCTGGATTGGAGTTCCCTGGGATTGGGGTTCTACTAATTATCAGCCTGACCTGCTCTAACTGCTTTTCCTAATTGGAGCCATTTAGTGATGGTTGTTTTCCTATGTAAATCTTGAGTCATCTGTGTGCAAATCCCAAGAGAGTCTTCCTTACCATTCTAGTTATGCTCAGGAAAAGATACATACACACATACATACAGAGGGAAGTAGGATAGAGGGACACAATGGCAGAGAGAGAGAGAGAGAGAGAGAGGAAAACTCTACAGGGAGAGTCAGATCTATATATCACCAAGTGAGGAAGGAAATTTATCTACCACGAAGGACTCAGGGTAGAAACACAGCAGAAGAGCAAAGGGAGTTTGTCTTAGTAGCTCTATATTCTCCACATCAGGGTAGGAAAGAGTCTTCATCCCTGTTTATTCCAACTGTGGAACCCAACAGCAGCGAGGTCAGTGGATTAACTAATATTGGAAATGGGAGTTAACCAGGGGAAAAAAATTACACAACTGTATAACAATAAGCTGTCCCAATAGGCCTATAGATACTGTGAGTAGCTGCTGGAAAGGTTTTGAGCAGGGAGGAATTAGGAAATGCTAACAAAAAAGAAGCCAAATTCTGTAAAACAATTTTAAAGAGATTTATTCTGAGCCAAATTTGAGGACCATGACCTGGAGCTGTGCCCAAGGAGCCCTGAGCAAGTGGACTCACTGTGGTTGGGTTACAGTTTGGTTTTATACATTTCCGGGAGACAGGAGTTACAGGTAAAGTCATAAATCAATACATGGAAGGCATACATTGGTTTTGGCCCCAAAAGGTGGGCCATTTCCAAGGAGGGGGTGCTTACAGGAGATAGGTGGGTTAAAAGACTCTTTGACTTATAATTAATTGGTTAAAGACATGAAGCTATTCTCTAAAGGCTTGGAAAATTAAGATAAGTAAGCCTGTAAATCAGAGACAAGCTTATATGTCCTGTGTATTTTTGTTGTGTAAATGTATTTGTTGTGTCAATTGAGGACCTGCAGGTTTGTTTTACATAGCCTTAGGCCTATTACTCAGTTGCAAAGGATATCTCCAGGAAGGGGGCAGGGCATGATGAGGCATGTCTGACCTCTCTCCTGGCAGGCAATTTAATTTTAGGATATCCCCTTGTCCAAGAGGGGGTCCATTCAGTCAGCCAGTGGGGGAGGCAGCCTTAGGATTTTATTTTAGTTCACACAAAGAATGTTATAGGGCAAGTTAATATAAAGTGTAAACGTTTCAATTAGTACATTTTCTAGGAAGTGGGTGGAATGCAGATAGGGTCAAAACTCAAAAGGTTGCTTTATTTATTTATTTATTTATTTTTATTTCAGCTCTTCATGGGGGTACAAAAGCTCAGGTTATATACATTGTCCGTGTCCCGCCCATCCCCCTGAGTCAGAGCCTCAGGCGTGTCCATTTTCTAGACAGTGCACCTGGCATTCACCATGTGGTGAAAAGATTGCTTTAAAAACACAAAACCAGCATTGTGATTGATTTTCTAAAATGTTTAAGGAATAAATGCTTCAGGAATCAGGTGAGATTTCCAGTTACCTGTTGGGCATTTAATGTAATTGACATTTGTACTCCACTTATCACTACTGAGTTTTGGATGAAGATAGAGGAGTTCAATAGGCAAAGTTGAATAGTGTTTCTTTTTGGTTCCTATCTTCCTTATCCTTTCTTTGTTTAATCACCTCTCTTCAAAAGATTAGGGAATTAGGTGTGGGTCTGCTCAAAAGACACCTTCTTGAACTAGCAGCCTGATTCGATTTATAGAACACTATTCTGTGGACCATAGAAGATGTGGTGACTACATTTTGCAGACATCAGTACTTATGGGGAAGATCAATTATGCATGCAAACAATCAAGAACACTTAAAAGGAAAAATATTTTAAAAGGAATATATACACAGCCCCTACACAGCCCCCTGTGTGTGTACACACATATATATATATATACACACATATATATGTACACACACACATACACATATATATTGCTTATGTATGTAGTGTGTGTGTGTATATATATGTATATGTTTCACAAAGAATAATCACGTCTTCAATACAGTGATTGAAGATGTGATATTAACTCCTTAAAACTAGAACAGACACATGTAGAAATTGGTTACAAAAACAGGAAGCAGAAATTGGAAGCGAAATTAGAGGACGATATTTCAGGAAGGAGAGATTTCCTTTAGGAACCTTAGAAACCACAAAATATAAGTTACATGTCTGGAATAACAGTTTTGCTAAAGTGGATTGGTAATTGGCAAGTTGCCATAGCAATGAGAGACAAGGTACCTTTGTTTTCTGAAGAAAATAAAAACAAATTTCAGTGAAGTATTAAACAAAGATGATGCTAGCTGTTGTGTGCCAAAAAGAAAAAGAAAAAAAAATTGGAGTTAGATGGGGCTTAATCACATAATCAATGAATAAATGCATAGCTAATATAAATAAGAAACTATTGATAAAGTGCCCTTTCCTAAGGCATGCACAAAGCTAGACAATTATCAAACAGTTTATTTCCTGAGTCAGTGATTAGGAAAGAGTTATGAAAAAGAATTTGAGATTTTTTTTTTTTTAAAGAAGGGATGCTTTGGAGGAAGACAATGGTGAGAAACTAAAACTTAAGCGTGCATGTGAAAGTGGAGTCTCATGAGGAAACTAATATTTGCAAAATTGAACTTTAAGAAAAGGAAGCTTGAGTAAAGTACAACTAGAAGCAGAGACCACTGAAATTTCATTACAAAAGTGTGTTCATTAGGACTAGGCATCCAATCAGGGTAAAGAAAGTGGAAATAAACGATATTAGTAATAGGAAGAAAAAATAAATTAGGTAGACTTTGATGATTATTTGGTTTCAGAACTTACGAAACAATAGATATAGAAATGAGTAAAATTGGTATCTAGGTGAACAAAAATTAATTCAGTGAGGGAAACTGGTGGTGTTGAAGGTAAGGATGGTGTATTAGTTTGCTAAAGAAAAAGGACTGCAGGTTGAGTGGTTTAAACAGGCATTTATTTTCTCACAATTCTGGAGAGTAGAAGTCTGAGATGCAGTTTTCACTAGGGTTGTTTTCTTTTGAGGCCTTTCTCCTGGGCCTGTATGTAGGTGGCTGTCTTCTCCCTGAATCTCCATATGGTTCTTCCCCTGAAACTGTGTGTTGTACCAATTTCTGCTTCTTATAAGGACACTAGTCATATTGTATTATAGCATACCCTAATTTCCTCATTTTAACTTAATTATCTCTTTAAAAACCTCATGTCTAAATACAGTCACATTCTGGGGTACTGGGAATTAGAAACTCAACATATGAATCTTGGGGAGGGGGCATAATTCAGCCCATAATAGGTGGGGATGGCAAATTTGGATCAAGGTGAGGCTCTAAGAGGGCGAGTCCTGAAGAAAAAACGGGGCCCAGGAGAGAGACCCAAAGCAAGGAATTCTGGAGTCACATTAATTAAAAAGAATAGCAGGAGTTGATAGCTAATATTGAATAAATGAGATCTTGAAACAAATGTTTCTTTTTTGTGCAAGGGAATTGAGAGAGCAGAGAAAAACGAAGACAAAATGGATGGTTACCATCATACTTGGGACATGGAAAATGGAGTAGGTAATGAGGGAAACAGGGGTACTGCAGACTTAAAAAGGCAAAGGAAGGAGAGACATTCAAGGTATTGGTGATTGAACTTTGGATGTTAGTGGCAATGAGGACAGAAGGAGGCCATTGACTGTCCAATCAGAAAGCCACTGGTTACTTTAAGAAAAGAGATATGGAAAGTCAAGAATAGATAATTTATGCAAAGTAATTAAAAATGAATGAAAAAAATATCTATTACACATTAGAAAAATAATGGTGTTGATACCAAGGAGAGAAATAGTCTGGGTAGAGATAGCATTTCTCTTCCAAGAAAAGAAGATATGTGCATATTTGATAGCAGAAGAGAAGAAATTAATAAAGTAAAATAAATAATTCTGATAAGGGAATAAACTCACAGGACACTGTCTTAAAATATGTGAGATTTAGATTGCATTTCACAGAATCCCACAGCTTTGCCCACCTACCCCACAACCTTATATAATTCTACCAGACCAGCTCTACATTTATAGTTTAATATTTTCACTTTCCATGAATTCTTTCATTTTACCAAAAGCTTTTGGTAAACATCCTTGAGAACCCCTTATCTAGAAAATGCAGAACAGAAAGTATTGAAGGCAATAGAATGGATCATCCTTTAAAAAAAATTAAAATATCATGAAAACATTTCTCCTCTAAATATTCTCTGAATTATTTTTAAGAATATATATGTGAAGAGAGAATAAGTTATTTAGAGAAAGAAAGGGAAAATGGACAGAATTCACCAGTGATGGCTTTGCCTTTATTGTTAAATATTCAGTTCAATCATATGCCAAGAATCACATGAACTGGGAGCTTGAGGAAAGAATTTTGGAACAGCTGGGGGAGATTGTTAGGGAAGCAATAAGGTTTGAATACAGGAAAAAAATCACCTTAATGGTTATTTCTTCAATGTCTTATCTAAATCTATGTGTATCTGAACAAAATGGTTTCAAATTATAGTCTCTTGACCACCAGGGCCAGCACTGCCTGGAAATTTGTTAGAAATGCAAATTCTGGGTCCCTAACTAAGACCTGCTGGATTAGAAACTTTCAGTGTGGGGACCAGCAATCAGTGTTTTAATAACAAGTGATTCTGACACATACTAAAATTTGAGAATCACTGCTCAAAAACACTGGCTGTACTTTTAGACTGGACTTTTCCCATATTAAGACTTTATTTGTAAGCAACTATGGTATATGGACCAGTCCCTTCTTCCTTTGTCTTCCTCTGTACCCAATACAGGGATCTATCCAGAGGCTAACATCTGACAAATGTATTTCTCTGATCCATAGCAAAACCTCATAGAGGGTTTGAGTGCACTGAGAGTTGAAATTCTCACTTCCACCATGGAAATGGAGACCTCCAACTGGACCACATCACAGGAGTTTATCTTCTCTGCTTTCCCTTCCTCCTGGGGAGAGTCTATCTTCTGCTTTGTTCCACTGCTCTTCATATATGCTTTCATCGTTGTTGGAAACCTGGTCATCATCACAGTGGTCCAGCTGAATACTCACCTCCACACTCCCATGTACTACTTCATTAGTGTGCTTTCTTTTCTGGAGATGTGGTTTACCACAGCCACCATACCAAAGATGCTCTCAACCCTGCTTAGTGAAAGGAGGAGCATTTCCTTTAATGGTTGCCTCCTGCAGATGTATTTCTTCCATTCCACAGGCATCAGTGAGATGTGTCTGTTGACAGCTATGGCCTTTGATCGCTACCTGGCCATCTGCAGCCCTCTTCGTTATGCAACTATCATGACCTCCAAGTTATGTGCCCAGCTGACTTTAAGTTGCTGTGTTTGTGGCTTTATCACACCCCTCCCTGAGATTGCCTGGATCTCCACATTGCCATTTTGTGGCTCAAACCACCTTGAGCACATCTTCTGTGACTTCCTGCCAGTGCTGCGTCTGGCCTGCACTGACACACAAGCCATCGTCATGATTCAGATAGTTGATATTGTCCATGCAGTGGAAATTATCACAGCTGCGATGCTCATTGTCATGTCCTATGTTGGTA
Organism: Lemur catta; assembly: GCF_020740605.2. NCBI lineage: Eukaryota > Metazoa > Chordata > Mammalia > Primates > Lemuridae > Lemur > Lemur catta. The sequence goes on along the minus strand of NC_059130.1, from coordinate 31,917,714 downwards.
TCGTGGTTGTGATTCTACATATTCGTTCAGCTGAAGGTCGCCGCAAAGCGTTTTCCACATGCGTCTCCCACCTCACTGTGTTTTTGCTCTTGTTTGGTAACGTGGCTCTCATGTACCTGCGCTTCTCTGCCACCTACTCCTTGTTCTGGGACACAGCCATTGCTCTGGGCTTTGCAGTTTTGTCCCCTTTCTTCAACCCCATTATCTACAGTCTGAGGAATAAAGATATAAAAGAAGCTATAAAAAAACATGTGGGTCAAGCTAAGATCAGTTTTCATTAGACCAGGGACCTCAAGTAAGAGCTCTTAGTTTGGTGTCTATATATAGTGGTGCTGACTCCTCTTCATCCTCTGAAATCTGTCTTTTCCCATCAGCATGTGACAGAGACTGGTCTCCAAAAGGTCACCAATAAACAAAATTCACTAATAGTTGAAGTGAACAGTTTCTTTTCAATTTTTATTCAATTTGACATTGTTTTGAGTTATTTAAACTTTGTTCCTCTCAAGTTATTGGAAGTAAATTCATTTTGTTGAAATAATCTACATAAACATTAATTTTAATACAATCAAAACATTTGTTTGGAAGACCTGGTAATTGAAAAAAAAATCTTTATAAGATTAAGTTTTCTTCACAGTGTCTCCAGTGTATATATTTGAAGAAGAACTCAAATTTCTAAATTGAGTATTCAAGTATCGATCAATAAGCAATCTTACTAATTCATAAAGTAATCAATTTTTCTTGATAAATAAAAAAACTAGTCTTTATATTCAGTATGATTAAAAGGATTGTACATATTAGGAAATAAATATAACAATATCTGCTGAATGAATAAACTAACACTAACATGCTACATTCTGATTTTTCTAGCCAATTGGTCAACTGTAGTAGCAACACCCCTCATTTTTCAAGCCTTCTTCTCCTGTGGGTTTCAGGATTGTGAACTCTTTTTATCCTATCTTGTTGAAGGCTCTTTCTCTTGCTGATTCTTCTTGTCATACATGCTTCATAAAGGGGATTTCCTCTGGGTCCTGTGCCTCAGTTTGGATGGGATAGAGCTTATCACTGTGCAACTGTCAGCAGACTTTTACTCTTCCCTTATCCACCATCACAAATCCTATAGCTGTCAGAGTAATTTTCCCACTTTTGTGCCACAGTCCTTTCCTTATTCTTGCCCCTAAATCTTATGATACTTTAAAGTCAGATGGAAAGACATAAATAAGGGAAGTTCTTTCAAAGAAAAGGCTAATGTTATCTAAGAAACAGTTGGAATAGAGAAAAGAATTAAAATAAAAGAAAAAAGCTATAGGTTGTGGGTTGAAGAGGTCTAGGTCAAAGAAAGTCTATGGAGATTACTTAGTTTAAGAAAAGGAGGGATGAAGTAAAAAGATATGCAGAAGTATTTCTAAGTTTTAATAGTGTATTTTTAATGTTCCTTAAAATACTGGAGGAATAGCATTACTCCACTGATTAGTTCACTAATTATTTTAACTGTGCATTTTTAAGTGCAACATTGTTACAGGAGAAATACACATAAATCTCCATTGTATGAAAGGGTCTCCCCATTTTCCCCTCTGTTTTTTCTACTTTAAAATTTTTGTACTTTCCTAAATATTTTCCTAAATATTATGGAGTCCATAAAAATGACTCTATTTAATGCGACCTCTCTCCTATCCTTGCTTTCCCACTTTTAAACTGCTTTCCCACTGTACATTGAATTGTTTCCTAAAACTTAAATTTCATCACTTTACTACCCTGTCTAAAAACCTGCTGTGATTTAATCCACCCTCACTTCATATTATGATCATAAAATAATTTTACTAGCTAAACTTTGTGTGTTTGTGTGGGTGGTTATGTGTGTGGCATAAAGATTATTCCAAGCTGAGGGAAGAACAAGAGAAAAGGGAAAAAAGAAAGAAAGTTCATGGTTTGTTGATGTTCATGTTATTTTGCAAACGTACTCTAAGTGAATATACAGGCCTAATCAGGCCCTCGATGTATTGAATGATGCCTACCTCCATTGGTAAGGGCCATCTTTACTCAATCTACCAATTCAAGTGCTAATCTCTTTTTCCCCCCATCTCTTTGTTTTTATTTTTTTCAATTTATTTATTTATTTTTTAAATTTCAGAATATTATGGGAGTACAAACATTTTGGTTACATTATAATGCCTTTGCATCACCCAAACCAGAGCTACAATTTTGCCCATCCCCCCATGCAGTACACTCCTCACCCATTAGTTATGAGTTTACCCATCCCCACCACCCCTCTCCCACCTGCCCAGCACCCAAAGAATATTAATTGAATGTGAGCACCTAAGTTTGGATCAGTGAGTACCAATTTGATGGTGAGTACATGTGGTGCTTGTTTTTCCATTCTTGTGATACTTCACTTCGAAGGATGGGCTCTAGCTCCACCCAGGATAATATAAGAGGTGCTAGTTCACTATTGGTTTTTATGATGGAGTAGTATTCCATGGTATACATATACCACATTTGATTAATCCACTCATAGATGGATGGGCACTTAGATTGTTTCCACATCTTTGCAATTGTGAATTGTGCATTTGAGTGCAGATGTCTTTATTGTAAAAGGACTTTTTTTCCTTTGGGTAGATGACTAGTAGTGGGAGTACTGAATCAAATGGTATTTCCATTTTTAGTTCTTTGAGATATCTCCAAATTACTTTCCACAGAGGTTGTACTAATTTTTAATCCCACAAGCAGTGTGAGAGTGTTCCAATCTCTCCATATCCATGCAGCATTTGTTGTTTTGGGACTTTTTAATAAAAGCTGTTCTCACTGGAGTTAAGTGCTATCTCATTGTGGTTTTGATTTGCATTTGCCTGATAATTAGAGATGTTGAGACTTTTTTATATGTTTTCTGGCTATTAGTCTGTCTTCATTTGCAAAGTTTCTGTTTATATCCTTTGCCCACTTTTTAATGGGGTTCTTTGCTTTTTCTTGTTAATTTTCTTAAGTTCTACACAGATTCTTATTATCAGCCCTTTATCAGATGTGTTGCATGTAATTGTTTTCTCCCATTCTGTTGGTTGTCTATTCGCTTTAATGATAGTTACCTTGGCTGTGCAGAAGCTTTTTAATTTGATTAGGTCCCACTAATTTATTTTTGTTGCTGCTGTGATTGCTTTGGGGGTCTTCTTCATAAATTCTATGTTTAGGCTGATTTCTATAAGAGTTTTCCCAACATTTTCTTCTAGAATTCTTAAGGTTTCACATCTTAGGTTTAAGTCTGTTATCCATTGTGAGTTGATTTTTGTGAGAGGTGAGAGATGGGGATCCAGTTTCACTCTTCTGCATGTGGTTATTCAATTTTCCCAGCACCATTTATTGAATAGGGATTCTTTTCCCCAGTGTATGTTTTTGTCTGCTTTGTCAAAGATTAGATGACAATATCTCTTTTAGCAACATCCTCATGGACACACCCAGACATACTGTTTCACCAGCTATCCGGGCAGCCCTTAATTCAGTCAAGTTTACACATAAAATTAATCACCAAAGGCCAGTTTTTGTCAGCTTGGCACCCTTAGTCATTTCCTTAAATCAGATTTAATTTCCAAATAAAGGCAATTACAAGATCATAATTTTCTCTGGCAACTATCTTGCATACAACCCAAAGCATATTAATCCCTTCCCCAAAGAGGGGGGAAAGTCCTTGAGTGATGTTTACTCCTCTCCTAATATCTCATAATTTAAATACTATGGTGTAAAATTAATAATACTTAAATACTGATGTAAACTTCATATGTCTTATGTTGTGTCATAAGGGAATAAGAGAGGAAAAGAAGCAAACATGTTTGCTTAATATGTGTGTGTGTGTGTGTATATATATATATACATATATATATATACACACACACACAAACATACTCATAACAAAATAAGATGGAAACACTCATGATGGCAATTATAGTCCCCATTTCTGTAACTAGCCACATGGCCATAGCTAGTATTTATAGCTAACTTCTTCTACTACCCATTCTGTTTTCCCTTCTCCTTCAGCAAGCTCCTCAGCTGGTTGTGATTCTTTACCTGCAAGGTGACCCAATCTTTCACTCCTCAATAATCCAGGTTAGTAGTAGTCCTATGTGGATTTGGTTGTCGTAGTTTTTCTTTGACCTTAATCACAGGGCATAGTAATACTAAGTGATGCCATAAGAGATCGCCTGTATTCCAGACATACTCATTCTTACCTCCACTGTGGAATAATTGTGCAATTTCCCCCTGGTAGTCCAGATCAATCACTCTAGCTAATGTTATAACTCCCTTCTTTGCCTGTTGACAAAGAGACATGAGGAAACCAAAGTGGCTGAGTGACAGTCTTAACTTCCAGTTCAATGGAATCATTGTTGTGTCTTCTGGTAGAAGAATTCTTCTGTCTGCAACTAAAAGCTCTAGGCCAGCATAGCATAAAGTCATGGGAATAGGAAACAAAAATTTTGCTAGTGGGTACCTAGGGGTAATAGTGCCACTCTCATTTCCACCCCTCGATTCCTGGTTATTGGAGAAGCAGCATCATATATTGCTCACTTATTCACAGCATATACAACGTTCTGCAGAACTTTGTCCCAGGCTTGCAAGGTAATACCACTTAGCTGATGCTGTCATTGTTCAAAAAGCCATTCCACCCTTCCATCAAGCAAGCTGCCACAGGATGGTGGAGAATATGGTAAGAGCAGTGAATTTCATGAACATGGGTCTATTTTCACACTTATTTTGGTTGATAGGAAAGTGATTTCCTTGATCAGAAACAATGCTGTGTGGAATATTATGATGGTGGATAAGACATTCTGTAAGTCCACAGCTGATGGTTTTGGCAAAAGCATTGCATGTGGGGAAGGCAGATCCATATCCAGAGTTAGTGTCTACTCTCACAAGTACAAAATGTTGCCCCTTCCATTATGAATTGGTCCAGTGTAATCAACCTGCCACCAAGTAGCTGGCTGATCACCCAGGAGAATGGCATCACATCAGGAGCTCAGGGTTGGGCTCTGCTACTGGAAGATTGAACACAGCAGTGGCTGTAGCCAGGTCCACCTTGGTGAGTATAAGTCCATGTTGCTGAGCCCATGTATAACTGCTACCTTGCACACCATGGCTACAGTGTTCATGAGACCATTGGGTGATGACAGGGGTGGCTGGAGAAAGAGGCTGACTGGTATTCAGAGAATGGGTCATTTTATTTACTTCATTATTAAAATTCTTCTCTCCTGAGTTTACTCTTTTATGAGCAATCATATGGGAAACAAATGTCTTCATATTTTTTCCCAGAGAGGTCTATCCACATATTTCCTCCCACAAATTTCTTTGTCATTAATATCCCAGTCATGCTGTTTCTAAGGCCCTGAATATCCTGCTAAACCATAGGCCACAGCCCATGAATTGGGATATAATAGCAAATCTAGAAACTTTTCCTTCAAAGCAAAGTACACAAGCAGGTAAAATACCTAAATTCTGTGTGCTGGGATAATTCTCCTTCACCAATGTTCTTCAAAAATGTCCCAGATAAGGGCTATAGTTCTGCACTGTCCACTTTTAGGTGGTGCCCACATATTTTGAATAGCCATTTATAAACCAGGCTCAAGTTTTCTCTTACTCTCCAAAATGATTGCAGAGAACTACCCATAGGGCCAGAGGTGGAGGCTGGGAGAGAAAAGGCAGTGTTGAATGAATGGGAACTGTGGGCATTTGGGCCTCTTCATGTAATTAACTTGTGCCTTCTGGGCCTGCTCAGGCACAATCACAGATATACCACTTGCATTTGGTGATGAAGTTTTGCTGTACATGCTAACTTTATGGCTTGATGGATTAGATAACACCCAGTTCAGGATGGGTAGCTCAGATCACGTGGTAACTTGGTGGACCATTGTCAAATGTTCAGTTTCTACTAGGGCCCAGTGGCAGGTGAAGAGTGATCTCTGTAGATTGTTATTTGTAGATGATGGTAGGGCCTTCCTCCAAATCTGATAGCTTTGTGATGAGATTCACCTATAGGAGCCTGGTCAAAGACTCTACACTGCATTCCTATCTGCCACCACTGCTTCAAATCCTCTGGATCTGCTGGATCATATGGCCCAAGTGGCAGAGAGCTTACACAGCAACCTGGTCTTATTGCATAACCTTTTCATGTTCTGAGCCCCACTCGAAACTAGCAGCATTTGGGGCCACTAGGTAAGTAGTCCAGAGTAACACAACCAAATGAAGAATATGGTGCCTCCAAAATCCACAAAGGCCCACTTGACATTGTATATTTTCTTGGTTAAAGGAAGGGTCATATGCAACAACTTATTCTTTACTTTGGAAGGGAAATCTTGATGTGCCCCATATCACTATATCCCCTAGAAATTTAACTGAGGTAGAAAGCCCCTGAATTTTAGTCTGAGTTATTTCCCACCCCACTCTCTGACATGGAAATTTCTTACCAATAAGTCCAGAATAGTGTCTACTTCTTGCTCATTAGGTACAATAAACACAAGGGCAACAATGTTATGGACCAGTGTCACAGCTTATGGAAAGGAAAGTTACACAAGATTCCTGAAAATTAAATTTTGATACAGGACTGGAGAGTTTATCTATCTCTCTCTCTCTATGTGTGTGTGTGTGTGTGTGTGTATATATATATATATATATATATATATATATATATATACACACAGAGGTTTTATGTATTTGTATTTATTTTTTCTATTTCAGTATATTATAGGGGTACAAATGTTTAGCTTATGTATATTGCCTTTGTGCCACCTGAGTCAGATCTTCAAGCGTGTCCATCCCCCAGACAGTGTGCACTGCACCCATTACATGTGTATATACACATCCCATCCTCCCTGCTCCCATCTGTGTGGCACTTGATGAATGTTATTACTATATAAGCACTTAAGTGCTGATCAGTTGATACTGATTTGATGGTGAATACATGTGGTGCTTATTTTTCCATTCTTGGGATACTTGACTTAGTAGAATGGTTTCCAGCTCTATCCAGGATAATACAAGAGATGCCATTGTTTTTTGTGGCTGAGTAGAACATTTCCTTGAATTCATTTATAAGGCTTTGACAAGAACCCTTTTTCCTAGTACCATTATCATGACTAATTGGTGTTGAACTCATTAAAATCTGAAAATATTTGTCCTATATATAAGTTTCTCCTGTCAAGTTAAATAATTCCCAAGCACCTGCTACTTGTCAGGCACTGGCTCAGGGTCATAATCAGACAGCAGTAGACACAGTTCCTGTCCCCATGGCAATTACATTATAACACAAATGAATTTTTTCACGTCCATCATTCCACTTTTGTTAAAGTCCCAACCTCACACATCATTTTTAAAGGCCTCTCTCTTGTGTAGCCTCTACTGAATGTGAAGATTCTGATTGAGATTCATATTGTACCAGTCTTATAGGGATTCTCTGCTGTGTGTTCTCTTCAGAATTTCTGTGGGCAATGTACGGTTAATTCAGAGGGATGTGGAAGGTTAATAACAATGTGGGTAGGGAGGCCACTTCCACTGGCAAAAAGACTAATCAGAATTTAGGAATTTAATGTTGTTGGAATCATGAGGATCTTCCCATATGTCCCCATCCCAACTTAGAGGATCCCATTCTTTCCCAAGAATGGACACTCTGAAAGGCTGGGAATCCAACTTGCTTTGTAATTCAGCCAATCACTGGACGAGGTTCTATATTAGATTTTCAGCAATTTCAACCCTGTAGCCAGAGGAAGATAAGACTCTCCATCAGTGCACACCTAGAAGCTCTTAGGAGAACCAGGAAAACTGGTGCTATAATTTAGTACAAGTCTAAAGACCCGAGAATGAAAAGCACTGATGACTAAAGGCAGGAGAAGAAAGATGTCCCAGTTTGAAACAGAAGCAAATCTGCCCTTTCTGTGCCTTGTGGTTCTATTTAGTCTGCCTTCAGCAGGCTGGATGATGCCCCACAACATCGGTGAGGGTAATCTTTACTCAATTTACTGATTCAAATGCTAATCTCTTCCTAAAACATCCTCAAAGACACACCCAGAAAAAATGTTTCATAAGCTATCTGGGTATCACTTTTCCCCGTAAAATTGACAGGTGAAATTAATCATCAACACATAGAGAAGACTTGCTTCTCTTCAATAATATAGCATAGACAATCCCTGAGTTTCATGTTAGTACTATTGAAACACTTCATGAATTTCTTCAAGAAGTATTTTATATTATCTACTATATGCAGGGAAGTATGGTAAATATTGGAACCACATGGGTCCAAGGTATATTGTCTGATAGCCAGAATCTCATAATTAAGAAATAGAAGAACGTGGAATGGTTCTTTTGCTTTTCCTCATCCAGTAAGTAACCCCTCTTCTCTACTCTTTCCACATTAAAGGGAAAAGAATGTCAGAATACATAAAATTAGCAAAAGTCTCCAATAACTGGCAAATTATAAAATAAAATACTTTTATTAAAATATGGAGCTGTCTTGACATTTACTTTTTTCTATCTTATGCTTGGTGAAAATCATCTATGTGCCCACTTTTTTATTCATGCAACAGGATAAAGAAAAAACTATTTTTATGTAGAAGAATATTATTAAAGGCATAGAGAATAGAATCCAACTGAATTGGCCAATATTGATGCTTTTGCACCATTTGCTTTTTACCCTCTAAGATCTTTCCCCTTGGTGGGCACATGCTTAAGATAGGAGATCAGGTCATAACTGATAAAAGGACACAAAGATCATTCCAGCTTAATTTGCATTATGTCTTAGAGGCGGAAGGTAGAAATTGAGGTATAAAAAAAAAGAGAATCTAGGTAGGGGAAAGTAAAGGAAGCTGTATTAGACATTTGAGTAGTCTATAAAAAGATAAGATGAGCAAGGCAGCAGGTTGTTTTTCTATTTGCTCTTTCTCTGTTACCTAATATTTTCTTTCCTTTTTCCCTTTCTTTTCACACCTGTCTTTGTAAACTTTTCCACACCTTTTTAAAGCCTGGACTGCACTATGATCTGGGGAATTAATGACTGAAGTGGAAGACTGCTTTTGGAATAGCATCTCTAATTGTAAGTAAATTCATTTTTCTTAACTAGCCTTAAGGGAATGGGCTAATTTCTTTTGTTTTGATACTCCAAATCCTCAAATACTCTGGAAGAAAACTCCGGAGGTGGGGAGCGGGAAATTAAGTAATTTATACTCTTTTATAAACGTATGGCTGTGTGTGCTCCATCCCATTTGCCAGGAAAAGGCAGAGGTGAGCATGGGGCTTGCTGTCAGAAAGCTCAAAACAGTACCATGGACTAAGTAGAACATATCTTCCTCTAACCAGAGATTCACTGGCTATGAGACAGGATCCAGAACACTTTGAGTGGGTGAAAAAAAATGGCTTTGGCCAAACATGCTGAGGAAGAAAATTGTATACATATGTGTGTATTTGCTGGGTGTGCAAGGTGGGGGGCAAATGAAGAAAAATTTACATTCCGTGTTCCCTTTGTATGTTCTGTAATGTACAAAAGACCATTTCTGTTCACTTGGGCATGAGGGCTCAGGCCTAGTTTTAACAAGAACTATAGTCTATAAAGCAATTTTTCATTGAATTGCCTCACCTAATCCTCATAGCAAACATGTGAGGTAGACATTATTATACCCATTGTACAGATTTAAAAAACTGAGACAAACTGACTTGCCTAAGGTCAGAAGGTTGCCTGATGACAGAACAAGTAAACAAAACAAGTCCAGATGTCAAATTGCATGTCTTTATCACAGCAGCAACACTCAGCAGTACTGTCCCAGCATCACCATCATGCTCTGCCTGAGCTTTCTCTGATAGACAAGTTTTCAGTCTTATTCGCCCCTTTAGGGAAGGAGACTAAATAATGGCTATGATTATAACTAACATTTATTGCCTGTGTATAATTTTTACATCAATTACTTTATTTAATGCTTACAACATAATGAGGTAATTGATCTCATCATTTCTTGTTTGCAGTTGAAAATACTGAGTCAAAGGAAAGGTAGTAACTTTCCCAAAAGAGTAGTGGAGTCAGAACTTGAATCCCAGCATCATGACTCCAGTGACAATGAGCAGTAACTTCTCTGAAATCTCACTGTACATTATCTGCACCTCTCCTATGACTCTGATTGCTTTCTACCTAAAATTATGATTAATGAACCCAACTTGAAGCACACAGGTCATTGATTAGTATCTGCTTGGTTCCCCATGTCTAGCAGCGAGTCTACACAATAATGGTCTTCATAAATGGCTGTCGAATTAATTCATGATTTCTGATTTTCTTGATGATCTGTGTGGCTGCATCTGCGAAGAGCATGATAGGGAAAAGACACTAAAATTTGTCTCTCTATTTTTGACATTTTGTTGCTCATGTTTAGCTCTTCAGAACTTGAAATAACAGATTTTCAGAGGTTTGGCCGTTTAAACGTAGGGGTTCTTAGGGGAAAGGGAATGGTTTGTACAGTTTTAAGTTCATTTACCCAGTAAGTAAATATGTATGGACACTCTAAATCTTAATTGCATTCTGAAAGCTATGAAATGTTTGTCATTTTGCAGCTAGGAAATTATACATTTATAAGATATATTAGTCTTAATTCCAAAATTCCATCACTACGCTAGCCTACTCATTTTCACATATTCATAGTGTAATTCCACTACCAGTTTCACCACATTTGCTCTATAATATGAGAGTATGATTTCCTAATTATGATTTCCCTGTCAGCCATAGGGACTTTGAACTAATTATGTCTTGGGCATTATTGGGAAATTGCTCTAAAGACAAGAGCAACCTGAAAGGAGCAGAAAGACATATCATATATTCTTAAATTAGAATTAATCAGTCAATCAATTGTTACATGACGTCTCTGTCCCAGTTGCTGTTCTAGGCATTGTATATATAAATTTATAAAAATAATCCTGTCTTCATGAAGTCTGCATATGAGTAGATGATAGAGAATAACATAAATAAAATATGATCACATATTCAATAGTAATACATGTTATGAAAAATAATAAGGTATAGCTAGGAAATAGGGACATTGAGGTTGGAGTGTGTTTAATTTTAAATAATTAAGAATGGCCTCTTTAAACAGGTCATATTTGAGCAATGACTAAAAGAAGTATATGTAAAAAGTTCTGGACATGCAGATAGTTCAGGGAAGAATATTCTAGGTGAACGGAATGGACATTCGCAGGCTCTGAGGTAGGAGCGGTCTATGTGGCATGTAGACAGAATGCCTGAGGTGGGAGGCAGAAGATGATGTTAGAAAAATCATGGTGGGCCAAGATTACATCAGGACTATTATAAAAGGCCATTGCAAAGGCCTTTGCCTTTCACTTGGAGTAAAGTATTAAGCGACTGGGGAGTTTGCAGCAGAGAAGAGACCTTATCTAATTTACCTTTTAATAGGCTCTCTCTCACTGTGGTGCTAAGGAGAGACTACAATGGTCCCAGGGAAGAAGTAGACAAGTTGGAGGCAATTGCAAGCATTCAGGCAAGGGCTGATGGCTTGGGGAGTAGTGGCTGTAAATGTGGGTAAGGTAAATTTTACTGAGGGTGAAGAGCTAAGTATGATGTGGCTGAGCAGGCTGGACTTACCTTTACCCACATTTACTGAGTACTTACTAGTGAAAACATCAGGTTAAAATAGAGTATACAAAATATCTGGGGAAGTACACATGCTGTGTAATATTAGCCATGATATAGAAAGTACAAACCATTGTCATGGAAGTATACTAAGGAGAGAAAATTTTAAACTTATTAGAAGAGTTTGTAGGGATTTATTAGTCTTCTCAGGCAGATATGGTGGAGAGAGAGAGAGAGCTCTTCTGTCTCTCCTCTTCTTATAAGGGCAGCAGCCTTACTGGACTAAGGCTCCACTCTTAAGACCTCATTTAATTTTTATCACTACTCTCGGGCTCTATCTACAAATATAGTCACGTTGGTGTTTAGGGTTTCAGCATATGATTTCTGAGAGGATACAAACATTCATTCCATAACAGGGGAGGTAATATTTGAGCTGAGCACTGATATTCTTTTTCTGAGCAGAAGAAGGACTGATACAGAGGGACGAAGATGAGGGGTATAAATTCTTTCTAAACAGAAAACAAACGTAAGGGGGAAATTATGCTAATTATAAAAGTGTATTATTCCGTACCAGAGGCAATTGACCATTTAAGCTGAATCTCATGGTATGGTGGGCTAGGAGAGATACAGCAGTTTATATATTTGGAACATTGACTCTTTTATCCTTCTCATTCCAGCATATTACACAACACATGGAAGACAGTAAGGACTCACCAAATATAATGAATATATTGAATATCTAATTAGTTTTCTAAACTACATGTCCAGGAGCCTCATTTCATCTTTTTTTCATCTCACAGCTGCAAATATGACAAATGAGAATCAGACATAGTGATTGAATTTGTATTCCCTGGCTTTTCTCACTTGCGGGAAGGTGGGCTCTTGTTTTTTGTTCTCTTGCTCCTTATTTATCTATTCATTATCATTGGGAATCTTATGGTTTTCTTTGCTGTCAGACTGGACTCCTGCCTGCACACCCCCATGTATTTCTTCATCAGTGTCCTCTCCTTCCTGGAGATCTGGTATACCACGACCACCATCCCCAAGATGCTCTCCAACCTAGTCAGAGAGCAGAAGACCATCTCCCTGGCTGGTTGCCTCTTGCATATGTATTTCTTTCACTCCCTTGGCATCACTGAGGTTTGCTTGCTCACCACTATGGCTATGGACAGATACCTGGCCATCTGTAACCACCCCCCCACACACCCCCGCCCCCGCTATGCCACAATCATGACACCTCAGCTCTACACTCAGCTGACTCTAGGCTGTTGCTTCTGTGGCTTTTTCACGCCACTCCCTGAGATTGCTTGGATAGCCACACTGCCATTTTGTGGTCCAAACCAAATTCAGAACATCTGTGACTTTGTTCCCATCCTGAATCTGGCATGTATGGACACTGGCACAATTATATTAATCAATATAATGGACATCGTACATGCTGTGGAAATCATCACAGCCGTAATGCTTGTGGCTTTGGCTTACATCCAGATCATTGCAGTAATTCTAAGAATCCGCTTTGCTGAAGGACGCCGAAAGGCATTTTCTACCTGTGCTTCCCACCTTGCTATTTTCTTAATATTTTTTGGAAGCGTAGCTCTGATGTACCTGTGCTTCTCTGCCAAGTACTCCTTTTTCTGGGACACAGCCATCAGCCTAATGTTTGCTGTGCTGTCGCCATTCTTCAACCCAATTATCTACAGTCTCAGGAACAAAGAGATCAAGGAAGCCATAAAAAAGCATATGTGCCAATCTACTATATTCACGCATCATATCAAAAAAGACAAAAACTACACTTCTTAATTAATAAAGTACATCTATGAAAATATCTATATTGTCTTCAGTGTGTATGTTGCTGTTGTGCTTATTTTTTCTGTGCAGAGATAGTAAATGTAACATTTCATCATTCTTACTACCCCTGTGAATTTAGTAAGTGTCCTCAGAGATTGATAAACCATAAAATCCAAATAAAGTTGGAAAAAACCTGACACAAGACCCTAGTTTATTATTTTTTTGCATCCAGAGAGAGTCTTAGAAAATTCTGTCTCTGCCTGATGTGTTCTCTAATCTATTTAAACAGAAATAAACACACTTTTCTCTGTGTTTCTATAACACATTGCTTGGACCTCTATTTAGCAGGATGTTTATACTCTCTTAGGGCACACTTTTTATGTCTTACATGTCCCTCTAATCTGTAAGCTACTTGGAAGTAGGTAACTGAATTCATTTCTCTCTGTATTCCCAATGCCTGATAGAATGCTTTCCCCACAGAAACCCTCAGTAATAGTTTGCTGACAGAGTAATGAATGGTTAAAGGTGGCCTTCATCTCTTAAAGTTATAAGTTATAAAAAAAATTCAGACAATTTTCACATTCAACAGGGAATGGCAGGGGAGGGTAAAAATGGGTAAAGAAAAGACAAGATACCAAAAGTGGGTATATTTGCACATAAAGACAATTTTTAACTTTAAAATGAAGCCCTGGAACAGATAACTCACTTAAATTTCTATAACTGATGCATTTTATACAGTAAATAGGAGTTTCATGTATATAGTAGGAATCTAGTCCCTGAAATATAGTAATTAAACTTCATAGCTTAGTCATAGCTCTGAAGGCAATGATATGTTTAGTCCTGGCACTTGGCTCTGTTTCTTATGTGCCTCTATTCTAATGAAAAATCATTTTTCAGTTGAGCTCTTTTTATTTCCCAGAGAGCGGTATGTCACCAAATATGCTGCTTTTATAAGGCTGCTAATAATTTTGGCTTAGATAATTTTCTCCATGTTTGCTGTACTCAGAGATAATTATTGGATTGGGATGAGATGGGGGTGGATGGGAGTATGGAAGCAATTTTACGTAAGATTCTCTAATGACACATTGCAAAATCATTGGTTAAGAGATAAGCATTTAGCTTTATGAGAAATTTTCCCACATCAGAGCTCTCTCCTTTACATTCTAATTTTCAAAATTGAATGATTCAGAATGAAATGTATAACGTGAAGTAGTTAAAATATATATAGTTGGCATTATTTACATCAGTTAACAAAGATAACAACAAATTCTTTAACTATGTAGACTTAAATGCAAAGTGCTTTTTAATCTGCCACCTAAATTGAGCCCTGTAACAATTGTCTGAAATGGGTAGATTAGTAATTACTATCCCCATTGTATGCTTAATCAAATTTTAGTGAATTTCCATTAATCATCTAATCAGTAAATGGCAGAACCAAGAATTCAAATCAGATGATTCAGCTTCCAATCCAGTGCATTTTCCATTATCCTGAGCTGTTTTTCAGTTTCAGTTACACAGTTCATTGCATAAAGAAAACATTATGGTTTTAGGGTTTTCTTAGTGCAATAAAGCTTAGCAGAAAAATAATAAAATGAACTAAAAAGTGAGAGATTAAGAAGGTAGAGAAAGAGTTCTATTTTTTGATTAGAGAATTGGAATAGAGCAATATACAAATTTTAACATGGAGTTAAGGGGCAAACAACATTATAGAACTTAAAGTGATGAGTTAAAGTGACTAAGGTAAATGCAAAAAGGCATTTTTAAATTTTTTGAATGATATTATCTACTGTCTGACCCATTTAGGGGTCAAAATTTGGGAAATTTTTAAATGAGTACTATTTCTGGAGAAACAAAAAGTGAAATTAAAAAATAATAAAGTAATGATGTTCTCTATTTCATGAGAAAAATTAGTTTTACATTAAATTTAACATATTCATCTCTGTGGTAAATGAGAAGAGAAAGTTGGACTCCAAAATACCCATTGAAAACAAGGTATGAATTTTAGTGATTCAGGTAGGGAAGACTTTGGAATTTTTGGATACAAAGCATCTCTTGGAGTTTCTGAGCCCAGGAGAAGATCAAACATATCACTTTGCTCTGATGCCTGAGCAGAAGCTGAGACAAGCTGGTCAGTGCTGATTAAACCACTGTGTAAAGACCTGCTCAGACCTGATAACCATGCCAAATGCAACGGCCCTTTAAATTACCCCTGCCCTTGTAAAATTGCATAATATAGTTCTCTTCCCCCCCAAAAAAAAAATTCTCACTTAAAAATTTCTCCAATTTTTGGTTTCTAAATGTATCAAAGCAAAATATAATACCATTAAAAAATAAAAAGATGTTTTTACAATTAAGTATATTCACTTTAACTCATCACTTCAGGTCCTGTAAGATTATTTACCTCTTAGTTCTCTTTAAAAATGTAAATTTTCAATATTACTAAGTTTACAATACTCTAATCAAATTTTCTCTTTAACTAAGCTATCTGTTATTAACTCTAGTGCCTCCTGTAGCCTCTCAGCACTCGTTAATACAACATAACATGAAATTTTATAAATTGTACATGCTTTCATGTCTCCATGGTATCTGTCTTTTTAAATCGGGGTCTCCATGTGACCAGAGCCAGTAGGCACTCTTGGCAGACCAGAGAAATACAAGGAGAAGATCAGAGGTCCAAATGTTAAGCCACCAGGGTATATATTTTCTCACTGTGCCCCTCTCTCTATCCCAGGGACATGCCCTGATCTTGTCGTAATAATTACAAACTTAATTATTAACTGGAGAATCTTTCAGTCTCAAGGGGCTGGGAAGACAACGTGGGACTGAATTTAAAATCAGCAACTGCCAGAGTAACAATCAGAGTAAACTCTGCCTTGAATCTCTCTTGCCTTCAATGACTGAATACAGTAGCTCATCTGTTTTGATGAATCAAACTTGTTCTGAGTGTCTCCTGTGGACTTCCACATTGCTACCTGGCTCTAAAGTCTAGTGTTTTTATATATTTTTCAATGTGGTAAAAACAATTAATATGACATCTACCCTCTTATATTTTTAAGTGTAAAATGCTATATTTTAATATTAATATAGTATTATGTAAAGACACAATGTTGTTTAGCACAGCTCTAGAACTTCATCATCTTGTATAACTGACACTTTACGCCCACTGATTAGCAACTCCTCATTCCCCTTTCCCCAGCCCTTGACAACCACCAACTTTACTCTCTGTTTCTATGAGTTGGATTATTTTATATACTTCATATAAGTGGTATCATGCAGTAATTGTCCTTGTGTGACTGGCTTATTTCACTAGCACGATTTCCTCAAGGTTCACCCATGCTGTCATATATGGCAGGATTTCCTTTTTTCTTAAGACTGAAGAACATTCTATTGTATGTACATACCACATTTTCTTTAGCCATTCATCTGTAAATAGACATGTTCATTGTTTCCATATCTTGAAAATTGTTAATAACAGTGCAATAAACATAGCAGTGCAAATATGTCTTCATAATTCTGATTTAAATTCTTTTGGATATATTCCCAGAAATGGGATGGCTAGATTATATGGTAGTTCCATTTTTTAGTTTTTAGAAACCTCTATAGTGTTTTCCATAATGGTTGCACCATTTTACATTCCTGTCAACAGTGTACAAGGGGTCAAATTTCTCCACATCCGCAGCAATACTTTCATTATTTTTTGTTCTATTTTTTTTTTTCTACTTGAAACAGTTATCCTAACAAGTGTGAGGTAATGCCTCACTGTGGGTTTGATTTGTATTTCCCTGATGATTAATAATGTTGAGCACCTTTGTATATACCTATTGGCCAATTGTATGTCTTCCTTGGAGAAATATCTATTTAAGTTCTTTGTGGATTTTTAAATTTTTTTGTAGCTTTTTTGCCATTGACTGATTTGAAGAAGTTCCTTATACATTTTGGATTTTGATCCTTTATCAGATATATTCAATTATTTTCTTCCATTTTATAATTGACATTTTGCTTTTATTCATTTTTTTATTTGCCATGCAGAAGCTTTTTAGTATGATGAGGTACCATTTGTCTATCTTTGCTTTTGTTGCTTGTGTTTTTGGTGCTACATCCAGGAAGTCATTGCCAAGATCAATGTCATAAATCTTTGCCCCTATATTTTCTTCCAAGAGTTTGACAATTTCAAGTCTTACATTTAAGCCTTTAATTCATATTGAGTTGATTTTTGTGCATGGTGTAAGATCAGGGCCCAGTTTCATTCTTTTGCATGTGAATATGCAATTTTCCCAACACCATATATTGAAGAGGCATGTCTTTTTAAATTTCATGATCATCACTCCTGCTGATTGGGCCATATTATTTCTCCTGAGCCTTCTTGGTCACAGATTATCACATGGCCGTCACTCTTGGTAAGATGACCCTGAAACAGGAGAACAGAACCAAAAAGTAGTGGTGAACTAAGTGAAGACTGACTAAAAAAATTGAAGAACAGAGTTGCATGATAGTTCATATTGCCATGGATTTGACTCTTTGCTTAAACACTTTGAAACTGAATAATCATAGAATGAAGTCTTGCCTTTCAGAGACTATTTTCTCACATAAAAATGGCTATGTTAATGTAAAAATTATAATTTAATGTAAATTGATCATGTCAATATATAAATTAACATATGGTAGATATTCAATAGATACATTCTCTATACTTGTGCTCCTGCCTTTAGTATTACATTTGGTTTGGATATAATGAAACTATATGGAATATTAAAGTAATCCAGACTTTGAAGATGAAAATGTAAAGGACTCTCAATTTCTTTGGGTGAGATGATTTAGGAACAGGGGAAAGGACAAATGTAAAATTGAAGTCTCTTCTGGTAGATCATGAAAGCTAGATTATTCAAATTAAGTTTATACTGGAATAAAGTTTGGCATGGATAGCCCCAGTGCCTTATAGGAACGTCTAAAATCAACCCACTATTTTCTTTTTGCTTGTTTATTTTACTTTTGTAAGGTAGCCTAAAAGAGCTATGCCTTTGAAAAGAATTTCTGCCTCCTTTTTTTCTCCAGTAAAAATAATACATAAAATAGAGTGCTTTGTATCCCATATATTATTATAGAAGTCAGTCTCATTTTCAAATCTGCTGTGACATCAATAATAGTTTGTGAAATGAGATATTCTAATTTTTGTTTCATGAAATGAAAATAAACACATTCATGTATCTTACTTCTTTTATTCCTTCCGTTTAAATGATTATGGGTACAAATAAATCAAACTTTTAAAAAGCAAATCTATGAGGTCAGGAATAAAATCTTCTCATATTGTGAAAAACTCTACAGCAAAAATCAGGATAGTTTGTTGATTTAAAGGCTGTTAAAAATTGATGAAGTTGTTGAGTTATATTTCCTAGAGATAAGTTGAAGAAAGAACATATTCATGCCCTGAGTTTTTGAAGCTCTGCAAAGGCCTGAAGAATGGGCAACTCAGAATTCCTTCCTGATTTTTGATTCTCAGAAACTATAAAATCTAAAACTAATCAAAGAAAAAGCCACCATCTTAAAATGCTCTTTCTTTTATATCTGTTTTTTTTTCAATATTTTCATCAAAATACCTTGCTTTCATTTTTTTGAAGTCTTATTGAGTAACTTTGAGAGTCATTGCCCCCAAAACTGCTGAGTCACCCAGTATCTGTGAAAGTTAGCAGCTCCCTAAGCTGAATATGTCCCCTGTCTCCTGAAGATAATGTTGATTTTAATGCTGATTGTCTATGGCTGGCGGGTTTCTGGGATCAAGCAAGAGGCACCCTCCCCTTTTTTTTGAGTCTTTGCCACATAACGTTTCTGCCATTCCTATTTTAATTAGACTAGACAGTTCCACGTGAATTGTCTGTCTTTCTCTCTCTCCCTCTCTCTCTCTCTCTCTCTGATATATTTTATCTCACCAGGTTCTACACTTTTAGGAAAAATGGAGCACTTTCCAAAGGAAACTGTGAGTACATAATTAAGCAGTCTCCTTTAAACTTTCTATACTCTCTTTCACAGGATAATTGATATTTTTTTTGGCTTTTAAGAAGTAGAGAATTTTAATTTTAACTCTCTTTTTCTGACTTTCTAACATTAAGCAATACCCTTACGTCTATATATAGCACCAAAACCTAGCAATGACTTAAGTTCATTCCCACAGAGAAAAACTAGGTAGTTGGAGCAAAACAATACCCATAAAGATTTGAGTCTCCATGGAATTGTCTAATTCTATAGTCAGACTAGTAATTGCAATTCACAGAGTAACAATTATAGTTAGGAGGAATAAAGGGAGACAAAAATTTAAACCCTATATTAAATGCTGTGGCTGAGGTAAGCTAGGGAAAATGGTGCCCATATCCAGATAAATGAAGGTGAACCCTATGATGATTTTGCTGGATCTTGTTACAAACAGGTTAGCTACTTCTATGGGAAAAGGATACTTTATGTTGTTTGATAGTATAAGGTTTTATGTTTCAAAAACCAATTACAGAGATGCTAATAATTTGAAATTTGTGATAATTGGGTAGAGGATGGCAGAATGCTTGATTTGTAGTATTTGTGAATAAAGCAAATTAAAAAAGTAAACAATATGTAAGCTTTATTTTTAAGTATGGAGAAAATAATATTTCATACTATTGCATGTAATATCATTCACTAAGTTAATTGCAAGTCGTTCTTAGTTATTTGTTAAGTTCAGAATGATCAGCACTTGTCCATACCATGTTAGCCTTTGAAAGCAATAAAATTACATTTCTATCTACAATTCTGAATTTTTGCTAATTTAAACCTTTTCCCTCATCAGTTCAATTTAATTCTACATATAGGACTTAGTAAATGTTAGTACAAATTTATGTGAAAAGTTGGCAGAGTCTTCTGGATAATCAAGAAGTTTTAGCCTAAACAGTAACTATACATGGTTAAAAATTACATACACTACAGACCTTCTAACAATAGGCATTCACAGGCTTAAGGATATCTGAATGTAGGTCCAACATGAGTAAATGCTTTGGGATGTGTAAGAGGGGTAGCATACTTGAGATTTGAGAACTAGCAATAGATAGAAACTTTTTAACTTGCAGGTTATGGAGAGCAGTGGGCCAAAAGTTTTGGAAACAGCTGAAGAGATCCAGGAGAGGCGTCAAGAGGTGTTGACTCGGTACCGGAGGTTCAAGGAGCTGGTTGCTGAGAGGGGTCAGAAGCTTGAGGAGTCCTATCACTACCAGGTTTTCAGACGAGATGCAGATGACCTGGAGAAGTGGATCCTGGAGAAACTCAAAATTGCAGATGATAAGAGCTATGAAGACACAACTAATATACAGGTCACTGTGTTCCATTGACTTCCACAGAGCAGACCCTAAGATCTCTAAGGAGGAAAACAGGTTTTTCTTGGTGTTAACGTTAAAGGGTGGGTGTGGGTACAATTGGATTCCATTTAGAAACAAAACAAAATGAAAATAAGCCAGGGGAGTGGGAAGTTAATTGAATTAAGAGAAAATCTAAAGGTGCATTTCCCTTTATAAAGTTGGAGGGGTGAGACAGAGAAAAGAAAAAAACAAACAAAAAGTATTAGTTTGTCATTCATTGAAGGCACAGAACTGTGCCTTATAATGAACTTACATTCAGATCGTACATTCCCGTAATATAAGTGTTTATCTGGTTAACTGTAGGGAGGCAATGTAATAGATAGATTAGACTATCTGTTAGGGACAGGAATTCTGCCTCTAAATAGCCCATGTCTTCAATTCCTTCAACTTCAGGGTCTTATTTGCAAAGGAAACTCATTCTAGATAGCATTTAATGGATGCAATATTCATCTGAAATTAAGCTATGGGGAAAACAGTAACTGAAAGTTCAAAGAATTTCTGATAAGCCATGTGATTTCAATATTTCATGACATTCAGAATGGAATTAAAGAGTCATCAGTGCTTTCTGAAGCAACTGTTCTCCACTTTTCTCAGGAAGACATGAGTTCACCAGATTTTTTCCTAGAGTTTTTCCAAATTGCTATTCATGGGTCTTGTTAAGTGCAAATGAGAGGTCCCAGTAGAAGAAGTTTGGTGGAAGCTGCCTCCCTTTCTGTTCACCTAGAATCATCATGATTGGGAGGAAGGATTACATATGCCTGAAAGTGGTAACTGATGTTGGACAGGAAGCACCTAGAATAAGAGCAAAGTATTATACTATATTAAATAGATCAATTAGTACCTAACAAGAACAGAGCCCAGAATGCAAAAAAAACCTCTTAATTAAAAAAAAAAACATTATTACAACCATCATCCTTCTCATTGTGCCCTACTTTCAATAGAACTCAGCTATGTCTCTTTTCTGAAGAGGGAAAACCCTACACCCCTTTATTATTCTAGGGTCTATTGAGTCTTGAAAATAACAAGGTATTTATTGAAAATTCCCTAAGACAAAAATGGGGACAGGAAAAGGCTTTCTCTGTGGCCTCTGACTTTGAGCCTGGGACCCTTTGAGAACCTGTGTTCAGTGGCTCTACCTAGAGCGAACATTTCCCACCATGACTTGGCCTCATTAGCCATAAACTCTGATTTCTACACTTCAGGGGAAATATCAGAAGCACCAATCCTTTGCAGCAGAGGTGCAAGCAAAATCAAGAGTCATTCCTGACCTGGAAGAAATCAGGGAAGTCCGATTTGCTGAGGGTCATTTTGCCCATGAGGACACCAAGGTAAACATATGGTAGGGCTCTTTCTAATTGCTGATTATGTTGTCTGGATTTTAATTGGTTATACCAGATGTAAACATTGATGTAGCTGGGTTGGAGCCAAGGCTCCTGCCTCTTATCTTCCACGGGGTTGAGGGAGAAAAAAATGATGGGATGTTTTTGTGTTCCTTGGAGTGAAGAAAAGAACTATGATACAAACGCTGCCATTAAGTGGCATAACATTCCTCCTCATGTCACTGCAGAAGAAGCTGGCTCAAGATCAAGCCCCCTTCAGCCTGTTCCATACCTTCCACATGAACTGGCTTTTTCAAATGTTCTTTCTAATTATTTCTTCTGACCTCAGTGTCTTTGTCCCTTAAATTCTTCAAACAAGGAATGCTCTCTTATTTGAATCTTCTCCACAATCTTTCTCCCTTTGTCTTTGATGCCTCTTTCTTTTCACACCCCACAGTCTATAACTACTATTGTACCTCTCCAAATTCCCCCCTCCCATTACTTCAAAAAAATCCTAAAATTCCATGTGTTTAGAAAACTTCCCTGAATACCTAGAACTGACGATCACCACCATTTTAATAAGCATTTACCACTCTGTAACCCATTATTAATGTATCAGGTATTTTCTGACTTAATCCACATACTCTTCTAATGTTTGTGCTAATGTGGTCAATTCAGAATCTTTTTGTGTGAGTGAACTTTTTATTGCCTATGTATTTTTTAAATTGTCAAAGCAAATTTGCATTACCTATTTTAAAACCGGGGCTGGTCTTTCTATGTGTAACATCAAAATTCTAGCCCATTTTACTGTCAGCAAAACACAGTCAGGGCACACAGACTTTAACCAGAATAGAGTCTTCTTATAAAGAAGAAATCATTAAAATGAAATCTCAAAACTTATTTATTTCTATAAAATGGAAATAATTTTACATTATTTATAGTTTTGTGTGTGACCAACCCCTACATTAATTAAAATATTTGGAAAATGTTGGAAACATTGTCACATTTGTCATAATCACCAAGGCTATCTCAGACAGTATCCCACTGCAGGGTTCGGAAAGAAATGTGGTTCACATGCTACTCTAAGCAATGGAGTAGTTGAAATAGATAAGATTCTTAAAGATATTACATAGATGGTACCTTCAATTTCACAACATAGATAACACATAATGGTCTGAGCTAACCCGGTATTCAAAGTCATCTATACAGTCTTAAACTACTCAGTTGCAAAATACTCTTACTGTTTTGATGACTACGATTTCTTTATAACTTAGGAAAGTTGTAGCTCTTATACTTCGTGGCAGACAGTTCATGCTAAATTATTTTTATGCTTTTGCCATTGCTATTTTCTGTGCTTAGAGCAAGATATGCTTATCATTTACCTGTCAAAAATCTCTGTTCCTTTAGACTCAGTTCAAATGAGCACTTTTTATGCATCCTTCCTCTTTCCCATTGTATTGTTTGTAATTATTCCATCTTCTAAAACCCCAAGGCAATTTTACAAAATTTTCTCTTATGGAAGATCATATTTGGCTTGGTTTAATAGCTATTTCCTTATATATCTGATTTCCTCCTTTAAATATTTGTTGATCAATGAATGCATGCATGAATGAGAGAGAAATTTGTATCCAAGTTCCTTTCTGCACAAGTCTCTGAGTCTGTCCCTGCTCCACAGCCTCTGTGCCTCAGTGATTCTGCCTCTCTTCCCCAAAGGCCCATCTGGAGGAACTGCGCCGCCTGTGGGACCTGCTGCTGGAGGTGACCCAGGAGAAGGGCTCCCTGCTTCTGCGGGCCTTGAAGCTCCAGCAGTACTTACAGGAGTGCGCTGACATCTTAGAGTGGATCGGAGACAAGGTATAGGACTTAACAGCAAGCACATAGGACCTCTCTCCTCTCTGTGCTGGGTACTCCATAGGCACTTACTGCAGACTATTCACAAAAAAGTCAGGGTGTCTGTTCCTTGACTTTGTTCCTTGGAAGACAGAGGAATTTTGACTATTTAAGAGTATTCCAGAGGCGAACATTGTAGGGGGTAAGTCTAAATGTATGGACCTGAGTATGGAGAAGGCAAGACTTACACAAAGCCCATGCATTGGAAGATGATCTAGGCTCACCCCTCCTTCTGCCTTCTTGATCTTTAACTCCTTCTCCTATGTTTTTGCTCTTATTCTGGGGCCTGGCTGAGAGTATTGCTGACACTTTCTCTAATGTCTTATCTCTCAGTGCCTATAATTGTGGGTTTTTTTTTATTTTTCAAAATACTTAAAGAATAATCTGAGAGTTAGGACTGAAGATTAACACAAGCAAGTGCCTAGTGAAATGATTTTGTGATACTCTGTATATTGCATTGAATAGAAAGGAGATGAATTTATTCCTCATGCTCCAAAACTCAATAGGGTGCTTCCAGAGGCTTTGGCCAACAATGACCCCAATTTTGCTAAATGATTGCCTCAAAGAGCACTGTTCCCTGGTCCAGGGTACTATCTCAGGAAATACACTCCTACTTCTGGCTCTTCCCAGGAGGGGTTCTCCCAGCTCCTCATGTGTTTCCATCTGAGCTATCCTGGGAATGCAAGCAGGGGTTTGGCTCTTTTGACCTGCAGGAATGCCTAAGTAATTGTTGATGACTGAATGAACTTTCTGTATCTATAGGAGGCTATAGTAACGTCAGTGGAGCTTGGTGAAGACTGGGAGCGTGCAGAAGTTCTGCATAAGAAGTTTGAAGAGTTCCAAGTGGACCTGGCAGCTCGAGAGGGGAGAGTGGACCGAGTGAACCAATATGCCAACGAGTGTGCCCAGGTGAGGTGGGAGCAAAAGAGCCATTCCAGGGAAAGGGCTCTGATCCATAGTGAGAACTTCTGCACATTGGTAGGTGGGATATGAGCGAGATGGGACATTGTGAGAAAACACGGAGTAACATGCTCTGATTGGTTTCCTCTTGCCTCTGGATACACCCCTTGTCAGTCTGTGGAAATGGAATCTGTGTGTGTGTGTGTGTGTGTGTGTGTGTGTGTGTGTTTGTGTATAGAGGGATTAAATTCACAATAAGCAAGAAGAAAACTTTTGTACCAGGCAGTACTAATGTTTATGGGGAATTTTCCTTAATAAAGTAACAAGTATAAAGTAGCATAGAATATAAAATAATGTTGGGCTATCATAATATACTTATACAATATCATTATATATCATTATTTTGGGGGGATGAGGAAGGGAAAGGAGGTAGACTTACTTTTATTTACTTTAGAAAATACTTAAATAAGTTTGAAATCTCTGAGCAGACAAAGGCTCAGTGTTGAAATAATGACCATAGTATATGCAAGAAAACTGGGGAACCAGTTTTTTGAGATACATATATACACAGACATATGTGTATATACATATATGAAATATTCCTATCAAATAAATAAACAACAGTCGGCTACATTGTGCTTTTGAACGTATGGTTTCATTATTATTGCAGGTCTACAGTCAGAATGATCTTCCTGTGTTAATAGAACCAAGATTTCAGGGTGAATAAGTGCCGGAGTAAGAAAAAGAACCTATGTTTTCCAATTTTTTAGGCCACATTTCCTATAGTCCTTAAATTTCCTCTCGCCACCACTTTTCTTTTATTATGGAGGTATTTCATTTATCTATTATTTTCTAACAAATCACCATGAAACTTAAAACAACAAACATCTTATTTGTTCCTAATTCGGTGAGTCAGATGCTTCAGCTGCTCAGCTGGGCTGTTCTCCTGGTCGCCCCTGGTGTCTCATGCGGCTGAAGTTATTCAGTGGCTCAGCTAGAGTCAAGGATTTAAGGGGGGCTCAATCCCACATCTGGGGCCCTGGTGAGGACAATGAGGATTCTTCTGTGTAGTCTCTCACCGTTCAGTAGACCATGCTTCTTTATGTGCCAGTGTTCCATGAAGGTAAGGGCAGAAGCTGAAAGGCTTCTTGAGGCCCAGGTGCTGGAGCCCATAGAAAGTTACTTCTGCCACATGCTGTTGGTAAACAAGTCAAAGGCCTTTTCAGACCCAAGACTTGAGGAGACAGATTCCACCTTTGGAAGGGAGAAGTGGCAAAATGGCGTGGCTTTTTTTCCAATCTACTACAGAAATGATGAATCCAATGCATTTAGAATATATCTGCTTGCTTTTTTGGAGTGGGGCCTACACTGCCATAATGGAAAGGACTATGCACTCAAGAAGGAGAATGTAGAAAATACTGTCGGGGGAGGCTTGGGAAAGGAAACGGAAGTGGGAAGAACCGGGGACAGGAAGAATGAGCAGGTGGGCATATGAGAATTCTTCAAAATTGCAAAGTATCAAAACAAGCTGATGCTACTAGTTTAATCTAGTATTCACAGATCTCTTTGCCTCAGATTGTTTGCAAAAATGTCTAAAATTTTCTGTAAAATCATATGTGTAAGCATGTGTCTATAATTCTGGGAAGAGAGAAATGGCTTTCATTGGATTTTTAAAGGTGTTAGGACCATAAAAGAGTGAAGAATCACAGTACTAGAGTTTGGGAAAATAACTCATATTTCACAACGGGAATTTTTCTCTTCTTTTCTCTGGCTTCCAGGATTTCCAGTGGATTTGGCAAACATAAAAAAGGTAGAGATCTGAAAATAACACCACGGCTGGGCAGCATGTGTTAGTCGGCTAGTTCAGTGCTGTGGGCACAGGACACAATCAATGTCTGGCTGGTTGGTTTTCTAGGTGTTGGTAATGTGAACCAGGTTAGAGCTAGGGAGCAGGGTTATAGTTTCTGGCTACAATGGTCCATCTCCACTTCTGACAAAGTATGAATCAATGTAAAAGGAGACTTGTTTAAATGATTTTTCATGTAATCTCATCTTTGCATAACTCCAGTGTTGGTTTCCTTCCGCAGGAGAACCATCCTGAGCTGCCCTTGATTCAGTTTAAGCAGAATGAGGTGAATGCTGCCTGGGAGCGTCTCCACGGTCTGGCTCTCCAGAGACGAAAAACCCTGTCTGATGCTGCAGACCTCCAGCGATTCAAACGGTATGGATCTGGCCACTGCTTTGCAGAAAACTTTAAAATAGCATCATGTTTGTTATTTGTATTAGCTTCCTTTTACTCTTGTTAGCAATTAGTGGTCAATACTTCAAACCAAAGATATCATGTGCTTGCCTTTGAGACAGCAAGGGAGGGGGTAGTTAAGTCAATATTGTGAAGATTGGAGATCAAAGAAATAAAAAAATAGCATTGGTGATTTAGTGATGGAAGCTCTGCAGAGGCAAGGAAAGCAGATTGAGAATTAGGTGGTGGTGGAAGGTGGAGTTGGGAAGAAGAAAAGCATTCATAAAGAGCGTACCAAGTTATGCAAAGTATCTTTGGAAGATCAACTGTCAGGAGATCTAGGTTCTTAATATCTCAATGGAAACAACTATGAAGCAAGAACATCTTATATTACTTTTTATTCGTATGTGGGAAGGCAAGGGAATTGCTCTTGAGTGACCCAAGGTGGTCCTGGCTGTGTGCTCTGTTGCACTGCTTGCTGTGCAATGCTACCATCTTCTTTGGTTGGAACTCTTGCCAATCTCTGACAGGGATGTGACTGAAGCCATCCAATGGATCAAGGAGAAGGAACCTCTACTCAGCTCTGAGGACTATGGCCAAGACCTTGTTAGCTCTGAGGCACTGTTTCACAGTCACAAGGGACTTGAGAGAAACCTTGCAGTCATGAACGACAAGGTAAGTCACTATCAGAGGAGTGGCTGGCCCCTTGAGCTAAAAGAGGCATTTGGGGGTTATCTTGCCTAGCAGCATGCCCCCAGAGGGCCTAATAAAGTCACTCTTTTCAATGAAGGAAAAATTCAGTGACACCTGAATATACCTCCTTATTTTAATTCATAACTTTTACATGGATACTGGATACTCCTTATTTTTATTTAAATTATTTGTATTTATTTATTATTTTTTGGGGGGAAACATAAGTTTTTTTTTTATTTCAGCTTATTATGGGGGTACAAATGCTCAGGTTATATATATTGCCCATGTCCCATCCATCCCCCTGAGTCAGAGCATCAAGCGTGTCCATTCCCCAGACAGTGCACCTGACACTCACCAAGTAGTCATACCCCCATCACCTCCCCCCACCCCCCATCTGCCCGAGTCAGCACCTTCAGAAATGGCCATTCCCCAGACGGTGCACAACACACTCATCATGTAGGCATACACCCATCCCCTCCCCCCACCCCCGTCTCAGTCTGATATCCAATTGGTATCCTTCCCCGAGGTACATTTAGGTGATGATCAGGGAAACCAATTTTCTGGTGAGTACATGTGATGCTTGTTTTTCCATTCTTTGGATACTTCACTTAACATAATGGGTTCCAATTCTCTCCAGGAGAACCAAAGAGATGTTGTATCACTGTTATTTCTTATAGCTGAGTAATACTCCGTGGTATACATATACCATAGTTTACTAATCCATTCGTGGATTGATGGGCACTTGGGTTGTTTCCACATCTTTGCGATTGTGAATTGTGCTGCTATAAACATTCAGGTGTA
Organism: Lemur catta; assembly: GCF_020740605.2. Lineage (NCBI taxonomy): Eukaryota > Metazoa > Chordata > Mammalia > Primates > Lemuridae > Lemur > Lemur catta. The sequence continues at coordinate 31,889,127 of NC_059130.1, read as the reverse complement.
GATGTCTTTTTTATAGAATCACTTTTGTTCTTCTGGGTAGATGACCAATAATGGGATTGCTGGATCGAATGGTAGGTCTACTTGAATCTGTATAAGGTATCTCCATATTGTTTTCCATAGGGGTTGTACTAGTTTACAGTCCCACCGTCAGTGTATAAGTGTTCCTGTCTCTCCGCATCCACGCCAACATGTGTTGTTTTGGGATTTTTTGATAAAGGCCATGCTTACTGGGGTTAAGTGGTATCTCATAGTGGTTTTGATTTGCATTTCCCTGATGATTAGAGATGTTGAACATTTTTTCATATGTTTGTTAGCCATTTTTATATCTTCTTTTGAAAAATTTCTATTCATGTCCTTTGCCCACTTTTTGATAGGGTTGTTCGATTTTTTCTTACTGATTTTCCTCAGTTCTAAATATATTCTTGTTATCAGTCCTTTATCTGATGTGTAGTATGCGAAAATTTTTTCTCATTCTGTAGGTTGTCTGTTTACTCTCATGACTGTTTCTTTGGCTGTGCAAAAGCTTTTTAATTTGATCAGGTCCCGTTTACTTATCTTTGTTGTTGCTGTGATTGCCTTAGGGGTCTTCTTCATAAATTCTTTGCCTAGGCCAATGTCTGTAAGAGTCTTTCCTACATTTTCTTCTAGAATTCTAATAGTTTCCCACCTAAGGTTTAAGTCTGTTATCCACTGTGATTTGATTTTTGTGAGAGGTGAAAGCTGTGGGTCCTATTTTAGTCTTCTACATGTGGCTATCCAGTTTTCCCTGCACCATTTATTAAATAAGGAATCTTTTCCCCAGAGTATGTCTTTGTCTGCTTTGTCAAAGATTAGATGGGTATATGAGGATGGTTTTATATTTGGATTTTCTGTTCTGTTCCACTGGTCTGTGTCCCTGAACTTGTGCCAATACCAGGCAGTTTTAATAATCACAGCTTTGTAGTATAGTTTGAAGTCTGGCAAATTAATACCTCTCATTTTGTTTTTGTTGCTTAAAATTGCTTTTGCTAAATGGGATCTTCTCTGGTTCCATACAAAGCATAAAATTATTCTTTCTATATCTGTCAAAAATGATGTTGGTAATTTAATACGGATTGCATTGAATCTGTAGATAACTTTGGGCAGTATAGACATTTTAACAATGTTGATTCTTCGGATCCACGAGCATGGTATGGTTTTCCACCTATTTACATGTTGTGCGATTTCCTTCCTCAGTGTTTCGTAGTTCTCCCTATAGAGGTCCTTTACCATATTCCTAGGTATTTTATTTTCTTTGTTGGTATTTTGAAGGGTATTGAGTCCTTAATTTGGTTCTCCGTTTGACTGTTATTGGCATATGTGAATGCCTCTGATTTGTGTATATTGATTTTGTATCCCGAGATGTTACTGAATTCATTGATCAATTCCAGGACTCTCTTGGTTGAATCCTTGGGGTTTTCTAGATATAACATCATATCATCAGCAAAGAATGAGAGTTTGATCTCTTCTTTCCCTATTTGGACTCCCTTGATTCTGCTCTCTTGTCTAATAGCTCTCGCAAGGACTTCCAATACTATGTTGAAAAGTAAGGGGGACAGTGGGCAGCCTTGTCTGGTTCCAGTTCAAAGTGGGAATGCTTTCAATTTTTCCCCATTCAGTATGATGTTGGCTGTGGGTTTGTCATATATGGCTTGTATCATTTTTAGATAGGCCCCATCTATGCCTATTTTGTTAAGCGTTCTTATCATAAAAGGGTGTTGAATTTTGTCAAATGCTTTTTCTGCATCTATTGAGAGGATCATATGATCTTTATTTTTGCTTCTATTTATGTGGTGAATTACATTTATAGATTTGCATATGTTAAACCATCCCTGCATCTCTGAGATGAAGCCCACTTTGTCATGATGGATTATTTTTTTGATAAGCACTTGTATTCGATTTGCTAGAATTTTATTGAGAATTTTTGCATCCATATTCATAAGAGATATTGGTCTGTAGTTTTCTTTTTTTGTTGCATCCTTTCCTGGTTTTGGTATTAAAATTATGTTGGCTTGGTAAAAAGTGTTGGGGAGAATTCCATCCTTCTCGACATTGGAGAATAGTTTATGTAGGATGGGCAGTTCTTCTTTGTAGGTATGGTAAAATTCAGGTATGAACCCATCTGGTCCAGGGATTTTCTTTTTGGGAAGGTTTTTTATTGCTGTTTCAATTTCAGATCTAGATATTGGTCTATTCAGGAATTTTATTTCTTCCTGGCTGAGCCTGGGAAGGCTGTGTGTTTCTAAAAATTTGTCCATTTCCTCCTCATTTTCAAATTTGTGTGCATAAAGATTTTTGTAAAATTCATAGATGTCATGTATCTCTGTGGCATCGGTCGTGATTTCTCCTTTCATGTTCCTGATGCAGGTTATTACAGTTTTTTGTTTTCTGCTCTTGGTTAGCCTAGCCAGAGGTGTGTGAATCTTGTTTATGTTTTCAAAGAACCAACTTTTTGATTTATTAATCTCCCTTATGGTTTGTTTGTTGTCCTTTTCATTCAGTTCTGATTTGATCTTAATAATTTGTCTCCTTCTGCTGGGTTTGGGGTCGGTCTGTTCTTCCTTCTCCAGCTCTTTGAGTCTATTTATTAGATTGTCTGTTTGTAAGTTTTCTGTCTTTTTGATATAGGCATTTATGGAAATAAATTTTACTCTCAGGACTGCTTTAGTTGTGTCTCACAGATTTTGGTAAGTTGTGTCTCCATTGTCGTTTAATTCAAAGAATCTTTTGATTTCCGTCTTGATTTCTTCATTTATAAAATAATCATTCAGGAGAAGGTTGTTTAGCTTCCATGACTTTGAGTAAGAATGAGAATATCTGTTAGTGTTCATTATTACTTTTATTCCACTGTGATCTGAGAAGATGCATGGTATAATCTCTATTTTTTAAAATTGTGTAAGATATGCTTTATGTCCTAGGATATGGTCAATCTTGGAGAATGTCCCATGAGCTGATGAGAAGAAAATATATTCAGTGGATTTTGGGTAGAATGTACTGTAGATGTCAGTCAGGCCCATTTGTTCTAGCATTCTATTTAAGTCCATTATTTCTTTGTTTATTTTTTGTTTGGAGGCTCTGTCCTGTACTGTCCATGGCATGTTAAAGTCTCTGACTATTAAAGTTCTGTTATCTATCATTTTGTTCAAATCAAGTAGGGTTTGCTTCAAGAATTTGGGTGCACGTAAGTTGGGTGCATATATATTAAGTATAGTTATATCTTCTTGTTGAATTGTACCCTTCACCAATATATAGTAACCATCTTTGTCTTTCATTACTTTTATTGATTTAAAAACTAAGTTATTGGAGATTAAAACCACCACGCCAGGTTTCTTTTGGCTTCCATTTGCTTGAAATATCGATTTCCACCCTTTTATTTTCAGTCTAAATGTATCCTTGCAGGTTAGATGAGTTTCCTGAAGACAGCAGATACTTGGCTTGTATTTTTTTAACCATTGGGCCAGTCTGTGTCTCTTGAGTGGGGAATTCAATTCATTCACATTTAATGAGAGAATTGATAAGTGAGACTGATTTCTGTTCCTCATGTTGGGTTGAATTTCATTATTCTGTTTTCTCACTTGAGCCATTGTGATAACTGGGTTTTTATCTTTTCTTGAGTAGTTTTATATTTGTGGGTCTTTCTTGTGCTGGTCTGTGTGTAGCTCTGTTTTGAGTACTTCTTGGAGAGCTGGTCTTGTCTTGGTGAATTCTCTGAGTTTTTGTTTATCTGAGAATGTCTTAATTTCACCTTCATATATAAAGCTGAGCTTAGCTGGGTATAAGATTCTAGGCTGGGCATTATTCTGTTTCAGAAGAGTGAGAATGGGGCCCCAGTCTCTTCTTGCTTGTAAGGTTTCAGTTGAGAAATCTGGCATAATTCGGATGGATTTTCCTTTGTATGTTACTTGTTTCTTTCTCCTTACAGCTTGAAGAGGGGTCTCTTTAGTGGAAACTTTGGTGAGTCTGATAACTGCATGATGTGGTGTCTTCCTATTTTGTATGAATCTCCCAGGGGTTCTTTGAGCTTCTTGAACCTGTATATCTAGAGTTTTGGCAAGGCCTGGGAAATTTTCCTTAATTATGTCTTCAAATAGCTTATCCAACCCTTGCTTATTGTCTTCTTCACCCTCAGAAATGCCGATAACTCTCATGTTAGGCTTCTTCACATAATCCCACATGTCTTGTAGACCCTGGTCTTTTATTTCTCTGCTCTATCTCTGTGACTGACTTATTTAATTGGAAAGTGTTATCTTCAAACTCTGAGATTCTTTCTTCTGTTTGATCTACCGTGCTCTTGAGACTTTCCACTGTGTTTTGTAGCTCCCTGAATAAATTCTTCATTTCTAGGAGTTCAGTTTGATTTTTCTTCAATATTTAGATTTCTTTAGTGAATTTTTCTTCCAAATCCTGGATCTTTTTTGTGGTATCTTTGTGTTGGTTATCCATTTTTTCTTGCAGAATATTCAGCTTATTGATGATCCATGTTTGAAATTCTTCCTGTGTCATGTTGCTATTTTGAGTCTGGTTTGTGTCAATTGGTAGAGAACTAGTAATCCTCTTTGAGGGAAAGATTTCAGCTTGATTCTTTATACTCCCAGAGTTCTTTCGCTGAGCCCTTCCCATCTGGATCAATCCTTAGTTCCCTTCTTTCAGCTTTAGGCTGGACAGAGGCATGCTGTGCACACTGATCTTGGGCTGTGCAGCAGCCCAGGTAAGCGGCCTCCTCTGTCACTAGGGGGAGCCCTTCACGTGTTGTTCAGGATTTTGCTACTTCAGCTGGGGGGCTGCTCCTGTTGGGTCCAGCTCCAGAGAATTAATTTGGCCCGAAACTGGTTTGAGAGTCCTGTCACTGGGCTATTCTAATTGCAGACGGAAAGTGACTTTTTCCTTGCCTCTTCCTCTCCCAAGGTGGTTTCTGGCTCTCTCTGCGTGAAAGACAGTGGCTAGGGGGAAGGGGGTGCCCGCGTTCACGCAGCGCCCTGGCTGCTGCAGCTCCTGGGGGTAATGTTCCACCCTGCCCCAATGTCCGCAAGGTATACGCTCCACTTCCTCACAACTGGGGAAGCACTCAGTGTTCATGCAAAGGCAGAGCTCCTAGTGGGGGTCCACAGACTAGGGGATGGAGCCACCCAGGGAGCCGCCCAGTTCCCAATCCCTCCCCAGTGGCTAGGCTGTGGACCGCGACAATGGTGGCTGCCTGCTGCCAGTCGCTGACACTGGGGGCGAATGTTCAGGATCCGGCAGGGGCTGGAGGAGCCAGGGATTGAGGGAGCCCGGCCGCCTGACTAAAGGAGACAGTTCGGCATCCCCCAGGTGTCTTTCACTGCAGCCCAGCGCAAACCCTCTCCCACCAGTTGCAGTCCGCCCACAGGGCTCTGGGGTCCAAAATGCCTCCCGCTATTGTCTTCTCTCCACAGAGCCCTGTATCTCTCATGGTGATTCTGCACCAGCCTAATTGAGTGGGTGTGGAGGTCAGTGGGGAAACAAGCTGCTTTCCTGTGGGACTGAAGCCCCCTGACTCGCTGGTGAGGCGGGTACAGCCGTCCCATGCTCCCCTCTCTATTGTCCATCCCGCACTCTCCAGATTTTCATGATCTGATTTCCCGTTCATTTCAGTCTTTTCTTGCTCTCTGTGTCCCACGCTGATTCTCCGTGGATTCACACTGCTGTTCTTGTGGAGGAGCGATCCTCTAGCGTTGTGGCAGACTGAGATCCATGCCTTCCTCCCCAGGAGCACAAATCCAGGAGGTCACCACCACTCCACCATCATTTCCCAATGATCTAAATTATTTATATTTAAATATACATACATGACTTATATTGTATGGTGTTTTTCTAACATATTTCACAATTTAAAAACAAAAAGTGCATACCTCCAAGGATGGTTTCCTAATCTCACTCAATGAAATACCTCATGGTCGGAGAGTCTTTTCTTTTATCTAATCACGCTTTTTTCTGTTGCAACTGAATCCTCTTTCTTTTTGTTCTTCACTCAGTAGATCAGAAAAGTATTTTCTTCTTTTCCTCTTATAATAAATTCTGAGACTTGCTAAACCCACCCTTAAATTCCCTTTTAAAAGCTGGGAAATCCTAGTTTCTATATCTAGAAGAGTGGGCACAGGCACACTAGAACTTGGAACAAGCCTACTTTCTTGAACGATTCCTGCCCTTTACTTCTTCCCCTTCACAACTTTAGCTATGACATAGACACATTACTACTGAGTATGCATGGGACAGTCAGCCCACAGAAAGACCCACACTCACTGTGCTTTACTTATAGCCCTGTCCCTGTGAACGGTTTCTACAAACTCTCACCTTTTTACTTCTTTTATTCTTCCTTGTGTTTGTTTTTGTTTTCGTTTTTTTTATCCTAATGGTGAACAATAAAATCCCATGATTTGATGAATAATAGTAATGAAATTCCACACCCTAGACAAGATCTGATTATAGTGGAGTATGACGAAAGGGGTAATAACATGTGCAAAGTACCCATATCCAAGTTTTGCCCTCGTAACCCAGCTACTCAGGAATTGTGCTTAAAATGGTCTGGCATTACTGGAATTTTCTTGGCCTCCTTGGTGGAAATGTCTTTCTAACTCCCATAATAATAATTAGGGAAATGGTATAGTGGTGGTGAAGGAGAAACTGAGGTGAAAACCTTGCTCTGAGACTTAATAGTTGAATAACTTTGAACCAATACTTTACCTTTTAGTTTTCACATAAAAGGGGAATAAGAATAATTTCTACCTCATAATATTATTAAAGGAAAAATATAAAATGAGAAAATGCATGTAAAGTGATTAGCACAATGAGATAAAAAGTACTCAGTAAATTGTAATTATTAATATAGTGTGTTAGTGTCATAATATATCAGTATAAATATATTTATAAATTATCATTACTCATAGGATTGTTTTGGTATACTTCTTTCACAAATCTTTGCCAAGAGGAGTCAGAATCCTCAGATTCCCTACTAGGTTTCTTTTTCATCCCAAAGGTGAAGGAGTTATGTGCCAAAGCAGACAAGCTTATGCTTTCCCATCCTTCAGATGCACCTCAGATCCAGCAGATGAAAGAAGATTTGGTCTCCAACTGGGAGCACATTCGCGCCTTGGCTACCAGGAGATATGCAAAACTGCAGGCTTCTTATTGGTGGGAAATTCCTCCTCTCTGTGGCTCTGCCTATCTCTATAGGACACAGATACAATATCAAAAGCAGAACTAAGTGTGAAAGGAGTGAAATAGCAAGGGAATCAGCTCCACTGCCTGCTCAGTAGGGGCAAAAGATTCAATTTACCAAAGGAAATTTTTTGTGGACTGGTATAATATAGTAGTCCCTACTTATCCATGGTTTCAATTACCCAAGGTCAACTGCAGTCTGAAAATACCAAATACAAAATTGCAGAAATAAACAATTCGTAAGTTTTAAATTGTGCACCATTTTAAGTAGTATGGTGAAATCACTTGCTGTTCCGCTGCCTCCACCTGGGACGTGAGTCATTCCCTTGTCCAGCCCATTAGTCAGTCACTTAGTAGCTATCTAAGTTATCAGATCAACTGTTGTAATATTACAGTGCTTCTGTTCAAGTAATCCTTACCTTACTTAATAGTTCTATTTTATTATTGGTTATTGTTGTTAATCTCTTAGTGTGTCTAATTTATATGTCAAACTTTATCATGGATATGTAATTATAGTATATAAAACATAGGGTTCAGTACTATCCTGAATGTCAGGCTTGCACTTGGGAGAGGGTTGGAACTTTTCCCTGTGGATAAGGGGGTACTGCTGTACTAAGCATCACACCTCCGCTCACCTCCATCCTGCTGTCTTCCCATCGTTTGTATAGTCGTGGGATGCTATGGAGAGACTCATAACTCTGGAAAAGCAGCTGAAGAAACATTTCAAAATCCTGCTTCTAGCTAAGGAGCTGAAATAAATTTTCAAGCTGAAGAGCATGAAATAACTCCAGTATTATTTCCTGAAGGTGGATTAAAAGCTTACAAAACACCCTGATAACAGGCATCATTTCAGGAGTTAATTCTTATGCTTAGTCTTCAATAACCAGAAGATAGTATTTATCTTATTGTTATGATTTCAAACGAAATGATGAACATTTAATCTTTTGGAATAGGTAACTATTTTTGCAGTTTTTATTTTTTATTAATAGAGTTAAAGGAGAGCTAAGATATATGAGGAATCTTAACCCTAATTTTAGTCCCCTCTTACCATAGGGTGCTTCCTGTTATTTATATGGCATGCATTCATTTATTGCTGCATTATGAGTACTTTATTCCATTTCAAATACTTATGGGGTAGGTGTGACCTTGTAGTGATGGAGAAGTAATGCCCACATGTCACATCACACAATGACACACCTACCCTAGGAATATACAACCTGGGGTGAAGGCATGACAACCTGCACCACTAGAAGAACTAGTCCTACAGTCCCCAACCCCTGGGCTGCCCACCAGTATAAGTCCATGGCCTATTAAGAACTGTGCTGCACAGCAGGCGAGCAGTGGGAGAGAAAAGCGTCATCTGTATTTACAGCTGTTCCCCATCGATCATATCACGCCTGAGCTCCGCCTCCTGTCAGCTCAGCAGTGGCCTTAGATTCTCATAGGAGCGTGATCCCTACTGCAAACTGCGCATGCCAGGGATCTAGATTGTGCTCTCCATATAAGAATCTAATGCCTGATGATCTGAGGTGGAGCTGAGGCAGTGATGCTAGTCCTGGGGAGCGCTGCAAATACAGATTATCATTAACAGAGAGGTTTGACTGCACAGAGACCATAATAAATCAACTGCTTGCAGACTCATATCAAAACCCTATCAGTGGGTGGCAAGTGACAATGTAATAATAATAGAAATAAACTGCACAATAAATGTATTACACTTGAATCATCCTGAACCCATCATCCCCCACTGGTCCATGGAAAAATTGTTTTCCATGAAACCAATCTCTGGTGCCAAAATGGTCAGGGGCAGCTTAACTAGACTGTAAGTAACAGGAAGTACATCAGGGAAGGAGAGGGCTAGGATTAGAGTGAGGAGGACCTCACACATCTTAGCTCAACCCAACCCTAACTCTTTGTTCAGAGTTCTTTCACATCAGGTTTCTCCCTCCTGTCCTTTACCTCACCTTTCCCACAGGTACCAGCGGTTCTTGTCTGACTACGATGAGCTTTCAGGCTGGATGAAGGAGAAGACCGCTCTGATCAATGCTGATGAGCTGCCAACTGATGTGGCCGGTGGGGAAGTCCTGCTAGACAGGCATCAGCAGCATAAGGTAGAATGCAAAGGCCTCCCCAGCAGGAGGAGGGGGCAGGTGATTTGGTTCAATACCAGGAATGGCAGGAGGCTTCTTGCTGCATTTTGAGACTTTGTGTCTTGTGGCCACAGCACGAGATTGACTCCTATGATGACCGATTTCAATCTGCTGATGAGACTGGTCAGTCCCTCCTGGATGCCAATCATGAAGCTTCTGAGGAAGTTCGGGAGAAGGTAATCTAGTTTAACAGAGTTTGTGAAATTTTGATGGCATATTTAGCCCTTATTTAATCTCATAATAATATGATAATCTCTGAGTGGGAGGAGGATAGAAGTCATCTAAACATGTTAATAATATGGACCCAGATTTATGGTGCTCCCTTTGACATATAGTCATCCATCATTATCCACGGGGGATTGGTTCAAAGATCTCCCTGGGATGCCAAAATCCATGGATGGTTAAGTCCCTGATATAAAATAGTGTAATATTTGCATATAACCTCTGTACATCCTCCCATGTGCTTTAAGTCATCTCTGGATTTGTAATACCCAATACAACGTAAATGCTGTGTAAATAATTGTTATACTGCATTGTTTAGGGAATAATTACAAGAAAAGAAAAGTCTGAACATGTTTATACAAATGCATTTTTTTCCCATATATTTTGTATCCATAGTCGGTTGAATCCACAGATGTGAAACCCACAGATGTGGAGGGCTAACTACGCTGTTTTAGTCAAATTGAATCACTTGAAATTCTCACAACACAGTGTCTGCTTCCTCACATCTGAGCTTTTATGTTACCAAGCCTCTGACTTCTACCTAATATGAAACAGCCATACCATTTTGCCTTTGGATATATGCTCTGTTTTGTCACCTTTCCATGATCATCTCTAGACTATAAATTCCATAAGGACTGCACCTATTTCATCTGTGGATTCCCTAGTACTTAGCACAGTGCCAGGAACATGGCTGGCACCTATACCTTTTCTTCTCTCCTCTGTACAACATCAAATTAAGCTGTTTTTCTACATCTGTGTTTTTCAAATTTACATTAAGTAACAGGAAAACTTTAAGCACTCACAACTCCACTGGATGAAGACAACAGGTTTGCCATCATTCTAACCTCCGGGATCACAGGGCCTCTCTCCAGCCCCCTGATTCAGAGAGATTTTACTCCAGTCACAAAGTATAGGAACTCCTTGGGATGATAATAACAATAAGATGTGCAGGCCTCTTTGTTTCTCAATAGATGCCAGGCACAGCCTCCAGCACTATGCAACGTGTGAGGTTGAGATAGGTAGGTTTTGAATTCTCCCAGAACTCTGTGGGGATATTATAATATAGATTTTTATTAGTAATAAGTTTCTGCCAGAGGAATAGCAGAACCCTAAGTCCTTGAAAACTTACCTGTTATCCTGTGATTCTCAGATTTTGTGCTGCTCCTTTGGTGGAGTTAACACAGAAGCAGCTATAGTAAGTTGCAATTTCTTGGGTAGATGCTTGACCAGAAACAAAGGATTTTTTATGGATTTGAGAATGTCTCTTTTCTCTTTCCTTTGTGGTTCTAATTTTTCTTTCAGAATAAAATGCAAACTTCCTGGTCTGACATTTTAAGTGCTCTACGAATTTCATCAAATGCCCACCCTTTTTTAGATGCTGCATTTTTCTCTAGAGCTCATGGTACAATCTAACAATTACTTGGAGTTCGTATAATAACATTTTCTCATGGCTTCATGTCCTCCTACAATCCTGCTACCTGCTCCCAGCCCTTGGTACCTGCTTTCTGGTACAATAGTTCCTATGTTTTTTCATACTTCTACTCCCTGGTTCTTCCTACCAGAATTAGTCTTTTCTTGGTTCTTGATACATATTAAGTGTATTGTACTTCTCTCATGGCATTTTTTCCTAGGTAAAATCATTTATTTGCTTAGATGTTGAAACCTTAAGAGAAAAGCCTATTTCATATTCATTTTTGTATCCTTGAAATGGATTTGCATTTATTAGATGCTCAATAAATGTAGAATAACATAAATGATCTTCCTAATATACTGTCTTTTCCCTTCCAAAGATGGCAATACTTGCCAACAACTGGGCTGCCCTGCTGGAACTATGGGACAAGCGTCAGCATCAGTATGAGCAGTGCTTGAACTTGCACCTTTTCTACAGAGACAGCGAGCAAGTGGACAGTTGGATGAGTAGACAAGAGGTAGTGGGAGGGGTCCAACCAACCTCTAGAAATCAATTCTTCCACCCCGCACTTACCAGCATGACTACTATGAGCTCCCTCATAACCACTTCTGTGGGCCAAAACTTGTCATGGGAACTAGAGAATTATCCAAAGAAGAAAAGATAGGCCCTTTCTATAAGGCTACTACTATAATTCCCTCATGAACAAATGCATATAAAAATACTTAAATACATAGCAGAGAGGCTTTAAGCATAACTGAGCATAAGGCAAAAAGAACATCAACTTTATAAGGGCTCAAGAAGACAAAAATGTGACTTGATTGGGGAATTCCCTGTGGATAGACCCAGAAATATAGGTAAGAAAATGGCATAAGAACATTGGGAAGGAGGCTTGAAGCTCCTACTGTTTGAGGTCAGTCTCTATCTACTGCCCTAATTTGTGGTAATTCCTGGCTTGTTCTCCAACCATCTCCTCTCCTTCCTTACTTAGTCCTTGTGTCAGAGGTATTCCAAGAGGAATGCTTCTCACTAGTGAGGCATTGCTGGGGTGTGTGTGCCTTTCTGTCTTCTATAGGCCTTCCTGGAAAACGAGGATCTGGGAAACTCGCTCGGCAGCGTAGAAGCCCTTCTTCAGAAGCATGATGACTTTGAGGAAGCCTTTACTGCCCAAGAAGAGAAGATTACAGTAAGAAATGGGCTGTAATTTGGGCATTGTCTTCCTGTTTGTATACATCATCTCAGACAATACCTGTTCCTAGACAGAATCACTCCTTTGTACAGAAAAAAAAAGGAAGGGGGAAGAAAAGGAATCATTCCTATGACTACCAGAAATAGCATGAGGATTATTCTTAATCAAGTTAAATCCTTGTTTTATTGTTAGTAGTATTTATTTATGTGTTTTTAAACTCTTTGATTTAATTTTGTAAACATACAAAATGTTGATATAGCATTAAAGCCAAACTTCATACTTATTTTTAAAAGAAAAAAAAGTTAAAATACCCAAAAAAAGAATTACACCCATTTTTATCAACATGCTTCTTGGTCTACAAAGCATATTTGGAAAGATTTTCAAAATGGCACATCATTTTATTTCTTTCTGATGAAGTGCATGATTGTTGTTTTATTGTTTTTTTCCTCTCTAGTAATATCTTAATATAGTTTTCTCTTCTCTAGTAATATGTAGATATCTAAGTAATGTCTACTCTTTTCCTTCATAGCATATTTTTCCTTAATAATATATCTTCATCTTTGTGTTTCTCATCTAAGCTACTATAGAGTTTTCCTGTGAATCTTAATTACAGTGTCCAGAAGACTTGTCAATATATAGACAGGATTCAAAGGAGTGTGAGGAAGACATCATGGGTCCAATATATTATATATCTTTGGCTGTCTCCTAGGATGGTGCTGTCTTCAACTCCCCCTTCCCACATGTACAAACATACTACCATCACTCGCAGCAACAACAATCAAATTCCAAGTCTTCTTTGTTAATCTCCAATCAATTTGGAGCTTAATGTGGTCCATTATTAATCTATATGCATGTTCTTTCTGTTGATTCTCATTGGAGAAAGGCTAACACTGTAAAATAATTTATTCTGTGTAAAGTGCTATCATTTATTTTAGGTGATTTTCCCATTTTCCTAAAGCTCTAGCAATTTGAGAGATTATGGATAAATGCAGATAAAAATTTGCCTCTGCAATTTCTGACTCCTCTCCCCATGTAGCTGGAGGTATAAATGTAGATGTAGATACAGATATGTATCCTAGAAGAATAGATGGATAGACAGACTTGTACCACTGGACATGACTGTATCATTAATAATGTTTCCTCTTGATATTTAAGCACATGTCAAATATTTACCTTGTAGTGACATATGAATTCATTTACTGTAGCCTGGATATATATTGTGACACAGAAAAAGTAATTGACATGCCTAAGGTATATATTTTGAAATATAATTTATAACAGAAATCTCAATGAGGACCTAGATCTTCTGACCTTCCAATTTGTTCTCTTCCAATGTTGTTATGTTTCATCTTTAAACAGTTATTCAAACTGAGTGATCACAGAGGGAAAACCACTCTATTTTTTTTTTTCAGACATTAGACAAGACTGCAACCAAATTGATTGACAATGACCATTATGATTCAAAAAACATTGCTTCTATCCGTGATGGGGTATGTCCAAGGGCCCAGAGCTTCTGCCTTTCTGTGCACTGGGGTCAGGGAAACTCTTAGGGGTATGATGACCAGGGTGGAAGTTGAATCTCATGTACCCATGTTTGGTTTTGCTGACAGTGAGTTTGCTCATGGTTTTTGCAGCTGTTGGCCCGGCGGGATGCCCTACGGGAAAGGGCTGCCACTCGACGGAAATTGCTGGAGGATTCATTGCTTTTGCAACAACTGTATCAGGATTCAGATGACCTAAAGAACTGGATCAACAAAAAGAAAAAGTTGGCAGATGATGAAGATTACAAGGTAGGTAGGGGTTTCAGGCCCTGGATATACTTATGAAGAGTTAGTTTCATGGAATTACGATCTTGGAGCCGAATGGATTTCAGTGTTCAGCTGGTGATCCACACTTTATAGATGAGGAAATAGAGGCTCAGAAAAGGGCAACGACTCCCCCAAGACTATATATCCAGTTACAAATCAAGAATCTATATTCTGGTTTTCCTACACCCTGCTGTTCCTCACCCCTTTCCTCTAGCACAGCTTCCAGTGTTTCTTAACAGAATGGAGGAAGGGTAGGGATGATCTTTATTAGCTGCTCTGCCCCTTTACTGGCTCTTCTGCTCCCCCGAACTCCTATAGCAGGAAAATATTGTGTCTAATCCCAGAAATAGGTTCAAAGTTTTTGAAAGCAACTGGAAACTCAAAAATATCCTAAAAGTTTGACATAATACAGACATATAATGTTGTGGCTGGAAGGGAGCAATCCCTTATTTTATAGATGAGGGAACTAGGCTCTGAGCTGATAAGTAAATTGCCCAAAGCTATCAATTTATTTAGAAGGTAGTTTAACATAAAGGTTAGAAGCACAAACTCTGGAGAAGGTGCACCTGGGCTTAATTTCTTACTTTAGTTTGTGTGACTATGGAAATTCCTGAATTATCTCTAAGCCATAGATTTCTCTTTCTTGGAGTTGTACTAAACACATATTTTGTACTCAAAAATGTTACATAATGTAAACTATTATGCACACACATGTATACTCACAAACCTTAACATTTACCATCAGGGCTAGAATTACTCTCTTGATTTCTAGGCCAGTGTCTCCTGAAAGTGTTTACTTTTCCAGATATCATTTGGTCTTAAGTGTGTACTCACTATCCTTTTGTTCTTATATCTTGATAGATCTATGAACACTTATCTGTACCTTTCATTCTGTGAAACTAGATCGTAAGTGTTTGCATTCTCTAGAGGAATTATGGCACCAGTGTATGTTGAATAAACAGATCTCTCTATGGGGCTAATAAGTGGATGATCCATGTACTAGGAACAGAATGGAAAATAATCCTCACCTTTCATGACAGCTCCAACTGAGTGTTAATGCTTGCATGGGATGTCATATTCAAAATGATCTTCAGGCAGTATCTGGGCTCAATGGAAATAAATGCTGGATTGGTTAGCCACATCTGCCACATGCAGAAGGAGAGATGGGTCACATGAGTTTTCCAAGCACTGGACTAGTGCAGTTCTCCCTTGTATCCTCTTCTTAGTACAGTGAGATTTATAGTGAGAAGTAACCCCCATCCTTAAAATTTCTGCCCCTCATTCTTCAAGTAATGTTTTCTTCCTCTTCCCCCATCTTGTCTTAGGACACACAGAACTTGAAGAGCCGGGTTCAAAAACAGCAAGTCTTTGAAGAGGAACTGGCAGCTAACGAGATCCTACTCAATAATCTAGAGAAGACTGGCCAGGAGATGATCGAGGATGGTCACTACGCCTCTGACAATGTGGCTGCTCGTCTGAGTGAAGTTGCCAGCCTCTGGAAGGAGCTGTTGGAGGCTACAGCACAGAAAGGTAAGAAGCAGAGGTCTTGGTGAAAGGCCAGTTCCTAAATTCTGAAACCTGCTACATTCATCTCTCCCACCATGAATTTATCTGGTGAC
Source organism: Lemur catta (assembly GCF_020740605.2). NCBI lineage: Eukaryota > Metazoa > Chordata > Mammalia > Primates > Lemuridae > Lemur > Lemur catta. The sequence continues at coordinate 31,873,537 of NC_059130.1, read as the reverse complement.
CTCTATGAAAAGGGATGCTGCTCATTTGCTTCCCTATGTCTTCCTTTGATGGGAAAGAAGTTTTTAAAATCCAGCCTAAACTTATCACACTACATCTTAACAAAATTTTATGTTTTCTTCATGTATGTAGATTTTTTTTTTCTGGATGAAATTAATTTTGTTTTCTTTACTTTTCTAATATTATTTTTTTCTTTCCCTTAAAGATCTATTCATGAACTATAAATTCAGTATTGGCTGTGTACCTAAATCTAGTGCACATATTTTGGTTCCATAAACTATATAAGACATTATGGCCCAAGTGATTATATTAGACATTCAAAGATTGTTGGTGTCCCATGTGATGATCCTATAATATTTTATTCTTATAGATCTTGATCATTTGTTGCTTCTTTTAACCTATCTAAAAGTGTTCAAGCTCTGCTGTAAGCTCTGAAAAAAATTCCCACATGTCTTCTTGAATAGTCTCTATTTATATTTTATGATCCATATACTAGGAAGGGGATGAAAAATAATTCTCACCTTTCATGACAGCTCCAACTGAGTGTTAATGCTTGCATGGAGTGTCATATTCCTCCATACACCTCTTACTTTGGAAAATTGACCAATTGTCAGCAATTAACACAGATAATGTGTTTTCTCTGTCAGTGCATCCCTTGTTATGGACATCAGCCTAGAAACATGACTCTGTCCTGGTTACAAAGAGATATGTCATACTTATGTTTTTGGATGTCATTCTGATTTTTGGTTTAGGTTAACAAAAATCCAAGTTGGCTATAACAATAAGATGGCATGACTACACCCTATTGGGAGACATATTGCTTTGCAGAATGCAAATAATTGCTATCATGTCACATTTAAAGAATTTAGCTGAACAGAGTATGAGTGATAAATTTTCTGGAAAAGAAAACTCTGGGGCATGGTTTGTGACAAAGAACAGGCACTATGAGGGGGCATATCAAAGTTCAGTGAAAGACATTTATTAAAAGAAACTTCCAAATATCAGAACTGAACCAACATCACATATTATGCTTCTCTTAGAAAGCAGGGTGTTCAGTTTTGAATTTCTTTGAAAAAGAGGTCTGAATAGAGAGTAACAAATAACGTATGAAAATACCAAAGATGGTTAAATATCTGACACAGAAAAACCATACCTCACCAGGGAATATAACTTATTGTTTATTTTTACTTTTAGAATACCACTAAATTCAAAAACAATTCTATCATCAAAATTCTACAAATTTAAATGGACTTCCTCTCTTTGGAATATCAAAAGAATGAGAACGGACGCGCTTGGGACTCTGACTCAGGGGGATGGGTGGGACATGGAAAATGTATATAACCTAAACTTATGTACCCCCATGATGAGCTGAAATAAAAAAAAAAAAGTTAATAAAAAAAATATATTATATTGCTTATTGCTTTCTAAATTGAGGGAAAATGTATTATAGTGCAGACAGGAGCAGTTATGACACTTAATGTCTTATAGCAATTGTCTTCTCCCAGGGACCCAGTTGCATGAAGCTAACAAGCAGCTGCAATTTGAAAACAATGCAGAAGACCTGCAGCGCTGGCTGGAGGAGGTGGAGTGGCAGGTCACCTCAGAAGATTATGGGAAAGGCCTGGCCGATGTGCAGAACAGACTAAGGAAACACGGCCTCCTGGAGTCGGCTGTGGCTGCTCGTCAGGTTTGCTGTTAGCTCTTTGGCCAATCACGGGCAATTGGTGCATACGTTCTGAGCACACCCATGATAAGTAATTATTATTATTATTAAGAGAGCAAAGAACCAAAGGTAAAAATTTAAAATTTTTAGTTGGCCAACTACCTCATCCCAGGATCTCCTCCAATCCAGCCAGGACACCTGAGTGCCCTGTGTCTCTTGTCAGAATCCTGTGGCTGATGTAAGACTTTATTGACTCTTCTAAACCTAACACTCTTCTCTCAGTCCAAAAATCTGAGTTTTATGTATAACCTTGTCACTTATTAGTTAGGTGATTTTTGGTAGGTCATTTTACTTTTCTGTGACTCAATATCCTCATCTGCAAAATAAGGGTTTGGGATAAAATTGCCTTTTCCTGTTCTGATATTCTGTGACTCAAACTTTGAAAATATTTTGAATCTTACCATTTTTTTTCAGTTCAGAAAATCGAAACCCACTAAAGTAAAGTACCTTTCCCAATGTCACAAAGAAAATTAACAACAGGGACAGGACTATGATAAGGTCCAAGCTCCTAGTTTCAGGAATATTTTCCCCAACATCCCACCAGACTGATATTTAAAATAAATTTATCCAAGATGTTTCTAGATCATGAATACTATATTATAAGTTTTGGAAGAATTCAGTGAAAATCCACTCCCAGTGACTCAATTTCTCATCCCAGGAATGCTAGCTTGTATTTAAAAATAATTCTGCTGTTCCCTCAAAGGTTCCATTACTCTGTCTTGTTAAAATACATTTTCATGTTGTCTGCTCTTTGGTCATTCTGAGTTAAATGAGAAAGACACAATAATCTATAAAAAACAGAAAAAAAGTCATTTATATGGCTTTAGGGATAGCTCCATGGGGCTTTAAATAGAGTAAAATGCTGCAGGTAAGAAAATCATACAAAGAAGGCTTTGAAATCTAAGTGGAGGAAGAGAGTTTCAAAGGACGGAAAGATAAAATTTGTTTACTTTTTAATTTAAAAGTAAAAAATAAAAAAAGACATTTTGAAGAAGATGAACCATGTATGTAATCAATTAAGAAACAGAAGAATAGGAGTGTGTGGCTTCATTTGGGAAAGTTAGGGCAGCTGATCACCAGGAACTGGTTCTCCTAGTGGGAGCAGAGGCTAAGATACGATGCTTGCAAAGGAAATTTTAGATACGGAATGTTAAAGTTGGAAAAGATCTTCAATATCCTTTAGCCCAAAGTATTCATTAAATAGATGAGGAAACTAAGATCAGAACAGGTAAAAGAACTTTCTCAGGATCAAATGGCAATGGAATGGCAGCCAAGAAAAAAAGCCAGGTCTACTATCTCCCTCGCCTGTGGCACCTGGCACTACATTAGAAGTTTTCAGAGAGTACAGTGGATCCACAATGATAATGATAGTGACTGTGTTTGAAAATCACTCTATTATGCTTTCCAGTGTCCTCAGAAATGAGAACAGATGGCTAGTGAGAGATTTTAATTTTAATTGTTTACAGATTCTTTAATTTTTTTATGAAGAAGTGAGTATATGTTTTAAGAAGCTATTGATAGCCAATTTTTTTTCCAAAGTGAGAAGAGGTAGATCAAACTCTTTATAGATTGAGCACTGGATGGCAAGCTAGAATAAGTTAAACCAATGCCTAATGTCCCTATACTTCCTGAAGAACTTTTCTTATTTACCAACCCCCACTAACCCCCTCCCCCTAAAAAAACCATAAACAAGTAAAACAAGCAGATGGACAAAAATTTGGGGTGCTGTGTTTCTGCCAGGCCAGTTATAGTTGACCTCACTAATCAAAATGGAATGTATCTCTTATAACTATTTTACCACATTGGCATGCAACAAAAATTTTATTTATAGGAAGATCCAGCAGAATCTTGTTTCTGAATCCCTTCATTCTCATATATGGCCCAAGTGGGGATAACTAGGTAGTGGCCAAGGCAATGTCTTCACATCTCTCTTTCCGAGGTTCTGACACTTGTTTTTTGTAACATCACATTTCATTTCATAGATATTGTTCCTGCTATGCAACAATCGTAAGCCTGAGGAGTTTCCATTTATTTATAGTTTTAGGTCATTCTAAAGAGAGAGAAAGAATATGGATGGGGAACTGAGATAGGAAAAGGCTGCTTCTTTTTTCTTTGGGGCCTAAATTTATCAACACTGCCATTTAAAGCTCTGCAGTTCTGATTTTTCTGATTTCCTTGAAGCATTCTATAAATATTTTGTCCTTTCTAAAATGTGTTTTGAGAACTACTTTGCTATAAATTGTCCTCAGTTTAATGAGTGGTCTTCAATGTAGCCACCCCTCCCACTCCGTTTCTCTGACTTAGACAGAGGTCCTAACACAGCTCATATGGGAGCTGATTCTCCCATGCCCCCTTCCTTCCATACCAAACTGCAATCACTTCCCTCTCAATGATGTAATTTCCTGACACCCATTCTATTTCTCCCTCAGGATCAGGTAGACACTCTCACAGAACTGGCTGCATATTTTGAAGAAACAGGCCATCCTGAGTCTGGGAACATAAGGGCAAGGCAGGAGTCCTTAGTAACCCGGTTTGAAGCTCTGAAAGAGCCACTGGCCACCAGGAAGAAGAAGCTCATTGACCTACTCCGTCTGCAGCAGATCTGTAGAGACACAGAAGATGAGGAGGCCTGGATCCAGGAGACTGAACCCTCAGCAGCTTCAACCTACCTTGGTTAGTACAGCCTGAGCAGGCTGAGCCATAAGGAGACACCCAGGTCTGCAGATTGTTTGAGATCTGAGATAACAGTGGTGAGGGGGTGGAAAGTTTTCTCTCAGCTTTTCCCCCTCAGACTCATGAAAATTTTGTGCAGTCTCCCATAAAAGTATTTTAAAAAAATACTAAAAAATTCACCTCCTAAAACTAGACATGAACAATGCCGTGAATTTAGGACCTCTGGGAAAAGCTAGAGTGTTCACCTTTTTGCTGCTTGCTCTGAAACTGAAGTTATTGTGAAGGTCCTTGGCTGAGCAGACATGGTTAATGTTTGAGACACTAAGAGTTTCCATCTAGGTTGTTGGTGGCTGCCTTTTATAAACTATATGAGCTATTTGTTACTAGGATAAAAGGAGTGAAGTAGCAAAGTATAATATATCTTTTCCTTTGAAAGGTAATAGTCACCAGTGTCAGTGCCAAGACATTTACACTGAAGTACAGATAAAAAACCCACATAAATGCAGTGCAACTTTGTGCGTGTGTTTGGGAGCATCAGAGGGGCTGGACAATGAGGGAAAGGACAGGGTTAGTCTGGGAAAACTTTATAGAAGAGAAAATCCTGAGGCTTATGGGAAAGATACAGAGAGTTTCTGGAGAGGTATTTTGAATGGGAAATATTGGGAAAGAAAGTTTTGAGGGGAACAAGGTAAATCATGGTTAGGAGATAGGGAAGATGAAGCAGACAGCAGGAACTGGGAATCTTATAGGATGGAGGAAGTCAACAGCAGGTGGCATTTTTGTGTGCTTGTTAAAGCCATGCAGTAAGTGAAGTACTTTTATAAGCTATTTCTAATCATTACAAATAAATCTTCAAACTGGTAATGTTTTGCCTTTTTCATGGTGAGAAAACTTACATTTAGGGGATTTAATAACTTTCTGAAGTATATAGAAATTAACAAGTGGAAGATCCTGCTTTGTATACCAAAAGAAAATTGGTTGCATAATATTGGACATTTGAGCTAAGAATTTACTTGCCTTTCTACCTACCTTCCAACAAAAATAGTGATTTCTCCATTGTCTTTTGTATGATAATGAATTGAAATCTCTTAGTACAAGAGGCAAGGGCAAAAACAAAGATGAGTACAGTTAACTCAGACAGATATTATACATTTAAGGACGTCCAATGAATGATTAGTACTTTACTAGGAAGAACCTTTAGATCCAAGGTTTCCAAAAAAAGTGAGGCACACTACTTCCATACACCAGGATGATCTCAAACCTTGAAATTTCCTTTGTCTGTAGGCAAGGACCTGATTGCCTCCAAGAATCTTCTAAACAGGCATGAGGTCATTCTGGCAGACATCAACAACCATGAGCCACGCATTCAAGCAATAACAGAGACGGGAAACAAAATGGTAGAGGAAGGTACGTATGATTCAGACCTAGTTGATCAAAAAATCACTCTGCCAGACCTCTGGGAAGAAGTTTGTATAATCTTAGGGTTTCAAGAGAATTTAAAAATAACTGATTCATTTTCCCACCCAATTCTCTTTGGGCATTTCTGATAGATGAGTATAGAGCTTTGTTTGTATATTCCAATAACAGGAATTATCCAACCTCATGAGCCAGTATTCCATATTTAGTAAACCCAAAATTATTAAAATAAAATGTTTTACCCTAATCATCAATATGCTTTTCTGTAGAAGTTACAGAATTCAGAGTCTAAGTTCCAAAACCCTGCAAAACAGACCAGGTCCCTTTCTCACGTGGAAGCTCCCAGGTCTGTGAAGATAGATCTAAGGATTGCAGTATCTTATTATGTATACAGTAAACAGTGCCATTACTTTACATTTTTCACTTTATGTGGTTTCAATGCCTCTTTTCAGTCCTAGTCTTCCCTATTCAGAAATTCCTGCTGTTTAAATATGATGTTTAGAACTGCATGTCATAGGCCAGGTGTGGTACAAGCAATTCAGATTACATAAGGATTTTCCTTCTGTTGATTGATGATCAATTGCTGCTAGCCAATATCCAGTTTTCAAAGAGTAGGTTAAAATTCAGTATGCTGAGCAAAAGTTCAGATCCCAACTGAGTGACTCAGGCAGACAAATGTTTATTTGGGATTCCTATGTTACTATAGAAACTTGCCTTTTTTTTCCCTTGAAATCTCTGACTGTAGTTGTGGATTTTGTATATTTCTTTGTCCAGTTCTATTGGTTTTTGTTTCATGTATTTTTGAAGCTCTGTTATTATGTGCACGTACACTAAGGATTGTTATTAATATGTCTTTGATTAAGCTAAATCTTTATATTATGAAATACTCATCTTTATTTCTAGTGATATTCTTTGTTCTGATGTCTATTTAGTGTGACTTTAAGATATCTTTTTGATTAGTTTTTGCATAGTACTTATTTCTCCATCCTTTTCCTTGAATTGTTTTTTTTTTTTAATGTATATATTTAAACTAGGTTTCTTACTCAGTTGGGGAGACTGAGGGGAGGAGATGGGTAGGTTCTTTTTGGGTTAGCCCTCCCTGAACTGCATGCCAGAAACTGCCCAAGGAATAAGCTGTGACAATTATAGGACATATTTCTTTCCCTTCTCTCAGGAGTCATAATCCTCTACTCATTGTCTGAAATTCTTTGTATCTTAGTTTGTTCTGTTTACTCATTGTTGAGGGTGAAAGAGCAATTCCTATAATGATAAATCCTTTATAGGAAGAAATGGAAATCTGTTGATTTTTCTGTTCAATTTAGAGAAGATGTGTTTTTGGAACTCTGAGTATTATCCACACATGAGTGTTCTGTTTTCAGGGTGTCTTTCACTATACCAACCCATTCACTACCACACATACATGTCTATCCCCAATTAGTACCTAGTACTGCTTCATCTGGCTTAGGAAACTCCAATTCCTAGAGAACTTAAGAAAAATGTGACATTGACTAAAATATAGCACCATCCCCATGCCTCTATTTTTATTTCCCAGATTATTAAATGATTATATAATAGAGTAGACGTTAATGATGGTCATAATCATTTTTTAATAACTGCTCCGTAGAACATTTTGCTGCAGAAGATGTAGCCTCTAGGGTCAAGAGTTTGAACCAGAACATGGAGTCTCTCCGTGCTCGAGCAGCTAGACGGCAGAATGATCTTAAGGCCAATGTCCAGTTCCAGCAGTACCTGGCTGACCTGCACGAAGCAGAAGTGTGGATTAGAGAAAAGGAGCCTATTGTAGACAACACTAACTATGGGGCTGATGAAGAGGCAGCTGGGGTAAGGTGGAGGGGGGGTTGAACATTGTCTAGTGAATCCTCACAAAAGGCTACTAAATTATTAATTTGGGGTTTGCTTAGGTTGTGGGACAGCTATAGATTGTGCTAGATTATTTGGGGTTCCCAGAGCCATCACCTTTGGCCTTTAGCAGTTGGGATTCCCTCAGAATTGACAGGGATCCCAAAAGATACACCACATTTTTCTAATCCCACAGAGATTCCTAGATTCTTTAAAGATTACCCAAATCCAAAAGGTGTGGCCAGAGATTTATGCCTGTCTTGGTCCCATCCTAAACTTCCCAGAAAAACCTTGGGCTTTCAATAAACCAACCATGGTTCTGTTGTTTTATGATATTGACACCTTAATTACTTTATTAAAATTGAATCAACCAGATGTTGGGGCAAGAAGAACCTCAAAGATCACAATTACCCTTTATATCTGTTTCTTTGTTTTGTTCATTGTCCTACAAGAAGCTGGTATAGTATTTCACAAACCTTTAGTACTAGAAATAATTGGAATGCACATTTAAAGTTACGCTAGATGTTTATCCTACAAAGTAGCATTATTAACAGCATCCTCTTTCAGCTATGATGTGTGTTGATAAAAATGCCTGTGCAAACCTGAGTTAATTTTGATTTCAGAAAATACATTAAAATTGTTATTTATTTATTAACTCCTATTTTCTTGAGCCTTGAAAATTTGGGCTAAAAAGGATTTTATAATAGATGGAAAATGGCTCTTACCAGGATTTAAGGCAGTCAGCATAACCCAAAATAATAGCAGTTGAATCATCCCCTGGGTTTGCTTAGTGTTCCTATCTTCATTCTGATGATCTTGTCATCAACACATACAGGCTCTTCTAAAGAAGCATGAAGCCTTCCTAGTGGATCTCAATGCATTCGGAAAAAGTATGGAAGCTTTACGGGATCAGGCAGAAGACTGCCAGGTAAGATGAACTTAGTGATGACAAGAATTGCACTTCGACAGAAGAAAAGGAATTCTCTTTATCAATGATTTTTACTTCTTACAACCCAGAAAACAATTGCAAAGAAAATACTAAGTTCTATGGTCCTTATAGGCAGTCAGGAATTGTAGCATCTGCAGAGATTTAGTACAAAAGAAGTTGTCAATAAATGTTATCATGTGTTCATTGGTGTCTTTTTGGCTTTTTCTTTCTTCCTTTTTATACTTCTACCCTTCTTGCTTTCTTTCCTTCTTTCCTACTTTTCTTTGTCTGCATCTCTTCTTATCTTCCTTTCTAATTCTCTTACTTAATTCTCTAGGGTTTTTTTATACCAACATTTACTAAATATCTACTGTATGCAAGTAGAATAAAAAATAATCTGGATTTGCAGGAAAATTAGTCTATTAGGAAGCCAGAAATTCAAGCACTATGTACATATAATAAATGTATGAACAGCAAAAAGAGTTTTGAAGAAAGAAGTCTTCTGTTCTCCTGAAATAAGAGCACTAGGAGATAGGAAAATTTTCTTAGCTGAGGTGATCCATTTTATCTGAGTTAATAAAGAAAAAAAAGATGGGTGGTTTACTATGCAGATAGGGAGGATAAGAGCTTTTCTAGTTAATAAGTCATGAGACCAAATGCACAAAGGCATAAAACAATCAAGTGTATTTGGGAAATGGGAAATACAATTGGTTAAGAATGTGAGGATGGCTCAGGTACTAGGTGAAAGGGAGTGTCGTGAAGATTGATGAAGCTGGAATCAAATAAATGATATAAAGGTGTTTCCTGTGGGTAGTGGAAGAAAAAAAGAGATACACTTCTTACAATCAAGTAATTCTTTCTAATGAGAGACTCTGAATTCACACACTTGGAGTAGACAAAAGACATAGACTCAGCGTGGTCAGGCAATATATATTTACATAGCTTGTATACTGTGCCTTGGCCAGGCTGTACACACTGGGTGCCCAAACAAGAACAGGTGGATTTATGCTTTGTAAGTTATGGGGAAATAGAGTACTTGAAGGATATGAGATCAGGGGTATCTGTGAAGGGAGGTACATCTTCAACTCCAATCTGAAGAAGGGGTGGGTCATTGTTTAGAAAGAGGGGTTATATTTTGCTCATTGTCTTAGAGATATGATATTTGCAAAGGTAAACATCAGAGAAAACTCTACCTTGGAGTGCAGGATGCTTTCTAAAGAGAGACAAAATATCTTTAATAACCTCAGCCAATGTTCTCAATTTTTAAAATTTTGTGGCTTTTCCTCTGAAAAGGAAGGTCCAGAGCTCCTTCACACAGTGACTTAAAGGCCAGAGGATGGGAAAAATTTTCAGTGGAGGCCCAGGAAAAGGGGAAGATGATGATGGATAGTGTGTCTTTCGCTTTCTGAAAAATTTTCTGAAATATTGGTGTATATAATCTTCTTGGACATTCTTAGGGAATGCATATTTACCCCTTCCACTTTAAGAACCAGTTGATTAGAGCATTTAATATGTTTCTAACAAACTACACGTATTCACTTTTTTGCTCTGCATTTATGCTTCCCAACCTGCCTATCCCCTTGTGTTAGAGTGGATCGGTATCTCTGACGACCACATATTTTAACCTCTGCATCCTCATGAGAGGTTCCAGCCAGAGGCTACTCTCTCCTAGGAGGGCCCGGGAACTGCCCACCGTTGGTGGGCTCTGCAGGGAGATATGGGTGACTGACATAGGCTTCCTGTTTTTGTTTAGCAACTACAGGCTATGCCAGTGGATGAGGCTGCTCGAGAAGAGAGAGTTGTGGCTTTATATAACTTTGAGGCCCGCAGCCCTCTAGAAGTCACCATGAAGAAAGATGATATCTTAACTCTACTGAGTTCCATCCACAAGGTGACTTTTCCTTCTAACCTTCTTTCCAGCAAGAGTGGCTCTTCCAGAGTCATCTCTCCCAACCCTGCCAGATATATGTGTTGTTTTCATCACCCATCCCTTTGCCTCTTAAATAACTATAACTGACTGAGTAGTATCTTTCCTCCAGATATTGTGCAAGAACCTATACATATCTGTTGGAATGATAATACAAACTTTACATTTAAAGACATGAAGAATAAAGTTAAATAATTAGCCCAAAGATATAGTAGATATGAATGACAATTCTATAATATATTTACAGAACTAAATTGTCCCCTTTGTCCCTTCTCTTAGCTTGTTCCTCTTCTGTGCAAATGTTCCTAGTGATGAAACAACACTGTCTGGGTTTAGGAGGAGTCTGAAGACTAGTATTTAATCAACTTGATTTTCTTTAGATCTTATGTCTGTGAGAACAGTGGTAAAATATTGGTTGGGATTTTTACTATTCTTTCCCTAAGAACTCAAGTAATTTTTTATACTCTAATACCTACTTAATCTCCAAAAGTCCTTGAGAAGAAAAGAAGAGAGTTTGGGATATTGTTACTCTAAAGGTAAAAGAACTTTTGGGGAGGCAAGCTATTTAATTGTCAAATAAGCTATATGCCAGGCCCTTTTTTCTCTTTGTCTAGGCCTCTTTACTTCACCATATTATTCTCTGAAGAAATTAACTACAGAGAGGTCCGTAAAGTCTAGCAAAACTAAAAAAATAAAAAATAAAAAAATTACATAAATGAATTCCAGAGCAATTCACAATTTTTAGGACCTCTGGAAATTTTTTTTTGTGCAATATTGTCATGCACATATGCTCTACCCCCAAGAAATCTAATTAGACCTGACTCCATGTGCTTTTTGTAAATTTCTGGTGAACAAAGTGCCCCAGCATTAGAAGAGCTGTCTTTGGTGTTTGAAAAAGTTAAGTGTCTAAAATCAAATGTCAGATTACTTGATTTCAGAACCTTACCTCTGCAATTCCTCAATTACTTTCTTTGTAATATGTAAAAATTACGTGCCTCTCCATAGAGACGGTTAGCTTCTCTTGGCCATCAGTCTGTGCCTGTGCCTAGAGACGTGGTTAAAGGTGTTGAAGCCTCTCCTATTTGTTCCACGAAGTAAGGTAGGAGTGGGGGTCTACTCTCCCTTCAGGACTGGTGGAAGGTTGAAGCTGATGATCACCAGGGCTTTGTCCCAGCTTGCTTTGTCAGAAGGCTGGCTCCTGATGAGTTCCCAATGCTCCCACGGCGGCGGCGAGAAGAGCCAGGCAGCATCACCCAGCGCCAGGAGCAGATTGAAAACCAGTAAGTTCTGGAGGCTACAGAACTGGACAATGTTTGGCCAAACATTTCCTATTGGCTGTAGACTCTGTAACTGTTAGGTTAGAGATGCCATAGCAAATTCTCAGATGTTAAGAACTGAAAGTAAATCTAGGATTCTTTAAACATTTCAGTTTTTTATGAGGAAAGGCAGCCCCAAAACCATTAAGTCAATTGCCTGAGGTCAGACACTTACAGAGCCATGTCTTCTGCCTCCCTACCCACATTCTTTCAAGGTCATTAAAAAGTCAATCTCCTGACATTCCTATGAACTTTGTTTATTATACCAGGCTGTTTCATATCCAGTTGTCAGTTGTCATGTAAAAATTTTATGTTTATAGAATGAGATGTTGTCAGTCATACTGTTGGGTCATTGACAATTTTATTATTTTTAAACGCAATACTATGTGTTCACCTCTCTGCTCCTCAGGCCCTTTTCCTTCTATCTTTGTTTCTTCCTCTCTTTTACTGATCTTCTTTTGATTTTTCCTCCCTCTCCTTTTTGTCTCTTTTATTCTTTACTTTTCCCACTCTGCCTCTACTCTTCCATTTTTTATCCAACTTTTATTCCCCTTTTCCCATTCTCTTGACATCTCCACCCAGGTACCATTCCCTCCTGGATCGGGCAGAAGAACGCAGACGTCGTCTATTGCAACGTTACAATGAATTTTTGCTGGCCTATGAGGCAGGAGACATGTTGGATTGGATTAGAGAGAAAAAGGCAGAAAACACTGATGTGGTACTAGATGATGTTTGGGAACTGCAGAAAAAGTTTGATGAGTTCCAAACGGTGAGAAAGAGGAACCTTTTCCTGACACCTTTTTTAGGGGTTGTCATTGTTTCCTTTTATCCCCATCTACTTCCACATAAACCTTTAATTTATTTCACACTTGTTAAATATCCTCCCCAAAACTATTGAGAGCTCTGCAGTTCAGATATTCCCCTGGGTATTGTAGTTGTCAAAACTTGGAAGGGAAATGCAAAGGAAGTTAGTTACCCTAACTGTGCAGCCTGAAGTCCCTGCCACTCCAAAATCCTGCTTGAAGTTCCAGTCTCCCTGAATTCTTCAAAACATGCCCTATACCATACTGTGTTCCCGATGCCCAGCTTGAGATGAAGTGTTGTGAGACAGTCTTTAAAGCAATGTACACTGTCTAGGGAATGGACACTCTTGAAGCTCAGACTTGGGGGGATGGAAGAGCACCAGCAATATATACAACCTGAACTTTTGTACCCCCATAATAAGCTGAAATAAAAAAAAAAAAGAAAAAAGAAAAAAAAAGTCTAATCATCGGGCATAGGTTGGGGCAGAAAAAGGGAAAGAACAACCTGACTTTACAGCCAGACAATTTCTAAGGTTTTGCCTACATAAAACCTTTTCATTGTCCTTTCTTCTCTCAGATTTATTCCATTGTCTTAACTAGAAGTGAGTGTACATTCCTTCCTTTCTTTCTCTTATGATACCCTCTACATGGAATTCTTTATCTCTCGCTACTTATGGGTTGAGGGAAAACTCCCTAGAGCTGTTTCTTACAACATCTCTTAACACAGGCAGATTGTAACTCAGTTAATGAAATTCTATAAAGGTGGAGATTTTGTAGTAATAGTAAAGAATATTACACAGCTCAGGTATAAATCACTCTGATGGCATAACTTAGTCCAGGGGAGATTTTAAGAAATCTAGAAAAATGTATACGCTTCTTCATACTCAAGCTACATATTAGTTCTCTTGGCAAGTTTTGGATAGCCCCTAGATGTCAGGGTGTTTAAGAGCAGTCTTCTCAGTGGCAGTTTAATGGAGGGCAGCTAAGTGTGCATAACAAGTGAGGTTCATATCTTTACTATTTAGCCAAGTAGGGGCAGAGATGAGCAGGCAAGAGTGGTGGACTCTTGAGAAGGGGATTTACATTGCTTTGGACAAATTTTCTTATCCAGGATTTGAAAACCAATGAGCCTCGGCTAAGGGATATCAACAAAATAGCTGATGATCTGCTATTTGAAGAACTTCTAACACCAGAAGGAGCTCAAATCCAGCAGGTAACTAAGACTCCCTCCACTCCTCCTCACCACCAGGGTGGGCTTTGGGAGTCCTCATTTCACTCTAATATACTCAACTTTATGTTCTGGAGATTAGCTAGGACATGCAGGATGTAATGGCAGTTTAGAACTGATGACAGGAAAGGCCAAAGACAATAGTCCAAATAGTATATCCATTTTTGTTGTCTAAATGAACTTAATTAAAGCAGGTTCACTTATAAACATTTGTTGATTGTCCTCTGTGCTCTCACATGGGTACTTTTATAGAAGGGATGGAAGGAGACAAAAGCATTCAGGGTTTCATATCCATAAATATGAAAAATATTCATATTTACCTTCAAGTGGCAGTGTTAGAAATGTTAGAACATATGGCAGTGGACATCAAGAAAATTGGGTTTAAGTGCTGGCTCTATCCTTGCCTGACTGTGTCCTTGGGCAAGTCACTTCATTTCTAAGGACCTCAGTTTTCACATCTGAAAAGCAAGAGTGATGGACAGCACAATTTCCAAATTTCCTTTTAATTTTCTGTACCAGGTTCTATAAAATTGAACACAAAGTTCTTGCCTTCCACCTCCACCCAAAAGTATAACTTTTAGACTGAAGTTATTTGAACTGACCTAAAATTCTTAAATTACAACACAGGCTCTCCTCCCTCTCACCACCACACACACGTAAGAAATTCTCAAATACATGAATGCAAAGAAAATGCAGATAAAGAAGCTTATTAGTGAGAGGGGGTTAATCAAGAAAGTTTATTGAAAGAGAAAGGTTCTAATAAACATAGCGAAGAAGGAGAAGAATATAGAGCAGCAGAGATGGGGGAGGGGACATTCTTCATCTGGACCTATTTTTCCATATAAGATCTGGACCTATTTTTCCATATAAGACCTAATGAACATTCATGAATGTCCAGTCTAGCTCTCTGGGTTCATAAACAGTGAGGATGAGTTTTCTGCCTCTTTTTGTGTTGGTTGTTATGGGATAAATGGGAGAAGGAATATGCAGGGGAACAATGTACTTGCCTCCTACAAAAAGTAGGGCTCTAATAGGCTGCTAGGTATATTCAATAGAAGATATGGAAAGGTATTATGCTTGTCTTAGAGAAATGTGATAGCTCCTAACTACCAAGGCAACACTTTCCAATCAATTTTCTTAGTTTGGAATCTTGACTCTGGCAACAAGCATCTGCTCCAGGATTCATGGTTCCACCCCAGTACATCCTTTGGGGAAGAAATCCCTTTCTCTACTGCTCTGGCAAAAACGAGCCACAACCTCAAGCGTTCAAAAAAAGAAGTAAAGCTATGCAATTTCTGAAGAAGACAAGAACAAGCATGATTTAAATCCCACCCAGTCTTCAGACACCACTGGGGTATCTGAGTTAGTTCTTTGTCTCCAGTCTGATGTGTCTGCCTCTTTCAGGAATTGAATGTCCGTTGGGGTTCCTTGCAGAGGCTCGCAGATGAGCAGCGGGAGCTGCTGGGCAGTGCCCATGCTGTCCAGATGTTTCACAGGTAAGAATTTTAACTCGAAAAGGCAGTGCTGCTCTAGAACCTAGTCACAATACTGCCAAATGTAGTCCCTGTGGTAGAACCATAGCTATCAGTTTAACCCTCCTCCCTGAGACACAGACAATTTGCCAGTAGGAGATCAGGTTTCTCATTAGTAGATTCTCTCTGGATACACAGGATACTCCCAGACAACCAACTTCAATTTTCTAATACCTCGGCTTGGGCCCTGGAACATAATTAATAGTCTATACATGTTTCCATGATAGTGAATGAAAATTAAAGTAGAAACAAGAAGTTTCAGAATCACATTTCTGAATTATAAGTAGACTGTAGAGGGCAACAGACATCACATTGAACTTAACTGCTCATTCAACATTATTTTGTTTGATTTTTCAAACCTTTGTTGACACCAAGAAACACACACAATCATACAAACGAAGCAGAAACCAAACACCTTCACTGTATACAATGTATTTTTGAAGATGTGGGGAAGGAAAACTGAGACTCAGATGGGTCTGGCTGTTCAGACAGCTTAAGATGGAAATCTGTGAAATATAATGGGTAGGCATGTCATTCTTCAGTCAGACCACCTGCTTCAAACTTAGGCTCCACCATTAGGCAGTGATGCAATCTTGAGACTGAGGCCCTTTTTAGGCCTCAGCTTTCTGATATGGATCATGGGAATGGTAATAGTAATTATGCCTCTAGGAGTTGTGAAGGCTAAATGAGCCTAAGTGTTTAGCACATTACAATGATAATGGTGGTAGCGGTGTTGTTGTTGTTGTTGTTGGTGGTGGTGGTAATGATGACTTTCTTGTGAGCCTGCTTGTCTGCCTCTGGTACACATAAGTGTTTAGCACATTACAATGATAATGGTGGTAGCGGTGTTGTTGTTGTTGTTGGTGGTGGTGGTGGTAATGATGACTTTCTTGTGAGCCTGCTTGTCTGCCTCTGGTACACATCCTAACTCCTAAACTCTCCACTCTCTTGTGTACCAGAGAAGCAGATGACACGAAGGAGCAGATTGAGAAGAAGTGCCAGGCTCTCAGTGCTGCAGACCCTGGCTCAGACCTGTTCAGTGTTCAGGCCCTTCAGCGACAGCATGAGGGATTTGAGAGAGACCTTCTGCCCCTGGGGGAAAAGGTGAGATGTGCTTCCAAGCTTTTTCAACACTTTTCTCTTCATGTTTATGCCTACACCAATGCTCACTTCTTTGTTTCTCTCTCCCAGTTCCGTAGTCTTATATTCTTTTTATCTTGCAACATACTTGTTCTTGTACCTGTCCCTAAGTCAAGACCTCTAAAAGCACATGCCCCACGAGCATTAGCATGGGGAAAAATGTATTGAACTCCC
Source organism: Lemur catta (assembly GCF_020740605.2). NCBI lineage: Eukaryota > Metazoa > Chordata > Mammalia > Primates > Lemuridae > Lemur > Lemur catta. The sequence goes on along the minus strand of NC_059130.1, from coordinate 31,856,819 downwards.
AGTGTGTAAGTGAGTACTCTGTGTCCCTTGCCTCTTTAGTGGGTTCCAAGCGACCAGAACTTGTGGCAGCTGGTTGTGGGCCGATAGTGAGGATATATAGCACATGTCCATATGCCTGAGCATGGACAGGATAGTCAGGCTTATGCCTGAGCATGGTGTAATGTTTTCTCAGTCAGGAATTGAATGAGTTTAACTCTGCCCCAACCCAAAAGTGAACTCTGGACCTTACCAGATACACTCAGAGGCATCAAACAGTTTGACATTATCATGCAGAGCGAAAAGAAGCCCAGAAGATGTCTATATTAGAAAGATTTTCACATGAAGAATGAGGATCCTTGGGTTCTGTAAGTGATGTCACAATTAACCAGAAGAATCACTTAACCACCCTTTCCCACAATTTTTTTCTCTTAAAAAGAAGTATGGTAATATCAATTTTGACTGCTTCAGGGAGTTATCATGTAGCCTGAATGTTGATGTTATTTTACATAGTATTAAGACATGGTTGTATATCACTGATGTCTGTTTGGGGAGATGAATACCAGGACTCAAACTCTTCTTTTGCTAAGATTCAGGTGCACCTCTAGGCTGATTATCAGAGCTCTTGCACCTCTCCAGGTGACCATATTGGGGGAGACAGCAGAGCGTCTCAGTGAGTCCCATCCAGATGCCACTGAGGACCTGCAGAGACAGCGCCTGGAGCTGAATGAGGCATGGGATGACTTGCAAGGGCGCACACAGGATCGTAAAGAAGGCCTAAATGAGTCCCAGAAATTCTACCTGTTCCTCAACAAGGCCAGGTAAACCTTAAAAGGCAGACTTCCACCAGGTCTGGCCCCTGAGGAGAGCTTCTAGGAGCAGTCTTGGTGCCGATGCTGTTCACTGCTAGGTGTGGAAGGCACTACTGTGTCCAAGTCTCATTTCTTATAAGGCACAAAAATTTCAGATTCAATGCTTCAAGCCATAAAATATTGAAGTTTGAAGGAATGTGAGGCCATCTAGGTTAAATTAGGCAAGCTTCTGTAAATGTATACTGGACACAAGGTACTGTGTTGTGGGGTGTTGGGGCTTTTGTTCAACTGAAGAGGCAGAGTAGAATATGAATAACTATGGTAGAAGATAATAAGGGCTGAAACATCCTAATAAACAGTGGGAGTCCAGAGGTGAAGAGAACAGGTGATGCCTTATAGATAAGGTGGCATTTCACTGCACCTTATCGGTCAGGATTTTAACAGAAGAGAAACCTACTCATGTCACCAGAACTGTGCAAACAAAGGCACATGGATCAGAAAGGTACAGAATGTTCATGAAGCAGGGGCAGCTAGAAGTGTGGGTTTGGTATGTTGGGCGTGAGGGGAAGAAGCAACAAGAGATATACTTAGAAATGTTGGGACCAAATCCTAGAGAATTTTCACTGTCTTGCTAGAGTCTAGATATTATCACAATCCAAAATTCATCTTGCAAATGTCCACTTCGTGGAACAGTTCCCACATTCTGTCCCATTGTATCAATCTCCCAGGAGGAGCATTAGAGTAGGAAGTCCAGGAAGCAGTAGCTCACAATGTAATATTTTTGAAGCAAAAAGGAAGCAATTTTGGCAAATGATTATAGTTACTCTTGACAGCCACCTCTCCAATTTAAAAACTCTGTAAAGCTGTAGTTTTTCACGTACTATAAATAAATAGCACATTCTCTAGAGTTAAGGTTTCCTATTAAGCAAAGAGTAAATACATTCTATATGAGATGCATAATTTATCATATATACTTTTAAGTTAATGTATGGTTGATATTTGACTTCTGGGAGGATAGACCTTAATCTAACTACTTGACTGCTAAAACAATAGGAAACAGGCCTTGATTTTTATCAACATTGTATGTGTTGGGGGTGTGTATAGTAGGCAGAGGCATGTGCTGGATTCTGTTGGAAATAAAATAGGAGAGTCTCCATAATAAGATATGTGTTTAAGCCCCAGAAATGACTTCAAAGGAACAGTAATTGACAGTAGTAATGGAATATGTACCAGTCCAAGATTCCAGAGGTCTGGGTTCTAGTCCAGATGTCTGCTTTTACTTCTATCACCGGGCAAATTACTCACCTTCCCTAGGCTGACTTCCTTATCTCCAAAAGGATAGCAGAAGTATTCCACTGCAAGAATTGAAAGAGATAATGTATATGAAGAGATTTTCAAGTGCAAAGAATTGTTGTCATTAGATGAGAGAGGGACAATAGCAAAACTAAGATCTGTGAAACATACAGAGCCAGATAACAAATGCTATTCTGTAAATGTTTTTTAGAGAGGGGGAAAGCTATAGAACACACACCTCACAGAAAGTTGAAAGGGATTTTTTTTTTTTTTGTCAACCCCAATATGTCTATTTCTTTAGGGACCTACAGAATTGGTTCAGTGGCATTGGTGCCATGGTGTCATCAAAGGAGCTGGCTGAAGACTTAACTGGCACAGAGATCTTGCTGGACCGACACCAGGTATGGCTACAAAAGCCATAGCCACTGATTACTTGACCTAAAAACCTCTCCTCATTTTACAATTTTTCATGGAATTGACATCTTTAGTCTCTTACCCCTTTTTCCCACAGGAGCATCGAGCTGACATGGAGGCAGAGGCTCCTACCTTCCAGGCCTTAGAAGACTTTGGTGCAGAACTTATAGACGGTGGGCATCGTGCTAGCCCTGAAATTGAAAAAAAGCTTCAAGATGTCAGACTAGAGAGAGATGATTTGGAGAAGGCTTGGGAACAACGCAAGAAGATCCTAGACCAATGCCTTGAGTTGCAGGTACAGCAAATTTCCAATTGTTAGCAGATTTAGCCTCAGTCTGTTCCTTCTATACAATTTTACATGGTTATTATAGGCTCAGGTCACTAGATTTTTTATGTTGTGAATACAAGGGCATCTCTTGATTATCTGACATTGTACTCTGTTTTGTAGACTTATCATTGCTTTATGCTCAGCTCTCATCCCTGTTAGAAAAGCCAAACAAGATAGTGGTCAGCCCTGGATGTGAAGTGGGGTGATCATCATTTATTTATTGATGGAAGGATTTGTCAATTGATTTTTATAAAGAGCCTACTAAGTGAAGGCCCTGGTGCCACAAAGATTAGTAAGATAGTGATCCTTTTCTCAGGTAGTGAAATTAGACATATAGACAGATCTTTCTAGTACAGTGAGATGATTATCAATAAAACGAAACATATGAGTGCGTTTATGCTAAACAGGAAGAAGTGATTAAAGCTTCTGCGAGAAAAGAGTGGGGGTGTCATAGGCTACCCTGAAGGATAATGTTTAACAGAGTGTTAAAGCAATAACCAGCCACTATTCATGAGGCATAGGAAATGGGAAAGAATTGGAGATAGCTTATGTATAAAATTAAAGTGTGTATTCAGGTAAGAGTAAAAGTTTCAGTATAGCTAAGATGCATCATATGAGTGTTTCTTGGAAGATGGTGAACACCTCCTGTGTTCCCTTTTTGTCACTGTCACAGGAGAGGAGTAAAATTATTTCCTCTGCCCCCCTGGAATTAGTATATTGTCTGCTTCTAATTTTATTCCCCATAGTTGTTCCAAGTGGACTGTGATCAAGTTGAAAGCTGGATGGTGACACGTGAGAATTTCTTGAGGTCAGATGACAAGGGTTCTTTAGACAGTTTGGAGGCCTTGATGAGGAAACGTGATGATTTGGACAAAGCAATCACTGCTCAGGTAATAAATACTAATATAAGAGTTCTAATAATAACTATTAGTAGTAATAGCAGAAGTCCTACACATTTGTCTGATATTATGATTTATAAGTATTCTGATTCACATTTGCCTCTTACAGAGAACTCTGAGCAGGCAGGGCAGCTGGACATTTGACATTGTCTTACCCAAGTCACATGTGGCCATTGGACTTTCTTAGTTTAAGTCTGGGATTCTAAAACTCAACTCATAAAATTGGAAGTGATTTATACATTGTCTATTTCAACATCCCACTCAACACAGGATTCACCCTCTCCAAGGATCATAGGGAGTGTCTATTTTTTAGGGAACTCAGTACCACATATGTAGCCCATCTCAGTATAATTGTTGGATATCTCTCCTCTGGTTGAGTTGAAATCTACCTCCCTGTAAGGCATTTACTCTTTGGTCCTGGGTCTGTTCCCTGAATCCACAAAGGATATCTCTGTTCTTTTCTAGGAGGGAATCTGAGTTTGCACCAAGGGCCTAATCTTCAGGCTTGTGGGCTCTCTCCTTTTCCTTCATCTAGGAAGGGAAGATCACTGACCTGGAACATTTTGCTGAGCGGCTCATAGCTGATGACCATTATGCCAAGGAGGAGATTGCTGCTAGGCTCCAACGTGTGCTAGACAGGTCAGGCTGAGTGATTGTTTTGTGAGCTACAGGAGATGTAGCAAAATGGTGAATTTGATAGCATTAAAATGGAGAGGATACTCTGAGTTTTTGTCTTTTCTAGATGCCTAAAACTATCTTGACACTTCTGGAAACTCTCTAACCTAGATTTATAGAATGAAAGACATGGAAATTACCTTCAAAATTACCTGGCTTAAGCACTGTGTTTTATATCTGAAAGCAATGAGACTATGTGAGAGGAAAAGGGCAGGTTGGCAAATGGGAAGACCTGTAGACATGGCATCAGTGTGTGGGGTAAAGGGTAAAGGGCAGAGGATGATCTAGCTCCCTCCTCCAGATGGAGGGCTCTCAAAGCACAACTGATTTCTGAGAGAAAAAAGCTTGGAGACTATGCTGACCTAAAACAATTCTACCGTGACCTCGAGGAGCTAGAAGAATGGATCAGTGAGATGCTGCCCATGGCTTGTGATGAATCCTACAAAGACCCCACTAACATTCAGGCAAGTCCAAACGGGGAATCTCAGAAAATTTCACCATTTCTAAATTGTTGGTTGAATGATCATCCCCCTTTGCATTTTAACACTGTCTTATTGTTGAGCCACTGGGCCTGTCATCAGGGACTTGAGTCTAATGCAGAGTAGGTCCTTCAGAAGTCACCACCACCTTGATTATGGAAGAGATATTAAGCCTTCCTTTCAATCCCTTACCTTATTTCCCTAAGTAAGAGAGTAATTTAGTTTCTGCTCTCCTTACAGAGGAAATACCTAAAACATCAGACCTTTGAAAATGAGGTCAATAGCCTAGGTGAGCATGTGGAAGGAGTCATCAACCTGGGGAACTCCCTGATTGAGCGGAGCGCATGTGATGGCAATGAAGAAACCATGAAGGTAAGGGTTCTGCTCAGGATGAGTTTGGGATTGCAAAGACACATAATGATAAATCTTTTACTCTTTCAATGTTCCATGTATGGCTACGTAGGATACGTTCTGTGCTCAGTAGTTTTCCACCTGACTATTGCGCAAGGAAGGAAGAAAGCAGTGATGCTCAGATTTTATTGCTCTCATCATGCTTAGTACCTGGAACTCCAAGAAAGCTTTAGACTTAATTCCTAAGTCATATCATGCTTGTTTTACATTTCCTATCCCTTCTGCTGAGAGTTTTTTGGTATTTGGATGCCAGTTGCTATAATCAGCCCAGGACCCTTTGTTCAAACTTTTCCTTTCATCCAACACCCCTGTTGTTTTCCCAGGTAAAGCATAACTGGTTTGAAATGTGTAATATTCAAGTATCAGCAAATTTTGGCTAATCTGTACCTCCAGAATCTTCCTACATTATCCTCTCAAGTAGTCACGGGGCCCATGGTCCTAAAGACCCATAATGACCCCTCACTTTCTTTGGGTTAGGGGCAACTGGAAGAGCTGGAGAAACATTGGAAATACCTACTTGAGAGAACAATTGACAAAGGGCAGAAGCTCAACGAGGCTAGTCGCCAACAGAGGTTCAACACAGGCATCCGGGACTTTGAGTTCTGGCTCTCAGAGGTAATTGCATGTTGAAATGGTGGGAGGCAAGTAAGTTTAATAAATACTTGTCAGATAAATGAATTTATACATGAACAATTTCCTTGACGTTTCTTGGGAAAAGTCTTAGTATATAGTTGCTAATCGTGTTCTCCTTAAAGACAGTTTTCACCTGGCAGCTTTATTGCTTATTTCTCAATCCCCAGGCAGAGACACTGCTGGCCATGAAAGATCAGGCCAGGGACTTGGCTTCGGCAGGAAACCTGCTCAAGAAGCATCAGTTATTGGAAACAGAGATGTTGGCTCGAGAGGTAAATGTGCTAGAATCCCACTCCCCAGCAGAATGGAAAAGTTTCTGACTTTTCTCTATGCTGTCTTAGAAAATTATTCGAAAACATAGCCTTGTAACACTGACCTTAGTGTTCTCAACCAGCAGTCATTTCAATCAGGTCAAATCCACGGGCTGCAGAGACATTGTAACAGTCACTGGTATTCAATTATCACTAAACTATAGATTCTAAGACTGCAGGAAGTGGATCCTAAAAGCTATCTAATTTATCTTCTCACAGATGCATGCATATAAAATATCTTCTAAAGCTATATTTGATCTGGTCTTTGAAAGAAAATGAAAGTTTACCTTACAGAATTAGACAAAACAAAATCAGATAGGGCATGTGAAATTAAGTGGAACTATATGTATACACTCTGGAAACCCTGTGGAGGATTCCAGTTGCATCCTAATATCAACCAAAACTTTGTCCTGGTAGCAGTGATAAAAATCATGGCAGGTGTTAATTTCATCCTGGCAAATTTTATATCATCAGTTTTATTTGGTAATACAGATTACATAGAAAGGGCAGGAAGTCAAAGGCTTTCTAGGTTCAAGTCTTCAGGACTTGCTGCTATTTCCTGTGACATCACAAGGCATCTGGGTGAGAATGGGAATAGACATAGAAGAGTCTGGGTGTGTTCTGTGGGAAGCCTAAGAATGTTGCCAATAGAGTAGTTCTTGTTGAATATTTCAGTCAAAAAATCAATCAATCAATTTGTAACTGTCAAATTCAGTACTGTGAAGGAAGACAGTCATGTATGGGGACAAGTGATTGCTCACCAAGATCTTATATTCTCGTTGGAAAGGGAAGGCAAATATAGGGGGAAACATCACGAAGAGGAACAGGACACATAAAGCAAAATGTAAAGTTTAAGTAATGTAATCATGCTATCTATATTGTTCTCTCATTCGGCCCTTACCCAACCGTAACATACACTAATATGTATACAACTCATATTCAAATTCACTACCTTCAAAATCAACTTATTTGAGCCAGGCTTTCAACCAGAACCAGTAGTGGTTAAAGTCTGGGATCTGTGTAATACCTGTACTATGCTGTTCACTGAGCACACTGGCCTTTCTAGGATGCACTCAAGGACCTGAATAAGTTGGCTATGGATCTGCTCTCTAGTGGGACTTTCAACGTTGAACAGATTGAGGAGAAAATGGATAGTGTCAATAAGCGCTTCCTGAATGTCCAGAACTTGGCAGCTGCACACCACGAGAAACTGAAAGAGACTTATGCCTTGTTCCAGTTCTTCCAGGACTTAGATGATGAGGAATCCTGGATAGAGTATGTACCACCAACTCACAATGGGTGGATAATCCAAGAGAGTAGATAATCCACCAAACTCGTTCCCATGTATGTTGACATGAAATATGTAATTGTTTTATGAAGTTGGTATTAACTTCTTCATGTTTGCCTCGGTCTAAAGTTAATGTTGATTTTATTTTTCCCAAATTCCTTCACTGGATGCAGGCAGAGAGAGAGAGACAGGTGTGGAGAGAGTGAGGAGCAGTTACACATATGCTGGGAACAAAATTAAGAATTCATATATGTTTGTTGTCAATAGTTCATAGAAAGTGTAATGCTCACAGAGACAGCTGGACATTTATGGCCTACTCAGCTGACCAAGTCATTGTAACTATTCTTTCTATATCCAATGTATCTTATATGACACTGAATTAGACACCATACAGACAATGCTCCATAGTATCTGCCATGATTTCATTACCAAATCTAGTTGTGTTTTAAAAACTATGGTTGGGAAAATCTTAGCAAATCAAGTTATTTTTCCTACTTCCCATTTAACCTGCCTCATTGTGTTTCTCTTCTACAAATCTGCTGATTCTTATGAGTAATCAGTGAATTATAGGGAAGCATAGGGAAATAAATAAGACATTTTAAAAACCTTTTTAGAAGCCATAAGAAAATAATCTTGTCTATATAGTCTTTGACTATGCTTCATGGTGACGTTCAAACATTTTGCACTTGGAACCATCCAACTGCCATGACTCCTGTAATAGCTCTGTAGCCCATTCTCGCTAAATTTATTACTGATATTAATAGGTAGAAATAATAAAAGCCATGAAAGTCATATATAATTTTCACATTTTTTAAAAGAGAAATATTAGTTCATATTCTTGAACAAAAAAAGAGATAATACACAAGTAGACAGGAAAAGAGACTAATGAAAGGATGTCATAACTGTGTATAAGGTCATCATTATGTTATTTTAATTCATATTGGCATAAGTTGGAAGTTTTGCAAATGCCTCTGCCACTAATTGTATTTTTGGTTATTGACACCAAGATGTTCCATAATTTACAACCTCTACTCCCCCAAGTCACACACACGTTCTTAGAAAACTATTGCTTTCGGGTGACCTCAGATGTCTAAACTACACATTTTCTGTTTCCTTTCTTGGCCCCAGGGAGAAGTTGGTGCTAGTGAGCTCACAGGACTATGGGAGGGATCTGCAGGGTGTTCAAAACTTACTGAAGAAGCACAAACGCCTGGAGGGGGAGCTGGTGGCCCACGAGCCCGCCATCCAGGTAGGACTAGCATATCAGACCTGAAAAGAGAGAAATAATCTAATAACAGTCCCTAAAGTTATAGATAAATAAGGAGGGCGCTACAAAATGTGAAAGTAAGGTGCCAAAGTCACAGACAGTCATAGAGTTCACAAGTGTTCTTTTTTCTTCCACATTTTGTCTCCTATGAATTATGGACAGGGATGTACACTCTTCCCTGGAAGGAGCATTTCTAACACCCCTGGGCAGTTGTTGACAATTGGGATACAGGTTGGGACATCTGGCAAAGCTGTACTCGAGCCATATGGGAAGAACAAAACCCTGGCTCTAACTTGGCAGCAGGATCACTCTGTGACCATGAATAATCCACAAAGCAGATCATGGAGAGTAGCCTAGCACAAGAGCTGGGATATTTGCCAAAAGATCAATATTTAAGAAAGTTTAGCAAGGTAGATCTTGCTGCAGCTTTCTTCATTCTCCCAGGATTTCCAAGACCATCCTAAATCCCAAGGAGTTTATAAACTATCTGAAGGGTAGGAAAAGCTGGATGCTTTGCCAAGGAACTGTGGCTAAATGGGGAGAGACTGCGGAGTGATGTGTGTGGACACCATGTGTTTTTCAGAATGTGCTGGATATGGCAGAGAGGCTGGGAGACAAGGCTGCTGTGGAACAAGAGGAGATCCAGGAGCGACTGGCTCAGCTTGTTCAACACTGGGAGAAGCTCAAAGAGTTGGCCAAGGCTCGGTGAGTGGAGACTAGAAGGCCCAACTCTCTTGCTGGATTCCAGGTGTTAGGCTGGTGTTGGGAGCATCTTACATGTCTGTTCAGCATTGACTGTTCTCCCCAACTACCCATCTATCTCCGAAGTCCCTGCTCAAATGCCAAGTCTTCTATGAGTCTTTCCCCCATTCACCCTAGGCAGAGTGATCATTGCCTCTGTTCTGAATATACCTTTCCTCTTGCACTTAATGCAGCTATCTCTTATTTCTGTTTTCCTATGCATCTTATCCTTCATGCCATACTATTAGCCACATATCTGTTTTGCTTTCTCTCCCCAGTTTTAATATTATGTGCACCCTTATTAATGGAAGAAGGAAGGAGCATTTTTCTCCCTCACAGTCCTATAGCAAATATGAACCACATAGCCCTATGGACAAATGTAACAATTTCTGTCTATAATTCCATGCCTTTTGCCAGTAGGAAGACATTTCTTTCTGGGAAATCAAAGGGATCTTCTCACTCTTTTGTGATTCCTTCATCTTACAAGAAAGAAAGCAGCACTCAAAGTAAAAAGAGACACTGCTTTGCTGATGATATTCTCCAGCTCTGAAATCTCATTTCCTTTTGTTTGGTCAGGGTTATCTTCCTCCAGTAAAGTTTCCTAGAGAGTAGATGATGACATAAAATGAACTTCCAGGGAAGGTGTGTCCTCCATGTCAAAGGAGATATGCACTGCTGACCAGTAGGTTGTGCTCAAGCCCAGTTCAATTGTGTTTGCCTTGTGAGAATAAGCAGGTCTTCTTGGATCAGATTGTGGCACTCTACTATACGCCCACTGCTTTCCCATTCATTCTTTTCCTTTTGGGGGCTTACCACCCTATTATAGAGGGCTTCACTTGGAAGAGTCCCTAGAATACCTGCAATTCATGGGGAATGCTGAGGAAGAGGAAGCTTGGATCAGTGAAAAGGAAGCTATGGTTGCCCGAGGGGAATCTGGAGACACATTGGCTGCTACTCAGGTAAGGAACAGGAAGAATGGATCAATTTTATTCTCTTTAATTTGGATCTTTCCTTAAATAGTCAGTGTTTCCACCTGTAAAATTAGAACCTTTATCCTGGTGGGAAAAGGAGATGAGGGAGATATGGATAATTCTGACAGTTTAAACATGAAAAATTAAGGTCCAAAGATGTAAGTAATTTGTCCAAAGTCATGGAACCAATCAGCTGTGAAGGCAGGACTCAAATCTTTTTTATTTTATTATTATTATTTTTTTTATTTGAGGATATTATGGGGGTACAAACATCTTGGTTACATGTTATGACTTTGTCACACCCAAACCATGATTTGAGGCATGCCTTTCCCCGCTACATTGCTTACCATGTCCATTAGTTATGAGTTTACTCACCCCCAACCCCCAATCTCTGAAGAATATTACTACCATGTGGGCACCATAGTGTCGATCAGTCAGTGCCAATTTGATCGTGAGTAACTGTGGTGCCTATTCTTCCATTCTTGTGATACCTCACTTCGGAGGATGGGCTCAAGCTCTAGCCAGGAAAATGTAAGAGGTGCTAGATCACTGTCATTTCTTATGATTGAGTAATATTCCATTTTATACATATACCAAATTTTATTAAGCCACTCATAGATTGATGGGCACTTGGGTTGTTTCCACATCCTTGCAATAGTGAATTGTGCTGCCATAAAAATTCAGGTGCAGATGTCTTTATTATAGAATGTCTTTTGTTCTTTTGGGTAGATGCCTAATAGTGCTATTGCTGAGTCAAATGGTATTTCTATCTTTAGCTCTTTGAGGTATCTCTAAATTCTTTTCCACAGAGGTTGCACTGATTTGCAGTCCCACCAGCAGTGTAAGATTGTTCTTATTTATCCACATTCTCACCAGCATTTGTTGTTTTGGGATTTTTTGATAAAGGCCAGTCTCACTGGAGTTTGATGATATCTCATTGTGGTTTTGATTTGCATTTACCTAATGATTAGAGATGTTGAGCATTTTTTTATATGTTTCCTGACCATTATTCTGTCTTCTTTTGAAAAGTTTCTGTTCATATCTTTTGTCCATTTATTGATGGCATTCTTTGATTTTTTCTTGTTGATTTTTTTGAGTTCTACATAGATTCTTGTTATCAGCCCTTTATTGGATGTGTAGAGAGCAAATATTTTCTCCCATTCTGTAGGCTGTCTGTTTGCTCTAATGATAGCTTCCTTGGCTGCGCAAAAGCTTTTTACTTTGATCAGGTGCCATTTATTTATTTTTGTCGCTGCTGTGATTACTTTGGGGGTCTTCCTCAAAAATTCTTTACCTAGGCTGATTTCTGAAAGGGTCTTCCCTACATTTTCTTCTAGGATTCTTAAGGTTTCATGCCCTAGGTTTAAGTCTGTTATCTATCATGAATTGATTTTTGTTAAGAGGTGAGAGTTGGGGATCCAGTTTCAATCTTCTGTATGCAGTTATCCAGTTTTCCCAGCACCATTTGTTGAAAAGAGATTTTTTCCCCATTATATATTTTTGTCTGTTTTGTCAAAGATTAGATTACCATATGCAGATGGTTTCATCTCTGAATTCTCAGTCCTGTTCCAAACGTCTATACCTCTTGTTCTTGTGCTAGCACCATACTGTTTTAGTTGCTATAGCCCTGTAGTACAGCTTGAAGTCTGCTAGACTGATACCTCCTAGTTTGTTCTTTTTTTCTTAAGATTTCTTTGGCTATATGAGGTCTTCTCTGGTTCTATACAAAGTGTAGAATTATTTTTTCTAGATCTGTAAAGACTTATAATGGTACTTTGGTAAGGATTGCATTAATTCTGTAGATCACTTTAGGTAGTATGGACATTTTAACAATGTTGTCAAATATTAATACCATGATCTGTGATGTGTTTATGAGTCAAAGACATCATGGTTAAAGGTCTTTTCTTATAGGTTATAGGTTACAGGTTACAGATTTTCTAAGGATTTCCTTGAATCCTGATGTTTCAGTGATTTAGAAAAAAAAATATTCTATGTCTAAACATTCGTTGCAGTTTCTACAAAATATAATTTTAGGAGAAGAGCCTACAAGACAGAATAGTTCCACAGTTTACAGACACCCTTTTTTATTTCAAAGTATTAGGGGGTACAAATATTTTGGTTACATGGATTGCTTTTATAATGATTCAGTCATGGTTATGTGTGTCTGTATCCCAGTTAGTGTTCATTGTACCCATTAGGTAGGTTTTTTCCCATCCCTTTCTCCCCACATGCACATGTGTACTCATCGGTTAGTTCCAATTTAGTAGTAATTACATGTGGTGTTTGTTTTCCATTCTTTATATACTTCACTTAGGACAATGGTCTCTAGTTCCATCAACATTGTTGCAAAAGGCATTAAGTCATCCTTCTTCATTGATGAGTAGCATTCTGTGGTATACATATACCACATTTTGTTAATCCATTCATGAATTGACAGACGCTTGAGTTGTGCTGAGATAAACATTTAAGTGCAGGTGTCTTTTTGATAAAATGACTTCTTTTCTTTTGGATAAATACTCAATGGGGGATTGAGTAGATCAAATAGTAGGTCTACTTTTAGTTCTTTTATGTATTTCCATACTGTTTTCCATAGAGGTTGTACTACTTTGCAGTCCCACCTTTCTCTCTGCATCCATGCCAGCATCTATTGTTTTTGGACCTTTTAGAGACACTCTTTTAAATGCAGGATTGGGTTTTCCAATAAAGAAATGAACAAGTTCTCAGTGTGATTTTGAGTTAATACAGATTTTGACAGCTTTTGAGAGAGTTGTTATAAAACAGTAATGTTCTTACGACCTTGGGAACTGTGCTTAGTAACCTCAAAAATTTAGAATTTACCAAGAACTCTTTGTGGAAATTAATTTTCTTTATGTAATAAAATAAGGTAAAGTTTAGATTTTCAAAAGAAATCTTCAAACCTGTACAGCATATAATTCAAATTATCAACTCCACTTATTTGTAAATGTCTTTTAGAACATGTGTGTGCACACCACTGCACATGTTCAAGCATTTTAACACCTTATATCAAATACAATACTCTCAAGGGCTTTTATTAATCAAACTTTTTATTTGAAGAATTGTACACTCATGGTGTAGTTGTAACAAATAGTACAGAGAGATCCCATGTATCCTTTACCAAGTTTCCTCCAATGGACACATCAATAAAAATAATACAACATCATAACGAGGATATTGAAATTGTCATGATTCAGTGAGAATTCAGAACACTTCCATCACCACAAACATCCCTCATGTTGCTGGTTTATAACCACACCCACTTCCCTTCTGTCCCCATCTTGTTTTTGACCCCCGGCAATCACTAATCTGTTCTATATTTCTATGACTTTTTCATTTCAAGGATGTTATATAAATTAAATCATACAGTATATGACTTTTGAAGACTGGATTTTTCACTCACAGTAATACTCTCATGATTAATTGAGGTTGCTGTGTTTGACAATAGTTCATTTTTTTTTTTTACTGCTAAGTAGCGTTATTGTATGAGTATAACACAGTTTACCATTCACATGTTGAAATGCATCTGAACTTTTTCTACTTTTTGGCTGTTATGAAAAAGCTACTGTACATATTCATGTACATATTTTTATGCAACATAAGTCTTCATTTCTCAGATAAATGTTCAGGAGTCCAGTCACTGGACCACATGGTGACTGCTTGTTTAGTTTTTTTAGTTTTTTTTTTTTTTTGAGACAGAGTCTCACTTTGTTGCCCGGGCTAGAGTGAGTGTCGTGGCGTCAGCCTAGCTCACATCAACCTCAAACTCCTGGGCTTAAGCGATCCTACTGCCTCAGCCTCCTGAGTAGCTGGGACTACAGGCATGCGCCACCATGCCCGGCTAATTTTTTCTATATATTTTTAGTTGTCTGGCTAATTTTTTTCTATTTTTAGTAGAGACGGGGTCTCACTCTTGCTCAGGCTGGTCTTGAACTCCTGACCTCGAGCAATCCACCCGCCTTGGCCTCCCAGAGGGCTAGGATTACAGGAGTGAGCCACCGCGCCCGGCCTGCCTGTTTAGTTTTATACAAAATCAAACTGTTTCCTAGTTTGTATGGGCTATGTCATTTTACACTCCCACTAGCAATACATGAGTGATGTAGTTTCTTCATATCCTTCCTAGCATTTGGTGTTGTCACTATTTTTATTTTAGGCATGCTAATGAGTGTGTACAGATAGCCCATTGTAGTTTTAATGTGCATATTTTAATGGCTAATGATGCTTTATACATCTTTTCATGTGTTTATTTGATGTTCGTATATTTTATTAAGTGTATAATTAATATAATTATATTTTTATTAAGTGTATTTGTATCCTTTATTCGTTTTCTAATTGGACAATTTTTGTGTTTGTTGGTTTTGTTTTACTGTGATAATAACACTTAATATGAGATCTATCCTCTTAATAAATTTTTAAGTGTACTTCACATTATTGTTGACTATAGGTACACTGTTATACAGCAGATCTCTAGAGCTTATTCATCCTGTTTGACTTATATTTATTCCTGATGATTCATAACACCTCATTTTGCCCTCTCCTCAGTCCCTGGTAACTACCATTCCATTCTTTGAGTCTATGAATTTGACTAACTAATATAAGTGGAATCATGCTATAGTTCTTTCTATAACTGGCTTATTTCACTTAGCATAATGTCCTCAAAACCCATCCATGTTGTCACATATTGGAGAACTTTCTTCTTTTTTAAGGCTAAACAGTATTACATTGTAAGTATACACCACATATTTTTTATCCATTCGTCAATGGACATTTAGGTTGTTACCACATCTTGTCTATCGTGAACAGTACTGCAGTGAACATAAGAGTGTTACTATCTTGTCAAGATCCTGATTTCAATGCTTTTTGGATAAATATCTAGGAAAGGATTGCTGCATCATATGTTAACTCTATTTTCAATTTTTTAAAGAATGTTCATGCTGTTTCCTATAAGGGCTGCACCATTTTACACTTCAACCAATTAGTGCAAAGGTTCCAGTATCTCCACATCCTTGATAATAGTTGTTGCATTTTATTTTTTATTTATAGCCATTCTGACAGGTGTGATGTGATATCTCATTGTGGTTTAATTTGCATTTTCCTAATGATTTGTAATGTTGAGCATTTTTATATACCTTTGGGAACTTTATATATCTTCTTTGGAGAAATTTCTAATTTAATTCCTTAGCTCATTTTTAATTAAGTTATTAATTTTTATTATTGTATTTTAGTACTGAGTTATAGTAGTTCCTTATATATTTTGGACACTAACCTCTTATTAGATAAATTCCTTGCAAGAATTAACTCATTCTGTATATTGCCTTTTCACTCTGTTGATTATTTTCTTTGCTGTGCAGTTTTTTAGTTTTATGTAGTCCCATTTGTTTATTTTTGTTTTGGTTGGCTATAGTTTCAGTGTCATATCCACACAATCATTGTGAAGATCAATGTCATGAAACTTTCTATGTTTTCTTTCAGGAGTTTTACAGTTTCAGGTCTTACATTTAAGTCTTTAGTCAATTTTGAGCTGATTTGGGGGTATAGCATAAAACAAGGGTCCAATTTCATTCTTTTGCAAGTGGTAGTCCAGTTTTATCAACACCATTTGTTACAGAAACTGTCCTTTCTTTATTGGGTATTATTGACAATTTTGTCAAAGATCAGTTGACCTTCTATGTGTGGATTTATTTCTGGGTTCTCCATTTTTTTTCCATTGGTCATTCTATGTCTTTATGATAATACCATAGTATTTTGATTACTGTAGCTTTGTAATATATTTTAAAATCAAGAAATGTGATTCCCTCCAGCTTTGTTCTTCCTTGTGAAGATTGATTAGGCTATTCTTTGTCTTTTCTGTTTCTATATAAATTTTAGAATTGATTTTTCTATTTCTTAAAAAATGCTATCCAAGTTTTTTTTGGTAAGGATTGTATTGAATCTGTAAATCACTTTGGGTAGCATGTTAAATATTTTAACAATATTAAATCTTCTAATCTATGAACACAGAATGTCTTTTAATTTGTGTCTTTAATTTCTTTCATCAATGTTATATAAATTTCAGTGTATAAGCTTTTCACCTCCTCGGTTAAATTTATTTTTAAGTATTTTATTCTTTTTGACTTTATTTTAAAAAGAGATTGTTTTCTTACCTTCTTTTTCAGATAGTTTATTTTTAGTATATAGAAATGCAACTCATTTTTATGTGTTGATTTTTATCCTGTAATGTTGCTGATTGGTTTATTAGTTCTAATGATTTAGTATGGAGTCTCTAGGATTTTCTATAAAAGATCGTGTCATTTGCAACAGAGACAATTTTACTTCTTCCTTTCTGATTCTGGTGCATTTTATTTCTTTTTCTTGCCTATTTGCTCTGGCTAGGATTTCCAATGCTATGTTGAATAGAAGTAGGGAGAGTGGGCTTCTTTGCTTTGTTCCTGATCATAGAGGAAAACCTTTCAGTTTTTCAACATGGAGTATAATGTTAGCTGTGGGCAGAGCTGTTATCATGAAATTGTGCTGAATTTTGTCAAATGCTTTTTCTGCATCTGTTGAGATGATGATGTATTTTTTTAAGTTTTTCCTTTGCATATGTTGAGCCATCCTTGCATCTCAGGGATAAATCTCACTTGCTCATCGTATATGATCCTTTTAATGTGCTGTAGGATTCAGTTGCTAGTATTTTATTTAGGGTTTTTTGCATCTATATTCATAAAGAATATTTGTGTATATTTTTCTTTTTTTGTAGTGTCTTTGGTATCAGAGTAATGCTGGTCTTCTAAAAGGTATTTAGAAATGTTTCCTCTTCTTCAGTTCCCCCCCTTTTTTTAAATTTCAGCTTACTATGGGGGTACAAAAGTTCAGGTTATATATATTGCCCATGTCCCCCCCATTCCCCTCGAATCTGAGCTTCAAGCATGTCCATTCCCCAGACAGTGCACATCGCACTCATCATGTAGGTATACACGCATCTCCTCCCCCCACTCCCATCCCCCCGAGTCATCTATAAAAAAGACATCTGCACCCGAATGTTTATAGCAGCACAATTCACAATTGCAAAGATGTGGAAACAACCCAAATGCCCATCAATTCATGAATGGATTAGTAAAATGCGGTATATGTATACCATGGAATATTACTCAGCTATAAGAAATAATGGTGATATGGCATCTCTTTGGTTCTCCTGGAGAGAGTTGGAACCCATTCTATTAAGTGAAGTATCCAAAGAATGGAAAAATATGCACCACATGTACTCACCAGCAAATTGGTTTCCCTGATCATCACCTAAGTGCACATTTGGGAATAACACCAATTCGGTATCGGACAGAGGTGGGGGAAGGGGGGAGGGGATGGGTGTATATCTTCTTCAGTTTTTTGAAAATGTTTAAGAAGTATTGGCCTTTCTTTAAATATTTGTTTGAATTCTCCAATGAAGCCACCTGATCCTAGGCTTTCATTTGTTGAGAAGTTTTTAATTTCTGATTCAATTTCCATACTAGTTATAGGTATGTTCAGACTTTCTGTTTCTTCATGATTTAGTATTGATATGTTGTACATTTTAGGAATTTATCCATTTATTCTAGATTAATCAGTTTTTTGGCATATAATTGTTCATAGTAGTTTCTTATGACCCTTTCTTATTTCTGTGGCATCAGTTCTAATGTCTCTTCTTTCATTTCTGAATTGATTATTTGGAAATAGAAGGTAAAGATATTAAAGGGACCATATTTAATGCAGTATACATACATAAAACACATGGTTAATTCAGGCATCCAATCTTACAAAGTAGATTAGCTTTCTAATCTCTATTTACAGTTTCTGCAAAAAGATCCATAAAATATAACATGGCCCATCTTGTTTTAAAATGAATAACATATTATTTTAATGCCTCAGACCACCCTGGATTAAAAATTATTTTATTTTCAAATGGTAATTTTGAAAAGGTATAATAGTCATATGAATTCTGTTTCTTCTTTAGCCCGGGTCACTATGTTGTGTAGGAAAAAAAATTGATGGAGCATCTTTATGACAAGAGGGAGGCTAAGGCAGCAGTGGGAGCAGTGGAGTGGTGGGTGGTCATGGTGATGAGAACGGTATGGACATATGCTTCATCCTCACTTCTCTTGCATTCTGCCAGCTACACAGACATCATGTTTCCAGGGAGCAGTCAGAAAGAGAAGATTTGGAGTGATATTCAAAAACAGTTCTGTGTTCCCCTTACCCCTTATTTAGGCCCAGTTCTTAGTTTAGGATGTCCTTGATACTTAATACTTTTTTGCTAGATATAATGTTTTATAGGATTATATAAATCTCAATAAGGGGACATCTTTATATATCACCTTGATCAATGCCCTCATTTCAAAACTGAAAAAGCTTAAGATCATATAATAAGTTATAAACAGTATTGCTTGATTCCTTTGGCTATTTTTTCCAGTAAGATTGTCATCTTTAACACGTGAAGCGTTTGGGGAAAGGAATTATGTAGAGTTGTTGCAGGGGAAGTGGACAGTCACTTAATCTATCAATTTAATTGACTCGACCCTGGTGATTAGATTAGCACTCGAATGTCAGTTGAGATAGATTTCCCAGTCTTGTTTGTTCTGATTCTCACTGACTCATTTATGCAGAATTTGCTGAAGAAGCATGAAGCTTTGGATAATGACTTTGCTGTCCACGAGACCCGAGTGCAAAATGTGTATGCACAAGGAGAAGACATCCTAAGTAAGGTGAGCTAGTCCAGGGATTCCAGAATTGGCCCAAATATAGAATCATTATCAGTGCAAAAATCATATTTAGAACTTAATAATCTATTCTAAGCTGCCTTTTGTTGTTTTTAGAAAATAATCTTCTCAATTGCTCTTTTCTGGAAGTTCTTTTTTCAGATTCTTATTCATATACCTTTCAGCTTTCCTTAAATCCTTTGTTAACATTTTTGCTGTTCTGAGCAGAACATGCTGTTTACAAAGGCCTTATCACTGGCTTTGGCTATGGAGTAATACAATCTGAAGATATTACTTTCTAAGCCTGTAAGGAGGAGGACCACAGTGAAATCTCTTTGTAATCTGAAAATAATTATATTGTTTAAATATTGTTTTTAAAAAGTCTCATTTATCTAAGTGCTATATGAAGACACCCCCTCCCCCGCCAAACTGAGGTGTTTCTGTGCCTTCTAAAAGCTTATACCAACTAAGAAAGCCATGTTTATGCAGGAAAACATGAGAAGATCATCCAAATGCAAGAGTGGAAATAACCTTTCACATGAATGAATAATAAAATAATTATACTAGACCTAGAGGAGAGTAGTTATATGTTTGGAATGAGGTAGATGAGAGCTTTTAAATGGTACTAAAGAATTCACACTTTTAGCCCTGGACACTCATCAGTAGTATATGTCTCTCTTCTTCCCCTTCAACTTTGGTACTGCAGGAAGAAAGTCAGAACAAAGAGAAGATTTCTGCAAAGATAGAGGCTCTGAATGAAAAGACCCCTTCTCTGGCCAAGGCAATAGCTGCTTGGAAGCTGCAATTAGAAGATGATTACGCTTTTCAGCAGTTTAACTGGAAGGCTGATATGGTGGAGGCCTGGATAGGTATGATGTGTCAGGGCCAGGGTCCCTTAGGTTTGAGAAATCCTAATAAATTGCCTTTTGTAGAATGGTTTCTTGTACCTTTTCTCTTACCGCTTGGAAAGAGGTGCTCCCTTCACTACCCACTCCTATCCTTTCTGGGCACAACTGCACTCACATGTGCATACACACACACAAATAAGCATGCTGATGGGTAACTAGGTACCGTAATTCCAGAGAACACATTTTTTGGGGAATTAGTGATTTTCATGTGTGATATTCAGAAAGGTAGGGCCATGGCAAAACATTCTAGGAAATAAACTAAAATGTTCAATTTACTTACAATTTATGTCTAATCTTCAATTTTCCTGTTTTTTATGAAACATTCAGAAGTTCTCTTGGACCTAGCTCTGTTTCAGTCCGTTTTATCCTGCCTTACTCTAGAAAAACAATCCATTGGTACCTGGTGCTTTCATAATCCAATGAACCACTTACTTTGAGAGTCAGGAAACTCTCTTGGTGTCTACTGTCAGTATTCTTTTTATACTTATCATGGCTTATGCAAGACCAACTCTCTTTCTCTTCTTATTAATTATCTTTTTTTATTTATTTTTTTTTAGCTGAGAAGGAAGCAAGCCTGAAGAACAATGGCAATGGTGCAGACCTCACTGCCTTCCTCCCTTTCCTGGCAAAGCAGGTGAGAGCAGGCTGCTGTGTGGGCAGTTGCCAGGGAAGCCCAAGACCCAGATCTCACAGAAGCTCAGTCCTCCATGAATATTCATTTCTAAATTTGGGTATTTTATTGTCTGTAGCATCTATAATATCGTTCCCTTTTTCCTTCCTAATATTGACAATTTGCTTTTCTTTCCTTCTCTCTCTCTCTCTCTCTTTCTCATTAGTCTTGCTGCTAAGTGCCCAACATTTGTTAGAGAACCAATGTTTGGCTTTTTTATTTTCTCTGTTTTCGTGTGTATTCTATTCCATTAATATATTTTTATATATTAATCATTGTCTTTTACTTTCTTTGGGATTAATTTGATGGGTCTTTAAAAATTTGAGATGGATAATTAGATTATCAAATGTTAGTCATTCTTCTTTTTTAACATATTGATTTTAAGTATAAAAATTTACCTCTAAGCTTTAGCTGAATCTCACAAATTTTATGTGATTTTTTTTATCATTTAGTTTCTGTAGTTTCTAATTTGACTTATTCTTTGACCTATTGGTTATTTGGTAGTATATTGTTTAATGTCCAAACATTTGGGAATTTTCTCATTATCTTTCTGAAATTTATATCTAGTTTAATTCCACTGTATTTTAAAAACATATTCTACATTTTTTTCCAGGAAGGATATTTATTTATTGAGCAACTAACTCATACAAGTACTGTGCTAAGAACTTTTTATAAGTTTTCACATTTAACCCTCACAAAAATTCAGTGAGGAATATGTTCAATAACTTTCCAGGGACAGTGAGGCATTCATGACACTTCAATTGAATACCAGAGACATTAATTTTTACCTGGGTATGTAGGAAAGAGGCAGGTTCTGCTCTTTCCCAATCTGCCTTTAGCTCATTAGGCATCCATTGCAAGAATCTCTCCTCCTGGATTCTGGGATAGGCAGCTGTGTTGCTTGGCTTCAGTCATGAGACACATGGAGACCTAGGCAATGTGTGTGTTCACGACTCAAAGTGTTCTAGAAATGCTGTGGAAAGAAACAAATGTACTGTACTCCAATGGGGCCACAAATGCCCCTCCTAGATACCTAGCCCTCTTAAAAGATACTCTATATTTTTTCAGAAGCTTGATTTATATCAAGCAAATGTCCTGTTTTGCTGTATATTACATGCACATTTGAAAAGAATGTGTATATTATTTTATAGTGATTTATGTTATTAACCAGATTGTGGTTATTAATCATGTTGTTTAAATACCTTGTTATTTTTATACATTTTGAGGCTTGGCAAAAAATTGTGCTGATATTTAGAATTGTGAAATCATATTGATGAGTTGATACTTTTAATTATGAAATATTTCTCTTTCTCTCTAATAACATTTCTTGACTTAAATTCTTTTTCAGATATCAGTATACTACACCAACTTTCTTTCTTTTCTTTTAGTGTTTGCAGTATATATCTATTTCTATCCTTTAGGTTTTGTTTAAAAAAATTATCTCTTTACATTTTAGATGTGTCTTTTGTGAACATCATATAGTTGGGTATTTTTTTTATCCGATTTGATAATTTTTTATTGAAAAAGTGAGTCTATTTACATTTGAAGTAATTAATTCATAAATTTTGGTTTAAAGCTATAATTTAACTCCCCCCACCCCCCACCCCCCGGTCTAATCCCCTGTGTTTTGGTCAGGGATTGAAATGATTCAAGACATAGTTTCAATTTTTCTTAGAACTTGTGTTTTTAGTTTGTTCCTAGAGACTTTCAGAGATTTCAGCTAACGCCCTTTGACCAGGTTTGCTCCTATTCCTACTTGACGGGCCCTGAAGTTGGCACTGTGACAATACTGAAAATTCTAGTTGGCATTTTAGATTCTTAGCTTTTTAAATTCTTAGCTACCGTTCCTGCTTGGCTTGTAGGACTTTTGTCTTCTATAGTTTCAGAAGCTTAAATTCCTTGAGGGGAAAAGACAGCAGGACAGTGAGTTTGCTTTTCTGCAGCTCTCTCTTGATGGCCACTGAAATCCTGGCTGTCTCGGTTCTCCGGAGCACCACTTTTTGTCTCTTTAGCTCCATGACATTGTCAAAATCTCTGAGCAACGCTTTCTCCTCAGCCTCTCCCCCAGTGCAGTTTATACTTCAAAGGGAAAAATAGAGAGAATATTGCTTTTACTGCAGTGCTGTCCCCTTCTCTCTGGAATTTTGATCCTTCAAGCAGCAGCTACCTGAGCTGAATTCTGATTCCTTTCGAAGAGCTGATTCTTTGTACTTTTATCCAGCTGTTAAAGTTCTTCTCAAAGAGAGAATTGGTCAAATACAAGACACTCTGTTAAAGCTGGAAGTAGAACTTCCCAAATGTTGTGATGTTGATATTTATATTTCTGAAAAAAATTCACTTGTGTAACTGGCACCTGTAGGAGGTCTCTTCTTAGTCTGTGTACTTCCAAAGTCTCCAGTAGTGTCCTGCTACTAATTAGAACACAGAGTGTAGAAAAACCGTTATAAGAGAGTCTTGAAAATGATGTATACTGTAGGAATATTTAATTTTGATTGAGAAAATTTGGAAAACCCATTATGCTCCAATATTCCCTTCATATTGATTTTGTACCTAGCCTAAAATCTAATTATAAAAATATACATACACTGGCACTTAACTTTAATTCCATCCCCAAATGTTCACTTAAGTCTTTAAATTATATTTTGTTTTTCCTGGTCATCATCTTAACTCTTGCCTGGCCTTTATCATGCCTATGATAAAAATCTGGCAGAACTCAGGTGTAAATGGCCCCTTGGAAACGGCACTGTTTCCTGTTCACAACCTCTCTGCTGGTTTTTCTCAGGACACACTGGATGCCAGTCTGCAGAGCTTCCAGCAGGAGAGGCTTTCTGAGATCACGGACCTGAAAGACCAGCTGGTGGTGGCTCAGCACAGCCAGACCAAAGCCATCGAGGAGCGCTACGCTGCCCTGCTGAAGCGCTGGGAGCAGTTGCTGGAAGCCTCTGCAGCCCACAGACAGAAATTACTGGATAAACAGTTGCCTCTGCAAAAAGTAAAGGAAAAAAAAAAAGAAAAATTGATGAGGCATGATCGGGCCTCTATTATCTGTCTATTAGCCATGGAATTCAGTTATAGATACTGGAAACCCCATTAGGTTAATCTACAAACATATTAGTGCATTAAAAGGGGTCAGGAAGACTTTCTTACTGAGCAAGAAGTAATTCGTTTTCTTTTTTAGGTTAATAGAAAGATTCTTTTTTTTTCAGATTCATTTATCAGTCATGCAGTTGACTTGAGATGAAAGCCAGACAAATATAGTGGAAAAAGTAGGTGAGACAAAAGGGTGGAAGGTCCTTGTATAAGGCAGAATTAAAACTGGCTGGCAGACAAGGTTGTCCTTGAGCTTTTTTCTAACTCAAATAAACAAAGCACCGGACAAATAGTCATGAAGCATGTTTTCAACTTGTATCACCCTTTCCTAGGTGGGAGACCCTGTGTATACCACTGCAGTAACCTATCTCTGAACCTTGATTGCCACATGTAGGAAATAGGGTAATATTACCATCCTGTTCCTGTCTTTCTGTGATATTACTATTAAAAGAGGCAATGGATCTAAAAATGCAGTATAAACCACTAAGTTCCATTATAGATATAAGGAATAAAATATTCTTCCCAGCCTGGCAACAAGTTAAGGCAGAGAGCAGGGGAAATTACTCATATTTTTCATATTTGCTCAAGACAAATCCCTTCAGAAGTACAATCTGCTGACCCAAAATCTGTGATGCATTTTAAGTTTAAAACCATTTTTGATCACCTGCTGTTTGGAACAAGTTCATGCTATTTTTTTTCATTCAGTAATATAGACAGTTTAGTGTTTATTCAGAGCATGTGGGTAACTCCAGACAGTAATGCAAGAATACACAGATTCCTGTTTAGGATGTAGGTTAGAGGGCAGGAAGTGGGTTTAAGCAGTGGTTCAAAAGCTTCAGGCATGAGATGGCACCTGAACCAGATTTAGAAAAAAGACAGGACAATGACTTAGGATAGTCAAAGAGAGGTCAGCTGGGTGTGGTCTTCAGAAGCTCAGAGGATAAAAAGAGGAAGTGGATAAAGGATAGAACCGATTTGCCTGGTTTGTTTATTCAATCATTTTTCCATTCATTCATTCAACATCTATTTTTGCATCTTTACTATGCATCAGGTAGAATTGGAGCACAGACTTTAGAATAAGTAATCATATAATTGAAAACTACCCTTGCCACTCTTAGAATCTTAGAGCTGAAATAATGTTGGAAGTCATTCAACCTCCTGATTTGTAAATGACGAGACTTGACCAATTTCACACAGTGAGAAAATGCCAGGACCAGAGCTTGTACCTCTAACTTGCATGTCTGTTCATCTGATCACATGGTCCCCATTGGCATTAGTCCTGCCCTTTACATTGTTGACCCTGCAAATATTTGAAGACAGTATTATTTTTATTCTCAATCTTCTCTTTTGCTGAGAGGCTTTATTGGGAAAGATAGAGCTGTCTTTTTATTTTCTCTGCAGGCCGAGGAGCTATTCATGGAATTTGCACACAAAGCCTCAGCTTTCAATAACTGGTGTGAGAATGCCGAAGAGGACTTGTCAGAACCTGTACACTGTGTCGACCTGAATGAGATTCGGCAGTTACAGAAGGACCACAAGGACTTTTTGGCCTCCTTGGATGGAGCTCAAGTAGACTTCAACTATTTACTGGAGCTAGACCAGCAGATTAAGGCCTTAAATGTGCCCTCTAGCCCTTACACCTGGTTAACAGTGGAAGTGCTGCAAAGGTTCTGGAAGCATCTATCTGATCTCATTAAGGTAACTTAGGACACAGCAGAAACTTCCTTTGGCTGCAGTAAGCATAACCACTTAATTTATTATCTACGTTGGGAGACTTTTGAGAAAGAATCACTGTTAATTATACTGGGTCAGCAGTCATGAGCTAAGATAATCTAAAAATATTGGGAAATATGTTTATAATAGGTATACCGTATGCTCCACAGTTTGAGCAGTCTCATGCTTCAGGGTGTTGAATAATTATTCAGGGTAGCAAACAGAAGCTCTAAGAGGTGATTCTGGTGATGAGTTATAAAAAGTTCATGACATTTGTATATATATTCAGAGCCTATATATTGCCCCCATCCAAGGCATTCCCTATATTATACACACCTCAAAAATGGTCCTTTTATGTGCTTATTTGTAATTTTTGTCTATCCATAATGGTGTTTATTATTGAAACATAAAAAATTTTAACAGAAAAATTTCACTGTAATATCACCATTTTTAGATGGCAACTCTTGCTACTGCCTTTCCCTTTAAGGCCATTTTTATGTTTATTTAAATTAAATTTCAACTGGGAAGAAAAAGATTGAGAAGGAGGGACATTTGCCTTTATCACTAGCTTACTTGTTACTGGGCCTAGTTTGAGACTCCTGAAAATACTTATGTGAAGTGGTGCCATGAGCTGTCTTCACATTTTGGAGCTAAGAGGAGGTGGGCTGCAAGAAATATGAGCACATAGGCATGTGTCTGTGGAACACAGATTAGACTGGGGGAGGGAATACATTCAGCTGAGTCTACAAACCAGTTATTTTACAGGAAAAAAAAAAGGCCTTGAATATGAGCCTTATCGTGTGATTTGGGGTTTTAGGAACGGGAGCAGGAGCTGCAAAAGGAAGAGGCAAGACAAGTCAAGAACTTTGAGATGTGTCAAGAGTTTGAGCAGAGTGCCAGTGACTTCCTCCAGTGGATCCAGGACACCAGGTGGGCTGTGCAACCTTCAAACCCATGAGCTGTATGCCATACTCACTATTTCCCATAGGGATAACATACATGTCTGAGGGGAGAGGAGAGATTCCTACAGCATATACTCTGTCTTAAAATCATCCTGTCATGTCTATGCTTTATATTTGGAATTGACTGTTTTCTGAATCAGTACCTGAAAAATCAAGAAATAACAATTTCATCCTGCTGCCCATTATGCACTGTTCTCTATTCTCTCTTTGATACTCTCACCTTTCTTCCTGTTGCTTGTAATTTCAGTCCAAAATAATAACAATCTCTTATGTTTGCACGGCGCATTGCACTTTACAAAGCACTTCCATATCCATTACCTCACTTAACTTTCAGAGCAACCTTGAAAAGTATGTGAAGCAGATCTTATTACCTCTATTCCCAAGTATGTGAGGAAGTTCAAGTAGATAAATTGACTTACTCAAGGTTACATATGTATTTACTGGGACACCTAAAAGCAGAGCCTACTGTGAACACCTAATATGAAGCTATCATGTTGCCTGCCTACTAAAGCTGTAATGAGAATTGAGTGAGATAATACATATTAATTGTTTTATTAAAAGAAAAATGTTCTGTATATGAAGATAACATTTGTCACATATTCTGCGGTAAATGACCTGGAAAAGAGTAGAATTAGAGGCTGCAATATGTTAGAATAAATGGTCAAAGTTGGTAGACTGTATCTAGTAGGTGAGTCAGAATTGTGTTTTGAGGGTCAAAGTGACAATCCATGATATATACTGTTTCTACATACTGATAAGGATAAATCAGACAATGAACAAAAATAAATCCTATATCTCATATCTTAAAAACATCTGAAAGAAGACAGAGAAAACAGTGTGCACACTCCTCTGCCTTTCATTTGGTTTCCTTTGTCACACTCTGGCAGTGTGTGCCAATCACTGAGATACTTCTTCACAACTGTGCTCTTTGTCCTGAAGCAAGGAGCTTCGTGGGAGGCTCTGAGCTTCCCAGAGTGAGAGAGACTTTGGGAAAAGTGGGTGGTTAGGTTCATATTTTGTGGCTACAAGGATTTGAATAATGTTTCATAAATCTGAAGAAATAAGATGATTGAACTATTTTATGTTAACATATGATTTCCCTTTTCTCTCATCTGATTCCTGTTCCGGACCTCCACATCCAGGGCTTACTTTCTGGATGGGTCAGTATTTTATGTTATCATGTCTGTTTTGTTATATTATTCTGGAAGAATTAATTAAGAAGACCTTAGTACTAAGGCCTGTTTATTCCATTACAATCTGACGGTGTTTAAGTACAAATGAGGGGTGAGAAGGAGAAGCTCGTATTTCATTCTGTGCCTATACCTCACTAGGTAGGGTCTTGCCCACATTATTTCAGTGCATATTTGAGAATAAGAGCTAGGAGGGACATGCAGGAGCCTTCTCCCAAGCAGAGAAGAAGTAGGGCAGCCCTCCCTTTCTCATTGACCTGGCAAGTTGGCTGATAGACCGAAGGGTTTATTTGTAAAAACTTAGTTTTGTGTGACTTCATTTCATGGAGGCCATATAGCTTGGGAGAAATAGAAGCAGAGAAGTAGAGGGGCTTTGAGTTAGTATGTCTGTATTAAATATTGACCTCTGATATTATGAGTAATATTTCCTTTTGGTTCTTAACTAGATCTTTGCTCAAAGAAACAGGAACTTTGGAGTCCCAGTTGGAAGCAAATAAAGTAAGTAATGTTTTGTTCATTAGCTGAGGATATTATCAGAGTTACAAAAAGTGCAAGAAAAAAGCACTTAAAGGCAACCCTGGTGATTGATACTTTCAAGCACCACATCACCTAAAGTCAAAAAGCCAAGGCTGTAGTCCCAGTCCTGCCATCAATTTGCATTTTAGCCACAGACCACCACTTCATGAATATGGGCCTCCATTTACTTAAATCTCTGACCCTTAATTTCTGTGTCTATACAATGGAGTCAATAGCTAAATTATTGAGTTACTGCAATGATTAAGTAAAGGAGCAGATATGAAAGCTCCTATCCTATAACCTGGAACACTGGCAAATCCCTGTTATTATTTGATGTGGTAAGATGATGCAATTGAATCTAGAGGATCTCTGACAATTGAGTGAAGAAATGAGCTAGAACAGTGTTTCTCAACCTTACTTTTTTTATTTGTCCTCCAAGAGAAAAAAATCAATTAAATCTAATTTCTTACTAACAAGAGAAATTAAATACTAAATATTAAAATGTCAGGTAGTTTTAACCTTTGAAGGGCAACAAGTCTTGTAATATCTAAGATTTTTTTTCACTGTTCCCCACTATCATCAGAACCAATTTCTCCCTCCCCTCCTTGGGGAACAATGTCCCTTCAGGGAGAAAGCATCGGCAAGATGTAAAAATTTGGCATATAGTGTGCCTAGATGACAGAAGCCCCTGCACGTCATACTAAACTGATGACAGAGGCCCAGAATTGAACACCGGGGAGCTTAAGTGAGCCCAAGAACTCAGCCACAATCAGTGGTGCAAATAATTCCCAGTGCAGATCACTGGGCACCCATGATGCATGGATCCTGGAAATTCTAGTCTATTTGCAGTAGACATATAATTACTAACTCTTAGATTTATATATTACAGAGTACCAGAGTGACAGAGGTCATCTCACCTAAACTTCCCACTATTTCATAAATGAGGACTTACAGAAGTGAAGTAGTTTTCCTGAATAGTTCCTTTTTCACAGAGGACAAGAAGATCCTTGAAAATAATTGAAAAGGACCAATTAAGGGAAATTAAAATTTTTCAGCCTCTTTATCTTCTTCTTCCACCTCAAGGTTTGGAGCTGGTGGCCTGGTTGACTGCTTCTCTTCTCTGTCTTTTTTCCAGAGAAAGCAGAAGGAGATCCAGGCGATGAAGCGTCAACTGACCAAGATTGAAGATCTGGGGGAAAATTTGGAAGAGGCTCTGGTTCTTGACATCAAATACAGCACCATTGGAATGGCCCAGCAGTGGGACCAGCTCTACCAGCTTGGGATGCGAATGCAACACAACCTGGAGCAACAGATCCAGGCCAAGTACTGAGGGCCCGTGGTCATGACAGGGAAAGGTGCAGGTGGTATGAGGTGTTAGGAGCTTAACTAAAGGCTAGAGTCTGGAATACTAGACAAAAAAGTTACCTCAGAGATGTACACACACCCTCTCTCTAATCAATACTCTCTTTTTACTGCCCTACACGATGAGTGTTTCTCTTTATACTGAAGTCTGTCCTGAAATAAGAGAGCCCTCATCCCCCTGAGTCTACACATCCCCCATCTGGACAATAACTGACTCTTGCATCCAATTTCTCAGAGTCCCTTTACCATCTTATGTGATCTATTCAAAAAACATTCCCTTTTGTAAGATTTTACCTAAAATATGATATCCAGAATGGAAGAAATGTTCAAAATGTGGCCTAATAGAGCAGAAAACTAGAAACTCATCTTTCTAGATAAATTAATTATATCAATGCAGCTTTAAGTCTCAATAACTTTTTGGCAGCATTTTTATCCACATCAGGGATTGGCACAGTTTTTCAGGAGACGGCCTGATAATAAATAATTTAGACTTTGTGAGTCATACAGTTTCTGTTGTAACTCTTCAGCTCTGCTGTTGTAATGAAAAAGCAGCCATAGATAATCCGTAAGTGGATGAGCATGGCCATGTTCCAGTAAAACTTTATTTATGGACACTGAAATTTGAATTTCACGTTTTATAAAATATTCTTCTTTTTTTATATTCAACCATATAAAAATGTAAAAACCACTCTTAATTCATGGTGGCAAGTTAACTTTGGCCCATGGACCTTAGTTTGCCAACTCCTGAGCTAGATTATTCAAATAGCAAATTGTTCGTTAAAATTCCTCTCTCGTTCATGTGGCATGTCTTCTGCTATTCTGTGTTTGTATAAAGGGCTAATTCATGTTTTTCCTTTCAGGGACACCATAGGTGTGAGTGAAGAGACACTAAAGGAGTTTAGCACAACCTATAAGTGAGTATGTCTTCATAGGTGACTGGTTCTTTGTTTTCCAGACCATTCAGAGTGAGTCTACAAATAGCTACCATTCTTTCCGCTCCATGTGGCTTGGTGGGATCTTAAATGAAGTTCTGGATATGCTAATTAGTTTCTGCCGTGGATTTTTATATAATATTTCTGTGAAATTCTTGGACTTAAAATATACATTTCTTTCATGCTCAATGTTTTACCCTTTTCCCTCTATCTATTAGGTTAAAAAAAAAGTACAGAGACACAGACAGGCTCTCTACTCAGTTCTCTGACAACTTTATGACATGTTAGTAAAGCTCCAGCTGATGCAGTAAGACATGTTTCTTTCTGTTCTAATTTGGTTCTCTATTGAACTTGATATGTTTTTATTCTTTAGGCACTTCGATGAACACTTGACAGGGCACTTGACTCACGAACAGTTCCGGTCCTGCATGAGAGGACTTAATTATTACTTGCCCATGGTAGAGGAAGGGGAACCTGAGCCCAAGTTTGAGAAGTTCCTGGATGCTGTGGATCCAGGGAGGTAGGAGGCAGACCAAGGGTCAGACTACAGGAGGGACTGGGGCTTGGAGGGAAAAGTGCAGAGAGAAAAATGAGATATAAAGCATGAAATTAACTCATCTGTGAATAGGAAGATACAGACAACAGCAAATGATATGGGCAACTCTTGGTGTACTTTCAAGATTAGCTCAGAAGTAAGTGGCACTAACTTCAACTTAGGCACTAGCTCTGAGATTTGCCCGATTCATTATTTGTGTTTGATCTATGAATTTCAGTTCATTCTGAGGATGAGATGTGAGAGAAGAATCCTTTCATGTATATGAGGTGTTAAGAAGACATGAATGATTCAGAGGCCAACACATGGGGATGGGGGATATTGTGTGCCTTTGAGGGTGTGGTAGAGTCATAGAGGATCAAGTTACTGTTAGCAACTAAGTCTTTCTAATACCAAGGACCAAAGAAGATCAGAAATTATTCAAGGTACCTGGAGACTGGTGCTGATGGGAAATTCCAAAACTCCGTGAAGAGTCAGGCTGGATGGACCTTGGGGAAACACAGTCTGGAGCTTAGTAAACAGTGTTTATTTGGCTGTAAGAGGGTGGGTGGGGGTATCAAAATGGAGAGTTCATCCTACAATCTCAGAGAGCTTAGCTGGAAGAGGCACTTGGAAAATTGGGCTTCCCTCTGTCTCAGAGACACTGAGTAAAAGGAGGAAGGCCCTTTCCTCCTCTGTCTCGAGAAGGCCCGGCTCCTGATGTGTGTCTCCCACAGGAAGGGCTATGTCACGCTGGAGGACTACACCTCATTCCTGATTGACAAAGAGTCAGAGAACATCAAGTCCAGTGATGAAATAGAGAATGGTTTCCAAGCTCTGGCAGAGGGCAAGGCCTATATTACCAAAGAGGACATGAAGCAGGTCAGATTCTGGTTGCCTCCACCATTATGCTGTCATCACAATCTGGATTTGCTGCTTGCCTACTCTGCACCCCCCTGCCCCCCACCCACCCATTTCTTTCCTCAGACCTCCTCTTGCACAAAACATCTTCTGTCTTGATCACCACATCATTTCCTTTTGACCAAGCTCAAAATCTTATGTGGCTCTCTATTGACTGTCAGAGTCTATCCAAAATCTGCAACTCAGTGTTTAAGGCTATTTCTTATACCTTCTATTCAATAAGCCACATGTAGGGAGCCAGATGGATAGAATAGTCAAAGGGAGTGGGCTTTTCTCTTTAATAATGAGCTGAGTTGAACAGTTGAGTTGGTCTTATTCGCTAGAAATTATGAATTTATGAGAAAAATGTGAGATAGGAACAGGGCTTGCTGCTCCTTCCAAAGGCTCTCCACATCCTGCATTTATGGCATATGGGAAGCCCCAAAGAACCAGCTGTTTTGAATCCCTATAACTGTATCTTTCTTTTTTTATGCTTTCAGGCCCTAACCCCAGAACAAGTGTCATTCTGCACCATACATATGCAGCAATATATGGACCCACGGGGCCGAAGCCATCCTGCTGGCTACGACTATGTTGGCTTCACCAATTCCTACTTTGGCAACTCACAGGCAGATCCTGTGGAGCACAGAAAATCTTAGTGTGGTGGGAAGTACTGGGAGATGAAACGGACAGGCAAATGCAAGGGATGAAAGTATAGTCATTTGTGTGTCTGTGTATTGCATTTATTGCAGGACCTAAAAAGAAATCTCAAGGTTTGAGGGGAGGGGTAGAAGGGGATAATAGAGTTGGAGGACAGGACCGGAGGCTATGGACTTACTTTGTGTACAACTAGTCACCGCCAAAGGGGCCAAGGTCTCTGTTTTTTTTATTTGCTGTGTTCGGCATATCTTTATCATTTTGTTTTGTTCTGACTATAAAACAAAGTATTTCTAATTTTAAAAACAGTATTTTTTTAAATAGGACAAAGTTAAATAAAT
This sequence comes from Lemur catta, assembly GCF_020740605.2. NCBI lineage: Eukaryota > Metazoa > Chordata > Mammalia > Primates > Lemuridae > Lemur > Lemur catta. The sequence goes on along the minus strand of NC_059130.1, from coordinate 31,823,822 downwards.
GTATTTCTGAGAATTGTACTATCATCTAAAGATGGACAGCTAATTACATGATAAAGAAGGGCCACGACAGAAGAGATAAATAAAATCCAGGGTGATTTACAAATAATTTCTTTTTAGCTTTAGAATGTGTTTAAATTCTTACATTTGAAAATGAATATATTTGATATTCTAGGAAATATCAATATTATAGTCTGTATAGTGGAACTATGCAGAGATCAGCATAATACCTAATTTCTCCTTAACTTGTCCCTTTTCCTTACTTCACCATCATAGTAGATGTTATTCTCATAATGTCAAAACCCCAGCATAGCAGGGCCCCCTCTTGTCCTTTAAGCCCCCAAATTTCCTCTTTTTTTAAAATGTCAAAATATTAAGTGGGTACAAATGTTTTGGTTATATGGATATCTTTTATAATGCTTAAGTTGGGTCTTTTAGTGTGAATTTCCTGAATTTCCTCTTGGTCCACTGTATATAGACCAAACAACAGCAACAACAACAACAACAAACCATGTTTCTTGTTCTTCAGTTAAGAACTAGAAATCTCGTCTTTGACTTCCATACCAAGATCTTAAGGTCAGGTCTTCCATTTTGCGCTATGATGCAATTCAGTGATGCAATTCAATGCAGAATTCAGCCTCAACTCCTTTAACGGGGAGAGAGATTTACACTGATGCATTTTTATGTTGGAAAAGCAGCTGTTCACAGAGGCAGATACTTGAGCACATAGATGCACCCTTTGAATACTGATTTTTATTGTCCTGACATAGTTGAAAAATTCTGGTATTTCAATATCATCATATTTGAATTTTACTGTTTTACTAAATTGATTCACAGTTTCAATATTATTTGAGAAAGAAAAAATTAACCTGTTGCTTCAATAATTTTATGCATGAGCTTCTTAAATTCACAAAATGATATGGATATTTAAAACGATATATAGTAGCTTTACTTCTTTTTTTCATGGCCTTCTCGGATGCCAGCCATCTGATTCCTGCTTCTGTGTTTTTCCTATAGCTTGACATATTTCCCAGTACTCAATCCTCTCAAATCTCAGGGCTCTAGATCCATCTTCCTGTCTTCTCCAGTCAGACACAGTGCCAGGTGATAGCACTTTAGTCTTCTTCATCCACCTATATCATGAGATAGAAGATGCTGGACACTGCTGGCTCTGGCTTCCACCAACATCAACTAGACAAAAGATTGGGTAGCCTAAAGTGATACTGTCTAGAAACTCTAAATAATAATAGATGGGTGCATTGGGTGCTTAACGGATAGCAGGCTTTATTCTAAAGACTTTATTTAATCATCACCCCAAAACCCTATACAGTAGATACTTTCATCATTCCATTTCCAGGTGAGAAAATGGAGGCACATAAATGTTAAGAAACTTGCCCTACATCACACATCTAAAAAGTGTCAGGACTAGACTTAAAACCTAGCAAGTCTGACTCCAGAGTCTCTGGTATTAATTAGCTCTTTCAAAGGACCATGAGTTGAACACATGTGGTTATATTCACATCAGAGAGGTCTTTTCTTTGCTGTGTGTGTGTACCTGAAAGAAGAGTTTTTAAAGCACATAGTCATATCCTTAATCAAGGGAGGGTATTTAAATGACCTAGGAAGATTTTGCAGACTATATCTACTGTATAGGGTTTTGGGGTGATGATTGACATAAAGTCTTTAGAATAAAGCCTGCTATCCGTTAAGCACCCAATGCACCCATCTATTATTATTTAGAGTTTCTAGACAGTATCACTTTAGGCTACCCAATCTTTTGTCTAGCTGATGTTGGTGGAAGCCAGAGCCAGCAGTGTCCAGCATCTTCTATCTCATGATATAGGTGGATGAAGAAGACTAAAGTGCTATCACCTGGCACTGTGTCTGACTGGAGAAGACAGGAAGATGGATCTAGAGCCCAGAGACTTGAGAGGATTGAGTACTGGAAAATATGTCAAAATCAATTGTGTCAAGATCTATAGAAATAATCCCAGAAATTTCTATTTTGTAAAATAACTCCAAGTGATGTTTTACCCTTTCATGCTTAAAATTCCTATATTTGGAAGTTAGATGGACCTTTGGGTATTACTTGGCAATTCCTGGAACATCCTTGCTCAGTGTGTACTTAGAGACTTTTGCTGAATGTACTGAATAGACTGTGGAAATGAATTTGCTCATACAGCCTCAGTGCAGTGGGGGATTATTTCCAGCCTATAGTGAAAAAGACTTTAGGGTAGATGGCCTTTCTCTCCTGACCCAGGCTGTTTCTACCATCTGACTAATTTACCTACTTTTCTCCAACCTGTTTTCTTCTCTTGACATATAGCCTCCTTCTACCCAAATTTGGTTTTCATCAAATTATAACTAAAGGTTGTATTTCTTTCCTGAGAACATGTAAAAATATGGATTCCTATTTGAAAAGTATCTTCTCAGCCTTCGTTCTTCCTTTGTCTCTCAAGTCATGCCCCACTACTATCTCACTGCTAAATCATGCGGATCCTACCTTTTCAAAATCTTCTGTTTGTAATTTCCTTTAGTTTCCAATTTCACCATTCGTATTCAAGCCTCTTTGCCTTTATTTTTTCTTTTTTTTAATTTATTTTTTTATTGTTATTTTTTGAGACAGAGTCTCGCTGTGTTGCCCGGGCTAGATTGAGTGCCGTGGGATCAGCCTAGCTCACAGCAACCTCAAACTCCTGGGTTTAAGCGATCCTACTGCCTCAGCCTCCCCAGTAGCTGGGACTACAGGCATGCGCCACCATGCCCGGCTAATTTTTTTTTTCTATATATATTTTTTGGTTAGCCAGAACATTTCTTTCTATTTTTAGTAGAGATGGGGTCTCGCTCTTGCTGAGGCTGGTCTCGAACTCCTGACCTCGAGCAATCCATCCGCCTCGGCCTCCCAGAGTGCTAATATTACAGGCGTGAGCCACCGCGCCCGGCCCTCATTGCCTTTCTTTAGGATGATGGCAATGAATTCCTTACTGATCTCTTTGCCTCTGGTTTCTCCTAGCTGAAATATATCATCCTCTCCACTGCTCACTTAATTATCCTAAATCCTTTCTGGAAGCCACTCTACTCTCTGCTCAGTTTTACTGTGTCCTGTCTCCTACTGACAAAAGAGTCATGTCTGGAGCAAGGTATTCACACTGCTGCCCACCCACAATAAAGAAGTCTTGTCTGAAGCTAACTTCGGAACATCCTTTGCAAGGCATTTCCAGTTCCTCTGGACAAGGCACCACACTCTAAAATAGGCCTGTATTGTCTTACTATTAAGCCTTTGGCTACTCTGTCCTCTTTCCTAAGAATGTCTTTTCTCCCCCAGTCAGTGCGTTCAAAACTCACCCGTCCTTAGGAATTACTTCAAGTACTGCCTTAGACAAGAAGCCTTTTCTGATACTTTCCCCAGAGTAAACTCTCCCTAAGCTAAAGACAACATCAGTTTCCTTAATACATTATTAATAGTAGCAGCGGACATTTATTGGAAGACCACTATGATCCAAGTATTGTGCTAAATCCTTTATATGTATATGCATGATCCTGTTTAGCCACCAATACAAAACTATGAAGTTACAGCCATTTTACAGATGACAACTTTGAAGCTGAAAAGGTTAAATAACTTAAACCCAGAGTTGTAAGTTGAAGAGCTTGCATTCAAACTCCTACCAGAAAGCTATGTGAATTCATTGCATTTTTGCTTATCCCTAAGAATGTCTGGTGCCATGTATGACACAATGTAGGTGGAAAGAGAAACAGGCAGGATAGGTAGTTCTGCAACAGATTCAAAAGGATTGTATCCAACTTGGGGAATGACCCAAGCGAGGAGGGTCGTTGACAACCAGGATCATGAGGCCACCACAGAGCATCAACAATTATCAAGGAATATAGAAAGTAAATATATTTTTTGAAATGGAATCTACCCAGTTTGGATAATCAATTAAAAAAAGGAGAGGGGAGGAGGGGATGGGTATATTCACACCTAATGGGTGTGGTGCACACTGGGGGATGGACACACTTGTAGCTCTGATTTGGGCAGGGCAAAGGCAATATATGTAACCTAAACATTTGTATCCCCACAATATTCTGAAATAAATAAATATATATATATAAACCAAGGAGGGCAAAGTAATAATGAGTCAGAGATAGCAAGTACTACAGTTTAAAAAATACCCTGTAGGAGAAAACCTACCTTTTCATTTAGCGAGGCATAACACTAACCTAGCATACTGATATTCACTGAATTTCAAATCTTGGAAGAGCATTACAGGTCAAATAGTCTAATTATGCAATAATTATAGAAATCTCTGCAGTACCCCTGATAGGGCTCCTGCCAGCCCGGCCTTGAACTTGAGCACTCCAAACTTCCCTCATTTTGCTCTGCTCAGTTAGAAAATTCTTAACGACCTTAGTTAAGAAAATTAACCCCTAAGGCAATCACAGCAACAACAAAAATAGATGAATGGGACCTGATTAAATTAAAAAGCTTCTGCACAGCCAAAGAAACAGTCACGAAAATAAACAGACAGCCTACAGAATGGGAAAAAATTTTCCCATACTACACATCAGATAAAAGACTGATAACAAGAATCCATTTAGAACTCAGGAAAATCAGCAAGAAAAAATCAAACAATCCTATCAAAAAATGGGCAAAGGACATGAATAGAAATTTTTCAAAAGAAGACATAAGAATGGCCAGAAAACGTATCAAAAAATGCTCAACATCCCTAATCATCAGGGAAATGCAAATCCAAACCACAATGAGATACCACTTGACTCCGGTGAGAATGGCTTTTATCAAAAAATCCCAAAACAACACATGTTGGCGTGGATGCGGAGAGACAGGAACACTCATACACTGCTGGTGGGAATGCAAACTAGTGCAACCTCTGTGGAAAGCATTATGGAGATACCTTAAACAGATTCAAGTAGACCTACCATTCGATCCAGCAATCCCATTATTGGGCATATACCCAGAAGAACAAAAGTCATTCTATGACAAAGACACCTGTATCCGAATGTTTATAGCAGCACAATTCACAATCGCAAAGATGTGTAAACAACCCAAGTGCCCATCAATCCACGAATGGATTAGTAAACTGTGGTATACGTATACCATGGAGTATTACTCAGCTAAAAGAAATAACGATGATACGACATCTCTTTGGTTCTCCTGGAGAGAGTTGGAACCCATTATATTAAGTGAAGTATCCAAAGAATGGAAAAACAAGCATCACATATACTCACCAGAAAACTGGTTTCCCTGATCATCACCTAAATGCACATTGGGGAAGGATACCAATTGGATATCAGACTGAGACGGGGTGGGGTGGGGGGAGGGGATGGATGTATGCCTACATGATGAGTGCGTTGCGCACCATCTGGGGAATGGTCATGCTTGAAGGTGCTGACTCAGGGAGGTGGGGGGGGAGGGGATGGAGGTATGACTACATGGTGAATGTCAGGTGCACTGTCTGGAGAATGGACATGCCTGAGGCTCTGACTCAGGGGGATGGGCGGGACACGGGCAATGTATATAGCCTGAGCTTTTGTACCCCCATGAAGAGCTGAAATAAAAAATAAAAAAAAGGAAAATTATTAATTCTTAATGGGTTTCGGTAGCTAGGGATGGCATCTATAAGGCTGAAAGTGAAAAGTTACGACTTCTTTGTGAGTTGTGCACAGTGAGCAGAGCAGAGCCTCTGCGTGCCCAAGCAGCCTGGAGGAAGGGTAGGAGGCAAGATCAGTTTCTTCCAGGGGCATGAGGTTGGGACAGCTTTGGCCTGAAGCCCTGAATATCTGATCCATTGGCCTGAGTTCCTGGTCTATGCCCAGCCTACACAGGAGAGAGACTGTCCTTGTGGGCTAGCCTTCATCCTTTACCCAGCCAGCTCCCTCAGAAAGCATTTCTCAGAGCTGTCTGCACAGCCCGGTTCCTTAAACTATATACAATGAGGTTCAGGAGAGGGGTCACCACAGTATAGGTGACAGCAATAAGCTGATCCCTCTCAAGAGAGTAGCTGGCTTTGGGCCTCAAGTACATGAAGGAGGCACAACAATAGTGAATAATGACCACTGTGAGATGTGAGGCACAGGTGGAGAAGGCCTTTTTCTGCCCCTCAGCAGAGGGGATCCTCAGGATTGCTGCCAGGATGTAGGTGTAGGAGATAGTGATGAAGAAGAAGGAAACCAAGAGGACCATCAGGCTGAGAATGAGGATCCCCAGATCACTCAGTCGTGTATCTCCACAAGCTAGGATCAGCACTGGGGGGTGTCACAGAAAAAGTGCTGGATCTCATGGGAGCTGCATAATGAGAGGCAGAAAATGACCAGTGTCATTCCAAGCCCAAAGAAGTATCCACTCAGGAAGGAGGTACCAATCAGCTGGGCACACAGGGTAGGATTCATGCGACTGGCATAGTGCAGTGGGGCACAGATGGCCACATATCTGTCAAAGCCCATGACAGCCAGAAGGAAGCAGTTGGTGCAGGCCCATGAGGCAGAGAAGAACATCTGGACAGCGCAGCCCACATAGGAGATAGTCTGGCCCCTCACAGCAAGGCCACAGAGCATCCTAGGGATGATGCCCAAAGTGTAGCAGGTCTCAGAGAAAGATAAGAAGGAAAGGAAGAGGTACATGGGAGTGTGCAGATGACTATCCAGCCTGATGACTACAATGACGAAGACATTGCTGGTCAGGGTGATGAGATACAGAGAGAGGAACACGACAAAAAGCAGGAGTTGCAGCCCCCCAAAACTGGAGAAGCCCAGGAAGACAAAACCCCTCCAGAAGGTTACATTGGTCTGCCCCATTCTGACCAATATCCCTGATAGATTTGTTTGTTCCTTTCACCTAGTGAGTAGATGCCTAGCTTCTTTCAAAGGCAGGATGAGATGGATTCTCTTTTCCTTGTGCCTGTTGTAACTTGAAAAGGAAGCTCTGATTTAGACTGCAGTCAAACTTCAGAATGGTATTTGTTACAATAGACACAGATGTATGGATCCATTTTCACATGCATGTACAATCCTCACACATTCATAGGCACTCATTTCCACACACACATATATATAACTACATCTAGGGAGTCACATACAAAGCACTCATACATAATTATATTCATTTTATACCTTTAAAACTATGCATTGTACATTTACCATTAATGACCATATCTACTTACATCACAAATACATATGCATTCAGACAGCACCCAAATCTGTAGATACTGACCAAGTACATACACTGCCACATAAGAATACACATGTGGACATAAACATATTGCCTGTTAGAACATGAGGTAGAGGTAGGGGGCTTCACAGACATTATTTCATAGATCAAACAACAAAGGCCAAGAGAAGTGAAGTGACTTTCTTGAAGTCACACATACCAGGCTTAAAGAACAAATATGGTGAGACCTAATCTAACATCATTTCCCTCCTACAATGATGACTCTCCTCAGGCACTGTGGGATACTCACTAACATGAATATAGAATAAGAAACAGTTTGTTCGGTAACAATCATCTGTGTCTATACAACCCCTCTTTGAAGTCATTTTACCGTTTCCAAGTTCCTTGAGCAAGGTGGGGCAAGATCCTTTTACATGTGAGTCTATACTGAGCACCGAAGGATGAATCAGTGCTCAGGGCAAGTTGTGTATCTGGTGTCTCTTAGCCCAAAGATCAGCCATCAGGCTCTGCTGCCTCCCAAGATCTGCTGGTAACCAAAGTATGGGAGAAATTAGGCAAGGGAGTATTCTCCACTCACCTGAAGAGGCTCCCAGTGAGAGCAAGTCCTGCCTTTTAATAGTCATGCACTAGACTGCTTCCCAGCAGGCTGTCCTACAGGAGAATGCCCTGAGGTCCACCTGAGAAAGAGTGTTGTCTCCAAATGATACCAAGAAGCCTTCCACAACTCTAGCCCTAAGTGGTGAATCATATCTATTTCTATCCAAACAAGTTTTCTCTCTAAGGATTCCCCAATCCCAATGGCACTGTTTCAGGAAGTATATCTAATTGTGCCTCCTGTCATTAGTTGGGAATATCCTTTTGGGGAAAGCAGAAAAGGGAATGTGAGGAAAGAGATGCTAGGATCATGATTCAAACAATAATTTGTATGTATATTATGTGCTCAATATTATATTAATGATTTTCACATGATAAATCTTTTAAAATTTGTAACAACCTGATGAGAGATTGCATTAATAATTACATTTTATAGAAGAGGAAACAGTCCAATAGAGTTGAAGCAACTAACATCATTATATGGATTTTATACAATATGTGAGGATTATTATTATCACTATTTTTCACATAAGAAAACTGAGGCATGGAAAAATTAAATAATTTACTCAAGGTAACAGGTGACACAGCAACAAATAGACTCAAGAAGCCTTTCTCTTAATTACCATACTTTCCCTGGTACGCGGCATTGGTTAGGAGGATTGAAAAGATAAGTAAGATGTGGAATCACACATAACATGGATATAAATGTTGGCTTTATAACTATTTTTCTTGCACTATTGTTTTAGTTGTTGGTCCAGGGATTACAGCATATATTTTAAAAATAATCTACTTAAATTTGAACATTGAATGACTTCCAGTTAAATAGAGAAAATTTGCAATGGCATAGATCCATTTATGTAAATCCACCAACACTTGTCATAATTTTTAAACAAGAATATGCTATTATAAGAAATTGAGAGAAAAATTATACGTGTGCATAATCTTTTATATTTAACCAATGTATATCATCGTAAGTGTTGTTCATTCTTTCTTGCATATCCAGTTGAAAATTAAATGAATGTCATTTTCCTGCAGCCTGAAGGATTTCCTTTAGTATTTCTTATAGGGCAGGTGTGCTAACAACATATTACCTACATTTGTATTTCTTTAAAAATGTCTTCATTTTTCTTTTATTTGTGAAATGTACTTTTTCTGAATATAAAATTACTGCTCATCATAATTTTTTTCTTTCACCTTTCAATATGTCACTTTCAATATCTCCAGCTTCCAAAGTTTCTGGTAAGAATGTTGCCATTGATTGTATCATTGTTCTACCTTATGTAATGGGTCATTTTTGTCTTGTTTCAATATTTCCTCTTTAATGTCAGAAATTTTACTATAAGGTACTCAGATATGCTTTATGTATTTCTCTTATTTGTGGTTTGTTGAACACCTTAAATTAGTCAGTTAATATTTTCCACCAAATTTGGGAAGTTTGTAGCTATTATTTCTTCAAATATCTTTCTTCCTTTTTTTTGTCTCCTTCTGAGATCCCAATTACACATGTATTGCACCTCTTAATACTGTCTCAAAAGTCTCAAATAATTTTTCATTTTATTTCTATTTTTCCTCCATATTTTTAGATCAGATAATTGCTATTGATTTAGTTCCAAATTCATTCTTTTTTTTTTTTTTACCATCTCCAATCTGCTGTTGAGCTCATTTCATGAATTTTTAAGCTCAGCTATTGTATTTTAAAATCTGGGTTTCTAATTTTTTAATAATTTCCATTTTTGTACCAATTTTATCTATCTGTTTTATCTTTATTACCATATTTCCCTTTCATTCTTTGAGCATATTTATGATACTTAATGTGAATACTGCATAATCTAAAATATGAGCTCACTTAAAATCAATTTCTGTAGCTATTTTTCCTCTGTATGGATTGCACTTTACTAAATTTTTGTATAATTAAACATTTTTGGTTGAAAACTGAACATTTTAGAAAAGACTTCGTAGTGATTCTGAAATCTATTTTGTTTTTTTTCCTGAGGTTTGTTTTTGTTTGTTTGTTTGTTTTATCTAGTAAGCAGTTAACTTCCCAAGACTAAAAATGCAAAATATTTCTTACCACCTGCTTGCAGCAGTTGATGTCTCTGCTCAAATTGTTTGGCTCCAAAATTCTGCTTCTTTTCTTCTGTCTTTCCTTTCAGTCTGGCTTTCTGGTTATCCCCACTATGCGTACATAGTTTAGCTGCCTGCATGTGTGATAGCTCTCAGCAAATATTTGTAGAATTTACTCTAAGATCTTGAGACTCTTTCTTTCTATATTTCCCTAAATCTGTGAGCGTTCTGTTTGTTGTCTGACAACTCAAGCCAGTAAGGTGTCCACTCGCAGCCCTCTAACAGTGTGGTACATTCAGTCAAAGGCATGTCAAACACACAAATATTACCAAGAGTCAATCAGTCTTTCAAGAGTGTATTCCTCTCTCCTTGTGTTGTTTTTCTCTTTCAGTGAGCTTCCTGTGATAACTCAAGAGCTCTGGGCAAAGATAACACTCAGATTTGGTATGTCAGCTCTTCTCTTGCTCTCTCATTTACAGAATTTCCCTTTTATACTTTCAATTTTGATTGTGCTTTAAACTCTATTATCTGCCATCCTGAGGGTTAGGTGGGGTATGCTGAGGACTGCTCTTAAGCAAGAAAGTTTCAGACTCACAATTCTAACCTGATATGATAAAATAGTAATTTTTTTTATTTACAGTTTTTTTTCTTTCTTTTTTTTTATTTCAGCTTATCATCATGGGGGTACAAAAGTTCAGGTTATATATATTACTCATGTCCCGCCCATCCCCCTGAGTCAGAACTTCAAGCGTGACAATTCCCCAGATGGTGCGCAATGCACTCATCATGTAGGTATACACCCATCCCCTCTCCCTACCCCCCACCTCAGTCCCATACCCAATTGGTGTTATTCCCAAATGTGCACTTAGGTGATGATCAGGGAAACCAGTTTGCTGGTGAGTCCATGTGGTGCTTGTTTTTCCATTCTTGGGATACTTCATTTAATAGAATGGGTTCCAACTCTATCCAGGAGAACAAAAGGGTTTCCATATCTCTGTTATTTCTTATAGTTGAGTAATACTCCATGGTATACATATACCACAGTTTACTAATCCATTCGTAGATTGATGGGCATTTGGGTTGTTTTCACATCTTTGCAATTGTGAATTGTGCTGCTATAAACATTCGGGTACAGGTGTCTTTTTCGTAGAATGACTTTTGTTCCTCTGGGTAGATGCCCAATAATGGGATTGCTGGATCGAATGGTAGGACTACTTGAATCTGTTTAAGGTATCTCCATAATGCTTTCCACCGGGGTTGCACTAGTTTGCAGTCCCACCAGCAGTTTATGAGTGTTCTTGTCTCTCCACATCCACGCCAACATGTGTTGTTTTGGGACTTTTTGATAAAGGCCATTCTCACTGGAGTTAAGTGATATCTCATTGTGGTTTGGATTTGCATTTCCCTGATGATTAGGGATGTTGAGGATTTTTTTATATGTTTGTTAGGCATTCTTGTATCTTCTTTTGAAAAATTTCTATTCATGTCATTTGCCCACTTTTTGATAGGGTTGTTTGATTGTTTTCTTACTGATTTTCCTGAGTTCTAAATAGATTCTTGTTATCAGTCTTTTATCTGATGTGTAGTAAGCGAAAATTTTTTCCCATTCTGTAGGCTGTCTGTTTATTCTCGTGACTGTTTCTTTGGCTGTGTAGAAGCTTTTTAATTTAATCAGGTCCCATTCATTTATTATTGCTGTTGCTGTGATTGCCTTAGGGGTCTTCTTCATAAATTCTTTGCCTAGGCCAATGTTTGTAAGAGTCTTTCCTACATTCTCTTCTAGAATTCTAATCATTTCACATCGAAGGTTGAAGTCTGTTATCCACCGTGATTTGATTTTTGTGAGAGGTGAAAGCTGTGGGTCCTGTTTCAGTCTTCTGCATGTGGCTATCCAGTTTTTCCAGCACCATTTATTGAATAAGGGTTCTTGTCCCCAGAGTATGTTTTTGTCTGCTTTGTCAAAGATTAGATCGCTATATGAGGATGGTTTTATATTTGGATTTTCTGTTCTGTTCCACTGATCTGTGTCCCTGCACTTGTGCCAATACCAAGCAATATTTTAATATGAAGTACTTTTCAAGTTTCTGGCTCCCTTTGTTTATTTTCCAATGACTTCAAATAGCTTTTTTTTAAATTATTTTTGTCCATGTTTCATAATTTTTATCTATGGGAGGAATCACGTGATTTCTTCACACTATTCTTAATTCCCCCTTTTCTATTTTATGCCCAACGTCCTCATCCACCCTGTTGCTGGTTAAACACCGTCTTCTCAACCCATTCCTCAATTCAGGAAGACCACTTGGTATTAGCTGGGCCAGAGTATATCAATCTGTAGTTGCAGAAATTAGTGCAAGTGGTGGGCAGATGAATAAAGCCAAGCTCATAAATGTTTCTTTTGGTTTTACGTAACTCATGGTGAAAAGAAAGATGTGTAAGTTCCATAGGAAAACATTTCTAGCTGAATGACAAAAACAAAAACTGTTTATTTTTGTGAAATGCATTAAAAATTGCTTAAGGCAAATTTATAGGTTTAAATTCTTGTATTAGGAAAACAAACAATATTAAAACTAAACCATGATCTGTGTTTAAAAATTAAAATGTGAGAGAAAAAGTCAGCCTAATCCAAAAGTGAGAAGAAAGAAAATAATAAGATATGAACAATAAACAATAAAATAAGTAAAAAAAAAAGAAACAAAATCAGCAATATTAAAGTGGAAGTCTTTGAAGTTCTTAAGGAAATTGATAAATCCTTAACAACATTGATCAAACACAAAGAGAAAGGAGTCACCAAAAAACAGATATAAAGTAAGGAATATTAATTCATATCCTACAGAAAATTGGAGTATAATAGGAACATATTGTGAACAAGTTAGGGTCAATAAGTTAGAAAACTTAGATAAAAAGAAAGAATTCACTTAAAAGCACAACCTACTGAAAGTGACAAAAATAAACAGAAAATCTGAGTAGCTCAAAATTTGTTCAAAAAAATAGATTTCAAAGTATAAAACTTTCCAGACAGAAAATTCCAGATTCAGATGGTTTTATTAATTAATGCTACCAAATACTTAAGAAAAAAGTATAAACAATTTTCCCAAATTCTTTCAGGAAATAAAATGTCAGTGAACAATTCATATATCATTTTATGAGTCCAGAATAATACTAAAACTGAAACCCAACAAACATGTTACAAAAAGATAAAATTATAGACCACTATAACTCGTTAACATAGTTTCAAAAATGTCCCTAACAAAATACCTAGAAAATCTTACTAAATCTACAAAAAGGGCTAATGGAACTATTATAATAAGTACATTTAGCAAGAACTCAGCTTATCATAGATAGTGAAAGGGCAGTCTTACTAACCAACAAGGAAAAATAAATTTTTAACAGGCAACCACTTAGAGTAGCATAAACCCTAAGGTTAGTAACATGAATTTCTCTCATACAGAGATGTTTACCTTACAATTAAAAGAAGCTAAGCTAACAAAAGGAACAGAAATCCTCATTAACATTTGCCAGAGTTGGTCAATTCACATTCCAAACAGAAAAGTAGTCCCCGGGAAAGAGGAGGAAAGGCTAGACTGCCTAATGGACCGTCACTGCCTATAAAAAGTCTTCTTGAGCTTGTTTAAACAGTCTTGAAGTGTTCCTCGGTGGAGAGCTGAAACATGAGCATCCCCCACTTCTCCAAGGAGAGACATCTGGCACTACCAAGAAGAAAGAAGAAACCAATTCCTGTTATCAACCTACTAGCTGAGAGACAGAAAACGACAAACTCAGCAGTTTCTCAGCTATCCTCTACTAATAAGGCTACAGTCATAACTGCCATCCCCATCCCTCCTCAGCCTGCCCTAATAAAGAGTCAGAGTCATTTGGCCATGGGTCCAGCGTCTCTCTTTATTTTCTGGTGCTGTGCCCTGCTTCTCTTTGGAGAAACAGTAAATAATCACTATCCTAATCATTGTCTATCCTAATCATTGTCCGAGAGTTCTTTCTACCCTTGCGTACAGATGGCGTTCACACTCTAACAGATAGATAGATGACAGATCAAATCAATTATTTTTCTTTATATTAGTAACAGAACAAAAAATGAAATATTAAAATGTCAATTTCAATAACACCAAAAACATTTAAAAAATGAATTAAATTTAATAAAATATAAGAAAGTATTCTACACTTAAAGCTACAAATAGGCAAAAATTAAAACCTAAATAAGTAGAGATACAGTGTAATATTAATGCATAAAAAGACTCAATATTGTAAATATATGAATTCCCCAAAGTTATCTATATATTCAATGCCTACTTAATCAAAATTCTAGGAAGATTTGCTGTAGAAATTGATAAGCTAACTCTAAACTTTTTATGAAAACACAAAGACCTAAGAAATCTTGAAAAAGAAACTCAGAGGATTTAAAATCCTGATTTCAAAATTAGTATAAAATAACAATAACGAAAATAGCATACTATTGGCAAAAAGGTAGGAAAATAGATAAAGGAAAATAGAGTTCAGAAATGGTCACATACATAAACAATCAATTCAAATTCAACAAAGATGCTTGTGCAATTAAAGAAAGAAAGGAACATCTTTTCAAAAGATGGTGCTGAAACAACTGCATTTTGATGTTAAGAAAAACCAAAACAAAAAAGTGAAAATAAAAACTTAATTCCCATCTTATTCTATTAAATAAATTATTAAAAATAGAGCATGGACCTAATTGTGAAAGCCAAAGTTTATAGTAACTAAAATAAAACATAGAATAATATTTTCTTTATCTCAGGATAGGGAAAGATTTTTAGTCAGAACATCAAAAGAGACAGAAAAATTAGTACATAAAATTATGAAAATTAAAAACTACTCATCAAGAAGTAGAATGACAAAGCAAAATAATACAACCACTTTATAAAACATACCAATTTAATTTAAGCTAAACATAGACCTATTAAGTTTATTTACACACAAAGACTTATAAGAATATGTTTTAGTGTTTAATTCATAATAATGAAATGCTAGAATATAATAATGAAATAATTATGAAATAATAATGAAAAGCTAGAATCAGCCCAAACGTTCATAAACTGGTGAATAAATAAATAAATTGTGGCATATTCATACAATGAAATAAAACCTATCAATAAAAAGGAATGAACATGGAAGAAATGGATAAATCTCTAAAGCATTATGTTGAGCAAAAGAAGAGAGAAACAACAGAGTACATATATAATATGATTCCATGTATTAGTTTATCAAACAAGAAAATTTTATGATAGTTATAGAAATCAGCTCAGTGGCTGTCTCAGGCAGATGAGTGAGGTAGGAAAGAAGTAAACCACAATTAAAACATGTCTGGCCTCCAGATTGGCACCATGAGCTGCCATGTGGAACCTTTCCACTAAACAAATGCAATGAAATATTGCATACGCGTATTATTTTAACATGATGGTTGGGAGCATGGAAATGGAATCAGATGGACATGGACCAAAATCCTGGCCATATCATTTCCTAGCTGTGTATCCAACGGCATGTTGCTTATTTCTCTGAAGCTCAGTTTTCACATCTCAACAATTTTAACAAATTGATTTATTTTTTTAAAAAGTCTGTTCTTGCATTCTAGTATTCCTTTTTTTTACTTCCAAGTCATATTATCTATTCAAAATGCAGTTAAGTAAAATAATTATTAAATAAGTAAGTACAATTATACATAAACAGGGATTTTAGTGTTTCCAATTTTCAATAGATTATTTTGCTCAAAAATTATTAGCTTTATTTCTAATATTATTACTATCATTTTTAGCTAAGAATTTTGGTGTAACATAGGCTAGCCTTGTACTTCATGTAGGCAGGATGTTTGAAGAACCCAAAGGCTCTTAGAGCATGGCTCTTTCACACAGGAAGCAGTATTTAAAATTAAAGTTCGACCCAAGTGCCCATCAATACAGGGTGGATTAATAAAATGTGGAATATGTATACCATGGAGTACTACTCAGCCATAAAAATCAGTGAACTAATACCTCTTGTATTAACCTGGATGGAACTGGAGACCATTCTTCTAAGTGAAGCATCACAAGAATAGAAAAACAAACACCACATGTACTCACCATTAAATTGCAACTAATCAATCAACATTTATGTGCACATATGGAAATAACATTCATCGGAAATCAAGCAGGAGGGAGTGGGAAGGAGAGGGTGGGTAAATTCATACCTAATGGGTAAAATGCAGACTATCTGGGGGATGGGCACACTTATAACTTTGACTCAGATGGTACAAAAGCAATTTATGTAACCAAAATGTTTTTACCCCCATTCTATTCTGAAATTAAATCAATAAATAAAATTAAAGTTCAAGAAAAAAAAGAACATAATGAAACTTTCTGGAGTGATATAAATGTTCTAGATCTTGAATCCAGATATGATTACCTATGCATACACATTTTTCAAATGTCATTGAACTCTACACTTGTGGTCAGTACATTCTGCTACACGTAAATAAGGCCTCAATTTTAAAATACACTACACTGATTTAATAATGTAAACTGCAGATAGTAAGGCTTGACAAAGACTTCTTGGAAAATGATTTTACATTGAAGAGAGAATGAAAACATATTTGGAGTTTGCAGAAAATATACATTGCAATATTACCTTGGTTTATAATACCTTTTAAAATAAAATATGATGTTCATTTTTGGGTGATCATAATTCTCTGTTTTTATAACTATCATAAACCTAACCCTTATTTTTATTTTTATGGTGAATATGTGTTTACATTAAATAAAATATTACATATAGTAGTTCCTAACATAAGACATATATTCTTTGAGACAAATAAATTGCATTATATTATATTCTCAATTGTGTCTCACCTGTGAGTTGATATTCTTTCTGATATTAAGAGTGAAATCAGATGACTGTCAGAGTTAGATCATTTGTATCTGATATTCAAACAATTAAATGATATTAAGCTGGAACAGTTTGCTAGTCTGGGAAATTAGATGTTTTTGATAAGTGCTCATGCTTTAACGGAATCTTGAAAGCATATTACTCATCAGCTGCCAAAAATGTTCATTTGTTTTCTAAACACTTGTTTCTAGCTGCCACAGTTTCTGAAGAGAAATCTATCACTCAGTTTTTTTTCATGATAGATCAAATGTTATTTTTTTCTTGATAATTTCAAGATTTTTTTTTTTTTGTCTTTAGTTTTCAGAAGTTTGACTCATGTGTCTTGATGTAGATTTCTTGGGGTTTATCCTGTTTGATATTCACTCAGTAATGAAATAGAAAGTCTTAGCAAAGAAATAGAAAATATAAAGAAAAACCAAATGAAAATTTTCTTGGTTCTTCGTATGATGAGTGATTTTCTACAGGAACCTGGGTATTTGAAGTATCATATTATTGTTATTGAATCACATGGGAGTTTCAGCATAGGTCCAGTCCAGTTGTTCCTTGAAACAGAACAACCAATTTCTGAGGCAAAAAGGATTGCCAACGAAGAAAAGAAATTTTAATACCAAAGAGGTCTTGAGGGGAAAACCATTCTCAAATCTGTCTTCCCAAATAAGGGAGAGTCCAGACTTTTCAAAGAGGATAAATAAACAAAGGGCTGCAGACATTTTGGCTGGTCTTGTTGAAATTAGCAAGGGAAATTATCAAGAGTCTAAGCCCATGGGGTAGGTTACTGAGAGTGAATCTTGGTCAGGAAGTCTGCCTAGGAACCTTTGGAATCTCACCTCCTTTGTGTTGCAGAAAATCCACCATTTCTGGGAAACTACTCAAAAGGTCAAATAGTTAAGGGAGAGGATTATAAAAACTATAGAGGTCATTGAAATTTGTTCATAGAATGGGTTACATTATGACACTAGATCTCATTTAAACTTTCTATTTTATCTGGCTTCTTCTAATACCACTCCAGTAGGGAAAAGTGGGAGTGCC